>NC_140591.1:849394150-854194150 GCF_964204655.1 Triturus cristatus
TATCTAAAAACCTTTCCGGGACCACCTTATTCCATTTAAGCTGTACCCGTTTTGTCTACCAAGGACCACGTCCGTAACTACATGAAGCGAAAGCGCGTCCGTTTGTTGGTCCAAAAAAAGATTTTCAATCTCCATAATCTGAGGCAGATGGTCACTCACTGGCTGGTCTATAATATTGAACTTAATAATATTATGGCGACAACTATTAGAGGCAATAATAAAACCAATAATAGACAGTGCTCCTCTACCAACAAAAGTTGGCACAAAGATAGAGGGCATTTGAGCAATTTCATTTACAAAACCTAAGTCATACATAAACAATATGTCATTTAGTAAATCCCCAATCAGAGAATGTTCAAAATGAGTTGAATTTGTTTCCTGTTCGATAGTTAAACCGCATAAACCCTGTTTGCCTTTAGTGCAGAGTTTACAGTTAAAATCCCCCCCGCAAACAAACATAACTTCTCTATCGGTTTTGTCTATTTCATAATGTATATCATCCCTCAGCATGGATAGAACGCTGGGGATTTCTTTCCTTGGTATGTTATTATAGAAATTAATTACAGCGACATTTAGTCCCTTGCTATTCCTTAAAATTATTAAATGATAAAAACTAGATTTAGGAGAAAACCGGATAACCTCGTATTTAAGCTGATTGGAAACTAAGGTTAATAGACCACCCTTAGCTCTTCCATGGGTGCTCCCCACGGCCCGGGTGAAAAAACTTCTGTATCCATTAATATTTACCGGATCCAAGGACCAGGTTTCCTGGAAGGCCAGGATATCATGGCCCTCAATGATGGAGCCCCATGATGGATTGTTGATTTTCTCCCTTAAACCGGCCACATTCCAGAATAAGAATGTACAGGCTTTCCTGATTACTTTAGTACCTTGATTACTTTGGGAGGAAGATACCTTTGTTTCCTCAGGTCGAGTACAAGTAGAGGCACCAATAGGTCCCTCAACGTTTGATTTGAGTAAGAAGAGAGCCTTGTGAGTGTTACTACAGCTAACCTCACTTATGGTGTCATTGATCAAAGTCTGGGTAATTTGTACAGGGGTAGCGTCCTCAGTGAGAGGTAAGGGGGCCTGAACTTTGGGGATCAACGGGATATTATCGAGATTAGGCCCTAGCCTAATGGAAAAATTGTCACATACAATTTTCCTATGTCAGTCCACAAATTCCAAACCTGAAAAAACATCAAAATGGTTTTGAGTAGGCAGATTATAAATGGATGGGGCAATGTCATTCCCGTCCCATGTATAATTATTCGGGCCTCTATGCAAGGAGTAAGGGTGTCTGAAGTAATGATGGTGATTGAATGGACCACGAGGTTGTACAAAAGGAGTCCGGCTATGACCATGATGAATACGAGCAGACCTAGTGACTGTCTGCCATCTATCCGCCTGGTTCGTAGGGGATTTAGTTGGCACATATGGATAAAAATAATTTAAGTAATGTGTAGAAATAGCATCACTACTACTATGGTCATACCAGTCCCCAATGTGCCTAACTGCCCTATGATCTTTAAAATTCACAATAATTACGTCCCCTTTTTTGTCTTTGGGACGCACCCCCACCCATTCACAACGCCTCACATGCAATATTTCCCCATTAATATAAGCAGGCAAGGATCTGTTTTTACGCAGCCAGTAAACAACTTTGTTCCGAAGGCCTTGATAATCTTCCCTAGTCCCAATAGGGAGCTCGGGAACGCCGGCTAAAATGATTACATACGGGGCAGCTTCAGGAGGAAGGTCCACTATTGCGCGATATTGCCGGTCTTTATTAAGGTCACTTCCAATCCCAAAGTCTTTAATGGCTGGATTATCAAGACTTTGTGATGGGACTGATTTTGAGTCTAAACTTGGATTGACTTTTGAATTATCAGATGTCTTACTGTGTGCAATATTATTCGTTAGTGTGGGTGTTATAGGGGAAATAGGATGAGATGGCAATTATCCCTTCTGAGTAGATGGTAAAATAGTAGGATGGCTTGGAGGTCCAGAGATAGTGGTTGTCAAGGCTTTAGCGGGTGTATAAAAAGAACTAATGTTTTTTAAACCTGACACGCAGCCGAAAGAGCAAGAGTATTATCTGCCAGCTTTTTCTCTATGGAATCCAAGCGAGTGTTTAATAGTGAAATATTATCCAGAAGGGGCTGTATTAGGGGTTTCACCACTTGGTCGATTTTGGCCAAAGTGTCGGTCGCAGTCGTGCAACCATAATTGGTCTGTGGAGGCAGATTAAGAACAGACAATTGGGCCATCGTATCCATCAAAATTGGGGTGATAATTTTCTTCAGGTTCTCGGATAGCCATTTTAAAGTTTAATCTTCAGAGCCATTCTCACAATTAGTCCCTTTAGATTCCCCATTAGTTAATATAGGGGGTGAGGCAGGAGAAAAGCTGAGCAAGTTTGGAGAGCCTTCATCAACACTGCTAGAGCAAAAGCTCAGCAGAGATGCAGAGGCATTGATGGGCGTGTTTAAGGGGGAATCAGTTACAGAACAATTAACCACGCCTGACCCTGTAAGATCTTCAACAGCAAATTTACGAGGTGAAGTAGGAAATAAAGGAGAATTATTTGATTGAAGCGTTAAAAATGGCACTGCATCCAGATGCCCTGAAGCGGGGTTTTTATCCAAGGGGGACTGTATTAGGGAGCAAACCTTTTGTTTGGGGGTTGCTGAACTTTGTTGTGCATGCTTCCCCCTTTGTCTGCGTTTTACCTTTGTGTATTTTCTAGCCGTTTTGGCAGGTGGCAATGGGAGCTGTGAAGTAGCACTGGAATGCCTAGCGTTATGCACCTGAGCGTTAATCATAGTACTCTTATTTGCTCCACAAGAGATATTACTAGTCATGATAGTCGGAGCCAGTAAGGGAGGGGTTATGTCTTCAAGAAGTCTAATGGGACTCACCTTGCCCAAGGAGGCCCTCCTATCAATGTTAATCTGACTTACTTTTTTAATAAGGTAGCTATCCATAGGGCCTGTGGTGTGCAAATGCCTCTCGTCTTTGCCCTTAGTCATCAGGGCAGATAGTTTGCCGACGTCAGTCATTACAATCAGGCAAGAGAAGAGAGGAACTGCACCTAAGGCAAGCCCGCTAAGCCCACAAATATAGTGGGATAAATAACCCCCTCAAATAGACTACCAGAACATGTAATATTAAACAGCTATGGGTTATAATTGTTGTACGAAACACAGCTGCAAAGTACCTGGCCCAGTCCAGTCTCCTCGGGCCTCGGAGGGCCACAGAGGGCCCGCCCTTTGCCCGGGCTTCGCCCGGCGCGACCCGCACGCGATCCCGCGACGCCGTGCTGTGCGGGCTTAAATTCCGCCTCCGGGCGCGGGAAAAGCGTCACTGGATACCAGGGCAGGCTGGGTAATGTAGTCTCCCTCCACGTGACGGCCGCTGGATGTCCAGTTGCGGCAGCGGGAGGGAGAACGGCGATGTCAGCAGCACACTGGACAGGTCACTGGGTGAGTGTTTCCCCTAATTCACACTCCACCCGCTCCTCCGTTCTGTGCGGGCTTAAATTCCACCTCCGGGCGCGGGAAAAGCGTCACTGGATACCAGGGCAGGCTGGGTAATGTAGTCTCCCTCCACGCGACGGCCGCTGGATGTCCAGTTGCGGCAGCGGGAGGGAGAACGGCGATGTCAGCAGCACACTGGACAGGTCACTGGGTGAGTGTTTCCCCTAATTCACACTCCACCCTAGTCATTCAATTGTGCACAGAGCCTTGGAAAATCGGGACCACAGCGAATCGTCGACGTTTCAACCCAATCTATGCTCAATTAATCAGTCAAAGCGGGTCTTCATCAGGACAAAAGTAGGGGAAGGGGATGACAGCCCTCTCTGACACAGAATAACTCCTGGTCAGTTGGTCATCTTTAAAAACGGTCAATCCAAGTGGTTAGATCCAATGTGGTCTTGGTGCTGGCTTGGGAAATCAAATTTAATTTTCAGCGTGGAGATTCTGGAGTATTTCCTTCCTGATAGTAATTGGGGTCATGAAACGGCGAGGCGAAGTCAGGCATCAGTCCTGTGTCAACGCAGCCGTCACAGAAGGCACTTACTCATTTTGGTATTCACAGAAGGCACTTACTCATTGATGAGTAAGAGGCTTCTGTGAATACCAAAATGAGCAACTTACTCATTTTGAGTAACTTGCTCATTTTGAGTAACTTACTCATTTTGGTATTCACAGAAAGCACTTACTCATGGATGAGTAAGTGCCTTCTGTGAATACCAAAATGAGTAAGTGCCTTCTCTGACTACCAAAATGAGTAACTTACTTATTTTGAGTAAGTTACTCATTTTGAGTAACTTACTCATTTTGGTATTCACAGAAGGCATTTACTCATTGATGAGTAAGTGCCTTCTGTGAATACCAAAATGAGTAAGTGCCTTCTGTGAATACCAAAATGGTAGTAAGTTTAGGATTTTGTCTTAAGTTAGTTCTGTGACTCGGGCCCCACATCTATACAAATTGAATGCAGCCGAAGGCCACATTTGCTGAAGACTGGACGGGTACTTTACATAGGTGAGGCCAGTATGCCATTCACCCACTGCAAGCAAAAGATCTAAAAGACAGTCCGACCACTATAAATAAAGAAACTGACACCATGGTCAGTCTAAAGCAATCTGGTAAGCTGACAGTAGGCACACTCAACTATGACAGGCAACAAAGTCACGTCCCCCTAACCAAAGACCCTCCTCACAGGTTGACAATCTATAACTACTGCAGGCTTCAGCAACCACACAAAATGTGTGTGCATTCAGTCCAAAAACAAAAGGTGAAAACACCAGAGCTTCACTAATTCAGGGCAGGGGTGCACGCTCACAAAATTATGCAAGGGACCTTTTCACCCCTACATGGCTAATATTGTTTTTTAAGAAGGACATAAGGTTCATGCACAGCTCTTTAGAGGGCAGACATATGAATAATGAGGTATTCATGATTTGTCAGATTTTTTTTAGACTTGAATTTCTGTGAGTAGTTTTATTTATGAGTGTTCCAAGATTGTGAATAGGCCTATAACGCAATTAGCCAATATGATAGTAACCTGGTAAACATGGGCATGAACCGAGCTAGCTATGCAAACGCCTTGGGTTTGTGATTTGATCCAGCATAATTCAGCTTATTTTGAGGTGAGAAGCTCATCTTTTTGATATTATTATGCATCAGTAATCTCTTCATGTAAGTAGGACTTTTTAACCCTCAGGTTAGCACTGTTGTAGGCTATGTAATCTTCTTAAAGATGAGTGTAGGAAAATGCCCTTTTGTATGGTCACCCCCAACGTTTTGCCCAAATGCTGATATGACTCTGAAAGTGCAGTGGAGCCTGATGCCCATGCCCCACTGCCAGTGCTCCCTCCCTAAATCTGATACATGTGAATTAGTAACCCCGATTGGCAAGGATGTTAATCCCCTTATAAGTCCCTGGTAAATGGCACCAGTGGTACCCAGGGCATGGGAGTTAAATGGGGTCAACAGGGCCTAAAGCTCCGTTTGTGACACCTTGAGTGACCCACGTAAACAGATGACAGCAATCCTGCCATTGCAGACTGCAGAAGCAGTGCAAACTGCTCGATCTTGATTTTACCCTCACCCTATGTGGCTAAGTCAAAGTACTGCTTGTAATACCTCTAAGAAAGGCCTCCTAAGCCCAGGAGGCATGGTGCATTATATTAAAGGTGTGGACATATAAGTGCAAGCCTATACGTCCCTATAGTAGCCTCTTTCGAATTAGGGCTACTATAAGTGATCAGCCGTCCATTACATAACATGCGCTGGTATCCAGGAACCCCAGAAGATGCCAGCTCCATTATGGTACCACAGAAATATGACATGTTTGGCATCAAACAACTTACCTCATCACCCCAACATGATTTTCATGTCAGAGTTGATGTGGCATGCACCCAGGTGGCCACTTTGGAGGTTGCCCACCTGGTTGCCCCACCCTTTCCTGTCTTGTCCGCAGCTGCTGCTGACAAGACAAGAATTTGACCCCCAGCCAGGAGGTGTGAACTCTCCCAGGAGCTGAAAACAAAGGCCTTGACGGGAAGGAGGTGACACCGCCTTCCCTGACAGGATGGCTAGTGAAGTGGCACAGTGGTGAGCTTCAAAGCTCACACTGCCTCTGATATGCATCTAGGCTGCCTCCCAAAGGAGAAAAAAGCCACCCTCCTGCCCCCAGGCACATTTGCACCCAGGCAGGCAGGACAATTATGTATTCAAGAGATGTACACCCCCAGAAGGCTAGCCACACCCCTAGGGTGGGCTACCTCGTCTGTACAGCTAAGAAAGGTTTCTGCCATTTTTTAAAGTGGCAGAGTAGATGGTTCTGAGTAGAAAAGGTGACAGACACCCCAATGTGGTCATCTCAGGGGCGTAATAGCCAGGATGATAGTAGCCCATTGACCACTTGCATCCACACCCCTAGTACCCTTACATCTAGGATTTAAGGAGGACCCCTTGCACCAGAACCTCAGTTCTGATTCAAATTACATTCAAGGAAAAAGAAGAGACCTGAGTCTGTGACAACAGGACCTGCACAAAGCAAAGGCGTGATACTTTACACCTGTGGCAATGATCCTGGTACTGCATGGCTACTATCAAAGACTGGTTCCCCCAGTCAGAGGAACCCCTTTGAGAGCCAAAGGCAAATCCATGATCCCTTGGAATAGTGGCACTAGTCTCCTGCAGTCCACAGGTAAAAACACTATCCTGGAACCAAAGAATCATTAGCCATCGAGCCCTCTGAGGAATTGCCCAAAAGTAGATGATCCAATGCATTGTGGGAAACATAGTCTTGACCTCCAGTAAGTTTCAGGCAGCTACCGTTTTCCCCCAGACCTTAGGCGCCGAAACAACTTCTTGCTGAGCTTGTCACTTCCAAGGCTTGTTGTTGACCAGTCTGGCTGCCATTACCTCTTTACTCGGCGCTGCAGCCCAAGGGAACTCTACAGCACTTTAAACTGACCACAGCAGTGGCCCTGTTGTCAATTTCCTGCACTGTTTCCTCACCAGCACAGTGTAAGCAGTAAAACCAGCTCCCGCTAAAGCACCAAGGGCAGCCAGAACAACTCCGCACCCCGGCCTTTCGAGCCAGAAAAAATGAAACTGACTGTTGTGGCTTTGTCCTGGGACCTGCATCACCTTAACCCCCAATGGGTTCCATGCAACTCGACCTGCAAGTGACTGATTCTCACTAGTGCTTTTTACCTTTGACCGCAAGGCTAAAGGTCTGCAGTATTTAATTGCACTGATTTGTTTTTTTTCTAAAATCCATAACTCAGTAATATGTATCCAATGTCTTAGTTTTGGTGTCTAAATTTATATAAAAATCTGCTTTATTTTTAAAAATTGGTGTTGGATTTCTTTCGAGTTATATCAATTACTCATCGTCCATGTTGATACATATTCCTATAGTAAAGCCTGACTGCTCTTTGCCACACTAGCTGGACTGGACTATGGATTACATTTTGTGAATCCAAGGACCATCTTTGAGGTATTGGGAAAATATTGTATAGTGAGGCCTAACTAGCATCACTACATAATACTCCACCTTCCTACAATGAGAACTTATTCAGCAGAGTTTGAGCACTCTCACAACTCATTTTATGGTGTGTAGTCTACCGCTGTACATATTTTGGATTTCACTTATGTTTCTTTTAGTTTGCAGATCTTTAGAGGGGCTAAGTGGCACAAGGCTGTTGGAATCTTTGGTCTAACTAGTTATTAAAAATCTCAGTTGAGGATCCAGATGCTGGGAATTTAGAAACCTAGATTAGTACTATTTTAAGTTTTTTCCTAAGTTTAGTAGGTGCCCCAACAGCATAATGAATGGTTGAGCAGAACAAATAGGTGCAAATAGTTAATTATCTCGTGCTTTGTGTTGCTTTGTTATCATTTCATAGATCTTTAACCACTTCTAGGATACCTAATTGATCTTCCTCTGAAGACAAGTAAGCAGAATTGATTGTGCCCTAATTCAAATGTGATTTTCAGAATTGACAAGGAAATGAGGAATAAACCTTAGCTCCTTCAGCTGTCTGATCAACGGTCCTAACTTTCAGGCATAGCTAATGATGTTACAGAAACTTATTGAACCCTCAGATGTTCATATCCTCATTATCCTTCCTTTACTGAAAGTAAGTTCTTGCAAAGTGAGCTGTTTTAAATAAATCACAAAAGGTTAACTGTGCATTTGTTCTCAGATAACCACATTTGCTCTTGTTTTTAACACTTAAATTAAAAGTGAGACACGAGGTGGATAAAATATGTGTTGTTTGCAGCAATTCTGAAAGATTTGGGGCAATTAAACTGGAGACATGAGTACAATAACTTCTGGCAAATGCTTCCTTTACATGGTTAAAATACTTGCTCTGTAAAAAAGCCAACTGACATGCTAAGTTTGAGTCGCAAGTCCCTAGTAACCAAGCTGACTTGCACACAGTACACACAGCAGCCTTGTAACATAGGCAGCATAACTCAACAGTCCCCAATTCACACAGGGGACTTGTATGCTCTCAAATGACCTAGAGGTGAGAGCAAAAGCTGTGCTAGTGATTCTTTACCAACTCTTACTGGCAGCTAATATTTGCACATGCCTGACTCAGTTTTTCATTGGCTCTCATTAACCATATGGGAGAAGGAATATTGATATTGTGACCCTCCCTCTCTACTAGCATGGGTGATTGGAGCGTATGTCAGAAAATAGCCTTAAAGGATCGGTCCTCTGAAATGCATTTTTTGTCTTTATCACTTGTAATTTAGAGGTGGTAAAGGTAAATGATATACCTACGTCATGGTTTTCTATTGAACACCACTTGCATGCTTGGATTTATAGTTTTACTTTTGCCATTGTAACCAAGAATGTTCATTTGAATCATGAATGCAAATCTTAAAAAATGTTGTAGTAAAAAGCAAAGTCTGGTTTTAGGTATCAGACGTGACATGGGACAACTTAGCAAAAACCAAAGGAAATGATGGACGGAGTGTTGAACATTGCAAGCACTCACCCCCAGTCAACTGATCTGGGTTTAATCCATCACCGTTCTTTAGCCCACTCTGCCACCCCAGTTCAGACATGGCCATATGCAAATCAGTCTGACCCTGTGCCTTATGGGAACAGTCCAGCCCGAACTGCCAAGCCATGTCTTCCCTGGACCGGAAACAAGCTTCCTAGGACCAGTTTCTGGCATTACAGCCGTCTTCAGCTAGGCTTGCTTGAATCCAGTGGCAAAGTGAGCAAGGGACTAACGTCTGAGCATACCCTGCCAACTTATGGCGAACAAAGCAAAAACCAAAGAAAATGATGGACGGAGTGTTGAACATTGCAAGCACTCACCCCCAGTCAACTGATCTGGGTTTAATCCATCACCATTCTTTAGCCCACTCTGCCACCCCAGTTCAGACATGGCCATATGCAAATCAGTCTGACCCTGTGCCTTATGGGAACAGTCCAGCCCGAACTGCCAAGCCATGTCTTCCCTGGACCGGAAACAAGCTTCCTAGGACCAGTTTCTGGCATTACAGCCGTCTTCAGCTAGGCTTGCTTGAATCCAGTGGCAAAGTGAGCAAGGGACTCACGTCTGAGCATACCCTGCCAACTTATGGCGAACAAAGCAAAAACCAAAGGAAATGATGGACGGAGTGTTGAACATTGCAAGCACTCACCCCCAGTCAACTGATCTGGGTTTAATCCATCACCGTTCTTTAGCCCACTCTGCCACCCCAGTTCAGACATGGCCAATGGGTATGCTCAGACGTGAGTCCCGTGCTCTCCATGCCACTGGAATCAAGCTATCCTGGCTGACGAGGGCTGAAAGCCCGAAACCGGTCCTAGGATGCTTGTTTCCAGTCCAGGGAGGACCTGGCTTGGCAGTTCGGGCTGGACTGTTCCCATGGGGCACAGGGTCAAGACTGATTTGCATATGGCTGGGTTCAAACTGGAATGGCATGGTGAGCAAAAATAGGCCCAGATCTCTGTACTGGGGTGAATGTGTGACATTGTTCTGCATTCTGTCCATCAATTGTTGTTTTTGCATTTGTCACCCCGAGTGGGAAGGGTATGCTCAGACGTGAGTCCCGTGCTCTCCATGCCACTGGAATCAAGCTATCCTGGCTGACGAGGGCTGAAAGCCCGAAACCGGTCCTAGGATGCTTGTTTCCAGTCCAGGGAGGACCTGGCTTGGCAGTTCGGGCTGGACTGTTCCCATGGGGCACAGGGTCAAGACTGATTTGCATATGGCTGGGTTCAAACTGGAATGGCATGGTGAGCAAAAAAACGATGGATTTAGGCCCAGATCTCTGTACTGGGGTGAATGTGTGACATTGTTCTGCATTCTGTCCATCAATTGTTGTTTTTGCATGGGACAACTTAGCAACCGCGTGAACAGTAACAAAAATAGATAAGAGAAAGCAATAATTGATATCTGATAAGGAACATTCTCCACTCTATAAAAAGATACACTAGACCCAACCCCTCTTAAAATAAAACTTAGGTTGGTTAATTTCCTATCTATATACAGCTATAACACTCACTTGCCCTTCCTTGATAAAATCTTAGAAAAACAGTTGTACTTATACTCCAATAGCACACTAGCTGCAAACACCTCCTGGACTCACACTAGTCAAGCCTCTGCTCCTAAATTAACACTGAAATAGATTACATGAAGATAGTCATGGAAATACATTGCACCATCAACAAATGAATGTTCATGCAACTACAAAGACCAGGTGGCCCTTCTAAAATGCATGACATTAAGATCTGTCCCATTCTGAGTCACCTGGTTTGTTCTATGTGGTTCTTACTTTGCTCCCATTCTGTCCAAACTATACATTACAAGCTTAGGAACGCTGCTTACCACCCATGACATCCCAATACGTGAATGCACTGACTATGCCAGGCCCCTTTTAAAGGTATTGTTGACACATGATATTCAATACCTCTGCCTTATCCAGTTATGGTTACCACTCATATACCTTTAATTAAACCCAAATAAGAATGAAACCCACAAAAACACAATCAGTCCTGGGTGTTGAGCATGAATTTTAAGGGCTTCATGCCGACACTTTCACATTGAGCAGAGACCCTGTGCACTGATCTCTTGTTTAAGAAACCTGTGACCAAGAAAACCACAGAACCTGCAACCATTAACGTTTGTCCGGAAGAAAAACCCATGCCTCTTTTCAACTTTTCTTACATTGTAAAAGCTCTTGTGCTCTCTAATACCAATCTGGCAATGCCATGTTCAAGAGTTTTCTCTTGGCAATGCATTTTCATTCTTCTGAAGCTAGTCCTTTTAGTGACTTATAGCAGGACACCAGAAATTGGACACTATAACCCCCATCTTTACAGAGCTGTGACGGCATGGCCTACTAGCCTGCACCTCTTATAAACTATATTTAATAATTTGCAAGGTCTTTCACACACAGAAACCTGACTGTGTCACCAACAAGGACAGGCTCAGAAGGTTCAGTGCATAACCCATACCCCGTACAGCCCCTGAATAAAGAACCAGAGAAAAACTAAAAGAAGGATTAAGCAACAGGCCTTTATGTGCTCAGCACCAAAACTCAAACTGTCTCCTCATCCAAAGTATGTCCTATTACTCCCCCAGTTCAGGATAGATCTTGTTATTCAGACCACATTTGTCACCGCATCTCCTTCCAAGTACTCAATCAGGCTTTTGGCTCCTTAATCAATTGTATTCTCTCAACCTCTCAGTAAACAAATGCTGATCAATAAATACTGAATATGTTTACTTTATATTGGTCATGCAACCATTAAAGTGCATAGCAATAAATACATATAGTACATACAAAATATAGCAGCCTTAATAAATACACAATGCCAGTTTCAGTGGGATGAACAATTGATCATATACATTGGCCTCTGTTCGGTGAGTGAACTCAGAGCGGCCAGTACCTCCAGTTTTCAAGTCCACTTAATCAATGTGTATCATAATTTTAAAATTCATGACTGTTTCAGTATTTCTAAAATTGTGTTCACTTATTTCAAACCATGAACCACAAATAAATAACAATCAACGATAAAAAAATAGTCAGAATTATACATCCAGGGCCACATGATAAGAACTCCCATAAATAAAATCATGTCTGTAACATACTGTCATATCCATAAAGTGCTGGTTGCCTTGAATAGTCAAACAATCCTAGATAAAAATTCCTCCAGTAACATTTGCAGTCACTTTTTCCTGACCATGATTACAACTCAGGTAATGCAGGAATCTGTCAGGCAACCTGGAACATAAACTTCTGTCACCTAAACCAGATGCTCATCAAAAAAACTACTTACAGCAAAAACAATGGGTGTTGTACTATCAGATATTAGTAACCTCAATGCAAACCAATAGCGTCTGATTCTCAAGTTACAGCAAACAGGGTGAATCCACTTTCTGCGGAGGAAGTGATATTCAGTACAGAAAAATAAAATAGGTTCAAAAGTCTCCCGAGCATAACCACAGGCTGGGCATGTAGTTGAGTCTGATATGGCGGGCCATGTATTAAATGATCTTAAAGGTAAGCAACCTAGTCGAAATCTCACATAGAGACTTTTTGCCACAGGTGGTGTAATCAGATCATAAAAGGGCTCGAACTTAGAAAAAGGATTACAACTTAAAAACTCGGTGGTTAGACGCCCCACAGTTCTGCTTGTGATATACCATTCCACCACAAAAGCCCAGTATTTAGCTTTCACAATGGCTATATCTTTTTTACTAATGCACTCCAGGCAGTCCCAGAGATGGATCAACCCCAATAATCTACACCAAAATTTAACATGAAGTAGCCAAGGAATCCGTTTGGCACCACTTCAATTTAGAACTTCCTTCAATGATTCACAGTGTGCTTCTAACTCTGGGGTGGTCCATAATTGCAGCCAGTAGATTAATTATTTTATTGTGGCCACATCTCCAATTCTCTTGAACCCTAGGTTGAAAAGCAATGGAGTCAGCGGAGTACTAGTTGGGACAGAGGCAAGGGATCTGGTAAATATGTTTTTGCTCACCGCTAATTTATGCATGTCAACGTGACCCCAGAGCTCTGCTCCACATAGTGCTGCATTTTGGGCTTTCATCCAGTAATCTTGGAGGTAATCAACTGGGACAAAGCCTGTTTATGGGACCCGATTATGGATTTGGATTTATGACATAAAGTTAGGTAACTTTTCTCAAGTTGGGGATCCCAGCCCGGGCTTCCTGTTAGCCTTACTCCGAGGTAGTCGAACTTGGTCACCCTCTCAAGGGGTTTTCCTGCTGTCTTCACTGGTCGTTTTACCCTTGCTCTTACCAAATGCCATGTACTTGGTTTTATCCACATTTAATTCCGGGCCCCTGCCCTCATAAAATAGCAAGAATTTGTCCATTAGCTTCTGGATTCCATTCGGGGTCCTGGGAAAAGGAAGTGAGCCATCAGCAAACAGCAGAATTGGTATTTTCTTACCATTTAGCAATGGAGAATTGTTGGAAATGGCCTGTTTTGCAGGGTTATACCCAAACGTTTTGCTTCTTCCTCCTATTTTTTCCTGACCTTCTGTTTTTGGTTTTAGGACTCTGGGCACTTTACCACTGCTGATCAGTGCTAAAATGCATATGCTCTCTGGGTAAATTGTGTTATGGATTGGTGTTTCCATGATTGCCATATTTGATTTACTTGTCAGCCCCTAGTAAAGTGCACTGAGTCTACTAGGGCCTGTAAATCAAATGCTACTAGTGGGCCTGCAGCACTGATTGTGCCACCCACATACGTAGCCCTGAAAAGTCTAAGCGCAGTTTGTAACTGCCATGTTGACTTGGCAAGTGCACCCACTTGCCATGCCCTAACCTTCCATTTTCTTACATGTGAGTCACCCCTAAGGTAGGCCCAAGGTATCCCTGTGGGCAGGGTGCAGTGTATGTGAAAGATAGGACATGACTCGGTGTGTGTGGCATGTCCTGATAGTGAAATACTGCGAATTTTGTTTTTCACTATTGAACGGCTATCTGGCCCATAGGAAAGCATGGGAGTTAATTTATAACATTTTATAAATATAACTTCCCATTGGGACCAGATAGAAAAATAAAGTAGTTTAGTATGCCTGAACTCAGAATCTAAAGATGTATCTTTGAGTAAAGGTGATTTTTAAATTCTGTGTTTGAAAATACCACTTTTAGAAAGTAGGTATTTTCTTGCTTAGCCATCCTGTGTGCCACTACTAGGATGTGTATTGACTGTCTGGCTTTGGAGTGATAGGGGTTGGGGAGGTGCATTCTCTCAGACGGCCACCGGGGTAGGTGTGAGTCCTTCCTTTCCTGAATGAGTCAGGGCTGGGCTGAATAGACCTGGGCTGCATTCAGCATAGTGGGAGGAGTTTTCACTAGCACCTGAATAGGCCTGGTCTGCATTTAGAGTGGTGGGAGGAGATTTACCTTGCATCTGAATAGGCCCTGTCTGCCTTGGACAATGTTGTCTCCACCCCCTGCCAGGAAGCTGGGCCAGAGGACAGAAGTGGTTTGGACTAAGCACAGACACTCTCTGCCTGAGAGGACAAAGGATTTTGGGGTATAAATATTGGTGCCCAGATCCCAGAACTCTTTTGGACCAAGAAGACTGCCAAGAAGAAGAGCTGGAGAAGCTGTGAGGTGGAACTACCACTTTGCTGAGTGCTTTGCTGTGTTGGCCTGTAGTGGCTACTTCTGTTTTGGGCAGTGAAAGGACTAGACTGAACTTTCTGCAACTTATTTCTTTGAGTATCTCCAAGAGCTTGAGGTAGAGCTTTCCCCCTGTTCAAGAAGTCTCAGGATCAGCAACGGTTTCAAGTTCTTCTGCCATCAGCACTGGGGACTGCTGGTCTCCCGATCTTGGCTCCTGTTCATCTCCCAAGTCGGTGATTCGTAACCTTGGGGTAATGATTGATAACAACCTCTCCATGACAGACTATATTAATCATGTGGCGGGCATTTGCTATGGACTAATGCGCAGTCTTCGCAAGATCTTCCAATGGGTCCCAATGGCATCTCGGATGCCGCTGGTCCAAGGATTAATTATCAGCCGGCTAGATTATGGAAACACCCTAATGGCCTCCATTAATGCAGAGCTTCTCACCAAACTACAGGTGGTACAAAACACAGCTGCTGGACTTGTATTAAACTTACCCTCCCTGTCCCCGTCAGCGCCAAGTTTGAGAGCTCTCCACTGGCTTCCCATTAGGAACGTATACTCTTTAAGATCAACTGCCTGGTCCTCAAAACCATCTATGGGAATGGACCACACTATCTTGCAAAAAACCTGATCTGGTATAAACCCACCAGAACTCTCAGGTCCTCCAACAAACATTTTCTTATCCCTTTTAAGATCGGTACCGCCAGGAATGGTGGGAGATCGTTTTCATATCTTGCCCCGACCCTGTGAAACTCGCTCCCTTAGCATCTACGTATGGAAACCAACCACAGAAAATTTGGTAACATTCTCAAAACCTGATTGTTCCTTTCCCTGTTGGCTTCCTCCGCTTTCTTTTCTTCATGTTTTTGGGTTCAGGCTAGCACTTTGAGACCCTCGGGTGATATGTGCACTTAATAAAATTATATATGTTATGATGTGTTTTTTGCTACAACAGAAGAAACAGCAACCCAACGCCGTCTACGATGCCACTGCTGACTCTGTGTCCTGAAACCACCGCCGAGGGCACCGCCACAGCACCGCACTGTGACCCTGGTCTTACAGATGACACCATCTGGTGCTGCCACAGAGCCGCTGCTCACACTGTGACTTGTGGGCACCACACTCCGCACCGCCTTGTGCCGCCGCCTTGGTATCCCCGATGACGACACTTCACGCCGACATCGACTCCACTGATTGCACCTTGGTTTGATGGCACTGCTCGTAAAGTTGCACAAAACACCGCCCTCATACCGCACTGCAGCCTTGGCCTACCGACACCAGCGCCATCGACTCCAGTTCATCAGCTGATGACAGCGCTTCAGCAATGACAACGACGACTCCTGCACTGTGACCTGCCAGCACTGCGACGAGCACTGCATCACTTCGCACCACAACCCTGGTCTCACCGACGACACCATCTGATGCTGCCACTAAGCCGCTGCTGGCACCGCGACCTGAGGGCTTCGCACGCCGCACTGCTGCACTTCACACCGCAGCACCCGAAGCTTGCAGACGTCAGCACTCCTGACTTCAACCGGGAGGAGTTCGATCTGCAACGCATATGACTTCAAGGGCCTGCCAAATCCTGCACCGATCTCTGGAACCGACGCCTGCAGATGCCGTGCTTTCGGAGCTCAACGAGAGGCTGCTGATGCCCTACGTTTCTAAAGGTACTGTTTTGCGGGTCTTCCTGACAGCGTAGTTGGCCTGCGATACCGCGGTCAACCATAACTGATTGGATTTGTTTGTTCACGACGCCGTGATAGCCCCGGACGGAGCTATCAACTTCAAGGAACTCTATTTCAAGGTTCTTTTGATAACTGAAGATTTCTAAATACTGTATAGTGGAGTTTTTTTAATCATTTTTGGTCTTGTCTTAAGTATATAAAATATTGGATATTTTTCTAAACTGGTGTTGTGTCCTTTTGTTGTGCTTACACTATAATACTGTTGGTTATGTGCAAATGCTTTACACATTGCCTCTAAGATAAGGCTGACTGCTTGTGCCAAGCTGCCAAGTGGGTGAGCAGTGGTACTCCCTTATCCTGACTAGAAGGAAGGGTCTCTACTTGGACAAAGTACAAACCATTGCCAACTGGAGACCCCCATTTCTAATAAGAATCATTTTCACAATCCTGCAGTTCATTGACTACCTCATTTATATAGAAGGAGAACAATGTAGGTGCGAGTGTGCAACCTTAGCGTACCCCGTGTCAAATTGGAATCTTGGTAGTTAATTCACCGGACCTCCCCCACCTAACCTGCACATAGTTACCCTTGTGCAACCTCAAAAGCAAATTTACCAGGTAAGCCGTGGATCCCATCCCTAATAAAACTTGCAATAGTATTGCCCGGGGCACGAGATTAAATGCAGCTCAGAGAGCAACAAAAGGTTCGTACAATTTTTGCTTATTTAATAGTACGTATTTCCATATGAGCAAAATAAACCTAAACACCTGGTCGCATGTGCTAGTTTTAGTGCGAAATCCTGCTTGGTAGGGTGACCGGGTCTCGTTTTCATCTATCCAAATTAGCAATTTGTCCAAGACGTGTCTGGCAAAGATTCTTTGCATGTTATCTATTAGCCGAATCGGTATATAGTTTGATGGAATGGAGGCATCATCTTACTTGTGTATAATTATTATTTAAGCCCTTCTCCAGGTTTCTGGTATTTCTTCCCCATCAGCAACAGCGTTAGAGAAGAGATTTATGTAGGGGGCCCAAACTAACGGCTCTGACTTGTGCAAGTTAACCGGTATCTTATCAAGCCTAGGGGCCCTCGCATTTTTATTCTGTCAATGGCCCTATGAGTATCGTCAAGGCTAAGGATGGATCCTCCATTGCCATTAGCTCTCAATGCCTGGGTAGATTCCCAATTAGAAATACTTTCATTACCACCCGCAGGGAGGATAGCTTCCCTCTTATCATAGAGCATGGTGAAATGGTCAACCCATTTCTCTGGTTACATAAAATAATCAAGCGTAGTGATACCATCCAGGCTCCCATGTGCTATTATGTACCAGAAAGTGTGGTTGTCCTTATACCTGGTAGCGACCAATAGATCCTGCCAGCTCTTATAGACCCAGTCACACTTGGCCTTTGCTAGGGCTATTTTATACCTGCTATGTGATTGAGCCACAGGTAGGTGATCACCCTCCTGAATAGCAAATCTTAAATTAAGTTTTGCATGTTTGCGCTCAAGGTTATAAAGTAGCTGTATCAATGTTGGAAAAGTAACGCACAAACAGTTCATAGATCTTGACTTGGCGTACGATATCTTTTTGGATCTTAGGCCAGGAAACTCTTCTAAAATTGCTAGCTACTAAGGGTTCTTGATATGTTGAGTGGCTACCAGACAAATCCCTGCTAAGAGGGGTACCGTCCATGGAAAAAAGGGCGAGATTGTGGTCCCTGTCTAATCAAACTGTGATCATCATATCACTCACCAGTGGCCACAATCTGACATCCACCAGGATATAGTTGATGACACTAGAACTAAGGCCTATCTTGAAGGTGGCCTGCCTGACAAGGTCTGAACGTGTCCTGCCAGTGCATGCCCTTGGACTCCTCCCCACGACCAGGGAAATAAGCTGGAAGGCTACATTGGTGTTACGTAAGCCTCCTGCTTTGCACGTTAAGTTAGGGATTCCTCAAACTTGTCCTTGTCTTCAATCAGAGGGTCAAGTAACATGGAAGGCTCAAACGTGGTATTGAAGTCTTCAGTTACCTGCGCCCTAGTCTGTGGCTGGTAGGTACCTTCCAGATCATGCAGAATAGATAATGTGGGTGAGCCGTTGCCCAAGAAAACAGGCCTAACATAGACATTAAAGAAAGTTAAAACTAGCCCTGATGAAAAAATAGCCTGAATCCCCATTAGGTCCGGTGAATTGATTTGCAGCTGTTTATGGGCGCATGCAATAGAACTTTTCACAAACATTGCTAGACCACCACTTGCGCTCCCTGTGTTTCTTGGGGCTAGTGGATTGATGCTGTATGTGGTATAACCACTGATGAATACCCTATCAGTAGCCCAGGTCTCCTGGAAGATACAGATATCATTATCGTTAAACGTAAACCGCCCGGGGTCAGAGAGTTTAGGGTAGATCCCTGCCAAGTTCCAAGATAAAATGGACAAACTAGAATTCAGAGAAAGATCTTCCACTTTGGTACTAGTAAAGGCCTCTACCTCTGGCTTGTCGACAAAAGCAAAAATACATTTAGTAGTGCTTGATCCCCACTTAGGGCTGTTTGGAACACAGTGAATAGTAGCTTCAGTAACAAAGGGCCTAGCCGAAGGCACAGACCCCTTATTTGACAGGCTGTGCATATTATCAATCCCATATTGAGCGAGAGTCCAGGGTCACAAATGATATCTTAGCTATTAGCGTTCTCCATGAACAGAGAAGTAACTGCAACCACTCCATTAACATTAAGACATGGTGTTCCCATAGAGTTACCACATTCAGATTCAATGGCTGGGTTATTCACATCATTATGTGGAATAAAAACACTTGTGGACCCAAGCCTGGCTGAATCCTCAAATATTGTATGAATCGATAGGGATGCAGTTCTGGAAGGTACCCCAAGTCAGTCCACATCCTCAGGGGTGATAACTGCCTTCCTCCTCGTGGGACCCCAATGGGCAAATCGCTTCCCGATCTGCAGTATTTAATCTGTATACTTGAATTATTGGGTGGGCAGCACCTAGCATCAAGGGCAACCAGATTATCCCACATCCCCCCGTCTCTCAATGTCAGCTCGATCACATTATAGAGCAAATTCATGGTTGAAGGCCTCTGTGCACCTATAATTAAGGCTCCCTGTTTTCCGTTTTTACAGATTTTTACAGATAAATACAGACAGAAAACAATTTATTTTCTTGCCTGTATTTATTTTTAAATGTGGATAAAAACGGAAATTGGATGCTTTTTGAGTGATTCTAAATGGACTTTGTCATGACTGCCAGTCCAATAGCTGTGTGGACTGATAGGTAAGGGGGTTAAAAATGAAAGACATTTTAGTAAAGAAGCTTAAGCAGCAGATATGCACAAGGCTGATACTGAAATTTGCATATTTTCATATAAGTGCATTGATTTATCTTCTGCGGGTGTTCATATCACTTAAACCTGGCAGGCATTCAAGCATGACTGCATATTTATTGGGTATATATCAGTTTCAGTTTTATTTTTTTTCACAATACCCATAATAAATATGGATGAATACAAATGAAGTTGACAAAAAATAAATATGTGGAAAAGTAGGTCGCACACCGCTCGTCACACCAGCAAGTTGCCCCAAAGGACTGTGGGAAATGTAGTGGCGACGGCGGGTATGCCTATGCCACAAAATGTAAATAGAACAGTATGTGTATGCGTTAGCCATCCCTGGACACGTGTTTCGAGGTAGTTGCCTCTCGTCAGCAGGGAGCAGGTCAGTGTAAAGGGGTGCCGCGTGGACTGCCAAATGTAATTAAAAGCAGGTCAAGTACCTCTCCTGGCGCGCAGGTGCAGACTCAAGGCTCGTCAGCCCGTTGGCTTAAGGAAGCCGTTTAAATTGAGGAAAAGTAGGTCGCACACCGCTCGTCACACCAGCAAGTTGCCCCAAAGGACTGTGGGAAATGTAGTGGCGACGGCGGGTATGCCTATGCCACAAAATGTAAATAGAACAGTATGTGTATGCGTTAGCCATCCCTGGACACGTGTTTCGAGGTAGTTGCCTCTCGTCAGCAGGGAGCAGGTCAGTGTAAAGGGGTGCCGCGTGGACTGCCAAATGTAATTAAAAGCAGGTCAAGTACCTCTCCTGGCGCGCAGGTGCAGACTCAAGGCTCGTCAGCCCGTTGGCTTAAGGAAGCCGTTTAAATTGAGGAAAAGTAGGTCGCACACCGCTCGTCACACCAGCAAGTTGCCCCAAAGGACTGTGGGAAATGTAGTGGCGACGGCGGGTACGCCTATGCCACAAAATGTAAATAGAACAGTATGTGTATGCGTTAGCCATCCCTGGACACGTGTTTCGAGGTAGTTGACCAACTTTTGCACAAAAAATAAATATGTATAAACACAGATGGAAATGACAAAAAAATAAATGCCAAAAAACCGGGAGCCCTACTTATAATGTCTTCTAGCATCACAGAGCGACAACCTAATCCAGTGCGTTAGCTTACTGATTAGAGAATCCTCCAACTCATGCCTACCAAATGAGGAATGGAGTTTTGGGACATTGACCATTGAGATTCTATTCACAGCAAGATTATACCTCTCATTGTCCCTCCTGTTTTGATATATAGTAGACCTCTCACACCGCCCTCCTTCGCCCCCCTCAGGACTCCGAGACACGCTTTAGAATAAGTAATTTAATGGCCTGGCAAAGTTTTGATGTGCGAGATTAGATTAGGACACTGAGCCAGCACCAGTCAAAGAGCTAAATCTATTCTCTGGGATTTTAGAACCGGAATAGAAAGTGTTAGGATGGAGTTGGTGTTTTTGGACCACGGACATACCAACCGGACATGGTAGTGGAGGTGGTAGGGGTAACTGGCCAACAACCTGCACAGAAGGTTCCTTTGTATTTACACTTTTGGTCGCCTGGAGTTGCTATACTGTTGTTATCAACTGATGGATACTAATTTTTGCCTCTTTCATCTCTGCCTTAAGTTCCATTCTCAGGGGAATACTATCAGTATCAGAAGGGTTAGGAGCAAATGCTACACTAGTGGGTGGACAGCGAAAACTAGTACTATGCAGTGACATTTCATCTGTTAGTTCAAGTAAAGGTAAGGACCGGTTACTACACAGAAGAACATCATCACCAGAAGGTCTAGTTACTCGGGGATTAGGTGCCAGATCAGAGTTTTTGTTGGGAAACCGCATTTGGTTGTTTAGCCTCGGGGAAAGTTTGGGATTTCCTAAACATGTTTGGCACCGGTCTAACCCTGCCAATTTAGGAGATTCCCTCATAGGTACAGCAGCTGAGGGCTGTACAGTAACAGGATTTAACCATTCTTCACACTCGCCCAGTAAGTCATCTATCCGATCAAGTACACAGTTTTTCCACACACTTTTTTTGGGCATCCTTTTTGATTTCTTCATTTTCCTAAGACCACTTGCACCCTCCCCTGCCTTACATTTAACTATGATTATTTGTGGAAAGTAAACAGCCTTAGCAGTTTCCTTGTATTGAGGCTGTAATTGGCCACTATTGGATGAGTCTTGAAATAATCGCAAACCCAGCCCCCTGATCAGTCAATGGCCCAAATGTATTTCTCCACACTGGGTTTTCGCGCAATTAGCACCAGAAAAGTCCTTTCCTGAAGAGCGTTAGAGGGGGTCCCAGCCCTGCCTCTTCCGGGCACTGAAGGTCACAGGACGGCCCCGCCCTTGGCCCACGCTCATCCCGCGGCACGGGAGTAGTGGAGGGCTTAAAAGCACGAGACTGCTGTCTGTGGCCCCTCTTCCTAGGGCAATGAATCCTGGGGCAGCATGTCCCTTACGGGTGACAGGCAGCGGGCGGTGAGCAGCAACAGGAGTCAGGCGTCCTGCAGCGCGGGAGTAGTGGAGCGCTTGAAAGCACAAACCTGCTGCCCGTGGCCCCTCCTCCTGGGACAATGAATCCTGGGACAGGGAGTCCCTTACGGGTGACAGGCAGCAGGCGGTGAGCAGCAACAGGAGTCAGGCGTACTGCAGTGCGGGAGTAGTGGAGCGCTTGAAAGCACAAACCTGCTGCCCGTGGCCCCTCCTCCTGGGACAATGAATCCTGGGACAGGGAGTCCCTTACAGGTTACAGGCAGCAGGCTGTGAGCAGCAACAGGAGTCAGGCATCCTGTAAATACTGAATAGTTTCAATTACAAATCGAGCATCTATGTCTAATGTATACCGACATTACTGACTGAGCTATCTATAGCCGCAACCACTGTATTATTTTTCCCCTGTGCAGAGCTTTACTTGCCTGAGGGGTCAAATTCACTATTATCTAATACTCAAAATAAAAACAATCAATAGAATTGAACTGGCAAAATTGCAAAAAATATCTACTTTTTGTCCAGTATAGTTTCTTTTTCACACAATATTGCGAGAACAGAAATTCACGCACACCATCACACGATGGAATATCTTTAAACTCAAAGCAGCTTCAAACTGCTCCTATGCCAAACATAATGACCAATGCAAAGGAAACCTATTTCAATGTATAGTTTGTAATGATGCTAGGTGCTTAGGCTATCAGTAGCTTTCCCCCAATAACTCTCAGGAGGCACTCAGGATATTGCAGAAGCCTTTATTCTACTTTTAACTTCTATTGCCGAGAGAGCGCCGGGCAACACGCTCCGATCGCCGTCTCTCCTCGCGCGCTATGCTCGCGCATGCGCAGTAGCGTCCAAATGGCCGCTACGCACATCGCCGTCCTCACGTAGTGCGCGCGTCAACTAGACCGCGACACTACATATCTCCCCCTTTTCATACCACACAACACAATGTCCCAGACCAAGTGGTCAGTCCATTTCAAAGTCTCTAAACTTGGATGGTCTCACCACTGCTCTTCCCCCCCGGGTGTATCTTACCGGAGTGGAATGTCCTTCTCGGCTTCCCTCTGCGACCGGGCCTCCGTCGGTACCTTTCGGAGTGCCCTGGCCCTCTCTCTCTTTTACCTCACCATCTTCTCGGGTGGTTTCCCCCAAGGATCCTCCACCTGGGTTGTCTCTCTCTCTCTCTTGCTCTCCGCTCATGTTCTCTCTGCGGCCTCCTTCGGATGAGTCTGTGTCTCTTATCGGCCCTTCCGTCGGGGTTTCCCCTTCTGTGTCCTCTCGGGGCAATTGTAAGATCTTATTGCATTTGGCCATGCGCTCATGTGACCACACGTTTCCGTCGCTGAGCAACGCTGCCCGGTCGTACACTTCTTCTACTCTGAGGGGTGGGGAGTACTTGCTTTCTCCCTTTCGCTTTAGGACTGCCAGCTTCACTCTGACCCACTCCCCTTTTTCCAACGCCGTCTCCTTTACCCTCTTGTGGCGGTTGTAGTGTTCCGTATAGATGCGTTGTGCCTTCTGCAGGTTGTGTTGCACCACCGCCGGAGACCATTTGCTGGTGATGGTCTTCTCCTGCCACGCCACATTGTCTCTGGTGAAGGGTTGCCTTCCTCGTAAGATCTGGAAGGGACTGTACCCCGTACCGGTGGGGGTGATACGGTACGCCCATATCGTGCTTTGCACTTCTTTCTCCCAGTCTTTACCTCTCGTGATGGCCGCCTGTATGGAGCCCATCAGCACCCTGTTGAACCTCTCTACTTGTCCATTGCTGGACGGGTGGTATATCGAGGTGTGTCTAAGTATTATGCCATTTCTGTTCGCAAACGTGACCCACTTGTCGGAGATGAACTGGGGGCCATTGTCGCTGATAATGCTCCTGGGTATGCCTTCCCGGAGGAACACCGGTTTGAGGAAGCGCAGTATCTCATCCGTGTCCATGATCTCGTTGATGTGCACTTCTGGCCATTTCGAGTACTTATCAACTAGTACACAGAGGTATTTGGGGATCCCCTGGTCGTCCAGTATCGGCCCCAGTATGTCCACAGCCACCTCTTCCCATGGGTTGCTGGGGTTCGTGAACTTCCCTAAGGGTGGTCTCATTGGTTTCAGTGTCTTGTCCGCACCCAGGCACTGCACACAGTCTCTCACGTGCCTCTCTACATGCGTGTCCATCCCTGGCCACCAGTATGTTTGTTTTGTCCTGGCCTTTGTCTTCACGATTCCCAGGTGGCCTTCGTGTAGTATGGTTAGCAGGGTCGGTACGATGTTCTCCGGTGGTACCACCCTGTCACCTCTGTAGACGAACACCCCGTCGTTTCCCACCGACAGCTCTTCTCTGACCTCGTAGAACTGCCTGATTTTTGGTCTTTGTCTTCTCCTTTCTGGCCATCCTCGTACAATGTACGCCTTGATGTCGTCCATATCGCCATCCGCCTCATACGCGTTTTTCCATTCCTGCCTGCTGATGGCTTTTTCCGGGTCGTCAGTCAGGGCCACCATCTCATCGTCGTCCTCCCTGTCATTGGAGGCACTGTCCATCGCAGATGCCCTGCTGAGGTAGTCCGCTATCTTGTTTCTGGAGCCCGGGATATACTCCACGTCGTACCTGTACTCCAGGAGTTTCAGTGTCATTTTCGCAATCCGAGGTGTGGCGCTGGCATGGCCGTCCGATGTCAATACCTTCACTAGAGGCTTGTGATCCGTCTTCACTTGGAATCTGGTGCCCCCCAGGAACTGACGGTACTTCGCCATAGCCCACACCACCGCCAGCATCTCTTTCTCAATCACACTGAACTTCTGTTCCGACGCCGTCAGCGTCCTGGACGCGAAGCTGATCGTCTCCGTTCCACCTTCCGGTCTTTCCTGCATGAGCACCGCTCCAAGCCCTTTTTCACTCGCGTCTGTCATCAATATTGACCGTCCCTGGGGATCGTACCCTTGCAACCGGATCGCTCCACCGATTTCCCGTTTCACTGTGTCGAACTCCTCCTGCGTCTCCTCGGTCCAGATGAACGCCGTCTTGTCTCTCGTGAGTTGCCTCATGTGGTGGGTTTTTGTGGCAAAGTGGTGGACGAACTTGCTATAGTACTCCGCCATCCCTAGAAATGACCGTACTTCTTCCTTGGAGGTGGGCGGTGGTGCTTCGCAGATGGCCTTCACGTTCCCTCTCTTCGGTGTTATTCCTTGCGCACCTATCTCGTGCCCCAGGTAGGTGACTGACGTCATCCCGAAGTGACATTTCTCCCACTCTGCCGTTAGGCCCTTCTCTTCCAGGATCTTCAATACTGCCGACAGCTTCCTGTCATGGTCCTCCAGCTCTGTCCCCATCACCAGGATGTCATCCTGGAAGTATTGCACTCCCTCAATGTCCTTAAACAGGCGGGCCATGAGCTTCTGGAACACCGCCGAGGCGAGACCGAAGGGCATGCGGCAGAATTGGTAGCAGCCGAACGGCGTGATAAACTACGTCAATTTTTTGCTTGTCGAATGTAGCGCTACCTGGTGGTATGCCGATTGCAAGTCAATGGTGGAGAACCATTTTACTCCTTTCGTGCGGGCCAACATTTCCTCTATGCGTGGCAAGGGGAACTTTTCAACCACTATGCACTTGTTCAACTCTCTGAGGTCCACACAGAGGCGCACCTTGCCTGACGGTTTCATGGCCACCACCAGAGGCGGCAACCACTCCGCACTGTCGATGGGCTCAATGATTCCCCCTTCTTCCAGTCGGTGGAGTTCCTGTTGCACCGCCTCCCTCACCGCAATCGGGATGTTCCGTACTTTGTGCGCTACCGGCTGGGCGTTTTCTTTAAGGACGATTTTGTGGGAGAACTTCTCTAGTTTCCCAATCTTCCCGCCGAAAACCTTCGGGTGCCCGCTCCGCCATTTTTCTGCCGTCGACTCCTCTCCGTCCAGAGTCACCATCACCTGGGTGTCCCCTCCTGGGTTCAGCTGTACGCCTAACTCTCCTTGGTCCATCCAGCCCAGGACTGACGGTCCTTTCTCCGCGACGTACAGCTTGCAGAGCGCACTCCGCTCTTTGAACTGGAACTTCAGCGTCTTGAACCCTACCATCGGGATTGGATCCCCTGTGTAGGTGACCGGTCGAATGTCGGGGGGTTCTAGTTGCGCGCCCCACGTGGGTCTGAACCTCTCATTCCATACCGATCGTTGAACAATCGTGTATGGAGATCCTGAATCCGCCACGATGGTGATGTGTATTCCTCCAATAATCATGTCGCACTGGGGTTTGCGCGTTCTTCTCTCCTCAATGCCCAGTACCTGGTCTTCTATACACAGGACTTCTTCGTCTTCTTCACGGCCTTCCACTTCTTCCCCCTCGTCCTGTGCCACGAATTTCACCGCCTGCTGTCTCCCTTTCCTTCGGCATACTTTTTCGTAATGACCTACTAGGCCGCAGAACGCACACTTGGCTCTGAATGCGGGGCACCGTTTGTCGTGCGCTGCATGGCTCGAGCTTCCGCACCTGTAGCATCTCATAGCCTCGCTTTTTTCTTGTTTCCATGTCTGTCCGGGTCTTGTTTTCCCTTTGGTCGCTCCTCTGTACTCCCCCGTCGCTGGTTTTCCCCGTGCCTGATGGTCCGCGTCGTCCACCTTGTTGACTGTGAGTCTGGGGGCCGGGTCTCTCTTAGCCGCTTCCGCGCAGCGTTTGGTTAGTTCCGCTCTTTTCACTATGGCGATCACCTCGTTCAGCGTCGCATCTCCATTCGCCCACAGTTTGTCCTGTACTGACTTGCTTGTCGTGTGCATAACGATCTGGTCCTTGATGAATTCATCCTGTAGTCCTCCATACTTGCACGTCATTGCCAGTTTTCGCAGCGCCGCCACGTAGTCATCTACGGATTCCCCCGCTTCTTGCTTCCTCTGCTGGAAGTTATAGCGGTCGATGGAGGTGCACACAGCTGGCCGATAGTGGTTGTCCAAGTCTTCTATGGCGTGGGCGAACACGTCTGTGTCCCCTACCTGCCTGACGTTCGGTGTGAGGTTTTGAAACACCCGTATTCCTTCTGGTCCCAGGTTGTGTAGAAGTATCCTCTTCCTCCTGGCACTGGAGAACGCCTCCTCGTTCTCATCTTCCAGCGCTTCCAGGTAGTTTTTGAAGTACTCCCTCCAGTCTTCCCACTTCATTATGGGTTCTCCCGGGCGTGGTAGGAACGGGATCGGCGTCGTCAGAGTCGATGACTGTGCACTCATTTTGGCTTCCACCAGCTTCCTTGGGCTACCTGGTGCGTCTGTCCCCGCTCCCCTACTTCGGGTACCTGGGACTGCGTTCGAGCTGGCTGCTCCGTCGTCCCCCGACTCCGCCAGGGTCTCCTCTGTAGTTCCGCTGTCCGCCTGCGATTTCCTCTACCTCGTGGCCGGCTCCTTTACTGCCCACGTGCCACTTCCTGGCGTCTATCTGCCTCTGCCGCGCTCTCCCGGTGCGTAGGCGTCTGTCCTCGACCCCCTCGGTCTTCTTACCGCGTGGGGTGGTGTCCCTCCTGGTGGACCTCCTCTCTGATGCAGGTTGGGGGCACCTTCCTCCTGTTGCACGTAGGGTTCTCACTAGCCCAGTCTCGTCGCCACTGTAATGATGCTAGGTGCTTAGGCTATCAGTAGCTTTCCCCCAATAACTCTCAGGAGGCACTCAGGATATTGCAGAAGCCTTTATTCTACTTTTAACTTCTATTGCCGAGAGAGCGCCGGGCAACACGCTCCGATCGCCGTCTCTCCTCGCGCGCTATGCTCGCGCATGCGCAGTAGCGTCCAAATGCCCGCTACGCACATCGCCGTCCTCACGTAGTGCGCGCGTCACCAGTGTTTATATTTTATTTTACTACGACATTTTATTTACTTTGTATTATGCGTCTGTATATATTGCATTTTGTCACTAATTTACGGCTAATCACCCTTGTGTAAGGCACTGCAGTGCCTTCTCACATGGATGGCAAACTACACCATGTCAGCTGTATTGTTAGGAGAGTGCTTGTTTATAGTCATATAGGAAGAGTTTTCATGTTGAGCGTAATGATAATTGAATCAAGGTTATTATGTTATAGGACATTGACTTGGCTGTGTGATGGGTGAAGGTGTGTGAGAAATTTAAGCACTACTTACATTTACAATAACTTCTAACCAGCATATCCACAGGGGCAGCCAGATGCTATGTCCCATTCACCAAAAAGGGGGGTAAACAGAGAAGGCTCAGTAATCCATAGTGTGACACATAACAAGAATAGTTGCTGTTGAATGAGTAAAAGAATGCCAAAAGGACGAAAACGGGAATCGGTGACAAAAGCAGTAGCCATGCAGTATTTTATTTTAGTATTTATTTAACTATTTACTTGTTTGTTATTTATTTATTATTTTTAAAGGCAGGCATAGTGCCTACTGCTGAATAAATACACCAGATGAAGGAGGAAAGTAGTGGAAGAGCAAGCTACTCGTGAAATCTCAGCAGAAACTACACAAACTTCAAAAGACCCAGCTTCCACCTAATCCTGCTAGGTCAAGGAAGCCAAATGTTTGAACAGGGGTTCACTCCCCAAACCCCTCTCAAGCTTGTGAAGGTTATAAAATGTGGACAAGCCAGTGGTGACCGACACAAACAAAAAGTGGTGGGGCAGGTGGAGAGGGTGTAGGAGCAGTGCGGGAGGGGGAGACCATGGTGGTTTAATATTTTAAAAAAAATAAGAATTACCTGAAGCCGCCGGCCGCCTTGTGCCTCGGTGTTCCTTTGCTTCCTGGTCCCAGCAGACACTGTGACAGCATCGGAGACTCCCTGTGCAACCCTGCACTGCTCTCATGCCATAACCAAGCATGAGCACAGCGCGAGGATTGGCCTGAGAGAGCTGGTTTAACGCTCACTCAGGCTCAGGTAGTCTGTGCTGTTTCTCCAACTCAGCTGCGCAATACAGCTGAGTTGGAAAAACCTAACTGTGCATGTCTGTTTGGCCAGTCTAAGATGGCCGGCCAAACAGACATGCGCACTTAGAAGTACAAATACCACTCCATTCCTCCTCCCTCCCATGGCCCAGCCCCATCCCTCCCTACACATGCTGACTCAGCCAGCAGTTGAAAAATAAAGTGATAATAAAATATCAATTTCTTTTTCAGCTGCTGGCTCGAGCCATTGCGGTGGAGCTGCCACTGGGACAAGCACCAGTCAAGCGGACCCTAGTCACGTCATGGCTCAGACCCCAGTCCGACTGGCACCCTGCACATGCAACTGCACCGTTTTAATAAAAGTTATTTAACTGAAAAAATGTAAATCTATCACTTTGCAATATGCTATAGTGTCATTTACTGAACCAGTGAAAGAAAATGTAGAAAAGAAAGGCAAATACTACTGAAATTATTAAGAACATATTCTAAGGGGGTGAAGGAGGTTGCAGGACCAATTTCTGCTGCAACCCTACACGCACTGATCCAGGCAGTGATTCTGGACCAATTTTCAGAGTGGGGGCACTGCCTTCACTGAAGTCATAAGGATTGTAAAAAACCCAATTGTTACCCAAAGAAATAAAATGTCCAGTGAACCACACTCATTTACCAGGAGAGTGGCAAGGGTGTAGCATGTTGCTTGTGGTGCATTTTAGAGGACGCTCTCGCAAATATATATCGTGTAGTTCCTATCTACCCTATACAGGATCTGCGCGTTCGGATAACATAAGCTGTGGGATTGGTGGCAGACTGGTTCTGAGCACCCCCACCGGATATGTTAGCCTGTCTGTATCAGCTAGCTCACAGTGCCACTATAATCTCCTCTTATCAGGGAGAGAATAGTTTCTGGCAACCTCAGAACATGACAACCCTGATCCACCAGGATTGTGGAAACAAAATACAACCTTTCGCTCAGTCACTCGTGCTCACTTAGTTGGTCTCAGAGATACACAGAATAAACAGCCTGGGTGTTTCAATAAGAATTTATTGAACAGTTGTCATTCTAGTGTAGAATAGATGTGCTGTAACAACCATTAGACAGTAGCAGAGATATATGATTAGCAGTAGTACGAATGTAAAGGGATGGCACAGTTCTACCATTTTGCAATAATCATAAATATATACAAGTAGATAAAACACATGATAAAAGTGCATACGCCTACGATGTCTCCCTAACTAGATGTACCTAAATGTACCTACCATGTGTGTAGGTGTGATGCCAAGAATTCCTCTAGGATCTAGTCAACCCCATTACCTGAGAATGAGAGAATATGGGACCACGTCCTGGTCTCGAATTGAACACCCCGCGAGGGATGTTAGACCACTGCGAGCTGGAGTGTCTGCATGCAGGAACGTCAGCGTCTCTGGTAAGAGTGTCAGCCGGGAAGTCACGGTCTCCTCTGTATCTCTAAGCAAGACATGATGTATATATACCCACAGGTCTCCCCAGGGGTCCTACCTAGCTGTATTACTGTATCAGCTTAAAGGATGATGTTGGGCCTGAAGTTTATACAGAGATATTATACAGGAGATGTTTGTCCTGCTGTCAGTCCTGCTGCGCTTCCAAGAAGCCTCATGCATAATGTATGTGTTTCGAACTAGGGCAAAACCCACGTTATGATTGCAGTGTCGTATTTAGGTAAAAGGTCAGTCCCCAAGAACCGTTATGTATGTAATGTAGGGAAGGATATAGGTGAAAGGTTGCAGTGTTACCTGCGCCTATATAGGGTACCCATATGGAATATAACAATATTATTAAAGCATAGTGTGGTAGTGCACTGTCATTTACTGACAGAACATTTTCCACTGAAATGGCTACTAAATTTGCACAGACCTGCAGTTTTACTGGGGCTGCAATGCACCTGGAGTGCTCCTGAGTGCCATAAACTGTTAAGAGGCATCCTGCAGCACCCGTCAGCGGCAGGAAGAGGGGTGGGCAGCAGTTTAGAGGTTATATACCCCGATGTAACACACCACACAGCACAAGGTTATGGTCAAGGTACTTTCTTTCTGTGGCCTATTTTTCCGTGACTCTTACGTTTGACTGTTCCGCCTGGATACTCACTCATGATTTTTACTTGGCAATATTGTGCTGGTTTTTAGCCTGTTCGGGGGTTAAATGGAGCATAAAGGTGCTGCGACCATGGGAAAAAAGAAAGGACCTACCATCAAACCTCCGCCCTAATCTGCCGCCCTGTGTATCTGCCATAGAAAGTTTTCTCCATCGGGCAGTTGGGGCCATGTCCAAAGAAATAGATCTGGTTGAAAGGAGGCTCTCGATGGACAGGGACATGTCTCTTGCACCCCCTCATAGATCACCAGCTTGCTCTTATTTGGAGGGGCCGCCTCATGACAAGGGACAATTGGGGGGGTCGCAAAAAAGATCTTGAGGGGGTTATTTCTGGTATGGACAGATCTATAATTTCCACCACACCAGTTATCAGCCCGAGGCGGAAACGGAAGGCTTGTGTATCTGCCCAGCCCCCTGCTGAGGCTCTGCCGGTGTCTCGACCTATTTGTAATTCATCTGGAGAGGAGTGTGCTTTTCCCTCAGTAATGTTTTGATTTGGGACCTCGAGACATTGTTAAATAATAAGTTGGATCCAATCTTGGTGAGAATTTCCACATTGAGGACAGGGTTTCTGTGTTATTCTCCCTGCTGATTAAGGGTAGGGTAGGGTGCAGGGTAGGCCAGGAGCAGGCCTTATTAGAAGAGCAACGGGGTCAATTGATTCTCTTGTCCCTGTGAGGGATCCCGTGTTAACCCACGACCTTAGTGGTGTACGCCCCATCCAAGTTGTATTGAAGCCAAGGGATGAGGGGGAAACTCATAGTACAGTTGCTCCCCCCTGCCCTGTGCGCGATAAAGGGGGAAGTTTGCGCCCAGTGTTTACTACCAAGTGCTAAACCTGCCCCCGGAAGCAACCCTTTATGTTATTGTCCTGGGGGATGTCCCCTCCAGCTCCATTGGGGAATCATATCTGGAACTTAAGAACAAGATGATGCAGTGGGTTAGCTCACATCTCTCTCATAGGAGGGAGCTTGCAGATTCTATCATCATGGTACGTAGAGTAAGCTGGATAGGGAAAGATAGGAAACCCTGGGCGGAAGGGCGTGGTGGTTAATTTTAATAACCCCTGGCTAGCTGGTGCCCCTCGATTGACATTAGGTACACCAGGGAAAGTTGCCATGTGTCAGGTTCACCGGCTCCTCTGAGTTGGAACGATGCTCAAAAATGGTCCATCTCTTGATAGCATCAAGTCTGCTTGGTATAATAGCACAGATCATTGAAGTGATCAAGCGAGGGAAGAAAAGGGTAGGGACAGCGGGGAAGGAGCCCTATAAGACGTAAAAATCAAAATATGCAATAAGATACTCTATCTAGTTCTCTTGAGATAATTGGTATATGGTATGATAATTACCTGTAAAGGAAAATAACGTCACAGCAGTGTACACCAAAAATACTTAGTACCATCTGAAATCGAGGTTGTCAGAGACTTTTGCCCCTAGATGCCACTTAATAATAAGATGTACTGCAGGGACAAAATAAAAAGAAGGCAATGTTATGTTCCTAGATATTTAAATAGGTACTACTGGCCAATATACTGTACAATACTGTGCACTAAATAATGTGGCTACCTACCCGTGAGAACCTGAGCCTTTCTTCACAGGGAATGTAAGAGACTGACTTGAACTGCTCTACAGAACAAATGCAAGTAAACAAAAGCCATGTCACATCAAAGCTCTTTGGAACGGTGTTCTTACCCCATAACACCTTATCCTAATAAATCAAGGAGAAACACCAGACATTCACATATATAGATTTTCTGAAGCTTTATATTGCGGCAGGAATTTCCCAAGATCTTCTAGGTATTCAGGTTTGAACATTTGAACAAAGTATGTATTTCTTTACTGAATTTTGTCTCACAACCCAATATGGCGTGAGCATGCAATTCTCTTTGTACGCTACATTGATGACATTTTAGTGCTTTGGAAAGGATCACGTACTACCTTGGAAGCCTGCATACAAGACCTTAACCAGTGCAATCCCAGGATTCAGTTCACTTCTAACATCCAACCCAACAAGATTCATTTTCTAGACATTGAAATTCAAAAAACTCCCACTGGTCTTCAAACAGCAGTATACACGAAACCTACTGATGTGAACAACACATTACATTTCAACAGTGCACATCCGTATTCCCTGAAGAAACACTTACCTGTGTCCCAATTTATCAGGATCAAAAGGATAACCTCTGATGACACCTTATGTACCAAACTCATCAAAGAACAAACAATGAGATATAAGGAACGTGGTTATCCTGAAGATGTACTTTCAGCAGCTGAAAGGACAGTAGCCCTGAAGAAACGCGAGGAACTTTTACTCCCATCACATAAGCAGACGGGTCAATGTGAAGTATTTGTTTTAAAACACTCAGCACAATCTTCACAAATCAAGAAAGTTATTAATAAACGTTGGGAGATAATAGCACAAGAAATAGATTTCAAGGATGTGTTTAAAGGCCAACCGTTATTCGCACACACCAGAGCCAAGAATGTCAGAGAATTGCTCAAAACAAAACATCCTTCTATCAGACAAACCTACAAAGGTATGCGTAAATGCCACAACTGTGGACAATGTGGCAATATAATTCTTGGCAACACTTTTTCACACCCTCATACAGGACAAAAAATTACACTAAAACACTCTTCTGATTGCAACACTGAGGGGGTAATTTACGCGAATCAGTGCTCCTGCGGGCTTGTTTATGTAGGCAGAACCTCCAGAAAAATTAAAACTAGGATAGTGGAACACAAAAGTACTATACGAAATAGAAATCTTAAATCATGTCTCGCAGCACATTGGGTTAACTTCTCACACACCATACCACAATTACGCTTTACTATTTTGGAAAAAATCAACCTCACATCAGGTACAGATTTACATACAGTTCTAGCACATAAAGAGACATTCTGGATTACAAATCTCGGTACGCTCATTCCAGGCGGGCTTAATGATCATGTGGAACTGTTATGTTTTTTATAAACTGTTTGATATATGACATGTGCCCATGTTACCAGTTGATTCTGTGAGCAACTTGATGTACAGGATTTGCACTCCTTTCACCTATCTTTCATCATTATTGAGATTCATCACATTTCTATTTTCCTTTTTTTAACCTTTTTAAATTTCAGCGTCATCTTTTAAATTACCTGGGTATCATTAAACTTGGCCGTACACCTTGCTCTGGTATTCACACACCTTTTAAATAAAGCTTTTGGTTACAATTATTTTTTTTTCGGGCCGCTGCCTCTTTAAATGCGTCACGTTCACGCAGGTGTCAACACGCTCATTCTCACGGTGAGGCTGGAAGACAGAGAACGCCCAAATTTTGCTGTTCCTGTGGTAAGCCTATTTGAATCACGGAGGTTCACTCCTTTTAAATATCCCAAATGCTTCTGTTGACACAGCACTAAACTTATGTTCACATATATCGTTGCAGTCTTTCGCTTAATAGATACGTTTCAGTATCCCGATCTGCACGGGTAAGATTTCACTAGTACACACCAGGGTGACTTACATGGACCATGAAGTCAGTTTCCTTTACATACTTGGGGTAGGACACAAGTGATGATCTTGATTGTTTGCGTTTTACTTCAATCAGCCCGTGAATCGTTACATTTCCCGTAGTGAGTACTACTTTAGTGAATATGCATTCTTCGTCCTATTTTCTCAGCGGTTTTTTCAATCAGCGCATTTTTTAAGTTATTGCACATTCGAATCCTCACTAACCCGTCTTTACCGTGCACGTAAGACATTCATGGCTGCCAATCTTTTCGTTTTCACTCGTTTTCACTTGTGCACTCTATGGTTTTTTCCGCACCCCACGTTGGTGATTTGGTTAAATATCAGCAGACACTTCATTTAACCTATGCGCACATTTGTTTTTTTTCACAAAATGCGAACCCTCAGAGTGCAAATCCTAATCCAATGAACATGTACTATCTCAGAAATAAAATGGCATTTTGTTTTGTTGTAGTTCTATATACGGTGGACATATTGGAAATCCATGTTTTCTTGATGTTACCCCCTGAAGAAGGGTTAAAACAACCCAAAATGCATTGGGACTTTTTGTTGAAATGAAGACCTTGTTAATTTCTATACATTAGATTATTTGTATGAACAGGATCTTAAACTTCCAAAGGAGATTTTTGTTTCGTTATACATCATTCAATATAATTTTTGTGAAACACTATGGTTATGTTTTTCCTTATCACAATTTTGCAGTGAAATGCTTGTTGTACAGCGTTGTTGTAAACAATTACGTTCATGTTGAATGTTTGAGGCTTTTTAGTCCATAGTTGTGCGTCATGCAGGTTTGGGTCATTCCATTCCTCTGAATTTAGTGACATTTGACATAGTGGTTAGGGCCAAAACCCCAGTACATGACTTCACGCATTATAGTTATAGCTATCATACACTTAACTATTGAGCACTAATGTTGGATTACTTTTGTTAATCTGGTGTGCAGGCCCATCCTTTCTCCATTCACCTTGCACTTAGGCCACCCCCCTTGTGTCCACCTCCAACAGATTTCTCCACTTGAGTGTTTTGGAGTCCTGCGAATGACTGGATTTATGTGATTCTTCCCAGTCTCGTAGGACCCACAGTGTGTCCTCGGTAGTTCCATCTCTGCAACAAAAGGGCCTTACGATGCTGTCCTGGAATATCGCTGGTCTTTCCTCGAAGTTTAGTGATCCCAGGTGGGTGCGATATGCTAAATCTTTTCACATAATTTGTCTCCGAGAAACTTGGGAAAATGATAACCGCTTCTTCCTTGAGGGATATATGACTCACTTCCAACCTGCTGTACCCTCAATGGCAGGAAGGGCGAAGGAGGCGTTTAATTATGTTTTTTAGAATTGAATTGAGTGGTTATTTTATGGACTTCAATTGGCATGACCTCACAATGCAGGGAGTATGGCTTTTACTTCCTTGGCTGTTTTTCAATGGTTTTATTACATTATTATAATAGTAAACAGGGTTGCTAAGAGCCCTTCGGAGTTTCTCATCTGGATTGTGTTTAGAGCTCTAACTCAGTTAATGGTGATGGCCAAGCCCAAATCGGCCTTGTTTGTGATTTTAATTGTCGTTTATGCAAACCTCCCCTAGACAACGGTACCCCAACTTGCAGTTGTCCATTGAAAGATGGTCTACACTTTGTACAGTCACAGGAACGTCGGGAGATCAAGTGGTTCATAGTATGGAGAAAATGATGAATTCTTTGAAGCCCGTAATTTTCCAGACTCATAAAGGGAGGGGCTTTAGCTCGTTTATTGACTTTATATTTGTCTCAGAGCCTTTATACTTATTTCTCATTTTAACATTATGTTTAGCCCTTTTAGTGCTCACACCCATTATCCTAAACCTTGGATATTGCCATGGGCCCAAAACCACAGTCAAGGGAGACTCTAATGAGGCTATCTGCTGTTGACATGGGGAGAAGGTTGAAATGGTCTCAGGTGGACCCTCAGCGCCTTCAAGCTTCCCTCTCTGCAACTTGTCTGCGTTCAATTTGTCTTGATAGTGATTCAGGGGTGGGTTAGGTATGGGCAGCTTTTAAAGGCATAGCTCTGGAGACTCGTAAACTAATGACTGTTCCAGCCTCTAGTGCCAGGGTGTCATAAAACCATAAATGGTTTGATAGGGACAGCTCGAGAACCCTGCGCTTCCTGAAGGCGACCTTGAAGCAGTCACCGAGGGACAGGCATTTGATAAAGGATTGTAGGCAGGCTTTCAAGCAGGCTCAAATGGCGTGCAAACATAACTTACAGGAATCAGACTGGGTGGAGCTCTGTCAAGCTTGTGAAAAGGGGGAGAGCTCTTGTTTTTGGAGTGTAGTTAACAGGCCTTGCTTTGCTGAGGGTTCTGGCCCGCTCTTCTGCCATCACATCTCAGAATAACAGTGGGTGGATTATTTTGAGGGTGTTTACAATCAGTGGGCTGGTGGGGGTGTTATAACCCCTGTTGCACTCGTCATAGCTGGTAACCGAGTGGTCTTCACTTTAGATGAAGTAACACAAGGCATTCTTGCCTTGTCTAGCGACAAGGCCCCAGGCCCTGCCAGTATACCACCGGACCTGTTTAAACAAAATACAGAGATCTGGACCCCAATTCTAATGCAGGTCCTCAATGAGGTTGCACAGGAGGGGTTGTTGCCCCCATTGTTCACTGTTATGATTTTTCTCATTTTAAAGAAGTGGGACATAGAGAACCCACAATGTTATTGGCCAATATCTTTATTGGATGCAAAGGTCAAGGTATTGGGGAGAGTGATTTTAAATAGGTTATGCAACTGGGCAGAAGGAAATAACATTCTGAGAAACGTCCAATATGGCTTTAGAGCAGGGAGGTTGACTTCAGACCAATGTTTGAACATCCATCTAATTATTAATAAATACATGGTGTCCACATTTGATAGTGTGAACCGAATGAAACTCTGGGCCTTGCTCAGTGAGATGGGGGTTGATCTTAGTATTGTGGCCCTTTTAACTGATCTCCACTCAAAGACCACAGCCTCGGTGCATGTTTCACAAGGTGCAGCGTGTACTCGCTCATTCTTGATGAGCGGTGGGATTCGTCAAGGGTGCATACTTGCCTTTTTTTTGTTCACCTTGTAAGTGAATGGGCTAGAGTCTGCACTGTTATCAGTTTCGGCTGACTGTCCCAAGACTGGTGACAGATATCTCCCTGTTTGATTATACGCGAATGACGCAGTCATTATGGCCCAGACTGCACACAGGTTGGATTTGCTGCTGGCCAGGTATGCGTCTTTTATGGGGCACCTTGACTTGTCAGTCAACTTTTCATAATCATACGTAATGGTAGTGGGCCCCAAATCGACAAGAAGCAAGACTTTTAAGGTATCTCATTTTACCATGAGCAAAGTCAAGGCATTCCATTACTTGGGTATTTTATTTGATGTTAATAATTGTTGGAAACCCTTGGTCGAGGCAAAAAGATTATAGAGTCTGTAAAAACAATGGGGCGGTTTTTAGTTTTGCACACAGGCTTGGCTCCAGGGCACCACGGGATCTCCTAAAATCCATCAGACCAATTGTATTGCGCAGCTTTGCTATGGCAGTGAAGTCTGGGGGCATGTCAAGTTGGATTGGATCCAAACGATGGGGAATAATTGTTTACCTAAATTGGTTCAGGTCCACCAGATTACCCAAGCATTTTCCGTGCATGTGGATCTTGGGCTTGATCAAGTTTTGGACCTGATAGCTTTAAGCATGCTCCTGTGCTGGATTAAGATCTGGTCCAGGGCAGAACTGAAGGTAAGCCGGTTGACCCATGAGGATTGTTTGGCCCTAGATCTGGTAAATGGTATACTGTGGATAGCTTATGTTAAGGCAGCTTTTTCTTCTATAGGCAGGTCTGATATTTTTATGGACCCTTTCTCTTTCTCTGTTCATGAGCTGAGGAGTGTCAAAAAGCTGGTTTTGGAACGCTCTTGTTTGGAGAAAGAAGGCTTAGAACTTTAGAAGCCATCAGTTTGAGGCAACATACTCTTAAAAACTGTGCAGGGGATTGAGCTGTTTCTGGTCTGGGTTCGCTCACAGCAGAACAGGTTTTTACTGCCTGGTTTAGGTTCAATCAATTGCACCACCTTCTGGCAACCCTATGTGGGTGGGTACGGCCTTTGACAATGTGTCTTGGCAGTATGGGCTGCATTTTATAATGTTTTGCTCTTATTTCAGTTGGCTGAGGAAGACTTTTTTAAATCCCTTGATAAAATATTTGAATTTCAAACAAGTTAGGCCTGCACTGATATACCTTTAGATGCTTCCCACGGAGTATGTGATTTTGACTGTTTTATCCTCTTTACAAGCTGTCTGGTTGTCTAAGAGAACGAGACCTGATGAACTGTCTTATTGTTCACAGTTTTTATGAGAAATCATACTGTTTGTTTTTATCAACCATGAATTTAATACTGTTGTCTTTTATCTGTATTCTTTTATGGTTATTTTATTTGCGAATAAAGATTTATATTGATTGATTGACATCCTGCAGCCTTCCCTTTCACATTCCCCACACCCCAGCAGGGTTGTCACATAGTTCACTTTACAAAAACCTCTCACTTTGCAGTCAGAGAAAGAAAACACCAACTGCAATGATAAAAAGCAGCAATTTGTCAAGGGCTATATCCTGACATTTGACCTCTGTCTTTGAATGCATAGCCATTGTGACAAGATAAAATACAAAATGGAAGACACTTTTTTTAACCTTCTGAACTGCATCATGGTTATTTTGGGATTGCTGCAGCACACTCGCACCCCTAATTCCATCACCTCTGTATCCAGGTGAAGAGCAAAACAATTAACCCCGATTTCTGTGTTCTGCCTGTGATCATCCTTTTGTGTTTGTATCTGCGCCACATATGAATCGTTCAATGTAAACCTTGCCTCGCGCATCTCTTAATTACACATGTATTGGAATGGAATGTGAACCACAGGTCCTGGCAAACAACAATGGAAAAAAACATTAATTGCAGCCAAAAGACCAACGTTATTGTTATTGCAATAATGATGGGAAGGATCACAATTATACATAATGATGCCTCTTTCAGCTCATTGTATGTGCAAATGATACATCAAGCTCCTCGACTATTATTGAAACCACAGTATTAGATGCTGTTGTCCTGAAACCGAGGTCCCTTTACAAAGCTTGAAGAAGGAATCTAACATTCCCAAGGTATGCACAAGAACAAAATGCCTTTTTGCTCCTTGCATTCCGCTTTCTGTGGTGTGTCTCAAATCAAGTTGTTAACGTCAGTCAATGGTATCACTTTTTCAATTGCATCTGCATTCCCAGACACAAAATACGAATTGCTTTAACGCAGATCGTCTGTGTTTACTTTGTGAATAAGACCACAACGCTGTGTGGCTCCAGTGATAAAGACAGACGTGAATTTAATCGGACATTTAATGCACATTGCGGTGAGGGTGATAAGCCAAATAGACATTATCCGTTGCCAGAAACTCTGCGGAAATGGATTCCGCCAGTGTCTCTTCTTACTTGCACAAAAATCAAATATTTGGTGGAAATTTCAGTGTCAAATACGTAATTGTTGTAATAGTCTTGAAAAGGGAAATCCTAATAATATGCGAGGAGCTTGACTAAATGGTGGGCAGGCGAGAGCCACTCAGTCTGGGACACACATTTATTTGCAAGGGAATATAATTTCTGACCTAAGTTTGCCATGTTAGTTGTTAACCAACAAGTCGGCGCAAATTTACTAAGTGCGGATAGCACTATGCAAAGTAGCACGTGCTATTTATTATGCAGTGAAAAAGTTGTTTTGCGAAGGAAAAGTGAACTTTTCACTGCACAATGGCGGCCGATTCTTTGAATAGGTCTTGCATTTACTTGAGTTTGAGCTATTGGCAATGAAAATGACAATGCCTTTTATTCATGTGTTAATTAGCAAAACCGATAAATCAAAGGTAGTCATTTACAATGCCAATAGCTTAAACTCTTGCAAATGCGAAACCTATTGCATTGCAAATGCTTGTTTGTGGCTGCTACAAGTAGGCGTTAGTTTTGAGTCAAAGCCCATTTTGTCTAAATGAGTAAATCATGCTTTGCATGAAAGCCCATGGGTGTTGGTGTGGATGCACCTCAATAACGTCCCCTTGACCCAAAAAGGTGCACTGTGGTGCAAAGTAAAGTGTTTTTGTGCCGAGCTGCTCTGAAAGTGAAAGTGCGCATGGAGCGCGGAATATTACAGGAAAGCATGTCGTGCCTGCAGTAGGAGAAACTCATTAAAGAAAATAGTGCGCACAGACTAAAAAAGACGTACGGTGTAACAACCGAAGTAAAAGGGCCAGTCTTCATGGGCAGTTCCAAATAATTCATGACTAATGTGTTCTTACAAATTGTTGTGCCACAAAACTTGCTAACACTATCCACTGGAATGTTCTGGAAAGTTGTAGTTGACTCATGATTTTTAAGCTTTCCAGCACAATGTTCTCGGACAGCAGTGGTCCTCCTCCTTATTTTATCAGCAATATACATATTGATTGAGGTTCTCCATTTTTTGTTTTCCCAATAACTTTGGCGCCGCTTGACGAATCCTCGCAAAATTTTCAAAACGAGTGGGGCGCTCCGGTCAGCTCCTATCCTGAAAGATTCGGGGTGATTCGTCAAGCGGGGGCCGAGAAAAAAGGGGGGTCCCAAAACGCGTTTTCCCCATGTTAATTTCCGTAGGAAACTTTAGACAAAGCTACAGCCCGAACTGCTGAACGGAATGACACCAAATTTTGCAAAAAGGTAGCCCTTGGTTCAGAAAGAGACCTTTTCGTTAAATGGTGTAAATTCGTTCAGTAGGTCCTGAGAAATAAAAAAAAAAAGAGGTCAAAAAATCAATTTCCCATAGGAAAGTTTAGACACAGATACAGATCGAACTACTGAACGGAATTTCACCAAATTTGGCAAAAGGTATCCCTTGGTTCAGAAAGAGTCTTTTTTTTTTTAATGGTGTAAATCCGTTCAGTAGTTTTTGAGAAAATCAAGAAATAAAGATAGTGATATTTATATCCGCGGTGGGTCCGCGCACTCTGCCGATCACAAGCTGCATTCTAATTGGCAGTCAACACTTCAAACCAGGAAGTTTTGGCAGCCATCTTGTGCCTCGGTAGAACCGAGGCACAAGAAAACAGTAAAACAAACGCGCAAAACAAGAAAAGGGGGCAGAGTAGAAACACCCTGACCCCCTAGGCCTTCTCAGGGGGCCCCACAAGGACCCCCAGGGCCCAAAAAAGCATTTATAATTCTAGCCCACCACGTACCTCCAGTAAGCGCCACAGAGCTGCATTGCAGAGTGGTGTAAAAAGGGGCGTGGTCTGGGCCACCCCTCTGCAACACAGCGCAGTGGCACTTACGGGAGGTACCTCGTGGTATACTTGGACCCCAGGAACCTTCAGGATTCAAGGGGACTTAATCTACCAACTTACAAACGCACCACGGGGCGCATTTGCACAGTGGTGAAGGGAGGGGGCAGGGCCTGAGGTGACATGTGTGCAAACACGCCCTGTGGTGCTTTTAGTAAGTGCCACTGCACACGCCCTCCAGGTGCTTTCAGTAAGTGCCACTGCACTGCGTTGCAGAGAGGTGGTCCAGGTCATGCCCCTTTTTACACCACTCTGCAAAGCAGCTCTCTGGCGCCTGCTGGAGGTACCTGGTGGGCTAGTTGGACCCAAGGAACCCTCAGGATTCAAGGGGACTTAATCCCCCAACTTAAAATGTGCCTCGGGCATGTTTGCACAGTGGTGAAGGGAGGGGGTGGGGTCTGAGGTGACATGTGTGCAAACACGACCTGTGGTGAGTTTTAAGTTGGGGAATTAATTCCTCTTCAATCCTGAGGGCCCCTGGGGGTCAACAACCCCACCAGGTACCTCCAGTAAGCGCCACTGCGCTGCGTTGGGCTAGGCCATGCCCCTTTTTACACCTCTCTGCTACTCAGCTCTGTGGCGCTTACTGGAGGTACCTGGTTGGCTAGTTGGACCCCAGGATTCAAGGGGACTTAATCTCCCAACTTAAAACGGCCACAGGGCTTGTTTGCACTCATGTCACTTCAGGCCCCCCCCCTCTCTTCACCACTGCGCAAACGCGCCCCGTGGCACATTTTAAGAGGTTGTTTTAATCCCCCTGCCCTATTATGTACTAGGTCCTTACAGAGGAGGTCATGCTTATCACAGGTGTACCCCAACGCATACTGTCCCCTAGTGTATGTAGGTGTTTTCACTGTATTCTAAGTGTCTTTTAGCATAGCACTGGCTCTAGGCCTGGTTAGTCAGAGTCAGTTACAACCAGTACCTGTCTGAAAGAGTTGTGGGCACAGGATGCTTTTGCAACAAGGCCTCTTTCTGCTCCTCTGTTGGTTGTTTCTCCACATGTCTTGCTTCTTCCTGCACTTTTCTTCGTCTTTGTGGACTTCTGTTGCTTCTTTCTGCATTTCTTTTGCTTCTTTCTGTGCGTTTTTTCTTCTTTCTTCACATGTCCTACCTCTGTAGGCATAGTTAGAAACTAGCATTTGAAAAACCTTTGAAATTCACTGAAAAAACCATAGGTTTCAGGCACGTTATAGTTAGAAATTAGCATTTAAAAAACCTTAGAAATTCACTGAAATAACGGTTTCAGGGAAGTTATAGTTAGAAATTAGCATTTAAAAAACCTTAGAAATTCACTGAAATAACCATAGGTTTCAGGGACGTTATAGTTAGTTGGACATTTCACTAGTACAAAACCCGTGAAATTCCCCCGTTATAGTTAGTTCAGCTAACTATAACTCGCGCCCCTGCAATGCACTGCTGATGATGTCACATATTACATCACTCATGACATGCTCAGTGACATCACTGATGAAATCACTGATGACATCTCAAATGAAATCACTGATGACATCACTGATATATCTTTTGATACACCTACTATAAATTACAGACTGCCATTCTCAAAACCATAGACACTCCAACATCAATAATTACATACCCACTCACTGATTCTTGGGTCTACACACACATCCACTCACTCACCCGTACAGTCACTTATACTTATGGTCACTCAGTACAGGACTATCATATACACTCATACACCTATATAGACACTAACACACCACCACTCCTCCATAGAGGTATTCACACACCTAGACAGTCATGCAAATAGTTAGTCACACTCCCATTTACTCACCTATACAGTTATACACACACCAGCTCACTTACTTATACAAATACTAGCACATTCTTATGCTCTTATACAATCACTGATACAAGCACACAGTCATCCATACAGCCACTCTCACAATCACACACTCTCACTTACAGCCACTTATATACTCTAACACACATGTATACTGCCTTTCACATATGTAGTTACTCACACATGTACCACTGAGATATACATTAACACACCCATACATACACTCACCCACCCATACAGTCCATCACAGATGCACTCTTGAAACCATGCACCCAGTGAATCACCCACTCACACATCTATGCACAGAGTCACACACATCCCACCCACACAAACACTCAGGCACCCATACAGATACTCAGACAACCAATCAATAACTCATATAGACACTCATGTAGTTATTCACAAACCCATGCAACCGCTTAGACACCAACAAACACACAGATACAGAGATTCACACAGTTTAGTCACTAACTCATGCATTCAGTAAGATATGTTTAATCACTCACTTATAGAGTCAGTCACGCACCTAGTAAATCATCCATTCAGATACTTATACACCCACTCATTCTTCAATACGCGTTTCCCTATATATATGAAACATATTTAAAGTTTAGAGAAACACAATCACTGGATGATGTCATCAGTGATGTCATTTGAGATGTCATCAGTGATGTCACTGACCATGTCATGAGTGATGTAATATGTGACGTCATCAGCAGTGCATTGCGGGGGCGCGAGTTATAGTTAGCTGAACTAACTATAACGGGGGAATTTCACGGGTTTTGTATGAGGGAAATGTCCAACTAACTATAATGCCCCTGAAACCTATGTTTTTTCAGTGAATTTATATAAAAGTAGCTCCTGCCTTAGTGGGAGTGGCAGGACATCAGTGCATTTATTACTCCCACATCCATTTGTTTCTTATAGTTGCAGTCCATCTTCTGTTTCGCCAATGGAACTTATGACGTCTACAACAGTAAACCAGATGCCCAGTCCGTGCTACTGCATGCATGGCATTGAGGAATGCCTTCTGGATTATTGGCACCAGAAAATTATGTCATTTCCCTGTAACTTGGATTTTAGGCCACCTGCTATGTTAAATGATTCTCTTATTATTTTAAATGTGATCATGGACTTTTTTTTCATTTTAACTCCAATTTTCCCTATGTAATTTCTTTTGTTTCACCCTTCCACTTTAAAGACAGTTACTTCTCAGTAGCTGATTATCCAAGTTGGTCTTCAGTCTATCTTTTTTACTTTGATGGGAGTTATGACATCTTTCGCAGCTAATGCAGATAGCTGTTTGAGGCCGATGCATCTCAACCATGAAGCGAATAAATACATTGGGCATGTGCAGTTATTTCTGAAGGCCCACCAAAGGCAAGCATATATGTGGCCGTCGAGGGAAGGCTCAGCACAGGGTTCAGATGGCTGTTACTTTGTCTTGCCAAAGTGAGTCAACTTGACCCTGCAGCTAAAAATCAGATAATTTCCAAATTAAAACATGTTTATTACTCTTATCAGACAATAATAGACCATGAATTAAAGATAGATTCTTTAACGGAAACCTAAACCACAGGTGTCCTTGGGCAGCGGCGGTGGTGGCATTGGCAGTCTCACAAAGCTAACACATCTATTGAGGGTACTGGGATCTGAGATTTAGGAGGGAGTAGCTTTATCATTCATGAGTTATACAAAATATCTGAAGGCAACCTACTGGCATGCTTTCTTGCTAAAACTGTGGTTAACTTCAGGTTTTCACCTCAATGAGCATATGTTTAAATATAGATGTATTTCCCCCAAGCTAATGTTAATGAAATTCGTGGATTCTTTTTCAGAGATTATGGCCCTGCTAGTTTTCATTTCAACTAGAACTGTCATATTTGTCTCTTTCAACTGCTGTGCAAAATGTTTTACAATAAATATAAGGGGTTCCCTATTGGGAACATTCCAGTGTAGCTTCAGGGGAGTCGACAATATTGGCACTGCTCATTATTAGAATGGGCATTATTTGTTTGTACAACTCGATTTGATTTTACTTTAATGGTCTAAGTATCACAGCATTCCGAATCATTTATAATAAATCAATAAGTACACTTAAATAAACAGCATAGATAAGGACACACAGACTTTGTTTGTATAAACAATATCAGTCCCATGCCTTAATAGTCCTTGTTAACTATTTTAGTTTTGAATGTCTTCTAGTTAATTGCAGGTTAAGAGTCTATCTTGTGGTTGTCCATCAGGGCATTATTATCGACCCATTCAGATGATGTAACTTAGTCCCAAAGGTACATGATTGATGGTAACCTTGGATTTGTTCTTTTGGGTGAATTGAGAAACTCTGCAAGATGTAATCATTGACACGTTTCGGCCCCTGCCTCTTGGGCCTTATCACAGCATGAAACAATTATGTAGGACACATACAAATGTTCTTTAAAACAAGAATTCTATAAATATACATCGTTACTACTCTAAAATGTATAATATAGCCTCTATGTTCAAGCGCCACACTACTTGTCACTTCGTGAAATTCCAGGCATGACTCAAAAATAAGTGTTTTACAAAGAGAGATAGCGCCACGTATTAGTAAACCCCAATGGTCCTATACATTACCCCAGTTCCTCTTACATTCAAAAATCCATTCATGAATAGTCTTCAAGTAATCTAGACAAATCACTGCAAATATTGTGGCCCCCATCATCTTGCTGGCTGCTAAAGTTTTGTATGCCTGTTAAGAAACAAATCATGAATCTCAAAATGTCAGCCGGGGCAAGCTATAACAGTAGAGAGAGGATCACTGACATGTCTATTGCACTTGCATACCCTACATTGATTGGAGTGTTAGTTATAGTAATAGTCTTACTAATCAGAAAAGGGTGCGGGAATTCCCCTTGTCTACACAAAAATAACAGCATGAATCGTGGTGCAGAGAACAGCTAGACAGAGTATAAAATCAACTCTCTGGGCATATTTACACTCATTTGGGGACAGGAAAAATGTTCTGGTGGTCCCAGGGTTCAATATAGGCTGGAATACTGTTCTGTGCTCAGTCTACTCCAATGCAAGACCAGCTGTAGAACTGCAGCTGGCCATATCTTGGATATGTTTGTCCTGTCTGTTAGAATCCGGGTTCTCTGGTTGGCACAGGTAGGTACTTGTGACAAGCAGGGAACCTTTCCTCTAGTCAGGGTAAGGGGTTACACTACTAAAACAACCCCTTGCTCACGCTCTAGGTAGCTTGGCGCGAGCAGACAAGGCTTATCTCAGAGCGTTATAGGTTAAGCATTTGTGAACACATACAGTAACCACGTGACAACAGACACCACACAGGTATTTATATTAAAAATAAGGATTCTTTATATAGGATTATCACAAGACCATTAAACGATTAACAATACACAATACGGTTGCTTAGTTGGTAGAAGATTGCTTAGTTTCTCTTAAGTTCTTAAATGCGACACTTTAACCCCTTGTGTGCCACGCCCTTTCCCCGCCCTGTGCCGGGCGTTGCATTAGCGGGCGGGGTTCATGACGAGCTGGACTCGTCATGGGCACAGCGCAACCGCGGCCCATGACGAGTCCAGCTCGTCATGGGCACAGAAGGGGTTAAGTCAATGTACCTTAGATGCGACACGCAGGGCAACGAAAGTGTTGCAGCGATGCAGATGCGTTGAAGTTCTTGGTGCAAAAGAAATAAAGATGGGATCTTCCAGATGCGTTACGCTTCTCCGATGTTGCGAGAAGGCTCGACTCGATGCGTCAGCTACAGCGGTGTCACCCTTGACGAGATGCGAAGACAGCGGACTTGGCAGCGGCACTCTTCTCCGACGTTGCGATACGCTTCCGCTTGATGCGATGCTGCAGCGGCGACACCCCTTCTGCGACATGCGACGACAGCGGCTCCGACGGCGGCACTCTTCTCCGTGGATGCGAGGCGCTTTTCTGGATGCGGTGCAATGCGACAACTACGATGGCTGCGATGGCGACACGCTTCCTCGTCGATGCAAGACTCTTCTCTCGATGCGGTGCAATGCGACAGCTACGATGGCTGCGATGGCGACACGCTTCTTCGGCGTTGCGAGACACTTCCGGAATGATGCGAGACGCTTCCGCTTAATGCGATGCTGCACCGGCGACACTCTCTGCGAGATGCGACGACAGCGGCTCCGACGGCGGCACGCTTCTCTTCCTTGCGTCGCGCTTCCAGCTCCTTGCGACACGCAGTCCCTCAGAAGGCCCAACAACAGCAGCAGGCACTTCCAAAAGACTTTGGGGAGCTGGGGGTGAAGTCCACTGGTCCTGGGACTTCGTTCAGGGGGCAAGCTCAGTTCAAGACCTTGGAGATCAATTCAAAGCACAAGTTGAAGCAAAGTCTTTAGTAGTCTTTCTCCTCTCCTTCAGCAACAAGGCAACCACTGCAGGCCAATCCCCCAGGTCAGGGACAGTTACTCCTCCTACAGCTTTCCCAATTCCTTCTCTTCTGGCAGAGGTTCTTCTTGTTTTAGCAGGATCTAATTTCTTGGGAGCAGGGTCCCAATACTTATACCCCTAATTCCTTTGTTCCTCTGAGGTTGAGGGGCCTTTGCCCAGTCCAAACCAGTTCTTGAGCACTCTGTTGACATGACTCTGCCTTTCTGTTCAGGGTGCAGGGCAGAGTCATCAGCCGCTCCGCAGGAGGTGGAGCCAGCATTGTGGTAGCAGAGCACAACCCTATTCAGAGCCCAGGTGCACTCCTCCCACCCATCTGACTGCCAATCTTCCTATTCACCACCAGGCTACCTAGCCCTGCTCCTCTGGGTTTCCCCAGCCCTGTCACTCACACAACCAGACAGGCAGATACACATCATAGCAGAGGCGGGCTGAAATGGTCAAGCAAGCAAATACCAACTTTCTAAAAGTGGTATTTGCAAACACAGAATATTAAAATAAACTTTACTAAAAGATGTATTTTACTATTCTGAGTTCAGGCATACTAAACTCGAATTTCTACCATGTTCCCTGGGTCTGTTAGGATCATAGAATGTAACAATTCTAACAGCCCATTCTGGCCTATGGAGAACAGGTAGCCTTACAATAGTGAAAAACGAAAATGGCTGTAATTCACTATTAGGACATGCCACACACATCAGGGCTTGTCCTACCTTATGCTTACAATGCACCCTGCCCTTGGGCCTACCATAGGGGTGACTGATATGAAGTTAAGGGAAGGTTTAGGGACTGGCAAGTGTGTGCACTTACCCAGTCAGCATGACAGTACCAGACTGCACGCAGGTTCTGCAATGGCAGACCTTAGAAACATTTTACCAGGCTGCTTCTGTGGGTGGCACAACCAGTGCTGCAAGCCCACCAGCAGCATTTGTATTTACAAGCCCTGGCACTCCTGGTGCACTTTACTGGGGTCTGACAGTAAACCAAATAAGCCAATCATGGAATCCAACCAACATATACATTTTACATAGGGAGAGCATATGCACTTTAGCACTGAACAGCAGTGGTAAAGTGCCCAGAGTAGTAGAATAGCCAACAACAGGTCAGAAAAAGTACAGGAGGAGGGTAAACATTTCAGGGATGACCCTGCAAAAAGGGCCAAGTCCAACACTGTCTATTGAACTACTGTCCATCATATCATTATTTTCTCTCCCTGGGCCTAAACACCTGTGATCTTTTTTTTTTTTTTTTTTTAAACCGTTTATTGCAATCTCAAGTATATACAAGTATGGGCCTACAACCTTCCGGCCGGCCGCTAGAGTGACAGGAGCACCTGACAAACTTACAAAAGGGCACTTGGCGTTGCAGAGAAGTAAATCAGGAGGCATCAACGACGTGGGCCAGATGACTCTAAGCCCACAATACGGTTTCATTTTATACAAACACAACAACATAGAAAAACCACACCCGCAAGGCAACCCGCAATCGAAAGTAACCGCACGTGCTCCTCAAATGAGGGACCCCGACCATCCACAGGAAGCTAAAGAGGGGGAAGGGAAACAAGTCCAGGACTGGGGGAACTCTGTGCCCGGGGCTGGGGGAGGGGGTCAACTAGGGGGACGGAGCCGGTGAGGCAGCAGGCAGCAGTGGTGGCTCGCAGATACCCCCGCGGTAGGCGTTCCAGGGGCCCCATATTTTCACCCACGCCCCAGGCTTGCCCCTCGCCACATACACCACCTTTTCTCGGAACATGCACCAATCCATATGTTCTTTCCAGGCCGACACCGCCGGGGGCCGCTGGGATCCCCACAGTTGAGCGATGTCACGCTTAGCTATCATATATCCCAGAGTCACCCATCGCGTCTGCGGAACCGAGTAATCAGTTGGTTCCCACACATTCAGCAAGCATCTCCTCGCTTCAGGCAACAGCGCGACATGCGTAACCAGACGCAGGACCTCATGCACACCACGCCAGAATCGCTCCACCTTCGGGCATTCCCACAAAATATGCAAAAAAGTCGCCAAAGCACCACACCCACGCTTACACAACCCATCCTCAGCATAACCCATACGCAGAAGCCTTGGCCCCGTCATGTAAACCCGGTGGAGTATCTTAAGCTGGACGAAGCGAAGGCGAGCCGGTATGGCCACCTCCTTCGGAGAGGCCACCGCGGAAATCCAGTCTTCGTCGTCCAACTCCAGCCCGTCGGCAACCCAAGCCTCACGGAGGCCGGTCAGCAGGCCCGAGCGGTCATTAATCAATTTTTTGTAAATGAGGGAGATCGTGCTATCCGGAACGTGGCCATCCAGCACTCTATCCTCCAGGGGGGAAGACTCCGGGATGGAGGCGACGTCTGGGAAGACGGAGCCCAGCGCGTGACGGACCTGCAAGTACCGAAAGTATTCACTGCCCTGCAGCTGAAACTCCGTCTGCAGCGTCTCGAATGTTTTAAATCCCCCTCTCGTCCAGAGGTCCCCCACTTTACTGATGCCAATCGTGTCCCACTTCTCGAAGCCCTTCGAGGTCCACAGGGAGCCCAACCGCTGAGGCGCATACAACGGCGACGCCCGGGTCAAACGGTCCTTCCACCCCATAGCTGCATTGGCCGCGTGCCACACCCGCACCATGACACGCGTGGGCCCCGTCAAGCGGGGATCCGGCGCGCCAGAGTAGAGCGCTCGATTGTAGTCGCCACCGGGCAGGAGCATCTTGTCCATTTCAAATGCCGGGTTCAGGGCGGGCCCATAGAGGCCGTGATTAATTGCAGCTAGCTGGGAGGCCCAGTAATACCGCTTAATGTCCGGGAGGGCAATCCCCCCGTCATACCACGGGAGCGTCAACTTCGCCAGGGCTATACACGGCCTCCCGTCCCAGAACAGGCGGCGCTGTAGACTCTCCACCTCACGGAAGTAGCGCGCCGGGACTAGGTCCATAGTGTTCTGGAGAGCGTACAGGAAGCGCGGCAACGACATCATCTTAAACAATGCCGCCCGGCCGAGCGGCGAAAGCGGCAGGCGCCGCCAGCGCGCGACGTCCTCCTTCAAGCGCTGGAGGGGGGGAAGCAAATTTCGCTCGTAGCGGGCCTCCGGGTCCAGCGTGATATAGACACCCAGGTACCGAAACCCCTGTGAGGCAATCCGGATCGGACAGCCCCGCGGGAGGACGGGAGCCTCCCCGGAAAGCACATAGACACATGATTTAGCCCAGTTGATGACGAGGCCTGAGTTACGGCCAAAGGAGCGCAGGACATCAACCAGGACAATCAGTGATTTGCGCGGGGAGGCTAGGTACAAAAGGATATCGTCAGCGTAAAGGGACACGCGGTCCTCATACTCGGGGGTCCAACGGAGACCACGGATGGAAGGGTGCCACCGCAGCCACTCCGCCAGGGGTTCCAAGGCCAATGCAAACAGGAGCGGCGACAAGGGGCAACCCTGTCGCGTGCCCCGTCCCAGCGCGAATGGGGCCGAGACTCGTCCATTCACTACCACCTGCGCTAAGGGGCCCGAGTACAACAATTTGACCCAGCTGATGAATCCCGGTCCAAATCCAAATTTCGCCAGCATCGCCCAAATGTATGGCCATTCGAGCGTGTCAAACGCCATGGTGGCGTCTAAGGACGCCAAGATGGCCGGCTCCCGCACAAACGGAACACGCGCGAGCACCCCGTGCAAGCGCCACAGATTGAGGGCCGTGTTGCGATGGGGAATAAAGCCGGACTGGTCTTGGTGGACCAAATCGCCCACCACGCCGACCAGCCGGTTGGCTAGCACCTTGGCGAGGATTTTGGGCTCCGCATTCAAGAGCGAGATAGGCCGGTAGGATGTAACCCGGTCTCGAGGTCTCCCTTCCTTGTGGATCACCACGATTGTAGCCAGACGTTGGTCAGGCGGGAGGGAGCCCAGCGAGTGGGCCGCCAGGAACATCGCGCGGAGGTGGGGTGCCAGTACATCCGGTCGCAGCTTATACAACTCGATAGGGATGCCGTTCGGGCCCATGGCCTTGCCAGATGCGACCGAGCGTATGGCGAGGGCAATTTCGTCCGAGGTAGGAGCATCATCCAACGACTCCCTGTCCTCCACCGAAAGGGAGGGCAGCGCGATATCTCGAAGCAGGGCATGGGAATCCGCCTCCGAGCAGGGAGAGACCGGGGAATACACCTCGCGGAAATACTCCGCGAAGCAAGAGACAATGTCTTCTGGCTCGGTGACACGTACACCATCCATCCTCTCAATCAGCGGTACCACACGACTCGCTCTCTCCTTTTTATCCAACCACGCAATCAATTTACCAGCCTTATCACCCACATCATACAGTCGCCCCTGTTGCTCTCTACTGAGGCCCCTGGCTGCCTCCGTGACGAGGGCCCTATAGGCCGCTTGCTTAAGGTGTAGAACATGCAGTGCAGCATCCATCACCCCACTCCCCAGATCACCCTCTAATTCAGTAATTTCGGCCTCCACCCGGGTCACATCCTCCTGCTCGCGCCTCCGGGCATGGGATATGAAGGAGAGGGCCTCCCCCCTAAGAACTGTCTTGAAGGCCTCCCACAGGGAGATAGCCGAAGGGACAGACCCCACATTCTCCTCAAAATACCGCTGCAAGGATTTAATCAAATCAGCACGAATGGTGGGGTCGCGCAGGTACCAGGCATTGATTGGAGCTACCCTGCCCTCCCCCCTCGGGAGGACACCAAAGTGCAACAGGAGCGGGGAGTGATCTGAAATACCCCGCGCCAGATGGCGCACCTCACCCACCCTCCCAGCATAGGCCGCAGGGACAAGGATATGATCAAGCCGCGAGAGGCTACCATGGGCACCCGAATGGAAGGTGTATTGCAGCTGCGTGGGATGTTTTAAGCGCCAGCAGTCCACCAATCCCAATGTATCTAAGAGGCCGGACAGCCACGCCTGCGCCCGGGGGAGGTCCCTAGGGGGGTGACGATCCATAGTCCCAGAAACCACCGCATTGAAATCCCCCCCAACCACCAGAAGCCCCCCGGGAAGGTCAAGGAGGAGGCGCCCCAGGTCCGCAAAAGTGGTAGACTGTAGCCCCGGTGGGACGTACACTGAAACAAAGACAACCACTTTGCCCTCCATTCTCCCCACCAAGGCAGTGTAGCGCCCCCTCTCATCATGGCGCACCTCGTCTATTTCCAGAGGGAGCGAGTTCTTAACCATGATGCCCACCCCCCGCGAGCCAGACGTGAAGCCCGAGTGGGCCACCAAACGATAGCCATGCCGATTCATGGCACAAAAGGAATTACCAATAAGGTGTGTCTCCTGCAGAAAGACCACATCTGGCGAAATTCGTTTCAGATACTGCAGGACCACACCTCGCTTAATCCTATCCCCCAGTCCATTAACGTTCCAAGACAACAAAGTCAAGTCCCTACCCCCCATCACATACAGAAGCCATCATTCGTCCCCCCGAGAGCACCTCAAAAACACCAATACAGTAAAGGGCTTGCCTTGCGGTAAAAACGAACAACACCCCACCCCAACCCACCCGTCCCAACAGAACTCCCCCCTCCCTGCACCCCTGCATGAGCCCAAACAGCCCCCCCAAAGTGCAGTGTGCCTGTCGCCCCATAGATGAAAACACTAACTAGTCCCCCAGAGGAGGAGGGAAAGCCCCCAAGAGACCCCGTACGACCTCCACGGGAGGGGAACTTACACAATCAGTCAATGATGACAATAATGTTGTCCAGAGCAAGGCCTACTATTAGTCCCTCAGTCCTGATCCGGCAAGCCCTCCCCACCAACCGCGCCCCCCCCACCCCCCCGGCCCCGATCCCCGGGCAAAGTGTCCAACCAGTCCCCGGCCGCCTCGGGACGATCAAAAAAGTGCGTGCGGCCATCCACCTCTACCCTCAACTTCGCTGGAAAAAGCATCGCATACTTGAGGTTCAGGTCCCGTAGGCGACGTTTGACTCCGAGAAAACTCAGTCTCTGCTTCTGGACCGCCGGAGTAAAATCAGGATAGAAGTTTACGTCCATATTGTCGAGTCTGACCGGTCCTTGTTGCCTAGAAGTCTGCAGGATAGCGTCTCTGTCCCGAAAGTTGAAGATCCGGGCAATGAGAGGCCTCGGAGGGGCTCCGATCTTAGGTCTTCCTCCGGGGACCCTGTGGGCACGTTCCACTGCGAAGAGTTTACTCAGCCCCCGGGGCTGGAGACGGGTGAGGATCAGGTCCTCCACAAACAGATCCGCCGCCTCCTCCTCACGTCCCTCCGGCACCCCGACAATGCGGACATTGTTCCTCCGGGCCCGACCCTCGGAATCCTCCAGTCGACGATCCATCAGGGCGCTCGCCTGGCCAAGTCGGCGCACCTCCTTTTGGAGGGCCGCCACGTCCGTTGTGAGGCCCGAGGTGGTGTGGGCCAAAGAGTCGACCCGGTCATTCGTCTTGGACAGATCGGCCCTCACCAGGCCCACATCCACGAGGACCGAGTCAATCTTCTGCGCCAGAGTGTCAAAGCGCTGGTCCACTGAGGCCTTCATCTCGGCGATGGCGCCCATGACGTCCCGGAGGGTCAGATCCGCGGGCAGAGCAGGAGCATCAGTCGGGCCCACAGGGGACCTACGCGGCGCCTCTGGAGATCCCTTCTGGAGGGTGTAGCGGTCCATGCTGTTAGATTGAGGGGCTGCGCCACGGCGGGTCGATTTCACCTTTGCCCGGTCGCCATCTTGCTTCGTGGACATGGCTCCAGTCCCCAAATCGTGCCAATCTCCTTGAAAGGGGCTGACAAACCAGTTCACGGGCTCCGGGGGGGGGCGACCACAGCTCCGAAGGGCGGATCACAGCTGGCGGGCCGGCAGGGCACCCCGACGAAGCCACACCACCGCACGCCGCCTCGCGACCCTACCTCGCTTGGCAGCAAGGAGGGCGCGAAAGCGAAAGTGAAAGTGCGGGGTACGCGAATCGCCCAGCCTCGCCCGCCGCTGTTGTTCACTTTGTCTCCGGATCGCCCCACAACTCCAATCCGGGGGGCCGGCGTGGAGAAGGCCGCAAACCTCAATCGATGCTCCCGCCGGTGTCCGAGGTCCGATTTGGAAACGGAAAACGGGTGGCACCTCAGCTCGGTCTCACGAACACAGTCCCCTCGTCTAGGACAGGATATGGTCAGGATTTATGCAGGAGGTCGCGGAGGTCCTCGGGAGCCTCGCACCTACGCGGCCATCTTGGTTGCGCGCTAGGCTCCTCCCCCCAACACCTGTGATCTTGAACTTTATCCTAGCCTCCTAACCATGAAATCTGGTTCTACCCTTAGCCTTTGAGTGGGTTTTTAAAGATGAGTTTTTAAAGTTTTAAAGATGAGTGGCTTCTCTTTCACGATGGTCCTTATCATTGTGGCTGTACTCTACTGGTCCTGCTTCCACTCATGCTTCTAAGACTCTTTCCATTTGTTGACTCCTCTTTTTGCCGCTTCCTTAAGTTACTATAAAGAATCTACCTGTTTCTTCTTCTTAAACCCTTAAGAACATCATTATGCGCCTTCCAGTTTGTGGCCAAGCAGCCATCACTTAGCATTTAGACTTCAGAAATCTTCTGCATCTGGGCATATTGTCCAAAATACAGCTTCCACTGAATCAATCCACAGCAGTATCCACTTATTTGATTAAGCTTTACTGGCTTCTGGTAGAGGAGCAAACGTAAAGTAGAGGCCAATGTAGTAGTTCACTTAGGAGCATATTATAATAGAGCCATAATACGCCATCCTCTGCATCTAGACTAAGCATTTTGACAGTCTTGGAGGCAAAGTCCCCTTCATATTAAGAGCTGAAAGTGACATACATTTTCACTGGCACCAGCTTTTGGCAAAATGACAGGTTTTTAGGATCAAAATAACAGCATTTCTTACTGCCTTTCCACAGAGTGGGAGACAATCCCTGGACTGCAGGAAGTCTAGGTCAAAAGAAGTTTACAAAAGTTACTTTTTCAGCCTTATTTTCATCCATTTAAAGCAAATTCTAATACATCCAGAATGTCAAAGCAGCAGTGCTTAATTTGTAAAATATTAAGTGCTAGGGCTCTGACCAGGAGGCCACTGCAGTTTGTGCCACCCACCCCCCCTGTCATCTCTGCCAAAACTACTACTAACCATCGCTCTTGCATGTAAATGTGACTGTTCAGATTATTCTGGGTCCCCAAAGTTAAAGGAATGGCTGGGGAGGCAGATCTTAGTCATTTTTTAATGTATATTGTTTCCCTAAACAAGTATTATACTGCTCATCTCTAAATTACATGAGCAGCACCACCTTGTGGCAGACTGCCTTAAGTGTGGTGTTGACAATTAGGTGCCGGCCGAGCCCCGGAACCAATTAAGTGCCGGTGCTCAGCACCAGAAAGCTCCGGCTCAAATTAAGCACTGCAAAGCAGTAAAGCAAACACCCACTGTCCTTTGGAGTGGAGGATTTGAAAATGTGATTGCCAAAAAAACGAATGTTCACATGGTTAAATTAATAATTTCAAGCCACGGCTAAACATAAGATAGGACAATGGACAAACAGACATTAAACTATACAGGGTTAAGGGATGAGGCACTGTTGGTTTGGCAATGTACCTCATGTGGAACAAAAACGTTGTGCTGTGCTTACAATGTTTAAATAGGACGCACAATTTTCAATCCATGCATGTATTTCCTTCTGCAATACTGTTCTTAAATCATTTAGCGGAAATGTAAATATAACTACTGTCTAAAAACCTAAAACGTATTAGAAATGTGGTTGGGGAAAACTGCTATAAAATAGATTATTTAACCCTGTTTTTCAAACGTGTTGGGGCACGGGGGCGTTTTTAAACGGCCATCAGAAATTGGAAACTTTCTCAAATTGCTAGATGACTTTGCTACTCGGGATATTTGTTCTCCTACAATTTTGGCAACATTTTGTAGTGATTGTGCTGTACATTCTAAGTCACAAGTGTCTATTTTCCTAACCAGCTGCCTCTAGGATGCGCTCATAATTGGAAAGCGTATTTCTATCTCATTGACTAAAGGATGAAAATGTCTCCATTATAACCCAGCAGCGAGTCCAAGAGTGTCTCGGTATATGTGAAGTGCATGGTTTTCTCAAGAATGTCCAATTATTCAACCCCCTCTGTCTTGGACCAAGGGTTTGCCATGTCTGACATTGGTGCCATTTCACTGATGCACTTTTGCACCCATCCAGTTAATGTTTGTGCATGGTTAGTGTGTTTAGCAAAAACAGCTTAGCAGAGTACACAAAGCTGGCGGCTACCACTCACGTGTAGTGCTAAAGCAAGCAATGCGTTTACCCACAGTGAGTCCACCAGAGAAGTAGGATACCACATGCTGGACACTTCTAAAGTAGGCCCCTATCATTCTTTCCACATAGTGACGAGACTTATCAACACTTTATTCGTGAGCACAGCAGAGTATTAACCCCTTCCCCGCTCATGACGGAACCACTCCGTCATGAGCCACGGTTGCGCTGTGCTCATGACGGAGTGGTTCCGTCATGTTACGGCCGTTGGCGGCCGCTCCGCCCACGCGGCGCTAATTCCCCGCCTGTGCGGGCGATTAGCGCAGTGGGCGGAGACGTGACGGAACCACTCCGTCATGAGCACAGCTCAACCGTGGCTCGTGACGGAGCGGTTCAGTCACGAGCACAGCACCACCGCGCTGCCCCCAAGCCCCCCCCCCAGCGCTGCGGCGGAATTCCTGCCGCGGCGAAGGGGTTAAAATACGTTCCTTGTTGCTCCACCACAAAATGTTTCTATCCATTGGGTAGAGTTATTAATTTCACCATACAAGCCCTTTTCCACTCACACAGGGTAACCCACTTCCTAATATCGATGTTTGGCTAGGTGTTCTTTTCTAAATAAAAAAATAGAATACTGTAGAAACTGTTAACACTAACTGACCACCACCAAAGCACCTAGTGCCATATCTCATCTAGGGACTCAGTATTGGAGTTCAATTCCTAATGAAGTCCAGGGCATCAGCCCTCTCCCTTTCTACAAAACCATGGTAAAAAACATACCACCTTCAAACTTAGAAACATAGGGAGACATGTACTAGGAAGTGGTGGAGCGTGTCTTTAGCCTCCTTGGCTTAACGACACGCTCCGCCACTTCGGAAACGCAAAGCTGCACCATATTTACAAGAATATGGTGCAGCCTTGCGTTTTCCCCTGTAATGGCACTAAGTTTAACAACTTAGCGCCAACGCAGGCACCCTTGCACCATAGTGCAAAGGTGTCTGTGCGCAGGGAGGATTGGTTATGTGTAAGAAGGTGTCCCTTCCTGCACATAAACAATCCTAAAATTCCTCATGCAGCACACATGAAAGTTACAAAATGGCATTTTTTAAAAAGGTTTGTTTATGTGCAGGAAGGGACACCTTGCTGTACATAAACAAACCATGGCATTTTGCTTTTTCCATGTGTGCTGCACACGGCAGCACACATAGAAAAAGCAAAAACGAGGAGAAATAATGCATTTCTCTTCGTTTCGCCAATTTAAGACCAGGATTTTCCTAGTCTTAATTTTGGCTCTGCCTCCTATGTACGCCACCCTTGTACATATGGGGCAGCATCAAATACAATGGGTGTTGCTGTGAAAAGCCCACCCCAACACCCACAGCACACCCCTCTCACGCTAACCAGAGCATGAAAGGGGGCTTATGTACAAGGCAGCGCTAAGCCACGTTAAGTGGCTTAACGCTGCCTTGAACATAAGGTGCTGCCCCTATTGCCACCACAACGTCTGTAAAAGTGACGTTGTGGTGGCGATAGGGGCTTGTACATATGCCCCATAATGTTGGAGGATTAAAATCCTGAGCCACGTGAGCCCAAAGGAAAAATGACGAATACAACTGAGCAGTTAAAACTAGTATTTCTATCATACATAATCTCTATTTGTTAACTGTTAGCTCTAGGTTTCGTTTGTTGATGTTACCATTGCCCATTGTCAGACATCTACATAGCCTCTACATCTGTCCTACAACAACCTCATGAACCTTTCTCTGCAGCCAAGCACAGAATATCTGCAAAAACAACCTGTCAATAAACAAGAAAACTTTTCTTCTTGTCCATATCATGTTTTTATGTTGATATGTTTTCCAATGTATTTACTACATTTGAGAAACTGTCAAGGAATTCATTTTCTCACTAATTAAAAAGTTTTTAAGAAAACTAATTTGGCTTTTCAGAAATAAACAAATAATCACACAGAACTACAAAGTAACCAGAAGCTTAAGGTTAATTGCCTGAGCTTACATTTCAAGGTTGCATCCTTTGGAATTACCTCCTCCTGTCCCCTTACTCTTGAAAATAACTTCCTTAAATCATAATTGCTTCTGGAAGCATTTGGTCTCACCACATTGCTGTGTGTTTATCACAATGCACTCAGGCTGCATTACTTTCTCGTTCGTCTTCCTCGCCACAGTCGTAACTATGTGAACTTTTTTGTTGCTGGCTGTTTTCCTTAAAGGAAACTTAGATGTGTTTCAAAATCAAAAATGAAACGTTTGTTTCTTTTTTTTAACATAGGCTGTAATCCAAGGGACCACTACCTGCTCTTACAAAATGCTTTCCCTGCCAATCACAAAGGGGAAGACTCGCTATTAGGAAGGAACACCCTTGGCATGCCCCTTCCTTATAGCGACTCGCAGGCCCTATATTGCAAGTCGATAAAAGGTTGCCAACTCGCAAAATTGGGTTGATGCATCCTATAATGCTTTTAAGCGGTTGCAAATAGCCTGAATCTCCATTTGCGAACGCTAAAAACGGTTGTACATTTGGCGCTAGATCCTGTGATAGGGGACCAACAAAAAATCCCCTGCCTCTAGGTGAGGCCCGTCAGCATTGGGGAAGGTACGCCAGTGCTTTTTAGTTACTGGGCAATCTGCTGAAAATGTTTTTCACATCAGTTTCACTGCCTGGTGGCTATAAGAGCCGCAGAATCTAGTGCCTTGTGTGATACTACTGCTGAGAGAAACAGAGGGTGCTACAAAGTCCAAAGAAAAGATCCATAACAGTGAAAGGGCTCAATCCCTGACTGAGACTCATCAGATAGTTCAATGTGGGGTGGCAGCTGCATTTAAGAAGAGAGATTCCCCTACATCTCCTAAGAGGCCAAAATTGGACACCGTAAATGTAAAGAATCCGGACGTGGAGGGAGAGGATGTTAGGGAAAGGTATGTCTAGAGCCAGGAGTTAAAGTAAGTCCTGCACCATATCAAGAACAATTAAGCATTTCCTGAGAGCTCAGTAGTACAAGAAAGGGATGAAAAGAACCCGAAATACTACCTTTTGATGCACCTATAAAAAGGTGTTAAAATGAGTGGAAGAATAGGAATAAAAGTGTTTTTCCTAGATACCTTTTGTAGAGATATCTGCTCCAAGACTATGCTTGTGATTACCCTATGTCAATTAAAGTGGTTCCCTTGATGGAAGAGTTAGCCTCACAGGGAATCATCTTATCAGAAGACGTAACCTTCTCAGACCCTGTGGACAAGAGGGTAGATGCAGCACTAAAGCGCACTTATGCAGGCACAAATGTTTTCATTCCATCAGCGGCATATTCATCATATGCCATACAACAATATTATGGGGTGTTTAATCCCTGCCTAAATTGATTGATGTTACACCTATGCTATTGATAAAGGAGCACCAAACAAAATGTTGTCAGACATGTCTTATGACTTTCTAAACACAGCAGCGTCAATGGCAGATTCCTCTGTCCAGACAAGGAGAGAGCTACGGTTAAGGTCCTAGAAAGCAGATACTGCACAGAAGGCCCTTTTAAAGAAGGGACAAAGCTTTTTGTTGCTCTTTTTGGAGAGATGATGTGGAAATCTGCTGAGGATCGACGCATCCTGGCACCAACAGGTCCTCAAAGAGGTAGATCTTTTAGATACAAAGGACCATTTGGGTCCTCATTTCAAATGAAGTCACATTAGCCCTTTTGAGGAAGCGGGCTTGGCCAGGGAACCCATCCACAGCAAAGACCCGGTTCCGGCAGCCTGAGAGGGGGATCCCAGTCCACTACTAAATCCTGAGTATAAGAGCATGTCAGTCGGAGGCCGGATTTCAGGTTTTTGGAGTGAGAAAATAAATCAATATCGGATCAATGGGTGTTCAAAATAGTTCAGGAGGGTTACAAGATTACATTTAAATCCTCTCTGCCAGAGTGCCTCCATACTACACCAATTCCAGGAAATCCGTTAAAAGGAAAAGTGCTTTTGTATAGGATTCACACCCTTTTGTCAAAGAAAGCAATGACTCTAATGAATATGCAACAGAGAGGACAAGGAATATATTCAATACTATTTCTAGTCAGCAAGGCTTCAAGAGATTTCAGGCCTGGAACTAGATCTCAAGTATGTCAATCTTTATATATTTATATCCCGCATATGAGAGCCCAAATGATTTCTATACAAGAGATGTTGCCTTTTCTACACCAGGGAGATATGTTTGCTTCCCTGAACTGATGGATGCATACTTTTGTGTACCAGTACACCCCAGTTCACAGAGAGTTCTCCTGTTCTGTGCGAACAATCAACATTTTCAATTTTAGGTACTACCATTTGGGCTTTCTTCATCACCAAGTGTATTTACTAAAGTGTTAGCACCTTTGATGGGAGTCAATCATAGAATGGGTATTTAAGTGTTTCCTTATTTGGATGACTGGCTCATCTTATGTTTTTTCTCTTTCAAAGGCAATTCATCATGTCTAGGAGGTGTGCAAGCTGGTACAGGATCATTGTTTGCTAATCAACCTCAATAAATATTATCTTACACCAACACAAGACCTTCTCTTCATAGGAGAACATCTCAGAACAGATGTGAGGAAGGTATTTTGCCAATGGAGAAAAGGGAGAAGTTGAGGAAGGAAATATTTGACTTTGTGCAACAGGAGACCCCACCAGTAACTCAATGGTTGAGGGTACAGGGACTAATGGCTTAATCGATCAATGTGTTCCTCTAGACACGCCTACATATGTCCTCTTTGATAAACCATTTGTTGGGCCATTAGACTCTGTCCTCTAAGGAATACAGCCAGGTGTTCCCTTCTTCAGAACAGGTCAGGAGATCTCATGATTGGTGGTTAACAGAAGAGAATCTAGACAGATGTTTACCATTTCATGCAAACTCCACAACACATGCCAGCAGACTGAGCGGAAGTGCACAGTGGGGTCTTGCTCAACTCAGGGAAGACAGTCAGTTCTTCAGGCCTGCTGCTCATCAAATTTCAGGTCGCTCGTCCACAACCTCCTGAGGCTTGAGCCGGGAGTAGGACTCAGCGCATTTCTCCCTCTTGGGACTAGCAGAAAGTTGTTGTAGCCGAGCTGACTGTTTTAAATATTTTACATATTTTAATCACGAGCTCTCTGTATCGCGCACACTGTTTGCCTATTTTGCACATCTGATTTTAGCCCAGCTACTCTTTAGCGCATGTTCGAACATTCTCACCTGTGTTGCCTCCTTTGGCTCCAGCATTGACCCGAGCAGACTCTCTGTGGATCGGGCGTGCATAGGTGGCGGCCATTTTGGAAGGAGTCCGACATTGGGGTTGACGCTCTAGCTGCTGGGGACGCCTACATTAGGGGCACTGGCGCGAGCGCGCAGCGTCCACAACCTCCTGAGGCTTGAGCCGGGAGTAGGACTCAGCGCATTTCTCCCTCTTGGGACTAGCAGAAAGTTGTTGTAGCCGAGCTGACTGTTTTTAATATTTTACATATTTTAATCACGAGCTCTCTGTATCGCGCGCACTGTTTGCCTATTTTGCACATCTGATTTTAGCCCAGCTACTCTTTAGCGCTTGTTCGAACATTCTCACCTGTGTTGCCTCCTTTGGCTCCAGCATTGACCCGAGCAGACTCTCTGTGGATCGGGCGTGCATAGGTGGCGGCCATTTTGGAAGGAGTCCGACATTGGGGTTGACGCTCTAGCTACTGGGGACGCCTACATTAGGGGCACTGGCGCGAGCGCGCAGCGGACGCGCGCAGCGGGTGCGCCGCTGGCGCGCCGAAGGCGCGCCAAAGGCAAGCCCGTCTGCGCCCGTCCGCGCCCAAGTCGCGCTCAGCGCACAAACCCCTGCCCGGATGCACTTCGAAGTACCGGTACGACTCACGTACTCTAGAACTACACTGCTGCAACTAAATTCTGGGAAGATAATGGGCGAGTGTAACCAGCAACCTGATGAACTAGGCCTCTTCCAACCGCTAGGCACGTGTCCTAATTGCTCTTTTTCATTTCCTCCTACTAATGCTGGAACTAATAAGGCTTGCACAGAGTCAGTAAACACTTTGTGCAAAGCTGGAAAATCTGTTGCCTGCATCCTGATAAACGCAAGATCCCTTGTAAAGCATAGCACTGAATGTGCTAACTTGTTGATGGATCTGGACATAAAAATTGCGTTTATTACTGAAACCTGGATGGACGAAGCATCCGGTCCGGATCTAGTTAAAGCCACTCCACCAGGTTTCTTTTGCGAAATTCTCAACCGCCCTAACAAGAGGGGCGGAGGCCTGGCCATTATTTATCATAGCTCCTACTCTGGAACCTTCAACGCAATCTCTGTCCCATCCTGCGAAGCACTCGCATTTAACATTAGACTAACTAGTCATTTTTCATTTAAAGGAACACTTGTTTATAGACCCCCTGGGCCCAAACATATATTTTTCTCCTCGCTAGGAACCCTTGTAGAAAATGCTTTTTTGGGAAACTCACAAACCATATTAGGGGATTTCAACTTCTATCTCGAACTGGCAGATGAGCCTGATACAGCCCGCCTTCTTAATATCATGGAAACAGCGGAGTTAGTACAGCACGTAACTGGCCCCTCGCACACAGCTGGGCATACCCTAGATGGGGTTTTCTCTAATACCCCGGAGTTATCCTTTATAGCATTGCTACCCCTGGCTTGGTCAGACCATGCAGGAGTTTGCTTTAATCTTAATCCTATACCGCACATAGCTAGTGATCAGTATTTAACTGACAAAAAAGAAATCAGAGCCTGGAATAGGGTGCATGCAGAGGACATTTCTAATGCTCTGACTAACATTTCTACACCCATTCCAAGGAACGCGAATGAGGCGGCACTGGCCTATACCAATTTGCTCACGCAGGCATGTGCTGACCTAGCTCCTCCTAAACAAGTGCTTCTCAAAAGGAGCGTACCTTCAGCCCCCTGGTACTCGATTGACCTCAAAGTACAAAAATGTATCTGTAAGCGATTGGAGCGTAATTGGAGGAAGAATTATACCATTACGGAAAAAAAGGAATATTTGGCTAGCCTAGCAACCTACAAAGGTATGCTACGCGAAGCAAAACAGAAGTATTATGCGACCCAGATTTCGGCAGCTAAAAATTGCTCTAAGGAGCTGTTTGCCACCATTACAAAGTTATCCTCTCCTGCACCGACCCCCATCTCGGCTAGCACAGAGCTCTGCGAAAACATTGCCTTGTTTTTCTCCACCAAAGTTAATAATATTTTTACTAGCCTTAGCAACTCAATCAGGTGGGAGGAGAAGGCAGAGGAAAGACCCACTGAAGTGGACACGTCATCTATTACCCTGGAGGAATTTGTTCCGCTTACAGTACAAAATACCCTGGATTTGCTCACCAAAGCTAATTCAGGTTCCCCTCTTGACCCCTGCCCACTAAGGATTACTAAACTAGCATCGGGGCCGATAGCCAACCTTCTCACACCCATCTTTAATGGGATGTTCCAAGAAGCAATATTTCCTAATATTTGGAAGATGGCTTCTATTCTCCCCCTGCTGAAGAAACCGAGTTTAGATGCGGTGGACCCTAACAATTTCCGCCCTATTTCCCGGCTTCCTCTCCCGGCGAAACTAGTGGAAAAGGCAATGAACATACAGCTCACAGCATTCATAAAGTCATCATCTTTGCTGGATGTATCCCAGCATGGGTTTAGGGAGGGTCACAGCACCGAATCCGCTTTGATCGCGGCAACAGATCAGATCAGGTTAGCAGTTGACCAAGGTGGCAGAGCAGCCTTGATCCTGCTGGATCTATCTGCCGCGTTCGATACGGTCCATCACGGATTGTTGATGGACCGGCTGAGTAAAGGAGGTGTTCGGCAAAAAGCATGGAAATTGCTGAACTCCTTTCTCTCAGAGCGGAGTCAAACAGTGGCATTGGGGAACTTTACATCTCGTCCTTTCTCCCTGCCCTGTGGGGTACCACAAGGGTCCTCACTAAGTCCAACACTTTTTAATGTCTACGTTGCCTCCCTTGCTCCCATCATTAGATCTTATGGGTTTAGTGTCACGTCATACGCCGATGATACACAGATCGTCGTGTCTCTATACCCTGGAAGTGATGTGGGAATGGATGTCAATTTCCAGGCCTGCATGTTGGAGGTGGCCCGGTGGATGGCCAGCAACTGCCTCAGGCTAAATTCTACTAAAACTGAGGTAATGCTGTTTGGAAATAATCCCAGCTTTTGGACTCCTACCTGGTGGCCTCAGGAACTAGGAGCCTGTCCCAGCCCAGTAAGTACTGTAAAAAACCTCGGGATGGTGCTGGATGACAAACTCACTATGACACTACAGATTAAGGCAGTAGCATCTAAAACAGGCTTTATTCTAAGAATGTTGAGAAAGATCCTGTTTTTGCTTCCTCCCGAAAGTCGACAAACGGTGGTCACCGCTCTTGTGTCCTCCAGACTCGACTATTGCAACAGCCTTTATCTGAATATTCAGGAGAATCTGATGCATAGACTGCAGTTATTACAAAATGCGGCTGCCAGATTACTTACGGGTATTCCAAAGTTCTCCCCGATTTCCAAGGCTATCCATGACTTGCATTGGTTGCCTATCCACAAGAGAGTTCAGTTTAAATCCTTGTGCTTGGTGTTTAAGGCCTTGAAGGGTGAAGGCGCAGGTTACCTGACTAAGCATCTTACTAGGTATGTCCCTGCCCGGCATCTTCGTTCAGCAGAGGCCGGACTTGTCACCATTCCTACCATAAAAAAAGTCCGTTGGGGAGGACGCAGGTTCTCTTATGGGGCTGCCAAGCTCTGGAACAAACTACCTCCCCATTTGAGACTTATGTAGAATCTACTCCAGTTTAGGAAAGCTCTAAAAACTTGGTTGTTTCAATAACTACGCCAGCTTAGAATTCAGGATTTGTGGACAGCGCCAGGACACCTACTTGGTAATCGCGCGCTTTATAAAACACCATAACATAACATAACATACCATAACTCAAGCAGTCCTTCTAGCATTGAGGGGATTTGCCATGCAGGGCCATCATATCCAGATAAAGACATGGTGGGAGTGGGTAAAGCCTCAAGGGACCTGCGAGTTTCAATCATTATGGCTTCTGAAACAGGATTTGCACTTGGAAGCAACACCATCTCAAGAGTGGTTTAACTTCCTGAGAGAGAGAATTGGGCAGCAGACAACCTCAGTTGAATATTAACTCCAATGTGTGCATTGCCCTGGACAAGAGGTGTGTTCCTGCAGTTGCAGAGGAGGTGTGAGTGTCCAACAGTGGATCTCTTTGCCCCTAAACTGAATGCTTTGTTTCCACACTTCTGCACAAAATGTTTCATGTCCAGAAGCCTGGAAGTTGGATGTGATGTCATTCAGATGGGCATCAAATCAGTACTATGCCTTTCCCCTTGATCCCCATGATCCCTAGGGTATTGCAAAGATCAAGGAGGAAAACACGTTGGTCACTCCTATGGTACGAATATGGGAGAGACGGCCTTGGTTTCCACTGTTGCTGGAGATGGCTCTGAAGCCCCATTGGAGATTCCTATTAATCCGTACCTGTTGAAGAGGATTCCTCTCCCTCTGGTGATGTTGCAAAATTTAGATCTCCAGGCCTAGCTATTGAACGGTCAAGCCTCGTAAAGAAGGGTTACTTCTCAAAGGTGGTGGAACTGCTACAAATTTCCAACTACTCTAAAAGCATATTCCATGCATTGCATCTCATTTGTTAAGTGGTGTAAATAGAAAGGTTTTTGACTCAGTGTCTATAGAATGCGTTAAGAATTTATACTTTATCAGATCGGTTTTCATTTGGTATGGCCAACTCTACCCTTCTTGCCCAGTGGCCAGATATAAAAGCATTCAAAAGCACTCCATTAGACAATCTTGAACCCTTATTGTCAAGACTGTAAGATTTTTTTTTCTTGAATGATCAAGATTCGTGTGTCCTGTTCTGTCTAATGACCTACCTCTAGTTGTAAGGGCTCTTCAGCTCCCCCATTAGAGCCTTTATAAGATGTAGATGGTAAGTTTATGAAGTTAAAAGTAGTGTTTTTTAGTGGTCATTTCATCAGCCAAAGGAATAGGATGCTTGTTTCCAGTCCAGGGAGGACCTGGCCGGGCAGTTCGGGCTGGACTGTTCCCATTGGGGGTAGGGTCAAGACTGATCTGCATATGGCTGGGTTAAAACTGGAATGGCATAGGGAGTAAAAAAAACGATGCATTTTGGCCCAGATCTCTGTACTGGGGTGAATGTATGACATTGTTCTGCATTCTGTCCATCAATTGTTCTTTTTGCATTTGTCACCCCGAGTGGGACAGGTATGCCCAGACGTGAGTTCTGTGCTCTCCATGCTACTGGAGTCAAGCTATCCTAGCTGATGAGGAGTGAAACCCCAAAGCCGATCACAGGATTCTTGTTTTGAGTCCAGGGAGGACCTCGCCTGGCAGTTTGGGCTGGACTGTTCCCATTGGGCGCAGGGTCAAGACTGGTTTGCATATGGCTTGGATCAAACTAGAATGGCATGGAGAGCAAAAAAACGATGGATTTAAGCCCAGATCTCTGTATTCTGGTGAATGTATGACATTGTTCTGCATTCTGTCCATCAATTGTTCTTTTTGCTTGGTGACGAACAGTCCTGACCCTCCAAAGCAGGCCCAGGACCTACAACAGAGCCTACCATAGAGACAGGAGACTCTCCAGAAAGCTGGTCAACTTAGGGGTATAGGCTTGCCGTGGTCTGTTGCTTACAGAGCTCAAGAGATAACAGTCACTCCACTAAATCTATCTTCTAAGTTACCACCCCTACTGCTCAGGCCAGAAAGAAATCCTGGGCTGTGCTGTGGGGTGCGTGATGGGAGCTGACATAATCCTTGGCCCCCGGTGTCATTCTCTTCCCCACCTTGAGGCTCAGGTAGTGTCCATATCCTTCCAGGGGTTACTGTGCATAAGTACTGTTGGGGCCCCCAAAACAAACAGTCTGTTAAGGTAGAGAAGTCACTTTGAAAGCAGTCGTTCAACAAAAAATAACAGATTAATTTAAGTTTAGGCGAGAAAAACTCCCCCAAGTACATTCAACAGCCAAGAGACAATGCCCTGCCAAACCTCTTCCTGTCGATGACCGGAGAAGTTGGGCCCACTCTTGGCTCAGTCTTCGCTTGGGCAGATGCCTGCTCGCAGCCCTTGTGGCAGGAGTCTGTCCAGTGCTATGAGTGCAATGCCAAATACAGCCCCGCATTCTCTCAAGCAGCCTCAGTGCACATGGTGTGGGACTAGAAGTCCCCAGCAGGGTTCTCCTGTCCCACGTGATGGGAGTTTGTCCAGCGCTATGAGCGTGATGCTAAATGCAGCCCCGCCTCCTCCCAGGCGGCCTCAGTTCTCAGGGGAAGGGATTCGTAGTCCCCAGAAGGTTTCCCTGTCCGTGTGGTGAGAGTCTGTTCAGCGCTGTGAGCATGATGCCAAATGCAGCTCCTCTTCACCCAGGCAGCCTCAGTGCACAGGGTATGGAATTCATAGTACCCAGCAGCATTCTCCTGTCCTGATTGGTGAGAGTCTGGCCAGCACCATGAGCGTTATGGCAAATACAGCCCGCCTCTTCTCAGGCGACCTCACTGCATCATGTCCCTTGGCTGACCTAACCTGTAGGGTCTCATTTCATGTTTTGATAGTATTAATTCTTCCAATCAGAAAGGGTCCAATACATAAAAATTTGTTATACAAAAAATTTGCAAGAACAACAATGCTGATGGATTATTTAATTATATTATAAGATTAACGTATTCATAGGGGATTACCATTTGCACAGGAGATTAATATGGTCTCCCATCATACCCTGTACACGTCAAGAGATCAGAGATACAGCGTTGTTTAGTGTGATGCAGTAGTGGCAAAAATGTGCTGCATGTATGTTAAGGCTCATTGTTGCACCACTACTGCAGAATTAGTGGTCATTGAAACAGTTAAAATGATCTTACCCAGCGAAAGGCTGCTGCAAATCAAATTCTAAATACATACAATAATTTGCGTGGGTACATTGTTGCTAAATGCATTTCTTCATGTGGCAGCAGTATTTATTGAAGGTTGCTTTATCATTTTTAGCTATTACACGAAGATGTATGAAAGACCTTAAAATGATGGTCATATCATATGGCTTGCTCTTTTTCATTCCCACAGATCGCTGTTTACAAAAGCTACTTAGAGACCGAGTCACAAAACAATGGGCATCGTGGCAGGCATACATGTACAACTATGATCTGTTGGAAGTTCTGTTCTTTTTGGAATCCTCGTCAGGGCTATTTAGGCGTCTGCCTTTGAAATGTGCAAAAAGTGTACAAAATTCTCACTTAATGCAGGGCGAAACTTGCTTTAAAAAAAAAGAATCCTGCCCTTTTAATTTCGTGAGAGGACAAATAGTACTACAGCTTACGAATAGTGAGCAAGGTTTATTTACCTCTTTATGTTTCTGAGCTGTGTTGCCTGAAAATAAAGCGGACATTCGGAAAAATAAAGGGTTTATTTGAATTCCGTTAATGCACTGCAGGTACATACAATAGGCGCTCGGTTCTGTGCCAGCAAAGCCCTTCGGGATACGGCCCTTGATCCAGAGCCAAATGTCCTACATGTGTGAAGAACCCTTCTCTGACGTCGACACAGGTTAGTTGTGTACCCAATCTACTCTGTGTAATCTTCATTCACGTCTTTACGAACCTTAAGGCACTTTGTTGATTACACGAAGAAATTAATCGAAATAAAGCAATGCTCTCTCCGTGGTTTACAATAGTAATACGATAATACCCAGTCCCATCACATTGTGCCAGTGTTAAACATTTCTGACACTTAAAAGAAGCACACAGCAAGGGCCTCGGTGGAAGATATTTCCTTTTTCGACAAATATAAAAAATGTTTAGCAAAATTGGGACCAGTTCCTTTATTTTGACAACAGATGTATAAAAAAACGCAAAACATACGGTATCAGCACCGAATCCCACTGCGACACATTGGCTGGTGGCCATTTTGTATTTGTGACACGTGATTGAACATGACTTGAGACTGCTCATTCTTCCTGGTGCGTGGGCAATAACGCCGGGATCTCCCGTTGCTTCCCATCTCACACCTTCTGTCGCACAATTATTCCTTCATTCTGTGAGAAGCTTCCAGAGATTCCTGGCGACCTTTCATTTGAATCAAAATCATCTCGTGTTTCAACTACAGAATGAAGAAAGCGTATTAAAAAAAAATGTAAAAGAAAGAATTATTGATATGCCGTCGTGACTTCAAAATCCCCTGTAAGAATGCTTTTGCCAGACACAGACTAATGGCATGGACTTTGTTTTGCATGTATGTCACAATGGGATGCTAGGGCTCCTGGTATTATCTTTTTAAGTCTTTGGTTTTCCACGTCCTGTAGTGGTATATGTTCAATGGAATACGTTCAATTTATTGAACTAAGTTAAATCAGACATAAAAGATGTTAAACAAAAATGACAAGGAATGAATGGGGCAGCCTGCCACGCTTTTGAAAGGCCTGTTGTGCTTGTGCGATCAATGGTAGTCGTGTAGCCAAGAGTTTCTTGGCCTACTTTAAGAAATATCAGTTTCGACAGGTATAATGTTGTAGTTTCCGGCTGGCTACATTCTAGTGTTCCACTTCTCCTGTAACCCACACTAGACACACACCCACCACAGGCGTCACCAGTCAGGTGACCCTGATAATAAAAGGGGCCGAGCGCACGTGCTCTGGGCCAGTTATCTACCCCAAGTATCTGTGACTGTGTATTCCTTTATCTAAGTATGTGAGCCTAGCGCCCGCCAACACTACATTGGCGACGAGGGGGCTGTGCCCGAGCGTGCAGCAGTCCAGCTGTTTAGAATAAGGGGGAATATGCTGCCCGCGTCGAGGGCATCCCTGACAGCCGGCGCGGACCGCACCCGATAGCCCGTGGGGCGTGTGCAAAACCCTGGACCTGCATGAAGAGCAGACGGTGATTGGGAGCCCACCCCGATCCTGAGGTGCCAGCGTGTGACTATAAACCCCCCCCCCCCGAGGAGGCGCCTGCCACGTTCAATGTCCCACGGGGCGTGAGAAGAGCCCCGGGGGTGCATGAAGCCCAGCGGTAGCCCACCCTGCGTCGGAAGAGTCCACGCGGAGCCATGGTGGATGCCCCTGTCACCTGCTCACTGAGGTCGGACTCAAGGGCCAACTGAGCGGAGCCCACCCGTGTCGGTTGCGATGCCATGCCAGGCATGAGGTGAGCCCATGATATGAAGGGATTGTGGGGACTGCAGCGTGACAGAGAGAGACTGCCAACGGGGGTCCGCGGGAGCCCACCCCGCCTTAGCAGGAGAAGGTTGACGGCTGTGGGAGGACGGGGAGTGGAGTAGCTAACCACTCCCCCGCCCCCGTGAGGAAGAGAGCGCGTAACCCCCAGCCGATCGGAGCAGCGCCAGCACCCCTACGCAGCCCGTGGTAAGAAAAGGCCGGCTGCGAGGGGCGCTAAGATTTAAAAGTGAATGGCTGGCCGCCCTCCCGTAGGGTTCGAGAAAAGAAGACAGCCCAGAATGGAGCAAGCAGGCACCGGCAGCAGCACCAACACCCCCCCACCCCGCATAGCGTATGAACTGGATGAGGCTGCTGCAGGTGGGAGGGGAGCCGAGAGAGAAGAGAGCGAGTGGCCCAGGGCCGATCCGAGTGGCCGGCGGTCAACCAGGCGATCCACATCCAGCTCCGGCGATATTAGAAAAGGCCCCACACAGCCCGAAGTGAAGGCGCAAGCGACAGTAAAGGAGCGGAGGCCAACTGTCCGTAGAGCAGTGTCAGGGGGGATAGTGCCTGGACCGATGCCTGCATGTGGCACTCTCTCTCCCGGCATCGAGAGCAGCTGAAGGCGCCAGCACCCCGCCTGCATTTGTAAAGTGAACGGAGTTAAATAAAGAGACACTCACCGCAGTGCCGCGGGAGCTCCTTGGCCAAGTCCGGTGGGGTGTGCGCCAGCCGCAGCGGGGTATCGGGCAGCGTCAAAAGAGAGGATGCCCCGCCCATCAGCGGGATTAAGCGAGGCCAGCAGCGTATACCAGTATAGCCACCCACGTTCAGTTAATCTGTAAAGAGAAGAAGCTGCACAGGGTTAATGTTGGTAGTGCATGTTCACACCTAGGTAACCATGCACCCAGGAGCCTGTACGGAGAGTTTATAAGTGACATTGCTCAGCAAGGGGCACCAAAAGTAACTAACAGTGCAGGGTACAAATTGGAACAGCCCAGCAGCATGGTTTAGAGCAAAAACAGTAACCAACCAGATATCAATACCTTCATTCAATTGCTCAAAACATCATTTTCCCTTCTCTCGTTTCCTCCACCCCCCTTCCCTCCCATTTCTTTTCCTTCTTTCTCTTTCCTTTCTTTCTTTCTTATATCTCAAAAATGATATAACTAACTAATAATTACTTAAAATTCAAAGGAACCACTACTAAGTAATGTAAGAATATTTTCTTTAATATTCTTGTTATGACTTCATTCTTTGTATGTAATGCTTACATTTCATTTACATTTCACGTGCTGCTGTATCGGTTCATATGTCTACTAAGCACGTTTACATTTCTTTCCTTTCACCCTCTCGGACACAGTTTGCCAGCTGTTCTCAGGTTGAATGGCCCTGTTGGCATCCAGATGTGGTACGGGCATTAAATAGTCTTCATGTGTTTTCAACTGAGTCCCTCACCTTAATATTGGTGATGAGGAGTTCTGGGACACACAGAAGAACCCATATATCAACATGATTAGTTGTAAAGTTGGTATCTCCGAGGTCCTAATAATGGGTCCTCTAAATGCAACTATTTCTGATAATTAACTAGCTTTTTGTGCGAACAAAGAAAGGTGAGAGGCTGATAAAATCCCAGCCATCATTTCCCCTTACTCCTCCAGGGCAAATAAAAGAGGATCTTTTCTTCTCGGGGCATGTAGGAAACACAACTTAATTGTCCCCTATGAGAGAGTTCAGGGTGATATACTGGCTCATTTCACCCATATGACAACAAAAATATAATAATAATACATTTTATAAAGCACAACAGCTACCTCAAACAGAGGTGTCCCGGCGCTAACGCAGTCAAGCAGGGCAATGGAATTTGAGGGGATTAGCATTGGCTGAATAGCCATGTCTTTAGTGCTTTCCTGAACTCCAATTTAGATTGGATTAATCTAAATCTATCTGGGAGGGAGTTACATAATCAGGTCGTTACCACCGTAAAAATTCTTCCCCCCTTGCGGGACTTCGGGAATTGGGGTATGCACAACAGATTCTGGGAATGAGATCTTAAAGACCGTATTTGTTGATAGGGGCGAATAAGTTCCCTAATGTAGTTGGGACAGATACCTCTCTGGGCCCTGAAAGTTATCCTCAGGGCCTTGAATTCTATTTGTTTAGCAACCGGCAACCAATGGAGCTGTTTGAGATGCGGAGAGATGTGTTGTCTAAAATGTACTCTTCTAATTAATCTTGCAGCTGCATTCTGCACCATCTGCAATCTCTTAATAAGATATGCAGGCAGACCCAGGTAGAGACTATTTGCATAGTCCAGCCTTGAGGTCACTGTAGCATGGACCACCGATCTTCAACAGCTCTCAGGCAGTAAGTGTAGTAATTTCCTCAAACCTCTCAATATGCCGAAGCAGGCGGATGCAATAAAGCGTATTTGGGTTAAGAATGTCAGGTCGGATTCCTATTTTACACCCAGATTTTTTGCCGTGGTTGAGGGGCGGGGGGGAGACCCATTTCCTCCTGCCACCACAGTCCAGCTGTTGATTGGGGGATCTTTGCCAAAAAACAAGACCTCGGTTTTCTCTGCATTCAGCTTTAGCTGATTATTGTTCATGCAGCGAGATATTTCCCTCAGGCATCCCCTGAACCTCGCAAAGGAATTTGTCAATTGGTCCTTGAAGGAGAACACCAGCTGGGTGTCGTCCGCATCGGAGATAGATTTTATTCCCCATTTCGCAATAGGCGAAAAGAGTGGGGCCAGATAGATATTAAAAAGATAAAGGGCTCTGTGCCGACCTCTGTAGAACCCCACACCATAGGGGTTTGGCTTCTGATTTAAAAGGGTGAAGACTGACCCTTTGCGTGCGGTCGCTGAGATATGACTTTATTCAGGTGAGCACCGTCCCCTCCACTCCCTACTTCTTATGCCTAGCCAGTAGGATTGGGTGATCCACTGTGTCGAAGGCGCCGGACAAGTCCAACAACACTAACATGGCTGAGGCTCCACTGTCCACCTCCTTTCTTATAGAGTCTGCCACCTCTAGCAGAGCTGTCTCATTGCTGAAGCCCGCACGAAAACTGGACTGCATTTCATGCAAATGTAGCGGGCTATGGCAATAAAATTAGTAAGTTGATGTTGGACCAATTGTTCCAGCACCTTAGCCGGTGCAGGCAGAAGAGAGATCGAGCGATAGTTTTTAAGATCATCTGGATCAGCATTGGGCTTCCTCAACAGGGGTAGGAGCATCGCATCTTATCATGCCTCTAGAAAGATGCCGGTTGTAAGTGAGCTATTCCATATAAGATTCAGGGTAGGATTAAGAATGTGGGCGAGCGTTTACCACAGCTTTGTGGGGCAGGGATCTTCTGGGGACCCTGATTTGCATTTCAGAATTTCTACCAAGGATTCCTGAAGCAAAATGGGGTAAAATTCAGACAAGGAAACCTCCCCATCATGGCTATCCTCATCTTCTGATTCAATAGTATCCATTCTCGTCATGAAGGCATTGTATACTTTATGAATTTTTACCTCGAAGAAGTCCGACAATTTTACACACAATGAAGATGATGATGGTATCTTACTTTCTAGCGCTGCTGGTTTAGTGAAGGAGCTAACTATCTTAAAAATGTCTTTGCAGGATTTTTCCACAGTATTGATTCGCTTCACAAAGTAGTCACTTCTAGCGACTCTTATAGCTTTGTGGTGTTCTTTTAGATCTTCCTTGTAAGTCATTTTTGCCTGGGGACAGTATATTTTCCTCCAGAGGCGTTCTTTTTGTTTGCATTTACTCTTTATCACTTTAAGGGGCATATTATCAAGACAGGCGATAAAATTATCACCGCTTTAGCGGCAGAAAACTGCCGCTAAAACAACGATAATGGCCTTGATAATATGATCTATGGAATTCCAATTGAAGCCCATGTTAGATGTCCTTCACATCTAACATGGACTTCAATTGGAATTCCATAGAGCATATTATCAAGCCCATTATTGCCGTTTTAGCAGCAGTTTTCTATTGCTAAAGCGGCAATAATTTTATCGCCTGTCTTGATAATATGCCCCTAAGTTCCTCTGTGAACCTTGGGGCCGATGGGGTATTTCAGGGGGATCTGCCTAGTCTAACTGGGGCTAGTTTGTACAAGGCGGCAGAGATCCACCCGGCCAGGGCAAAAGCATCAGTGTTAGGGTCATAGGTCAATTGGGGTTGTCTATCCAGCAATACTGGGCCCAATTCCTTTTGGGTGTATTTAATGTTTTTCCACTCCGCTGTGTTATTACTCTACTACATGAAAATGGGACCAAGACATGGTCTGTCCAGACCAGTTGTTCTGGGGACTCAACAACTAAGGATAGAATGTTCGAAAACACCAGGTCTAGAATATTGCCAGCACAGTGAGTAGGGGATCTTACATGCTGCATAAGATTTGCCCCCTCGAGTGACATCATCAGCTGAGAAGCCTGAGTACAAGCCGGGTCTGAAATGTGTAGGTTAAAATCTCCTAGGGCCATATAGTTTGCGTATTGTAATGACTTCTGCACGATAAAATTACAGAGATCCAAAATATGGCTGGGAGGGCAGCTGGGGGGGTCTATAGATTAATACTCCAGCGAGGGAGGACATAGGTCCAGTCTTTATACAGAAATGTAGTCCTTCAATCGTGCCCAGATTCAGAAATTCAGTAGCAGCGTTCTAACAGGAGTCTCTCACTATGATGGCTACCCCACCCCCTGTTTTGTTTCCTGATCTGTTTGCACAACAGACTTTGAAGCGTGGCGAGATGGCTAATGCTAAAACCGGTTTAGACTCCTCTTTTAACCAGGTTTTGGGTAGGAACATCATGTCCCAGTCATTATTCGATAGGGACAACCAAACATCCTCTGCATGTTTAATCAGAGATCTGCAATTAATAAGGCAGGCTCTTAATCTAACTTCTGATTTTGTAGTAGAGACGGAGGTCCAGGTACACACAGTGCTATGTTAGCATAAGCGTCTTAGATGTTAAAACGCCATCTTGCCACTTTTGCTGCTTTTGCACACGACCCTGCAGATAGATGTTATTATATGAAAACTGCTTGCTTGCCTTTTCTTCACATGAGAACGGTCTGTTGTTCACATCTCTAGATGTGCACCGCGACCTTGGTCTGAACATTATGTGCAGACACAGTCAGTGCCAACAAACAATGTATGCTTTTGAATTCAGGTTGATCGGCCCACGCTCTAGCCATAACACGCACACAGCTGCAAATATCTGAAATTCGAGCGCCTTTAATATTGCAGCTTGCATGCATGAGAAACGCACTTTGGAGAAGACTTTTTCCAGACACAGAGCACAGCTGATCCTGTGATGTGATTCACCTAAGCTGATATTTACGGTATGGGGTTCCCCATTCAAACCTAGAGACCTTCTATTAGTCTAATAATACTTGCTTACTATTGAAGGGAGGGTGGTTGTATTCCATTATCATATGTAACATGATATCTCCCTTCATTTTCTATGGTATTGTAACAATGCTGATGGCTTTATTCTTAATCATTTGTCTGCTTAGGTTAGCCAAAGTACTGCATCTTAGGACACGTAGTTTATCAAATAAACATTTTAAACTTTACTGTGTCTCTGATTACTCTTGTTGTGGACTGATATGAGAATAATAACGAACAGGCATTTCTGATTCCCACCATTCCTGAGAGTACTCTAAGTCGCGTGTTCTGGGTTGTCTAATCATTGGTAGCTTCGAGATGATACGGAGAGCGAATGAGACACTGATGCTAGTCGGATAGGGGTTCTGGGTACTGAGGTGAGTTTTTGGTACACTGCAATTCACTGAGGTCCTGGTTTCCTGCGCATAGTTCTGTGCATGAGCAGAATCCCTGCAACATGGCGCACCTAACGTTTGGTCTTATAATTTGAGACGCCTTAGTAGTGCTTATATTAGTCCACGACGCCCTTACTCTTGTTTCCAGATACCGAGAGTGACGGTTTTGACCTACCTAATAGTTACTCTATAGGTTCAATCAAGCTTAACAATTAAAAAGTTTTTTTTATTTTGAACCCTTGTGCTACTGTGATAATAGATTGTCTTTCTACGCTGTGTCCTTATGGCTGCGGTGCCGATTGCGGCGCATAGCCGCGCACATCTCCGGCGTCATTTAATGCAGTTCGGGGTGCCGGACTATGAGATGGCTGTTATTTTTGTGGTGAGTGCCGATGCGTCATATCCCTACGAGTTGTTTTACTCTTGGGTAACTATGCCGGCGGTGAATGTGGACGATAGTACGTTTCACTCCTATACTCTCACGCAGCTCCCAGCAAATTATACGCCATATAGGACACAGGAGATTCCTATTTCGGCATGGCAGCATTGTATTTGGTTTAATGGCGCCCTCCCCCACACGGTTACACTGGTTCGTTTGGGCCCTTTGTCCATTCCAGGGGCCATGTGGCCGGTACTGGCCGGATTTACGCCTCATCCTTGTTATTTAAATGCTACGGTGGATAAGTTACGTGTACTCCATACAGCCCTGATTACAGTACATCAGGCTTTAGTGCAATACGTTTCATGCAATGTGCAGGTTGGGGATCCTGTTGTTGCGGGACAACCAGCTGGTCCGTTCGGGATTGTTATTAGTCCCGTCTTGGTTAATTCGGTAATGGGCAAGCGCCCCCAAAATAAGGACGATTTACCTTATTGGCTTGCTGAGAAATTTGACTAGCTGGAAGCTGTATTTCCACACTCTACTCCTGTGGAGAAACACAGGATACTAACCATTAGTTTGCAGAAAGACTTAGTCCCAAAAGTGGCCGATTGTGAGAACAGGAGTAAGGTTTTTGCAGTGGTCTACTCGAAGTGCTTCGGCACCCCATCTATGGCCGTACTTCCTTCCGTGATCAAAGTGTTCAAGATCAACACGGTCCAGAGGCAGCGGTCGAGTTGGGAATGAGACTTGTCAGTGTTTTCGACGTGGTTGCCACTCTCATCCTTAGTAACCTCAAGGGAGATGCGGATCGCTTTCAAGTGGCGAATGGGTTAGCCCTCGTAGACGACGTCGACAAACCCTGAGAGTTGCCTAAAATTATTGCGGAGGTTTAAAGTACTATCGGCCGCAGTAGTTTGGGGATTAAGCCTAATATTATCATTGCAGATGCGCAACAGCAAACTAAGGCGGGTTCGTCTGTCAAAGACAAACGTCCAGCTTTTCCTAAACAGAATTGGAGAAGTAAGAAACAAGGAAAACAGCAACAGAAACAGGGGTCTCATCCTGCGTCACCGGTACAGGCGACTAGATTTCAGGTTACTGAACAACGTTCTCCTCGTTCTTCACAGGAAACATCGGCCTCACAGTCCGGTGGCGGAGAACGTGGCAAAGGTCAGGGTGCCCAACAAGGACGTGAGCAACCCCGTCAGCCTGACGGTAAGGGCAAGCAGGACAAGTTCGCACGTCAACGTCCCCCGTTTCAGAAAAAGAAGGTTGCTGCCCCAACAGTGAGGTATGCCACAGATAGTGAGAACGCAGCTTCGGAACCTGACATGGGCACTAACGCTGCTCGACAGCGCAGCGGAGGTTACAGTAGTGCGGCAAGCACTGCGTCCATTTCTGGAGGCGACAGCAACTGACACGTTCGTTACTGTAGAAACTGCAGATACTAGAGTGGCTCCCCCTGACAGACTATATGATATAGTCCTTTTCATTGAAGGTGACATACAACGTACAATGCAAGGGATTTTTGGGGATAATCTGACCTCTACATATGACATTCTAATAGCAGAGGCGGACTGGCCCCCAGGTTTTGTTTTGGCCGCTCTTAGAGGGGAGGAGGTAATCCTCCCGTCCTTCGCGCACACAGTGCCAAAGGATCACGCAAAAAAAATTGCAAAAGAGAGGGCCCAGGTGCTTGCTCCGGCTTTGTACCATACTCAGGTTGGGTGGGATAAATTGTCGCCAAGCCATGAGATTCCTTTACGGTCTATGCCCCAGCCACAACCCCAATATCCCATGCGCCGCAAAGCTAGATCTCACGTTGCAGAAATCCTTGAACAATTGGAATATCAAGGTGTTATTGAAACTTGTGCGTCCCCAATGAATAATCCTCTATTCACTGTAACTAAACCTGATGGGTCGTACCGCCTAGTTTTGGATTACCGGCATTTGAACTCTCATTGTCGGACCTGTGCTGTACAAAATACCCACAGTACAGCCCTCGTTGATAGTCTCGTGCGAAAAAGGTTTAAGACCACACTTGACATATCTAATGGCTTTTTCAGCCATAATCTTTCCTCTATTAGTAGTCAATGGACAGCCTTTACTTCTGGCGGCAAACAAAAACAGTTTAAGAGATTAGCCATGGGCTATAAAAACAGCCCTGGCGTCTTTGCCGCCCGTGTAGTCTCTCTGTTAGAGAGCATTGACCCTGATGCGTACTCGTATGTTGATGATATCTATCTCACAGATGACGAATTATGGCCGCATCTGTGTCGCGTTGACCGCATCATTGTAATGTTTGCGGACTTCGGTTACAAATTCAACAAGTCACACATTGCAGAGTATTCAGTGTTGTTTTTGGGCTATGAGCTCAACAATGAAGGTCGAGGAATAGCCCCTCACTTCCTGGAGAAGTGCGCATGTTTGCGTGCTCCGTCAACACTGAAAAAACGACAATCTTTGCTGGGTTTTCTAAATTTCGGGCGTACTTACATTCCCGATTATGCCCAGCGTATCAAGCATCCATTTGCCTTGGTACAACCTAATTTTTCCAAATCGAGCTGGCTGCCAGAACATACAGTTATCTTGCAATGTTTGCAGGCTGACCTTCTTGCTTCGAAATACTTACTGACACGTGATAACCACACTAACCTGGTAATAAGAATTGTGCCTGGCACAGTGGGTTTCACATACTTAACGTTCAATGAGGGCGATACAGTCCCCATTGCTTACAAATCACACCTGTACACTTCGGCTGAGATGCTTTTTTCCACGGTCGAAAAAGTTTTGACTGCAGTGCAGATGGCAATTCTTAAAGAGAGAGCACTGTCGCAAGGGAAACGCATGTTGGTTGTCATACCGTATCCTGCTCTAGAGGCAGTGACGAAGGCCAGTGTACCTAATTCTAAAGCTTCACATCCACGTTGGATACAATGGGCAACGTCCTTGACATCACCAGATGTCACATACATCTTTGATGCCTCATTGCAGACTCAGGAGTACTTGCAGTATGAATTCGTTCATCCAGCTCCTTTGTCATTGCTCCCACTTGAGGATTACCATTGCGTCATATACACAGACGGTTCTGCGCAACCGGCAACGGAATCAAAGCATGCTTATTCAGCGGCCTGCACAATTGTGGCGGGTACTTTCGTGAATGGTGAATTCAAGTCTGATGTCGTGCATACGCAGTCATTGGGTGATTGTACCGCACAGTTGGCAGAGCTACGTGCTCTTGTGCTTGCGCTGGAGTTTGCTGATCCGCGGGTTACAACTCTTATAGTGAGTGACTCGTTTTACTGTGTTCAGTCTTTTAATGATAATTTATTCTTTTGGTCTCAAAATGAATATTGTGATTCCAAGGGTAGCACAATTAAGCATAAAATGCTTTGGGTTCGAGTGGCGGTACTTAAACAGACACTGCCTCTCGTGAATGTGATTCACACTCTTGGGCACCAGCGAATTGGTGTCCACGCTGTCGGGAACAGCTTAGCTGACAAAGCAGCGAAAACTGCAGTGGCAACATACCTAGTAGCAGCAGTTACAAGATCCAAAAGTAAGATTGATGATGACATCTTAGCATCTATTGCTGCAACAGAGAAGGGTGGTAATTACCCTAGAGGTTTCCCTTCTCGGTAGTCGGTACTCTTATCATTTAAGTCCTGATAAAGTTCCCTATGTGAGAATTAACGATGTTGGTGACAGGTTGATTCCCAACGCGGACTGCAGACTTTCCTTGATAACAGCGGCTCATGAAGGTATGGCATCTGCCCATGCCGGCGTTTCAGCGACTGTTATTCTCTTACAACAACGTTACTGGTGGCGCGGATTGCATAAACAAACTCATGCTTATGTTCTTAATTGTGATATTTGCCAGCAGATTAAACCTTCGACTGCTACGCGCCCACCACAAACGCAGTTGTACATATCTAATAAACCACCTGGGTGTGTTTATTTAGATCACTGCGGTCCTTTCTCCTCTGATACTGCGTATAAGTACATCTTAGTTGCAGTAGATTCGTGCACACGTTTTCTTTGGGTATGACCACAAAGGAGTGCTGATGCTCGAACTGTCATCAGGGATTTGTATGTCTTTGTGGGAATCTTTGCATGTGGAACCCTTCATTCTGACCAAGGTCCTGCGTTCGCCTCTAAAGCGTACAAAGAAGCCATGAGATCTTTGGGGGTTCAAGTCAAATTTTCGTCTCCATACCGGCCTGAGGGCAATAGTGTTGTGGAACGGATGAACCGTGACTTAAAGCAATCGCTGACAGCTAGGGTTTTAGGCACTGGCAGAAACTGGTTAGCCCATCTGTACAATGTACACTTAATAATCTCCCTAGAAGGTCTCTGGGTGGGCGGACCCCATATGAAATGCTCTTTGGCATAAAGATGTTTGTCCCAGACCTTGATGGTCTAGACATGGCGGCGGCGGCCGCACCCTTTGACGTAGATGATCACTGTGCTGTATTACAGAATCTACAAGAGACCAGAGACAGTCTTGCAAAGGAACACTTGCCCTCCACAACTGATGCAGTGCTTCAGATTCCGGTAGTCGGCTGGCTACCTCAAGTTGGTGACCTGGTCCGCGAGAAGGTGGAGAACAAGAAAGAGTTCGGCCCCTCTTATCGTGCACCAGTACCTGTGCTTGGCGTGCAGGGTACAAGAACAGTCTTTTTACCTCCACTTCCTTGTCGCAAGGATAACAGGTACATCTCCATTGACAATGTCAAACTACAGCGAGTGACCGATTCTTCTTAGTATGACTCCAGCGGATGCTTGTCCAGCGATGCTGAGAAATTCTGTTGTGGCTCCGGTAAATACCAACAGGCCTGGCATTGCCATCGAGATGCATATAGTTACTAATCCTTTGTTGCCTCCACCGGCTGGTGGTCTCTCTGAAGATACTGAGTATGCTTATCCCACAGATGTATTGTTGCCTGGTTTACAATCAACTGCAGTTGACCAGTCACGATTTTCATTTGATACTAACTCTATGACTTCCAATCCCCCCCTGGACTTACATTTGGCTGTTGCTCATAAGTATCTTTTTGTTTATGTCCATTGTATTTGTGGTGGTATTTTTTTGTCTTGTAAATGGACACTATCTCACCGAAAGATCTGCAATTAGGCTAACTGATGGAACTTTGGCACCCCACTCCTCATCGCACATCATGAAAAGGGACCAGACTTTTGTGAATATTACTGCCTAGTCTGTGTTGGATGGGACTGTGTGGGATGCTGTTAAATTTCAAATTCATGGTCCTACAGAAGTGATTAATGTACCAAATGTACTTCGTGTTTCTATGGGAGATGTTGTGAAACAAAACATCTGCTCTGATGATTGGGATGTCCAGGCCATAGAGGCACTGTTTTCTGATCTGAAATATTATGCTGCATTTGATGCTGAAGATTTGTATTTAGACACAGCTAATTATGGGGAGCTATTTTGCTACCAACACTATGGTAATCACTTCTTACATAAAGCCAATACATTTAGAAATGTTGTTAACTGTACGCAATGGGAACATTGTCCCACGCCAATTGAAGGCAGTTCTAAAACTTTAGTGAACAAATTTACATATTTTTCGGATTTCAGTGTATCTGACCCTGAAGCATTTTATTTTAAAATAGCTGTAGAACCAGCTTCTAAAGTTAGACTGACTTCGACTAAATTGTTATATTCCAAATCCTTTATGGATGAGTTGACTATAATGGGTTATGAGCTGTGGAAAGATACCATTGACCTTAAATCATTTTGGGGTTCTAAACCGTGGCAGGTGCAAGGAACTGAGGCTATCCATCGGGCTTGCCTTATCCCCAACCACATGTTATTTTTGAATTCTACCATATTTCAAACCACCTGCTTTGGATTGGCTACTTCTAAAAAGATTAATTCCCCTCCATTCCTGATCTGGGTGCTTACCCACATTGGGATAATCACACAGATCTGTCCCTTGATGCGTTGCAGTCATATATTGCTAACACATCCTCCTAACATTTCCAATTTAAATTGTGAAGGATGGTTGATATGGCAGAAGAGCTCAGATCCCTGTCAACATCGTTTTCTGGGTCTATACCCTGGTTATACACAGGTTAGAGTGGACCCACGCTTTGAATCTTCCCATTCGGTTACTACCTATTCTGTAGGGAAGTTATGTCAGACCTGGCTGCAACATTCCACCTTGGCATCTGTTAAACTTCATTTATCAAAATTGCATGACAAAATAGATTTGAATGATTTTGTTAAGGGTCCTGTGGGTGGCAGGTCCAAAAGATGGGTATATACTATTTATAACGAAGCTTGGAAATTATCGCAAATTGAAGCGGCCTCCAGATTAAGAGCTATTGATCAAGCAAATTTGGAAAAAGTGCTAGCTGTTATCGATAATAGCATTAACACCCTTTCTTCCAGAATTTACACATTAGATAATATTGTTTCATCTGTTGTGGATATTGTACAGGATGATATGTCTGTTTTATATCATGGCCAAAATCAATTGCGTTCTATAATGCAGTTTGCATGACTTTGCAGACGCTGAAGGCTGGGAAAGTTCCCTGAGACTACATGAATACATCTTCTTTATTCCTGCCGTTTAATCTGACTGCAAAACAACAATTCATATCCATGAAAGATGCAACATACTCATTACTGCATATTGAAAAGTTGGAACCTTTGTCTTTCTCTGTGGCCGAATTGAACTCCGTAGTGTGGCTTATCCATGGGTTAATCACCTTGCCATTCTCTCTGTTTAAGTTCAGTTCCTGTATGAAATATTATGCCCTAGGCAGATATGAACCATTGGGTACTGCTTTTTTGCATGATGTTTGGTCACTCCCATTTACATACAGATGCATGAGAGATGGTAAAGAGGTTTATTTAAAAGATGTGGAATGCACCTCCACACCAGATCACTCAGTGGTCTGTAGGCACATCCAATTGCATGGTGCATGAAACGTTCAGGCACCGAATTTAGCTTGCATTCTGAAAGGGATTCCTGTGCCTGCCATTACGCCCAATTTTACATTGTTAGCTAACGGAAGTTATTTGCTTTTAAATAATGAAGCTTGCTGCGGGATGCTAGTGGGAATTCCCTACATTGTGACTGTCTCACAACGAGTAGTCTGCTGTAAAAATGTCCTGTTCCCACCCTCGCATGGGAGGCTGGGTGTATCCATCTGGCCTTCCATCCCAACATTGAAAGCAGAATTCAACAAGATCAGCAGAATAAGGGCTCTATTGTCTCAAAAAGAAGTCGCTTTGACTTCCTCCCATGAAACATTCGTCTTTCACGTAGCCAACACCAGGACCGAGGTGCATGCGCTTTTAAATACTGATTTCCCCCTTCATTTTGGTGCTCTAATTCACACTATATTCAGTGCCTCGTCAACAACTGGCTTGGCTCATTTTTTCAAAATTGTGGGCTCCGGCCTCCTGACCTCTTTCCAAACAATTTTTGGTGTGATACCGGCATTTTTTCATTCTATTTTTTGCAGCGTCTTTGGCGGGCTCTCGTTGATTCTCGCCCTCACGGCTGGTGTGCTCCTGTTGGTCTGCTTGCTGCACAATGGCTGCACAATATGTGTCACACGACATCCTGACCCGGCTGCTCCATCTTCGTAACCGGATGCTTGAATTTTATAGAACGTTGCCACTGGCCACTTTAAGCATAGCCTATGGATTGTCCTTCCGGTTTTCTTACTTTACTTGCGTGCAACCTGTTTTTCATTGCCTAGATTGTCCCTTCGAATGGGCTCTGGATTTGTGCCTGTTGAACTCGTTGTCTCCTGCCCCGGATTATGATCGACTGATGAGTCCCTTAGTGGCTCATGAGTTGGACTGTTCTGGTATCAGGATTATGGCCTGTGGAGCGGCACATGGAGGCCTAGGGAATTGGGCCATCTATACGGCAGCGTATGACTTCTTGGCAAGAAGTTACATCGAAGAACACACAAGTTGCCCTCTGATTGTGCTAGAGGCTCCAGTTATCGAGGAACATTTATGTTCATTTACTTTGTTAGACTGGATGGCGAACACTTTTACTGAACATTATAATGACTTTCTCTTGGAGGCTGTCGCTACTTATTGTGCTTACACGTTGATGGATTAACTACCTTTTTTTGAGGGTTTTTTTTTTCCTCTCCTTTTTCTCTCCCCTTTCTTGACTCGCTATTTAGGCTGTGCTGAGCCTTTGCAAAATATTACGTCAAGCGTTTTTTCTTTTTTCTTTTTTTCCATTTTTTAAGTTGTTTTTTTGTACTTTCAATGCCATTTCTATGGATATACAATACATGCACTTGGTTCTGTCACTGTCGAACTTGAACACTGCGTTCCTAAATTGTATCCCTATTTGTTCGTGGTCCGATCAAGGGGGGATGTAGTGGAGATGGAGGTCCAGGTACACACATTGCTATGTTAGCATAAGCATCTTAGATGTTAAAACGCCATCTTGCCACTTTTGCTGCTTTTGCACACAACCCTGCAGATAGATGTTATTATATGAAAACTGCTTGCTTGCCTTTTCTTCACATGAGAACTGTCTGTTGTTCACATCTCTAGATGTGCACCGCGACCTTGGTCTGAACATTGTGTGCAGACACAGTCATGGACAACAAATATATGCTTTTGAATTCAGGTTGATCGGCCCACGCTCTAGCCATAACACGCACACAGCTGCAAATATCTGAAATTCGAGCGCCTTTAATATTGCAGTTTGCATGCATGAGAAACGCACTTTGGAGAAGACTTTTTCCAGACACAGACCAAAGCTGATCCCGTGATGTCATTCACCTAAGCTGATATTTACGGTATGGGGTTCCCCATTCAAACCTAGAGACCTTCTATTAGTCTAATAATACTAGCTTACTATTGAAGGGAGGGTGGTTGTATTCCACTATCATTTGTAACATGATTTCTCCCTTCATTTTCTATGGTATTGTAACAATGCTGATGGTTTTATTCTTAATCATTTATCTGCTTATGTTAGCCAAAGTACTGCATCTTAGGACACGTAGTTTATAAAATAAACATTTTAAACTTTACTGTGTCTCTGATTACTCTTGTTGTGGACTGATATGAGAATAATAACGAACAGGTATTTCTGATTCCCACCATTCCTGCGAGTACTCTAAGTCGCGTGTTCTGGGTTGTCTAATCATTGGTAGCTTCGAGATGATACGGAGAGCGAATGAGACACTGATGCTAGTCGGATAGGGGTTCTGGGTACTGAGGTGAGTTTTTGATACACCGCAATCCACTGAGGTCCTGGTTTCCTGCGCATAGTTCTGTGCATGAGCAGAATCCCTGCAACAATTTCATAGACACCGAATTAGGGGGAGTATCTCTGGTGTTTCTATGAATTCCCTCTGAGTAGTGTACCCTATGGCCATATTACAATTTGTGCAGATATATGGGGGTGATGCATTCGATAAATCAATGGCATGGCCAGCTGGGCACGCCTCCTTCCTCAACTTCAAAAGGGATTCACGTGTCTGGGAGAAAGTATTACCAGTATTGTGGAGGGAAGCACGGCTGGCGCTGGCCGTGGTCCGAACGTGTCGGGCGCAGATGGGCTTGCCTTTGGTGCGCCTTTGGGGTGCCAGCGGCGCTCCCTCTGTGCGCATCCACTGTGCGTCCGTGTACACATTGGCCTTAAGTGTGCTTGTCACCAGAAATGAGGCAGGTCTAGGGGGAGGAGCCACGTCCCTCCGAACAAACGACTAGACAGCCGTGTCGGAACGAGTACCGGTGAAAGTGTAAAGTGTGCTGTGCAGGTAAAGCAAGTAAACAATATTTAGAGTTAAAACTGTCTTTAAATCAGCCCAGAGCTCGCTAAAATAGATTAAAAATAGCCCCTCATGCACTGCTTAACAGCACAATATGCTACAATAATCAACTATGTTATAACTAGTACATGGTTTTCCACATCTATCAGATTTAAACTTGATAAAGAATATTTCAAATTATCATAACATTCTTCTTCTTACCGTTAATGGGAAACCTGATGATGTGGATTTATGGCAGATCCCTGAGAGTGATGATCTGTTACTTACCGTAGCGAAAGGGAAGGTCTTGTGGACCAAGAAAGATAAACAGTCTATCAGTACAATTAAGTAAAATTACTGAACATCTTTCCCCTGCAGGGTAAACATATTTTAGGAAGATTTGGGAAAATGTGTGAGATTAACTACAAATTTGGTAGGTAGTCCTGGTAAAAAACCCATAAGGCAATCTAATATTTTAAATAAATTGATTGTTTATAACAAGCTCATTAATCACCTGCAAAGAATGCAATTCACCTTTTATTTTAAGGAATTAAATACGTGGATTCCTCATTTAAAAAGACGAAGAACTAGGTGGGTAGGAATCCAAAAGAGATGGAGTTCTGATAACAGCTGGGTAAAAATAACAGAAGCAGTAAAAATCAAAAAGCCTTTTTGAATATTATAGTTGAAAAGAGCATCTTCCTCTTCAAACCTAAGATGAAAATATCACTTTCAGGGAATGGCAAGAGTTTATTATTTCTCTATGCTGTAAACACACAGACACCTAGTAGCAGTGTCAGAGTCCCTGAATGAGTGTTCAGTTGGTCATTGCACCCCCATCCCCCCCACTAGACAGGAAGTATTGCACTCTCTTAAAGCTGCTAGGAACACTAGGTCTGGACCACTTACGTATTTTTTTCATATAATTAGATCTGGACTTATGGGCCACTTATTTAGTGGCGCTTTATTTACCATTATTGTTGCTTTACTGGGGTGGTCCCTATGGCTTGTAGGGGCAGTTTTATCTTGTTGTTACATTAAAAAAAGCCCTTCTAACTTACCTTGCCATTATAGGCAGATCACCCTGTTGGACACCGCAGGAAAGGTTTTCTCGAAATGTGTTTCATCTAATTTATTAGAATGGTAGGAGGGAAAAAATATTTTCTCTTTGGAGCAGGAAGGGTTTAGAGCTTGTCTCTTGACATTGGATAAAATAACGGTAAGTCATCTCGTATTGGAAAATATGTGAAATAAAAGGAATGTCTGTCTATCCATCCTTCATAGATTTTTCTACTGCTTTTGATGACGTGAACAGGCAGACCCTTTAGAAAAAGTTGAGTACCATGGGAATATCAGGGGGTCTCCTAAAACTCATAATTGCTCTCCACAAAGCTACCTGTTGTCATGTTATGGTAGGACGCAGGCGGGGTATGACTCCAAAAATCCGACCAGTAATGGTTGGAAACAGGAATGCCTTTTGGCACCTCTACTTTTTTCACTTTATATGATGGACCTGCCCAATGTGAGGTGTAAGTCTGCTGGTGATGCCCTAAAATTAGACTCGTTTCCTTTGAGGACTCACCTTCATGAGGACGATATTGTTCTGCTGGACTTGGCTCCCAAAGGCCTCCAGAAACGTCTCAATATCCCGTCATCTTATTCTGATGCTCAGATCCTGGGGATAATACAAACAATCATGGCAGGCAGCATTTCCTCACTTGTATTTGAAATGGAACCTGGAACACAGGGTGCGAAGGTGAACATTGCATTGTAGTTTGAAATGTTTACAGATAAAAACTGTGACAAATCCATGGCAGAATGTAGTTTGTGAGAAAGAATTTGCACTTTATATTATAATGGTGTTTAGACCATCGAACATGTTACATTTGTCTGTCCGTTTTAAAGGTCTAAAAACAGAGATTTATGAGAAAACGTTTTTTAAAATATGGAATTACAACTGCTAAAGCTTCTGTGGAGGTGATAAATTGCCCTATGAATGAATGAATGCATGTGCTGTAATATTTCACATTTTCTTAGATCATTTTTGCAGCTTTATTAATTGATACATTCAATGTGTTTTATATATTGTAGACCTCATTGAAAGATCCAAATCTGAAATAAAAACCTTGAAATCTCACAAACCGATTTTGCCTTTAACCATCCTATTTTCAGCTGCCAAAAGACAGGTATGCCGGGGCATAAGGGACTGATCAGCCTCCTTTTCTGGATGTTGTTGAGGAAGTGACATGATTGGCTGATTATGAAAATGCTAAAGAATGGTAGAGTTGTACAAACTGCAGTCGACCACATGTTTGGGAAGAGCCCTGGTTACACGGGCTCAACTTTCTGCCCATTGCTCAATAGCATGAAGCATACAATGCAAGTAATGCAGGTTACACTGTTGGCAACTCTCCTGGAATTTGGGATTGGCTGCATTTGCGAATCCCAAACTTCACCAGATATCACAACAAATGTCCAGCATTAGAATAGTTTTTAGTGGATCTCTAGTGATTAGTTCTTTGGTCTAAAGAGTCAGTGCCTAGGCTTCCTCTAATCATTGTGGCGAGGAATAAAATAACATTGAGCTGTCTTTATACAAAGATTGGTGCAGTGTAAACCAAGCTATATTGGGAGATGGGCAGCCTTTGCCAAAAATTGATGATATGTTAGCCAAGTTTTTGCCAAAATTTGATTTATGCTCCATCTATCAATAAGTAGCTTTAGCCAAAGAATCATAGAATCTTACAGCAGTTGTAACCCCTGATGAGATCTTTCAATTTAAAAGGATGCTACACAGATTGGCTGCTGTGCTTCAGCAGTTGGTGCACAACCTTTAGCGATGAAAGAAAATAATTTTACAGATCACATTTTGATTTTTGGAGAAAATGAGAGTGAGCTTGATAAAAACGTGTTAATACTTCTAGATAAGTTGAAAATGAAACATTTGAGATAGTGAAAAAAGTATTTGTTTTCAAACATATTTGTGCAATAGCAGGGGCCCATAATATCAGAGAAGTGAATGAGGCCCAGAAAAGACTTGCCCATGCCAGTAAAAATGACCTAGCACCAAACTGACATTATCAGATCTTATTCTTTTTTGAGTATGCATGTTTTATTTGAAACGTGTGGCAACCTTATCACCGATGTATGAACCTTTTATCCATGTGTTAAAGATAGGGGCTACGTTTTTTGTGCGGAGATGAACAAGAAGCAGTGTCCAAGCTTATGTCCCGGGATTGTCGATTTGCATTTCAGGGGATGGAAGTGAGCATGGACCGTGAGCAGTATTAAATTACAAAGGGAGCAAACCAGTAAAAACTCTGTAGGCAACCGAGAAACAGTCCTCCACGAATGAAAAGAAGATGTTGGCAATGAAAAAGGGTAAAACGTATACATGAGAATGTAGGTTCGTGATGAGGATGTCTGATAAACTGATCCTTTATATTGATGGGACATCTATGAAAAACTCATCAAAATTCGCAATGAGGTTTGCTAGGTTAAGTATGACGTTAGTGAAGTATGATTTTATCATCAAATATATACCAGAGGCAAAAAATAAGCATGTGTAGAATGACTCCTGTTGGGAAAGAGGAGATTAATGAAGAATTAGGAACAAAAATAATGCGAGCCAAAAAAAGTTTGACCTAAATATCAAGGACCAAATTATTGAGAAGGTAAGGGCATCTAGGTGATCACAGATTTACTATTCTGAACTCAACATGTACACACCCTGAGGAGATATATATCTCTTCTCGGTGTGTATATATATATATATATATTCACTGAAAAAAACCATAGGTTTCAGGTATGTTATAGTTAGGAATTAGCATTTAAAAAACCTTAGAAATTCACTGAAAAAACCATAGGTTTCAGGGGTGTTATAGTTAGCTGGACATTTCGCTCGTACAAAACCATTGAAATTCCTCCGTTATAGTTAGTTCTACTAACTATAAGCTGCGCACCCGCAATCCACTGCTGATGATGTCACATATTACATCATTCATGACATGGTCAGTGACATCACTGATGACATCTCAAATTACATCACTGATGGGACCCCCTAAGCAGGTCTAGAGGGTCAGGGCTTTTCTACCCTGCCCCCTTTATACATTTTGCACACTTCATCCACTGATTTCTTAAGCCTTGCTTCTACCGAGGCACAAAATGGCTGCCAACACTTCCTGGTTTGGAGTGTTTACAGCCAGTTGACAGCCAATTAGCATGCAGCTCGTGATCGGGAGGGTGCGCGCTGGGTGCGCAGGGTGCACGGATCCTCCAAGGCCTTAGATATATCTATGATTTTACTTTTGATTTTTTCAGCAACTACTGAACGGATTTACACCATTTAAGCAAAAGGCACAAGTGTGAACCAAGGGCTACCTCTTTGCCAAATTTCGTGTAATTCCGTTCAGCAGTTCGGGCTGCAGCTGCGATTAACGGTTCCTATGGAAAATTGCATGGGGAAAACATGTTTTGGGACCCCCTTTTTTCTCGGCCCCCGCTTGACGAATCACCCCAAGACTTTCAGGATAGGAGCGGACCGGAGCGCCCCACCAGTTTTGATAATTTTGCGAAGATTCATTAACCGGCGCCAAAGTTATTCCAAATAGAATGTTGCTGATTTCCTATGGATAAGAGGTCCTAACTATAACTACCTACTGGCGACCGCCAGTAGGTAATATACATATGTATATATTCACTGAAAAAACCATAGGTTTCAGGCACGTTATAGTTAGGAATTAGCATTTAAAAAACCTTTGAAATTCACTGAAAAAACCATAGGTTTCAGGGGCGTTATAGTTAGCTGGACATTTCCCTCGTACAAAACCATTGAAATTCACCCAGTTATAGTTAGTTCAGCTAACTATAACTCACGCCCCCGCAATGCACTGCTGATGAAGTCACATATTACATCACTCATGACATGGTCAGTGACATCACTGATGACATCACTGATGACATCATCCAGTAACTGTTTAGACGCATTTAGAAGGACGAACTCTGGCTTTCAGGAGCTGGCAAACGAAGCAAAGCGCCTGGTAAAGGGCTTCATCTTCCACGTTTTTTGTTTGATTTACTAAACATTGAAGTTACTGAAAGTCATATAAGGAATTGTTTCAGGATACTGCTTTTAAAATCACAAACTGTCACTGATTTTAAAATTGTATATTTTACCTGCATAAACGCACTTTTCAACCGGCCAAAGCGTCATCCCCGGTCCACCACGGATTCTTCCGTTTGTTGTGGAGGGAATTAGGACGCAAAACCGGAAGTGTGGGCTTTTCCCATAACGCGCACTGTAGTTAGCAGTCTAGCTGCTAAAAACTGCATAAATTTGGATGCTGGCCCCGGAGCGCTGCGGACGCATTTAGAAGGACGAACTCTGGCTTTCAGGAGCTGGTAAACGAAGCGAAGCGCCTGGTAAAGGGCTTCATCTTCCACGTTTTTTGTTTGATTTACTAAACATTGAAGTTACTGAAAGTCATATTAGGAATTGTTTCAGGATACTGCTTTTAAAATCACAAACTGTCACTGATTTTAAAATTGTATATTTTACCTGCATAAACGCACTTTTCAACCGGCCAAAGCGTCATCCCCGGTCCACCACGGATTCTTCCGTTTGTTGTGGAGGGAATTAGGACGCAAAACCGGAAGTGTGGGCTTTTCCCATAACGTGCACTGTAGTTAGCAGTCTAGCTGCTAAAAACTGCATAAATTTGGATGCTGGCCCCGGAGCGCAGAGGACGCGCGCAGCGGGTTGCGCCGCTGGCGCGCCAAAGGCGCGCCTCAGGCAAGCCCGTCTGGGCCCGTCCGCGCCTGGCTCGGGCCCAGGGCCGGAACCCCTGGTCGCCCGGTAAACCACCCAGGGTCTTTCCATACTCAGATCCGCGATACCATGATCCAAACCAGCAGACTTAAATACACATCTGCGCAGTTAATGGCCTTTCACACACCCCTGCTTCCAAACTGCACTAAAGCTCACTTATTAGGAGATTTCAGAACCTGTGAAAACTGTGGTTTTTGTTTTTTATCTAGTTTAAAAGAAACAACCGGAAGCCTATTTTCTAATCCTAACCCATTGGTTCCTCAAAATAACCCTTACTCTTTCTTTAGCATTAACTGTCGCCCCTTACCCAAACATAAATCAGACATCTTCGACCTTTTATCCAACGACCAACCGGATGCGATTTTCCTCACAGAAACCTGGCTCCAGGAGTGTTCAGGTCCTGATATTGCTGCTGCATTACCTATAAACTATGCTATAGTGAGGAAAGATCGTAATCTGAAAATGGGTGGTGGGATAGCCGTTATTTTTAAGAAAGAGTTCAAATGCGACTTTGAACATCTCCCTTTTCCTGATTGTGAGGCTGCTCTTTTTAAACTGACTCTTTCCCCTAAATTTACCTTTTCAAGTATACTCGTCTATCGCCCCCCTTCCTCCTCCTTATCTTGGATCTCGACTTTCGCAGAACTCATAGCTCCTTTAGCTATGAAATCAGCTAATTTCTCCATTTTAGGACACCTTAATCTCCATTTAGAAAAGAAATCATGTAAAAGCAGCTCAAATCTTATTTCTGATCTAGCCTCCTTGAATATTAACCTACTAAACTCTGGGCCCACAGATACAGCAGGGCATTTCCTCGACCCTATTTTTTCTAATTTAACAGAGATCTCTTGCTCTTTGGCCATTCCAATAAGCTGGTCCGATCATTACCTTGTCAAATTTAACTTAACACTTCCAGCACATCTTTCATCATTTTCCAGCACGCCCTCTTTGCAATTCAGAAATTGGAAAAAGTTAGATATCATTGCCCTTAACACTCATTTAGATACCCATAAACCATGTTCCTTGCAACAAGTAAACCAACTATCACCTTCAGTGCAAAACTGGCTCACGGATGCCATCAACACATGTCTGCCTCTTACAAACAAAAAATTCGCAAACCATCGATCACCAGCCCCATGGTTCACTGAGTCACTGAAAACGGAAAAAACTAACTGTAAAATTTTGGAGAGAAAATGGAGAAAGAATTACACTTCTTTATCTAAATCTGACTACAAAAGTGCCTTAAAAAATTATCACAAACTCTGCAAACTCGCTCGAGCAGACTTTGTTTCCACCACCATTGCAAGTGCAACTAATTGTTCCAAGACTCTTTTTAACACCGTTAAGGAACTCGCAGGCTCCAAAACTCTAGCACAACCTCCTGCACTAACTAAACTTAAATGTGATGCTTTGGCCACCTTTTTTATTCAAAAAGTTGACACAATATATCAAGATATTGTGCTAAAACAGGCCAACAATCCCTCCACTGTTCTAACACCTCAGCCTCTTTTCGACTTTATAAATCCACTCCTAAATAAATTTGAGAAATCTGATCCCCTTGACCACTCTCTTGAAACTTGGCCTTTACTTACCACAGAAAGCTTAACTACACTTTTGAACAACATTAAATCAGGATCTCCAAATGACCCATTGCCTGTCTCAGTATTAAAACAATTAAGCTCTTCCCCTCTACTTGTGATAATGGATCTCCTAAATGCTTCACTGCAAGAAGCTTCCATTCCATCTACATGGAAACATGCCATGATCCACCCCCTTCTTAAAAAGACTAATGCTGACCCAGACGTATCGAGTAATTACCGTCCTATATCCTTGCTCCCGATCTTTTCAAAGATTCTGGAGAGACACATCCATTCGCACCTCACCCAGTATGTGACTACTCACGGACTACTTCACCCTTCTCAGTCGGGCTTCAGAGCAGGTTTTTCCACCGAAACCACCCTACTTGGGGTCACTGAAAACTTACGTCACCATCTGGACAACGGGGACACAGTCGCGCTCATTTTACTTGGTCTGAGCGCCGCCTTTGACACGGTGTCTCACACTGTGTTAATAAAGACACTCAAATCACTGGGCATAAACGGACCCGCCTTAAACTGGCTGACTGCTTTCCTTTCCAATCGCACTTTCCAAGTTTTCTCGCACTCAGCTTGCTCTGAAGTCCACTTGTTTGCCCATGGGTCCATTCTCGTCCCCCTTGTTATTCAATCTTTATGTAAAACCACTGGCCGTGGTAGCTGAGGGTTCTGGATTGTCTCTCTTTTCTTATGCGGACGATTCACAAAACATTTTTTCCCTCTCTTCACACAAAACTAATGTGCCTTCTATCCTCAAAATTGGACTGAGTAAAATAGCTTCTTGGATGCAAGAACATTTTCTCAAACTAAATGGTGAGAAAACTGAAATATTGGTACTGGGAAAAAATAAGGATCTCTGGAACCCCCAACATTGGCCTTGTGAAATGGGTGTCCTTCCTTCTCCCTCTCCGCAAGTCCGTAACCTGGGTATCATGATCGACGACTCACTTAGTATGCACCCCCAATCTGTCAAAATCGCAGCGACTTGCTTCACCATTCTTAAATGGTTAAAAAAAATCTGTTGGATGCTACCGGAATCCACAAGGAAAACCGTAATCAATGCTCTTATCACATCTAGGCTTGACTATGGTAATGTACTTTATTTAGGCGCCAACAAGTCTATAGTCCAAAGACTACAGATGGTACAAAACGCGGCAGTCAGACTCCTGTGTGGAGTCCCGAAGACCGCCTCCATTTCATCTTATCAACGCAAGTTTCATTGGCTTAAAATCGAAAATCTAATAAAGTTCAAGGCACTGAGTTATATGCACAAAATTAAATCTTGTTGTGCTCCTAGTTATCTTCAGTCCTTAGTCAGTCCTTATTTTCCCTGCCATAATCTTCGCTCCACCACCCAAGCAAGGTTCGTCATCCCAAAATTCAAATTAGCTCGGATGGGCAGCAGATCCTTTTCTTACCTCGGCCCTTTGTCCTGGAACTCTTTACCCACATCACTCCGGAACGAGATGAACTATACTAAATTTCGAAAGTCTTTAAAGACCTGGCTGTTCAACAGATAATTGTTCTACCGCTCTTTCATTCCATAGTTCTGACGTTGTCCCTTGCGCCGGGGAACCCTTTTTGGGTAGCTGTTGCGCATTACAAATTTAAAAACTAAACTAAACTAAACTGTGTGTTTCTGTAAAGTTTAATTTTGTTTTATATATACGCCAAGCTGTATTGGGGAATGAGTGGGTGTATAAGTGTCTGTATGGAGGATTTAGTAGGTGCGTGACTGACTGTATAAGTGAGTGATTAAACGTATCTTACTGAATGCATGGGTTAGTGACTAAACTGTGTGAATGTCTGTATGCGTCTGTCTGTTGGTGTGTAAGCGGATGCATGGTTTTTTGAATACGTGCATGAGTGTCTATATAAGTTATTTATTGGTTGTCTGAGTATCTGTATGGGTGCCTGAGTGTTTGTGTGGGTGGGATGTGTGTGACTCTGTGCATAGATGTGTCAGTGGGTGATTCACTGGGTACATGGTTTCAAGACTAGGTCTGTGATGGACTGTATGGGTGGGTGAATATGTGTATGGTTGTGTTAGTGAGTGAATATATATTTCATTAGTACATGTGTAATTTAGTACATATGTGAACAGCAGTATATATGTATGTTGGAGTACAGAAATAACTATAAGTGAGAGTGTGTGATAGTGTGAGTGGCTGTATGGATGAGTGTGTGCTTGTATCATTGATTCTATAAGAGCATAAGAATGTGGTACTATTTGTATGAGTAATTGAGCTAGTGTGTGTATAACTGTATAGGTGAGTAAATGGCAGTGTGATTAATCACTTGCATGAGTGAGTACGTGGGTGAGTACCTCCATGGATGAGTAGCGGTGTGTGAGTGTCTATATAGGTTTATGAGTGCATATGATAGTCCTGTACAGAGTGACCATAAGCATGAGTGACTGTACGGGTGAGTGAGTGGATGGGTGTGTAGACCTAAGACTCTGTGATGGGGTATGTACTTATTGGTGTTGGAGTGTCTATGGTTTTGAGAGTGGCAGTATGTAATTTAGAGTGGGTGTATCAAAGGTTATATTAGATTGTGAGAAGATGCATTAGATGATCACATGGATGATGTCATCAGTGATGTCATCAGTGATGTCATTTGAGATGTCATCAGTGATGTCATCAGTGATGTCACTAACCATGTCATGAGTGATGTAATATGTGACGTCAACAGCAGTGCATTGCGGGGGCGCGAGTTATAGTTAGCTGATCTAACTATAACGGGGGAATTTCAATGGTTTTGTATGAGGGAAATGTCCAGCTAACTATAACGCCCCTGAAACCTATGGTTTTTTCAGTGAATTTCAAAGGTTTTTTAAATGCCAATTTTTAACTATAACGTGCCTGAAACCTATGGTTTTTTCAGTGAATTGCAAAGGTTTTTTACATGCTAATCCCTAACTATAACATACCTGAAACCTATGGTTTTTTAAGTGAATTTCAAAGGTTTTTTAAATGCTAATTCCTATCTATAACTTATCTCTAACCTATGATTTTTAACGGTTTTCATAGAATTTCTAAATCTATATTTTTCAGTGTATCAGTTCCTTTATTTATGTCTTTTATATTGTTTTTTATCATTTTTTAACGTTTTTTTTACTTATTTCTTTAAAAAATTGAAAAATATTATTTGTTTTTAATTAATGTAAAAAAAAATATTTGTAGATTTTTTAAAACTATTTTTTATATTTTTTTAATGTTTTTTAATACTTTGCTATTTTTTCAATTATTTTTTGGATTCGCGCAACCTATGCGCATCTTTCTCGATCCCTGCACGGAACATAGTCGCCATTTTACGATTGTAGTGTAGGATCCGCGTACAATGTGCGTTGGGTATGTATTTTCGTGCGCAATTGCTATGCGACCGGTACGCGACTCCAAGCCCATACGTGACACGTACGAAGTACGTTACGCGACGCTCGCGCGCTTCCGCGAAATGTTATGTGCGTGATTGCCACGGTGGGTGCGCGAATCCCGCAAAATATTTTAAATGTCAAAAAACATATATATAATTTCTAATTTAAAATGCTTATAAAGCGCAGCATACACCTTGCGGTTTCTTGGCGCTGAAGGTTCAGTGGCTGAGGGGAAGGAAGACCGGGGAGAAAATTTAGGCGGGGAAAGCCTGGCTAAATAGGAAGGTTTTCAAGTCTCCACGGAAGGAAAGGTACTGAGTTGCGGAGCGGAGGTTATCAGGGAGAGAGTTCCAGAAGGAAGGGGCCAGAGTAGAGAAATTGGATCCACCCCACTTTTTGCGCGAGAAACGGGGGATCAGAAGAAGGGACTTGGAGGAGGACCGGAGATTTCTTGCGGGGACGTAGGGTTTGATGAGTGAAGTGATGAAAGCAGGGGCAGTGCCCTGACGGGCCTGGAAGACCATGCACCCGATTTTAAAGAGGGAACGTTGTTTCACGGGGAGCCAGTGGAGTTTCTTTAGGAGGGGGGTGGAGTGGTGATAACGTGGGAGGCCAAATATCAGTCTGGCCGCCTGGTTCTGGATGGCTTGGAGTCTACGCAAACTATAGGCAGGGATGCCATGAAAAAGAGCGTTGGCGTAGTCCAGACGCGAGATTACCAGGGCGGCCATGATGGTCTTGAGGGCCTGAGGGGTGAAGAAGCGGGAGACAGAGCGGATGGTTCGAAGAGTGAGGAAACAGGAGGAAACCACGGAGCTAATGTGTGAGTGAAGAGTGAGCTGATTGTTCATTTTGACACCCAGTGTTTTGACAGTGGTGGAGGGGGAGGGTGCAGGGCCGAGAGAGGGGGGCCAGAAAAGAGAGTTCCAGGGACTGGACGAACCACCAGTGAGAACCAGCTTGGTTTTATCAGGGTTCAGTTTAAGATGGTTGTGATTCATCCAGTCCCTGATAAATGTCATAGTAGACTGGAAATTGGAGACCGAGAGAGAAGAGGGGGATAGATCAAAGATGAGCTGGAGGTCATCCGCGTAGTTAAAGACGGTGACCTCCAGCTGCTGGAGAGCAAAGATGAGAGGAAAGATATAGAGGTTGAAGAGAAGAGGGGAGAGAGAGGAACCCTGGGGAACACCGCAGGTGACAAGGAGAGGAGTGGAGGTGAAGTCGCCTAGACGGACCGCCTGAGTGCGGTCCCTCAGAAAGGAGGAGAGCCAGACAAGAGCTGATCCCCTGATGCCAGCCGCCTTGACACGGGTGAGTAGGATGGTATGGTCCACCGTGTCAAAGGCGGCGGAAAGATCGAGGAGGACCAGTGCCTGGTGGTTGTTGTCATCCATGCCCTTTCTGAGGTTGTCTAGGACGGCGACTACGACCGATTCTGTTGAGTGCCTGGGGCGGAATCCTGCCTGACGAGAAGCCAGCCCCCCATTAGCCTCAATGTGGGTGCTCAGAACCGCGGTAACATGGCGTTCCATCACCTTGCCCAGAAAGGGCAGCAGGGAGATGGGGCGAAAGTTGGACGAGATAGAAGGGTCCGAGCCGGGTTTCTTCAGCAGTGGTACTATGGTGGCTGCTTTTAGTACCGGGGGCACCACACCCTGTGCCAAGGCGCTGTTGAGGAAGGCAATCGGGGGATCAGGGCAGCTAGAATAGATTTGCTGTAGGATGCGAGCGGGGCAGACATCCCCCGGGGACCCTGATTTAACTTTGGGGAGAATCGACAGAAAGGATTCCTGAGTAAGGGGAGGGATGACAGTGAGATGATTTTGTACTGGGGGGGGGGAGGGATCGACGAAGGTAGGCGAGGGTAAAGGGATATTGGCCTTGATGTTGGTGATCTTATCCACGAAGTATTTGTTTAATTGGTCGCAGAGAAGCTGGGAGGGAGGGATTAGGGGCGAGGCTCGATCTGAGAACGCCAGGTCGTTTACGATGTCAAAAATAGCCCTGGGTTTGTTGGCGGCCGACATTATTCTCGTAGAGAAGTAGTCGGTCTTTGCAGCTAGAATTGCTGATTTGTAATCAGCCAATATGTATTTCATGTAAATATTAAGGGAAGACATAATCTAAGCTACTCATAAAATTAATATATTTTTACTTTCAATCCTATATTGCTTTTAAATGCAATTTCGCAGATTCGGGCTCGGTGCGTGCTGCCTATGCGCACGGTGTGCGGATCCCATGTGACCTGAAAAAAAGAGATTTGATTGGTTCATTAGACTTCCTATTCTAACTATTGAAAGACCCCACCCATTTCAATCATTCTTCTTAGACCTTCTTTGGAGGAGCATCTCTCTGCTGAGAAGAACTTTTTTTGACTAAGTTTACACTTAGATCAAACTTATTTTCCAAACAATGGCTTCAGGGCAGCAGGCATCTCCAGCATCTGCTCATTCATCTGAAGATGAGTTTCTGGTAGAACCACCACGCCCAGAAAGGTACTCATCTGTGGTATGGAAATTTTTTACTTTTCCAGAGGGGCAAACCAAAACTAATGCCACCTTAGTGACATGCAAGATATGTCAATGAGTGCTCTCCCGTGGCGATCCAAACAAAAAGTATTCATGTGGTACAGCCAGCATGAAAAAGCACCTGAAGACCATGCATCCAGTCAACCTGGCACGTGAAGAGTGCAGAAGAATGCAAGTTCTTCCTGGTCCTTCAGAGGCATCACAGCCGAGTACTTCGTGTGTGGATCCATCTGTCCAACACTTGGACATCCGTCCACAGTTTGCCACATTGAAAGTGCTCTGCATAAAATGCAATGCTGTCCTTTGCTACGGAGAGTAGTCCATTGACCTAATTTTCAGGAAGCAAGAAAACCATCATTGCTATTTTTTTTATTTTTTTATTTTTTCCCTGAAGTTCATTGTTTTGTTCCTCCAGTTCTGTTTTTCCTTTTTTATCCAGAAAAACCAAAAAAAATTAAAAATTGTTCAGAAAACCAAGAAAAAAATTATAAAAGAAAAAAAAAGTTCTTCTAAGAACTAACTTTCCTGGTTTAAAAAAAGAGCTATATTTGTTTGTTAGTGTGTGAAAGTTTAGATGAATGTATATGTAGTGCGTAATTGACTGAACGAATGCATTAGTAGCGTATGGTGAATGTATAAGTGCAGAACTATGAGGAAGTGCTGCAGCATCACACAGTAACCTCTTTAACTGCAGTGTGCTGTAGTACTTCTGAAGCACAGGGATGCAACATATGTACATAAATATGTTGCAAATCTATGCTTCTCTCTGCACGGCTGCTTAAACTGCAGCCATATGGTGACACAGGCACCCTTGCACCATGGTGCAAGGATATCTATGTCATGTGGTGTTTGTTCTTGTGCAGGAAGACACACCTTCCTGCACAAAAACAGTCAGTAAAGGCATTTTTCTCCTTCAATGTATGCTGAGCATTTTAGCATGTATTGAATGTTAAAAAATAAGGAGAAATGAAAACAATTCTCCTTGTTGTGCTTTGCTACACCAATTGGAGAATGGTGCAGCATTCACACACATGTCTAGATTTATTATTTTTGATAAATCTGGAGATGTGTCTTGTTCTATGAGTATTCTGTGCAATCACGCACAGCAACACTTATAGAACACCCTTTCAACGCAAAGTGGTGTGCATGATGAGGTCGTATTTACATTGAGAAAAAAAGGTACACAGAGTGCCTTTTCCTCTATTTGTAAATATAAAAGAGTGTCTTGCGCTATAACTATGTTACAAAAAGTAACAAAATCAAATCAAATTAAACTTTATTCGGTTACACAAGGCAACGATAAAAGTTACAAATCAACATATACATAAAATCAGGCATGTTAAAACACGACATAAAAAACACAAACCCGCTCCAGGATATTTCACGTTAATAAAAGAAAAGGGCCAGAAAGATCAGAGTGTGCAAAACTACTAATTCATGAGAAACAAACGTTCCATAAAACATTGTAGAAAGAATAAAATAGGGCTGCTTATCATTTTACACCCTAAAGGGGACTTAGACCAACATGCTATTATCTACCCAAAGAAACAACAACTCCTATGTTATACATCCATACAAACCCTTGATTTCATTATCGATTTTAAATAACCCATGACAAAAAATATACAATCCTCGTTCAGTAGTTGTAAATACAAGAGGGCTGGGCGAGCTTGTCTAAAATTCAGTTTCTTTAAAATAGGGACCAGGAAATGTTTCCGTGGAACTGAATAAAATTTGCAGAAGAACATAAAGTGCAGCAAATCCTGTGGAGACAGGCTGTCGCAGCCACAGGATGCTAACACGTGTCTTCTGTGACAGCCCTTGGGTCTAGCCACCAGAAGATGAAAGAGGTTTGTCGGGAACCTGGGTAAAAGAAACTTCTCATGTGTGGACAGGGACCCTAGGAGGTAAGGCTCGGTAAGTGGAGTTGTTTTTAGCATTAAAAACCTATGGACACTTACTTTCTTGAGTTCCTGCTCGTCCCTATTCAGTTTCTTTAATGATAGGTACGATACCCTAATTAGTTCCACATCCTTCTTGGTGATAGTTTCAGGTTTATAGAATAGCTCTACGTGACCTACCTCTTCCAGGCTTCTTTTAAAATAATTAAGCCATGGAAATTGGGATGCTTTATCAAGTGTCAAGCACTCTCTCATTATCGTGTGGGTGAGGTTTAACTCCTGATTCAACCAGCATTTTAACCAGAATACAAGAGGGCGCGAGGCCAGGGTGTCACTCAGGTACAGGACCCTCAATTCTTCGTGGGCCGCCAAGTTAGAGAGGCTTTCGGGGCACACAAGAGGCGCTTAAGAAATTTGTTCTCTGCCACCTGTAACGAGTTCACTATAGTGTGACCCCAAATTTCACTCTCATAACTGGCTATAGCCAGGCTTTTAGCCTGATATACCTTTAACATGGCACCTATTGGTCCCCTCCCTATCTTTGTGGCAAAATGAAAAATTGTCGCATTTGCCCTGGCCATAGCCCCCCTGTTCTTGGTCATTTGTGGCCCCCATTGTAACTGATCATCCAGGAGAACCCCTAAATATGAGAAAACATTTGTACGGGGGATGGGGGAAGAGCCAACCCTAAAATAGAAGGTTTTTTGGGGTGCAATCCCACTTGCATGACATAAGATTTCATATTGTTAATGACCAGATCCCGATGCAACATAAAGCTGGAGAAAGCCTCAAGTAGAGATTGAAGGCCTAATGCCGTCCTAGCAAGGAGGACGGCATCGTCCGCATACAGTAGGACAGGGAGGCCACGCCGCCCTACGTATGGGAAATCTACCTCCAAACTGCTTAATACTTTGTCCAGATCATTTATATAAAAAATAAATCAAAATGGAGCCATTATACACCCCTGACTTACTCCCCTTTTAATATCCAAATCCCTGCTGACCGTGAGGTCCTGGGAGAACCTTACATTGTTTTCAAAACGGGGTACGGAGTTTCTCAAATACAGGAAAAAGAGAGATGAGGACCAGGAGGAGACCCAGTCAGTCACCAATTGGTTGTAAGGAAAAGTTTAAGGAGAGGGCCAGGGGAGTGCCCTTTGTGGAACTAGAGCTCTCACACACCCAGCAAGCTAGGTGTCATGCTTCATCATATGAGCACTGCCCCTCGTCAAGTCGGCACTGCAATCCTTGACGGGCTCCCGAAACCGGGGCTCTTTAACGGGGATCTTTTGTTCCTGCCGATATGTGCTTGGGGGTGAGGGGCCTAGTGAAATGGATGTAGCAGAAAATGGAAATGTTAAAAAGGGTTAGTCAGTCCTAATCATGTGTTTATTCTGAAGGTAGACTACCCTATTAAAATTGGTGTAGAGTGGCTAAGTCATAGAATTAAGGTGTCTAGACGTGAAGCTTTACTCTAAAAGAGGACACCAATTGGGTCCTACAATAAGAAGGTACATAAGAAAAAGGTACATGAGAAAAAGTCAGTTTGTCAAATTGATCCACGTGATCTGTCATAGTGCCGCTAGGAAACATTGAGGCGTTTTGCATAATAGTAGAACATACTGTCCATCAAGAAAAACAGATATGTTCTAACATGGTTCAGACCCAGTGGGACCGGAGCACAGGATCTGAGGTCTGTGTTGGCTCGTGGTGCCCAGCGTGGTCAATGACGAGGGAGAACGGTACAGAGTAGCTAACAGACCAATTGAGGATTGTACTCACCGACGTCAGTAGACGTAAATCCCGAAGACCTACCCAAAACCGCCAGGGACCGGGGTGGTGAAGTACGTCTATAACCGCCAGCACCGTTGCTAGCACATCTAGTCAATTTACTAGGTGAGTGTATCCCTGCTTGTCTATGAGAGTTTCACTAGCTTATTAGTAGCTATAGATCTACACCACCACCCCCTTCACTGGTTCTTTGTAATAATACACCCATTATCATGTTGTTTTTTACACGTTTTGCACGGTGATTTGTACAACGCCACCCTTGACCAATAATGTACTAGATAAAGAGATGATGTCTATAATTCTTATTTTTCTTCATGTTGTCATCTTATCTTCACAGGGCAGCAACCTAGGACGTGGTATGTAGAGTCCACATTACCACTATTATGTAGACAGCTTTTTGATCCTGAAGAATTGCCTTGATCCTCAAGACAATTTTGGCAAGAAACATGTCGATCTTTTAGAGTAGAGCTTCACGTCTAGACACCTTAATTCTATGACTTAGCCACTCTACACCAATTTTAATAGGGTAGTCTACCTTCAGAATAAACACATGATTAGGACTGACTAACCCTTTTTAACATTTCCATTTTCTGCTACATCCATTTCACTAGGCCCCTCACCCCCAAGCACATATCGGCAGGAACAAAAGATCCCCGTTAAAGAGCCCCGGTTTCGGGAGCCCGTCAAGGATTGCAGCGCCGACTTGACGAGGGGCAGTGCTCATATGATGAAGCATGACACCTAGCTTGCTGGGTGTGTGAGAGCTCTAGTTCCGCAAAGGGCACTCCCCTGGCCCTCTCCTTAAACTTTTCCTTACAACCAATTGGTGACTGACTGGGTCTCCTCCTGGTCCTCATCTCTCTTTTTCCTGTATTTGAGGAACTCCGTACCCCGTTTTGAAAATAGGCTTCTGGGGCATGTACGTTGGACCTCCTTAAATAAAGCCCCCTGTCCCTCCCTTTGGACTACAGAACCTTACATTGGCCTCATTACAAGGGGGCCGATTCCAATCCTGGAAAAAGGCTGTACGAATCGTTGTACGGAGCGTTTTCTCCGTACGACTCGTACCCGTAAACTTTCCGTACAACCTAGGAAGTACGATTCGTACAGAAAGCCTATTTCCGTACGTTTCGTACAAAAGACCATACGGGTCAAAAAAACCAATGATTTTGATCCGGAACAGCTTGTACGCGACGTCCGGACGCATTCAAGCAGCGGTTTCCGGCCCAGCAAGTACGATTCGTCCCTACGTCACTCCGCACAGCTCTTTTTTTACGGGAGCCAAACACAGCCGGAAAAGCAGAGTCCGACGCAAACCGCTATGCAACGGAGCCCCGGTATGCGACGTACACGCCATGAACCCCATCGTACGTGTCATCCCGGTCCTCCTAGCCTACGACCAGGTGCACCGGACCCGACGCACATGCCGCAGAAGGTGAGAACAACACCCAGGGGCCAGGGGGGGGTGAGGGGCAGGAAACATACCCCATACCCAAAGCCAAACCTATAATATGGAGCCCATACATTACCACCAGGGTCTGGTCACTTGAGGGGGCGTGGCCAGCAACCCCTGTGTACCGCAACAACGGAAGTGGACGTGAACGGTGCGTTGCACACGTACCCCTACGGGACAAGTACAATAGTGATACGGACCATACACACGCAATGAATGCGTGGGTACGGTGCGTTGCACACGTACCCCTACAGCACAAGTCGAACAGTGATACGGACTGTACACACGCAATGAATGCGTGGGTACGGTGCGTTGCACACGTACCCCTACAGCACAAGTCGAACAGTGATACGGACCGTACACACGCAATGAATGCGTGGGTACGGTGCGTTGCACACGTACCCCTACGGCACCAGTAGAACAGTGATACGGACCGTACACACGCAATGAATGCGTGGGTACGGTGCATTGCACACGTACCCCTACGGCACCTGTAGAACAGTGATACGGACCGTACACACGCAATGAATGCGTGGGTACGGTGCGTTGCACACGTACTCCTACGGCACCAGTAGAACAGTGATACGGACCGTACACATGCAATGAATGCGTGGGTACGGTGCGTTGCACACGTACCCCTACGGCACCAGTAGAAAAGTGATACGGACCGTACACACGCAATGACTGCGTGGGTACGGTGCGTTGCACACGTACCCCTATGGCACCAGTAGAACAGTGATACGGACCGTACACACGCAATGAATGCGTGGGGCCGGTGCGTTGCACACATACTCCTACGGCACCAGTACATTTGGGATACGAGGCGTACACACGCCAGGAATGTGGGCTTACAGACTGGCCCTGCATGTTACCTTCATATTGGTGTGTGTGTAGGTCCAGGCCAGCAGTGTACTGCTCCAAGGGGGTGGGTGGGTGGGTGAAGAGGATTCCCAGCAGTGGCCAGCCATATGGGGGTGGGTGCACAGGACTCCCAGCAGTGGCCAGCCATATGGGGGTGGCTGCAGATCAATACCAGCAGTGGTCTGCAATATGAGGGGTGTGTGCAGATGAATACCAGCAGTGTCCAGACATATGGGGGTGGGTGCACAGGACTCCCAGCAGTGGACAGAGACATGGGGGTGGGTGCAGAGGACTCCCAGCAGTGTCCAGACATATGGGGGTGGGTGCACAGGACTCCCAGCAGTGGACAGAGATATGGGGGTGGGTGCATAGGACTCCCAACAGTGGACAGAGACATGGGGGTGGGTGCACAGGACTCCCAGCAGTGGACAGAGACATGCGGGTGGGTGCAGAGGACTCCCAGCAGTGGACAGAGACATGGAGGTGGGTGCAGAGGACTCCCAGCAGTGGACAGAGACATGGGGGTGGGTGCATATGACTACCAGCAGTGGCCTGCAATATGAGGGGTGGGTGCAGAGGACTCCCAGCAGTGGACAGAGTTATAACATGTAATAATACATTTTTAATAACACAGCATAATTTAAACAAAGTAATTTGTTTGCCTTTTTTGCTGTTCTTAGAATATATTGAATTTCACTAGAAATAGTGATTTCAATCGTACTCATCACATAACAGCGGGCAAAAAAAAACAATCCAAAAGATTGTTTAAACAAAACCAACATGCTATTCTCAGTAAAATACCAGAAAATACAAATCACACATATATAAAATGCTTATTGCTAATAAAATTTTATAACTTCAATTTATAAAAACTGTAAATGTTGTCACTTTAAAATATTCACCAAGTCAATGAGTAACAAAAAATCCATAATTCAAACATATACCTTTCCTTGAGGCCAAATTGTATTTTTGCACTGTTTTTTATGTAAATTGTCCAATGGTAATCCTAATAAATTATAATAATAAATTCCTCAGAGAGTGAATTATCTTTCTAAAACTTTGGCTTTAAAAATATTAGGTAGGAATTTGGTAATTCACTAGGCAAACGTTGTTTGAAAACCAACTGGGCATCATTACAAGGGGGCCAATTCCAATCCTGGAAAAAGGCTGTACGAATCGTTGTACGGACCGTTTTCTCCGTACGACTCGTACCCGTAAACTTTCCGTACAACCTAGGAAGTACGATTCGTACAGAAAGCCTATTTCCATACGTTTCGTACAGAAGACCGTACGGGTCAAAATAACCAATGATTCTGATCCGGAACAGCTTGTACGCGACATCCGGACGCATTCAAGCAGCGGTTTCCGCCCAGCAAGTACGATTCGTCCCTACGTCACTCCGCACAGCTCTTTTTTTACGGGAGCCAAACACAGCCGGAAAAGCAGAGTCCGACGCGAACCGCTACGCAACGGAGCCCCGGTACGCGACATACAAGCCATGAACCCCATCGTACGTGTCATCCCAGTCCTCCTAGCCTACGACCTGGTGCACCGGACTCAACGCACATGCCGCAGAAGGTGAGAACAACACCCAGGGGCCAGGGGGGGGTGAGGGGTAGGAAACAAACCCCATACCCAAAGCCAAACCTATAATATGGAGCCCATACATTACCACCTGGGTCTGGTCACTTGAGGGGGCGTGGCCAGCAACCCCTGCGTACCGCAACAACGTAAGTGGACGTGAACGGTGCACCACACTCAGAGACCTGTAAGTACTTTGGAACACGAAAACAAAAAAATGTTGGTACCTTGGGACTTTAAACAATCGAAATTTTTTGAATGTGCCAATATACAATTTCGTGAAAAGAACACTCATGTGCCTGCATGAAATATGTCTCACAAGGCAGTGCACACAAAACTACATTTACACTGTCATTGAAGAAGCTGGCACCTTTTCTAAGAAGCCATTGTTAGAAATGAATGGTGTTGCAGAAAGTACATATACATGGGCCAACGGAGGTCTTGATGTCTTGAGACTTGTTAGTTTGTATCACCAACAACAAAGGTGTCTCACAAAATCAAGACCACTGTGGGAACATGTATATGGAGAATCTGCAACACCATTTACTTCTAACAGTGGCTGCTTTGCAAAGGTGCCAGCGTGTTCCATGAAAGTGGAAATGTCGTTTGGTGTGCACTTCCTTGGGAGACATCTTTCATGCAGGCACATCAGTGTTCTTAACACAAAACATCAAATTACCACATTTCAAACATGAAGAACTGTTGACAAGTGCTGTGAGTGCCAAGGTACAATTTTTTTAGAGTAACAACTTGAATTATGTCAGTTGTCACATGGCGATTCGTCACCTGATCACACAGTTGGCTACACATATGACCTACTGCCTGTCATCTGGAGTGGCACCAATGTCCACATCCAGGACAATGCATAAGCTACTGGGCATGCAATTGGGTTGTAAAAAACCATAGCTGTACTGTGAAGCCAGAATGTCCACACAGATGTCAGCACACAAAGTCCAAACTGCGTTGCATCTGAACCACACACAGGTGCCAAAAATGTATGAGCAGGAGTAATGTTATGAAAAAATGACACAGGCTGAAAAGCACGAACATTAAGCACTGGCCACCATCACAGGGGCACTGCACGGTGATTCTTTGTATAGCCAATTCTCACACACAGGTCAGACCTGGCAAGGAAAAATCAGGGTTGCCCATGTAGGCCTCTCCCGCACAACCACCCATACCTGAGTCAGTGTGATTGATATCTAAAATTTGGCTTTAAAAATATTAGGTAGGAATTTGGTAATTCACTAGGCAAACGTTGTTTGAAAACCAACTGGGCATCATTACAAGGGGGCCAATTCCAATCCTGGAAAAAGGCTGTACGAATCGTTGTACGGACCGTTTTCTCCGTACGACTCGTACCCGTAAACTTTCCGTACAACCTAGGAAGTACGATTCGTACAGAAAGCCTATTTCCGTACGTTTCGTACAGAAGACCGTACGGGTCAAAATAACCAAAATTGCTAGATTTACACAACATCACCTCCTGGGTCGGGCAACACATATTTGTGACAAACAACAATCAACAGATTGTTGTGAATAGCCACACAGGCACTGCCCAGTGTGAGTATGCACACGCGAAATGGTGTATCCCTGTCCAGTGGACACATGTAGCACACATTGCAAAAATACAAACTAGGCCAGGGAACAATGCCACAGAGGCAGACCTATGCTGAACCCACAGAGAATGTGCACAGTGTTGGATGACACACATGATTAGGAGGCCAGGGTGTCTCAGGGGACTGTAGTGGGCACACTGCTCCGTGTTCCTGGAATGAGCTGACTGTACCATGAGCAACCGTCATGGCACTATGCATATCTCCCACTCATGCACATCATGTCTGAGCCATGTTTTTAGCTTCTTCCGTAACACAAGGAGACTGGGCTCTTGGCAAAAGGATGAAGGAAGAGAATTCCACAATTTGGATACATTCAGTGAAAAAAGACTACCCATGTACCTACCCCCTCGTTGCTGCAGTCTCTCCTGTAACTGCCTATTGAGGTCAGGGAAGACCACCGCCAGGACACGCCTCATGTGGAGGGTCAGGCGTTGGCGCCCGCCGTGGGGGCGAGGAGTGTCGATCCCCAGCTGGACCCGGGCGATCTGCCGGGTCCAGCACCGGATGACCTGTGGCAGCCTCCGACTATGATCCCCCGCAGATCATCCCGGTCCTGACGATGTCCCGCCGTATCTCCCCCTTCTCGTAGGCAGTTACCTGTCAGGATGACAAAGTGACACAACATCAATACACCTGCTCCATGTCCCAGAGACACACATTTGAACATCTTTGAAATGTTGAACAGGGCATAGGATGCTGACAGGAATTGCATCATTCACAATAAGAAATTGGCCTGTTTGCAAGCCCCAATGCACTACATGGCATTGAAAGTCAACAGGTGGCATGAGGGCTGCGACACACTCACTGATCATGGCACATACTGTGCAGCACATGCAACAGCAGACTGATGGCCAGCACGTGTCAAGCAGTCACATGTCCCACTCCACTGACGCACCCTCAGCAGACTAGACAGACACACCCAGGCACAGATCTCTTGCCTGTCATTGACAACAGCGGATACAACCCTCTGCACATGTGCCACTTGCCAGTGGGGTGTCACAGGTGTCGTGCTAGCTCTGCAAGTCAGACACACAGCACGGCTTACTTGCCACATCAGATGGGTAGATCTGTTGCCTCCTCCATGCAGCTGTGGTGCAACACTTCACATAGACACTCACCCACATGACAAGAAACATTCACACACATCAATGTCCACGAGGTCGTACACATCATTTGGACACTCTCACCACAAGTCCACTCAACTCATACACATCTGTGGGTACAGTCACCTGTCACACCGGGGGGACCACTGAATCACCTCAGGACAATAGGAAAAAAAGCCACCAAGGATTTGCCAGGCTGAATGTGTCGTGCACTTTGCAGTGAAAGTCACAGTAAGCACAATGCAAGTGAGGAGTGCACAAAGGAACTACATCATGCTCTGCATGAGAGACATCAGCATGCCCCCCCCCCCTGGGACCCACTCTAAACAACATTGCATGTCTGTCCCACCTGGACACAATATTGACAGTCACACAACAGGTGCATAGGCAAAGGTAGTGGAGTCAGCACTCACCTGCTCCCCTGGTCTCCCATACAGCTTGGTGTACTGTGGGAGGAGGCAGGCCAGCAATGCCTCATTCTCCTCCAGGGTGAATGGCTGGGCCCTCTCCACAGTACGTGACATGGTCCAGAGGAAGCAGAGACAGCAGCAGTGTGGTCGACTGGAAACTTGTGCAGGCAAGTGCCCTCTCATCGGTTCTGGCTGCCTTATATCTGTCTTGCTGAGGGGCATTCATTTAGAGGAGTACATAGTGATTGGTCAGACTCATTCGCATCCTACGTTTACTCCAATCCCTTTAAACATACACCAATGACTTTAAACATACACCAATGACACGCATTCGCATCGTTCAAATTTTGAGCAGCATGTCAAGTCAACAACCACTATGCAACATTGTATTTTGTGGCCAACTGACTGTTCCAGGACACCTGATGGACACATTTCAACTGAAAACTCGGTATCCATGACAACCAGCATGCATTTAGGGCCTAATACTTGTCCCTTATGTGTCCCCTATGTAATTTTGAAATCCACACAGGTACAGTGCGTTTCACACGTACCCCTACGGCACAAGTACAATAGTGAAACGAAGCGTACACACGCGATGATTGCGGGTGTACAGTGCGTTTCACACGTACCCCTACGGCACGAGTACAATAGTGAAACGAAGCGTACACATGAGATGATTGCGAGTGTACGGTGCGTTTCACACGTACCCCTACGGCACGAGTACAATAGTGAAACGAAGTGTACACACGCGATGATTGCGGGTGTACGGTGCGTTTCACACGTACCCCTACGGCACAAGTACAATAGTGAAATGAAGCGTACACACACAATGATTGCGGGTGTACGGTGCGTTTCACACGTACCCTTACAGCACAAGTACAATAGTGAAACAAAGCATACACACGCGATGATTGCGGTTGTACGTGCGTTTCACACATATCCCTACGGAACAAGTACAATTGTGAAATGAAGCGTACACACGCGATGATTGCGGGTGGATGGTGCGTTTCACACGTACCCCTACGGCACAAGTACAATAGTGAAACAAAGCGTACACACGCAATGATTGCGGGTGTACGGTGCGTTTCACATGTACACCCAACAGCACAAGTACAATAGTGAAATGAAGCGTACACACGCAATGATTGCTGGTGTACAGTGCGTTTCACACGTACCCCTACGGCACAAGTACAATAGTGAAACGAAGCATACACACGCAATGATTGCGGGTGTACGGTGCGTTTCACACGCTTACAATGGTAATACAGGCGTACACATGCCAGGAATGGAGGGCTACGAGTCGCACAAGGATGTCCATCAAGTACTTGTCATTGCATACTTTCATGTGCAGGCCCTAGGTGTGTCAGCCAGTGATATTGCACAGGTCCACCCATCTAGTTGCACAATTGATGTGTGATGACCTGTGGACACATGTCATGTGTGATGGGGCACTATGTGGCACACATCACCTTGACACTTGCCACATGTGTGTCTTTAGTCCAACTGTGTCATACACAGCAGCAGTGGGATGGCACAGTCATCACCACCCACACCTGTCTCCTGATGCCAGGGACAGGGACACTCTATCAACTGACATGTCACGATCAGCGTGCCCCTATGTGACTATGTCAGGTGTGTCATGTGTTCCCATGAGCTTGCTGTTAGTGTTCCGTCAACTGCATCTGCTGTTGGTGCATCCAACATGGGTCTGTGTGGAGATGGGCATGGCACACATCTACACACACCATTCCACATGTGGATTCCCACGGCTGTAGGGTCTGTGTGCATCGGACATCATATTTTCCCAGGCATACATGTCTGCGTCATCTCAATGGCTGTGTTTAGTTGTTGTCACGTGTACCCCTTCATCGCAATGTGTTTAATATGTACATTTGACATTCCATGTGACCTGTGCGTGTGCCTTGCAGTCAACTGTCTGGATGAGATGACATACTTCCAATGCTGCTATGTGGATGTGTGTCACTCCAGTGATATCACTGGCTGTTCCCTCAGACTTGCCCCCAGCTCATTTCAGGGCATGTCATGTAGACTTGACAATCAACAGGTGTATCTGCCTTTTCGTAGGAGTGCCAGCAAGCTGGCATATGTGTCCTGGATGTATTGCACACACCAGACTCCATAGTTCCCTGATGTTTAGTAGCAGTTTAGCATGTGCTATGTTAATTGACATTGATGTTGGCAAACTCTCAATCTTCATAATTCCTAACAATGTCTTGCAGAGCACCGCCTGTCCCAAGAACAATGCCAGACTTGGCTGCCATGAGGGAACGTGCCTGCATCCGACGTTACAGATTCACTCAACAGTTGATTGAGGACTTGACCAACAAGCTGGCACCACACCTCCAACTGCGACACAGGTATCCTACTGCGCTGACCCCAAAAATGAAGGTTATGGCAGCCCTATATTTTTTTGCCACAGGTACGTTTCAATTGACCATAGCTGATGTTGGTGGGATGTCACAGACAATGTTCAGCCATGTCCTGAGTGATGTTTTGGCAGCCATGTTGGAGCACCTTGATGAATTCATCAAATTTCCTACTCCTGAGGAGTTGACAGATGTGAAGGGTGATTTCTATGCCCTGGGAGGGATGCCCCATGTCATTGGGTCCATTGATGGGACACATGTGGCTTTGGTACCACCACAGGCACAGGAGCAAGCCTATCGCAACTGTAAACATTACCACTAAAACAATGCCCTTGTGGTGTGTCTTGCTAACATGCTGATTTCCCATGTCTGTGCACGTTTTCCAGGATCAGCACACGATGCCTACATCATGAGGCGTAGCAGGGTGCCACAAATGATGCTGCGGCTGCATAACGAACGAGCATGTCTTGTTGGTGGGTATACTCTGTTTGTCCTGTGTGTTGCGGTATCTTTGTCTCTTACGGCATCTCCTGACCCACTTATTTACATGATTTTTCCATGTAGGGGACTCTGGATATCCCAAATTCCATGGCTAATGACACCTCTCCGCAACCCAAGAACAGCTGCAGATCACAGGTACAACAATGCACACGGGCAGACCAGGCGATTGATTGAGAGGACGTTTGGCCTCCTGAAGAGCCGATTCCGGTGCCTTGACTAGACAGACGGGTCCCTCCCATATGCACCAGAGAAGGTCTGCAAAATCTTCATTGTGTGCTGCATGCTGCACAACATGGCTGTTGAGAAGGCAGTGCCACTCATCCTTGATCCTGATGAGCAGCAACACCCACCCGTGGAGGATCCAGGGCTTGGTCACGAAGCAAGTGATGAGGAGGAGGAGGATGATATCCGGAGTCAGCTCATACGCAACTTCTTCTCATAATGGTGAGTCACTGGGTATGAGTGTGCAAGCTTGTAGCATTGAGTGGCATGTGTTGCAATGTGTGTGTCCAGCTGACTGAATGCAAAGTGACTTTGATGTGTGTACTGATGTGTCACTCGAGTGATGATGTCATGCCACACAGTTTTGCGGACAGACTTTCTTTGAAATTTGCATGTGTCCAACATTGTTCAAGTTTCGTAACTGACCATGTGTGCGGCAAGATTTGTTTTAGGTGACTTCTTGTGTGTCTGTCCTTCCCAGGTTTTTGCGCCTGTTGTCTGCTCGTTTCATCTTTGTCCTCCTGCTATTCCTCATGAGGATTGCAATGTGTGCTGAATCAGCGTTCCATGCACAGACATGTGCTTCTGTGCATGTTGTGGTTCCATGCATACATGTCTTCTCACCATGGAGCATATAACATGTAGCATCACTCCCATGACATGATAGTCACCCTTCTTGACAGTTATCTGTAGTGGAGTGTGGAGTCTGATGAAGGCATCAATGTGCGTAAACCTTGCCTCCGAAACATTGCTGATGCTACTGGTAGACATAGTGTGGGACATCACAACAACAGCCTCTATGGTGATTTGCTACAAAAGACAGTGGTCCTAGACCTTCTTTTTGAAGACATAAATCAATATCCTTCTTGGTTTCATTCACGATTCTCATGAGCATCCAACCGTGCATTCTATGATGCAATGCACCTACTCATAGTATTAATTACGTCAAAACCATGAACAATAAAATTGCAATACCCAGATAATTCTCTGTATCTTTACGTTTCAGTTTTTAATAAACATTGTCAATTACGTTTTTGGCAAAATATTAACCTCATTAATCATAATTGATAGAAGGTTGCTCCAGACGGAACGTGCATAAAGGAAAGTGCTCAAGTGTGAAGAGTAGTGAAAAGGCTTCAAAGTAGTGACATAGGAAAGATATATTTAATTAAGTCTAAACAGTTGGATAGGTTGAAATTCACCTAATTATCCGGACTGACCATATATACAATGGAAGACAGATGATTTACATTTTTTTTAAAAACACAAAGGTACATTCTTGCATAGCACGTTTGAGAAAATAAAGTATGGTCCAGTCTAAATTGTAGGGATGTCGACGTTTCGACCCATCTTAGGGCCTTGAGGGTAATTCAAACCTCGGCCTTGCGGGTCTTCCTCAGGACAGACTAGGGCAACCAACTTAGGTATGGGGCTTATTCGTGAATCTAAAAGCCAATTTAGAAAAAACAATCAGGGTATAGCACTGTGGGGCGGAAATAAAGGCCAAGGGCCAATTTGGAAAAGGGCTTACCTGCTCTAAGTTTGCAGGATGTAAATAGTGTGAGTTCCCCTGACAATTCCTCAATACTTGTACATCAGATTTGGCGCCTAAAAAATAGAGGCAGGGAATCAGATCAGCATCCCAAACCTCATGCGCTGCTCAAATGGTCAAAATAGAAAAAATAGTTTTACCTTGCTCATATCTTGTTTAGGCAAGCGTTAAACAGCAACAGGTCTCCATATGTTTTCGACCGTGCAAAAGGCAGTTAATGCCGATTCGTCTCTAAGAGAACAAGGGAAAAGTTAAAAATAATTAAAAAGAGGCACCGCGAGGTCAATATCCCTCATTAATGAGCATTGCGGTCGCATTTACCTTACGGGGCAGCCGGTAACTCTCAGCTCAATTGACTTGAAGAGGGGGATTGCCGGCCAAACAGCGAGCATTTTAAACGCTAGCTGCGTAATTCACGTCCGGATGCGAACGTCAATGCGTCAACACCAGTGAAAACAGACTACGTCTTATCAGACGTTCTGGCGAGTTAATCACGAAGGCAAATTGGACATATCCAATCAATTTGTAATATATACAAAGCTTACAAGACAAAACGATATTGATGGTGAGGTTATTTTTCAAAATTACGGACATCAATCCCAGTTGGACACAAATGTAGTAAAACATAAAAACATCCATTAATCACAATGTAGCAAAACCCATCCATGTATCTGATTCATATCGTAACAACAACAGTGTCAATTAACAAAATTTGCCTAAACAAGGTGCCGCATCACATAATGATATACATTTGCATCATGATAAGAGTCCTAACCAATTCTGTATAAACTACTATATTAGGGTTGCACATTATAGACACAATAGATAAAAAATTTACTATTGGTTGATATTACAACCACTGTTAGACCACAGAGCATCTTCTTCGTGTGGACATGGTTGCGACAAAGGAGCATCACTAATTATGCATGGAAGCAGAAGCAGATTTTAAGCAAACGATTTTTTGTTAAAAATATGTATATACATATAGAGCAAGCACATAGAGGCTACCATACCTCATATATCAAGGGTGGCACGCTAAACCAGTGATAAAGTACATCCAACGAATAGAGTCCAATTCAACCATTACCCAGTAAAGAGACTAGTCTACCTATTTCTTCAAACTCGTTCAAGCCCCGTGTGATCGTGTATCCGTCTACATTCTCGTTTGCTGAGGATATTTGCGAAATCTCCCCCTCTTGGGTTGGGTTTCACCTTTTCAATCACCCACCATCTCAGGCTTTCCAACGTATGTTCAAACCTGTTGAAATGTTCCACTAAGGGCGCACCCTGTACCTTACAACGTATGCGACTGCAATGTTGTAGGATACGGCATTTCACTTTTTGAGTGGTCTGTCCTACATACATGAATCCACATGGACAAATGATCGCATAAATTACTCCAGTAGTGTTGCAGTTGGTATGTTCATGCATTGTGTATTTCTGGTCATTATACGTGAATTCCCTCATTTCATTGGTCAGGGAGCAAGCTTTACAAGAACCACATTTGTAATGTCCTCTAATAGGTGGAATGCCCCATAGGGTGGTTAGACCTAAGGGACGTTGTGTGGGTAGCAAGGATTTTACCACATAGTCCCTCACATTTTTTCCTTTTCTAAAAGCGTGTAATGGAGGAGGCATGTTACCAAGTTCGTTCGCCACCAAATGCCAGTGCTGGTTAATGGTCTTCTTAATGGCGTTACTCTTAGCATTAAAGGTCGTCACACACACAATCCTATCTTCCTTCGTATTGGTTTTGAGTTTAGGAACCCTAAAGGAACTCCCTATGATTATGCCAAGCACGTTTACGTGCTTTCTTGAGAAGTCTAATAGGATAGCCTTTGGTGATTTGCAGCCTCTCCGTGTGCAGCAGGATGTGTTTGGCTCATCCCCTTAACTTGTGTGCCAGTTCATTGGGATTTACAACATCCATGTTGTGAAGGGGAGGTCCAGCGTATGTCCCACATGTTCTGTCAACTGACCTGTGAGTCTGTTCGTATGGATGCATTTCCCTTTGTGTGAGTTTGTGCAATAGAGGTGTTCAGCACAATCCAAAGTGCCTCATCTCTGTCACTGCAGATCTCTTGCCAGTTTGCATGCGTCATCTATGGCATAATTGTCAAAGATTGAGCATATGAGTGTATGTGTACTTCGGCAACATGCATGCATTTCCTCATGGCTAATAATCTCTATTGTGCATGAAGTACCTGGTTGTGTATGTATTTGTGCAGGTTGCTCCCCACAACGGGACGTCAACGCCTGCTGACGGTGTGTCTCCTGTGCGCAGCTCCGCATTTTGTTGCCTGATCCTGTGGCCGTCATTTTTGTTGATTCTTCATACATTTTCTCGGAGTGACCCATGAGTAACCTGACACTCCTTCCTTTACATACACCTGTTGCACTGTGCCTTTCTGACCTTCTTGTCTTTGTGTGCTACTTTTTGCCAAGTTTCTGACCCCTTCCGCCTGCTGCTGCCTCACCTGCGACACTGCCCCACCGAGTGCCCTGATTCTGCAACCCACACGCCTCCAAAATGCTCCTTCCTTCCCCCTCCACCCATTCATAATGCAGCCAGTAGCTAGTCTGTGCCACTGTTGCGCCAACGCCGTGCCAAAGGCAGGACCGTCTGCAACTTGCACAGTGCATGACCCTCTGGTCCTTGCATGACCCACGTCACACAACAGGCTCATGCGGCAGCCATCCCTCCAAGCAATGTCCACCAGACAAGCAACCGCCTGCTATCAGGCAAACCCTAAGCGCACACACAACACCTTTGCATGCTGAGTGTGCAACTCCAACTGCCTACACAGCGCTACCCCGCCTACCAGACCCTGTCAGAACAACCAGGTCATGTGCCTCCTACTCCACACCCGCTCTGTCCACCAGCACGCCATTGGACTCTGTTACCTCCTCAGCACAACAGCCCCACACATCACCTTCATGACAGTAACCTGGATAAAAGCAACCTCAGCACACAACTTCTTCATTGCCATCTCTGACGGATACAAGATCACCCGCAGGGACGGCACCAACAATCCCAGTGAATGACTTGCAATTTATTCACAAGTACACCCTCAGAGTCACAAATCCTGTTTTGCACCAACCCCCTGGCAACCCTCAGAGTAACTCTCATCTACAGATCTCCAGGCCTACATCCACAAATCCCCAAAGCCATCAACACGTACATCTGCACGCACGCCCTCACCTCCACAGGCTACATATGGCTGGGACCCCCATCCATCATTGGTCCATCAACATTTGCATCCACATCTCCGACAAGCAACACACTGCCCCACACCCCGCTACCGATCCCCCAAAGATGCTTGATGTAAGTCACCACAGACAAGCTGTGTGGGACACGTGAACCAACACCCCCGCCACACCCTGCAACCTCACACACTGGATCAGCAAATGATCCAACAATCTTGCCACATTGACGGACTTTCCTGTGAAGCACAACAACAGTTAAGCCACCTGGGACAAAGCAGACCTACTGGACTCATATATCTAGCCGGACTCTTGTGCAAACCTTGCAACACAAAGAACCATCAGTTACCTTACAGCCCTGGAAAACGCCACACACAGCCATCACCATATCATCAGCAAGGACAAGTGGAGATCCTTCAGATAGGGCCGAGGCACCACAACACACGACATAAAGGAGCTCATCAGCATTGTGAGTGGACTGACAGCAGCTCTCCATCCAAAAGACACCCCACCCTTGCAAGGCAGATCAAATCCCTTGCAACTTTCTACCACTGCAAGCTCATGTACATACATGACAGCCTTGGCACACAGAGGCAGACAGCACTATTATCCGTGGGACAAACCCCCCTCAGGTTCTGGACTCCCGTCAGCAGCAAATACACCACCTGGCTCATGTGCACCATCCACTCTGGCTCTCCATCAGGCCCCTTCCCACACAACATCTCAACCACATCATTCCCCATCCTTGAAGCCCACATCCAGTGCGTCCTGAATGTCTCCTTTGAGTTTGCCACATTCCATGGGAGCTGGAGGCATGCAGAGACCCAGGCCCTTCTTCAACAACGGACGGCAGTACCGCAGGATCTCCTGGAACATCACCCTGCTTCCCTACCCAGCAAATGTCATCAGGAAGACACTCAATGAGCAACTGACAAACTTCCTCTGCGCAAACAGCTCCAGGCAACCGGCACCAGAACATCTTCCACAGTAATCACACCACTGCAACCGTCATCATTGCCACCACCAACGACAACTTTGCCCTGCTCAACAATGGTGAGACCACCCCCCTTGACCTCTCAACGGCATTCTACACCATGTGCTACCACACTGTCAGCTCACACATCTCCAACACTGGTATCCAGAGGAGGGCCCAGGATTAAATCAACAAGTAGCTCACCAGCAAGGCCCAGGGAGTCGGCCTCCACCCTGCAGCATGTAGTACACTGGGGTCATGTGGCCCATGCCCCAGGGCTAATCTCTCAGCGTGACGATCTTCAATGTCTCCATGACCCCCCTCTCCACCATCACATGCACACACGACCTCATCGTTATCTCGTATGCCATTGACACCCAGCTGCTCCTCAACCTCACCAAAGACCCAGCCATTGCCGGATCCAACCTTCAAGAAGGCATGAGATCCGTTGACGAATGGCTGAACATCAGCTCCCTGAGGCTGGACTTGGACAGGACTGAGGTCATCATCTGATGAGTGTCCCCTTACGGCTGGGTCAACTCCTTGTGTCCCACCGGCCTGGGCACCGCACCAGCACCCAGTGGCCACGCACGCAAGCTGGTGTTCATCATGGACTCATCGCTCACAATTACCATGCAACTCAACACCATCTGTACCTCATGCTGCAACACCCTCTGCATGCTGCAAATGATCCACAGATAGATCCACTCCAAGGCAAGACAGACCATCCCCCAGGTCCACAACACCAGCCGGGTTAACTACAGCACCGCCCTCTACGGAGAAACAACAGCAAAACTGCAGAAGTTGTCCACATCCAGGGTGCATCCGCACATCTCATCTTCAACATCCCCCGCCCCAGCCACATCGCCGTCCACCTGAGATAGCTACAATGGCTCACTGTCTGCTGCAGGATCACCTTCAGACTCCTCACCCACACTCAGGAGGCAGTCCACAACCCCAGACCCAAAACCGACCTTGGACGTCTGTCATCCAACACCCCGTTGGCCCAACTCCGTGCAGCCCACCTTGCCCTGGCCACCATTCATCACATCCACAGAAAAACTGCATTCAGGAGATAGTTCTCCCACCTCGCCAAACAGACCTGGGACTCCCTCCCCGGGCACCTCAACATGACCCATGACCTCTACACCTTCATGATACTCTGCCAAATTGGTCTGTCTGAGCGGTATTGCAAGCCCCTCCTCAGCAGCTTGAGGCCATCACGGGTGAGTATTGGGCTCCATGTCTGTATTTGGTGATACATTGTGACCCATGTGTGTCCTCGACCGGACTCAGATCCAAGTGTATGGATGGCTGGAGTTAGTTCCACACTCAGGCATACTTTGACATATCCCCACACGTATGTTGTGGACTTATGCTAAAGGACTGCTACATAAAATTACAATTATAATTTGTTTTATTATAGGTCTGGGGCTTGATTTGTGCACAGAAAAAGGTGCAATACAGGGAACATAGAATCCAAAGTTCACAGGGGGAGATGGAATCCTTGGCATTTGGAGTCATCAGAGTCCAGGCCACAGTGTTTGGCATCATTGGTCAGACTGTGACCAGCAAGTCCATGTGGCAGATGATGTCAGTCAATGAGGTGATGCTGTCGCACATGGAGGCCAGGTGACCTGAGAGATGTGGATGGTCTGCTGCCTCTCACGGTCTTTTCCATGGACGACCCACCTTCCTCCGGGGACCCTCAGATGCAGGCCTTGACGATGCTTGGGACGCTCCGTCAGATGAATCCTCCTCCTCCTCCCTCCCTGTGGCTGGTGGTGGTCTTCGCCTGGTGTCACAGGGAGGGTTGCCCATGTTGTCGGCGATCCGACGGAGTGAATGGCTTATGTCCCTTTGCACCGCCAGGAGCTCAACCAGTCTTGCCTCCATCCGTCCTTGGTGTTCTTGTTGACTGGCGTGTTTCTCGGCCTGCTGGTTCTTCATCTCTGTGAGGGTCACCACTACCTGGCTGAACTCCCTGGTGTCACGCCGGTATGCGTCCATGATGTTGTCTATGTGTGACATACCGGTCCCTTCAGCTGGCTGGTCAGGTTCTCGCCTCCACCTGCCCTCACTCCCACCACCCCTGCCCACACGAGCCTGGGCTGCCATTGTGGGCACATCGGGTCTACGGGACCCCTGAGGAATGGCAGTGGCAGTGTTGTCTGCCTCCTCCTGGGTGCCCGGCGCACCTTGTCCCTCCTGGTCAGACTTGCTCAGTTGTTCACTGCAGGCAGGGCTCCTCAGTGTCTCCTGGGATGTGGCAGGAATGGGGGTGGTGTTTGGCACAGATGTTCCTGAACCAGGTGCTGCAGGGGCTTGGACACCAGAGGGTCCAGGTCGGTCGGGGTCATCCGCGGAGTGTTGAGAGGCGTTGCTGCCGGTGGGATCAGGTTCCTCCCGAGCCTGGGACTGTGATTCTTCACCTCCATTGTTGGGGGGAGATTCATCACGTTGCCCTGTGTGTGAGAGACAGACAATGTTAATACTGTTTCATGCAACATCCATGTTTCATACACATTCTAGTTGGCACTGTTCCGCCAGGTAGTTGTATGGGCCTAACATTCTCCTCAATGTTCACTTGTGGATGGGTATGTTGCGGGGGACAGATTGATATGTTCTCCTGAGTCTTTGACATGTAGATTTTTGGCTTGGATGCTTCTTCGGCTATGTATTGGTGTTGTTGTGTTACATGTCCATTGTGACAGTGGGTAAATCCATTGCCTGTCCCGGGGGTGTCTGCTTGTGTAAGGGGTGTGTGTGACAGGGCCTGCTGGTGGGTGTAGTGTGATTTGGCACTGGGGCTCCCAGGTGATGTAGCTGTCCCCCCATGGAGCATGCTGCCATGACAGTGAGTGTGAGTTCCTGTCCTAGATATCTGACCTTGTTGTCTTGGTGTTTGTGTTTGCACTGGTCACAGGAGGGCCTTGTGCTGCCTACACCCGGGCCAAGTGTCAGCTATCTTGTCAGTACTTTCCCAATCCCTGTGCATTGCGCATGGTGCATAGGTATGTACCTGTGCCATATGGGATGAGGGCAATTGTGTCTGATTTGGAGTTCAAAAATGCGTTTTGTGACACCCACCCTCCCAGCATACCGGACATCCATTCTTGGGTTGGTGCTTCGTGTAGCATGGGACATAGCATGGCCTTGCTTTCTCAATGGGGCATACACATGTTATTGGCATTAGCGTTGTTTTTGACTGTGGTTCTGGCCGGTGAGGGCTTGGGGGTAGTTGCGTGCATTTGGTGTTGTTGGGGTGTGGATGCCATTACCCCCATGTTACGTAAGTTGTTTGTGTACTCACCAGGCTCTGGAAGTCCTTGAAGTCCATGTACTCCCACCGGCGAAAGCAGGGCCATCACCTTCTCCTCCCAGGGATGGAAAAGTACTGGTCTGCGGGGCCCACCACCTCCAGTGATGTTGCTCTGGGCGTAGTCGTCATTCATTTTTCGCTTGACCGCCCTCCGCAGATCATATCACTTGGCTTGGCATTCAGTCCTGGTCCTTCTGATGGGTGCAACAGCATTCACCCTATCGACAATCCTCTGCCACAGGCGTTATTTTTCGGCTATGCTGGTCTGTCTGTCCAATGTTCCAAACAACTGTGGCTCGACTCTGATGACTTCATTGACAAGGATCTCCAGCTCCTCCATTGTGAACTTTGGATTCTTCTCTGTGGGCATGGTGTGGGGTGAGGGTGTGGATGGTTGTGGGTGTCTGGGTCTGAATGTGAAGGTGTGGGTCGGAATGTGAAGAGGGGGTATGTGTAAAGGAGGTTGTGTGAAGGTGTATATGTTAAGGTGGATGGGTGCAGCTGTTGGTGTGTGCTCTCTAGCTGCAGTGAGTCTGTTGCAAAGGCTCATGGTTTGTGTGTGTGGGCCCTTTTTATTGGTCCATTTGTGGGAGGGCCTCAGTTTGAATTTTTGGTGGGTGTGTTATAAGGGGTGGTTGTGAGTTTGCCCCTCTGTTTGCCTGTTTGGATGTGGCCAGGTCAGTCATTTCCATGTTTTGTGCACTGTAGACGTGTTTTGTGGTGTTGTGCGAGTCGAATAGACCCTCCTTGTGCTGTTTTACATTGCCTATGTACGGTGCGTACATACACGATGTTGTTGTGAGGTGCGTACATACGTGATGTTGGGGTACGCACCGTACATAGGCGATGATGTTGTTGTGAGGTCCGTACATACGCAATGTTGGGGTACGCACCGTACATACACGATAATGTTGTTGGGGGGTGCGTGCATACACGATGTTGGGGTAGGCACCGTACATAAGCAATGATGTTGTTGTACGGTGCGTACATACGCGATGTTGGGGTACGCACCATACATACGCGATGATGTTGTTGTACGGTGCGTACATACGCAATGATGTTGTTGTGGGGTGCGCACATACGCGATGTTGGGATACCACCGTACATACGCGATGATGTTGTTGTAAGGTGTGTACATACGCGGTGTTGTTGTAAGATGCGTACATACGCAATGTTGTTGTGAGGTGCGTACATATGCATGTGGGGGCCTGTACGACTCGCACCCCGGGAACTACTTTTCCCGGGATACGAGTCGTACAAAGTTTGCTTTGTAGCGGGTGAAGTCATTCCCCATGTACGGGACGTTTTCCGTACAAATCCTAAATCGGAAAGCCGGTCCGGATCGTACTTGTACGCTCGGACTGTATTTTTTTTATTCGTACGGAAAAGTGTCCGGGTCCGTCTCGTACAACTTTTCCCGATCGAATTCGTACGGATGGGGCTGATCCGTATGTATTTTTCCAGTACGACTCGTACTTCACGGGTGGGACGGGACTTGTATGATTCGTATGGGAAAAATTACGGATACGAGTCGTACGGGAAAAAAAATACAGGATTGGAATCAACCCCAAAGTGTCCAGCATTTGTCACATTTTAGATAGGCAGTGTAATGTCCAGATGTTGTGGAATGACCATCATGGAAAATTATTGCAATTGCTACAAAAGTCCTTCCTGATATTGATAGTTGTGTTGCTACAAATTGCTTTATTAAAGTATCCAGTTTTCTTCCATCAGCTGTACAACGTTGCATCATTAAAATTATATATTGTCCGTATTTTTGTTTAAATAATGTGGATAACATTTCTGATTTACATTGGCTACACTCCATGTTTTGATTTGCACCTTTAACTAATTTATTGAAAGACACTGATTTACAGTCCGGTAATGTTAAATATAGAAATCTTTCAGTGTCTACATTAGTGCTAGATGTATACATACAATTTTCACAATGATGTTCCCATTTGTAACAAAGGCCAAAAATATTTTCTGTTTCTACACCTTCATTTTCAAAAATGGTAAGCATATACATTAAAAATTCCTGAGCATCTTGTTGGATATTTTGCGTAAATTGTGTAGAACCAGAACACACATCCAAAAGATTCCGAACATCTGAAACAGTTTGTATTTTACTTTTATCTGTTCTCAATTTTTCATAAACAGAATGCAACAAGGAACAAAATCTTTTTTCCCGATTCTGCATAATTTGTTCTTGCAAACCTTCAAGATAAAAAACAACATTGACCACTACATTAGCATAGCAATTGACACCTGAACTATTTTCAAACTGATAACCAACAATCTCTTCAATAGTGTCCTTTTTCTTTTTACTTGCAATCACAACATTATCTTGTTCTTTTCCATTCTCTACACCTTCATTACAGATATTCTCATATCTTCTTTTTCGACCAACCACACGCTTTTCAAATACAGGATATTGACCTAAATTGGGAGCATACGCCCATCTTAACCTATTATACTCTTTTACACAGTTTGCATCTGCAGTAACCTTTGTGTCATCAAAATCAATCAAAAACAAACCAGATAATGTTCTGACTCGCGACAAAGCAACATATCCCATACCCTTTTTAAACACAATGTTCACCAATGCACTGTCTACACTTAATCCTTGAGATTTATAAATAGTCACAGCGTATGCCAGAGAAAATGGAAATTTTTCCTACGGACATATAAATCTTTAACAAGCAAAAAACGTACTGAACAACGACCAATTTCTTTAATTTCTTTAATCTGATCAAATTTAATTTTTAAAAATTCAATTCCTTCTTTTTTCTGATAATTAACAACATCCACCACTTTACCCATTGCTCCATTAACTAAACCTTTTTCTACATCCAAATTACACCTTAAAATTACCCGACAGTTTATACATGCATATAGAGTCTTTTCTAAACCAGCCGTTTTAGATATCTTTTTTTTTAAAGAATCCAGTTTTGTTTTCAGTTTTCCCATCAAAATAATAGTGATTCCCTCCCACGGAATTACAGTGGCCGGAAACCTAAAGTCTATAGGGCAATATCTTGTCTGATGGATACTCATGATTTAAGGGATACTTGGGACACTTTGAGGCAGAATGATAATGGCTTTACCTATTATTCCTATCCCCATAATAAGTATGCTCGATTAGATTATATTATGACATCAATACATAGGACAGCCTTAATTGATATAATTAAAGATCCCAAAACTATTTCTGACCACAATGCACTTACATTAATTTTTGATTTGGATAGTTTTAATAGATCTAATTTCCAATGGTCGTTCGACCGGAAGCTTTTTGTGAACCCAGATTATATTAACTATATTACATCAGTTTCTCAATCTTTTTTCGACTGTAATCAATATAGTACATCCAGATTTAGTGTATGGGACTGTTTTAAGGCAGTAATCAGAGGAGAGACTATAGCGTATGTTGCTAAATGTAAGAAAACTCAGGACAATATTAACAAGCAACATAAGGCGGCACTTATTAACTTGGAAATAGTACATGCCAAACAAATCCAGCAAGGAACACCAACTTCTGACATACTACAAAAATTACTGATCTTAAAAACCGAAATTAATAGCTCGTTAACGCAAAAAGCAGCGGAAATATATCAAGCCAATAGAAACAGAATCTATGAAGCAGGGGAAAAAGTAGGGAGGCAACTAGCTCTCAAAACTAGACAGAAAGAGACATACAACAAAATAAAGAATATAGAATATGAGGGTCAACAGTATACCTCCCCTCAAGATATAGTAGATGTCTTTCGAAAATACTACCAAAAACTATATCAAAATGATAACGAGCATCTATCTACAAGAGACATGAAAACCTTTCTTAGCGAGTGGTTGTCGGAATCAGAGCTATCTAGAATACTTGATCAAGGAGATAGAGAAGAACTAGAGAAAGAAATCACAATGGTAGAGTTAGAAATTGCTTTGTCGGATCTAGCCAATGGGAAAGCGGCTGGTCCTGACAAGATTCCTTTAGAGTTATATAAGGTGCTGGGCAAACAGATACTCCCCTATTTATTAGACCTTTTTTTGGGAATACAACATCACTCAGCTACACCAGAGTCTTGGAAACATACTAACATAGTAATATTTCCAAAAAAGGGGAAACCTCCCCAGCTTCCATCTTCATATCGACCTATCTCACTTATAAACTCTGACTCAAAGCTATATTCCAAGATACTTGCAAACCGAATGAGGGGGATCATTGAACATCTTGTATCCCCATGGCAGCACGGTTTTATCCCGGGGAGAGGAACAACTGACCATACCCGTAGAGTTATTGCCTTATTTGACATCATGGGCGTCACGGGGGGAGAGATGTCAATGGTCTTACTCGATGCCGAAAAGGCATTTGATCGAGTGTCTTGGCGGTTCTTATGGGAAATAATGGAATATAATAACTTCGGCCCAGGCTTTGTCAAAGCTTTAAAAGCTCTGTATGTCAGCCCTAGAGCTAAACTATTTATTGATGGCTTTGAGTCGGAGTTTATTGAGGTAAAAAGAGGCACTAGGCAGGGCTGTCCTTGTTCCCCGATATTATTTGCCCTAGTGATTAATCCTTTAATTTTAAAGCTCCTTAACTCCTCCCAAATACAACCAGTTACGGTGGGTTCATACTCTACAAAAATATTGGCATATGCCGATGACATTGCTGTGCTTACAACGAATCCAGACGAAGCCGTAGCAGAAATAGAACAATTAACCCAGGATTTTGGTGTTTATTCCGGCTACTCACTCAATAGAGACAAAACTATGGTGTTATGTACAAATAATACCATATTTGAAAGTCCCTACAAAGTGAGAAATGCAACTTATCTTGGTGTAATTATTTCTCCTGAGGTAAAAGAGATTAACCGGCTTAATTATGATCCTTTGATTAAGGTAGTAAAAACAGATCTGAAGAGGGTAGATAACCTACATCTCTCAATAATCGGGAGGGCGAATTATATCAAAATGAGTATATTTCCCAGAATACTTTATCTGTTCCGGGCTATTCCATTGATTGCCGACGTTAGTATTATCAAAATTTTTGATTCCACGATATCTAAATTTATATGGAACTATGGTAAAATAAGGAGAGCATTACCATTACTAACTCTCTCCGTACATAGAGGTGGCCTTGGTATCCCGAACCTGACATTTTATCTCTGGGCGACATTACTCCAACAAATGGGCCCTCTCTTTAAAGTTAAACCGGCCAACCTACCCAACATAGACTCCTATATTCCTTCCATTTTTGAACTGGGATTGGGTGAAAAATGTCAAGGGCTATTTCTGAGACAATTGGAAGCGTCTTATTATAAAAAGACCAAGTTCAAGGTGATTGGAGACGCATGGAAAATCTGGAAACTGGCCGCAAAACAATTAGGTATACCTAAAATAACAAGATATACATCTCTGTGGCATAGCAAGATCATCTCATCATCTATGATAGATAATGTCTCTAGGAGATGGGAGAATTTAGGCATATATACACTTGGTCATTTTCTAGGACAAAATTTTATTCCATCTTTTGAGAGACTACAGCAGAGATTTGATATTCCATCTACAGATTATTTAAAATATTTTCAAGTCTTTACTAATATACGGAAATCAAAACTTAATATCACCTTAGATAGTTTTCCCTTTTTTTCTATTATTGAGAAACAAACCACTAGGATAGGCACTTTATATGATATTTTCTCTCAATCCTCTAAAGACGATTTAGATCGTGTGGAGAGATCCTGGGCACAAAAACTTGGAAACCCAGATGTAGATATTGACTACTCCCTAACTCTCTACACAACATTATTTTTAGCGCCCAATCTCAAAGCACAATATTTCAAAACTATGTACAACCTTTATTTTACCCCGGCCAAACTTTTTACCTGGGGAATGCGACTAGATGATTGCTGCCCTAGATGTAGCCAGGGACAGGCAAACTTAATTCACATGTTTGCGGAATGCCCAAAATTGGATAATTTGCAAACATCGATTGGAGGATTTTGGACTCAAATATTCGGGCGGATTCTTAGATCCTCCGCAACCCTATTTCTTTTAGGTTTTGACGAATCCTTGGGGTACAGCTTGGAGGAACAGAGGATTGTCTTCCTGGGCACAGCTGTTTTTCGTATCATTTTGGCTGCTTGTTGGAAAGATCCCAATGTACCTACTTTTCAGATGTGGCTTAGCCGATTTCTTGCCATCTATAAGCAGGAGACAGCTATATACAGTACAAGAGGCAGGAAAACAAGACTCCGGGGTACCCAGATCTGGGCCCCAATTTCCAACTGGTATTCAAATGTATGATCACCCCCCTGTAGAGAGAAGGGCTGATATGATTTGATGATGTAAAACATGTAGAGATTTACTTTGCATTTTCTATATTTTATATTAATTGTGCATTCGTATTGTGCTGTAATGATTTTGTTTTTCTTAACTGATGTACTTCTTGTTGTACTAAGAATATATATATTTTGTTTGTTTGAATGAAACAGATCAAGCTCAATAAAAATATTATTTTATAAAAAAAAAAAAAAAAAAAAAAAAAGAAAAAAACAAAATAATAGTGATTCCTTCATACTCTATTTTATCGATGGCTTCCATTTTCATAATTTCTTCATATTCCAGTTTCAATAGTTCTTCGTTGAATATAGAACACTTGCGCAGTGTTGGCATTAAGCAGATCACTGATTTATTTTCTGTCATTTTAATGTATACTTTCTCAGGAACTACATTTTCATTTGGAAACAAATTGAAAGTAATCGACTCTGCAAAGCTTGTTTGCCATGTTCTGTCAGAAGTCCAATTCTTATATCTTGAAGCAGCATCATTTGCCTGTCGCATATTTTTCGTCAGTTCTTTGTATTCAAAGTATGTCCAACTGTTCATGTTTCCAACACTACCCAGAGACTTTCTGGTATCTTCATGCGCAAGTGTTTAAAATACTGGTTGTCCTTTTACCGGAGTCAGTTGCAGTAGATCTCCAAAAACTATGACGTGTTTTCCTTAAAATAACACCTCATACTCTGTTTTAAGAATTTGCTGCATTCTTAAATGCACAAAGGCAAGCATCAAGTTTGAGACCATGCTTACCTCATCAATAATGAGAAGTTTCATTTTCTTCAGGACTCTTGAAACTTCACAACAAGCTTCTCCAGATAGCTTGTGGTATTCCAATTTGTTCTCATGCTCTACTGGCAGCATTAGTAAACGATGTAAAGTAATTCCTTTAATGTTATGTGCTGCCAACCCAGTTGGAGCAGTGACAACACAAGACAAATGCGACTCAGTTGTTTTCTGCAGATAACTTGTAATTACTTTAATTAAGAAACTTTTTCCTGTTCCAGCTTGACCACTCACATACATTCGGATAGGTTGAAATGATGTACATGAGCACTCTTTCTTTTCATGAAGTAATCCATGGTCAATCTGTTATTTCACTTACTGATATATTTGTTTCTGTTCAACATTTAGTTGTTCTTCCAAGTTTCCTAACTGCATTACATCTTCTTGAGCTTGATGCATTGCTGTTTCTACCTCATTCATGGCAATTGCTGCTTCATTTTCAACAATTGGTTGTCCTAGTGGATCTTGACTCAGTGCAGTAGAACTTTGACTGTCTTGAGAACTGTCTCTAGCAATCTCAGCTGCAATTGTAGCTTCTTGATCAATTTCATCATTCAACATTTTCACATAATTTGCAAAAGCACTGCATTATATGCTATCTTTACAAGCATTAAATGAATCTTCATAGCCCTGAAAATCTCCAAGTAATTCCAGTTCTGAACGCCATGGTTTGAACATTTGCAAAAGGGCTAAATAGTAAAATTCCCTTTTATCAGCAGTGTCGCAACTCAGTTTCCTGTGATTAATTACATTTCCTTTCCTTTGTTTCACCAAACATCCTTCGGAACCAATCACTGCATATTTTCCATCATTGATGTTCTCTGTAGTATTCCGTTTAAAAGTGTAGTTTTGCAGCACTTCATAGAGACACATGTTCTCAAGATGATGACTTCTGTTTGGGTAATATGTGTCCAACATATTCGTTTTCAAAATATCTGTACCTTCTGGTTCTTTTTCTGCTAAATATTCAATTTCTTGAACAGATTTCAGTACCCGATTTCGCATTGCTGCAAGACCTAGACTCACCCAAATGATTCTTCTACTTTTGGGAGTATAGACTTGCAGATGTAACCGATCTGAGCATTCATATGCTCCAATTTCACGATGCGATAACATCTTCAAACTGAAACTGTATAATTTCTTACTTGGGGTCTTCTCATGAGAAATCTCTTCCCACATTTCTTTCAATTCCGTCTTTTCTGATTTAGTAATGCAGGACGTTACATATCGAGCAACAGCAATGGAATTGTCCGCAACATACTGAATATCCATGTTAGCGTTGCACATCAATAAAATAACTGGATTGTAGTCTTTTGACTCTTCGCTTCTTCTTAAGTTGTAGGTATTTTTCAGAGACTTTCTTGTGATGGTATGTCGCATAGCTGACATAAAACTGTTCACTCTTCCTTTGGATAATACAGGACATGGAAATCCAAAACGACATTTGGTATAGAACTTATCCTTAGACTTGTACTTTCGTCAACAGTATTTTCCATATCTATGGCTTTGGAATCGTAAGACTTGTAGTTTTAAGTTTTTATCTTCTCTGCTATTGGGTACAGCACATGTGGCATAACCTTCAGTGAAAGACAAAACAGTGTCATCTGAATCTGTTCCAAATTTGGGGGTGTCCTTGATCCATAACAACATATGTATATGAGAGCACCTCTTGCTTGATACTCCTTTCTCCAAAAGAAATCCACAACTTCTCCAAGAGGAGGATTCTTTTATTGCAGATGAAAGACATCATAGCTTCAAATCTATGATTGAAATATCTGCATACATTAACAGGATCCAAAGAGCACAATTCTCCAGATGTCTTGTATTCAATATTTTTTATATTGGAATTTGCCGCTCGAAGAAATTCAAGTAAATCATCCCAAGCATACTGAGCACAGCTTAGTGTAAGGAACCATGTAGGAGTTCCTAAGTTCCGTAGCATACATTTCAGTTCTCCATGACGACGGAACCAATATTCATTAGTCCCAGGCTGACATGCCATCAGATTAATCAACTGAGATTCTAAATGATCATCTCTCTGATGCACTCTATCCATAAAATCCTTTGCAGTTACATTTTGCAGATGCATTCCAGTTTTTAAAATGTGATTTACTGCATATGAAAGTCCAGACAAGTCACTTTCAAACAGAAGATGAAACATATAAGGGATACATTGTCGAAATCTTGGATCTTCTGCATATAATCTTGTCTGATATTCAGATGCAGGAATCTACACAGGACGTTCATCATATCGTCCACCTTTTCCTGTTGGAAACAACTGCGGGAAACAACGAGCTTCCAAGCTCTCTTCCCATACACTCATCGGACTTACTCTTGCTTTTTTCATTTGGAACAACTCAATCATATTCCCCATCACTTCTTTGGAATGAAGTGGATGTGCACTGTAATGTTCATAGATTTCTTCACATCTGGACATGTCCACTTTTTCAATTTGTCCACTTAATGTTTCAGTATCTTCTGCTTAATCTATTTCTTCTTCTCCTGCAAATACATTTTTATAGTACTCATTATTTTTTATCAGATACAATGTTGCCTTTTGCACTTTTCTAACATCCACTAACTCTTGACAGATTTTCTTATTCTTAGTAGGAACACCATTAACTAGAATAACTAGTGATTCATTTTCTGCATGGTCTACACCAATAGTTTCAATGTTTTTCTTTAACTCTAACGGTAAATACACAACTCTTCCTTTCAATCCTCTTTGTAAGTCTGATAGAGGCAATTTACCTGTTTTAGGCTCCATACGAACAACAGCCTGAAACGGGTGCACACATTGAATGAGAATAGACTCATAGGTATTTAAATCTATCAGCTCTGGAAGAATAGCAACCAACTCTAGATTATTATGGGCTCTAGCAGGCATTTTATTCTCATCTAATTTGTTATAACAATATTTGCAAATACGCTGCTCAGATCCCAAATCAAAACAATCCTCTACCAACAATTAAGTTGCAAATTCCTTCCACTTATCATTATTTTCTGTTTCACTTTTTAAGTACAGATTGACACTCCTAGTCTGATTTTTATAGTGAGTTCGCCGACAACAAATACAAGAAACATTTGGTCTTTCACCCGAAATTACCTTAAACTTTGTGATTTGATCTTCAAAGTTTTTGGAATCATGGGTTCTACATTGCCTTCAACATTTTGTTCTATTAATGTGTCAGTTCCTGCATTCTCTTGCTGAAAACCAAAGTAACAAAACTCAATATCATCACAAACCTTCTTCACATCTGATACTGACCCACGCAAAGGAGCACTGTTCAACTCATTTAACTTTAGTGCTGGACTTTTTGCATAATACAATCTTCTCACTAACTTCCGCATTTGAGTATGATGTACTGCCAACATCCTGAAATGGTGAAAAACACTTTGACAAACTTTCCTAGAAATACAAGCCAGAGAATGACCTTGCAAACCAGTATTTTTTCTCACTCTGCAAGGGTCTAGTCCTTGCAACACCTTAATCTTTTGTTTAACACTTTTTTTACTATATGCTCGTAAGAAACGACATAATTTATCAATAGATTCTTGTCGTACACTACAATCCCAAGTGTACACAGGGTGTTTAGGACGTCTCCCTAGAACTTCATCAGCTATCACTTCTTCTGCATTTCTTTCAACCATTTTCTCTTTGTCAATTGGACAACCATTTCTAACCTCATAACCTCGACCACTGGTGTCAACTGCATGCAATAAATTATTGCTCTGTAAATAACTCTCTTCATTAAAGAAAGGCTCTGAACTTGAACTGTGTTTCCATTCTCCCAAAAAAACATCACAAAAATGTGTTCTGTTAATTACTCTTTTCCTCCTACTTTTGGCCTTCATTAAATGGATGGGTATATCTAGTGATCGAATTCTGTTTAATACTAAAATGAATAGTTTCCTTTTTACTTCAAAATCCTTTTCAACAATGGTTTCAATATGCTTCTTCTTTTTATAAAATAGAGCTCTCTTTTTATATTTCTTCACATCTTTCAGCAAATTATGTACTACTCTCTTGTAAAATATTTTTTGGCGTATTTATTTATACTGATTTTGCCTTCTTTTACCATACTTCGTCTCCTTTGACTGTCCATTTGCTTTTTTGCTTTTCCTATTATTTTGAATATTTTTTCTAGTTGAAGCATTCTCAGAGGTTTCAGCATTCTGTACATTCTGTCTGGTCCTACAAACATTTTTAACAAATTGCTTTGTGATCTTACCAGAAGATTTTTTCTTTTCAGCCACATTATGTTGTTCATTCAATACTTGTGGTTGATTTTTCTTCAAGTAACTCTCCTTTTTCTGTTCTTTTCTTTTTCTTACTTTGTCCGGCATGTTTTCTCTATTTTAATGGTGATAAACATTATCTGTAAAAATTAATCACAAATAAATTTATATTAATATCTTTAAAGCAGAAGGAATGGGACCCCCTCAAAAACTTAATTTAGGTCAGGGAGAAGAGGGGCAAAAGACACAACCATACTATAAAGACTCCCTCATGACCTCTATTTCTTTTACATACGATTCAATTGAATTAAAAAAATGGGCCATACAGATTATAATATATTACACAAACAACCGTATTTTTTATGTTTTTATTTACTCAAATAATTCCCTTTGATACATTTCTTTTGATTATCAAAACGTTATCAAGTTATCATTTCTTTGTCATAAACAGTCGATAAATATACTCATCACATTTATTTATAGTATATCATGTCACTTTTTATCAGAATGTAATCCCTAGGAAAAAGCTAAATACATCACAATTTTTTTTTTTTCCACAATCTCCTATACATACATACCAACTCAATCCACATTCATACCACTTTCATAATCACAAACAAATAATTCCCAAAAAATTTTTTATGGAAAGTTGGAGATATGAGAATAGCAATAATCTCCTTGGACCAACAAGACAGCTGCAGAAAGCAGGATATAGATGTAAGTGGTCAGTGGTTCATTGGACATTATTCTTTTCTATTACTATACAAACACATTTTATATAAATACTGACTAAGAAATTATAGGCCTGATGCACAAGTGTTACGGTGGTTAAACTACTACATTCAAAGTGCATACTACTTTGAAGCAGTTCATGCCCTAAAGCCTGCCTCACTGAAAGACTACATGCTTACTGACTGAATGATTACAGTACTATAAGGAGAGACACTGGGTGAATTCACAGTTATTTGAATTTTACTTTATTGAATAGATCACCACATGCTACTGAAAGACTCACTATGGGTTTGCAACAGCAGTCACAGTGTGTTTGCTGGAGTGTATGTATAGTGACTGTGGAATTGTAGGTATGATGCACAAGTGTGAAACTGGTTAGACCACTACATACATAGTGGATAGTTATTTCAAACAGTCCTTGTGAAAAGGCATGCTTCACTGCATGAGTACCTGGATACTGACTGAAACATTAGAGTAATGCAAGGAGAGTACCTGAATGAATCGTTTAAGGGTTTGGGTTTTTGTGCAGTGAAGATTAGTACATGTTGCCAGATGAGTCACTAGAGGAGAGCAAGGGGATTGATAGGGTGTTTGCTGGAAGTGTATGGATACTGACTGGCGAATTGAAGGTGTGAAAGACAAGTGTGTAGGTGGTTAGAGGCCTACATGCATAGTGGATAGGCATTTGAATCAATCCATGTGCTAAGGCCTGCCTCACTCCATTAGTACTTGGGTACTGACTGAATGTTTGAGTATTGCAAGGAGAGTGCCTGCATGAATTTATAAATGTTTGTTTTTTGGCACAATTAATGGATTACTTCATGGTACTGAATACATCACTGGAGAAGTGCAAAGGGAGTGACAGGGTGTTTGCAAGAACTGTATGGATACTGACTGGGATATTGATGGTGTGAAAGACAAGTGTGTAGGTGGCTAGTGGCCTGCATGCATAGTGGATAGACGTTTGAAACAGTCCATGTACTAAGGCCTGCCTCACTCCATTAGTACTTGGATAGTAACTGAATGTTTAGAGTATTGCAAGGAGAGTGCAAGGGTGAATTTATAAGTGTTTGGGTTTTGGCGCAGTGAATGGATTACTACATGGTGCTGAATGAGTCACTGAAGGAGTGTAAGGGGAGTGACAGGGCGTTTGCAAGAACTGTATGAATACTGTCTGGGGTATTGAAGGTGTGAAAGACAAGTGTGTAGGTGATTACAGGCCTGCATATATAGTGGATAGACTATTGTACCAGTCCATGAGCTAAGGCCTGGGTGACTGCATGATAACCTGGGTACTGACTGAATCATTAGAGTACTGCAAGGAGAGTGCCTGGGTTAATCTTTTTAAGTTTTTGGGTTTTGGCGGAGTGTATAGATTAGTACATAGTGCCAGATGAGTCACTAGAGGTGTGCAAGTGGACTGAAAGAGTGTTTATTGGAGTTTATAGATACTGACTGGGAAATTGAAGGTCTGAAAGACAATTGTGTAGGTGGTTAGAGGCCTCCATGCATAGTGGATAGGCATTTGAATCAATCCATGTGCTAAGGCCTGCCTCACTCCATTACTACTTGGTTATTAACTGAATGTTTATAGTATTGTAAGGAGAGTGCAAGGGTGAATTTATAAATGTTTGGGTTTTGGCGCAGTGAATGGATTACTACATGGTGTTGAATGAGTCACTGGAGGAGTGCAAGGGGAGTGACAGGGTGTTTGCTGGAAGAATATGGATACTGACTGGGGAATTCAAGGTGTTAAAGACAAGTGTATAGTAGGTTAGAAGCCTGCATGCATAGTGGATAGACATTTTAAGCAATCCATGTGGTAATGCATGGTTCACTTCATGAGTACCTGGGTACTGACTGAATCATTAGACTACAGCTAGGAGAGTGCCTGGATGAAACTTTTAAGTTTTTCGGTTTTGGCGCAGTGAATAGATTAGTACATGGTACTGGATCCGTCACAGGAGGTGTGCAAGATGAGTGACAGGGTGTTTATTGAAGTATATAGATACTGACTAGTTAATTGAAGGAGTGAAAGACAAGTGTGTAGGTGGTTAGAGGCCTGCATGCATAGTGGATAGGCATTTGAAACAGTCCATGAGTTAAGGCCTGGCTCAGTGTAGGAGTACTTTGGTACTGACTAAAGTATTAGAGTTTTTTAAGTACTTATATGTATGCAAAGACATAAACTACCCAAAACCTTCTCTCTAAATGGTTCCTAAATACATATTACCAAATCACATTTTCTTTTCCGAAATTGGTAAACAGAGTACACACAATCCACATATTGTACTACTGCACATAATTGTAGAACCCTGACTCTTTTACAAATACCTAACCAATGACTGGTTTCTTATTCTACCAAAGTATGAGAATAGGATAGATTTTTAACCAGTTATATATCTGCAAACACATAAAAAAAACAAATCCTTCTCTTACTACAGTTTCTAAATGCACACAGACTCACAGTGTGATTCTAGAAAACAAACAAAAGCCCTTGAACTTAACAAAACACATTTACCATTCTCGAAGAGGTAATTTGAGTGCACACATTCCACATATTTTACTACTGCTCATTAGTGTATAAACCTGACTCATTTTACAAACACATAAACAATAAACAGATTCTATTTCTACAAAAATATAACAACAGGATAGGTTTTTAAGCAATTATGTGTCTGCAAAAACATTAAACCCCCAAATGCTTCTCTCACATTAGTTCCCAAATGCACACAGACTCACAGTGTGATTCTAGACAAACAACACTATTCCTTCTATGTTCCAAATCACATTCACTAGTGTGGAAGGGCTGAAGTGACTGCAGAGATTCTACATATATCCATACTGCACACTACTATGAAAGCCTGACTCATGTTGTGAATGCATAAGCAATGACTGGCTTCTAATACTACTAAAACTTGACAACATGACAGGTTTTTAATCTGTTATCTATCAGTAAATACATGATGTAACCAAATGCTTCTCTCACAATGGTTGCCCAAATGCACACAGACTCACAGTGTGATTCTAGACAAGCAACAATATCCCTTGGACTTTACCAAAACACATTCACTAATCTGGAAGGAGTAAGGGGACTACACACAATCTACATATTTCAGTACTGCACGTTAGTGCCAAAGCCTGACTCATTTTATGAAAGCATAAGCAATGACTGGCTTCTAATGCTACTAAAACTTGACAACATGACAGTTTTTAAAACAGTTATCTGTCAGCAAATACACGATCTTACCAAATGCTTCTCTCACAATGGTTACCCAAATCCAGACAGACTCACAGTGTGATTCTAGACAAGCAACACTATCCCCTGTACTTTACCAAAACACATTCACTACTCAGGAAGAAGTAAAGTAACTGCACACATTCTACATATTTTAGTACTGCACTTTAGTGTCAAAGCTGGACTCATTTTCCAAATACATTAGCAATGACTGGCTTCTAATTCTACCAAAACTTGAGAACAGGAAAGGTTTTTAAGCAGTTACGTGTATGCAAAGATATGAAGTACCCAAACGCTTCTCTCACAGTGGTTCCCAAATGCACACAGACTCACAGTGTGATTCTAGACAAGCAACACTCTTCCTTGTACTTTACCAAGACACAATCATTAGTCTAGAAGGGGTAAGGTGACTGCACACATTCTACATATTTCAATACTGTACACCACTGTGAAAGCCTGACTCATTTTGCAATTGCATAAGCAATGACTGGCCTCTAATGCTACTAAAACTTGACAACAGGTTTTAAAGCAGTTATCTGCCAGCAAATACATGATGTTACCAAATGCTTTTCTCACAATAGTTGCCCAAATGCACATAGACTCACAGTGTAATTGTAGACAACCAGCTATTCCTTGTAAAAAATACATGTACTAGTCTACAAGATGTAAGGTGACTGCACACATTGCAGAAAATGTTCTACTACACATTAGTACCAAAATGTTTCTCTCAAAATGATTCCTAAATGCAAACAGACTCACTGTGTGATTCTAGACAAACAACACTATCCCTTGCACTATACCAAAACACATTTCTTAATCTAGAAGGAGTACAACAGTTTAGTGTAGAAACAAGACTCATTTTGCAAATACATGAACAATGACTGGTTTCTAATTCTACCAAATCATGAAAACAGCACAGTTATCTGTCTGCAAACACATGAAAAACACAAATGCTTATCACAGAATGGTTTCTACATGCACACACACTGTCAATAAGATTGTAGACAAAAAAAAGTACTCCCTGCACTTTAGCAGGAGAAATACATTAGTCTGATTAAAATCAAAATAGACCACATACATCCCCTCACAATTAAATAACTCACCTTTCAAGTTGTTTTGTAGATTAAGAAGTATGTCAGTCACACACACGATTTTCTTATACAGAATCTCTGCACTGTGCACCTGTCAGCAAAACCAAAGAATGGCAAAGTTTCCCTCTCATTTTGCACACATATACATGTAAACATCAAATCACATTCCTTTCCACATTAATTCAAAAGCTAACACACATTTCTATTGGTTAAACATTTCAACCCTTTCCAAATGACATAAATTTGAACCCTACCCCCAATCTGCCTTCTGCCTGTCACCATAGAAACAGGTCATGGAACACTTAACTGAGCACACAGGTCACAAGTTCAGCACACATTGTTGCTAATCAAAACAACAAGTGTGCTTGACTTTTCAACATATCAGCTTATCATATATAATGTTGCTTTCAATCAGTTTTCGTTAACCAATAAGAATCATGCGTTTAAAAAACAGAAACATGCACCCTAGTTTTCAGTGTAGAAGGTTGTCAAACAACCAATCATTTCTTTTCTATTTTCAAAACTGCATCTTATCCACCATTTTAGAAAAATTTTACTTTTCAAACTGCCATTTCATTTACAGAGATCATCTGAGTGCATCCAGACCTCCCTTCAAGATGCTTAGAGTGTTGATTGTGGGACACAGCTATATTTTCTGGAGCCAAAGGTATGCATATAACAAAGGCATTCACAAAAACCTTGGTTTTCCAAATGTAGACATTAACTGGATTGGACAGAGAGGGTTAAAGTGGCACTAATTGATGCCATTGGTAAAATCCTTTATGCATCTCCAACACCCTGACCTCATAATAGTGCACTGTGGTGGCAATGACCTAGGCCAGGGGTTCCCAATCTGTGCGCCACGGCACCCTAGTGCGCCTTTAAAAGTAAACAGGGGCGCCACGAACAGATGCTGTAAATATTAATAATGTGCGTCCTCTCAGTCAAAGTCTCGGGCAAACTTTAAGCTCAAATTATTAAATAATTTGACTGGGGTAGGTCTGGAAATGCTTATCAAGGACACCTTTGCAGAATTGATTTAACTTTTTCCCCAAACTGCCTTTGTCTATTCTAACATATGCCAAAGGCAGAAATGGAACTAGTCCAATCATTTTTGTCTACAGATTGAGAAAGCTAGGAAACATGTGAATAAATCTGTTTCTGCTTTTCTCCGAGACTATAGAATGGGGTCCATTTACAATAACAATCTGCGTTTTTATATGTAAGAGATGTATAGGAGAGATGGTGTACACTTTCCTGATGAAGGAAACAGAGTCTTCCTCAACAACTTTAGACTCTGTATAGGTACTTACTTATAAGTACCAAAAACTCTCAATGAACACAACGGCTCTTTTTAGAGCCACTGAAGAACGAAACACATAAGCTTGATATTTCTCTCCCAAAAATTGCAGTTTTTTTTTGCTTGGAGTCGCGAACCCAACGCGTTAGGAACCGCGCACCCTGTGTGAGAGAAATCATGCACCCAACGTGATAGGATGCGCAACTCCTAATTTTACTGTAAAATAAATAAATAGCCCCTATCAATAATTTTTATTATCCCTGGTGACCTCCTCCCCCGGGGCTGATAAAAAATGTTGGGGACCGTGGGGGGAGCCCCAACGCCCCCATGGTCCCAGCCGGCTCCCCGCGTCCTTCGGGAGCCGCCATTGCTTTCCACATGGGGAGCTGCTGACATGCAGCTCCCCGTGTGGAAAAGCAATATGGTTTGGATTTTGAAAGAGAGAGCAGGTTTCCCTGCTCTCTCTTTCAAAATCCAAATGAAGTTTGCTATGGGAGGGCGGGAGACTCCCGCCCTCTCATAGCAAACAACAGTGTCCCGGGGGTGGGCCCCCAGGACACTGCAGGAGCCGGCCCTGGGGGGTGGCGGTCCCCAGGGCCCTCGAGGGCTCCAGGAGGGGGTCACGCAGCCCCCCTCCCTCAATAAATAAAGCCCCGGGGGTGGTGGTCCCCAGGGCTTGGGGGGGCCGTTCAGTGCCCCCACCATATTTATTTTCTAGCCCCGGGGTGTAGCAGACCTTGGGGCTGGGGGGCCCCCTAGGCCCCCCAATAAATGTTATGGTGTTTGCCCCCAGGATTTGGCCCCCCGGGGGCTAATTATTAAGGAAGCGCGGAAGCCCGCGCTTTGTTTTTTTTTTTTTACGGACGTATCCGCGCACCCTGCGTGCATTTTGCCGTTTTAAAAAAAAAAGGGGGTCCTGGGAGCCTTGGCACCCATTTTAGCTCGTCTACTTTGCATAGAAGAGGACCTTGCCTGTCTTTAGAATAGTTCTGGGAAAACTAATGATAACAGGAAAACAAGTTGACATGGTCACCCGACGAAGCTGTATTATTAAGAGGCTAAATGATGTAAATGATGTAAATGATGTTACTGCCAGTGCCAATCTGAGAGGGTTGCCCCCTACAAGTGACCTACTCATCACACATAACCAATGTTCCGCTCAAGAGCCCATCCCCCTGAATGTCAACAATAGTCCAATCCCTTTACTATCTGGGGTTGTGGGACGGGAAAGGGCTTACGGTGGGGACAATCGAACGCAGGGACTTGGGGCTATTAATCAAGAGAACTCTGGCCCCCTAAGTGGGGGGAGACACCCACAAGGCTCCACAGATATAAATGGCCCACCTCATGTCCCTCAGGGTATGCGGGGTGCAATCGATATTTTAGATCTACCCCCAGATTGTACACCATATACTCTGATCTTGACAGGGGTCCCCCAGCTCCCCCTGGGGAAAAATTTCCCCCAAACCAACTGGCCTGAACATAATATTATGGCAAGGAGGGCGAGCTGGTTGGGCAACACGACTAAATGCGAGAATGGGGACTGTGTCGTGCTTAACTTTAGTAAAGTTGGGGTTGCGCATTTTGCCCTGACACATCTTAGAAATTCACCCAATTAAACAATTAAGGTCCGCCCACTTGGCTTCTTCTATCCCCATATCCAGGAGACTTATACGAGACAACAGCTTGTATTTAGATAACAGAATAGATTCCCAGTCCCCAAGTTCACATCATTTTTACACCCCAACCATTTTGATGCTCTCTCCGGTTTGAGCGAAATCGACTGACTGTCCGTATGTGAAGGCAGTACAGTCGAAACAAGAAGATCTAGTTTACACCGCATCAATCTTGAGACAGCATCCGAAAATGTCATTATTGGCAGAAGTCCGCCTGTTGAGCCATCTGGTACCACTTCATCCAATCTTATTAGCACAAGTAAGATTAGAGTTCAATCTGGAAAGTGCTCTCGGTCTCTTAACCCTATCCCTGATGATAATCTTAGAGATGAGGGGTCTGTCACGGCAACTACTGTTGCCATGCCTGTTATTAATTCCACACTAGGGGGCATGGCAGATCAAGAACCCACTACTCACCATTTTTAAATTATTTCCTGGAATATTGCAGGCATTTGTACCAAGTTGGCAAACAAGGAGTGGCTAGAGTATATAAGGGGCTTTGACATCATCTGCCTCCAGGAAACTTGGCATAAGGATGATATAGTGATGGACGGTTATTGTTCTTTTACAGTCCACACAACACCCTCACAGGCAGGGAGGGCTAAAGGAGGGCTGGTGATGTTAATTTCCCAAAAATACGGGTCTGTACAAGCCTCTGTTGTTAACTCCTCACCCTGGTACCAACTAATCTTGTTTTCTAACCTGATTCGGGTCAAGCTATTGTTGGTAAACTGGTATTATAACATCTTTAACCATAACAGTTGTCATGTTATTGAAGCCCTTCAGGCAGAAATCAACACTATTTCAGGGAAGTGTCAGCCTCTATGTATCCTCTGGGTGGGGGATTTTAATTGTTCCACCTGCACGCATAATACCAAACGTGTCTGTGGACTACTGGACCTAGAGGACCAGCCTCAGTCGCATTTTATTCATACACCACAGGGCGAGGCCCTAAATTCTATCATTATTTACAATGACCTGGGCCTTATCAATGATTTATCTTCCAGCCTTGCAGCACAGAGCCCCACTTATACTGGAGGAGGCAATGTGAGTTTTATAGATTTTATGTGTATATGAAGGAGGTACTTGTCGCTTGTTGGTGTTTTTCAGGTAGAACCAAACAATGCTAGTGACTATACCCGCCTAACTATTTCCCCGAGGATAACTGCGTTGGCAGGGAAAGTTGATGATCGCCTCATTCAATATGATCGCAACAAAGGGGTAAGATTAAACTGGGGCAAAATAAACCCTATAGAATTTGAGGGGAAAGTTGTGGCAGCGAATATGGACTCAATTATGAGATGCCTCCAACTTGACGCTCCCTCTAATGAGGTCATTCGCAACTTTGAACTTGTCTGTGCAGGCGTAGCTAAAAGACTTAATAGATCCATACAGATGAGGGAATCTCGAGAGAAGAGATGGTTTAACTCCGAATGTTCTAAAGCACATAAGAAACTTAAATTGGCCCTTCGTGAAAATCCTTATGACAGAACTCAAATCAAAATTGCAAGAGAGGCATATCAAAATATTATTAATATAAGAAAGGAGGTTATTGAGGAAACTAGCCTGGGAAGATTTGGAGAGAGCCAGTGCCCTTAAAAATTCTAAAAGGTTCTGGAACATCATTAATCGTCCTTTTTTTACGGGTGAGGTTAGGCAGATGGACTCTCTGATTATGGGGGACTCGTGGGAATCCCACTTTTCCACTATATTTAATCCAAATTTTGCCCAGTGAGAGGAGGACAGGGAAGATCTACCGCCAGCTCTAACCATGGCCGCCCAACTAAGTGCATCTCTTACTGTTGCTGAGGTTGAGGAGCAAAATGAATCTGTATGAAAGCCTCAGGCCCGATGGGGTCCCTTTAGATTTGTTTAAAAGTAATCCCAAACTCTGGCCACCCATGCTGACCAATGTTTTTAGATCAGTGGTGACTGGCCTCATCCCAGTGTCATGGACGAAGGCCATCGGGGTTCCTGTATTCAAAAAGGGTAATAGGAGCGATGCAGCCTGTTATAGTTAAATTTCCCTTATTGATGCTACGGCCAAGGCCTTGGGGAGGGTCGTTCTTGCACTACTTGAAACCTGGGCAACCGACACAGGGATCATGTCTAGGATGCTATGGATTCAGGAGGGGGTTGGGCACCATAGAGTAGTGTCTTAATCTGTCCCTGATTATGGGCAAGTACATGAGGGGGGTTCTTTCCACCTGTCCTTCATGGACTTGTCCAGCGCTTTTGATACTGTTAACAGGGAGAAGCTGTGGGCCCTAATGGGGACAATGGGTGTTGAGGAGGCTCTTATCTCTCTCCTATGCAGGCTTCATGCCTCCACCACTGTCGCCATAAGGTATGGTTCCCAGGGGGAAAATACTAGGCCCATTGTTTCTACAGAAGGTGTACGGCAGGGGTGCATTTTAGCTCAATTTCTTTTTCTAAGTTATACCAATGGCCTTGAGGCATTTTTAGTAGATAAGAATTTTGACGGAATGGGTGGCAACCGAGTTCCGCTATTATCATATGCGGATGATACTGTGCTTATGGCTTTGACAGCAAACAGCCTTCATAAGTCTCTCAGTGCTTTTACCGATTTCATGTCGGCCTTTGACTTAAAAGTCATTTTTATTAAATCTTATATAATGGCGTGTGGTCCTAAAGCTACCAAAACAAGAAAGTTTACTGTAAGAGGAAAGACTATTGATAGCTGACTAATTTTTCCTACCTGGGGAATAATTTTAATAATACTATGAATTCGGGTCCCCTGGTCACTGCCAGGGTGCAACATACCAGTAGGGTTGTGGAGGGCCTTTTTCATTTTGCCTGCAAACTGGGTCATAAACCAGTGACAGAGCTGGTTACTTTATACAAAGCTAAATGTGTATCTGGCACATCCTGTGGAGCAGGAGTTTGGGGTTACCACAAAAGCCGCCAACTTCAGGTCACGGAAAATAAATTCACTAAAAGGCTATTGATGACTCCCAATAGTGCTCTCTCACTCTTTTGTCATCAGGAGTTGGGACTGAAATTCTTACAGGATTGAATAGACCCCGTCCCTCTTCTTTTATGGGCCAAAATCTGGCTGTCAAAGGATCTAACATTTACAAGGGACGTTATCAAGAACTGCACTCAGCTAGACAGTGCTTTGTCGATCCCCTAGCTTCGTTTTGTAAGAGATAGACTCTATGAGATAGGCTTGGGGCACTAATACGACAACCCTGCTAGTATTAATGCGAATGCGAAAACAATCATAAAAAAGGCATACTATTCTAGGGCAAGCGAGCTTTGCTCACATGGGGAGCTGCCAGGACCCTCACGTGTGCATCCTGTTCAACAGAACTTTTATCTCACTTTTACTACTAATTCCCAGGTTTGATTTAATTTAACTAGACTTCGCTTACGCACTTTGCACTTTCTAGTGGCATTCCCAAAACAGTCAGGATGGGCCGATAAACTCACACCGTGCCCTTGTGATAATAAGGCAGTACAGAGCACCTTGCACTTTATGTTGTCCTTCCCCCTTTACTCAGATCCGAGAGGAACATTTTTGGCTCCATTCTTGAGGGCAGAGCGACCATGTACCTATATTGAAGGTTTTGATGTTTTACACTCTTTGGCCACACTTGATATTTGCACTGCCGTGACTAATTTTATTAAAGTTGCAATGATTTCCAGAAAACGTTATGAATTACAATAGCTGACTGCGAATGATACAACCTTTTAAAAATGTATCTATGTACTAACGAAGTTTTAAGAATTATGTTGTATCAGGTTGTATCATGAATCTGATATCAAAAAGATGTATATTTCTTTTTTAACTGTCTAAATTCCTGAATTTGAGTGCATGGATTTTAAACTTGGTATTGCTCAAATATGCTATGTAGAAATATTTAGATTGTATTGCATGTCTATTCATGCAAACTTTTATGGTCTTTTAAACCGAATAAAGTTAATTTATTTGATTTGATTTTGACTGAAAGAGAAGGATGCATGTGTGAAAGCACCAGATGCATAAATACTATAGGTGGCTGATAGCTAGGATGCATGGGTGGGTGAAGGATGGATGAAAGGAATACGGGTAGGAAGCTTGCCTGGGCGGGTGAAAGTGTATGTGTGAAAGGAGACCTGCCTGGGTGATTGGAATCCTGTGGTGGTTTCTTTTGATTGAAATAAACTTAAGGACACATGGGTGGGTAAATGACAAATGGATGTTGCTGAAAGGTTTGTACTTGAGATGAGACTAGAGTGAGACAGAGAACCTTGTTTAGATGGATGGCTATATGGATGGATGGGTAATTTCAATGGTGAAGGGTGGATTGAGGAATGTAAAACTTAAATGGTGGTGAGTAGCAAAGCCAAGGGTGAAGAATTAAAAAATAAAATCCTAGAAGAACAATGCAATGATAAATAGAAAAATCCCTGGGAAGGAGAATAAGGGTCTAGGGTGCTCCTCTGTAGTGGTGTTCTTTTCACCTTCACTTGCCTAGAATAGATTTTTGAGGGATTTTTATTCAAAGGGTTGAGAAGGTGGTATTTCAGACTCCTCCCTGGACTCACACTATATTTCAAGTGCAACATTATATATCCTTCCTACCCACCCATCATCAATCACCTCCCTCCCTCCACACCCATGGCATAACTTTCTATGTGTTTTGCTAAGAGCATTGTTTACAATTTGTCTTTTTTCTTTCTTGATATGTAGCTACTCCTGCTGCTGATCAAAAAAACACCTAGCAGGCAGGAGATTACAGCCCAGATGGAGCAGCGGAAACTGGAGACCATCAGGGCTGAGTACCGGTGGCTGCTGGCCTCGGAGGGTGTGGAGGCAGAGGCTGCTGCAGATGCCCTGGGCCCCAGCCAAGCCACAACAACCACCCCACCACACCGTCGCCATGGTCCAATGGGTCTCCGCCGCCGTTCCACCATCACTGCTGCTCCCCCTTATTGTCGCCGATTTGAGACCCGCATCATGCTAAGACTGGTGAAAATTGAAGCCAAGGAGGAACAGATGGACAGGCACCTGAAGAAGCTCCTAACCTACAATTAGTGCCCTCTTCCGCCCCTTTTTTAATCTGTTTATTATAGGATTTGGGGGACTGTTGGGTGTTTCTTTATTTATGGACATTTTACTCGTGGACACTACTCTGACATTGGTTGGGGTTAGGGAGAGGGGTGGGCCAGTTGTGGGTTTGGTTTAGATTTGCTCTTGGAATACAGCTTTCATACTTGTACATGTTATGATTATTAATGATTTAAAAAACATTGTGGGATTATTTTACCTTACACTGCTGCCTTTGCTGTAGCCAGTTTTGTTTTTAAAATGTGCTTATAGTGTAAACAAAATAGTGATGCGGTACCCTCCCTTGTCCTACTACTCTCTCCTCATAGTCTTTGCAGTGTAATCTGCTACTAGATATTATTATTAACTCCTAAGGACTCAGTAGGGGGTGGGGGGTGAATTTAAATTGTATAGAATGATTGCTGTTCAACAATGAATCAATCAACCACAGTTAACTTCTCTTACCTGATTAGATGAAGCGAGGGATGCATGGTTTCCCAAGGTGTCATGGTGGTGGTAGTAGTAGCAGCATGCATTCCTAGTGTTTCTTTTGATATTGAAGGCAAACTCCTTAGAAGTGAAGCAAGGTCCCACTCCCTCCGAGGTGAATTAGAACTGTGGGATAATGACTCAGAGAGTGGGGACTATTCATCAAAAGGGAAGTGAATACATTGAAATAAAAAAAAACTAAGTTAATGCCATTATTATATGCAAGCTTGATGACAGTTACCAGACACTAGACTACTAGAACAGATTCAGAGAAAATAAGGGAGTATAAATCAATGAAAAATGTAATCAATCAGAACAATGTTGAGCTACTACAAACTGTACAAAGTGGACAAGCTTAACCTTAGATGCAAATTCATATCAATTAATCAATCAATCAAAGCATTCTTAGAGCGCACTACATGCCCGTGAGGGTCTCAAGGTGCTGGGGGGGAACGTGCCGCTACTGATCGAAGAGCCAGGTCTTGAGAAGTCTTCAGAAGGTCAGCAGGTCCTGGGTCTGCCGTAGGGGGATGGGTAGGGTGTTCCAGGTCTTGGCAGCGAGGTGGGCGAAGGATCTGCTGCTGGAGGTCGCTCTTTTGATGCGGGGGACAGTGGTGAGGGCGTGGTCGGTGGAGCGGAGCTGGCGGTTGGGGGTGTAGAAGCTGACTCAGCTGTTAAGGTAAGCTGGTCTGCTGTTGTGAAGTGCTTTGTGTGCGTGGGTGAGGAGCTTGAAGGTTATCCTCTTGTTGACAGGGAGCCAGTGCAGGTCTCTCAGGTGGGGTGTGAATGTGGCTGCAGCGAGGGATGTCAAGGGTCAGGCATGTGGAGGTGTTCTGGATACGTTGGAGCCGTTTCAGGAGTTTGGCCGAGGTTCCTGCGTAGAGGGCATTTCTGTAGTCCAGTCTGCTGCTGACTAGGGCCTGGGTGACGGTACTCGTCATTTTGGTGGGGATCCACTTGTAGATCCTACGGAGCATGCGGAGGGTGTTGAAGAAGGAGGTAGAAACGGCGTTGACCTGCCTCGTCATGGAGAGGGTGGAGTCGAGGATGATCCCTAGGTTGCGTGCGTGAATAATGATACTGGCAATGAGAAGTTCCTCTGAAATTAAATATCATACACTGTTCGGGATGGATACTATAATATACTGCCAGTGAAGGCTATATGAGCTTAAGCATGAAATCTTCCTCACCCTGCACTGAGTTAGTGTTGCTTTCTCCACATCCACCCCACCAAGTTTGTGATCAATTAATAGTGTAAATAATTGTTAAGATACACCTCAATACATCACACAGCCCGGGGAAAGAGGGTTAGGGGTTTGATGAATAGTTGAGAAGGGGGATTTGAGGGAAAGGTTTGACAAAGACAAACACTACACATGGACAACACATTCATCTTGGCAGCCAACCATCATAAATCTGTTATGGGAGGAAAAAGAAATGCATGCATGATGATGAGTAGTACTAGAATAGTACAGGGCAGTATATTAATTATGCAATTGTCTGTCTGCCCCCAGAGAGACCCAAGTTACATTCATTATGTTCTGTTGTACCGGGCTTTGAAAGATAGCAAATACAATTGAAATATCTGTAGGAGTCAAATAAGCAAACAAACAACACACACAGACGTAATGATTGAAGAGAAAAAAAATGATTCTTTATTGCCAAATTAGGAGTTGCACCTCCGCATTACTCTTGGACTGTCCGTCCATCAAACTTGGGTGCCTGATGGATGCAGTGTGGTATGGTAAGTGTGAGTTCTTTTTCCAGTATGGCGCAGGGTAAAGGGCCTGTAGATGGAAAAACGAAAAGGATATTGAAAAATCAAGGAAAAAAGTTAAACTGCATAAGGAGGAGTGCAACAAGAAGACTTTAAGAGGCAGTACGGCTAAATCATGTCTGTTTCCAGCAATTACCTCCAACAACAGGCCCCCCCACCCAACCTCCACTTAGCTTCAAATTCGAGCCTGACAGCACTGAGCACACAGTCACACACACAGCAACATGGCATTTCCAAATGAAGTCAAAAATCCATGCACCCCTGTCAGTCACACCACACTCTCCACCACCACTACACAGACATGTACATATTGCTATTTACATGTAGGCAACTTCAAAGTCATTATCATCCAAATCGGTTGGTTTCAGTGAATTTGAAAATGTCCATCTTCTTTTGGTGGCATTTCATGAAGTAGTCATGCCCACGCCCTATGTTATTCTATAAATCATCTCGGATCCTCCTGACTTTGACTGCGAGTATAGTGTCCAACTCTGTATCAACAGTGTCCCAAATGAGTCCATACTCGTCCCAACTCAAAATGCAATAGATTGGCCTGCAGTAGTACAATTTTGTTATTGAACAACAAGAAGGGAAAGATTGACTTGAGTCACTTTTTTGTGTGTAGAATAGTAGACATCATTCACAACAAAAACCAATCACTCAGTGTGCAATGCAGGCCATCATTTACCTGTTTTTCCGGGGCAGTCCCTCTAGGCTAAGAAAGGATAGATAGATAGATAGTCAGGGCCCAGGGTTGGAGGCACTCACACGTTTGTATTCTCCATCCAATGTCTGGCTTGAGGAAAATGGCTTTAGGGCGAGTCATGAGTGGACCTATTTCTTCACTGACTTCACACAGTTGTAACTCCAGTACGGCAATAAAAGAGTAAGACGTTGGGGATGGATTTGTGAAGCAGAAAGACAGTGACACACACAAGTAATAAAGTAAATATTGTTCCTTAGCTATATCTTTTTTTTTGGGGGGGCGTCAATGAAAGAAAGAAAGTAACTCGAAACTAAAGCCTATTTGTAAGGGAAGTAGAACTCGTCCTCAAACTCTGGTGGTTCTCCCAGAACTAGGTCACCTAACACACTACTTCCATGACCTGAGTCGGCATCATCATCTTCCTGCTGTGGTACTTCAAGTATGGTGTAATCCGTTGGTATAATGTGCTGATTCATTTTGATCATGGTTAAACTGTCCACGTTTTGGGGTGAGAGACTAATCCTTCTCACTGTCAGAAAAACACCAGCAGCTCTGAAAACACGCTCAACAGAGACGCTTGCTATGGAGCTAGCCAGATAGTTTATCGGCAGCCTGCTGAGCACTGCCCATTGGTGCATTTTCCTATTCCAATACAGAAATTGGCTTTGATCAAAGTAGACCTCTGTGGGTCATCCAGACAGGTCTGGACAATCAACTCAATGGTCATGGGTGCTCCACTTTGCTCGGCCTCTTTTGCCTTTGCCTCAGCACTGGATTTAAGCCCTGCCAGTAGAAACCATTCCTTTGCCAATTTTGTGGCTGATGCTCCTGTTCCTGTTGTTGTTGATGTCCTTGCTGTTGTTGGTGGTTTTGGCTGCTGTGAGGCAACCGTACTGCCCTCAGGCTCTGAAGTTGAACTTGAAGGCTGTCCTGCAGTACTTGGTGTGCCCTGGAGGAGCGGGCCTTTAATTCCCGGTCGTTCTTTTTCTAGCTGACTGGCTTGCAAAGTTATCCAGGTTTTGTAGTCCTTGTCTGAAAAAGGAATTAAAGTGTCCAGTAATGGTTTGTACCATGGATAGGTATGGACGTAAACCTGGTATATTTTTCTCACTGGTCTCACTCTAATTTAACCCCCACAGCAAGATATAATAATAATGGCTCCTTAACTAAGGCATGGAAGGTAAAAAGAGGAATGAGTCAGGGATGTATCCTTGCGCCGGTCCTATTTAAACTTTATATAAATAAGTTGGGGGCCGTATTATCTGACGCAAGCACGGATACTCCAAGAGTAGGTTTTAAGCCCATTCATGCCCTTTTATATGCAAATGATGCAGATTTACTTGCTAGAACACCAATAGCCCTGAAACATCTTGTTAATACTTTTATTGATTTTATGGATGCTCTAGACCTTTCTGTTAATTTTACAAAATCGCACATAATGTCACCTGGCTATTCAAAATGTGAGAAGAAATCATTCATATGTAAAGGTGGGGTTTGTCCAATGTAGTTACCTACCCATACCTGGGTGCGCTATTTGATGAAAAAGGTACCTGGGTGGCACAGCGTGCATTCAAGAAAAACACTCTAGCAAGGGCAGCGGGAGCAACGTTTGATTTTGCCAGAAGACTAGGGAGCACACCGTTAATGCCAATTCTGAAGATCTACAATGAGAAATGCGTCCCTATGACAACGCATGGCAGTGTGATCTGGGGCCACATGGACTGCAATGAAATACAAGGGCAGGAAATAAATATTTGCGAAAACCTTTAGCCACTCCCTCAAGTAGTCCTGCCTTCATGGTGCACATAGAATTAGGGTTGGGTTACATTATTGACAGTATTGCAGTAGCCCCCTTGATATGGTGGTTAAAAACATGGTCAAGACCCAAGCCCAACCTAAATCAAAATATCTTAGAGGATTGCATGAAGTTAGATAGAGCTACAGATGTCCCCTGACTATGCTATGTCTTTCAACACCTCTCAGTCCTAGGGCACCCCGAGCTTTATAAGCAGCCCAGGCAGTTGCACCCTAAGGAGGTGAAATACATTAAAATTCAATTTTTAAGAAGAAGAAGTTTGGAAAGGGATACAAAGAAACTTAGAAAACTCACGTGTAGACATTATGTTATTATAAGCCCTGGGATTTTAGATCAACCTTTTTGGTCTTTTATAAATAATCTGCATCATCGTTTTCTTTTATCTAGATTTAGATTCAATTGTATTCACTGGTCCCTTACAATACCTAAGGGTTTTTCAAATGCAGGGACTCTACAGCCCTGTTCATATGATAATTGTTCAGAACAAGATTTATTGCATCTTATGTTTTTCTATGGTTTTTACAATGAATTAAGATTTAAACACATTTGACCTCTTTTTAAAAAATTGCCAAATTGCACAAGACCAGCACTAATCTATTTGCAAATGCTCTCTGCCCCATTGATACGTTATGGGGTTGCGAGCTTTTTAAGTGGGGCCTTTCGGAATAGGAAAAATATGGATTGCCTATTGAACTGACTTAGGTTTTATTGGGCTGAATCAAGAAATGTTGTAAATCTCTTTGAAGAATTTTTTCAACTGTGTTCTGTTATTTGCACATGTACAGCAGTTTTTAACTTTTTTCTGTGTGGGTCTTTTCTTGTGTAAACGCACTTTTATGGCCAGAACGTGGCCGAATACATTTTTATTTGATTGATTGTACCGTGGATCAAGAAATGTGGCACAAATGGAATGGTTGGATGACACAATGCCTCTTTGCACCTTTGTATTTTCAGATAAGTGAAGGATTAAGCTCTCCACCAACTCATATCCTTATTTTTTTCCTCCACACCTGCATACATTGCAGTCACCTCCTTTAGCTGTTCCTGTAGCATATGCAACAATGGGATAGCTTGGCCCATGGTACAGTCCTCCTTGCTGACTTCACATGTGAAATACATGAAAGGAAGCAGCATCTCTTTCAGGCATTTAACTAAGCCCCATTGGTCCATCTCAATGATCATGCCTTTCACAGTTACATCCCCTCTTTGCATAACATATTCATTGATTGTTCTGTGCTCTTCAAACAGAAGTTCAAGCATGTAATAAGTTGAGGTCCAACGTGTTTGCACCTCCTGGATGAGTGCTTTAACTGGCATTCTATTATCACGTTGAATGATCCTCAGCTGTTTCTGGGCTTTAAAAGAATGGCTGAAATGTGTGCAGATTCTTCTGCAGGTGGTCAGCAAGTTGCTGACTCGATCTTCTTTTTTCAGAAAGTCTTGAACAATGATGTTCATGCAGTGCGCCAAAAACAGGACCCTGAAATAGCCACCATCGGCAATGGCCTTAACTATATTGCTGCCATGGTCCATGGCAACAAAACCAATGCTAAGCACTCTTGGTCGGAGCCATTCAAAGACCTTAGTGTTAAAGTCTTCTAAAATGTTTGCAGCAGCATGGGATTTCTCCATGGCGAACATGGCTACTGTGCATGCTTCTGAGCACCATTAAAAATGTCAGCAGTGTAAACACCTGCAGGTATCTTTTCTCTAACCCCCACACAAGATACCCAGTGTGCAGTGATGCACATGTAATCAGTGGCTTGCCAACTGGTCCACATTTCTGTCGTCAGGTGGATATGGTGAACAGCACTCGGCTGCAAAGCTTGTCTGAGGAATTCCAGCATGTCGTGATGTAGTGCTGGAACACTAACTCTGGCAAAATAGGACCAACTGCGGACTTCCATTTCGGGGAGATGGCAGCCACAAATTCAAGAAAACCCACCCCTTCCACAAAAGAAAAAGGGAGGAGGTCCAGCGCTAACATTTTTGCGAGATTCGCGTTGTACAAACGTGCCGTTGGGTGATTGCATTTGTACTAACCCTCCAGCCTAAACATACTGAGAATGGTAGCCTGGATTCTTTTCTTTTCAGGTGCCACTGATTCAGGTGACTTCAGACCAGATATTGTTAGGCTCAATGTGCATTTTTTCATTGCGGTGCTATCTTGCCTTGGACCCTTGGTGTCTCAACCTGACATAGCGATGTTGCTGATGATGATGTGGGCGGTACCACTGCACTGCTGAGGACAGGGCTGCTTTGTGTACCGGAAAAAATGTCTCCCTCTTTCACCTTCTACCATGATTTGATCTTCATCCCCTCCACCAACAACACTTGCAGTTTTTTGGCCGCTAAGGTGCCCCTCCTACTGGATCAAGTGGTGTTTTCTCAGATGGATTGTTTGGCCTCAAGTACCATAGTTTGTACCAAGCTTACCCCGACTAACACCTACTTCACAAATGAAGCATATAGCAATGTTCACATCCTTCTGGCTAACTGAAAAGAAGTCCCAAACCGGGGAGGTCAACTTTCTGAAACTTGCAATGTCAGATTAACTGGTAGGTGGGCATGACGTTTGACTCTCTGCAGTACCTAGTTCTACTGAGGAGGTTGTGGTGGATGTAGTTTACTGCCGGGACTTTGTAAAAACGGCAGCTGCAGGTAGTGTTGGTGGTATCTGTGTTGTGGTATCCGCGCCATATCCCTCACAGCAATTTGGGTCGAGGTAATGTCGGTCTCCACTGGAGCGGGGCTAACGTTAATGATGACTGACTCGTCATCCTTCTCCTCTTCTACATCTACTTCCATAACTCTAAGGCTTTCCGGAACCTTCCTTTTCCCTAGCCTTGTGGGAGTGGCATGTCTCACACTCAGACTGAGGCGGGATCTAAGTGGTGTCTAGATCATCAGAAGGGGGGCTTGGAGAAGAAGTTAATGGACTAACCCTCCTTTTCCTTGCTGGGGATCTGGAAGACAATGGATCTTATGAAAGAGTGGCTTGTTATTTTTCCTCAGCAGGAAGCTCGATCTCCCGAACTGTCCTTAAATGAGGGGTAACTACTAGTATTGGTGGTGATTGCAGCTGTTGTTGCTCACTTATCTGAGTTTCCTGCATTGATTGGGTACTACTTTGCGATAACGATAAGTCAATTTCAACGTCACTGCTCGTCGGCGTTGTCATGATTGACATGGGCTTGGGCCTAATTTAGTAGGATGTGTCTGCTGATGCGGGGGTACTGCTCCCTGCTTGCTGCCTAGACACCACTGCTGCAGGCGCAATTTTTGGTTACCCAACAAAGGTACTGGGGGACATACCGGTGATTGGAAGTGGCAGTGCCTTCTTCTTCACACTGGCAACTTTGATATACTTGGTACAGGTACCTTTCTTTGGGGCCAACTTGAAGCTGTCAGCACGCAGCAGCACTTGTTTTAGATTCAAAAGTTAAAGAGATGTCTGTGGTCACATGTCATGTGACATCATGCGCAGGGTACAGGCCTTTTGTTTGGTAGTACAGTGGGTGATGTTGTCTCCTCCTCTTGTGCACCTTAAAGCAAAGAAGCAAGCAGAACATCAGTCAAATGTGGCATTGTTGTAGTTCAATGATTACTAGTATAAACAAATAAAATAATACAAAATTTAGTGTGTGGTCACACTTGTTAGTGTTACCTCAGTTATTAGTAAAATTAACAATACAGTGTAATGATTTGTGAGACTTTGACAACAACAAGGTCTTTCATGGTGTACTGTACAGTCCAGGATACCCAGGAAGGATAAGAAAGAAGAAGAATAACAACAAACAAACAAATGTAATGGTTTAGCATTGTGCATCACGTGGCGGGGAATGGATGCTGCACTCAGGGAGCTGCAGTTGACAAATGACAATGGAATGGAACAATCCCTTGACAATGAATACCATTGTGCTCGTCATGTAGCAGACATGGGGTTAATGTTAATGGTTTGTTGATGCCAAGTCATGAAACTTTGAAATTGAAATTAATTTTTGTTCAAATAATTAGAAAAATTGGGGAAAAATTGCAAATATAAAAGAAATATCAACAACTCAAAAAATTGAAACATAAAAATGAAAAAAAAATTAAAATAAAGAAATAATTAGAAATAAGTAAAAAATTTAAATTACACTCAAGTGTCTAATTATTCATTTATTAAGCTGCTTATCTCATTGATCAACCATCCATGCAAGCATATGGCAAAGGGGCACACTGGCTGAACGTACAAAATGGCTGCCAGCACATGGCCAAGCTACAACAAGAAGCAATAAACCAAGGGGAACAAAGGGAAGACATGCAGGCCTATGGCAAAAGCACACTGACTGCCCTTCACGAAATGGCCACCAGCCACATGACCAGGCCACCACAACAAAAAGCAGGAGGACTGGAAAACAATGCACGCTAGTAGGCCTAAGGAGGACACAGGCTTTACCAAATGGCCACCGCTAGTGCTACATGGCTCTGGGGAACCAAGGCAAATGCATTGCTGGCCTACTTGCAAACACACTCACATAGTGGCCAGACAAAGGAGGCATTCTTGATAAACAGCACATCTTTAATGTAACAATACCAAAAATAAAAATCCACGGGGCTAAAAAGGTTTGCAAGTTACATATAACCACACACATCCAACAAAGGCATTTAATTAATTTAACACATAAAAAAAGAGAAGTACCGCAAAAAAACATATTATGTATTTTAATCCAATGCTATCCATGGCCAAAATTATGTTTAAGTTACACAAACACCACACAAACAGTTGTATCATGCACCCATGAGTAACTCTGGGTCTATTGGCAGGAAAACCGATGCGCAGCCTAGGCCACATAGTGACTCAATTGAAAACAACATTGCAGATTTATTAAAAACATGGAGAAAATGTTGTGAACTGTGCTACATTTTTGCTGAATAAAAGTAGGAAAAATTGCATGCAAAACAACAACCAGCAAGGAAACATAGCCACCACAAAGAAGGCATGCAGGCCTGCGGTAGAAGCAGACTGGCTGCCTTCACAAAATGGCCCCCAATCACATGGTGAGGCCACAACAAGAAGCAATAATAAGCCTACAAAGAGAAGACAATGCAGGCCTATGGCAAAAGCACACTGGCTGCCTTCACAAAATGGCCGCCAGCCACATGGCCAGGCCATCACAAGAAGCAATAAGCATACAAAGAAAAGACAATTCAGGCTCATGGCAAAAGCACACTGGTTGCCTTCACAAAATAGCCACCAGCCACATGGCCAGGCCACCACAACAAGAAGTAATAAGCCAAGAGGAACAAAGGAAAGACATGCAGGCCTATGGCAAAAAAAGCACCCAGACTGCCTCCATAAAATGGCCACCAGTCACATGGTCACAACAAGTAGGAGGCCTGGAAAACAATGAACACAAGCAGGCCTATGGACACAGACTTTACAAAATGGACCCTGCCCACATGGAGAACCAAGGCAAATTCTGAGGCCTACTTTTACAAGCACACTCACACACTGGTCAGAGGCATGCTAAACAACACATCTCCTGAAAAAACGTTAAATACCACAAAAAAAACATTTTGTATTTCAATCCAATGGCATTCATGCCCTAAATGATGTTTTAATTCAACACACACCACAGAAGCAGTTCTTGTTTCATGAACCCATGAGTAGCTCTAGGCTGAGAAAGGCCTATTGGTAGACTACTGGGCTACATAGTGATTAAATTGTTATTGCAAATTGATTTCAAAAGCAAAGCATGGAGAAAATGTAGTGAACTGTGCAACATGTTTCCTTTATAAAAGAAGAAAAATTATTTACAAAGAAGCAACTAGCCCCCTACTGAAACTACAGACCACGCACCACAATACATTTTTTTAAAAATCGACGAAAAGTACAAATTAATCCAGGTGCAAGGCCCCAATCAAACAAACAACACCAGTTTTCCAACTTACTTGTGAAATCTCAAATTCAAAGTCCTCAAATAACAATGATATATTATGCAGCAGACACAAAGAGTGATCCTTCCAGCTCCAAATCCAAATGAAAGTGACCAGGAGATGGACAAAGCACTGGAAGGACTCTGCTGGACAGGAACAGGAAGTTGGAGGCTCTGGGGCACTTCCCTCCTCTTAACAAAAAAAAGAAAAACAAGAAAAAGGACTACTTGCACAAAAAAGTATAGCCAAATGTCAATTTGAAGAGTTTGTTTACTCCAAATCATCATTTTGAGTAGGACTTGATGCTGCCCGGGGAGAGAACCTCTTCCAGATTGCAATAGCAGTAGATCCTGCGAGTTCGGGATCGCTTTCTTCACAAAACCCCCACTGGAATTCCACTGCTGCACTCAAATGATGCGTTGGCCACTGCAAACTCTCGCGGAGCCATGCGGCCACCTAGCAAATCTCGTGGTGCTCGCTAATGGCTCGGAATATCTCATCTGCAATCGCAGGCACATGGCAAGTCCCTCACGTGCGCGCAAAAACACATTTCGGGCACACCAACACAAAAAAGCTCCGCTCTGTTGCAGGGTGCTGAGTTTTTCAGCAACTCCGCCTTCTCCGCAGAACACGGACTTGCCAAAACACCCAGGGTTAAAAAAAAGTATCAATATCTCTATAACACTGCGAACTAATGATTCATTGATATATCTTTACCAATATTCACGACGACGTTAATAGTCACCACTTCCAAGCGATGGTACACGGACTGTGCTGGCGGTCACAGCGTCGTCGCGAATATCACGCCTGATTAAAAAAATAAATTATGGACACATAACTTGTGTCACTAACATAAAATGGCGGCGCAACTTTCTATTCAGGTTACATCCAGCCAATCACAGCATTCCCGTTGGCGCATGCATTTCTGAATCATCTCAAAACCACTGTGAAATATACGTGGTCAGAGATATTACTGTAATTTTAAACAAATTTCTCAACAACTACTGAACGGATTTACACCAAATAAGCAAAAGACACATACTTCCCCATGACCATTGAAGGTCCGACCACTTGCATGAAATGTGACAGTCTGACAGAAGGGCTGTCAGTTGGTCGGACCTCCGCTGACAGCCTGTCGGTGGTGGTCCGACTGACATCATAATCAGGCCCTAAGTTAGGAACAACTCAGCCAGTCAGAACACACCATACACACTACACACAGTTATCACAAGCTCACCATGCTGGACATCTGGACATCTGGACACATACCCACTGGCCACACATTGTATCAATGCAAGGTTGAGACCCACCTGCACTTCTTATCAAATGACCAGATTTGTGGCCCTGTGACTAGGCCCAGATTTTCTGTCTCCAGATGAATGTTCAAATTGTTTTATGACACTTCATGTGATGTACAAAAAGACATCAAAAACCAATGTGCTTTGAGACAGTCTTTAATAGTAATTTAGTATTAAACCAACTGTTCCAGCTTCTCTTTCATTTTTTTCCAATTGGAGCAACATTTTGGCGAGTCAGCCTGGACGATTGGTTTTTTGAGACCCACTGCAGCCGAAGAAACAGGGCCCTGCCCTTATGGATTCAAATCTGCACAGCAAGAACGGTGAGTAGATGCCGCAATTTACTGGAAGTTCTGCTGAATCTGCAGGGTGGACATCCATCCTGAGGCTGCTGTCAGTGGGTAAGATACTACATCAGATCCTTAGTCCCACCATTTGGCATCTGGCAAACTAGGAAGAAGCGTAAAAATATAACCTGAGCACCCAGCCATTAAAAGAAATCTGTCATATTTCCTATTTTATATGTCTGAGCTGAGTAGTCACAAGCCTGCCTCATAGGTGATCCCACGGAGGTCACCTTTCTCCTATAGTCAGCACGCTCGGGATGGTGAGGGTTGTTGTCTTGGACTGCTGGGCATGGCTTGTCTCTGGGTGTGATACAGGGACCGCTTGCACTACTGAGTATGACACAGACGGTAAGCATAGGCTCTCAGTGGGTTATAGAGCCAGCATACTGATCTTAATTTTTTTAGTCTAAAAGAGCTATCTTAACACTGATAGTATCTGAAAGAAGGTTTTTCCTCAGTTTTCCTTGCTTTCCAACATCAAGTTGGCAAGCGCGAGAAAAAAAATCCACCTCGCGGTGAGATTTCTCAATGCAGGCGGTCGGTTTCTCAATGTGGGCAGTTGCAACCGCTCGCTTTGAGAAACCTTCTGTTCGCATTAAGAAATTTGCCGCTTGAGCAGAAAATCTTTTCAAGTGGCAGAAATGAAGCAGCGCCCTCTTGCACTGCGCATGGTACCATTTGTTGATTTTCGAGCACTGGACAAAAGCCGGGTGCTGAAAAGCAACTCAAACAGGCATGAGCAAGCGCACTTCACCACTTGCGGAACTTCACGTAGAGCGGCAGAGTTTTTGGGTCACTCCACAAACTCCACTCAGGCTCATAGATATGTAAGTATTTGATTATATATGTTAATGAAATCGTTTTAATATATATATATATTTTTAATTTAATGCATTAGTTTAAGTTTATATGTTTTTATGGAACATTGTATTGTTGGTTCTATACAGTTTTATTTTTTAAATACGGTTTCTGTACCGGTCTTGAGTTCCCGTGTATCGTACGTGACACTGGCACATTGTTGCCATTAAAATCATATATGTACAGTAACGCTTTCAAATTAGTTTGAAGTGAGACTATTTTAATATAGTAAATACTAAAATATAGGAAGGAGCAAATATTAAAGTTTTGATGTTTATCACTGATTTCGAAAAGTTGTGATGGTGTTGTGTTCCATTTTCGGGAATCGCGTCGGGTACGCGATTCCAACTAGGTGTTGGAACTATTCATATAAATATGTATGTGTTTATGTTTTTCATTTTTAGATTATAGTTTTAATTGTGTACAAATAAAAATAATATTTTAATTTTAGTAGTTTTTATTGTTTTTTTAAATCATTTAGTGGAACCGTGATACCATCACGCACAGTTGCGTCACGTATTTCCGGTGTCTCGTATGGTGCACAACTCTAAGGATTTTTCTAAAGTATTAACATGTATATTTAATGATGTTTTTAGTTTACAATAAATGAGGCAATATACTTATAAGAATTTATAATGGTATATACAAATGAAAATGTAATACTTGTTTACATATTTATGTTGGAGGCGCGAAGGGGTTGCGTAGGAGTCGTGTATCCCATTAAAAGGATTTCATTGGTTAAAGTGCTTTCTTTCATATAGAGAGAGAAATCCTAACCATTTTCCTTTTCACTTGGGTGTGGTACTGAACAATATCATTTGTAAAGAAAGCAACCAATTTGAAGGCTCTTTGGTGATTTTTCTTGTGTTTAAGAGAAGATGGCATCCTCTTCTGATTTGCAGCAGGAGGAGGACGACAACATGGAGGAAGAAGAAGAGGAACCTCCAAAGAAAAGGAAAAAAAGTGTAGTGTGGGAATTTTTTACAACTCCTGAAGGGGAGAAAAAGGGGAATGCTTACAAGGTAACGTGAAATATCTGCAGCAAAGTACTATCGCGTAGATCTGAGAGGAAGTACTCTTGTGGTACTTCCTCCGTATTAAGCATCTCAAGACCATGCACAGTGCTCGACTGGCTAGAGCAGAACTACGGCATTTGAAAGAACAGGAAGCAGAACAAGGTGCCAGAAGTGCTTAAGGTGGACCATCATCTGAACCAGGCCAAGTTTTAACTATGCCACTAACTTTGCCTGAGTTCGCCAATGCTAGACTTTTTTGCCCTAAGTGCTCAACTGTGCTTAGTTTCAGAGAGCAAGTAGTTTCTAGGATGCTTGAGACAATAAAAAATCATAGTTGTTTTCCCCCCTGTTGAAGCACACCTTTTGTGCCTTTTTGTTCATTTTTGAAGAAAAATTAAAAAAAATCAAAATGGTTAAAAAAATACCAAAAATATAAACTTATTAATAAAAGATTTTTTTTGCAAGTACTGGGTAAACTGGTTAAAGAAAGAGACAATATATGTTATGTGTATGTTTGTAACAATGTGCATATTTTTGGGGAAAGGTGTGTATGAGTGAGAAGCATATTTACAAGGGCATTGCACCACAGAAACGTCCATTTTAATGATGTTCTTGTGTTGCAATGTCCTGCTCCATATTTTCAAAGTAGCTTCTAGCCACTTAATGTGGTTTAATGCCACCTTGTATATATGACCTTTACTGCAGCAGTCTGCTAAGGCAAAGGGGCAGAAAATTGTTGTTGTTGTTGCTCTTGTACTGCATTACTCATTGATTTTTCACATTGCTCCCTATTTACACGGGTTGTGTAGATATGTGGCAGTGCCAGAAATAAGACCAGGAAAAACCTGGGGCCTCATTTATGAGCACCTTTGCGGCATATTTATATTTATATTTATAAGGCCACACAAAGCTACTTTATGTGGCTTTTCATGGCCTTCTAAAAATGTGCCTCTTTTAAGCAGAACAGCGTGTGAAAGGGGCGTTTCATGAGTATTGCTGTGGGTGTTCTCACGCAACACCCATGGAATCTGAAGCATTTGCAAGATTTACGAGAAATTAAAACCTAAGAATGCGTCAGTTTTAACGCCACCCCAGGGGTAGCATTAGGGAGGCACAACAAGGTGAAATGTTTTCTCTTTTTTTCCATGTGTACTGCTTTGTGCAGCCAGCATCTTCTTAGAGACGTCATTGAGAGTGTCTGTGCCTTTTATGGGTACGTTGACAGATGTAAATAAGGGTATAGATACTAGACTAACTTTTTTTCACACCACATGGTTAGTAAATATTTATAGAAGAAGCTGCATGGATCAGTTTCTGCTTATTATACTGGGCAGCTGGTTATGAAGCTTTCTGTTCAAGTGCTTCCATGAGGCCTGTCAAACAAACAGACCTGTGCCTGTGGGACTAAAAGATGAAGTAGCTGTGACAATATTTTCCCAGGAGTATGATAGACCATTTCTTTTTTAAGTTAGGGTTATCAGCTGTACCACATGTCACACTTCATATAGAAATAGAGACTTAACTGAGACATGGTACTAGTTACATATTCAAACTTGACAGAATATGTTTTCAGTTTGAAGTACTCACATCACTATCTATGGCCTACTTGCAGTGTTCCTTTGCGTAGAGTCATATGGGCTAGGATAGAGGTTAATACATATGTCAACATGTTTTAAACCTCATATTTTCTACCAGTTTCATTAGAGAGGCACAGTTCGCAATGCCAGGACTAACCCAAAATGATAGGCTAACTCCTGTCATGCCACTCTTATGAGCGTCACCATCTTTCAAGAGACCTCAATGAGTGTGTCAGTGCCTTTTAGGTGTAAGATGACACATGTACAGAAGCCTAGAGGTACTAGACTAACTCACTTTCACACCACAGGACTGCCTAGCCAACATATCTGTATTTCTGGGACTGAAGATGAAGTAGCTCTGACAATGTTTGTCCAGGGTAATGATAGACCGTATACATTTTCAGTTATGGTCATCAGCTGTACCACACATGTCAGAATTTATGTAGAAGTACAGACATACCCGAAGTATGGTAGCAGTCAGATATTCAAACTTGACAGAATTAGCTTTCAGTTTCAAGCACACACATCACTATCTATGGCCTATGTGCAGTGCATCTTTACAGAGACCTATATGGACTAAGATAGAGGTTAATATTGTTGGCACCATATTTTAAATCTTATATTTCTCTACCACTTCCTTAAAGAGAGGTGGTGAAGTAGCTCTCACAAGATTTGTGCAGGGGTATGGTAGACTGCATAGTTTTTAAGTTGGGGTCTTCAGCTGCAGCACATGTGTCAGACTACACGTACAAGTAGAGAGACACCCGAGACATTATAGCAGTCAGACATTCAAACTTGACACAAGAACGCTTTCAGTTTAAAGCACACATCTCACCATGTATGGCCTTCTTGCAGTGTACCTTTGCAGAGGCTTATATGGGCTTGGATAGAGGTTACTACATTTGCAACATGTTTTAAACCTCACTTTTCTCTACCTGTTTCATTGGAGAGGCTGAGCTCTCAGTGCCAGGCCTAAGCCAAAATGAAAGGCTGACTCCTGTCATGCCACTCTTCTGAATGTCAGCATCTTTCTACAGACCTTAATGAGTGTGTGAGTGCCTTTTTAGGGGCAAGATGACACATGTACAGACGTTTATAGGTACCAGACTACGTCTGTCTCACACCGCATGCTCTCTAAATTTGTGTAGAAGAAACTGCATGGGTCTCTTTCTGCTCCTTATACAGGGCAGCCGGGTATGAAGCTGTGTGTTCAACTGCTTTCAAGAGATCTGCCTGGCTAAGAGATCAGTGCTTCTGGGACTGAATGCTGATGTAGCTCTTTTGTATTCAATTTCTACATTTTTGAGGCATTCAGAACGTTTATTTGAGAAATGCGGAAAATAAGAGAGAATTTTTGTTGAGACATATGCCTCTGGACAGCACATAATTGATACCTTATCAAAGCTGGAACACACAAATTAACTATTCTGTTGGTTGGCACAGCGTGAGACTTGGTTTGTCATCCAATCACATCTCCCAGTATTTTAATGTATTACAAAACATGTGCAACATTAACACCTGCGTATACATTCACAAGCTGTTTACCAACTCGGCATGCTAAAAAAACAGCAAGAGGCCTTTTGCTCAGGAACAGCACATTTGAAAACCGTGGGTTTAAAAGGTATATCATGTTCGTACCACTCATATAATGTACCAAAAGGAACCGATGTTAAAAATAGACCTTTTCATCTGCTTCAAAACTGCAATGAACAGGGCAGTTTGCCCGCTAAGACTGAGCAGGTCAAAACTGAAAAATAAAATGGTACTAAGTCATTGTTATTATCATTTTATTTTCCCATCCTTACTCAGCTGGTTCGGGGCGGGGATGCTCTGCTCACAGAGCAGGGCAGGATAGGAGTGGTTTGTCCACTCCAAGTACGCATGACTCTTTGGCCAGGGGTCTCGGGGAAGCCAAAGCCTCATGCACACTTTGCATGGTCCCCATCCAGGCTACATTACAGCCTGGTTGGAGAACATGCCCTGGCTCACCTTCCATGTCTGAGCGCCGACTAAGTACAACGCTGCATTGCGGCATAGTGATTGGTTTTGGGGAGCCTGGGAGCCGGGTGCCTTCCGCTTCCTGCCCTGGAGTCCTGGAAGCGGGTGGAGAGGACTGAAAGGGGGTGGCAGCACATAGGAAAGTGTTTCATTTTTTTCCATTCCCTTCCCCCTCTGACCCCCCCACCGCTGTTTAACACCAGCCACCACTGGCAATGAATATTTTTAGGTGTAGCTCTAGCCAAAACCTTTTTTTTACTAAAATAGTTCGCATAATCTACTCACTTGTAGGGGTTTCCAGCTTGTCCTCATCAGTCACTGGTCTGTTGTTGTACTTTTTAAATTTTTCTTCCGCCTATGACAGCATCCAGCACAGGGCAATCTGCTTGTTCACAAAGTGCACGTCCACACGCAAAGTAATTTCCTCCAGTTCAAGGGACTTCTGTGGCAATGCGTGCATTTTCAGGCCAAATAAATATTTTGAATTTCTAACAATTGCCCCATCAATACATATTACAAATACCATGATAAATCACAACAAGCATTGACAAATCCAAAAGGCTAAGCACCAACTCAAGAGCTATTGGCTTTGTCATTGTGTGCTTCATTACCACTCTAAGTATAAACCATTGAAGTGTTTCTACGACTGCTTCAGTTGCTGGTTGCAATTGACACCCTCGTCTGGTTCACAGCATGCTGCACACAACAGAAGGAACAGGCTTCGGTGTGGGGCACATTGGCACTTCATACAAGTGCCCCTTCTATAACGCGCACAAAATCCGCACTTCAGACATGGTTTAATCCCTTGGTGCATGTGTGGATACATTCTGCAATTGGGGCCAGCATACATTTTAGACACAGCACACTGCACACAACAAAAGGAACAGGCTGTGGTGTGGGGCACATTAGCATCTCTTTCACAATCCATCACCAGTTATGGTTTCCTGTTCCGATAAGTCACTTTTGCACCCTTTTCAGCTAGCTGTTGTAGGTGTGCACTTGCATAACTCTCACCAGATTCCTTATCTACAGGTTCCATTACTAACTCAAACTCAGTTTTTGAGACAGCAGTGATGACATCCCCAAACAAGCCTTCTGTTTTAGTGCAGACATAATTCAACAGCAAACCACATAATTGCACTCAACAACAAAATTATGTAACACACCACATACATTCTATCCACACCACATAATTCAAGATCATACCACAAAATTCAACAGCACACTACATTATTAAGTTCCATTATATAACACTCCACAACACAAAATATCATTCTACATATTTACACTCCATGATACACAATCCCACTCCACATAATTACAACACAATACCACATCTTTGTTATCCACATAATTCCACAGAACACCATACCTCTTAATTCCACTACACAAATCCACTTCACACCACACAAAGCCACGCCACATAATGCCACACCTAACCATTCCAAACCAACAAACAATATTCCACTACACAACACGTACATACACTCCACTCCATAACATATAAGTAAAACACATTTATAACATCCAATAGCTCTAAGTTGCGTTTTACATTAATTTCTAAAGCACATGCTTTTGCCTTAGGGGGTCTGTATCAATTATTAATCATGCATTAAATCCTGTTTGGGGGTCACTTCGTAGGCCTTATCTGTTAGTGCCCGCTCTCGTTTTTTTCGTTTTCACTGTATTTTGCCTGCTCCTCTGGGCTACTGTGTCTGTCTTCCGGTGCTACCTTTTCTTGTATTTTTTTTGTCGTCCTGCCCCCCTCTCCCTGTAGCTCCCTGGTTCCTTTTCCTCCGTAGCTCTCTGATTGTTTTTTTCCCACCGCTGCGTTCCCTGTGGCCCCGCCACCTCACTCGGCCATTTTCCCCCCACCCACCTCCCAGCTGCTCCTCCCTCCCACCTCCCCTTATTAATGGTGGCCGCTGCGCAACTGCGTGCAGTGGTCATGCCGCTGGTGCTCCGAAGGCGCGCCTAAGGCAAGCCCATCTGTGCCCATCCATGCTTGGACCGTGCCCAGCACCAGACCCCCTGACCCCCACGAGCACCACGACGCAAGATGCCTCTACGACACTAACTGCCTCCATGCACTCAACGCCGGATGATCTACCACCTGCTTCCAGACCACCCGAAGCTCACCCACAGACCCTTCACCTGCGAAACTGCAGCTTCACCAGTCAGCAAACACCTGCGCGTCCTGCCCCTCCCACCATGGCAGGTCGAAACCATCTCCGGTGCGTACTACTCAACACCCGCTCCATCCACAAGCACACTGTTGAACTCTGGGACCTGCTCGACTCATTCTCCCCCGACGTCGCATTCCTTACTGAAACCTGGATGAACCCCGCGTCGGCGCCCGACATTGCCATAGCCATAACGGATGGCTAGAAGATCACCCACAGGGACTGCACCAACAGACCAGGAGGAGGAATCGCCATCTTCCACTGGAATACCCTTAGAATCTCGACCAGCACCGAAGACACACTCAGCACCGCCGAACACCTGCACTTCCAGATCCACATCGATCCCAACACCACCCTCAGAGGAACCCTCATCTACAGACCCCTCGGACCTCGTCCACAGTTCAGCGACTCCATCACAGACATCGTCAGCCCGCACGCACTGGCCTCCACAGACTACATCCTCCTTGGAGACCTGAACTTCCACCTCGAGAACACCAACGACAGTAACTCCACCACCCTGCTCGACAACTTCGCCAGCCTCGGACTCAAACAACTCGTCACAACACCCACCCACTCCACCAGACACACGCTTGACCCAATCTTTTCCGCCACCAACCACATCACCTTCAGCCACACCACCGAACTCCACAGGACCGACCACCGCTGCATCCACTTCTCCTTCAAGAAAAACACCGCACACAACCACCCGCAACGAATCCCCCACTGCAGCTAGAACAAAGTCACCGAAGACCAGCTAATCACCAACCTCGCCCTAGACCCACCGACCAACCACACCGACAACAACACAGCCGCATGAAACCTCAGGCAATGGATCGACGACTGTGCCAACACCCTCGCCCCATTCAAGAAACCCTCCAACAGATGCACTGACAGAAGGGCCATCTGGTTCACCACCGACCTCCAATCATCCAAGCAGACTTGCCGAAGACTTGAGAAGAAGTGGCGCCACGAACAGACACCGGACAACCACGCAGTCCTCTAGAACGCCAGCCGCAGACACCGCCAACTCATTCGAACCGCCAAAAGGACCTCCTTTAAGGAACGCATCGACAACAATGCACACAACAGCAAAGAGCTCCTCACCATCATGAAGGAACTCACCAACCCCAGCTCCAGCTCTAACGACATCCTGCCATTACAAGACCTCTGTGATTCGCTAGCCACCTTCTTCCACCGCAAGATCACAGACATCCACAACAGCTTCAACACTCTGACCCCTGACAGCCACCAACACCTCAAACTCACTGCCCCCCAGCCACACCGGCCTCCTGATCTCTTGGAACCATGTCAACGATGACAAGACCATCAAAACCGTGAACACCATCCCCTCCGGCACACTGTCAGACCCCTGCCCCCACCACATCTTCAACAAAGCGTGCTCCATCATCGTACCCCAACTCCAGAAGATCATCAACAGCTCCTTCGAGACCGCCACCTTCCCGGAGAGCTGGAAACACACCGAGATCAACGCCCTACTCAAGAAACCCAAGGCGGACCCAACGGACCTTAAGAACTTCCGGCCTATCTCCCTGCTCCCGTTCCCGGCGAAAGTCATTGAGAAGATCATCAACAGACAACTGACCCGCTTCCTCGAAGCAAACGCCACCCTGGACTAGTCCCAATCCAGATTCTGCAGCAACCACAGCACCGAAACTGCCCTCATCACCGACAACATCAGGACCCTGCTGGACAATGGCGAAACCGCTGCCCTCATCCTCTTAGACCTCTCAGCCGCCTTTGACACCGTCTGCCACCACACCATACACACATGCCTCCAAAATGCAGTGATCCGTGACAAAGCACTGGACTGGATCACCTCCTTCCCCACCGACAGAACCCAAAGAGTCCACCTCCCTCCATTCCGATCTGAAGCCACCAAGATCGCCTGCGGCGTACCCCAAGGATCATCCATCAGCCCAACCCTTTTCAACGTCTACATGACACCGCTCACCAACATCCTCCGATCGCTTGCACTCAACATCGTCTCATACGCCGACGACACACAGCTGATCCACTCCCTCACCAAGGACCCCACCACCGCCAAGACCAACTTCTACGAAGGAATGAATGCTGTTGCTGAATGGGTGAAGAACAGTCGCCTGAAGCTGAACTCGGACAAGACGGAGGTCCTCATCCTCTGCACCACCCCCACCTCCTAGGACAACTCCTGGTGGCCGGCCTCGCTAGGAGCTGTATCGACACCCACCAACCACGCACGCAACCTGGGGTTCATCCTGGACGCATCTCTGTCAATGGCCCAGCAAGTCAATGCTGTATCCTCCGCTTGCTTCAACACCCTCCACGTGCTTCGCAAGATCTACAGCTGGATCCCCACTGAAACCAGAAGGACGGTCACCCAGGCCCTCATCACCAGAAGGCTAGACTGCGGCAACGCCCTCTACGTGGGAATCACAGCCAAACTCCAGAAAAGACTTCAACGCATCCAGAACGCCTCCGCATGCCTTGTCCTCGCCTGCCACAGCCACATCACTGTCCACCTGTGAGGCCTGCACTGGCTCCCCGTCAACGCTCACAAATCACTCCACGACGCCGGACCAACAAACCTCAACAAACTACTCACCTTCTACGCTCCCAACCACCAGATTTGATCCTCTGACCTCTCCCTTGCCACCGTCCCACGCATCCACCAAACTACCTCCGGCGGCAGATCTTTTTCCCACCTCGCCACCAAGACATGGAACACCCTCCCCATCCACCTGCGACAGACCCAGGACCTACTGACCTTCAGGAGACTTCTCAAGACCTGGCTGTTCGAGCAGTAGCAATTTACTTCCCCCCATAGCACCTTGAGACCCTCGCGGGTGAGTAGTGCACCCTGCAAATGTTTGATTGATTGATTGAAACGTTATATAGTTTGTTAATTGGAAAACATTTAAAAGGTTTAAATAAACAGGGAACAAAAAAAAACATTTAAAATGTATAGCTACAATTGATGTGTGGGACGGGCGTTATTTTTACAAACACAATTGCACAGTTCCACATCACAAACATGAACTCAACACTTTTCCATTACATATAACATAATTCAATAAGAAACCACATAACACAAATCAACAATTACACAAAACACCACAGATACAAAATCCACACCACTTAATTCAACATCGCACCACAAAATTACAACAGCACACCACATAATAAAACTCCAATACCTAACACTCCACAGCACAAAATACCATACCACAAAATTGCTCTCCATAACACACAATCCCACTCCACAAAACTCATATACACTAAATACCACAACATTTCTATTCACATAATTCAACTGCACAACATACTACATAATTTAATTACACACCACATACATCTACTCCAATCCAAAACACATAAAAAAACAATTACATTTACAATGCCAATAGCTCTAACTCTCGCAAATGTGAGACCTATTGCATTGCAAATGCTTGTTTATCTAGTAGTCATGTTTGCAGAGTGGTGGAAAAAAAGGGCTGGGCAGCTGACCAGCTGTCAGGAATCCCGCTGTGTAGGAATTACAGGAGGCATCAGGAGTGCTTCTTTGCCCCCAAGGTCCTTCAGAAGTAAAGTGGACTTCATCCCCCAGCCAGTAGTACACCTCCAGCCATGTTTTCTGAGTGGTGGAGAAAGGGGGCATGGCCTCTGAAGACCTCTTAGCAATCCCACTGTGTGGGACTTATTGGAGATAGAAGGATGGTTAGTTGGCCTCTAAGGACGTCCTTGGGGGCCAACTACCCCTCCTATTGCCTCCTGTAAGTCCCATACAGCAGAATTGCTGAAACCTGATAGCAGGCACGCCCCCTTTCTCTACCACTCTGCAAATCCGGCTCCTGGTGCTCTACTGGTAGGGGGGGTGAAGTCCCCTCAGCTATAGAGGGTCCTTGGGGCCAACAACCCCTCCTTTTACCTTCAACAGATCCCACACAGAGGGTTTACTGAGAGGTTTTTGGTAGCCATGTCCCCCATCTCCTCCACTCTGCAAACGTGCCTCCTGGTGCACTACGAGTTGAGGGGTAAAGTCCCCTTTTGCCTCTTGAGGGTATTTAGGGGCCAACTAGCCCTCCTGTTATGTCCAATAAGGCCCACACAGCTGGATTGCTGAGAGTTGTCCAGAGGCCATGCCCCCTTTCTCCATCACTCTACACACACCTGGCACACTGCAGTCTGGGGGAAGAAGTCCACTTTAGTCCTACGGCCCTCAGCAACAAGGAGAAATCATCCCCCCACCAGCAGTGCACAAAGAGACACATTTGCAGAGTGATGGAGAAAGGGGTTGTGGCATCTGACCACGTCTCAGCAATTCAGCTGTGTGTGCCTTACTAGAGGACTCAGTGGATCCACGACCCCTCCCGATCTCATGCTGAGATTTGTTTGGCTGCCAACACTTATTGGTTTGAAGGTTGAACTGAGTCACTGAAAACACTTTTTTTTAAAAGAGAAAAGGGGGCATGGTAGAAACAACCTGACCCCAGTTAGGGTCTCAAAAAGCATTTTAACAAAAAATATTTTGTCAGGGGTTGAGTAGGTTCCACGCCTCCTGCCGAAATTAAAAAAGAAAAATGAAGTGTGGGCTCCTGTGCTCCATTCAATATAGGACCCTGGGTGGGCCAGGTCTCGGGGCAAGGATCATCCATCAGCCCAACCCTTTTCAACGTCTACATGACACCGCTCACCAACATCCTCCGATCGCATGCACTCAACATCGTCTCATACGCCGACGACACACAGCTGATCCACTCCCTCACCAAGGACCCCACCACCGCCAAGACCAACTTCTACGAAGGAATGAATGCTGTTGCTGAATGGGTGAAGAACAGTCGCCTGAAGCTGAACTCGGACAAGACGGAGGTCCTCATCCTCTGCACCACCCCCACCTCCTAGGACAACTCCAGGTGGCCGGCCTCGCTAGGAGCTGTATCGACACCCACCAACCACGCACGCAACCTGGGGTTCATCCTGGACGCATCTCTGTCAATGGCCCAGCAAGTCAATGCTGTATCCTCCGCTTGCTTCAACACCCTCCACATGCTTCGCAAGATCTACAGCTGGATCCCCACTGAAACAAGAAGGACGGTCACCCAGGCCCTCATCACCAGAAGGCTAGACTGCGGCAACGCCCTCTACGTGGGAATCACAGCCAAACTCCAGAAAAGACTTCAACGCATCCAGAACGCCTCCGCATGCCTTGTCCTCGCCTGCCACAGCCACATCACTGTCCACCTGTGAGGCCTGCACTGGCTCCCCGTCAACGCTCACAAATCACTCCACGACGCCGGACCAACAAACCTCAACAAACTACTCACCTTCTACGCTCCCAACCACCAGATTTGATCCTCTGACCTCTCCCTTGCCACCGTCCCACGCATCCACCAAACTACCTCCGGCGGCAGATCTTTTTCCCACCTCGCCACCAAAACATGGAACACCCTCCCCATCCACCTGCGACAGACCCAGGACCTACTGACCTTCAGGAGACTTCTCAAGACCTGGCTGTTCGAGCAGTAGCAATTTACTTCCCCCCCATAGCACCTTGAGACCCTCGCGGGTGAGTAGTGCACCCTGCAAATGTTTGATTGATTGATTGAAACGTTATATAGTTTGTTAATTGGAAAAAATTTAAAAGGTTTAAATAAACAGGGAACAAAAAAAAACATTTAAAATGTATAGCTACAATTGATGTGTGGGACGGGCGTTATTTTTACAAACACAATTGCACAGTTCCACATCACAAACATGAACTCAACACTTTTCCATTACATATAACATAATTCAATAAGAAACCACATAACACAAATCAACAATTACACAAAACACCACAGATACAAAATCCACACCACTTAATTCAACATCGCACCACAAAATTACAACAGCACACCACATAATAAAACTCCAATACCTAACACTCCACAGCACAAAATACCATACCACAAAATTGCTCTCCATAACACACAATCCCACTCCACAAAACTCATATACACTAAATACCACAACATTTCTATTCACATAATTCAACTGCACAACATACTACATAATTTAATTACACACCACATACATCTACTCCAATCCAAAACACATAAAAAAACAATTACATTTACAATGCCAATAGCTCTAACTCTCGCAAATGTGAGACCTATTGCATTGCAAATGCTTGTTTATCTAGTAGTCATGTTTGCAGAGTGGTGGAAAAAAAGGGCTGGGCAGCTGACCAGCTGTCAGGAATCCCGCTGTGTAGGAATTACAGGAGGCATCAGGAGTGCTTCTTTGCCCCCAAGGTCCTTCAGAAGTAAAGTGGACTTCATCCCCCAGCCAGTAGTACACCTCCAGCCATGTTTTCTGAGTGGTGGAGAAAGGGGGCATGGCCTCTGAAGACCTCTTAGCAATCCCACTGTGTGGGACTTATTGGAGATAGAAGGATGGTTAGTTGGCCTCTAAGGACGTCCTTGGGGGCCAACTACCCTTCCTATTGCCTCCTGTAAGTCCCATACAGCAGAATTGCTGAAACCTGATAGCAGGCACGCCCCCTTTCTCTACCACTCTGCAAATCCGGCTCCTGGTGCTCTACTGGTAGGGGGGGTGAAGTCCCCTCAGCTATAGAGGGTCCTTGGGGCCAACAAGCCCTCCTTTTACCTTCAACAGATCCCACACAGAGGGTTTACTGAGAGGTTTTTGGTAGCCATGTCCCCCATCTCCTCCACTCTGCAAACGTGCCTCCTGGTGCACTACGAGTTGAGGGGTAAAGTCCCCTTTTGCCTCTTGAGGGTATTTAGGGGCCAACTAGCCCTCCTGTTATGTCCAATAAGGCCCACACAGCTGGATTGCTGAGAGTTGTCCAGAGGCCATGCCCCCTTTCTCCATCACTCTACACACACCTGGCACACTGCAGTCTGGGGGAAGAAGTCCACTTTAGTCCTACGGCCCTCAGCAACAAGGAGAAATCATCCCCCCACCAGCAGTGCACAAAGAGACACATTTGCAGAGTGATGGAGAAAGGGGTTGTGGCATCTGACCACGTCTCAGCAATTCAGCTGTGTGTGCCTTACTAGAGGACTCAGTGGATCCACGACCCCTCCCGATCTCATGCTGAGATTTGTTTGGCTGCCAACACTTATTGGTTTGAAGGTTGAACTGAGTCACTGAAAACACTTTTTTTAAAAAGAGAAAAGGGGGCATGGTAGAAACAACCTGACCCCAGTTAGGGTCTCAAAAAGCATTTTAACAAAAAATATTTTGTCAGGGGTTGAGTAGGTTCCACGCCTCCTGCCGAAATTAAAAAAGAAAAATGAAGTGTGGGCTCCTGTGCTCCATTCAATATAGGACCCTGGGTGGGCCAGGTCTCGGGGCAAGTTTCCATATGAATGAATGGGGTACTCATACAGCACCCCCGTACCCCAGTGACCGCTACCTCCCCATGGCAATGACATTCAAACTGATGTGGGGGTCTGCACAGACCCGCAGCCCTGGGGACCTCCACCTACTCTGGGCCATTGAATTAAATGAATGCAGGGGAGATTCTTATGGCCTCCACCCTGGGGACCACTGCATCCCTGGGACTCAGTGAGACAAATTTGGGGGTCTATGCGACCCTCTGCAGCCCAGGGGACCTCCACCTCCCCGGGTAAATTAAATAAAAATACATTGGGGGCTCCACTCACCATGAAGCCCCGGAGACCGCCCTCTCTCTGGGGCAACTCTCTAAAATTATATATAGAGCGGCACAGCACCCACAGCCTCGGGGACCACCACCTCCCTGGGGTTTAATTACATTGGAGGGGACCATTCAGCCCCCATTGTAAAGCCCTAGATGGCCCACAGGACCGCCACCCCCAGGGCTGATCTGCAGCAATGTACCAGGGTGCCCACCCCCTGAAAACTGCAGTCTGCTATGAATGGGCGGGCGCACCGGTCTCGCCAAGCCATAGCAAGCAGTGCTCTGCTTTCAGCAAGTGAGAGCAGAAAATTCTCTAGTTTGCTGAAAGCAGAGCATGTCTGTCTCCCTGCCTGCTGTCAAGTGAGTAGGGATACAGACACATTGCTTTGAGATCCAGGGATCTGCATGGTAGCAGCTCCCTGGCTCACAAAGCAATGCCGGCTCCTGCGGAAGGCAGGGAGCCAGCACGGAACGTGGAGGCCTCAAGGCTCCCCCTTGCTGGAAGCAGAGCATTTGCTATGGATTTGCAGGAGCGGTAAGCTCCTGTCAAGCCACAGCATACAGCCAAGTCCCGGGGATGGTAACTTCGGGACATAGCAGGAGTCCGCCCTGGGGGTGGTGGTCCCAAGGGCTATTTATGGCTCCAGGAGTGTGACAGTGCAGTCTCCCTCCTTTGTTATTGGAAGATCTGCCCCAGGGAGGTGGCCCCCCATTTAAAAAAAATAAACTTGGGGAGGTGGTGGTCCCCGGGACCGGGGGTTCACTGAGTCCCCCACTAAATCTTGTTTATAGCCCCAGGGAGGTGGTGTTCCCTGGAGCCAGGGGGAGGTTGGAGAGGCACCCTATAGAACACATAAGCCCTGGGTAGGTGGTCATCCCTGGGGTACGAGGGGTCGCTGAGGGCCCCCTATTTGTTGCTCATGTATGGCCCTGGGGCATCGAAGAGGACCCTCCATTTATCATTAAACAAGCTCCAGAGAGAAGTTTTAATTTCTTTTAATGATTCCACAACTACTAAATGGATTTACACCAAATCACAAAAAGGCACTTCCCTTGACCAACATCTACCTTTCTGTCAAATTTGGTGTAATTCTATTCAGCAGTTCCAGCTGTAGCCGTGTCTAAAGTTCCTATGGAAATTAAGATGGGTAAAATGCATTTTGGGGATTCTCTTTGACCACCATAAAAATTCATGACAAGAGCTGAAGTGAGCAGCAAACTAGTTTTAAAATTTTTGTGAGGATTTATCAAACAACGCCAAAATTATTGGCAAATGAAAAAATGTTCTTCCTATGAAACTACATCCTAACTATAACTATTGCCATTGTACTCTATAAACAGGATGCCAATTGACTCCACCACACTTTGCAGCACTATAGTGCACTGTACACCAATGCACTATAAAAAGCAACTAGACTGTATGCCAATCTACCCTATTGTAGTCTACATCACTTTCCAATACTGTGTGACACCCCACTACTATCTACTGTACAACACGGTACTTCATTCATGACACTTTGTTCAACTGTATGTTCAACTGTATGATGCACCACAACACTCTGCTGCACTCCACACCACTATAGTCTATGACACGCCACTCCACTCTATGTCACTTTACTCCACTCTACACTACCCCACTCCAATGTACTTCACTCCACTGTACTCCAGTTTATACCACTCTACGCCACTGTCCTATATCCTGTTCTACCACTGTCTGACACTCTACTCCACGTAATGCAACTCCACTCTACAACACTGTACTACACTCTTTGCCACTTCATGCCATTTTATTAATCCACTCTATGCCACTGTATTACACTGTATAACACCCAACAACATGCCACTCACTTTCCCTCTACGATATGTCACTCCACTGTCCTCTATGACACTCCACTTGAAGGTGCACTCTATGACACTCTACTTCACCTTACTCTACTCCTCTCTATGACAGTCTATGACACCCTACTCTACTGTTGACATAATAATAATAATATAATAGTTTATTGTTCAGTTAATTAAAACCTTAACAATATTACATACAGAATTTCAAAAAATTCCTAGAATTTACATTATTGTATTCTAAAAAGCATCATAAGATATACACAATTGTTAAAATATTCTCCATGTTGCCTCATAGAGCTACTTTAGCTTTCAGTTCTTTTTCATGAATGCGTAAAAACATTATCAATTTGCAGTTCAATTGGGAATCGGTTGAGTCCAGTCCTCTTATAATAGCGGTTCTACACGATTTTATGCCTCTGTCCAAGAATGATCTCCGTAAAAATTTAATTTGCGCTGGTTGCAGTATCTTACAGTGGCATACAAGATGAACCAAATCTTCCTTTTTGTTGCCACAAAGCGGGCATATTTGGTTCTCCAAATGCATCCATTGCGGGGCATCCGCAAGAGTGGGGGACCTTCCAAACCGCAAAGCCATTAATTGTCTTTTTATATGAATAGAAAAAACAGAGTCCAAATAGGCCTCTTGTTTCAGTATTTTATAGCTATTGATCACTGACCAAGAAAATATGCCTTTATCAATCAGCAACGAATGGAACTTTGCGGCTTTGTTTAGTGCTAGCTTGAAAGTTGGGTAGGGCATATTTTTAGTCCAGAGATCAATAGTACAAGTAACCTTTAGCGCATGTTCCAAGAATTTATAGGCTGGCGAGTTTTTATCCTGTTACAATTCCTGCCATAAGGATTCGTTTAGACTATTTTCCTCTACATTTAGTTTTATCTGATACCAAACCTTTATCTATGTGTAGAGTCTTCCCAATGTTTCATTTAATAGCCCAAACTCTAAGCGCATTTGCGCTGGTGAGGCGGTCTTGGAGAGCTGTAGAACCTTTTCATAAATACTTGTTATTAGCTTGTTTAGAGTTTCTGAATCCTTCCCGTGTGTCAAAAGGCCACGCCGGATTCTCCACGGAGACAGAATGAAGCCAATTCCCAATGCCCACCTCCCGGAGCTCACTGTTTTAGAGCAGCTGCTCCAGGCCAGGGGAAAGGGGAGTGGGACATAGAAAAGACACTTGTGCTGGACCTGAACTCCTTCTTCTCCTATTATTGGATTGTTGCTGGAGCACCTAATAAACAGAAGAAGACAACACTTCAATAATGTACATACTAACAATCTTCTAACTACTTCATACTGACTCCCTCTTCCTACCCCTATCAGGTTGCGTGTGAGTAATTGCTCCTCTTCTTGATGTTGTGAGGTAAGTCAGCTTAGTGTTGGAAAATACTGTTGTTATCTAATGCACATAGGAAATATGAATCACAGTTAACCACACCTCCTAACTGTATACCCTATCTAACTCACAGGTCTGTCTTCATACCTTTTCCGTTAGAATTCTGTCTTTCTAAATTTGTACAATTAGAAAATTCTGAATAGAAGTGGTATTGAATTCTTGGAGCCTGATAATCCAAAAGTTCAAGAATTGCTCCAAACAGTTCTTTTACAGTCTTGGTACGTTTAGTGTCTGAGGCAAATTCCTTATGCTCAGCTCCTTAGGAGAGGAACGCGCAAAGGGGACCAGGCTAGGAAAAAAGGAGGGAGGACAGAAATAGGAAAGTTTGCATGGGAGTAGGGGTAAAGAAAAATGAGCTTGTGCTGTAGAAGGCTCTTAGTTTAATGATTCATCTTCTTGAGGAAACCTCTGGAAATAGGCAGTCTACGCTTACTTGTTTGCTGTCTGCTTAGGTTATGACCACTCGATCACCAGAAGTTCCACGGTAAGCCTACCGGAGCAAAGGACTACGAGCAGCCACTGTCGGAATCTCGGATTCTCAAAGTCGTTCGGACTTGCGATACAGAGAGAGAACTTCTCTCACCATGGAAGCTCTCTGCTATCTCTGTGATTCTGCGGAGCACTTCCGCAAACCGGTACTGCGGATAATTGTCTCTGAAACTTCCCCAGCGCAGTCAGGAAACTAGCGTGGGATGAAACAGTAAGACGCTAAAAAACCTCCTGATATTTTGAAGAGCGTCTCTCAAAAACTTCTACTCTCGTCAGGATTCAAATTGAAGTGCGCAGTAGAACGCGCACGCGCTGAGCATGAAATCTCGAGTCTCCCGAGACTTCGCTATTCTTTTGCAAATACTCCATGTAAGTAGGGAAACAGGGCGGCCATCTTTAAAAGGGGTCTTTCTCTATTTCAAACATTTACCCAGTATTTGAAAGAGGAAGGTTTCACAATGACTCTATGTTTCCAACTTTATTCTTCATTACAGCAATGAGGTTCACCTGATTCCTGAGACCGTGCATAGCGGCACTGGCGTATGATAGTATTGGCAGTACTTTAGCAGAAATAGTAATCAGTAGCGGTCTTAATGAAGGTCCCTCCAGTTTCTTTGCTGGTGCTTTAAGGGCATATGTTAGGGCCCCCGCTCGCTGCATTTTATATATTTTTGTTGGGTCTCGAAAGGATAACTTATCATCTACATAGAATCCCAAATACTTGTAGCATGATACATTCTCTAATAAGTTGCCCTTTAGCCTGATGTTATGATGACAGGCTATTCGATTTGTAATGAGCATTGATTTAGTTTTGGATAAATTGAGTTCCAATTTCTTTACAGACAGAAATTCAGATAGTTTGTTTAATAGTCTTATCAAGCCCACCTTAGTTAAGCTCAAAAGAACAATATCATCTGCGTAGGCAAGATGCGACAATTGTAGTTTGCCCAACTTTGGTGAATGTGGGTTAATTCCATCAAGCTTTCCCGATAGGTCTGAGATGAATAAATTAAATAGGTGCGGGCCAATACGCACCCCTGTTTTAGACCCATGGTGGTATACAACTTTGTGGAAATTCTAGCTCCATTCCCAAGCTTCACACGAACCCAGGTATCTGTATAAAACAGCAGTAGACCCCTAAGTATTCTCTCCGGTATATTCCAGGATTTAAATTTAGTCCACATTAGTTTCCGGTCTACGCTGTCAAAAGCAGCTTTTAAATCTATATAGCACAGATGTAGGTCCTGTTTCTTGTTTTTACATTTCTCAGCAATCAGTGAAATTGACAGGATATTGGAGATAGTTCCGATGCCCTTTCTAAATCCTGTTTGATTTTTGGGAATTAAATTATATTCCCTTCACCAGTCAACCAGATCTTTAAGGATAAGTGTGGCAAAATACTTAGCTTTGACGTCCTGTAAGGCAATTAGCCTATAATTTGTAGGGTTGGATCTGTCTCCTCCTTTGTAAATAGGGGTAATGATTGATCCCTGCCAACTATCTGGAACTAGATTAATTATTTCTGCATCAGTGTAAAGTTTTTCCAAGTGCGAGCTCCAATACTCCGAATCATATTTAAAAGTGGCTTGCGGAATGCCATTCGAGCAAGGAGCTCTATCACTTTTACCTTTGTTTATTATATTTATTATGTCCTCTTGTATAAAATGACTGATTTGTCTGTGAAATCAATTCATACTCAGGTGCCTGCATCACAATCAGCGATTGGCAATCGTCCACGTCTTGAAGTTGTTTCTGTTTAAATTTCTCCCTGAGAAAATTAACCCATTCCTGCTCTTGTATATATGATGTTAATGCATTTCGAGGTCTTGACAAGTTATTTATTGTCTGCCAAAATGTATTCAAGTTTAAATGTCTTATGTTGTAAATTAGTTTAGACCAGAAACTCTCTGCTTTCATTTTTTTTAAATTCTCACATTCTCTTTATAAATTGTTTTCTTAGTTGTTGAAATATTTACCAGATTATCCTCCCGGATTTATCTAAACGCAGATTCCTTTGTGCTCTTCTTAGTTCTCTCTTTAGCATTTGTAGATCATTTGGTAGATCTTTCGTTTGATCGCATCTTTCAACCCTGATTTCAGGTTCTTTCATTATTTTTGCTAATTTATTTAGAAAAAGTGACCAAGCTTGTATTCTGTTCGAGGGCTCTGTTGTTTGTTCTGCCAGGAGAACCTTTAGTGTTAAAAACAAATCTGTTTTGGTTGCATTTGTCCATTTCAGACGTTTTAGATTAATTGAAGTAATTTTGCCCTCTGGTGTATGAGTAAGATTACATCTCAAGGTGGTGTACTCTATGAAGAAAAGAGCTAATGATGGCATCAGAAAAAGTGTTATAAGTGTGAAATCTAACGTTGATTGCGCCCTTGGGCAGTTATATTTTTTTTCCGGCGAGCGATCTTCGTCCGTTCTTCCGTTAAGCATACGCATACCTTGGAACTCAAGATCTGTTGCTAGTTGCGAACCAATACGGTCCACACCACAAGTCCCAGCATGATTTTGCTGTGGAACACACCAAAATGAATTATCTACAGTTAAGATTTCATCTTCATCCGGCATAAATATCAGATTGGAATTAAAATCTCCTGTCGCTATTAGGTTCCATGTGGGCTCAGTACAGCGTAATCTTGATATTTTTTTAGTTAGAAGGGCATTTTTTCTCCTTTTTTATTTGAGCCTTCGGTTGTGTATAGTAATTAATTAATAACATTGTATTACCTGTACTTGAGTGTTGAACTGAATATTTTACAGGTTGTATACTAGGATCCGGAGATTTCAGCTGTTCCGTTGTTATTTTTGTAGCTGTGGACACGTATACTATCAATCCGCCTATTGCGCGACCATATTGCTTGCATTTTTCCGCAGTTACTGTATAGTGGGTGTAACCTACTATCTGAATCTCTTCCTGCGACCAAGTCTCCCGCAGGGCTATTATATCACAATCTGCCCACTCCTTAAGTGGAAGGCCTTCCTCAAGTAATCGTCTGGCTCCAGCTATGTTCCAAGATAACATGTGTATACCACTTGTTTCAGAGGTGGTAACCATAACTCTCTTATGTCAGACACTGATTTTTTTGCCTAATATACTGGGTAGCCAGTTCCATTGATCTTGATTTCGTTCAGTCTCCCTTTGTGCTTCTGTGACTAATCCCTCTGAAATCTGGGCTGTACCACTCCTACCCTTTGCGTTATATAAAATTGAGTAAACCTGTGCGGAAACTGCCTTTTGATTTGTTTTCCTTTTACTATCCTGCTTTTCAATTCCTTTCAGTGGAAATGGATAACGAGGTATTACCGGTGCTATTATTTGAGTTCCCCAGGCTAAAACTTGATCCGAGCTACTTAGTATTAACTGTGCTAACTCTGGCGTCTGCCATGTAGTTAGTGTTCATTCTTTTGTTGTATTATTATCTCCTGGTAGAAATTGGACTGCTACACGATCTGACGATTGTATGCGTTTTAGTTCCTGAATTTCTGTCATAAGTTTCATAATATTGCCTCTATTTAAGATATCATAATTGCCCTGCGTTTCATATTCTGGGGTCTATATTAACTGGTGAGTTACCTGGGTACTAGATACCGTTCCCCTTCTTATATCTTTGTCTTCCATATTCTTAGACTGAGATTTAATTTGATTGGGAATACAGATGCTTAGATGACCATAAGAGGGACACTGCTGCTTAGTTTGTATAAGATTTTGAGATACTACTGGATTACATTGATCTGCCACTTCTGTTACTGAATTTTGAGGTAAAAAAGTTGTGTCTACTTTCTCAGCATATTTAATTGCCCAAGTAACAGATTTCCAATTATTAGTATGAGTAGGTTTGCTGTTTAACACTAGATCCGTTCTTAATTTTTGAGTACTTAACAGAGTATCTGGCTTCATTGCAACAGACTTTTTTGGAGTATTTAAATTTCCCTCTGTGATGATCCATTCTTTTCCTACTTCTTCCTTGTTTTCTTGTAACTGTCACCGCGTTGATGAGGACAGGTCGTGTTTTTCAAGCTTGCCACATTGTCTAACTCATTATATATTCTATTACTTTCTTCACGCTTTACTGTGGCGACTATAAGTGTACCCTTTAGCTCAATTTTTATGGGATCTTTAAATGATGCTGATGAGCAGTCCTCGATTTACATTAAAGTTGTATTATTAATGTAATTCCTGGGGGCTACCTCCTTTTCCTTATATGTGCCTTTGTCCTTCACTAGAAATATTTATGTTACTTATAACACTATCCAGTGTTGTTCTAGGACGATATACTTGTTGGAGCTCACCTGCTGTTGCTTTAGAAAAGATGGAATATATTCTATTGCCTTGCTGCGGTTTTGGATCATTTGTCCTGTTTCTTGCTTTCCTTTCCTTCTTCTTTTGCCTTCTAGATTGAGGCCTCATCTTTTCAGGTTGCTCTGTTATGACATTGGTTCAGTTCTTATAACATCCTCCGTCTCAGCAGCGGGAAGTTGAAATTCTTTCTTTTGTTCTTGAGTTGTATTTATAGGTGCCTGTGCATGGTTCTGATTTACAATTACCTCTGATTTTATTGTATGGGCAGTCTCTAAATTCGCAGCCGGCAAAACCATGCGCTTATTCAAGAAAAGTATCTGTTCCAATATTGTCAGAAGAAAACCTAATTTGTCTAATATTGATGCGCATGTGGAGGTTGATTCCCATGGTAAGTAAATTGGTTCTACTCTTTTTATTAAGTTTGTTAAATCTTCCAGTTTTGTATTTATTCCAGCTATATATGATGTGATGATAATCATAAGATCTATTTGTATATCTAATTTATCCGACTGCATTATCAACGTAGCTGTCGGCATTTGTAGTGCTTGGAGTACTGATGGAATTAATTCTGTTTGCCCATTTTTATTGTTTTTGATGTTACTTGCCCCTTTTTCAGGTGAATCTCCAGATGTTTCTGTTGGGTTTGCTTGAAAATTGGCTCTGGTATCAGATGTTTTGTTTTTTCTCCCCTTGTGGTTTGGGCTGAACATCTGTTTTTCCTCTTCATCCCTTCCTTGGGCCTCCACCTTTACCACGTGTGTGTCTTCTACAAGTTTGCTCGCCCTTGTAGCGACCAACTCCTCTTGTTCATTTCCTTCCACTTTATCTCCTGTGTACCTTCCACATGTCTACTCGCCCTTGAGTCATCCGAGTCAGTTAGCGTTAGACCTTGGTTTGTCCAAAGGTGTGCTAGATCGTCTATGTTTGATTGCAAGTCATTTAGGCTAACTTCTTGTCTGTGCTCAGCAGTCTGTAGGGAGTAGCTGCTTCATGTATTCAGATCGTAGGGCTCATGTGTTGTAGCCGAACTACATGGCGTGCTTTCCTCGCAGAATTTACTAGAGGCAGGTAGAAGATCATGATGTTGATGTTCCGAATTGATACTGATGTCGTTTCATGCAGCATGTACTGTTGCTGTTGTTATTATGGCGCTATGCGGTGAGATTACCCAGGCTAGACTGTTCTTGTCTTGAGTCTTCAGCTTCACTATCTGTTTGCTCAGGTCTTGTTTCTCAATGGAGTTTAAATTTGATGTTAGTTTCCTTAGGGTAGGTTCTTGAACCAGCTCTTCCCCCCTTTGTGCATCCGTTGTAATATTTTTTGAGGTGCCAGCAGGGTCATCAGACCTGATGTTTCTCCAGGTGTAGCACAGAGAGATGAACCGGAATTCTTTAAGTGGTGAGAATTCGAGTTTTGCATCGTTTTTCTGTTTAACATTGATTTTTCAAACATAGACGGAATAGGTGAGATTAGCAGGCTCTTCAGTGCAGAGCCTCCACCATGTACTGTTGCTGGTTTGTTGCCTTTTTTCCTTTTGGCGAGTTTTTAATGAGTAACTACTTTTTCTCCCAATGCTTTCCTCACCCTGTCTGATTGCATAGTTAAAAATGTGATGATTTGTATTTGTTTTGCATAGAGGAGCCATTATCCACTATCCACCTTCTTTAGACCTCTAGTGTTTTTCAGCCTCCTTGAACCCCCTTCCTCGACTCACCAGATTCCTTTCCGCAAGCCCGTAGCTTTTTCTTCCCTTCTGCTCAGCCTTCTGAGGCAGGGGAGCAGAGAGCAGGGCACTCAGGAGAGCCTGCAAGCCTCCCACAACCTAGTTGGGTCCCTTCCGCAGACTCACCGGGCACACACTCTGCTGCCACCCCCTATCAGTGGCTTGGCTCTCTTGCCCCCTACTCCTGCTGTTAGTGCTGTTACTGCTGTTGTCACCCCCACCGGGAGTTACTCCAGACATGTGCAACTTACTCCCTGATAGAAGTGCACTGCAGGTGGGCCAAACTGCTCTCTGCTCTTGCTCCAACTTTGCCTCACTCTGCCCCCTCTGCTCGATCACGGTGGAGGTAGGGTGTGAGATGGCAGGCAGTGGGTGCAGGGCAGTAACGTACTGTCAGGGGGCTGTCATGGGGCTGTCATGGGGTTGAGCTGCTGAACTGCTCCCAAGCCGCTGCCCCTGCCGCGACATGACCTTTCCATTGCACCAGTCCACAATACTTAACTCCACTATATGAGAGACCATGCAACTACACTATGTAACGCTTTACCACACTGAACGAAATGCTACTAAACTCTACTCTATTCCAATCTATAATACTACGCTCTATGGCAATGGACTTTCAAACACTCTCCTCCACTGCACTGTATGAAATTCCACATAACAACTCTCCACTTGCGACACTGAACTCTACGATTTGAAACAAATTTTATTCAACATTTTAAAAAAACGTTAACATTTCAATGAGAAAAACAAAGGTTAATGCTTAGTTATAGTTAGGAAAAAATCCCTATACAAAGCACTTTAAAACTTTAAAAGTTCTAAAGGTATACTTATACATTTAATTTACAATTTATCTGCCACCTCAAATTATTATAAGTAGCAGACGTTGTTATACACTCTTTTCAGCTCGCTAACTATAAAACACTAACTATAACTCAACACTCTATCATGCACTGTGTTCTCACAAATAATGATACTCCACTGTGCAACACTACACTATACGAGACCCTCTGCCATTCTACTGCACAACACTACACTTGACAACACTGAATGATACGACACTCTACTCCAATGAACTACACTCTATGTCACCACACTCTACAACTCTCTGCTACATTCTATGCCACTCTACTCAATGACACTTCACTCCACTACACTCCATTTCATGACACTCCAGTTGATGACACACCACTGTACAGCACTCAGCTTACTGTGTAGCACGTCACTACACTGTACAACAAGCCGCTCCACAATACAACACCTCAGGCATTCCACTATATAACACTTGACTATACTCTACGTCACTCCACTCTACATGACTCCACTCTCTAATACTCCACTCTAGGACACTAGACTCTAGGACACACTCCTTCCCTGTACTGTACTATACTTTATGACACTCCAATCAATGACACTCCACACATTTTTATTAAAAAATACAAACCATTAACAAACAATGAAAAAAGGTTAAGGATAGGTTATTGTTAGAAATACCTTATGTATTCTTTATATACAAACCCAACTTAAAATAAATAAACATTGAAAATTGTAAAGTTATAATTATAACTTCAATTTATAATCTACGCATCACCTACAGATCACTATGTCTTTCACTTCAGAACACAGTCTTGTCACCTCATTTGCCACACTACATTAACTATAACTCATGCCTTTTCCATGCACTGTTTATACCCTTGCATACTAAATCACTTATAGCATGTGAAATCATAGGATTCATAACAACACTTATAACTTCTCAAATTACATTATTTGTCACAACACAGTGCATGGCAGAGTAGCAAATTATAGTTAAATTCTTCTAGTTAGCGAGCTGAATAGTGTGTGTAACAAGATCCGCTACTTTTAATAATTTGAAGGTGGTGGATAAACTGTAATTTAAAGTTATATCTATAACTTTAGACTTTTTAAAGTTTGTCTAGTTTAACCCGTTTACCGCAGCGGTAATTCCGCCGCGGTGCGGGGCGTTCCATTGATTGGACGGGGCCGTGTCGGCCAAAGGACGTGCGCAGCACTATCGAGGTAGAGCTCGCGACGGCCGTTGGCCGACGGGCACAACAAAAGGGTTAAACTTGGTTTGTATAGGGAAAACATGTTTTCTTAACTATAACTAACCTTTCAGCTTCGTATTTTGTCATTGAATAAATATATATAAGCATATATGCACATGTATATATTATTGAAAAAAACAAAGGTTAAAGTGAAGTTTTAATTAGGCCTTGTAATAGTGTAGGAATACCAAAGCTGCCTCCTTATATCTTATTTTATTTAAACTCACTGAACCCCACAACAGGAATAATTCTGTGAGCATTACTACCTGGTTGGATTTCCCAAACATCTCTTAATGAGAAGCGATATAACATCATACCCAAAATGCATCTACCTGTCTATATTAAAATAGTTATTCCTGCCGTTGTCTCTCTACTGAAAGATTAACTGTAGGCAAAACACGTTTTACTTCTTTCTGGGATAGCCTTAATAATCACTTGCTCAAATGGTGTGTTTGCACAAGGTATTTGTTTGATTTAAAGGACACTGAATAATTTATGCAATACTTAATAATGCAGGAAAGCAGGGAGCATTCAGCAAGACCGCCACTGCACTCTAAATTATTTGCGTGCCTTGTCTTGCTACCAAGTACAGCCTACACTTATGAACCATTAATGCAGGCAATAAAATAGCGAAATACAATCTCTTTAAACACTCCGAAACCTTAATGGTAGGTTGTTTTTTAAATAAAGGAGGTGGTTTCTGCATAGGTGTTTTTTTGATCATATAAATTTGCAGCAAGAAAAAAGTCCTACAACATAGAACATGATTTACATTATAGTTTCACTTTTTAGATACAATCTTCCATTTACACCTAGATAGCTATTTTTATGAGGGTTCATCCTTAGGAATGGAAGGTCGATGGTGCCATTACAAACCTCACAAGGGTCCAATGACAAATATTAATATAAATAATTACGAAAGTGGTGGGGACCCTGGCGCTAAGCCTTACATGTGCATTATATTTTATGCGCTTTGTATTTGGCTATTTGTAATACTTTGCAGATCGAACCACTAACTGGCTGCCAAATGCAGTAACAATAAGGAAAAGTGATGCTGAGACGTGTTGATAGGCTTCTGTAGCTAAAGGGAACTTTTCAAGCTGTGATAAAGGAAAGTTCTGATTCTGCTAAGTATGTGGGAGGTCAGGATTATTCTTCTCTTTCCTTTAATTCTCCTGTGAGTAATGTCAATTGTTATTTATATTGGGTGTTAATGTCTGGTAGTGTCTAAGATTTAAGCTTATCTTTGGAGAGAAAAATGGTCCGGGCTCCTGTCAGGCACCGGCTTCCTCACCAGATGAACTTCTCAAAACTGTCCCCAGGAGCTATAACACAGAGGTGAACCTGGAGGGGGAGGGGCAGTGGGCTGCCTGTTTGCCAAGCAATCATATTCTTGTGCTGCTCAAGTTGCTGAATAAAAGGTGACAGGCGGTGTTAAGCTCATTCATGTTTTCTCTTGGGTGGCCTCATACCGGTACTTGCTGATTCTGATGGGGTCTTGTAGGGCAGCCAACCACAGGGATGGCTGCCCCAGGAAAGTTCGGGGAATAGGAGGAGTCCAGCGACTGCTTTGGGATTTGGGTGTTTTTTGGGCTACAATGTAGCTTAGGGGTATATAAAGGCTATTTTTCTGCTACCAGGCACCATCTTATAGTAGTGACACAGAAGCTGGTAGCAGTTTGTAGAGTGTTTTTTTGGCCATTGTTGTCTGGTAAATAGCATCTGGGGGTTAGCGTAGGATTCACTTACTGACATGGCAACTGAGGCGAAGGTCGCAGAGGTGTTGCGGCTCCTAGAGGAGGCAGGGCGGCTGGATGTGCTGGTGAGTGATGCATGGTCAAAGCATAGTGCATCAGTGGGGGTTGCAGCGGCGGTAATTGTCTGCTCTCTGCTATGCAGGACCCCCGCTGTCCTAGGAAATGAGTTGAGAGAAAGGGGCTGCTCCCAACTTCAGAGAGTGAAATGAAAGTGCGAGGGGGCCTGGGGGTGGCAGAGCCAGTGTAGGGATGACCTGCTATTGCGGCACCTGCAGTGTGTGTGAGTGCTCAAAGGGGCTCCAGGGGCCTAGTGCAAGCCGGTATAGGCACCTACATGGGTACTACGGGAGCAGGTGGTGCAGGACCATGGGACGTACTTGGCATTATTAGAGTGGACGAGGGCCCGAATGAGGCCGGGAAAGTAAGGGTGGTGGGCTGTTAGCTGATAATGCCTCGGGCGGGGAGGAGGAATGGGAGCAGTTTTGTAGATGCTCATGACCCATTTGAGGAGTGCGCCATTTGGGAGAATGGCAGGGAGGGCCCCTTGTTGGAAGTGGGCAACAATTGGGAAGGCAAGACCAGGGAGGAGAGGCAGTCCTTCAGAGCAGTTGTAGAGGAAGCTGTTGTCGTGACAGACCCCCAGGGGTTAATATATGAGTTAGGTCTAGGCAGATGAGGAGGGGGAGTTGGGTGGAGGGAAACTTGGGCCCCCAATGACTTTGTGCAGGGAGTACTTGTGGAATGCATGTCCTACCTGGGGCATGGGAGCGCATAGAGCATGTGGTATTAGGGGACAATAGACATCTGGTGGCAGGACAGCAAGGTCCCAGCGTAGAATGAAGTAAAGAGTGGGTTTTGAGCACACCCCTACAAGGGGCCCAGCAGGCATAGGCTGTGTATATCTGGGTAGCAGGCCTGGAATGGAGTGACAGGGAGGAGCAGAGCCAGGAGGAGGCTGTTGAGGGGGGAAGGTGTATGTGAAGGGGGAGCAACACTTTGATGCCTTGTTGGCACAGGGGGTGCTGCTGGTGATGGAGGGACACTAGAGAAGGACATGTGTTGGGAGAGGTTGGTTGTCAAAGGCAGGAACGAATATGAGTAGGCAGGAGGTTGTAACCAGCACACTGGGTCTCCCAATTGTGTTACAGGATGCACGGTACAGTGACATGGTGGACTTGGGGAATCTACGTGCAGCTCTGATGCCCTGAGGGGAAGAGCCAGCTGGATCACAGCAAGGGACCATAAGATTACTGCCCAAGAAGGTCCAGAATAACCTCAGCTGGGCAACTGGCTGGAGGGTATAGCCCTACCCCTAGCAAAAGACACAATGGGACACTGCTTCTTGCAGTGAGTGCAGGGTACACTCCCCGACACAGGCCGCAGAACAACTCAGGTTCAACAAACATGGTTAGGCCATGGTGGCAGGTGGCAAACGCTGCCCCAGAGGCTGTGATTGGCACTAATCTGGAGGATACAATGCTAGATTACAATGAGGAGAGCTTGGAATAAGGGGAATGGCTGGAAGATGATGCACCGAGTGCAGAGGAATCACGGTGATGGCAATGGGGGGGAGAGGGGAGATTTTTACTCTAATGTTAATCCTGCCTTCCAGAGTGTAAGTGCAGGGCAGCAGCAACATGGAGATTGTGGCGTGCCTGGGAGGAAGGAAAAGGTGGCAAAGTGGCAGCTCCAGAATGGGCACTGACCTTGGCACCCAGTAAGGATCACAGAGGCGAGCATATAGCTGCTGCAATGGTGTCGGTTGGGGTGGATGCAATAGAATCGCAGGATGATGGTAATATACGTCTAGCAAAGGTTTTTATGTGTCAGACATGGGATAGGTATGGAGGAGCAGGGCACCGTTGGGACGGCAGTTGGAAGCATGGGCTCAGGGACAAGAAGTCATGGGTCGAGGAGTGAGACACCGGTTCAGAGGGCACGGATGAGGTGACACAGGAGTCACAGCCCAAGATAGCAGGGAAGAGCGGGGAAGGGGCAGCAGGAGAAGCAACCGGGGAGAAGGGAGACGGGAAGGAGAGCAAGTAGTTAAAGATTAAAAAGCTTCCCTACATGTGGGTTTCTAAGCTGTTAGGGGCCCACCTTATTTACTGCCGAAGGACGAGATTTGGAATGGTGAATATGTGGAAATGGTAAAAGAACTGCATGGCGAACTGAAGGCTAAGGAGGATTCTAAAGAAGAGGAGTATAAGCTGTGCAAGTGCCCCACGGTCCTTTTGATGATAGAATATTGGACTGCAGCTTTTCTCATCTGTGGTAACCTATATTCCTAAAAATACCTGGAGAGGTGTGTAGCACTCTTTAAATGTATGGACACTATCCAAAAGTTGCTGATTAATTATGGGGGTTATGTCTGGGCCCAATACGATGATGAGTTCAGTGCATGTATGGCCTTGGATCCTAAGGCTCAGTGGGAGAAAGTAGATTAATACCTTTGGCACCATACTATGAGACCAGCCAAGTTTGGCAACACCATCTTTACGGCTACAAGATTACCTATACTGTGTCAGCCATTTCAGGGGCGACCCACCTGGGGACGGGTTGGAGCAGCAGGAAAAGGTCAGGCTGGGACCCCGGGTGCAATCTGAGACTTTAATAAGGGAGCCTGCACCAGGGAATATCGCAAATTCTGGCATGACTGTTCAAAATGTGCCAGCAAACACCCCCTAGTTAATTGCTATGTGGTAGGAATACAGTCTGGTAACTCGTCAGGGCAATGGCAGCAGAAACAGTGATCCAGCGGTAGTCAGCAGTTTAGTCAGACTTTGGTATAACAGACTGGCAGCACCAAGTTCAGGAGGCAAAAACTTGTACGCATGTTAAGTTAGACCTCCTTCATTTGTTCCTGGTGCTATATGACCAGGAAGAAGATGCCACGTTTTGGTGGCGGGCTTCACAGAGGGTTTCAGATAGGGCTACCAGGGCCCAAGGGTGAACAGGTAGGCCAATAATTTGAAGTAGGTAAGCTCCTTAAAACATGTGGTAAAAGACAAATTGATAAAAGAGATATTGGAAGATAGGATGGCGGATCCCTTCGATAATTGGCCATTGGAAAACTTGATGGCGTGTGGTCTACAGGGCACCAGGAGCTCATGGGGTCCACGGGGGTGCCTTTGGCATCGGAGAAGACAGTGGGATCCAGTACATTACTGTCATTCTTCAGCATTGAAATTGACTCTGTGGCTATGGAAGCCCACTTACCGAGGATATATTGACAATGCAATTGTTCTTGGATGCCATGTTGGCAAAACAAAAGTTATGGTTAAAGAAGTGCAAGTGTGGTCGGACTGCCAGTAGAGGCTGAAGAGTTTCCAGGAGCTTTGGGGGGACCTGGAGTGGCCACTGACATTGGAGAAGGCAGTGGGACTCAGTACGGTACTGTCATTCTTGGGCATTGAAATTGATTTGGTTGCATTGGAAGCCCTCCTACCGGTGGAGAAACATTTGACGAGGCAAGTGCTGTTGGGCCATCTCAAATTTGCCTGTGGGTGGTGAGAGCAAGGGGACTTTTTGTAGGAGGGTGGGCATGTCACAGTCACAGGGAATGTGCAGGTTAACTTTGATGCAGCAGAAGGGTTTGATTGTGGCCTTTATTCACGAGGGAAATAGGTCACAGAGGAATGGCCCTCAGAGTGGAAGTATGCGGGACGGAGTATAGAGTACAAAGACTTTTTTCCACTTGTAGTGTCACTGCCCCTTTGGGGGACAGCATTTGGCATACAGGAAGGGATTATTCAGCATTGACAGCATGAAGGTGGTGCAGGTAGTTCACCGGCAGCCAGCAAGGGATGCTCAAGTGTTAAAGTTTGTGTGTTAAAGTGTTTGCAGTTTGATATTCTGTTTAGAGCACATCACTTGCCAGGTGTGGACAATGACATTACAGAAGTATTGTCTCATTCACAGTGGAAGAGATTTCATGGGCTGGCCACGGCAGCAGACAGAATGAGCACCAGGATGTCATGGGAGCTATTGTACACATGTGATAGGGGATGCTCCAGCTGGGGTTAGAATCCCTGGCCCTGTTGACAAATAGGGCTTATAGTCAGGCTGGGGGGAGTTTGTAGATAGTGGGGCGCAGACGAGATGGGATGCTTGGGCTCGACTGGGGGATGTGGTTGAGTTCATTTTGAAGCCGTTTGAAAGGGTCAGTCCAGAGTTAAGATTGCAGGTAAACTGTCAGGAACTGGTTAAAGAAAAACCATGTGTGGGGATGCGCCAATCCTCTGGAGAGTTGGGAACCAGGATGTTAGTGGGATGGTCTAGAGAGGTGGGGCATATTGGATGAAAGAGGAGGCCTCTCATGTGGGCCTCATTTAGTCAGTTACCAAAGAGCCTGGTCGGGATCTGCATGAAAGAGGATGTGAAGGTTTTGTTCTCCACACTGATGTCAGGGATGTTCTTTGGGGTGTTTAGGGTGTCTGAGCTTTTGGGGTGAAGAGGGACTCAAGGGGTTATCTGGAATAAAGTCCGACCGTGCAAGGCGGGTTACACGTTTGGTTGCATAAATTGAAAATGGATCAGAGGTGTCAGGGAAGGTCTTGCTTGTTGCTCAGGTACCCTGTAGCCAGTTTTTGCCTGTTGCAATAGGCTGCCTCTGCGGGAGTAAGCTCCAGGAGGTACAGGTCAGGTATTCAGACAGGGTAATAGCAGGCCTGTGAATGCACTTCAGTTTAATGTCTGTGCTGCGAAGAGGGCTGATCCAGGTGGGAGTGGGTTGGAAAGGTTTTCGGAGACTTTCATTCTGCATAGACATGGCAACAGAGGCGCATAGGAGGGGTTTGGAGCAGGGTAAATATTATGGGCCTGGGTAGACGGCATCTAATCCCTTTCAGCGCTATATGCAGCATGGGAAAAGAGAGTGTAAGTACATTTCTTCATTTCACTTATTTTTGTTGTTTTCCACTGTGCCAATCTGGGACTTGACCCAAACAGTTTCAAAGTGCAATGGCATGGCAGAGGGTGCATGCAATGGTGAGCGTGTTACCCTGTTTGAATAGGTTGATGGTAGGAGGGAGCTGCCCTGATGTCTTGGCGCTGCATTTAGGGAAGAATGCTTTTGTGATTGAAAAAAGGGTATCATTGATGAGAGGGATGAAGAATGACTTAAAAGAGATGTTAAAGTAGTGGTCAGGATGCCACGTTGTTTGGACAGAGTTCATAACTAGGAGGGTATGGGGAGAGGCTAACAAGCCGGCAGCCATAGAGAATGTGAGGAAGAACATAAACAGAGACATTAAGGTATTTTGCAGGGACAATGGTATTGTTAGGATCGAGCATGACAAACTGAGTATGATAATCCAGAATATTTCGAGGGGACGGGGTATGTCTTTTCTTCTATGGGATGGAGCTGTATCTATTACAGATGCAGGACATGCTAGCTAAGGTTCCGAATGTGGCTTAGGGTCTGGGGGCATGGATTGCAGGGTGTGGAAGGGCAGAAAAAGTTAGTCAGGGCCTTTTTCTGGGTGGCAGTTGGCCGAGAGGTCGGCATGAGGTAGCCAAGTTTATTGTTGTTCATAGTGGCAATCGAGGCTGAAATGGAACGGGTAGACAAGTTCACGAACAATGAGGCAGGAAGTTTAATATTCATTAGGAAGTTGACTTAGTTAGAGGTTAATATTTGCAGGAAAAACATATGGACGTTCAAGGTCTCATTTGCTGAAGAACACTACAGGAAGAGGTAGAGACTTGCAGGTTTAGTTTTGTGGGAGGGAGGGACTTTTAGCGTGGGGGTAGTTTAATATAGGTAACATATTTGTAGAGTGAGGCTTTCATTTTGTAAGGTGAAAGGCCCAGGGAATATATATGTGATGTGCACATGTTTCAATAAGAGCGGCCTTTTTCACACAAACCCTGTGTCAGTAGTCTGTGCTTCTCCCCCTATTCCCCAATGGAGTATTGGGTGCCAGCTGACCACAGGGAGTTCTGCCCCCAATAACATTTGGGGAATGGAGCTGTCCACACATTCCTTTGGGATTTGGGTATGTTTTGGCTATGATGTAGCCATAGGGTATATCAATCAATCAATCAATAGCTTTATTTCGATAACATGTATCATAAAAGCATTGTTCGACAGTTGTGCAATAAAAACTCTATGGTAATAAATCCTTGAATACATAATTTGGCTAAAATTGTACTAACACAGTGCTTTAGACAATGTGTTATACTACAAAGCATTAAAAAACAGTTAACATTAAACACAATTATCTAAAAAGTGTCCATGTAGGTTTCTGCAAATTCATTCCATAGAATGCGCACATGAATTAAAAGGAGGTATAGAAAGAATGAGTAAAAAATAGCAGTTCATCACAACGGTGTGATATAAAGTGCAGGTGCTTTGTTAATCTGAAGAGACTTTCTTGGATTATGGTGACATCCCGGTGTAATCTAAGATTTTGGTGAGTGCGGCATCACATGGCTTTTTGCCTATCTCTGTTGTCGCCCAAGGCCTATGGTTAGGCCGCCCCACACAGGGCTTTATGCCTGACTAACCAGGCATGGCTTAACAACTTAGCCACCCCACACGAAAAAAGGACGCTAGGGTCAGATTTCAGGATACACAGAGCAACCCGATGCTTGCGGGGACCCATGTCTCTGCAGATGGGTTTTAGCCATTCAGATCTTGCGTTGTTGTAAGCTGGGCAAGCAAACAAGACATGGGCAACACACTCCAACGGGACATCTAGGTAGGACTCAAAACTTCTAGTCTGCTTAAACGTAAGGAATTCCTCTGTTAATCTTCCCATATTCGGCTTGCTGACCTCCTGGCTATCAATCCAATTCCAGTATAGGCGCTTGAGCTCTGTCTTGCTCATGGGGTTTTGAGTGTCCCATGATTCTTTAAGGCCAAGTAATATCATTGTTTTCCTTACATTAGATATCCAATTGACCCTATGGTCCACGTCTAGGTTTGTCACCTCCATTAGAGCTCTGGCATATTTGGTGAGCTCTACGGTACGCCTTAGGTGAGCCCAAAAGAGCAATGGGCAGAGCTTGGCAATGTCTCTAAACGGCCGCCTACCCATATCGTACATTAGGGGTATTAATGGGGTGTTACATGGAAGCATCACAGATCCCTCAAGAACTTATGTTCGGATCTACTGGTTTCGTCTACATTCTCAAACCCCCATAGCTCAGCTCCATAAAGAGGTGAGCTAACTGCCTTGGCGTCATAGACTACGAGGGCCGGGGCAACTGGCCTGCTGTATGAGGAGCGATGTTCTTTGGTTAGTGCCCCTACCACGCGTTTATGATTCATTAGCATTTTGGCTAGATGGGGCCTCCAAAGCATTTTGTCTGAGAGTCTACTCTCTCCAGGGAGGTACCATTCAATGTGAGATTGTTCCTAAAAGATTTGTGGGGGTTAAAAGTCATAAACTTTGTCTTAGAGGTGTTGATGACTAAGCCCAGGCAGTCACAGAAAGATTGATATCTATTCATTAGTTTTTGTAGCCCAACTGGGGTCTTCGACACCAACAATGTGACGTCGGAGAATAGAAGCATTGGCACTTTGTCGCCCACCAGGAATGGGGCATCGGCTGGATCTTCTTGAAGGAACCTCACCACCCCATTCACATATAAAGAGAACAGGGTGGGAGCCATGACGCAACCCTGGCGGACTCCCTTGCCAACAGGGGTCTGCTCTGTCAACTGACCTTGGGCCACCCATCTCACCTGGGCATAATTCCCATCATGGAGAGGAATCAATAGGTTGATAATTAAGGGTGGAATGCCGATATCTTTGAGGATCTGCCATAGCCTGGTCCTAGTTACCAGATCAAAGGCGGTCTTTAGATCATGAAATGCAAGAAAAAGGCTGCCCTTTCCAATTAACACGACCTTCCAGTATATAAGCATTAGCATTAGCCTAAATACCTGGTCGATTGTCCCGGTACTGGCCTTGTAGCCAGCCTGGAATTGGGAAAGGACATCCTCCTCTTCGGTGCACGTTTGGATTCTCTGTAAGAGGACCCTGCCGAACACCTTTTGCATTACGTTGATCAGACTTATGGGCCTGTAGTTTGAGGGATTCTCCCTATCACCCTTTTTGTAAATCGGGACCACCTCTGTGCCTTCCAGGATTCTGGGTCTAGGCAACCTGCGACTACAGCATTAAACAGTAACTGGAAGTAACGCGACCAACCTCTAGGGTCAGCAAGGAATAGGTCTCCTGGGTGGCCGACTGATCCAGGAGCTTTGGCAGGGACTAACTTCTTAATTGCTACCTCTATTTTGACCACTGTGAAGTGATCGCTAGCATTCCCTACTGGAGAGACGTCTATGGGGCCACGTGGCTCCTCCAGACATCCGTCCTCTGAAGTGGAATACAGTTTCCCGAAATGGTCATGCCAGTCTTGGCTTGTGATGTGGTTGGGAAGAGTGCCTAATTCCCTGCTGTTGCCCCGGCTCACTAATGACCAAAACAGGTTTGTGTACTTTCTGAGACTTGCATTCTTCCTTTCCTGCCAGTGTAGTTCATCCCACTCGATCTTTGCTTTACTCAGGGCAGCCCTGTATTCCTTCCTAGCCATTTTAACCAGGGGGCAATTTTTAGTTCTGATTGCTGAGGATAGGGCCTGTCTTTTGAGCCTGCAGTTCTTAGTGTACCATGGGTGCTGATTTTTGGGGGGAACAAGCGGTTTGCTATTCCTGCTAGGTGCTTGAAAATAAGAGCTCAATTGTTCTATTGTGCGAGAGTGGATGATAGGGACTGCTGCCCACTCGCCTGTATCTGTGAGTGCGGCCTGGAGCTTGACTGTGTTCGTGAACAAGACCTCCCGGATGCCTGCTAAGTTGGAATCTTGCAACGAGCCCTTGTGCCACTTTAGGTGCCTTTTACAGTTGGAGGGGACATAGGGTATATATACAGCCATTTTACTGCTAGCAGCCACCATTTTATAGTGGTGACACGGTGGCTGGTAGCAGTTTGTAGAGCGTTTTTATCCCCTCCCTCCCACTCCTTAATTAAGAGCTTTGGGGGCCCTGTTATCCATGTATGGACTCAATAGGTTTGGCTCTGGTTGAAACAGGTATACAAGGTCTCTAAAAAGGTTTGTACCTGTAGTATGTCATTCTTATTACTCTTGTTCCTTTCAATACATGTATTCCATTTAGAGAATCTTTATTGCATTCTATTCTCCTATGTTCTCTCCCTCCACGACAGTTGCTGTTAGTGCTTTTCTCTGCCAGCATCTCTGCCGTGGGCTCCCTTACTTTATGGTTTCTAGAAATAAACCTTGTGGCTGAAACTACTTGCGGAGACTTCAGAGCATTCCTTCTTCACTCCCCACACTACAGTACCATTGTTGCTTCGAAGAAGAAGCAGTTGGCTGAGAAGTTGGCATGGGTTAGCCAAGTTTATTGTTGTTGATAGCGGCAAGACAGGCTGAAAGGGAATGGGTAGACAAGCTCTTGCCTTGACGAGACAAGAAGTTTAAGGTTCATTAGGAAGTTGATGTAGAGGTTAAAAGCTGCAGGAAAAATGTATTGGAAGTTTAAGGTCTCAATTGGTGAAGATCAGCACAGAAGGAGGTAGAGGCTTGCAGGTTACGTTTTGTGAGGGGGTACTTTTAGGGGTAAGGGGACGTTTAATATAGGTTAGATATTTGTATAGTGAGGTTTTAATTTTGTAAGGTGAAAGGCCCAGGGTATATATTTGTAATGTGCACCTGTTTCAATCAAAGTGTAATTTTTCACACAAATCCAACGTGAGTTGTTTGTACTGCTCCCCTTATTTCCCAAACGCACACGGGCTTACTCAGGTATTGATGCTAAGACGTTGTTGACCCAGTATTTCCGGGATGTGCTGCATGGCTTAGTGAAATGATACTAATTCTTCCCTCACTTTTTCAACACCAGTGGAGCAGCACATTGTTTCATTTTGCCCTTTGTTATCTGGCATATATATTTCAATTACTGTGGTAAGTCAGCAAACTCTGTCACTTTAATTTGAGATGCAGATAGTCATAGCTGCGAAGGGCTGTGCAGTCAAGGGCCTAGGCATTCTTGTGAAAGGAAGAGAAAATGATCTCAGTGTAAAGACATTTCAAAATTGTACTGGGCATGTCAGTGTAAAGTTCAGTGGTACAAGCCATTCCAGCCACACTAAATCCTGCGAATCATCAACTACCTCAACTGGCACATTCTTAATGTATAAAAAGAGACCCCCAGATTGATTTACTACAGCAGCTGGTTGTTATTGCCTTTGGTCCTTAAATAAAATGGTCTTCTTTGTGTGAAAGTTTGCAAACGATTTGAGAAAGCAACACAACCTTGTTTGAGAAGGCAGCTTAATTTTTCTGTGTTTATATCTACCAAGTATGTAGATGCAACCCAACTAAGAATCCTGTTGCCACACATTAAAGACAAATGGACAGAATACATCACATCCCTACATTTCATACAAAGTGGTGTCTTTAGCCATTAATTATTTAATCATCACTTGAAAGAAGAGTATATGTTTTGATTTATGGAATACTTCTGTAGATTAAAGATAGCTATGCTTGTGTACCTTTTTAACTATAGAAAATAGACTTCGCTATGTATTGCAGCCAGGGGTTGTTGCTAGAAACCCAGGGCCATATGTACAAAGTATTTTTGAGTTCACAAAAGCTCACAATCTTAGGATCAGGCCAATTGCACCCGCAAAAGGCCATTTTTTTTATTTATGAAACTCAAATGGCTATTCACTAACATATTATGAATCGCAATCTGGGTTTTCATACCAAAATGGTATTTGGAAGGGGCATGTTTAGGGCGTCCCTTCCAAATACCAATTTGAAAAAGGATGCATTAATGTTTTGCAATCGAAATCGGCCGCAAAACATTAATATTTTACTACATACACCAATGTAGTGGTTAACCCATTCACAAATGAGAAGGGGCACAATGGGGCCACTTCCTCTTTGTGAATGTTGACAAAAAAGTTTTTCAAGAGTAGGCAGTGGTCCCCTACTCTTGAGAAAGGTTACTTAAACATTTCACTTTTTTTTAGGTCGAGCTTTACCGGCATCACGCATGCGCTGCTCGCTCTGAAAGGCATGCAGAAGTAGAGTATTGGAGACAAGCTGCCCTCACTCTCCGCCCATATTTTTCATTGGCTCCTGTCTTTGTCCTTGGTAAATTCTGTCTTCTGATTGATTATGAGGCTTGTTAGACCCGCTTATTATGGCCAATCGTCCTTTGTACACTCCCATGGCTAGTGGCCCATTTACACAGAGTGTTACACTGTACAGTACGTGTTATTTAGAGCACTATTGTTCCCCCTCCCCCACCCGCACTCTCGTTGTCCTTGCCTTCTTCCCCTGCCCGCACACCCGTTGCCCGTGCCTTCTTCCCCACCCGCCCACTCTTCTGTTTGCAATGGAATAGGTCTGGCATAAATGCGAGTCCTATTGCATTGCAAATGCTTGTTTTTGGAGGTTCCCAGGCTTTCAGTAGGGATTCAGTGTGGGTCCACTGAAACCAAAAGGTTAAGAAACACCTGTAGGTTGACCAACACACCTGCAGCAGGTGCTGCCCCTACCACTGGTGACCTCTCATTACGTGCCATTTGTGGTGCCGTCAGAGGGAGGAGACGGTTTGTTTTCTTTTCCCAGGAAGTATTTTCTGCACCGTGGCCTAAGGCGACGAGAGCAGTGAGTTGAGGAGCAGCAGAGGAGCGCCGTTTATAGCACAGAGTGAGGCTCTCTTACCTGTGTGGTGAGGAGGACGATTAGAGTAAGAGGAGGAGGAGGAGAACAGAGGGTGGTTCACTCAGGGAGGAAGTAAGACAGTGACAGAGGAATTCATAGACAAACTGTCAACTATAGAGCGGTGTTTGCCATTAACGGAGATGGGTAGGATTGGAATGCGCCAACTCATTACTTCCCTTTTCAGATCCCTTCAAATCAATGTATCCCTGCTCTAAACTCTACTAAGCACACAAGAAAACAATAGCACATACCTATCAAAACTAATGCACAAAGAAAATAAATAAATATTTTTGTTTTTACTAATTTACTACCTATTAACCTCTAATCTTGAGTCCTGGAGTAGCGTCCTACTTGACGGAAGGCGCTTCAATGCCTCGTCAGGGGTAGTAGTGCTATGTAAATATTATTTACATGTACAAAAATGAGACTTTGTGAAATATAATATTTGCTTAGGATCACACAGTTTGGTCAAGAAGAGAAGCTGTGGTTGAGCCCAGGTTTTCCGGTTAAAGATTGTGCAGTTAATCACAAGGTGTATATCTCTTTCTCTACTTCAAAGATCAGTGCTCTGTCTAGAATTCTCAGTGCATGATTTTAGGTAGAGCAAGAGTGACAGGAAGATGCCATTTTTTTTCTCTTTGCCGTTTTTCATGGTGCAAATCTGATCTAAGGAAAGCAGAGCGCTTCACAACAGAATGAGACCACAAGACATTTAAATGTTTTTTATTTTAGGCACAGGGAGTTTAAGTGATTATTACAGATTCTTAGGATGATATTGAGCTATTGGACATGGCTCTCTCTGCAGGGTCAGCCCCAAACCTTTTGCCTTCCTCCTCCTGTTTTTGCTGAATTCGATTTTGATGACCTTAGGCCTCTGTGCACTTTACCACTGCGAATCAGTGCTAAGGCACTTCTGCTATCTCTTTAGAACATGGTAATATTGGCTTATACCAAAACGGCATATTTCATTTACTTGTAAGTCCCTAGTAAAGTGCACTACCTGTGCGCAGGAGTTGTAGATCAAATGCTACTAGTGGGCTTGTAGCAGTGACTCTGCCACCCTACAACACATCTTGAACCCAGGACCCCAGAGAGTCTCAAAGGGCTAGTCTGCTGGCCTCCTGACCTGAATCATAGGGAAATAACAGGCTTCCCAACAACTCCTGGGCCGGTCTTCAGCCAGTTCCTGACCCCTAAGAGGTGCCTCTCAGGTCCTGGACCCTTGGTGTGGCGCTTGACCTCTTTAATTCAAGATTTTAGGCTCTTCGCTATCGCGAATGGGCCAGTTTGCATCTGAACCGCGCCGCCTGCACGGACAATCAGAGCGAGCTGCTGTCAGCCCATCTCTTCACACAGCAGCTACATCCGCTCACTGGGGACCACCAGCGCGAAGCACCCATCCGCAGCACCCGGCCTGCTCCTCGCACCATGCCAATCACTGTCTGCGACGCTTTGCTTGCTCCTCACAACTCCCTCCATCACGAACAGGACTCTTGCCATAAATGCTGAGAAGGTAAACCTTCATCAGGACTAATCTGGGACTGTTTCCCACTCGCACTGCATTGGGTCAGCTTGACCTTTTGACTTTGAACTGGTCTAGTGCGACCAGATATCCGTGGTTGGTGCTTTATGCTTGTAGACGCTACATTGCAATGTATTCTTTAAACATTCATAACTCTGGGTCTACTGATATGATCTTTGTCGTTTTGGCCTTGTTTTAATTATTACATTTTCCTATTTTTCTAATCTGGTGTGGGATCTTTTTTTTTGGTGTTTTCACTGGTTTAAGTGTTGCACAAATACTTTGCACATTGCCTCCAAGTTGAGCCTGACTGCTCTGTGCCAAGCTACCAGGGGGTGAACACAGGTTAATTTGGAGTTTGCTGGTGCCTTATCCTGTCTAGGATTGTGGTTGCTGCTTGACCAGGGCTAGCATTCCAGTCAACCAGTAACTCAATTTCTAACAAACCTGAAGCATGGTTTCCAACTTGGTTTCCAGTGTTCCATAGTCAGCTGCTCTAGCCACTAGGTGACATCACATCTTGTGAAAGCTGGGCTTATTTTGGCCTCAAGTTTCCAGGAGGACCTCGAGCTGAGCCAGAGCCACATATCTGTCTCAAACCTGGGTCGAGCTTACAGTGGCTCACCCACCTCTAGGAAGAAGGTTGGCTCTTAGTGAGACAAATGTGCAACGTAGACAATTGTTGAAGGAACAGGACGATTCTGTCTGAGAGAAGGGCAGGAAGAATCAAGTGAAGGAGACTCTGGGTGGAAGGAAAAACATCTGATGGACTGGTGGATACACTGGAGAGGAAATAGACAAAGAGAGAGACAAACTTTCAGGATATGAGGGACTATGAGGGAGACGAAGACTGAGGGACAGATGATCTGAGAGAGATGATGTAACAGGTAGAGGCTCGGTGGAAGACTGTCTAATGGAGAGCAAGTAAACTTGACTGAGAAGGGAAGGTAGGGTGTGGTACACTGAATCAGCGAGATTGCGAAAGACAGAGATTGAAGAGGGAGCAAGAGGGGAGATGGGCCCTGGAGAGTGAAGCTGAAGGGGGAGACCGGAAGATGGAGGTGAAGTGAGGAGACTTAGGAGTAGGATGCAGAGCTCTTATGTTTCTGAGGTCCATACATCAGCACTTTTATCTAGTCTTTGCATTGCAATCTGGTTCTAGTAGTTCCAAGTTTATAATTGGATAAACAGGAGTATGAAAATATAAACGTGGACTGGAGAACCTACTCATGCATAAACATGGCATATTTGAGAACTCTGACGAGTGGACCAGAAGAACTTTGAACGAAGACTGAACAACTGGCAAAGGAAAGAGGAAGCCAAGGGGAGATAGTGGGAGAGCCAGTAAACTGAAGGGGAGAGAACAAGGGTATAAGAAATTGAAATATTATTCAGTGACTACCCTCCTCAAGGAATAATCACATCCCTTGTCAGGGTGAACCCTCAAAGGGACTATATTAACCCAAGCTCAACCCCCTGGAAGCTATGGCACACAGGAGATAGGCTTAACTTAGGGCAGTGGATTCACAAGAGTGGTCTTGGCCTCCCCCTTTTTAAATGTGCCCAAGGGTTATATGTAAACCCAGAGACAGAAGGCTGGCAGGACAAAAGTCTTTCGGCAACAGAGTAGTGGATCCAGAAGAATTGTCTTGCAGTCCTACTCTTTCCACTTTTAAGTGTGTCCCAAGTGTTATATGTGAACCCAGAAGATCTGTCAAGCATGATTTTACCATCAAGCAGGATTTGACACTGTAGTGTCAAAAAGGATGTATACTCCACGCACCCTGCATATTCTGTGAAGTTCAGAGGATTCCTTTTTGCTCATTCAGGTCCACCTATTGTTTTCTCCTGGAGACAGTCTAACCTATTTTAATGCTAAATCCAGGCCGGGAGAAGCTGGGGAGCCAACGTAAATTAGCCTTTAGGACATTTGGTCAGAGAAAAGTTAAGTTTCTAAAAATTTACTTTTGCTTAATAGTTATTAAACATCTGACTTCAACGTTTGAATTGGATGTTTAATAACTATTACAAATAGTTTGTTAATTTGTTTTCTAGCTGTTCCCATTCCCGAGATATAATATTGATATTTTAATCTGTGCACTACATAGTACAGCTAATACTGCCTAGTGAAAATAGGTTTAGGGTGCTAGTCACTGTAAGGACATATTTACAATAAACATCTATATGTCTTCCTTTGAATTGCTAGGCACCCTTCCCTATGAGCTGCAATGCCTACCTAGTGATGACTTATTGATATTTAAAAGAGCGGTTTTGCCCTGTCAAAAGGGTTTATTTTCGACAGGTTAAATTGCAGTTTTTACATTGAAACAGCCTAGCCACTGTGGTCTGAAGCCATGTTTATACTGCCACTGTAGAGGATTGCATTATAGGTGCTGCAGTCCACTAGTGCCATTTAGCTTTCAAGCCTTGGCACACTTTGTACCATATATTAGGGTGTTATAGGTAGGTTAAATATGCCAGATAGCATTATGCCAATTCAACAGGGGAGAGGAGTTGGCGTAACGGCTAGGGCGGTCGACCTCAAATCTGGGGAACCGGGTTCAAGTGTCGGCAATGACGCTGAACATCCTGTGATTCTGGACAAATCACCTAATCTCCCTGTGCCTAACAAAAATGAATGTGTCCTCATGTAATGCAACTGGTGCTATGTAAAGCGTTCTGATACCCGATACCGGGTCAAGTTTGCGCTATATAAAAATCCGTAAAAAAAAAAAACTGTGTTTAAAGGGGGGAGAATAACACTTTACTACTGGTTATCAGAATTATAGGGTCCAGCAAAAAGGCAAAATATCAGGGGTGACCTTTCAGAAAAAGTAGATTTCCTACGAAGTGTTTCTGAGGAAAAGGTGCCAAGACTTGCTAAGGTGACTCCGAAAGCAGTGGAACTAAGAATGAAAGGGAGAATAGAGTAAAGAGGGAGAGAGATGGGAGTACTGCATGAGAAATGAACAAGGAGGGCAAATATGAGGAAGAGAAAGGGAAGCCTGACTTCAGGACACTAAATTTGAAGGGATGGAGACTGATGGAAAAAGAAGACTGAGGAAACAGCAAGGCTAACGAAGCAACAATGTGAGATAGAAGACACTGAGATGCTGTAGATCGATGGAGTCTGTGGAAGAGATGGAGACCCCAGGATCCATGCTGAGTTAAGGGGAGAATTAAAAAAAGACTGTCCACTGTGTAAACTGTTGAGCCTTTTCAGCACAAAAATGAACTGATTTTCCCATACTCTTCTGGTTACTCCAATGGGAAGCAGCAGTCAGTCCGTATCTATAGATTTGGGTTTATAAGCCCTGAAGAATTGCCAACTTATCTGTAGTGACTTGCAAAATAGGCAAGAAACATGTTGACACTGCGCTATCAAAGATCAATGTCTCTCTTGATAGCCATCATGTTTTTAATTGGAAAAGTAGACTTGCCCATTAAAACTCCATTCTTAGGACTACGTAGTCAATTTTTCACATGCACACACTTTTCCACACCAATCTACACTAGCAGTCCTACAACCACACCTAGCATGTGACACTGGAACAAAAGATCTCCGATAAAAAAACCCCTCGTGCATGCTCGTAGGGCTGATGAGAAGCATGCACTATGATGAAGCATGGCACCCATCTGGGTGTGTGAGTGCCCCTGTTCCTGAGAAATCAGACTCCCCTGTCTGTACCTTCAGTTTACAACCGACTGCTTATTCTCTCTGTCATTTGCACCATAAGGAACTGCATTCCCTTGATTTGAAATACTTGATCTTATAAGGAGCATGTACGCTGGACCTATAAGTGCTGCTGGGCTCTCTGTTTTAATAAAAAATTAAAAGTTAACACTGTTCTACCATGGACGATTCACAACATGTCAATTAATATATGTAATTTGAACCGTGGCAAATAATCTATAATAGTGTAAAAGGTTAAAGTGTAATTTGTGCCATGTTTCCTTGTAAATAAAATGTAAACATTTTGCAACTCCTAACTGGGACTGTCATACTCTGCGGGAAGTGAAGCTTTGTACGATACGTGGCCATATGAATGAAGTGCCTGATTATGAACTGGCTCATTCATGTGAACCAACTAATCTGCTGCTTTGTGTTAATTAGGGAACACTATCAACTGTAAAACTATTTGTACAAGGATAAATTTAAGGCCAAGTAAAGCAGGCCTTCAGTTATATCATAGGTTGCAAGAAATGTTTTTCAAATTGAGTTAAAGGTCTAATGTTTGATTTTTTGATTTATTGTTACAGAACCCAGTGCCTGATCTGATTGTATCACATTCAATGTTTTTCAGATGTTTGAAATGATTTCATACAATCCATCAACATACTTTATTTGTCTCTTCTCCAACATATCCCTTTTCATTAGGAATCCTCCTTCTTTCCACCCTCAAATCTTGTATTGTACAGCCCTGGGAGCAATGCAGGGCTCATGCAGAGGGGAGGATCGGCCAGTACTCCTGTACCACTTTGTCCCATATCATCAGAAGTGTTTCAGCTATTTCTGAGATGTATTGCGATTTTGTTCATAATTTTTTAACAGGAAAATATCCCAGAAGGAGAAGTTCACCAAAGCTATGTCCATGAATATCTATTGTCTCTCTGGCTCTTTAGAGGACTTTTTTAATAACACTTGAATCTGTATGGAATTGTTGTACTGATAGCTCGGTGGGCCAAACATCCTTTATACAGTGGTGCCAGGAGTATCTTTTTATTTATTCTCCCCAGTTGAACTTGATCTTGCTGGGCTTTTAATACTGTTAGAGGGAGCAATGTGGGCAATGCTTGAAAATATTCATGGGAGGATGTTCATATTTACCACCTTGGTTCTCATCATCCAAGAAAAATACTGGCCCTTCCACTTGGTTATGTCTGACAATAGCTGGGTTAAAATATGAAGCCAATTTGCTTTAGTCCAAGTCTCCACAAAGCTTCTAGGTCTGGTATTTTATGGAATACTTTGTCCATTTCATTAGAGCGAAGACTTGCAATTGAAGTTTTCTTATTTTTAAGATCTCTTATTTCTCTTTATTAATTTTAAATGCAAGATCCTTTCAAAGTCTTTGGGGTTTATTGTGATCCTGAGTAGAAAGGCTTCAGGTTCTGTTATAGTTAGAACCATGTTGTCGGCGAAAAGGCTGATTCTGTGCTCCTCTGCTCCAAATTGTACACCACTAATGACTGTGTTTGCCCTTATAAGTGCTACCAGTGATTCAGGTGGCAAGGACAACAAGCATTTGCAATGCAATAGGTCTCGCATTTACACAAGTTTGAGCTATTGGCATTGCAAATGACAATGCCTGTTATTTATGTTTTGGTTTTTGAAAACCTAAATAAAAGGCATTGTCATTTACAATGCCAATAGCGTAAACTCGCATTAATGTGAGACCTATTGCAATGCAAATGCTTGTTTTTTAATGGAACCTGTTTTCCTTTGAGGAAAACACGTTGCATTTAAAGAAAAACATTGCTTTATTTAAAAGCTTTCATAGGCATGGTAGTGATCTGACCTCAGCAGTCCACCATCCCTGTGATGGGTATGATTCTTAGAGGGTCACAATTTGTGACCTACTTCATTAATATTCATGAAGTAGTTTGAATTGTGACCCACTACAAATTGAGTTTTATGAGATGACCTATTAATCCATAGGTTGGTTTACAAAAACATAATGCCTTCTCAAAAAGTTGGTGAGCAATTTGTGACCACTTTTCACAAATCTACTCTTATCACACATGGCCCCCCATTTGGAACTAGGGCGTATGATCTTTAGGTATTTAAATCTGAGACGTGGTGACGGAGAAAATATCTTGTGCTCCCCCTCCATGCACGGTGTTTTCAATTACACAATTTCAGATGTTGCAGTGATGTTATCAATGATACTGTCAGAACTCTTTTCAGAGGGCCACAGGGTACGCAGGGGCTACTGAGCCCTAACACTGAGGTTAAGGCTGTCTACTCCTGATGTCGTGGGGCCCAACCTACTATGGATTCGGTTTAAATATGCAAAGTTCCCCTTCTGCGTTTGACTCTCACTGGTAGCTGTGGTCGAGCAGTCAAGACTCCCTTGGTGGTGGTGGTGGTGGGGGTGTAGAAATTGGTCAGTGAACATGACTCACAGATCAAAACGCAAACGGAATGAAGAAAAAATCAATTTCCAGACAAATACTTGCTTTCATAAGAAAAAGTAGTATGTTACTTCTAATTCTACATACACATGCAAAGGAATTCAACATTCAGAAGCAACAACTTAACCCCCTTAAGGTCGGGGCTCTACTAGTTGTCAGACAAATCCCTGCCACTCCCTCCTTCGTGTAACATGTCCAGGGTTATTTCCCATTTACTGGTGGCAGGGAATGCAAATTATTTGGCTGTTTTCAAGACAGCTCCCTTCTGCCCATTAAGGGCCATATGTACAAAAGTTAGGAAGGATTAGCATTTTCCCAATAGCTAATCCATAGAAAGGGCTATTAGGGAATCACAAAACAAGATGTATGTAACTGCTGATTTCACTAATAGCGATTCCTATTGATTCACAATTGCAAGTAGGAAATCGCAATTTTGGAAATTGCATAATTGCAATTTCTTAATAGAATATCGCAAATTAGGAAAAGTTGCATTCTGGATGCAGAATAAGATGTCAGACCAGGAAGTTAAAAAACTACAGGGTGTGGCCGCAAACCATACGTCTAGGAAGGCTGGAAGGGAAGAGTACACCTGTATCGCTACTGGCAAGGGAATACTTGTGACTGAATTGCATCATGTCCAAAGAAAAATGGGGACAATGATTCTGGGAGCAGGAAGAGGAAGGTCAGGTTTTCTGAAAAGGAGCTGGAGCTCCTGACAGAAAAATGTGTGGCAAATATGGAACAGCTATTTAAGAAGGCCTCTTTCACTTTTCCAGAGTGCAAAAGATACCAAGATATGGAACAGCATCTTGGAGAAGGTGAACTCCCTAGGTATCACAAAGAGGACCATCCCAAAGATACGCCATTGATGGTATGACCTGAGATCTCGCGCCAAGGAGATGGTGGCCTGCAGGATGTCTGAGGGTCATGGAACCCCCCTCATGTCCATGGACACACTCATTGAAGGGATATTGGAACCAGAAAGTGTGGTGGGAGTGTCAGACATTGACACCTCCAATCCTGCAGACAGCATCCAGGGTAAGTCCACTTCCCTTTACTTACTTCACATAAAATAATATTTGAAATCCCCAAATAAAACATCACAGCATAAATAACTCCATTTAGATGCTTGCCCTACCTTGGCAATGCATCATGGGAGTTGTAGTACACCAAAGTTGCATACTGTACTGTCTGCTTATGACTGCAACCACATGTACCTGTAAATCACAATCATGTCACAAACACATGATGCACAGTTAGAACACTGTAGTGAACAGACATTAATTATTTATGTACACTAACTATATACATGCATTTGCACAGATCAATCCATAATGTGTCAGAAACAACTGAAGCTGAAAAAGCTATTGACACGCATGTGGAAATGGAGGACAGCACCTTACCAACTCCTATGCCCATCACTCCAACTGCTAGGAGAGTAACTGTTGCACCACTACTAGAATTTGTGGATGGTGATGAGGGACAATCCCAAAGCAGGAACACAACAAGATCTGTGGGCAGGACACACAGATGGTGTAGATGCCAACCAGCAACAGTCCACAATGAGAATTTGTCAGATGACATGGCAGGGAATTCTCCTGTGTTTGGTGGCCAGGAGAAGTCCATCATCTCTGTATAAAGCCTGCATACCAAACAAATCATGACTGTCAATAGGCATCTACTAAGAATGTCAAGCTTGGTGCAGCAATTGTATTAGGGCAGGACCGGCAAATTGTTGCCATGGAGAAGGAGCACTGTGTGCACAGACAGAGGCTCAGGAAGTGCCTGGCACACTTTGATGTCTTCACCCATTCAACAAACTGATCGATAGTAGCCAGAGCAACTCTAGTAAGGAGAACTGTAAACATACAGACTGACATGGGGCACTTCCACCAGGATGTTGCGCGTGTGCTAGTTCAAGTGACCATAGCCATTGTAAATATACAGGCCCACAACCTCTGTGCCCCCTATCTTCTTCAGCCACCTGAGAGCGAAAGGCTCGAGCCTCAGAGGCACACTGATGCAGGAGGCATGTAGTACCAGGCGTACACATCAAAACACTTCTGGGTCTGACTTGTCCACACTTCCACAGGTCAGTGTTGCTGACAAAGCATCCAACCCCAGAGGCAGGAAGAAGTGAATCCACTGAACACTCAGATTCATGAGTGTACAGTTTTTCTATTTGCTCCCGACCGACGCCCAACCTCTTTGAGAGTTTTGGGTTGTCAAATTTTGAGCTTCTTTCTGGAGAATTTGGTTGCATAATTATACTGGATTGTATAGTTGATTCTCAGTATGTCGGACTGCAAAGTCTATGAGGAGGAGGTAGCTGCGTATGAACCTCCTGAGGAGGAGGAATATTATTATGATGATTCCATGGAAGCTATAATTGACAAAAGTTGAATTCTAAGCTAGATAAGGTCCTCTTCTCTGCCTTACTACCTCTCTCTCAATGTCTAGAGCAACTAGTTGGTAATAATCCTTCCCCTTCTGGTACGCCCACCCCCTCCCCCCTGCCCCCAGCAGAACCAGTTGGACTGCCCTGGCCACATGTTCAAGTTTATTCCAAGCTGCGCTGTTCTAAAGAACAGGAGCTTAGTGACAAACCTGCCCTTCTTCTCCTGTCCCATCCTCCTTGATTCCCATTGCCATTACAGACACTGACACAGACATGGACTCCTCTCAAGAGTCACAACCCTGCAAACGCGCTAAGAAGCGCAAACACTCCTCCTCACCTGTCCAACCTTCACCCTTTTCTTTTGACCCCTCTGATATAGTGCACCCCCATTCCTCCGATTGGTCTCCCACCCCTGCAGTGGAGGAGTATATGCAAACCCACTTGAATAGGAGTTTTGATAAGGAGGTTAGGGCCTGCCTCAAATCCGAATGCCCCCATCCCGACCTGGTCCACAAGGTGGCTCTCAAACAGGATATTGATTACTCTATGACCACCTTTCTTAACAAATATAAGAAAGACCCCAAGAAGGGTATTGATCGCGCCCTTCGGGCGTGCCAGGATAAATTGCTGGACATTTCAGGACCCCAGGCAAAGATTCTGGAGTTGACCCTTCAAGCACAGGAGACTGGGGCTGCGATTCACCCTGAGTTCCTGGCGGAATGTACCCAGAGGGCTATTTGCCTCCTCGGCAACGCCAATTGCGCTCTTGCATCAGAAAGGCGCAAATCAGTCCTTTTGCTAATCGACCAGAAACTTGTGGAGCTGGCTGTGGCCAAACCAGGCCCTCTGTCTGAAGGTCAGTTTTTTGGTGAGCGTTTTGTCAAGGACATAGCAAAATTAGTCAATACCTTTGCCTCCTTAGACAAATCCCAGCTTCGGTCAAGAGGGTCTTCCACCCAGTCTCTGGCAGGGCTGATCGTGGCAGGGGACGCTTGGCCGGCTGCAACAGTAATCCAAGTCCCCAGCGAGGCTTCGCTCCACAATGTAGAGGGTATACCCAGGAACCGGAACAGGCTGGCTTCTACCCCTCCAGATCCCGAGGCTTCCGTGGCCGGCATAACAGGGGTGTCAATAGAACACAAGACAAGAATTTTGATAACCAGTCATCAGGTATGTTCACCAATCTTTCCGATGATCCCCCTCGGGGGCAGATTGTTACATTTTGTGATGAATTGGACTTAGTTGACCACAGATGCGTGGATTTTCCACACTGTTCAGGGTTATCAGATAGAATTATTAGAACCCCCGTATCAGGTGGCCCTTCCTTTTCCTCTCCTTTTTTCCCTACAAGAACAAGCTTCTATCGATTCAGAGCTTCAAGAGCTTTTGGTCAAGCAGGCTATTGCCGTAGGACCCTTCATTCCAGGTGGGTTTTGCAGCAACGTTTTCTTGGTGCAAAAGAAGGGAGGTGGTCAAAGACTAGTTTTAAAACTCAGAGACTTCAATCCCTTTGTGGTATACAGACATTTCAAGATGGGAGGTATCCATCTGTTGAGAGATTTTCTATTGGAAAAGGACTGAATGGTTCATTTGGATCTAAAGGACACTTACCTCACGGTCCCTATTTGTCCCTCCCATCAGAAATTTCTCCAATTCTCCTGGAAAGGACAATGGTACCGGTATCTTTCCCATCCCTTCGGCCTGTCTTCCGCCCCTTGGGTGTTTATCAAGCTGTTGAAGCCGGTGGTCACTCATCTGCGAGAGATATGGGGTTCTCATGATCGTCTGTCTCGACGACATGTTAATTCTGGTGCAGGACCGGAACCTTCTGCTCACACACTTGGAATGGACGATCCCCCTGTTGCAAGAGTTAGGGTTTGTGATAAACCTCAAGAAATCGGTGATCCCGCCGAGCCAGTAGATGGACTTCCTGGGGTTTCAGATAAATGAAGTCATCGCTCAGCTACTCCTGTCCATGACCGAGATCAAATCTATAAAGAGAGAGATCCGCTCCACACAATCGAAGCAGCTGATCTCGTTGAGAGTCTCAGCGAGGATTGTAGGTCTTCTGGCCTCATCTATTCAGGCTATCTTCCCAGGTCCCCTTCATTACAGGGCTTTAAAGCGACTCAAGATTTATTATCTTCAGAAAAGGTATTCATACGACCACCTGATTCCCCTGTCTCCAGAGGCTCAAGAGGAGCTTCTTTGGTGGTTAGAACAGATGGAAGCGTGGAATGGCAGTGCCATTTTCAGCGCCTCTCCAGACGTCATCATAGAGTCCGATACCAGCCGTTGGGGCTGGGGTGCAAGATGTGGAGACTTTGCCACCGGCGGACAATGGTCCACCTGAGGAAATATGAATTTTGTGATCAGTTATGTCCCCTATCGTAGACCCCAACGGCTCTATGTGCATGCTATACGTACATGTATGTTCCCTCCAATTCCAGTTTTGAAGACGCAAATATATGTGCGTCCACCGTCAACATGTCCTCTTTCAGATCCGCCAAGAATGGGTCAGATATTCCATTCCTAAGTATGAAAGGCCACCGACTTTATATGGTTCACTTTCCACATTTTACAGATTCAGGCGAGTAGGCCCTGAATTCTGTCATCAAGCCTTTTCCTGCCTTCTGCCTCTGAAAGCTCCAGTCTGAGCCTGCATCTGTATCCATAAACTTTGTCCTCCTTCCTGCGCGGCTAACGGTGCCTGATCCAGCATATTGCCTGCCAAAAAAACTGTATTTCACCTTCAAGATTATCTGCTCCGCTCCTCATCCGATGCATTCCTGTCTAGCAGTTTAGGTAAACATTCCTCCAGCTACCGTGCAGAGGGCCAGGCCTCGCTGTCCTCATGCAAGTAATTCATAGGCCCCGTTACCATGGAATATTCCTACCCCCTCGCATCTCATGTAGACACTTAGACGCCTGTACACGCACTAACAGGCAGTATAGAATAGATTCTATCCTAGAGACCTTTCCTTTTGGATAACACAGTTCTTTAAACATAGGATATTAGATATGATTCGGGATTAGGTTGACATGACCCCCAGACTTCTGTCTCCACATGTAGAGCTAAATGTCAAGTCCCCTTCACCCTCTAGTTGCACGTCAATCACACGTCATGCGGCTGCGCGCGCATCTCTGCCAAATATTTCTGCTGACATTGCAGGATTCTTTTATGGATCCACCCATCATGTATAATGACGTTTATTAAATTACGCCCATATGACCGCCTCTATTAGTTACGTATGCACAGTTTATCTGTATTATCAGCTGTTACGCCTCTTGCATCTGTTTCACTGTAAATGCATTTTCCTATAAAACCGATTATCTGTCAATAATGTATGCCCTTCCTTCCTGAACTTTCGTGGTGATGGAATAGAAGCCTGCAATTCGAATTGCATTCCTTTGTATAGGAATAAAGCCTTTTTAAACCTCTAATACCACGGATTCTGCCTCTTATATTTACTGAGTTATTCTTACTAGACTTTACCGCATAAAAAATAGTACCGGTAATGAAATATTTACCACATAAATTGGCGCCCGAATAGGGACACTTTCTCATCTCACGCGCCGGAGGTGCGTTGCAGGCCCGGTCTCCTGCCACAGCTGAACGGACAAAAACGCGTACCTGCAGGATTTCCTGTATCTCCCTCCGGCCAAGCGGGGGCGACTGAGGCTGCGATCAACACCCAGACGAGGCGGTGAGAAGTGCGAAGTATCCCGACCAGAGCCTAGCTGAGAGAGCAAGATCCGAGGTATACAGAGGCCCACCAGGTTCCGAAGTTCCGAGTCCAATCAAGTCGAGTCCAGTCCGGTCCAGTTTCAGTTCCGTTCCGAGGCCTTCCGTTCCGAGCTACCCGGTGAGTACCATTACCGGGGAGGCATTTAACGTGCACATAGTCTGTGCCGGTCAAGACGGGTTTGGGTACACAAATCCGGTCTGCACTGTTTCAGCAGTGTATCTGTACTGTTTAGCAGTATATATAGTATGTCTTGCATATAAATAAGTATTATCTAGTGTCAGTATTATGTCAGTAACTAGTTTTCTATTAGTTATCATTGTTCGTTAAAACTGTTAAATGTTAAATGTTTTAATACGTTCTATACATTGTGGTGTGAATGACTGTTCATTAGTGTGTTTATTGTATAAAGTGTGTTCTAGTAATAAGGTCTAAAAATGCCGCTCTTTTCGAAACTAAGACAGATCAAAACCAGAAAAGGGGTACTCGAAGAAGCTGTTCCCATTCCACCTAGGGACACTCCAGGATACTTTATGTATCATAAGCATGGCCTAGATGCCGTATTATTTCTTGATTTATGGGTGGACTACACCAAAGAATTACCAGAGAGTCAGAGATGGCCCGCAGCGGGGACCTGGGATGCAGATTGCATCATGAGAGTAGAAGAAGAATTATGGAAAAAGAAAGCCAGACAGTCACAGAAAGATGCCATTGAATTATGGCGTAAAGAATCATATAGACGTACAGAAAAAGCACTCAGACAGGAAGAGAAAGGTAGAGAGAATTCAAATAAAACCCGAGAAAATCTATTACTTGAGGAAGGTACCCGAGTAAACTCAGAACAAGTAGATAGACAAAGAAACACTCTTATGAATGGTATGTATCCTCTTCTGGCCGAAGGGTTACCTAAGGCTATCCCGGAAATACCAAAAGACTTAACTTCTCCATTACTCCCGATAAAAGCACATCCCAAAACACATCCCAAAACAGCAAAGGACGTTTTCCTTTCCTCCTATTTAGATGACGTAGCTCCCGAGTATGCTAATGCCATGCCACCCACACCGCTTGCCGATGGTGTTCAACACCAAGAGCATCCGCCTGTATCCCCGCAACTACAAACTCGTACACAAGTTCCCACAGGTCCGTCCGTTTCTACAGTCTTTCCCGCATCCACAATCTCTATCCTACGTCCAACGAATCCTTTCGTGCCTAGCGCCTCAGATGGTGCTACAGGAGGTACGACAGACATGTTTGCCACCCCGCCGAGAAATAAACAGACCCTTAGAGATTTAGCACTCCAACGTACACCCCAATTAGCGACATCCGACATGTTTAAAGAACAGCTTGTGGATTGTAGATACGATCCAGTACCAGGTAGACAGGACAAATTGCTCATATCATCACTACGTATACGACGAGCTACATTGTATTTAATGACGATACCAGGAATGGTTGAACACCTAGACAATATATATCGCTTTGTCCAAACAGGGCGAGGTCTAGAAAGTATTAACGAAGCTATGGAATACCAGAAAGTGGATGTACAAAGACAACTACTACGTTTTTTCATAAATTGTGTAATTAGGAATCAAGACAGGCCCGGGGCAGATCATGATACCATGCAAAAACTTGTCAAATGGGGTCAGAACATATCAGAAGAGAAACATGATAGACAGGCGTGTATAATCGCCATGTGTCGAAAAATCCGCAAGGAAGTAGAACGAATACATAAAGAAAGACGAGAAACAGACAGAGTAGAATCAGAAGAAGAGGAGGAGCAAGATTCAGAACAATTGGAGACGATAGCTTACGTAGGTAGAGGAAGACCCCATAATAATACTAGAGGCTTTAATGATCAGATACGTCCAATACGTCCAGAATATAATAGACATTTTCCAAATCCTATGTTAAATACAAAATCCCCCGAGCACCTATTCCAAGCCGCTGATAAATTACTCCGAGATCGAAGGGGGTACCACATGCTCGATTCCATGGACGAACAAGAATTAGCTAGGTCAGCAGTACAATGGGCTGACAGTCCCAGCGACTACAATGATGATGTACTTGCACACACGTTTCTGAATCTTGACCCATACGAACAGCGTTTAGCTAGTATATACATGATTCAACACCTCCTTATATTATATAAAAGCCAACACTCCGATCCAGGACCCTTACCTGACATATTGACAGAACTACTCACGAATATATGGAGAGGGTCAGGTACTGATTTGATTAAAGAGATTCTAGAATTCCGAAACCAATATTTAACTTTCGTATGCCCAGAACACGTTCCAGTTCCCATCACAGGAAGAAAAATGTATCACATAGATAGACAGAACCCGTTACGCGAAGTACACCCAATCAGAGGTGACGGTAATAACTTTACACGCGTGTTTGTGTACACGCCTATAACTAAACTGGAATTATTAGAAATGAAGAAAGTAGTACCCAGCCATGACAAGGATCCAGCAGGTTTCCACCGTGAAATAAAGGACATGTTACTCATGGGAGAGTATACCTACCCCGACATTATGAAAATATTAAAAGTCCTATTACCCGCTGGTGTTTATGAGAAACTTAAAGAAAAGGAATGGGAGGTGGGAGACCAAAAGATAGATTGGACAGCATTAGAAAACGAAGAAAGGGCCCGAGCTGCAGGAGCAGGACTTGGGGAAAAGACTACAGCACTAGCAGGACTACTAGTGCAGGTACTGCCACGCTTATTAACTACGAAAAAGGAAGACTGGGGTGCAATATCAGCCTGTAAACAAAAGCCATACGAAGACACTAGTGATTTCTATTCCCGATTTGAAAAATGTTTTGGTATAAATAGTGGCATAAAAGCCGGTAGTGAGTCATATCCACATCTGTTTGTGACAAAATTAGTTGAAAATTCTCTGCTGCAAGTCAAGAATAGAGTATTGAAATTCGAAAGTACCTGGCAAGGTAATACCCCATCACAGATGTTACAGATGTTACAATATCACCACAATAGAATTAGAGAAGAACAAGAACACGAACAAAGACGTATGAAAGATACAAAAATGAAAATGCTTGTTGCTCAGTCAGTCCCAGCTGATGGTCATCAAAAGGGTGATTCCGCAGGTCCTACGAAAGGGACATGCAACTATTGTAAACAACCAGGTCATTATATACACGATTGTCCAGTCCTGAAACATAATATTGCTACAGGTAGAACCCAGGAGAGACCACGTCCACCTAGACAGGATCAGAATCAACAACAAATCCCTCAGCATGTACAACCTAGGTTAGCTCCGCAACAACTAGCTCCGCAACAGGGAGCTCCACAACAGACCGTAGCACCACCACAAGCGCAGCCTATTGCTGCAACACAAGCAACAACACAACAGATGTATCAGTATGCACAAGCAGATTATCCCGATTATCAGCGATATACATGAAATAGCCTAGAGAGGGAAGTTGGCTTACCCCTTATTGAGGTTCCTGTAGACCAAGAGGGACCTTATGTACATAGTGAACTATTAGGGGAAGACAGAAAGTTTTTACTTGATACAGGGGCAAGCAGAACAACTATAAGACGCAGTGAAGTTCCAGGGGCACCCCTCTCAGGCTCACAGAATATTTCCCTTGGATTCTCAGGAAAACCTATAATAAATGACGTAACACAACCTCTTCCACTTACGATCGGTCCATTGACACGTACTACAGATTTATTGCTTACCAAATCCTGTCCAGAAAACTTGTTAGGTGTAAAAACATTGAAAGCCCTAGGAGCCATAATATGTTGTTCTCCGGAAGGAGTACGACTATTTCTACGTGACTTCAAAGGTCACTACGTGTCCAGAGACATGGATCGCCGACTGCAGAATTTACCTACACATTTATGGGCACAAGGCCCCACTGATGTTGGTTGCATGAATATTACACCATATCGTGTCACACTAAAAACAGGAGTAACACTACCACGAATGCGACAATACAAGTTACCACCCGATGCTGTTGTGGCTTTGCTGCAAATCATTGACGAGCTCATTGCACAAAGAGTGGTTGTCGAAACCGACTCCAATGTATGTAATTCCCCGATAATTCCGATTCTTAAAAGAACGGATCCAAAAGCACCATCAGTATATCGATTAGTTATTGATCTGCGCGAATTAAATAAATGTATTGTACCACAATACCCAGTGGTCCCAGATATCTCGTCATTACTAACAGCTATTGACTCAGAAGCAACGTTCTTCACTGTAATTGATCTCAAGAATGCTTTCTTTAGCGTCCCAATAGATCCGGAAAGTCAATATCTGTTCGGATTCCGTTTAAATGGACGAAGCTTTAAATTCACACGCGCACCTCAAGGATTTACAGAAAGCCCTAGCATCTATAGCCAAGCACTGAAACGAGAACTTGACAGTATCCACATGCCAGTTAACACTGCCTTGCTTCAATATGTCGATGATCTGCTGATCACCGCCCGAAGCGAACCTGAATGTGAAAAAGCGTCACTGACGGTTTTAAAATTTCTGGCCGACAAGGGGCACAAGGTGTCCCCTTTTAAGCTGCAATTCTGTGTCCAGCGAGTTGTTTACCTTGGGCACTCGCTGTCCAAGGAGGGAAGGCAGCTTACACCCGACCGTATCCAGTTAATCGCTAACATGCCACCACCCAAGACACAAAAAGAGGTGCGGGCTTTTATAGGCCTCACTTCATACTGTAGGCAGTGGATCCCTCAATATGCATTTCTAGCAAAACCACTCATCCAGTTAACAACACAGGAGGCAGCCACATCGACTGTCCTCCCTTGGACTCAAGAACATACACACGCCTTTGAAAGCTTAAAGAAAGCTTTATGCCAAGCACCTGTTTTAGCAACACCATGTTACAGTAAACGGTTTACACTCTTTGTTACAGAACGCGAAGGTACTGCCTTGTCAGTACTCACTCAGGAACAAGCAGGATCACACAAACCATGTGCTTATTTCTCTAGTAAATTAGATCCAGTAGCTCAGGCTCTTCCTGCGTGCCTGAAATCGGTGGCAGCAACAGCTTTAGCTATCAGACAAAGCGATGCCATAGTGTTAGGACACCAATTGACAGTACAAGTACCACACGCAGTAGAGGTTCTCTTGAACCGCACACAAACACAACACTTGACTATAGCGAGACTCACTGGTTACGAACTGACATTGTTTCAGCCACATATAGAAATCAGACGTTGTAATACGTTAAACCCTGCCACACTGTTACCAGTGGGCGGAACAGATCCATTGGCACATGATTGTGTCGAAGTCATTACTATCACGACGAAACCCAGACAAGACTTGACAGATATCCCTTTGTCAGATCCAGACTTGACATTGTATGTAGATGGGTCATGTATGAGAACAAGTACAGGAGAGTTAGTGGCCGCTTACGCAGTCACAACAGACACTGAAGTCATTGAAACAAATTGTATTAACACTTTGTCAGCTCAAGCAGCAGAGCTCATCGCTCTGACACAAGCCTGTATTCAAGCCAAGAATAAGAAAGTCAACATATACACAGATTCACGTTATGCATTCGGAGTCGTCCATGACTTCGGCGTACTATGGCGAGAGAGAGGTTATTTAACTTCTCACGGTGCCCACATCCAACACGGACCCCTCATTCAAGCCCTATTAGACGCGATTCATCTACCTACTGCAATATCGATTATGAAATGCAAAGCCCACACAAAAGTTACCGATATCATTTCTCAGGGTAATGACCTAGCTGACAGAACAGCTAAACAGACTGCTCAGAATCAGACTCACACAACTGACATGACAAAGACAATAGTTCCGACACCAACACATTGCATGACAGTTAAGGATCCCGCCCTTGATGTAATTGACATACAGACACATGCTACACCAGAAGAAATAAAGAAATGGACTGAATTAGGAGGGATCCAAACGGATCAAGGATGGATGACGAAGGAAAAATCTATATGGTTTCTTCCCGACTCCATGGTTCAAGTCATCATTAATACAATACATAGTCCAGCGCACCTAGGAGAGAAAGCTATGCTAGACAGCATTCAACACATTTGGTTCAACAAACACTTGCGAGCAGCAGCTAAACAAAAAGTTCGTACCTGTATGATATGTTGTCAGTTTAATCCAGGTAAAAGCATCCCCGTAGAGCAGGGTGGATTTCAACCTCCCGATCATGCTTTTGAAGTCCTCCAGATGGATTATATCCAGATGGAACGATGTCGAGGATTCAAATATGTTCTCGTAGTTGTCTGTGCTCTTTCCCGTTGGACAGAATCCTACCCGGTTTCAGATTACACCGCCCCGACTACTGCCAAACAGTTAGTTCGAGAATTCTTCCCACGGTACGGTTTACCACGTGTTGTCTACTCAGATAACGGCCAGCCGTTCTCATCCGAATTAATGAAACACGTTTCCCTTTTGTTAGGCTACCAATGGAAATTCCACTGTGTCCGACATCCCGAGGCAGCAGGTCTCGTGGAACGCCATAATCAAACTCTGAAAATTAGATTGTCCAAAATATGTAGGGAAAAAGGTGTCGATTGGATAGTAGCCTTACCAGTTGCGCTCTTTTACATGAGAATGGTAGCACATTCTCGAACAGGGCTATCCCCGTACGAGGTGATCTTCGGTAGACCACCAAATATGTGGGGGACGCCTGTACCTCGTAAAATCACTGATGTTGACTGTAATATGCTGACAGATTACCTAGCTTCCTTGATGTCTGCACTACAATCTTGTCGTTCACAGGTAGCCGCAGCTTTTCCCGATAATACTGAGGTGAAGCCCCATGACGTGGTTCCTGGTGACCTGGTTCTGGTCCGGAATTTCGACCGGAAGACCCAACTGGAGCCTAGGTGGAAGTCGCCGAAGCTAGTTCTACTAACTACAAGGACAGCCGTGAAGATTGAGGGTCGTAAAGGGTGGTTGCACTCGAGTCATATCAAGAAGTTTTATGGACTACCATCCAGTGTGAATACTCAACCTTGCATTCCCTCACAGACAGACTCAAAGCTCCCCTTGGTTGAGCAGTCAAAACCAGAACTTTACAAACTAAAATTGAGGTCTAGCAAGTCAGACAATTTGATTGTTTAAGTCCTCTCCAAGGTGAATCGGTTGAATTTGTCTCTGACATGTATCCTCTAGACCGGAATAGAGAAAGAAATCAGCAGATGCAGCTTAAAAAGCATGCGTATTGTAAATCACTTCGTAGTCACTGCACAGTAACACTATTAATTTTGTTTTTTCTAAGTCTTCTGATCATTATTTTCAGCATACTATTGCATATGTATTACCCTATTCTTAAGCGTGCTTACAATGTAACCGCAGAACATTCTTTTAGCGAATTACCTCCGCATGAGTTGTCCTATAGATTTGCGCTGCGCAACAACACATTCATTAGTATGTTACATCATTCCCATCAGACCAGCAATGCCACAAATTGTTGGATATGTGGTCGACTCCCTCCCTATCAAAACTATAAGGGAGTTTTGCCCCTCTTTCCATATCCGTTCACACACAATGGCTCCTGTGGAGCATGGTTTAGTTTGATTAATTCCTTAGATTCAAATTCCGCAGTTTATCAAGACAACTGGGTATGGGGAAACCTGAACCTAGTTTTGCTTAAAGTCTGCTACCCTAACAAGGAGGGACTCCCCAAAAGAACAGGAACTGATCTAGAAAATGAAGTATATGGATTAGGTAATTTTACACTTAACCTCATGATCCTGAACGTTGAATCTGAAGCTACACCAATCTTGCCCGCCATGTCAGTATTCCCAGTAAAAGGGGAATTATGTGTACAAAAGAATGGTTCCATACACATGGGCCATAGTAAATGCAACACTGTAATAAAATTCAGGGATCAGGGCAAGTCTACATTTAGAGCTTCCCATCATTCCTACTTCATATGTGGCCAGACCGCATATATATGTCTACCTTTAGATTGGGATGGTACCTGTTACATAGCATTCCTTCTGCCACCTGTTTTCCTAGCTCCTCCTGATTATCACAGAAATACCCATTTAGTACACAATAGACAACAGAGAGATCTCCCAATTGTCGATTACACTGAAACAGCATGGGAAAAATACACAGATTTCAATAAAGGGTTCTTTCCCTATATAGGTACAGTCACTAATAGTAAGCTGATACGTAGATTAACCAGAACCCTTGAAGCAGTAGTGAACGAGACTATTTCCGCCTTAGGCAATTTAACAGAAGAGCAGTCTGCTATGCGGATTGTTGTGCTTCAAAATCGTCTTGTCCTTGACGTCATCCTGGCCGATAGGGGCGGAGCTTGTAGGGTCATCGGATCAAGTTGCTGCATTTTCATACCAGAAAATTCGCCGTCAGTATATAAAGCCATAACCCGCCTTCATAAGATTATAAGCCAGATACACCAGAATCCAGGCACCTGGACTTGGTCCGGTTGGTTCTGGGGCGTGTTGTCAGCCTGGGGATGGAGAATCCTATCCTTCCTAGGTATTGGCTTTCTCATACTATTCAGTTGCTGCTTATGTCTACAATGTGGGCCAGCGATTTGTGGTCTGTGTGCCACATCGTGTATCCCACAACCACGTTTTCGTTCAAGATCCCGGAAGAAGAAAGAAGAACAAATGATGCTATATGAACAGATCGATGGATTGATGAAGATCGATATCTCCTGAGGGTCCGTAGGGGACAAGGAGGGAATGAGGAAATATGAATTTTGTGATCAGTTATGTCCCCTATCGTAGACCCCAACGGCTCTATGTGCATGCTATACGTACATGTATGTTCCCTCCAATTCCAGTTTTGAAGACGCAAATATATGTGCGTCCACCGTCAACATGTCCTCTTTCAGATCCGCCAAGAATGGGTCAGATATTCCATTCCTAAGTATGAAAGGCCACCGACTTTATATGGTTCACTTTCCACATTTTACAGATTCAGGCGAGTAGGCCCTGAATTCTGTCATCAAGCCTTTTCCTGCCTTCTGCCTCTGAAAGCTCCAGTCTGAGCCTGCATCTGTATCCATAAACTTTGTCCTCCTTCCTGCGCGGCTAACGGTGCCTGATCCAGCATATTGCCTGCCAAAAAAACTGTATTTCACCTTCAAGATTATCTGCTCCGCTCCTCATCCGATGCATTCCTGTCTAGCAGTTTAGGTAAACATTCCTCCAGCTACCGTGCAGAGGGCCAGGCCTCGCTGTCCTCGTGCAAGTAATTCATAGGCCCCGTTACCATGGAATATTCCTACCCCCTCGCATCTCATGTAGACACTTAGACGCCTGTACACGCACTAACAGGCAGTATAGAATAGATTCTATCCTAGAGACCTTTCCTTTTGGATAACACAGTTCTTTAAACATAGGATATTAGATATGATTCGGGATTAGGTTGACATGACCCCCAGACTTCTGTCTCCACATGTAGAGCTAAATGTCAAGTCCCCTTCACCCTCTAGTTGCACGTCAATCACACGTCATGCGGCTGCGCGCGCATCTCTGCCAAATATTTCTGCTGACATTGCAGGATTCTTTTATGGATCCACCCATCATGTATAATGACGTTTATTAAATTACGCCCATATGACCGCCTCTATTAGTTACGTATGCACAGTTTATCTGTATTATCAGCTGTTACGCCTCTTGCATCTGTTTCACTGTAAATGCATTTTCCTATAAAACCGATTATCTGTCAATAATGTATGCCCTTCCTTCCTGAACTTTCGTGGTGATGGAATAGAAGCCTGCAATTCGAATTGCATTCCTTTGTATAGGAATAAAGCCTTTTTAAACCTCTAATACCACGGATTCTGCCTCTTATATTTACTGAGTTATTCTTACTAGACTTTACCGCATAAAAAATAGTACCGGTAATGAAATATTTACCACAAGTTAAAGTTCCACATCAATTGTCGGCAGCTGTTAACGGGCTCCCTTGCCATAAAATCGATCTCCCCTCTGAAGAGCATTTGGACAATGTTTCAGGGGTGCGGTACATCAATCGCCTAAGAGGGACGAAATCCCGACTGTTGGCCAACATTGTGAGGGAATTTTGACATTTTTGCCTGGATCAGAAGATCAGTGTGATAGCGGAATATCTGCCCGGCAAGCTCAATCAGATAGCGGTTGGAAACTCCATGTTCCTGAGGGACTTCAGCGATTGGAGACTCCATACTTCGCTTTTTGTAGAGATCATGAATATGCGAGGCCCCTGCAGGATAGACCTCTTTGCCTCTCACCTCAATACTCACCGCCCACGTTTCTTCAGCTGGAGGCCGGATCCAATTGCAATGGGAACGGATGCGTTCCTTCAACAGTGGGGGTTTCAGAGAAACTATGCTTTTCCCCCCTTTGCTCTGATTCCGAGGGTGGCGGCCCAGGTCCGTCGACAAGAGACGTCAGTAGTGTTGGTCACACCATTGTGGAAGACTCAGTCGTGGTTTCCAACACTATTGGAGTTATCAGTGGATTTACCTTTTAAGCTACCTGTGTTCCTGATGCTTCTCCAGGACCCAGTGGGATCACCTCATCCTCTGGTCCTGCAGAACCAGTTATCCCTCATGGTCTGGACGATCTCAGGAGACACAAACGAATTGAGGGCCTTTCATTGGCGGCTGACGAGTTTATACACCAAGCTTGGGCTCCATCCACCGCAAACGATATTCTGCTTCATGGAAGCGATTGGTGGGTTGGTGCCTTCAACGACAGGTGGATCCCGTGGGATCAGATGTGAAGGAAGTATTAAACTTTTTATCTGAATGCGCTAAATCAGGTCTGTTAATAATTTCAGGTCAGCTCTTTCGGCTGGACACAATCACATTGATGGTAAGCTGGTGGGGATGCATCCCCTTGTGTGAAAGTTGCTGAAGGGCATCAGAGTGGCTTGTCCGCCTCGTCTCAGATACACTACGTTATGGGATGTTTCTAAAGTCTTCTCTTTATTAGAATCTTGGCCAGATAACAAAGACTTATCGCTAAAACAGTTATCTGCTAAACTTACTGTGTTATTGTGTTTAATCTCCTGTAAGAGAGTTTCTGATGTGCACGCTTTAGATTTGGCAGGAAGGATGTTCTCTCCGCAGGGTGTGTCTTTCATCCTCTCTAGGAGAAATAAGACCATGTCACGTTCGGTTGAGTATCCTGCTTTTCCTCACAATGACAAATTATGTGTTTTGAAATGTTTAAAAGTATATGAGGAATGCACATTAGCTCATAGAACAGACCCCTTGGGTCAATTGCTTTTAGCAATCCAAAAACCTTTCGGTCCTGTTTCAGCAGCCACCTTGGCACGTTGGGTCAGGTGGGTTATGTCTGAAGCAGGGATTGATATTTCTGTTTATAGTGCGCACTCCACCAGAGGTGCTATGCCTCTAAAGCATATTTTCTGGGGTCTCACTAAGAAGAAATTTTGAAAGCTGCAGATTGGTCTTCGGACTCAATGTTTAAAGTGTTTTACTATAAACCTATTAAGCATGTTTCTTCTGTTGTTGTTGGTCAGCTTTGAACCAGTATAATCTGAGCCTCCGGTCCTGCCATAGAATATAAAATTTTCCAGCTACCGCAACAAGAATTTTAGATTCTATTAAGGACACGGAGGCGAGGATTATCCCACCCATTGGGACGGGTAAGATGTCAATTGTCATGTTGCAAAATACTTAACTATGCAATGTTATTTTCCCACCCTGAGATATCAAACCTTTTAGGTTCCCTATTTTCAAACTTGTTTCTGGTTCAGGAACTGATTCCAAGCAGAATTAAGGCCACGATGATCTATGGTATGGATCTCCTCGTCATTGGAGTATTACTGTCGTATCTAGGACTGTTGGGACGTGCTCTCCGTTGAGAGTTGGATCTGCTGTTATTCCTTTCCGTTGAGAGCTAGGACTGTTGTTTTGTTTTTTCGAACACTTTAAGGACTTTTTTTTGCAAAGAAAGAGGAAGCCAAGACGGTGCCTCATTATTTTGTATGCTAACCTCTAATGTTATTGGTTGTTGAAGGAGGCGTGGTTCAAATCCTCATGGAAAATGTAGTTTATTGTAATGTTTACTTTTTTCTCATTGGCTGCTGTTGAGTAGTAAATAAATTGAGAAAGCATAATCCTCGCCTCCGTGTCCTTAATAGAATCTAAAATTCTTGTTGCGATAGCTGGAAAATGTTGTATTCTCTTATAAAACCTGTTTGTTATATTGTAAATCTCATCAATACTGATTGATGCAGATGCGCTATAGAAAAACGTATAATTAATCAAACAAATACATGGGCATGATCTTTGGTCTGAGATTGCACTCACCCTCAAGAGATTTGTTAGTGCCCATCACAGGCACTCAAGTACCAATTCTCAAAAAGCACTGGAATTGTTTTTTGCAGTGAGTCAAGTATCTGCGACCTTCTCAGAAGATCCTCCTGGAAGATTGTTAAAAGCCTTATTCTTTTAGAGCTTAATTTAATATTGTTTCTTTCTACAGGGTTACATCCACAGATTGGCATGAAATCACAGCAAATCTCCATGTACTATATTCCCCAAAAAACTCTGCATTAAAATCTGACATTGAACGAAACGCGCTTTTCCTCTATTCCGTATTTATTTTGTGAATGCACCATTCATCGCCTTCTACCATATACGTACCACTTCTGTTTAGACTACTCAAAATCTCATGCCTGCCTTCACCTGTTAAAAACTTCATTTATTACTGCACCACAAAGAAATTGGAGTTTATGCATGGTATGGCTTCCTTTAGTATGCAAGACTAGTCCCAATAACAATGGACTGACCACTAACTGCTTGTGTATTTTTCCACCAAGCCAATTATTATATACTAATATATCTGCAATTTTGGGCAATTAGCAAACATATGCACAATGTCAGTACCTGGTTGATGACAAGAGCAACAATCATTAGCCTGGCAACTCCAGTTAAATAATTTGGCAAAAACGTAATAAAGTTTGAATATTGTTTTTATAGTGCTGCATTTTAAGTTGGCAGACAACAGAAGCAAAGTTCCTCAATGGATGGATTCCCTGAATCTACAATGTGAGTATTAACTTTTAGCTTTTCACTTTAGTTCTCCACATGGGAATATATATCACCTGTTCCTGTTTCAGAAAACATTTAATAATAAATCCTGATAATAAGACTTTTCCTATGGCCATAGTATACAATAACTTGCATTGTTCCATGCTAAACTGATTTTTAAGCAGTTTAAATATGAAATGTTAGAATAATAATTTTTATTAACAGTCTCAAAAAACTACTGGAAATAATGTAGATTTACATAATGGAGTATAATAAATATAATTGCCATATTAAAATATTTTTTCCAGATTTTCCATATCTCAATGGCTAACTGAACAACTTTAAATCTGACTTTTTTGTAGTAGCTCTGCTCAGTAAAGATAACTAAAAAACAATATGCATATTTGCTGAGACATAATTCATATATTGAGTATGGACTTGAACATTTTGAAGTCCTGGCAGTATGACGCACGATTTAAAAACTTATATGTTGAATCATTGCTGCGAAATAATAAAATCTAATATTTGGAAGTGCCCATCTGCCTCTAGCTTAAAGGTTTCATAGCTCTCCTGGAACATTTCTAGCGCCACAGAAAGTTGTTGCATATTGAGTGAATTTTATATCTCCAGGCGCTGTTTAGATCTAAGGTTATTGCTTGAAACAAGCATAGAATTTTAGGCATTATGGTCATCTTAATAATATTACAGTGATTGATTAGTACAGGATGCAGACTGTTACATGTTTTCGCTTGGTTTTTATATTTCATACTACTGGATCTAATTCAAACATCTAATTTTCGGCCGTCAAATTTACTCCTAGATATATTGCACTATACCTTCCTCGGATAATCTATTTTAACCTATGTGTGTGCGACAATATTTCAGTTTCCGTACTACTGAGAAGATACCCGGAAATAACATGAAACCTCTTTGCTTCATGTTCTATTTCTCTCATTGCTGTTTCTGTCATTATGGTCCTTATGGCAATACCATCTGCATATACTAGAATCTTATTCAAGAGACCATAGTAACAGATGAGTAGTATCTTCTATAAATCTGAGAATGAAGGCATCCAGATTAATAACAAACAATAATGGGTAACCGGGGTGGCCCTTCCGAGACCCTCACATTATATTCATGCATTTTGACTCTTCTCCCATGACCTGTAATTTGGATTCAGGTTGAGTATACCGACTTCCCTCACTTGCATAACTCTCCATAAATATATCTGTGTAACCAAGTCAAATGCTTTTTCTGGGGTGAGCAGGATAATTGTGAAGGGAGAACTGCCACTGTATTGAAATGTCTAATTGCCCAAGTGATATATTTAGATGTTGCTTTACCAGGTACACAACCATGCTGCCTTGGCGATACTACCTTGGCAATGACCCCAATCAGATGTTGAGCCATACTTAATAACAAGGGGCTGTATGAATCAGGGTTACTGGTATTCTTATCTTTTTTAAGAAATGCTATAATATTGGTTAGTGCCCATGATTATCGTAGGCATAAACCTTATTGGACACCTCCCATTAGAATAACTGTTACAAAAATAGGGGAAACATTTTTTATAAAATTCAAGACAGTCTCACCATGATCGTGTACCACAATCTCTTGCTTATTGTGTTAGGCATCTATTCTATTTTTAAGTACATTTTGACTAATGTTTAAGGCTAGCAACTTCCTAAAACGCTTGCTAAATTCATAATTCCGAGCATTGTTGAAAGTATATTTCCTTACAATTTCTTTAGAGTAGAAAATAATAAATCTTACAATTACAGACACCACAGACAATTACAGGTTTGGGCCATTATGCTAGCTCTATAATTAAATATCTATAAATCTCACATTGTAAATATTTGGCCTGCAAATTATACATAAGGTGAAAAACGCTGCGGATGGCGATGCTGACCGGCTGATAGCATGGTAGCAACTCCCCCTCCCCCCCCTCTCCACTTCCGGGACGCCGATTAGAGGCAGGAGATGCAAGAGCGGGAGAGGGAGCATCGAGGCTCCGGTACTCATTTTTAAAAAAACATGGAAAACTTAGGAAAATGCCGTGGGCTTACTGTTTTGACCCTGAGCGGCAGGAGGCAGCAGGAAGAGGCTGCACGGGGAGAAGAGGAAAGGGGAGAGAGGAAAGCAAAAAAAAAGCAGACTTTCACAGTGGAAAGTGGCTTGAAAAAGCCACTTGAAATCTCAAAAGGGAATTTAAAATCTGGCTGGTAAGAGCCTTAACATCAGACAAAGCTGCTGACTTGTTTGTTTGCTTTCTTTTTTAGTCACTCTCTCTGACCCCTGCTAAGCTGGTCTGGGACAACATAGAGGATATAAAAGTATACTAAGGACGTATCTTTCGTATAAATGGGGTTTTTTTTGGATTGCGCAGCTTTCTGTCCCGGTATTCAAGCAGGCTTGCTACCTCACAGACCCACTTCTACGGCGCCATCGGGGACCACCAGGTTTCTCTTCAAGGGATAAGTGCATGTGCTCCGCTGTCTGTATACGCATGGGGCTTTTTTGCTACTCGGTAGAGGGTAGCTTGGGAGTTCTATGGGCTAGAGCCTTCTGTCTCTTTTTCTGGTATTATCCGGCAATCCATCTTTGAGAAAGTAAAGTAATAGAAAAAAATGTTGGGGACTCTCTATATGCGAAATTTCTCCAGAAATACTGCTGCATCCCAGCTTTACTCCCCAGTTCTGATGCAGAGGGTCAAAAAGCATGCAGGACAAGTGGCAGCGCAGACTAATCATGCAGCAACAAGATTTGGGTCCGCCCATAGCAAACTCTAAGATGGCCACTGCAGAGCTCTCCCAGATACATCACTCGGGGGAGCCTCCGTAGAATTAGATTCAAGTATCAGACCGCTCTTGTTTTCTCTCCTGGGGCCGGTCTTTTAATTGTGCAAAGCTTGGAAAGCTCGGAGGTCCCAGACGCGATGGCTCCCAGGGTTGACACTGTGGCTGGGATAGCAAAGGAATTAAAAAAATACCCTCTATTTTCTAAAGCTAAACCAGGCTTAACCTCTGGCTTAGAGGGGGCTGAGAGTGCACCATAATTTGCTGAACCACCTGCAAACCCCTTAAATGGGGAGTCTCTCTGCAGCGACTCGCGTTGCTCTCTCACAGACTCAAGTACAATCCTCCCCTGGACAGAGCTTGTCAGATCTACACGCCTTCGAGGATGGTGGACAGGCTGTCTCTGATAACATTGTATCCTCTGCTGCTTCTGCCATAACATCTCTAGCACAATCTACGTTTGGGACTGAATTAATACAGGAACATTCTCCTCAGAATGACAGATCTTTCACTCTGCAATGGGATGCTAGGAGCCTCCTAAACTTAATTCTGGTTTATATTGGAGAGTTTAAAGCTTCTTAGTCCACGGAAAGTGCTGCCATCCATGCCCGTCTGTCTAATATAGAAGAGAACATGGCTCAGGTTCTGGGATGACTTCATGAGGCAGAGACTAGAATCCCGCAGTTAGAGGACCAGGTCACTATCATCAATGACAAAGTCACGGCTTGTCAGAGCCAAAAGTCAGCAATGGAGCTCAAATTGGAGGAACTGGCGAATCACTCCAGAAGCTCCAATCTTCGTTTTCTTGGTATCACAGAAGGCCTTGATGGGCATCAGACACTACAATGGATTGATTTGTTAATTCAAAAAAATATATTCCCAGAGTTGAAAGGAGATCTTACCATTATGAGGACCCACCGGGTGCCTGTGCATCTACCCCCTCACACTAAATTCCCACAGACAACCCTTGTTATCTTTGGGGATTAGAGGGTCAAGGAAAAAATTCTATCTAAGGCCATAAGGCAGAGACAGTTCACCTTCTCAGAGATCCCAATATGTCACATTTATTCTGACATGTCACCCTCCGCAGCCTAAAGGCAGAAAGAATTTGTTAAAATGTTGCACTTATTTAAAGAACAGGGGGCACAGACAATGATTGCATAACAAAGCAAACTAAAAGTGCTTGTTAAAGGTAGATTTCATGTATTTTGTAATGTTCCTGAAGCGCAGGAACTACTGTAACACATTTCTTTAAGCAAGTCTTAGATCTCTTAGCTGAGGACCTTATAGTTGCTGTTATATTCAGCTGTGCATTTGCTCTTTTTGTCCACACTTTTGTCTGCTTCTTTTTCTTTTTGAGTCCGGCTTTTCTATTTTCTTTTGTTTCTTACATGGTATTTTGTTTTCTTCACATTCTGGATGAGGGAGGGGTATGTAGGCTGGCAGCACCTGTCACAAGGTCATGGTGCCAGTTTTGGGGAGTTGGGTAGCCTGTCAGGCATGAGAAGGGATGATGCACTGCTCACCATGGCTTTTTTGTGAGGGGGGTACATGGTTGTGGAATGGGTAGCAAGAGGGGAAAAAGAGATCCATTTGTAAAGTCTAGATTCATCCAAATTTTACTTATAAGTCTTTATCCTGTTACGGCAAGTGGGGGAGTAACGACAGATTGTGTGTCCTTCCAGCATACCTTAGCCCATCTTGTGTCCCTTTTAGGATCTTACTGTGTTGTGTGCTAATGGGTAATAAGGAAATCCTTAAGGTGGTTTCTTTTAATGTAAATGGACTCAATAATAAAAAGAAAAGGTGGGCTATTACATCATGGATTAAGACAGAAAACCCAGCCGTTATTTTAATTCAAGAATCTCATATAGCAGAAGGGAAGTTAGCAGAATTTTCAATCTTTAGGTCCTGGGCAACATACCGGGGCTTTTCCTCCTCTGCATCACATCTTGGCACGGCGATTTTCTTGGGCAAAAAACTTCAAGCCAAGGTGGTTAATTTTGCAAGTGATCAGAGAGGAAGGTGATGTTGGGTGAACCGCAATTTGGGGAATGGATTTTTAACTTTTGCTAGCATTTATGCCCCAGTTGAGGATAATCCAGTACTATATGAAGAGTTTTTTCAATCCCTAATACAAATGCCCGGGGAAGTGATTATAGGAGGAGGTTTTAATTTCATAGCGAATACAAAAATTGGTTCTTCAGCCATTTCTAAAAAACAATTAAAACCTAAAACCTGCAGAATTATTTAAAATTATAGGAAAACTCTGGACATAATTGACCCTGGAGGGCAGTATTCCCGACTAATATTGCATATACCTGCTTTTCGGGCAGATTTCGCACCTCCTCATGCATTGATTTTTTCTTATATCCAAGTCCTTGATTTTTAGTCAGCAGGAATTCCTTCCAAACGGATTTTCAGACCATGCAATGCTTATTTGAGAGCTCGAGTTAAGTAAGATCTCGGCTTATTCTAAGAGTTGGACCATAAATAGGCTATATCTCTCAGAAGAAAGTTGGGTTCTACTCTGTAAAACAGAGACAAAGGACTTCCTAGTAAGAAATCACTGGACAGCTCAACCCCATATTGTTTGGGACTCTCTGAAGGCCTATATTTAGGGTCTAGCTATTGGGAAGGATGCAAAAAGTTTTAGAAAAAAGAAGGCAATAAAGCAAAAATTGAAAAAGGAGGTGCATAGGTGCTTGGATCTTTTTCTTAGTAATCCTTTTGCCCCTAATCAAAGAAAACTCGATCAAGCCAAATGGGATCTCTCTGAAGCTTATTGTGTAGAATGTGAAACATTTAAAAGCAACCATAGGCAAAAGGTCTATGAAGTGAGCAATTTTACCGGGAAGTTCCTGGCATGGCAGGCCAGAGAGCAGGCCGCAAGTAACCGGATTAGTACTTTGAGGTGTCCTGTAACTGACTCCCGAAGTGAAGATCCAATGGCTATAAGGGACATAATGTTTCAACATTCTAAGAATAGCTATGGTCAACAACAATCCATTGATAAGGCATCCCTGGACAAGTTTCTCTAGGAACAGGAAATTCCGGTACTCTCTGAGGCTGATAAAATCTGCATGATGCACCCATTCTCCAGAGAAGAACTGGGGGATATCATAAAAAACCTCCCGAACGCCAAAGCCTGTGGTCCGGATGGTCTCCCAGCCGGGTTTTTAAAAACTTTTTTAGATTTTGTTTTAGAATATATTTGCTGGTTGCTAATTCAATCTTAGAGGGAGGCCCGATTCCGCCTTCATTTCAAAAAGGGAATGTAGTTAGTTTTTTTAAAAAGGGAAAAGACTGCGAAGACCCCAATTCATATCGCCCAATCACAATTTTAATCTCTGACTACAAGATCATTGCCAAACTTTTAGCCAACAGATTCAACGCTATAGCACCGATTTTGATACATCCCCACCAAAATGGGTTTATAGCAGGGAGACAACTTGGGACTAACACACATTATCTTGCAGAAGCATTGGATTACTTCGAGTCCAAGAAAATACCAGCCTTGGTCCTTCTGTTAGACGTCGAGAAGGCGTTTGACCTCGTGGTCTGGGAGACTTTATTCCATATTCTTTCCAGTTTTGGTATACCTCCTAAGATCACGAGGTTGATTCAGAGAATATATCTTAATGAAGAAGCCAATATTATCGTTAAAGCCTCCGAGGCAGGACAAATTAGTGTAAAACGAGGGACTAGACAAGGCTGTCCATTGTCCCCCATTTTATTTGCTTTTTTATTGAACCTTTAGCTATCACTATTCAAAATCATGCCAATATTCGCCCCCCTTTACCTACTATGGGGAAACTAAAATTATATGCAGACAATATCATGCTTATAATTAAAGGCAATGGGGGGTCCAAGCAAAGGTTTTTGAGGGTTTTGAGCAGTCAAAGAGAATGGAAATAATCCAGTGTGGATGCAAACCTGATGTGTTATATCCTGATGGTTTGTCCTGTCTAAATTCTAAACCAAAAAGATATCTGGGGATTTTCTTTTCGTCTCGAGTCATTGACTGGTACGATTTAAATTTGTTCCCGCTTCTGTTGAAAGTACAGGAGTTATTGCTTCGGTGGGACTCGCTCCCGTTGACTATTATGGGAAGGGTTTTGCTGATTAAGATGTCTGTTCTCCCGCTATTTAACTTTTTATTCTCGGCAATTCCGTGTGTTTTAACAGCATCTTTTTTTGCCACTTTAGAGTCCATGTTTACATCCTTTCTTTGGGGAAAGAAAACTCCCCGAATTGCACAAAGCATATGAGGAGGTGGAGAATGGTGGGTTAGTCCTCCTGAATCTCAGGGATTATTATTCTGCATATTTTGCACAATATTTGTCTAGATTTAAGTCAGATTCGAATACAGGTTTATTTGTAAATTATTTTATGAATTTAATCTGTAAAGTGCATCAGATATGCTGTCCATTAAAAATCTGAAAATCCCCTAAATTAGTGCGTTATAAGTGCATGCAGTGGTTCTTTTATAGACGTCAAGATTTTTATAGGAGATATACAGTTCCAGTTATTAATTCTTCAACTCCACTATCCAAACTCACCTCAGTATTTGGAGCCAGTGAATCGACGGAAATAAGTCAAAAATGGGCGAAGGACGGCTTTTGGAAAATCTCAGATTTTATTAGGTTCGATAGGTGGCTGAATATTTCCGAAATATATAAGCTAATTCCGAATTGTTTCCTTCTTGTTGGGTCATTTAATGTTCTGATCAGGTTTCTTAACAACCTGGATCTGATACAGATTAATAAACTTAAAAAGCTGTCATATGTTCTTTTTAAAGAAATCACAGTCAGGAAACCTGGGGAGTGGAAAAAATTTGTAGTCCCTGTCAGGCGTTCGGATCTCTCAGAGAAAGCAACAAAATGGGAAAAACCCAAAGGGTTGGAGATTACTGCGAGTATGTGGTCTGAATTAAATCAACGTAACTTTACAACACTAAGGGGAGCAAATTGGCATTGGATGCTACTTTTCAATAAATGGCTGTTATATAGAACCCACATTTTTTTATCCAAGGTATACACCAGCCAATACGGTCAGTGTTTTCGCTGCTTAAATCATCCAATAGCCAATTGGACGCACATTATATCACAGTGCCCTTTAATTCAGGGGTTCTGGAATGTGATTTTTCACCATATGGAGGCTGAATGTTTCAAGACTCCAATAATTGGCTGAAAGTCCTTGGCTATGACCCTTTTTTACATCTTCCTGATAACTTAGTTAAGTTACATTATATTGCAATGGCGGTCGCCAGGTCACTCCTGCTTCAGAGATGGTGATCAGACCTGGTTCCAACAAAAGGCTTTTGGGTTCGGAAAATGAAACAGGTTAGGAACAGTGAACGCTTGTATGCATTACGAATTGGAGATTGGAGTGATTAAGAAGTTTGAAAATATCTGGGCAGCCCATTTTGACTGAAAATTTTCATAATTTAAATAGGAGCTTAAAATTTGTCCTAATATGCAGAAGTTTCAAAAATGTTGAATGTGTTGACATATTTGTATACTTGCTTGCACTTTGATTGCACTTTTTATACTTACCTTACAGCACTTTATTGCACTATAGAAACTTTAGCTTCCTTTAAAAAAAAATTGGTTTAAGTCAATAGGACAAAAATATTAATTATGACGTATATGTTAAATATTTCTGTATAATTTATTGGACCTTATGCACTATAGACACTTTAGCTCATTTTAGATATGGCAGGCGATGTTGCATTTGCTTTTTAGTACGTCAAAACATCTTTAGCTGCCTTAACTTTGACAATACTTTCAGCTTTACCTGGATTTATATTTTACTGTTTTATGGGCATCCTGGTGATAACTTGGTTATTGTTGTACGATTACTCTATCTGATCTCTAATATCTTGTTTAATTCAAGGTTATGTAACCTGTTTTTCAACAGACTTTATATGATCAATAGTGATATCGTGAATGGTTTTATTATTGGATATTTGTATTGTGTTATTTGGATGAATTTGTAAATTCTTAATGTTTCTCAATCAAAAGAAACTAAAAAAATAATTTATAAAAAGATGAAAAACGCTATCTCTCAATGTGATCAACAGCTTTTCTTCTATATATGAAAATATTTGGCTGGACTAAAATTCCCACTCCACTAGTAGAGACTTATTGGGTTGTATAATCTTCGTGCTGATTTTCTAAATTACTGAGCCAATTTCTGTTTGATTTCAAAGTATGAGTTTACTGTTCAAAAATCAAATCAGATTCTTTCTGTAGCTCTTCAGTACAATTCCTTTTTATTCCTTAAGCCCTCTAACATTAAATGATAGTATTCTAAGCTTATCCATAACCATTATTTTTGCCATTCTGGGCTGATCTTAGCAAATTAATGCCAAACTCAATTTTCCACTTCCATTTTCAAGTAAGAACAAGATTACAGTTTTTCTATGCACACAATACCGTGTTCTCCCCCACATTTTGCCTGAGCCTCTCTCACCTCCCTGCTTCCACCCGTAGAGCCCATCATCTGCGACCCAGTGTCCTTCATTTGAAGGAGCTATCACTGCGAGGAAAAGGATTTCTGCAGATGCCAAGGTCACTCCACTAACATGTGTGCACTCTTAACATCCTGCTCACTCCCTCATCACAGATAGCAATGCTTATTTTTTAACCCAAAGTGTCTAAAAAGCTTTTGCTTTTATCCCAGACATAAACATATGAACTTGAAAATCTTTCAGGATGTAAAGATATGCTCATAAAAAAGTTTGGCAGTTTTTTATTTTGAAATGTATTTATTCATCTGTCAAAGGCTCCATCACCTGTTGAAGGTGAAATGGCAGAAGTCATGTCTGGCAAAAAATCATAGCCATCAGCATCAACTTTTGTCTCTTGTTCAATGTTCCTCTGCCTAAGAAGAAAGCTTCAAAAAACAAGTTTTGCTCCATGTCTTTGTATTGATTTCCTTGTATATTGTCTTCATTTTAAGGGAAGGCGATGTGCACACTGAGTTTGATAATCCTAATCCCAGTCATTTAAGTCTGGAAATGCAGCTTTAATCAATTGTATCATAAAAGCAAGCTCTACTGTTGCTACCGTCTGCTCCTCCCACTATACCTAAGATTCTAAGGTTATTCTGGCATTATCTGTTTGCAAAAGACCTCAAGCTTCCATTGAATATCCATGATACATGATTCCTGCCCCTTCATCTGCTCATTGGTTTGTGTTACACCTGCCTCAGATTCCAGAGTATGCTCTTCATGCTCTTTTATGCATTCCTGAATATTTATGCAGGTATTTTCCATCTTGCATGGAGCTCCTTAAGGTGCCTACTAGCAGCTCGTGCTCTTTGGCTGTTGCATCGTGTTCCCTCTCTGTGTGCCATGATCACTTGATATACCGTTTAGAATGATGGTGGCTGCCCTCCCTAATTGTCATTTTCCTGAACACTGACATTAGGCAATACGCCATGCGAAGAGGTTAAATAAGTAGGTGTGTCTAATTGTCCTGCCATTGTCCTGTCCTGCTTTTAGATGGTTTGCTCAGGATTCTCAAACTCTTATAGCAGAAAGAGTCATCACCAGAATCTTCCAAATTGCTTTTCTCTGAGAGTTTGGATGATAACTCAGACAATGAAAAAACTGCTCCATATGGTCATACTCGCTAGTTGTAATGCTCGCTGCTTTGCTTTTGGTTTTTAATCCCTAATTTAGAATGTCAGTGTGCTCAGGGATAACGAGTGGCTTTTAGAGTCTATGTAACTCTGAAAGGAACCTGTCAGGGACATGATTTTGATACACGAGGGCAAATTCTTATGCTCTTCAAAAACTTGATCTAATCCATCATGAGCATTCAAAGGCAGGTGATCCTTTTGTTGGGTTTATAGCAATATGGCAAAAACTACTATTCCAAGAATGCATTTGATCAGTGTTAAAATGTTTCTCAACAGAATGGGCATTGTAAAACCAGAGTTTTCAGTGTTAATATTTTCAACACGTTGTGCAAGGAATATATCTAGATTGAGATTATGTGCAGAGGTGATCTACGCTGCACTGCCTCCATTTGAGTGTTCAGAGGGTGAACAGGATAGCAGTGGGTCCTGTGCGGAAGGTCGTATTTTCAGAGGAAGCAATATCAGAAGGCAATTGCAGATGTAACTTCTGTATTAAGAAGGACCTGCAGGTCTCAATGGCTCTCTGCTCTCTACTGGTGTCTCGTCTTTTTAGGGATGATTAAATGTCAAACAATTGCCTTCTTGGAGTGGGCCCCACTTCCCCGGCTTCCATCACCTGATGCACAGTGAGGTGGAGGCCCCTGTCAGGCCATCTCGGTCCAGTGCCCACCCCAGAAGAGACAATAGCACCATGGGAAAGCACAGCATTCTTTGGCGCCATCCCCAGCATTAACACCAAAAATGGAAAGTCAGTGTTGCTCTGTGTCTTCTGTGACCCTCCAAGCCTTCAAAGAGCCCCTAGTAGTGAGTAAATCAGGTACCAGCCACACAGCAGCAATGATGCAACTTACAAGTAGATTTCAGGTAGTTCTAAATGCATGAATTGCTAGGAGTGGCCGAAGTAAGTGGGTGCCAACTTGGATTCCCCCTCTCCTCAAGCCTACGAAAAAAATGCAGATGTGCATATTAAAACTCTGAGGCTAAGCACCTGAAAATGTTAGGCTTGTTGGGTCAGCTTTTTTTCCTATAAAGTAGAGCACATTTTCAACACTCACCCCTTAGTCTATCAGAGAAAAGTAGTGTTAATCTATACATCTGGTGATATAAATGGAGTAAAGAAATCCAGTGCACTCGTTTGTCACATACTCAGTTTGGAACCCATCCCCCACATTACCATATTTCAGAGTTGAAAGTTTATAGTGATATGTATTTCTGTTACAGTAAAAACAATAGATTAATGCCAGAAAAATGTTACTGTAAAAGGTTAATTGTAAGACATGTAACAAAAGTAGCAAAGCTATCTCCACTCCTTTTGATTTTGGAGATAACTTGAGATCAGCAAAATACAAATTCCACATGTGGCTATGGACCTTTGTAACAAATTGTACAAACATTTTGTCCACTGTGGCTTTGGATCGTTAAATCCCAAGTTGAGTTCTTAGAGTGGATGCTGATTGAATAACTGCAGACTTTCCTTAAAGGGAAGAGCCTCTATTGCCTGGTTCAGACTCATGCCTGTCCTTTGTGCCACGTTGTGGCCAGTGGAGACTCTGTACTAATAAGTAGGGGGATTCGCAGAGCCAGTGAATAAAGTTAACAGGCATTGGTATTATCAAAAGATTTGGATTATAACTAAAGTGCCTCTTCTACTCTATTCACAATACAATATGCATACAATCTCATTCAAGCATGTGGAAGATAAATAAGGAATATAAAAGTAGAAAAAGATAAAAGCTGACTAAACATTGAGGGAATAAGCTTGCAATAAAAACGAAAAGTAGATATAGCAGCAGGTGGCCATCTTGGAATAGTTTGCATAGTGTAATACCAATGCTCTTTTAATGACCTTTTGGCTTTATGCTTTTAACAATAAATCTGTCAACCTTACTGCATAAGATTTATGTAATCTGATGTTACTTATCCCATTGAACCAATCATGCCTATAGACTTTTTCATTGGCTTGTCACCATAATCACCTCAAGTATACTGTATTGAGGATTAGCTTTCCCACAGGACACTCACACACACTTATCTTCAGAAAACTTCTCAAGAATTGGCTCTTCCAGCCAGTATTATCACATTTTAAGCAGGTAGCTGACAGATGGGGAGGCCTACCACTCACCATAATGGGGCGCTTTGCCATGTTTTGAATGATTTCTCTGCCCCAATTCCTCTGTGCACTACAAAACACACACCACCCCCTCCCCAGATTGATATTTAGAGAAATTGACTCAGCTCCGTGCACTCCTCTGGTTGAAATGACACACGAGAATTGCCTTAAAGATACTATAACATAACCCATATAATGGGGGACTTGCGCTTCCAGACGTTGAGGCATACTATTGGGCAGCTCATCTTATACCAATAAATGACTGGATACAAGCACCAGGAGATCACCCCACCTATATATAGACTGGAAAGGGAGACAATAACACCAAACACATTGCTGCATTACCTGTATGGAGGTAAAGGGACCCACAGACTTATTCCTGCAACAAGAGTCGCCATAGAGGTATGGGACAGGACCACCAGGGTACTGTGTTGGGCACCCAAAATAACCAGGACTACCCCCCTGTGGAGCGGAACCTGGTTCAAAGAACTGAACAAGCTTCAGGGATTCAAAAAATGGGATCTGCTTGAAATTTCCACAGTGGGAGATATCATAGCTAAAGGTGCACTCAAACCCTTTTCAACCCTTTGGAGAGAATTTCAACTCCCCACCTCCCAATTTCTTAAATATGCCGAGCTACGGCACACATGGGGGGCATGGAAGACACTGAACACCCCGGAATATGCACCACTAGAAGGGAGAATACTCCAAGAAGAGTTAACTACAAAGGCAGTCTCTGTCACCTATAAAACAATAAATAGCAACATGTCTGACTCTCTGGGCAAACTGAGGGGGACTTGGGAAGGAGACCTGGGGGTGATGGAAGATATAGACTGTAAGGCCGCCTTGATGCTTCCTAGAGGGGTTGCGATTTGGGCCAGGTTCCATCTCATCCAATTCAAAATGCTTCATCAGGTCTATTACGACAGAGAAAAATTGCACAAAATTGGACGTGCTGAGTCTCCTCAGTGTCTGCGCTGCGCTGCGGGGGTTGCTCAAGGCAACTTCCTCCACATGGTGTGGGCCTGTTCACATATAGGGGTATACTGGCAGGCGATCACTGATTAATTGAATTTAATCCCGAGTACCTCTATTCCACTTGCCCCTAAATTCATCCTTTTGGGTATACCTTGCAACATCAATATCCCTCGACCTCGACAATGCTTTAGTGCACTGGGTTTTCTGCATGCACCAAATTGGGGCATGCAGAAAACCCCTTCACTACCAGAATGGAAGCAGGGTATGGGTCTTTACATGGCCACAGAAAGGGTGGTATATAAAACCAGAGGGTGTCCCAGAAAATTCACAAACATTTGGGGCAGCTGGATGAGATAATATGGTCTAAACCTCTGACTAAAAGATATCCCTTGAACCCAGGAGACTTAGCAGGGGAGCAGCAATGGGGATTGCAGTTGTATATTAATGTATATTAATATATTTATTGTATATTGGGGTTGTGGAGGTAACTCTGCTCTGGCTATGCACCGTGTTGATCAGATGGCCACCAGATATGAGCTAATCATCCAAATATGTACGGTCTAAGTGCAACTTGTTGTTATGGTTATGTGAACGTGTCATGTTTTTGCACCAAATGAAAAATAAAAATATATATTAAAAAAAATGGCTCTTCCCCACATAAGCACCATACACAAACAGAAATATAAAGCATATCCCTTTGTATATAAGCATTTATTTGTTCTATAGATATGTGCCTATCTTTGTGTATTGCTTTGTATAGAATGCAGAATAATTATGTTGTTAAAAAATAAATAAAATACATTTTTAAGTACAACAACACTTAAAAACCAGAGTTTATCTAATGCATCTTTCATCTACATATCCTTACTTCCTTTATGTATCTATATACCTTCCATGTACTTGGATCTATATATTTATTACTATTCTTCTAAAAAAGCATATTCAATGCACTACCCTATTTTTCACCCTATACTTCTCTCAATATATCTTCTACACCAACTTTCTGACTCATCTCAAACTTCTTTATACTACTCTCTCCATTGCACTACCCTATTTATCACCCTATACCTCTATCAACATATCTTCTACATCCACTCTCTTATTTTTCCCAAACCGCATACCAATACTATGATCCCCAAAATAACCTTTTCAAGACTTACCCTACTCTACCCCTCCTTCCATCATCTGGCACCTCTTTTTTACTATACCAATCCCCCAAAACAAGACTTTCTAAACTCTTCCCTCTGACTCTTTCCCTCCACATCCCTTTTTACTCATCCCAAGCCTACTCCTTCTGCTATGACCGCCAAAACTAACTATAAAAAAGTCGTAATCCTTCACTCTTCTATCCTTTTTAATCAAAATAACATGTCCACTTCTCAAATCTCATCTTTCACTATACTAATTTACCACTAATCCTTCACCAGTTCCAGAGTAGCGTGCTACTCGCCAAAAAAGTGCTTCAACACCCCATTAGGGGATAACAAGCGCTATATAAATGCAAACCTTTTCCCCTCTTCTATCCCGCCGCTACCCTTCTCTATCCAAAAACTGAATAACATATCCACAACTAAAATTACTTTCATATTTCACTATACTAATTTTCAACACTAATCCTTTATGGGTTCCAGAGTAGCGTGCTACGTGCCAAAAAAGCACTTCAACACCCCATCAGGGGTAACAAGCGCTATATAAATGCAAACCTTCTCCCCTCTTCTATCCCTCCCCTACCCTTCTCAATCGAAATTACTGACTAACATAGCCACCACTAAAATTACTTTCATATTTCACTATACTGATTCAACACTAATCCTTTATGGGTTCCAGAGTAGCGTGCTACTCGCCAAAAAAGCACTTCAACACCCCATCAGGGGTAGTAAGCGCTATATAAATGCGAACCTCTTTCCCTCTTCTATCCCACCGCTACCCTTCTCTATCCAAATAACTGAATAACATGTCCCCCACTCAAATTACTTTCATATTTCACTATACTAATTTTCAACATTAATCCTTTATGGGTTCCGGAGTAGCTTGCTACTCGCCAAAAAAGGACTTAACACCCTGTGAGGGTTTGCGCTCCGGAATACGTATACTGGGGACAGGTCGACAGGCAGGACACTCAGAGGCAGGCTTGGATTAGAATAAAGCTGACTTTATTTCCTTTTCCATGAATCTTAGGTTTGTGAGCAGTCCCAAAGGCACAGTCAGGTGTACACAAAATGAAACACGAATGCTCCCAACGATTATTCTTCCTCTGTGTATCCTTGGGCTGTTCGGAATGCTGTCTGTATGTTCGGCGGCTCCTCTTGTCTCGTTCCCAAGGTGGAGACGTTGGTGAGGTATGTAAGGCAAGGGAGACAAGAAAAGCACTTGTAATTGCCTGTTGTGATATGTTCGGTGGGGAAAGGGCATGAGGGACACCGGTGCTCAATTTATGGAAGGTGCAGTGCGATCCCAGGCTTTAAAGGAAAAGCAGAGGGGAGAGTCGTCTAAACCTTCTCCCGCCTCCCAAACCACCCTGCCATACGCCCGCGTACCTGGGTGAGCCACGCGCCTCCAGGTACGTGGCTGGGCGAAGCGCCTTCCGGTTGGCCTCCTGGCTTTCGTCCTCCGTCTCCATCCACTCCGTCATCCCGGGGTCTCCTCGAGTCTTCGCCTGGTGCGGTGTCCAGTAAGCCCTCCGACTCCTCGGTTCCCGGTGCGTTTTCCTCCACGTCTGCTTCTCGTCCTAGCGCGTTGTTGTTGACGCTCTCTTCCTGCTCCCTTTTCATTGGCAGAGGGAAGGTCACGAGGTAGTTGGGGGCGGGCTTCACAAAACTCCCGGGAGTTTTAAAGGGGTCCATCCCAGTCAGCGGTTCTTCAGGTTTGGTGACATCACAATCCCACTCATGGGGCTGTGGGGAAAAGACAGGGCACCGGCAATGTGAATACTGTTCTGACGTCACAGGGGTCCCCTCGCCCCCGTGCCTCTTTGTTCCTTGTGAGTCCGGGGCGACCCCGTGACACACCCCATCAGGGTTAACAAGCGCAATAAAAATATAAACCTTTTTTCCTTCTTCTATCCTTCTGAATCCAAATAACTTACAAACCTATCCACCACTTAAATTATTTTTATATTTCACAATACTAATTCAACACTAATCCTTTATGGGTTCCGGAATAGCGTGCTACTCAATGAAAAAGTGGTTTGACCCCTCGTCAGGGGTAGTAAGCGCTATATAAATGCAATTACAAAACAATACAATATAATTACAAATATGTACAAAATTACAAATAACAAAACAATATAACCACTTTTAAGGTAGCCTAAAAAACATTATCCCAGTGCAAATCTTCTACCTCCAGGGAATGCAAGAAGGGATAACCAACAACACAACCATTGCCGCCTACTGTAATCTGTGATTTTATGCAATAAAAAATGTGTTTAGAGGCTTAAAACAGAGCAATAACAATGTAACGTATTGCCTATAATATATGTTTTTCACAATCAATAAGGGAGACCACTGCCTTTATTTTAGCTTTTCCAAATAAACAGAGCAGGCCTATGGAATACCACATAACTTTTTCCAATGAATCAAGCAGATGTATAGTATTTATCATTTGCTTGTCCCCATAACCAACTCTGTGTTACTGTGTTGAGTGTACGTTTTCCAAAAAGGCAATCAATAGAGAGTATGCACTCATAACATTAGAAATAAGTAGAGTTACAGGTGGCAATGCAACATACATCATTACCAAGAATTATCTCAGTGCTAATTTACTGCTTCCAGATTCTGTCTAAGGAGGTTACTCAACTTTCAAAACTCCTAATATGGTTACCTGTGAGAGTTCATGTAATGAAATACCTCTCTACATGCTTTATCATAGATCAAACCATAAATGCCTATAGGCTTTAACCTGTGCTTTTCACAATAAATATGTCAAGCCTCATGGCTTTGTCGTAATATATGTCTTAACAAACAGTTCAGATTTGGTGAATGACTTCCCATGAACCGAACTCAGGCCTAATGTATTGAGCATAAGCATTCCACCAATGCAAAACGTTCAAACCAAGCAATCTTTTTAGCGGAAGCAAACCTCTTCTGCCAAATCAAAATGTTGCAGAGCAAAGATCAACATTTGCGTGTCGCCAAAGCCCATTAGTACTGCTTTGTAAAACCCTTTTCCTGGTAATTAAATGAAGCCTGGTGATAGCTGCATTGTTAAGTCAGACCTCCACAACATCCAGTGAGGAACTGACATCTCGTAGAATGTGTGCTCACTGTATTCATTAAGTTACTAACATTCTGTACTACACTAACAACATTCTACTAGAACCGTTAAGATATTTATGAATAAACACAACACATCTTCCTTCTTACACAAAAAGAAATGTACAATCAATACTGTAGACGCAATAGAAATGTTAAAACATAGAAAAATAAAATATACAACCAAATAAATCCTCTAATACATTTCCAGTGACATAATCTTGCAAGTAGGCAGGTCATCTAATTTCTCTTCCAGACCTACAATAAGGCTGAGCTTCTCCTCCCACATTACTACAACCAAAGTCATCAGCATGAATCACATTCTCACTCATAGCACTATTCTCATTCTCACTCATCTCACCATCCAGGTTGACATCATCACTATTGTCCTTCACATGTGAACCAAATTACACTCTACTCCAGTATCAGCCGTCCACCACTCATCAAGCCGGTTATGCTCATCCTTGTCAGTCTTTTCATCTCCCCTTCCTTTCTTGCTTTTCGGAAACAACGCATGTGCCAAACTCTATGGTCACTTAACTTTGCCGAATTAGTAAAAATGTCTTTAAACTCTAAGGGATTCGAAAACTTGCTTTCTCCTTTCTCGACGTTAAAAGTTAACTTCATTCTCACCATATCTCCCCCCTTAATCTGATACTCCTTTCTTCGTATCCTGATACCCTCAGTAATTGTCCTGGGACATCAAAATGTTATCCTTTACCTTAACTGGAGACCATTGCAACAACCTAGAATTCACTAGCCATCCTTGATTATCCTTCATGAACAGTACTCTTCCCCTCATAATAGTACGGCTAAACCATAGTAACTGCAGGAGTCATGCGATACATCCGCACTGTTCTTTTGACGTACACTTTCCAATTCAACATTTTGCTCCTTGCCATTTGCAGCGATCCCTTTATTATCATGTTAGATCTCTCAACTTCTCCATTACCACTGGGATGATAGAGAGAGCTAAATCTATGCTCCATTCCATTTTGTAAAAGGAAAATTTTCATTGGCTTGATCCTGAACTATACCCCCTTATATGTTATAACTCTTTTGAGAAGTCCCTCTCTCTGAAAGATCTCATCTATGAATTTCACAACAGTCTCTGCATTTGCACAGTTCACAAATTCAACCTCTGGCCATTTTGAAAAGTAGTCATATAGCTACCAACACAAACCAGGTTCCACCATTCTCCTCACACACTGGGTCCAAGAAGTCAACTCCAACAGTTTCCCATGTCATATCAGGACAAGGCACAGGATGTAGTAGTGGTTTCATCAACACTTGCGACATGTCTACTTCACACAAATCACACTCTCTAACAGTCTGTTTTGTTTTTCCTGCATGGCCCCTTGACATTTTCCCTATGTTATCCTAACTGTGCACGTTGCAGGCCTCATTTTTCTTTTGCGCACGTTACTAGATAAACATGCTTGCTTTTGTGCTGCATTGCACTTTCACATGGAACCTGCATATGTTTTCGCATTCTGTTCTTTTCCTGGGATTTAGTCTGATCACCTACAACAAGGTCAAATAACAATGTCCCTTGTTATTCTTTCTGGATAGGTAATAGCACCTAGACATAAGACCAGAATGCAGCTGTTGTTTACATGTACACAAGTCCTATCATATAGATGAGCACATGAGCCAAAAAACACATACATGAAATGAGAGTTCTGAGACAAGAGCACTGTGTCTGCTGAGATATAGAGCATCCAACTGTATATGCTAAGGTACTGGGTCTACCAGTAATCCCAGAGATCTTTCATGCAAAATCATTAAGCTTTAGAAGTAGAGGAGGGGGGTTAGGTTGCTCTGTCCTATAAAATGACAGGGCTTTTCATGGTATATGGATTATTAATCATGCTAACAGTATTTTATTATGCGTTTGCTTCCTAATTGTGGCACGTCTGCATTTCAGAGCACAATAGTTTAAATAAATATTCTAAATTTCCTTTATGAGTCCTGGCTATCTTACTGTGGACAAATGCAAGTGAGAGAGCGAAAGGTGTGTCCTGTTAGCAAGATCCCTAAAAGGGCCGAAAGTGTTGTGTTCTGATGGTGCTAATTCACTTGTTTTTCCGTAAAGGTTAGGAGCGCAAGTGAGGCACTATAGCTAATCGGACTCAGGCTTATAGATACTGAGGTGGTATGGTCACTCATTCCCTACATACTGATGTTCTAAGGTCCCAAACATAGTTCTGTTCCTGAGCAGAATCCCTGCAACAAATCCATTCCACTTCTACATCAATCCCTGGCCACCAATATCTTCCTTTAACCTTCTTCCTATTCTTCGGTATTCTGAAGTGTCCTTCATGACACAATTTGAAAATGGAATTCTTCACACGCTTGGACGAAACACTCCTCACACCTATCAAACAATTTTCATTCATCACAGTCAACTCCTTATCTACTTCCCAGAAGCTGTTACACACCTCCTTCAAAGATGTTTTATCTAGCCAACCGTTCATCACAAACGTCTTGAAATTCACTAAGACCAAATCAGCTTCAAAAGCCTCCCTCCATTCTTCTTTGGTAATGGCATCCATTTTCTCATCATAGGCCCATGCCACATTCACATCTTCCCAACTTCCCTTTGAAATGTCTTCCAAAGGTAATGACAGCCAGCTCAAACAATCAGCTACCTTGTTCTTAATACTGGGAAGATAATGCAATTTATACCAATAATCCAACAATCTCACCACCATTCTTGAAATTCTGGGAGTAAGATTTAGCAACCCTTCAGGAGTCAAAACTTTCAATAAAGGTTTATGGTCACACCTTAATTCGACATCATATCCCCATACAAAGTTCCTAAAGCATTCTAAACCCAACACAATTACCACAGTTTCCTTCTCAATTACAGAGGGCCTGGTAACGTGTTTTGAGATGCAGCACCTGGTCCACCCCACTGCCGCACCGCCAAACCCGTGGTCGGACCGCCTGCCAGATTACCAGTGTAATTCGTGTCTGGCGGGCTTTTTTTTAGTTTCCCACATCAGTGACCTGAAAATGGGCACTGCAATGGGATAACAAAAACAGTTCCTGCACTGCACGGACTGTAAAGTCCATGCCGTGCAGGAACTGTGGTGCATGCACACAGGGAGGCACATGTTGTGCTCCCCTGCATGCACCCCAGGGCACGGAGGCACAAGGGGGCCCTGTCGGGCCCCCTTTGTTTCTGCTCTGCCAGGGTTTTCATGGAGGATGAACTGCCATGAAAACCATGGTGGAGAGGAAAGTCCTAATATGCTTGGTGGGACCACAGTGGTCCCGCCAAGCATATTGATGCTTCCTGACTGCTGCAACACTGCTAGGGAACGGTGGTACCCTGGCAGCTGCGGCAGGGCAATGGTGGTCCGACCGCCCTAATTGTAATAGGATGGTTGGGAGACCGCTGTCGCTGCACCACCATGAGTCTGGCAGTCCGTGGACTGCCAGACTCATAATTGAGCCCATAGTATCGTTCTTTGGAAGGTGTTAACACCCTAAAAGCAAATGCACCATCTACTCATTACCTTTGACATCTCTCTGGCTGAGCACTGCATCTATGCCTCTGTTACTAGTGTCTGTGGTCAAATCCATGTAAATATTTTGCCAAACAAATGTTCTTTTTAATACATTCAAAATCTATTGTAATGCACTCACATTTCACTTTGTTTTTCAACAATTGGCACAAGCTGTATGTTTTTTTCCGAGACACTGTGAACAAACTTCACGTAAAACTCGGCCAACCCAAGAAAGAATCTTAGCTCATCTTTATAAGTGGGGGGGTATCCCTGACAGCACTCAACAGTCTTCCTTTGGTTTTATCTCATCAGCCATAACCTTGTGACGTAGATAATTTAAGGTTTTTACTTTGAATTTACACTTTGAAAACTCTGCTGTTAATCCATTATCCTTTAAAATCTGTAATGCCTTGCATACCCTGATGCTGCTCATCACTCCCAGCCATGAGTAAGATGTTATCTTGGAAAATATGGTACCTGTACTGTCTATGAAAAATGTATGCATTCGTTTTTGCAACATGACTACCACCGAAGCTAGTTTGAACAGCATACGCATATAATGAAAACATCCTAAGGGTATTATAAAGGCTGTTAAATGTTTGCTATCCTGTTGCAATCTAATTTAGTGATACGCCAAAGACAAAGAAATTGAGGTGAACCACTTCATCCCTTTAGTGTATGTCAGCATCTCATTTATCTTGGGTAAGGGAAATCTTTCTAAAACTATATTGTTATTCAAATTTCTCAAATCCACGATAAGAAGATCTTTCCATTGGCACATCCTGCAACACCTATCAGGGTGATCCAATCAGCTGCATCTACTTGTTCAATTATTCCCTGCCTTTGCAACCTCTCAATATCCTGATCAACTTCCTTTCCTAATATCCAAGGGATTGCCCTAATTTGATGCACTTTGGGAAAGGCATTTTCTTTAACACTATCCTATGTGTGTACCCCTTCAATGTATCAATTTGTTTGGGAACTTACTTTTAAATTCAACATCATTACTTTGTGGTAAATATTTCGTTACCGGTACTATTTTTTATGCGGTAAAGTCTATCGAGAATAACTCAGTAAATATAAGAGGCAGAATCCGTGGTATTAGAGGTTTTAAAGGGCTTTATTCTTATACAAAGGAATCCAATTCGAATTGTGGGCCTTCTGTTCCATCACCACGAAAGTTCAGGAAGGAAGGGCGCATACATTATTGACAGGTAATCACTTTTATAAGATTTACATTATAGTGTAACAGATGCAGGAGGCGTAACAGCTGATAAGAGAGATAAAATATGCATACGTAACCAAAAGAAGGCGTGAACATGGGTGTAACTAAAATACGTCATTAAACATGATGTCACAAGTGGGTGGATCCATAGAGGAATCCTGCAATGTCAGCAGAAATATTTGGCAGAGATGCGTGCGCAGCCGCATGACGTGTGTTTGACGTGCAACTAGAGAGTGAAGGGGACTTGACATTTAGCTCTACATGTGGAGACAGAAGTCTGGGGTTATGTCAACCTAATCCCAAATCATATCTAATATCCTATGTTTAAAGAACTGTGTTATCCAAAAGGAAAGGTCTCTTAGGATAGAATCTTATTCTATACTGACTATACTGACTGTTAGTGCGTGTACAAGCGTCTAAGTGTCTACATGAGATGCGAGGGGGTAGGAATATTCCATGGTAACGGGGCTATGAATTACTTGCATGAGGACAGCGAGGCCTGGCCCCTTTGCACGGTAGCTGGAGGAATGTTTACCTAAACTACTAGACAGGAATGCATCGGATGAGGAGCGAAGGAGATAATCTCGAAGGTGAAATACAGTTTTTGGCAGGCAACTGGCTGGATCAGGCACCGTTAGCCGCGCAGGGAGTAGGACAAAGTTCATGGATACAGATGCTGGCTCGGACTGGAGCTTTCAGAGGCAGAAGGCAGAAAAAGGCTTGATGACAGAATTCAGGCCTACTCGCCTGAGTCTGTAAAATGTGGAAAGTGAACCATATAAAGTCGGTGGCCTTTTATACTTAGGAATGGAATATCTGACCCATTCATGGCGGGTCTGAAAGAGGACATGTTGACGGTGGACGCACATATATTTGCGTCTTCGAAACTGGAGTAGGAGGGAACATACATGTACTTATAGCATGCACATGGAGCCGTTGGGGTCTACGATAGGGGACATAACTGATCACAAAATTCATATTTCCTCAACTTTCTACACCCCTAGTAACCAGTACTTGTTCCTGGCCTTTTGGATTAAAAATAATGTCCAAATCTCTATGGTAAACCCACCCTGGTACGGATAGACCCTCTTTCGCCACACGTAAAGTTTACTGATAGTTCTTCTTCCTTTCATTTTAAAAGTCAATCTCCTGTAACCTACTATTGGGAATGGTTCTCTAATGAAACTCTAGGGAAAGACATCTTACAGACATAAAGAATTTCCTAACATGCCAGCAAATTTTTCATCCCGCAATCTCTTGTCCATAATGGTGTATGGTGACCCAGAATCCACAACCATGAGTATTTCCAACCCACCTAACTTAACACCACAGACTGTTTGGAAAGGAGATTCACAGTCCCAATTTCCTGGGTCTTCATAATTCCCAGAACATATTCATTTTTCTTAGGAATTCATCCTTCAATAGACTTATCTGAATGACAATCTAAATCTGTTTCAGAATCACCTTTCACAACACCAAACTTGCAGTTAAATTTACTCTACCTAAATATTTTAGCAAAATGTCCAATAGTACCACAGTCTCCACACTTTTGATTTTGTGCTGGACACGTCCTTACTACCACACCTTTAGCATTTCTGTTCCTGCTGTTTGGAAGAGTACTTCTATTTTCATTCTGACCTTGAGTCTCTTTTTTTATTTGATGTTGCATGCAACTTCCTTCTGCTGATCCTTGGAACTCATCTTAGCTGCTTTGGCACACATATTAGAGATTTCTTCCTTTTCAACTACTGAAACCACATCACTGAGTTAAAATTTTCCATACATCCATAGTCTCTCGTGCACACTTTTGTTGTTGACATGCATAAATATTTGGTCTCCTATCAATTCATCATGTGAGGCAGCAAACCAGCAGGTTAGTGCCAATTTATTTAGGGCAGAAACATACTCTTCAATAGGTTCCCACTTATTCTGCTTCTTCCTGAAAAAGTTGTACTTCTCAATTGCTATGCAAACTGATGTAGATGAGTACTTGTCTAAATCCTCCAAAGCATCCTGGTAAAGTCAGACTCACTAGAAGCACGAGGCTTCTTCTCCACAGTATCATACACAATGAGCCCTTGGGGCTCCAATAAATGCAGAGGGATCTTCTTTTTTACCTGTGAAAGCCCCTCATCCTCAATTGTGTCTCTAAAATTCCAGAAATATTGTTTCTTCTCATTTCACTTCATAGGTGGATCTCCTGCACCTGTCAGAAATGGTTGTGGTGGTGTTAATGAGAAAGTATGTGCTACTCACAAATCTTCCCTTAACAGAACACACAGAGAATTACCCTGAAACAAAACAATAACACAATAGAATGTACAATTCACAAGCTGTTGTGTACAATTAAAGAAATGCCCAAAAGTTCCAGATTATTTCTCCTCAAAACGACATTCATTGATACCCTTTGCTGACTGCTAATGCCAATCCCCCTTGTCAAGAATTACCCTTGCTATCACACGCGATGTGTGCATGAGTAACCACGTGCTACAAAACTAGACTGAAGCAAGCGCCACAGAACTGTGGCATAAATGATGCGTGGCACCTCTCACCTTTCAGCTCCCATGTGCAGGTTCGCAGATGCTCTTGATGGATGCAGAATTGTGGCAAGTAAATGTAATGACACGCTGGCTTTGACGTGCTGAGTAGCTTGTGTGCTAAATGAAATCAGAAGGCAAAATGGTGACACATAGGCATACTGACGTATGCAAACGTTCACTGGTAGACACCGAACAACGATGCCCTGCACTAGATTCCACGAGCACTGATACGCCTGTGAAGTAGCCGCCGCGCTGTATAATTAGCGCGCTGCGGCGGCCAAAGATAAGACGTGACACAAGTAATTATGCTACCGGCGTGGTCCCGACTGCCTAACTCGGGACACGCCTCTTTATTTTATAATTGTGCCTGACGTCATGTGCCAGCGCTGTTATTCGATGTCCGGGGGTAGACTGAACTGCTGCTCCGTCGGAGAACATTCCAATGCCTAGACAAAGTGCTCTCTCAAGTCTTGTGCCAAGCACCAAGCAGTTAAAACCTCGTGCACTTACACGCTGAACTGCCTGCATATGCCTTTAAGGTTGCTTTCCTGTGCCCTAAATAGCAGCAAACGTGTTGGCCCCACTCACCACAATTGCCCAAAAAATTTAATGTTGCTTGTTTTTACAATTGCCCAAAGAATTGAATGTTGCTTGTTTTTTTCGTGTAGCTGTTCTGTCAGCAACTCAGAAAACAGTGTGTATATCTTCTTCACACAGCACACTGTCCAGAAACAGGTTCCAACAGCTTGTCACCAGAGTTGTTAAGTAGTCCAGATCATGGAAGTCAGCAGGTAAGTATTTATTTTTTTAAGTATTATCAAAGAGGAAGGGCCAACACGGCATACAGGGAGCAACTGACATCCCGTAGAATATGTGCTCACTGTATTCATTACATTACTAGCATACTGCACTATGCTGCTAACTTTCTACTACAACCGTTAAGATATTCAAAAATAAACACAACATAGTGCCGGGGTCAGATATCTTTTCACCAACAAGGACTGACATTCTGTGTCACAAGTCCACCTATATATAGCAACCTAATTGAACACTGCATCCTTCCAGCATTCAAAGGTAACTAAGATCATTAAGTTTAGAGAAGAAGAGTGTGCCATTACACTTCTGTTTGTTCAGCCTGGGAACCCACTTTCTCGATCCTGTGTGTTGGAGAACAGGCATTCTCTTAGGGTTGTGGAGAGCTTTATCTATCCTCTCTAGAAATGTTATCATAAATCCTTTAAGGTGTAGATTCTTTGTGAGTTTGCTTTTAGACGGAATGTGTATTTCAAGAGCAGGATGGAGAGTCCATTATATCAGTGAACAGAAATGCTTAAATGGATTTAGCTAATGGACTAGAGAAGTGATTCTCAACCTGTGGTCTGAGAACCTGTTGGGGTCAGCAAGGCTTACTCAAGTGTTGCAACTGTGTTACCAAATAAAATAATATTAACATGAATGAATTAACATGAATAACGTATAAACAAATAAAGAAGCACCATTGAAAATGGGAAAACTTTTCCATGTTTGATTGTGAATGAAACTTAATATTTCAAAATGTGAGCATTTGTTTGATGTATACTTGTTTTTGTGCAATTCTTTGAAGCTCAAATCACAGAAACTGCATAGGCAGGGGTTTGACAGCTTCTAATAACTTCTTAGTGGAGGTCCCTTTGTTCCAGTAATGATTCAGTGGGGGTCCACTGAAGTCAAAAGTTTAAGAACCGCTGGAATAGAGGATCAATGGCTCTACCTCATTTTAGAGGAAAAGCTAATTGGAGAACACAGACTGGCAACCCTAAACTGGCGAAGCTTCGATGTATTGAATCCAAAATAAGGAAGAACATTCCCCCCCTAAAAAAAGGATATTATACGAATACACATGTTAAAACGAGGCCTGGGGACAACCAAAAGAGGCACAATAAAAAAAGTGAAAAGAGAAAGTCGTAGGTGTAATCAGAAGTTGGGGCTAGGGTACAGGAATGAATAGATGTATGAGGATATAGGTCGGAATAGAAGTTCTAGAAAGAGAGGTACCAACGTATATGAAGAGGTAGAGGTTAGAGGGTACAGGGTGGGGTACTCTCGCATATAAACTTGTTGATGGTACTATTGTATCGAAAGGAGTAGCATGACTGTAGAGGTACTAAGATTTAGATATGAGGAAAAGCTACTAGGGTATAGTTAGAGGAACTAGGAGTAAAGATACTAGCACATAATTATGGATAGATATAATTAGGAATAGATAGGTGTAGAGGCACTGAGTTATAGGAGGAGATATGAGGCTATATGTCGGGCTAGAGTTACTGCAGTGTAGGTTTTGTAGTGCTAAGGTAGAAGTAAAAATACTAGAATATAGGGTTGGTTAGTGTTACTATAGGTAAGCATAAAGATTCAGGCAGGGCTATCAGTTCCAAGTATTGGTACAGGGCTAACTAAGGTAAACGTAGGAGTACTCTGTGTGGAAAAAGGAAACAAGGGAATGATATGATGACAGAAAAAAACTGCGGGCATTTTTTTTTAACAAGAACAGCATTCACTAGGATGGATTAAGAACATCGAATGTAATTCATTTGGAACTATTTGAGGAATCAGGTGTGTGGAGAAAGTGCATTTCCTTAAGGATCACAGACAAACAGATCAGCATCAGAAATCTGTTCAAGGTATTCTGCAAATGAACATCTTCTCTAAAATTATTGTTTGTCTCTTTTAATGTTTACAGTATCATTGACTTTTGGACCAGTTGCAGCTAGTAATGCGAGCAGGGGGCGGGAGAGATGGGACATGCACACTCATGGATTCAAATGCACACACACACACATTCCCAGCACACACTCACAAAAACACATACATTCATACATACACACACGCAAGCACGCACCAAAAAGTAAAACTTACCTGGCTGCAGAAGTGATCAGGGTTGCAGGAGGGAGACTTGGTGGCTTCTAATGATTTCGATTGTCACATCCTCTCACTGGCTGATTTTGTTATGGGTCATCCAATGAGAGGAGGCGGCAGTCCCTTAATTGTCACAGAATGGGATTGGGTCAGTGAGACTGCTGACCCCACCCCACTCTATGACAAGCATCACTGATAGACACTTGGCCCTGGGCACTTTAGGGCTGAAAATTGAAGCACCTATGTCCGAGGCTATGAGTGACGCTCCTCTCATCATGAGGGGGAGGACTACCAAGTGCTTTGCGAGCCTGAGGAAGTCACACCCACAGGGCTATGATATCTTCAGCCCTGCGAAGTTCAGCTCAGGCAGCCAGCGTTAGCATTTAGCAGGAGTACGGCGCCTGGCCACCTGACCTAAACATGAAGAATGTCTGTCAGGTTGACCTTTGCTCAGTCTGACAGACACTCTCCATGTTTGGAAAAAGGGTGGGGGTGATGGGACCCCTCCACCATTAAAGATGGACTGCTGCTGTTTTAGACACAGGACAAAAGTGGAAGGTAGATTCAAAAGAATTATTTTGGTTGTTGTAAGAACCTCACAGTTTAAGTCAATAAGTTTGATTATGTCTGGGAGGGCTGCAGTTAATTACTGCTCTCAAGAGTATTACATCTTCTAAGCATCCTTTGTTTTTAGATTGGTTATTAGCAAGGGGAATATCATTAGTTGAACACATTTCTGCCTGTTGTCCTTTTTATTTCAGCAATTGTCTACACCTTGTATAGAGAAATTTTTATGTCACTGAAAAGTTGCCGATCTGTTTGAATTATGTGTATATATGACATCACACAAGAATACCGGTCACCCCCTGAGAATTAGAAAGGGCAATCTCATCAAAAATCTAACTTGATGTACATCATAAAAACTAAATGTATCTTGTGTGAAACACTTTCTTAAGTCAGACATAACACCTTTGGGACAACCAATTAATGAGTCTGGCAATCATTCTCAATATTTCACTTACATGAATCTCTGTTTGGATTTATTTGGGGCCACTAAAAGTCTAACCGCAGCAAAGGTAGCCTGTTGAAATGTAATGTGTAAGAAAGTGTCTGACATAATGCTGCAAAACTATTGAAACTTCTGAATATTTTGAGAACACTGGTAAAATCCATCTCTAGATACCAACATATTAAACCAATAGTATATACGTTCTGAAACAGCCAACAGTTTTGGCTTTTGCATAGTAAAAACTGCTTGGGTGTTAATACACATACAAGACATTGCAGTGGGGGGCATAACTAGAGAGGTTGCACACAGAGATAGAGGTATAAAGAATGCTGGCATTGAAGTGGTAAAGTAGCATACAGCAGCTGGGGCAGAGGGTACAGAAGGATGCAGAAGGAGGAGGAGTTAGAATTCTATGGAGGAATAACAAGGGAGTGTACCATTGGTTAGAAAGGGATAGGTGGTATAGAATAATGGTATAGAGAGGAGGTGCAGAAGGAATAGTGCACGGTATTTGAACAAAGAAAAGGAGAAATTGTTTCTGCTGTCCCACTAAGGATTCCAGGGTTCAAGCTCATTCTTAAGAAAGAAAGGTGGGTCAAGAGGATAGCTTAGCTATCTGATGTGCAAGCTAATTAACATTTGCTACTTCACGTATATAGGTTTAATCACTGATGTTTCTACGCGATTGGAAACTTGCAGTCTGGGAAACTCTTGGATTAAATGGTTTCCCAGCCAAATTCTATGAACTTTATAAATCATCGCTGATTCCTCATGGCCTACATATGTTTGTAAATCAATACAAGGAGGCACTTTCTTCACTGATCTATAGACAGCAGTGAGGGTGGTGGTACATAAGACAGGACAGCAGCTGGACCAGTGTTTCTCCTACACCCCATCTCCCTCCTAAACTTTGGAGTAAATATATTTTCCAAAATAGTACTGAGGAGAATAACTAGGTGTCTTAACACCCTTGATTCTGTTAGGTTTGAAAATCCCATTCCCGCAATGCACTCGTTTCATGCGAAATTAGGTTAGCAATGTGTGGCTAAATAGACGCCATTTGTATTTACGTTATGCAACCCACTGAATTTTCCCCGTAATGTGCAGTCTTCAGTTAGCGAGTGTGACTCCATTTTGTATTTCGTAAATCTCTATTAGGCTGCTTAGGCTGTGCCCGAACTAGGCCTCATTATTCAGTATGGCTTGCTTTAGCAGAACACTGTATTTCGTTATTATTTTCTCTTCTGTTCAAGGTTGCTTCCTGACTAACTAATGAATCGACCGTTCTGCCTTTGCATACCTATCCGAGTGTGTATTTCTGCTCCCACGTTGGGAGACGATGAGACTCAGCGCTGTGGCCTTGAATCGTAGATAGCATGTACCCTTCTGGCAGGTCGTAGCTCATCCCTTTGTGCCTCCTTTGTTCATGTCCGGCCAGGCTGGTAACTTTCAACAGTGGGTGTGGTTGGAGGCTCTTGAGAAGAACCATTACGTGTGGCAGATGGTTGGGGGGGTCAGTCCCTCGGCAGACATCTTAGGGTGTAGGTCAGATTGGACTCCTCTGCAGAGTATTGCTAATAAATATTGTTTGTATTCTCTACTGTATGACCGACTCTTCATTTTTGGTAAAGCATAGCAGGTGGTTATAATTAACCTGGGTTGCCCCTAAGGGCCATTTCCTTCAGATGGTGCACGAACAGGAGCCCGCAAGGTAATCCGACACACCCGTAATCGGTTTGTAGGGCCGGAAGATTTGTTTCTTTGGTTGGGCGGATCGGGGTACCCCACACGACAGAGCTTGGTTCTCGCAGATGCCCTGCCCGATTGATTGGGCGTCTTCTTGTCAAGTGGTCACTGGCTGGGGTCCTGAGAAGGCAAAACTTTGGAGTTGACCGTTCAGTCTGAAGAGTCGGCAGTGGAGAATAATTGACTCAACCTGTGTGCACCAGTTGAATGATATGATTCTTGGAAAAATGGCGCCATTCTTGAATGGCATGGGCCTATGGGCTGTGTCTTGGTACAGTCTCCATACTGTCTTGGTGCAGTTTTCAGACTGCCTTGCTTGAAGAGCACGAGCCGACGGGCTGTGTCTTGGTGCGGTCTCTGGGCCATCTTTGTTTGAACTTGGTGGGTTTGTGGACCCTCTAAAAGACACAGAGTGTTTGTGAACAGTCTACCAGACCAACCGGGAATTTGGCCCACTTTTGAAAAGGTTTGGGGCTGTTCGCAAACAATCTGCCAGACCAACTTGTAATTTGGTCAATGCTTGAAAAGGTCTGGGGCTAGAGCCTGTCTTCTTGGACTCGGTACAGTCTCTGGACTGTAGGGAGCGGTGTCCGGATCGTTTTGGTTTGGTTCTTGAAGAATTTAATTATTTATCTTTTCTTTCATTACTGTTGTTGGTGTTATAATTTTCCGTTGGGGACAGAGCATGTGGGTTCCACGAATTTTGACATATAAGTCAAGCATGGTTTTGGACCTATTATGTTTAGCACAATGTGGAATAAATATACGAGGGACAATCCAGAGTTACAATGGCCACTTACTTGCTCGTTTGATGAACAAAAATTGAATTTCTTGCAGGACAAATTGTTTGCTAAAAAGAGCAGGCAGTTGATGTTTGATTCTTAAAGAGTATGGCAAAAAGAAGCAAAGCAACAGCGTATGAGAGCAGAAAAAGAGACAAAAGCAAACTATAACACAGAAAGCAATAGCCTATGAAAGAAAAAATATAGAGAAGGGCATAGAATGCGCAGATAGAAAGTTTTGATTACAGACAGATAAATGTTATGTTACTAGAGAGGGAGGTGATGATTTTGTTGAAGAGCTACTGGATTCTCGCCCTCCTTCAACTTATGCCCCCGAATGGATATACCCAAAAGTCCCGACGTCTCAGTCTTCGGCCCCTAGTGCCGCCCTCTCTAGTGTTTCAGTTTCTAGCGCTACTGCCTCAGCTCCAGCCCCGCTTGCTTCTCCTCCTCTTCCGCAAGTTACGGGGCGGATGCCATTAGCTCTCCTGTCCTGTCTGTTGATTTTGTTTCGACTGCTACGCCCCCTTTTACCCCTATCACACTGTCTCCCTACATGATGGCACCCGTCTCTGCGTCTGCCCTTTTCCCCTTGGTGGTGACACCCCAAACACTGTTTAATGTCGAAATGCCTGTGCGTGGAATGCATGAAGCAAATTGGGCAACAGCACAAGACCGCCTAGAGAAAGTGTTGGTGCGTTCTGCTGTGGGTGATGAGAAAAAACAAATGGTGGCAAATCAGGCTGCTCATTGGGCTCGGAGCCCGATCTATGGTGTGGAAGATGTGTGGAGTGTGATGAAAGATTATGAACCATTCATACAGCAGCATGCGCTTAAGCATATGTCGGCCATGCTAATAGGACTGTGGGAGCAGTGTTTCCTGGGTGTTGCACCGCAGATCATCTATGACATACAGGACAGGGTATATGCTACAGGTTTGGCTCCCAATTAAGTTTTTTGCAATGTAACGACATTAGTGGGTTACCAAGGGAGATTGCTCCAAAAGGTTCCAATGATAGGGACACAGCATCCAATGAGGGAAGTCCATCCCATTTACCATCCCTAAATACCAGAACTGCGTGACTCTAAGGACTCTGTAATTAGACCACGAGTCGATGCTCAGTTTCAGGAACAGTGGATCTACACTCCTTGGAAGAGGAGTGAGGTCCTATCCCTAAAGAGCCAGTTGCCGGACCCTCGGAAAAACCCAACTGCATATTATAAAGAATTGATGGAGGCGGCCTCCTCCACAGTGATGACATTAGCTGATATAGAGTTATTTTTCGGTCTTCTGGTACCGGTAGATATATGGAGGCAGGTTCATACGCAGGATCATGTGGCAGAGCTGGGTGGAATATAAGATGAGATCAAGGCTTGGGACAAGGAGCGTAAGCCTGGCGCCAAGCTGAAAGTGGAGCTCCTAGCTTTGCCGGGCGTATTATCACTTACATGTATTCCCTTATCCCGCCGAAGCGAGTGGACTGGGATAAGTTGACTGCGTGTCGTCAGAAGAAGGATGAAAGTGTGTCGGATTTCTTGACCAGATTTGAAGGGGTGTTCTTAGACTTCAGTGGTCAGGACTTGTCACAGGAGGGTGGTGTTTGTTTGTTTGTTAACAGGTTTGTTACTAATTTGCTCCCCGAGATTGCAACTAGGTTGCAAGCTTCAGAAAGTACTTGGACGAACTCCTCCCCATCAGTAATATTAGGTATGGCACAGTACTATGAACATAAGGAGAATGAGGACAAAGAAAGGGTAGAGAAAAAGTCAAAGGATTTTAAGACGAGGCTGTTGATGCATGCAGCAAGTTGTGAGGGGAAATGGAAGAGGAAGAGGTTCGACCCAACGGCTACCCCGGTCCAACAGGGGTAGTGCTTCAAGTGCGCCCCTTGGGCTAAATTAATGTGCGTACTGTAAGCAGGAGGGACACTGGCGGAATGAGTGTCCGGAGTTGTTGCAGAAAGATGAGGCCCGAGAGGTCGAGGTTTCAGGGGACGTGGACGAGGAGGAGGAGGCCGAGGGGAGATGCAGTCAGAGAATACATCACATAATCAACAGAGCGGGAACAATTTTGATGACCCCTGAGGCTGTCAGTTCTATCATAATGATTATGACATGGATGAGGTTACGGAGTTGTCTCAAGCTAGAAAAGCTAGGAACAGGGCAAGGGACCTGTTCCGGTGCCTGTAGATCAGCGCGGACCCGACGTCACTGCGGATTTACAAGGTATTACAGAGAAATTTCTAGTTGATACAGGGGCTATGAATAGCTCTGTTTCCCGTTCACTGGTCCCGGGGGCAGCTCTGTCTGGCCAAAACAACGTTTCTCAGGCGTGCCGGTTGTTAGCCCCATTTCCAAACCTCTTGCTTTAACTATTGGCCCCTTTACAGTTGATTCACAATTTCTATTGACCTCAAATTGTGGGGAGAATTTGTTGGGATGGGATTTGTTAAAAAGGTTGCATGCGACAATTTTTTGTTTCCCAGATGGTGTTTACATGACTATTGGACCACAAGTAGCCCATGCCAAACAATGCCTCACACAGGATGCCCCCCTCCCCGCTGAGTTCAAAGATGTGCCACATACTCTGTGGGCTACAGGAGACACGAATGTGGGGTTACTCCAGATCCTGCCGGTCTCTATACAGGTTAAGGGCAATGCTGTATTGCCATGTATTCCCCAGTACAAAATATCCCAGGCCTTATTACAAATAATACAGGATTTGATTAAGTCTGGTGTGGTTGAAGAGACAGTAGCGAATGTGTATAATAGGCCTATTCTCCCTATTCTTAAAAAGACACCATTGGATTCTTCTAAGACCCACCCTGATGTTTATCGCTTTGTCATTGACCTTAGAGGGGTGAACAAAATTGTGGTTCCTCAGTACCCTGTGTTTCCAGACATTACCACGATCTTGACAATGATTCCCCCGTCAGCAAAGTTCTTTTTGGTGATCGATCTGAATAATGCTTTCTTCAGCATTCCAATACATACAGATAGCAGATATCTGTTTGGATTTGCAATAGCCGGATGGAGCTCTAGATTCAGCCGTGCTCCACAAGGTTATACAGAAAGTCCTAGTAGTTCTAGCCAAGCTTTAAAAACTCAATTGGATTCTTTTGAACTTCCCCCTGATAATGTGCTGTTGCAGTACATTGACGACTTTCTTGTGGCCTCTGACACTGAAGATGGTTGTAAAGAGCTCACAGTTAAATTATTGTTGCATTTGGCATGCCATGGACACAAGGCGTCCCTTTCAAAATGTAAATATTGTCGACAGGAGGTCATCTATTTAGGTAACCTACTGTTGAGGAAGGGTCGCAGACTAACACCCGAGCCCATAGCTGCTATTACTAATATATCTGTTTCTAAGATCCAACGCAAGGAACACACGTTCATTGGAATAATTTCGTATTGTCGACACTGGATCCCTAATTACTCCTTACTAACTAAACCCCTCCTCTACTTGACTACCAAAAACATGTATTAACCCCTGCCTTGGACATCTGCATGCCAGCAAGCTTTTGCGCAATTAAAGGTTGCGCTTTGCTCTGCTCCTGTGCTTGGTATTCCTAATTACCAGAAGCCTTTTGTGCTCTATGTACATGAGGCGGATGGTTGAGCACTTTCTGTCCTAACACAGGTGGTAAGCAGAGACCCTACGCTTATTTTTCTGCTATCCTCGACAACGTTACCAGAGCTCTCCCGAGCTGCCTGAGAGCTGCAGTGGCTGTTTCTATCAGACAATTGGCAGGTCTCGTCCTAGATACTGACCTCACAGTAATTGTACCGCATGCTGTGGATACGCTATTGAATAAGACAAAGACGCAGCACCTTACAAGTGCGCGTCTGACTGGATATGAGTTAACCTTGTTGCTCCGCACATTACCATCAAATGCTGTGCTACTCTGAACCCAGCCGCGTTACTACCCCTCCCTTCGGAAGAAAAGGACAACGATGCCCATGATTGTTTATTTCGGACTGAGGAGGAAACAAAAGGATTAGTAGACCTGACTGATGTTCCCTTATCTGACCCCCAGGGGAACTATATGTCGATGGCTCTTGTTTCAAACTACCAGATGGCACTATCACTGCAGCTTATGCAATCACAACGTTACACACTGTAGTTGAGACATCCCGTATCTCATACCAATCGGCCCAAGCTGCAGAGCTGGTTCGCCTCCTTACGGCTTGTGAGTTGAGTGAGGGACTGACTGTCAATGTCTACACCGACAGCCAGTACACCTTTGGGGTGGCCAATAATTTCGGGCGCCTTAAGACAGAGAGAGGGTTCTTGACCTCGCATGGGTTACGATTACAAAATGGTCCATTGATACATTGACTGTTGTCAGCATTGACACTTCCTGATTAGTTGGCAATAATAAAATGTAGCGCTTTTGCAGATCAGACAGCTAAGGAGACATCTAGATCGAAGATGAAAAATATGTTTGTGGCACGTCCTGCTAGGTGGGTTCCAGATAATGGAATGTTCGAGGACACATTAGAAAATGTCAGGGAAATCCAGAGTGAGGTGACTGTAGATGAACTGGCAATATGGGAGGAGAGAACAGGGCGTTTGGATGAGGATGGGTGTTGGACTGACCTGTCTGGAAAACAGAGGTGGTTGCTGCCCAATGCATATGTGCTCCCTGTTGTGACCATGGCCCACGGTCCCGCACATATTAGTGCCAGAGGAATCTGTAAGCTACTGGACCCAGTATGGTAGAATGATAATATCTCTAAGGTAGCCACACACCTGGTGAAGCACTGCATTGTCTGTCTAAAACATAACCCTGGGAAAGGCACTTCGACACCCGCAAGTAACTTTGCACCACCTTCCTTCCCCTTCGAGGTTCTCCAGATGGATTTCACCTAAGTGGAACGAGTTAACAATTTGAAGTATGTGTTAGTAGTGATTTGCGCATTCAGTAAATGGATTGAGGCTTACCCCACTAAGGAGAATACAGCTATGGCGACGGCAAAGGCACTCTTAAAAGAGTTCTTCCCGCGCTATGGATTGCCACGTGTGATTTGGAGTGACAACGGAAGATTCTTGATTTCAAAAGTAATTGAATTGGTGTGCAAGGGCTTGCATATTAAGCAGAAGTTTCATGCAGCGAACCACCCCCGGTCAGAAGGCCTGGTTGAGAAGTACAATGGTACTCTCAAACTGAAACTAGCAAGATCCAAGAAAGCACAGAATTGTGATGGCCATATGCGTTACCTTTGGCTTTATTATCTACCAGGGTGACAGCGCATTCTAGAACAGAGTTGTGCCCGTATGACGTGGTCTTTGGGAGCCCTGCCAACGTCTGGGGCGTTCCAAGACCCAAGAGCTTTTCTGAGATAGAGTACCCCTTGCTGATAGATTATCTGTATGAATTGTCTAAAGATCTTCGTTCTATTTACCAACAGATTCACGCCACGCTGCAAACAGTACCAGAGGGGCCCGGGCATCAGCTGCAGCCCGGGGATCTTGTCCTTGTGAAAAACTTTCAACGGAAGAACTGCCTGGAGCCGAGGTGGAAAGAACCCATGCTCATCCTGCTCGCCACCCAAACCGCCGTGAAGCTCGAGGGCTGAAAGCATTGGGTCCATGGGACCCACATCAAGAAGGTGCCTCTTCTGCCTCCGTCTGACCAGTGGGTTTTTAACGGCATTGCTGACCAGGAAGGAGAGCGGGTGCCCCGCTTCGTTCCCTTCTCTGATGCACCGATTGAGGTGGGTGTAGACGGACGAAGAAAGTGACGCAGCATTGTTGGAGGTGGTCCCACCAGAGATAAGGGCCACCCCAGATGACCCTGTTTCCAATACACCAGAGTCTGAGTCTCAATGGCCATCTGACCCTGAGTTTCACCCCCTTTTTGTTGAAGGCACAGTGCCTGGCGCCACCAGGTATAACCTGCGGCCTGAAAGAAGGACAGTGCATCAGTAGGACAGTCCAGGAGTTAGGGAAGGACTTGAGCTTAGGGCGTAGGTGTCATGCCGAAGGTGTCTGTATTAGATTAGCGTGAGCTACACTGTTGCACTGCCCTCGATACTGGACAGGATCGTTGACGTTATTTGCCCAGGAGGGAGGGTGTCCTATCCTGATGAAGAGGATTTGTCTTCCAGCACGGGTTGCAATTGGGCAGCTCCTCTGTGGGAGTGCTTCATAGCACCGTCGTTGATGATCAATAGGAGCCTACCAGCGAGGCTCTAAACGGACGCTGGGTGATTTGTGCCCCTCTGGTCAGTTGTATTTTTGTGGCTCCAATTCCTAAGGTTCTTTCTATGTACCCATTTGGTTCTGCAGTCATGAGAGAGGAGCAGCCCTTAGCAGCCCCTCCATTACAGCAGAATGGTCCTGGGTGGTCTAGTTGGTCTACTGGGAGTAGGGTAGCGGTGGGTAGTGTTCCTTCTCATAGTATTGATAATCCTATTTGGGGTGGTCTGGTATTTAGAAGAACAGCATTCTGTGCACACCTTGATAGGGACCACCCTGGCTCCACCTGAGCATTCGTTTGTTACACTTATTCCGCATAAAGAGATACATAGACAGACTTATGCTCATAATGCTTTCCTGTAGATGCTTCATCAGGTACACAGCACTACTAATGCCACAAATTGTTGGGTGTGTGGTTAACTTTTCTCAGTTATGCACAAAAATGATTAACTGGTGTCATTGACCCTGTCATATTTGGGTAGCTGTAAAGCCTGGTCTCAACTGCTCTCTATGGTATACATACACTGTCATGCTGACTCTATGGAAATGGTACAGGCTTATTACGAAGCAGTGTTGGAGTTTATAGTGGTACACCAAGGATATACACCCGGGGCAGATGGCAAGGAGGGTACCCTACACCCAGATGCTTGCATGAACGTTTTTGAGGCTAATGAAAATTCCACTTGATTACACAATGAACTGCTAGATTTCCAAGGATTCAATGTCACTGAATACTTTAAATGTTTCCAAGAACGCAATATCACCGAAGACAAAGCCATGCCCGTCCCTGTGATCAATGCAACAGCTAGTTTCTGTGTTGAAGGATCGGGGAACATTTCAGTAGGACAGAGCTGTTGTACACATACCTATTGAACACTACTAGTAGCCCACCTCTGCTTACAACTTCGAATGTATACTTCATCTGTGCGGAACAGGCTTATACATGGCTTCCCAGGGGATGGTCTGGCCGGTGTTATGCTTCCTTCCTCTAACCTCCTGTTTATATTGCACCGCAGTTATCACAAGGACCATAGGCTACAGCGTAGGGATATCCATGTGCACCGAGTTAAGAGAGTAGTCAACCCAGACGATATTGATCACTCGGATACCTCCCTACATCCCATGTTCAAAAGTCGCAATATTGGTCACCTTGCTAGAGTAGCTGAGGGAGTTATTAATACTCCTGCAGGTATACTGGCTAATATCACAGTCAAGCTTCAGGCTACGAGGCTCGTTGCTCTTCAAAATCGGATGGTTTTAGATGTCATTCTTGCTGATAGGGGTGGAGCCTGCCGTGTCATTGGCAGCAGCTGCTGTGTGTACATTCCTGACAACGCCCCTAATGTATACTCCGCAATACAGAATTTACACAGACTTGCTTCAGATATCCATCAGGATAACGATTCATGGTCCCTCACAGGGTGGCTCTGGGGTCTGCTGACATCATGGGGTTGGAGGATATTACATGTACTAATAGCTATCACAGGTGTCATCTTTACATGTTGCCTCTGTATTAATTGCCTTCCAGCCTGTTGCACCTATTGTGTGAGTAAACTCACCCCTAACCCTAAATTGTCGAGACGAGATAACAAGGTTTCTACTATGAAGATGCAGGACATTCAGGACATGATGCTCATTGATGAGGGCATCTTTGAATATTAAGTGATTTTAATGCCCATGTGTTGGTCTGTTCTCCCTTGTAACTTGAGTGACTATGCAACTTCTTTCTCCCCACTTAGAATTGTAAAGACCCTACTGAATAGCCTCAATAAAGCATTTAGCCACCCATGCTGAAAAGAGGGTCTGTTAGGGTTGAAAATCCCATTCCTGCAACACACTTGTTTCATGTCATATTAGGTTAGCAATGTGTGGCTAAATAGACGCCATTTGTGTTCACGTTATGCACTCACTGAATTATCCCCGTAATGTGCAGGCTTCAGTTAGTGAGTGTGACTCCATATTGTATTTCGTAATCCGTATTCGGCTGCTTAGGCTGTGCCCGAACTAGGCCTCATTATTCAGTATTGCATGCTTCAGCAGAACACTGTATTTCGTTATTATTGTCTCTTCTGCTCAAGGTTGATTCCCGACTTACTAATGAATAGGCCATTCTGCCTTCGCATACCTATCCGAGTGTGTATTTCTGCTCCCATGTTGGGAGACGATGAGACTTGGCGCTGTGGCCTTGAATCATAGATAGCATGTACCTTTCTGGCGGGTCATAGCTCATCTCTCTGTGCCTCATTTTTTCATGTCTGGCCCAGGCTGTAACTTTCCACAGTGGGCGTGGTTGGAAGCTCTTGGGAAGAACCATTACGTGTGGCAGATGGTTGGGGGTTCAGTCTCTCGGCAGACATCTTAGGGTGCAGGTCAGATTGGACTCCTCTGCAGACTATTGCTAATAATGTTTGTTTTCTCTACTATCTGACCGACTCTTCATTCTTGGGAAGGCATAGCAGGTGGTTGTAAGTAACCCGGGTGGCCCCTAAGGGTCACTTCCTTCAACACAGCTGAAACAATGCAGTTTCATGCAGGGAAGAAGCACACTGCATTGCTTTACAGAAATACAACTGATGATTGCAAGAACACAGGTCCTCAGTGGAAAAAACACTGATGATGCTAGAATTTGGAAAATCCTTTGATTAAATCAGCTGGGAATTCCTTCTCCAGGTTCTTGAAAAAATGAACTCAGGCCCAAACTTCCACTCATGGATTGCAATGCTGTACAGTCTCCGCCAGGCCTGTGTAAGAATAAACAAGGCCTTGTCTGATCCCTTCAATATAAGAAGGGGCACCCAACATGGCTGCCTGTTTTCCCCTCTCTCTAGTTTGCTCTTGCATCAGAACCACAGGCATACTGGATCTGATGTGTCGCACATGTTAAGGCATTCCAGTGGACAGACTGCACAGAGGACTACATGGGCTTGTATGCAGGAGATGCCTTACTCTTTCTGCAAATCTCACAGACTAATGGTCAAGACTAATGAAAATTATTGAGACAGTTGGGGAAACATCTGGCTTCATGGTTAATTGAAGTACATCAAGCATAATCCCAGTAACTAAAGGCAGGTCAGCACTATTACTTGCCCACTAAGTTGCAGATCCAGGCAAGCAGTTTTAAGTATCTATGGATGCACATAGAACTAAACTGGGAATTATGCTGCTGATTAAATATTCAGCTCCTCTGTGACTTTTTCATAGAGACCTGCAGGCATGAGCAAACTGTAGGCAGGGAGGAATTATATAAGATGTATAAGGTGGAAGAACAACAAACACTCTAATACCCTTTGCAATCTTTTCCATAAATACTACTGAAGAGTTTCTTCCACCGACCGGCAGAGAAGACTAGGTCTTTACTATCGAGGAGGAAGCAACCCCATATTTCTGACGATAGGTGCCCCCATTCAGTGTATGATGATCCTATTGGGCCTCCCAGATCATATTGAGAAATATTTGGTTATGGTTTGACAGAGACTACACTGGGTTCCACCTGGATAGGCGCACATGGTAGACACTCTACTGTGAGGAATTGTGTATGTAATAAGACTCTAGCTAAACCTCCATCTCCCACCAAGGTCCCCTCACCAAAGCTGCCAAAAGGCACTAAAATGGTTATGATGGAACAAAAAACTGAAAATGAAGCTACACTATGGGTGGGGAATTGGCTAAATGATACAAAGAAGCACACCATCTTTACAGTCTGGTATAACATAGGTATTTGTACCCTGGATTATTTTTAGGGAGACTAGTGCATTATGAGCTTTGCCTCACAACAGCTACATAAATCACAACTGTATTTATATCTACAACTACACCCTGGTTCTGTGCTAGGACCCAAAACTCTGTCAGAACTCAGTACCTAGAAGCAAATATCACACTGAGGCACCTAGATAAGGGAGCCATCTCTTGCACATACAAAACGCTGATGTATAACTACCCCTACACGCTGAGCATATTGAGGAATAAATGGGAGGCAAACCTAGGTCAGCTTATTGAAAGAGACTGTATGGAGGCACTAATGTCCCCATAACTTTCGGCAATATCTGAGGGATTACAGTTGATCTAGCTTAAATATATGCACTGGAACAGGTCTGTTGGAAATGGACCTTTCTAGGGTGCTTTCCCTCATCTTTTTGCTTTTCTCCTTCCCAGTTTTCCACTGCTCTGGATGCAAGCTCTAGGACGCAAGCACATTTGGCACTGCTGTGCAGTGTCAAAGCAATGAGCTTGTCATATACATACTGTGGATCAGCGTGTATATGATTGGCTGATTCGAGTTAGCTGTAAGTCCCTTGTCATGGGGTAAGACCTATGCCAGGGGCATATACCATGAATGTGCCTCCGTGGGCCTGCCGCACTAGTGGTGGCATCCACGAGGTAGCTTAACGATTGTGACACCTGTTAGCCCTGGTGGGGTCTGTATACACTGGTTATTGTTACTCGGTTTGGCATTTAGAAAGTTACATGCCAAGGTTCTCCATGTCGCTTGCTATATCGGAGTTCTCCCTGGTGATGGGGTGCAGTGTTGGGAAGAGGTTGGGCAGGTGTGTGTATATGTTACCTGCAAGAGTTGTGAATGAAACCAAATGGTTTGTTCGTTACAATGGGGCCTGCTTCCCATATTGGATTAGCATGATGGAGTATAGGGAAAGGCTGTCCAGCATTATTTCCTACAGGCAGAATAGTAATAGTATAGTGTTTGGTATCAATGAGTTCGTAATGATGAAACCTCTCTGGTAGTGGGAGTGGGTTTGACATTACAGTGAAGGAAATGTCACTTTGGGAAAGTGGGCATTTCAGTGTGCGTGGCTCTGTGTGCCTGGCGGCCTATCTCCTAATTCACAGCTGAGTGTTAGGGGGATAGCCACATCTGTACATTCCTGATAGAGGGCCATAGACTAGGGGTTCATGGAAAACTATGGACCTCTGACTCTGAAGGGCCTTTCAGGGATGGTTACGTGGGGGTGAAATTGGCACCTGCATTCCAAGAGGCAGGGTCTTGGCCCCACTAAAGATTGTGATCAAACCTCCCAGGGGAGGATGGTAGACAGGACAAAATTTAGAGATGGCCTATGCATTTCAAAGGTGCCTTTTGAACTGATCATATTTCAAAGGCCATGGTGGCTATAATTACTGGGGCTTTGGCCTCCGAAAGTAGAGACACTTGGATTTTCAACCATACTGGGACATTGACATGAGGAATTATTAGGGTGGGAGGGACTGCACTGGACTATCCATAGACTTGTGATAGCTTGGAATTTGCCATGCTCCAGGAAAGGGACCATCACTTGGTGTATTTTGCCTGGACATTGCAGGCCTGCAGCTATTGCCGACTGTTGTCACCTGGTTGTCAAAGTACTCTCCATGGGTTATCTGGCCTCCTGTCCATGCGATTCCAGGAACACAAAGTATCTCACTGTCTCCACAAGATCGTACAGACTGAACAGGGTGCGGCGGAGACAGGTGGAGGGGATCTTGGTTGGGACAAGGTCCACTCTGACATATACCCTCATCTTGCTGTGCAAGAGGAGTGTGTGCACAAAGATCAGCAGCCATCTGTCGGGCCGGGACATGAGGAGTTTGAGGAGTGTAGGGGAAGCTTACAGAGTCCAAGGGACCCATCCTTTCAACCAGTGGACCTGTGCTTGCGTGCACTCCAGAGTGTGGTGTCCAAGGGGTGTTGCAGGAACCTGATCTGGGAGAAGAGACGGTCTTCAGCCTCTAGATTGGGAGGACGACAGTGCCTGAGATCACAGACTCTGTCCCAAGTCGTTGGCTCTTCCTCCCTGGACCCACGCCACAGGGTGCTTTGTTTTGAAAAACATTGATATGAGACCCGAGGGGTTTCATGTGCCTTGTGAGTATCTGCAGCTGACTGTCAGGGGTCCACAGCAGATCACACATTCGCTTGATGGGAACCATTCCTCCAGATGGTGAAGCATGTCAGCTTCCTAGGTCACAGCCTTTTGTCTATGGGGGGGGGACAGCGATCACACACTCATGCAGGTGCCGTGCACCTGGAGATATAATCCAGACGGACGAAGCTAAGTAATTGTTTCTTTCTGTGTTAGGTGGTTCCGACTGTCTACTCAACAGGGCGTCAGCAGGGGCAACATGTAACATTGGCTGGTGAAGTTGAAGGACTGAGGGTCTGGGTCACGAGAAGTAGCCAGAGTCTAGTGACTGTATGACCTTTATGCAATGGGAAAGTCCGACAATTGCATATAACTGTAAAGTGTATATACAATGTGTGTTTTGTTTTGATTTCAATAGAGGTGTTTTACAATTGCATATGACTGTAGAGTGTATATAAAATGTGCATCTCATTTTGATTTCAGTGTGTGTGTGTGTGTAATACAAAGACAAGTGTTTTTATACATATGGTGTGGAATCATTTGTGGCAAGTGCAGTGTGTTACGAGAGGGGGTGTTGTGCTAACACTTTACATTCGAGCCCTGAGGATAAACATGACTGCTCAGTGCCAAGCTACCAGAGAGTGAGTACAGGTTATCGGACAAGTGTATCCTACTCCTCCTATTTGGAACGCTAGGTCTAACAAGGTCCAATTAATGAATGTTCATGAAGCCCAATCTGCTGCATGTCATGGATGTCACCAGGACAGAGGTGACTTTTTCTATATGATCTGGTCCTGGCCCATTTGTAGTCATACTGGCAGTGTACCGCTACAACAACTGTGCAAGTACTGGAAAGACCAACTGATCTCTAACCCAAACAAATGATAAATTAATTGCGATAAAGGTATGAATATTCCATGGTTAGCTGGGGTGAGAACCAGTTTGTGTAGAGTTGACTGTGGACACGTCTTTGATGAACCCGAGGATCTGGACGTGGTAAGTAAAAAGGAGGCAAGGGCAGCTTTATATAAGTGCTATCATGAAGCTAGAGTGGCCAAAGAGGCCAGTAAACAAAGCATGGCTATATTCCTAAACATCGAGAATGATAGTTTATTAGCTGGGTATATGACTGAATCCATGAGCCACTGGGAACGTAGCCTTCTATTTTGCCTGAGGGCAGGCACGGTTAAGTACCTATTATGCTTTCCTTTGGGTTTTAGTGCTAACTTTATTTCTCCCCCTGCCCATGTAATGGGCGTTCGGTCCTATCTTTACTACATTTTGTATGTTTGGGTACTATGTGCAATATACAAAGTTCTTTTTACTCCCCTTTTTTAAGAAATGTTTTAATATTGATTATAGAGAAGCGTACAGAACTCTTTTTGAATTAGACATTGATTAATTAATTATTTGTGCAGGGGCTTTTTTGAAAACTGCTATCCGAACTCCTAACTTGATGAACACAGCATGATTGTATTTTAATAATCTTGCAACATCTACCATTTTATGGGCAACTTGTACTGCTGTGTTTTTGTATGTTATATTGATTATACTATTTGTCTTTTATGGATATGTTTTATCCGAATAAAGTTAAAAAATGAAATTAATGTTGAGTCTTCTTTATTTTATGTGCATAATGTATCAGCATATTCGTAATTTAGAAACAAAGGTGCAAAGCGAAGAAAGAGAAGAAGAGGGGTATCCTAGATAAGGTAGAGATGATGGGGGATGCAGGAAATTAAAAAGAGTGACTCAAAATCAAACACATCACCGTCTATGATTGTGTCATTTTATCATCTTCTTTTAAATCTCCCATGTGGCTAACATAGCCATTTTAAGGAAACATGGTGCAATCCCTTAATCGTGTCCCGACTCCCAGGTCTTACTACCTCTAGAAATGCACACACTGCCTTCCGAATGAACACAAATGGCTTGGCCTTACATTTCAATTTTAGGTGAGTGGGATTCCAAAGCAAAGAAGACACCCTCAGCGCCAGTAATTTTTTTCGAAATCCACACCTCCTGGAGTTCTTTTTCCTGTATCTGCAATTTCTTAATGAGATCTGGGAAAAAGAGCAATCTTAATCCTTGTATTTGCATGTCAAGCTTTAATATTGTAGCTTTTGTTGGTGTCAGGGTCCTTATTATGTACAGAGTGCACTTTTCCTATTTGCACCATGATGCACCTTTAAATAGGTGCACAATGTGCAACAAGGAATTGAGCCCTATTACAGAGAATATGCTTCCCTCAGGGGAGTGGGGAACTTGCACTGCCCTCGGGGCAGTGCATTCAAGTTTAGTACGTAACTGATGTTTCAAAGCCTCTCTGGATTTCACTGTGCAGGTGGCAACCCTTTTGCACTTTAAAGAGGGATTAATGATTAATTTGCAGGTGGGTGCAGTGTGTTACTACACCCTCTTGCACAAGGATGTCTGGGGGTCAATGGAACCCCTTTTTTACCCTTCAGTGGGCTGCCATCAAGGGGTGCACTGAAAGTGCACCACCTTTCTGTGGTGCACTTTCAGTGCACTTCCTGACAGCTTCTTTACCTTTGTGCCCGCATCCATATCATGGTGTGGGTGCAGACACAAAGATTCACTTATTTTCATTGGACCTATACATAAAATTGACTCACTAATCCCTCTATCAATTATGGGTGTATTCCCTAGACAAGTCAATCGCAAAACAGAGTGCCAGGAGTAAATCTGTATTCATTTTCAAAGGCGAACACTACTTACACTTTTGATAGATACAGATTAGTTTAAGGAAATATTACATTTGTTCACATAGAAATTAAAATTGGGCAAAATCCCATCAATTCTGATTCAGTGACTTACAAAACAGGATTATGAACTTGTAAATTGCAGTTTTTAAAATTGGCAAAATCCCATTAATTCTGATTCAGTGACTTAAAAAACAGGATAATGCACTTGTAAATTGCTTTTTTACACAGATAATTTGCACCTAGGTTTACCAAAGCCTCACTTACATTTTAATGAGTAAAGCAAGCATGCTTCATAACACAGCTTCCAACATTTCACCATGCGAAAGAATATGGGCCTCATTACGCTCATCCGACCGCCATCTATTTGGCCACGAGACCACTGGCAAAGTAGTCGGTGGAAACGACAGCCAAATTAGGATATGGATATATGGCCCGGAAAAGGGCCGCAGCACATGGTGATTAAAAAAAAGGGATGGTTTTGAACACCGTCTGCCAGGCCCTATGTAGTGCCTCGTACACGGTGCATGTATGTTTGAAGGGGTACCACATGTCCTCCCAGGCCATATTGCGGAGGCCTACGGGGGCCCTACTAGGGCTCCCAAAGTCCCTTTCTGACAGCCTTTCTAAGCCGGTGGGATCGCCATGAAAAGGCTGTAGGAAAGGGACATTGTAACCTCTATGGCAGTGCCTTCGCAGGCACCTGCCCCAGTGAAGGGATTACAGTCCGACCGACACCCTGACAGGCTCCTTGAGCCTGTCAGAAGCGTTGGTCTGTCCCTCCGACTGCTGCAGTCTGACCAACGGCATCGCAATGTGGCAGTCGGACGGCTATCCTGGCTGCTGGGCGGTTCGCCACCTACACCCTAATCAGGCCCTATGCCCTAAAGTATCCGGAAACATCACACCAAATCAGTGCTAATCCTGACTGGTGTGATGAGAGAAAAACATGTATTGACTATTACCTTTTTAAAATAATGCAAATTAGTCAAACCTTCAAGACACCAAACATATTGTAGCGTATTAAACATTTTTTTTTCTTAAGTTGCATTGTTTTTTTTTGTCATGAGTAAAAACCTTGTGCCTTGCAGATGATTGCCGACCCTTTTTCATATTAAATATTTTGTTGTAATGCAACATTCACACATAAACCCACAAACATTATCATATTCATTTTTGTTTAAATTGACCATAGTTAATTTAGACATGTATATTAAAATGACTACCATAGTCTACAATCTTTGCTTTGTGACACATGAACATTTTACTTGTAGATGAAGCTGGATTTCTAATTATCGAATGCAATGTACTTTTGCTTTCTTACTTATGTGAAGAAACGTTTTCCTTTCTTTGTGATAATCATGTAATGTTTTAATGAGTAGCTCATTCACAAACACACCTGCAGATTACAGGCTAATCTCTAAATCTCATTCTGTTATGGGTAGTGTAATTTTCAAGGCACTGAAAGAAGCTGTATTGTGGGAGGTCCTGAGAACCTAACAAGCTAATCAGCATAGAATTGTATCATCCTGCTTTAATCTGATTGGACAGGTTCATGAGAACGTTTTGTAGGTGCATAGAATGTTAGAATTGTGTGTTTTAATATAGCAAAGAGCTGTATGGAGTAGATTCAGATTCAGAGTTAGAATAGAGCAGAACAGGAGATTTTAGAGTGTGTCCTCCCAAATGAGAGAACTGATTTTCTTCTTGATATCACTTTTAAGTGACTTCATGCTGGTTCATCCTCTGATACATAAGATTTTGACTAAATGTTGAATTGCATATTAATGGAAGTTTAAGCATTGTGAACAATACATGATACTAATCTGATTTTTGCCTTCCATAAATCTTTACCCTTTAATAAACCTTGATGGTTTGAACATGTAATCATTCTCATTCTTGTGCTTCACAGTTATTGAATTGTTTTTGTTGACCAGTATCAGATCTGGCACCTTTGAGTAGTAGTCCCTAAAACATTTTGCCTTCACCCCTCCTGATGTGCTGAATTCATTTTTATTGGCTGTAGGACAGTGTGCACATTACCACTGCTAACCAGTGCTAAAGTACTTGTGCTCTCTCCCTAAATCATGGTACAACTGGCTTACACCTGATTGGCACATTTAATTTACTTGTAAGTTCCTAGCAAATTGGTGCTATGTGTACCCATAGCCTGTAAACTAAATGCTACTAGTGGGCTTGAAGCACTCATTGTGCCACCCTCCACAGAAGCCTTTTAAAACATGTCTCAGGCCTGTCATTGAAGCCTGTGTGCAGTTTTAAAATACCATTTCATTTTGAGTCAACATAACCCTTTTGTCAGGCCTTAACCTTCCTTGCATAATTCACCTCTAAGGTAGGACCCAAACAGTGCTCATGGCAGATTGCATTGTATTTAAAATGTTGGACATGTACTTTTAAGTTTTACATGTCCTGGTAGTGAAAACCTCTTAAATTCATTTTTCATTACTGCAATGCCTACCTCTCCCGTAGCATACAGTTGAGTTACCCTCTTCCATTTAATACGTTATAACTTTTATTTTAGAACAGGTAGAACCATCAAGTTTGATCTCAAATGAATTGTAATTTAAAACCCTCTTGAATGGCAAAGTCAGATTTTAAGGTAAAATTCAGAAAATGCCACTTTTAGAACATTAGCCACCACTTTTGATGTTGTTTCCTATTTAAACAGACAAAGGACCCAACCTTGATTCATTGGTCCTGGTTATTCATTTAACCACTTATTTCTTTTGTTTCTAATGTTTCAATGTCATATACATCTGATATTGAGAAAACACTTTTTGTTTCAACATAAAACTTTACATTGATTAGACATCAAATAAACAACAGTACATCAAACACATGAAAACGATAAAAGTACCAACAATCTAAATTGCACACCAGTCAGACTTTTTTTAAAGATTCATACGTGCAGCTATCCTAATACAAATAACTTATATAGTCCTTTTAGTTAGGAAGCTGCCCATTGGGAAAAGAGTTTTTAGAGCAAAGCCATCAAGGGTAGAATGTTACAAAATATCCCGTGAGGCTGCTTGTGTTCATATTTAAAGATTCCTCAATGGTAGAGAGATGCCGAGGCAATTGGAGACCGAGCAGTGTTCCTGGGGCTCTGTTCAGGGCTTTGACTTGGTGTAATCTATAAATTAATAAAAAAAACATGGTGTTGCTATTTTATAACTAATTCCTCTTTTCTTATTATTCTGTGTGTCAGATTTATGAAGCGTACTGCACTATACATGGTTGGCGCTCTAAGCTTGATTGTTAGAGATCTCCTCATCACTAATGTGGTGAAGATATGAATTCACAGGCAGTTTTATTAGATGATATAATGATAATGATAATTTTCCTAACATCCTGCTCAGGACCAAAGAAATGAAACTGCACATCACCACAAAACCTTTACCATGCAAACGTGCTTTATTCATTTCTCCTAAACATAAAGCAGGGGTTTTCACAAAATACAGCCTCCTACCTAAAGTTCGCATTATTGGGTGGTATAACTTATTTTGTGTTTTAAACTTGGAAAGATGTGTAGAAATGTTCTTTATATATCAATGGATTGCTGTCTAATACTGAAAACATTTCTACAATTCCATTTGCATATAGTAAGTATCCTGACTACGCCTTCTTTGTACCTCTTCTGCAATAACTTTTTCTACATTTCTAGGTACCATCACCTCTTTTTCTATAGGACTACCATTCATCATTTCATAACATCGTCTTCTTTAATCAGTAGCATGAACTAATCTGTTATCCTGGAGATAACTTTCTTCATTAAAGAAATCCTCTGTACAAGAATTATGTAACCATTTTCCACTAAAAACTGTACAAAAGTTACTTCTATCCACTAATCTTTTCTTCTGGTTTTGTCCCCTCATGCACAACGCTATTTTGTCAAGAGTCTTCATTATATTTAGAATCAAAATGAAAAGCTTCCTCTTCAAAGCAAAGGCCTCATCAACTACTCTCTCAACTCGTTCTTTCAGTTTCACTGCATCTCTCCAACACTTTTTTAAATGTATCACTAAATTTGCAAGACTGTAACCATGCAATCATTATAACATTTGCACATAACCTGTGCAGCCATCTAAACACCCACTTACAACACATGCAGTCATTGAAATGCTGAGGCACACACGTGCACTGATGAAACACTCAGGCTCTACTCGTGCACTCATCTAATTACGTAGAGAGTACCATTGTAGTAAACCTATCACCCATAATGTCTAAAGACTACATATTCCTTAGTAAAACGTGCAAATACATGGGATTATGGTTGAATACATCAATACTCTCTAGATGATTGAATGAGTGCATAGGTAGTGCCTAGGTGATTCCCTGAGTATACCAGTAGTGCCTAGAGGATTCCCTGACTATATCATGACTCCATGGGTCATTCCATATCTCAATACTTACTGCCTGCTTTTTTGCATGAGTATACATCTAGTGTCTGGGTGTTTGGATGAGTGCATGAGTAGAGCCTGAATGATTAGACAAGTGCATGACTAATGCTTCAATAATTCAATACATCCATAGATACTGCTGGGATAATTAAATGAGTGCAATGCTAGTGCCTGAATGATTGAAAGATTGCATATATAGCATATAGGTGATTTATGCAGTGCATGGATAGTGCATACACGATTAAGCCCATGCATAGCACCTAGCCTATTGAATGAGTGGATGAATAGTGTTTCAGCGATTGGATGCTGCTCATTTCTTTTTGGTTGAGTGAACAGGTAATGCCTGGATGCTTAGATAACTACATGGGTAGGGCCTGGAGAATTGAATAAGTGCATCAATAGTGCCTGGCTAATTGGATGAGTGCATGATTAATGTCTGAGTTACTGCATGATTCCATTATTAAAGCTTCAGGTATTGGATGAAAGTAAGTGTGCTAATGGGATGATTGTATTAGTGCAAGTCTATTGCCTAAGTATTTAAATGACTACATAGGTACTGGGTGGGTGATAGGTTTACTGCAATGGTACTCATTACGTAATCAGATGAGTGAATGAGTAGAGCCAGAGTGTTTCATAATTGCACAAATGTGCCTCAGTATTTCAATGACTGCATGGGCTGTAAGTGGGTGTTTAGATGGCTGTTTAGGTTCTGCATACATTTTATAATGATTGCATAGTTACAGTCTTGTTAATTTCACAAGGTAATAGTTAGTACCTAGGTGATTAGATGAATGTATGGGTAGTGCCTGCATAGTTCAATGACTACAAACGTCTGCATGCCTGATTGCAAGAGTACATGAATAATGTCTGAGTAATTGAATAACTCCATGGATAGTGAATCACTGCCTTGATGACTGCCTGAGTAGTGGCTGGGTAATTGCATGAGTGACTGAATATTGCCTGACCGATGCGAAAGTACCTTCATTGCCGTTAGATACATAACACTTGTCACTATGTGTCTGACTCATTGGTTATCTCCTTCCGTCATTATCAAACTACCTGTTTAACTGTATATATGCTTTTCTTCTGAGCTATGTGTGAGTGAAATCTAGGTATCACATTTGATATATAATTGCAGAGAACTTGCGAAAAACAGCTGGAGTTCAAACCTATATCTAGCTTTATTTTTCTGAAACTTAAATACTACACAACAGTTTATTACATAGTCCTGAGTTAGAAATTAAAACTTGCCAGTACTTACATTGTATCATCACTCCTTAACTTTAAAAAAAATGTTCTGTCTCTTTAACACCCTCCCTCTCCCAATACAGTCTTAGCTCAGTGTACCTAGCAGCAACCTAGTGGAACCAGTAGGTCAAAAGTTCACAGCACATTCTAGAAGGAACATGCTGCTTCCAAATAAGATACAGCAGGTTTGCTTTACTCTACAGATTCAAAAACCTATCCATGTCTGTGTTTCATTTATTTTCTTAAACAACAGCCAATAACAAGACTTCTTGCTAATGCATCCAACATACTACCTAATTTTATTCACTTTCATGCTGACAGCATCCAATGAAAAAAATATATATCCATGTCTGTGTTTCATTTATTTTCTTAAACAACAGCCAATAAGACTTCTTGCTAAGGCATCCAACATACTACCTAATTTTATTCACGTTCATGCTGACAGCATCCAATGAAAAAATAATATATAGGCGAAGTGGCCGTGGGAAGTGTGAAACGAGGTGAGTGGATGTATCAATATAGCCCATAGCCCGCCCGTGGTGCAAACCTCACAATGATGGTGCTTAAAACACTGGAATTCAGCAACAGCGGTAGGAAGGCACCCAACAACGCCCACCGATGTCAGTGGTAGCGAGCGCCTGAGTCGGAGGACACACACTGTTCGCACGACGGTCGGGTAAGTGACGCATTACTTTTCCTTCCTCTGCGGCTGTTTGTCAATTGTACTTGACTGTTTTCCAGCCATTCCCTTTGCGAAAAGGATTTAACACAGGCTTATGGAGCCTGCAGAACTTGTGCACAATACCAGTTTGAGGGCATCCTCCAGCATATATACAGAGACTTTGATTTAACATCAAGTGCTCAGGAAATATGGCAACAAGACGTGATAACAAACGAAGGGAAGCAATGGAGGAATAATTTAAACAAGTACCAGACTCTTCAGCTTCTGGTAACAATGAAATGAAAATGCATGAGGTGGAAGCATTGTCAAAAAAACAGACATGGGACAAGTTATTAAAATCATCCAAAAAGGAACAGTCAAAATGGTGTGAGGCGGAAACGTTACATAAATATAAAGAGGTGGAAAGAATCCCAAGAGGATTGAGGATTTTAATTATTCCAACCCTTTAGGATCCAGACCCAGAAATGCTAATTTTAAGGACTGCCAATACACAACAATGTTCGACAATAATGTTAAAATTCTTGATTAAATATGCCTGGAAAGATTATAACAAATTTCTTGAGGAAATTAAATCATCCACTAAGACACTCTCCGAATTTTGCACCAAAGAAGAATTTGAGTTAGAGATGGCCAATATAGACAAAAAAATGGATAAAACTGAAGAAGAAATTAAAGCAAAAAAAACAGAGAAAATTCCATAAAGACTTCAAGGATTATCAGAGAATCCAAATATTAACCTTTGGTGGAAATATTACAAAATTCGGGACACGCAAGAAGATAAATCTGAACTCACAAAAACTGACAAGACAAGTATACCTGATAAAATAAATATACCTTCTGAGGCAACATCGATCACAGAAGACGAGAAAAACACTGAGAGCGACACATTAGCAGCTTCTATGAGTTCTGCTGGTTCTGATGCTAGGGGAGTAAAAACCAGAGTTTTAAGGGAATTCCAACTGCTTTCAAGAGAAAGAGCAGAATCACGATCATTCAGAGGAACACAAAGAAAACGTGGGCAAGGAGGAAGAGGAGGAAGAATCAAAGATACAAAAGCAACAAAAGACAGCGACGGCTCAATGGGAGTGAAAACAACAGGCCAAACAATTAAGAAACGATGGGTCAAGAAAACAAACGTGGTAAACCTCTCAACTACTCCTCTGACCACTAATCAAATTGAAGTATTATCTGGGACTATCCTTTTGTCCTACTACTAACTTTAATGACACCCAAAGTAGGATAGATTTATTTCATTTTGCTAGAAAACTGAAGCTAAAATGCTGTTTTAAATTGAAAAAACATAGTAAAACAAATTTGACAATGCAACCAACAAATTTTGCAATTGATGATGCAGATCTTTTACAAACAATGTGTGACCTAAATGAGACAGGGACTAAAAGTGAAAATCAAATTCTGAATTTAATGAATTTTGATTCAGATTATGAGTCAAATTGTCCCAATGTTTTTAAACCAAAATCAATTTTCCTGCCCCCGGTATCTTGTGACGCTATAGATGTATTTGAAAAGGGAATTATTAAAGACCTACAAAAAATGAGATTCATTGAAACAAATAAGAAAAAGAATTGGAAACCACACCACTTTGAAGCCATTAAAGAGCTCAGTGACAGGAAGTATATTGTGATAACGCCCTAGGACAAAGGGGGCAATATAGTGGTGATAAGAATTGAAATGTATTAAACAGAAGGGTTCAGGCAGTTAAATGTTGCATCAAACTGTAGATTAGCCAACAAAGAGGCATAATTACAGTCCAATGTACTATAATATGGACGTTTGATTAAATGGAAAGACGATGGGCTACTGGAACAGGATGAATTTAACTTCTTGAAATGCGAGTTTCCAAAGTTACCAGTTCTATATTTCCTGCCCAAATTACACAAGAACAGCAACAACCCACCAGGAAGACCCATTGTTTCCTCCATTGGAAGCACATAAGAAAACACATCACGTTATGTTGCTCACTTTATAAGATCCCTTGTAGTAGGACTAGCCTTATTCTTTTATTACTCAGGAGATTTTTTGAGAATCATTGATGATATTGTCTGGGAAGACAAATAACTCTTATTGTCACTTGATATCAACAGATTATATACATGTATACCCCATGATCTAGGTCTACAAGCCTGCAGATATTTCTTGAAATCCCGATCATTATGATATCTATTACATACAGAAATGATTTTGGACATGGTGGCCTTTTGTCTATCCAATACATTTTACATTTTTGATAGTAAAGTCTATTGTCAGACTCAGGGAATGGCAATGGGCACCTGTTTGGCCCCCAGCTACGTGGGTTTATACCTGGGCTGGTGGGATAAACAGGTGATCAGACCGAATCATCTGTTTGACTCCCATGTCGTTCTCCAGGTCAGATATATAGATGATATATTCTGCATTTGGGACGGCCCAATGGAGGCAGCCGTTGATTTTGTGAGGGAACTGAATGATAATAACTTGAATTTATCTTTCACTAGTAAAATACGATGAACATGAAACTGAATTTCTGGCCTTACACTCAGAGATGAATAACAACAAACTAGGAACTAAGTTATACCGGGAAAAGACAGCTGGGAACAGCTTATTGCATGCATCCAGCGGCCATCCCCGCAATTTATCTCAATTATCCAATATGGGGAATTACTCAGAGCTAAACGAAATTGCAGCTCACAAGAAAAATTTGATGAGGAATCAAAATGCATGACAAAAAGATTTCGAGAGAGAGGCTATTCCAAAAAAAGCATAGCAACAGCTAAAAACAAGGTAAATACTATAATGAGACAGGATTTGCTTCTCCAAAAAACCAAACCTACGACTGATTGCCCAACCGTCAGGTATATATCAACATACAACACAGGGTACCAGGCACTAAGACATGTGTTTGAAAAAACTGGCATGTCCTGAAAACAGACAATATTCTCAATAAATATTTGGATGATTATCCTAAACTGACATTCAGGAAAAGTAAGTCACTCAAAGATATGCTATGCAGGAATATTTTGCCTAATCATATGAAGCCAAATCAGATCAAGGGCTTCTTTCGCTGTTTAAAATGTAAAGCCAGTAAAACACAGAGAATGCAAAAAAGCTAAGACTGAACGAAGATCACTGGGAATTTGAAATCAGGGAACATCTAACATGTCATTAGGATTTTTGTGTATATTGTCTTCAATGTCCTTGTAATAAGTATTATATATGCAGTACTATACATAAGGCCAAATTATGAGTGTTGGAACACATGAGAGCCATCACAAATGTGAACAAGAAAAACCCAGTAGCAAGACATTTTGAGACAGAACATTTTAGTAAAGCGGATTTACTTAAACTCTATGTACTTCACAGAGGCAATAGGGTTCAGAAGTTAAGACGCCTAGAATCAAGGTACATTATCAAATTCCAAACCATGGCCCCATAGGTCTGAATCATGATGAGGAGCTAGCAGGCTATTTGGGATAAATTAAGATACATTTTCCAGAATTTTGATTTTTTGACAGTGTGGTCACCCATGCATGAGATTTATAATGTTTACGAATATTTGTTCATTCCATACAAGAAGACAATCATTCTTAAAGGACAATGTGTACATTTGTATGGGTAAATTAGACTCTGTCACATATCCCCAAATTTTTCTTTGTAAAAATGTTTCTTATAAAAATGTTTTTAATGGGTTATAGGGGATGCATAATGATCTTAATTATTTTTATTTGCTTTGTTGTTACAGGTATGAACTGTGATCTGATGTAAAGCCACAAGAAGAGCAAAAGAATGCTAAAATATCTATTTCACTTGCAAGAATGGACTATCATAATTTTCAATTTGTCCATTTCGTGCATGAGCTTTTTCAATGATGTAAGAGTGTGAATTTTAGTATTATTTATCCCTGTATTATTATTTGATTATGTTTGAATATCTTGATTATCTGCATATGGGTATTGGTTAGTTCACTTGGGAGCAATTATATAATAGCTGAGAGGATTGTAATCACAATAGTTTTTGGAACACATATGTGACACAGGGGTGTTGCTGTTATCATCATGCATATATATGAATGAACCTTCCAATGTGGCGCCCATTATAGACACGGTTGATGTTTGAGAAACACATCACACCTTATGTCATGATCTTTCCGGTCACAGTCCTCTTTCTACCTGTATGACTTTGTTCACTAAGGTGTATAACTACTGGTTGAAGAGCTGTCACGCCCATACCCGTGATCAGGGAGACTTTCAAAACTCGTTGGGATTGATGTAATTGCCCGTGTTGCAACCTTGCAAATAAACCGTAATTGTAATTTGCTGTGAGGAGACCTGTAGATTCTTTTTGGTGCGCGATGTGGGAACCAAAATCTGGGTTTGGATTATATTACGGCTTCACACCCCGCACCACAGGTAACCTGCTAAGTGGCTGGGTGGAGGGTGAAACGAGGCGAGTTACATCACTGATGACATATGTGTCTTTCTGAAAAATAAATATTTGTAATATATGTATAGCTAAAGATTAATGGAAGAAGACATGGGTAAATAAGTGTCTAAATACAGTGATGTAATATCTGACGTCATCAGCAGAGGATTGCGGTCGCGTGAGTTATAGTTGCCTGCAGTAACTATAACGGGGGAATTTTATTGGTTTTTTACGAGTGAAATGTCCAGCTAACTATAACATGTGTGAAACCCATGGTTTTTTAAGTGAATTTGCAAGGTTTTTTAAATGCTAATTCGTAACTATAACGTGTGTGAAACCTATGGTTTTTTCAGTGAATATATATATATATATATATATATATATTCCAAAACCCAACTTCACCAGGTGGCCGAACACTTCAGCGGGTGCTTCGTCAATCGGCACCATCGTTATTCCAAATAGAATGTTGCGGATTTCCTATGGAAAATAGGTCCTAACTATATCTACCTACTGGCGACCGCTATATATATATATATATATATATATATATATATATATATATATATATATATATATATATATATATATATATATATATATATATATATATATATATATATATACATATACATATATATATATATATATATATATATACATATATATATGTATATATTTATGTATATATATATATATATATATATATTATCTACTGGCGGTTACCAGTAGATAGTTATAGTTAGGACCTATTTTCCATAGGAAATCCGCAACATTCTATTGGGAATATCTTTGGCGCTGATTGACGAATCTTCGCGAAACTCACCAAACTTTTGGCCAGCTCCGCTCCGCTCCTACCCTGAAAGTTTCGTGGTGATTCGTCAAGCAGGGGCCGAGAAAAAAAGGGGGTCCCAAAACGCGTTTTCCCCATGCAATTTCCCATAGGATCTGTTGTCGCATTTACAGCCCGAACCGCTGAACGGAATGACACCAAATTTGGCAAAGAGGTAGTCCTCAGTTCAGACTCGTGCCTTTTGCATATATGGTGTGAATCTGTTCAGTAGTTCCTGAGAAAATTAAGGTAAAATAGTTAGTGATATCAATGGCCGGAGAGGATCCGCGGACCCTACCTGCACCGTAAGCGCACCCTCCCCGAACCGAGCGCGCACCCTCCCGATCGCGCGCTGAATGCTAATTGGCTGTCGAGCGTCTCTCTACATTCGAAACCAGGAACTGTTGGCGGCCATTTTCTGCCTCGGTAGAAGCGAGGCTGAAGAAGCAAAGGGAATAAGTGTGTAAAAGATATAAAGGGGGCAGAGTGGAAATACTCTGACCCTCTAGAGGTGCTTAGGGGGTCCCAGAAGGACCCCCTGGGGCCCCCCTTTTTTTTTAAAAAAAAGCAGCGAAATGCGCGCACGGTGCGCGTATCCTATCGCGTTGGATGCACGGATTCTCTCGCGGTGGGTGCGCGGATCCACCCAACGTTTTTTGAAAAACGACAAGAAATCATTGGTTGTATAACAACTTTCTACACTGAAAGGTAGGGTGTATATTTTTGTTTTTTAAAGGTATGATTGTTATTGGTTAACAAAAACAGATTGTAAGGAACATTATATATGATAAGCTGATATGTTGAAAAGTCAAGCACACTTCCTGTCTTGTGTAGGAACATTGTGTGCTGAACTTGTGACCTGTGAGCTCAGTGCAGTGTTCCATGACCTGTTTCTATGGTAACAGGCAGAAGGCAGATTGGGGGAAGGGTTAAAATGTATTTCAGTTGGAAAGGGTTGAAATGTTTAACCAATAGAAATGTGTGTTTGCTTTTGAGTTTATGTGCAAAGGATTGTGATTTGATGTTTACATGTATATGTGTGGAAAATGAAAGGGAAACTATTTCATTCTTTGCTTTTGCTGAGAGGTGCACAGTGCAGAGATTCTGTAAAAGAAAATATGGTGAGTGATTGATATACTCCTTAATCTACAAAAGAACTTGAAAGATGAGTTATTTAATTGTGAGGGGATGTATGTAGACTATTTTGATTTTAATCAGACTAATGTATTTTTCCTGCTAAAGTGTAGGGAGTACTTTTTTTCTACAATGTGTGTGCATGTAGAAACCATTCTGTGATAGGCATTTGTGTTTTTCATGTGTTTGTAGACATATAACTGTGCAGTTTTTATATTTTGATAGAATTAGAAACCAGTCATTGTTTATGAATTTGTGAAATGAGTTATGTGATGTTTCTTTACTAAAATGTAGTACTACTTCTAGATGAAGAAATGTGTTTTGATATAGTGCAAGGGATAGTGTTGTTTGTCTAGAATCACACAGTGAGTCTGTGTGCATTTGGGAACCACTGTGAGAGAAGCATTCGGTAACATCGTGTATTTGCTGACAGATAACTTTTAAAACCAGTCAGGTTGTCAAGTTTTAATAGCATTAGAAGACAGTTATGGCTTATGCTTTCATTAAATGAGTCAGGCATTGACAGTAAATTGCAGTCGTGAAATATGTAGATTGTGTGCAGTTCCCTTACCACTTGCACTGTAGTGAATGAGTTTTGGTAAACTCATAGCGATAGTGGTGCTTGTCTAGAATCACACTGTGAGTTGGTGTGTATTTGGGATCAGTGTGAGAGAATCATTTGGTAACATCATGTATTTGCTGACAGATAATCTGTCATGTTGTGAAGTTTTAGTAGCATTAGAATCCAGTCTTTGCTTATATGTTGATTAAATGAGTCATGCTTTGACACTGATGTGCTGTACTTAAATATGTAGATTGTGTGCAGTCCCCTTACCCCTTCCACAGTAGTGAATTAATTTTGGTAAAGTCCTAGGATAGTGTTGATTGTCTAAAATCACACTGTGAGTCTGTGTGCATTTGGGTAAGGATTGTGAGAGAAGCATTTGGTAACATCGTGTATTTACTGACAGATAACTGTTTTAAAAGCTGTCATGTTGTCAAGTTTTAGTAGCAATAGAAGCCAGTCTTTGCTTATGCGTTGATTAAATTAGTCAGGCATTGACATTAAAGTGTAGTCGTGAAATATGTAGATTGTGTGCAGTTCCTTTACCACTTCCACTGTAGTGAATGAGTTTTGGTAAACTCCTAGGGATAGTGTTGTTTGTCTAGAATCACACTGTGAGTCTGTGTGCATTTGGGAACCACTGTGAGAGAAGTGTTTGGTAACATTGAGTATTTGCTGACAGATAAGTGTTGTAAAACATGTCATGTTGTCAAGTTTTAGTAGCATTAGAAGACAGTTATGGCTTATGCTTTCATTATATATATAAATATGTTGTGAAGTTTTAGTAGGATTAGAATCCAGTCTTTGCTTATGCGTTGATTAAATGAGTCATGCTTTGACACTGATGTGGTGTACTTAAATATGTAGATTGTGTGCAGTACCATTAACTCTTCCAGAGTAGTGAATGAGTTTTGGTAAACTCCTAGGATAGTGTTGCTTGTCTAAAATCACACTGTGAGTCTGTGTGCATTTGGGTAAGGATTGTGAGAGAAGCATTTGGTAACATCGTGTATTTGCTGACATATACCTGTTTTAAAACCGGTCATGTTGTGAAGTTTTAGTAGCATTAGAAGCCAGTCTTTGCTTATGCTTTGATTATATGAGTCAGGCTTTGCCATAAAAGTGCAGTCCTGAAATATGAAGATTGTGTGCAGTTCGCTTACCACTTCCATAGTAGTGAATGATTTTTGGTAAACTCCTAGGTATAGTGGTTGTTGTCTAGAATTACACTGTGAGTCTGTGTGCATTTGAGAACCACTGTGAGAGAAGCATTTGGTAACATTGTGTATTTGCTGACAGATAACTAATTTAAAACCTCTCATGTTGTCAAGTTTTAGTAGCATTAGAAGGTAGTCTTTGCTTATGCATTGATAAAATGAGTCAGGGTTTGACACTAAGGTGCAGTGCCATGTACTGTTCTGTTCACTGTGGCAGAACTGAAAATTTAAAAGTTTTACCTAAGCACTGTCCTAGAAGTAGTCTGATTATTTAGTCAGTTTCTAAGTACCAAATAGACTGCTTCAAATGTCTATGCAGTATGCATGTAGTGTTCTAACATACTATACACTTCAATTCCCTAGTCAGTATCCATACCCTTACAGGAAACATCCTGTCACTTCCTTTGCAGTCCTCTAGAGACGAATTCAACAGCATGTACTAATCCATTCATTGTGCCAAAACCCAAACACTTATAAATTCACCATGACACTCTCTTTCCAGTACTCTAATGATTCAGTCACTGCCTAAGTATTCATGCACTGAGCCAGGTCTTAGCACATGGACTTCTTCAAACCCCTATCCACTATGCATGCAGTCCTCTAAGCACCTACACACTTGTCTTTCACACCTTCAATTCCCCAGTCAGTATCCGTTCACTTCCAGCAAACACCCTGTCACTCCATTTGCACTCCTCTAGTGACCCATTCAGCATCATGTACTAATCCATTCACTGTGCCAAACCCTAATAAATTCACCCAGGCTCTCTCCTTGCAGTACTCTAATCATTCAGTCAGTACCCAAGTACTCATCCAGTGACCCAGGCCTTAGTATATGGACTGCTTCAAACCCTTATCCACTATGCATGCAGTCCTCTAACCACCTACACAATTGTCTTTCTCACCTTCAATTCCCTAGTCAGTATCCATACACTTCCAGGAAATACCCTGTCACTCCCTTTGCAGTCCTCTAGTGACCCATTCAGCACCATGTACTAATCCATTCACTGTGCTAAAACCCAAACACTTATAAATTCACCAAGATACTATCTTTGCAGTACTCTAATCATTCCGTCAGTGCCTAAGTATTCAAACACTGAGCCAGGCCTTAGCCCATGGACTGCTTCAAACCCCTATGCACTATGCATGCAGTCTTCTAACCACCTAGACACTTCTCTTTCACACTTTCAATTTCCTAGTCAGTATCCATACAGTCCAGCACTTGTGACTGCCTTTGTACTCCTCTAGTGACCCATTCAGTACCAAGTACTAATCCATTCCCTGTGCGAAAAGCCTAGCACTTATAAATTCACCTAGGCACTCTCCTTGCTGTACTCTAATCATTCAGTCAGTACCCAAGTAGTCATGCAGTGAGCCAGGCCGTAGCACATGGACTGCTTTAAATGCCTATGCAGTATGGATGCATTCCTCTAATCACCTACACAGTTGTGTTTCACACCTTCAGTTCCCTAGTTAGTATTCATACTCTTCTAGCAAACACCCTGTCACCCAGTGTGTCTCCTTATAGTACTGTAATCATTTAGTCAGTTAGCATGTAGTCTTTTAGTGAGGTAGGCTTTAGGGCATGAACTGCTTCAAAGTAGTATGCACTATGCATGTAGTGTTTTAACGATGGTCACACTTGTGGTTCAGGGCTATAGTTTCTTAGTCAGTTTTTATATAAAATGTGTTTGTACAGTAATGGAATAGTATAAATTTGAAAGTTATTAATATACATTTATTTGTGATTCTCTTTTACAGATACAGAACAGGAGTGTTTCTCATCTGTTTGCACTCTTCTCGTGCAAGATTGTTTGGATGAAGGGTCCTTAGGTGTTTCATCATACTTGCTGTGCCGCACGAGTATTTTTTGGTAGGATCCCCTCGTAACAGAACTCTTTGGCAAATCTTGCGAATGAAGAAGGTGGAATTGGTCTTTGTTTGCCCCTTGGAAAAAGTTAAAAATTTCTTCACCACTTAAGAAAAACGTTGTGGGCGTGGTGCCTTCTGCAAAAAAATGTCCTCAGATTCGGTAAATATTTTAAAGCGGCAACATTTACAGTTTTTGTAAGTTAAACTTATAAAATTTTGTTAGCTGTATACATTTTATATATCTGTGATTTGTCTCTTGTGGTATTTTGTTGAGAATACCATGTTGGTTTTTTTTTAACAATCTTTCTGATTTTCCAGGTCTGTCGTCGACATCCGTGATTCCCACAGGAGTGTTCCGCCTTGTTGTTTTGTATTATTGTTGTTACATTTTGTTTATTAGTTTATTGTTTATATGTATGTTAATAAAAAAATAAAGTTTGAAAATAGTTTATCGTTTATATATTTATTATAAAAAATAAAGTTTGAAAAAAAATATAATAATGTTTTTGGTTGTTCTCTTAACTGCTGTGTGACTCTTTCTTGTTCTTATTACTGTTATTTGATGGAGTCCACCATGGTGTTAAATTTTGGGGCACTTATCGCTGGAATACTGGTGATATTTGCAGTTTGCACCAACTTCTGAATAATGTGTTAGATTTATCTCAACTTTACTTCCGTTAAAGTGCTGATAATGAAATGGAGAGTAGCCGTTCCTGTGCAAAAAGACACGAGGTGCACCTTTGCGATTTATTCTAAATAGTAAAATCCTGTATTGTATTGCACTGAGGTATTGGCTGCACTTACAGTGTACACACGAAATCTATTAAGAAATCTCATTGTATTTATATTGATTGGGAATAGTGCGTCAGGTGCTGGATCTTGACGAGATACACTGCTCAGTTCATATATTGTTGTGCACACGAAAAAAATCACATCACAACTTTCAGACCAATTGCAATGCGAAACAAATTCCGGCGATAAGACACGTTAGCACCAGGGATTTTACACCTGCTTTCTGCAGGTGTTAAGCAGGACAACTACCTGCACCATGAACGGGAACACACCCAAGAGCCACACCAGAACACCCACAGGTGCCATAGAGTCAATGAGCATGATACAGGGATACCCATGAGGGCCAGAAGACTCATCTCAACAACTCCAGGACCGCCAATGCCCCCCAAACCCACAACATAGTAAGTGTGCCTGTGGTCATTGTCTTAGCATGATAGGCACGAGCCCTGCAACATCACAGTGTGCTGTCACCTCAGCGTTGGCAGTGAGCCTGGATGTGTAGCTACGTACGCATCCTCCTGCATGCACAACTGGCGTGTGCTGGTCTGTCGTTCACAGGTCAGTGCAGGGGTGTGCCTATCCGGTAAGGGGAACGGGGTGTCTCGGACATGTCCGTGTACAGGAAGTGCGGTAAGTGTGTCTCTGTGTTCTGGTGTGGTCTGTTACAAGAGCCGCAGCAGTCGATGTTGTAAAGGGGCATGCACCACCTCCAAACAGCACTGTAATGTTGTAGTTGGAATGTAGCAGGACATGCTCAAATAGGCATTACAATGGCGTGCCGTACGAGTGTACGAGATACAACAGCTCACCGTACAAAAGTGTGGGGGCTCATGGGAGGGAGGAGCAGTCGTTTGGCAACATAACACACAGTGAACTCGACCATTTGCCACATGCTGGGCATCTCATCCATGATGACCACGGTCGCAGACATCCCACAACACCAACGACTGGCCTTTGTACACATCCTGTATGAATGCAGCGTGGTTTTCACTTCTATGCTCGTTCAGTGGTATGATGTTGGCAGGTTGTGTGACTTGTGCTCCTTGTTGGTGTGTTTCATTTTGGCCATTGTTAGTCTTTATGTGTGTTGTACTTAATTGTGCATGTGTGCCATTCTGCTCATCTCCCCCCTCCCTGCTTCTTCCTCTTCCTAGTGCTGTTGTGTCTATAATTTTGTTGCTGCACACATAAATACATGTAAAGAATAAATTAGAATAGTTCCTTGATTCTTTTAGGTTTCAAAACTTCTCTATTGGTTTCTTTTTAGTTTTCCATAGGAACGTTTTTTTTTAATATTCAACAACACATAGAAGTCAGAAGTGCAACGTATTCTATCAACACACTTTCTAGAACATTCTACAATACGTGCAGGTTAAAAGTTCATCAATTTTTTAAAACTTTACGATATTTTTTTGTAACACTTTCTTGAACATTTAACGACGCGTGCAGGTTAAAAGTTGATGATTGTTTTAAGTTCGAACAGTGCCTTCCAAATGCAAGTAGCAGGTGTGGTTGAGCTGAGCAAATTTTATCCTATGATATGTACTCCACGTTGAAACAGCTTTTTCTTAACCAATCACAAAGATGCTTTCCCACAAAACTAATGTGCACCCTACTTTTAAAAAAGAATGCTTGTCATGATATCTTCAGAGATAAGTTATAGATAGGAATTAGCATTTAAAAAACCTTTCAAATTCACCGAAAAAACCATAGGTTTCATGCACGTTATAGTTAGGACTTGGCATTTAAAAAACCTTTGAAATTCACTGAAAAAACCATAGGTTGTCATCAGTGATGTCATTTGAGATGTCATCAGTGATGTTATCAGTGATGTCACTGATCATGTCATGAGTGATGTAATATGTGACGTCATCAGCAGTGCATTGCGGGGGCGCGAGTTATAGTTAGCTGAACTAACTATAACAGGGGAATTTCTAGGGTTTTGTACTAGGGAAATGTCCAGCTAACTATAACGCCCCTGAAACCTATGTTTTTTTCAGTGAATATATATATATATATATATTACCCACTGGCTGTCGCCGGTAGGCAGTTATGGTTAGGACCTCCTTTTTATTCAAAAAGCGTTTTTTTCTTTTGCCAATATCTTTGACGAATCTTCGCAAAATGTTCAAAACTAATGGGGCATGCCGGTCAGCTCCTGTCTTGAAAGTTTCGGGGTGATTCGTCGAGTGGGGGACGAGAAAAAAGGGGGGTCCAAAAACACGTTTTCCCCCTGGTCATTTCCATAGGAAATTGTATACACGGCTACAGCCCGAACTGCTGAATGGAATTACACCAAATTTGGAAAAACGGTAGCCCTCGGTTCAGAAAGAAACCTTTTTTTTAATGGTGTAAATCCGTTCAGTAGTTGCTGAGAAATTCAAAAAATAAAAATATCGATATCTGAGCACCAAGGAGGGTTCACAAACCTTACAGAGCAATTCTGATTGGCTACCAAAACTACAAACCAGAATGTGCTGGCAGCCATCTTGTGACTCGGTAACCGAGTCACAAGAAATCAGTAGAAAAAAAGGTGAAAAACAAGAAAAGGGGGCAGGGTAGAAACACCCTGGCCCCCTAGGCCTGCTCTTTTTAAAATAATTTTGGCACAATTCGCGCTGGTGCTCGAATCTGGCCGAAATTATTTTAAAAAACCAATCGCGGGCTCCCGCGCTTCGTTGTGCTTAAGCCCCCGGGTGGGCCAGATGCAGGGGGCAATGTTTTATTATGTTTGGGGGATTTGTGGATGTCCAATAAAGTTTGTGAATCATGGATCAGAAATGAGTAACATTCCTTTTCTGGCCGGCAGTGTCCCAGTTTCTGAAAGTAACCGAAGCAGCTTTGGGAGGCACGAGGCGGTCAGTCAGTCCTAGAACTGCTTTCTTCATTTGTGACCAGAGGAGCAGTAGTTTCTGCCTCTCCTCTGCACTGGCCTCAGGCAGACCCAAACACGTTCATCTGTCAGGGCACTGACGCCCCTGGCGCTGACCCCAGCAGGTGCTTCCGGTTCTGGCTTCAGGCTACAGCTGAGTGAAGACGGCCATGCGCAGACACACGTCACTCGCAGAGATGGGAACAAGTGTCACCTGTCAGCGATACAGCTCACATACCCCAGGTGTGCCTTGATATCCAATCACATCTTCTAAACGGAGGATGCCAGGGACGGATGCACACCGCTGTAGTGGAGAGTTAAGCATTTTTGTACAAAACAATGCTTGGTGAATCAGTCCGAAGTGAACGCCGTCTGCAGGGCGCAGCAGTACCCGCGGGTGCCAACGAGGGAGATGTGAGCACCCTATGGCACCGGGCACGTGGTGGGCACGTTTATAGGAATAAGCACACGAATGATTGGAAGGATGCGAACATTGGTGTCTCTAGAGGGGGCAGAAGGAACCAGATCTGAGTCAACACCCGCACAGCTTCTGAACGTGTGAGGCTCTAACACCGGCATTAAACTGGGCACTGCCGCTTACCACACCCTAGACTGTGCCAGCTGCCGAGGTCATCTAGGGTGTGGGGGAGGGGACTGGAGATTATTGTGGGCTGGCCCGAACCTCAAATGGATCCCCCCACCCACCCCCCGTGGTACCGCCCTGCCATCAACTGAGGTGCAGTGCAGCGCCCGGAGGGTCTTCGGTGCGCTGTGCAGTGCACTGGCATTCCATGTACTTGAATTCTGACTTCTGTGTCGAAGAAACAGCAGACGTTTTGCATTTCAAGGAAAATAGGCCGTTAAGATTTAATTTACAATAAAATTGCAAACAGTGTATTTGAAATGAATAATTAAACACATTTAGCCTTTAAGAGAGTCGAGTGATAGTGAATATCCACTTATCGTCAGTAGATGTTAACTTTTTCTGCAGATAAATGGTGAGCTGGAACCTCTCAAAGGGGCCCCTCTGTACTCGACCCCAATGTTTAATTGGTACCGGGGCGATGTGTTTTAGGGAAATATATTCGGTGTGACAGCCTGCACCATGCCTCAAGGGGACAAATTCAGAAAACAAGAGTTAGACTAAAGAAAACAAGAGGTACTGGGATTGCCAAGATGTGACAGTATGGGAATAGGACAGAGTGCTGTAATTCAGAAGATGTGACAGTATGGGAGTGTCACACTGAGAGATGGAAAGGGCAGAGTACTGTCAGTCACAAGATGTGACAGGACAGGAGTGCTATACTAAGAGATGACAGACAGAGCGGCACTGATCATCTGATGTGACAGTGCCGAAGAAGGATGGAATGCTGTCAGTTACAAGATGTGACAGAACTGGAGTGAGAGAGTGCTGTCAGTCACAAGTGTGACAGTACCGGAGTGTCAGACAAAGAGATGGCAAGCAGAGCAGTACTGATCATACGATGTGACCATACAGGAGCAAGACAGAGTGCTGTCAGTCACAAGATGTGACAGTACAGGAGTGCCAGACTACGGATGACAAGCAGAGTGGTACTCATCACACGATGTGGAAGTACTGGAGTAAGACAGAGTGCAGTTAGTCACAAGAGAGACAGTACGGGAGTGTCAGACTAAGAGATGACTAGCAGAGCGGTGCTGAACATATGATGCGATAGTACCAGAGTAGGACAGACTGCTGCCAGTCACAAGATGTGACAGTACAGGGGCATCATGCTAAGAGATAACGAGCAGAGCTGCACAGATCATCTGATGTGACCGTACTGGAGTAGGATGGAGTGCTGTCAGTCACTAGATGTGACATTATGGGAGCGCCAGACCAAGGATGACGAGCTGAGCGGTAACGTTCATGCATTGTGACAGAACTGGAGTAAGACAGAGTGCAGTCAGTCACAAGTGAGACAGTACAGGAGTGTCAGACTGAGCGATGGAAAGGGCATGGTGCTGTCAGTCACAAGATGTGACAGTAGAGGAGTGTCAGACTAAGAGATGATGAGGAGAGCGGTGCTGATCATACTATGTGGAAGTTCTGGAGCAGGACAGAGTGCTGTCAGTCACAATATGTGACAGTACAGGAGCATCAATCAATCAATCAATCAAGCATTTGTAGAGCGCACTACTCACCCGCGAGGGTCTCAAGGCACTAAAGGGGGGGAGCTGCTACTGTTCGAACAGCCAGGTCTTGAGAAGTCTCCTGAAGGTCAGCAGGTCCTGGGTCTGTCACAGGTGGATGGGGAGGGTGTTCCAAGTCTTGGCGGCGAGGTGGGAGAAAGATCTGCCGCCGGTGGTTGTTCGGTGGATGCGTGGAACGGTGGCGAGGGCGAGGTCAGCAGAGCGATGCTGACGGTTGGGAGTGTAGAAGGTGAGTAATTTGTTAAGGTATGTTGGTCCGGCGTCGTGGAGTGCTTTGTGAGCGTGGGTGAGGAGCTTGAAGGTGATCCTCTTGTTGATGGGGAGCCAGTGTAGGTCTCTCAGGTGGGCAGTGATGTGGCTGTACCGGGGGATGTCAAGGACGAGGCGTGCGGAGGCGTTCTGTATGCGTTGAAGTCTTTTCTGGAGTTTGGCCGTGGTTCCCGCGTAGAGGGTGTTGCCGTAGTCCAGCCTGCTGGTGATGAGGGCCTGGGTGACCGTCCTTCTGGTTCCAGTGGGGATCCATCTGTAGATCTTGCGAAGCATGCGTTGGGTGAGGAAGCAGGAGGAGGAGACGGCGTTGACTTGCTGGGTCATTGACAGTGATGAGTCCAGGATGAACCCCAGGTTGCGTGCGTGGTCGGAGGGTGTCGGCACAGCTCCCAGCGAGGCCGGCCACCAGAAGTCATCACAGGCAGAGGGGGTGAAGCCGAGAATAAGGACCTCCGTCTTGTCCGAGTTCAGTTTCAGGCGACTGTTCTTCATCCATTCGGCGATGGTCTTCATTCCTTCGTGGAAGTTGGTTTTGGTGGTGGTGGGGTCCTTGGTGAGGGAGAGGATCAGCTGGATGTCGGCATATGAGTATCATGCTAAGAGATGATGAGCAGAGCGGCACTGATCATCTGATGTGGCAGTACGGGAGTGTCAGACTTTATGATGGAAAGGGCAGAGTGCTGTCAATCATAAGATGTGACAGAACTGGAGTGAGAGAGTGCTGTCAGTCAAAAGTGTGACAGTACCGGAGTGTCAGACTAGGAGATGGTGAGCAGAGCAGTACTGATCATACGATGTGACCGTACAGGAGTAAGATAGAGTGCAGTCAGTCACAAGTGAGACAGTGCAGGAGTGTCAGACTAAGAGATGACTAGCAGTGAGGTGCTGAACATATGATGTGATAGTACTGGAGTAGGACAGACTGCTGCCAGTCACAAGATGTGACAGTATGGGGGCATCATGCTAAGAGATGACGAGCAGAGTGGCACTGATCATCTGATGTGACAGTAAAGGAGTATCAGACTTTAAGATGGAAAGGACAGAGTGCTGTCAATCATAAGATGTGACAGAACTGCAGTGAGAGAGTGCTGTCAGTCACAAGTGTGACAGTACCAGAGTCTCAGACTAAGAGATGATGAGCAGAGCAGTATCAATCAAGTGATGTGACAGGACTGGAGAAGGACGGAGTGCTGTCAGTCAAACTATGTGACAGTACCGGGGTGCCAGACTAAGGGCCTTTTTAAAATCTTTAGCGGTCCTGGTGTGGGTTGCACACCACCGCTTCGCTCCAGGACTGCTGAAACTCACAGCCACCCGCCCACCAGTTTGCAAGTAAATTTGTGGTCCAGCAGGCAGCATGGCGGTCCCGCAGTGATGCGGTGTAAAGGCTCATTGTGAGCCTCAAACAGCACCGCCGTGGGACCACCAGTGCGTGTTCCTGCATGGGAAGGAATGCACCATGATGTGCATTCCTTCTTGTGCAGGAACTGTTCTAGTGGTGCAAAAATACAAGGGGGCACAACATGTGACCACCTGCATGCACCCCCATCCACAGAGGCACAAGGAGCTCCCTATGTTGCCTCACCGCCACCCTTTTCAGCATCAGACTACCCTCGCAGGTGATTACCCAACCTACCCGAGGCTGGACTAGGCACACACACCTGCTCAGTGCCAGGATACCCTTGCAGGTGATTACCCAACCTACCCGAGGCTGGGCTAGGCACACATGCCTGCTCAGTGCCAGGATACGCTTGCAGGTGATTACCCAACCTACCTCGAGGATGGGCTAGGCACACATACCTGCTCAGTGCCAGGATACATTTGCAGGAGATTACCCAACCTACCTGAGGCTGGCTAGGCACACACACCTGCTCAGCATCAGACTACCCTCACAGGTGATTACCCACCCTACAATAGGCAGAGCTAGGCACACACAGCTGCCCAGCTCTAGGGGACCCTCGCGGGTGAAAGTTTGCTTTAAAATACACATTACATAACAAAGATGGAAAGGACAGCGTGCTATCAATCTTATGATGTGATGGTGCAGGAGTGTCAGACTGAGAGATGGCAAGAACAGAGAGCTGTCAAACATAAGGTATGACAGCTGTAGGAGTGTGAGACTCTGAGATGGAAAGAGCAGAGTGATGTCAGTCACAAGATGGGACAGTACAGAAGTCCCGGACTTAAAGATGGAATGGGCAGAGTGCTGTTAATCATAAGATGTGACTGAGTGGGAGGCTCAGACCAAGAGCTGGAAAGGATAGAGTTCTGTTAGTTATAAGATTTGAGAGTACAGGAGAGTCAGACTTTGAGATGCAAAGGATACAGTGCTCTCAGACACAAGATGAGACAGTCGGAAGTCTCAAACTGAGAGATAAGTAGGTCAGAGTGCTATCAGTCATGTGATGTGACAGCTTCAGGAGTATCAGGCTAAGAGACGGACAGGGCAGAGTGATGTCAATCACATGAGGGGACAATACAGAAGTGTCAGACAAAGTGATGGAAAGGGCAGACTGCTGTCAATCATAAGATGAGACAGAATAGGAGGGTCAGACTGAGAGATGGAAGGGTCAGGATGATGTCAATCACAAGATGTCATGTCACAGGAAAAGAGTGTCAGACAGCTTGATGGAAAAGATAGAGTGCCAAAAATCAAGGTGTGTCTGTACAGGAGTGTTGCCCTGAGATATGGAAAGGGCGGAATGCTGTCAATCATAAGATAAGGCAGCTGCAGAAGTTAATCATAACATGTGACAGCCTGCAAGTAACAGACTGAGAGATAGAAAGGACAGAGTGCTGTTATTCAGGAGTTGCAACAGTATGGGAGTGTCAGACATAAGATGCGACAGTACAGGAGTGTCAGGCTGTCAGTCATAATATATGGGAGCCAGGATGTCAGTCACAAGATGTGAGAGTACATGAGTGTCAGGCTGTCAGTCATAAGATATGAGAGTACAGGAGTGTCAGGCTGTTAGCCATAAGATGTGAGAGTACATGAGTGTCAGGCTGTCAGTCATAAGCTATGAGAGCCAGGCTGTCAGCCATACTATATGAGAGTGCAGGAGTATCAGGCTGTCAGACATTAGATGCAGGAGTACAGCAGTGTCAGGCTGTCATTCATAAGATGTAAGAGTGCAGGAGTGTCTTGCTGTCAGTCATAAGATATGAGAGTGCAGGAGTATCAGGCTGTCAGTCATAAGATATTAGAGCCAGGCTGTCAGTCATAAGATATGATGGCTGCAAGGGTGTGAGTTTGAGAGAGGTAAAGGACAGAGTGCTATCAATCAGAAGACGTAAGCTCTAGGCCTGGCTGATTGAGAGAGAGGGACTAGAGGATATTGTCACTCACAAGAGGTGACAGTCAACAGCATATCGACCAAGAGATGTAGAGGACCAGGCTGCTCTCCATCAGGGGGTGTGAAAGTCTCACAAGTGTTCAACTGATAGATGAGACATCATCACATCGAACTGTCCTTCATAATAAGAGACTGGTGGAGATTGAGAGATGAAAACAGCAGGGTGCTGTTATTCACAAGCAATGACAGCCACAAGATTGTTAAATTGAAAAATGGAAACTGCCAGAATAATGTCTATCCCAGTGTACACGTCACATGAAGGTTGGACTTTGAAATGGTGATGGTCAGGACTCTTCTACTCTCAATCAGTGACATTTACAGGAATGTCTGACAGATGAAGAAATACTCTGGTGCTCTCACTCATCAGAAGGGCCTAACAGGTGGAGACATGCAAAGCTTCTGTTACTCACAAGAACTGATAGTTACTGGAGTTTGCAACAGATGAGGCTTGCAAGGGTGCTGTCGCTCAAATCAACCAAATGTCACAGGAAGGTTAAAGTATGACATGGAGACAGGCATGCACTGTAACCCTAACAATTCGATAGTGTTACTGAGGTTAGCCTGAGTGTTTGAGAACGAGGGTATTCTTAGTCACTAGACACAAATTGCACAGAGGTGAGACCTCACTCCCAGGAAGTGACAGTAACCCCTCTTGCCTCTTTCTGCCCATCTCTTGCCTCTTTCTGCACCTTACGTGCCTCTTTCTACACTTCTCTTGCTTCTTTCCACACCTCTATTGCTTCTTTCAGCAATCCTGCTGCTTCTTTCTGCACTTCTCTTGGCTCTTTATATACCCTTTGTGCCTCTTTCAGCACCTCTGTTGGTTCTTTCTGCACTGCTCTTGTTTCTATCTGCTACTTTCTTCCACATTTCTGCACCCCTCTTGCCTCTTTCTTAACCTCTTGCTTCTTTCCACACCTCTGTTGCTTCTGTCAGCAATTGTCTTGCCTCTTTCTGTGCTTCTCTTGCTTGTTTCTGCACCTCTCTTGTGTCTTTCTGCACCTCTGTTGCCTCTTTCTGCACCCCAATTTTCTCTTTCTGTACCTCTCTTGCCTCTTTCTATACCCCTGTTCTCTCTTTCTATACCTTTCCTGCCTGTTTCTACAGCTCTCTTGCCTCTTTCAGCACCTCCGTTGCTTCTTTCTGCACTTCTCTTCCTTCTTTCTACACCCCTCCTCCCTCTTTCTGTACCTCTCTCGCCTCTTTCTGCACCTCTCCTACCTTTCTCTGTACCCTTCTTGCCTCTTTTTGCACCTCTGTTGGTTTTTTATGCACTGCTCTAGCTTTTTTCTGTACCTCACCTGCCTCTTTCTGCACTTCTTTTGCTTCTTTCTACACCTCTGTTGCTTCTTTCAGCAATTCTCTTGCCCCTTTCTGCACTCCTCTTGCCTCTTTAAGCACTCCTGTTGCTTCTTTGTGCAATTCTCTTGCTTCTTTCTGTACCTCTCTTGCCTCTTTTTGTACCCCCTCTGCACTCCTCTTGCCTCTTTAAGCACTCCTGGTGCTTCTTTGTGCACCTCTCCTGCCTCTTTCTGCATCTCTCTTGCCTTTTTCTGCAGTTCTCTTGCAACTTTCTGCACCTCTTTTGTTTCTTTCTGCACATTTCTTGTCTCTTTCTGTACCCCTCTTGCCTCTTTCTGCACCTCTGTTGGTTCTTTCTGCACTGCTCTTACTCCTCTTTGCACCTCTGTTGCAAATTTCTGCATCCCTCTTGCTTCTTTCTGTACCCCTCTTCCCTCTTCCTGCATCTCTCTTGCCTCTGTCTGCACACCTGTTCCCTCTTTCTGCACACCTTTTGCCTGTTTCTGCAACTCTCTTGCCTCTTTCTGCAGTTATCTTGCCTCTTTTTGCACTTCTCTTGTTTCTTTCTGCACCCTTCTTCCCTTTTTCTGCATTTCACTTGCCTCTTTCTGCACCTCTCTTGCCTCATTCTGCACATCTCTAGGTTCTTTCTGCACTGCTCTTGCCTCTTTCTGTACCCCTCGCGCCACTTAGAGCACCTCTTTTGCTTCTTTCTGCACTTCTCTCTCCTCCTTCTGCACCCCTCTTGCCTCTTCCTGCACCTCTGTTGCTTCTTTCTGCACTTCTATTGCTTCTTTCTGCACCTCACTTGCTTCTTTCTGCACCCCTCTTCCCACCTCTTCCCACTCTCTGGACCTCTCTTGCCACTGTCTGCACTCCTGTTCTCTCTTTCTGCGCCTCTTTTGCCTGTTTCTGCAACTTTCGTGCCTCTTTCTGCAGTTCTCTTCCCTCCTTCTGCACCTCTGTTGCTTCTTTCTGCACTTCTTTTGCCTCTTTCTGCACCCCTGCTGTCTCATTCTGCACTCGTCTCCCCCCTTTATGCACTTCTCTTGCTTCTTTCTGCACTTCTCTTGCTTCTTTCCACACCTCTCTTGTTCTTTCTGCACCCTTCTTCCCTTTTTTGCATCCATCTTGCCTCTTTCTGCAGTTCTCATGCCATTTTCTGAACCTCTCTTACCTCTTTGTGCACCTCACTTGCCACTTTCTGCACTTCTCTTGCTTCTTTCTACACCCTCCTTCCCTTTTTCTGCACATCTCTTGCTTCTTTCTGCACCCTTCTTCCGTTTTCCTGCATGTCTCGTGGTTATTTTTGCATCCCTCTTGCCTCTTTCTGCACCTCTGTTGGTTCTGTCTGCACTGCTCTTGCTTCTTTATGCACCTCTCTTGCTTCTTTATGCACTTCTCTTGCTTCTTTCTACACCTCTCTTGCTTCTTTCTACACCTCTCTTGCCTCTTTCTGCACATACAGGGCTACTTTCAAACTGATATCAGGCTCAGCAGTGCATACATGCAATGCAGAAAAGGGCTGCTGGCCTCTAAACTGCCATGCCCTATTATATGCTAGGGACTTAGAGGTAGTTTTAATCTCCCTGCCCTATTATGTACTAGGGCCTTACAGGGGAGGTCATGCCAATCACAGGGGTACCTCAACCTATAGTGTACCCTAGTGTGTGTAGGTGTTTTCACTGTATTCTAATTGTCTATCAGCATAGCACTGGCTCCAGGCCTGGCTAGGCAGAGCCCAGGGTCAGTCAGAGTCAGTTACCACCAGTACCAGTCAGCAAAAAGTTGGGGGATGACCAGGGCACAGGCTGACTTGCAACAAGGCCTCTTTCTGCACCTCTGTTGGTTCTTTCTGCACATCTCTTGCCTCTTGCTGCACCTTTTTTCCTCTTTCTGGACTTCTGTTACCTCTTTCTGCATTTCTCTTGCTTCTTTCTCTGCCTTTCTTCCTCTTTCTGCACATGTCCTACCTATGTAGGCACAGTTAGAAATTAGCATTTAAAAAACCTTAGAAATTCACTGAAAAAGACATAGGTTTCAGGGATGTTATAGTTACAAATTAGCATTTCAAAAACCTTTGAAATTCACTGAAAAAAACACAGGTTTCAGTAACATTATAGTTAGTTGGATATTTCACTCGTACAAAACCAGAGAAATTCGACCGTTATAGTTAGTTGAGGTAACTATAACTCGCGCCCCCGCAATGCACTGCTGATGACGTCACATATTACATCACTCATGACATGGTCAGTGACATCACTGATGACATCTCAAATGACATCACTGAAGACATCATCCATGTGATAATCGGATGCACTGCCTCACTCCCTAATATAACCTTTGATACACCCACTCTAAAATACAGACTACCGTTATCGAAACCAGACACACCAATACCAGTTACTACATACCCACTCACTGATTCCTAGTTCTACACATACATCTACTCATTCACCCATACATTCACTCATACAAGCAGTCACTCAGCAATACAGCATTATCATATGCACTCATACATCTAAATAGACACTCACACACCGCCACTCAACCATAGAGTTACTAACACACATAGTCAGTCATGCAAAGAATCAATCACACCCATTTACTCACCTATACAGTTATACACAGACCACCTCACTTATTTATACAAATACTAACACATACTTACTCTCTTATACAATCACTGATATAAGCACACACTGATCCATACAGCCACTCTCACAATCACTCACTCTCACGTATAGTCATTTATATACTCAACACCATTTATATACTCCAACACTCACATATACTGCCTTTAACATATGTAGTTACTCATACTTATACCACTGAGACATCCATTCACTCACCAACACACCCATACACACACTTACCCACCCATACAGCCCTACACAGATGCACTCTTGAACCCATACACCCAGTGAATCATCCACTCACACATCTATGCACAGAGTCACCCACCCCCACCCACTCACACAGACACTCAGGCACCCATACAGATACTCAGACAACCAATCAATAACCCACATAGACAGTCATGTAGCTACTCACCAATCAATGCAGCCGCTTATACACTAACTAATAATAATAATAATACTGGAGCTTATAAAGCGCGACAGCTACCCCAAACAGGGGTGTCCCGGCGCTGAAACAGCAGGTAATTGTGTCCATAAAGAGCTCCAGGGTTAACAACCTATATTAATCTGCCCTAAAGAGCCACGTCTTCAAGGCCTTTCTGAAACAGGTTTCTGAATTAGCCTGCCGGAGGAACCCTGGAAGGGCATTCCACAAGGAAGCCGTTCTAACTGTGAACGCTCTGCCACCCAGGTGTGTTTTCGCAAAGCGTGGGGTACGCAGCAAGTTATGAGAATTGTATCTCAACGCACTGTTTTGCTTATAGGGACACAGTCTTTTCTTCAGATAACCAGGGCATTTTTCATTAAGGGCTCGGTAGGCCAGCGTCATGGCCTTGAATTTAATTATTTTCTCCACTGGGAGCCATGATTTCAAAACGGTATGCGACGAATCAGTCTCGCAGCCGCATTCTGTATCGTCTGAGGGCGGCAAATGGCGCATTTGGGGAGGCCAAGATATAAGCCATTAACATAGTCTAGTCTAGATGTAACTGTGGCATGTATTACTGATTTTGGCGCATTTGGGGAGGCCAAGATATAAGCCATTAACATAGTCTAGTCTAGATGTAACTGTGGCATGTATTACTGATTTTGGCAGTCTTCCGGTAGGAAATGTAAAACAGACAGACTGATACAGACATTTACACAGTTTACTCACTAACCCATGCATTTGGTAAAATGCGCTTAATCAGTCAGATATATAATCAGTCACGCATCTACTAAATCATCCATTCAGAGACTTATACACCCACTCATTCTTCAATATACCTTGGCATATATATATATATATATATATATATATATATATATATATATATATATATATATATATAAAACATGTTTAAACTTTAAAGAAGCACACATTCACTGGATGATGTCATCAGTGATGTCATTTGAGATGTCATCAGTGATGTCACTGACCATGTCATGAGTGATATAATATGTGACGTCATCAGCAGTGCATTGCGGGGGCGCTAGTTATAGTTAACTCCACTAACTATAACAGCAGAATTTCTCTTATACGAGTGAAATGTCCAACTAACTTTAACGTCCCTGAAACCTATGTTTTTTTCCATGAATTTCCAAGGTTTTTTAAATGCTAATTTCTAACTATAACATCCCTGAAACCTATGTTTTTTTCAGTAAATATATATATATATGTATATATATATTTTTATAGCCCGAACCGCTGTGTCGGTTCAAGGAAGTGCCCTTTGCTTATTTGGTGTAAATCCTTTCAGTATTTTTTGAGAAATGTAAGTTTAAAATCATAGTGATATCTCTGGCCACGGATATTTCGCAAAGGTTTTGCGATGAACGGGAATGCTTGATTGGCTGGATGCAACCTGAACAGAAAGTTGCAGCTGCCATTTTATCTATCAGGAATGGTACCCGGGGCTGTAATTCTGTGTGAACGCCCACATAAGGGGTCGGGTGGAGATACTCTGACCCCATGGTTGAGAAATGGAGGTGTTAGTGACAGAAGTTATATGTCCAAAATTGATTAATTGCTAGAGATATTCACCATAACACTGTGACCGCCAGTGTGGTCCCCCGTGTACCATTCGGGGACATCGCGACTATCAACGTCATCGCGAATATTGGTCAAATGTATCAATTAATCATTAGTATGCATTGTTATAGAGATATTGATAAATGTTTGATAGAGTTATTTATATAGTGAGTTATCTGCTGTGATGGTTATTTTTAGGTCTCGCCTGAGACAGCGCTTTAGCGCTGCTCTGGCGAGACTTTTAGTAAGCGACTTTTGGAAGTGGAAACGAGTGCATTTCAGGCCGCCAACTACAGTGCATGTGCTCCGGGTGCGCGCACCATTTGGCAGCCTGAAAGCATTCATTTTCTTTCACTTTCGCGGCCCCACGGCCGCCCGCGAAAAATGCTCACCATTTGCCAGCCTGCATTGCCTCTCTCCCCTACCTCCTCCCTTATCCCACTTCCTGCTTGTTGTTCTTGTTCTTGAAATGTGCCAATTCCCCTAACAATTGTTTGATGGTGACATCTAAAGTCTAGAACCACTTCTAATAGAAGGTAATACTCTATGAAACCCTAAACTGAATAGACCGGGCAGAGCACTGGCAAATGCATTATTGCCTCGTTTTGTATTTCCGAGCTTTCACAACCGTAATTATACGGTTTCAGACCCTGATTCACATGCGGTGCAATGACATGTCTGGCAGGCTCCACAACTCTTTAGTGTCTTTGCAAATGGTGGAAACATAAGAACAATCAACCTGCCCCCGCAGTTCTCTCCTCTCACCAGAGCCGTAATTGCACGCCCCTGTTCCGGGTTTATTTAAATATCACACCTCTTATGGAGTCTACCGCAGTCTGTGGAAACGCACAAGGGACTTTGATTTCGCTTTGATTACACATGAATCTACAAGACTGCACCCAGACGTTGCTTAAGTGAACAGAAATTATTCACTTTCGTAATTATCCCAAACCACTATTTCCAGAAGCTTCTATCTAGCCCGTTCCATAGAAAACTAGTAAAAGCAGCCACCTGAAAGTCCCTGCTGCTAAAACCCGTGCACTCGTATCTTAGGTCATTAGCCACGTTTGGAAGGGGGGCGTAGCATGAGAAAGAAGTCTTGCCGAATAACAACAACTTGGGTAATTGCAGGGCTCTGTCAGCGCTGCCCACACCTATCATTGTGCATGCGCTCAGCTAACTAGCCTGTGGAGATGGCGTCGACAGCAGCAGCGCGGTGTCTGAGGAAATTAGAGACGCTTTTGTGCTGAGCTCAGTGAGAGCGCAGGAATTACCCCTCTCCCCCCCTCCCCCTTCCCCCCCAATAGAAACCCATCTGCCTGGGAAAGGCCGCCCAGCCCCCCACTGGGCCATTGGCGGCATCTGAGACAGCCCAAATCGGCCACCACACTGGCCAAAAGGCAATTTAGGACTGCATCTCCGATACACGCCCATTGCCCGAGTGCCCGCCTTAACAATCGCTCCTGTTTTGCAAGTGAGCTGTGGGCCAATTTTTTTTTTTTTTTTACAACCGGTGGTGCTTTTTGACCAAAGTGGCAATAAAGAAATGTAAACAAAGTATGTGCTTTACAAGGCATGGGAGACGGCATCGTGCAGGCAATGTTTGTTGTAAAATTCGGGGAATCCACAGTAAAACCCGGCCCACTCGCCCACAAACAGTCAGACAAGCATTTGCAATGCAATAGGTTTCGCATTTATACGAGTTTGAGCTATTGGCATTGTAAATGACAATTCTTTTTATTTAAGTTTGGTTTTTTAAAAACATAAATAAAAGGCACTGTCATTTACAATGCCAATAGCTCAAACTCGTATAAATGCGAGACCTATTGCATTGCAAATGCTTGTTTTAAGTGGTGGTGGCTATTGAATTCCTGCATTTGCTTTCCGCTTTCATGGCGTACCCACGGGGATTGTGATGACGTCAGGCCTCACTGCAAAAATGGAAAATAAGTTTTAGAGATGGTTCTGCTAGAAATAAAGTAGGAAAACATGAGTTTGAAGTGTACAGTAATAAACCTCTAGTCTGTAGAATATTGTAATGTGTGTGCATATATGTGGCAGTGTGTGGCAGGGGGGTATGTTTTCTAAAGGGGAGGAGGACCAAGTGGCCTCCCTCCCAGAGCTGCAATGCGCCCTGGAAACCCCATCTACGGGGCCTTTTTTTTTAAAGGGGAGTGGGGCTGCATTGCCCCACTTACCAAGCCCCATTAGACCCTAAGGACCCCATCCTGTAGGGCCATTTTTTATTAAAGGGGCGGACTACATGGCCCTCCTCCGTGAGCCTTAATAGGCCCTAGGGACCCCATCCACCAGGGAGTTATTTTTATGAACAGTGGAAGAGGTTGCATGACCCCCGAGTCTTCTTAGGCCCTAGTTACCCCTTTACCCAGGGCCATTAATAAAATTAACTGGGACAGGGATCGTGCGGCCTAACCTCCAGGGCAACTCATTTAATTAAAAGGGGAGGGTCACCAGTGACCCTTCTCTGATCAATTATCAGCCCCAGGGAGCCCACCCCTCAAGGCCTTCATCACTTAAAGGTGGTTGCCCTTCTGCCCACCAAAGGCACCCACCATGTACTTGTTGGGGGCTGAAGGGGGAGCCCCAAGACCGCTGTGGCCCCAGATGGCTCCCTACATGCAGCGGGAGCATGCATTGCTCCCGCCCAGAGGGAACAGCTACTAAGGCTACTCCCTCTGGGCTGGAGAAATATTTTTATCTGTTTCTCTGCCCGCATCAGTGCAAGCAGAAAAACAGATCAAAAGTCCACTCTCTGTGTATAGGAACATTTTGAAAACTCGCGACCGCTAGGAGTGGGCTTGGTGTTTGATCCTGCATGGCTGGAGATTAAAAATGCTCCCTCTATACATGAGCAAACATAGGTTTCCCTGCCCGCGCCGGTGAAGGTGGGAAAATCGTTATGTCTGGGGGTGGGCACCCCGGGACATAGCAAGTGAGCTGGACCTCGGGTGAGCTCCCCAGGGCCTTTAATGGCTCATGGAGGGGGACCATGTGTTGCCCCTCCCCATTTCCAGAAGTAATTTTGCCCCCAGGGTGGGCTTTATGAGACCTTTAGAGTCTAAGGGCGTGTGGCCACCCTGCCCTCTACTCTTTTTTGCAAATTTCCACCCTGGAGGTGAGCTCCCTAGGGTCCTTAATGGATTGGGGAGGGCAGATATGAGGCCCCACTCACTTTTGTTCTTGATTTCGGGCCAAGGGTATGCTCTTTGGAATGAATGACGTTACAACGCATGCATTTACAACACATGCCTTTACAACGCAGTTTTTACATCGTAACATCCTTTACAACGCATTCCTTTACATCACATACCATTACATCGCATTTTCAGAAACTACCTTTACAACACATTCTATTACATCGCATTATACCTTTACATTGCATACCATTACAATGCATACCATTACATTGCCTTTAAGGTAAGTGTTGGATAGTATAGGGGTAATACTTACTATTCTAACTCCAGTGAGTGCAACAGTAGGGTAAGTGTTGGTTAGTGTAGGGGTAAAAATTACCATTCTAACTCCAGTGACTGCAACAGTAGGGTAAGTGTTGGGTAGTGTAGGGGCAAAAATGACTAATCTAACTCCAGTGAGTGCAACAGTAGGGTAAGTGTTGGTTAGTGTAGGGGTAAAAATTACCATTCTAACTCCAGTGACTGCAACAGTAGAGTAAGTGTTGGATAGTGTAGGGGTAGAAATTACTATTCTAACTCCAGTGAATGCAACAGTAGGGTAAGTGTTGGATAGTGTAAGGGTACTATGCGTTGTAATGGTATGCACTGTAATTACTCCGTTGTAATGACATGCGATGTAAAGGATGTTGCGATGTAATGACTGCGTTGTAAAGGTTTTTTCCCGCTCTTTGGGGCCTTTAATGCTCAGTGAGGGGGGAGAATGCAGCCTATTTTATTTTTTCTAATCCCACAGTGTTGTGGCACTTTTTCCAGTTTTGTTTGTGTTCTGGCCCTGGAAAGGGGCCTTTGGCATCAAGTAAAATCAGCCCTAATTCTCTAGTTTCTACCTGTGCGATATCAAAGAGAGTCACCACTCTACTCACGTGATCTACCATCCCTCTTCCAGGTATAAAACCATGTTGTTTTAAAGATACTATTGGTGTTATAATTTTTGCCAACCGTGTAGCCAGGATCATAGCATAGATTTTTCCGTCAGAGTTAAGGAGAGAAATTGGACAGTAAGATCCGGGTAACTCAGACGGCTTCCCCTTTTTCTTGAAAATACAAATATTGGCCTCAGCCCATGACCACGGTATTTCCCCTTTTTGAGACATTTGAAACACCTTAAGCATATCAACTTTAATATCTTGAAAGAAAGTCTTAAAGATTTCCCTTGGGAGTTTATCCGGTCCTGCCGCTTTGCCTACTGCGAGAGAGCTTATAGCCTGCTCTAGTTCCACTAGCGTAATAGGCTCATCAAGCATCTCGGCATCCGCCTGATCCAATTGACTCCACAATGAGGCTGGGAGCCCTAAATCCAATAACGTGCATCCTGTGTCCTGTCCAGTATATAATTCTGTATAAAAATCAAAAAAAACTTTAAGGATTTCCTGAGGGTCAAACACCATGACACCGGCCGCATTTTTAATCCCAGTTTGTCTTTGTTCAGCCTCTTTTATGCGTATTTTCTGGGCTAAGCATCGCCCTGTGACCTCCCCATATTCATGACACTCTTTTTTATAAGTTTGATATTTTATAGCGATTTCCTTGCTCCATTTTAAATTTATTTCGGCCTTACACCTAGCTAGATTATTCTGTAATAGAGCAGTGTTATGACCTGCTGCTGGCCCGTTAACTAATTCCTCTTCCGCTGTCTTAAGCTCACTATATAATAGCAGCAAAGCCTGTTTAGCTAATTTTTGTTTATAGAACCCGTAACTCTGTGTTTCCCCTCTAAATCCAGCTTTAAATGTATGCCAAATAATCCCCCAAGGGGCAGAATTTCGATTAATCTGGAAGAACTCTTTTATCCAGGCCTTCATGTGCTCAATAAAAATACTATCCAGCAAGTGCTTTTTGTCAAAGGTAAACATTCTCGGGGGTGCACGCCGCCCAAGTGCCGCATTTCTACTACTACAGGTGCATGGTCCGATGTCACCCTTGGATACAGAAATATTTTAAGCCCAATAAATAAGAGTGAAGATAGAAAAAAGTAATCAAGCCGTACAAGCTTATTGTGTGGGTATGAATAAAACGCATAACCTGGATCTTGCCGATGCAGCTTACTCCATGCATCCAACAACCCATGATCAGTTAACAATTGATATAGAGCCTTGCATACCCTGGGTTTTCTGCCTTTATAATTCCGGCCGCAGTTTTGGAAGTCCTCATACATCAAGTTTATATTGAAGTCCCCGCACAGAAAAAGCGGAGTGGGCCATGTAGCAAGTTCCCCATTTAGATATTCCAGTGTCTGGGCTTCATCAAAATTGGAGCCATAAACTGTACAAAGGGTAAATGTTGCTTCCCCTACCCTGCATTCCGCAATAGCCCATCGTCCAAACAAGTCAGCCAATATACGTCCAGTTGTTTGAATAAAAGGTCTTGCTAAGATCGCCGCCCCTCTCATCATATTTGACTGCCTTGAGGTTACCAATACTGAATATCCTAACTCTGACATAACCTTGCGTTTCGCCCATGAAATGTGCGTCTCCTGCAGACACACTACATCAGGCTGAATTAGCCGTAACTCTCTAGCCACCCTCTGTCTTTTATTATAATTATTTAATCCACACACATTCAGTGTGCATATTCGTAGGCCTAAGTTTGCCATCTATTCCACAATAGTATTGTTTCAGGACCATACACAATTATTATTAACCCTCTACATCTTTCTTTGTTGCAATGAACCATTTTTCTTTTTTTTCCCCAGCCAGCACCACCCATCCCCCCAGCAACCCTTCCCCCCATGTCTCCCTCCCCCCAACCCCCCACCCAACCCCAACATTGAGGCTTTAGGACTACTAGTCCCAGCGATGGCATGCTCCCCCCAACCAACAGTACCTCCCACACCAGTGTAGTGCACCACAAATAATAGCCAATCTACATTGTTCCACTTATCCCCCAAAAAAGGAACTCAGAAATAAGCAGGAAAGCAGGCCTACCAATACAGAGAAAACCACAAAACAAGCAACATTCCATACTTACTCTCTTCCCCACTGCGAATGTATAACCTAGTAATGCTGATGGGGATGAAGTACATCATAAGCAGAGAGGTTAAAATAAAAGGGACTAAACCAGATGAACCAGAAAGAGCCTCTAATACATAAGGCATTCACTATATACAGCCTATTGCCCTCTTAACCTACAGTCAGTAGTTATCCAACTTTGAGAGTTTGAAGAAATTCGTTCACCAGAATCTCAGAAGTAAAAAACCTGGTATTTTCTTTATAGATAATTTTTAGTTTGGCTGGTTGTAATAAGAATGCTTCAGCCCCCTTAGCCTGAAACGGTGCAATGAGTTGATGCAGCTGCCAGCGTTTTTCTACCGTCTAATGACAGTAATCCGGTCTAACGAAGAACTCGACTCCCTTGCCAGCTCTTTTTCTGTCAGGTCGAGCTAAGTCATATACAGCTTCACGTGCCAAAAAGTTGTTAAATGAGACTAATATAGCCCTTGGTTAAGACACTGTTGCTGCATGACCTGGCCGAGCCCGAATAGAAAAAGGGAACCGATGTGCCCTCTGCACCTCCCTCTGCCAATCCCATTGGGTTAGTTCAGGAAATGCCTGAGTAAACAGATCAATAATACATTTCCGTGGATCCTGCCCTTCTAACCCTTCCGGAATTTGCAGAACTCTCAGATTGTTTTGCCGAGCTCTGTTCTCCAAATCAATGAACTTCCAAAGCGTATCATCCTTCCCAGCTCGCAAGGTCTCTGTCATCATTTTTTGTGCGGACAGCTCATCCTCCAAGCATGAGATGCGCGCTTCTGCCTCAGTAATCCTTGTGGTGAACTCCGTGCATGATTTTGCAATACGTCGGACTGAGTTTTGTAACTTACGACAGACGTTTTGTGTCCTCTGGCTCTCAACTTGTGTTTCCTCTCTGTGGGTCATAATCGTTTGATATATAAAAGTCAGGGATACATCATCTATTGGCTCTGTTGTTTTCCGTACCATAGAAGATGACAGGGCTGTCTCATCAGGGGGTCTAATCCCTGCATTTAGCTCAGATGGTAATGCCTACAATCCTCAGTCAAAGTTCTTTTCTTACGCAGTGTCTGCGAACTGGCCTCCGATGAGTCCCCTCCTGTATCCTCGGCGGGTGTGCTACTATGTTCACTTAGTTCATCCCTTTGCTGGTTCCTAGGGGTCTTCCCATTTCTCAGCACTTCCTCACTAGACACATTTGAGTGATCCGATAGTGAAAAAAAAGTTTCCACTAAGTCAGCCAATTCCGCTTCTTACAGTAGCGACCTACCACTAAGGGACTCCACACCATTACATATTCCAACAAAGCCAGCAGAGCCATCAGAGCCAACACCGCTTCTCTCCGCAGTGTTCACCCTCGAGATGGTAACTGTAGCCGTATCGAGAGTCCCTGACTCCACAGATTCCATCTCCCCATTGTGCACTCCTGTCCCGTCTGATGCAGACTCTAAACCGAGGTCTTTGCCCTTGCTCTTGTCAATAATCCTGCCAGGTGCAAAACTGTCCTCCCTCACAGCGGGGGGATGGCTAAACTATAGTGAGCCCAAGTTCTCCTCTGCTACTTCCCGGCCCTCCAAAGATTTACCGTCTTCATCATCGCCCAATGTCACTAAGAGATTTTCAGTTTGGGGAGACTGAATGATCAGGGTATCTTTTTTCCTGTCTCTCCCCGCCAAAAACAGTTGAGGAATAGTTCGCTTACCGGGGCTCAACGGAGCATTGGAGCTGATACTAGTAGCGCTCTCTCCTTTCGTCATTTTACCACTTGCATTTGGGACTTTCTTGCCGCTTGGCGTCCCCGCAGTCCCCGCGGTCTTTACAACAGTGCCTGCGTCGGGCAGGAGTCGGTTTTTCCCTCTTCCGGCTTTGAGTGGCATTATCAACATCAGTGTTGGGGTTTTCCAGATCCAAATCTCTGTTCTCGGGCTTCCAGTGCTCTTGCCTGAGGTTGTAGCAGCTAAGCGTCTCAACATCCAAGACCGCTGCCAGCCCCTTGCGTATACAATGTATCCAATCCGGATTTTTCGCAGACGTGTCAGAAGATCAGTCGCGGCTAATCCGAGCATGCCGGTGAGTAAGAGACAATACCAAACTGGGTCTCTGTCAGCGATCGCCGTCTGCCTTCGTCCTCTCTTTAGCCTCTCTTGTTTCCACCATATAACATGCGACTCACGAGCGTGGGAGCACAGGAGCAGCCAGCTCACTCATCTGAGCTGCCGACCGCGTGTCTTGGAACTTTTTATGGAGGGGCCTACAGCAAATGGGGTTTGGCCAGGGGTATATCCAAGCTTTACAGGCCCTATACTGTCTCCCCACGGCGAAAATATGCTAAATGGGACGCTGTTTGGACACTATCTTGATTTCTAGAGGTACACGACAAGGGTGTCCATACTCAGCCCTTTTATATGTGCTTTATATTAACCCCTTTATTATTATGTTAGAAAAGGGAAAAATATGATGCCTTTTTGTGTATGACAAGAGCAGTTTTGCGTAATGGCATACGCCGACGATATTGTGATCGTCACCTCTAACCCTCGTCTTGCAATACCCAAAATAGAATCCCTAGCGCAAAAATTTGGGGTGGCATCGGGATACAAACTAAATACATCCAAAACTCAAATTTTTTGTACGAGTCAAGCAATGGATAGTGATCCTAGGGTGGTCAGGGAAGCCACATATTTGGGTATCACTGTAAAAGAGATTGTAGTGGTGAATTGGGGCGATGTTATTTGGGCAGTAAAACATTCACTCGAAAGGTGGGAGAATTTGCATCTGTCGTTAGTCGGCAGAGCTAATGTTTTGCTTCGGGTCAAATATTTTTTCAGGGCAGTACCTCTGGAGGTACCAGGCAAACTAATCCAGCATTTACAAACACTCTGTGCTAGATATATGTGGGCCCCAGGGAAACCTCAAAGAGCTGCTCGATATGTGACCCGAGAGAGAGAGAGAGAGAGAGAGAGAGGAGGGTGGTCTGTGCCTGATTTTGCTTTTTATTACTATGCCTGCATTTAGTTAATGCACGTATTCTGTTGACTGGGGAAGAGGTTAGCAATCCAGCTGAAGCCCCTTCAATCTATCAGATGATTTTAGGCCCTGAGGTGAAGCATTTTTTGTTTGAAAGATTGGATAGTAGCTATTTTAAGAACTCGTTCTAAGGTGTTAAATTCTGTGTTTAAAGTTTGGAATATAGTCCGGAGAAGCTTTAGGATCCCTATACTTTGTGTTTATACCCCTACTGATGCTAGTGGACTTTTACCTCCGATCTTTTGGGATTTTGTGGCTTCAACTTGGAGAGAGAAGGGCATTATCCGACTTGGCCATATCTATCAGGGGGACGGGAGTTTAATGTCATTCTGAGAGCTGGAGGAGAAATATCATCTACCCCAACCCAATTTTTTAAGTTTTTGCAAATAAGAGATTTTTTGGGAAAACACCCAATTTGTATTATAACTTTTAAAATTGTAGAAATCATCAGACAGCAGGGAAAGATTGGGCCGATATATAAAACACTCACAGAGCGAAGAACAGATGATCTTGAAAAGCATAATATAAAATGGAGAACCTGGTTGGGCAATCCTGAAACCTCAGTGGAGAAATCTATTGAATTATCTGGGAAGATTTTCTTGACAGCTAATCTGAAAAGTCAACATTATAAAACAGTGTTTAATTTGTATCACACCCCCGTCAAGATGATGAAGTGGGGGGGTCAGCATGATGGAAAATGCTTTCGCTGCGGATTTGATAGTGCAGATATTCTACATGTGTTTTATGCCTGTGCTGCTCTAAATCCTCTCATAGGATCTATAGAGAGGTTTTTGTCGGAAAGCCTGGGGGTTCCTGTAAAAATCTCTCAATCCATGATGCTTTTAGGGATTGGGGAAGAACTTCGCCAGGGGAAACATTTGTATAAACATTGTTATTTTATTTTTATGGCTACGGCGGTGGCACGGATATCAGTGGCGTCTTTTTGGTTACAGCAAGAGGCCCCTTCCTTTGAAATGTGGCGTGCTTAGTTCTTCAATGTTTTTAATATGGAATACAGTCTATATGCCGTCAAAGGATATGTAAAAAGGAAACTGGGTTTACAGGTTTGGGGGGCGATGAGAGAATATACGGCAGGATAATCAGTTCTGGCCAAATGTAATTTGTTTTCTTTTTTAATTATCTTTATGGAATGGTATATCATGTAGGACCATCGTTTTTCTTTTCTGTGTTAATGTTTGTCCCAATTAATGATGGATGTTTTGTTTCTATATTGCTACTATGGATCTTTAATTAAAAAAAAAAGGAAAGGTGCCTTTGGGTCCCCTCCATGGAGACTATAGGGTCAGGGTATCCCTACCCTGCCTCCTTATATTGTTTTTCTTTTTTACTCTAGGACAGGTGACTAAGTCTCCGAGTCGTGTAATGACTGCCAGCGGCGGACAGCAAAAGCGGGGAGGCGGTAAGTCAACGCCCTTACTGCTACTGATGGTGCACTGTTCAGTGACATCTCCACTGTTCGAACCTTTTCCTGCCTGTGCTCTGCTGGTCGGGGGCTGCCTTGGTTGTCATTCGTCTGCCCCTACTCACCCTGGTGGGACTCTCTGTCCCAGTGTGCACCATGCCATTAATCCTCGGAGGCATATTGCATGTTACTATGCAGGGATTTCTGCTCCCTGTTAATCATTCTTTATATTGAGTGGTTTGTTCCCTTGCTGCTGTGATTATCGCATGAATCGAGGGGAAAAGGAAAGCTGAATCTGTTAATGTGAAAGTCAAGCACCTCCGGCCAAACAGCACCATTTTGTCATTTTCCAATACTACAATGGGAGTCCTTTCAGAAGAGATCACTAATGTATAGGTACAATTTGACCAAACTTTAAATCAACAGCCCTCGGTTCCCCCTACTCCCACATATGGGTTAAATGCTAATCCCACGCAGATCCAAACACAGCCCATATCTGATGGCAAACCCCTCTTGTCCCTGAGACTCAGGCGAATGTCACTTTCTCCGACACTCAGATGGGCTACTGTTAGAAAAGGTAGACGGACCGGGAGGGTCGGCCGGGGTCAGGGGGAGAGGTCTCCGGGGAGAACCGTCTCCAGCGATCGTACAGACAAGTAACTTCCCCCCCCCCACAGACAGATACCACACACGGATAAGGTTCAGTGTTCTTTATAAGCACTTCTTAAGGTACGGTTGAATGGTACAAGGAGGTCTGGACTCAGGGGTCCCCTCGATTCGAGTCTCGCAAGGTAGGAAAGGGGGGTAGCGGGACAGTCTGTTTACCAGTCAGGTAGTTCGGATGAGATGATGAGCTCACAATCCTCGAGCTTGGTGGTTAGGTGGTACGGGCCGCGGTAGCGCCAGCAGGTCCCGGTGATGATGGTCGTTACAACGGGCCGCGGCAGCGCCAGCAGGTCCCAGGAAGATGGTCGATGTACGGTCCGCGGCAGCGCCAGCAGGTCCCGGTGAAGATGGTTGGTACAACGGGCCGCGGCAGCGCCAGCAGGTCCCAGGAAGATGGTCGATGTACGGTCCGTGGCAGCGCCAGCAGGTCCCGGTGAAGATGGTTGGTACAACGGGCCGCGGCAGCGCCAGCAGGTCCCAGGAAGATGGTCGATGTACGGTCCGCGGCAGCGCCAGCAGGTCCCGGTGAAGATGGTTGGTACAACGGGCCGCGGCAGCGCCAGCAGGTCCCAGGAAGATGGAGATTGCAGAAGGCCGCGGCAGCGCCAGCAGGCAGAACGATGGGTCACAAGAGCGGGCTACGGCAGCGCCAGTAGACCGTCAAGGCTGAGTTCACTCGGGGTCTCTCGACTCCAGGATACAACTGCCTTCCTGCTCCGGAGCTGCCCCAGTTATAGGGCTGGTGCCCTTTGATGTCCGGACCCTCGCACTTGGAGGTCGGAGGGTCCGGGATGAAGGTGTCCAGACACCCAGCAGGGGGTGGAGCCAGTGCCTGGGGGAGCGGAAGGCGATCGGCACCTGGCGGGGGAGAGCCTTTGACACCTCGTCCTCCCATTGACCTGCCAAGTGGTCCGCTCACCTCCTGGGTGGATGGTGGTGCCGGGATGTCGGGGCCGGCCAGGCCCGGGGTTGGGGTCGGGGTGCGGCCACGCGGCCGCGTGGTGCAGGGCCCAAGATGGAGGCTAGACCCGGCCGGGGAAGCCGGAGGGGCTGGACCCCGTGAGGAGTAGTGGTCCGAGGGCAGGAGATCCGTCGGGAGACGGGGTACAGGTGCTTGTCGCGGGGGTATGCCTGGTGGGCCGGAGCTTGGGCCCTGTCGTGCGGGGAGGGAGCAAGCCCCCTGTGTGGCCTGTCCAACATGCGTCCCCCCCAGCTGAAGGCGGGGAGAGTCACCCATCTCCTTGGGGGCTCTCTTCGTCGAGGCGGAAAAAGCGGGACAGGCCATCCGCGTTGGCGTGGTCTTGGCCTGGTCGGTGCTCCACGGTGAAGTCCATTCCCTGCAGGGAAATGGACCAGCGCAAGAGTTTTGGGTTCTCCCCCCGCATCTGCATCAGCCATTGCAGGGGTCGATGGTCGGTTTGTACCCGGAAGTGGGTACCGAAGAGATAGGGTCGGAGCTTTTTGAGGGCCCACACTACTGCAAATGCCTCCCTCTCGATGGTGCTCCAACGCTGTTCTCGGGCCAGGAGACGTCGACTGATGAAGGCCACCGGCTGGTCATGACCTTCGGGGTTCAACTGAGAGAGGACGGCCCCGATGCCGTGGTCGGAGGCGTCGGTCTGCACCACAAATTCCCGACTGTAATCGGGGGCCTGGAGCACAGGGGCGGTGCACAGGGCGGCCTTCAGCTTCTCGAAGGCCGCTTGACAATCAGGAGTCCAGTTAATCCGCTTTGGTTGGTTCTTGGACGTGAGACCCGTGAGGGGCCCCACGATGCTGCCGTAGTCCTTCACGAACCGCCGGTAGTAGCCGGTGAGCCCCAAGAAGGCTCGGACCTCGGTCTGGGTGACGGGAGGCTGCCAGGACTGGATGGCCGCAATCTTAAGTTGTAGGGGGGCCACCAGCCCGCTCCCCACTTGGTGCCCAAGGTAGGTCACAGACCCTTGGCCAATTTGGCACTTGCCGGCCTTAATGGTGAGGCCGGCCCGCTGGAGGGCTTGTAGGACCTCTTGGAGGTGACGGAGGTGGTCGGACCAGTGGCGGCTGTATACAGCGATATCGTCCAGGTAGGCAGCGCTGAACTCTTCGAGCCCCGCCAAGACCTGGTTCACAAGGCGTTGAAACGTGGCGGGGGCATTCTTCATGCCAAAGGGCATGACCTTGAATTGATAGTGGCCATCTGGGGTAGAGAAGGCTGACCGTTCCTGAGCCCTGGGTGTGAGGCCGATCTGCCAGTAGCCCGCTGTTAGGTCGAAGATACTAAGGTAGCGGGCGGCCCCCAGCCGGTCGATCAGCTCGTCTGCTCGGGGAATGGGATGAGCGTCGGTCCGGGTGACAGCGTTCAAGCCCCGGTAGTCGACGCAGAATCTCAGTTCAGGTGCGGTGCCGGGGGCAGCGGCTTTGGGAACCAATACAACCGGACTGGCCCAGGGACTGTCCGAGGGCTCGATGACCCCGATCGTGAGCATCTTGGCCACTTCCTCTTGTATGCAGGCCCGTACCCGATCTGGTACGCGGTAGGCCCGGTGTCGGACAGGGGGACTGTCCCCGGTGTCTACGTCGTGCAAACACCAAGGGGTGACCCCGGGGGTGAGGGAGAACAGGGCAGCGAACTGCAGCAGGAGGTTCCGGCAGTCCTGGCGTTGCTCCGAAGTGAGGGCGTCAGAGAGCCGGACCCCGTCCACGGAGCCGTCATTCTCCTGAGTCTTCAGAAGATCCGGGAGGGGTTCGGAGTCTTCCTCTGCCCCACTGTCCATAGCCATCAGGAGGCTGAGTTCTGAGCGCACAAAGTGTGGTTTGAGTCGGTTGGCGTGGAGGACCCGAAGGGGGTTCCGGGAGGTCCCCATGTCGATGAGGTAAGTGACGGGGCTTTTGCGCTCGACCACTTTGAAGGGCCCCGTCCACTTATCTTGCAAGGCACATGGTTCGGTGGGGGACATCACCCATACCTGCTGACCAGGCTCGAATTCAACGGAGGAGGCATTGTGATCATACCACCTCTTCATGTCCTCCTGGCTGGCCTCGAGGTTCGCCTTGGCCATCTCCCTGAAGTGCCGGGTCTGGTTTCGTAGGGCCAGGATGTATTTGAAGACGTCTGGAGGGGTTGTTAGGGGGGCCATCTCCCAACCTTCCTTGACTAGGCTGAGGGGCCCTCGCACAGGGTGCCCGTACAGGAGTTCGAAAGGGCTAAAACCGAGGGACTTCTGGGGAACTTCCCGGTAGGCGAAGAGGAGGCACGGGAGTAGTACATCCCACTGGCGACGGAGGGGCTCTTCCAATCCCCCAATCATCCCCTTGAGAGTGCGGTTAAAACGCTCCACTAGTCCGTTCCCTTGGGGGTGATAGGGGGTCGTGAATCTGTAGGTGACCCCGCATTGTTGCCAGAGGGACTTCATGTATTTGGATATGAAATTTGTGCCTCGGTCGCTGACGACTTCTCGGGGGAAGCCTACCCGGGAGAAGATCCCCATTAGGGCCCGGCCAACCACCGGAGCTGTCACGGTCCGTAGGGGCACCGCCTCGGGGTAGCGGGTGGCATGGTCCACTAGCACTAAGATGAACCTGTGTCCTTGTGCCGTGCGGGGGTCCAGAGGCCCCACAATGTCTATCCCCACCCTCTCAAACGGGGTGGTGACCACAGGGAAGGGTTGCAGAGGGGCTTTCAGCTTCCGACCACTCTTCCCGCTGGCTTGGCATGTGGGGCAAGATCGGCAGTGGTTCAGGACGTCATTCCTCATTTTTGGCCAGAAAAAGTGGGTCACTAGGCGACTGTACGTTTTGTCCTGGCCCAGGTGTCCAGCCAGGGGGACATCGTGGGCTAAGTTGAGCAGAAAGTCTGTGAAGCGGAGAGGTACCACCAGAACTCGACCGGCCCCCAGCTCGGCGATTCTTTGCTCGCTGTAGAGCAGGTCGTTATCCCAGTAGACCCAGTGAGTTCCGGCGGCGTCCCCTGCGTTTTGGGCGCTGGCTTGTTGGCGGAGTCCCTCGAGGGAGGGACAGGTCTTTTGTTCCTGGCGGAACTGTTCTTGGGTGGGCCCCCCTTCTTGACGCCACTGAGCCAGATCCGGAAGGTCCTGGGGTTGCGCGTCCTCTTCGGTCGTCGGGTCCGGGAGGCCGACCTCGCAGTTGCCCTCTACTGGGGCGACCGGGGGCGGAGGTGCTGGCCATTCGGGTTCTTCTGATCGGGGGGCGGCACGGGCGGCCATGGACCGGGTGGTTATGCAGGCCCAGTCCGGGAGGCCCAGCATCCCCAGGTGCTCTCTTCTCTCAACGGTGGCCCACGGGGAACTCTCGAGATCATTCCCCAGGAGGCAGTCCACGGGGGCATCGTCCCGGACCGTCACTTTCAGCAGGCCGGAGACCCCTCCCCATTCGAATGGGACGCAGGCCATTTTACACATACTCTCAGAGTTATCTGCCGAGCGGACGGGGCAGAGAATGTTCGGCAGGATCTGCTCGGGCTTCACCAGGTGACAGCGGACGGCCGTCACACTGGCGCCGGTGTCACGCAGGGCCTTGGCCCTCTGTCCATTAATGGTCACCCACTGACCGTATTTCCTGGTGTTGGCGGGTAGGGGAGCCCGCGGGACCATGTCTCTTCCCCCTAAGCACGCCAGGACCATGGCGGCCGGTTCCCACCCTTGCCGGGCCGGCTCATACTCTTCGGGTTCCTCCGATAATCGCTCTTCCCCCAGGGCGGCGGCCGCTACCTGGCGGGGCTTGGGTGTTTGGTTTAGCGGGCAGCTCGGGTCATTGGCGTAGTGGCCCAGTCGCTGGCACCGGTGGCACGTGACGTTGGCTCGGAACCCGGGCCGCAACGGGGGGTTGCCCCGGCCGGCCGGAGGCGGGGTGCTGGCCACGGGTGTTGCTGGCAAGGCGTCTCTCCCTCGACCCTGGCCCCCTCCTCCTCCCCGAGGACGGTGCTGGCCTTGGCTGCTTCTGTTCTGGTCGTGTGGCCCCTTCCGGCCCACTCGGGTGCTTTCCCATCGGTCAGCTTCGGCGGCGAGCTGCCGGGGGTCAGTCAGCTTACTGTCGAGGAGGTGCTGCCTGAGCTCGACGAAACAGTTGTTTCACAGGTGCTCCCATACCATAAGGTTGAAGAGTTGTTCGTAGGTGGTGACCTGACTCCCCTTGATCCAACCCTCGAAGGCACGGCTGAAATAGTTCACGTATTCTACCCAAGTTGTACCTGGGATCCGGGTGCAATCTCTGAACCTCTGGCGGTACATCTCGGGTGTGAGGCCGTAGCGGGTGAGGAGGGCAGCCTTCATGTGGTCGTAGGACGACATTTGGTGATCTGGGAGCTGCAGTAGGGCATCGCGACCCTCGTTGATAAACCTCCCCCAAAGTCCGGCTCCCCAATCACTCCGGTCGATCCGGTGGGAGGTCATGGCGATCTCATAGGCTTTAAACCATTGCTGTATGTCGTCTTCTCGGACATACTCGCGGACAACATCCTTGGGGATATGGACTTTTTTCTCAATTGGCCCCGGGGTGTGTGGTCGCTCAGGCACCCCCAGTTCCTTATTCTGTTTTCGCAGTTCTATCTCCGCTAGTCGGCGCTCGTGCTCGAGCGTTATTTTTTTCTCCTCCAGCTCTCTCTGTCTCTGCTTTTCTTCTCGTTCATCTCGGAGCCGCATGTGCTCGAGGTTGAGTTTCTGTTCAGCTAACTTGAGTTCCCCATCCATCTTGAGTCGTGCCATCTCCAACTCGTGTAATCTGATTCTGTCTCTTTCTCGGATCTCCTCTTGTGAGAGGCCCGTTCCCCGCTCCTCGGGAGCCGTGGCGTTCCCCTCTGGTGTGATGCTGTTTCGGTCGGAGGGTCCTGCGACCCCAGTTTCTGTCCATGACTCAAGGGCGCGCTTTAGATCATCCTTGGTACTTAGGCCGGTGGTAGCAATGCCAAGTTCTATGCAAAATTGTCTTAGTTCGCAGTGGTTGTATTCTTCTAATTTCTCCATTTGGAATTTCTCGGTGGAGCTGCTATCTTTGGTCGACATCGTGTTTTTGTCGTGGGGTGAGCTACTCTCTGTACGATTACGCGTTGATTCGGATCGCGCCGCTGGCCACCAATGTTAGAAAAGGTAGACGGACCGGGAGGGTCAGCCGGGGTCAGGGGGAGAGGTCTCCGGGGAGAACCGTCTCCAGCGATCGTACAGACAAGTAACTTCCCCCCCCCCACAGACAGATACCACACACGGATAAGGTTCAGTGTTCTTTATAAGCACTTCTTAAGGTACGGTTGAATGGTACAAGGAGGTCTGGACTCAGGGGTCCCCTCGATTCGAGTCTCGCAAGGTAGGAAAGGGGGGTAGCGGGACAGTCTGTTTACCAGTCAGGTAGTTCGGATGAGATGATGAGCTCACAATCCTCGAGCTTGGTGGTTAGGTGGTACGGGCCGCGGTAGCGCCAGCAGGTCCCGGTGATGATGGTCGTTACAACGGGCCGCGGCAGCGCCAGCAGGTCCCAGGAAGATGGTCGATGTACGGTCCGCGGCAGCGCCAGCAGGTCCCGGTGAAGATGGTTGGTACAACGGGCCGCGGCAGCGCCAGCAGGTCCCAGGAAGATGGTCGATGTACGGTCCGCGGCAGCGCCAGCAGGTCCCGGTGAAGATGGTTGGTACAACGGGCCGCGGCAGCGCCAGCAGGTCCCAGGAAGATGGTCGATGTACGGTCCGCGGCAGCGCCAGCAGGTCCCGGTGAAGATGGTTGGTACAACGGGCCGCGGCAGCGCCAGCAGGTCCCAGGAAGATGGAGATTGCAGAAGGCCGCGGCAGCGCCAGCAGGCAGAACGATGGGTCACAAGAGCGGGCTACGGCAGCGCCAGTAGACCGTCAAGGCTGAGTTCACTCGGGGTCTCTCGACTCCAGGATACAACTGCCTTCCTGCTCCGGAGCTGCCCCAGTTATAGGGCTGGTGCCCTTTGATGTCCGGACCCTCGCACTTGGAGGTCGGAGGGTCCGGGATGAAGGTGTCCAGACACCCAGCAGGGGGTGGAGCCAGTGCCTGGGGGAGCGGGAGGCGATCGGCACCTGGCGGGGGAGAGCCTTTGACACCTCGTCCTCCCATTGACCTGCCAAGTGGTCCGCTCACCTCCTGGGTGGATGGTGGTGCCGGGATGTCGGGGCCGGCCAGGCCCGGGGTTGGGGTCGGGGTGCGGCCACGCGGCCGCGTGGTGCAGGGCCCAAGATGGAGGCTTGACCCGGCCGGGGAAGCCGGAGGGGCTGGACCCCGTGAGGAGTAGTGGTCCGAGGGCAGGAGATCCGTCGGGAGACGGGGTACAGGTGCTTGTCGCGGGGGTATGCCTGGTGGGCCGGAGCTTGGGCCCTGTCGTGCGGGGAGGGAGCAAGCCCCCTGTGTGGCCTGTCCAACAGCTACCAATGCTGCCACAATCTTACGCATGTCAGAAAAAAGGGAGAGGCCCAAAAAAACCAGAGTGATATCTACTTAAGATTGTAGTGTGTCTATTACTACAGGGTGAAGTGTTAGAAGTGGGAATTGCCATCAGGATCATGTAACTGGCCAGAAGCCCCAAAAAAGGTGGAATCCAATGTAATGGGGTCCTTGACACTTTCATACAGAAGGTCTCAAGATTGGAATGACTATAGACTCCCTTATTAAAGAAATTGGGGTATGCGACTGCATTTGGAATCACGTTTGGAATCCCACTCTATTCCCAATGGTTAGCCCCTGCCAACCCCCTCCATGGGCCCCATTGCACTTACTAGTTTCAACACACGGGTTATACCTAAGCAATTGGCTAATTCAGCTCAGGGAAAGAGGCCCAGGGTGGAGTGTGTATGCCTGAGTCTACTGCTTTCAATGAGGTGATTTTGCAACTCCCTCCAGCCTGTACACCTTACGTTTTAGTTCTAGTGAATGTACCCCCGCTAAAACAAGCTGAAACTGAGTCTTATGACTATGTAAAAAATAATAAGGTAGTACACTGGTTAGCTGGGAAACTTTCTACACCCTCTTCCCAGTGACTATATGCGGAAATCATTATGATTAGGCAAACTGCATGGATTGGGAACAGTCCAAGGGTATGCGTGGTGATTGCTGTGTGGCCAATTTTGCAAACTCATGGAGACCAGGTTTTATCTTGAGAAAATGTTCAGTCCTTCTCTTTCCTTCTTGATCAATCTCAGTTTTTCCCCTAGGATATTTTTATAAGCCCACTTCGAGAGAAGGAGCTGTTTTTTACAGGGAGGGAGCAAAAATTCATCATACTCACTCGGGTCAGTTCATAGTGCTCCTATTTTGTTACAAAATTGACTCGAAGCACAATTGGACTAATGAATTGGATTGACTGAATCAGAGCAAGGCTGGCACTACCTTGCTTTGTGTGAACCCCAGTGGGCCCACTAATCACCTGAGTATTTTGAGTTGTAATGTTCTGGGCATTCAGGGTAAAGGAGGGGACTCCAATTTTACAGTCTTCTTGGAAGCTCATGATATTATCAACCTGCAGGTGACATGGGATTCAAAATGGGAATTCTTCCTGGAAGGCTTTGTGCCCTTTAGTATTAAGGGCATACCCTCTCTAAGTGGTCAAGCCAGAGGGCGCCTAGTCACTCTTATGAAGGTGGGCCTCGCCCGCAATGTGAGGATGATTCCTATTGCCTCTCTTTTTTTTGGGTGGTTTTATTAACATTTGACAACTTGCAAAACATTCTGCTTATCAATATATATAACCGCCTGCATAGCAAAGAGGATGCAGATATTTAAGTGGAGGTTCAGAGGTTTCTTGATGATTTATCTCCTCTTCCCCCATAAAAAAATATCAAACTTATACTAGCTGGAAATTTTAATTTACAGTCATGTAAGGACTGCTCTTTATATGATCCTAAGGATTCTGAGGAGCTGCTAGTTGACCAGGTGCATGTTAAACACTCCCCCCCAAGGGACTACCTTGAATGATATTGTCGTTAATTTTAATTTATGTAACTTACTCTCTTTGCAAGCACTATTGCAAGCCGGATGGTGTCCATACCTTCAAGGGGCAGTGAGCGAGATCCTATATTGATTAAAATTTTTGCATCTAGGGAGCTCTTTTCCTCCCTGATAGATTTTGCCTCAAAATGGAATTTGCACAGTGATCACAATACCTTGATTGATTCTTTTGTGTGGGGATAAAAGCCCGGGGGTATAAGTACTCTGTACCGTTTTCTAGTTAACACCTAAACATAAGGGGCATAGAATCAAATGTGGAGACATCATCCCAGGGGAATATTATGTTAATATGCTAAGGCTCTGTCAGGAACAGTTTAGGCTTTGTCTTGATGACGAGACCCCAGATTCAGATATATTAAGAGCTTATAACTTAATTTGTGAGTACGTGAAGCAGGCCCTCACTTGTTCAGGAACTGTAGGTCCACCTAAGCCCTGTAGGTGGTTCGATAAGAATTGTACAAGGGCAAAGAGAGACCTGTTATTCTCTCTTAAATGTACCCCCAAAGATATGAATGAAATTAAAAGGTGTAGATTGGCCTACAAATCAGCAGTTGCAACTAGGAAACTGCAAATTAAGGAGAAGCTATTGTCAGACCTAGTAGAAGCTAGCTCCCACAAGGATAACACCAACTTTTGGGGCTTCCTGAATCATCCCTTCTTTAAGAACATTAACCCTGAGACCAGGTGGTTTCTGTGCAGCCACAGGCACGGATAAATCACTTTTCAGCTCTTTATGAGTGTGACGCTTTAGCATTTTGCCCAAACCCCAACTCCGATTCGGATGCACGTATTTTATAGTGGTCAGAAGTCAAAGAGGCCATACTGGCACTCCCTCAGGGCAAGGCTCCTGGTGCTAATGCTGTGCCCAGTGATTTGCTGAGATCGTTGGTGGATCTATGGGCCCCTCTTTTAACATTACATATAAATGGGGCTATCATAGGTCTGCACCCAGAAGCCTGGAAGCATTCTGCAATAATCCCTATTTTTTTTTTTAAAACAGTTTTGATTAAGAACAAACTGCAGCATTGAAAGACATTGTACAGACATCTTTGGCAGAATTACACAAGGTTTCAGCATTGTATTGCACCTTCTGGACCACCAGGAGCACCAGGGAATACAGTCTTTGGCAGGCATCACGCTCATTATGATGGTTACAGTTGTATGCTTGGGTCACAATAGCAAGAAAACACGCAACAGGTTCATTTGTAGGTACTCACTATTAACGGCTGTCCCGGGCGGGGGCCATCAATGTCCCATCCTCTCTCCCAACAATGATTGTCTCTCCCTCCTCAGTTCTATAGTAGGAGATATGCAGATCTCACCCCTATATTTGTTCCAGCGTCCCCACTTATGATCCCATTTTCGTAGACACCCTCTCCCTTTATACACTGCTTTTTCCGCAATCATGGCATAGTCCATGTCCTTTTCCCAGTGCCGTAAGTGCGGTGTCGTGTCCACCTCCCACTTCTGGGCGATATTTCGTTTTGCTATGCTCCAGCCCATTGTGGCCCACGACTGCTCCGCCTGTGAGAGGTCAGTTGCTTCCCAGATATTAAGGAGACATAGTGTGGGGGATGGTTGTATAGGTTTGTCGCAAGTCCTGACCAGTTGTTGGGTGATGTCTGTCCAGAATTGTTGTATGCGTGGGTAGTCCCAAAGGATATGTAAGAATGTGCCAGTCTGATTACAGTGTCATAGGCAGAGTGGATCAGGCCTCCTACCCATCCTGAATAACAATACGGCATCAAAGTACACCCTGTGGAGAATCTTGAGCTGGACCAGCCGTAGTCTCATCGGTATAGCCACTTCCCGGGGAGAGGCCAGTGCCTCTCTCTAATCCTCATCGGCCAACTCCCCCAAGTCAACCTCCCAGCTCGACCGCAGTTTCAGCATAGGGTCGGTTCGGTTGTAGACCAATTTCCTATACGTGAGGGAGAGATCTTTGCGGTCCATTGGGTCCAATAAGAGCGTGTCTTCTAGCGGAGAGGAATCCGGAAGGGGGGCATCCTTCGGGAGGGCCGAATCAATGGCATGACTGATCTGGAGATATCGATAAGCCTCAGACGGTGCTAACTGGTACTTAAGTTGAAGGTCCGCGAACGTGGCTTTCCTCCCTTTCACCCACATGTCCCCCACCGTAGAATAACCACAATGGTGGCCGCGCGAATGTCAGCCGGGAGAAGCCTAGATTCATAACTTTCATTATATAGGTCAAGCAAATGGGGCGCTAGCTTCGTTGCCATGGGTTTGAAAAGTTCGATAGGAAGTCCGTTAGGACCCATCGCTTTACCGGCACGAATGTCCTGAATTGCCTTCTGGATCTCAGTTACAGATAAGTTCTCATCCAATGCCTCTCTACCCTGCTGGGAGATACGCACTACCTCTATAGTGGCGAGGAGATCTGCTGCCAGTGAAGCTAGTGAAGCTTGCGGAATTCCGTATTTATTCTCATAATGGGCCGCAAAGGCGTCAGCAATGCCTTGCGGGTCAGTGATCAGCTTGTTATTAGGCCCCTTAATTACTCGCTGACTGTTCCTTACATTCCAGCCATGTCAGTAATTTACCTGTGCGCTCACCCTGCTCATAAATCCGGTGACAAGTAGCCAGGGAGCGTCTAGTAGCGTCCTCTAGAAGTAGTTGCCTATAGTCCTGTCTTTTAAGATTGAGACGGTGCTGGGTGTCTGGATCAGGGACCTGAGAGATGGCCCCCTCCAGGTGCAAAATGTAATTTTCTAGTTCAACCACCCTCCGATTACGCTCGGTTCTATGGCCCACCATTAGAGACAGAGCCCTCCCCTTTATCACTGCACCGTATGCACCCCAGAGTGTAACTGCCGACTTTACTGACCCCAAATTTTCTTCAAAGTAATAATCTGTGTCTTGTCGCAGGTTTTCTCTAATATGCAGGATCTTTGGCGCCCATGGCTGTATCCTGATTGGGCCAGATAGTCTAGCACATTGGGCCCTGAGAACGGTTAGGACAGGGGAGTGATCCGAGATTCCTCCCTCCAAGCAGGCCGAGTCAGAAAGTGATGTATGTCTTGGGCATGAGTGAATAAATAGTCAATCCTTGATTGGCTGCCATGTACGCCTGATTGGAACGTAAAGTGTGTGCTGTGGGGGTGTGACTATCGCCATATGTCTATCATCCCTGGAGCATTAGTAAAATCACGGAGTTGCGAGCTATGTGTCTGGTCCTGTTTGGGCGGGGATCTGTCAAGTAGTCCGTCCATCGTCAAATTGAAGTCACCTCTCATTACTAAGGATCCCATAGGCAAGTCCAACAATAACACCCCCACATCCTTCAGTGTTAGGCGTTGCAATCCAGGCGGGGCATATATGGAACTAACATTAATGATTTTACCCTCCCACGTACCAGTGCATGCTGCATACCTACCCTGTGGATCAGCCCAGGTGTTCTGTATCATGTAAGGGCAGCCTTTATGTAGGAGGATCCCCACCCCTCTGGACCCCGTAGTGAAGCCCGAATGCGTTACCATGTGGTATCCCTTCCTATTCAGGGCCCTGCAGGAATTCCCTATCAGGTGAGTTTCTCGAAGCATTACTATATCAAGCGCATGACGATGAATATACTGTAACACAATGCCTCTTTTGATTTTATTCCCCAGCCCGTTGACGTTCCAGGTAGCCAGTTTAATTCCAGGACCCCTCACCATTGGCATTGAGCAGTAATATGATGAATACCACAAACAGGCTGTCCCATCCTGCGACCCCAACTGCACCCCCCGTAGGGACCCCTAGGCGGCCACCCTGCGCAACAATACCTTGAGACATTTCGTACGTGACTCAGATTTCGACGTCTACCAAGATGTATCCACACCAAATGACATTTCTTCCAGCTGCAAAAACCCAAAAACCCCAAACCTCCCAACAAAACAGTCCCACACTCGCCCCCCCTTTAACTTCATGCCCCCTCCCTGCCTCCCTGCACAACAGGACTAGAACCGCCCACCACCCCCAACATGCAGAGTGCCTGTCGCCCACCCATAAACAATTTCAGGGCACGTGAGCTACCCCACTCCCAAACTACGTATGCTAAAAAAAAAACAAGATTACATGTTATCCACCCGACCCGAACCCCCCGAGGTAAAATACATTCAAAAGGCCTAAACGGCACCCATCTATTGTCTGGTGGTGTCCTTGAGCAAACACAAGAGCGTCTGCCGCCCCAACAATAGAAATAACAACTGCAGAACAACTAAAAGGGAGAAACAGCCTACAGTTTAAAGTCTTAAATGGTCTACCAGGGCACTGGGCTGGTCCCCCTCCGGCTTATTGCAGTACATTGACGTCAGGACCTTCCCTCGCTCAATCAGCCAAATCAGTAATCGTTGTGGAAGCACATCTGAGGAAACGACCTCGCGCAATCGCAGTAAAGCACTCTAGAGGGCTTCCAAAGTCCGGGATTCACACAACATAGTCTTACCAGTCTCCGGGATCAGCGCCCCCCTGAATGTCCAGGGGAGTCGGAGTCAGAGTGTGGAGGAGAACGCCTCTGCTGACCCCAGTCCTCAACATCACCTGCAGCCGAGAAACCTTTTTTGACTTTTTTTCGACCGTGCGCCAGCCATCCAGCATTCCCAGGCGTCCTCCTGTCTAGTGAAAAACGACGATTTGCCATTGGCCTCCACTCTCAGCTTGGCAGGGCACATCATTGCATATTTAACCTCTTGGTCTCGGAGGGCCCGTTTCACCTCCAGGAAGCTGCGGCGTTGTTTCTGCACTCTCAAGTAAAATCCAGGAAGAACATGATCTTACTGTTTTCGTAGGTAAGTGGGGGGGGGGTGCTCTCGCCGTTTGAAGAATGACATCACGGTCTCAGAAGTTAAACACCCGGGCAAGGAGCGGCCTCGGGGCGCACCCGGCTTCGGCCGGCCTCCCGGCACACGATGAGCCCTTTTGATCGAGAAGCACTTGGAGAGACCTCGGGGTTGCAGATGTTTAAGAACCAGCTCCTCAACAAAAAGGTCAGCTGCCTGTCCCTCTGCGCGTTCCGGAACATCTAAAATGCAGACGTTGTTGCGCCACATTCTTCCTTCATAGTCATCTAGCTGCAGTGCCATTGCATCATGTGAAGCGTGTAAATCGGTCATCTGCCACTTAAGAAGGGCGGTGTTGGAGACAAGTTCCTTGGTGGTGCTCTCAACTGTCCCACGCATTCTGCCATTTTCTTCACGTCCTCCCGGATTAGTGCCACGTCTGTTGCCACAGTGTCGATCCTCACCTCGAGGGAGGTCCTTATAGCCGTGATCGCCTCGAGGAGATCTTTATTCGTGGGTTCCATGGCGCCGCTCGGGGCCGCCGTCTCCCCTCGGTCTTCACACTGCTGCTTTTGCCAAGCAAACTTCTCCAGCTTGGTCTGCATTGCCGTCCAGTTGTTGCGGCCAGATGTCATGGAAGTCGTGTAAGTGTCCCCACTCAACGTCGGGGTGTGACCGCTACTCCCCGCCGCCTGCAGTGGAATCATCCACTCGGCCTGTCGGTTTTGCGGGGACACCCTGCTTGCAGAACTATGTAGTTGGACTTAGTGCACGTAACTCTCCGCAATGGAGCTCCCACCAGTCGTACCCGCCCTGATGTTGAACCGGAGCCGGGCTAGGCACTTCTCTGCCTGGCTATTGAGGTTCCCCAATCGCCACACCTCACGTCGCACCTCCAGTAGAGTAGGCCAGTATGTGGGGGAAGCAGGAATCCATGCAACCCCTCAGGGCATCTCCCGCACCACCGATCACTAGAAGAACTGAGAGGATCCCTCCCAGCAGCGCTCCGGTACTTTCGTTGCCCACCTTACCAGCTCCGGTTAGTCTCCAAAACCTCGAGGGTCCTGCCACCAAATGTCACCAGGCCTCAAAAGTCCGGCGGGAGCGAGTCGTTCAATGGTGCCCACTTGAAGCGCACGGGCTGCGTCAGGGGCATTTTGCAGGCCACGATGCAGACAATCCTATATCATGGCCACTGACTGTCGCCACGAGGGCCAGGAAGGCACAGCAGGCTGTCAGGCGACCTGCAGGAACCACTTTGAAGCAGGTCCTGGGGTCCCAAGGCCGCCCCTGATCTCATGTGCATCAGCTTTTATGAGACCTCCATTCGCAGTCACTTAAGGGTCCGCAGGAGCAGCTGTGTAACCCCTATGTCACTGGGGTCCTGGGGCCAAGCACTTATACCCCCATCTGCGGTGCAGCAGAGTGTCGGTGTGGAGCCAGGCACTCGCTGCCGATATTTCCGGTCGCCACCGGGTCAGGCCGCGACTACAGTCTGACGTAGCTCGCTCCTGCCGCACAGCTCACCTTCGCTGGCAGGACCTCCAACGTTGTTCCGGTGCATGGAGCGTGCTCCGGAATATTTTGCCGATCCGCTTCAAACTCAGCTCACACCACCGCACACCAAAGAGCCCCTGGGGGCGAGAATCAGGCCAGCGGACAACCCGCTACATGGATGATTTGGGAGTGGTGCTCTGGAGCAGAGCTACCGAGCGGCCATTCCCTTCAGCGGTTAGCCACACCCCCCCCCCCCAATAATTCCTATTTTTTAAAAAATGGGACAGGCAGGACCCTGCATGTTACAGGCCAATATCATTAATCAATATTGAGGTGAAGATAATAAAGAAAGTAATAATGGAGAGGCTTTCCAATTAGGCCAATGAGACAGGGATCCTCTCTGACCTGCAATAGGGTTTTAGATCAGGGCGTTGAACGGTTGAACAAAATCAAAATCTGTACCTTTTGACCCATAAGTACGCAAGGGCTAAGGCAGGCTCGGTCCTTCTAGCCTTCATGGATCTCAGCTCAGTCTTTGACTGTGTCAATAGAGTTAAAATATGGGCTGAGCTGGGGTCCCTGGGGGTAGAACCGACTCTTACAAATGTCATGAGAGATTTACATAGAGAACTCACTGATGTGGTTAGATTAGGTCAAGATGGGGAATGTTCTCAGCCCTATAAAATAAAAAAAAGTGTTCATCAGGGCTGTATACTTGCCCCCCTTTTATTTATTATGTATATTAATCGCCTACAGGAGGCTTTAATTGAAATTGAATCTGATGTCCATAAAGCAGAGTGTAGAGCTATACCAGTTTTAGTATATGCTGACAATGCGGTTTAAATTGCCCATATGGCAAGCAGCCTGCAATGTTTGCTAGATTAATTTGTTGATTTTATGTGTAGCATAGAACTATCCACAAATCTGAAAAAATCACACTCTATGGTGGTGGGTCCTAGGAATGTTAAATGCCGTAACCCCTCAGCTAAGGGTCAGTTTTTCTCCAGGGTGGAACATTTTTCCTACCTGGGTTTGCTCCTTAACTTGGGCCTTAGCTGGAAATGTCTTTTATCTAAAAGTAGAGAGGCCCCCCAATGTGCAATTTCTGGGCTTCAAGATTTTGCCAGGTACTTTGGGCATAAGTCCTCAAAACTCTTACTTGATGTCTATAAGGCCAGTGGTGTTCCGATGGCCACCTTTGGCAGCGGAATTTGGGGGAATGCCAATACTGACTGTATTCAAGTGATAAAGAATAAATTCCTGAGAAATTTTCTGGTCTTTGGACAAGGAATCCCCACCAAAATTGCACACGAAGAGTTAGGTATGCCATATATTGCTAATTTTATTCAGGTTTACCCCCTCTTAATGTGCTGTTCGGTTTGGTATTAAGAGGATTTACATTTTAATATGATTATACTCCAGGTTTGTTTGCTCTTAGACAATGTGGCTCCTATTCCATGGATAAAATACCTAAAACAATTGTTTAAGGAATTAGGAAGTTTAGGTTTATATTCTAACCCTGGAGGAATAACAAAAAAGGATCTTGCATTGATTAAACATTTTTCCAAAGGGTGGCCATTGAAAGGGAGAATTCTCCCATGATAAAACAGACCTTTCGTAAGTGCACCTTGGTTGAGTCTGTAAGTGGAATAGAGTCCTATCTCCTCTTGAATATGTCTAAAAAGCAACAACATATTTTAACATTTTTAAGGCTGGGTATTTTTCACCAGCTTTTGTTGCTGAAGGGGGCCTGGTATAAACTGCCCATTCTGCGTGTTTGTAGCTGTGATAATACTTCGATCTTTGACTCCATGCATATTGTACTTGTGTGTCCAATGTTTTCCTTCCCACGTCACAAGTATATCAGGCCTCTGTTGATTCCAGCACACTTTAGGTAAATCAGACTGGCATATCTTTATTTGCCGGTGCTAGTGACACCAAAAGAATGTTTCTTTGTTTCTAGTTTTCTTTCTGGTGTCCTTTTGACTACCCATTAGGGCTGCAATGCCGGGTTTTAGTTGCCAGTGGGGTAATACCAGTCCTCATATTTCTATTTGTTTTAATAGTTTTTTAAACTGTGTAGATCAATTTATATTTGATGTAATTGATCTGTGATTTTATTACGTTTTGTTGCTGCTATATATGGAGCTGTCTATTTTTAGATGTACTGTTGCTGTATGTGCTTTAATGACTTTACCATAAAATCGAATAAAGTTTAATTAACTGAACTGAACTGACTGCTGCAACATTTTCTCATGTTGCTGGTAGCCAATCGGAGTGCTTGTTCCCACGGACTTCTGACTCCGGAAGTCTGGCTCCCGCAGGAGCAAGATGGCCCAAGGGAAATTAAGATCCCTAGGCCATCAGAATGCTCAATTTTTAAATTAGACACACGCGAGAGTCTCCCGAGCCACTTGAGGTTCCAACAATCCAAATAGACAATTTATTTTACCTTTAATTTCTCAAAAACTACAAATTGGGTTTACACCAAATAACAAAACACACAATCTGCATACCAAGATCTAGCTTTTTACCAAACTTCTTGTAAATCCGTTCAGCAGTTGCTGCTGTAGCCTTTTCTAAAGAAGTCTATGGTAAAATGCATGGGGCTTTTGTGTTTAGGATCCCCTTGTTTCTTTGATCAGTTTGATGGAACGTACAAGCCTCATGCATTTTCCATCGAATTCTTTAAGACAGGTTATAACATAAACTGCTGAACGGAATGACACCAAATTTGGCAGGAAGCTAGATCTTGGTTCACGGTTTGTGCTTTTAAAAAAAAAATTGGTGTAAATCTGTACAGTAAATTTTGAGATATTAAGGGTAAAAAATAATTGTATAGTTTGGTAGTTGGGCTCGTGAGAGTCCTGCGAGAGCCCAAAATCAAACATAGAGCCATGTGATCTGTCGAGAGGCCTATTTTTACCGTGATCCTTCACGCTGTGGAGGTAGGCTCTAACGGGTCCCACAAGAGCTCTGACTGGATGTTGGAATTTTAGAAATGAAATGGCCACCATTACTGTTTACTGTGAAAAATTGGAGGTGTTGTGGAAATGAAGTAAAAAACTGTATAAGCCGTAGGTATAAGTGTAATGTCATCAGTAATGTCATCAATGATGTCATTTGAGATGTCATCAGTGATGTCATAAATGATGTCATTGAACATGTCATGGGGGATGTCATATGTGAGGTCATAAGCAGTGCATGGTGGGGTAAAAAGTTATAGTTAGTACTACTAACCATAACTGCTAAATTTCCATTTTTTTCTTAGTTTGAAATGTTAACCAGGCCTGGGCTGAGTTCGTGGAGTTCTCGGTGAAGTGACAAAAAACTCTGTGGAGTACCGCAAACGGCGGAGTACGGCGCAAGCTGCAGTTCGCACTGATCTTCCTGCCGCTCTGGTAGAAGTTCTACTCAAGCGGCGGCTCGTGCTAGCCAACTTACCATTGGTGAGCATGAGTGGGCAAAAAAGTCCACTGTGCTATGCGCAGTGGAATTTTCTGCACTACGCAGAGTGGAGTTTTCTGCACCCTGTGAGCTCCACAGGGCACGGAATGCCGAAAACTCGGCAAACTCCACAAAGGGAGTGGAGTTCACCACCTAATGTTAACATTATCACAGAGAAATGAATATAACTATAATGTTACTTTAACCTTTGTTTTTTTCAGTGAATGTATATGTTTATTACCTACTGGTGGTCGCCATGAGGGAGTTTTACTTAGGCCCATGTTTTGACTTGCCTATAGCTTTGGCTCTGTTCTGTATATATATATATATATACTTTATTTCGGCCACAGGCCATAAAATGTTTCACAGTAAAACTATTTAAATATTCCACATCCAGCTATACGTTGTTGTGAATACAATTACATACATAGCATTTCTAATTACATTTCAACCCAAGTATTTGGACTGGTGGAAAGTGCAAGGCCTTTAGAATGTTATTTGATCCTTGGGGAACGCCATACTTTGTGATTAAAAAAAACTTTAAGATGCACTAGTATCTAAAAAAACAGACAAACAATATATACAATATTTCCAATAAAACTAGCATCGTTCTCCATGCTTTTGTTGAATGCAGTATCATAGTCAAGCCTCATTGTGTTCCTACATACAAAATCATTTAGCACATAATTAAAACTGTATGGAGTATTTGTAATGAACCTGGCAACTTTCGTAGTACGAGATTTCAAGGGGAGGTGCATACTTTTGCTGCAGTATCACAGTCTTACCCCTGCTTTACTTTGTACAAATCCTACTGCTAACAGGTATTTGCATATCGCAAATACTATGTAGGGTTCTATGTTGTATTTCAAACCCTTAGAGCATCTTGATGTTTCCTAAATCCCAGCCTATTTCATACAGGGTGAATCCATTTATTCCCTGCCCTGGCATATTCTAGGCAGAAGAAAAGCTGTGTTTTCAATAAGGCCTAAGGTGCATAAACTGCAAGTTCACTCCCCCTGTGTTTCCGCCCTTGCAAAATAGCTTTTAATTTGGAGAGTATCGTACCTTAGTTTGAGTTTGAGGTACAGGCTTTGTTTGATGAATCTTCATGAAATTTCCCAAAACAAAAGTTTGCCAGTTAATTTTTTTGCTGCATGGAAAGTTTTGGGGTCATCCATCAGGCAGGGGCTGAGAACAAGTGGGGGGGGGGAAAGTTTGCTTACCATGTTAATTTCCATAGGAGCTTTGAACACGACTACAGCCCGAACCGCTGGACGGATTTACTCCAAATTTGCCAGGAAAGTAGATTTTGGTTTCCAGATCACGCTTTCAGCTACCCGGTGTAAATCTGTTCAGTAGTTATTGAGAACTGTAAGGAAATCCAAATTTGTATAACTGCAATCACGACTAATTTGCTTTGATTTCGCGATTAATCACAAATGCGTGCGCCAACAGGAATGCCATGATTGCTTGACCGCAACTTGAGCAGAGAGTTGCAGCTGCCATTTTACCACATTGGAGCAAACTCCGGGTCTCAAACCAAATAGCAGAAAGAGGCATAAGGGGTCAGTTTGGATGTGCCCTAACTAGGCCTGGGCTAAAATTCCGTTCCGCTCGCGGAAATTGCGATAATTTGACATTTTTGCGTTCCGCGGAGAGCGCGAAAATGTCAAAATTTCCACAATCCGCATTTTACCAACAATTTTTGCTTGATCGCGCTGTAAAATAATACATTCTCGAGTGCGCGCGATCGCCTTACCTGAATGCCCGCGTTCGCCGACAAGTTTTCCCGATCCGGTCGCGTTCTCCACGAGATGTTGGATTGTTGGTAGCCATTTGCGCTGTCTCGCGACAGTTAGCGCCCGCAGTAACGTCATTCGTCGTGCGATCACGTCTTTCTTCTCGCGATCATGCACCGCGAGACAACTGAAAACAAGATGGCCGCATGGGTAAGTTGGCGAGCCGCGACCACGCAGAAAATACCGTGAACGGGCGGGAAAAAAACTTCCGCATCTTCCCGATATTTCTGCGTGTTTGCGGAGATTTAACATTTTCGCGATAATTTGCAAAAGTGAATTTCGCAAATTCCGCCCACCCCTAGCCCTGACCCCATGAGAGGCATATTGGGGTATTAGAGGAACCCCTATGAGTATAATATGTCAAAGAACATGTTTTTTCCCCACACACATTATTTGTGAATTTGCTGCACTGTCAGCACAGCCCCCATGTAGCCTTGAGACAAATTTGTGAATATATGTTGTGACAAATTTGTGAATATCAATTAAAAAGTAAAAAATATATGTTTATGCACCGATCTTAGACACGCAAATACAGACCCACTCTGAGACTCATGTACCCACTCACTTAAACACGCAAAGGCACATGCATCAAGCACAAAACCGGTCGCAAACGGGCAGATTCTCAGAATCTGCCCCTTTCGACCGGTATTTTTGCATTTGGGATGCATCATCCCAAATGCAAAAATCGCTGTTTAAGGAATCTCAAAATAAGGATTCCTTAAATAGCGATTGCATTTAAGGAATCCCTAATTGAGATTCCTTAAATGCAATGCATTACAGTTTAAAAAATAGCGATTTCGCTATTAGCGTGAGCAAATTACCATGAGGCTGGACCTCATGGTAATTTGCGAAAACTTAGAAAAATGCACTTATTTGCATTTTTCTAAGTTTCATGTTGCCCACACACATGCCCTTAGAGCATGTGTGTATGCAACATTTGTGCAGAGTGAACATACATGGGTGCAATAGGGTGTCATTTTGACACCCTTGCACCATCGAAATTGCGGGAGCAAATTGCGAGTACCTACTGGTACTCGCAAATTGCTCCCGCAATCTCCAATTCATTCCTATGGGCCCGGAGGCCCATAGGAATGAATGGGAAGACATTCCTTAATTGTGACTCGCAATTTGCTAGTCGCAATTAAGGAATTTGTGGGACTCGCTATTTCTTTAGCGATTCCTACATGCATAGGGTTTTGCTATTCCTTAATTGCGATTCCTTAATAATCGCTATTAAGGAATCGCAAAACCCTATGATGATGCATGTGCCTGTAAGAGATTCAGGCACCCACTCAGAGACTCATGTACCCAGACTCATGTACCTACTCACAGACACACTCAGAAACTCACATATCCGCTCACAGACCTACACATATTCTCATACACCCACTCACGGACCCACTCAGACACTCAAGTACCCACTCACAAAACCATTCAGAGATTCAAAAACCTACCCTCAGAGACTCATGTACTCACTTACAGACCCACTCACATACTCACACACCCACTCACAGACACACTTAGAGACTCATGCACCCTATCACAGACCCACTCAGGCACTCACTCACAGACTGACTCACACACTTATAGAGACACTCCAATACTCACTCACAGACCCACTTGGACACTCATACTCCCACTCAGACACCCACTCAGACACTTTTGTACCCACTCAGACAGCTAATCAGACACTCACACACCCACTCAGAGATCTACTCAGAGACTCACACACCCGCTCACAGACCTGATCAGACACTCATGCACCACTCACAAACTCACTCAGACACTCATGCACCCACTAACACACCCAGTGAGATATTTATGCAGCCACTCGCAAGGCCCATTCAAACACTCACACACTTACTCACACATCCACTGAGACACTCTTGCACTCACACACACACTCACTCTCAAATGTTACAGTTTACACTTAGGATTTGTTCTTTTAAACCTTAGAAATTTATTAAAAAGAACAAAGTTTACAGCCACATTATAGTTAAGAAATAGAGCTTAAAAAACGTAGAAATTCACTAAAAAAACAAGGTCACAGGGTCAGTATAGTCAAGAAATGGAATTTAAAAAGTGTTTAATTCACTGAGAAAACCAAAGGTTACAGGGACGTTATAGTTAGGATCAGATTCCACTCATACAAAACCAGTGAAATTTGACATGGTCAGTCACATCCCTGATGACATCACTAATGACATCTCAAATGACATCACTGATTGCATCATTCCATAACTGTGTTTCATAAATGTTTCTGAGACTTAAAGATACATACTAAGCTACAGCATATGTTAAATTACTATTCTTTCTGTACTAGTAATTAGTCACACTATTTCTAACATATCTAATCTGAGTGGATGTGTGACTATATGTGTTAGTGTGAGAGTGGATGTCTGAGTGGCTGTATGGGTGAGTGAGTGGGTATGTGAGTTGCTGTATGGAAGTGTTAGTGGTTGGACAGACCATACCATCGCACATTTCACAATCAACGATGACAAGCACACCATTTCCAGGCGTCAGATCTCCTCCCACCACAGCTGGAGCAAGGTCACCAAAACACAGCGGGCACAGGCCCTCACCACCTCCCTGCCCGAGGCTTCAACAGACCCCAACCAGGCCATCCAGAACTTTACCGCCTGGAGCACTGCAAGCACCGACAGAGCACCCTACTGAAACATACAAAATCCAACAAGGGCCCCAAACATGCCAACTAGTACACTCCGGGTCTCAGGGCCACCAACTTCTTTATTTCCTGTTCCTTTTTGTTTTGTTTGGCCCCTTCTTAATTTGTCATTTGTCCTCATGTCTAGTCTTAAAAAATTAAGCTCATCTAGTACTGTAGTACGTGTAGCCTCTCTTGCATTATGACATCCCCCTTCCAAATCTCATCTTTTTCAGAACTTAAATCACTTACTGAAGCATTTTGCAAACGTATAAATGTATCCTCTCTCATAACCCAAACTATCCCGTTCAAATTGTAGAGCTTTCTTTTGTTTTATTATCTCTTGATATTTCTTCAGTCTCTCCATCATTTCTTTTTTTAAACTTGTTTACCATATTTTGATTCTCATTTTTACCCAGTAACTCATTTAATTACTTGATCTGCCCCAGGATGATTTCTCAGTCAATTTCAGCTTACTTTATTACTATTTTAATCATATTTTGCAAACACTGCACATTTATTTCTGTCCTTTCATAGTTTAGGGTGAGTATTCTCATAGCTTGGAGTCATCAAAATTCTCAGTCCTCTAGGTACACTTCCTATTTCAGCAAATTTACTCAGGGACACACTTTCCCACCATTTTGAGAGTTAAGATTTGGACAATCTTGCCAACTTCTGTAACATTGTTTGTAAATTGTCACATCTTTCGTGCACTTTATTAGTGTCACCACCTGTCCCGAGGTGCGTATCCGTAAATTATAAATATGCTGCCTTTATTCTAGCTTCAATCTCTTCCTCTGCCATTTTCTTCCATACTAAAATGCTGCTGCTCCTGTCCTTTTACTACTCTCTTTCCCGAGCAATATATAAGTGCACTGGCTTCCTAACTTAATTTCCATTTTGATAAGTAATCTCTTTAGTTTACCCTTGCGTGCACCATTATCCTCTCACCCTTCCATTGTAAGTCTCACCTTCAGGTTCCCATCTTCTTCTTAGTGGTGCAGGAGGCCTGCCTGCCTGATAGAACCATAAACTCTGGTGATTGATGGCAAGCACCTGAATGCCAGTGGTGCACAGTAGACAGCAGTGCCACCAAACTGCTTACAAACCTTAAATGTCCCACTCCATGCAGAAAGGATGCAGCACCTCGGAGTTGATCAATGCATTTATTCAAATAAAAGTGCAGAGGTGAAAACTAGCGTCAACGTGTTTCAGCTTCGCAGTCTTGATTACGATGTGAGTCGCCATATTCTTTCAAATGAAATAAAAACAATGGCCAACCGTGAACACACACTGCCTTACTAAACAAAATACATGCCATCTTGTAATGTTGTTACAGCTTAAAAAACTATAACATACATCATTAGTACGTCAATTTAGTTTGGCATAATGTAATCTTTTCATAATACATGAATGCATCGATTTATAAAAAAATCTTCAACATTCATTTATATTGAGACAATACATGCAGCTCGAAATATGTAATATACCTCATAGAGTGTCCCTGCAATAAAAGGTAAGGGGGCAGCACCATTCATCAGGCCAAGAAAAGGGTGCTGGAACATATGAGAGCCATAGATAATAATGATGTACAATATTCTGTAGCTAGACATTTTCATGACACATATTTTGGAGACAGACATTTATTATCCTTTTTTTCTAAGTTGGACAAATACCGAATAAAGTAAGGGGAGGCAACAGGACCTTGACCCTTAGGAGGGGTTAATACAGGTATATCATTGATCTTGAGACCAAAAGTCCACAGGGATGGAACACAGCAGACGGACTTAGGATACACCTGGAATGATGACATTTGTTTTCTTCTGCAATATATATATATATGTTTTTTTCTGTGATGTATATATGTCTTTTTCTGTGATACATATATGTTTTTATCTCCGTTGCCTTGTTCAGATGTCTTGGGCTCTTTAGTATTATGAGGAATTTTGTTTTAATAGCAGGAGGAGAGGAAAGAGAGCTACAGCATCTTCCACTGGGATGCATGGTGGACTACCCCTACCCTTTCTTTTTTAAATCTTTTCTCTCCTGCGGGTGATGGAACTTCAACACAGATATGATTGTGCTGTTTTAAAAATTGTGGGATACACTGTGGGACATCCCTCATAAGATGTTGACATGTCAATGTGATATGTCTGAAAGCTATATTTCTATTCTCTGATTTTGGTACCCTGGTTCCGTGAGTATACATGATCAGGCTTAATGTAATTTTGGACAGCTGGGTCACTCATTTGTCATATCCTGTTTGGAATTTACCCAGTGGGGCTTGATTGCACTATGAGATTCAGGTCTGTCCACACTGATATGTGTGTGTGTGTGTGTGTGCGCGCGCGCGCACGCGCGCGTGTGTGTGTGTGTGTGTGTGTGTGTGTGAGTGTGTGTGTGCGTGTGTGTGCGTGTGTGTGAATGTGTGTGTGTGTATGTGTGTGTGTAAGTGTGTGTGTGTGTGTGTGTGTTTAGAATCAAAGGCTTGTTGTAGTATATTCACACCCATCTTGAGAAGAAGAGACAGGAAATTTGTAATGGTGGAAGGATCACTCCTGGTTATAACCCACATCCAGCTCACTAGGGAAGGCTTAGTATTGTCTCTTCATAGTTCTGATTGCCACTATGTGGATCCCATTATAACAATGTAGCAAACATTTGTCTTTTTTATCCCATGATTTTCTGCATTTACAGTGTGACATGCGGCCCCCACCGGTGGCGCCTACCCGACCTAGAATAGCACACCTCATGAATTTTCAAAACAGGGACACAATCCTCAGAATAGTGTGGGGAAAAAGGGACCCTAACGCAAGAAGGTAACAGCATCAAATTCTTCCCCGACTTCATGCTGGCAGTGCACTAGGCAGGAATTGAGTTTTTGCCAGTGAAAAAATTGCGACAGCAGGCCAATATAGAATACACCATGCTTTATCTGGTTAGGCTCAGGTTCTCATTGGAGGGCAAGCAACACATTTTTCAAGGCCTCTAGAAGGCACTAATCTCCTGAGAAAAGGCCACACCCACAGAAAATGCCTGACACTGGACCCTGCGACATGTGGGCGGTCTTCACAGCATGGCAATTCAGATTACACAACACCAAGCCCCTGTAGTCATCGAAACATTCACTCACTTTCACCTGGAGAAGGCCTAAGAAATACCAATCATGTCATATACTGTACACCCAACCAACTCTCCCTCTGCGAGGAATACACACTGGTAACCTAGTCACCCCATTGGGTGCTCCCATAACCCTTTTCGACTTTCATGATTGTTCATTTGAAGTTTTAAGTTATAGTTTGTTTTGTTCTCAATGTACTTATGTTTGCAGGCAAGGGAATGTCATTGGCATGATAGGGATTCTGATACGGAAGGGTGCAGGGAAGGGGTAAGGGATGTATTTCAAGATTTACCAACACTAACAGAAGTACAAATGTTGACACACAACAATCCATAACTCCTAAATTAGGAGCACGGCACATGCACAGTCATGCAGTATTCTCTCACCAACTGACTCAGGACAGTGGTAACGGATGTGGGAAGTAGTCACATATCGTTCCTGTATTGGAATGTTCTGGCCCTTATTGACCCATGAAAAATAAGACACGTAATATCATACCTAGACCATCAGAAAATTGATATTGCCTATCTTCAGGAAACACCCTTGACCCCTGACAATGAGAATAGTATGATAGCCTAATGGGCAACGCACAGATATGCATCGTCTTACTCGTCCTACTCATGGAGCTTCTTAGTCTTAGTTAGGAAAGGGGTTCATTTCCAGCCCATATATGCATGCTCTGATGACCAGTGCCTCTATGTGATTGTAAAAGGCACAATTTATGGTTTGCACGTAACTCTAGTGAAGACATGCAGCCTGAGCACTGACTACTCAGCATTCTACAAGGCAGAGTGAAACAAACTTCTCACACTAACAACAGGTATCATTCTGTGAGAGGTGGACCTCAACACTTGCTTGAACCCCACTCTTGACAGATCAGCCTCCATGCACCCGCATGGTAAATGGGCTGCTCAAGCAATACTATCCGCATGGAAGATCACGGCATGCTAGAGCTGTCGAGAACGAAATATCCCACCAAGCATGACGGTACATTCATATCCTCGGTCCATAATACACGGTCTCATCTGGACTACTGGCTGACATCTTGAGATGTAATTGACTGGACACTGGCTATTACACACTTTCCCAGAATGCTATCAGACACGCCCCAGTATTGTTTAAGATAGCAATCCCCACCCATGAACCCAATTTAATCTTTTGGAGGTTCCAGTTAACGGAGCTCACAGACCCGGGAGTTCAGAAGGAAATACAGTCCAACTTAATAGCATACTGTGAGGACAACGGAAGCTCTGTGAACAGGAGGGGTGGGCGGAATTTGCGGAATTAACCTTCGCAAATTATCGCGAGAATGTTTAAAATTATCGCAAACAAGCAGAAATATCGCGAAGATGCGGAAGTTTTTTTCCGGCATGTTCGCGAGATTTTCTGCATGGTTGCGGGTCGCCAACTTACCCATGTGGTTGCTTGCGGGCGCGGCCATCTTGTTTTGAGTTGTTCTCGCGGTGCATGATCGCGAGAAGAAAGACGTGATCGCGCGACGCATGACGTCACTGCGGGCGCGAACTGTCGCGAGACAGCGCAAATGGCTAAAAACAATACAACATCTCATGGAGAACGCGACCGGATCAAGAAAACTTGTCAGCGAACGCAGGGATTCAGGTAAGGCGATTGCGCGCGCGCGAGAATGTATCATTTTACAGCGCGAGCAAGAAACAAATTATCGCCAAGCTGCGGAAACCGGAATTTTTGACATTTTCGCGCTCTCCGCGGAACGCAAAAATGTCAAATTATCGCAATTTCCGCGAACGGAACTAAATTTTTGCCCAGGCCTAGTGAGTACTCTCTCGGAAGTGTTCAAAGCCACCATTAGAGGCATATGCATCAGTAAACAAGCAGGAATCCTTAAAGCACTACATACTCACCTGCGCAACACAGAGCAGCAGATACAAAGCTTAGAAAAGCAGGAAACATACCTAGACCCTACGATTTTAGCTAACATATGTCAGCTGGTGATGGACTACAATGCCACAGCTGACCTACAGATAAAACACATGTCTAAACACACAGTGGCGAGGGTGTATGGAGAGGGAGGAATAACGGGATAAGGTTTGGCCCAAAACCTAAAGACACCATGGGCACAAACTAACATACTTAAAATTACTTCCCCCATTGGCATGGACCACGATGACACCAAGAATATACTTGCAGCCTTCACAGATTATTATACGAACATATATCAACCACATAGCATGGGTTCTGTTGAAGAGATAAGCAGCTACCTAAATGATATTGTGTTGCCCTGGCTATTGGAGGTTCAAAGGGAATTTCAAGCACAGCCCATCACAGTAGACGAGGTCAAACAGGCCATATCAAATCTTCCAACAATCAAAGCCCCAGGACTGGATGGTAAGACAAGTGAATTCTTTAGAAAATGTACCCTCCTCCTAGCACCACACTTGCTTGTGCAATACAAAGAGGCCTATAACACACAACTGATACCCCCTAAATTACGCAAAGTATTCTCAAGCCACAGTGAGCACTGGAACACTCCAAGACCAATAGGCCTCTATCGCTCATAAGCTTCTCACTAACAGGTTAATGCCTCTCCTGCTTAACTTGATTTTGCCAGTTTAGTCGGGATGTCTGCCTACAAGGTATACGTCACATACTTTTGGTACCAGCTATGCACTACTCCACCAACTCAACCCTCAACTGGATGCAGCGGCAGTGTCATTGGATGCTGTCAAAGACTTTAATTATATAGAGTGGGGTTACAAGTTCGCGATTTTGCAATGGATGGCCATGCATATAACCTTCATATAATGGATCAAACTATTGTACACCGTTCTAACGACCAGAGTACGAATAAATGGGAATACCTCTGAACCTATAAAAATCTGCAGGGGGGTGAGGCAGGGCTGTCCTCTCTCCCCCTGCTATTCACTATAGCACTGGAACCATCTGTACCATACAACATCACCATGCTGCATTGGGTCTGTGCTTCACTTAAAGACCACTCGCCATCTCCCTATACTCTGACGACATGGTGTTGTATGTTACAACCCCCAAGGGACATCTCATACCACTGATTGGCTAATACATACAATTTGTGCAATATTTGGGCCTCATTATTAACTAGGACTAATACCTGCTCTTCCCGCTTACACTGGCCACCATTACTTGCGTACCCACTGAAGTGGAGTTCTGGCCCGGTGAAATACCTCAGGATATGTCAACACCGAGACCCAGATGGGATTGTACATAACAATTATGGCACTGCTATATTGAGCCTGGAGGACAAGGTACAGATATGGTCCAAACTTCCCTTGTCTATGGTAGATAGAATGCCATCCTAGAAATGGTTATACAGCTCCGATTTCTGTTCTCACTTGTTAATATCCCTATACTGCTACCACAATATTTCTTTAAAGACACTACAAACACACCTCACAACTATCGTCTGGGAAAGCAAACAACTCAGATTGTGATGGGAGATACTCGCTTTGCCTTATGCACAAGGAGGCTTCGGTGCTCATGATTTAGAACTTTACTAGTCATGTGCTCAGGCCCAAATTGCACACTACTGGTAGAACCCACATGCATATGTCTCACATTTCGTGGTGAAGCAGATAGTGTAAGCCCAATGCCATTAAATGCCATTCTGACCCATCAGAGAAAGAGTGGAAATAAGAGGTAGATTGACACTGTGTGTTACATGGTGCAGACATGGCAGAGACTACAAGCAGGGGTCTCATGGGGGCTGCTCTGTGCCCCAGAACTCCCACTAAAGTACCACCCCCTCATATCAGCAATTAATGAGGAAAAAACGGAGGGGGGAGTTCATTAAATTAGGAGCTATCCCTCAAGCTGGATTTGTTTACCTTTACACATCTCACGTAGGTTTTGCTAAGACCTTGCCCAACCCTTGCATGATGCAAGCCCAACACCAAAAGTGAACATATCTGGCCCATGGCCAGAATTTCCTATTGACACATCTGAATGAGTGTGGATCTCTGGTATGAGTGAAATGCATGGCTTTATATTGTGACTAAATGGATATATTGTACACCTACACTGACCTTACTTGGGCCAGTTTGACATATTGTATTATGAGATGTCAATGTACTGAACGTATATTGTACATATCAATCAATCAATTCAAGCTTTATTTCGACAATACATGTTGTACAAGCATATCAATATTAAAATCTATAAGAATAGCTTAAAATCATTTCTATAAAATTCATAGTTCAACATGCAACAGTGATAGGTTCACTTCTCAGCCCATTTTGCCAACCTGGGTCATGCGGACTTGTTTACCAACAGTCAGGCATAGCCTTAAATAACATTTACATCTTGGAACATATTACCCACATCCATTCCAGGAACTAAGCAACAGACATTGCCAATGGCACAGAAGAATTTGTGTGCAATATTCTCCATGCAGCACTGCTACTGCTTGTGCCCATATCTTTACAAGTCGGCCTCAGCCATTTTTCCGTGGGGCCTCATATTCTGGGCAGACAAAGAACATGAAAGTATGTTTACATTTGGTCTACACATATATGGCATTTACTGTAGTCATTGGCAGACCATTTACATGTAAAAGATTTTAGTGGGAGGGTGCCCACCCAAAATTGGAAATATAATCTTCTATCAGAGGGCTTGGTTATAACATCCAAGTAAAGTTTGTACGAAAGGGTAGGCTTACAGTCCAAGAACCTCCCTGTCAATGAGGTGCTCTCAGTGGCTCTTATGTTATTGGTCATGATCATAGACCAGTATTTCTCTTTCATTTTCCCTTTTGTGGGGAACTGTAGACCCATGGGATTCTCCCATAAATGCCTCATACCCAATGCTGTCAACATACGCTCAACTTTTTGGAGCCAGCTTATCTTGTGTGCATCATCCCCCTCCATTACATCCCTATGTGCCGCTGTGTAATGTGCTAACTCGCGGGTTGTCCACAGTCTACATCAATATGCTATTGGGCGATATCTTGCAACGTCTTCCAAGGATTTATGGCCTAGATCATAAAACAGAGCCTTGAGAGAGGTGCTTTGCTGGAGATTTTGTGATGCTTCGAAGAAATGCATTTTCAGGTAAAACAAGTGATGTCAAATTTTCAAAACCCCAGAGTTCGGAGCCATATAAGACTGAGCCCACAACCTTTGTATCATAAATCTGTAGGGTGGGGCTAATCGGTTTTATTAATGACATTTTGTATTCTTTTACTACTGCGCCTGCCAGTTGGCGGTGTTTTAAAGCCATGGTTTCAATCTGGGGATTCCAATTCAACTTCTTGGCCAGAGTGCCTCCTAAATAGATAAAGACATCTCTCTGTTCAAGGGGCTCATCATTTAATCTCATATTACTCCTGACTGGCTGGTGCTGGTTAAAAACCATACATTTGTTTTGCTTGTGTTGATCACTAACCCTCACAGTCTACAGAATTCTTCAAATCGGGCAAGTGTTTGTTGCAATCCGCTCTGAGTTTTGGAAATAATGAACGTATCATCTGCGAACATTAAAATGGGAATTTTTGTTCCTGCAAGTACTGGGGCATCTGTTGGATGGCTGGCGAAGAATCGTGCTACTCCATTCAGGAATAGAGAGTATAATGGTGGATCCATTAAGGCACCCTTGGCAAACCCCCTTGGTTACTGGGAATTTATCTGTAGTGTTGTCCTGGGTGCCCCAACAGACTTGTGTAAAATTGTCCTCGTGCAGCCGAACAATTAAGGATAGCAAGTCTAAAGGCATTCCCAAATTCAGAAGGACCATCCAAAGTTTCTTCCGCGCAACCAGGTCAAAGGTGGACTTAAGATCTACAAAGGCAGTGTAAATGCTACCATTTGTGATCACTACAGTATGCCAGTATATTAGTATAAAACGAAATACCTGATCAATGGTACTGATGTGAGCGCGAAAGCCTACCTATAAGGGCATGATGATGTTATTTACTGTTATCCATTCCTGAATTTTTGCCAGTGATAGTTGAACCACCACCTTTTGAATGGAATTGATTAGACTTATTGGCCTGTAGATACTAGGTATGGATCTATTGCCCTTTTTAAAAATAGGTGTAATCTCTGCGCCTCGCCAGGATTCTGGAATAGGAGCATCGCAGGCTATTGCATTGGCTAATAATAATATGTATGTTGACCAGATGTCCTTGTCATGCAAAAATAGATGAGCCAGAATGCTATCTGGGTCCAGGGCTCTTCTCCCGTGACTGCACTAAGGGCAGCGCCTACACCTGAAAGGTCAAAGGTCAGATCTACTCTATGTGGAGAATTAAAAAAGGCTCTTTTTGTTGGCCTTCCTCCGCTTCATATTGTTTTGCAAAATGCTCAATCCATGCTTCTGGTGCTACATGGTTTTGCGTGGGCAAGGCTTGTCCCCCTCTTCCCCACTTCACCAGATGCCAAAAGTATTGTAGATTTTTCTCAGAGCAGGCCATTTTCAAATCCTGCGATCTTTGTTCATCCCAATCTTTTTTTACTCTCCACTGGGACAGTGTATACGATTTCCTTGCATGTTGAATAGAAGATAGATTTTTAGACCTTATTGCTGCTGCAAGGAGTTTTTAGGTTTGCCTACAGTCTTCTTTATACCAGTGTTGCTTTGTTACAGGTAATTTATCGCACCGACATAGTGCCTTGAAGAAAAACCTTCTTATCTTATCAAATAATTTGTTGTGAGCCCCAGTTATGATTTTATTTACATCTTAATAGTTGGCAGTGTCTCTATCTTGCCAATACTAGGGTCACGTCTACCTTTATTGATGACAATACATCTGGCTTTTCCACTAGCTTTGCCCATTTAACCTGTCAAATGTTAATGTTAATGTTCATGTTAATGTTAGGTATTCTTGTATAGCGCACAACTGCCTCAGTGAAGAGGCTTCCCGGTGCTGGCAGCAGTGTCGGTAGAGAGCTAGGGGCTAGACCGTGGGGAACAGGTAGGTTTTGATGGCCTTACAAAAGGGTAACAAGCAATCTAGGTGGCGGATCTGAATAGGGAGAGACTTCCACAACTTAGCGGCAAGATACCGAAAGGACCGCCCCCCCCCCCCCCGGTCTGAGGCGTTTCATCCGGGTGACCGTTGCTAAAAATTGCTCAGCAGAGCGTAGCTGGCAGGTGGGGACATAGGGGACCAGCAGATTAGACAAAATCTCAGGGGATGAAAGCTTTAGAATTTTGAAAGGTCAGGCATAGTGCTTTGAATTCTATCCTTTTTAACATGGTTAGCCAGTGTAGGCGACGCAATGCACCTGTCGTGGAACAGGTTCTGGGGAGCCTCTGCAGGACTCGGGGGGCTGCATTCTGGACTCACTGAAGGCGAGTCACTTCGCCTTGTTGGCGCCTAACATAAGTGCATTGGAATAGTCTAATCTGGACGAGATAGTCGCTTGGACTATCAACTGGCGGGTGGGAGGGTCAACCCAACATGGGCCTCAGGCCCCGATGAAGTCCAAAGCAGGTACCAGCAAACTTTTTGGTGTGCTCCTGGAAACCAAGAGTGGAGTCAAACCAAATCCCTAGATTTTTCACTGCCGACTTAGGGGTGGGGGTGCTGCCCAAGGACGCCGGCCAGAATTGCGTGCTCCAGAGCCCCTTATCTCTCCCCACCAACAATACTTCTGACTGGTTGCCGTTAAGTTGAAGGCAGTTGGCGGTCATCCAATGTGCGACCGCCGCAAGGCTGCTTCGAAACTGTGAGGCGCCCCGTGTAGGATCGTCGGAGAGGGCCACCACTAGCTGTGTGTCAACTGCATACAAAACCATGGTCAAACCATGGTACTTGCCACCGCCGCAAGGGGTTGAACATAGAGGTTAAACAGAACAGGGCTCAATGCCGAGCCCTGGGGAACCCCCTGCTTGATGGAATGAGCGTGGGAGAGAAAGGGGGGTCAGTGACCTGGAATGTTCTGTCAGATAGAAAAGATCTAAACCAATCCAGGGCAAGACCTACCACCCCCGCCTCCTCTAGGCGACACAGGAGGATTTGATGGGAGACCGTATCAAAAGCGGCGCTAAGATCGAGTAGTATCAAGGCCGCAGTTTGTCCCTCGTCCAGAATGGTCCGTAGATGTTGACTCACCACTAGAAGCGCGGTCTCGGTGCTGTGACCAGGGCAGAAACCATTCTGGGAACGATCCAGGGCATCTGTGTTGTTCAGAAAGCCCGAAAGAATGTTATTAGTGTGGGCCTCAGCAATTTTAGCGACCCAAGGCAAAAGAGATATGGGTCAAAAGTTTTCCGGCTTAGTCGGGTCCAGTGAGGGTTTTTTTAGCAAGGGGACCACCCTTGCTTGCTTCCATGGCAAAGGCACCACGGCCATGGTGAAAGAAGTATTAATAACCTGACACAAGGGCATAAGTAGTACAGGTAGGGTATCCCTAAATTGGGTAGGCCTCATGACATCCATAGGGGAGCCTGATTTAACCTTCTTGCTCAATGTGAGAAACTCGCCCTGGGACATAGGGGGGATTACTGCCAGGGTAACAGTGGAAGGAGGAGTCAATGGAGCCACTGGATCGATAGGGAATATAGGGAAGGATTTACAGATGGCTGACCCGATGTGATCACCGGAGTGGAAGGATTTTTCCTGTTTTTGAGGTCGTTAAGTATTTTGAAAATGGTTTTTACAGGGTTTTTACTGGACTTGATCTCATTAGTGAGGTAAGCCATTCGTGCCAGATGTAATGCCTTGTGGTATCACTTGATCGCGTCCTGGTACAACATTTTAGCCCCAAGGTCGTATTCCCTTCTCCAGACCCATTCTAACTTTTTACAGGCGCTACGCAAGGCGGCCAGAGAGTCGTTTTACCAGGGATTGGAACTTGGGCAGTGACCCTTGGACCATTTAGCAGGAATGAGAGTGTCCAAGGCGTGTGGGATCCAGTCGCAGAGTGATTTATATGCTTGCTCTGGGTCATTGGAAAGCAGCACGTCTCTGGTCATGCTCAGTCCAGAAGGAGTTAAGCCCTTTCTATTATCAGAAAGTTTAAGTGAAAATATCAAGAGGTTATGGTCGCTCTCTGCTCTCTCAATTATTTCCATGTAAACGAGGGCATGCCACAATTACAGATTTATTGATAAATAATCAATATGGCTGGCTCGGTAGCCAATATTATAAGTGTTTGACTCATGTCTATCTGAGTTGGATCTCCCATTTACTGCCCTAATGCCCCTTTCCAAACATAGGGCTTTTAGTTGTAAAGCTGTTTCTGTCCATCATTTGATAGGCACTATTTCTAGGTTGGGGATACCCCTTTGAGCATTTTTCTCTTCGGTTAGTTTATAATTGTCCTGGTCGAGGGGCTCAAAGGTTGTATTAAAATACCCTGCTATTAGTAGGTGAGAGACATCTGAGTTATTAGCCAGAGGTTCATCCAGTAACGGCACGGTGTTAGACCTTCGACTCCCTTTGATTCCTCTAGTGCATACATTATAAATAACTATTTAGGTCTGGTGGCTAATCTGCATGCGAATGGCAAGGGGCTGTCTGTACAGCGATCCTGGATCTTACAGCCTATAGCCTGCTTTACCCATATGGTCATCCCTCCTGATGGCCTGCCTAACTCAATCAATCAATCAGTCAAATAATTTGTAAAGCGCACTACATACCCGCAAGGGTTTCAAGGCGCTGCGGGTGGGGAGAGGGGGGTGCTGTTGCTACTGGTCGAACAGCCAGGTCTTGAGTTGTCTCCTGAAGGTTAGAAGGTCTTCGGTTTGTCGTAGGATGAGGGGGAGGGTGTTCCAGGTCTTGGCGGCGCGGTGGGAGAAGGATCTGCCTCCGGCTGTGGTTCTACGACTGCGTGGGATGGTAGCCTGTGAGAGGTCTGCGGAGTGGAGTTTCCTGTTGGGTACGTAGAAGGAGAGTCAACTGTTGAGATAGGCTGGGCCGGTCTTGTGGAGTGCCTTGTGTGCGTGGATCAGGAGCTTGAAGGAGATTTTTTTGTCAACAGGGAGCCAGTGCAGGTTCCTCAGGTGGGGGTGATGTGGTCGCGGCGCAGGACGTCGAGGATCAGGCGCGCAGAGGCATTCTGGATTCTTTGCAGTCTGTTGATGAGCTTGGTCAGGGCTCCGGCGTAGATGGCGTTTCCGTAGTCGAGTCTGCTGCTGACTAGGGCCTGGGTGACTGTTTTCCTTGTGTCTGTCGGGATCCAGCTGTAGATCTTGCAGAGCATACGGAGGGTGTTGAAGCAGGTGGAGGAGACAGCGTTGACTTGTTTGGTCATGGTGAGTTTCGAGTCGAGGATGACTCCCAGGTTGCGTGCGTGGTTGGTGGGTGCGGGGGTGTCACCAGCGATGCAGGCCACCAGGAGTCGTCCCATGCTGAGGGGTTGGGACCAAGGAAGAGGATCTCCATCTTGTCTGTGTTCAGCTTAAGGTGGCTATCCTTCATCCAGTCGGTGACGGCCTTCATTCCCTTGTTGAGGTTGGATTTGGCGGTGAGGGGGTCCTTGGTGAGGGAGAGGATCAGGTAACTGGCATTGAGTTGCAAGTATATGATAATTCAGGCACCCAGGAGAGAATATGGGGTCTGTAGACCATGTTTCCTGAAATAAACAGATATCATGTGTATCAATTAGACTGTTCCAGTCTGAAGAAGCTCCCCTAGATCTCAGTCCTGCAATGTTCCATGATAGAAAAGAGATCTGAGTGGCTGCTATTGGCTGGAGTGAGACTACCTGGTCATTTGGGCCCCGTGGGCTGTATTTGCTATTTCCTCGATTCAAGTGGGCAGGGCAGGCATGGGGTTCAGATAGAAAACATGAAATTAGTTGGTGGCCGGAGCCTCGCCAGTGCATCCAGGAACTACGTTCTGATGGTACTCATGGAGAGGCTTCCATGACCATCAATCTAATGCACATAGGGGAGACCCTATTAAACGAGAAAAATATGTTTTTTGGGTAGCAGATTTAATTAGAGATCCAGGGAGTTATATTTCAATCTGATTTTTGTATCTGTTAAATGGGAAGTCCGAACATCAAATGCCACTAGATTGTCAACTAGTTCACTACAGGTAAGGGTCAGCGCTATACAATCCAAACCAGAGCCAGATTGGGGTAGCCTTTTCACCATGATTATATCTTTCCTAATAATTGATTGACAGCCCCTCACATGTCTGATCCATTGGGTGCATTTTTTTATCAGTGAGTCTTCATCCTCTTTAATTAAGCTAGGGGATTGTTTGGGGACATTAGTTAAAATAATTGAGAGTTTTTGTTCTGAACCCAGCACAGGATCTCTAATAAGTTGTGTTGTCTTCTTCATCCTAATAGGTAGGGAGGATTAGCGTGAAGGGTACCCAGGAGTGTCAACACATTTTATAAACTGAGGCCCAGTGAAACAAGTTTTTACCGTTTTGTACAGTTGCGTGACCAAATGTTGGGCCAGGCCGTTATGTATATTGGTGGAATCTGCATGTGCTACCTGTGGGAGGAGATCGTAGGGTTTAACAGTACTCTCACTGGCCCGTGAAACCTGTCTGTCAGGGTGCAACTCACTGCACACTGTTATTGTAGAATTATGTAGCTGATTCTTTAAATGAACTGTGTCTGCTAGTACGGGTTTAAGGGATTCAGATAATGTGCTAACCATTGCTTTAAGAGCACTGACCTCTTTATTTAAATCCTTAATCTGCAATTCTAATTTTTCAGGGACCCTTCTTCCGAGTTAGATGTGAGTTTAGGGGCAGTGTTCGGCTTAACTAGTTTTACTATTGGGGGAGAGTCAACTCGGGGGGTGGGTTGGATGGAACCAGCATGTTGTCCATTCGGGAGAAGAGGAGGAATGGATTCTGTGATATAAGGTGAATTGGTATTATTTTCAGTTTATTTGAGCTTACACTTTTGTGCTGGTTGTCTGGACAAATAACTTTTTATTGTGCCATGCTTTTGACCCAGAGTTGTTTTCGACCCTGGCTGCTAACTCTTAAGTTACTGTTGTTATCGATGGCCCTGCACATTTTACAGAGTCGAGCTTGAGGTTCCCTCCATTCCAAACTTTGCTCAACTGAGAGTGATCAGTGGAAATAAGAAGTTCCACTTCCTCAATTCAGTTTTCTATTTCTTCTAATGTGTTCTTTTCCTTCTCCTCTGCTTTTTCTTAGGCTTAGATATTCCCTGGGCTTGCTCTACAGCCTTACGCTTCCCCATTTACAATAAATTGGAGAAACTTTGCTAATTGCGCCAAATTGGCCAGGGAGTTCACAAAAGTCCTATTAGCAATTACAGACAAGCATAAGCTAATATTTGTCCCTTATGGTGTCATCGTGAGAGACAATCAGATGAAGAGGACTATGGTATGATGGAACAGTACCTTAGAAATGCAGATAAAAAGACCAAGAGAGGGGGTCCAGCCCGGCCTCTTCCGATCTCTGATGGGCGCAAATGGGCCTGCTCTTGGCCCAGTCTTTTCCAGGGCCTTGCCCCGCGCACATCCCACAATGCCGAATGCTTCAGCTGCTTTTACGGTGCTCCGGCACCAGGGAGTGACGTCAGGCCTCCAGGTGGAGTTGGGAATTGTGGTCTCTCCCCTCCAGCAGCAGGAGGCAGAAAGCAGTGGTGTGAGGTTCCCGCACTGCGGGATGCCTCCGCTGCTTTTACGGTGCTCCAGGGAGTGATGTCAGGTCTCCAGGGGGAGTCGGAAGTTGTGGTCTCTCCCCTCCAGCAACAGGTGGCAGTCCGGCATAAGGCAGAAGGCAGTGGCGTACATATATCTATCCCAAGATTTGGAGTAGGTGTGAACTGGCAGTTATGATTGCTTGACAATGTCAGACATATTTTTGAAAACATACTGTACATATGCAACTTGACCTAATATGAGTTTACATTTACTCCCTAGCTAATATGAAACAGACATGGCCAAAACCGTTGTACTATGATGGGAATGCTATGGGCACATAAGTAAGATTGCCCATGGATTCCGCAAAATGGGACACATTTACAAGACGGTGAAGGCTGCTGACATCTGGGGATCAGGTACCAGGTCCAGGCCACAGAAGACCCCTGCAGCAACAGGATCTCAGGATGACACACAGCAGCAGGGCAGCAGACAACCCATTCCCGAACCCTCAAGTGGACAGCAGCTAGAAGGGATAGGACAGATGAGGGTCAGGCATGCTGCACCCCCCACGTTTAACTTGTTGGTCCGACGGATACGAAGAATGGACAGGAGGATGACTAGAATTGAAAAAGAGTAGGCCAGCATATGGGAGATATTACTCACATGCCAGGAGGCACTGGAGTGGATTGCCACTCAGATCTGACTCTCCCTTGGAGCATACCCTTCCTTGTTTTTTGATAGTTGAAAATGTTTTTTAGTAGGCATTGTTATGGTTAGGGTTGAGTGTTGATGTAGGGATAGTTTAGGTACGTTTTAGATAATTTGGAAATTTTTAGGTAGTAATTTTTTGTCGTTTTTTATTATGGTAGGTGTGTAAGTGGGTAGGGGGTTAATGTTTTTTGTTTAGAAAAAAATATATAGAAAAATTAGAATCCAACAAAATATGTTTTTTTAAGGCCTCTATGTGTAGTTAGTATATGTTTAGGATGTAGTTGATCTTTGTATTGTACTAGGTTATGTGTATTATGGTGAGTGGGGGATTGCTGTTTAGTTTGTCATGTGTCAATAGTAGTTGAGATATGTTACGTTTTATATAAGGTAGTATAGGCTAGTGTGAAGGATAGTTAGCGTAGGATAGTTAGGGTTTGTTGGTGGTTTTAGATAATACGTTTTGCTACATAATAAATCAATCATTGTTCTTTAGCTGGACATTATTCATTTGTCATGATTTGGTACTATTGTGCTAGGTGAGTACTTGATGTACAATTTTTCCTGAGTACATTGTAAGTATATTCTCCATAGTCAGAGGCCTCTGGTCAACTGTAAGTCTTTCTCACATTTGAGTTATGAAAGGAACCATTTCTAACTGAACAAGAACAATTTTTTAACTATATAATAAATGATAATTCTTTGAACTATAGCGATGCAGAGACTGTGGTTTTTCAATATTGTTGTATATTGCCCAAAGTGTTTACTCATTTGGATATCGTGTTTGATGTGTTTAATGGAGGTGTAAAAAGATAAGCAAAGCGCAAAAGGCAAATTGTTCTTGTTTATTTGTAAACTACCCTGCTCCTTTTGGATATTATGGATGACTCTCCTTTTGTTTGCAAACATTTTCATTCTTTAGGAAATGTAAGTGAGGCTCAGTATTTGATTTTATACACAGCACAACACAGGTATTCTCCTTACTGTAGCACCCTGTGTGAAAGGGGGTAGGTAGGTAAGTGTTTAATTTGGCCTTTTATTACAGAATGCTGCTCTCTGCCTGTGTTGTGACCTATACTGCTACATGGAACTCACGCAAACACCCTTGCACCATTGTGCAAGGGGGTCTGCATTGGTTTTTTTCTGTTTTTTTGTCCTCATTTGCCTCTTTGGAGAGAGTGCAGTCTCTATCTCTTGTACTGTAACATGGGAGTAGTCCAAACCCCATATACCAAGAGATCACGAGAGAAAGATATGGAGATTTCCAACTGTACCGCCCTTGAAAAACTCCATCTTTCATAATCGGCCTCTGATCATTTCTCGTCCCCACTCAACCAAGAGGGAACATAAAGAAATACCAGTAGAGGCATCAAGGCTTAATCATTGGACCCCTATTTCTTTGTTTTCTTTTTCTTATTAAACACTTATCTTTCACACCAATCCAGTATCGGGAGCCAAAAATCATGGTTGCTGACACCCAACATGATTAAGGAGGCTATATATTTAACAGAAAGAACCCAGTTTTCAAAGCTTGGAGGAATTACAGACACCCAGAGCTTACAGATCTCCCTACGCGCCAATAGTATACTGTAAAAGATCAGCCTTGCCTGGTCCCTCGTAATCTTCACCAGTGGATCAAACTGCCCAAAAATAACAAGCATAACGCTTACCTCAATATTGATTGTCATGCATTCAGACAGGGCCTTACTCACGTCTCTTCAAAAGACCTGAAGTTCTGGGCACGTCACAAACATGTGAATGTCATCCTCTTTCATACTGCCACATTTTGGACATGCGACATTGCCCCCTCTCCCAAACTTTGACAGTCTCTTGGGGGACCAATAAGCTCTGTGAATGGAAAAGATGTGATTCCTTCTAAGGTATGCAGGTTTGACTATTTTAAATAACATGATCATAGACACTTGCCATTGACGTTTTAAAGATGCTTCCGGCAAGTATCTTCCCCATAGTTCTGTTGGCAGAGTAAAATCTCCTTCTTCCAAATCGACCAGCAGCCTGTAAATTGCCGCCAGTTCCATTTTAAGCATGGTCTCTGACATCAAACGTGTTTCCAGATTGTTTTGTTGCCCAATTATTGTACCCGTAGCTGGGTACCAACTTCTCATTTGCAGGTATATAAATCTAGATAACTGGTAGTCTGTTTGTTGATTACACACTTCCCATGAAATCAGCACCCCTTCTATAATTATATGCTGCCAACAAACTAAGCCTGCATTTAATAGTGGTCTTGCAAGAGCGTACTTTGTCCACTCTGTGGAACCTGAAGAGTCCCAAATAGGGGCCAGCAGACTATGGTTAGGAATTTTTGCAATTGTCCTGATCTTATACCAAATTTCTGCCAAACCTTTTAAAAATTTTTGCCTTACTTTTTAAAAATACTTTGGGTCCGCGTATTTGAACAGAAAACCTTGTTCGCCTCCTGGCTCTAGATTTGACATCATAGCCCACATGCCTCCCATCTTGGTTGTACTTGGGCAGCCAAACAAACTTCTTCCATTCTTTAAAAGAAACGCCCAGGAGTAGTAAAGCAGGTCCGGCAGAGCCAGAACACCCTTCTCTACCATCCTTCTTAGTTTTTTCCATGCTATTCTGGGGCCTTTGTTCGGCCAAATAAAGGTACTAATTTGGCTTTGCATGTTCTTTAGCCATTCCTTCCTGAAGGGCAAGGGTATTGTATAGAAAAGAAAGCTAAACCTCGGGAGGATTATCATTTTAATTAGGTTCACCCGTCCCAAAAGAGATAACTGAAGGTAGGACCATATCTTTAGAAGTCTGCAAGCCTCCTTTTTTACCTTCTCAAAATTTACCTTACTGATTTTATTGATGTTCTGTGTTATTATGACTCCCAGATATCTCATTTCTCCTTTCTTGGCCACCCCTTCCACCTCTAGGTTCCAGGTCATGATCTCCATTTTGTCTCTATTGATCTTGTAACCCAAGACCTTCCCAAAGTCATGATCCTCTCTAGGGTATCTACCAGATTTGTGGTGTAAACAAGAATGTCATCAGCATATAGACCCAGTTTTTTATTCCAATCCTTGAACTTAAAAGGAAAAATAGCCGGATCCTCCCTGATTTTCCTGGCTAATGGCTCTATATAGAGATTAAAAACGAGGGATGACAGCTGAGGTTCTGTAGCGATCCGAACCTGTGAATTCGGTATCATAGTACTGACACGATTTTGGTACCAATGAACCGCAAACGATCCATTGTATACGTGACAGTGTTTTCGCTGCGCAACTAGCACGAATTCACTGGAAACTAGGGCATTCTCTCTAAAAGTCACGGCATCCATTTTAGTTACGGCATCCATCTTGTTTCTTGCCCTCACATAGTCAATGAACGGACGATGACCCCGGCAGAGTCACCTTGTTAAGGACACGTAAGCTCGAGCTCCGAGAAAGGCTGACGCTACATGACTAGACAGAATCAAGCTGCCTCCCTTGCCTGAGGCCAGTCCTGCTATACTGGTTCTCGTGTCCGTTGTCCTGACTGAAAGGCCGAAGACGATTGCCCTGCCCGTTTATGATCCATAAACACCTCCTATCCTACATTTCAATCCTTTGCACCTGGCTCTGCTCCTTTCTTTCTGGCCTTTTACAATGGGGAGGTTACGATTTTTATGATGGGGAGGATCAAGTAGAGAATGAAAAACTGTCGAGAGGACCTGATTGAATACCGAAAACCCACAACTAATCATTGTTTGATATTTATTTATTGTCTGTTTGGGATACCGGGTTAGGCATGAGAAATATTCGTGTAATGTTGCCCCAAGACATTTTTCTTGTATTTAAGAAGCAACCCACTTAATGCAATTTGAACAGTCTCGTAGATTCTGCCTCTGTGTGGTTCCTATGATTTCTGTATCCCTGCAGTAAATAAACCTTGGTCTTTGACGCCGCCATCGAGAAGCCCGTGTCTCTGTTATTTGTGCACCGAGACAGGAGGAACTCAGGGGTCTTCGGGTGTTGTTTCCCTGACACCTCTGGACTCTTAAAAGTCCAGAACCTCAAATTGGCGCCCAACGTGGGGCGACGTCATCCGGTACCGGTCCAAAGCCTGAAAAGTTCGAGAAGTTTCGTGTGAAGATTCCGGAGGGAGGTACCCCGCTTCATCGATCCCTGCATGTCGTAAAAGTGGCCCGACGATCTCTTCCACGAGGGTTCCCGTTCCCAGACGGCTACAGAGGACCGCTGCCTTGACTGTCGCCCTGTCTTGGACCCGAGGTGCAGACCTTAGTACGGCGAGACGAAGACGGGTTCTCCTTGGTGACGTCTTCCACATTTCAGTTAAGTATTAAGTGGGTTGTGCTCAGTTTGGTTATTTGGATACGTTTGTTTTGGATTTGTAGATTATCATTGGTTGCTCTTGGTAAGATAATCTTTGTATTTGGTATTGGTTCATTTTGGTAGGCCTAAGTTCTCTGCGCATTTTGGTTGGAATTTGTCCTTGTAGTCATGACTAAGGGTAACAATTGTTTTTTGTCCTGGTTACGTTGCAATGGGGATTCACGGTTGGAGGACTCGTGTTTGGTTCCTCCGATTGGGACTCCTACATATGAGCTCTATTGTAAACATGGTGTGGGTCCTATTACGTATAATGAAGTATGGGTCCGTTATACCAAGAAAGATGGTGTCCTTAGTTGGCCACCGCATGGTAGTTTCGAAACAGAAATTCTAGATAATTTAGAAACGAAGTTGTTTAAGAGAAAAGCCCGGCCGGCAATGTTTGATTCTTTTCGCGTATGGCGCAAAGAAGCCAAACAGAGAGAAATTAGGAAAACAAAGAAAGAACAGAAAGAGAAAGGGTTGACTTTGATGGAGTCTGCTAGGCAGCTGCATGTCAACGAGACCGAGAAAGCAATAGAGATAGAGAATAGAAAACACAATTTGGCGATTGATAAATGCTACCCTGTCTTGTCATCTTGTCCTGCTAAGCCGACAGAGGACCCTGAAAAGGATCCTCTGTTATCTTATCTGTTGAGTTCACCTCCACCGTATGCACAGGGTATTACCGCACCACAGTTACTACCTGTTGTACAGCCAGCTGCTGGTCAGCATGGAATAGGTGCTCCACTTCCTTTGAATCCAGCTCCTGTCTTTCCCGTGATCAATGATCCTACGGCACCCCCTCTCCCTGGGTCGCCTATTCCGCCTTTGCCTATCGTTTCGCAAACTGCTTTACCTACTACTCCTACCCTTACTACTTCATCTGCTTCAGCTGCCCTGTCCCCAAGCCCTGTCATTCTGACTCCGCTTTCCGTTCGTCGGAAGATAACCGACTCTGTAACTAATATCTTAACTCCTCTCTACAGGTCTTTAATTGGGACCCCCGTTTCTGACTCTATACAGAGACGTAGCCAGCTTCCTGGTCCCGAGGAACGAGACACGTTAGATTCGACAGCTCTTAGGTGGATGTCGAAAGCTGCGAAGTATGATGCACGAAGAGTGTTAGACACATTTATGCAATGGAATGAACCGACTCAATGTTATGTTTTTGACGTGATGTGTTCTCTTGTGCGTGAAGAATGGGAAGATGATGACTTAGATTCCGTCCCCTCGGATTTAATAAATATTCAGCAGAAATTCGCCGCAGGAATGGTGATAGGTTCAGAAGTAGGGAGAGCGATAGAATTGATTTTAGCTTATAGGGATGAGTCCCCTTTTAGGGCGACAAGAGACCCTGATGGTACACCGATAACTAGGAAAAGACGAGGTCAATATCCGATGAGGGAAGTTCCACCGATATGGCGTGATGCAGTTCAAGCTGATGCGGCTCAGGGTATTCTAGCTGCTCCGGCACAATTCCAGAGAGTGTGGATACACATCCCTTGGAAACGGGCTGAAGTACTAGCAGTAAAACAAGCATTACCAGATCCTCGTAAGAATCCTGCTGGTTATTACAAAGAATTAACGCAGACAGTCCAAGCGTGTATCATGAATTTGGCAGACATTGAAATGCTATTTGGTAATGTAGTACCACAGCCTATATGGGCTAAGATTCGGCAAGAGAACCACCCAGTCGCCTTAGGAGGTGATTGGCCAGCTATCATAGCGGCAGACGCACAGCAGGTTGGCGGAGCTAAACCCGAACCTCTGATTGCTGACTTACCTGGCAGAATAATTAACCTGATGAAAACGCTGATGCCAGCGTTACGAGTAAATTGGGATAAACTATCAGCATGCAAGCAAAAGAAGGACGAAAGCGTCTCTGACTTCTTCACTAGATTTGAAGAGACTTTCGTAGACCACAGTGGGCAAGATATGAGTACCGAGGGAGGTCAGAGGTTGTTTGTTGACAAGTTCGTGTTTAATTTACTACCTGAGCTTAGTAACAAGTTAAAGGATTCTGAAAGTGCATGGGCAGTGTCGACGACAGCACAGATACTTGCAACTGCACAGTATTACGAGAATAGAGAGAAAGAAGAGAAGGAAAAGTCAGAAAAGAAAACAAAAGATTTAAAAACCAAAGTCCTTTTGCAACAGGCATATCCGCCTCGTTCAAATAAGTCAGACTCACAGCAGCGACCCCAGTTTCAGCAGCAGCCACAATTCCAGCAAGGGACGGCCCAAAGATTTAATTATAGTTTTCCCCGACAACAGTTAGCATGGAATCAGTGTGCCTATTGTAAAAAGGAGGGTCATTATAAGAATGAGTGTCCAGTACTACACCCACAAACTAGTGGTGTCCCAGCTCAGAAAGGTAATGTTGGATTTATGCAAGATCCTAGAGGTAGAGGACGTGGTACGATGACACCACAGGCTGATCGCCAATCGAATTATTTCGACCAGCGAAATGTGCAACCTACGCAGCCAGGTAGATCTCCGCAGTATCATGTTGAAGATTACTACGATCATAATGAAGAGATTCATAGAAGCGAGCAATAGGACAGCCGCAGGCAGAGAGAGGGAGTAGTATCAGTTCCAGTTGATCAGAGTGGACCTTATGTCGCAGTAGCTACCTCAGGCGTGGTCGAACCGTTTCTGTTGGATACTGGTGCGGCAAAAAGCTCAATCATGCATGCGAAACTCCCTGGCGCACCTTTGTCCGGCTTAACGAACACTTCAGTAGGTTTCTCAGGCGCCCCTGTTCACAATCCTGTGTCCAATCCTTTATCTATCTCTGTTGGGCCATGCAAGTTAGAAGCACCCCTTATCCTAACTACTGGTTGTAATGAGAATCTCCTTGGTTTAGACCTGTTGAAACGCCTGCATGCGACACTGTACTGTTCTCCTTCGGGAGTACAGCTCACATTAGGAAAAAGAGTAATCTCTCCGATGTACATGTCGATGGACAAGCTCCCACCGGAGCTACGTTCTCTCCCTGATACTCTTTGGGCGACTGGTCCAAACGATGTAGGCCTCTTGGAAATTCCCCCTTACGTGGTAAGTCTGAAAGCTAATGTTAAATTTCCACGAATCCCACAGTATCGGATTTCAAACGAAGGTGAACAAGCACTCTTGCTGATTGTGAAAGACTTGATACAGAAAGACGTGATTGAGGAAACTAGAGGAAACGTCTGCAATAGTCCTGTCCTGCCGATTTTGAAACGCACTGACCCTTCCAAACCTCCAATCTACAGATTTGTGATTGACCTCAGAGAGGTAAATAAAATTGTGATTCCACAGTTCCCAGTGGTACCAGATATCACCGCATTGTTGACGTTGATTCCTGCATCGGCATCATGGTTTACGGTGATCGACTTGAAAAATGCATTTTTTAGCATTCCCATAGCAGAAGAAAGTAGAGACATTTTTGGTTTCTCCTTAGGAGGACGCAGTTTCAGATTCAAACGCGCTCCACAAGGTTATTGTGAAAGCCCTTCAATTTATAGCCAAGCATTAAAAAGTCAATTAGACGCTCTTGTACTTCCTCATGGTGTTGCTCTGATCCAATACGTAGACTATCTTTTATTAGCCGCTGACGACAAGGAAACTTGCAAAGCAGCTACAATTTCTTTATTGCGTCACTTGTCAGACCTACATCACAAGGTGTCACCTTCTAAACTACAATATTGTTGCCAAGAAGTGACCTACTTAGGTCATCTTTTGTCAAAGGAGGGAAGAAGGTTGACCCCAGAGAGAATCAAAGCAATTTCACAGATGACTGTACCAAGCACACAAAGAGAAGTGCGTGCGTTTTTGGGTATTACGTCATACTGTAGGCAATGGATCCCAAATTTTTCTCTCATGGCGAAACCATTGGTAGCCCTGACTGGAAAAGGTGTCCCAAGCCCTTTGCCATGGTCTGATGAATGTCAACAGAGCTTCTCCGACTTGCGTAATGCGCTGTGTTCAGCTCCTGTGTTGGGTACTCCTGACTACAGTAAGCCGTTTACTCTATATGTCCACGAAAGAGAAGGTTGTGCATTGAGCGTATTAACGCAACAATTTGGCGACAAGCAGCGGCCCTGTGCATATTTTTCATCCACGTTAGATCCGGTAGCCAGAGCATTGCCAAGTTGTTTGAGAGCCACGGCAGCAGCCGCAGTGTCTATTCGACAGTCTGCCGGATTAGTCATGAACAACATGCTAGTAGTCATGGTTCCACATGCTGTGGATACACTCATGAATCGAACAAAAACTCAGCACCTCACCAGTGCTAGATTATCAGGCTATGAGCTGACACTATTGGCAAGTCATATTCAGATCAAGCGATGCAACATATTGAATCCAGCAACACTGTTGCCGACTGCTCAGGAGTCGAGTGATTCAGAGCCCCATGATTGTTGTTTCAGAACTGAAGAAGAGACAAAAGGTAGAATTGATTTAAAGGATACTCCGTTATCAGACCCAGACGGCACGTTATATGTCGATGGGTCCTGCTTTAAACTCCAGAATGGTGACGTGACGGCCGCGTATGCAGTTACGACTTTGAGTACGATTGTTGAGGCTGCAAGAGTGAGTCAGAATTCTGCCCAAGCAGCAGAATTAATTGCATTGACAAGAGCGTGTGTTTTAGCTGAGGGAAAGAGAGTGAATGTGTTTACTGACAGCCAGTACGCCTTCGGCGTTGCACATAGTTTTGGGCGTCTCTGGAAAGAAAGAGGTTTTCTCACGTCTCATGGAACTAAGATCCAACATGGACAGCTAGTCAGCGATCTATTAGAATCCCTGACCCTACCGAATGAAGTTGCGATTGTGAAGTGCAGTGCACATCGAAAGATTACGGATGATGTTGGCCGAGGGAATGCATTTGCCGATGAGGTTGCCAAAGAAACAGCCAAGAACATGACGAGCCGAATGTATGTTGCAACGTCTGCAAGATGGATTGCTGAATCAGGAATGTGTGAGAATACGATTGACAGTGTGAAAGCAATCCAAAATGAGGCAACTGAAAATGAGAAGAATGAATGGAAGGAGAAAACGGGTAAAATGGATCCAAGTGGATGTTGGATTGATCGGTCTGAGCAGCAACGTTGGATGTTACCTGACGCGTATGTACTTGCGGTAGTCACGATGGCGCATGGAGCTGCGCACATCAGTTCGAAAGGGATCTGTAAAATGTTAGCTCCAGTATGGAAGAACGATGGAATTACTAAGTGTGCGGAAAGAGTGGTGAAAAACTGCATGGTATGCCTGATGCATAATCCTGGCAAGGGAACCCCAACCCCAACTGGTCATTTTGCTCCCCCTTCTTGTCCCTTTGAAGTGATTCAATTGGACTATATCCACATGGACAGGTGTAACAATCTTAAGTATGTCCTAGTGGTAGTATGTGCCTTTTCAAGATGGATTGAGGCATACCCATTAAAGGATAACACTGCCATGTCCACTGCCAAAATCCTCCTCAAAGAGTACTTCCCTCGGTATGGTATGCCACGGATTGTTTGGTCAGACAACGGAAGTGAGTTTGTAGGGAAAGTTATGAAGAATGTGTGTACAGGTCTAGGAATTGTACAAAAATTCCACAGTGCAAATCATCCACAGTCAGCAGGTTTGGTGGAAGGGTACAATGGTACCCTGAAACTGAAACTTGCGAAAATTCAAGCTTCCACTGGTCTCTCTTGGCCAGACGCACTGCCTTTAGCTTTACTGTCCACCAGAGCGACTGTACACTCTCGAGTAGGGCTTAGCCCATATGAGATTGTGTTCGGTCGTCCTGCTAATGTTTGGGGAGTCCCTAGGCCAAAGGAATTCAAACAGATCGAATACCCAATGTTGATTGATTACCTTTATGACTTGACTGCTAAACTGAGCCTTATTCATCAACAGGTATTCGAATCCTTGCCTAAACTGCCGGAGAGTCCAGGCCGTACGTTGAAACCCGGCGACCAGGTGGTAGTGCGGAACTTTGAACGCACTCGAAACCTTCAGACAAGATTCGTGGGCCCGTTTCAGGTCCTCCTCGTAACCAGAACTGCAGTACGGCTAGCTGGAAGGAAGAATTGGGTGCACGCCAGCCACACAAAGCGTGTTCCTCTTCCACTCCCCTATGACAACTGGGTTAGACGAGGAATTGGTGTGTCCGAAACAGAACCTGTTCCTAGGCACATCCCTTTCAGTGATGCAGAGTACCTAACGGACCATCCACGAACCGAAACGCAGAACTTTGGCACCTCAGCAGAAACCGCTCCTTTGAATCCTGAACCAAGTATTGCACAAAGTGAACACTTGTCTCCTGTGGAGTCGAACATTTCTGCACCTGTGGACCAGCTATTTCAAGACCAAACAAGACCCGGAAAGTACAGATATAATCTACGTTCTCATGTTATGAACTAATGACATTGCGTTGTTGCCCTTCTGTTTAAAGACTGTAAAACTGGTTTGATCATACTGCATTCCAGTCAATCAGGAAGTTTGCTAAAAAAAAATTATTTTTGTTTCTTTCACCTTGCCATCTGGGTTACCGTAGGGTCGTAACGTGTGCCTTGTTTTAATTTACAGGGAATCAGACATTAGGTCGGTTTCTTCTGTTTGTCTTGGGAACTCCCAGGATAAACAGAGGTAAGTTTTTAACAGGTACAAACCATCCGTTGCGAACGGTTATAGAAGATGGAGCTTCCTGAATTACGACGGGTTAAAGTCTTAAATGTGCACAAGACAAAATTATATGACATATTGTATAGTAAATGTTTCCTAATGCATTGATTGTTTTTATAACTCTAGTAGGCGGAATTATTTTTGGTATTCAATTGATCTTTGCGCCTGTTACGTCCACAGTATCTCCCCATATTTCTGTTTCCCCAACTATTGGTACTATTCACTCTTTCCACCCTTTTCCTGCTCACGAGCAAGCTTGACGCTCTGAGTTTATAAATAACACTTTCATTCAGCTCTTGCACCAACATCAACTAGTGGTTAACACAACAAACTGCTGGGTATGTGGCCTGATACCACATACCATGGACAAGGGCATCCCTTATTTGGTTCTGCCTTTCAGTTATAATGGATCATTCTGGGCATTTCAGACCATGTTCGCCTATGCTCTAGAGACCTACCCTCCACGACCTCCGCGTTCCACCCGGTATAACTCTGCTAATAGAGCCTTGGTAAAAGGAATCACTGATATGGTGAGAGATGTCACTAATACTCCGTACATTCCCAAGGATGAGTTGCGAGTTTACATGGGGTGGAACATTACAGAATATGGCATCACTCTGGGTGAGAACAAACGTAAGAGCTCAACTCCGATCTGGGTCGTACCCCACCAAGGTCAGGTCTGTTTGCAAGGGAATGGGAGGAATCCGAAGGCTCGACTGGGGAAGAGTGACTGCATTGAAACATACGTGTTCCCGTCACAATCTTCCCCTGCATTCTTAGCCGCTAAGGGTACCTATTTTGTTTGTCAAGACAGAGCATATACATGGCTGCCCGCTGACTTCTCAGGTTCATGTTATATCGCTCAATTGTTACCTCCGACATACACTGCTGCACCGGACTATCACAAAACGAGAGTTGTGAGAGGTGTATTCAGTAAAGAGGATACTGCTGGCCAAGAAGCCGGAGACTTTTTCAAAGGTTTCCTCCCGTTCTGGGGGCCTATGGTCAACAGTAGAAACCTGCGTCAACTAACACGAGTAGTTGAATCCATCATTATTGAAACTACAGGTGCCCTTAGTAACCTGACAGCTGAGCTTCAAGCGGATCGCCTCATGACGTTACAGAACCGTATGGTTCTTGACGTGTTACTTGCAGATCGAGGTGGGGTATGCAAAATGATCCAATCAAGTTGCTGCGTTTTCATCCCAGATAATGCGCCAACAGTATACAAGGCCATCTCTAAGTTACACAAAATCTCCGACTCCATTCACGTAGAGGAAGGTGACTGGTCACTAATGGGATGGTTCTGGAACCTGTTATCTGCATGGGGGTGGAAGGTTCTAATGGTCATTGGTGTTACGTTAGTATTTTTATTCTCGTGCTGTCTCATTATTCAGTGTGGCCCTGCCTTATGTAGCGTTTGTGTTTCATGATGCGTAAGAAGACCACCTGTTTTCAGAGATACGCCACGGGATAGAGCAATGCTACAACAACATATCAGTGACCTGATGAATATAGAACTGGACTCTGACATAGAGTGAGTTGTTGCCTATGTAAGGGCAAAAGGACGGTCTGAGGTTCTGTAGCGATCCGAACCTGTGAATTCGGTATCATAGTACTGACACGATTTTGGTACCAATGAACCGCAAACGATCCATTGTATACGTGACAGTGTTTTCGCTGCGCAACTAGCACGAATTCACTGGAAACTAGGGCATTCTCTCTAAAAGTCACGGCATCCATTTTAGTTACGGCATCCATCTTGTTTCTTGCCCTCACATAGTCAATGAACGGACGATGACCCCGGCAGAGTCACCTTGTTAAGGACACGTAAGCTCGAGCCCCGAGAAAGGCTGATGCTACATGACTAGACAGAATCAAGCTGCCTCCCTTGCCTGAGGCCAGTCCTGCTATACTGGTTCTCGTGTCCGTTGTCCTGACTGAAAGGCCGAAGACGATTGCCCTGCCCGTTTATGATCCATAAACACCTCTTATCCTACATTTCAATCCTTTGCACCTGGCTCTGCTCCTTTCTTTCTGGCCTTTTACAATGGGGAGGTTACGATTTTTATGATGGGGAGGATCAAGTAGAGAATGAAAAACTGTCGAGAGGACCTGATTGAATACCGAAAACCCACAACTAATCATTGTTTGATATTTATTTATTGTCTGTTTGGGATACCGGGTTAGGCATGAGAAATATTCGTGTAATGTTGCCCCAAGACATTTTTCTTGTATTTAAGAAGCAACCCACTTAATGCAATTTGAACAGTCTCGTAGATTCTGCCTCTGTGTGGTTCCTATGATTTCTGTATCCCTGCAGTAAATAAACCTTGGTCTTTGACGCCGCCATCGAGAAGCCCGTGTCTCTGTTATTTGTGCACCGAGACAGGAGGAACTCAGGGGTCTTCGGGTGTTGTTTCCCTGACACCTCTGGACTCTTAAAAGTCCAGAACCTCACAGCGGGCAACCCTACCTTGTTCCTCTAGTAATGCGTACCGGATCGGTTAAAGAGCCGTTAACTAAGACTCTGGCTACTGGAGATTCATAAATGTCAGCCAAAGCGTTGCAGAAATTTGATCCCAGATTTGAAAACTTTGCCACAGCTTTTAAATAAGTCCAATTAACCCAGTCAAAGGTCTTTGCGGCATCTAAGGTCACCACGACCAGAGGGAGCTTGTATGTCGTGGCCAGGGGTATAGAGGCCACCAGGGTATATGTTAAATCTTTTAAAGTTCTACCCGTATAAAACACTTCTGGTCGTAGTGAACCATTCCAGCCATTAATCCATTCAACCTATCGGCCAAAATCTTAGCATAGATTTTATAATCGCTATTCAATAATGATATTGGCCGATAGGAGTCACATTTTTTAGGGTTTTTCCCGTTGTTTTGGAATTAAAGATATAGTGGCCTCATTCCAGGAAGTCGGCACTGTGGACCTTCCGATAAATATGACATTGAATAACCTTGTCAGTATGGGAGTTAGTGTATCGCCCAGAGCCTTATAGACTTCTTGAGGTAGACCCGCAGGTCCTGGAGCCTTCCCTTTCTTGAGCTGCCTAATTACATTCACTATTTCATCAATTTCCATTCCCTTGTTTAGGAGCCTTAGTTTATCTGGAGGAAGGGGGGGTTACATAGTCCTGTCCTAACCACTCTTTTATTTCTTCTTCTGGTGGCTCAAGATCTTCACGGCACACTCTGCTGAAGGGGCTATGAAATGTTTGTTCTATTCCTGTTGTGTCTTCGATTAAGGCACCAGTTTGGTCTATTCGATTCCTCGCTTGCTCTTTCTTCACCTTGGCCAGCAACTTGTTACACCCTTCAATGTACTCAAAATGAGCTAAACGACTGGCCTCCCACCTACTCCTCACCCTATCCTCGATAACTATTGCTTAGACTTAAGTTGCGTTATTTCCTGCTGCAACCTGGCCCTCACCTCTTCCTCTGTATCTGGATCGATTATTGCCTTTTCTAAAAGCACAAAGCCGTTCCTCCTCGGCTAATACTGCTTCATGGCATCTCCTCCTTTTCCCTGCCCCCAGAGCTCCAAATCTTCCCCTTAAAAGGCTTTATAAGCATCCCAGGTTATACCCGGAGAAGCTGAGCCCCAGTTGTCCTTAAAAAACTCCTTAGTCTCTTTACTCAACATTTCAATAACTCCCTCATCTTGGAGGACTGTATGGTCTAAAGTCCACCTAGATTGAGCAGCCTGCTCACCGAACTTCATTTGGAGAATCACTGACGAGTGGTCGGACAGGTGAACTTCCACGTGATCAATACGGTGGGCCTCACCCTTTATATTGCCATCAATGAGAAAATAATCTATTCTCGACTGGTGTTTGTACTTTTTATTATAGAAGGTGAAGCCTTTCTGTGTACCTGCTCTTTGACGCCAAAGGTCGCACAATCCCAGTTGTTCCATCATCTGTTTAATCAATGCTGACATTTTTGGGTTGACCAATGCCCTACTGTGAGATGATCTGTCAAGAGAGTGATTTAGGACTGCATTAAAACCTCCAGCTAAGATGATTGGGTTGGAGGAATTTAATAACTCTGCCATTAATTCTCCCAAGGGATTAACATCATCCTGATTTGGACCGTAGTAGCCTGCCAAAATAAAAGGGCGGGATAAAAATCTAACCTTGGCTACTAACCATCTCCCGGCTTTGTCAGAAGCATAGGACTCTAACCTTGCTTGTACACCTTTTTTGACTAGTAATGCTACCCTTTTGGTTACTGCTGTTTGAGCTGTACATGCTACTTGGGTAATCCAGCTCTTAGACTTAAAAAGTTCCATGCCTTCCTTCTCAGTTAGGTGTGTTTCCTGTAATATTATAATTTGAGCTGGGCAATCCTTTAAATATTGTAAAATTCTTTCTCGCCTCCATCGCACCCTGAGACCGTTTATGTTCCAAGAGAGAATTTTTATAAGACTCTCCTTCTTTTCACCCAACCCTAATACCGACAGAGTGTAATAATAAACCTTTACTCATCCAAGAGGCTTCAGAGGAACTATTTTTTTTTATTTTTTCCCCACTGCTCCCCACCCTGTGCTCCCCCCCAGGAAAACCCATCCCTAAATCTACAAGGCTAAAAGCCATATGGGTCCCCCCTCGGAGCGTAGTTTCAATTTCGTATCTGCGCAAGGTGATATTATATTTATTTAAATATTTTCTTTTATTTTCATTATTTTTCTTTTTTCTTTTTTTTCAAGATTAATTATAAAAAAATTGTTTTTTTTAAATGTAATAATTTTTTTATATGAGACATAGGAAATGACAAGAGACGTTTTTTTTCCCCCTTTTCCTCCGTCTCTATGTGCAAATTTCTTTTCTCATCTATTTCTTTTATTTACATAATCAGGATCTATTCACTGTCCTTTGAGATCATAGATCATAAATCTCCAGCTTGCAGGTCTTTGATAAAGTCGCCGACCTTTTCAGCTGAGTGGAAGATAGACATTTTATTCTTATACATGAGCTTCAGGTGAGCCGGAAATCTTAGCTGAACTGTAGCACCCACGCTTTTAAGTGTGTCCATCCTTTTGCCCAGTTCCCAGTGCCTATTTGAAGTAGTGTTCGAGACATCATATCTAAACTCATATTTAATTCCCTCAACTTCTAATCTTTTTAAGCTCAAGGCTTTTGACAGTAGCTTCTATTTCAAAGAAAAGGTTAAGAAGTTGAGCAAGATCTTTCTGGGTTTTGTCCTGTTAGTATTGAACCTGAAGGGGTCTCTCTGCACCCGTTACAAGTCTTTAGCTATGCCATCCTCTGACTCTTCCATCTGTAATTCCTTTTTAATCAACTTCACCACAAAGGACTTTATATCTTCACCTTTTGCCCTCCGGTACTTTCAAAATCTTAATGTTGTTTCTTCTTTGGAAATCCTCCATCCTTTCTATTCTATCCTGCTGCAACTTTTCTTCTGATTTTAACCTTATTAGTTCTGAACAATTTGACTGTACCTTTTCTCTTAGGGCCCGATTACACAGAACTAACTTAAGACAAAATCCTAAATTTACTACTTTTGGTATTCACAGAAGGCATTTAGTAGTAGTAAAGTTAGGCTTTTGTCTTAAGTCTGTCTTAAGTCTGTCTTAAATCTGTCTTAAGTTTGTCTTAAGTCTGTCTTAAGTCTGTCTTAAGTCTGTCCTAAGTTTGTCTTAAGTCTGTCTTAAGTCTGTCTTAAGTTTGTCTTAAGTCTGTCTTAAGTCTGTCTTAAGTCTGTCCTACTACTTTTGGTATTCACAGAAGGCATTAAGTAGTAGTAAAGTTAGGATTTTGTCTCAAGACAGACTTAAGACAGACTTAAGACAGACTTAAGACAGTCTTAAGACAAACCTAAGACAAACTTAGGACTGACTTAAGACAGACTTAAGACAGACTTAAGACAGTCTTAAGACAAAATCCTAACTTTACTACTACTAAATGCCTTCTGTGAATACCAAAAGTAGTAAGTTTAGGATTTTGGCTTAAGTTAGTTCTGTGAATCGGGCCCTAAGTTCTCTCACCTCTCCCTCTAGCATTGTTGTCCTACAGCCGAGATCCTCTATCTTTTTCTCAAGGGATTCACAAGCCTGTCTAATCTCCCTCTGATTCTCTTCAGAGGTCTCAAATCTATTCTTAATCTCTGCAGTTAACGCCATCAGGAGAGTTCCAGTAGCCGGATCCTCATTCTCCACCTGGTTTAACCTCTGCTCCGGACCCTTACCATCTGGGACATAACTTGCTTTATCCATTTGTTTTGTTGAGGTCTGCCTCTTTTCAACTACGGGCTGTTTGTCAGCGCCTCTCTCTTCTAGAGACAGTGACGCCAAAGCTTGATTTCTGTTTGGTTGTAGATCTTTATTCCAGTCCCCACCTCCTACCAAATCCCAATCTTTAGACACTGCAACCTGATCTGTACACCCCTTTTCCTGAGGGTTCTCCTGCTTGTCCGTTTTTTTATCAGCCAGAGTTGCTGTTTTAGGTAAAATTCCGAAATAGTTTTTCAGAGATGGAGTGACTTTCACTTTTAGTTCTGGCGCGCACTTTCTTATCTTGATTTTCTTTGTGTTAGCTTTAACCTTCACTGATGAGGGCTCTTTGGCTGTGGCAATAGCTTTAAAATATTCGGGTTGTGTATTAACGGAGTTAAAAACTTTATCAGGAAATGTTTTTTCTACCTTCTCTTTTCCCCTCAAGCTCCTCAGTGCGAAGCAAGATAACACCCCCCTAGGGGCAGACCCACTCACCCCTTTTATCCTACCTCTGAGTGCCCACACCCGGGTGCAGTCTGGAGTTTCCCAATCTTCTCTTGCAGCTTCCTCAAGCAGGGGGAGCAGACCTAGCTTTCCTGTCGACTCGCTCCTTTCCCCCACCAGCTGCTTAACTCCCTCGTCAGCTTCCCGATCAGTGTACTCCGTGCTGCAGTTTCCGTGGCCTCCTTTCCCCCGGAAGGGAAGCTGCACTGCCGCCCCTCTACCTTTCTGAAACTCCAGGTCCGCTCTAGACCAAGAGTTGCTGATTGCCGAAGCGGGCGCCACGCCAGACGCCATCTTGCCGCTACTGGTTCACAGCCCCCGCCCGGGAGCCAGCAAATACAATCCTGTGCCTTATTCGCCGTAGATCTTTTTCTTTCGTAAGTGCTAACTAGTTTTCCTTGTTTATGCCTTATGCATCTTGAGAGTTTTTAACATGCCACACAATCGCTCGCCCGAAATACTTCTCCGAGCTCCGAGGTTGCTCCCGTGACCCGCTAACTGCCGGCCGCCATGTTTCCCCCATCGGGGGTCTGCATTGTTGTGTAGATTATAATTGTTCAGGAAGTAACACCTGCCTGGACAACGTCCATCATAATTAGAATACATTTCTTGCTTAATGTGCCACATCATGCAGCTCACTTAGAAAAAGCTGACAGCAATAATTTTACCATACGTCTCCCATTTACCCCTCCCCTGGAGATTTGCAGCATTAATACAGGTTCACTGATCTTCCACCTATCCAAAATATGCATGTGCCAATGAATTTATATGTGGATGCACTCACACTCAACACATGTGATGTCTCTCTGGGGCAGAGTAACATAGGTCGGCTATTTTGGCCTGTGGTGCATTACTCAACACTTATCAGTATGCACATGGTGAGGCAAGGTGCACTTGTATGTCTTAGTTACTGACAGTCTCTGTATTGGGTTGGCCTTGTGCATCCTTCACTGGCACAAGCACAATGCTAATCCATGAGAACTATGGGCAGGATTATCTGGCTAGTATTGATTCAACCAACCAGAATTATCTATTGTTGATTATCTATTGTGTGAGAAGTCATATTTCACATTTAGGACTGATGTTGTAATCTTTACATTGCAACATTCATACTGATATTTGTTACAGTATTTTGTCCTCACATACCTCACACATTCCATTTATATGTGGTAAGATTGTGTGTACTTTGCAAGAACCTTTTGACTATGTGTCTATCAAGAAAATGCATTTTGTTGATACATTCTGACATGACATTAGAAAGGCATGCATTACTCATAACATTGCAATGGATGTAACTGGTGTAGGTGCACATACAAAGGCAGCCTGTGCAATTAAGTTGAGCTCACTCTTCTTCTGCTTAGAAAAAGTGATGTTGGGTGTCATAGGCACATCAATATTGTAGACCTGTGAGGAACAACGATTCAAATCTTATAATGCTTTCTAAAAATATGTATTCTCTTCCAGAGGTTTCTTTCTTCACATTACAACATGTGAGTAGGTTTCTTAAAAAACAAATGTACAAACACATGTCAAATCAATGCAAGTCAAACAAGCTTTGTTTAATTTCATATGTGAATCATAAAAGCACTAAAAATAAATTCCCAAAAATTCATTCAACTTAATAACATCGGTATCAACATTAATAAAATACGCATCAAATTGCAATAACAATTATATTAAATAAAGGTTTTCCTTCTTCTATTAGCTCCCACAGGATATAAAATATTACAATATTTGTGTAAGTAAAAGATTTTGTCTAAAAGATGTTATATTCTGTGGAATCTCAAAGTGCTAAACTTTCCGGCTATCCTTTATCCTTTCCTCTTTCGTATTGCAATTGCTCCAGTAATAACATTTAAAACAGATGTCAACAGAATCCAGAACGAGAAGAAACCTAAAACCTTCTATGTAAGAGCCAGGACAATAACCCCTCAATAGGGGTAATAGAAAAGTGTCTCTCACAGGTTTATGAAAGGGCACAAAACAGGATAAAGTGCTTTGTTTGTCGTGTTGTCTTGTTACAGACACAACAAGAGATTGTTTGCCCAACCACATTTCTGCGAAAAGGGTACCAAAAAGTGCACCAAGGATAGATGGAACCTGGTCAAATACAATCTGTGTTGCTGGTTCATAAGGGAGGCGAGATAACATTGAGGTTGGGTAGTCAACTCACTTATAGTCAAGTGTCCGGAGGAGCTCTGCTGATTCAATGACTGCCATGCTGTGAGCTTGTCCTTGTGCCATATACTGTTTTATTAATAAGTTTTGCTTGTTGGGCCATATTTAAAGGATTGTAGAAAAAATCTATATCATTCAATTCCAGAAACGTACGTTTCAAATTACTAAGCCAAGCAATGGAATCAGCATTAGATAACAGATGACAATCTGATATAATTGACCTTGTAAATTCTAATTCTGGAGTAAGCCGATCTTTGCCCATAAAACCAAGGAGCAAGGCTAAGTCTGTCCTCAATATTTCCTAAACCTAGTTCATAATGGCAAAAGGACGTTTAAATACCATCAAAAGGCTTCGAGTAAATTTATTCTCTACTACCTAGAGCAGTTACTATAGCCCCAAACTCCTGCCCCATAAGAGGCAATCGAGAAATATTTAGCTTTATACAAAGTTAACATCTCTTTAACTGGTTTATGTCCTAAGTGGACAGCATAGCGAAAAAGGGCCTCCACTGCTCTAGAAATCTGCATCGCTCTTAATGTTACTAAAGAGTTCCAGGAAACAGGTTTTAATGCATCATCCATGAGATGAGCAATATGGTCATAAAACTCCTCAGGAACTTGTATGGCTCCTTCCTCACTCACCTGATTAACCCTGCTAATCTCCACTAGGCCTATTCTTTGCTGTCCCTTCTTCGTGACTATACACTGTTTTTTGGATTTTGTCCTTTCCTCCATTCACTTTCATGTCCCCCCTTCTAAATTGATGTTATTTCCTCGCCTACATTCTGGACAAGGAACAGAAGGCTGGTGGCTTGGATACTTGCGGAGTCATTGATTACCACCTTAGGTGAAAGTGGAACTAATAGCACAGGCCCTCTTCAGCTTCAGTCACCACATCCTTTATAAAACCTGTGTGAGGTTGTGGGGGCGATGATAAAGACAATCTTCTCTCGGCTAGTTCAATTTCCTTACCAATAACCCCCACCGCATGCTGCAGGAAACCATCAAGGGTGGTGCTGGTGGGAACTGCTGCAGGGGTTATTCCGCTTCCCCATCATTAAATAACTTACTAGTTTAGGCGGAGCAAAGCAGAACAAATGGCAGTAGTTAAAACAATCGCTCCTCTCAGACTAATAGCACCATCAGTAGAAAATTCCAGATGGTGGATCCAATAGAGTGGGCCCAGCCCAGCCTCACCCAGGCCCAGACGGGCTCAGACCGGCCCGCACTTGGACCAGTTTTTGCCCGTGCACATGCTTGGGAGCGACCCATGTGTGTCCCATACTGCGGAATGCCTCTGCTGTTTTAATGGCGCTCCGGCGCCTTGCGGCCATGCAGCGCCTGCCAGGGAAGCTTGGGGATGGAGTTTCCACCCCAGCATCAGCACTACAATCCAGGCCTGGATGGCAGGAAGACAAAGTTAGAGGCTCACATGTCAAATCATTAGGTATTGTGTATAAAAATACATTAGTTTACACATGTTGCAATGCATTTACATGTGTGCAATGAGATCAGTGAGGAAGAAAAAAATTGCCATTATCAAGTGTTGCATAGTATTTAGGAGCACAAGTAGACAAGATAAACTACTGCACAAACAAAGATTACCATCCTGGGTTTCAAAGAGGGCGGCATGATGTCCTACACAGGACAGTTAGGAAAACTGACCGGGGGCATTCACAAATGTTAATTGGAACTTACTTTGTCAGAAACCTGGGAACTCTACATCTTCCTCCTCTGATGCGTATTCTGCCTTCTCTGGAAGATGTGTTTTTTCAATGGGAGGCAGCTGAGGAATATTACTAGCCTCAGGCAGATACACATCAGAGGCAGAAGATTTAACTTCCATGTTCCCAACAACATGTTTGAGTGCATGTAAGGGAGCATGGCAGTCCATCATTAGCCAATAAAGCAACGACCTTACTATTGAGGGCACTCGTTGATGATATGAAGGAGTCAAGCTTAGCCTCCAGGGACTGGATGGCTGCATTTATGCACCCCAGCTCCCTGGCACTGGTGTAAGATGTAGAAGGCTTTTGTTGTTTTACCTTTTTCAACATGACACTAGCGATGTCATCAATCCCATAGAGCCAAGAGTAGATGTCTGTGATAGCCTTTGTCAACACCTTATGAGGGCTAAGACACCCATTCGCTGCTCGACTCCTACCACTCATCGTTGAAAGGAACTTTGGGATCCTCAGAGTCCTCAGCTGTGATGGTTTATGTCCAGTGTGTGTTGTTTCATCTGGAGACCCAACAATGTTGTCTTTCTTTTCCTGTACCTGAGGAAACAATTCAAAAGTGTCCAGGAGCTGTTGGAAGGTGTCTTCATCCATGGGGGTCATGATGGTGTCCTCAACAGGCTGGGCATCACGATTTGGCTGATCTCCAGGAGGTGTTGCTTGTCCCTCTGGAAAGCAATAGAAATATGCTATAAAGATTCCATGATTGATTATCACATAAGTGATTTCTGTAACATTTGGACAGTATATTTCTTCACTTCCAAGTACAAAGGGGCATGTGAAACATATGTTTCTACAAGTGAATACGTCCATGTTGTACTATTGTTGCTTTTCACATGGCAATACATATACGTTATTCACAGTTCAATCAAACAATCAATCATGGAATTGTCAACCGTGCTACTCACCCATGAGCCTCTCAAGGCGCTGGGGGGGGGGGGGGGGGGCAACAGCTCCGTTCAGACAAAGAGTCAGGTCTTCAGGGTCTTCTTGAAGGTGTTCAGAGAGGGAGCATGCCTGATGTCGATCATGAGCATGTTCCAGGTCTTGGTAGGGGAACGCTCTTCCGCCCGTTCTGGTTCTGCCGAGGTCGGCAGATCAGAGGTTTCTCTTGGGTATGTGGAAAAAGATTCTCTAGTTGAGGTATTGGGGCCGGGAGTTATGGAGGCATTTGTAGGAGTCGGTGAGTATCTTGAAGGTTACCCTCTTCTCGACATGGAGCCAGTGGAGGTCTCGCAGGTGTTGGGTGATGTGTTCATGTTGAGGGATGCCAAGGATAAGTCTGGTGGCGGTGTTCTGTATGGTGTGGAGTTTGCGGAGCAGTGACTTGTTGATTCCGGGGTAGAGGGCGTTTCCGTAGTCCAGTCTGCTGGTTATGAGTGTGTGGGTGATAATATTTCTTGATTCAGGGGGAATCCATTTGAAGGTCTTGTAAAGGATGCAGAGGGTGTTGAAGCAGATGGAGGAGATGGTGTTGATCTGTCGGGTCACGTCGAGGGAGTTGTTGAGTACGATGCCGAGGTTCCGAGCGTTGTCAGTGGGGGTGGGGGTCTTCCCAGGGTGGTGAGCCACCAGATGTTGTCCAATGTGGTGGGAGAGGGTCAGAGGACAAGGACCTCTGTCTTCCCTGAGCTGAGCTTCAGGCAGCTGCTGCTCATCCAGGATGCAACATCCTTCATTCCTTCCTGGAAGCTGAGTCTGATGGTGATGGGATCCTTGGTGAGGGAGAGGATGAACCGGGTGTCATTGGCGTAGGAGACTATGTTGAGTCCGTGCTGTCTGATGATGGCGGCGAGGGGGGCCATGTAGATGTTGAAGAGTGTTGGGCTGAGTGACTATCCTTAGGGTACTCCACAGTTCATCTCTGTGGGATCATAGAAGAAGGTTGGCAGTATGATCCTTTGGGTTCTGCCGGTGAGGAAGGAGCGGAACCATTTGAGGGCGTTTTCCTGTATGCTGGTGTTGTGGAGACTGGTGGCAAGTGTGTGGTGGGAGATGGTGTCATAGGCTACGTAGAGGTCGAGTAGAATCAGGGCCGCTGTCTGGCCGAAGAGGGTGCAGATGTCATCTGTGGTGGCAAGTAGTGAGGTTGCTGTGGAATCTGAATTTGGGAGGGGTTGAGGATGGAATTCTCTTCGATGAACTTCGTTAGTTGGGCGTTGACGGTCTTCTCAGTGACTTTGGCCACGAAGGGGAGGAGGAAGATGGGTCAGTAGTTCTTGAGGTCCGAAGGGTCTGTCGAGGGCTTTTTGAGCAGGGTCTTGACTTCTGCTTATTTCCAGTCAGTGGGGAAAGTGCCGTTTCAAAGGTGGTGTTGATGGTGCATCGTAGTTCTGGTGCGATGGGGGTGGCAGCTCTGTGGAAAATGTGTGGAGGGCAGGGGTACGTGGGTGTTCCTGAGTGGATGCCTTTCATGGTCGATTCTGTGTCTTCAGTGGTGGCTGGGGTCAAGGCGGAGATGGTGGGTTGGTTGGCGTTGTTGGAGTGGGGAGTGTTTTCAGAGTCCAGTGTCTGTTCATTGAAGTTGTCGTAAAGGGACTTGATTTTTAGGTGGAAGTAGGAGCTGAGCTTGTTGCAGAGGTCCTGGCAGGGGGTGATGTCCGTGACCTCAGTGGGGTGTTTGTTAAATTCTTAGATGATGCTGAAGAGTTCCTTCGGGTTGCTGGAGTTGGCAGTGATCTTGCGCTGGATGAAGGTTCGTTTGGGTGAGCTGATGAGTTGGTGGTATTCTGTCATGCCATTCTTGTATGTGGTGCAGTCTTCCAAGGCTTTGCCAATTCTTCTTGAGATGTCTGCAGGTGCGTCTAGATTCTAGGAAGTTGGTGGTGAACCAGGTGGCCTTTCTGAGGCACTGTCTGTCGGGGCTGCGAAGGGGAACAAGTTTGTCCATGCAGTTGGAGATCCATCTGTGTAGTTCTTTGGCTGCGAGGTTGTCATTGGTCGAGGTGGAGGGGGCACTGCAGTTGAGGGTGGAGTTGAGGTGCTCCTTTGTGATTTTGCACTAGTTCCTTTGTGGTAGTTGGGGTGCAAGTTTGGGGGTGGAGGGTTTGTCGACGTGGAAGTGTACGCAGTGGTGGTCCGTCCAGAGGGGTTGCATGGTGTGGCTGAAGTGGACGTTGTTTCCTCCTGCGAAGATGGGGTCGAGAATGTGTCCTGCCTTGTGGGTGGGGGTGGTGACAAGCTGTTTCAGTCCGAGGTTGGTGGGGTTGTCCAGGACGGTGGAGGAATTGGGGTTGTCGAGGTTGTTGAGGGGGAAGTTGAGGTGACCGATGAGTATGTAGTCCATAAAGGCAATGGCGAGGGGGCAACAAGGTTGGCGATGGAAGTGGTGAATGCTGTTTGGCATCCCAGGGGCCTGTATGTGAGGGTGCCTAATAGGGTGGATCTGGGGCTGGTGTGTATCTGGAAATGGAGGTGTTCGGTGGTGGACGGAGAGTCGTTAGTGCTGGAGGTGGTGAGTCGGAGGGAGTCCTTGTGTGCGATGGCGTGGCCTCCTACTGGGCATTTAGGGCAGTCTTTCCTCTAGATCTTGTATCCATCGGGGATGGTGGTGGCGATATCGGGGGTGGTGGTGGAGTTGGTCCAGGTTCCCGTGAAGAAGGTGAAGTGGGGCGAGAAGTTGTCGAGGAGGTCCCAGAACTCTATTGCGTGTCTGTGCTGGGAGCGAATGTTGAGGAGGATGCACTTCAGGGCTACGGGGGCGTTGGCTTCTGGCGTGGGGGCGACGGCAGTGGGAGTGCAGAGGGTGCTGAAGGTTCGGCAGCAGTGTCGGCATGAGAACTGGCCCTGGGTAGATTTCAGTGTAGACCACTGGCAGTTGTTGTTTCCTCCGGAGTTGATTGCGAGGAGGGCGGCAGAGTCGTAGCGGTGGGTGGTCAGAGATCCTGGGTTCCTGGCGCTGGTTGCGGTCGAATGCAGCGGCTGCCATTAAATAGGGAAGGGGAGGGAGGTGCAGCTGGGAGGCGGGGTGGGAATTGGCAAGGGGAGGGGCCGCAGGAGGTCAGCAGTGGGAAAAGTGCTGCGAGAACAAACACTAGGAACAAAGAAATGGCAACAGGCACAGAAAATGAAAAAAAGAAAAAAGAAAAAAAATAAGGGTCAACACAGTACTACAATAACGATCATCAGCGTCAACACAATACCACAATAACAGTCACGATGAGGCTGGCGATAGGCAGAAAAACCAGGGAACAACACGCAGGTAGGCAGCAGGTGGACCTCGAACACCTACCGGGAGAAGGTGGCAGCAGCGAGCAAAGCAACAGCAGAGCTGCTGGGGTGGAGAGCGGGACTCTGGCCACGAGGTTAGAGGTCCTGCTCAGTTGTCCCCGCAGCAGCCGACATTAAATAGGGAAGGGGAGGGAGGTGCAGCTGGGAGGCGGGTGGGAATCAACAGGGGGAAGGGGCTGTGGGGGGTCAACGGCAGGAAAAGTGCAGCGAGAACGGACACTAGGAGCAAACCAATGACAAGAGGCACCAAAAATGAAAAAAGGAAAAAAAATAAGGGTCAACACAACACTACAATACCAGTCATAAGGATCAACACAATACCACAATAACAGTCACAATGAGGCTGGTGATAGGCAGAAAACAGGGTACAACACGCAGGCAGGCAGCAGGTGGGCCTCGAACACCTACCAGGAGGAGGTGTCAACCACAGGCAAAGCAACACCGGAGCTGCTGGGGTGGAGAGCGGGACTCTGACACACAACCTCAGTATTCACTATGGGGCCTATTTGGGTAGATTAACACAACATAAGGCAACAAGGCAGCTTACTGCCCTGTCCTCCCCTCCCTGAAAGAGTGAGTGCAGGAATGGGCCACATTTGACATGTTACAGTACATTTTTGCTGTCTGCCTGCACTGATGCAAATCTGGCTTTTTAGCACCATTGCAGAGACCGTTGGACCATGTAGCAAGGGTGCCTGCATTTGCTCTAGCCATCAGTTTGTGACCCAGCACTAGTCAAGAGATGCCATGTATTGTTATACCTCACACTATCCTGCACTCTGCCTTTCACACAGAAGTACATACCAAGCTGCCTTGCTGTACTATCTTGCATGCAATTTGTGCATTATTGCACCCGAAGGTTCATATTTCACAAACATCCACACAACATTACACAGCAAGCCACCTTGCTGCACTGCATGAAAGGAGAAGGGCCTGTACATGCCATGATTCCAATTTTTCTGGGCAATCCTGTAGTTCGTAGCACACACACAGTGAACTCCAGACTCCACAACAGTATGAACTGAGGAGCATCTCTAAAGTGGAGAGCCTCCTTCATAATTGGAAGTATGCAACAGCTTAATGTCACTCCATTGCCTCAGAAACCAAGGAGCTTGTCTGCAAATTCCAGCAAATCTCTTCACTCAGCCCCACTCTCTTGAACTTGTACATAACTCCTCTGGCAATCTTCATTCAGACCTACTGACTGTACATCATCTCTTACACTGATGACACCAATTTCACACAATAACTCACAGGAGACACCAACACCATCAACAGTTGTTACATTACGCCATTGACCAACATGGTTAACAGTATGTGAGATTAGTTGCTCATATCCAGCCTGACAAGTTAGAAGTGGTGACATTATGCAACATGTAATCACCCTGGTTGCCCACATGAACTAGGCCCAAACCACTCACCCTTCAAACACCCCAGATACCTGTCCATCATCCTGGAAACCTACCTCACCATGAGACTTCAAATTGCCTCCATCTGCTTTCACATTATTTGCATGGTCGGACATTTCTTCATATGGCTTCCTCCTTACACCTGTAAGACCATCACCCAGGCCCTCGTCACATGTAGACTGTTGTACACCAATGCCCTCTACTACAGCATCTCTACACACCTGCTACACAAGAGGCAAACTATCCAACACACGACAGTCAGATTATTGCTCAGCATACCTTGCGGTACACACATCACATGTCACCTCAGAAAAGTACATTGCTTCCCCATTCAGACACACTGACAGTTCAAGATGCTTATTCACACCTAGGAGGCACTACACTACCAGGGACCCACCTAGCTGACACACCATCTACCCTTCCACCAACCAATCATGTACCTCTGCTCTGCATCGCTTGCACTCACCAACACCCCCATATCCATATGAACAAGACAGGAGGTAGGGTGTCCTCCTACATGGCAGGCTACAACTGGAACAACCTCCCCAACACATCAGGTTGCTGCGTCAAATATGGATGTGTACTAGAAACTATGCACCTGGCTCTTTCAGTCATACTACTTGTAGTGCATGCACCTACTCAGCACCTGGAGACCCTCTCGGTGACACATTGATCCTCCACATAGTCACATTGACTAAATTTACATTACAGTACACTTTTGGCTGCCTGGCCCCAACCCAAGCCATGATGCAAGGGGGTCTACATTGGCTCTAGCATTACTGCCTAGTTTCCAATGTCCATGCATGATGTGCTGCTTCAGTCCAGGCTTTGTATTCTGTAACTTGTAGTCCTGTTTTGTGAAGGGATGAAGGACACTACAAGTTCCAGGAATGAAAGGAAATACCTTGACTGGGGCAGCACATCATGCATGGACCTGGTAAACTTAGCAGGGCTGGACTGGGCTGCTAAAATTGGTATTGCCCAAGGAAATTATAGTTATGTGAAGGATGACTTATGTGGAGCATTCTTGCCCTTTCCCTTTCACACAGTCAGCATAACAAAAGGTGTTGCTGCTTTGCCCTGCAGGGCAGTTTGCTAATATATGGTCCCTTGTTTTCACTCCCCCTGTAGTTCTTGCTGGTCTTCTACTTTAGCACTGCCTGCCCTTCCACTCCAGCCATCAACTCTGTTGGAATGAGGAATGTCGCCTGCTTCTCCAATGGATCCAACTCCTCCTGGACATTAGGTCCTCCTCCGGTCTTCAGGGCTTCCTTAAGCTTCCTGGGCAGTTTCTCTTTGGTTCTGCACTTGTAGTCGTGCCACCTCTTCTTGCACTCCAGAATGGTCCTTTATGTTTCTTCTACACCGTTTATTTTGTCCACTATGGATTGCCGAATGGCCTCCTTCCCCCTTAACCCCTTCAGTGCCCATGACGAGCTGGACTCGTCATGGAGCACAGTCGCGCTGTGCCCATGACGAGTCAAGCTCGTCATGGGACCCACCCTTGGGGAGGGTGTATTAGTGCATCTGTGCGGTAGGTAGGGTGGGGGCACAATGTTGGGGGGGGGTGGAAATGTGTTTTTGAACACTCTGCTTTGTTCCTGCGCTTGGATCGTCCAAGCGCAGGCGATTTTATGTGAATTGTAAAAAAAAAAAAAAACGCTCGTTTTCGTTTCTTTGTCGTTTTTCACCTGGGGGGTGCTGCTAGCGTGGGATGGGGGTGGGGGGCGAAATAAAGTCAGTCCTACGGGTTCCAAAGTGGCCAGATTGATTTTATTTGATTACAAAAACACCAGCATCAGAGTTTGCCAGTGCAGTGTGACTTTCGTTTTCTCGTGTAACTTTGAACTGCATTGTTGTACCAAGGGGGGGGCGAAAGAAAGTAAGACAGAGGGGTTGCAAAGTGGCCAGATTGATTTTATTTGCTTCCAAGTACACCAGCATCAGAGTTTGCCAGTGATGTGCTTTTTTCGTTTTTTTGTCTTCCTTTGAACTGTATTGTTGTTCCCAGGGGGCAAAGTAAAGTTAGACAGAGGGATTGCAAAGTGGCCAGATTGATTTCATTTGCATCCAAGCACACCAGCATCAGAGTTTGCCAGTGCAGTGCGACTTTCGTTTTCTCAGCCTAACTTTGAACAGTATTGTTGTTCCCAGGGGGGGCGAAATAAAGTTAGACAGAGGGATTGCAAAGTGGCCAGATTGATTTTATTTGCATCCAAGCACACCAGCATCAGAGTTTGCCAGTGCAGTGCGTCTTTAGTTTTCTCGCCTAACTTTGAACAGTATTGTTGTTCCCAGGGGGGGCGAAATAAAGTTAGACAGAGGGATTGCAAAGTGGCCAGATTGATTTTATTTGCATCCAAGCACACCAGCATCAGAGTTTGCCAGTGCAGTGCGTCTTTAGTTTTCTCGCCTAACTTTGAACAGTATTGTTGTTCCCAGGGGGGGCGAAATAAAGTTAGACAGAGGGATTGCAAAGTGGCCAGATTGATTTTATTTGCATCCAAGCACACCAGCATCAGAGTTTGCCAGTGCAGTGCGTCTTTAGTTTTCTCGCCTAACTTTGAACAGTATTGTTGTTCCCAGGGGGGGCGAAACAAAGTTAGACAGAGGGGTTGCAAAGTGGCCAGATTGATTTTATTTGCATCCAAGCACACCAGCATCAGAGTTTGCCAGTGCAGTGTGTCTTTAGTTTTCTCGCCTAACTTTGAACAGTATTGTTGTTCCCAGGGGGGGCGAAATAAAGTTAGACAGAGGGATTGCAAAGTGGCCAGATTGATTTTATTTGCATCCAAGCACACCAGCATCAGAGTTAGCCAGTGCAGTGCGTCTTTAGTTTTCTTGCCTAACTTTGAACAGTATTGTTGTTCCCAGGGGGGGCGAAATAAAGTTAGACAGAGGGATTGCAAAGTGGCCAGATTGATTTTATTTGCATCCAAGCACACCAGCATCAGAGTTTGCCAGTGCAGTGCGTCTTTAGTTTTCTCGCCTAACTTTGAACAGTATTGTTGTTCCCAGGGGGGGCGAAATAAAGTTAGACAGAGGGATTGCAAAGTGGCCAGATTGATTTTATTTGCATCCAAGCACACCAGCATCAGAGTTTGCCAGTGCAGTGCGTCTTTAGTTTTCTCGCCTAACTTTGAACAGTATTGTTGTTCCCAGGGGGGGCGAAATAAAGTTAGACAGAGGGATTGCAAAGTGGCCAGATTGATTTTATTTGCATCCAAGCACACCAGCATCAGAGTTTGCCAGTGCAGTATGACTTTCGTTTTCTCGTGTAACTTTGAACTGCATTGTTGTACCAAGGGGGGGGGGCGAAAGAAAGTAAGACAGAGGGGTTGCAAAGTGGCCAGATTGATTTTATTTGCTTCCAAGTACACCAGCATCAGAGTTTGCCAGTGATGTGCTTTTTTCGTTTTTTTGTCTTCCTTTGAACTGTATTGTTGTTCCCAGGGGGCAAAGTAAAGTTAGACAGAGGGATTGCAAAGTGGCCAGATTGATTTCATTTGCATCCAAGCACACCAGCATCAGAGTTTGCCAGTGCAGTGCGACTTTCGTTTTCTCAGCCTAACTTTGAACAGTATTGTTGTTCCCAGGGGGGGCGAAATAAAGTTAGACAGAGGGATTGCAAAGTGGCCAGATTGATTTTATTTGCATCCAAGCACACCAGCATCAGAGTTTGCCAGTGCAGTGCGTCTTTAGTTTTCTCGCCTAACTTTGAACAGTATTGTTGTTCCCAGGGGGGGCGAAATAAAGTTAGACAGAGGGATTGCAAAGTGGCCAGATTGATTTTATTTGCATCCAAGCACACCAGCATCAGAGTTTGCCAGTGCAGTGCGTCTTTAGTTTTCTCGCCTAACTTTGAACAGTATTGTTGTTCCCAGGGGGGGCGAAATAAAGTTAGACAGAGGGATTGCAAAGTGGCCAGATTGATTTTATTTGCATCCAAGCACACCAGCATCAGAGTTTGCCAGTGCAGTGCGTCTTTAGTTTTCTCGCCTAACTTTGAACAGTATTGTTGTTCCCAGGGGGGGCGAAATAAAGTTAGACAGAGGGGTTGCAAAGTGGCCAGATTGATTTTATTTGCATCCAAGCACACCAGCATCAGAGTTTGCCAGTGCAGTGTGTCTTTAGTTTTCTCGCCTAACTTTGAACAGTATTGTTGTTCCCAGGGGGGGCGAAATAAAGTTAGACAGAGGGATTGCAAAGTGGCCAGATTGATTTTATTTGCATCCAAGCACACCAGCATCAGAGTTAGCCAGTGCAGTGCGTCTTTAATTTTCTCGCCTAACTTTGAACAGTATTGTTGTTCCCAGGGGGGGCGAAATAAAGTTAGACAGAGGGATTGCAAAGTGGCCAGATTGATTTTATTTGCATCCAAGCACACCAGCATCAGAGTTTGCCAGTGCAGTGCGTCTTTAGTTTTCTCGCCTAACTTTGAACAGTATTGTTGTTCCCAGGGGGGGCGAAATAAAGTTAGACAGAGGGATTGCAAAGTGGCCAGATTGATTTTATTTGCATCCAAGCACACCAGCATCAGAGTTTGCCAGTGCAGTGCGTCTTTAGTTTTCTCGCCTAACTTTGAACAGTATTGTTGTTCCCAGGGGGGGCGAAATAAAGTTAGACAGAGGGATTGCAAAGTGGCCAGATTGATTTTATTTGCATCCAAGCACACCAGCATCAGAGTTTGCCAGTGCAGTGTGACTTTCGTTTTCTCGTGTAACTTTGAACTGCATTGTTGTACCAAGGGGGGGCGAAAGAAAGTAAGACAGAGGGGTTGCAAAGTGGCCAGATTGATTTTATTTGCTTCCAAGTACACCAGCATCAGAGTTTGCCAGTGATGTGCTTTTTTCGTTTTTTTGTCTTCCTTTGAACTGTATTGTTGTTCCCAGGGGGCAAAGTAAAGTTAGACAGAGGGATTGCAAAGTGGCCAGATTGATTTCATTTGCATCCAAGCACACCAGCATCAGAGTTTGCCAGTGCAGTGCGACTTTCATTTTCTCAGCCTAACTTTGAACAGTATTGTTGTTCCCAGGGGGGGCGAAATAAAGTTAGACAGAGGGATTGCAAAGTGGCCAGATTGATTTTATTTGCATCCAAGCACACCAGCATCAGAGTTTGCCAGTGCAGTGCGTCTTTAGTTTTCTCGCCTAACTTTGAACAGTATTGTTGTTCCCAGGGGGGGCGAAATAAAGTTAGACAGAGGGACTGCAAAGTGGCCAGATTGATTTTATTTGCATCCAAGCACACCAGCATCAGAGTTTGCCAGTGCAGTGCGTCTTTAGTTTTCTCGCCTAACTTTGAACAGTATTGTTGTTCCCAGGGGGGGCGAAATAAAGTTAGACAGAGGGATTGCAAAGTGGCCAGATTGATTTTATTTGCATCCAAGCACACCAGCATCAGAGTTTGCCAGTGCAGTGCGTCTTTAGTTTTCTCGCCTAACTTTGAACAGTATTGTTGTTCCCAGGGGGGGCGAAATAAAGTTAGACAGAGGGGTTGCAAAGTGGCCAGATTGATTTTATTTGCATCCAAGCACACCAGCATCAGAGTTTGCCAGTGCAGTGTGTCTTTAGTTTTCTCGCCTAACTTTGAACAGTATTGTTGTTCCCAGGGGGGGCGAAATAAAGTTAGACAGAGGGATTGCAAAGTGGCCAGATTGATTTTATTTGCATCCAAGCACACCAGCATCAGAGTTTACCAGTGCAGTGCGTCTTTAGTTTTCTCGCCTAACTTTGAACAGTATTGTTGTTCCCAGGGGGGGCGAAATAAAGTTAGACAGAGGGATTGCAAAGTGGCCAGATTGATTTTATTTGCATCCAAGCACACCAGCATCAGAGTTTGCCAGTGCAGTGCGTCTTTAGTTTTCTCGCCTAACTTTGTAGAGTATTGTTGTTCCCAGGGGGGGCGAAATAAAGTTAGACAGAGGGATTGCAAAGTGGCCAGATTGATTTTATTTGCATCCAAGCACACCAGCATCACAGTTTGCCAGTGCAGTGCGTCTTTAGTTTTCTCGCCTAACTTTGAACAGTATTGTTGTTCCCAGGGGGGGGGAAATAAAGTTAGACAGAGGGATTGCAAAGTGGCCAGATTGATTTTATTTGCATCCAAGCACACCAGCATCAGAGTTTGCCAGTGCAGTGCGTCTTTAGTTTTCTCGCCTAACTTTGAACAGTATTGTTGTTCCCAGGGGGGGCGAAATAAAGTTAGACAGAGGGATTGCAAAGTGGCCAGATTGATTTTATTTGCATCCAAGCACACCAGCATCAGAGTTTGCCAGTGCAGTGCGTCTTTAGTTTTCTCGCCTAACTTTGAACAGTATTGTTGTTCCCAGGGGGGGCGAAATAAAGTTAGACAGAGGGATTGCAAAGTGGCCAGATTGATTTTATTTGCATCCAAGCACACCAGCATCAGAGTTTGCCAGTGCAGTGCGTCTTTAGTTTTCTCGCCTAACTTTGAACAGTATTGTTGTTCCCAGGGGGGGCGAAATAAAGTTAGACAGAGGGATTGCAAAGTGGCCAGATTGATTTTATTTGCATCCAAGCACACCAGCATCAGAGTTTGCCAGTGCAATGCGTCTTTAGTTTTCTCGCCTAACTTTGAACAGTATTGTTGTTCCCAGGGGGGGCGATATAAAGTTAGACAGAGGGATTGCAAAGTGGCCAGATTGATTTTATTTGCATTCAAGCACACCAGCATCAGAGTTTGCCAGTGCAGTGCGTCTTGAGTTTTCTCGCCTAACTTTGAACAGTATTGTTGTTCCCAGGGGGGGCGAAATAAAGTTAGACAGAGGGATTGCAAAGTGGCCAGATTGATTTTATTTGCATCCAAGCACACCAGCATCAGAGTTTGCCAGTGCAGTGTGTCTTTAGTTTTCTCGCCTAACTTTGAACAGTATTGTTGTTCCCAGGGGGGGCGAAATAAAGTTAGACAGAGGGATTGCAAAGTGGCCAGATTGATTTTATTTGCATCCAAGCACACCAGCATCAGAGTTTACCAGTGCAGTGCGTCTTTAGTTTTCTCGCCTAACTTTGAACAGTATTGTTGTTCCCAGGGGGGGCGAAATAAAGTTAGACAGAGGGATTGCAAAGTGGCCAGATTGATTTTATTTGCATCCAAGCACACCAGCATCAGAGTTTGCCAGTGCAGTGCGTCTTTAGTTTTCTCGCCTAACTATGTAGAGTATTGTTGTTCCCAGGGGGGGCGAAATAAAGTTAGACAGAGGGATTGCAAAGTGGCCAGATTGATTTTATTTGCATCCAAGCACACCAGCATCAGAGTTTGCCAGTGCAGTGCGTCTTTAGTTTTCTCGCCTAACTTTGAACAGTATTGTTGTTCCCAGGGGGGGTGAAATAAAGTTAGACAGAGGGATTGCAAAGTGGCCAGATTGATTTTATTTGCATCCAAGCACACCAGCATCAGAGTTTGCCAGTGCAGTGCGTCTTTAGTTTTCTCGCCTAACTTTGAACAGTATTGTTGTTCCCAGGGGGGGCGAAATAAAGTTAGACAGAGGGATTGCAAAGTGGCCAGATTGATTTTATTTGCATCCAAGCACACCAGCATCAGAGTTTGCCAGTGCAGTGCGTCTTTAGTTTTCTCGCCTAACTTTGAACAGTATTGTTGTTCCCAGGGGGGGCGAAATAAAGTTAGACAGAGGGATTGCAAAGTGGCCAGATTGATTTTATTTGCATCCAAGCACACCAGCATCAGAGTTTGCCAGTGCAGTGCGTCTTTAGTTTTCTCGCCTAACTTTGAACAGTATTGTTGTTCCCAGGGGGGGCGAAATAAAGTTAGACAGAGGGATTGCAAAGTGGCCAGATTGATTTTATTTGCATCCAAGCACACCAGCATCAGAGTTTGCCAGTGCAATGCGTCTTTAGTTTTCTCGCCTAACTTTGAACAGTATTGTTGTTCCCAGGGGGGGCGATATAAAGTTAGACAGAGGGATTGCAAAGTGGCCAGATTGATTTTATTTGCATTCAAGCACACCAGCATCAGAGTTTGCCAGTGCAGTGCGTCTTGAGTTTTCTCGCCTAACTTTGAACAGTATTGTTGTTCCCAGGGGGGGCGAAATAAAGTTAGACAGAGGGATTGCAAAGTGGCCAGATTGATTTTATTTGCATCCAAGCACACCAGCATCAGAGTTTGCCAGTGCAGTGCGTCTTTAGTTTTCTCGCCTAACTTTGAACAGTATTGTTGTTCCCAGGGGGGGCGAAATAAAGTTAGACAGAGGGATTGCAAAGTGGCCAGATTGATTTTATTTGCATCCAAGCACACCAGCATCAGAGTTTGCCAGTGCAGTGCGTCTTTTGTTTTCTCGCCTAACTTTGAACAGTATTGTTGTTCCCAGGGGGGGCGAAATAAAGTTAGACAGAGGGATTGCAAAGTGGCCAGATTGATTTTATTTGCATCCAAGCACACCAGCATCAGAGTTTGCCAGTGCAGTGCGTCTTTAGTTTTCTCGCCTAACTTTGAACAGTATTGTTGTTCCCAGGGGGGGCGAAATAAAGTTAGACAGAGGGATTGCAAAGTGGCCAGATTGATTTTATTTGCATCCAAGCACACCAGCATCAGAGTTTGCCAGTGCAGTGCGTCTTTAGTTTTCTCGCCTAACTTTGAACAGTATTGTTGTTCCCAGGGGGGGCGAAATAAAGTTAGACAGAGGGATTGCAAAGTGGCCAGATTGATTTTATTTGCATCCAAGCACACCAGCATCAGAGTTTGCCAGTGCAGTGCGTCTTTAGTTTTCTCGCCTAACTTTGAACAGTATTGTTGTTCCCAGGGGGGGCGAAATAAAGTTAGACAGAGGGATTGCAAAGTGGCCAGATTGATTTTATTTGCATCCAAGCACACCAGCATCAGAGTTTGCCAGTGCAGTGCGTCTTTAGTTTTCTCGCCTAACTTTGAACAGTATTGTTGTTCCCAGGGGGGGGCGAAATAAAGTTAGACAGAGGGATTGCAAAGTGGCCAGATTGATTTTATTTGCATCCAAGCACACCAGCATCAGAGTTTGCCAGTGCAGTGCGTCTTTAGTTTTCTCGCCTAACTTTGAACAGTATTGTTGTTCCCAGGGGGGGCGAAATAAAGTTAGACAGAGGGATTGCAAAGTGGCCAGATTGATTTTATTTGCATCCAAGCACACCAGCATCAGAGTTTGCCAGTGCAGTGCGTCTTTAGTTGTCTCGCCTAACTTTGAACAGTATTGTTGTTCCCAGGGGGGGCGAAATAAAGTTAGACAGAGGGGTTGCAAAGTGGCCAGATTGATTTTATTTGCATCCAAATACACCAGCATCAGAGTTTGCCAGTGCAGTGGGTCTTTAGTTTTCTCGCCTAACTTTGAACAGTATTGTTGTTCCCAGGGGGGGCGAAATAAAGTTAGACAGAGGGATTGCAAAGTGGCCAGATTGATTTTATTTGCATCCAAGCACACCAGCATCAGAGTTTGCCAGTGCAGTGCGTCTTTAGTTTTCTCGCCTAACTTTGAACAGTATTGTTGTTCCCAGGGGGGGCGAAATAAAGTTAGACAGAGGGATTGCAAAGTGGCCAGATTGATTTTATTTGCATTCAAGCACACCAGCATCAGAGTTTGCCAGTGCAGTGCGTCTTTAGTTTTCTCGCCTAACTTTGAATAGTATTGTTGTTCCCAGGGGGGGCGAAATAAAGTTAGACAGAGGGATTGCAAAGTGGCCAGATTGATTTTATTTGCATCCAAGCACACCAGCATCAGAGTTTGCCAGTGCAGTGCGTCTTTAGTTTTCTCGCCTAACTTTGAACAGTATTGTTGTTCCCAGGGGGGGCGAAATAAAGTTAGACAGAGGGATTGCAAAGTGGCCAGATTGATTTTATTTGCATCCAAGCACACCAGCATCAGAGTTTGCCAGTGCAGTGCGTCTTTTGTTTTCTCGCCTAACTTTGAACAGTATTGTTGTTCCCAGGGGGGGCGAAATAAAGTTAGACAGAGGGATTGCAAAGTGGCCAGATTGATTTTATTTGCATCCAAGCACACCAGCATCAGAGTTTGCCAGTGCAGTGCGTCTTTAGTTTTCTCGCCTAACTTTGAACAGTATTGTTGTTCCCAGGGGGGGCGAAATAAAGTTAGACAGAGGGATTGCAAAGTGGCCAGATTGATTTTATTTGCATCCAAGCACACCAGCATCAGAGTTTGCCAGTGCAGTGCGTCTTTAGTTTTCTCGCCTAACTTTGAACAGTATTGTTGTTCCCAGGGGGGGCGAAATAAAGTTAGACAGAGGGATTGCAAAGTGGCCAGATTGATTTTATTTGCATCCAAGCACACCAGCATCAGAGTTTGCCAGTGCAGTGCGTCTTTAGTTTTCTCGCCTAACTTTGAACAGTATTGTTGTTCCCAGGGGGGGCGAAATAAAGTTAGACAGAGGGATTGCAAAGTGGCCAGATTGATTTTATTTGCATCCAAGCACACCAGCATCAGAGTTTGCCAGTGCAGTGCGTCTTTAGTTTTCTCGCCTAACTTTGAACAGTATTGTTGTTCCAAGGGGGGGCGAAATAAAGTTAGACAGAGGGATTGCAAAGTGGCCAGATTGATTTTATTTGCATCCAAGCACACCAGCATCAGAGTTTGCCAGTGCAGTGCGTCTTTAGTTTTCTCGCCTAACTTTGAACAGTATTGTTGTTCCCAGGGGGGGCGAAATAAAGTTAGACAGAGGGATTGCAAAGTGGCCAGATTGATTTTATTTGCATCCAAGCACACCAGCATCAGAGTTTGCCAGTGCAGTGCGTCTTTAGTTTTCTCGCCTAACTTTGAACAGTATTGTTGTTCCCAGGGGGGGCGAAATAAAGTTAGACAGAGGGATTGCAAAGTGGCCAGATTGATTTTATTTGCATCCAAATACACCAGCATCAGAGTTTGCCAGTGCAGTGGGTCTTTAGTTTTCTCGCCTAACTTTGAACAGTATTGTTGTTCCCAGGGGGGGCGAAATAAAGTTAGACAGAGGGATTGCAAAGTGGCCAGATTGATTTTATTTGCATCCAAGCACACCAGCATCAGAGTTTGCCAGTGCAGTGCGTCTTTAGTTTTCTCGCCTAACTTTGAACAGTATTGTTGTTCCCAGGGGGGGCAAAATAAAGTTAGACAGAGGGGTTGCAAAGTGGCCAGATTGATTTTATTTGCATCCAAATACACCAGCATCAGAGTTTGCCAGTGCAGTGTGACTTTCGTTTTCTCGTGTAACTTTGAACAGCATTGTTGTACCAAGGGGGTTGAAAGAAAGTAAGACAGAGGGGTTTGCCAAGTGGCCAGATTGATTTTATTTGCTTCCAAGTATACCAGCATCAGAGTTTGCCAGTGATGTGCTTCTTTCGGTTTTTTGTCTTCCTTTGAACAGTGTTGTTGTTCCCAGGGGGGGCAAAATAAAGTAAGCCATAGGGGTTGCAAAGTGGCCAGATTGATTTTATGTGCATCCAAGTACACCAGCATCACATAGTTTTCCAGTGAAGTGCTACTTTCGTTTTCTGGTCTTCCTTTGAACAGCATTGTTGTTCCCCGGGGGCAAAATAAAGTTAGACAGAGGGATTGCAAAGTGGCCAGATTGATTTCATTTGCATCCAAGTACACCAGCATCAGAGTTTGCCAGTGCAGTGCGACTTTCGTTTTCTCGTCTAACTTTGAACAGTTTTGTTGTTCCCAGGGGGGGGCGAAATAAAGTAAGACAGAGGGGTTGCCAAGTGGCCAGATTGTTTTTATTTGCATCCAAGTACACCAGCTTCAGAGTTTGCCAGTGTATTGCTACTTTCGTTTTCTCATCTAACTTTGAACAGCATTGTTGTTTCCAGGGGGGGCGAAATAATGTAAGACAGAGGGGTTGCAAAGTGGCCAGATTGATTTCATTTGCATCCAAGTACACCAGCGTCAGAGTTTGCCAGTGTATTGCTACTTTTGTTTTCTCGTCTTCCTTTGAACAGCATTGTTGTTTCTAGGGTGGGAGAGGTTACCATTTCTGTAGGTACTGCAATACCTGGTTGATGGGTGAATTGGAAAACACAATGTGCACCATGGTTCTGTGTTTATGGATGTGGTCTACCATACTGCTTATGTTTTGTAAGGATGTAAGCAATGGACAGTGAAACGTTTCCCTTCAGGGCCCTCTAATCATGTCCATAACTTTTCCGGTGAAACCACTCGCTGATTTCTGAATAGGTAGTGAGAGATCGTTTAGGTAACCATGTTGTTTCTGCTTACATTTCACATGCTTGGCATTCCCTAGGAGTTTTTTTTTTTTGTCTGCGTATTACTCTTATCAAGTGCATAATTTGAATTGAGCCACATCCAAGTGTTTATAGCGGGCACAATTAGGTTATAGCTGAAGGCAGTGCGAGTTTCTCTCAGTGGGCAAGTATGGCGTTCAGTGGGGATGTGGCACTATGGCCGGAGCTGTTGAATTTGGAAATGGGGAACCGGGTTCAGCATTCACGACCAGTCCACCACACCACTGTACTGAGGGAGCGCATTCCCATGCTACACCGTAGAAGGCCCCACTGGACCTTAGAAGGCTTGATGTCTTAGCACAAGCAGGTGTAATGTAGTGGTGTCAACTTACAAAAGAGTACAAAGTACAAGTAGAGGTATAAAAGTGCAATAAATGGCAGACACGCAAAACACAGGAACACACTGGGTAGGCACTTCTACGGGCATGGAGAACAGAATTTCCTATAATGTAAAGACTTCCTTCACACAATAGAGAGGGTGTGAATTAAGTTTGGAAGTGTCTTTGCAGGAGGAGAAATTTGAGGTTAGTTTTGAAGGACTGGGAAGAGGGAGGGGGTGGTCCGGAGCTGAGGCTCAGTTCCAGATTCTCGCCGCGTTGCTTGTAAAGGATTGGGCCATCAATCTTTCCTTTTTGAAAGTGGGAGGGTCAAGCAATACATTTTGCGCAGTACGTGATGGTCTAGAGCATTATATGCATATGTTACAATAAAGTTTTTTTTCCTCTTTTTTTTCTAGACTAAAGCTTTTCAACGGTGGCTGTTCTGCAGTTTTGTGTAGTTGCATTGTGTTGGTAAGAAATTTTTTGTTGTTGTATTTACACCAAATGAGTAATAATATAATGTCCGAATGAATTTTTTTGTAAGTGATGTCATAATGGCGGCATATTTAGTTAGTGGTTTGAGCATGAAATTCTTTGCGATGTGTTTTGCATAGTCTTATGTGTAATTGTTTTTCTCTTTCTTTTTTAGTGGGATATTGTTGATCCATACTGTGTCTGTACAGAGTTGGTGGTGGTGAGTAGTTTTGCTGCCTCTGGCAAGTGAGTGGTATTGTTTTGGAGTATATTTGAGTTTTTGATAAAGGTGCTTTTTGCTTATTACTTATTTTACAAAGAGTTTGTTGTTGTTGACAAGTTACATTTATTAGTAAGCAATATGGCTAGCCGTAGAATGACTGCTCAACAGGTGGTCGGTATGCTTCTTGAATCTTCCTCTGATCATGATTATGAGACTGACAGTGCGTCTGAGGGAGAGGAGGGAGGGGAAGATTCTGGCAGTGAGTTTTCACTCAACATGGAATCATCGGATGATGAAGGTACTCTCAGTGCAGATGAAGGTACTCTTGGTGTGGATGAAGCAACTCTCAGTGCGGATGAAGTGCCTGTCTTAGAGGAGGAAACTGCTGTGCCGATGGTGCAAGAGGCATCTGGATTGCAGTCTGAGGCTGCTAGGCTTCCTACTGGAAGTGCTGGACTTTGGGTTGATCCAAACATGGTGCAGCCGGTGTTGCCTGCCTTTAGCGGTGTTGCAGGGTGTACAGTGAATTGTGAAAACTTTTTGCCTATTCAGTTTTTTCAGTTGTTTATGGATGATGTATTTTTGGGTGAGATTGTTGAGCAGACGAATTTGTATGCTGAACAGTTTTTGAGGATCAACAGCGACAAACTTAGGCCCCAGTCTAGAGCTACCCGGTGGACTCCCACATATCTGGAAGAGATTAAGACGTTTTTGGGTTTGACTTTATTGATGGGTGTGGTAAGGAAGCCAACCTTGGCTTCATATTGGTCTACTAGCCCCTTGTTGGCAACTGCCATATTTCCTGCAGTTATGACTCGTAATCGGTATTTACTTTTGCTACGTATGCTGCATTTTGTTGATAATTCAATGGCGTTGCCACGAGATCACCCTGACTGTGACCGTCTTTTTAAGATTCGGCCCGTTCTTGATCACTTTGTGGATCGATTTTCTGAGATCTATACTCCAGGGAAAGAAATATCTATTGATGAGTCTTTGGTCTTGTTCAAGGGCCCTTTGGTTTTTAGGCAGTACATCCCTAGCAAGAGGGCACGCTATGGAATTAAGCTGTATATGTTGTCTGAGAGTAGGACAGGATATGTATTTAATTTTCGTGTGTACACTGGTAGAGATTCTGCCATTGACCCCCCAGGATGTCCGTCCACTTTTGGAGTTGCAGAGAAAATTGTGTGGGATCTTGCTAGGAGACTGTTTAACAGAGGCCACCATTTGTACCTTGATAACTTCTATACTGCTGTGCAATTATTTAAGGAATTGTATAAAGTGGACACTTTTGCATGTGGCACAATCCACTCTAACCGTAAAGCTTATCCGAAAGAGCTTGTTTGCAAAAAACTTCAGAGGGGGCAGTGCAGTTCCTTGCGTAGTGATGAACTACTAGCTGTGAAATTTGTGGACAGGAGGGATGTGTACATGCTGACTACCATCCATGATGAGAGTACTTCACCTGTGGCTGTTTGGGGTCAGGTTGCTGAAGTGCGCAAACCTGTGTGCATTCTAGACTACAATAAGCACATGGGTGGTGTTGACAGAGTAGATCAGAGGTTGGAACCTTACTCTGCTATTCGGAAGGCTTATGTTTGGTATAAGAAGTTGGCCATCCATTTCTTCGAATTAGCAATGTTCAATGCTTTTATTGTGTTCAAGGAGTGTTCTCCTGCGTCAAAGTTGACATTTATTCAGTTTCAGCACTCTGTGATAGCTAGCCTTGTTGTTGTGGAACAGGCAAGTGTTCCTAGATTTGCAGTGGTGGAGGATGTGGTTCGATTGAAAGATCGCCACTTTCCTGATTTCATCCCTCCCACACCGGCAAAAGATTTTCCCACTAGGAGATGTAGAGTCTGTTGGCGAAGAGATAAGCGGAAGGAGACTCGTATGTACTGCTCCGACTGTCCATCTAAACCTGGGCTGTGTGTCCCTGCTTGTTTTAGAGCGTACCATACCCAAAAGAAGTTTTGGGAGCAATCATGAGTGGTAAAGTTAACTGATTGGTTTGTTTTCTTTGGAAAATGTGATTCTGTTTCAAGGTTGGCTTTAGTGCAATGTGTCAAGTTTCTGATTTTGTGTTTGTAGATTTTTATCTATTTGTGATTTGTTTGTGTTTTTATTTTTGTCTAAAAAAATCCTAAATGTGTTGGCAGTGTGTGTGGACTGGCACTTCTTTGGCGGTGTACGTGGAATGGTGCTTGGCTGGCGGTGTGCGTGGACTTGTGCTTGGCTGTTGGCGTGCGTGGCCTGGTGCTTGGCTGGCGGTGTGTGTGGACTGGTGCTTGGCTGGCGGTGTGCGTGGACTGGTGCTTGGCTGGCGGTGTGCGTGGACTGGTGCTTGGCTGGCGGTGTGCGTGGACTGGTGCTTGGCTGGCGGTGTGCGTGGACTGGTGCTTGGCTGGCGGTGTGCGTGGACTGGTGCTTGGCTGGCGGTGTGCGTGGACTGGTGCTTGGCTGGCGGTGTGCGTGGACTGGTGCTTGGCTGGCGGTGTGTGTGGACTGGTGCTTGGCTAGCGGTGTGCGTGGACTAGTGTTTAGCTAGCGGTGTGCGTGAACTGGTGCTCGGCTAGCGGTGTGCGTGGACTGGCGCTCGGCTGGCTGTGTGAGTAGTGACTTGCTGCTGGTCACTACACACACTGCTAGCTGAGTGCCACTCCACGCAATCCATCTGCTTGTGTAGTTGCTGTGTCAGGAATGTGGGCGTGTGAAAGTGATGGGCCCTTGAATGGCGCTGTGTGCTGGTGGGAGTTTTGTTATGTGATGGGCCCGCGGCTGGCGGTATGAATGGTTTTGTATGTCTCACACGTATGAAAGGTGTATGAATGGCCTGTAAAGAGGTTGGTGCCTTGTCGTGGCTTTACAGCTCACGAGCTGTGAGTCAATGGTTCAGTTTCTCGCCCTTTCAATTATTAACAGTGCATTTCATTTTTGTGAAATCACTTGCAAATACAATTGTATATTCTGAACCATCACTCACTCTCGTGCCAAATCCAACCAGTATGTGTGTGTGCTTGAGGATTAGATGGCTGTGCAGTAATATTTGCCTTTCTGAAGCAGGGTGTACCTTGTCCCTTTTGTGAATTTTGTAATGTGTTGTTTTTGTGCCTGGTGGTGTGAATGGTCTTGTGTGTATCACGTATGAAAGATGTGTGAATGGCCTGTAAAGCGGTTGGTGCCTTGCCGTGGCTTTACAGCTCACGAGCTGCGAGTCATTGGTTCAGTTTTTTCTCCATTGAATTATTGACAGTGCATTTCATTTTTGTGAAATCTCTTGTTAATAAAATTTAATATACTGAACCATCACTCGCCCTCGTGCCAAATCCAACCAGTATGTGTGTGTGTTTGAGGAATAGGTGGCTGTGCAGGATTCTTTGTCTTTTTAGTTTCTCTGCCAAAGTGTATGTTCCATGTAAAAATAACGCACCGACTGTAGATATTGTCGTAAACCCATGGGAGTTCATGGTGATGTCTCTCTTGTGAATTTCAAAAAGGTTTTTTATCCTCAATGTCCTGCAAACCTCAAAATATCGATCACATTGTCCATGCAATATTGTTCCAAAATTCTCACGTTATAGAAACAATGTCGAAACGTTCTGGTTTTGCAAGGGGGTCAACTGTCTTTTTGGCCCGTGCTCGGCGGCCATCTAGGGAAACCTACCAAACCCACCATTTCTGAAAACTAGACACCCGGCGGCTTCTAGGGAGGTATGGCTTGCGTGGATCCCCCAACGTTTCCTTACCCAGAATCCCCTGCAAACCTCAATTTTTGCTGAAAAAATCACTTTTTTCACACATTTTGGGGTGGGAAAGTAGTGGCATCACCGGGCTCACACAAATTTACCACCACCCAGCGTTCCCCCAGGTCTCCCGGTAAAAATGGTGCCTCACTTGTGTGGGAGGCCCAAGTACCCGCCGCAGGCAAGGGCCCAAAACGCAGTGAGGCGACATCAAAATGGCCTGTCGCAAAACCACCTGGTTTTGCAAGGGGGGTCACTTGGGTTTTTGGCCCGGTGCTCGGCGGCCATCTAGGGAAACCTACCAAACCCACGCATTTCTGAAAACTAGACACCCGGCGGCTTCCAGGGAGGTATGGCTTGCGTGGATCCCCCAACGTTTCCTTACCCAGAATCCCCTGCAAACCTCAATTTTTGCTGGAAAAATCACTTTTTTCACACATTTTGGGGTGGGAAAGTAGTGGCATCACCGGGCTCACACAAATTTACCACCACCCAGCGTTCCTCCAGGTCTCCCGGTAAAAATGGTGCCTCACTTGTGTGGGATGTCCAAGTACCCGCGGCAGGCAAGGGCCCAAAACGCAGTGAGGCTACATCAAAATGGCCTGTTGCAAAACCACCTGGTTTTGCAAGGGGGGTCACTTGGGTTTTTGGCCCGGTGCTCGGCGGCCATCTAGGGAAACCTACCAAACCCACGCATTTCTGAAAACTAGACACCCGGCGGCTTCCAGGGAGGTATGGCTTGCGTGGATCCCCCAACGTTTCCTTACCCAGAATCCCCTACAAACCTCAATTTTTGCTGAAAAAAATCACTTTTTTCACACATTTTGGGGTGGGAAAGTAGTGGCATCACCGGGCTCACACAAATTTACCACCACCCCGCGTTCCCCCAGGTCTCCCGGTAAAAATGGTGCCTCACTTGTGTGGGAAGCCCAAGTACCCGCGGCAGGCAAGGGCCCAAAACGCAGTGAGGCGACATCAAAATGGCCTGTCGCAAAACCACCTGGTTTTGCAAGGGGGGTCACTTGGGTTTTTGGCCCGGTGCTCGGCGGCCATCTAGGGAAACCTACCAAACCCACGCATTTCTGAAAACTAGACACCCGGCGGCTTCCAGGGAGGTATGGCTTGCGTGGATCCCCCAACGTTTCCTTACCCAGAATCCCCTGCAAACCTCAATTTTAGCTGGAAAAAATCACTTTTTTCACACATTTTGGGGTGGGAAAGTAGTGGCATCACCGGGCTCACACAAATTTACCACCACCCAGCGTTCCCCCAGGTCTCCCGGTAAAAATGGTGCCTCACTTGTGTGGGAGGCCCAAGTACCCGCCGCAGGCAAGGGCCCAAAACGCAGTGAGGCGACATCAAAATGGCCTGTCGCAAAACCACCTGGTTTTGCAAGGGGGGTCACTTGGGTTTTTGGCCCGGTGCTCGGCGGCCATCTAGGGAAACCTACCAAACCCACACATTTCTGAAAACTAGACACCCGGCGGCTTCCAGGGAGGTATGGCTTGCGTGGATCCCCCAATGTTTCCTTACCCAGAATCCCCTGCAAACCTCAATTTTTGCTGAAAAAATCACTTTTTTCACACATTTTGGGGTGGGAAAGTAGTGGCATCACCGGGCTCACACAAATTTACCACCACCCAGCGTTCCCCCAGGTCTCCCGGTAAAAATGGTGCCTCACTTGTGTGGGAGGCCCAAGTACCTGCCGCAGGCAAGGGCCCAAAACGCAGTGAGGCGACATCAAAATGGCCTGTCGCAAAACCACCTGGTTTTGCAAGGGGGGTCTCTTGGGTTTTTGGCCCGGTGCTCGGCGGCCATCTAGGGAAACCTACCAAACCCACGCATTTCTGAAAACTAGACACCCGGCGGCTTCCAGGGAGGTATGGCTTGCGTGGATCCCCCAACGTTTCCTTACCCAGAATCCCCTGCAAACCTCAATTTTTGATGAAAAAATCACTTTTTTCACACATTTTGGGGTGGGAAAGTAGTGGCATCACCGGGCTCACACAAATTTACCACCACCCAGCGTTCCCCCAGGTCTCCCGGTAAAAATGGTGCCTCACTTGTGTGGGAGGCCCAAGTACCCGCGGCAGGCAAGGGCCCAAAACGCAGTGAGGCGACATCAAAATGGCCTGTCGCAAAACCACCTGGTTTTGCAAGGGGGGTCACTTGGGTTTTTGGCCCGGTGCTCGGCGGCCATCTAGGGAAACCTACCAAACCCACGCATTTCTGAAAACTAGACACCCGGCGGCTTCCAGGGAGGTATGGCTTGCGTGGATCCCCCAACGTTTCCTTACCCAGAATCCCCTGCAAACCTCAATTTTTGCTGGAAAAATCACTTTTTTACACATTTTGGGGTGGGAAAGTAGTGGCATCACCGGGCTCACACAAATTTACCACCACCCAGCGTTCCCCCAGGTCTCCCGGTAAAAATGGTGCCTCACTTGTGTGGGAGGCCCAAGTACCCGCCGCAGGCAAGGGCCCAAAACGCAGTGAGGCGACATCAAAATGGCCTGTCGCAAAACCACCTGGTTTTGCAAGGGGGGTCACTTGGGTTTTTGGCCCGGTGCTCGGCGGCCATCTAGGGAAACCTACCAAACCCACGCATTTCTGAAAACTAGACACCCGGCGGCTTCCAGGGAGGTATGGCTTGCGTGGATCCCCCAACGTTTCCTTACCCAGAATCCCCTGCAAACCTCAATTTTTGCTGGAAAAATCACTTTTTTCACACATTTTGGGGTGGGAAAGTAGTGGCATCACCGGGCTCACACAAATTTACCACCACCCAGCGTTCCCCCAGGTCTCCCGGTAAAAATGGTGCCTCACTTGTGTGGGAGGCCCAAGTACCCGCGACAGGCAAGGGCGCAAAACGTAGTGATGCAACATTTGGGATAGGCAATGTTGATGTCGCATCACTACGTTTTGTGCCCTTGCCTGCGGCGGGTACTTGGGCCTCCCACACAAGTGAGGCACCATTTTTACCGGGAGACCTGGGGGAACGCTGGGTGGTGGTAAATTTGTGTGAGCCCGGTGATGCCACTACTTTCCCACCCCAAAATGTGTGAAAAAAGTGATTTTTCCAGCAAAAATTGAGGTTTGCAGGGGATTCTGGGTAAGGAAACGTTGGGGGATCCACGCAAGCCATACCTCCCTGGAAGCCGCCGGGTGTCTAGTTTTCAGAAATGCGTGGGTTTAGTAGGTTTCCCTAGATGGCCGCCGAGCACCGGGCCAAAAACCCAAGTGACCCCCCTTGCAAAACCAGGTGGTTTTGCGACAGGCCATTTTGATGTCGCCTCACTGCGTTTTGGGCCCTTGCCTGCGGCGGGTACTTGGGCCTCCCACACAAGTGAGGCACCATTTTTACCGGGAGACCTGGGGGAACGCTGGGTGGTGGTAAATTTGTGTGAGCCCGGTGATGCCACTACTTTCCCACCCCAAAATGTGTGAAAAAAGTGATTTTTTCAGCAAAAATTGAGGTTTGCAGGGGATTCTGGGTAAGGAAACGTTGGGGGATCCACGCAAGCCATACCTCCCTGGAAGCCGCCGGGTGTCTAGTTTTCAGAAATGCATGGGTTTGGTAGGTTTCCCTAGATGGCCGCCGAGCACCGGGCCAAAAACCCAAGTGACCCCCCTTGCAAAACCAGGTGGTTTTGCGACAGGCCATTTTGATGTCGCCTCACTGCGTTTTGGGCCCTTGCCTGCGGCGGGTACTTGGGCCTCCCACACAAGTGAGGCACCATTTTTACCGGGAGACCTGGGGGAACGCTGGGTGGTGGTAAATTTGTGTGAGCCCGGTGATGCCACTACTTTCCCACCCCAAAATGTGTGAAAAAAGTGATTTTTCCAGCAAAAATTGAGGTTTGCAGGGGATTCTGGGTAAGGAAACGTTGGGGGATCCACGCAAGCCATACCTCCCTGGAAGCCGCCGGGTATCTAGTTTTCAGAAATGCGTGGGTTTGGTAGGTTTCCCTAGATGGCCGCCGAGCACCGGGCCAAAAACCCAAGTGACCCCCCTTGCAAAACCAGGTGGTTTTGCGACAGGCCATTTTGATGTCGCCTCACTGCGTTTTGGGCCCTTGCCTGCCGCGGGTACTTGGGCCTCCCACACAAGTGAGGCACCATTTTTACCGGGAGACCTGGGGGAACGCTGGGTGGTGGTAAATTTGTGTGAGCCCGGTGATGCCACTACTTTCCCACCCCAAAATGTGTGAAAAAAGTGATTTTTCCAGCAAAAATTGAGGTTTGCAGGGGATTCTGGGTAAGGAAACGTTGGGGGATCCACGCAAGCCATACCTCCCTGGAAGCCGCCGGGTGTCTAGTTTTCAGAAATGCGTGGGTTTGGTAGGTTTCCCTAGATGGCCGCCGAGCACCGGGCCAAAAACCCAAGTGACCCCCCTTGCAAAACCAGGTGGTTTTGCGACAGGCCATTTTGATGTCGCCTCACTGCGTTTTGGGCCCTTGCCTGCGGCGGGTACTTGGGCCTCCCACACAAGTGAGGCACCATTTTTACCGGGAGACCTAGGGGAACGCTGGGTGGTGGTAAATTTGTGTGAGCCCGGTGATGCCACTACTTTCCCACCCCAAAATGTGGGAAAAAAGTGATTTTTTCAGCAAAAATTGAGGTTTGCAGGGGATTCTGGGTAAGGAAACGTTGGGGGATCCACGCAAGCCATACCTCCCTGGAAGCCGCCGGGTGTCTAGTTTTCAGAAATGTGTGGGTTTGGTAGGTTTCCCTAGATGGCCGCCGAGCACCGGGCCAAAAACCCAAGTGACCCCCCTTGCAAAACCAGGTGGTTTTGCGACAGGCCATTTTGATGTCGCCTCACTGCGTTTTGGGCCCTTGCCTGCGGCGGGTACTTGGGCCTCCCACACAAGTGAGGCACCATTTTTACCGGGAGACTTGGGGGAACGCTGGGTGGTGGTAAATTTGTGTGAGCCCGGTGATGCCACTACTTTCCCACCCCAAAATGTGTGAAAAAAGTGATTTTTTCCAGCAAAAATTGAGGTTTGCAGGGAATTCTGGGTAAGGAAACGTTGGGGGATCCATGCAAGCCATACCTCCCTGGAAGCCGCCGGGTGTCTAGTTTTCAGAAATGCGTGGGTTTGGTAGGTTTCCCTAGATGGCCGCCGAGCACCGGGCCAAAAACCCAAGTGACCCCCCTTGCAAAACCAGGTGGTTTTGCGACAGGCCATTTTGATGTCGCCTCACTGCGTTTTGGGCCCTTGCCTGCCGCGGGTACTTGGGCCTCCCACACAAGTGAGGCACCATTTTTACCGGGAGACCTGGGGGAACGCTGGGTGGTGGTAAATTTGTGTGAGCCCGGTGATGCCACTACTTTCCCACCCCAAAATGTGTGAAAAAAGTGATTTTTTCAGCAAAAATTGAGGTTTGCAGGGGATTCTGGGTAAGGAAACGTTGGGGGATCCACGCAAGCCATACCTCCCTGGAAGCCCCCGGGTGTCTAGTTTTCAGAAATGTATGGATTTGGTAGGTTTCCCTAGATGGCCGCCGTGCCCCGGGCCAAAAAGCCAAGAGACCCCCCTTGCAAAACCAGGTGGTTTTGAGATAGGCAATTTTTATGTCACCTCACTATGTTTTGCGCCGTTTCCTGTCGCGGGCACTAGGCCGACCCACACAAGTGAGGTACCGTTTTTCTCGAAAGACTTTGGGGAACGCGGGGTGGGTGGAAATTTGTGGATCCACGCAGATTCCGGAACTTTCCACGACAGAAATGTGGGGAAAATGTGGTTTTTTTTGCCAATTTTTTAGGTTTGCAAGGGATTCTGGGTAACAGACCCTGGTGGGAGGCAGTCAAGTCACCCCATCCTGGATTCCCCTGGGTGTCTAGTTTTCAAAAATGTATATGTTTGCTAGGTTTTCCCAGGTGCCCGCAGAGCTAGGGTTCAAAAACTACAGCTAGTCATTTTTCCAAAAAAGGGTCATTTTTCACTGCGAAATTGAGGTGTGACCAGGTTGCGTTTTGCGCCGTTTCCTGTCGCGGGCACTAGGCCGACCCACACAAGTGAGGTACCGTTTTTCTCGTAAGACTTTGGGGAACGCGGGGTGGGTGGAAATTTGTGGATCCACGCAGATTCCGGAACTTTCCACGACAGAAATGTGTAGAAAATGTGTTTTTTTTGCCAATTTTTTAGGTTTGCAAGGGTTTCTGGGTAACAGACCCTGGTGGGAGGCAGTCAAGTCACCCCATCCTGGATTCCCCTGGGTGTCTAGTTTTCAAAAATGTATAGGTTTGCTAGGTTTCCCCAGGTGCCCGCAGAGCTAGGGTTCAAAAACTACAGCTAGTCATTTTTCCAAAAAAGGGTCATTTTTCACTGCGAAATTGAGGTGTGACCAGGTTGCGTTTTGCGCCGTTTCCTGTCGCGGGCACTAGGCCGACCCACACAAGTGAGGTACCGTTTTTCTCGTAAGACTTTGGGGAACGCGGGGTGGGTGGAAATTTGTGGATCCACGCAGATTCCGGAACTTTCCACGACAGAAATGTGTGGAAAATGTGTTTTTTTGCCAATTTTTTAGGTTTGCAAGGGATTCTGGGTAACAGACCCTGATGGGAGGCAGTCAAGTCACCCCATCCTGGATTCCCCTGGGTGTCTAGTTTTCAAAAATGTATAGGTTTGCTAGGTTTCCCCAGGTGCCCGCAGAGCTAGGGTTCAAAAACTACAGCTAGTCATTTTTCCAAAAAAGGGTCTTTTTTCACTGCGAAATTGAGGTGTGACCAGGTTGCGTTTTGCGCCGTTTCCTGTCGCGGGCACTAGGCCGACCCACACAAGTGAGGTACCGTTTTTCTCGTAAGACTTTGGGGAACGCGGGGTGGGTGGAAATTTGTGGATCCACGCAGATTCCGGAACTTTCCACGACAGAAATGTGTGGAAAATGTGGTTTTTTTCACAATTTTTTAGGTTTGCAAGGGATTCTGGGTAACAGACCCTGGTGGGAGGCAGTCAAGTCACCCCATCCTGGATTCCCCTGGGTGTCTAGTTTTCAAAAATGTATAGGTTTGCTAGGTTTCCCCAGGTGCCCGCAGAGCTAGGGTTCAAAAACTACAGCTAGTCATTTTTCCAAAAAAGGGTCATTTTTCACTGCGAAATTGAGGTGTGACCAGGTTGCGTTTTGCACCGTTTCCTGTCGCGGGCACTAGGCCGACCCACACAAGTGAGGTACCGTTTTTCTCGAAAGACTTTGGGGAACGCGGGGTGGGTGGAAATTTGTGGATCCACGCAGATTCCGGAACTTTCCACGACAGAAATGTGGAGAAAATGTGTTTTTTTTGCCAATTTTTTAGGTTTGCAAGGGTTTCTGGGTAACAGACCCTGGTGGGAGGCAGTCAAGTCACCCCATCCTGGATTCCCCTGGGTGTCTAGTTTTCAAAAATGTATAGGTTTGCTAGGTTTCCCCAGGTGCCCGCAGAGCTAGGGTTCAAAAACTACAGCTAGTCATTTTTCCAAAAAAGGGTCATTTTTCACTGCGAAATTGAGGTGTGACCAGGTTGCGTTTTGCGCCGTTTCCTGTCGCGGGCACTAGGCCGATCCACACAAGTGAGGTACCGTTTTTCTTGTAAGACTTTGGGGAACGCGGGGTGGGTGGAAATTTGTGGATCCACGCAGATTCCGGAACTTTCCACGACAGAAATGTGTGGAAAATGTGTTTTTTTTGCCAATTTTTTAGGTTTGCAAGGGTTTCTGGGTAACAGACCCTGGTGGGAGGCAGTCAAGTCACCCCATCCTGGATTCCCCTGGGTGTCTAGTTTTCAAAAATGTATAGGTTTGCTAGGTTTCCCCAGGTGCCCGCAGAGCTAGGGTTCAAAAACTACAGCTAGTCATTTTTCCAAAAAAGGGTCATTTTTCACTGCGAAATTGAGGTGTGACCAGGTTGCGTTTTGCGCCGTTTCCTGTCGCGGGCAGTAGGCCGACCCACACAAGTGAGGTACCGTTTTTCTCGTAAGACTTTGGGGAACGCGGGGTGGGTGGAAATTTGTGGATCCACGCAGATTCCGGAACTTTCCACGACAGAAATGTGTGGAAAATGTGTTTTTTTTGCCAATTTTTTAGGTTTGCAAGGGATTCTGGGTAACAGACCCTGGTGGGAGGCAGTCAAGTCACCCCATCCTGGATTCCCCTGGGTGTCTAGTTTTCAAAAATGTATAGGTTTGCTAGGTTTCCCCAGGTGCCCGCAGAGCTAGGGTTCAAAAACTACAGCTAGTCATTTTTCCAAAAAAGGGTCATTTTTCACTGTGAAATTGAGGTGTGACCAGGTTGCGTTTTGCGCCGTTTCCTGTCGCGGGCACTAGGCCGATCCACACAAGTGAGGTACCGTTTTTCTCGTAAGACTTTGGGGAACGCGGGGTGGGTGGAAATTTGTGGATCCACGCAGATTCCGGAACTTTCCACGACAGAAATGTGTGGAAAATCTATTTTTTTTGCCAATTTTTTAGGTTTGCAAGGAATTCTGGGTAACAGACCCTGGTGGGAGGCAGTCAAGTCACCCCATCCTGGATTCCCCTGGGTGTCTAGTTTTCAAAAATGTATAGGTTTGCTCGGTTTCCGCAGGTGCCCGCAGAGCTAGGGTTCAAAAACTACAGCTAGTCATTTTTGCAAAAAAGGGTCATTTTTCACTGCAAAATTGAGGTGTGACCAGGTTGCGTTTTGCGCCGTTTCCTGTCGTGGGCACTAGGCCGATCCACACAAGTGAGGTACCATTTTTCTCGTAAGACTTTGGGGAACGCGGGGTGGGTGGAAATTTGTGGATCCACGCAGATTCCGGAATTTTCCACGACAGAAATGTGTGGAAAATGTGGTTTTTTTCACAATTGTTTAGGTTTGCAAGGGATTCTGGGTAACAGACCCTGGTGGGAGGCAGTCAAGTCACCCCATCCTGGATTCCCCTGGGTGTCTAGTTTTCAAAAATGTATAGGTTTGCTAGGTTTCCCCAGGTGCCCGCAGAGCTAGGGTTCAAAAACTACAGCTAGTCATTTTTCCAAAAAAGGGTCATTTTTCACTGCGAAATTGAGGTGTGACCAGGTTGCGTTTTGCGCCGTTTCCTGTCGCGGGCACTAGGCCGATCCACACAAGTGAGGTACCGTTTTTCTCGTAAGACTTTGGGGAACGCGGGGTGGGTGGAAATTTGTGGATCCACGCAGATTCCGGAACTTTCCACGACAGAAATGTGTGGAAAATGTGTTTTTTTTGCCAATTTTGTAGGTTTGCAAGGGATTCTGGGTAACAGACCCTGGTGGGAGGCAGTCAAGTCACCCCATCCTGGATTCCCCTGGGTGTCTAGTTTTCAAAAATGTATAGGTTTGCTAGGTTTCCCCAGGTGCCCGCAGAGCTAGGGTTCAAAAACTACAGCTAGTCATTTTTCCAAAAAAGGGTCATTTTTCACTGCGAAATTGAGGTGTGACCAGGTTGCGTTTTGCGCCGTTTCCTGTCGCGGGCACTAGGCCGATCCACACAAGTGAGGTACCGTTTTTCTCGTAAGACTTTGGGGAACGCGGGGTGGGTGGAAATTTGTGGATCCACGCAGATTCCGGAACTTTCCACGACAAAAATGTGGGGAAAATGTGTTTTTTTTGCAAATTTTTTAGGTTTGCAAGGGATTCTGGGTAACAGACCCTGGTGGGAGGCAGTCAAGTCACCCCATCCTGGATTCCCCTGGGTGTCTAGTTTTTAAAAATGGATAGGTTTGCTAGGTTTCCCCAGGAGCCCGCAGAGCTAGGGTTCAAAAACTACAGCTAGTCATTTTTCCAAAAAAGGGTCTTTTTTCACTGCGAAATTGAGGTGTGACCAAGTTGCGTTTTGCGCCGTTTCGTGTCGCGGGCACTAGGCCGACCCACACAAGTGAGGTACCGTTTTTCTCGTAAGACTTTGGGGAACGCGGGGTGGGTGGAAATTTGTGGATCCACGCAGATTCCGGAACTTTCCACGACAGAAATGTGTGGAAAATGTGTTTTTTTTGCCAATTTTTTAGGTTTGCAAGGGATTCTGGGTAACAGACCCTGGTGGGAGGCAGTGAAGTCACCCCATCCTGGATTCCCCTGGGTGTCTAGTTTTGAAAAATGTATAGGTTTGCTAGGTTTCCCCAGGTGCCCGCAGAGCTAGGGTTCAAAAACTACAGCTAGTCATTTTTCCAAAAAAGGGTCATTTTTCACTGCGAAATTGAGGTGTGACCAGGTTGCGTTTTGCGCCGTTTCCTGTCGCGGGCACTAGGCCGATCCACACAAGTGAGGTACCGTTTTTCTCGTAAGACTTTGGGGAACGCGGGGTGGGTGGAAATTTGTGGATCCACGCAGATTCCGGAACTTTCCATGACAGAAATGTGTGGAAAATGTGTTTTTTTTGCCAATTTTTTAGGTTTGCAAGGGATTCTGGGTAACAGACCCTGGTGGGAGGCAGTCAAGTCACCCCATCCTGGATTCCCCTGGGTGTCTAGTTTTCAAAAATGTATAGGTTTGCTAGGTTTCCCCAGGTGCCCGCAGAGCTAGGGTTCAAAAACTACAGCTAGTCATTTTTCCAAAAAAGGGTCATTTTTCACTGCGAAATTGAGGTGTGACCAGGTTGCGTTTTGCGCCGTTTCCTGTCGCGGGCACTAGGCCGACCCACACAAGTGAGGTACCGTTTTTCTCGAAAGACTTTGGGGAACGCGGGGTGGGTGGAAATTTGTGGATCCACGCAGATTCCGGAACTTTTCACGACAGAAATGTGGAGAAAATGTGTTTTCTTTGCCAATTTTTTAGGTTTGCAAGGGTTTCTGGGTAACAGACCCTGGTGGGAGGCAGTCAAGTCACCCCATCCTGGATTCCCCTGGGTGTCTAGTTTTCAAAAATGTATAGGTTTGCTAGGTTTCCCCCGGTGCCCGCAGAGCTAGGGTTCAAAAACTACAGCTAGTCATTTTTCCAAAAAAGGGTCTTTTTTCACTGCGAAATTGAGGTGTGACCAGGTTGCGTTTTGCGCCGTTTCCTGTCGCGGGCACTAGGCCGACCCACACAAGTGAGGTACCGTTTTTCTCGTAAGACTTTGGGGAACGCGGGGTGGGTGGAAATTTGTGGATCCACGCAGATTCCGGAACTTTCCACGACAGAAATGTGGGGAAAATGTGTTTTTTTTGCCAATTTTTTAGGTTTGCAAGGGATTCTGGGTAACAGACCCTGGTGGGAGGCAGTCAAGTCACCCCATCCTGGATTCCCCTGGGTGTCTAGTTTTCAAAAATGTATAGGTTTGCTAGGTTTCCCCAGGTGCCCGCAGAGCTAGGGTTCAAAAACTACAGCTAGTCATTTTTCCAAAAAAGGGTCATTTTTCACTGCGAAATTGAGGTGTGACCAGGTTGCGTTTTGCGCCGTTTCCTGTCGCGGGCACTAGGCCGATCCACACAAGTGAGGTACCGTTTTTCTCGTAAGACTTTGGGGAACGCGGGGTGGGTGGAAATTTGTGGATCCACGCAGATTCCGGAACTTTCCATGACAGAAATGTGTGGAAAATGTGTTTTTTTTGCCAATTTTTTAGGTTTGCAAGGGATTCTGGGTAACAGACCCTGGTGGGAGGCAGTCAAGTCACCCCATCCTGGATTCCCCTGGGTGTCTAGTTTTCAAAAATGTATAGGTTTGCTAGGTTTCCCCAGGTGCCCGCAGAGCTAGGGTTCAAAAACTACAGCTAGTCATTTTTCCAAAAAAGGGTCATTTTTCACTGCGAAATTGAGGTGTGACCAGGTTGCGTTTTGCGCCGTTTCCTGTCGCGGGCACTAGGCCGACCCACACAAGTGAGGTACCGTTTTTCTCGAAAGACTTTGGGGAACGCGGGGTGGGTGGAAATTTGTGGATCCACGCAGATTCCGGAACTTTTCACGACAGAAATGTGGAGAAAATGTGTTTTCTTTGCCAATTTTTTAGGTTTGCAAGGGTTTCTGGGTAACAGACCCTGGTGGGAGGCAGTCAAGTCACCCCATCCTGGATTCCCCTGGGTGTCTAGTTTTCAAAAATGTATAGGTTTGCTAGGTTTCCCCCGGTGCCCGCAGAGCTAGGGTTCAAAAACTACAGCTAGTCATTTTTCCAAAAAAGGGTCTTTTTTCACTGCGAAATTGAGGTGTGACCAGGTTGCGTTTTGCGCCGTTTCCTGTCGCGGGCACTAGGCCGACCCACACAAGTGAGGTACCGTTTTTCTCGTAAGACTTTGGGGAACGCGGGGTGGGTGGAAATTTGTGGATCCACGCAGATTCCGGAACTTTCCACGACAGAAATGTGGGGAAAATGTGTTTTTTTTGCCAATTTTTTAGGTTTGCAAGGGATTCTGGGTAACAGACCCTGGTGGGAGGCAGTCAAGTCACCCCATCCTGGATTCCCCTGGGTGTCTAGTTTTCAAAAATGTATAGGTTTGCTAGGTTTCCCCAGGTGCCCGCAGAGCTAGGGTTCAAAAACTACAGCTAGTCATTTTTCCAAAAAAGGGTCATTTTTCACAGCGAAATTGAGGTGTGACCAGGTTGCGTTTTGCGCCGTTTCCTGTCGCGGGCACTAGGCCGACCCACACAAGTGAGGTACCGTTTTTCCCGTAAGACTTTGGGGAACGCGGGGTGGGTGGAAATTTGTGGATCCACGCAGATTCCGGAACTTTCCACGACAGAAATGTGTGGAAAATGTGTTTTTTTTGCCAATTTTTTAGGTTTGCAAGGGATTCTGGGTAACAGACCCTGGTGGGAGGCAGTCAAGTCACCCCATCCTGGATTCTCCTGGGTGTCTAGTTTTCAAAAATGTATAGGTTTGCTAGGTTTCCCCAGGTGCCCGCAGAGCTAGGGTTCAAAAACTACAGCTAGTCGTTTTTCCAAAAAAGGGTCATTTTTCACTGTGAAATTGAGGTGTGATCAGGTTGCGTTTTGCGCCGTTTCCTGTCGCGGGCACTAGGCCGATCCACACAAGTGAGGTACCGTTTTTCTCGTAAGACTTTGGGGAACGCGGGGTGGGTGGAAATTTGTGGATCCACGCAGATTCCGGAACTTTCCACGACAGAAATGTGTGGAAAATCTGTTTTTTTTGCCAATTTTTTAGGTTTGCAAGGGATTCTGGGTAACAGACCCTGGTGGGAGGCAGTCAAGTCACCCCATCCTGGATTCCCCTGGGTGTCTAGTTTTCAAAAATGTATAGGTTTGCTAGGTTTCCCCAGGTGCCCGCAGAGCTAGGGTTCAAAAACTACAGCTAGTCATTTTTCCAAAAAAGGGTCATTTTTCACTGCGAAATTGAGGTGTGACCAGGTTGTGTTTTGCGCCGTTTCCTGTCGCGGGCACTAGGCCGATCCACACAAGTGAGGTACCGTTTTTCTCGTAAGACTTTGGGGAACGCGGGGTGGGTGGAAATTTGTGGATCCACGCAGATTCCGGAACTTTCCACGACAGAAATGTGTGGAAAATGTGTTTTTTTTGCCAATTTTTTAGGTTTGCAAGGGATTCTGGGTAACAGACCCTGGTGGGAGGCAGTCAAGTCACCCCATCCTGGATTCCCCTGGGTGTCTAGTTTTCAAAAATGTATAGGTTTGCTAGGTTTCCCCAGGTGCCCGCAGAGCTAGGGTTCAAAAACTACAGCTAGTCATTTTTCCAAAAAAGGGTCATTTTTCACTGTGAAATTGAGGTGTGACCAGGTTGCGTTTTGCGCCGTTTCCTGTCGCGGGCACTAGGCCGATCCACACAAGTGAGGTACCGTGTTTCTCGTAAGACTTTGGGGAACGCGGGGTGGGTGGAAATTTGTGGATCCACGCAGATTCCGGAACTTTCCACGACAGAAATGTGTGGAAAATCTATTTTTTTTGCCAATTTTTTAGGTAATTTTTTAGGTTTGCAAGGGATTCTGGGTAACAGACCCTGGTGGGAGGCAGTCAAGTCACCCCATCCTGGATTCCCCTGGGTGTCTAGTTTTCAAAAATGTATAGGTTTGCTAGGTTTCCGCAGGTGCCCGCAGAGCTAGGGTTCAAAAACTACAGCTAGTCATTTTTCCAAAAAAGGGTCATTTTTCACTGCGAAATTGAGGTGTGACCAGGTTGCGTTTTGCGCCGTTTCCTGTCGCGGGCACTAGGCCGATCCACACAAGTGAGGTACCGTTTTTCTCGTAAGACTTTGGGGAACGCGGGGTGGGTGGAAATTTGTGGATCCACGCAGATTCCGGAACTTTCCACGACAGAAATGTGTGGAAAATGTGTTTTTTTTGCCAATTTTGTAGGTTTGCAAGGGATTCTGGGTAACAGACCCTGGTGGGAGGCAGTCAAGTCACCCCATCCTGGATTCCCCTGGGTGTCTAGTTTTCAAAAATGTATAGGTTTGCTAGGTTTCCCCAGGTGCCCGCAGAGCTAGGGTTCAAAAACTACAGCTAGTCATTTTTCCAAAAAAGGGTCATTTTTCACTGCGAAATTGAGGTGTGACCAGGTTGCGTTTTGCGCCGTTTCCTGTCGCGGGCACTAGGCCGATCCACACAAGTGAGGTACCGTTTTTCTCGTAAGACTTTGGGGAACGCGGGGTGGGTGGAAATTTGTGGATCCACGCAGATTCCGGAACTTTCCACGACAAAAATGTGGGGAAAATGTGTTTTTTTTGCAAATTTTTTAGGTTTGCAAGGGATTCTGGGTAACAGACCCTGGTGGGAGGCAGTCAAGTCACCCCATCCTGGATTCCCCTGGGTGTCTAGTTTTCAAAAATGTATAGGTTTGCTAGGTTTCCCCAGGTGCCCGCAGAGCTAGGGTTCAAAAACTACAGCTAGTCATTTTTCCAAAAAAGAGTCATTTTTCACTGCGAAATTGAGGTGTGACCAGGTTGCGTTTTGCGCCGTTTCCTGTCGCGGGCAGTAGGCCGATCCACACAAGTGAGGTACCGTTTTTCTCGTAAGACTTTGGGGAACGCGGGGTGGGTGGAAATTTGTGGATCCACGCAGATTCCGGAACTTTCCATGACAGAAATGTGTGGAAAATGTGTTTTTTTTGCCAATTTTTTAGGTTTGCAAGGGATTCTGGGTAACAGACCCTGGTGGGAGGCAGTCAAGTCACCCCATCCTGGATTCCCCTGGGTGTCTAGTTTTCAAAAATGTATAGGTTTGCTAGGTTTCCCCAGGTGCCCGCAGAGCTAGGGTTCAAAAACTACAGCTAGTCATTTTTCCAAAAAAGGGTCATTTTTCACTGCGAAATTGAGGTGTGACCAGGTTGCGTTTTGCGCCGTTTCCTGTCGCGGGCACTAGGCCGACCCACACAAGTGAGGTACCGTTTTTCTCGAAAGACTTTGGGGAACGCGGGGTGGGTGGAAATTTGTGGATCCACGCAGATTCCGGAACTTTTCACGACAGAAATGTGGAGAAAATGTGTTTTCTTTGCCAATTTTTTAGGTTTGCAAGGGTTTCTGGGTAACAGACCCTGGTGGGAGGCAGTCAAGTCACCCCATCCTGGATTCCCCTGGGTGTCTAGTTTTCAAAAATGTATAGGTTTGCTAGGTTTCCCCCGGTGCCCGCAGAGCTAGGGTTCAAAAACTACAGCTAGTCATTTTTCCAAAAAAGGGTCATTTTTCAATGCGAAACTGAGGTGTGACCAGGTTGCGTTTTGCGCCGTTTCCTGTCGCGGGCACTAGGCCGACCCACACAAGTGAGGTACCGTTTTTCTCATAAGACTTTGGGGAACGGGGGGTGGGTGGAAATTTGTGGATCCACGCAGATTCCGGGACTTTCCACGACAGAAATATGGGGAAAATGTGTTTTTTTTGCAAATTTTTTAGGTTTGCAAGGGATTCTGGGTAACAGACCCTGGTGGGAGGCAGTCAAGTCACCCCATCCTGGATTCCCCTGGGTGTCTAGTTTTCAAAAATGTATATGTTTGCTAGGTTTCCCCAGGTGCCCGCAGAGCTAGGGTTCAAAAACTACAGCTAGTCATTTTTCCAAAAAAGGGTCTTTTTTCACTGCGAAATTGAGGTGTGACCAAGTTGCGTTTTGCGCCGTTTCCTGTCGCGGGCACTAGGCCGACCCACACAAGTGAGGTACCGTTTTTCTCGTAAGACTTTGGGGAACGCGGGGTGGGTGGAAATTTGTGGATCCACGCAGATTCCGGAACTTTCCACGACAGAAATGTGTGGAAAATGTGTTTTTTTTGCCAATTTTTTAGGTTTGCAAGGGATTCTGGGTAACAGACCCTGGTGGGAGGCAGTGAAGTCACCCCATCCTGGATTCCCCTGGGTGTCTAGTTTTGAAAAATGTATAGGTTTGCTAGGTTTCCCCAGGTGCCCGCAGAGCTAGGGTTCAAAAACTACAGCTAGTCATTTTTCCAAAAAAGGGTCATTTTTCACTGCGAAATTGAGGTGTGACCAGGTTGCGTTTTGCGCCGTTTCCTGTCGCGGGCACTAGGCCGATCCACACAAGTGAGGTACCGTTTTTCTCGTAAGACTTTGGGGAACGCGGGGTGGGTGGAAATTTGTGGATCCACGCAGATTCCGGAACTTTCCATGACAGAAATGTGTGGAAAATTTGTTTTTTTTGCCAATTTTTTAGGTTTGCAAGGGATTCTGGGTAACAGACCCTGGTGGGAGGCAGTCAAGTCACCCCATCCTGGATTCCCCTGGGTGTCTAGTTTTCAAAAATGTATAGGTTTGCTAGGTTTCCCCAGGTGCCCGCAGAGCTAGGGTTCAAAAACTACAGCTAGTCATTTTTCCAAAAAAGGGTCATTTTTCACTGCGAAATTGAGGTGTGACCAGGTTGCGTTTTGCGCCGTTTCCTGTCGCGGGCACTAGGCCGACCCACACAAGTGAGGTACCGTTTTTCTCGAAAGACTTTGGGGAACGCGGGGTGGGTGGAAATTTGTGGATCCACGCAGATTCCGGAACTTTTCACGACAGAAATGTGGAGAAAATGTGTTTTCTTTGCCAATTTTTTAGGTTTGCAAGGGTTTCTGGGTAACAGACCCTGGTGGGAGGCAGTCAAGTCACCCCATCCTGGATTCCCCTGGGTGTCTAGTTTTCAAAAATGTATAGGTTTGCTAGGTTTCCCCCGGTGCCCGCAGAGCTAGGGTTCAAAAACTACAGCTAGTCATTTTTCCAAAAAAGGGTCTTTTTTCACTGCGAAATTGAGGTGTGACCAGGTTGCGTTTTGCGCCGTTTCCTGTCGCGGGCACTAGGCCGACCCACACAAGTGAGGTACCGTTTTTCTCGTAAGACTTTGGGGAACGCGGGGTGGGTGGAAATTTGTGGATCCACGCAGATTCCGGAACTTTCCACGACAGAAATGTGGGGAAAATGTGTTTTTTTTGCCAATTTTTTTGGTTTGCAAGGGATTCTGGGTAACAGACCCTGGTGGGAGGCAGTCAAGTCACCCCATCCTGGATTCCCCTGGGTGTCTAGTTTTCAAAAATGTATAGGTTTGCTAGGTTTCCCCAGGTGCCCGCAGAGCTAGGGTTCAAAAACTACAGCTAGTCATTTTTCCAAAAAAGGGTCATTTTTCACTGCGAAATTGAGGTGTGACCAGGTTGCGTTTTGCGCCGTTTCCTGTCGCGGGCACTAGTCCGACCCACACAAGTGAGGTACCGTTTTTCCCGTAAGACTTTGGGGAACGCGGGGTGGGTGGAAATTTGTGGATCCACGCAGATTCCGGAACTTTCCACGACAGAAATGTGTGGAAAATGTGTTTTTTTTGCCAATTTTTTAGGTTTGCAAGGGATTCTGGGTAACAGACCCTGGTGGGAGGCAGTCAAGTCACCCCATCCTGGATTCTCCTGGGTGTCTAGTTTTCAAAAATGTATAGGTTTGCTAGGTTTCCCCAGGTGCCCGCAGAGCTAGGGTTCAAAAACTACAGCTAGTCATTTTTCCAAAAAAGGGTCTTTTTTCACTGCGAAATTGAGGTGTGACCAAGTTGCGTTTTGCGCCGTTTCCTGTCGCGGGCACTAGGCCGACCCACACAAGTGAGGTACCGTTTTTCTCGTAAGACTTTGGGGAACGCGGGGTGGGTGGAAATTTGTGGATCCACGCAGATTCCGGAACTTTCCACGACAGAAATGTGTGGAAAATGTGTTTTTTTTGCCAATTTTTTAGGTTTGCAAGGGATTCTGGGTAACAGACCCTGGTGGGAGGCAGTCAAGTCACCCCATCCTGGATTCCCCTGGGTGTCTAGTTTTCAAAAATGTATAGGTTTGCTAGGTTTCCCCCGGTGCCCGCAGAGCTAGGGTTCAAAAACTACAGCTAGTCATTTTTCCAAAAAAGGGTATTTTTTCACTGCGAAATTGAGGTGTGACCAGGTTGCGTTTTGCGCCGTTTCCTGTCGCGGGCACTAGGCCGACCCACACAAGTGAGGTACCGTTTTTCTCGTAAGACTTTGGGGAACGCGGGGTGGGTGGAAATTTGTGGATCCACGCAGATTCCGGAACTTTCCACGACAGAAATGTGGGGAAAATGTGTTTTTTTTGCCAATTTTTTAGGTTTGCAAGGGATTCTGGGTAACAGACCCTGGTGGGAGGCAGTCAAGTCACCCCATCCTGGATTCCCCTGGGTGTCTAGTTTTCAAAAATGTATAGGTTTGCTAGGTTTCCCCAGGTGCCCGCAGAGCTAGGGTTCAAAAACTACAGCTAGTCATTTTTCCAAAAAAGAGTCATTTTTCACTGCGAAATTGAGGTGTGACCAGGTTGCGTTTTGCGCCGTTTCCTGTCGCGGGCACTAGGCCGACCCACACAAGTGAGGTACCGTTTTTCCCGTAAGACTTTGGGGAACGCAGGGTGGGTGGAAATTTGTGGATCCACGCAGATTCCGGAACTTTCCACGACAGAAATGTGTGGAAAATGTGTTTTTTTTGCCAATTTTTTAGGTTTGCAAGGGATTCTGGGTAACAGACCCTGGTGGGAGGCAGTCAAGTCACCCCATCCTGGATTCTCCTGGGTGTCTAGTTTTCAAAAATGTATAGGTTTGCTAGGTTTCCCCAGGTGCCCGCAGAGCTAGGGTTCAAAAACTACAGCTAGTCATTTTTCCAAAAAAGGGTCATTTTTCACTGTGAAATTGAGGTGTGATCAGGTTGCGTTTTGCGCCGTTTCCTGTCGCGGGCACTAGGCCGATCCACACAAGTGAGGTACCGTTTTTCTCGTAAGACTTTGGGGAACGCGGGGTGGGTGGAAATTTGTGGATCCACGCAGATTCCGGAACTTTCCACGACAGAAATGTGTGGAAAATCTGGTTTTTTTGCCAATTTTTTAGGTTTGCAAGGGATTCTGGGTAACAGACCCTGGTGGGAGGCAGTCAAGTCACCCCATCCTGGATTCCCCTGGGTGTCTAGTTTTCAAAAATGTATAGGTTTGCTAGGTTTCCCCAGGTGCCCGCAGAGCTAGGGTTCAAAAACTACAGCTAGTCATTTTTCCAAAAAAGGGTCATTTTTCACTGCGAAATTGAGGTGTGACCAGGTTGCGTTTTGCGCCGTTTCCTGTCGCGGGCACTAGGCCGATCCACACAAGTGAGGTACCGTTTTTCTCGTAAGACTTTGGGGAACGCGGGGTGGGTGGAAATTTGTGGATCCACGCAGATTCCGGAACTTTCCACGACAGAAATGTGTGGAAAATGTGTTTTTTTTGCCAATTTTTTAGGTTTGCAAGGGATTCTGGGTAACAGACCCTGGTGGGAGGCAGTCAAGTCACCCCATCCTGGATTCCCCTGGGTGTCTAGTTTTCAAAAATGTATAGGTTTGCTAGGTTTCCCCAGGTGCCCGCAGAGCTAGGGTTCAAAAACTACAGCTAGTCATTTTTCCAAAAAGGGTCATTTTTCACTGCGAAATTGAGGTGTGACCAGGTTGCGTTTTGCACCGTTTCCTGTCGCGGGCACTAGGCCGATCCACACAAGTGAGGTACCGTTTTTCTCGTAAGACTTTGGGGAACGCGGGGTGGGTGGAAATTTGTGGATCCACGCAGATTCCGGAACTTTCCACGACAGAAATGTGTGGAAAATGTGTTTTTTTTGCCAATTTTTTAGGTTTGCAAGGGATTCTGGGTAACAGACCCTGGTGGGAGGCAGTCAAGTCACCCCATCCTGGATTCCCCTGGGTGTCTAGTTTTCAAAAATGTATAGGTTTGCTAGGTTTCCCCAGGTGCCCGCAGAGCTAGGGTTCAAAAACTACAGCTAGTCATTTTTCCAAAAAATGGGTCATTTTTCAATGCGAAACTGAGGTGTGACCAGGTTGCGTTTTGCGCCGTTTCCTGTCGCGGGCACTAGGCCGACCCACACAAGTGAAGAACCGTTTTTCTCGTAAGACTTTGGGGAACGGGGGGTGGGTGGAAATTTGTGGATCCACGCAGATTCCGGGACTTTCCACGACAGAAATATGGGGAAAATGTGTTTTTTTTGCAAATATTTTAGGTTTGCAAGGGATTCTGGGTAACAGACCCTGGTGGGAGGCAGTCAAGTCACCCCATCCTGGATTCCCCTGGGTGTCTAGTTTTCAAAAATGTATATGTTTGCTAGGTTTCCCCAGGTGCCCGCAGAGCTAGGGTTCAAAAACTACAGCTAGTCATTTTTCCAAAAAAGAGTCATTTTTCACTGCGAAATTGAGGTGTGACCAGGTTGCGTTTTGCGCCGTTTCCTGTCGCGGGCAGTAGGCCGATCCACACAAGTGAGGTACCGTTTTTCTCGAAAGACTTTGGGGAACGCGGGGTGGGTGGAAATTTGTGGATCCACGCAGATTCCGGAACTTTCCACGACAGAAATGTGGGGAAAATGTGTTTTTTTTGCCAATTTTTTAGGCTTGCAAGGGATTCTGGGTAACAGACCCTGGTGGGAGGCAGTCAAGTCACCCCATCCTGGATTCCCCTGGGTGTCTAGTTTTCAAAAATGTATAGGTTTGCTAGGTTTCCCCAGGTGCCCGCAGAGCTAGGGTTCAAAAACTACAGCTAGTCATTTTTCCAAAAAAGGGTCTTTTTTCACTGCGAAATTGAGGTGTGACCAAGTTGCGTTTTGTGCCGTTTCCTGTCGCGGGCACTAGGCCGACCCACACAAGTGAGGTACCGTTTTTCTCGTAATACTTTGGGGAACGCGGGGTGGGTGGAAATTTGTGGATCCACGCAGATTCCGGAACTTTCCACGACAGAAATGTGTGGAAAATGTGTTTTTTTTCACAATTTTTTAGGTTTGCAAGGGATTCTGGGTAACAGACCCTGGTGGGAGGCAGTGAAGTCACCCCATCCTGGATTCCCCTGGGTGTCTAGTTTTCAAAAATGTATAGGTTTGCTAGGTTTCCCCAGGTGCCCGCAGAGCTAGGGTTCAAAAACTACAGCTAGTCATTTTTCCAAAAAAGGGTCATTTTTCACTGCGAAATTGAGGTGTGACCAGGTTGCGTTTTGCGCCGTTTCCTGTCGCGGGCACTAGGCCGATCCACACAAGTGAGGTACCGTTTTTCTCGTAAGACTTTGGGGAACGCGGGGTGGGTGGAAATTTGTGGATCCATGCAGATTCCGGAACTTTCCACGACAGAAATGTGTGGAAAATGTGGTTTTTTTGCCAATTTTTTAGGTTTGCAAGGGATTCTGGGTAACAGACCCTGGTGGGAGGCAGTCAAGTCACCACATCCTGGATTCCCCTGGGTGTCTAGTTTTCAAAAATGTATAGGTTTGCTAGGTTTCCCCAGGTGCCCGCAGAGCTAGGGTTCAAAAACTACAGCTAGTCATTTTTCCAAAAAAGGGTCATTTTTCACTGCGAAATTGAGGTGTGACCAGGTTGCGTTTTGCGCCGTTTCCTGTCGCGGGCACTAGGCCGACCCACACAAGTGAGGTACCGTTTTTCTCGAAAGACTTTGGGGAACGCGGGGTGGGTGGACATTTGTGGATCCACGCAGATTCCGGAACTTTCCACGACAGAAATGTGGAGAAAATGTGTTTCTTTTGCCAATTTTTTAGGTTTGCAAGGGTTTCTGGGTAACAGACCCTGGTGGGAGGCAGTCAAGTCACCCCATCCTGGATTCCCCTGGGTGTCTAGTTTTTAAAAATGTATAGGTTTGGTAGGTTTCCCCCGGTGCCCGCAGAGCTAGGGTTCAAAAACTACAGCTAGTCATTTTTCCAAAAAAGGGTCTTTTTTCACTGCGAAATTGAGGTGTGACCAGGTTGCATTTTGCGCCGTTTCCTGTCGCTGGCACTAGGCCGACCCACACAAGTGAGGTACCGTTTTTCTCGTAAGACTTTGGGGAACGCGGGGTGGGTGGAAATTTGTGGATCCACGCAGATTCCGGAACTTTCCACGACAGAAATGTGGGGAAAATGTGGTTTTTTTGCCAATTTTTTAGGTTTGCAAGGGATTCTGGGTAACAGACCCTGGTGGGAGGCAGTCAAGTCACCCCATCCTGGATTCCCCTGGGTGTCTAGTTGTCAAAAATGTATAGGTTGCCTAGGTTTCCCAAGGTGCCCGCACAGCTAGGGTTCAAAAACTACAGTTAGTCATTTTTCCAAAAAAGGGTCATTTTTCCCTGCGAAATTGAGGTGTGACCAGGTTGCGTTTTGCGCCGTTTCCTGTCGCGGGCACTAGGCCGATCCACACAAGTGAGGTACCGTTTTTCTCGTAAGACTTTGGGGAAGGCGGGGTGGGTGGAAATTTGTGGTTCCACGCAGATTCCGGAACTTTCCACGACAGAAATGTGTGGAAAATGTGGTTTTTTTGCCAATTTTTTAGGTTTGCAAGGGATTCTGGGTAACAGACCCTGGTGGGAGGCAGTCAAGTCACCCCATCCTGGATTTCCCTGGTTGTCTAGTTTTCAAAAATGTATAGGTTTGCTAGGTTTCTCAAGGTGCCCGCAGAGCTAGGGTTCAAAAACTAGAGCTAGGCACTTTGCAAAAAAAGGGTAATTTTGCATTGTGAAAATGTGGTGTGACCACGTTGCGTTTTGCGCCGTTTCCTGTCGTGGGCACTATGCCTACCCACACAAGTGAGGTACCATTTTTATCGGGAGACTTAGGGTAATTCAGATTTGTAAAGGAACTGTTATTATCTATTGACTTTCCATGCATTTCTGCTTTCCAAATGAAAGATATTGTGTAAAAAAGAAGTCATTCTAAAAAATTACTGATAATTCTCATGCTAGTATGAGTATTCCCAATTTCAGAAATGTGCAAATATCTACTGTTTCTAAACTCTATATTTTGTTCCCAAATCAGAAATACATAGGTGTCTTTCATACCGATTTTTCCATGTACACTTTTTTACAGAATAATTACTATATACCCGGTACATAATAAAAAACCATTGCAAGTTACTACTCAGTTTTTGGCTCTGGGTTCGTCGGGTTCTTGGTGAACCTACAAGTCCTATATATCCCCACAACCAGTAATGTCCAGCGGATGCAACGGTAAATTGCTTTCAAAGAGCTGTCATAATTAGAAGAAGTTACAGGTGGAAACGTTGACACAAAAGGCTGTTTTTTTCAACTGAATTTCAATTTATCCTACATTTAACTGTTTGTTTCTATAAAAAAACCTTGATGGATCTACACAAATGACCCCTTGCTGAATTCAGAATGTTGTCTTCTTTTCGGAAATGTATAGCTTTCCAGGATCCACTATTGCTTTTGTACCCATTTCAGCCACTAACTGGAAGGAGGTCAAAAGCACAAAAAATTGCAAAAATAGGCTATGTCCCAGAAAAATGCCAAAACTGTGTAAAAAATGTTGGGTTTCTGTCAAAAGTCAAGTATCCCCGAAAAGCTGGGAAAATGGTGATTTCAACCCCACAAACCCTTTTTTGATAACATTTGCAGGGAAAAACCCAGATGCTTTCATTTGCAGCCCGTTTTTCCAATTTTTCCAAAAAAACCCAAAATTTTGCTGTATTTTGGCTCTTTTCTGTGACCCCTCCAGGGGAATCCACAAACCCTGGGTACCTTTAGAATCCCCATGATGTTGGAAGAAAAGGACGCAAATTTGGCGTGGCTACCTAATGCGGTCAAAAAGTTACAGGGGCCTAAGCGCGCACTACCCCAAATAGCCAAAAAAAGGCCTGGCACAGGAGGGGGAAAAGGCCTGGCAGCGAAGGGGTTAATAGCAATTTTGAGGTGACAAATAGGAGATGTTCAGTTTTTGTCCCCTCACTTAGTAAATATCTGGTTCTCCGCCTCATTAAAGTTAGGTTTCATCTTCCTTATCCTTATCCCCAGGGATTATGGCAAGTCTTCTTCTGCATGACCCAATGCTGATTTGCAGCACATATAGGTGCTTTACAACACGCAAATCAGCTTTGGGTCATGCAGGGAGTACTTTTGTTATGGCACTTTGCGCCATTCCCGACACCATTGCATCGGAATTACTGATGCATATTTGGTCCTTGTGTCATTGTGCGCCATCCCATAAATACGGTGCATCCATTGCACTGAGAAATGCCGCGACACCGCACAGATTTTTCTGACGCAACTCTGTATTGTGTCAGTGTTGATAAATATACACCAGAGCAGGTGTTTCTAATCAGTAGATCACCAGCTACCAGTAACTCACAGACACCTTCAGAGTAGCTCGCAGCCCTGAGTTAATTTTTAAATAAGACATGGTCACATTTTCCTTTTAAAGTTAAGAGAAGGCTGTGTTTATTGAACATTATTAACATCAGGATGCAGATAGCAGGGCCTGATAATGAGCTTGATATTGAGTGTGAGAAAAATTGATGTTTCTGAATGCTTTTAAATAAGAGAAAATGAAAAGTTACCTTAATGATTAAGTTGACTCTTCATTATAATTTTCTTCTATTTCAAAGTGTTGAATTTACGAACAGCAGGTCTCTTGCTCCCAGTGGCCAGTAGACACTGTGCCATATGTATAACCAAAAAATAGTAAATTTTTTAAATGGGAGAATTTGCAGAAAAATATTCACAAATTCTGAACATTTTTGTACAACATTTTTCTGTTCTTCAAATTTCTCCCATTTAAAAACAAATGGTTGTATGTTTGTATTATACATGTAAAGATGTCACGTATGAGCAAAGGTATATCCTGTGCCACAATTTCATATGACACAGACTCTCAGTCACCCATACACATATATTTCATTCATATGGACTTGTGCTCATACATCCTCAAAGACCACGTTCTCATTGACATACATTGCACTCTTGTCATAGTGACCCTAGTTAAAGTATTTTGTCCAAACCATAGTATCTGGCTTTATGGACATTAGGCTTAAAGTCAATGAAGCTGGGCGTGGGGGTGTCTGGTAACAATACGTGAGTTGTTTAGCCTTTAGTAGCTCACTATGATTTCTACTGATCAGAAGTAGCTCTTACTACAGAAAAGGTTGGACAACCCTGCACCAGAGTCTCTGTGGTCATAAAATTACTGTTCGTAAAATTAAACTTGTAGTTGGGTTCTGAAGACTACTGCAAATAAACCTCTTAAGGACTCATCCCACAATTGAAAAACTAGAGAACCACCTCAAGAAAAAAACAGCTCACACCCATTTTCCAAACAATAGGTCTACCCCATAGGCAAGCACAATCGATCAACAACTTAACACCTTCAACGCGCTCTATGAAGAAGAATTCTACAACGTTGTCAAAGCAAGCAGACTAGCAGACTCTCTCTCCTCAAAATATTTAAAGAGATTAAATAGATTGCTACACGCATCCCCATCTGATTTGAAAGCCTCCTATTTTGTAGCACTTCTCAAAAAGAAGAATCTTGATTCATCCAAACCAGCAAAAACACAGATCAATTTCCTTTGTCCTATTCCTGGATAAAGAGATTGCTAGAGCGATCTATACCCGATTGCCCAACTTCATTGAAGAAAACAACCTATTTTTAGATCAACAGTGTAGAATTATACCTGCAAGAGGCACAGAAGCAACTGTAATACCCACATGGGCTGACATAAACTTATTGCTGCAAACAAGGCTGTACTACTATTACTATGCTCCTACTGAACTTATGAGCCATATTTGATGCAGTTCCCACCACTTGATACTACTCAGATGGCAACATCTCCTCATGGTTGACAATATCCTAAAATAGATTGCCCCCCCACCTCAAATGAAGACAGAGCCATCATGGAAGGCAGCATCCAACAGAGGTCCATTATCTCTCTTCTTCCACTCCATATCTAATCAAATCCCTTGTCATATTGCTTTGCATCTTTCAACCAGATGCGTTTGAATTATGCGTATGTCACACATCATCTGAAAGATAAACAATCTGAAAACCCTCTACCTGCTTATACTTGATGACTGGCTCAACATAGCAGTTGTGTGTATGACGAATACCTACTAAAATCGTAGCACCTCAAAAACTGAGATCATGACCTGTCGACAGTGGTACAAACACCAGCCAATGACCATATGGCCCAAAGAACTTGATGCCCCACTCGTCACTTCAAAATAATGGGAGAACCTTGAATTCAAGAATCATGAATTAAATTTTTCTTTAATTCCTGCAAGTCAACAAAATCACCAGGAACACAGAGATGTATTTTGCAATACGTGGATGCCATCAAAAGCTACAACCTTTCTTTCCTTTGGTGATCTCCAAGGCAGACTATGACTAAAGCATATAGCTAGTGGCCCTTGCTTTTTTTATATGCAAACTATAATGAATCAAAAATGCAGTGGCAAGACTTTATCTTTGCCTAAATTCAAGGAATATGGCACCAGTCTTACTAGCCCTCACTGGCTACCAGTATCAAGATGGTCAATGTTGAAGACAGTCTGTATTGCATGCAGACCCTCCTACAGAAAAGAAACATTATATATATGCTGAAGTTTAAACAATACTCACAAACAGGACCCTACATTTCAGAATATAGCCATGGGCCATCATACTTCCTTACAAAAAGAAACACATAGGATGTGCAACATTATCGGTCCAAGCAGCAAAACTCAAACTCCATGCCAAGCAAAATGAGAAGAAACATGACCACATGGAATTACGATAAGAAGTGAAAACCTGGCTCTTGCTGAGAACACATTCAGACTATCAGCCTGGTAAACCGCTTGGAACTACAACCTACCACCAGAATATATATATGGCCACAGCAATCTACAACTTTGACTAGCTGTCAACAATGCAATGTAACTGATAACCCACAAGTACCAGAGGTACCTTGTTTCCCTCAACAATTGAGGAGATATAACACAATGCCATTTTCAAAATGCAATCATATTCAATCACATGAACTAGAACAAATCACTTTATATTAGTTGCTGTAATGAAGCAATCAAAATTAGTTGCACTAGAATAGTGGGGTTTCTTCACTAGGGAAAATTTACATGTGTATATTTACGCATGTATATTTACCTTTGTGTATATTTACTCCCACACCTAGGTGTAACTCTCCACTGTTTTGCTATTAACCATTTCCCATAGTAGATTCACATCTAGGTAGACTTACATACATGTCGCTACCCTCTTAAATAAGAGGGTAGATCCTCCTATGAATGCGTTTATGACTGTAAAGTTACTAAAAGTAAATTTACTTTACCAACAGTAACTTTACAACTGTATTTTATGTTCCGCCTACTTAGAGGGCATGTCTACCCCAAGGGTGGGTGACCATTGGTACAGAGATGAGAAAGTATTGGGGAACATAATAAAGTTTATTTCTTTTTTTTTAATACATTAAAAATGTAGTTAATTTAAAATGTTTATTATCAACACGGTAATAATAAAATAAACATTTACTGAATATTAGCTGCTCAAAATAAATGTGCATTAAATAGTAAATTGAATTCAATATATCAAAACTTAATAATTACATTTATATATAAAAAAAACTTTTAACAAAAATTAAAAAACAAATACTAACTTCTTTGTTTTTATTTAATATTAAGACTGGGCTAAAGCCTAATGTATATAATTAGCATTTAAATAAACATTTTAATGTTTTCTAAAAAAAAGTTTAAACGTTCAATATGTTTATTATTACATTTAACAAATGTATTATTTTTAAATTAAAAATATTGTGAAAAAATATGTAGGGGATGGGGTTTCTAGGGCCACATACATATACTAAAAGTATCTACCAGTAATGGAGGCAAACTTTCACTCCATAATTGCTGTGCCTAAAGACCTTACTTGAACAGTAACCAACGCATTTTGACACCGTCTTTGCCTTATTGAACAAGGACCGCCTCACGGCCAGAGCCTTTTGGGCTACTATGGCGCCTTTTGTGGCACTTTTTGTGCATAATTAAGGGGATGCCTCATGCCCTGATCTCACACCGGCAACATGACAGCTATACAGGGATATGTCGGGATGATTTGCAAGATAGATATATATATACATATATATATTCACTTCCTCGGATTTCCCACTTCCACTGCTTAGGACAGGTGCCTCCGTTCACGAGGTGGGAACTCGCATATGACAACAATTTTGAACACATAGTACGGAGCACTCACTGGGCCTTTCAATTGCTTTATTAGTAACAGTTACCACGGCATGACGCGTTTCGGCGTTTTGCCTTCTTCAAATGCCTTCTACATTGTGCATACCAACTGATTGGTTAAAATACCATTTCCGCTATCCTCATTGGTAGACTCTTAGCCAATGAGATGTCTAGTTCTCAAAATGTCTTTTATTGCCATTTTTCCTGCTCCCTAACTCTTTTCACGATCTCAAAAGTCTGAATATGGGCTACAATGCCCCCTCCACCTTTTACCCCGATAGGCTGACTTGTACACGAGTCACGATGTCAGTTTGGTAAGGCTGGATCTTGATATAATTCTTCACGCTCCTCTCTGTCCAAATAGGATATGCCAGGTCACAAAGGTGGAGAGGGCATTGTAGCCCATATTCAGACTTATGAGATCGTGGAAAGAGTTACGGAGTCGGGAAGGTGAAGAAATGCAGACGAAATACAGTTCTCTAAGAAAGTACAAAGAAATCATCCACATGTTATTGTGTGAATGGGAACCAAGTCTTAAGTGTTGGATTCAGTTTATCCAACCAAAACGCATCAATGAGTAATTTATGATTGACGAATTTTACTAATGCTCAGTGATATATATGATGAAGATACCTTGTCCCAAAGGCAGAGGGTCAGATGTATGAGCATTTTGCTTGCGCAAAATCGGTCGCAAAATGATTTGCGAATGCAAAAACGCTGTATCTACGGGTCTCGCTATTTGTGAGACAATTGCGACTTGCTAATAGCGAGTGGTCCAAATAGCGTTGCAAGCGAATAGCGACTCGCAATCTGGTTGGCTGAGGTGTTTGTAGGTAGTGAATAGCGACTCACATTAGCGACTCGCGATTTTTCGCTAATAGCGAGACGCTATTTTTTGTGGTCGTACATCTGGCCCAGATTGATTTGTCTTAGGATAATGTTTCTCTTTCTTCAAATACTTATGTTTCGTTTGAATTCATATTGAATTCATTTGTGTTATGTAATGTGTGGTTTTATTGTGATTAAAATTATTATTATTTTTCTAGACATTTAGGGGTATATTTATGAAGGGCTTTACATTACCCTTGTGCCATACAAGAGGAAGCAGGATGATGAGATTTGCCAAGAACCGCAAGGCAACCTTGCTAGGCCTAGATGTGGCTTGGTAAATCTGGAGTAAAGCAAGGCAGCACAAGTCTCTGCCTTGTGCTACTTTGCCCCAGGGAGGTGTTCCCTGGGTGGAGCATGGGTGTTCCCACAAATCCACCCATGGATTATGAACCATTCCCAGATTCACCAATACTGGTAGACCTTGAAATGCATCAGAATGCTACGCCTTCCCAAGGGAGGCGTAACTAGGAGAAATATATTTATTTATCCTTGTTTTTTCCTCCGCCTTGTCTCTTTTGTAATTGAAGACAATAATTTGTGAAAGTGGGAGGTGGTGAGTCATCCATATAAACATTTGAAAGATTATAGAAAGCTGTCAGGAGCATTGTATGTGCGTCTCAAGAGAAACAGTTACTACATGGTCACTAGAAGGTTTGGAGCACATGGCTTTATGGAAGGGTCTCTAATGTTCATTTAGTGCAGAATACACATGCAGAGGTGGCTTGAACACCTGCATGACAGATTATGCTGAGAGGGTGGGCTTATATTGAGATTCACAAACTACCTACAAGCCGTAGGATTTATTTTAACACAGTTGCCCTGAATCTGTAAGATGTGTTATACATCTGCAAGAGCATACAGAGTTCTTCAAACTTTCTGCAGTAAGAGCAACTTCTAATCAGTAAAAATCATTGTGAGCGACTGAAGGCTCAACAATGTATGCGTTGTTACTAGGCACCCTCATGCCCAGCTCCATTGACTTTAAGCCTAATGTCTATAGAGCCAGATACTATGGTTTGAACAAAAGACTTTGACTAGGGGCACTATGACAAGGCTGCCATGTCTGTCTATGAGAACGTGGTCTTTTGGGATGTATGAACATGTGTGCATATAAATGGAATATATGTGTATGGGCGGCTGAGAGTCTGTGGCCAATGCACTTGCGGAACAGGATATACCTTTTGCCATATTTAAAACTCTTACATGTACAACACAAACATACCACTTTTTTTTTTGAAAATGGGAGGAATTGAAAGAACAGAAAAATGCTCTGCAAAAATGTTCAGAATACCGAACATTTTTCTGCACTTTAAATTTCTCCCATTAAAAAAAAAAATTACTCTTTTTCAGTTATACATACGGCACAGTGTCTACTGCCCTCAGGAAGCAAGGGGCCTGCTGTTTGTAAATGTGTCACTTTGAAATAAGAGAAAATGTAAATGAAGAGTTAACTTAATCATTCAGGTAACTTTTCATTTTAATTTCCTCCCATTTAAAAGCATTCAGAAACACCATTTTGTTCTCACACTCCAGCATTGAATTGACAAGGATGTTTTTAAAGAGTTAAATACCTCAGTGCTTCCGTTCTTCACCTCTATGTCAGTCCTAGCCTGGGTCATAAATCTGGCTGAGCACAGTTCATTTTCAGGTTCATTATCCGGCCCTGGTATCTGCAGCCTGATGATAATATTGTAAAACAAACACAGCCTTCCCTTAACTTTAAAAGGGACACTGTGCTTATTTAAAAATAAACTCAAGGCTGTGAGCTACCCTGATCAACTGGGTGGAGACACCTGAAGTGTCTTCTGTGTTGCCACCAGAAGACATTTTCAGTTGTGTGAAAGAGTGGTGCTCAGGGTTCTAAAACAGGGGTCAATGAACCCTCCTTCAGTCCGCAGACAACCAGCCAGGTATAATGAATTATTGTAGTCCTGATTCGCCTCAAGATTATGCCTCAAGATTGAATTTACCCTGAGGAAAGGGGGCCCCATGATAATCTGCAATCACCTGACCAGCATAGCCCAGGGGGAGGTACAAGGCGGTAAGAGGTTTAGTGATCGATACTGCGCCCGCCTAACCAGCATGCAGGACGAATGTGGATGGCATATTCTTAAAACTCCCATAAACCAAGGAAAACGTGAGCAAATAATTTCCAAATTCCGTGCAGTGTTTGGTTCAGCTGCCTAGGATCACAAAGCAATGATTGTATATCATTTACCATGAGAACAGCACATTGAAAATCATTAACCCCGAAGAGAAGTTAGATACCCATACACCATACCCTGCTCGACAACCTTGCCAACCTCAGACTCAAACAACTGGTGAGCACCCCCACCCACCTCGCTGGCCACACGCTCGACCCTATCTTCTTCGCCAGCAACCACGTCTCCTTCAGCCACTCCACCGGACAACACTGGACCGACCACAGATGCATCCACTTCACCTTCAAAAAGAATACATCTCACCACCGCACGCAACAAACCCCCCGCAGATGCTGGAGCAAAATCACCACAGACCAGCTCCTCTCATCACTGAGCCAGAACGCGCCAGCCGACCCCGCTGACACCAACGACGCAGCCCACAACCTCACACAGTGGATCACCAACTGTGCCGACGACCTCGCCCCACTGAAGAACCCCCCAGGCAAGACCGGCAACAGGAAAACCTCATGTTTCACAGACGCCCTCAAAGAATCAAAGAAATCCTGCCGTACCCTCAAAAAAACCTGGCGCCACGAACGGACAACAGAAAGCATGACAGCCCTCAAGAACGCTACTCGCAAACACCACCAGCTGATCCGCACCACCAAAAGGTCATCATTCAAAGAGCGGCTAGACAGCAACACCCACAACAGCAAGGAACTCTTCAACATCGTCAAAGAGCTCTCAACCCCCAACGCCAGCAACAACGACATCACACCGTCGCAAGACCTCTGCAACTCCCTCGCCACGTACTTCCACCGCAAGATCGCAGACATACACGACAACTTCGGACCCCGGACTCCGCCTCCAGTCACGGACCCAACAACCACCACCACCCTCAGCGCCTGGACCCCCACCAGCACTGAAGACACCACCCACGTCATGAACACCATCCACTCTGGCTCCCCCTCGGACCCTTGCCCCCATCATATCTTCAACAAAGCCGACATCATCATCGCACCCCACCTCCGGAACGTCATAAACAACTCCTTCACGTCAGCCACCTTCCCTGAGAGCTGGAAGCACGTAGAAATCAACGCCCTTCTGAAGAAACCCACAGCGGACCCCAAAGACCTCAAAAACTTCCGCCCCATCTCCCTAAAGTCATCAAGAAGACCGTCAATAAACAGCTGACCGCATTCCTCGAGGCAAACAACTCGCTCGACCCATCCCAGTCCGGATTTCGTGCCAACCACAGCACCGAGACCACCCTCATCGCAGCCACCGACGACATCAGGACCCTGATGGACAACGGAGAAACAACCGCTCTCATCCTCCTGGACCTCTCAGCAGCCTTTGATACCGTATGCCATCGCACCCTAACAACCCGCCTCTTCAACACTGGGATCCAAGGAAAGGCCCTGGATTGGATCACCTCGTTCCTCTCCGGCATAACCCAGAGAGTCCGCCTCCCTCCCTTCTGCTCAGCGGCCACCGAGATCATCTGCGGCGTACCCCAAGGCTCCTCACTCAGCCCAACCCTCTTCAATATCTACATAAGCCCCCTCACCGCCATCGCACACAAACACAACATCAACATCATCTCCTACGCCAACGACACCCAGCTGATACTCTCTCTCACCAAAGACCCAGCCACCGCCAAAACCAACCTCCAGGAAGGAATGAAAGACGTCGCAGAATGGATGAAGCTCAGTCGCCTGAAGCTGAACTCAGACAAGACGGAGGTCCTCATCCTCGGACAATCCCCTTCCGCCTGGGACGACTCCTGGGGGTCCTCAGCGCTGGGCTCCGTGCCGACACCCTCGGACCACGCACACAACCTGGGATTCATCCTGGACTCCTCCCTCACGATGACCAAGCAAGTCAACGCCGTCTCGTCCTCCTGCTTCAACACCCTGCACATGCTACGAAAAATCTTCAGGTGGATCCCCACTGAAACCAGAAAGACCGTCACCCAGGCCCTCATCACCAGCCGACTGGACTACGGAAACGCCCTATACGCAGGAACCACTGCTAAACTTCAGAAACGACTACAACGCATACGGAACGCCTCCGCACGACTCGTCGACATCCCTTGCTACAGCCACATATCCGCCCACCTGAGAGACCTGCACTGGCTCCCCGTCAGCAAGAGGATCACGTTCAGGCTCCTCACCCACGCACACAAAGCGCTCCACGACATGGGCCCCGAATACCTCAACAGCCGCCTCGCGTTCTACACCCCCACCCGCCAACTCCACTCCGCCAGCCTCGCCCTCGCCATCGTCCCATGGATTCGTAGAACCACCGCCGGAGGAAGATCGTTCTCCTACCTGGCAGCCAAAACATGGAACTCCCTCCCCGCACACCTACCAACGACCCAGGGCCATCTCACCTTCAGGAAACACCTCAAGACCTGGCTATTCGAGCAGTAGCAGCTCCCCCCCTCCCTTCAGCGCCTTGAGACCCTCACGGGTGAGTAGCGCGCTCTATAAATGTTCTGATAGATTGATTGAGTACGCATACTTTGTGAACAGTCTGGAATTACATTTAATTCTATAAATTAATATGTTCCGTTTTGCATGCAGTACAGTGTTAAATTGAATGACACACAGTATCGGGCCCCAATTGTACAGGGCAATGATCGGAAAATAATATCGTGTTGTTCCAAGGGTCAATTTAGACGTACAGGTGTCAAAGATGTCCCTCTGCGAGAAAGAGCCTGCAGGAGAGAACGTTAGTCAGTTCAGTGCTGACAGAAGGCTGCCAGCCACAATGGCAGCGACGCTGAATGGCGAGAGAAAGCCTTCCGACAGCCGCTTCCATTTGCCGAGGAATGCGGGGGGTGCAAGGGGAGGGAGACGCAGAGTGGGCAGCCGTCGAGGCGTGGCTAATACGAAAGGACAGTTCCTGCTTATTATAGACCCATTGCTGATAATAAAATCTGAATGAAACTGCCTACTGTAACCCACTTGAGACTTACTGCCTCTTTAATTTTTAAAAATTATGGAGGCACTTGACACTGAGGTGGATCACATATCACTAGTTTGCGTGCAAATACTTACTTAAGCAACCCAGTGTGCCCAAATCTGTGCAAAATAATTCAGGTGCAAGTCCGTGTAACGGCATCTAATTATAATGTTCCATTTACCCCTTTCTAACTGTCACAATAGACCATAAGTGCTCACGGCTGATTTCTTTCAATTAGATTCCACAGGCCCAAAGTTATGACAAATTCATGTTTTGGCTGCTGGAAACTGGTAGCAATCACGAAACTACTAAAACATCAAAATAGAAGGGAATGAGCGTGTTAACATGCACGCTGCTCTAATCCCCCGGCCTCAAAGTGCAGCTTAGTCAAGCTCAGCGACTGCCTGGAGTAAAAACCCTGCCCATAGGTAGCTTTCAGCTCTTCTACTGGCACTTGATGTTAAAAGGGCTTCGGAGAATGCCAGATGGGATTTTACTCAAATTTGCTTTAATGTCTTAAGGAGCCGCATTGCATGCCCTGCCTACCCCGGATAGCAGCAGAGAAGTGATATTTTTGAGACACCGTCATTTGAAGCTAATACATCAGGGGACTATTCTCCAGTCTGCAATAGGGATAAACGTACCCAAGCAGTTTTTCTTTATTTTCATATCTTGCATATATTGTGCAAACTCTAATGGATAAGTAAGACATGATAACATAGTGACAGTTTCATAATCACGATTTGTCCTTTTTACATTAATAACCTCTACATAAAAAATGTTGAAGAAACATTCTAAAACCTGAAATGTTTTAGCTGAGAAGAAAATGTGTTGTTGTTTAAAGATAAACCTGCATTAGAGTTGGATTGTAATGGTAAAGAATCCTGCCACAGTGCATGTTGTATTTTGATAGGATGGATTTACCTTGGCTAAGCCCATCTGTTGATAAAGTGATCATGATGTACATGTAAGAAATCACTAGTGCAAAGACAATCTGTACATAGGTCTAGGAAGCATCTGTAGAGGCATGTGAGTGCAACATACACATTCCGAGCACAAACATAACTAGGTAGACTTGAGGGAGGCGAAGTTTTGTCCAATTGGATCACCATCTTACAGAAATGCACCGTAAGAGTAAATTGAATGTGCAAACTAAAAACAATGATGGGGAGAATGAGCGAATTTTTAAAATTAATGGAACGTTTGGACGCATCTTGGGTGTAGTGGCAAATTTAACTGGGGGAGAAAAGAAGCGAGCCAGTGAAAAACAGGTGCCTCTAATGTGGGTAGAATAACTGTGCAATCAAATTGAGTTAGGAAGATTCCTGAATTTTAAGAAATAAGGTCCGGATGTACGAACTGCAAAGAGTGTATCTGCAAACCGCACAGCAGCTTTTTGCACCCCTTGTGTCATTTTGTGATGAGACCTTTGTATTTATAGATTGTATGCTGTTAGAAATTGGGTCTCTAGTTGGCAGGGGTATGCACCCTGTCCAAGAAAGGACCACCACTCAAGTCAGGGTAATCAGATACACATTAAAAGATAACCTGCACGCACTCTCTGGTAGCTTGGCACAGAGCAGTCAGGCTTATCTAAAGAGGCAATGTGTAAAGTATTTGTGGAACACACACACAGTAACACAATGAAAACACCACAAAAAGACTCCATGCAGGTTTAGAAAAATAGACAATAATTTTTAAAAATAAATAATAGACAACAGCGACAAAATCTAATAAGTAGAAGTCAAGATATGAATTTATAAAGAATAAAAAGAGTTCTAGGGAGCGCTTAGAAGCAATTAGCGCCAACGGGGTTTATCTGGTTGCGCTGGACCGGGGCAAACACAATAGTTTGAGTAGATAGCGAAGGAGCGCAGTCCCGCTGGGCCAGAGACGCTGTTCATGAACATATATGGTATATAAAGCACCGGGTGTGTCATTGAGTAGGTTGCTATTGTTTTAAAGTTTATTATTATAGGACATATAGAAGACGGGGAAACGTGATAACAATTCAGTAAGCTTTAGAGGGGGCTGTGCCTGCGTATAATATGTCGAGATCTAAGCCCCCTTCTGGGCCACGCACTATGGATAATTATTTGGTCCAGAAGGTTAGTAAGATAAACTCTGAAAGGCGACAGTCGCTAGGGAAAATTAGTACTCCGCAATCAGAGAGCCCTGTAAGGGGTTCATCAGCTTCTAGTATAGAGGATGCGAACAATCATTCTGATATTATTATTCCAGAAGTGGTAGAGTTGGTTGAGATGGGACAGCTCGAGTCTGAACAAACTACCCCCAATGAGTTAGGAACAGGAGACTGCCCTGATATGGCAGAACAATGTTTACCGACTCCAAAAGCACGGGCAGTTAGAACATGTAGGAAATTCCCTATCAAGAAGGGGGCATTGCGTAGTGTGCGGAAACGAGCAGCCTCACCAGATAAAGTCCTTGAAACGAATGCAATGAGTAAATTTAATAAGGTTGGGGTGGAGGATGATATAGTAACTAACCTAGAGGAGATTATTGGTTTAAAGATTAGAGGCATTATAGATCCTATGGTTTCAAAAATTGAGGAACTAATAAAAGAGGTTGTTAGATTGGGTGGTTTGCTTAGTAAGGCCTTGGACAAACCAGGAGAGGTGTCTACTGTCACTACTGTAACAATTGCTGCAACTGACACAACTAGCAATCAATGTAAGCAGCATGTACAGGGAGACCCTTCTAAGGAAGCCATAGGAAATAAAGGGATTGATAGTGTTAACCCCATAACATCTCAAAGGAGCATGCACTTAAGTAGCAAGGCTTTGCCTGCCATAGAAAATATAAATGGATGGGAGGAAACTAACAAAAAGTCTGCTATTAATCTCCCACCTGAGTGTGCTCCTTATGTGGTGGTACTGACAAATGTACCGCCGCCTGAAAATAGGGGTCATCAAGAAACCCACGATTCCTTAAAAAACAAATGTCTATCCTGGCTAAATAGACAGTGTGGTTTCCCATTGAATTTCTCTGATAATGTCTTGACTACCAGGAGAGTTAACTGGATAGGGAGTGCTAGGAAAAGCTCAAAGGGGGACTGTGTAATTATAAATTTTAAACACCCACAGCATGTTACTACTGTCCTCCTAAGAGCTGCATCTCTCCCAATCTCCGATGGCAATGTATGCGCCCGAGCACTAGGTTACTTCTATAATCACCTTAATGCCAACCGAAGGGACAATACTAGAATCTCCACTTACCCGTCCACCTCTAATCCTTATTTTGATATCCCCACACAGAATAGATTTCATGCACTTAGTTCCCTGGACTCTAATGATTGACGCATACAAGAGACAGAGATATGTTTAGCAAGGGAAGAGGGTCCCGATAGGGATGAACATATGTTCGATTGTGTACCTGAATTAACATCTATGGGCTCCGGATATGCGCCTAATCAGAACGAGGATGAGAATACTCACGAGGGAAGTGTGAATATATGCGATATGGGCCAAACAAGTGGGGCTAGCAACATGGAGAGAAATGTCCGAGGTTCTGCCATTGGGATTACAGCCAGAACAGGTACATGTTCCAGACTGGTGTGCTGGAATGTAGCTGGTCTGAAATCTAAAAGTAGAGACCCTGGTTGGGAAACTTTTATTAATAGATACGATATTTTATGTTTCCAGGAAACCTGGTGCAAAAGTAATATTGACTCTGAGGGATTTGTTTCATATAATTTACCAGCATATGTAGAGAGTCTGGGAAGAGCTAAGGGGGGTTTACTGACCCTTGTATCGGTCCACCTCCAAATGCCGGTGATAAAATATGTGCCGGTGGGCGATCTAGTACAGATGATCTGGATCCGTGAAGGGAAAAGCCGTAACATCCTTCTGATCAATTATTATAACAATATCTTTGATAGCACCAGGGGCAGAATAATAACCGATTTGGCCAATGCTATTGATACCCTAAGTCTGGATTCCAATGTAGTATTTGATATTATCTGGTGTGGGGATTTTAATACCTCATTATGCGAATTCTTATCTACAAAGGCCTGTGGGGTCACGAATAATGCCGGATGGGAGGTCCCACACTTTGGTCACGATATGTATGGGGAAAACGTGAATACATTAATGGGGTGCCTTGACCTGGAAATTTTGGATTGCTGTAGGGACAGTAATGGTTCACCTGTCCCCACATTCAGGAATCGGCGCTCTAATTCCGTGATCGATCATGTGTTGGTATCCTCTAGTATCGTTGACTGTTTTGCCCCACTGGAAATGGAAATTATGGACACTAGTGATCATAATTGTATTATTGTGACCACGACTCTGTGGGGGGAGAATGATAGAGAGACAGGGACCACAGTTGGAAACATCGAAGCCCATAGGGCTAATGGGGTAAGGTTGAGGTGGATAGGTGCTAAAGCATCCGAATTGACTGCATCCATTATTATGAAGAATTTAGCAGACATTGTTTTTATTTTAGAAAATAGATTGGATCATGAGCGGGTCTTATCTAGTTTTATAGGAATCAACAATGCCATTAACGCAAAGTTCACAAGTGGCAGGAGGGGTGGTACAAACCTGGTTTTGTTTGGTTTGATAAAACCTGTTCTGCTGCTCTGACTGATCTTAAGCAGGCCCTAGCAATAAGGCCTAGGGATAAAAAATTAGTAACAAATCTGAGGCTAGAATATAAAAATGCCATTAAAGCTAGGAAGATGGTTCTACAACATCAGGTCTGGGATTCTCTTAACCAAGCGGCAGAACTCTCTAATTCCACGTTATTTTGGGCAACAGTCAACTCCCCATTCCTTAAGGAGACAAATACACCTGAGTTAACAGCAAATGTCTCCTGTGAAGGTTGGATTACTCATTTTTCAACTATCTTTGATTCAGGTAAAAATATTAATGTTGGGTCAGACAGATGGCCTATATTACCACTTGAAATCACTGTGGAAGAAGTTGAAAGGGGGATCAGGGCAAGTAAGGGAGGAAAGGCCCAAGGACCGGATGGGGTTCCAAGAGATGTGTACAAGGAAGCACCGGAAGTATGGGGCCCTTTGTTGACTGTTGTTTTCAATGCCGCGGTTTGTATAGATCCTCCGCCGACCTGGGAGGAGTCTATTATTGTCCCAATATACAAGGAAGGATCCAGGTCTGATGCTAAAAACTACCGACCAGTTTCATTACTGGACGCTTCCGTAAAAGTTATGAGCAGGATTATGCTGGTAAGATTGGAAGAATGGGCAGAACAAGATGGTATTTTGGCAGATAGCCAATATGGTTTCAGGAAAGGTAGGGGTACGCTCGATCAATGCATTAATTTAGAATTATTGATCGGGAAGTATAGTGAAGCCAAACCTGGCCATATATATTTGTGCTTTGCTGATTTAAGCAGCGCTTTCGACATGGTTGACCACTCTATTTTGTGGTCAACCCTGTTGAAACTGGGTGCGCCAGAGGGCATAATTTATTTCCTTGCCAGGATGTATGAGAGATTAAAAACATGTGTACGTTTTGGCAGGAAGGGAGAATGTACCCCGAACTTTAGCGTAAAACGAGGTATAAGGCAGGGTTGTGTTTTAGCTCCTCTTTTATTTATTTTATTTATAAATGGTATTGATGCAATTTTAAAGGAAGTACATGCAGATGCTCCCCTGATCAATGGTGTTTCAGTACCGGTGTTATTATACGCCGATGATGCTGTGTTGTTGTCAAGAACTCCGATAGGGTTGCAACGATTGATGGATTGCTTTGCTTCCTTTATTGACGACAAAAAATTAGTCATTAACAAAAGTAAAACGTACACTATGATCTGTGGCCCAAAGAAATCTAAACATGTAGTGAAAGGGTTTTTTATTGACAAGTTAAAAGTACAGCAAGTGGACAAATTCTGTTATTTAGGAATAACTTTTTCGAATGATAAAAAGTGGACACATGAATTTAATAACATACGCAATAAAATGGCTAGAAATGCCCATGGAATTTTCAGATTTGCTCAGAAAATTGGGGACCGTATAACCAGAGATATGATAAAAATTTATCAGGCTAGATGTGTATCAATTGCATTATATGGGGCAGGAATCTGGGGTTACAGCTGCGCATATGAATTGCAGCTGGAAGAGAACTTTTTCCTTAAAAAACTTTTATGTCTTCCCATTTCGGCCTCTAATGCCTTATGTCATCAGGAACTATCTGTGAACTACCTACTTGACCTTTTGTCACTTAGACCTCTGATGGTTTGGCGGTCTATTTGGTTAAATGAGGAAAAGTCCTACACTAGGTCTATTATCCAGGATTGTTTGCGATTAGATAAAGCCATAGCAATACCCTGGATTAAATACATTATTGTGTGTTTCTCAGATATTTTTAACCTGAATATTGTAATTGATCCGAACGCTGTTTTACGTATCCCCAAGGCTGAGTTAAAAAGGGTCTTTCTAGCTTTTGCTGAGAGGAAGAGAACTGTTATTGCTGGTACTTTGTCCACTGTTATGTTTTACAACAGATATTTGGCCATGGACGGATTTCCGGTGTATTTAACCCTTGTCACCAGGCCGACACATAAATTTGTGCTGACCAGACTGAGATTGGGAATAGTGCACCACTTGGTGGCTCATCCGATAATGAAAAAATATCCACTAGGACCCTGTAGATGTGACGGGATTTCCAAGCAGAGCACAATGCACTTTTTATTATTCTGTAAGCTGTACTCTAATTTTCGTATTGCCCTGTTAAAACCCATGTTTATCAAATATGGAATACGTACGGTTGAGCACGCAATGAAATTGATTTTTAACTTACAATCTGCGGATATTTGTTTTTATACTGCTACTTTTTTAAACAAATGCATCAATTCGAGGAAAAGCATGTGTTTTTTAGATGTCGAAATGTAATTTTAAATGTGTAAATGAAATCTTTGTTTTAACTAATCATAGTGTTTTTTAAGCGTATGATTATGTCTGCTATAAGTCGTTCATATTTTGTATATTTTGATTCTGTGATTGTGTATGCTTTTATGGTCATTAATTTGTACCGAATAAAGCTGAATTGAATTGAATTGAATTGAACTGTGCAGTCAAATTGAGTTAGGAAGATTCCTGAATTTTAAGAAATAAGGTCCGGATGTACGAACTGCAAAGAGTGTATCTGCAAACCGCACAGCAGCTTTTTGCACCCCTTGTGTCATTTTGTGATGAGACCTTTGTATTTATAGATTGTATGCTGTTAGAAATTGGGTCTCTAGTTGGCAGGGGTATGCACCCTGTCCAAGAAAGGACCACCACTCAAGTCAGGGTAATCAGATACACATTAAAAGATAACCTGCACGCACTCTCTGGTAGCTTGGCACAGAGCAGTCAGGCTTATCTAAAGAGGCAATGTGTAAAGTATTTGTGGAACACACACACAGTAACACAATGAAAACACCACAAAAAGACTCCATGCAGGTTTAGAAAAATAGACAATAATTTTTAAAAATAAATAATAGACAACAGCGACAAAATCTAATAAGTAGAAGTCAAGATATGAATTTATAAAGAATAAAAAGAGTTCTAGGGAGCGCTTAGAAGCAATTAGCGCCAACGGGGTTTATCTGGTTGCGCTGGACCGGGGCAAACACAATAGTTTGAGTAGATAGCGAAGGAGCGCAGTCCCGCTACAGGACCACACAGGTCCCAATGAACAAAGTACCTTATCCTAGTTGCAACAGCATGATGCAAGGCACAGTTGAGCAATGTGTCATGCGATGTGTGGATGTTGATCTTGCAGTGGTGGAAATGCATGTTCTGTAGACAAAGTACCGAAGCTGAGAAGCGTTGGTTCCGGGTGCGCTGCACCGGGATTCTCCTCATAGTCAAAGGATGTGTTGATCTCTATAGACTGCGGTGGTGTGCGGTTCCGATGCGTAGGTTTCTGCTGACACTGCAGCAGTTTCGATATGCACAAGTAGAAAATGTAAAACACTACCAGTAACTGCTGGTAAAATAATGACCTCAGCATTATATCACATTAGCAACATAAACACATTATGTCTGCATCACATTATTCATAAAACCCATTAGGCCCAAGCCCCATTAGTATAAACACATTACGCAAAAGGCCTCCCCAGCATAAACACATTATGCAATAAATCAACAGTGCACCACAGTACACTGACCAGGTGCATACATCACCTTAGGGTATTGCGCCCTTTCACCATCACCTAAATGACCCCAGGCCAACTGGCCTTTCGCTGGGGCTCAAATGCCTTATGTCCAAAATGTAAGGGCTTTTAAGGGAACATTCTAAATGGCCCCCTGACTGCATTGGCAGCCAAACCACAGTGCGCAAATTCACTGGGGTGTGGGGTGCAACTCACCCCTTACTAATCAAACAAAATGTCCCCCAAATGTTGCAGCTACCCGCACTCTCGCAGGACAGCTGGAATCAGCACAAACAGGCACTGGCACTCACTGTGCCCTGAGAGCCCCACTGGGACTCTATCAATAATTTGCCCCCAAACAGAAATCAGGATGGGCCCCTCGGTGCCCCAGGGAACACCGACGCAGCTCCAGGCACCGACCATGTGCCTCGAGGTGAACCCCTCTCACGAGGCCCTTCTAGGGCCACTCTCGACACGAAGGAAAAGCCTCAATGCAGCCCCACTCACCGGGGCTCTGGGGCAGGCTTCTTTTGTCTCCACCGCCATCCTTGGGCACCGCAATTTGCCTCGATAGGGTGCGTCCCCCTAGGCCTCTCTATACGGGCACCCTGGGAACATAAAGGGTGCCAACACTGCGCTGCTTAGCCCCCCACTCACCAGGGCTCCTTGTAGACACCTCCGGGCTACAACTTGCAGGGCTCTCTCTTCTTCTGGCGGCATGCGGGGCTCCCACAGCTCACAGGGAACCCGCTCAGCGAGACGCAGACTTCGGGACTTCTTTGCGACCCTCCGGACTTCCTTTGGCCAACACCGCGGGTCTCTCCCAAGCTCACGGAAGCCCCACTCTGGCCCGCACGGACCTCTATCGGCCGTGCTGCAATTGGCGGCCTCGGCAGCCTCCTTCAGTTGGCCCCGCCCAGAGTGAGGCACGGGAGCCTGACTTCATGTTGTGCTTCCGCTACCGCCGCTCTCGGCGATTTCTCGGGCAAGTGCGGGGTGGGCTCCCTTGAAATAGACAGCAATGCAGGGTGGGCTCCTGCTCTCATAAGCATAAAATGCGGGGTGGGCTCCCGCCATATGGACAAAATGCGGGGTGGGCTCCCGCTCAATCAGCAGAGTAGGGGTGAATCCCACACGCCGGAATTCCCACGCAGTCTCGCACTGCAGACGCCAGACTCTTCTCTTCTGCTGGCCAATAAAGTTAGAGCGCTCACGAGGCGCTGGATTTCCAAAGGTCCTAGGGGCACAGCTGGGCCCAGGCAGGCCAGCACATAGGGCCCTCTAGCAGGGAGGCAAACCCTTGTGGCGGTTCCTCCTGGGCCCCAGCAGCAGCAAGCCCCAGTAAGTACAGGAACAGCTCCACACATGGGGTCACAGCCCCTATATTTATACCACATTTCTCTTTGTCTGTAAAGCATGGGGCTTGGGGGAACCAGTTCCAACTGGTTCTGGAGCACTCTGTTTACAGTGCTCACACCCTTCTTTAGGAGATGGGGGCTCTGCCATCAGACACACCATAGGGGGTGGAAGCAGCATTGACCTAGGCAGGCACAATCCTATTCAGGGTCAGGGGACGACTCCTCCCACTACTCCAAATGCAGATGCCCTATTCAGCCAAGCGCAGACTCACCCTGCCTCTCCTGCAGCCACACACACCTCACCAGCCCCTGTCACTCCAAAGCCAGACATACAATCCACATCAGGCAGGCAGACACATAGCACACAGAAATGCCCACTTCTAAAAGTGGTATTTCTAAAATAGTTATAATAAATCTGTGCACACTATTGCGTAGCATTTATTATTACTATGCCAAACATACCAAACTTGACCACGCTGCTCCTCTCATATCAGGAATTACAACTGAAACACTTATCAGGGAATACCCAATGCATTCCTATGGGAAGACAGCCTCACAGCAGTGAGAAACCAAAATGGCTGTTTGTCACTACTAGGACATATTACACACTTACGGTACATGTCCTAACTTTTACCTACAATGCACCCTGCCCATAGGGCTAGCTAGGGCCTACTTTAGGGGTGACTGACATGCAGTAAAAGGGGGGTCACAGACATGGCACACACTTTAGGTGCCACGTCACAGCAGCAGTAACACTGTGCCCACAGGCCCTGAAATGGCAGAGGCCTGGGATAGGTTTGAAAGGCTACTCTGGTGGGAGGCGCAATCAGCACTGCAAGCCCAGCCCTGGGTATATGTGATACCACTTTACAAGGGACTGACAGGTAAATTAAATATGCCAAACAGGTGTAGACCAATCTTACCATGTTTACCACAGAGAGCACACACACTTTACACTGGACAGCAGTGCTGAAGTGCCCAGAGTCCTAAAACCACCGACACCATGTCAGAAAAAAGGCTTGGAGGAAGGCAAAAAGTTCACAGAGGACTCTGCAAAAAGGGCCAAGTCCAACAATGCACAATAGAAGCTACCCTGAAATAATGGCCCCTTACATAATGTAACCGTATCCCTACTAAGCACTAAATGGGTTGAGTGCTGGGCATCTCAAAAATTTTAAGGACTGTCCTCACACACCATCAGGTGTCATGCTTCATCATAGGCAGTCCTCGCTCTCTAAAAACTCCGTTTGATAGAGAGCGGGCCTACACCTGGAGACAGAAAGGCACTTCTAACAATATAAGTGGGGGCCCATGCAATAGTGATTTAAAAAACAATGTATTACCCCAAATTACATTTAATTATATGTTATTACTTGGTGTTCAAAACTAGAATGTGGGGATTAGGAGAACTATTACCCCATCACCACTCTTGTCGTCAACAAGCTTTTGCCGTGGGCTCAAGTGAGTCCCTGGCATTTATCAGGATGGGATTCATTTTCTCTGCTTTTGCCGTATGGCCACACCCCTGGGTGAGTCACGTCATCAGGCGGCCCCCAGGCACGGCGGTTAAGACACCGGAACGAGTGTTGAAACGACCGTGCTTGCGGTTATTACCCGCAGGTGATTCTCTCACTCACGGCGCCATCCCAGAACAGTTTAACCCTTCGGTTTACTACAATATGACACAATCTCCAGGCCGCAGACAGCACGGACACCGGATCTGTCAACTAATTAACTGCGGTCATCTGTAATTGCACAGTTCAGCTAATTTCTTGATTGTGGTACACCTATTTAAATACAAGGTTTTGCTTCCAGTCTGACATCGTTGGGGAAGAGGAGAGGACATCTTTAGGTGTACGGCGAGGGGCACACATTGAGGCAGTAAGAGTATGAGTGGGAGTGTGAATGAGAAAACGGCGCATCTGGCATTGAATGCATTTTTATCCATTTACAAAATTCATTATCACTTTTAGTTTTTAATTTTCCACCTTTACCTTACTTAGAGTGTGACTACAAGGGACCCTTTATTCTCCTCCCATGGGGCAATTAGGATCCTATATTGGGGTAACATTGTGAGCTGGTCTCACAAACTCATGAATAATTGATATTTTGGATATTTTGCTCCATGTTTGCAGTGTCACATGATTTCACACTCACATGCAATTTTGTATATGCATGGTGTGTATGATGTTTCCTATCCTTTTTCTGCCATAAAATATATTGAGTTGAATAAGAAAATGTATGTTTATTTTACAGGTATATAAGGACACCAGTTTTAATTAGAGGATGACACAGGCCACTCTAACATAGTGGCAATATCTGGAACCACTATAGCAAGATAGGAGCCCGAATCCCGCCCTGATGAATGCCCCAGACTCACTTGAGCCAATGGCAGAAACATGTTGATGAAAAGAGTGGTGATGAGTTAATAGTTCCCCTAATCCCCACATTCTAGTTTTTAACATCAAGTAATAGCCTACGATTAAATGTAATTTGGGATAATAATACATTAGTTTTTAAATAACTATTGCATGGCCCCCACTTATATTATTAAAAGTGCATCGCTGTCTCCAGGTGTAGGCCTGCTCTCTATCAAACTGGGCTTTTAGAGAGCGAGGACTGCCTATGATGAAGCATGATACCTGGTGGTGTGTGAGGAGAGTCCTTAACATTTTTTGTGATGCCCAGCACTCAACCCATTTAGTGTTTTGTCGTGATATTGTTACATTATCTTAGTGACCATTATTTCAGGGTTGCTTCTATTGTGTATGCACTCACTTCCTTTGAACCAGGCACTAGAGCAGGGGTAGATACTTTGATTTCCCTGAGTCTCAACAACAGGAGGCAAACCAACAAGCCCTTTGAGAACACTTTAGTGTGCAAGGCAGAGTCCACTTCTCCCACAGCAAAGTCAAACAGCAGCAGGCAGCTGGGCAGCACAGCAAAAAAGCAAGCCTTCCGGGTCATCAGTCCAGCAGAGTGTCAGTCCTTGATGCAGCACAGCAGTTCTTCTAAAAGAGTCCAGTTGTAGGTCCGGAAGTATCTGGTTCAGTGGGGTCAGAGACCCAGTGCCTATACCCAGTTGTGACTTTGAAGTAGGGGTGACTTCCAAGAGGGGTCTTCTTTGAAATGCACAGAGGTCCTTTTTTCCAGCCCTGGCTCCAGACCATCAGTGGGGGAATCAGCCCTTTGTGTGGGGACAGGGCACTGCCTATTCAGGTGTGTCTCCCTCTCTTCCTGCCAAGGAAGAGCTTATAAGAATGCAGAGGCGTATTTAGACACACCTAACCTTCCTGTGTTTGTGGCAATCTAGAGGGAATGCACAAGTGAGGCTGTCACCCACCCCAGATGTGTATTGGTGACAGGCTGAAAGCACACAGATCAGTAAGAGCAGAGAAATGTCCACTTTCTATAAGTGGCATTTCTAAAATATTGATGTTAAATCCATCCTTGCCAGGAAAGAGGATTTATCATTACCATTCTGAAGATATAAAAATGACACAGCTACTCCTTTCTAATCAGGAATTACAGTTTAAAAACGTATAAAGGAATTTCCGATGTTAAACTATGGGAGGAGTAGGTCTCACAGTAGTAAAAAACATATTTAGATATTTTTCACTACCAGGACATGCAAAACATAAAAGTACATGACCTACCTTTTACGTACACAAGATCACTAACCCATTGTCAGTGAAATTTCCCTCCTTCCCTCGCAGCTCCACCATTAAGTGAGAACTCCCCTGAGCCCCTGCACTCTTTAGTGTTGGTGTTCGAGGCCCTCCTCCACCCGCAGGTTATACCTGCACCTCATCCCTGGTGGTCTGGTGGACCTCTGTCTCCTTTCTCTCGCTCTGCTGTCCATCTCTGTTTCACTTGTTTTACCCTCATTTCTATCTCTCCCTCTCACTCTCCTCCTATCTCTTTCCTCCACCTTTCTTGCACTTTTCTGCTTTATTCCACTTTTTTCCTTTTTCCCTTTCTGCCCGTTTTCCCCGCCACTGCTGCCCCCCGCGGCCACTCCCCCAGCACGACCAGCACGACCGGCCCAATCCCGCTCCCCTCCCCGTCTCCCAGCTGTGCAGCCTTCCCAGACCCCTACTTAATGGTGGCCGCTGCATGGCCGCACAGCAGCTGCGTCTAGCGGTCGTGCCAAAGGCAAGCCTGTCTGTGCATGTCAGCGACCCGACCGTGACCAGCGCCGGGAACCCTGGACCTCCACACTGCCAACACTACAACCCAGTGACACTCCACACACTCAACACAGGCCGCAACAATAACTGCAAGCTAGCATCACCAGCCAACACCCACTGACCCTTCAGCTGTCACCGATGCCGGCACACCCACAGCACCGCCAGGAACAAGGGCCCAGTAGAACCCGCCTGCAAGAAAACACCCGAACCAAAGACCCTACAATGCATCCTCCTCAATGTCAGATCACTCCACAAACACGCCACCGAAATCTGCGACCTCCTCGACAGCACCACCCCAGACGTAGCATCCTTCACAGAAACCTGGACCAACACCACCTGGGGACCAGCCATCGCCATCGCCATTCCCCAGGGATACAAGATCTCCAGGAAGGACTGCCCCACCTGCTCGGGAGGAGGAATCGCCATCGTCCACAAATCCACCCTCTGCCAGAACCCACTCCCAGATGAGCCCACAGACCTGATGGAACACCTGCACTTCAAGATACTGGCCAGTCCTACCATCACCCTCCAGGGAACCCTCATCTACCAACCACCTAGACCCCGTGGACCATTCGCCAACTCCATCACGGACATCATCTCCCCGTATGCCATTGCATTGACCAACTACACCCTGCTGGGAAACCTCAACTTCCACCTCGACAACCAACTAGACCCCAACACCACATTTCTCCTGGATAACTGCCACAACATTGGACTCCCACAGATTGTGACCGAACCCATGCACTCAGCGGGACACACCTTCGACCCCCTCTTCACAACAGGACACTCCATCACTTTCAGCCACACCACTGAACTCCCGTGGACAGACCATCGATGCATCCACTTCATCTTCAGAACACCCACCATCCACAAACACCAGCACCTGCTCCCACGAAGAAAATAGACAAAAATCACTGATGATCAGCTCAACTCCTCACTCAGCAACTCCACCCCGACCACCGTGGAAGACGACGCCCCCAACACCACTGCACGAACTCTACACAGATGGATCACCGACAGCGTCAACACCATAGCCCCCCTCAAGAAGAACAACAAAGCACAAACCAAGAAGGCCAGATAGTTTACCCCTGAACTCAGAGAGTCCCAGCGCACCTGCCATCGACTTAAGAAGACCTTGAGGAACTCCAAATCCACAGAAGCCCACAACAACTTCAAAGCCGCCACCACCGCCCACCAACAGCTCATCAGAAACACAAGGAAAACTGAGATTGAAGACAGAATTTCCACACACACACACAACAGCAAAGAGCTCTTCAACATCAAGGAGTTCGCCCAACCCACCAACGAGTCGACTGACATTCCCCCTCACAAGACCTCTGCAGCAAACTCAGCACCTTCTTCCACCGCAAAATGAAGAACATCTACGACAACTTCGAAGAAGACAACCAACACACGGAACCCCAACCAGCCACCCTGACACCCTGAAGCCAACAATTGACAGCTGGACAGCCCTCACCACTGAAGACACACTAAAGACGATGAAGTCAATCCACTCTGGGCCCCCACGGACCCCTGCCCCCACCACATCTTCAACAGAGCCGCCGACACCATCGCACCCATGCTCCGTCACACCATCAACCGCTCCCTGGAGAACGCCTTCTTCCCCGATGACTGGAAACACACCGAGATCAACCCTCTCTGGAAGAAGCCCTCAGCGGACCTCACCGACCTCAAAAACTACAGACCCATCTCCCTGCTCCCGTTCCCAGTGAAGGTCACTGAGAAAGCCATCAACAGCCAACTCGCCACCTTCATCGAAGAGCACAACATCCTCGACCCGTCTCAATCCAGCTTCAGAAAAAACCACAACACAGAAACCGCCCTCCTCGCCTCAACAGATGACATCTGCTCCCTACTGGACAAAGGAGAAACCGTAGCCCTCATCCTCCTTGACCTCTCAGCAGCCTTCGGCATGGTATCCCACCGCACCCTAATACGCAGACTCCACGCCTCAGGTATCCGGGACAAGGCCCTCAACTGGATCTACTCTTTCCTCTTCGGCAGCATGCAGTGGGTCAGACTCCCTCCTTTCCTCGCACACCCTACACCAACCACCTGCGGAGTCCCCCAAGGGTCATCCATCAGCCCAACGCTCTTCAACGTCTACATGGCTCCTCTCGCCCCCATCGTCAGAACCTATGGACTCAACATTGTTTCATACACAGACGACACCCAACTCATCCTCTCCCTATCCAATGATGCCAACACAGCCAAACACAACTTTCAAGAAGGCATGGAAGCTGTCGCCAAATAAATGAAAAGCAGCTGTCTACAACTCAACACCAACAGAACAGAAGTACTCATCATGGGACCACACCCGATGCCTGTAACGACACCTGGTGGCCTCCTGCCCTCGGTAGCCCACCCACCCCCACGGACCACGCTCGCAACCTTGGAATCATCCTAGACTCCGAGCTCAAAATGGACCACCAGATCAACTCCGACACATCCTCCTGCTTCCACATCCTCTGCCTCCTACGTAAGGCCTTCAAATGGATCCCCCTCGAGCACAGAAAAACTGTCACCCACGCCCTTGTCACCAGCAGACTCGACTACGGCAATGCGCTCTACGGCGGAATAAACAAAAACCTCACCCGCAAGCTACAAAACATCCGGAAAGCCGCCGCAAGACTGGTCCTCAACCTACCACAACACTGCCACATCTCCCAACACCTGCGCACAATCCACTGGCTCCCCATCGAGGCTAGAATCACCTTCAAGATCCTCACCCATGCACACAAAGCCCTCCACAAAACCAGGCCAGCATACCTCAACAGCCAAATCAACTTCAATGCACCCCAAAGAAACCTACGATCAGTCCATCTCTCTTACGCCGTGGTCCCCCGTGCCAGAAAGACCAGATATCAGGAGGCTGCTCCTTCTCCTTCCTCACAGCCAGAGCATGGAATGCCCTCCCGCTCCACCTCAGGCAGACAACATCACTCCCCATCTTCATGAGAAACCTCAAAACGTGGCTCTTTGACAAACCCCCTCCTTGATGAACTGGAACCTGCACCTCCCCTCCTCCCCAGCGTCTTGAGACCCTTACGGGTGAGTAGTTGCGCTTTAACAAACCCGTGATTTATTGATTGCACACAGCACCCTGCCCTACAGCCTATCTATAACCTGCCCTAGGGGAGACGTATGTGTATCAAAGGGGAGTTTTAGTCTGGGCAAAGGGTTTTTTTAAATACCAAGTCGAAATTGCTGTAAAACTGCACACTAAGGCACTGCAGTGGCTGGCCTGAGACATATTTACAGGTCTAATGGTGTGGGTGGCACAATCAGTGCACAGTCCTACTTGTAGCAGTTCATTTATAGGTCATGAGTATATGGTTTACCACTTTCCAAGGGACTTGCAAGTGAGTTAAATATGCCAATTGTCTATACACCAGTGTTACCAGGTTTAAGGGAGAAGCACATGTACTTGAGCACTGGTCAGCTGTGGTAAAGTGTTCGAAAGTCCTAAGGCCAACAAAACAATCAACAAAAAGAGGAGCTAAGCAGGCAAAAGGATGGGGGAAGACCACCCTAAGACTGACAGGTCTAACACCCATTCACATGGGATTTGCAGAATGACAAGCCTACTGAATAATAATCAATGTTTCCCGATTGGGAAAACTTTGGGGTCAGCAAGCAGGGTCCATTGACACGATTTCCAATGTGAAAGCCGTCCACAAGGGACAGCTACCCTTTGAATATCGGTTACCACCACCTTTGTGGTGCTGGTAACTTTTCAAAGTTGTGTGACTGCAATTGTAATCTAATCATATCAAACATACTTTATTTCCAGGTTAAAAACAATAAAAGCTCACACATAAAAACATAAAAAACTTTCCATAAAAGTGCAACACATGTACAATCATACAGTTCACCCATCAAATAAATAACATTTAAAATATTTCCTTCCTGTGCAAAGTAGCCACTCTGTTTATGTATTAAAATAACCCTTCATACAAATTTGGCTACAGCAATACAGACCTCAGAGGAGTGCATTTATTATAGAAAAAGTAGCGCTGGCCTGTAATGCCTAAAATTTAATTTCCACACTAAAGGCTTTAAAATTTGTAACAGTGGCATTTCAGAATTGAGAATTTCCGATGTTAAACTATGGGAGGAGTAGGTCTCACAGTAGTAAAAAATGTATTTAGATATTTTTCACTACCAGGACATGCAAAACATAAAAGTACATGACCTACCTTTTACGTACACAAGATCACTAACTTATTGTCAGTGAAATTTCCCTCCTTCCCTCGCAGCTCCACCATTAAGTGAGGCCTCCCCTGAGCCCCTGCACTCTTTAGTGTTGGTGTTCGAGGCCCTCCTCCACCCGCAGGTTATACCTGCACCTCATCCCTGGTGGTCTGGTGGACCTCTGTCTCCTTTCTCTCGCTCTGCTGTCCCTCTCTGTTTCACTTGTTTTACCCTCATTTCTATCTCTCCCTCTCACCTTCCTCCTATCTCTTTCCTCCACATTTCTTGCACTTTTCTGCTTCATTCCACTTTTTCCTTTTTCCCTTTCTGACCGTTTTCCCCGCCACTGCTGCCCCCCGCAGCCACTCCCCCAGCACGACCAGCGCGACCGGCTCAATCCCGCTCCTCTCCCCGTCTCCCAGCTTTGCAGCCTTCCCAGACCCCTACTTAATGGTGGCCGCTGTATGGCCGCACAGCAGCTGCGTCTAGCGGTCGTGTTAAAGGCAAGCCTGTCTGTGCTCGTCCGCGACCCGACCGTGACCAGCGCCGGGAACCCTGGACCTCCACACTGCCAACCCTACGACCCAGTGACACTCCACAGACTCAACCCAGGCCGCAACAATAACTGCAAGCTAGCATCACCAGCCAACACCCACTGACCCTTCAGCTGTCACCGATGCCGGCACACCCACAGCACCGCCAGGAACATGGGCCCAGTAGAACCCGCCTGCAAGAAAACACCCGAACCAAAGACCCTACAATGCATCCTCCTCAACGTCAGATCACTCCACAAACAAGCCACCGAAAACTGCGACCTCCTCGACAGCACCACCCCAGACGTAGCATCCTTCACAGAAACCTGGACCGACACCACCTGGGGACCAGCCATCGCCATCGCCATTCCCCAGGGATACAAGATCTCCAGGAAGGACTGCCCCACCTGCCCGGGAGGAGGAATGGCCATCGTCCACAAATCCACCCTCTGCCTGAACCCACTCCCAGATGAGCCCACAGACCTGATGGAACACCTGCACTTCAAGATACTGGCCAGTCCTACCACCACCCTCCAGGGAACCCTCATCTACCAACCACCTAGACCCCGTGGACCATTCGCCAACTCCATCACGGACATCATCTCCCCGTATGCCATTGCATTGACCAACTACACCCTGCTGGGAGACCTCAACTTCCACCTCGACAACCAACTAGACCCCAACACCACATTTCTCCTGGATAACTGCCACAACATTGGACTCCCACAGATTGTGACCAAACCCATGCACTCAGCGGGACACACCTTCAACCCCCTCTTCACAACAGGACACTCCATCACTTTCAGCCACACCACTGAACTCCCGTGGACAGACCATCGATGCATCCACTTCACCTTCAGAACACCCATCATCCACAAACACCAGCACCTGCTCCCATGAAGAAACTAGACAAAAATCACTGATGACCAGCTCACCTCCTCACTCAGCAACTCCACCCCGACCACCGTGGAAGACGACGCCCCCAACACCACTGCCCGAACTCTACACAGATGGATCACCGACAGAGTCAACACCATAGCCCCCCTCAAGAAGAACAACAATGCACACACCAAGAAGGCCAGATAGTTTACCCCTGAACTCAGCGAGTCCCAGCGCACCTGCCACCGCCTGAAGAAGACCTGGAGGAACTCCAAATCCACAGAAGCCCACAACAACTTCAAAGCCGCCACCACCGCTCACCACCAGCTCATCAGAAACACAAGGAAAACTGAGATTGAAGACAGAATCTCCACACACACACACAACAGCAAAGAGCTCTTCAACATCAAGGAGTTCGCCCAACCCACCAACAAGTCGACTGACATTCCCCCTCACAAGACCTCTGCAACAAACTCAGCACCTTCTTCCACCGCAAAATGAAGAACATCTACGACAACTTCGAAGAAGACATCCAACACACGGAACCCCAACCAGCCACCCCGACACCCTGAAGCCAACAATTGACAGCTGGACAGCACTCACCACTGAAGACACACTAAAGACGATGAAGTCAATCAACTCTGGGCCCCCACAGACCCCTGCCCCCACCACATCTTCAACAGAGCCGCCGACACCATCGCACCCATGCTCCGTCACACGATCAACCATTCCCTGGAGAACGCCTTCTTCCCCGACGACTGGAAACACACCGAGATCAACCCTCTCCGGAAGAAGCCCTCAGCGGACCTCACCGACCTCAAAAACTACAGACCCATCTCCCTGCTCCCGTTCCCAGTGAAAGTCACTGAGAAAGCCATCAACAGCCAACTCGCCACCTTTATCGAAGAGCACAACATCCTCGACCCGTCACAATCCAGCTTCAGAAAAAACCACAACACAGAAACCGCCCTCCTCGCCTCAACAGATGACATCTGCTCCCTACTGGACAAAGGAGAAACAGTAGCCCTCATCCTCCTTGACCTCTCAGCAGCCTTCGACATGGTATCCCACCGCACCCTTATACGCAGACTCCACGACGCTGGTATCCGGGACAAGGCCCTCAACTGGATCTACTCTTTCCTCTTCAGCAGCATGCAGTGGGTCAGACTCCCTCCTTTCCTCGCAGACCCTGCGGAGTCCCCCAAGGGTCATCCGTCAGCCCAACGCTCTTCAACGTCTACATGGCTCCTCTTGCCCCATCGTCAGAACCTATGGACTCAACATTGTTTCATACACAGACGACACCCAACTCATCCTCTCCCTATCCAATGATGCCAACACAGCCAAACACAACTTTCAAGAAGGCATGGAAGCTGTCGCCAAATAAATGAAAAGCAGCTGTCTACAACTCAACACCAACAGAACAGAAGTACTCATCATGGGACCACACCCGATGCCTGTAACGACACCTGGTGGCCTCCTGCCCTCGGTAGCCCACCCACCCCCATGGACCACGCTCGCAACCTTGGAATCATCCTAGACTCCGAGCTCAAAATGGACTGCCAGATCAACTCCGTCACATCCTCCTGCTTCCACATCCTCTGCCTCCTACGTAAGGCCTACAAATGGATGCCCCTCGAGCACAGAAAACCTGTCACCCACACCCTTGTCACCAGCAGACTCGACTACGGCAATGTACTCTACGGCGGAATAAACAAAAACCTCACCCGCAAGCTACAAAGCATCCGGAAAGCCGCCGCAAGACTGGTCCTCAACCTACCACAACACTGCCACATCTCCCAACACCTGCGCACACTCCACTGGCTCCCCATCGAGGCTAGAATCACCTTCAAGATCCTCACCCATGCACACAAAGCCCTCCACAAAACCAGGCCAGCATACCTCAACAGCCGAATCAACTTCCATGCACCCCAAAGAACCCTACGATCAGTCCATCTCTCTTACGCCGTGGTCCCCTGTGCCAGAAAGACCAGATATCAGGAGGCCGCTCCTTCTCCTTCCTCACAGCCAGAGCATGGAACGCCCTCCCGCTCCACCTCAGGCAGACAACATCACTCCCCATCTTCACGAGAAACCTGAAAACGTGGCTCTTCGACAAACCCCCTCCTTGATGAACTGGAACCTGCACCTCCCCTCCTCCCCAGCGTCTTGAGACCCTTACGGGTGAGTAGTTGCGCTTTAACAAACCCATGATTGATTGATTGTACACAGCACCCTGCCCTACAGCCTATCTAGAACCTGCCCTAGGGGAGACGTATGTGTAATCAAAGGGGAGTTTTAGTCTGGGCAAAGGCTTTTTTTAAATACCAAGTCGAAATTGCTGTAAAACTGCACACTAAGGCACTGCAGTGGCAGGCCTGAGACATATTTACAGGTCTAATGGTGTGGGTGGCACAATCAGTGCACAGTCCTACTTGTAGCAGTTCATTTATAGGTCATGAGTATATGGTTTACCACTTTCCAAGGGACTTGCAAGTGAGTTAAATATGCCAATAGTGTATACACCAGTGTTACCAGGTTTAAGGGAGAAGCACATGTACTTGAGCACTGGCCAGCTGTGGTAAAGTGTTCGAAAGTCCTAAGGCCAACAAAACCATCAACAAAAAGAGGAGCTGAGCAGGCAAAAGGATGGGGGAAGACCACCCTAAGACTGACAGGTCTAACACCCATTCACATGGGATTTGCAGAATGACAAGCCTACTGAATAATAATCAATGTTTCCCAATTGGGAAAACTTTGGGGTCAGCAGGCAGGGTCCATTGACACGATTTCCAAAGTGAAAGCCGTCCACAAGGGACAGCTACCCTTTGAATATCAGTTACCACCACCTTTGTGGTGCTGGTAACTTTTCAAAGTTGTGTGACTGCAATTGTAATCTAATCATATCAAACATACTTTATTTGGTCTTCCAGGTTAAAAACAATAAAAGCTCACACATAAAAACATAAAAAACTTTCCATAAAAGTGCAACACATGTACAATCATACAGTTCACCCATCAAATATATAACATTTAAAATATTTCCTTCCTGTGCAAAGTAGCCACTCTGTTTATGTATTAAAATAACCCTTCATACAAATTTGGCTACAGCAATACAGACCTCAGAGGAGTGCATTTATTATAGAAAAAGTAGTCCTGGCCTGTAATGCCTAAAATTTAATTTCCACACTAAAGGCTTTAAAATTTGTAACCGTAGCAAATCATAACATTTCCACAACAAAGTAAGATGCCAAGTACATTGCTGCGAAACACCATCACACAGACAGTTAGTTAATTTGGTTGCCCAATAATTTACATGACGAACAAAGACATAACGATGAATAATATTAAATCTAAAAAGAGTCATCATAAATGTGTATTGGGGGTTGTGAACTTGTTCTAAATATGGTTGAATATCATCCATTCCGTTTAGCAGATTTTATTGTACCACGCTCACCTTAACACATTCTTATAGCCACCTATCCTCCAAAAACATATTCACCGCTAGTTGTTTGATCTGAGCCTTAGAAATATCAACCAGGTAGGCTGGATCATCAAGGAAGGCTGGTCTACTTAAGCTAACAAAATACATTTTGATATATTTGATCCATGGTATTTTCAGGGCATGGTCCTGAGATAAACAATCTGCAAAGATCAGCCTGTTTAATTGTGCCTCAGGCTGAGACTAGCTCCTGTGCCACAATAATATGGGTCTGCTTATAAAACAGTCTTCTACAAATTGGAGTCCCAACTCTTTATGGCATACATACGTAGAGATACTATTCGAGACAGCAAGATACTTCCTTATACTTACATTTTCTACAAGCTGTATCCTCTCCATGTTAACATAGCCCCATACACAAGCCCCATATTGCACCACAGAGACACATTTAACTTTGTAAATAGTGCACAGCTCTTTCAGTACCCCCCAATCTAGTTGCAAATCTGTTCAGCCCTACAGTAGATTTATTCATCTTTATGGCCCTAACTGTAACAAGCTGTTTCCGTGAGTCTTGGGCATCAAATAGGAAACCCAAATAGGAAAAAGTAGGACATATCATATGCTTAATATCACCTATTCTAAATTGGAAACCTTTGTCAACCTTCCTGCCCCATTTCATAATGTGGCTTTGAGACATATTGACTATTAAATCTAGCTCAGCCATGTAATCCACTAAATGGTTAATCAATTTCTGCAACCCCATTGGACTATGTGCCATTAGTACTGCGTCATCTGCGCACAATAAGATCAGTATAACTTTTTGACCAATCTGTGGAACATTGAGTCCTTTCTCTCACAAAAACCTGCTAAGATTGTTAATGTACAGGGTAAATAAAAAGGGGACCAAAATGCACTACAGTCAGACCGCAGTTTAATATCTAAATCATCTGTACATTCCCCATTAACTCAAACCTAATTCTGGCCTTGGCGTTCACATAGATGTGACTCATAAAATTCACTAGACAGAGGTCATCTCCCATCTCAGTCATTAAATTCCATAATTTAACATGATCGACACAATCAAAGGCACTGGAGATGTCCACAAATGACAAAAAAGGACCTATCCTTACCAAAACATATTTATAGATGAGTAAATTCAAGGACTGCTCAACTACAGTCATCCCCCTTCTAAAACCGTATTGGTTCATTGCCATCAAAGGGTTTGCCTCGGCCCAATCCTCCAGTCTTGCAAGAATTATTCTCCCCGCGACCTTGAGTAGTGAGTTCAATAGGGATATTGGACGATAACATGTTGGTTCTCCCCTTTCCCCCTTTTTTATAAATTGAAATGATCAGGAAGGTAGACCAGGATTCAAGAGGGCCTGTTCTGCATATCGCTCCCAAGAAATTTGCCAGTAGTGGCTCCCACAGTTCTAGATTACTTTTGAATAGATCAACTGGCAGCCCATCTGGTCCCGAGGACTTCCCACTACGTGAACCAATAAGAGCTTCAAGTACTTCTTCTAAAGTAAAAACAAGGGATGTGGTTCCTTTCTGAAGTTTGGAGTCTCCTACCTGACCTCTAATCCCCTCATTATCATCAGATAAATCCTTGGTATAAATTCCAGGGAAATGTGCCAACCACTTTTCTTGAGGACTCGCAACTACCATTGACTACTATTGACAATTGACAAAATGTGCAACTATCTTTACATCTGCTTGCATTAATTAGTGCTGCCCATAACTCAGCTTTAATTTCCATCTTTCTACTTTGTAAAAACGCATTCGCAATGTCCTAATCCTCAGCATTTTCATCTAAGCATATGCTCACTTTGGCGTAGTTTTATTGCACTAAATTTGAAAGAAATTCCTCTGGCACTACATTACCTCATTTAAGCCTGATGCCATCAAGTAGGCCATATCTATATCATTAGTGCAAATTACAGTGCTGACATTTTGGCGTGCTGTCTGGGCAAATAATAGCAATGCTTAGGGTTTTTTGTCATTAATGCCATTAATAAAAGTTCAAACGTTTGTTATTGATGAGCTAAAAGAGAGTTACTAAAATAAAAACAATAATCAAGCTACAATCTCTACCTGTATATGTACACTCAAAACAGAACCTGTGGATCCGATGCCCTATTGGCAAAAACCATTTCAAGATTAAAATTGTACTATTTATTTAGTCCCCGTACCATCATGACAAAAAATGTAACACACCCTGATCCTGATCATCTCCATATCCACATATTTCTCATGCCGGGTGGGGGCAAAGATGTGTGTTAAAATCCCCCCACCCACAAAATAATCACTATCTTTCTTACAACTAAGCGCTTCAAATTATTCTGCAATAAAGTCAATGACATAAGATTTTGACGGATTAAAGACATTATTAAAATAATTAAGAATATAAAGATTAATGAGCTAAGGAAAATTGGTGGAATCCAACCTTTTATAAGAAACTCTACCTGATAGCCGGTTAATATTATAAATTACAAGGGTCCCCTTTGCTCTCCATGTAATGGGGGCACTGTTGGCATATGGTAGGTGGTTTATCCATTAATATGACATTCCTCAGTCGCCCAGGTTTCTAGAGTTTGTATAGCTACATGCACTCCTGTGTATTGGGACCACGTGATTACCTTAGACTACCATTGTTTTAATTTACTTTATTCACACTACACTTGCATTTTGCCTTGTGATTTAATTTCGTGTCTACTTGTAGCTTCAGAGTGGGAGTGTTTCACAGAGTAGGAAAGCCTTAGCCTTGCCATAAACAGAACGTGTGGGATGTGTGCTTGAAAGCATAAGAGAAAGAAATGTGTGGAATGTACTTCTCTGTCTCAGAGTATAGTGCTGTAGGCAGAGGTGCGCAAATGTGCATTAGGTTGTACATTGTACAATGGAGTTTTACCTATAAGCTTTAACATGCCCTAAACTCCATCTTGAATACTGACTCTGTTTAGCTTGACTGCTGCACACACAAGCAGGCCACCAGGTTACTCACGGTTATTTAGTTTATTCACGTTCAAGATTGTTTACCTCTTTGAAGGTGTTTTCAAGCTTCACTAAGATAAGGGGCTGGAACATGTTGAGAGAATACATGGGAACTCCTTTACCTTGGAATGCTTGCATGGAGCTGGGCCAGCACCAGTATGTTTCCTTGCTGTAGAGGATGTCTTCTCAAGCATTGAGAATAATATAAAACTGGGGTTTCTTGGCTTGGAAGCAGGATTTCTCCTGAGAGACGGACACGTCTGCTCAGTGCTGCTGATTTGGAATCCCCCAGTCATGTGTGGGCTAAGATGAAGATATTGCAGCCGGTGAGGAATTTTCTCTGATCATTGGTATTGAGATATGTAGAGATATATACCGTTATTTTACATGTGTTTTTGTCGGTGTGCTGAGTGACCAGCCTGTGAAGTATTTTTATTCATTGATTCTTGTTCATTGGTATTATCTGATGCATTTTGTGAATATATTTTATATGTTTCCATTCTGTGGATACATGCTCTTCATATTTGAGTCTTTCATTTGACAGTACTTTTTCTTGCATTTGATTGCCTGCATTTGACAGCTATTCTTTCTTGCATTGGCCATCCATTATTATCATATTTACTCTCTTGCATTTGATTTATGAGTATTTCTTTATTATAAACTGCGTATGTTTTGCTCCATTATTAATATTTGACATGTAAGTGTTCATTATTTGCGTATGTTTTACCATAATTATCTGCTTGTGTTTTATCTTATGAATTTGATCTTGTGATATATATATATTTGCATGTTATTTTCATTTGACATCTGGGAAAGCCTTTCTATTAGGGAATGTTGCACTAATAAAACCCCACACTTTATTCTGAAAACTGTCTCTTGATGTGCCTCATTTGGTGAGTGATGCGACCGACCCCCTTTCCAGGTGTTTTCTTGCTTTATGTGGAAGCGACTCTGTTTGGGAGTGCTGAATTTCTTTTATTTGGGAATGTAAAGCAAGATAGGTAATCAATCGCAGGGTAGAGGATGTAGTGGTCCGAGTGATCCGAGTACAAGTAGTGTTGTGCCAGCTTTGAAAAATACGAATCCCTGACACATATGCGGCAGGTTAGGGCGTTGAAAGCGCGTGTCGGTTCCATGCTGGTAATATGGCTAAAGGGAATCAGGTTCAGAATGGTGGATTTGTGCAATCATGGGTGACTAATATGGTTCAGCCACAGAGACAAAGAATTCGAAATCCCAATGTGCCCCAAGCTCAGTCGATACACGTTTCATGGGCCTTCAATGCCACAGCAAAATGTAAATGTCCAGAGATACAATGTGAATCGAATTCGCAACTGATCCCTTTGTGGACCAGAGTAGGTCTCAACAGTACTGCATGATTCAGTCAGATAATGATTTCAGCTTAGACCTGTCACAATGATGGGGCCTGAGCGGGGAGGAGGATTGCGTACTTGGCACAATCTTAAAGGTAGACCACAGTGTACATACATGGATGGTGAGGTGAATGAAAGTCCTGTTTCATTCCTCATTGACACTGGTACTATCCACTCTATTGTGAGAACAGCAGAGGTTCCCATCTAACTCTTTTAGGGTAAAGAATCCAAGTTATAGGGGTTACCAATAAACAAATAACTAGTCCAGTTTCAGAAGTGGTACCTGTCAAGATAGGGTCATTTGCGCACAATCACTGATTTGTGATTCAAGCCCTGAAAATCTGCTTGGATAAGCTCTCTTGTGCAAGCAAAATTGTTCTGTTTACTGCACCCCACACAGAATCTAACTTCAAAATCATGATGAGGACATTGCCTTTACACAGATATCAGAAATTGGAATGTAACCTATGTTGACAAAAGACAATTTGCCCCTAGAATTGAGAGACACAGCATTACCTGGAGCCTGGGAGTGTTCAGATAAAGACATCAGACTTATCAAGGGTGTTGAGTGAGTTTACATTACAGTGAAGCCAAATGCTGAGCACCCGAGAATCCAACATTATAATCTGACCTCTGAAACCGTTGCCTGGATTACTCCTGTGATTGACTCAATGATTGAGCAAGGCATTCTGAAAGAGATTATGTGGAGTCTGTGTAACTCACCCATTATTGGTTTGCAGAAACCCAACGGCAAGTACTGCATTGCCCAAGATTTAGGAGAGGTTCATTCAATTGTTGTTCTTTGTTGTCCTGTGGTACTAAATCCAGCTATGATTTTGTTACAGATCCCATCTGAGGCCGAGTGGTTCTCTGTCATTGAATTGTGTCAAGCCTTCTTTTCTATACAATTGCTTAAGGATAGCCAGTTCCTCTTTGCTTTCCGTTTTGGCAGCCATGTTTTGGCATGGTTCACAGTCCGACAGGGCTATACAGAGTCCACCCATCTTTAATCACATACTCAAAAATAATTTAGAGTCTTTGGTGATGCCATATCACTCAGTCCTACTGCAGTACATTGACGGCCTACTGGTGGCATCAAATGAGACACAAATACACTTTTGAACCACTTAGCTGAGAATGGACATAAACTGTCCCCGACCAAATTGCAGTTCTGTAAGAAAGAAATCCTGTATCTTGGACATCACATTGAGAGAGGAGGAAGATAGGTGTCATAAAATAGACTCTCGGCAATTCTAAAAATGAATCCGCCAGAAATGCAGAAAGAAGTCAGAATGTTCTTGGCAATGGCGGGCTACTGTTGACAGTGGATTCCCAATGTTTTTGTGATGGACAAGCCTTTACAGAGGATGACACACAAAGAAATGTCAGATCCGGTACTATGGAATGATAGTTGCATGCATGCCTTCTCAGAGCTGAGAAAATGTCTCTGCCATACCCCAGCACTGGGAATGTCTCATTATAATAAATGTTTTGCTTTACAGTGAGAGAGAGGACTACACCCTGTCAGTGCTAACTAAGATGCATGGGAAGTCTCGCAGGCCAGTGGCTTATTTTTCTGCTATTCTGGATCCCGTGGCTGCTGCTATGCCTGGTTGCCTTAAAGCTGTTGCTTCTACTAGTGTCAGCATTGAGCAGTGCAAGAGCATTGCTATGGTTCATTCCCTGATTGTCTTTGTCCCCAACTCAGTTGAGGTGCTGTCAACTCATACCAGGACCCAGCACCTTACTAATAGTTGGCTTACCATGTACAAGCACATCATTCTCGGAGAAGAGAATCTAACGCTCAGAAGGTGTACTGTGGTAATCCCTGTTAGTTTATTGCCCTTCCTGGAAATGAAATTGTTGAAGGTGAAGTTGAGCATTACTGTTTTGATGTTACCGAACTATGCACCAAATCGGCAGCTAACATACAGGATGTGCCACTACCTGAATCAGATTATGTGCTGTTTGTTGAAGGCAGCTGCTTACGAGTCTGTGATGGAAACCTGAGAGCTGCCTACATAGTCTGTTCTGACTCAAGAGTGGTTGAAACCTCCTTGCTTCTAAGAGTGTTTTCAGCACAAGTAGCAAAATTGATTGCTCTTACTAGGGCATGCTGTGTTTCAGACCAGCTGAAAGTGACAATCTTCACTGATAGCCTGTATGGATTTGGTGTTGTTCATGACTTTGGAAAGTTATGGTTCCAATGTGGATGTATGACCTCTTCAGGATCACCAAACTGTAATGGTGAGAGAGTGAGAAATTTGTTACAGGCTTTGGAACCACCTGCCCAGATTGCCGTGGTGAAGTGTGCAGCACATCGACAAGGCACTGACTATGTGATAGTGGACAATAGATATGCTGATGAGTCTAGAAAATACTGGACTTTAATGGTGAATACATCAATGAAAATTCGGATGCCACAAACTGCAATCTGTTTTGAGCACAATTGATACTTGGAAGGAAGTTAAGAGGTTACAGGAAGAAATGCCAGAACTATAACAACAAAGTTGGGTCAAAGCAGATTGAGTTATAATAAATGAGGATGGCATTTGGGTTTCAGGAGATGTAAGACCTGTGTTGCCAGATTGCATGTTACCTCCAATGGTGAGACATTATCATGGCCCGCACATGTAGGGAAAGATGCTATGGTGTGCCTATTTAGGCAAACATAATATGACCCCAAATTCAGATTGATGAATTAACGTTTGTGTCACAGATGTGTTGTGTGCCAGCAGCAGAATGTAGGCAGAAGTACAGCAGTAACACTAAGTCATATAGGGAGATAAGGAGGTCCCTTCAACAGGATGCAGTTAGACTTCATTGAGATGCCTTTGTGCAGCAGGTTGAGAATTTTCCTACTGATCGTGGTCATCTTTTCATGGTGGTTTGAAGCTTACCTGACTGGGAGAAATGATAGTCTCACAGTGGCCAAGTTCTTCTTGAGGGAGTTAATACCGTGTTTTGGCTTCTCGACTTCTTTGGAGTCAGACAGAGGAACTCATTTTAACAATGAACTCCTTTGTAGTGTAGTTCCTATATCCCTGATAGGCTCTGCGCCTTGGAATAACATACACTATAGATTTGACATAGGACTAAGGTCAGTATGTCTCTATCGAGTATATTAAACTTAATTACTTGTGTGTGCCATGTAACTCAGAGGTCACTAGAAACTTCTCGAATATACAAGAAGGGATTAGTCTCTGACAACCGCATAAACATAAACAACAATACAAAACCCAGAGGTCTATCAAATGCTAAGAAAGTGTGGAAACCACTACATCAAAATTAAATCAAAACCAAGACGTGAAACACAACTAATAACCCAACCCACTAGATATGTCTTTGGGCACATCCCTTTATAGGACGAAATCCCTCACTCACCAAAGGTGACATGCTTCATCATTTGGGATTCTCCTCCCAGAGGAAAAACCTAGTTCCTCTGGGGGCTACAACTCCCTCACTGTGAGGGAGGAGCTCAGGGATGTTTTTGTGATTTTGATATACTAAATCCACCAATGTAGAGCTAATAGTATGAGTGAGAGCGCAGCGCAAAGAAATTTCTGAAAAATGTGAAGGAAAGTGAAATTTAAAACTAGCTCAAGAACGTAGAAAAACTTTATTATGATACGTACTTGGCCAGGATTAAAAAAAATTGTGCACCAGCAGTCAATAGTTTTTTAGACCGTGGTGATGAAATGATTGGTCAACATGTTTCAGCCATATAGCCTCTAAGAAGGCACAGCTTTCATCAGGACCTGTAATGCTACTGTGTGCAGAAGAAAGAATGTGTTGTTAACACAAAAAAGGATACAGGGAGTACACACTCTTTCAATGAGTTCATTAATGGTGAAAATTACCTATAAAAGTAAAAGACATAAATGTCAGAATTAGTGGTGTTCCACAGCAACCATCTTGAACTTAAGAAAAGAAATGAACTTACCCGTGAACACTGGGTAAGTCACCACACCTCAACCTGGCAACCGCTCAGGAAGGGAGCACCGCTCTAGAAAAAACGGTGGTGATACTTTATTAATAAAGATGTCTACATATTAAAGGGGGATTAGTACCGCTAATCTTCAAACCCTTTTAAATGAGCATATAAAACAGGAGCCAAAGTTAAATGCAGGGACCCTGATATTCTATCAGAGAAAAAATATAAAGTGAAAACATACAGTAGGCAGCTCATAAAGTGCTTATTTAAAAAAAAAAAAATGAGCTACACACTGTATTGTGATACTAAACAAATGTTCTGAATCATGCAATGTATGGTCTAAAAGTGAATCCCTAGAACCATGATCATGAGGTTCACTAATAAACTGCACGCTGTGTTGACTAAAAGATTGAATCAAGAAAAAAGCCATGTAGAAATCACATGGTTGAACATGTTAACTCCATTGATAGTAATAGAGGCAAACACTAGCACTATGTCAAACTAAAATTGAAAAAATATAATCAAAAAGACCCAAATCTAATGTCAATTATAATCAAAGGTCGAGTAGTTTTCGATAGATCTGGCAGAAAGAGCTTCCTATCAAACAAAGCACAATGTACACGATTGTAACAGAGAGGACTTCACAAAGCTTACCTGTCCGTCGGTACGCCGGCACCACAATGAGCCTGAAGCCGGAGGTACCGGGACATGGAATCTACTTCCTTTATAAACCCCTCCTTAGCTCGGTGTGACCAATCACAACCCGAGCAACAGCAGTAGCAGAGCGCGTCAATTAAAAGGAACACTACTTGTTGGAGCATGCGTATTAGGTTAAAATGGCCCAATTATACAAACGCGCATGTGCAAATAGACTGCATCTTTGCCGATTTTATCCAATATATGCAAAAACGCTTAGAAAAACATCCACCAATCTATAGACAGACCAAGGACAATTCTTTATACAAAAGTAACCGATCACGTCACGAAGCAATATCAAAAAACCCTGTTTATAGCAAGCGCATTGCGTGGAATGACATTAGTACGTCAAAGCGTCCGTGCACAAAGCAGAAAGTTCTATCGGTGTTATTCAGTCTCAATCTTCAGCAAAATGGTTATGCTCCAATGACAGCTGATCCACATAAAAAAACACAGAGAGAGTGAAAAAACTCTGAAAATGAATCTCTGAAATCTCATTGAATCATTAAATTATTACAAATTGTGCTCTGAGATCAAACAAACATGTTTAGAAAAAATCAAGCCAAACAACAGCTTGAAAATGATCAATATGTATGTCAACTAATATGGAGCAAAATGTTTGCCAGAGATACTTGGTCAAAACATTAACCACTGTAATTCCATAAAACCAAGATTGTTTCACTGGTTTTTAACCGATGTCTACAAAAGCAACCAAGGAATATCATTGTTCATTCCACAAGTATCTGAGTGTAACTTGTGTACCCACCATTGTTCTCGCCTAAACAGAAAGGCAGCAATATCAGTGCGATGGGGCGGGATAAATGGTTTTTCTAGAACTGTCCACTTCAGGTCACTAGGGCTGTGTTTAATAGTGAGAGAGTGGTTGGTCAATTTAGTTGAGGCCCTTCCACATCGGATGGTGCTCTTATGTTCAAGGATGCGGGTTTTCACCCGTCTGGTGGTCATACCCACATAGCGTAACGAACAGGGACATGTGATCATATAGATCAAATTGTCGCTGTTGCAGTTGGTGTGACACTTAAGAACCCAAGGCCTTGATGATCCTATGTCAATCTCAGTTGTGACAGTTGTATGAGAACATGCTGCACAAGAACCACATGGATAGTGTCCTTGTATTGAGGGAAGACCCCACAGAGTGTTCTGTGTCTCTTTTCTTTGAACACGGGGACGAGTGTGTACCAATCGGTCCCTTAAGTTACGGCTCCGTTTGAATGCAAACAAAGGTCGTGGTAGTATCTCATCACCTATATTCAAAATCTTTCAATTTGATAACATGCTTTTTTGATTTGATTGGAGAATTTACAAAAGGTGTGAACACAAGTCAGTCTGTTTTGAGTCTCTTTCACAATTCTAGGTTCAAGTAGGGCCTCACGGCTGTTGTTAAAGGCCAGTTTGTAAGATCTTTTCATTCATTTGTTTGGATATTGCCTAACTTGTAATTGTTGGGACAAGTTACGGGCATGTTCCTGATATTTCTCAAGAGATGAACAGTTCCTTTTGACACGTAAAAACTGCCCGAAGGGCAAGTTGTCACGTAAAGCTTGAGGATGGTAACTGCCATATAACAAAAGAGAATTTTTTGCCATGGGTTTCCTATACAGTTCAGTGATAAGACCTCCATCGGACGGTGAGATCAAGATATGCAAAAAAGGTAGTTGGGTCTTGCTATATTCACATGTGAAGTTCAAAAAGGCATTGCATTTATTCAACCAAATCTTGAACTCCAGAAGTGATGACAAAGAACCACGCCATACTACAAAAACATCATTAATATACCTTTTCCACACACGTATATGAGCTTGGTATGGATTATTGATACCAAAAATATGTTCGAACTCAAATACGTGGACATACAAATTCGCCAGGCTGGGAGCAAAAATGCTCCCCATAGATGTACCAGATACCTTGAGGAATAGCTGTTCCTAAAATTGGAAAAAGTTTTCTTTCATGGCCAATTTGGCACATGCAATGTTAAAAGACACCGGTGTAATGGAGTCCGGGGGGTTATCCAACAGGAGAGTCTCGATGACAGATAATGTCTCATCCTGAGGAATACATGTATAGAGTGGCATAAACATGACAACTTTGTTTCATATTAGAATCGGAACAGTCTCAGAATCGTGGAAACAATAGATAACGGTTTCACTCAGTCAATTGTGCATGCTTCGTTTCTACAGAGTTGCACAGAAATAAAGAGACAGGCATTTCAATAAAAGGGTTTATTGAACAGTCTTATTTCTCATGCAAGAGTTATGAATTGCTGCAATCGTAAGACAGACTGCGAAGTACAATATGTACGAGGTTAGCAGTAAGATAAAATAATACTGCAATACCATGGTTTATAGCTATGACATATATTAATCAAAATACATACATAAATGACATAAGCTAAAATGTGATAATCATCTGATGCTTCTAAATTGTTCTACCCTAGTGTATCTAACCTCAGTGCAGTACGAGGTTTGAAGTAGGTGCCATTTCTAAAGTATAGCTGGCTATATTTTAGTTTAGCCAAGAGTTGCCAAAAGTTTCTCCAAGTTCTAGTCAGCTCCATACCTTAGAATGAGAGAGGTTGTAATCTCTTTTCTGGACTCGATAGTCAGAGAGCACTGGAGCTGGATTCTCTACAAGGAGGATGGCAGCGTCAGGTCAGTGCAGCAGGCTGGAACTCGATCTCCTTCCGAACTTGCCGTGGCGAACCGCGTAGTCTGGGTTGGATCTAATCCTCCGGGAACCGCAATTTGCCAGGGCAAGTGCTGGTATATTTATACCTTGAAGGTGTCTAGGAATGCCAGTATTGACGTAAAAGTCGGGCAGAGGAACATCATGAATGAACCCCTAAGGAATAGATGTTCATGCATACTTAATGATTTCTTGGAGAAATCCATATTCAAGCTGAGGGAAATTCCTAAAGGCTTATGGGTCTGGTTTTCCAAGAATTTGTTGTGACATGGATGGACGGATGTAGGTGGCCATGCCTCTATTTGGTTTGTACGGACAATGTCTAAATAAGGGCCGGATTTCTATGTCCAAATAAGGGCAATGTGAATTGTACCTATATAAGGGCATAAATCGAGAAACCTATATACAGAATCTAAATATGCACACAACACCCACTCCAGTTTCGTATGAATGACGTTACTAAATCCTAAACGTTCTAAACATATCTTAAAACAGAGTATTGCATGGGTTTGCTAAAATAAGCTAAAAACATATCTAAAACGTATGTCCTAAAAATACATTACAAAACCATTGCTATGCATAAAGTGTTGCACATATTAAAGGCAATGTTCCATTCTAAGCATAGGATCACATTGGAATGCTATATGAATGAACCAAAATATATACATGTGATGAAATGGCTCGTAAATACAGAAGAAAAAAGGGGCCAAAACCATTTCATATCTGGTTACACAAGTCAAATTGTTATTCATGACAAGGTGGTATACTGTCCCTGGAAGTGTTATCAAATAATTCTGTTCTCTATGAATAGTTCTACTATAAGCAGATCATTGTGCCAAAAAACGAAAAAAAGATATAATCATAGAAAAAGTTCCAAAGTCAGTATCACGTTTGAAAGAGAATGAAGGCCAAATTCAGAGTCTCTCCGAAACACTGTGTGCTTGAATCAAAAGTCAGTGTGTGGGGATGGAGAAAACATAACATTTTGTAATCCTGTAGACAACAAGTCGTCTACCGTTGTGGGTGAGAGTTGGAATACCTCATGTAGAAGATCAGCAGCACAAAGATGCAAACTATCGCGTTCAGCATGGGAAGCATCAGCAATGTCTGGATTGGATGTTACCTGTGCGCCTGGTGTTTCCTCTCATACCTCAGCAGCAGCATGTTGTGTCTGTGAGATCTCAATGAATGCCGCCATCAGGATTGGTAGCCGCTGGGGACAACACATAGCATGGACCATTATCGGGTCCAGCAGAGTATCGATATCCGTAGGCATGACTGATGGGAGTGTCAGACAAATGTCCAGCACGCATTCTTCACCGCATAGCAGGCAGCGTAGACCAGGTAAGATGCAATCTTGCCAGATTGGTCTGAACGACAGAAACCAAGTGGTGTTTAATTCTGGTAGACGAGGTAAATCCAGAATTTGGACGATGCGCTCACGACACTTCATCTCCAACAGAGTTCTTTACATGGTGAACTGGGTGTCGCTGGTGATTTGGCTTGCCATATCGTAGCAGTAGGAGCAAAAATAATATCCCTGCAACGAGTGCTAAAAGGAGCGGCAGTCCGCCAAACACAGAGTGCACGAAGTTTGGAAAAATTCCGAGGACTGCTTGAAAAGGTGATAACAGTCCTGCACACATGTTCTTAAATACATGTACAATACCGCTCGTATCAGACATGTTTAAGATACGACCTAACATTTTTGAGAAATACACAGGGCGGTTTGTATACAAAAGGGTATGTATCTCTGCAGAAGTCCTTGCGACTTGGAGATCATAGGTTTCTTTGGCAGAGGTCAAAGGCACAGTTTTTTGTAAAAGAATGGCTTTAATTCTGCTTAGAGTATCAACTCGTATAGAAGAGCTATTCAGTGAAGGCCATAAAGGCGACTCCCCGACTATGTCTATTTGGGGAAACAAGACCTGCATACAGCAAGTGTCCCTGGATGTAACCGTTACTAGATATGGGATACCTGGCAGCATGCCACAGCAGCTGTGAACATAATGTAACTCCCATTTGAATGTTGACCAAAGATTGGATTAATCACTGCTGCCTGTGAACCGTACAGGTGGCAGGATAATTTTGTAGTGGAACCATCACAGGCCCGTGTAAATTAATACCCTGACAAAGGAGAGAACCGCTTAGTGTGTGTTCACAGTTTTCACCGCTAAGAAACACTTCACGTCCCCCACTCCAACATCTGTGTGTGTAAGGTAAATCCCAGGATGTCTTGATGTATTATTTCCCAAGCTTTCATATTTGCCTGTTGGTATATTTTTTAGGCAATACTGAAAATGGAAAGTCATAACCGGCAGAGTAATCTTACCATGTATGATCCACTCAGTAGCTGGTTTTTCTGCCACTGTGAATGGTAATTTCTCCAGTTTTTCAATGCTCAACACTGTATAGTCTGCTCCCCTTTGTGCCAGTTTGATCTGTCTATCAGTGAGATTGAATTCTGCAAACAGTGACATAGTATTGATTAAACGCCAAGGCACATAGCCAGAACACAGATTTTGAAGCGTCCAGCCTAATAGCATGATAGAACGTAGCTGTGACTGACCATGTTGCAACATGACCAAGTCTTGTTCCATGATGTCTATGACAGAGGATACAATGCTGTCCAAAGAATATATCCTGGACGACAGAGTCGTTAACCCATTGTCTACTACAGAGAGAGATTTCTCTAAATTAGTACGATCAATTTCTCGTATTTGTTCTGCAGTCTCTGCTTGGGTGACCTTCCATGCTTCATTATAAGCAGCGTAGATACGGGCATATATGAAACGTTTGTGATGCGGTTTTCTTGGTCCAAGCAAAAATTCCCTAAGGTCTGCGCCTTCTTAAAGTAAACTTAAGTGTTGTCTTACATCCTCTAGTGTAGCTTTCTGTAGCCAATCAAGGCAAAGTTTCCCTACACTGTAAGTTGTTACTACCCCCGGATGCTGTCTTTGGACATAACGTGGGTCTAGCCTATGAAAGGTAAAACCTTGTGTTTTGTTCAGGAATCTATCTTGACAGTTGTATGTGTCTAAGGGCCAGAGCAACCATTTTTTCCATTCAGGATCTGATCTGTTATTTTTCAAAATAGTATGTACGTCGACCTCCCCCTGTGCAGTGCTTTCACTTGTAGGTGCAGGTATAGACGGAGTGTTCATGTCTTTTCTCTTGGCTATTCCAAGGCATGATGTTTGTTGGACAGTGTTGTTCAAAAACATAATTTGCTCAGGGATGATAAAGGCTCTAAACAAAGCTTCTATTCCCTGTACTTGCCAATCTTTAGTACCCCAGACAGTTTTCGTCTCAATGTTGTCTTTCCAAAAGTCGTAACCCTGTCTGGACAGTTGGGCAATAAAGGCTGAAGTATAAATCTGTTTGGTATTCGTTAACATATTTTTCATTCCTGTCTTGTTGACATTCTTCAAGTAAAGTGTCTCTGCATTCGAAATATTAAACCCTGAAAAATATGGAAATTTCATTGCAAATGTTTTCGAGCTACCCTTTGGTGGCGTAGGACAATGTTCCCATTGGTTATACATAAATACATTTCTAGGTGTTGCAGATTTATGCAAGAAATGATGACCATAGTGGTTATACTAATAGAGTTGTTCATAGTCTGATGAACCTTGTAAATATTCGTTATTAGTGAATTCAGTTGACATCTCTAGATCAGACATCATACTATTAACAGTCTCGAAGTCCCAATCATCAGTAAAGGTACTGGATGTAATAAAGTCACTTAATGAAATTTTAAATAAATGTGAAATCTTCAAAAGCTCCTACGGGCCAAAAATGTCATATTCGGTTTTATCCCAAACTACACCATCAGGTTTAGGAATCGCTGTGATGTTCACTGCTGACAAGTCTCTTGCTTCACGATGGGATGATTTTTGTGGTTAGAGAAGTAAGTTCACTCTTTTACTTGCTGTGTCCATTTGAATATATCTTCCATCAGCATACCCAGAGTTATTACCAGAGCTAACCAAAGTAGAAAGAAGAATATTCCCAAAACAATCCATACTTCAATCCATGGTGAAACCAGATAAGTTTTTTCCAGTAGATTAAAAAAGTCTTTTGCTGGTTCTTAGAAAGTTCTTTGTACTGGTGTCGTTTCAGGCTCGCTGGGATCCTCAGAAAACGTATCAAAGTTCATGAAATAGCCAGAAGCAGTTCTGTCAATGGCTGGAATTGCATCCGTATTTGATGAAATTGCTGGAACCAGTTGATCACTTGTTATTTCGTTGTAAACAGGTGTATCTGGACGAACTGTTATTTGGGTCTCAAGAGGTACAAGGTCCATAGCACTGTTGCTTATTCCTCTATTTCTTACTGTCGAATCTTCAAAGCTGATGAGTCTCTCAGTTTGAACCTCTTGGATTGTAGCTAGAGGAGTGTGTCTGCTACATTGGCGGAGTCCACTTGGCCTACTGTTCAGTATCGGCCACATAGTGTGGTTTGATCAGGTCGATGGACACAAATCTTTTCTCCTTTTTACCAGCAAGGGGCAGCAAAAGTACTGTTCTTGATCCGTGGATTGCTAGGACAGGTACTGGTTGTCTGTAAGAAGGCCCAAATTCCTTCTTGTCCACGATCTTTTCTCTGACTAGATCCCCAAGCTTTGGGATCCAGACAGGCCTTGCTGGGACGGTCGGATTTTTCGCAGTGGTGGTTGGCTTCAGGACCACGTTGCTTTGCTGCGTTCTTAGTTCATTGAAGTCCTGTAAAACAGCCAAACGATCTTGGATATCATATTGTTTGTTTTCCACCACTGTGCCTTTCATATCTAAGTCTGGAATCAACATTCTAGTCCCAAACAGGACCTCATATGGAGTGACACCCCCTAGAGAACTTCTTGGCAAGTTGTTTATTGCACGCTGGACCCCATATAAATGTTTGACCCACCCATCACCCGAACCTAATACCCTAGCTGTTATAGACTGCTTTATGACCCGTTTTTTTCTTTCCACAACAGAATTTCCCTCAGGATGGAATGGAGAAAAATACCGCAATGTTACACCCAGACTGGCCATGGCTTCTTTGTAAGCCCTAGAGCTAAACGCAGGACCCTGGTCAGAATGTAGTGTGCCTATTGCGTATGTGCCGATAAAGACTTGCAAATCTTTTATAACAGCCGAGCGCTGAGGCCACATCCATTGGAACCTAGAGCACGAATCCACTGTGACCATGATATATTTATAGTTCCCATCCCTTTGTAAGGGACCGCAGTGGTCCAGGTAAACACAAGCTAATGGTTTATCTGAAATTAACAGGGGGGTCTGCGCAGGACGTTTCACAGTAGAGACTTTCATCTTTTGGCATATCTCACAGTCCAAAACATAATTTCTAGTCTGTTTCCGAATGCTGGGCCACCAGTACCTTTGTTTTAATAATGCTACTGTGGCTGAAACACCTGCATGGGCAGAGGCGAGCCATTAATGTATGGATAAATCACAATCTGGTTGTTTTCATCATCTTTCTTCTGGAATCCTCCAAACTTTTCATGTAATCATAGTATTTGTTCTGTCTATCCTCCAGTTTCATATCTTTTTCAATTATTCTGGCTAGTTCTTGAGGTTGTTCTGTTACATCAAATTCCCTTAGTTTCTGGCGGATTGCCACTGATGCTGCTTCTCCTTTAATATTAGATAATATTATTGTTGAGACCTGGTCGAAATTTTTAAGTAACTTCATACCTAAATTCAGAGCAGGCTCTGCCCCGTATTCGTTTTGAATCTGTTTCAGGACATCAGGTATTACCGCCAGAGAGGGAACACCATGTGTTTTTGTGTAGATTGCAGCAAAGACTGTGCCCCGAGTGGTGCAGTCTTCCAGATGTGGTGTGATCCCCATTGGTAAACAGATTGTTAGAATTCTGTGTTTCTCATAAGGGCTAGTATTAGGAAATACTGCTTCGATTTGAGTAATTTTTTGTGCTATCCAGAATGGAATTTGTTCACGTTTTGTGGGCATTTTACCCATGACTGCGTGTAAAGTCTGTGGCGTGATTTTTAGTGTATTCCTCTGATGAGGGGCTGGATTTTGAATTGTTAATGGTTGTTGGACTGTGAAAGTCCTCATGACATATTGAACCAATTGTCTATAAATTTTGATTAGTTCCTTTAGTTGAGCAAGTAATTCTACATCTGACATTTCTTCAATGTCAGGATGAGGTGTGTAGCCGGCTAAAATCAGCCATGTTGCTCCTGGTCTACCTAGTGGACCGAGCCTGGTAATGTGATTGTAATGTTTTAGGGCGCTTTTAAACCAGAGCTCATGCTCCTGGTATGTGAGTGGAATTTTAATACCCTCGAAAGGAATATATTCCTCAGGTGGTTCATCTTCCTTGTAGAAGTGAAACACGTGTTACTGGATTTGATTCTGGGAATACTATCCATGACTAGAATACCTGTGTCTGGTGAGATTCATGTGCCTCTATCACAAAAACTGCTCTACCACCTCTTGGTGTCAGACCATGTTTTATAAGTTTTAGAGTGATGGCTCTCCTTAAATTTGGTGGGATGTGTATAACACCCGCTTCGTTTTCATTAAAACCTGTAACGTCAGCCACAGCTGTACCGTTTTCAACGACAACATCACCCTGGTCGGACATTGTTTAATGAAAAATGCAGAGCAAGTTTCAAGGGAACAAAGATAAGGTGCAAAATATTTTGGAACACTGTATCCTTCAACGTTGAACAAAACCAAACAGCTAATATATAGGACTTTCGTCCTACTCAGCCACGGTGGATAATATCCCTACCCACTCCAGACGTCTTATGGAGTATTATGAGTAGGGGTCTCTGAGAAAAACACGACTGAGTTACTTCAGTATCTAGCGTTAAATTAGTGCCTTACCAAACCATTGGATGCCATGTAGTGTAGTTCCTATATCCGTGATAGGCTCTGGGCATTGGAATAACATACACTATAGATTTGACATAGGACTAAGGTCAGTATGTCTCTATCGAGTATATTAAACTTAATTGCCAGCTAACTCAGAGGTCACTAGAAACTTCTCGAATATACAAGAAGGGATTAGTCTCTGACAACTGCATAAACATGACAACTTTGTTTCCTTTTAGAATCGGAACAGTCTCAGAATCGTGGAAACAATAGATAACAGTTTCACTGAGTTAATCGTGCATGCTTTGTTTCTACAGAGTTGCACAGAAATAGAGAGACGGGCGTTTCAATAAAAAGGTTTATTGAACAGTCTTATTTCTCTTGCAAGAGATATGAATTGCTACAATCGTAAGACAAACTGCGAAGTACAATATGTACGAGGTTAGCAGTAAGATAAAATAATACTGCAATAGCATGGTTTGTAGCTATGACATATATTAATCAAAATACATACATAAATAACATAAGCTAAAATGTGATACTCATCTGATGCTTCTAAATTGTTGTACCCCAGTGTACCTAACCTAAGTGCAGTACGAGGTTTGAAGTAGGTGCCATTTCTAAAGTATTGCTAGCTATATTTTAGTTTAGCCAAGAGTTGCCAAAATTTCTCTAAGTTCTAGTCAGCTCCAGACCTTAGAATGAGGGAGGTTGGAATCTCTTTTCTGGACTCGATAGTCTAACCCCCCCCGCAAGGGAAGTCAGAGAGCACTGAAGCTGGATTCTCTGCGAGGAGGATGGCAGCATCAGGTCAGTGCATCCGGCTGGAACTCGATCTCCTTTCGAACTTGCCGTGGCGAACAGCGTAGTCTGGGTTGGATCGAATCCTTCGGGAACCGCAATTTGCCAGGGCAAGTGCTGGTATATTTATACCTTGAAGGTGTCTAGGAATGCCAGTATTGACATAAAAGTCGGGCAGAGGAACGTCATGAATGAACCCCTAAGGAATAGATGTTCATGAATACTTAATGAGTTCTTGGAGAAATCAATATTCAAGCTGAGGGAAATTCCTAAAGGCTTAAGGGTCTGATTTTCCAAGAATTCGTTGTGATGTGGATGGACAGATGTAGGTGGCCATGCCTGTATTTGGTTTGTACGAACAATGTCTAAATAAGGGCCGGATTTCTATGTCCAAATAAGGGCAATGTGAATTGTACCTCTATAAGGGCATAAATCGGGAAACCTATACACGGAATCTAAATCTGCACACAACACCTGAAAATGTTATGTGCAGCATCATAAGTCAAACAGAGACTCCAGAGGCTTCTGGAATTGTGGAGCAAATAAATGGCACTTTGAAATCAAGTTTGGCTAACATGTGCTACGACATCTCTGAAATGGCCTGATGCTTTATGTTATGTTATAAAAAATGTATACAGCGCACGTACACCAATAGGCTTCATTGCCCCTTTTACTGATGAGTCTACCCAGTACTCCAGATAAGAGGACATGATCATTCCACCATTAAATCATCATGGGGAGGGTCATGAGACTACCAGCTGTACTTGTGAATATGCTTGTGAACATTACAGATGACATAATTCTTCATTACTGCAAAGGACTGCCAAATGGTGCGTTCTGTATTTCACCAGGTTGGAGAGGTCACCGCTCTGTCTCTACAGGAGCAGTGCCATGACAGTGGTCCCAGTGACTGGGTAATGGTGAAGAAGCATGTGTGTGAGTCGTGCTTGGATCCTCAGTGGCGTTGGCCGTACCAAGTGATCTTGGTCACTGGAAGTGCTGTGAAGTGCGGAGGTCTCCCTAACTGGGTGCATGCTGCCCACACTGACAGAGTCCTGTGTCCCCTTGATGATATAACAGCACCTGTTCCTGGTGTGCCAGTGGTTACAGTGAGACAGAGGGAGCAGGTTAGTCAAGCTGTTGGGGATCAGCTAGAAGCTGGAACAGCATTCATTTGGCCTGAGAGGGTTCTGAAAGACTCAACAGTTGAAGTTGGTACAGAAGGGTCCCATCCTGTTGTATTGACTGAGCCAGATTCAAACTCTGCCAAAGGGCCTAGTGCAGTTGTAGCACAAGTTGTACCCGGAGATCGGTGGTCAAGGAGACCAGAGAGAGGGAGACGATGTGTGTCTGAAGTGCACGTACTACATACTACTCCAGAAGATACTGAAGGATTTGGCCAAACTGACAGTGATGAAGAAGGACCAACAGTATGGAGATCAAAAAGGGCTAGGGTACCCTTTCAAATGTACTTTTCACCTGAATGGACTTACCTAGCAGCCATTGATTTGGAGAGAGTATTTCTCAACTTTTGCTATAAAAATCTACAGCCAATTGAGCCTCCTTGAGCTGGACTTCGTTGCTGAACTGAGTTTTGAAATTGCATTGCCACTAACCAGACTGAGTCAATGTATCCTGGAAGTGATCATTAATGAGTGTGAACTGCACATTTATTAGAGACAGAGTTTAACAGATTTGCCCTGGGGATTAGGGACTTTAGGGTACTCTTCAAAATGACTGTGTTTGCCCTGTCCCGCATTTAAATGGGAGTATGGAGAATCAGACAGGGTAACTGAGAATTGTATTGCATTATTTATTGTTTATTTTAATGTGATTTGTATAAAACTTTAGTCCCACCTTGTAATTTATAGACCCTCGTAAATGAGGTGTTACCGGAGCCCAGAAGTACGAGCTATAGGCATCATCCACACTGTGAAATTCCATGGCTAGCACTGTTCTTGATTAAGTTGTCATACACGAAATGTCCATCCATTACTCTTACCGTGATTTTAAGAATGTTATCAATTTTATTGTTTTACATTTTTTATGTGTACTGTATTTATTTGTACTTCTATGGCAGCATTTGCTGAATAAAGAATAAAGAAGGATGTGCCCAAATTACAAAGAAGAGTACCAAGTTGGTGAAGGATGTATATGAACTACATTAAAGTCAAAAATATGAAATATTAATGCACAAATTACATAAACTTTATGTTGTTTTGTCACGTTACACATAGGTAAGGATGGTCTCTATTTAGTTTGCAAATCATTAAATATTATTCATATGAATTAGGCCACACATTAAGAAACACACATTTCATTTATATGGTGAGTACATTACCTACTAAATCAGAATGGTTTAATTATCACACTTAACTATAGTAAATCACATTAATATGAATATATTCTCTAATCCTACAGTGAAAGCACTCCTTGGTAATGGCAAGTGCAACTCTTACATTAGTTTGTTAAACATACAAGATACATGGGCTAAGTGCACTTTCATACTGTCTCTTTTAAGTATATGTGATGTATTTGTAATGTATAAAGGGTGGTCAACTTTTGCACTGCACCAACCCCGCCTCCTCTGATGGCGAATCAAGACATCACATTAATGTATGGATAAATCACAATCTGGTTGTTTTCATCATCTTTCTTCTGGAATCCTCCAAACTTTTCATGTAATCATAGTATTTGTTCTGTCTATCCTCCAGTTTCATATCTATTCTCTTTCTTTGTACCCCCTTGTTTGTTTGGGCACGTTTGTATACCTTCTGGATTACAAACAGAAATAATCCAGGAGGAGTGAAGGGTGCCCACTTAGGTATGTTGCAAGGTAATATAAGCGGGTGCATGGTGAGTCTCAGTCTCATCCATGTGTTACTGACCTTCTTATGTTGATGCTTGAAGAAACAGTTAACAGTGTTTCACTGAACAATCGAATGTTCTATTGGTGGGTCCTGTGTGGTACTGATATAGTGCGTGATGACTATGAAGAATTTGCACCTTCTTTATGTAGCTGTAGTAATGGAATTGTTGTACTAGATTGTTGTGACATCACTGATAAGTTTCCTGCATGCTGAGTGGTGTGTTTTCAAGACTTTGAGACCTCCCTAAAATTGTGCCACATTTGTTCTTATCTGTGAATGGTGCACTTACTGCCTGGAAGCACTAGGGTACACCCAAAAACACAAGCTAAGAGTTTGTGCTTTCATGCGCAGCTCTTCACGGGAACATAATCATCCAAGAGTTCCTGCAGTATGTTATAGAGTGGTATCGAGTTGGCTCGGCCCATCAGTTGAGCTAGTAGATCAGGTAACTAGCATGAAGTGTGTTGAGATGGCAAAATTGTCTTCCCAGTCCAGTGTCAATGTTGGGTGGTAAGCAAGGGTCAGCAAGGAGGGGAAGTTGAGGTATATGAAATCTCCTTTGGAAAAGGTCATGAACGAGACATTCCGATTAATATTTGTGGAATTTAGAAGATAAAGGAAAGCTTCCTCCGTAGTGTAGGTGGCTATTTGTGCTAACGTTTCAGTGAGCACCAGGAGGTCGAATGTGATATCTGAGCCACAGATAGCTGAAAGAATTGAGCACTGAGTCTGGAGATATAATGGTCATGGCGACTTTTGGATGGCTAAAATTTCCTGGTGGGATAAGGTAATGAGGACATTTTTGATGTGTGTTAGGGTGAAAGAAGTATCTGTGATGAATATTTTATTTAGTGTATGTGGTGATACAGCATCTACAATTCCTGCTGGCATGGTGTACTATGGAATAAGGATTGATGAGGATCAGATGGAATGCAATTTCTTTGTGGTTGTTATGATCAAGATGGGAGGGACATGAATAATTTAATTTGCGTTGGCTGTAGAAAGGTAGTGAGTGCAGGAGTGCTATTTGCATGAGAGTAAGATGGTAGTGAGGCTGCTGGGGGGGTTAGAGTCCGGAAAATGGTGCTTATGGACGTGGAGTACAAAGGGCATGTCATCAGGTCAATGGTATTAAAAAATCAAACAGTAGTCACCTTTGTTCTCACCCACCTTCAGTTGAGGACACTACAGCATGACGCATTGGAGATTTTTCTATAAGTGTCGGGGGCAAAATAGAAAAAAACACTTAACTGGTGAGAGGAACGGACATGGGAGTCGCTGATCACTGGAGCAATTGCTGGAACAAGAGATTTCCAATTCCTGCAGCTGAGAAAATGGTACAGGCATTGGTGATCGATTGGTGAAGTTGCTTTGGGTGGGGTTGGTCAAGCTCCTGTATTTTTGGGGGTTTCGTCTGTGGGGAAACGTAATCGTGGATTATTCCAGATAGCTATAAGAGATGTCTGTGCAGTAGAAAGTGCCCTGTAGTTCCCCTGGCTGGGTTAGAATTGGTCTTATGCTTTAGAATATCATGTGACCTAAATAAACCCATATAATACGATTAGCCACAAAACTTTGATTAAAATTATACTATTTTGCACAGTCTATGAGATATTAAGAAAAACATAGCTCTTGCTATCTGGAGGGGGCTTGGAAGTGTTTATCAGCATAGCGGTGCTTCATTCCACAGCTGACCCATCACTTGGTGTCACCTGTATTGCTAGGGCTTGAAAGCAGTGGACCAGTTTGAGCAGGGTACATACGTATTTTATACTTCTGTGGTATTAAATGTATTATATAGAAGTGAATGAAATGTTTTTATGGCATGTTTTTGTGATTGTGTGAGTTTTATTTTTATATGGTACGATTTGTATCACAGTGCTTTAAATAAATATGTATGATGTTTAGATATTGCTTATATTTTGTATTATATATTTTTTTTCTGAATCATAGTTAATATAACATGAAGTTAAATGAGTTGACTATGGACCCTATTGAAAATTTGGCAGAAAGGGACTTTGCCACAAATGCAGCAGATATGCCTACAACCGTAGTACAAGTGCCATGGATTGTAATGCATTTGTAATGCAGCGAAAAGAACATACACATTTGTGGTGGAGTACCCTGTCTGTCAAACTCCAAACAAGGCCCCAAATTCTTAAACTCTAAGCACTTAGCTGCATATATTTTTTAGGTAAACAAATATCCTTTGACATCTAGTGCTGGCAGCGTTATTTTTAAGCACAACTTGTGTCATTAGGTTATACATGTATTATGATAAAATGAATAGAGGTTACACGTCTCAAACTAAGAAATATAATTTTAACAAATTCTATGAATTAATTTTCATTATAGCGCTTTAGAAGGCTATACGACCTGTTATATTTTACACCAGCTAAAAAATATAGGTTACAGATTTTTACGTCCGATAATTTCCACTCCTAAACCGCTGTCATCCGCACTACTCCTATAACTCCCCATACATGCTCGACTGAAGGCAACGTGAGTATTTGGATGAATACGCCCTACTGTTGCCCACCTTTCACCACTTTTCAACTTTATGTAAACAGCCGAATGCTCTTAACTGAAGTAGAAAGCTCTATGTTTTCCCATAGTGGATTGAAGACTTCTGGCAGGTTCTCACATCATTATTTGTGTCATATTTCTGGCATATGTTTAAACACATTCATCATTTGGTATTTGTATCTAAGGTTCCTTTATTATTTGTCCTTATCCTCGTGTTGCCTCACCCTGAACTTCTTCCTGTCAGCACTAACCCAGGAAGGAATGTTCTATTCGAATATTCAAGACCATGAAAGATCGGGGACTCTATTGCACTCTGGATACGATCCAACAACACTGCGTGGTTCCCCGGTCTCTAACTTGAACCAGAATACAAATGTGATTTGATTTTTAGATCCTTCAAATTCCATGTGCAGTGTATCAGGTATGAAATATCGCTTTCTTTTCTATAAGCAGCACAATCTCCAACTAGAAACTAAATTCGAAGAGCTCATCTTCGCATTTAGATGGTCAATAAACAGGTGTATATAAGAGCATCCTCCATTAACCCGGGAGAAGATGGCTGCTGAATGGGGACATCTGGCAGCTGAGTTCCTGTAGCCATCCTGGAATTGCCCCTGGGGCGGCCTATACCTGATAACTGGACATGAAACACCTACCCTGAATTTTTTTTTTTTTTTGTCCCAAATACCAGAAAAGGGAAAATTGTTAAAAAAACAAGACATGCCACTAAAGGTCTTTTTATTTGGTGTCTAATAGTTTGCCTCAGTGGGTCTTTCTGGCTTGTATGGCAAAAGGGAAGGTCCACTGAAGCACTGAATGAACGGCCCAAAGTCGGCAGCTGGAGAAAAGTAGCCATAATACCACCGAGAAGGGTCTCTCTGGGTCGTTATAGGTGCCTTGCAGATTCAAAATCCAAAAAGACAGATGTAAAACCATTTCTTGATGGAAGTGGGCGCCTTGAACTGGCTTGACAAGGTGCAAAGCCCACCCCATTCAGTGTAACAAGAGGATGGTTTTGTATTCAAGGTGGGGTGAAAGATCACATGATGCCTCTTATCGCACCTGATTACTGGGTAGCATGATTTCCAGTTTTTCTTTGGTGTGATGGGTGTCATTTGCAATGGAGATGCGAGGAGCAAGGACGTGGCATTGTGCAAGGACTCTAAAGCTGTAGTCGGAGATTATGGGCGGGTGGAATGGGTCTAGGGGCTCATAATGACTGTCAGACACCGGGGGCGTCTTGAGGCTGGTGAGGGAGTGTGTTGGAGTGGTGGTTGATGATTGCCATTGAATACATAGTATAATCTGTTTCAATTCTGTGTCCAAATTTATATTTCTGTTTGCAACTGTTCATTATTGTTTCTCGATGCATTGCAAGGTTAATAATGTGTACAATGTCTTCAAAGGGTTTAATACTGAAAAGGCCGAGCCCATAAGTTTTGGACAATGTTCTAGAATCACAATCCAATGGTTCTTTTTAGCAGCATGTAAGTGCAGAGGGGAGTAAATCATAAATAACGCCAATCAATTCAATAGGAATTTCTCTTGACACATAGTAACCACGGACACGTACGTAAAGTTAGTTCGTTTATTTCAAAGCCTAAACTAACTGGACATTTTTGACACCACAAAATGAGAGTGCAAAAATACATTAGAACCAGCATAAAGACAAATCTGTGTATAAAGTTGAGTCGATACGACATACACAAAACAATTAACTCAAGAAATAGGATGCAGAGGATCAAAAAGCATGAGCCCAAATTTCTCTGCATTGAGGGTTGATGAATATAAAGCATCAATCTATCCCTACACTAGTGCTCAATCAATCAGGGGATGGCGAAGCACAGCTACTCACCCACAAGGGTCTCAAGGCATTGGGGGGGCGGGCGGCTCCGTTGAGTGCTGGGGTCATCCTAAGAGCCATGTCTTAAGGCCCTTCCTGAATTGGAGCAGTGTAGGTGTTTTGTCAGAAGTGGAGAGGAAGGTAATTCCAGGAATTGACTGCAAGGTAGGAGAAAGACTTTCCTCCCGTTCTGGTCTTGTAGATGCGTGGGATGGTGGCCAGAGAGACATCAGCTGATTGAAGGTGTCTCTTGGGTGCGTGGAAGGAGAGCCAGTTGTTTAGGTATGCTGACCCGATGTTGCGGAGGGCTTTGTATGCATGAGTGAGGAGCTTGAAGGCTATTCATCTTTCAATGGGGAGCCAGAGGAGATCTCGTAGGTGTTGGGTGATGGGGTTGCGGCGGGGGATGTCTAGGACCAGTCGGGTTGTGGCATTCTGGATGGTCGGGAATATACAAAGTAGTTTCTTGATGATTCCGGAATAGAGAGCATTGCCATAGTCCAGTCTGCTGCTGATGAGGGTGTGTGTGACGTTTTTTCTGGATTCGGCTCGGATCCATCTGAACGTTTTCAAGTATGAGGAGGTTGTTGAAGCAGGCTGAGGATATGGTGTGGTTCTGATGGTTCATCATGAACGTTGACTTGAGTATTATGCCAAGGTTTTGTGCCTGGTCCATCAGGGTGGGGGGGTTCTGACAGTGGGGGGCCACCAGGTGTCGTCCCATGTGGAGGTGGTTGGGCCAAGGATACAGACGTTTGTTTTCTCTGAGTTGAGTTTGACAGCTCTTCTTCATCCAGGTGGCGACAGCTTTCATCCCTTCTTGGAATATGTGCCTGGGTGTCATCAGCATAGGAGACAATGTTGACCCCGTGGTTTCTGATGATGGTTGCGAGGGGGGCCATGTAGATATTAAAAAGGGTGGGGCTCAGGGAGAATCCTTGGGGCACTACTGGTATCTGTTGGTTCTAAGAGGAAGGGTGGGAGTCTGACTCGCTGGGTTCTGCCTGTGAGAAATGAGCATATAAAGTCCAGGGTCTTGTTGCGGATGCCAACTTTGTGGAGTCTGGTTGCTAGTGTGTGGTGGGATACGGTGTCGAAAGCTACCGAGAGGTCCAGGAGGATGAGGGCTGCTGTTTGGCCATGGTCGTGGAAGGAGCGGATGTCGTCAGTGGCGGTGAGTAGGGCGGTCTCGGTGCTTTGGATGCTGCAGAATCCGGATTGGGAGATATCCAGGATGTTGTTGGCTTTGATGAAGTTTGCTAGCTGGGTGTTGACGGCCTTTACAATGACCTTGGCCTGGAAAGGAAGCAGAAAGATGGGCCTGATGCTTTTGAGGTCTGTCGGGTCTGCAGAGGGTTTCTTCAGGAGGGGGTTGAATTCAGCATGTTTCCGGTCGTCAGGGAATGTGGAGGTTTTGAGGGAGCAGTTGACCGTCTGCTGTAGTTTGATTACGATGGCCCTGGCGACTCTCTGGAAGTTGTGGGGTGGGGTGGGCAGGGGTCTGAGGGTGCTCCAGAGTGGATGCTATTATTTGCCTTTATGGTGTCTTTTGTTGTGAGCAGGTCCAGGTGAGCAGGATCCGTTAGGTGGCATTGCTGGAGGTGAGAGCTGGGGCAGTGCAGAGGTCTTGGTTGTTGAAGTTTACATAAATCATCTTAATCTTGAGGTGAAAGAAGTTGCTGAGTCTGTTGCAGAGGTCTTTAGAGAGTGGTACGTCTGTTGTTTCGCTGTAAAGTTTGCTAAAATCCTTGTTCATGGAGAAGAGTTCTTTGGAGTTGTGGGCGCTGGTGGAGATCCTGTCTTGGGGTTTTGTTGTTCCTCCATGTCTTTTCGAGTCACCGGCAGGAGTGTTTGGATTCTTGGAGTGCAGGGGTGAACCAGCTTGCTTTCTTGATGTGTTGTCCTGTGGTGTTTTTGAAGGGGGTGAGTGTGTTGGCGCTGTTCGTGATCTACCGGTGGAGGTTGCGTGCCGCGGTGTTAGCATCTTTGGGGGTTGGGTGGTGGTGAGGGTGGTGGTGAGCTTTTCTTTGGTGGCTTTGCTCCACTTTTTGCAGGAGAGATTGTTGGCATGCTTGTGTACGGTGTTTTTTTTGAAGGAGAAATGGATGCAGTGGTAGTCTGTCCAGAGCAGTTACGTGGTGTGGCTGAAAGAGATGCTTTTTCTCTGCAAAGGTGAGGTCGAGTGTATGTATCGCTGTGTGGGTGGGGCAGTGATGAGTTGTTTCAGTCCCATGTTGGTGAGGTTCTCCAGGAGGGTGGTGGTGTTGGGGTTGTCGTGGTTGTCCAGCTGGAAGTTTAGGTCTAGAGTAGAATGTAGTCAGTGGAGGCCAGGGCTTGTGGTGTGATGAGATCGGCAATGGTGTTGTTGAAGGGAGTACGGGGGGTAGTTCTCCAGGAGGGTGGTGGTGTTGGGGTTGTCGTGGTTGTCCAGCTGGAAGTTTAGGTCTAGAGTAGTGGAGGCCAGGGTTTGTGGTGTGATGAGATCGGCAATGGTGTTGTTGAAGGGAGTGCGGGGGGTGGTGAGCCTGCAAATGAGGGTTTGGCGAGGAGTCGTTTTAGGGTTGGTCTGGATCTGGAAGTGGAGATGCTCCATGTGGGTCGTTGTATCATCAAGACTGGTGGTTGTCATGCGGAGGGTGCTTTTGTGGACAATGGCGATGCCTTCTCCTGGGCAGGTGAGGTGGTCTTTCTGCAGGATCTTGTATATGTCTGGAATGGCGGTGCAATTTTGGGTGCAGAGTTGGCATTGGTCCATGTTTCTGTGAGGAAGATGATGTCAGGGGCATGGGTGTTGAGGAGGTCCCAGATTTCTATGGGGTGCTTGTGTAGGGAGCATACATTGAGGAGGATGCATTTGAGTGGTTTGTGGGAGGTGGTGTCCAGTAGGCCAGGTGCTGCTGCTGGGGTCCGGAGGTGGGTGAAGGTGCAGCGGCAGTGTCGACAGGACATAGGGCCTTGGGTGTTACTCAACGTCGAAAGCTGGCAGTTGTCACTGGGTCCACAATTCAGCGTGATGAGGGTGCTGGAATCGTAGTAGAGGCGGGTTGGAGAACAAGGGTTCCTGGCACTGGTCGCTGTCGGGGCATGGAAGGGTGCAGACAGGCTTGCCTTTGGAGCGCAAGTGGGCAACCACTATTAAGTAGGGGTTGGGGGAAGGCAGCCAGCTGGGAGGCGGGAGCAGGAAGGGCAACGCTGGAGGGGGGAGTGGCCATGGGGCAGCAGCGGCAGGGGAGCACGAGGGGTGAAAGAAAGAATATAGAAAAAGAGGCAAATAGGAAAAAAAGAGAGCGGAGAGAAAACACGGCACAGAAAAAGCAGAGAGACAAACAGGGCACAGAATTAGCCAAGAGTAGCGGAACAGCAGAAGAGCAGAGTGCTCTCCCACTGGACCACCAGGGATGAGGCGCAAGCAGGAGTCTGCAGGTGGAGGAGGCCTTTGAACACCTACCGGGCACGGAGGCTCCGGACTCGGAGGGCTGTACTTCAACAGTGGAGCTGCATGTAGGGAGAGCAATCACACTGGCCAGCACTAAATTGACATCCCTACTCAAGCATCCTCAGGGAAAGAAATAAATATGTCAGCATGTGGAGTCTTCCTAAGAAGTCTCTCCACCAACGATGGGTCGATAGCACAAAGCTATTGAGACAGAGCTCATTCTAAGATGCTCTCTCTCCAAAAACAAAGAAGAAGTGGGTTCCTCTCCCTGCTTACAATGTCCCAATATTACAGGTATCTTCCTGAGAGTCCTTGTTGGGTCACAAAATCGGCTCCAACCATGATCTCATATGTCCTTTTCCACGGGACAGTGATGTTCCTGAACTGTAACATGTTGACCCAGGCCTTCTCTGGTGATAAAATGCAACAGTTCTCCTTATCGACTTTGACTCGCAATGTTTCCCCTTCTCTCCTTGCCTGACAAAAAAAACAAAGACATTCTTCTCTATGGTTTGATTTGCCTTCCAAATTCTCCAGACCCTCCACATAGTATATTTGTGGAAACACAACAGCTACATAACAAGTAACGTACCATTTGTTCAGAAGCCGAACACATGCATTCTTCTCACACACAAAATATACTCCGGGCACCACTTGTACTGCTTCTTGGAGGAACTTCTTTGATGAAGCATCAATCAAGAAGACATGATCGTGCACACTCTGTCTCACAAAGAAAGTGTTTTAACAGGCCTGCACCTGTCAAATGCAAAGCTTGCCTCGTTGTTCCCAATCTAGAGCTATAGGACCATAACTTCCCTTAGCCTTGTGAACTAATTTCCCCTTGGTTCATTTGAAGTTTTCTTCCCTACTGTTAAGCCTAACAGTTAGGAGTCTATGTATATCCTCTTCTTGATCTACAATTTTCTTCTCTGTGTCTGTTAATGTGCAAGTTAAGTTGTGTTTATGCGCATAAGCAGTATCTAGTGTTACTGTGGGGACACAATACTTGCCCAGTCTCTCTTCTTGCTTGTAATAATCATATTTGTTCAGATGTTTGTAAACTGGGACTTCTGAAAGTACCAAATCATAATTTGCGAAATAGTGCTCGTAATGATCTTTTCCATAAATGTAGGACTATAGTATACCAAAGTGAGGTTTAGTGTGCACAGAGTGCAGTGGAACTCAAAAGGTAGGCAGAGGTACAGTAGATAGCACATCACTTTCTATTTGTGGTAGTGTGGTCGAGCAGTAAAGCTTTATCAGAGGGCAGTGTGAAGCATTTGTTGTACATACTCAGTTAGCAAATGAATTCACACACTCAAAAAATGAACTTCAGACCAATTGTTTTTGTATAAAAATATTCTTTTAGCTATTTTATTTCCTAGAACCAAGCAAGCCTGGCACAGGTAAGTGATACGTACTTTGCAGTAAATATACAGTTTGTAACACAGTTTGGTTTGCAATTGTAAATGCACTTTGTTTTGACTTACAGTATTGTTTCTGAGAAATACAATGCTTTGTAAATACCGTACAAATACTTTGTATAGGATTTCCAGTAAGATTACAGGTAAGTTACTTTTGAGATTACTTTTCTTGAAAAAGTTTAGTATACCTGGATACTACACTGGGACATTTCCTGTAAACAGGTAAGTAAAATTGTTTTTGTTTGTTAGTACAATTTTAAAGAATTTCTTTAGGTTTTCAAACTCCACACTTAAAAACTTTTCCAAGAAAAACAGTCAATGTTATCCTATGGAGGAAAATAGTGTTATCGGTTTTAGGGTAAGTATTCAGTAGTGGGAGTTGAGGTTCTGGGGTAGACTCAGGGGTCCCCCAGGGTCAGGGATGCACTCTTTTTACACCCTCAGTGGCACTAGGGTGGCCGTATGCAGAGTGTTGAGGCCCAATGTTATCCAATGAGGGATAGGGGGCCTCCGGTTTGTGGCTGCTGACGAGCAGGCCACTTGGTTGTTGGAGCAAAGTTCCTAGACTTTAGCCCAGGGCAAATGGGGAAACAAAGTAGCACCAAAGGTGCACCCTCAGCTGCACTAGGGCGGCCGGGTGCAGGGTGCTGTTTCAACGACTGTTGCTTGCAATAGGGAACCTCTGGTTTGTAAAGGCACTGCAAGCTTGGGACGAAGGTCTTCTGGGTGTGACCACCACTTCGAGAGGTAAGTTGGGATGTTGGAGGTTGGTTAGGCACCATCGGTTTGGCCACCCAAGGCCGTGGGGCGTCGGGTGCAGAGGTGCCTTTTAGGGTCGGATCTTTTTACCAGCTCCTGGTCGCGGTTCGGGGTACCTTCCGGATTTAGGCTGCAGGCGTCGGCTGGAGGTTTGAGGCAGGTCATGGATCGCCGGATCTCGGGTCAGGATCGCTGGGGTGACCTCCTCGTGGTGTTTGCCCACTCGAGCTTGGGCCGTGGACGGCAGGTGCAAACTGGTGCAGATTTGCGTTGTCCGGACAGAGCCAGAGGTTGGAGATGAACAAATCTGGGGTTCACTGGAGACACAGTCTTTGTGGTTGAAGGCACGCAGGTCCTCTGGGGTTTCCGAGGTTGCTAGCTGCAGGTCACACCGGGATTTTGCAGGAGCAGGTTCAATGTGGAGAAAGGCCGGTAGGGCTGGGGCCAAGTCAGTGGGCGTCTTCGTCTTGTTAGCTTTGGCACGGCTGTTTGGTCCTTCTTCTTCTTTTCTTGTAGTTTGTTCTATTCTGAGGAAGCAAGGTTCAGGGGTGCCTGTAAATACAAGATATAGGGGCGTTACAGGTATGTAAAAAGGTTGGGACCAATGGGTCCCTTCCCTGGGGTGGGTACACCCCCTATTATGCACCTCCCACCAGTGGGAGTGGGGCATAAACCTTTACCTGGTCATCTTCAAGATGGCAAGGACTGAGAGTTTTGCTTCACCTCACCTCCCCCCTGAGGGGTGGAGTTAGCAGAGGTGGGCACACCTCTCTTCATCACTTGTTTTTCCCGCCGGTTCTCATGCCCAAAGTGGGGGTCAGAACCAATGGGGACCAGTTGCTGAAAGCAGCAAGTGGCCTGGGGAAGCTCACAAAGGCGGAAAGCCTTTGAAGCTTCCCCATCGTGAACCCTGCCCATCCCGGGGGTGGATGCTTGGCACCTCATCCCAGGATGTGCATTGTTTCAGGCCCCCGAGAGCAGCAGGCTCTCGAACCAGGGGTCCAGAAACATTTCTGGTGTTGGCAGCTTCATTAAATCCCACACTGGCATCAGTGTGGGTTTAATATGCTGAGAAGTTTGATACCAAACTTCTCAGTTTTCAGTGTAGCACTTATGGTGTTGTGAAGTTCGTAATGACAAACTCAGAGCACCATATACTCTTAATAGCAGCACTGCACTTACAATGTCTAAGAATGGACTTAGACACTGTAGGGATGCAAGGCTCATGCACCTGTGCCCTCACCGCTGATATAGGACACCCAGCTAGAGGGGTGACTGATCTATGCCAGGGAAGTGGGTTGTAGACATGGCACAAAGGGATGTGTGCTTTGTCGACTCTTCACTTTGTTCTGCACAAAGACACGCAGCCTGCAAAGGCAGTGTGTGTGTGTGTAAAGGTACAGGGCCTCTAAGGGTGGCACAATAAGTGCTGCAGCCATTAGAGATCTTCCCTGGTCACAGTGCCCGGGGTACCTGGGGTACCATTTACCAGGGTCTGACCTGTGGCCAGAGAAGCCAATTGGGTTTGGGTTAGTTTTGGGAAAAGAACACAAGCCCCTGGAACCTGATTGGCAGGTACCCAAGGCACATCAAGTCAAAAGTGCATCAGTAGTCTGGCAAAAAGTGGTGGAGTTTCTGCAACAAAAACCCAGCTTCTCACAATAAAACATGCTAAGGAGAAAATTACAACTAATACCATACGTCAAGGGCAGGTGATGATACCTGATACACTCCTCGACTGAAGCAGGCAATTGCATACTCACTTAACAGTCTCTCACGTCCATAGTATTCACATATTCATACAACAACTTTGCATAAGCAGTTAACGTGTACTCACCTTTAGACGAATCTACATGCAAAAATCTAGTAGTTTGCTCTATTAAGCCACTATCACTAATGTATCCTCTTTTGAGGCAGCTGTGGTAGGTGTGAATGTCCCATATAACCCCACCACCTGCACCTCAGCCTTGTGTGGACTCAGTAATGACTACAACTATCACTGTGATTACTCTTACAATAACTGCACCTATAATACATGTGGGCCTACAATTCGAATTTCCAGGCTCCATTTTCAAAGTGGCTCGGAAAGTAGCTAGAAGAGGATCAACATACAGAGTCTCTTTTCTACACCTCTAATGTACTGGCAACAAAGTCTTTAAGCAACATTTTTTGGGATCGTAAATTCTCCCAACAGTCTTTGGCACAATATTTACACAGCTTGTAAGACTTCCTTAACCCTCTTTCTTCTTCTAAAGGAAAAATCCCTGATTTTATTCTTCATCCACTTGGGCCTGGGTTACCTTCTTTCAAGTAAAATCTGTATTTACAGTTCAAAGTTCAATTTACATCCCTTATGAGATCAGAGCCAATCTCATCGATGATTCGCTGTAACAGTTCAGCTATGAATGCTGCAATCTCCTGAGGAGGTTGTTAATATCCAAAGCTCTGGAATTTGATGTCTTCTAAAATCAGAGTCCGCAAACCACTCAACCTTGGTGGATAAAGCACAGTCAATGAAAAGAATGCATTAGCCTCTATTCCAGGAACTCAGTAGGATCTCAACAATCAGTATCGAAGACTCAGACCTCGCTTTTCCCGGCATTTGTAGCTAGATAAGTCAACTCGGGAGAGGAGTGTCTCTGACACAGCACTATTGTTCCCCTTGATCTCCTCACACTCCTTTGAGTTAGTTCAGACTCACTCAGATCAGATTCAGCTTATTCACTTATTGGTGAAAGTTCTTTCTCGGACGCAAGTCTCAAGTTTCTTCTTTTCTGTCTCACAAACCACAACTTATTTGCGACCTTTTTCTTTCTTGAATATGCACAACCAATTTCCACACCAGTCTCTTCTGCTGAGTCAGATTCTATACCACTCGCAATGTTACCGTCTCCCTCAGAGTCTATACCTGGGTTGTGTGTAGCTTGACCCCTCCTCAGCTAGGCCTGGTGGGTATCCAGCCTCTTCAGGAACCCCCTCAGCTTGGCTGCCCTCTCTGGTGACCTTGCAATCATGACTGAAATCACTTCTGGGAGAGGAGTTATTTCGTCAGAGGGCCCTGAGGTTGTTGGGTATGTGAAGCGTGAATCCAGTTCGGCACTCCTCCACATGTCACAGCAGTATTCGTCACCAGAAACACCTGATATGCTACACGCCACCGTGAGTCAAGACAGTTCTTTTTTACGTGCTTTCGGACTAGCACCCTATCTCCAGGGCTCAGGTTGTGACAGATGTCTTTTGATGTCGGTATAGTTGAAGGTCCAACCTGGTGAGCAACAGAATGACCCACATGAGCCAATCCTTTGCGGTAATCAATGATCAAGTCATCTGTGATGTTTATCAAAGCTGTAGACGGCACTGCAGGTGATGCATCGCCCTTCCCGTGAGGATCTCATGTGGAGATAGCCCAGTTCGCCTATCTGGGATGCTGTGCAAACTCATTAGAACCAAGTGCAGCTCGGCGGGCCCTTTGAAAGATGTTGAAGTGCACACTTTTGCCAGCGTGGCCTTTAGCGTCCAAATTGATCTGTTCTACAATGCCTGATGCCTCTGGCCTGTAACTACAATGCAGTCTCTGATTCACTCTTAAGGCAGTACACAACGGTTTCATGATGTCACTGTGGAAATGTGTTCCTCTTTCTGACTCCAATGTAGTTAGAAATCCAAAGCCTGGTACAAGCTTCCTCAACAATAACTTTGCTATTGTGAGGCTGTCACACCTTCTAGTTGGATAAGCTTCCACCCACTGAGAAAAGATGCACACAACAACTAAAATGTATCTCAATTCATTACACACAGGCATCTCAGCAAAGTCTAATTGGATTCGATTGAAAGGACCCCGACCTCCCAATGTGGCTCAAAGCAACAACAGTTTTCTTCCCAGCATTCATTTGTTGGCACGTAACACACCGATGACCCACTGCCTCTGCAATCACATGAAATCTCGGATTAGGAATAGCCTGCCTGAACAATCTCACAACTGCATCCCTCCCTATGTGAGCTGCTCCATGAATCCGCCTTGCCATTGGATTCAGCAAACAACCCGGTAACACTGCCCTACCATCAGTTGAAACTCAAATGTCATCTTCTCCCTTCTCACATCATGCTCTAATCCTTCCTGCTTGTTCCTGATCTGTTGCTGCCAGTTGTAACTGCCTAAATTCATCCCATTTGTCTGCAATTGCTAGCATCATGCTGATTTGGTGTCCTCTGTACTCTCCACAACATATTCCCCATTGAAAATGCATGCATGTGTGGCACAAAAATGAATAACTTGATCCACATAGCGGTTTCCTATAGTGAAAAAATCATCTCCCTTCACGTGTGCAGCACATTTTACGACTGCTACTTCCTTTGGCAACTACTATGCTTACAACAGCTGTCTCACATAAGCCCCATTTCTAATGGGAGATCCTGATGACGATAGGAACCCTCTCTGCAACCATAGCTGTCCAAAGTCATAAACTACGCGGAAACCACACTGGCTATCGGTATACATGGTGACTGGGATCTGCTCACAGATAAGGCATCCAGGGGTCAAGGCAATGATCTTGGGTACTTGTGCGGAGTGTACTCTCTGTAAAAAAGCAGCTTCCACAAATTCAGAGATGATACAGACAGCAAATGCTGCCCTCAAATTGCCTTAATTGTCCCTTCTACATGAGCCATACAAAAAAAAGGACTTGATCAGGATCAGACAATGGTTCCTCCACAATGTGTGGTCTCAGTTTGGTGCAAAGCTCAGTAACATCCAGACCGTCATGGTCTTGACAATCTTCTGCATCAACATTTGGAACAGGCAAAAAAGTAGCTGGGATTAACACAGAACAGCACTTTAAAGTTACATTCTCTGCTGCAAGCAGAGCTTGTTCATAACTTATTGGCCTGTTATTGGTCAAATGGTGTGTTTTGGTCCTTGGCATAAGAAGTTCAACTGAGTGTGGTACGTATACAGTAAGTGGATGACCCATCACAATGCTTTCACATCGTTCAATAATGACACCTGTTGCAGCAATGGATTTGAGACATCCGGGCAAGGCTAAAGCTACAGGATCTAATGTAGCTGAGAAATAGGCCACTGCTCTATGTGCACCTGCATGTGTCTGGGTGAGTACAGAAAGAGCACAAGCTTCCCTTTCATGACATAACAGCAAAAATGCTTTGTTGTAATCAGGCATTCCGAAAGCTGAAGCACAACAAAGGCACTCTCTCAGCTCCAAGAAGGCAAGTAACTAGTCGTTATCTCAAAGTACTAGATCACTCACATCCTTGTGGGTCAGCATCTTTAAAGGTTATGCCATCAAAGAGAAATTTGGAATCCATTTTCAGCAGTATCCAACCATTCCCAAAAACATCATGACCTCTTTCTGAGTAGTGGGTGAATTTAATTTCATGATCGCCTACACTCTCTCTGGTAACACCTTCCTCTTGCCTTTCTCAATACGATGACACAAGTACTGAACTTCAGTCAGGCAGTACTGTAGTTTGCTTAGAGACACCTAATGTCTATTGTCAGCCAGGTGTTTAAGTAAGTCAATACTATCATCCATGAAAGCCTCTTGTGTGTCGGATGCAATAAGGAGGTCATCAATGTACTGGACTAGCACTGACTTTTGGGGCACAATCAAGTTCCTGAGGTTTTCATTCAAGAGCTGAATAAAGCTGGATGAACTTTCAATATACCCTTGAGGGATACGAGACCATGTTAAGACATGATTTTCCAGACGGAAAGCAAATAAAAATTGGCTTTCCTCATGTTTCGGAATGGAGAAAAATGCCTGACAAAGGTTTATCGAAATAGAAACAATCCCGCTGTGATAAATACAACTTGCCCCCAAATCTCAACAGAGGGGATTTTTCTAGCAGTAGAGGCCCTACTCAGTCGAATTTCTGCAAGTTTACATCGCCATAAAACGATCACCGGTAAAGCAATGAAGGACAAATTTGCCCTGAAGGCCTAGTAACAATAGAACTGATCTCACATTACATCTCAAGAGGAAACTATGACATTCTCAATCGCAGCGCAATACTAAAGCTTGCAAACTTGATTGAAACACTAAAATATCTAAACACAAGCCACATAGTAAGCATTCAATTCAAAACACTCCCAAATGGAAATGGGAGGGAAATGACTGTCGCAACCAGGAGCAAACCAAAAATTACAACGGAAGTTTGGAGCCACAGAGATTCCTTTGCTAAATGGGGAATCGAAATAAGAACAATAGAAATAGAACGATATCCAGACCCTCTAAACCAAACCGCCGAGTTCAGATCAGTAAGGCATAGTGGATTACTCCGTGGGGCAGTAGTAGGACCCACAGCAAATGCCCAGGAGAGCTGGTCAAACCTACGTATTGTCCATCAAGATACATCAGAAGTAACCAGTCAAGCGCGAAAAGTCCTTTTTTCAACTACTGGGGGCATGGAGATAAAGTAAAACAAGGCATTAAAAACAGCTTACAACTGTGCTCTTGAAATGTTAATGGCTTAGGCAGAAAGGCAAATGAGGTAGATTTACAAACTTTTCCCAAAACAAAAAATGTGATATACTTCAGGAAACTTGGACTACGGCACCAACGCAGATCTGCGGCTTTAAAGAACTCCAGCAAACAGCCACCAAAGGCAAAGCATCAGGCAGACCATCTGGCGGTCTATCAATCTACCTCAGCACAAGCATACCATGGTCCTATGAACAGATCGAGCTAGGACAAACCTAGATCCAATGTATAAAAGTCTTACTATCTCAAGATCCACTTAATCGCCTGCAACATAACAATGAGGAAAGGATCTTAATAATATGTAACATATACATTCACCCAGCACCAAAAGCTAAAGAAGAGAAAATTATGACTCTCAAACCATTGATCAAATCATTGCAATCAACCTTCCCGCAGGCAGGAATTGTGCTGTCTGGCAACTTTAATATGTTCTTACTCCAAGCGGATCAAGCACAAATGAAACAACAAACCAAATTGAAGGGGCAAAAGATTTCCCCTGTAATTACAAACTATCGTAAAAAAGATCAGTATGGACAATTCTGTGCTTCAATATTATCTGAGACAGCGATGATAACTTTAAATGGTCACTTTCCGCAAGATCAACCAGCAAAACCAGCTAGAATATCCAAGCAGACACATTCTGTCCTAGACTATACAATAGTGGACATTGAGCTATTACAAAAGATCTCTAGCTATCAAATAACACACAGACTTGAGAGCAATCATAGCCCTCAGCTAATTGACCTTCAAATTCACACACCAAGAGCTGCAGAAAGTAATGATGTGTTCGAAGTCTTGAGCCCGTAGAGTCTAATAAGACTTACTTGGAACGGCAAAAACGTGGATGAAATAATGAAATATCTAAAAAACTCATCATCGAACACTCAAGTAGAAAATTCGTCACAGCCAAGGGCAAATTGGGTAAATATGACCACTATGCTGATTTCTAAATTTCCATTGCAGAGCAGACATCAAGGGAGCAACCAAAGTGCAAAAAAAACAACAGAGCCTACAGGCTCCTTAGAGGCGAAAAAAGGGCATTGAACCGAGAAATACGAAAATTACACAGAAATGCACTAAGAACAAGTGAAGGGGAAAAGCTACAAATATATCAATTAAGGCAAAGTTACAAAAAAGAAGTTTGGATGGCAAAAAAAACACCACAAACTGAAATCTGGTTAAAACTTCTAGAAACAAGTAAATCAAATAATAACAAAAAATTTGGGGCGGAAATAAACAGCATAGTAAAATGATCTTTCCATCAACATAACGCAAATATCCTAGAGGCAGACTGAATAGTCCACCTAACTAACAAGGACAAGAACATCAATGACCAAAATAAGAATACAGATTATGATGCAGAGTATCAACTAAAAAACGACAACTCAGAAACTCTGTTTGAGAAAAACTGGATCCGATCCAACCAGGTTGAAACGATCATCGAAAAACGAATGTCCAATGGAGAGCCTGGTCCAAACGGCATACTGAATGGTCTATTTAAACACGCTGGATCATTCTGGGCAGATTATTTTACTCCAACATTTAACCATGCTTTTTAAACCAACAGCATGCCAGCAACTTGGAGAGGTAGCGTTTTGCATCCAATATTCAAAGCGGGTGTAAGATCGGACCCGGCGAATTATAGATTAATAGCTTTAATCCATCTAGAAGCAAAACTATATGTATAAAATCTCCTGATAGCTTTAGAAGAATGGGTCATTTCTAGCAAGATCATCCCAGTTACACAGACAGACTTGAGACCTGGTACAAATGCGATGTGTCCTAGGATGCTTGATTCCTGTCCAGGGAAGACATGGCCTGGCAGTTTGGTCTGGACTGTTCCCATGAGGCACAGGGTGAAGCCTGATTTGCATATGGCTATGTCTGAACTGGGGTGGCGTGGTGAGCAAAATAACCATGGATTAAACCCAGATCTGTGACTGGGGGTGAATGTTTGACAATGTTTAACATTCTGTCCATCATCTTTTTGTGTTGCATTTTCACCCTAAGCGGGAAGGGTATGCCCAGACGTTGGTCTCATGTTCACTATGCCACTGGAGTCAAGCTATCCTGGCTGATGAGGGCTGAAAACCCGAAACCAGTCCTAGGATGCTTGATTCCTGTCCAGGGAAGACATGGCCTGGCAGTTCGGTCTGGACTGTTCCCATGAGGCACAGGGTCAAGACTGATTTGCATTTGGCTATGTCTGAACTGGGGTGGCATGGTGAGCAAAATAACGATGGATTAAACCCAGATCTGTGACTGGGGGTGAATATTTGACAATGTTCAACATTCTGTCCATCATCTTTTTGTGTTGCACAAATACAATGTGTAACCTTCTTGCATTGAATCTCCTGGTTGAAAAAGCCAAGTGAAAATCCACCAAATTGTACACCTGCTTTGTCGACCTAAAAGCAGCGTTTGACACGGTACCCAGACAACTGCTGTGGCAAACAATGGTGAATTGGGGCGTCCCGACACTACTACTATGGGCCATCATCAACTTATATACATCTACTTGGGTCCAGATAAAACTGGGTAACGGAGAATGCACCACAGCAAGGATTCCAACGCACATAGGTCTAAAGCAGGGATGCTTGCTGGCCCCTCGTCTTTTTAACATCTTCACTGCAGACCTGGACAAGAGGCTTTCAGAAGTTCAAAGTGACCCCCCCGAAAATCGCTCACTGTAAAATAAGAAGTTTGCAATATGCAGACGATATTATTCTATGCAGTCAGATCTCAGTAGGCCTACAGCGCTCCATCACAAAGCTGGTTGAATAAACCAAAGACCACGGCTTGTCTCTGAACCTGAATAAACCTAAGGTTATGTGTTTCTCAGCAAACACAGCGCCCAACAGGAAAAAACACCGTGGTACGCAGCAGGTAACAGAATAGAGCAGTGTGACTTCTACAAATACCTGGGAGTAGTAGTCGACCCAAGGTTCACTCTTAAAGAACACCTAAACTCCAGAAAAGCTCAAGCAAATAAACGTTGCTTTGCATTAAACATGTTAAAACTAAAATTACAGTGTCCATCAAACTCCCACCTACTAAAAGTCATTGTTGCCAAGTTTCTCCCGACCCTCACCTATGGCTCCAAATTATTCAAAGGTCAAGACACCAACTTCCTGAATTTCCAGCAATCAGGTTTATTTAAACACATTTTCCAGATTCCGCAGTTCACGTCACAAGCTCAAGTTCGCTTGGAATTTGGGCTATCAAACCAACATCCCGTCAGACAAGCTGCAATAATAAAAATGTGCCGGAAATTAAAAGAAGCACTAGAGGATTCCTTGTCGGGGCGTTGTTGGACAGAAATGAAGAACCAACCGAAAGGAACAGAAGTCTGGCACACTGTACTCGAACATGCATTAACAATGCTAGACATGCACGACGCCTGGGATACCAATTATAGTCTCATCGCATTAAAAAAAATAGTCAACAAACCTGCAAAGCAAAAGGTTTGGATAATGGACAAAGCTGCTCTATCAAAGTAAAAACATGGCTGGACGGTTCTATCTACATATGAGACTCGATTGCCCCAGCCGTATCTTGTCCAGCATATAATTCCATCAATCCAGCATCAGCTACTTTTGGTCAGACTGGGAGCATTTACATCAAAAGACCAGGTCCCAACATGGAAACAATCATGGCCAACCATGCTTTGCAGACTTTGTGGACAGGCGGAAGAATCCCTTATACACATTGGGGCAGATTTATGTTTCCTGGCGCATCCCTGCAAATCAGCAAGGATGCGCCAGGAAAGATGCGTCACGCAAGTTTACCCTTGCGCCACACATGATGCGCCGCATTTACAATGCGGCGCATCATGGCGCAGGAATAAACAGATGCGTGACGCATCCGATGGCGTAAGGTTGGCGCAGTGCTTCAGTTGCGTCGCAAGCACGACGCAACTCCAGCACTGTTCCAACCTACCCTATCCCTAACATGGTGCGTCAAGCCTTACGCCTGCTTCAAGCAGGTGCAGGGTTTTGGCGCATCAGCGTTGGGAAAGTGACTCAGTCAAATCTTATAGATTTGACTGAGTCACTTTTCAGGGGCGTTCCTGCGACGCAACGACCCCCTCTGTCGACACGCCCACGTGAAACCTGACGCAGGTTTTACGTGGCGCAGGGCTTTACATCGTGATGCATCTCCATAGATGCGTCACGATGTAAATATGGCGCAACGTGGCGCAGGGTTTACACCGCCGCTGCGTCACAAAAGTGACTCAACGGCGGCGTAAAAGTGGCGCATCTCCAATATAGATCTGCCCCCTAGTGTGTATTTGCCCAGCTGTGAACTATTTGAGAAGGCATTATTTACTCCATGCATTCTGTTCCTTCAAAGTTACATCTTGTCGACCAGCCATAATGCTATTATTAAATAGCCACTCATTACAGTTCTCATGTGGGGCAGACAGATTTCTGCAGAAAGTTAGCTCACTATTATCAAGATCAAACACATAGGGGGCTATTAGGATGGCTGGGGGATGTCTGCTGCCGGGCCGGCGATGCTAACCGCCGGGCCGGCGGCAGTCATCCGCCCGCGATCGTAACCCTGAAAACTGCCGATCCCATTAGCATGGCGGTGACGACTGTGGCGGTGAGATTTTCCACCTGGCACTTTTCCGTCGGTTGCAGTCCGCATGCCTGTCTGGCGTGCGGAGCTGGACCGCTAAAATGGGGCCAGTGCAGGGCCAGGCTCCGCCGGCATGATTATGATGCCGGCGGTAGCCAGCCTCTCTGCGGCGGTTGAACTGCCATGGAAAGGCATGCAGAGAATGTCTCTGGGGGCCCATTGCGGGCCCCAAATGTGTTTGGGGGTGGCGTGGGTACTACATGTTACTGTACCAGGTGGCAGGCGCTGTGCAGTGCCTGCCATGCAGTGCAGGAATATGCTGGACATGCTTTTATTTACATTGCGGCGGTGCTGCTGGCAGCAGCAACCGCGGCAATGTTAAAAGCCACGATCCGACCGCTGCGGTCGGATTTCGACTGCAGAGCATACTAATTGGACCCGTGGTTATGCCACGGTCCTAGCGGGCAGTGTTTTCCCGCTACCATGGCGGTCGGAATGCTTTTCCGACTGCCATCCTAATAGACCCCTTAGTGTTCATAGGTATAACGTATTAGCAGCATACCTATAAGTACATATGCTATCTGCACACGGCTTTTAACCATGAAGATAACAACACCTGCTATTTGCACAAAACTTAGAACCCTGAAACAGATGACTGATAACCTGAGGTCTTGTAATATTAAGTTTACATTTTCATTTTGCACATGACTTTAGCCAAGCAGCTGAGGACTCATGCACATATTGCATTCCAAGCACACAACCATCGATAAACACATGATTTTGGCTATGTCATTGAGGACTCGCGTGCATTTGCACTTTTCGTATACAATCATTGCAACGAAAGTTGACGACTACCAACAATGCCCGTCACATTGCATAGTGAAATTGCAACTTTGCCTATGATTTTAGCACATAATTTTAGATATAGGACAAAAGATGGACAAAATTGAGAAACAATTTGAACACTGATCATTGCTGATTAACGTTGATGAATGCAGAATTTTGTAAAAAGGACATTTCCTATTTTTAACTATACACTGTTTTTGACAAATCGATGATTTTTATCACAAATCGATGATTTTTATCACAAATTGTAATGGTTTTAATTAACTACATGCAATAAAATTATTATCACATTAAACCAGACTGCTTCACAAGGAATCTGAAATAGGATCACAGATGGATTCGGTACCACAGGAATCACAATGTTATTCACCGTTATAAGGTTCTGAACTATGCGGTACTTTCTGCTCAGTTTCTGCACTGCCATGATGGGTGAATTGCAAGGACTTCCTATGGTCTCCTTCAGTATGCACTGTGCAATCATGGACTCAATCACAGGAGTAATCCCTGCCACCATTTCCAGGGTTAGGTTGTACTGAGGTGTTCTCCAAAATTCTGCATTAGGCTTGATCTGTATGCGGACTGGCTCGACTCCTCTGATCAGTCCGACTTCCTTTCCCGTGAAGTCCCATACCACTGGGGAGATGGTGTCTCTGAAGTCCAGGAGCACGTCCTCCACTGTCAGTAAAGGAAACATGTCAATGCAATGGTTTTGATTTGCTAGCTTGAAAGCAATGCCATCATCATTGGTCTGCAACTCAATTCCTGTTGGCATACATTAGATGGTACAATTCAATTTACACAAGTGATCACACCCTAATAAACAGACTGGACCCGAAGCACACACCACGAACTGATGATGATGCTGAAAAGTTCTGATTTTCACCTGTACCTCTTCTGTCAAAGGGTTTGCCATTCTTTTGTTGGCAACTCCTACAACTTGGATTGATTTTTCAAGAGGGGTAGGTTTGGGACTACTGCAGATCTGACTGAAGAATTGGTAGCACCAGTATCAATCAAGAAGGTGATGGGATGGCCATCTATGCCTGCCTCTACATATGGTCCAGTCTGGTCTACCTCTAAGACTGCTCTATGAGTACAGTCCTCCTCCCCATTTAGGCACTGTCATTGGGATAGGTCCTTACCAAATCCATCTAGAGCTCCCATAAAGGGCATCTGATGGTACGTTCGATTGCCCTGTGAGATTCTCAGAGGTTGCTGGAATTGCAATAACTGAATTTGATTCCCTTCCGCATTATGGGATCTTGGCCTTGTCACCATCGATATCTGATTTACAGCGTCTGTCACTTGTACGAGTTCTCCCTACTGCACCTGATTCCCCAGATTTAAGTGACATTCACACTTCCAATGCCTAATTTTGTGACAAAAATGACAGGCAGTTATCTTGTTCAACATAGATATTTCTATACCCATTTTGAGATCTATGGGGACATCTCTCCTTCTTTGTCCGGCTGAACCTGATGTACCCTGTACACCTCCTTGGGCATTCCCTTGATTACAACCTACTGTACCTTTTGTTACCTGCACCTGCTCTCACTTCTGTGTGTTTCACATTAGGACCAACATGAGCTTTTCCTTTATTCTCCTATGCTCGGAATCCACCTCATCACTGCAATTTGTTGCATACTGTAGAATTTCATCACCGGACTTATTTTGCCAGCAGATCAAGTGTTGCTGATCATGAGGCTGATTTCTGGTCTCAATCCTGTCACAAAGTTTGAGACAAATTGTCCCATGTCTTTAGGGTTGAGCGTATCTAACCCACAGCACTGCTTGAAGGCTTTCAGGAGCCTTTCGTTATAGGCCTGCACTGACTCTTTAGGCGTCTGGGTCGTTCGATCTATCTTGACCCAATAAATGTCTGAGGGGCTATTGCAGACTGTAACCATGTGATCACATGATCATACTTTTTTATAACCAAAGGCGAAGGACCATGAGTTACAGGATCCCTCTCTGGCTCAGCAGCAGGCCAATCAATAACGATTTTACATGCAGACCATAAATCACTAGGCACCAACATTTCAAACAGAGTATTTAAATCAATCCTCAACACTTTTGAGATTTTAACAAAGGAATCAACTTGCTTGTAACATTCAGCAGGTTTCTCCCTTAACCTAGGACAATCATTTGTGAATATAGCCAGATCTCCTCTACTCTGAGGGACATGAACATACCATCCGCTAGGTACCTCTCATAGTGGATACGCCTCAACTCCCAGTGTTCCCGCTCATGGAGGTGCCATTTTCCCTGTCACTTTTCTATCACTTTTCTTCTTAGACCACCTTTCCGCCTACTGATCAAGCAAATTCCAAGCCTGTATTCCTTTAACCAACTCGCAAATGTGTGTTTTTAATCCCATCACTCTCTTTTCCTCCAGGTCCTGGCCACTGTAATTTAGCCTATGATTTCCCTGTAGCATTTTTGTTCGAGACAAGTCTACTTCGTAACTCTAGGCTAGTTCTGAAAACTTCTTGTGTGATCGTCTTGCGGGTGACATCTTTCGCTATAAACAACAGGTCATCTGGCTCATAGGTCTCTATTCTCTCAAAAGGTAAAATCCCACTGATAATCTCGTCCCTTACTTGCACTTGTTTCTAAAGTCGTACCCACTGGTCCCATCACTGGCGGTTCCCACATCCTCAAGTCTGAGCTAGTGCTCACCATGGGGATGAATGATATAGTACTGGAACCAATGTATAATCCTGACGGCTCGGCAGTGGCGGGTAAAAGAAGGAGGTACTAGATTCCATAGGCACTAGAGATGGGTGACCTCCATTTGACTTCCCTGACCTTCCCAATCCAGTTCCCTCTGTCTGAACGGACTGTCACTGACTAAGGTTTCCCACTGAGCTCGGGTAATACACAGGGACAACATGACCAAAGGTAATCAGTACTGTAAGAGCTTCCGGTAACCGTGAAGCAGCGCTGATTCCGTTTTGTTGCATACATCTTAAAGCGGACACTCCTGTCCCCCCCACTCCTGCAGATATCCTTCCCACAATTCCTGCACTAGGGCCTGTTTGAGATGCTGACACACTCTCCGTGTTCCCTGTATTTGCCAACTCCTGCCTTCCCTCCTCTGAGTGCGGATTGTAAGGTGGAGGACGCTCCAATAAAAACCAATCCAGCAAGCTGTCGTCAGTATCACTCCCCTCATTTCCATTTTCCCTTCTATTCTGATTTGGAGAATCTCCCTCTCCTTCCAGAATTTGGTACAACAACCTTTCTCCTTTAATAGTATCCAATCTCAATCTCTTAAACTGTGTGTCCCATTGTGCTTCCTGACATCCCCTCAAAGTTGTCCTCATCTTCCCTTGATACATCTCCCATTTTTTAGCATGTGCTGCCCATATCCACACGTCTAACGCCTCAACCTGTTTTGTTCTAGGTAAAGGTTGCAGCGCAAACATCACTCCTCTTAACTGGTGCAACGCGTACAACTGAAATGAACCAAACCATGGAAATGACAATTCCCCCTCCTTTTCAGTGATTTTGTGCCAATTCTGAAGCCAAATTATAGTATGGAGTCCTACTTTTGTCGCCATATAGTGTGCTGGAGTATCCTTGGGTAGGCAAAAGACACACAGATGATAGACAGAATGCAGAGCAAATCAAACATTCACCCCCAGTCAAGAGATCTGGTTTAAATCCATTGTTCTTTTGCTCACCATGCTACCCCAGTTTAGACCCAGCCATAGGCAAATCAGTCTGGACCCAGTGCCTCATGGGAATAGTCCAGCCCGAACTGCCAAGCCAGGTCCTCCCTGGAATGGAAACAAACATCCCGGGACTGGTTTTGGGGCATCACCCCAAATCAGCCAGGCTAGCTTGAATCCAGTGGCACAGTGAGATGGACCCACGTCTGGGCATACCCAGTGCACTTAGGGTGAGAAAGCAAAAGACACACAGATGATGGACGGAATGCAGAGCAAATTAAACATTCACCCCCAGTGAAAAACTCTGGGTGGCGCTTCTTTGCCCACTCTAGTAACAACCCCCTGATCACCCCTGAAAAGATCTTGCAACACCCTAGAACATCACATGATGCAATTACAGGTTATCCAATTTTCAAAATTAACAATATTTTCCCAACCAAAACTTCCTGATAAATACCAACCAATCACATTGTGGCGTTACACCAACCGACCTATCAAAGAGTGGCACACTCTAACGTCACCTTCACTCCTCACAGCAGCTCACCCTCCATCACAATTTTCTCTGTACACATGCACTCACACAATCATCTTAAACTCCGTAATTGTCTGCAATCTAAAAGGATCAATAGAATTCAGTCATCCAAGAACATTCACACACAGCAATCCTCGACCTGCACAGGTCAACAGAATCAATATAGTTCACCTCTGTACACAAGGTCAACTACACGATTCCAATATGTCCTATTCACACAAAATTCCCTGTCTTGAGTGGAACTGTCGATAACATCTCATGACAACTCCTCAATTCTTTGGTCAGACAATCACAATAACCCCTGTGTCTTATATTCCATTTAATATATCTCAGGATCTTAGGCCACTTCAGGACCTGACAAATCTCAATCCTTGGACAACATCCGGCCATGAAACCACATTCACTTGACTCCCACACCAACTCTGACAGACAACCCACAATCAATTAATTCCCGCAAATCTAACACACAACACACCCTATTGATACTCACTCCTCCGTTCGCCGCTGATCTCGCTACACCAAACTCCATCAGTCTCCACCGAATTCCATCGCTCTCTCCGTTCTCAATCATTGGGCTCTATTTTGGGGCTATGGGGTTCTAGGTTTCCTCTTTTCTAGACTAATTCTGGATTCTCCCCTCGCTTTATGTGCAAACCATCCTACTCGGCTGCCAGCTGAAAGGGCCGAGCCCATGAGTTTTATACCTGTAATAGACAATCCAATGGTTCTTTTTAGCATCATCATGTAAGCATAGAGGGGAGGAAATCATAAATAACGCCAATCAATTCAACAGGAATTTCTCTGGACACATAGTAACCACGGACACGTACGTAAAGTTAGTTAGTTTATTTCAAAGCCTAAACTAACTGGACATAAAGACACCTCAAAATGAGAGTGTAAAAATACATTGGAACCAGCATGAAGCCAAATCTGTAAATAAAGTTGAGTTGACACAACATGCACAAACTAATTAACTCAAGAAATAGGATTCAGAGGATCAAAAAGCATGAGCCGAAATTTCCCTGCACTGAGGGTTGATGAATATATAGCATCAATCTATTCCTAAACTAGTGCTAAAGTAACATTCCTACTTAAGCATCCTGAGTGAAAGAAATAAAGGTGTCAGCATGTGGAGTCTTCCTAAGAAGTCTCTCTACAATTGATTGGTCGATAGCATAAAGCTATGAAGAAAGAGCTCGTTCTAAGATGCTCGCTCACCAAAGGCAAAGAGGGAAGTGGGTTCCTTTCCCTACTTGCAACGTTCTAATATTATAGGTATCTCCCGAAGAGTCCTTGCGGGTCACGCCATCTCCTCCGACCATGATCTCATAGGTACTTTTCAATGGGACAACAATGTTCCTGAACTGTAACATGTTGACCTTGATGCTCAGGCCTTCTCCGGTCTGAAAATACAACAGTTCTCCTTATCGGCTTTAGCTCGCAATGTATCCCCTTTTCACCTTGCCTTACTGTAAAACAAATACATTTTTCTAGCTAACAAGGGTGCTTCTTCCACCTGCAACACAAATGTGAGAAAGAACAAAATCCACAGCACATATGAAATTCAAACTATTATTTCTAATGCGAGAGCTTCCAGGGAAATTGCATTTCAGGCCTACAAGATTCAGCTAACATAAGAGAAATGGTGTATGAGCTTTTACGATTTTGCTTAGGAAATAAGACATGTTGAGTTAATACTCCTACCTACATGGAAAATGACAGAATTATTAAACACATTTAATAATGAATGATCACCAGTGGCACAACACAGGTTAGTGTTTCTGCTAGTTACATTTACTTTCCACATCAACCTTTCACGTTTTCTATTCAATGAGCTAAATACAAAACATTTTGCGTTACTACATTTCAAGATCTTAACACTTGATATTAACACGGCAAAGAATTAAATGCTGGTGCGCTCCATATGTGTCATTATAATGTACCTCTACAAATGAAATGAAAAGGGTCCAAAGGTCATCAGCTGTTTAAATGGGAATGTTTGGGAAACATTCCTGGAACACCAGTAGTTTACTTTTTATGAACGCGCCCAGTATAATCCAGGAATACTTAATGGGAGCAGAACACGTTATCTTACAGAAGCTCAAACTCCACCAAAGCTAACAAATATCTATGTAGCTGTGTTGGGTAGGAGTGGTTGTTAGTTCTTCTAAGCTGTACAAATTTAATTCAATGGAAGATCCTGCTTATGATGCATTTTCAATTAAGAAATAAGCCTATTGGGAGTGTGTCTTCGTCGAAGGCAGCTCTTTCTTTGAAAATATTAAGGCTAGTCCAGCCATGAAGACATACCACCCGGGAAACCAGCGGGCCCTGCGACTTTGATCATTAGTCACTATGGGACCCATTAGCTTTGGTGTAACTTCCAGCACAGTTAGTAATGGAACATTGTTTTAGCCCACTGGAGGGTTTTTTGAACTTATTTGAATATTATGCCTAGAGATAACAGGCCTGCTGTGTGTAAATTGCATCTTGCTAGACTACCTTCACCAGCACGCACTGGCACATTCATGTGGAGGTCCACTGTTTTGGAACTCTATTTCAAAGATTTTGGGTGCTTGCAATCATACTGCTGCCTCACGCTGCATTGCCTGTGATCAAGGACTGTTTTCTCTGAAATGAGTTTGACTGTATGGATTTAACTCAATGGAAGTTCCTGCTTGTGCTGTATTTCCAATAAAGAAGTAAGCCTTTTGGGAGTGGGTCTTCATCAAGGGCAAATCTTTCTTTGAAAATACTTTGGCCGATCCAGCCGTGAAGCCGCACCACCGCGGAGACAAGTGAGGCCCTGTGACTTTGATCATTAGTCACTCACAGAGCAATCTGCTTTGGTGTAATTTCCAGCACAGTCAGGAATGGAACATTGTTGTATGCCTCTGGTGTGTGTTTTTTAAAAAACATATTTGAATATGTAGGATAGAGATGGCAAACCGACTGGGGGTAAATTGCATCGTGAGGGACTGCCTCTACCAGCATGCACTGGCATATTTACATGGAGGCCCACTGGTGCGGAACTCTATTTATGAAGTAGTCAGGTGTTTGCAGTCATGCTGCTGCCTCACTGTGCATTGCCTGTGATCAAGGATTATTTTTCCGAAACACGTTAGGCTGTACAAATTTAATTCAATGGTAGGTACTGCTTGTGCTGCATTTCCTATAAACAAGTAAGCTACTGAGAGTGTGTCTACGTCGAGGGCAACTTTTTCTTTGAAAATATTAAGACCGGTCCCGCAATGAAGATGCACCACTGCGGAAACCAGCGGGGCCATGTGATTTTGATCATTAGTCACTATCGGAGCAATCGGCTTTGGTGTAATTTCATACACAGTCAGAAAAGGAACATTGTTTTAGCCCACTGGAGTTTTTTTTTTACTTATTTGAATATGTTGCTCAAGATGGCAGACTGACAGGGGGTAAAATGTGTTGCAGCGCGGAACGTCAAATTCCCCCTTCGGCACAGACCAACTACCTAGGCATTCCAATTCACTCAAATACATCCATTGGTGGGGCCCATAACACCAATATACTTACACTCCGTTGATCTGTTTTCTGAGGGAAAGTACGCTTCCCAACGCTGACCTGAGAGGAATACCTTTACATTACCCTTAAACACATTGCCCTCAGACTCCTAAGATATCCCTCTGATAAGGAGATGGATCATTTAGTTGTTATTTATGATTTTAATGAATAATGCTCGTCTATCTACATATTACTTTTTTACCACATTTCTCTTATTCAAATAATCGACACAACACATTTGTGAATTAATCAAATATTCTTTATCTAAATTATTTGCAAGAAAAATTAGAAGTCATCATTAGCATTTCAGAACATCATATTTACCTATTCTGGCTAAAGTCGTCCTCTAAGTCAATCAGTCAAAGAAGAATTTATTCAGCAAAATTAGGCCGCAATTCAGTCTCTCAAAGATTCAGGATAACAGCTGTCCAGCAGTGTCACCGTCCTCTCCGTCAGCATAACGTCAGGAAATCGAAATCGAATTCGTCGTAGCAACTATCCTAATTTCCTACCTACTTTTATAATGAAAATAATATCAAAAAGTATCAAGATCGGGGTTTAGAGAGTCCGGATTGGTCAACTTGGGGTCGCGAGGTGAAGTTCTCACATAGTCCGCAATATGAAGTCATCGCACTTGCTGGTTCAGGTTTTTAAATCAAGCATTGTCTTTTGTCTTGGATGGGTTCCTGGAGCGTCCTTGGAGGGTACATGTTCTCCCGGGGTCAGGTCCAGGCCACTGCTGCTGGCGGTGACGCCTGCGCACTTCACCCAGAACCTCGTGTTGTCAGGGCAGTCACGTTTAACATCTCGTTCAGCCATCTTGTGTAGGCCGAAATGGTCAACTTAAGCAAAAGAAACACAAAAACGTAATTAAAACATAGAAATGGCTAATAAAATGTTATCCCCTTGCTAATACCCATAAGTGTGTGTATTTATCTAGCAGAAGCAACACTCAGAGCAGTGTATACTCACTGAATAAAGCACAAATCACAAATACATCACCAAGCAACATATAACATGCAATATTCTTGTTTTTCTACTATTAATATGCGTACTCAAGTTAATTCACAATTAATATAGCCATGCAAAGTGCAATTCCCACGTGTAATTCTTTTGTTAATATAGTTGGTGAGTTATCACTTCAAACAAATTAATAATATTACAATTAATTGATTATTCGGATTAATATAAACATGCAGAATGGGGGGGAATACAAAATCTTGTACTACCCACTCCAGCAAGTGCACCCTGGGGGATGTCCTCTACCAGCATGCACTGGCATGTTCACGTGGAGGCCCACTGGAGCTGAACTCTATTTAAAAGGTGCTCAGGTGCTTGCAATCATGCATTGCCTGTGATCAAGGACTGTTTTGTCTGAAATGCGTTAGGCTGTATGAATTGAATTAAAAGGAAGTTCCTGCTTGTGCTGTATTTCCAATAAGGAAGTGAGCATTTGAGGAGTGTGTCTTCGTTGAGGGCAACTCTTTCTTTGAAAATATTATGACCGATCCAGCTGTGGAGACGTTCCACTATGAAAATCCCCCCGTGGGTAGAAATATCATTATCGGAGGTGGAAGAAGCCATTACCCAGAGTGCGGGGAATAAGGCCCCAGGCCTGGACGGCCTTCCTATTGATATCATTAAAGCTTACCCCGACTTGTGGGGCCCTCTTTTGTTGAATGTTTTTAAAAATCTAACACTTACCTCCCCACCACCAACTTGGTCATCGAGCACAATAGTGCCTATCTTTAAGAAGGGAGACCGGTCCCAACCATCCTGTTACAGGCCTATCTCCCTCATTGACAACACCCGAAAAATACTAGGCAGAGTGCTATATAATAAAATTTTGATCTGGGCCGAGGATAATCATATCTTAGAGAGTTGCCAGTTGGGTTTTCGAAATAAGGTTGGTACGGCAGAGCAATGTCTTAACCTCAACATTATTTTGGGTAAATATACTGTAGCTCGTAAATCCCCAATTTACCTCGCCTTCATGGACCTATCCACTGCCTTCGACCTTGTTAACAGGTCGATGCTTTGGAGGGCCTTACTGCAATATGGCCTGGATGAATCTTTGGTTCATTTCCTGGCCTATTTGCACAGAGATTTGAAGGCCTGCATTAGGATTAGCCAAGGGGGTGAGGTGACTGATGCGGTAAGAGTGCATAGAGGGGTCAGACAGGGCTGTGTCTTAGCCCCTCTTTTATTTATCATTTATATCAATGGGCTACACAAGTTTTTGGTTTCTCTAACTCGTGACGTCCCCAAAATAAAGGGCAATTACCTCCCCGCCCTACTATATGCAGATGATGCGGTCCTTATGGGCCGCACCCCTAATGCGTTACGCACCCTAGTGAATGGTTTCGTCGACCATATGGACTCTTTGGACTTAAAGACCAATTTCAAGAAATCTTTTGTCATGTCCTGTGGCCCGAAGAAACAACACATTGGAAGCATTGTTGTGGGGACAGAGAGATTGGGGTCTACTAGCAGTTTCCCGTATTTGGGAGTGGTCTTTGCTGCGAACAACTCCTGGAGTGGGCATATAGCCCACTCCAGGGGTAGGTTCTCAAAGGCCATTAACTCTATCCTGAGCCTCCCCCGCCCTAAAAAGACTGGCGCGTTGGCTGCCACCCTAAAGATATATAAGGCCCAATGCGTCCCGGTTGCAACGTATGGAGCTGAGGTTTGGGGAACTGCCAGATGCCCACACATTCTTGCTGAGGAAAATAGATTTTGCAGGAAACTCCTCTGTGCCCCCATCTCCTCTCCCCACTGCATATGTCATAAAGAATTGGGGTCACTATAAGTAACAAGGTGGACCCGATATAGGTAGCTTAGGACCTCGGGTAATTATGTATTTTACAAGAACAATGGTCCCTAGCTTAAACGTAATTAATGTGACAGTTTCAACATAGACTTCAATAAGACCTATGTGCATTCCTCCTGTGTCCAGCCGGACAAAGGAACATTTATTTTTGAATTCCACAAAATTTGAAACAAGATAATGAAGCACGAAAGCAATGAAACAAGGGCACAATCCTGTACCAAGTTTTCAACAAGGGAAAGGAAGTAGAATAAAAGTAGAAAGAAGTGGCAGGCCAAAACTTTGGGAGCAAATATGGAGGCTTACAATACAATAACGGACTTAAGTAAGCTCGGACCAACAGAAACCACAATACATTTTCACAGTGGATACAATGTGGTACTGTTATGGAAAGTCGACGTTTCGATCCCTAGCTCCTAATACAGTGGGATCATCCTCAGGACTTAAAATTACAAAAGTTGCCTGATATGAATTATACGCCTGTTGAGTTGAACAAGGGAGAAGAGGGAGATAAGAAGACAAAACAAAAATCCAACGTTATGAATAAGAAAAGGAGAACAAATCAACATTCATTAGAGATGTACAAAAAACAATTGTGCGGTCCTAAAAGAAGATCGTGCCTCATGCATTGATTGTTGGTTTAATAACAAGGGCTAAGAATTTGGTTTAGTGCACAAGGTGAACCCGTTAATGCGCGGTTTGGTGGCTCTGAACGGGTGAGCGATTTTGGAGGTCCTGCGAAGTGGCGCGATAATGGTTGTGAAGGGGTGAAGAGGGAGAAGGTGTCCTTGTGGATTGCATGCCGGACCACTTGCAGTGATTGGATCTAATCGAGTGCGAAGCTTTGTAGTGATGGTGATCGCTTGGTGGCTAACCTTCAATGAAGTGGTAGCGTACGAGGCGTCGTCGTGCTGGCGCCGGGCGTAGGCAAGTTGAGATCAATCCACGGAGGGCCAACCGGTGGCACGATGGTGAAGTGTTTGCGTGGAGATGCCTTGAATTGAAGAGGGAAGAATGGTTGGTCTATAGGAGGTGTGGGGAAATGGAGGCGAGTGGAGGAGTCTAAAATACCTTGGAATCAGCAGATGGAGCTGCTCGTGGTTGCCTCCGGGCGGTGAGGCGACCTGGCTGAAGGTGAGGAGGGGATTGGAAGCAATGGTAGGGAACAGCTGTCGATGGCTGCCGGTGAGGACTGTGGGAGAAGGAGGGAGGAAGGACGTTTAGGGGATGAACAAGCGAGTAATGGGGAAGGTGCCTGGGGTGGAGAGTAGCGGGGAGTTGCTTGCGAGAGCTTTCTTCCGCGTATAGGGCGGGGAATCGACGGCAGCAGTGGTGGCTGTCCATGGTCAATACGAGCTAGTAAAGAGGGAAGCTCGTTAGGGGGAGTGGAAGGCAGAAGTGGAAAAAATAACCTCTGGTTGGTGGGAGTCGAGGGCTTACCTCGATGGAGTCTCGATACGCCGATGCGAATCATCTGTCGATAGCCTTCGATGGGAACTGGGCTGTCTGGTGCAGGTTGATTTGAAGCCTCGCGATGGAGTGGACATGGAGGAAGGACTGTGCAGGAGGTTAGAATGTCGGCGCAAGTGCGGGGGCCATTTTGGAGTGGGGAACCATTCCTCGTGTGGGGGCCATTATAGATTGGGTGATTGTGAAGTGAACCTCGGTAAGGTGATCATGCATGTCGGTGAAGGAAATTTAGATTTGCATAAGTAGGTTGCAGGGTATAGCCCGGTGAATTGGGCTAGTTAATAATTCGTTAACAACAAGGAAAACCAAGATGAAAAAACAAGTGAGCAACATTAGGCGATTGGTCAAGGGGTATGTAACAATTAAAACATCACAAGAGTAAATCTCAGTAAAGTAATATGCAATTATTCAGTTCTGGAAGGCGGTTTAACGGAAAAAATGTCTTATAAATGTCTTAATGAACTGTATGTCCAGTTTTAGCAAGTTAAGAATAGGAACTCTGGAGCGTACTTTCACTGTAACTTTGTGATATGAATTATACGCCTGTTGAGTTGAACAAGGGAGAAGAGGGAGATAAGAAGACAAAACAAAAATCCAACGTTATGAATAAGAAAAGGAGAACAAATCAACATTCATTAGAGATGTACAAAAAACAATTGTGCGGTCCTAAAAGAAGATCGTGCCTCATGCATTGATTGTTGGTTTAATAACAAGGGCTAAGAATTTGGTTTAGTGCACAAGGTGAACCCGTTAATGCGCGGTTTGGTGGCTCTGAACGGGTGAGCGATTTTGGAGGTCCTGCGAAGTGGCGCGATAATGGTTGTGAAGGGGTGAAGAGGGAGAAGGTGTCCTTGTGGATTGCATGCCGGACCACTTGCAGTGATTGGATCTAATCGAGTGCGAAGCTTTGTAGTGATGGTGATCGCTTGGTGGCTAACCTTCAATGAAGTGGTAGCGTACGAGGCGTCGTCGTGCTGGCGCCGGGCGTAGGCAAGTTGAGATCAATCCACGGAGGGCCAACCGGTGGCACGATGGTGAAGTGTTTGCGTGGAGATGCCTTGAATTGAAGAGGGAAGAATGGTTGGTCTATAGGAGGTGTGGGGAAATGGAGGCGAGTGGAGGAGTCTGAAATACCTTGGAATCAGCAGATGGAGCTGCTCGTGGTTGCCTCCGGGCGGTGAGGCGACCTGGCTGAAGTTGAGGAGGGGATTGGAAGCAATGGTAGGGAACAGCTGTCGATGGCTGCCGGTGAGGACTGTGGGAGAAGGAGGGAGGAAGGACGTTTAGGGGATGAACAAGCGAGTAATGGGGAAGGTGCCTGGGGTGGAGAGTAGCGGGGAGTTGCTTGCGAGAGCTTTCTTCCGCGTATAGGGCGGGGAATCGACGGCAGCAGTGGTGGCTGTCCATGGTCAATACGAGCTAGTAAAGAGGGAAGCTCGTTAGGGGGAGTGGAAGGCAGAAGTGGAAAAAATAACCTCTGGTTGGTGGGAGTCGAGGGCTTACCTCGATGGAGTCTCGATACGCCGATGCGAATCATCTGTCGATAGCCTTCGATGGGAACTGGGCTGTCTGGTGCAGGTTGATTTGAAGCCTCGCGATGGAGTGGACATGGAGGAAGGACTGTGCAGGAGGTTAGAATGTCGGCGCAAGTGCGGGGGCCATTTTGGAGTGGGGAACCATTCCTCGTGTGGGGGCCATTATAGATTGGGGGATTGTGAAGTGAACCTCGGTAAGGTGATCATGCATGTCGGTGAAGGAAATTTAGATTTGCATAAGTAGGTTGCAGGGTATAGCCCGGTGAATTGGGCTAGTTAATAATTCGTTAACAACAAGGAAAACCAAGATGAAAAAACAAGTGAGCAACATTAGGCGATTGGTCAAGGGGTATGTAACAATTAAAACATCACAAGAGTAAATCTCAGTAAAGTAATATGCAATTATTCAGTTCTGGAAGGCGGTTTAACGGAAAAAAAGTCTTATAAATGTCTTAATGAACTGTATGTACAGTTTTAGCAAGTTAAGAATAGAGGAACTCTGGAGCGTACTTTCACTGTAACTTTGTGATCTTTAAAGCAACGTTGTCCAGTCCTCTGTTCTATTCAAACCATTTCGAATTGAGTCGAAGAGGATGATTGATTTCAGTTCCTCTCTGTTCAACAACTGAGCCATATTTCCTCCACGTTGAGGTAATTTAAGGACTTTTAGAACTGTCCAACGAATGTCATCTTCATTGTGATTGGCCTCTACAAAATGGTCAACAAGGGGCGCATTTGGAGTTCTGCAACGGATGCGGCTTCTGTGTTGGCAGATCCTGGTTTTCACTCTTTGCGTGGTTTGGCCAATATAGATTTCTTGGCATGGGCAGTAGATGAGATAAATCACATTTGCTGTATTACAGTTGGAAAAAGAATGGCTGTGTACAGTGATGTTCTTGAAAGTGAAACTTTTACCCTCAACAGTAAATGCACAAACATTACAACCACTACACTTGAAATGTCCGATGATGGGGGAAAGACCCCAGACAGCATCGAGAGTGGAAGCATTTGTAGAAGAAGGTAGAGAGGCTCGGATCAGGTGATCCTTCAGATTTTTATTCTTTTTGAATGCAAACAAAGGTTTATCTATGTTTAGACTTCCTGCATTCAGAATGGGCCAGTGGTGAAGTATCATCTTTCTCAATTTGTTTGACACCGGAGAGAATGTTGTGACACATGCTATTCTTTGTGTTTCTTTTTTGGGTTTAGGGGTCAGCAGGATTTCTCTAGGACAATACCATGCTCATTTTGAAGCGTTTTTAACAATCTTTTTAGGGTAACCTCTGGCTTTCAATTTAGAGGAAAGATAGTTTGCCTCTCTAAAATAGTCAGCCTTGCAAGAACAGTTTCTCCTGATTCTGAGAAATTGGGAGTAGGGCAACGAGTCTCTAAGGGCCCTAGGGTGATTGCTGGTGTCGTTCAGAAGTGTATTCCGCTCAGTGGGTTTGGGGTACAGGCGTGTAAGTAACTCTCCCTCGAAGTGGAAAATTGTCAGGTCTAGAAAGGCAATGGAGTTATTGTCAGTCGTGATTGTGAAGGAAAGGCCTGAACATTTATTATTCATCCAATGTACAAAGGAGTGTAATACTTCTGCATTTTGTCTCCAAATAATGAAGATATCGTCTATGTATCTACGCCAGAAGCCAATACAGGAAAAGAAAGGGTTTGAGGCAGTGAGAATGACATTTGTTTCAAGTTGGTCCATGAAGAGCACTGCCAAATTGGGGGCAAAAATTGCGTCCATAGACGTGCCTTTGATTTGTTGGTAGAAAGTATTGTTAAACATGAAGAAGTTGCGTGTCAGACATAGTTCGAGGAGTTGTACGATGAAGGTACTGGGGACAGCATGTGGACGTGGACGTGAATCAAGCGTCTTTTGTATTGACAACAGGGCAGCTGTCTGTGGTATGTTGGTGTATAAGGACTCAACATCCATGGTGCAGAGGGTTTCAGATGTAGGGTTGTAGGGGTGATGTTCAATTAGATTTATCATTGCCATTGAGTCTCTCACATAGCATTGGGTGTTTGGGACAAAGTCTTTGATGAAAAAGTCGACGTATGCGCCAAGCGGTTCTAGGATTGAGCCGCATGCTGAGACGATTGGGCGCCCTGGGGGATTGGTTGTATCTTTATGAATTTTAGGAAGTGTGTATATGACGGGAATGCGTGGTGTTTTCACATTCAGGAAATTGAATTCCTTTTTGGAGAGGAAACCGGCATGGAGCCCTTCTGTGGTAGTCTTATGGATCAGTTCCTGGATCTCTTTGGTGGGATTTTTTGCCAGTTGCATGTAGTGATCTTTGTTATCTAACTGGCGTTGGATTTCGGCTATATAGGCTGTTTTTTCTTGGAGGACTATGCCACCTCCTTTGTCTGCACTTTTAATGACTAGGGTGTCATTGGCTTTGAGGTGACTAATCGCTTGTTTTTCTTTCAATGAGATGTTAAAGGGAATAAAATGTTTGTTATTCTGTATGGTAGAGAGATCCTTTAAAACCATTTTTTCAAAGGTGAGTATTTCAGCAGGGATCATTCCTGCAGAGGGTAAGAAGGTTGATGGAAGTCGGAAAGGAGTATTACAAATCTGTTCTGGTGTGGGGTGGAGCTGAAAAAAGGCTTGTAGGCGAATACGCCTAAAAAATCTAAGGAGGTCTGTATGTAATTCCATGAAGTTGGGTGGAACTGTGGGAACAAAAGATAATCCCTTTTTGAGTAGGGAGAGTTCATCTATGGCTAGTGAATGACTGGACAGATTAAAAATGGGAATGGTGTCGATATATTGGTCGGGCGGATGAACTGCAACTACCATTGGTAGAAATTGTTGCGAGTCCTCCGTTCCCCTGGCGGGTTGTACCATCGTTGGTTTTTCTTGACTCTTCCGCGCTGTGGTGGATCTTGTGGGCCTCTGGCTAAAAAAGGCTGCTGGTGTGAGCCACCGCGTCTTGTGGTGCTACTGCCTTCGCCTGGGTGAGAACTATCTGATGAGTCTGCTGAGGTGTCTGAAAAGCCTACAACATTTTGGCGTCTATTATAGCGACCCCATGGGCGATTGTTTTGGTAGGTTGCGTAGGATCTATTAATATAAAAGTCTTTGTGTAAGTATGGGTAGGTGGTCTCTGCACTGTAAGTTTTGATGTCTTTCTTAATTTTATTGGCCTTCTTGTTCTGCTCAATTCTATGGAAATCCGACACAGTTTTTTCAATCTGTTCTAGTAATTTTTTTGCCTCTGTAGTGGAGTTAGAATCCTGGATTTGCTTGAGAATGTCTGAAATCTCTGTTTCTAATGTTTTAAGAGTTTCTGTGGCAATGTCGATTCCAAGCACTAGCCAGTGTCGTGAGCAGGTGGTTCCGATGTAACTGAAATTTGATATGTATTTAGGGTTGTCGGTGAAAATCCCGGGAATATTGCGTACCTGTAAGCCAAGGGGAATAACTTCTGCTTTGAGATAATCTGTGAGCATTAAGATCATAAGTTGCAATCGAACCTGCTTTTTCCTAAGTTTCTCAAGTTGATCTGGTATTGAGGTATTTGATGGGGTGGGTATATCCGAAGTGTCGGATAATAGGGATGGACCTGAGCAAAGTTGTTTAATGTAGTCGTCTGTGTAGAGCGGTGCAAAGTCTGACATGCTATAATGTTTAGATAAGGACAAAGGAAAGAAGATGGGTAGGTATGAGAGAGACAGAAAAGAATACTAGGTCGGCCCGACCGGGGATAGGTTGGGAAGGGTTGGACCCTTGCAATCCAGCGATTGCGCTAAGTGACACTATAAGTAACAAGGGGGACCCAATATAGGTAGCTTAGGACCTCGGGTAATTATGTATTTTACACAAGAACAATGGTCCCTAGCTTAAACGTAATTAATGTGACTGTTTCAACATAGACTTCAATAAGACCTATGTGCATTCCTCCTGTGTCCGGCCGGACAAAGGAACATTTATTTTTGAATTTCACAAAATTTGAAACAAGATAATGAAGCACGAAAGCAATGAAACAAGGGCACAATCCTGTACCAAGTTTTCAACAAGAGAAAGGAAGTAGAATAAAAGTAGAAAGAAGTGGCAGGCAAAAACTTTGGGAGCAAACATGGAGGCTTACAATACAATAACGGACTTAAGTAAGCTCGGACCAACAGAAACCACAATACATTTTCACAGTGGATACAATGTGGTACTCTTATGGAAAGTCGACGTTTCGATCCCTAGCTCCTAATACAGTGGGATCATCCTCAGGACTTAAAATTACAAAAGTTGCCTGATATGATTTATACGCCTGTAGAGTTGAACAAGGGAGAAGAGGGAGATGAGAAGACAAAACAAAAATCCAACGTTATGAATAAGAAAAGGAGAACAAATCAACATTCATTAGAGATGTACAAAAAACAATTGTGCGGTCCTAAAAGAAGATCGTGCCTCATGCATTGATTGTTGGTTTAATAACAAGGGCTAAGAATTGGGTTTAGTGCACAAGGTGAACCCGTAAATGCGCGGTTTGGTGGCTCTGAACGGGTGAGCGATTTTGGAGGTCCTGCGAAGTGGCGCAATAATGGTTGTGAAGGGGTGAAGAGGGAGAAGGCGTCCTTGTGGATTGCATGCCGGACCACTTACAGTGATTGGATCTAATCGAGTGCGAAGCTTTGTAGTGATGGTGATCGCTTGGTGGCTAACCTTCAATGAAGTGGTAGCGTACGAGGCGTCGTCTTGCTTGCGCCGGGCGTAGGCAAGTTGAGATCAATCCAGGGAGGGCCAACCGGTGGCACGATGGTGAAGTGTTTGCGTGGAGATGCCTTGAATTGAAGAGGGAAGAATGGTTGGTCTATAGGAGGTGTGGGGAAATGGAGGCGCGTGGAGGAGTCTGAAATACCTTGGAATCAGCAGATGGAGCTGCTCGTGGTTGCCTCCGGGCGGTGAGGCGACCTGGCTGAAGGTGAGGAGGGGATTGGAAGCAATGGTAGGGAACAGCTGTCGATGGCTGCCGGTGAGGACTGTGGGAGAAGGAGGGAGGAAGGACGTTTAGGGGATGAACAAGCAAGCAATGGGGAAGGTGCCTGGGGTGGAGAGTAGCGGGCTTACCTAGAGAATTCCTTGTTAATGCTTCGGTTGGGGAGTTGCTTGCAAGAGCTTTCTTCCGCGTATAGGGCGGGGAATCGACGGCAGCAGCGGTGGCTGTCCGTGGTCAATACGAGCTAGTAAAGAGGGAAGCTCGTTAGGGGGAGTGGAAGGCAGAAGTGGAAAAAATAACCTCTGGTTGGTGGGAGTCGAGGGCTTACCTCGATGGAGTCTCGATACGCCGATGCGAATCATCTGTCGATAGCCTTCGATGGGAACTGGGCTGTCTGGTGCAGGTTGATTTGAAGCCTCGCGATGGAGTGGACATGGAGGAAGGACTGTGCAGGAGGTTAGAATGTCGGCGCAAGTGCGGGGGCCATTTTCGAGTGGGGAACCATTCCTCGTGTGGGGGCCATTATAGATTGGGTGAATGTGAAGTGAACCTCGGTAAGGTGATCATGCATGTCGTTGAAGGAAATTTAGATTTGCATAAGTAGGTTGCAGGGTATAGCCCGGTGAATTGGGCTAGTTAATAATTTGTTAACAACAAGGAAAACCAAGATGAAAAAACAAGTGAGCAACATTAGGCGATTGGTCAAGGGGTATGTAACAATTAAAACATCACAAGAGTAAATCTCAGTAAAGTAATATGCAATTATTCCGTTCTGGAAGGCGGTTTAACGGAAAAAATGTCTTATAAATGTCTTAATGAACTGTATGTACAGTATTAGCAAGTTAAGAATAGAGGAACTCTGGAGCGTACTTTCACTGTAACTTTGTGATCTTTAAAGCAACGTTGTCCAGTCCTCTGTTCTATTCAAACCATTTCGAATTGAGTCGAAGAGGATGATTGATTTCAGTTCCTCTCTGTTCAACAACTGAGCCATATTTCCTCCACATTGAGGTAATTTAAGGACTTTTAGAACTGTCCAACGAATGTCATCTTCATTGTGATTGGCCTCTACAAAATGGTCAACAAGGGGCGCATTTGGAGTTCTGCAACGGATGCGGCTTCTGTGTTGGCAGATCCTGGTTTTCACTCTTTGCGTGGTTTGGCCAATATAGATTTCTTGACATGGGCAGTAGATGAGATAAATCACATTCGCTGTATTACAGTTGGAAAAAGAATGGCTGTGTACAGTGATGTTCTTGAAAGTGAAACTTTTACCCTCAACAGTAAATGCACAAACATTACAACCACTACACTTGAAATGTCCGATGATGGGGGAAAGACCCCAGACAGCATCGAGAGTGGAAGCATTTGTAGAAGAAGGTAGAGAGGCTCGGATCAGGTGATCCTTCAGATTTTTATTCTTTTTGAATGCAAACAAAGGTTTATCTATGTTCAGACTTCCTGCATTCAGAATGGGCCATTGGTGAAGTATCATCTTTCTCAATTTGTTTGACACCGGAGAGAATGTTGTGACACATGCTATTCTTTGTGTTTCTTTTTTGGGTTTAGCGGTCAGCAGGATTTCTCTAGGACAATACCATGCTCGTTTTGAAGCGTTTTTAACAATGTTTTTGGGGTAACCTCTGGCTTTCAATTTAGAGGAAAGATAGTTTGCCTCTCTAAAATAGTCAGCCTTGCAAGAACAGTTTCTCCTGATTCTGAGAAATTGGGAGTAGGGCAACGAGTCTCTAAGGGCCCTAGGGTGATTGCTGGTGTAGTTCAGAAGTGTATTCCGCTCAGTGGGTTTGCGGTACAGGCGTGTAAGTAACTCTCCCTCGAAGTGGAAAATTGTCAGGTCTAGAAAGGCAATGGAGTTATTGTCAGTCATGATTGTGAAGGAAAGGCCTGAACAATTATTATTCATCCAATGTACAAAGGAGTGTAATACTTCCGCATTTTGTCTCCAAATAATGAAGATATCGTCTATGTATCTACGCCAGAAGCCAATACAGGAAAAGAAAGGGTTTGAGGCAGTGAGAATGACATTTGTTTCAAGTTGGTCCATGAAGAGCACTGCCAAATAGGGGGCAAAAATTGCGCCCATAGACGTGCCTTTGATTTGTTGGTAGAAAGTATTGTTAAACATGAAGAAGTTGCGTGTCAGACATAGTTCGAGGAGTTGTAGGATGAAGGTACTGGGGACAGCATGTGGACGTGGACGTGAATCAAGCGTCTTTTGTATTGACAAAAGGGCAGCTGTCTGTGATATGTTGGTGTATAAGGACTCAACATCCATGGTGCAGAGGGTTTCAGATGTAGGGTTGTAGGGGTGATGTTCAATTAGATTTATCATTGCCATTGAGTCTCTCACATAGCATTGGGTGTTTGGGACAAGGTCTTTGATGAAAAAGTCGACGTATGCGCCAAGCGGTTCTAGGATTGAGCCGCATGCTGAGACGATTGGGCGCCCTGGGGGATTGGTTGTATCTTTATGAATTTTAGGGAGTGTGTATATGACGGGAATGCGTGGTGTTTTCACATTCAGGAAATTGAATTCCTTTTTGGAGAGGAAACCGGCATGGAGCCCTTCTGTGGTAGTCTTATGGATCAGTTCCTGGATCTCTTTGGTGGGATTTTTTGCCAGTTGCATGTAGTGATCTTTGTTATCTAACTGGCGTTGGATTTCGGCTATATAGGCTGCTTTTTCTTGGAGGACTATGCCACCGCCTTTGTCTGCACTTTTAATGACTAGGGTGTCATTGGCTTTGAGGTGACTAATCGCTTGTTTTTCTTTCAATGAGATGTTAAAGGGAATAAAATGTTTGTTATTCTGTATGGTAGAGAGATCCTTTAAAACCATTTTTTCAAAGGTGAGTATTTCAGCAGGGATCATTCCTGCAGAGGGTAAGAAGGTTGATGGAAGTCGGAAAGGAGTATTACAAATCTGTTCTGGTGTGGGGTGGAGCTGAAAAAAGGCTTGTAGGCGAATACGCCTAAAAAATCTAAGGAGGTCTGTATGTAATTCCATGAAGTTGGGTGGAACTGTGGGAACAAAAGATAATCCCTTTTTGAGTAGGGAGAGTTCATCTATGGCTAGTGAATGACTGGACAGATTAAAAATGGGAATGGTGTCGATATATTGGTCGGGCGGATGAACTGCAACTACCATTGGTAGAAATTGTTGCGAGTCCTCCGTTCCCCTGGCGGGTTGTACCATCATTGGTTTTTCTTGACTCTTCCGCGCTGTGGCGGATCTTGTGGGCCTCTGGCTAAAAAAGGCTGCTGGTGTGAGCCACCGCGTCTTGTGGTGCTACTGCCTTCGCCTGGGTCAGAACTATCTGATGAGTCTGCTGAGGTGTCTGAAAAGCCTACGAGATTGTGGCGTCTATTATAGCGACCCCATGGGTGATTGTTTTGGTAGGTTGCGTAGGATCTATTAGTATAAAAGTCTTTGTGTAAGTATGGGTCGGTGGTCTCTGCACTGTAAGTTTTGATGTCTTTCTTAATTTTATTGGCCTTCTTGTTCTGCTCAATTCTATGGAAATCTGACACAGTTTTTTCAATCTGTTCTAGTAATTGTTTTGCCTCTGTAGTGGAGTTAGAATCCTGGATTTGCTTGAGAATGTCTGAAATCTCTGTTTCTAATGTTTTAAGAGTTTCTGTGGCAATGTTTCATTGCTTTCGTGCTTCATTATCTTGTTTCAAATTTTGTGAAATTCAAAAATAAATGTTCCTTTGTCCGGCTGGACACAGGAGGAATGCACATAGATCTTATTGAAGTCTATGTTGAAACAGTCACATTAATAAAGAATTGGGGTTGCACTTCATAGGGGATTTTATTCGTGCTCGCCCTGCTCTTTTTTGGCTGGCTATTTGGAAAAACCCTGCCGCCAAATTAACTAGGGACATCATAGAGGATTGCTTATGTTGTGATAGAGGCATGGCCATCCCTTGGCTTTCTGGGGTGCTGAGCGTTCTTTGTAGTGTGAACTTTCAGAGCGTGTTTTCTGATCCTACCACTACCCAGCTCCCATCTAAGTCTGTACTCAAACAAGCTCTCTATACGTTGTACAATGATGAAAGGGTTGTGAGAGAGTCCATGAAACCTAGTGTTACTAGATACCTAGCCCTAAATCTTCTAACCTATCCCACACCCAGCTATATAACTCTCCCAATGAGTCACTGGGAGGGAGGCCTCTTATTTCGTCTTAGGGCTGGTACTATTAAATATGCTCTCAGTTTCCCGCTATGGAATTACAATGATCAAATTGTCGAGCCGTGCCTATGTGATTGCCGGAGTGATCAAACAATTTTACATTTTTTATTCTTTTGTAAATTTTATATTAAATATATTAAATGGTTTTTAACTCCGTATTTTAAAAAATTGAAACCAATTAGCCTGGACCTCGCACTTTCGATGATATTGACCCTGGATGATCATGAACTTGTTTTCCGTGTGGACTCCTTTTTAAAAACTGCGGTTCGTGCTCGTTTAACTATGTCTTAAAGTATGCATGAATTGTTGTTTTTATTCTGTAAATATCTGCATATTGTATATTTGCAATGCTTACTGTATCTTGTGCTTTTATGGATTATTATTATCCGAATAAAGTTTTGAAACTTGATTATTCAGATTAATATAAACATGCAGAATGGGGGGGAATACCAAAATGTGTACTACCCGCTCCAGCAATCCCCCCTTTGGTGATTATATCACCACACTAATATAAAATTTTGTATCCCTTTTACGGAAATTTCGAATTGATTTCTTGTTTCATTCATATTTCAGTTTCCCCTGTTTCTTCTCCTTTTGCTGTTTTATACATGCTATCTTCTAACTCTTCTAGTTCTATTTCTTGTTTCTTATCCCTTCTCCTTAAGTTTTCTCTTTTTATTCTTTTCTGGTTTTTATTCTTTCTACAACAAATACAACCTAGTCTAATTAATAATACTAAAATAATCACACAAGTTAATGGAATTAATATCTTACCTATAAATGTACTACCTAGTTTTACTACAAAATCTTTAATAGCTGTTATTTTCTTACCAATCTTCTCCCAGACACCTTCAACCTCCAGTGGTACAATTTCGTTATGCAATTCTGTAATGTTTTTAATATAAATTTTCAAATCTCTACTTTCGTCAGGAATGTAAGTACAACAATGTTGAACCTTCAGCATTCCAGAGACTCCACCCTCTTTTGCCAATAAAATATCAAGGGCAAGTCGATTTTGCATTAGCATAGCACGCATGGCAACCATTTCAGTATTTACCAAAGAGAATCCTCCAGCGGTGCTTGTTGACAAGCGATCCACTACTGTTGAAAGTTTTCTAATTTTGTTCGCATTCAGAGATATTCCCACTGCGGGTATCAGTGCTCCAAAAATGTCACCCACAATTTCAGTCCAAGATTCCCTCTTACTACGTGCTAAATAACTACCTAAACTATGTACACCATCTTCTCCTCTATCCATGTGAAAAATCTTTGGAAAAACCAGGCCAACATAACATGTGCCATACCAATGGTCTGGCAAACGATAATATGCCCTGTTCCCACAGATAAAATACAGTCCTGGAAAGACTGGATCTCTTCCACCTTTAAATCCCCATCCTCCCATGATCCGGTATGTATCATGGCACTCACTATTCCCTAAAAAATAATTGTCATACGCCGTCTGATTCCTTTTTATACACAATTTCCCTTTCTGAGGCCAATCTAAAGCCATAGTTGGACTCGTTTCTCCTCTTAAATGTTTCTCCGTTTCTACATCCCAAACCGTTTTCTCCACTTTCCCTTCTGAAACCTTCCTTTGCATTTTCAATCTCCTTTCTTCAACCATATCCAAAAATGTCTTCTCCTCTTTCTTTAAACTGCAAGTCAAGTTATTTCTAAATATATATTCTAAGGTTAGTTCATTTGTCTCTAAGAAAAATTCACCTAATACCTTTGCAGGTTTTACCTTGTTTAGTTTGTTAATTGCTGGTACTTGTGAAAATATAGTATCTACATCTGAAAAATAATACTATAATTTACATGTTTGATAAAATAAACTAGCTATTACACTACATGTTATTCCATATGTTACAGGAAGGTGATGATAAGTCACTCCTTCAGATACAGATGCAGGTAATTGCATACATACGTAGCAATCCCTTACGTCCATTGTTTTTACATATTCATACAACAATTTTGAAAACACATTGTTAGAAAAACCTGTTATTGACCTGTCTTTATGTAAATAGTTTTTATCTATTCTAGTTGGAACTACCTTTTGAACTTTCCCTATATTAGTTATGTTATCACTATGTCCTTCTAATGTATCTACAGTAACTTTAAATGAAATTAGTAGAGCCAGAATACTCCAAAGAAGCATTAATAATCCTGTACAACAACAACACATTTTGCACCGACTTCTAAGGAAGGTACATCTGCTTTTGCTACTTTCTATGTTTGCCATCTTTCTAAAATGAGCCGTGTCTTTTGACTTAGCCTCTTCTACTTCACAACTAGTTTCTAACCCAAGGCTTCTAAGCACCTATGTGGTTCTACCAGTTTTTGTCATTTTCAGTATTTTATTGTTTTTCCATCAGTAACTTCCTTGTCTCATTCAGTTTGGCATCTCATCATCTTTCACTTTCCCTTCATTTTCGACATACAGGTTGTCCTGAATATCCGCTTCTTCTCCAATATCGGACAAGATAACTTTCAGGATTTCCGATTGTTCGTCTTCCTCAACCACTTCCGGTACAACCACCTCTGGATTTCCTTGGCTATCCGCCTCTTCCTTCACTTCAGGCAGGGCCACATATGTCCATTCCGGTGATTTATACTTCTGGTTAGGTTTTCTTGTTCTTTTGTTTTCTTTGACTACTGTCTGTTCTTCTTCTTTCGATTTTTCCTGACTCGTTACTTCATTCGCCTGTTCAGCTCTTGGCGAATTTACACGTGTCAGTCGATATCTCAGTCTCTTTATTTTGTTTGGCCACACCTCGTCTTTCGCCACTCTTTTCAGTTTGCTCCCTTTATCATTCTTTTCGGTTCTCCAATCTCTCTTTCTCAGAACTCGGCCTTCTGGTATTTCATCTTCGCTTTCCTCAGATTCTGTTTCAACTTGCTTTTTACCTTCAACGAGTTCTTTTTCCACCTCTTTTGTTTTCCCTACTTCTGTCCCTCCTTGAATCTCCGTCACGCAATCTTCCTGCTGACTACTTGTCCCTGCTTCTAACTGGATGTTGGAGTTCCCTACACCTCCTCGGGGGTCTTCCGCAATAATCTTTCCCTGTCTCTCTTTATCTGGTACCTGTCCATCTAAAGGTGTTGTTTCAGGTGGAATTTCTCTCAATCTTTCATCTGGCACTTCCTTCTCACAGATTTCTTTTATTGTCTCTCCACTGTCCTTTTCTTTGTTCTTCCTCTGTTCTTTCTTGGATGAATGGGCTCTTGGTTCTGTCTCTGAGTCTGAACTAGATTCAGAAATCTGTAACCTTTTCCTCAGGGAGTTACTTCTGGGGACCAAAGTTAACCTTGGATCTGTCTCCCCCCTTTCAGAGTTTTCTCCTTCTTTATCTTTTGGCTCTCCGTCATCTGACTCAGTACTGGTTTCTGACTCATCAAAATACTCCTTTTCTTTACAATCAACTGGATTTGGAATTCTCAAAGTATGACTTGCATGGAACCAGTTTTTCAATCCAGCACACTTCACAGCTGTTGTTGTAGTCAAGATGACTTGTCTTGGTTTTCCCCACCTGGGAACCAAACAGTTTCTTCTTCTGTGTACTTTTATCCTTACCCAGTCCCCTGGGCTTAGATCCTGAGCTGGCTTCTTTTCAAGAGTGGTGGCATCCGCTCCAACCTGATGAAACACAGAATGAACTGCGTCAGCCAGGCTTTTACAGTATTCCAATACCATGTCATCAGTTATTGTCATCAGCCTGTTGACTGGTATAAATACATGTCTCATTGCGAGTCCCATGAGGATCTCATGGGGACTCAAACCAGTAGTTCTGTCTGGTATTGATCTAATAGTCATGAGTACTAGAGGCAAGACATCGGGCCATTTCATACCTGTGGCTAAACACATTTTCCCTATTCTGTTTTTGATAGTACCTTTCATTTGTTCTACTACACCAGAAGCCTCTGGTCGGTAGGCACAATGCAGTTTTTGTCGTATATTCAATGCTTCACAAATCAGTTTTATGATCTCATTATGAAAATGTCCTCCTCTGTCTGATTCAATTGTTACTGGGAACCCAAACCTAGGTATAAATTCCCTCAACAATAATTTTGCCACTGTCATTCCATCATTTCTTCTTGTTGGGAACGCCTCTACCCACATGGAGAATAGGCACACCATCACCAAAATATACCTCAACCTGTTACAAGGAGGCATCTCAATGAAATCTACTTGCATTCTGGTGAAAGGCCCTCCCTCTCGACCTATTGTTCCTAGACTCACCACTGTGTTTCTTCCGGGATTGTACTGCTGACAAATTAGACATCTTTGACAAATACTTTCCGCCACAAGCCTAAACTTGGCATTATACCAAGTCCATTTAAAAGACCTAATCATGGCGTCTCTCCCTATATGTCCCTGTCCATGATACATCCATGCCATGGCAGACATCATGCTATCAGGCATAACTGGTCTTCCATCTCGATAGTCCCACACATGATCTTTCTCTCTTGGTACACATCCTGCTTTTACCCACTGTTTTACTTCTTCCTCTCCTGCTTCTTCCTGCAATTGTCTTACCTCATCCCATGTTCCCACGGTGTTAGTAACCATTGGGAAACAAGAAACCAATTCTCTTTCCTTTGCCCGATTGATTGAATTCTGATTTCGTGCACAATATTGTGCCATGTCATTGGTGAATTTATTTCCAGTGGCAATGTAATCACCATTGCGACTATGAGCAGCACATTTTACCACAGCCAATTGCCTAGGCAGCTGTATTGCCTCAAGCAACTTTCCAACCACTTCAGCATTCTTAATGGGAGTCCCACTTGAGGTCAGGAAACCTCTTTGCAGCCAAATTTGGCCGAAATCATGGACCACCCTGTAGCCATACTGGCTATCAGTTATTACAGTCACTCTCACACTTTTCCCAATCTTACAGGCTATGGTCAGGGCAATAAGTTCAGCTACTTGGGCTGACCTTACTCCTTTCAAATATGATGCTTCCATCACAGCTGCAACTGTACATACCGCATATGCTGCACTCAGCGCTCCATCATCTGTTCTCAAACAAGATCCATCAACAAACATGACATAATCACTTTCTGGCAAAGGTTCATCTTTTATGTCAGGTCTTGGTTTTGTACAAAAATCAAGTACATCCAAACAATCATGATATGCTTCATCTCTTATCTCCACATGCTCTACATCAGGCAACAATGTTGAAGGATTCACATTCACGCATCTCACAAGACTCACATTTGTTGCACCCAAAATGACCTTTTCATACTTAGTCAGTCGGCTGTGCGTCATATACTGTGTACGACTCCTTGTTAAAAGAATTGCCACATCATGAGGCACAAACACTTTCACAGGGTATCCCATCACAATTCCTTCACTCTGTTCCAAACTTCGACATGTAGCAGCTACTGCTTTCAGACACCCAGGAAGGGCTACAGCTACTGGGTCCAACATGGATGAAAAGTAAGCAATTGGTTTCCTCAGTTTTCCATGGTTCTGTACTAGAACAGAGAGTGCACATCCATTTCTCTCACTGCAATACAACTCGAACTCCTTATCATAGTCAGGCATACCTAATGCTGGCGCTTCACACAATCCTTCTCTCAACTTCTTGAATGCTGCCAAATCCTCTTTGTTCAAATCAATTGGATCTCTCACATCACTTCTTGTCAGTCGTAGCAAAGGTTTTGCAATCAATGAAAAATTGCCTATCCACTGACGACAATATCCAACCATTCCCAGAAACATTCTCACTTCTCTTTGGGTCATTGGTGGACTCATTCTTTTTATGATCCTGATTCTATCTATGGTTATTTTCCTGTGTCCTTTCTCAATGCTGTGTCCTAAATATTGGACTTCTTTCTTACAAAATTGTAATTTTGATGGTGACACTTTTAGTCCTCCATCTGCCAAATGATTCAACAAAGCTACCGTGTCTAACTCACAAGCTTCATGAGTTTTCGATGCCACAAGTAGGTCATCGATATACTGGACTAGTACTGAATTTTCAGGCATTTCTAGACTCTCCAAAGACTTTTTCAATAGCTGATTAAATATTGAGGGGCTTTCTGTATACCCCTGTGGAATTCGGCACCACGCCAAAATACGCTCACCGAAACGAAATGCAAAAATTTGCTGACTGTCATGGTGCAATGGGATGGAAAAGAAAGCATGGCACAAATCAATTACTGTGTACCAGTCTGTGTCATGAGGGATCTGATGTAAAATCACAGATGGATTCGGTACAATGGGGCAACATGGTACAACAATTTTGTTTATCTTTCTCAGATCTTGCACTATTCTGAACTTCCCACTAGGCTTTTTCAGTCCCATTATTGGTGAATTACATGGACTACTCATTATTTCTCTCAAAATTCCTTGTTTTATCATTTTCTCAATCACAGGGGTAACTCCTTCGATTATTTCAGGGGTCAATTTATATTGTGGGACATTTGGATAACATACTCCTTCCTTTACAGTTATCTTTACTGGATCTACATTCCTCATCAATCCTACATCTTCTCCTGAGAAGTCCCAAACTTCTGCTTTTACTGATTGTTTCAATTCTTTCGGTAGTTCGTCAGGGTTGAATACAGCATAGGTTCCTGTAACCTCTTTCTCTCTATTTGCCAATGTCATTTTATACAATACATCATCATCTGGTGTTTCAAAGGCTATTCCATCCGGAGTACAAAATATAGTGCAATTCATCTTGCACAATAAATCTCTACCTAACAAGTTCACAGGACTGGTATCGCACACTACGAATCTGTGCATTTCAGAAAATTTCCCTATACTATCTTTCACTGGTTCTGTAAGGAAAGTTTTAATCTGTCTGTTGGAGACCCCAACTACTTGGATCGTTTCATCCGAAAGAGGAAGATTCTTAACATCAGCTGATCTAACAGTTGATCGAGCAGCACCAGTATCAACAAGGAAAGTAATATTTTCATTATTAACTTTTCCATCTACAAATGGGCCTGTCTGGTCTACTTCTAGAGTTGCGCCAAGTACGCACTCTTCTTCCTCCCTTCGGCACCGTCAATAACCCTCTTCTGAATCGCTTTCATCGCGTTACAGCCAATACTGCGAAGCAGCGCTAGCACGTTGCGGTTTATTTACCTGTTCTTCGTTGTAGAATCCATTCTCTACTATACTTCTGGCAATTTTTTTTCTGTGGAAAATGTGGTTTTGGCACCTGATTCTGTTATGTTACACCCTGCTGTTGTCGTTGCTGTTGACCACTCACCTCATTCTGCACCTGTGGATTCAAGGATGAATTTTCATCATTAGTACTTGGTGGATTCTCACATTCGTATTTCCAATGCCCTATCCTACCGCAATTATGACACAGAAATTTCTTTTTAGCTTCCTCAATATTCCCTTTATTTTTCCCAGGATTAAATCTTTGTTTTGACCCAGCTTGTTCCACTAATTGTGCTTCCTGTCTCTCCGCTACTTTTACCTGTGCCCACATTGCCTTCTCTTTTAGTTTTCGCTGTTTTGCCTCAATTTCATCACTGAAATATTTAGCATGTCTCAATACTTTGTCTATTTTCTTATTTTGCCAATCTACCGTGTGCTGTTTTATCATTTCACTAATTTCTGGACGAAGACCATATACAGATCTGTATACGAAATGACTCAAATCCTTGTCACTCAAATTTTCATCTCCACTAAATTGTTTAAAGGCTAAGATTAACCTCTCATAATAGGCATGTACTGGTTCTTTGCTTTCCTGATGTGTTCTGTCAATTTTCACCCAATCTGTCTCTTTAGGGGGTACCTTGTTCTTCAGGAATACCATAACCTGTTCGTATTTCTTCATTACCTCAGGGTCTGGAGCTCCTGTCTTAGGATCCCTTGGGTATTCCTGTGTTGGCCAATCTATTACTATTTTATATTCTGTCCATAGATCTGCTGGTACAATTATGTCAAACAGGCTATTCAGATCAATCCACAATACTTTGGATAATTTCACAAATCTGTCCACCTGTCTATACCACTCGACGGGTTTTTCACGCAGTCGAGGAAAGTCATTCGTAAATGACAAAATATCCTGTCTAGTCCATAGGACATGTACATATCCTCCTCCCGGAATCTCTCTCATAGGGTATTCTGTCACAACCTTCTCTTTCTCTCTTACAGGATAAGCTGAAAACGTTTTGTCTGAAACTTCGTCTCGCTTACGATACCATCTGCTCTTCCATTTGTCCACATCTCCCCATTTTCTCAACAAAATAATTATATTCTTAATCTGACCTATTCGTCCTGTGGTATTCATGTTTTCAATGTCTTTTTCGGTGAAATCTACTCAATAGGGTGTCTGTAAGGCTTTTACCTTTTCAATATCAATACCCATCTCATTTGCCAATTCCTTTAATCTTTCATGAAGACTTTTCGCTCTCCATGTTACGCTTTTGCACAGAAATAACAACTCCTCATCTTGGTAGGTTTTTAACTTCTCTGTCGGGATAGTTCCTACTATTAATTCTTCCAATACCATTCGTAATTTAGCTACATCTATTGACTGAGATTCCTTGTCTTTCTTTTGCAAGCTTCTCAACCATCACTCAACTCCTCTGTAGACGGTCCTACTGGCGTCTCTACATTTCCTTGTCCAAAATCTTTTTGTGTTTCTGACATAGTCTCTATCATTGTCATACATTTCTCTGCACAGTTCTGACCTACAAACGGGTTATTTGAAAAATTCTGTTCAATCATACTCATGGTCTGTCTCCATGGATTCTCACTCTGACTCATTCTTGGTTGTTCAACCGATTTATTACTTTTATAAGGGACTGTCAAACAATGTTCGCTGTCTTTCTGTTTGTCAAAAATAGGCATTACTGGACCTATTGATACTGGTACAGTTACCGCTCCCAAATTCTTAGTCAATTCTCTTATTTTCTCCATTAATTCTAGGGTTGTTTTTGCTAATTCTGCTGAATTTTCTCCATCCAATTTTCCTCCAGACTTCTTTTCTACCTCTCTAATGGGATTGTTTCTTCCTAAATCTTGGAACTCTGGTTCTGATTTTATGATTCGTACTGTTTCTTTTATTGGGGCACTTGGAGTTAATATTTCTGGTTCTGGTCGGTATGGTGGTGGATTCGTATAGAACATATCATCAAGAACATCATCCTTGGACTCATTCACTCCATACCCTTTCGTCTCCACATTATGCCTCTTTTCTACACACTTTCGTCCTTCATTCTCTCCTGCAGTTCTTACGGGAAACAAACCCTCAGTCATACTCGCATTCCGCCACCTTCTCATTCGGTCATCATGCGTCTCATGTCCGTACGATCTGCCAAACAGGTACCTATATCCTCTACCATTTCTCTGTCTTTCTCGGTCATGCATTTCGTCTTCCCACTCCGTCAAAGCCTCGAATTGAGTCGATCTAGGTCTCGGTTCTAAATTCATCATTTTCTCTCTCAAATTTCTCAAAACAGCCAAATTAAATGAGCCATGTTCTGGAAAAGCTAACACTCCGTCCTTCTCAGTGTATTTACCCAGTTGTCTAACCAAATACAGGTATGATACCCATATTTCGCAATCATTAAGGATGCAGGGGTTTTCGGTGGAGGAAGTAACTGTCCTTCCCTAGTTATGATCGGTTTGTCCTTCTTAAACCACTTCTTAATTTTACCAAACCATGACTTTTTCTCCTTTTCTGGTGGATCGTAATACATTTTCCTTTCTTTCGTGTCTCACTAGTTTCTCCTTACGACTGTACCACTACTCTGTCCAATCGCAGCGCGACTCACACTAACGCACCAATCCGGAGCGTCTACGTCATTGTCACAATCCTCAAATCCCAGCGCGACTCACACTAACGCACCAATAGGGAGCGTTTACGTCACCCTGTATTTCTCCACTCCTAGCGCGGCGCACACTAACGCACCAATCCGGAGTGTTTTACGTTTCTGACCGACTGTCTAATCCCAGCGCGGTCGTTCTGACGTCAGCAGCCGCAGCGGCAGCTCCTGCTCCTGTCCACCCCTCCTTTACAAATCTGCTCAGTAAGTTTTTGTTTCAATTGCTACAATTCTGTTAGTAACAACATAAAAACATCTCCATTGTCCGCTTCGCTAACCGAAGAATCTCAATAGACCTTTCTCACAAGAATTCCATCTTTCCCGAGAGCAGTGCTTACCTCTGCCCTACTACGGAATCGTTACTTCCGTTGATAAAGTAGCACTTCCCTCTACTTCGCCCTTCTAACAAGCATTAGCTAACTGTTTCTCTAGTATTTAAGACACATAGTTGGAGACCCAATGCTCCTGAGAAATAAACCCAGAGTTTCACAATTAACCTGAATGCTATTTCGTTCACGCACTTTCACACAAGAAAATGTAGTACATTCACACAGAATCCTGTCTTTCCCGAGAACAGCGAACAGTCTGTTCTACTAAAGAATTATAACACGTTAACAAAGCAGCGCTTACCTCTCCTTTGTCCTTCTAACAAGCTCAGAGAGTACCTATTACCTTTCCAGTGATAAGCGTTATCGGAATGCTAGTTGGATCCCTGGTACCTAATACCAGAATTTCACAGGTAACCTTCGCTATCATACACACTCCTCTCACACAGAAAATGTCTCTAATGGCAACACACGGCGATGTCACCGAATCAAACCCAAACAATGCGTTGTGCAACTTCAATCGTCACACGTTTCTCCTGTGTACCTACAGGATAACAACAATTCCGTCTTTCCCGAGAACAGCGCTTACCTTTGCTCTACTACGGAACCGTTACAAACTTCCGACTTCCTACATCCCAGAAGCCGTGCAAACAACATAAAACTCAACACGACTCACCATAGAGTGTTAGTACATGAACCAATATCAATAACCAATAATCAATAAGCTATTTACAAGCAAATAATCACCAAACCAAAACAATAAAAACCATCGTCTTGCTACCAGAAAACTGTTGCAGCGCGGAACGTCAAATTCCCCCTTCGGCACAGACCAACTACCTCGGCATTCCAATTCACTCAAATACATCCATTGGTGGGGCCCATAACACCAATATACTTACACTCCGTTGAACTGTTTTCTGAGGGAATGTACGCTTCCCAACACTGACCTGAGAGGAATACCTTTACCTTACCCTTAAACACGTTGCCCTCAGACTCCTAAGGTATCCCTCTCATAAGGAGATGGATCATTTAGTTGTTATTTATGATTTTAATGAATAATGCTCGTCTATCTACACACTACTTCTTTACCACATTTCTCTTATTCAAATAATCGACACAACACATTTGTCAATTAATCAAATATTCTTTATCTAAATTATTTGCAAGAAAAATTAGAAGTCATCATTAGCATGTCAGAACATCATATTTACCTATTCTGGCTAAAGTCGTTCTCTAAGTCAATCAGTCAAAGAAGAATTTATTCAGCAAAATTAGGCCGCAATTCAGTCTCTCAAAGATTCAGGATAACAGCTGTCCAGCAGTGTCACCGTCCTCTCCATCAGCATAACGTCAGGAAATCGAATTTGTCGTAGCAACTATCCTAATTTCCTACCTACTTTTATAATGAAAATAATATCAAAAAGTATCAAGATCGGGGTTTAGAGAGTCTGGATTGGTCAACTTGGGGTCGCGAGGTGAAGTTCTCACATAGTCCGCAATATGAAATCATCGGACTTGCTGGTTCCGGTTTTTAAATCAAGCACTGTCTTTTGTCTTGGATGGGTTCCCGGAGCGTCCTTGGAGGGTACATGTTCTCCCGGGGTCAGGTCCAGGCCACTGCTGCTGGCGGTGACGCCTGCGCACTTCACCCAGAACCTCATGTTGTCAGGGCAGTCACGTTTAACGTCTCGTTCAGCCATCTTGTATAGGCCGAAATGGTCAACTTAAGCAATAGAAACACAAAAACGTAATTAAAACATAGAAATGGCTAATAAAATGTTATCCCCTTGCTAATACCCACATGTGTGTGTATTTATCTAGCAGAAGCAACACTCAGAGCGGTGTATACTCACTGAATAAAGCACAAATCACAAATACATCACCAAAGCAACATATAACATGCAATATTCTTGTTTTTCTACTATTAATATGCGTACTCAAGTTAATCCACAATTAACCCCTTGAGTGCCCCGCCCATTCCCCCTCCTGTGCCGGCCCTTTCATTAGCGGGCGGGGTCCATGACGAGATAGTCTCGTCATGGGCACAGCGCAACCGCGCTCCATGACGAGACTATCTCGTCATGGGCACAGAAGGGGTTAATATAGCCATGCAAAGTGCAATTCCCACGTGTAATTCTTTTGTTAATATAGTTGGTGAGTTATCACTTCAAACAAATTAATAATATTACAATTAATTGATTATTCGGATTAATATAAACATGCAGAATGGGGCCGAATACAAAATCTTGTACTACCCACTCCAGCAAATGCACCCTGGGGGATGTCCTCTACCAGAATGCACTGGCATGTTCACGTGGAGGCCCACTGGAGCTGAACTCTATTTAAAAGGTGCTCAGGTGCTTGCAATCATGCATTGCCTGTGATCAAGGACTGTTTTGTCTGAAATGCGTTAGGCTGTATGAATTGAATTAAAAGGAAGTTCCTGCTTGTGCTGTATTTCCAATAAGGAAGTGAGCATTTTAGGAGTGTGTCTTCGGTGAGGGCAACTCTTTCTTTGAAAATATTATGACCGATCCAGCTGTGGAGACGTTCCACTATGAAAACCAGGGGCCCTGTGACTTTGATCTTTAGTCACTATCAGAGCAATCAGCTTTGATGCAATCTCCAGCACAGTCAGGAGTAGAACATTTTAGCCCACTGAAGGGTTTTTTTTAACTTATTTGAATATGTTGCATAGAGATGGCAGACCAACTGTGTGTAAATTGCATTGTGAGGGACTACCTCTACCAGCATGCACTTGCATATTCATGTGGAGGCCCACTGGAGCAGAACTCTATATAAAAGGTATTCAGCTGTTTGCAATCTTGCTGCTGCTTCACTTTGCATTGGCTGTGACCAAGGACTGGTATGCCCGAAATGTGTTAGGCCGTATGAATTTAATTCAGTGGAGGTTCCTGCTTGTGCTGTATTTCCAATAAAGAAGTAAGCCTTTTGGGAATCCGTCTTCGTAGACGGCAACTTTTTCTTTGAAATTATTATGGCTTGTCCAGTTGTGGAGATGTACCACTGCAGAAACCAGTGAAGCCCTGTGACTTTGATCATTAGTCACTATTGGAGCAATCGGTTTTGTTGTCATTTCAAGCACAGTCAGGAATGGAACATTGTTTTATCCCTCTGGTGTGATTTTTGAACTTATTTGCATCTCTGAGGGTCAGACTGAAGTCCTGAATGCCATCCATGGGCAAAACAACCAGTTGACCCAGATGGTTGCTACCTGGAAGGCATTCAAACTGCCATGTCTAGCCTACAGAAATCTTTTCAGGCTCTGGCCTCCTTATTCACAGCAGCACTCCACCCATCCCAATCTTCCACCCCCCTCCTGCTCCTTCCCCATCCAAATTCCCTAATCCCATTTCTATCCCTAGCACATGCACACCTAAGCATGCACATACTTCATCAGACACAAGCCCAGCAGACAAACGCAAAACATCAAAGAAATTCACGCATACATGCTCACTACAGGGACGCACGTACCTCACCACCCCACCACCCCAGCATACCCCCAGTCACCACAGCAACACATACATAGCCCTTCACAGACACAGCTATACCTCCAGACACCCCAGCAACACACACTGACCCTCTCCACTGACATACCCATATGTGCAGATACCACAGCAAAACTCACTGACCTCACCACAGATACAATCATACCTGTAGACAGCACACCAATACACACTGGCCACTCCACAGACACAACCATTACCGCAGACACCATTACCAATGCACACCGACCCCTCCACAGCCACAACCATACTGGCAGACTCCACACTAATACACACTGACCCCTCCACAGACACAACAATACCGGAAACACCACAGCAACACTCACGACCCCTCCACAACACACAGCACATCCACATCACTCCCACCAAAAAACACAAATGCTCACAATCACCCACACAACAGACACCAACACAACACACAGTGAAGATAGTAGACCCAGCTCACACTTCCATTCCCTTTTCCTCCCAAAAACCCATGAGGATGTCATGTTTGCCATTGCGCTTACCCCTCTGAAACCTCCCCTCCCCTCCTAAAGTCTCAAAAACAGCCCCAAAACCCAAACCTTACCCTTCCCACTCTACCCCTGAAAAAAACATTCTTAACCCCCTGAACACAGCCCTAAAAAGCAAAAAACGAAAAAAAATCTCTTACACCCAAACCCATCTCTTCCACTTCCCACTCCATGCCTGAAAACACATTCCCTCCTCCCTAAACTCAGCCCAAAACCCCCATGCCTGAGAAGACCCCCTCCCAAAACTAAACCCACCCCTCCTTAAACTTCTGTCTACTCCTTCCAAAGTACCATCTTTGAGGTGCCTGCTCAGCCTAATGGATGCCCCTTTGTGAGGAGGTTCCCTGGCAGTGTCAACAAGGGCAAGTATGATGGCACAGCCTTATGTTGTGGCAAAGTTTACTAATATGGACTGGCCATTGTTTTACCAGATGTTTTCCATCCATTCAACAAAACGTTTCCTACTTTTGAAAACATTGGTCCTGCCATTACTTTTTTAACTATATGATGTAATTGTATAGTTTGTGATATGTGTGTACAGTTGTGTTTGTTTCATCCATGATTGCTAATCCAGTAGGAGTAGTCAGTATGATGTGATCTTGAAGCCAGTGCTGGAGTTACACAGGACAAGGGGAAATGTTATATGGAAGTCTATGTGGGATGACATCCAAATGGGGAACACTTTGCATTGAGTGACATGCTATATGGTAAGTATATCAGGTTGGCCTAGCCACTGTCAACGTCATTTAGGTTACACTTCTCCCTATGATGTAGGTTGGATATATGAGTTTGATGTGTTGACGTTAGATATACATGTATCCACACATGGAGCGCGTCAACTTGTCATACCTTAGTGGAATTCTGCATTGACATGTGTCTATTTTGCAGTGTGTACCTTACATCTACTTCATCTGGATGTCTGCCACATGCTGTTAGTACTGTGTTTGCTTTCATACGTTGCACTTATCTATTGCCTACACATGAATGGCACTTGGTTATGCTATTGGTTGTCCGCGATATACTTCAGTTCCCAGGTACAGTGCATATGAAATTTGTCAGACATGTGCAAAATGTACTTTGCCCCAGGGACCCAGCCTTTCAGGTTTCCCCCTGATAGAGACATAGCTATCCTGCAGAAAGTGTTTCCATTGTGCCCTTAGAATGCTTCTCACACTGATTCCATGTAATCCCCTTAACTGACATTGCCTTTTCATGTGGGTGATGTGTGAGAGTCCAATACAGAGTTGTAGCAGAGTACATGTGTTTTACTGTAATGACACATCCATACAGATGTTTGTTTGACATCTAAATAGGACCTGGGATGTGTGCAATGTGAGTGTGTCACAATTCTCTATAGCAGAATGGTTAGAGTTGGATTGGGAGGGTCTTGTGGTAGTTGTGGTCACTTCACTGAATATAATTTGCAAACACATGGCCATTTGTGTACAGTGTGCCTGTGCAGTGCCAGTGTTTTGGCCTAGGAGGGCATTCTACAGAGCTATTTTTGAATATTTTTATGAAACAACCCCATATAGGGTCCATGTATATGTGCAAATTACTTAGGTACCCCAACTCCCTAGCCTGGTCCATTACGTGGCATGTTTTGCTAAGGAGTCTATGGAAACTGGTATTGTATGACTTACCGCCAATTTTGTCCACGACGGAGAGGGTTTTGCATGTGGGCGAGCAGGTACAGCAGTGGCAGAACATGTCAGATGGGCCATTTAGGCCTGGGCATGAAATTCCACTCTGCTCATGGAGTTTGAGGTTTTTACCACTCCACGCTCCGCGTAGCTCGACGGAGTACCAAAAAACTCTTCTCCTCATAATGTTTGGTTGGCGAGCACAAGCAAGGAAAATCTTACTCTAGACCACCTCCCAGTGAGATTTCTAAGCACGGTTGGTCGGGGATGGCAACTTCCGCTAGAGTTGAGAAACCTTCCATTCACGTTGAGGAAGGTGCTGCTTGAGTTGAACATTTACTCAAGTGGCACAATGAAGCTGGACCCTCTTGTGCTGCGCCGGGCGCTAAAAATCAGTGTGAACAGCATGGCCTAATGCACTCTGCTGCTTGAGGAACTCTGCATAGTGTGACAGAGGTTTTTGGTCACTTTGCGGAGTCCCGCATATCAGAACTCCACAAACTCCGCAGAGGCTTAGTCAGGGGTTCAGCCACAGTCTTCGCAACGCCAATCTGCATAACTTGTAATAGGGCAGTCTGACTGCCGAGCTTGCAGGGGCCACGGTCCCCTGACTGCCAAACTCATAATAAGGCCCTAGTCTTCCATTGCAACCTGTGTGTACAGTTTTAAAGTGCCATTTCGATCTGGCAAAATAAACCTTTTGCCATACCCCATACCCAAACCTTTCTTTTCAATACATATAAGTTTACCCTAGTGTGGGCCCTGGACAGCCCAGAGGGCAGGGTGTAGAGTATTTAAAAAGTTGGACATGTACTTTTAAGTTTTACATGTCCTGGTAATGAAAAACTCAAATTTTTTTTTTACTACTGCAGGGCCTACCTTTCCATTAGGATAACATTAGGGTTATTTAATTACATTTAATAAGCTATAACTTCCAAATGGGAATAGGTATCTCATTCATGTTTGGTGTCTTTGGAATTGCAATGAAACATCTTAACGTACGGTGAAGTCAGATTTTAAATAACAATTTTGATAATGCCAATTTTAGAAAGTTGATAGAAAAAAGGGTTTGGCCCAAGAACGGTCAGGAAGCGCCCATATAACTTTTTATCAAGACATGCTCTTGACCAATGGCTTATTGAGGCTGTTTACTTATTAAACAGACTTAAATGGATATGAAGTATTTTATTTACTTCTATTTGTATTTTTTTAAAACATGATTGAACATTATTAAGGCATGTCCTTTAAAAAGACAGACTACCTACGACATTTAACATATAAATACAGTGCTCAACATAGAATTAAACAAACATTGTAAGCAAAAAATGAAACAGACAAATTAACATTTGAACATCAAACAGTCATTTTTTTAAATCGTAGCAGCTGTTGGAGTTTCTCCCTCTCCTCACCTGCCCTTGGTACCTTCCCTCCTCCCCTCTCTGTTTGGAATGTTCCTGGAGTTCGCCTTGGAATGTTGCCTCTGTGTGACCTGTCATACGGAGAATGGATGACTGAAAGACTCATAATTCTTACCTGCTACCTCCTGAGAATTATTTACAATACTGGCGACGAGCAAAGGCGAAGGGGGCCTGCAGTCATCTCCCCTTTCAGTGCTCTCTCCACCGTGATTAATAAAAAGAGTGAAGATTGCAGAGGAATGTGCCTGGTGTCTTAAGAAAACTCGGGACCATAATAAACTGTTAGGCGACACGTCTTCATAAAAGACAACGGATGTACTGCCAGTAGAAGTGTGTCGTTATCTGAGCGGATGTGATGTCACAGCTCGAGGGAACCTTGGTGTAAGGAGAAAAAGCAATTAAGAGGCGTGCGGAGCCTGGGCATAAACAGCTGCTGTGACATAAGAGACAGGAAACGTCTGTTTTGCTCAGATTGTGCTTCGCAAAGCACCGAAGGAGCACGGAAGCTGAAATCCACCGAGTGAAGGTCATCTGTGGTGGAACTGCTTTGCCTGGCTGAGTCACAGTTAGAGGGTGAGGTGTTCTCTGCGTTTGTCGCTGAGTAAGGAACCGGGAATCCTGTCAGAACAGTGTCTTCACAGGGATTGCAAGCGTGATCAGAGCCTGCGCACATTAGAGAACTGCCGCCTCATGACTACTTTCCTCTAAAAGAAAAGAACCACAAGCCGGTGTCAGTCAGCTAGCTTTGCTTGCATTGGAACCTTCAGGGTGCCGAGCAGGTACAGAATTATTACGCTCATCGGGGTGGGGGCTGCCCTGTCACGTCAGGAGGATAAACACAGCACTCTCTGGCCAGCTTAATCTGCACGAACTGGTTGGTGTCATAAGTGAGTGTGCATGCTACTGGCAGAGACACCTTATATTCTTTCCTATACCGGGGTGCAGGTCAGAATCGACTGTGATTGTTGATGCCGGGCAGTTACATGCCCTACGTGGTAAAACGCACACCTCCAAGTTTCACCATTGAAGCTACATTAAATTACGCTAGGGTATCCTTCCTGGAGGAGGTCATTCTGCTCACCACTTCACATAAAACACTTGGCAAGTCGTGTTGGGTTACTTTACAGTTCTCCCCTTGCACCTACCATGGCAGTACCCGCGTTAAGACAGCCACCTGCATTCCTGAATGAAATTGGTGAGCCAGAAATCCACTGGAAGGACTGGGTTAAGCTTTTTGAGTCCTATCTTATTGCCATGGGGGGAGCATTTTTCAGCTGTGCAGAAACAACACATACTGTTGCACAACCAAGTGTACACGGAAGGAAAATTCACGAGACTTTACCGGAACCTGAGGGAGATGAGGATGATGATGATAAAGATGTATTCAATGTCACCTTGTTAAAACTTCAATTACATTTCGGAGACAAAGTGAATGTAGTACTAGAGAGACACAAATTTGTCAACCGCACACAAGGGAAGCAAGAGTTAGTTACGAACTATGTGGCAGCTCTGAGAGGTCTTACTCTGTTGTGTGAGTTTGGTGAACTAAATGATTCCTTGATCAGAGACAAATTGGTAAGGTGCACAAATAATAATTGCATACAAGAGAAACTGTTGGCTAAAAATCCTACACTCAAGGAAGCAATTGATATAGCCAAATCAATTGAGCACACAGCTAAGTGCATAAGAGAGATGAGAACCCCAAGTGAAGTTGTTGCTTGTATCCAGGAACAAAGCAATCCACAAAGCAATGATAAGGAGAGCGAAGTAATGAAAGTAAAAAAAAAGGAACAGACTATAACCAGACAAAGCAAGGTGACTGATGGGCTGAGATGCTTCAGATGTGGAAGTAGCAACCATCTGGCTAACCCCTTTTGTTCTGCATGTAATGTCACTTGTAAAAAATGCAATAGAAGAGGCCACTTCGCGAGAGTTTGCAAGGACAGGAACAGTAATCAAGCGAAAGCTATCTACAGCGAGGGTGACCAAGTACCGAAATATGTTTTCAGGTGAAAGTTAAAGAGGGAGAGGATACTCCCATTTATCCTAAATGTACGGTGTATCTAAATAGTAAACCCATAGTTATGTTTGTGGACTCATGCTTACCGTTCACGCTGATCAACCAGGTGGATTTCAACAAGTCCTTTGACGTACGCAATCTAGACATCTCAGAACCAGACATATCACCAGAAGGGCACGCTAAGGAACCCATAACCCTGGTAGGTATGGCAAAAATGCTGATAACTTTCAAAGGCAGGTCCACCTACTGAAAAGTGTATGTGGCAAAGGTAGGATCCAACCTACTAGGATGGCACCATCAGAAAGATCTAGGGATCATTCTGGATCCCAACAACAAGGAACAAGTCCTCCTTATTGAAAGAGAAGAAGAGGCAAATGAGATCTGCAAGGATTATCCAAGTTTATTCTCTGACAAACTCGGGTTACTGAAGGACTTCCAGCACAGGATTAAGGTGAAACAGGGTACCAGACCAGTGGTGCAAAAAACCCCGCCCTGTTCCCCTCATGTTGAGAGAGCCACTGAAGAAGGAGTTGGATAAACTATGTGAGTTGGGAGTTATACAAACCATAGAAGCATCAGAATGGTCGGCTCCCATTGTTCTGGCGACCAAGGCCAATGGTGAGGGGATCCGTTTGTGTGTGGACCTGCGCAGCCTTAATGACAACATATGGGTTGAGAGGATTCCCGTTCCACACATTAACGAGATGCTAAGCACCATGGGTGATTCAAAAGTATTTTCAGTGATTGACTTATCCATGGCATACTACCAAGTGGAGTTGCACCCACATTCTAGACCCCTCACTGCATTCACCACTCCTTGTGGGGCTTACATGTTTAAGAGGATGCCGTTTGGCCTTGCATCGGCCGCTGCAGTTTTTCAGAAAATAATGCAAACAGTGTTGAGCGGCATAGAAAAAAACTTTCTGCTTCCAAGATGATATCTTAGAATACGGTACCACTGTAGAAGAGCATGATTCTACATTACAAAAAGTGTTCAGTAAATTGATGGTAGCTGGCTTGACAGTGAAACAGAACAAATGTAAAATCAAAGTCAGTTTCGATGACTACTTGGGGCACACGATATCACAAGAGGGATTCAAACCTAAGCACAGCCTAGTCCAATCAGTTAAGGATGCCCCCTATATAGAAAACAAGGAAGAACTCAAATACTTTCTAGAGTTAATCGAATACATGGCCAAGTATGTCAAAGGGTTCTCAGAGAAATGCAAATGTCTACGTGATCTCTTAAGGAAAGACAATCATTTTGTTTGGGAAAAAAAACACAGCACCACGATTGACAACCTGAAAGATGAGATAACAAGGTCACCTGCGTTGGGGTCATTCGACCCCAAAAAGAAGACATTCTTGAACACTGATGCATCAAACAAGGGATTGGGAGCCACCCTATCGCAAAAAGGAGAACATGGCGAGACCATCATTGTGTATGCTTCCCGCTGCCTAACCTCTGCAGAATGTAATTATTCCGTAGTGGAAAGGGAAGCACTTGCTGTCTTCTGGGTGGTATTACATTTCAAATGTTATCTTTGGGGCATAAAATTCACTATCCTAACGGACCACAAACCGCTCACATTCATGTTTTCAACCAAGAAAACCAACTGCTGGTCTACCCGCATATCCAAATGGAGGTTAGGCCTTGAAGGTTATTGTTTCAGGATCGAGTACTTACTAGGAGGTGACAATGTCATAGCAGACTACCTCTCCAAGGCACCGCTAGAAGGGAAAGTGCAAGATGAACCCCTGGACATGCCTGTCCTTGCCATACAATTACAAGCCATAACAGAACGTGAATGGAATGATGAGACGGTTTCTGACAAAACTATAAGCTCGCTCAAAGAACTTCTTGTCAAAGAATGGCCTGAGAAGTACAAGGACCTGAACAAAGATCTGCAGAGCTACTGGGAGGTCAGACGTGAACTATCCATGATTGGTGGGAAGGTATACAGGAATGGCAAAACCATACCACCTACTAAATTGAGAGGAAAAATTAAAGACTTAGCTCACGAAGGGCATTTGGGCAGAAGCATAACAAAAAACAGTTTCTGGTTCCCCAATATAGACTCTTGGGTGGAACCAAAAGTAAAAGAGTGCACTAGCTGTGCGAAAAGTGACAAGACAAAGACTGTGCACAAAGTACCATTGTCCCCAGTTGTGATACCCAACGTGCCATGGAGCAAATTGGCAATGGATATAATAGGTCCTATGGAGAACATAGGACAGCAGAAAAGATTCATGATGGTACTCATCGACTACACCTCCCACTGGATAAGATATACATTTGTGATGCACACTACTACGAAAATCCTAAATGAATTTTTGAGTGACTTGTTCAGCTGCAAAGGGATTCCTCAAACTCTAGTCACAGACAATGGGGTACAATTTGTATTAGAGGAGATGAATGGATTTTTAAGCAACATGGGGATCACATATGAAAAAACTGCATTATATTGCCCCAAGACCAATGGCCTCGTAGAAAGAGCGAACCGCATGATTAAAGAAAACATCCAATTAGCCATAGTTAATGGACATGTCATTAACCGAGTGCCTGTGGTCTTACCACACCTCCCTCAACCTAATAACAGGAGTCTCCCTTTTTGTGTCCTTTAAGGGTAGAGAGCCCTGCACAAAAATGAACCCCATATTGTTGGATGGTGGGAGGCCTGTGCACACTTACGCACCCCTCATTAATGAGAGAAGAAATAAACACCAGCTCAAGTACAAAAGTTGGTACGACTCAAAACAGGGAGTCAAGAGAATGGATTGGGAAGTTGGTCATTCTGTAAGAGTTAAGATACTTACCAGAGAAAAGATAAACCACACACCGACTGACTGAAGTTAAAAGAAATGTGGTCCATCTTGATAATGGTCAAGTCTGGAGATGGGACAGAATTGTGAAGGCCGGTATCATTTAATGTGTGTACCTAAGCTCCTAAAATTCCCAGTTCCCCTCCTTCCCTCTGAGCCATTGCCTTCCTCCTTCTCTGCATAGGAAGATGTGTTGTAGTTTCTCCCTCTCCTCCCCTGCCCTTGGTTCCTTCCCTCCTCCCCTCTCCATTTGGAATGTTCCTGGAGTTCACCTTGGAATGTTGCCTCTGTGTGACCTGTCATACTGAGAGTGGATGACTGATATTAAAGACTCATAATTCTTACCTACTGCCTCCTGAGAATTATTTACAATAGCAGCCTTATTTACAAGTTGTTTCAATACTATTGGTTTATGGAGTTGTGAAGGCTGTGGCCTACTGGGTACAGATTTTTAGGTCTATGAAGGCAAACAAATTTCTAACAATTGGCTCCACATAGATAAGTATTATTCTATTTCCATGACCCTACAATTAGAAAGGAGCGCAACTAGAGAAGGGAACAACTTATAGGTTTAAAAGGAGGAAATAAATTGTTTTGATCACAGTGTATACTCTGTTAAAAGACATATAGAAGGAGACAAAGACAGAACATTACTGGCTTGACTGAGTAGAGCAGATTTAAGTAGATCCCCATTTTTCAGTATTGACAATGGCACTGTGGAGATAGTCTATAATCAACAGGGGATCAACCAGGTGTTCTTGGACTATTTTAACAAATTAGAAGGCAGAAATACAGATAACTGATTTGATGCTGGAACATTACATTGAAAGAGAAAGATTGCACTCCATGTGCTGTGCTCAATTTGAAGTGCTGGAAGCTTCATTTACCAAATAGGAAGTGACAAAAGGGATATCTGAATTTGCCAGTTAGTAAGATCCCAGGTCCTGATGGAGTGCAAGTAGGGTGACAAAGATGGACTGACATGTACATACATGGCTGATATGGAAATAGAAATATTATCATGTTCTACTAGGGAAACTCTCATTATTTCTGTGTCCAAAACCTGGAAAAGATCTTTTGACAGAACTTTCTTTAGACCTGTGACTATGCTGAATATCGCTTATAAAATCCTCAATCAGATGCTGTAGACAAACCCTTTAACCCCTTGTATGCTCATGACGGCTCCCGGCCGTCATGCATCACGGTGGGCGTGTGCGTACGACGGCCGGGAGACGTCCGAATCCCGCCCACCATTTATTTCTCCCGCACAGTGCGGAAAATAAACCCGCGTCCAAGGGGGTTAATTAAATGTTCCCAATCAATTATTCATCCCAAAAGAGGCAGGTTTCTCTGGGAATGAATAGGTGACTGTTCCATGTCCTGGACGCCATTCCAAATACACTTGCTCAAAACAGTACTCACAATAGATCTCAAAAAAGCCTGTGAATACATCTGCAGGAGATATATCTTTGCCATACTGAGAAACGTGGCTTTTGGGGCAGCATTAACTCACACAGGCACAGTAATATCAAATCATGCATCAAAATGAGGAGGGATGCAACATCGATGTAATAAATATGGATGTGAAAAATATATCGAGTAAAAAATATAGACAACAAAAGTATCGACTCCTGTACTTAAACAGGTAAGTACAAAAATATCGACTGAAAAATATCGATGTAAAAAACATTGATGTATAAAATATCGACTTTTGTATAAAAAGAAAATAATATATATTAAATATGTTAAATATTAAATATAATTTTAACAAAATAAAATAAATGTAATATACATTATAATACAATATAACTTATAAACTTAATAAAAAAAGATAAACACAAAAAAAATATTTATGCATATATATTTACTTTAAAACAATGAATAAACTATTATTTTTAATATATGTTGAAAGGTTAAAATTATATAAAAAATAAAAATATTCAGCAATGATTTAAAATAAAAAAACCTTTATAATACACTAAAACATTAAATTATTAATAAATATTTAAACTTAAATTTCACAATACAGTCAGTGCAACAGTAGGGAATGTGTTGGATAGTGGAGGGGTAAAAATAACTATTCCTACTCCAGTGAGTGCAACAATAGGGAAAGTGCTGGATAGTGGAGGGGTAAAATGTACTATTACCACTCCAGTGAGTGCAACTGACCGGAACGTGTTGAATAGCGGAGGGGTAAAATTTACTATTCCCACTCCAGTGAGTGCAACAGTAGGGAACTTGTTGAATAGCGGAGTGGTAAAATTTACTATTCCCACTCCAGTGAGTGCCAATAGTAGGAAAAGTTTTGGATAGCTGAGAGGTAAAACATTTTATTCCCACCCCGGTGACTGTAACAGTAGGGAAAGTGTTGGATAGGGAAAGGGTAAAAATTCCTCTCACCACTCCAGTGAGTGCAACAGCAGGGAAAATGTTTGATAGCGGAGGGGTAAAAATCACTATTCCAACTCCAGTGAGTGCAACAGTAGGGAAAGTGTTGGATAGTGGAAGGGTAAAATGTACTATTCCCACTCCAGTGAGTGCAACAGTAGGGAACGTGTTGAATAGCGGAGGGGTAAAATTTACTATTCCCACTCCAGTGAGTGCCAATAGTAGGGAAAGTGTTGAATAACAGAGGGGTAACATTTATATTCCCACTCCAGTGAGTGCAACAGTAGGGGAAGTGTTGAATAGAGGAGGGGTAAAAATCACTATTCACACTCCAACAGTTAAAAAAGGTTTATATATTAAAAACTTAAGACAAATTATAAAAATAAATAAACAATATTTTAAAAACTGAAAAACAAAATAATAAATATATAAAGAGAAAACATATTATAATATTAAATACATATAACAAAAACATACAAATATTATCTAAAATAAATTATAAATACATTTAAAATAAATAATTATTTTAAACCAGAAAATATTTATAAACAACAACATTAATTAGAGCAAAAATGTATTTTTATTTTATTTCCTACCCTATAAGACCAAACCAATAACAACACACTTCAACATTTTGAATTCAATTTACTTCCATAATTACCATAATTAATATTCAAAAACATTATTTAAAAAAACTAATTAACACTAATTAACTAGACACACTTTAACACTATAATGTCCACAACACATACCTAAATTAAACTATAAAATAATAAAACACAATTAAAACTTATTTTTCAATTAAAAACTATTACAGTTGGGGGGCGTGGCCAGCAGCATGGCCAATTAGCTAAACAGAGGCGGCTTCTGTGGAGGAGAAGAGAAGCCGAACACAAAGAGAAGCTGTCCAGGGAGATCAGGTGCGGCTGTGGGACTGCAGGAGCTTCAGAGAGGTGCCGGGCGAGCTCTGCCCTCCATAGAGAGACGAACACGATGGACCCTAGTCGCGGCTCGGCACACACAGGGAAGACGAGCCGGGGCTCACCAACGGAAGCCGCCAAGATACTGCCTGGCGCCCTGGGGTAAGGAGGAATCTCAGCGCTTCTCTGTGAGTACTCGTGAGAGACCACGTGAGGGCTGGGGTGAAGGGCATAAATCCCAGATGAAGGGCAGTGAGGCCGCAGAGGGGTGACTGAACTGCAGAAGGACGTTGCCTTGCATATAAATCAGTGGGCAAACCCCGGGCCTGATAGGAAAAGCAGAGGGAATTAAGAGGTTGCATGAGGCTTTGGGAGACTTGCACGGTGACCGGACGTTTATCCAATTTAAGGCCCTGTATCAGATCTCGCCTGAATCACCTGAGCGAAAGTGCTGGGGTAGCCTTAGGTGGGGGATAAGAAGAACCTGCAGAGAGCAGTCTTGAATAGAGGCGACTCGGGAAAAGAGTTCCCCCTGGTGAAGGGAGAGCTGGAGACAAGCGGGAGGGGGAGCCCTGAATGCCCCCGCCCAGAGGAGAATCATACTGTCTGAGAAAGAGATACCGAGGTGACAGATGGAAGCTGAGCGTCCCCTCAAATCGAAACAGCATATAGGGCCCTCTGAATGTCTTACAGACTAAAACATCTCAAGGCTGACTAATTGAAATCCAAGTGGATTTGCTGTTGACGGGGTGAGCTACAGGTGAGAGGCGAGTGACTGGCACGACCAGGTCCACAGTGTGGCCCTCATCCTATTTACTTGACCAGGGCCACCCTGCGGACCTCATCCTACTAAACCTCTCCGCAGCCTTCAACACCAACTCACACCACACCCTCGCAGCCAGACTTCATGATGCCGGAATAAGAGGAACCGCCCTCGACTGGATCTGATCCTTTCTCTCCAGCAGAACACAAAGGATCAGACTCCCTCCCTTCCTCTCCAAACCGACAGAGTACCCCAAGGATCCTCGCTCAGCCCCACACTTTTCAACATCTACATGGCCCCCCTCACCGCCATCATCAGACAGCATGAACTCAGCATATTATTCTACGCCAATGACACCCAGCTCATCCTCTCTCTCACGAAGAACCCCAAAGACACCAGACTCAGCTTCCAAAAAGGAATGAAAGACGTCACAGCCTGGATGAGCGACAGCTGCCTAAAGCTGAACTCGGAGAAGACCGAGGTCCTCGTCCTTGGAGCCTCCTCCACAGCATGGGACAGCTCCTGGTGGCCCCCTGCTCTCGGAAACCCACCCACACTGGCAGACCAGGCCCGGAACCTCAGCATCATCCTGGACCTGTTTCAACTCCCTCCACATCCTCCGAAAGACCTGCAAGGGGAATCCCCACAAATGCAGAAAGACCGTCATCCACGCACTCGTAAAAAGCAGACTGTACTACGGCAAGGCCCTCTACACCGGAATCAATAAAACCCTGCTACACAAACTCTAAACCATCCAGAACACCACGGCCAGACTCATCCTCGGAACCCTACGACAAGAGCACATGACCCCGCACCTACGAGACCTCCACTGGCTCCCCATCGAGAATAGAGTAAACTTCAAGCTACTAACCCATACCTACAAATCCCTCCACAACATCGTATCCAAATACCTCAATGAAAGAGTCTCCTTCCACGTACCCAAAATGAACCTTCTCTGCACTGATCTTGCCCTGGCATAGACCCCTCACATATGCAGAACCAGAGCAGGTGGAACAGCCTTCTCCTACATCGCAGCAAAGACCTGGAACGAGCTCCCAGTCAACATCAGACACTACCCCACTCTGAACTCCTTCAGAAAGAGTCTCAAGACCTGGATCTTTATAAACCCCTGATTGATTGATTGATTGACTGGCTAAAGTAACACCGCATATTTCCGCTGGAGTGGCCGAGGGGATCACCGGTGAAGCAGTAACTTCCACTAAGCAATATAGGTGAAACAGACAGTGGCGATTAACAACGGTACAAAAGAGGTGGTGGCCCAGCGGTGACTGACTATTCGGCCAAGTAGCAGTGTTTGTTGAGCCAGCCAGCATCCAGACGTGCCCAGATTGTCTTGCAGAGGTACAAGACAACAGGGACTATCCATGGCTGAAGACAAGAAGCCTAAGCCCCTAAGACAGAGAAAAATGGTCAGGTACACCAAAGTGTTGGCTCTGCTGACTGAAGCGACAGGGGATTCTGTTCCTATGCCAGATAATGCAGCTATTTTGTGAGCAATACAAGCATCCAGGGAAGTACTGGAAGGCAAGACAGCGGAGGTACGCATTGATGTGACACTGCTGAGGCAAGACCTCTGCAACATGACAGAAAGAGTTACACAAGCGGAAGATGTAATACATAACCTGAGGGGAGAAGTTACCAGGCTGATGGCCTCTTTGAAAGAGACAATGTGGAAAGAGGACGACGACGAAAATCGAACGAGACAGAACAACCTGTGCTTTCTAAGTTTCCCGGAGGGAATTGAAGGGGTGGATGTCGGAGCATATTTCTTCAAATGGCTTAAAGACACTCTCACCGGTGCCCAATTCTCCACCTGTTTTATGATCGAGCAGGCACACAGAATGCCTGCCTCCAGACCTTCTGCTGGGGCACCCCATAGGCCAGTCATAGCCCGCTTTCTAAATTACCAGGATAGAGACTTAATACTATGTAAGATGAGACGACTGGGAGAGGTCTGGATGAAAAATGCAAAAATAATGGTGTTCCCGGACTACTCCAGGGAGGTCCAGAAACAGAGAAGAACCTTTGACTCCGTTAAAGAAAAATTGAGAAACCTCCGAATTCAATACATGTTACTCTTCCCGGTCAAGCTCAAAGTAATATTTCAAACTAAGACATTCTTCTATCAGACACATGTGGAGGCATGGTCATGGATTGAGGAGAGGACTCCTAAAGTGCCGGACTCCAGAGACAGAAGTAAGACCCAAAATTATGAGAGCCAAGATCAAACGCCGCTTGGGGCATGGGCTTAAATCTCACAGCAGCAAACACAGAAAGTTTAAAGCAACTGTGAAGTGGACGAAGCAAGACTTAGACTTGTAAAAAGACTCATAGTGAGGGTCAAGGGAACTGTTGTGTGCTGGAGGCCAACCCAAGAGACAAGCCACACCAGACCTGCCGGAACAGGTTCACAAAGAGAGATTGGACAGCAATCACCCGCTCCTGCAGAAAATGTATTGACTAGAAGAGCCTGAGGTGGAAGACGGAATTGAGGAGACGCCTCGACCCACATCACAGTCCGAAGTGAAGAAGGCTAAAGATCCAGGGCATGCTGTATACCAAAGGGACAGTAAGAGAGCACTAGGTGTCCATAGACACTGAACTAGCCCAAGTTACGGAAGATCTGAGGGGCACATGTACAAGAACTGCTGCTAACTAACACTAACACTAGTTAGCAGCAGTGTTCTTAATGTGGCCTATCACTTTTCATTGCTCACTCCTTGCAACACCATGGCATCCAAAACCTTGGAAGCGCGGAGAGTCCCCGGGGCCCGGAGGCCTTGCTGGGCCTGCGTCTGGGGCCCAAAGTAGGATGCGAAGGTGCTGTGGAGTTGCTGGCCTGTGGCAGTAGACATTGAGGCGTTGGCAATCGCCCTTACCTGGTGGTGAAGTCTGCCAGGTCACATGGAGACACATTGCTGACCTGTGTGAGAAGACCGCCTTGCGCCCCTTGGAGCTGTGAACGGTAGAAGCACTCCTGTGCACCAACTTAGGGATGTCTGCATCGTATACTACAATCAACCATTACCACGGGGTGCATGGAAGAGATAATCAATGGTGTTCCATACCTCTCTGCATCACATGCCATAGGAAGTTGTGCTGGCCAGATGCTGTGAGGGTGAGGCCCCTGAGCTGTGCCAACCTTGTGTGGCGGGAATGCTGAAACTTTGCGCCTAAGGGGGCTCTGTTGCCACACCTGCATTGGAAGGTTCCCCAGCGGACTGGGCGGCGACTGCTGTACCCTGGCTTGTGAAGTCCCACCTGGCTGAGGCTCCTGATGGCTGAGTCACAGACTTGGAGAGAGTGCAGTGCATTGAGCCCCAGTGTCAATTTCCAGGTAAGGAGAAGGTGTGACACATAGCGGAGGAGGCCCGGGGGCAAGTCAGGCTCAGGCCTAGCACCAGTTTGTAACGCACACCGGTCATGGAGCAATTCCTGCACTGTGGCTGGCCTACATCACCGTGGGCACCACACAAGACTGGTGTGGGGCTCCACTAATTCGCTCAATGCGCTGAGAACGGCCATTGGTGGCAGTGGGGGCCAGGGGCATGGGCCGGCTCTGGCCCAGGCCCTTGGGTATGCAGCCTGATCCGCTGTTACTCGCTAGGGAACACGGAATCTGGTCACCACTGTCAGATCGGTAGAGGCAAACGGGTGGTGCTGCCTTTCCTTGCCCCCTGTTAGTTTGCTTTTGGGTATACAGGGGACTAAATCTTAGTGGACTTCCTCTTTCGACAGTGCTCGCTGTCTGGTTGCTGCTGTCCCCATCTGCTGCTACTGGTTCCTCTGACACGGAGGTCAGGTGTTCGAGTCCCTCCCCCACCATTGGCTCCTGCCTGCATCTCAACCCTGGTGGTCCAGTGGTAGAGCGTTACTGCTCTGCAGCTTGAATGCCCTCCTGTCCCTCTCGTCTGTTGTTCCTGTTCATCTTTCTGCTCTTCTCTGTTGCTTTCCTACTTTTTCTTTAATTTTTTTATCTTTGCCATGTTTGGCTTTGTTTACCTCTGCTTTTTTGCAGTTCCTTTTTCCCTATCCTCTCGCTCGTTGCCGCTCCGATCACCCACGTCCCCGCCCCCTCCAGTGTCCTTTCCTGCATTTCCCACCTCACAGCTGTCCATCCCCCCGCAGCACTACTTAATGGCAGATGCTGTGCAGCCATGCACAGCTGGTGTGCGACTGGTGTGCCGAAGGGAAGCCAAAGGCAAGCCCGTCTGTGTCTGTTCGGCCCTGTACCTTGCACAGCACCAGGGACCCTGCCTCTCAGACAATCCACCGCTACAACGCCAGCACCCTCCTCGCCCTCAACCATGGACGCCATTCTGCCTGTCATCTAGCATCACCAAAGAATACCCTTGCACCCTGCACCTGTCGAAACTGCAAACACACCTTCTGCCACATCAGCACACCGCACACCCAGCTGACCAACAGCACACCCGACCAGCTCAACTCCATCCTCCTCAACATGCGGTCCCTCCACAAATACGCCACAGACATTTGGGACCTCCTTGACGCCACTTCTTCAGACATCGCCTTCTTCAATGGAATCTGGACCAACCTCTGCCCTGAACATCGCCACCACCATAACTGACGGCTGCTAAATCAACCGCAAGGACCACCCTGACTGTCCAGGAGGAGGCATTGCCATCGTCTACAAAAGCACACTCCCTCTGACCACGCACTCTAATGACCCAACGGTGACCATGGAACACCTCCACTTCCAGATCCAGACCATCCCCAACAAAATCCTCAGCGGCACCCTCATCTTATAGCCCCCTGGGCTATGAACACCGATTCACCAATGCCATTGTAGACCTCATTGCAACCTAGGCTCTCCCATCCACCGACTACATCCTGATCGGAGACCTCAAGTTCCACCTGGACAACCCCAGTTACCAGAACATCATCCCTCTCCTGGGTAACCTTGCCAACTTAGGACTCAAGCAGCTAGTCACCCCACCAACCCACATAGCCGGACACATGCGAGCATGTCTTCTCCGCCAGCGGGAACCTTTAACTACAGCCACACCACTGGACTCACCTGGACCGACCATCATTTTATACATCACGTCTTCACCATGCCCACTGTACACCACCAGAATCATTGCCCCCCTCACAGCTAGATCATGGCCACCGAAGAACTTCTGGTCAACTCCCTCAGCACCAGCACTCCGCCAACGCTCACAGACGATAACACCGCAGCATGCAACCTCCACCGATGGATCTCCAAATGTGCCATCACCCTAGCACCCCTCAAGAAAAGACCAGGCAAACTACACTCCAATAAGGCCAACTGGTTCACTCCAGCCCTCCACCAGTCCAGACGCACCTGCAGACATCTGAAGAAGTGATGGAGCCAACACATCAATCCACTCCACAACACAGTCCCCCTTGCACCACGGTGCAAGGGTGCCTGCATTGGCGTATGGCAGCAATTGTGCGCCAGTATAGGGCAAAAAGACAGGGGGCCTTTTCATGAGCCCCTTCTGACAGTTTCACCCTGCCAGTGTGTCATTTCTTTGACGTACTTGCAGCGTGACTCTTGCACCACGTCGCGCCGTATTTTCATACTGACACAGCTAGGCATATGCGTGACCTTGTTAAGCCCTGTGCCACATTATACCTGCATCAGGTATGATATATGCAGGGTGGGCGTTCCCACGCAACAATGCCTCATAGGAGTGGCCCAGTGAAATTCATCAGAGTTCCTGCAACAGTTGTATTCTGTCACTGTGTCAGTACCTTACGCCTGTCTCATGGCAGGCGTAAGGGTCATGCAGTGCCACAGGGATAGGCTTGTCCCATGCATTGCTGGAGTTGTGTCATGCTTGTGACACAACTGCTGCAGTGTGTGACTTTAGCGCTGACAGACAAGTCAGGGTTCCAGACGTATCTGTCATTGATTGCGACATGGAGTGCCGTACAGTGAATACAGCGCATCCATGGTGTTGCAAGAAGGGCGTAGTGAAAAGTGTTGCAACGCTGTTTTGTCACAATGATGCGTCACTTTTCAATAATAAGGCCCAGGAATGCGCCCTATCTTATTGATGGTGCGCATTCCTGCCCTGTAGTTATGTAGCACGGCAGCGCACAAACAATGAATAAACTATTATTTTTAATTTATGTTGAAAGGTTAAAATTGTATAAAAAATAAAAATATTTAGCAATGATTTAAAATATAAAAAACCTTTATAATAAACTAAAATATTAAATTATTAATAAATATTTAAACTTAAATTTCACAATACAGTCAGTGCAACAGTAGGGAAAGTGTTGGATAGTGGAGGGGTAAAAATAACTATTCCTACTCCAGTGAGTGCAAAAATAGGGAAAGTGCTGGATAGTGGAGGGGTAAAATTTACTATTCCCACTCCAGTGAGTGCAACAGACGGGAACGTGTTGAATAGTGGAGTGGTAAAATTTACTATTCCCACTCCAGTGAGTGCAACAGTAGGGAACTTGTTGAATAGCGGAGTGGTAAAATTTACTATTCCCACTCCAGTGAGTGCCAATAGTAGGAAAAGTTTTGGATAGCTGAGAGGTAAAACATTTTATTCCCACCCCGGTGACTGTAATAGTAGGGAAAGTGTTGGATAGGGAAAGGGTAAAAATTACTCTCACCACTCCAGTGAGTGCAACAGTAGGGAAAATGTTTGATAGCGGAGGGGTAAAAATCACTATTCCAACTCCAGTGAGTGCAACAGTAGGGAAAGTGTTGGATAGTGGAAGGGTAAAATGCACTATTCCCACTCCAGTGAGTGCAACAGTAGGGAACGTGTTGAATAGCGGAGGGGTAAAATTTACTATTCCCACTCCAGTGAGTGCCAATAGTAGGGAAAGTGTTGAATAACAGCGGGGTAACATTTATATTCCCACTCCAGTGAGTGCAACAGTAGGGGAAGTGTTGAATAGAGGAGGGGTAAAAATCACTATTCACACTCCAACAGTTAAAAAAGATATATATATTAAAAACTTAAGACAAATTATAAAAATAAATAAACAATATTTTAAAAACTGAAAAACAAAATAATAAATATATAAAGAGAAAACATATCATAATATTAAATACATATAACAAACACATACAAATATTATATAAAATAAATTATAAATACATTTAAAATAAATATTTATTTTAAACGAGAAAATATTTATAAACAACAACATTAATTAGAGCAAAAATGTTTTTTTATTTTATTTCCTACCCTATAAGACCAAACCAATAACAACACACTTCAACATTTTGAATTCAATTTACTTCCATAATTACCATAATTAATATTCAAAAACATTATTTAAAAATACTAATTAACACTAATTAACTAGACACACTTTAACACTATAATGTCCACAACACATACCTAAATTAAACTATAAAATAATAAAACACAATTAAAACTTATTTTTCAATTAAAAACTATTACAGTTGGGGGCGTGGCCAGCAGCATGGCCAATTAGACGCAACTGCCGGAGCTCCGGCTGCCTCACATAAATCCAGACAATAATCCTGCCTTCCAACATGTTTCTAACAGATTAATCAACCTTCCTGAGATCCATGGTAGCTGGTGATGCGACTGCTGGAAAATTCAGGGAATTGAAGCACCACGGAAAGGGCTCCGTCTGAGCCGCAGTGAAAGGCAGCGATCTAAGATGGAAACAAGCCTCAAGACGGCACTTGGAACGACGCAACTAGTAGAAGGACGTTTCCCGGCTACGCAGAGGCGGCTTCTGTGGAGGAGAAGAGAAGCCGAACACAAAGAGAAGCTGTCCAGGGAGATCAGGTGCGGCTGTGGGACTGCAGGAGCTTCAGAGAGGTGCCGGGCGAGTTCTGCCCTCCATGGCCCTCCATAGAGAGACGAACACGATGGACCCTAGTCGCGGCTCGGCACACACAGGGAAGACGAGCCGGGGCTCGCCAACGGAAGCTGCCAAGATACTGCCTGGCGCCCTGGGGTAAGGAGGAATCTCATCGCTTCTCTGTGAGTACTCGTGAGAGACCACGTGAGGGCTGGGGTGAAGGGCATAAATCCCAGCTGAAGGGCAGTGAGGCCGCAGAGGGGTGATTGAACTGCAGAAAGACGTTGCCTTGCATATAAATCAGTGGTCAAACCCCGGGCCTGATAGGAAAAGCAGAGGGAATTAAGAGGTTGCCTGAGGCTTTGGGAGACTTGCACGGTGACCGGACGTTTATCCAATTCAAGGCCCTGCATCAGATCTCGCCTGAATCACCTGAGCGAAAGTGCTGGGGTAGACTTAGGTGGGGGATAAGAAGAACCTGCAGAGAGCAGTCTTGAATAGAGGCGACTCGGGAAAAGAGTTCCCCCTGGTGAAGGGAGAGCTGGAGACAAGCAGGAGGGGGAGCCCTGAATGCCCCCGCCCAGAGGAAAATCATACTGTCTGATAAAGAGATACCGAGGTGACAGATGGAAGCTGAGCGTCCCCTCAAATCGTAACAGCACATAGGGCCCTCTGGATGTCTTACAGACTAAAACATCTCAAGGCTGACTAATTGAAATCCAAGTGGATTTGCTGTTGACGGGGTGAGCTACAGGTGAGAGGCGAGTGACTGTCACGACCAGATCCACAGTGTGGCCCTCATCCTATTTACTTGACCAGGGCCACCCTGCGGCCCTCACCCTACTAAACCTCTCCGCAGCCTTCAACACCAACTCACACCACACCCTCGCAGCCAGACTTCATGACGCCGGAATAAGAGAAACCGACCTCGACTGGATCTGCTCCTTTCTCTCCAGCAGAACACAAAGGATCAGACTCCCTCCCTTCCTCTCCAAACCGACAGAGATCAACTGTGGAGTACCCCAAGGATCCTCGCTCAGCCCCACACTTTTCAACATCTACATGGCCCCCCTCACCGCCATCGTCAGACAGCATAAACTGAGCATATTATTCTACGCCAATGACACCCAGCTCATCCTTTCTCTCACGAAGAACCCCAAAGACACCAGACTCAGCTTCCAAGAAGGAATGAAAGACGTCACAGCCTGGATGAGCGACAGCTGCCTAAAGCTGAACTCGGAGAAGACCGAGGTCCTCGTCCTTGGAGCCTCCTCCACAGCATGGGACTGCTCCTGGTGGCCCCCTGCTCTCGGAAACCCACACACGCTGGCAGACCAGGCCCGGAACCTCAGCATCATCCTGGACTCCTCCCTTACAATAACCCGCCAGATAAACATCGTCACCTCGACCTGCTTCAACTCCCTAAACATCCTCCGAAAGACCTGCAAGGGGATTCCCCACAAATGCAGAAAGACCGTCACCCACGCACTCGTAAAAAGCAGACTGTACTACGGCAAGCTCTAATCCATCCAGAACACCACGGCCAGACTCATCTTAGGAACCCTGCGACAAGAGCACATGACCCCGCACCTACGAGACCTCCATTGGCTCCCCAACGAGAATAGAGTAAACTTCAAGCTACTAACCCATACCTACAAATCCCTCCACAACATCGTATCCAAATACCTCAATGAAAGAGTCTCCTTCCACGTACCCAAAATGAACCTTCTCTGCACTGATCTTGCCCTGGCATAGACCCCTCGCATATGCAGAACCAGAGCAGGTGGAATAGCCTTCTTCTACATCACAGCAAAGACCTGGAACGAGCTCCCAGTCAACATCAGACACTACCCCACTCTGAACTCCTTCAGAAAGGGTCTCAAGACCTGGATCTTCATAAACCCCTGATTGATTGATTGATTGACTGGCTAAAGTAACACCGCATATTTCCGCTGGAGTGGCCGAGGGGATCACCGGTGAAGCAGTAAATTCCACTAAGCAATATAGGTGAAACAGACAGAGGCGATTAACAACGGTACAAAAGAGGTGGTGGCCCAGCGGTGACTGACTATTCGGCCACGTAGTAGTGTTTGTTGAGCCAGCCAGCATCCAGACGTGCCCAGATTGTCTTGCAGAGGTACAAGACAACAGGGACTATCCATGGCTAAAGACAAGAACCCTAAGCCCCTAAGACAGAGAAAAATGGTCAGGTGCACCAAAGTGTTGACTCTGCTGACTGAAGCGACAGGGGATTCCGTTCCTATGCCAGATAATGCAGCTATTTTGTGAGCAATACAAGCATCCAGGGAAGTACTGGAAGGCAAGACAGCGGAGGTACGCATTGATGTGACACTGCTGAGGCAAGACCTCTGCAACATGGCAGAAAGAGTTACACAAGCGGAAGATGTAATACATAACCTGAGGGGAGAAGTTACCAGGCTGATGGCCTCTTTGAAAGAGACAATGTGGAAAGAGGACGACGACGAAAATCGAACGAGACAGAACAACCTGTGCTTTATAAGTTTCCCGGAGGGAATCGAAGGGGTGGATGTCGGAGCATATTTCTTCAAATGGCTTAAAGACGCTCTCACCGGTGCCCAATTCTCCACCTGTTTTATGATCAAGCGGGCACACAGAATGCCTGCCTCCAGACCTTCTGCTGGGGCACCCCATAGGCCAGTCATAGCCCGCTTTCTAAATTACCAGGATAGAGACTTAATACTATGTAAGATGAGACAACTGGGAGAGGTCTGGATGAAAAATGCAAAAATAATGGTGTTCCCGGACTACTCCAGGGAGGTCCAGAAACAGAGAAGAACCTTTGACTCCGTTAAAGAAAAATTGAGAAACCTCCGAATTCAATACATGTTACTCTTCCCGGTCAAGCTCAAAGTAATATTTCAAACTAAGACATTCTTCTATCAGACACATGAGGAGGCATGGTCATGGATTGAGGAGAGGACTCCTAAAGTGCCGGACTCCAGAGACAGAAGTAAGACCCAAAATTATGAGAGCCAAGATCAAACGCCGCTTGGGGCATGGGCCTAAATCTCACAGCAGCAAACACAGAAAGTTTAAAGCAACTGTGAAGTGGACGAAGCAAGACTTAGACTTGTAAAAGTGAGGTTCAAGGGAACTGTTGTGTGCTGGAGGCCAACCCAAGAGACAAGCCACACCAGACCTGCCGGAACAGGTTCACTAAGAGAGATTGGACAGCAATCACCCGCTCCTGCAGAAAATTTATCGACTAGAAGAGCCTGAGGTGGAAGATGGAATTGAGGAGACGCCTCGACCCACATCACAGTCCGAAGTGAAGAAGGCTGAAGATCCAGGGCATGCTGTATACCAAAGGGAGAGTAAGAGAGCACTAGGTGTCCGTAGAGACTGAACTAGCCCAAGTTACGGTAGATCTGAGGGGCACATGTACAAGAACGGCTGCTAACTAACACTAACACTAGTTAGCAGCAGTGTTCTTAATGTGGCCTATCACTTTTCATTGCTCACTCCTTGCAACACCATGGCATCCAAAACCTTGGAAGCGCGGAGAGTCCCCGGGGTCCGGAGGCCTTGCTGGGCCTGCGTCTGGGGCCCAAAGTAGGATGCGAAGGTGCTGTGGAGTTGCTGGCCCGTGGCAGTAGACATTGAGGCGTTGACAATCGCCCTTACCTGGTGGTGAAGTCTGCCAGGTCACATGGAGACACATTGCTGACCTGTGTGAGAAGACCGCCTTATGCCCCTTGGAGCTGTGAACGGTAGAAGCACTCCTGTGCACCAACTTAGGGATGTCTGCATCGTGTACTACAATCAACCATTACCACGGGGTGCATGGAAGAGATAATCAATGGTGTTCCGTACCTCTCTGCATCACATGCCATAGGAAGTTGTGCTGGCCAGATGCTGTGAGGGTGAGGCCCCTGAGCTGTGCCAACCTTGTGTGGCGGGAATGCTGAAACTGTGCGCCTAAGGGGGCTCTGTTGCCACACCTGCATTGGAAGGTTCCCCAGCGGACTGGGCGGCGACTGCTGGACCCTGGCTTGTGAAGTCCCACCTGGCTGAGGCTCCTGATGGCTGAGTCACAGACTTGGAGAGAGTGCAGTGCATTGAGCCCCGGTGTCAATTTCCAGGTAAGGAGAAGGTGTGACACATAGCGGAGGAGGCCCAGGGGCAAGTCAGGCTCAGGCCTAGCACCAGTGGGTAACGCACACCGGTCATGGAGCAATTCCTGCACTGTGGCTGGCCTACATCACCGTGGGCACCGCACAAGACTGGTGGGGGACTCCACTAATTCGCTCAATGCGCTGAGAATGGCCATTGGTGGCAGTGGGGATCCAGGGGCATGGGCCGGCTCTGGCCCAGGCACTTGGGTATGCAGCCTGATCTGCTGTTACCCGCTAGGGAACACGGAATCTGGTCACCACTGTCAGATCGGTAGAGGCAAACGGGTGGTGCTGCCTTTCCTTTCCCCCTGTTAGTTTGCTTTTGGGTATACAGGGGACTAAATCTTAGTGGACTTCCTCTTTCGACAGTGGTGCGCTGTCTAGTTGCTGCTGTCCCCATCTGCTGCTGCTAGTTCCTCTGACACGGAGGTCAGGTGTTCGAGTCCCTCCCCCACCATTGGCTCCTGCCTGCATCTCAAACCTGGTGGTCCAGTGGTAGAGCGTTACTGCTCTGCAGCTTGAATGCTTGTCCCTCTCGTCTGCTGTTCCTGTACATCTTTCTGCTCTTCTCTGTTGCTTTCCTACTTTTTCTTTATTTTTTTATCTTTGCCGTGTTTGGCTTTGTTACCTCTGCTTTTTTGCAGTTCCTTTTTCCCTATCCTCTCGCTCATTGCCGCTCCGATCACCCGCGTCCCCGCCCCCTCCAGTGTCCTTTCCTGCATTTCCCCCCTCACAGCTGTCCATCCCCCTGCAGCACTACTTAATGGCAGATGCTGTGCAGCCATGCACAGCTGGTGTGCGACTGGTGTGCCGAAGGGAAGCCAAAGGCAAGCCCGTCTGTGTCTGTTCGGCCCTGTACCTTGCACAGCACCAGGGACCCTGCCTCTCAGAAAATCCACCGCTACAACGCCAGCACCCTCCTCACCCTCAACCATGGACGCCATTCTGCCTGTCATCTAGCATCACCAAAGAATACCCTTGCACCCTGCACCTGTCGAAACTGCAAACACACCTTCTGCCACATCAGCACACCGCACACCCAGCTGACCAACAGCACACCCGACCAGCTCAACTCCATCCTCCTCAACATGCGGTCCCTCCACAAATACGCCACAGACATCTGGGACCTCCTTGACGCCACTTCTTCAGACATCGCCTTCTTCAATGAAATCTGGACCAACCTCTGCTCCGAACATCGCCACCACCATCCCTGACGGCTGCTAAATCACCCGCAAGGACCACCCTGACTGTCCAGGAGGAGGCATTGCCATCGTCTACAAAAGCACACTCCCTCTGACCACGCACTCTAATGACCCAACGGTGACCATGGAACACCTCCACTTCCAGATTCGGACCATTCCCAACAAAATCCTCAGCGGCACCCTCATCTTATAGCCCCCTGGGCTATGAACACCGATTCACCAATGTCATTGTAGGGATCACTGACATAATATCGACTACAAAAATATAGACTTACAAAAATATCGATGCCAAAATATAGAATACCAAAATATCGACTCCCTATCTCCAAACAGGAAAGTACAAAAATATAGAATCCAAAATATCGTTGTAAATAATATAGTTAGTCAAAATATCGAATTTTTTAAATGTTTTAAAAGTAATGTAAACTTAATGAAATAATACATATAATTAACTGAGACATACTTAAAAATACTTAAATAACATTAAAATTAATAAATAATTAATGTAAGTAAAAACAAAATTAATACATATATATTAACGTAATATTTATTAAAAATATTCTATATTTTCTGCGTAGGATAGCGGGCGGGTAAAATTTACTATTACCACTCCAGTAAGTGCAATAGTAGGGAAAGCGTTGGATAGCGGGAGGGTAAAAATTACTATTCCCACTCCAGAGAGTGCAATAATACGGAAAACATTGGATAGCGTAGGGGTAAAAATTACTATTCCCACTCCAGAGAGTGCAACAGTAGGGAAAGCGTTGGATAGCGGGAGGGTAAAATTTACTATTCCCACTCCAGTGAGTGCAACAGTAGAGAAAGCGTTGGATAGCGTAGGGGTAAAAATTACTATTCCCACTCCAGACAGTGCAACAGTAGGGAAAGCATTGGATAGCGTAGGGGTAAAAATTACTATTCCCACTCCAGAGAGTGCAACAGTAGGGAAAGCGTTGGATAGCGGGAAGGTCAAATTTACTATTCCCACTCCAGTGACTGCAACAGTAGGGAAAGCATTGCATAGCGGGAGGGTAAAAATTACTATTCCCACTCCAGAGAGTGCAACAGTAGGGAAAGCATTGGATAGAGTAGGGATAAAAATTACTAATCCCACTCCAGAGAGTGCAACAGTAGGGAAAGCGTTGGATAGCGGGAGTTCAAAATGTACTATTCCCACTCAAATAAGTGCTAAATTAGGGAAAATAATAAATTAATATTTTTTTATAAAATAATTATTTATTAATATCAATACAAGTATTACAATTAATTACCAATCACACAAGATTTAATAATTGATTATTTATAAATACCAATACATTTTTGTTTAATTAATTATCTATTAATAATTAATTAACAACCAATGGTTTTTCAATAACAAACATTAATAAATGCTAATAATACCAATTAATAATTAATTAATAATATATTGATTAGCAATATACACAAATTATTTAAATAATTATTTTTTTACAATTATATTACTTCCCACCATATTCGCCTATAAACACACTACTCGCTACAAATATTAAATAAATACAATTAACATAATTATCAATTAAACAATTAATACAAATTAATTACCAATTAATACAAATTATTTACCAATTAATAATTAATCAACAACCAATAAATTTTCAATACCAATTAATAATTAACTAATAACAATTAAATTACTTCCCACCCTATTCCCCTATAAACCCACAACCCGCTACAGAAGTAAAACGCAAAATTAAATTAAAGATATATTAATTAACAATATACACAAATTAATTAAATAATTATTTATATTCAATTATATTACTTCCCACCATATTCCCCTATAAACACACTACCCGCTACAAATATTAAATGAATACAATTAACATAATTATCAATTAAACAATTAATACAAATTAATTACCAATTAATACAAATTATTTACCAATTAATAATGAATTAACAACCAATTAATTTTCAATATTAATTAATAATTAACTAATAACAATTCATTACTTTAAAAATATTCTAACATACATTACTATATTAATACATAATTTTAACACATATACTAACACTTAAAACACTATAAAAAATTCGATATTTTTAACAACTATATTATGACTGTCGATATTACTTACTTCTATATTATTGTAATCGATATTTCTTACCTGTTTTTCGATATTCTTCACCACTATATTTTGGCAATTCGATATTCTGTCCATTCTATATTAAAAACTCAATATTCTGTCCACTCGATATTTTTTTTTCGATATTATGTCTATTTACCCATTGTAGACCTCATTGCAACCTAGGCTCTCCCATCCACCGACTACATCCTGATCGGAGACCTCAAGTTCCACCTGGACAACCCCAGTTACCAGAACATCATCCCTCTCCTGGGTAACCTTGCCAACATAGGACTCAAGCAGCTAGTCACCCCACCAACCCACATAGCCGGACACACGCGAGCATGTCTTCTCCACCAGCGGGAACCTTTAACTACAGCCACACCACTGGACTCACCTGGACCGACCATCATTTTATACATCACGTCTTCACCATGCCCACTGTACACCACCGGAATCATTGCCCCCTCACAGCTAGATCATGGCCACCGAAGAACTTCTGGTCAACTCCCTCAGCACCAGCACTCTGCCAACGCTCACAGACGATAACACCGCAGCATGCAACCTCCACCGATGGATCTCCAAATGTGCCAACACCCTAGCACCCCTCAAGAAAAGACCAGGCAAACTACACTCCAATAAGGCCAACTGGTTCACTCCAGCCCTCCACCAGTCCAGACGCACCTGCAGACATCTCAAGAAGTGATGGAGCCACAACATCAATCCACTCCACAACACAGTCACCCTTGCACCACGGTGCAAGGGTGCCTGCATTGGCGTATGGCAGCAATTGTGCACCAGTATAGGGCAAAAAGACAGGGGGCCTTTTCATGAGCCCCTCCTGACAGTTTCACCCTGCCAGTGTGTCATTTCTTTGACGTACTTGCAGCGTGATTCTTGCACCACGTCGCGCCGTATTTTCATAGTGACACAGCTAGGCATATGCGTTACCTTGTTAAGCCCTGTGCCACACTATACCTGCATCAGGTATGATGTATGCAGGGTGGGCGTTCCCACGCAACAATGCCTCATAGGAGTGGCGCAGTGAAATTCATCAGAGTTCACTGCAACAGTTGTATTCTGTCAGTGTCAGTACCTTACGCCTGTCTCATGGCAGGCGTAAGGGTCATGCAGTGCCACAGGGATAGGCTTGTCCCATGCATTACTGGAGTTGTGTCATGCTTGTGACACAACTGCTGCAATGTGTGACTTTAGCGCTGACAGACAAGTCAGGGTTCCAGACGTATCTGTCTTTGATTGCGACATGGAGTGCCGTACAGTGAATACAGCGCATCCATGGTGTTGCAAGAAGGGCGTAGTGAAAAGTGTTGCAACGCAGTTTTGTCACAATGATGCGTCACTTTTCAATAATAAGGCCCAGGAATGCGCCCTATCTTATTGATGGTGCCCATTCCTGCCCTGTAGTTATGTAGCACGGCAGCGCAGCAACATTCCTGGCAGTGCTGTCCAGCACCAAAACCTTCTGAAATGAGGCCCCAAGTGTTTGCACCACTTTTAAGACCAGCTAATTTCTGGTCTTAAAAAACTGCCTTCTAACTGCAGTAGGAGGCAGTTTTTTTGGTTTTGCACCATACAAGAAATTCCTTGTAAATATCGCAAAGTGGGATTAGCGGCAGTTTTTGCACAGGAACGTCTGCCTTGCACCTCCTTTTCATTAACTCCCGCTAACAGAAGTGACGATCTTAAACAATCACGTTTTTGACATAAAACTGCAGCTAACTGAGGTTAAGCGGCAACTTTTAAATAAGGCGACAAAAAAAGCCCCCTTAACAGAAAAAGAATTGGCGCTACAGTGGTGTTAATTCCTTGTACATATGCCTCTGACTTTGGGCCTGGAGCCCTGCGGGACCCTTGCTTCTATTAGGTAATCAACTTCATTGTTGGGGGTGGGAGGGACATAAACCTCTCAGGCTAATCCTACGGCATAGTTGTCATGTTGACAGTTAGGGGACAGTGCGTGGGAAGTGGGAGAGAGTGGGGTGGGGGAGTTGGGGGGTTAAGGTTCAGGGGGGACATAAAATAAGGAAATCCGAATGCTAGCAATGGCACAAAGAGGCAAGAAAATACACATCAAGACACAGGCAGCACATGGGTACACCACATTCAGAGAGGGCACGGTGGGACAATCCCACAGGGTGTGGCTGAGAAGGGCTACACTGTAATGACTTGGAACGTTAATGGCCTTGGACACTAAATTAACAGGCCTGGTTGCTAAATATCTAAAGAGACTGAAGCCGGACACAGTGCTCCTCTAGGAGGCCCACCTTAGAGGGACATGCTGTAACTTCCTGGGGAGAGGCACGTGGGGTTTTCTTTGGGCTCCAGAGAAGTGGCAATATTCATTAGGAAAACCGTACCCTTTTACATCTCCAACACATGGTCCGATCCAAATGGCACATATGTGGCAGTACAGGGAACATAGGGACATAGAGATATTACACTAGTTAGTGTCTGTGCCCCCATGATTACAACGACAAAGACAAGAAGGTGACAGAGGTTTCATTGGCTGCGGACTCTCCCTTTCACCTGGTGGGTGGAGACTTTAGAGATGTGGTAGACCCTGTCACAGATCAATCAGAAGGGACCGGGGGAGGGAAGGGAAACACAAGGCTGGCGGAATTCACTCTCACCTTGGGACTACAAAACATCTGGCGCCTGCAACACCACACTGAGCGGGCATACTGTAACTTCTCGGGCGCCCACAGGGTGTCTCCAGACTACATTATTTTTTCACCCCAGCAGGGGAACTGGATAAGGTGATAGGGGTGGAATACTTAGCGAGAGGACTGTCGGATCACTCACCACTGTGGCTCACAGTGGGTGGGGAGACCCGTCGCGGGACGGGGGATGTAGGCTAAATCATTGGGAACTTAGAGACCCAGTGATAGTGAAGGAGGTGAGGGTAGAATCGGAGCTGTATTTTCTTGAAAACTTTACCCTCAGCAGTGGTCCTATGGGAGGCACTCAAGTCAGTGTTAAGAGACAGAGCTCAAAATGCGATCGCATATAAGAACAGGAAAGAGATGCAGGAAATAGTGACTCTTGGGAGCAACCTCCTGCAATTGGAACAAGATGCAGGGAAGACCCCAGTCAGTCCACCCTCCACCAGACAGAAGTCACCTACGCCGAATATCAATCACTGGCGCAACGGGAAGCAAAACAGATGTATCTTGCCTCGAGGCATCGCCTCTATGAGACCAGGGAAATAGCTGAAAGGCTCTTGACGTAGTTGGGTAGGAAAGAGACAGAATCCAGATGGGTGAACGCTATCCAGACGGGCAGATCCTTACCACTGCACGGGAGACTGTAAACGCTTTTGCAGATTTTTATACTGATTTATACAAAGCAAAGACACAGGTGGGGTACACTCAGATCCAGGAATATCTCAGTGAGATAGACCTCCCTGTCCTGTCCCCGAATGGGAGGGAAGCCCTGGAGGAGGCGCTCACGCTCGAGGAGGTGAAGCCTTTACACCTATAAACATCAAAACACACAACTAAAATTAATTACACAATTACCATAATTAATTAAAAATTAAATAATTATTAATTAACAACAAATTATTAATTAATTAATAATACATTACTTTAAACATTTAACACTATCACATCTCTATTAAACAAATATTAATAAATAGAAAATAAGCAATTAATTTATTATAATTAAATTACTTCCGATCCTATTCCCCTATAAACCCACAACCCGCTATGAAACAAACAACCTAAAATTCTAATAAAAAAATACATTAACTACTAAAAATGTAACATATATATTAAAAATACAAACAATTATTATAGAAAAAACATACATCACAGTCATTTCAAACATATACTAAAATACATAACACTAATTAAAAATCTATATTTTTAACAACTATATTTTTGAAAACGATATTAAACACTTCGAGATTGTTAAACTCAATATTACTTTCCTTAATTTGGTATTCTTGACCACGATATTCTTGGTGTGGATATTTCCGAACCACGATATTTCTGACTCGATATTTGTTAAACTCGATATTTTAAACTCAATATTCTGTCTGCACACCCTAGTGATGGAACCCCTTTCCAACACAATCTGATGGAATGATAGCTAGAGTAGCATACCTACTGCTGGCATAACACATATAGTAATATATCATTTGCATTTAATGATATAATATGTGACTGATATTTACTGATAAACCTGGCTCCTTCAATAAATAGGAGGAAGGTCTTTTGATAAATATTAGAACTATAGGTCAAATGGTCATGACCTGCATAATTCCTGTCTGACCCGACAAAGACAATTCTGTACTGGCATTCAATTCCTGGTCATATTATCATGAATATGACTCAAGAGTTGGCAACATCGGGAGAGCATAGCTGCACTGAAGACAGGTGTTGCTTTCTGGTAGACCCTCCAACTGTTGGTACAGAGCTGTGCTTCCCTGATTAAAGTAGTATTGCTTCTGTCCCTTTCAAACTACTTTGCTTACCTGTCAGTGATTCTACTCAAGAGTTTCTTCAGAGATCCGGCTAATGATGGCTTCGACATAGAAATCTGGGTGAAGTAGGGTAGTCTAGTAAAGTCCAACTTTTCAGTGATGAGGGGGTCTTTGGAGTTCCATATTATATATTTTATCAAATGGCAGCGTAGTTTAATGGATGACTAGATGGACTGCCGTGGCCTTAACACAGGAAGCAAGGTACACATTTCTGGCAGGAGCACAGTGATCTCTCTTGCACTGAAACCTGAAGGTCGGATATGTAAACTGCGGTGACTTCTGAGGGTAGCTAAGCAGTGGTGGGACAGATGTCAAAACAAAGACATTGGGCCAGATTCACAAAGGTAAACTGAGATGAAAGTCTAACTTTCCGACTTTCGATATTTAGAAAGGGCATTTAAAAGTAGTAAAGTTGGACTTTTGCCTCAGTTAAAGTTAAGTTTTGGTCATAAGTTTAACTGAGATCAAAATCGAAACAAAATCTTATTTTACAACTCGTAAATGCCCTTTGAAAATACCGAAAGTCGTAAACTTAGACTTACATCTCAGTTTACCTTTGTGAATTGGGCCCTTAGATGGTAGTGAAATGGTGGTTAAATATTCTCCTAATATTTCAATCCAAGGACTGGTGGGACTGCAGCAGAGGTGGTATGAACGAAGGAGAACCTCTTAGATCCTTTCTAGAACCAAAAGGTGTAAGGTGTAAGGTGTAATGAATAACACAATTTAACAAAGCAGTGTGTTCTCTGCAGATTTTTAGGATGAACTATGTGTTTCACATAATATGTATCTGACCAATCTTGGGAGATTTCCAAAAAAAAGCTTTGACCGTTGCTTTAAAAAATAACATTAGGAAAATTAATGAGGCTGGGATTGTTTTAGCAAATCATAAACCTTTTAGTACTTAATATAAATTGTATGAATGGTGTCCTTCATTGTGATAGAACCACATGCTATTATTTGTTTGTATTTTGTAGTGGTATTATCTTCTTTAAATGTCTCAAATGATATTAATGATCACAAACAAACCTAAAGCCGCCCTTTCTCATAATGACTCAAAGAAGCACTCTTACTGATGCAGTACAAGATATACTGCAATAAAGATAAAGAGAGCCATAACTTGACCATGCAAGTCAATAGTGTAAGCAGCAGTGTTACAATAATGGAAAGTTGAAAGCAGAGACCAGAGAAGATAGAAGTGAAGACCACCTCACTCACATACTTGCTGACTTAGGGGGTCATTAAGATGGTGTAACGATCGCCTTTATGCCATCGTAACAAGTAATACCCCCGCCATATTATAATGGCGGGGGTATCATGGCAAACGCAGAGTTCGTCCGCCGCTTTTCCGCCGGTCGGGCCGGGCAGACTTGGGCCACTACTATAGTGGCGATCCATATTAGGATATGTGCGGAGAAAGGCCTTTCCATGGCAGCGATACTGCTATGGAAAGCTGGCGGGGATTTGCTTTGGGGGCCCGTTGCGGGCCCCTGGGGGTTGCACTTTGGGGGTACCCATGGTACCCCCTCCATTTCCATGCACAAGTTGGCAGGCACCGCATGGTGCCTGCCACGTTGTGCATGGAAATGCACAACATGGTAATTTGACATTGCGGTGGGTGCTGCTTTAAGCAGCACCCGCCTCAATGTTAAACTGTGGAATGCGTCCGCCAGGGTGGCAGTCGCATCCTAATTCGCGGTGCGAGACATGTCTGGTGGCCAATCCCACACCGCGAGGATGGCGGGCGGACTCAGGTCCGTCCGCCATCCTAATCGACCCGTAAGTCCCTTATGATGATATTGGGCGAAAAGCCATCGCACCGCTTGTCGAAGACTGGCAGTCAGAGGGAAACCTACGGGGGAATTCCACTCTGCTTCCGACGGGCTCACAGAGCCCGTCGGGCGATGGGTGAAATTGTAATCCCAAAATGACAGCGGAGCCAGCCTCCTCCCCACCGTTGCGATTACGATGTCGCTTTCCCCATGCCCTTTCAGGGCAGTTCAACCGCCATGAAAAGGCAGGTGGAAAGTGACTTTGGGGGCTCCTAGCAGAGCCCCTTCCCTCCTGGTCATCCGCTATGGGGCCTGGTGAGCACCTATGGTACCACCCCCAAACATTTCTGCACCATGTGTCGGGCACCGCATGGGGCAAGCCACATGGTACAGGGATGTTTGAAAAAAACAATTTTTATTGCAGCTTGTGCTGCTGCAGTTTTCCGGCCATCGCACTAGCTGCAATAGAAAACGGGAAGTTTACGATCGCTTATAGGGTGGCTGCATCCTAATACTGTGGGTGGAACTTCTGACTAATAGTAGGGCGGTTCCATTACCACTACAATGTCGTTCGGACCCTCATCCAGTACCGGTATTACCAGTATAACGGATGCAGAATTACTGATTTCCTAAAAATTCCTCAATTCTTAGGTGATTCTCGGAATGCCACTTGCAATCCCATGGTAACCTCACGATTCGGAATTACCAATAAACACTAGTAACGCTACTCTGAGAGGGTGACTTAGAAGGCACCTTACCAGGCAACTTGTAATGAGGCCCCCAGTTGCAGTTTCACATCGTCCTGCCTTGTTTATAATTCATGACCATAGATCACTGGTTTCTTCAGAAATACTGAACTAATGAGTACGCTATTTATGGCTACATTTCAACACATCGCTCAGCACCTGCCAGTTGCCAGGAAGCATTATATAAATACAGATTACAAATACAGTAGGCTTCAGATGAACAAAATAATAGCATAATGTGGTTTGAGTATGATATCCAACATTTTAAACAAAAATTATATTTTCAAGAGAGATTAAACATCTTATTTCACCTGTGTTTTTTATTAAACCATTTGCCGATGTTGCTTTGAGAAATACATAAATGATTTTCTTTTTATTCAGAAACGTTTATTCAATTTCGCAATAACTCCGTAGGCGGCTCAGGCCGAGGCTAATCGCTTCTGTACATATCTGATAATACACTTTCAGTCAAAATAATTTACCAGGAGGCAAGATCATCAATTGATTCTACCGCTTCTTAAATATGCCTCAAATTACTGAGGCGTATCAGAAGAAACACTGATTGGTTAAAAGGGCACTGGCAACTGAGTCCATGAAGCATGTAATGCAAACACAACGTTAAATCATATTATGATAGGAATAACAATTCAAGTGTACTCGAATGTACTCGAGCCTGGAATTTAACGAAAGGAAACGTGAAATGGGAATTGCCCGCTGCCTTTTTTAAGCTACGCAGTTAGCAGTAAATCTTTGGCATTTTTCATACAGCTTCAATTTCTAATCGCGTGAGGCAAATATGACTTTAGGGCAGGTTTAGGAAAGAAGATTGAGCTAATTCAAGTACCAACAAGCATAGAGAACAATATCTGATGAATTGAAAGAGGACTTTAAAGAGCGTTGACGTGAGGCAGAATTATGCTTTTAATTGCATCGACAATTAAAGGCCCAACAAAGTGACCTCCTCTGAAACAGAGACGGCATATAGAAAAATACGTCCTAATCTTCATTTCTGTGCTCAGATAAATGTCAAGTGTATCTATCACCCCAATTAACCATGGGAAAAAAACTTTCAAAATCTAATTTTCTATCGACGCAGCAGAGCTAGAAAGAGGCATCTGCATTAGAATGGGATGAGCTCAAAGGGGCCTGAGTCACACACGACGAGACTGCCATATGCTGCCTGCTGATTAGCACCATGATATATGAGAGATGCTTGCATTCTGGACTTTGGTGCCACAGACACATGGAGAGAGAAAGAGAGTGAGAGAAAGTGAAAGTGAATGAGAAAAGAGGAGACCTCCCTGAAATCTGGTTCAATTTACTTTTCAGGTTTTGTTCATAGAGTGAAACAGGATGTGTTTTTTTATCTGTGATACTATGTTAAATATAGAAACTGATTAAATTAATATAGTTAACTTTTAGGAATGTTTAAAAAGGATACCAATGTAGCAACCGTATTAACATTTGATTTATGGGAAACTTGGGAATTTGTGATACTAAGGGGCTGATTATGATGTCGTTAGGGAGGTCTCTGGATGGGATTCAGTATTGCCGAATCCAATTCGGAACCCTTGTTTCCTACCGAATCGGACTGTTTTCTCACTGACCGATTCCAATGTCCGGAAACAGTTTGAGCAGACAGAATCGGTTCCAAAAGGTATTGGGTCGGTCCGAGTCTTTCAGAGCCGAATTGTTCAGCTCAATGGGTACGTTTTCCAGACAAGCAGTGACGATGACCGATTTAGACAGCCATTACGACTCGGTTTGCCCGACACAAAACAGCTTTTGGAATCGGGTTTTGGGCCCATTGTGGGCCCCCTTTCACCCAGAGGTGACCAAATGTGGCCTGTGGGGGTACCCAAGGGACCCTCTTTCCAACCATGCACAATGTGGCAGGCACTCTGTGGTGCCCACCACAGGGTGCAAGGTTTTCCCCAACCACCCCTTTTTTTCAATGGGAGCCTGTGTTCTCGTTCAGAACAAAGGCTCACATTGAAGCCAATGCGAGTCTGACCGAAACGATGTTGGGAAGCATCGTAATCAGTCCCTTCGACTAGCAGGACACGATTCGGTAGGAAACGAGTCCAGAACTGATTAGTTCGAGACAGTTTCCTAACGACATCGTAATCGGCCCATAAATCGTGTTGCTAATCTGTTACCAGAAAATCAGAATGGCTCCAGAATGTAAGCAGCACATGCATCAGTCCCCTGGAGGTCTCAGTGGTGACCATCCAGACAACGAGAGATCTGAAGGATCCCTATCAGGTCTTGCAGGTTTAGGAAGGAGTGTAGTTACTACACTAGAGAGCTGGCCACACACACAAAGGGAACAGGGCACTGCTGAACAGTAGAAAAATGGTAGAAGATAAAAATTCACACACAATAAAATAACATTCACCCTTAGGGTCAGATAGCACTCATCCACTCTCATACGTTCGTGTCTACTAATACCCTTAGGAAGAAACTGATGTGCCAACAGAATTGAAAATGACATCATAGGCTTTAATTAAAAATGGACATTTATAGTACATTCTCCTAACCTCTGCACTCAGTAGTTAAAAACAAAAAGACAGTTAAAATTGCAAGATAAAAACCACAAATCCTAAGCGGGAGACCCACTTGCACAGTCATTAAAAAAGTACTATTGCATAGTCTGATCCGAAAAGGAACAACAAGTTTGTGTCCTAGTGAGTACAGAAATCAGTTCATCACAGTGACTCCTCGTGGTCGGATCCAGTTAAAATCTAGCGTCAGTAGGGAGTGTGGGCCAGAGTCATACATGAAGCAAACGTGCGTAGTGACAAGTAAGCTTGTATTGGTATACACCCTTATGCACTAACGTAAATGCTGACAAATACTCCACAGGGGAGGAAGATGCCTGAGTCAGTGTTAGACCTTCTCGGGGAAGTAGAATATGAGGATTTATGGCACGTAAGGTCCATGTATGTTTATATATATATATATATATATATATATATATATATATATATATATATATATATATATATATTGTTACGGTGAGCTAACACTCCTCAACCAGTCGGTTTTAATCTTGATGAAGAATTAGTGGGACACCTGGGCTAAATACTGATTGGAACGCATGTCCTCTTGTTATCAGTCCTCCCTCAGAAAGTAAACTAGTTTAGGTTAGTATTTTAATTATGGAACACATTTTTATGTTAACTATTTTAACAAGTTTATTTTTGTTGAATTTGTTGCAGAAATCCAGACATTTCTGAAATTCCGAACACAGTAGAGCTAACTATATCTAACTACTCATGTATACTCCAATTTAAATGTCAAGAGTTTGTTTCATGTACTAATGAAGGAATGCCCACTGGGGTTGAATTGATGTGATGTAACGTATGATCAAATCTTGCACCCACTTGGGCTAAATGAACTACAAACCATATGTTTTTAAGCAGAAGGCCTAGCAATTGCAGGACGGCGGATGTCTTTGATACACCAGCCTAAGTTTAGGTAAATGTATTGGATTAGATCCTTATTTGATTTATCAATATGATTTATCATTATGATATATTACCATGATTTATGTACACCATAAACAATCTAACCCGCGATCAAGGAGCATAAGGCTCTGAAACACGCTGAGTCCTCGTTGGTACACTATATGAAGTAAACCACACTTTGAACGCATTGGAGCCACAGTACTCTTTTTATTCAGTGGGCTTACATTACCTGACTGTACAGAAAACAGCATTGATGGATCTATACATATTTATTACCTACTGGTGGTCACCAGTAGGTAGTAATAGTTAGAACATTGTTTCTATTCAAAAAGTGTTGTTTCTTTTTTCCAATATCTTTGGCGCCATTTGACAAATCTTCTCAACATTTTTAAAACTAATGGTTCGCTCAGGTCAGCTCCTGTCTTGAAAATTTCAGGGTGATATGTCAAGTGGGGGCCGAGAAAAAAGGGTGTCCCAAAATTCGTTTTCCCCATGTTAATTTCCATAGGAACTTCAGACAAACTACAGCCCAAACTGCTGAACGGAATTACGCCAAATTTGTCAAAAAGGTAGGTCTTTATTCAGAAAGCGTGCTTTTTTAAAATGGTATAAATCAGTTCAGTAGTTCTTAAGAGATTCAGAAAATAAAAATATTGATATCTGTGGGCCGAGGAGGATTCGAGAACCCCCCCGAGCACAAGCTTGATTCTGATTGGCTGTCATCAATCCAAACCAAGAAGTGTTGGCAGCCATCTTGTGACTTGGTAAAACCGAGTCACAAGAAAACAGTAAAAGAAGGGAAAAAAACAAGAAAAGGTGGCAGGGTAGAAACACCCTGACCCTCTAGGTCTGCTCAGGGGTCCCACAAGAACCCCCAAGGCCAAAAAAAGAAGAAAAATAAATAAATCGTCCAAATTCTCTCTGGGTGTGAAAATCCGGGTGACATTTAAAAAAATAAAACGAAGCACGGGCTCCCACATTTAGTTTCTTTGAGCCCCTGGGTGGGCCAGGTCTCCGGGCAATGAGAAAAGTATATGTGGGGACGCCCTCAGCCAGGGGGACTGCCATATCCCTGGGGCTTTTTAATAAAAAAATTAATAGAGGGGCTCATTCTCTCCCACACTGCCCCGGGGACCGCCACCTCCCTGGGACTCCATTTACATTATAGAAGTGGGGGGCCTACTGCCCCTCCCCACACTGGCCCGGGGACTACCACCTCCCCGTGGCACAAATTATGTTAATATAGGGGTCCGTTATGGCCCCCCGGCCCCGGGGACTACTACCTCCCTGGGCCTATGTCAATGTTGGGAGGGGGACCATGCGGCCCTCCTCCTGGAGCCCTCCTTGGCCCTGGGGACCGCCATCACCCAGTGCCAGCTCCTGCAATGTCCCGGGGTACCCACCCCCAGGACATTGCCGTTTGCTAAACGCTAAACTGCTAAACGCTGCTTTCCTGCTTGGAAGCGAGAGCAGAAAACCTGCTCTCGCTTCCACGAAGCAAAGCAGTATTGCTTTAGGACAAGGGGAGCTGCATGTCAGCAGCTCCCCTTGTCCAAAAGCAATGCCGGCTCCAGCAGGAGGCGGGGAGCTGGCAGGGACCACTGGAGCATTGGGGCCCTCCCCGCGGTCCCCATCAAGTAGGCCAGGCCCCGGGGGATGGGGTCCCTGAGGCCAAAATTGGCCCAGGGAAGGGGGGCCAGGCGGCCCCACTTCCTTTTGTATTTTTTTAAAATCAATAAATAAATAAATAAGGCCCGGCCCCAGGGGATGGGGTCCCGGGGCCAAAATTGGTGGCCCCCTCCCTTTTGTATTTTTTTTTAAATAAATAAGGCCAGGCCCCTGGGGATGGGGTCCTGGAGCCAAAATTGGCCTCAGGAGGGGGCCCCTCCAAAAAAAAAAGAAAGGCTGGCCAGACCTCAGGGATGGACTCCCCGGGGCCAAGAGAGAGCCAGGGAAGGGGGCCATGTGGCCCCCTTCCAAAAATATTTTTTGCCGGGTCCCAATGGATGGGGTCCCCAGAGCCAAATTCAGCCTGGGGAGGGGGGCCCCACAGCCCCTCCCCTGTTAAAAAAAAGGAAAGGCCTGGCACCAGGGGATTGGGTCCCCGAGCTGTAATCGGCCTCAGGAGGGGGGCCTCGCAACCCACTCCTTTTGAATAATAGGCTCAGGGTCTGGGGGAATGGGGTCCCCAGGGCCTAAAATGCTCAAGAGAAAGGGGTCACACAGCCACCCCGTCTTAAAATAATAAATCTTTTAAAAAACGGCAACTCGGTGGAGGCCCCGCCCCCTCCCTGAATGACTGTGCAAACGCGCCTCCTAGCACGCTCTGTGTTGGGGGAATTAAGTCCCCGTTGCTAGTGAGGGTCCCTGGGGGCCAACTAGGCCACCAAGAACCTTCAGTAAGCCCCACACAGTGGGATTGCTGAGAGGTGGTACGAGGCCATGCCCATTTTTACACCACTCTGCAAATGTGCCTCTTGGCGCACTGCTGGTGGTGTGATGAGGTCCCCTTGTGTCCTGAGGACCTCAGGACTGAAGTGGAGTTCATCCCCTGATCAGCAGTGCACCAGGCGGCCCGTTTGGCAGTGTGGTGAAAACGGGGGCAAGGCCTCGGACCACTATCAGCAATCTAGCTGTGTGGGGCTTACTGGAGATAACAAGAAGGCTAATTGCACCCCAGAAACCCTCAGGAGACAAGGGGACTTCACCCCCAACCAAGAGTGCACCAGGAGGCATATTTTCAGAGTGGTGGATAAAGGGGGCGTGGCCTGTGTCCACCTCTCAGCAATCCCACTGTGTGGAGCTTACTGGAGGTAACAGGTACGCTAGTAGGCCCCTAAGGACCCCCAGCAGGAAAGTGGCTTTTAATCCCCATGCAAGAGCGTGCCAGAGAGCGCGTTTGCAGAGAGGTGGGGAAAGGGGGCATGGTCTGCTATGAGAACTTAGCAATGCTGCTGTGTGGAACTTGCTGGAGGAAATAGGAAGGGTAGTTGGCCCCCAAGGTTGTCCTTGGGGGCCAACTACATCTCCTGTTACCTCCACTAAGTCCCACACAGTGGGATTGCGACAAGGTCTTCAGAGGCCACGTCCCCCTTTCTCCACCACTCTGCAAACACGCTTCCTGGCACAGTACTGATTGGGGGATGAAGTCCACTTTACTCCTGAGGGACTTTGGGGGCCAAGCAGTCCTCCTGGTACCTCCTGTAAGTCCTATGCAGTGGAATTCCTGAGCGCAGATTGGAGGCCCAGCCCCCTTTGCCCATCACTCTGCAAACGCGACTACCAGTTAAAGAAGCATTTGTAATGTAATAGGTCTCGCATTTGCAAGAGTTAGAGCTATTGTCGTCGTAAATCTAAAATAATTTTACTAATGTTTTTTGGAGTGGAGTGGATGTACTTTGTGTGTAGTGGAATTATGTGGTATGTTGTGCAGTGAAATTATGTGGATAGAAAGTATGTGGTATTTAGTGTATAGAAATTATGTAGAGTGGGATTATGTATTTTGGAGAGTAATTATGTGGTATGGTAGTCTGTGTTGTGGAGTGGTAACCTCAGGTTTAGTCTTCCTTGTTTCCATAGAAGATATCTATGAACTCGATGAGACGAAAAAAAAGAAGGAATCACTGAGGAGCACTTCTGGACCTTGTCAGAGGTATGAGTAGGGCTACAGGAATTATGCAACTGTTCGGCTGCACCAACTTTCGCACAATAATACATTTTCCCCATTAGCCACATAATCCATCATCTGCTGCCTAATCTGCAGATGTGAACAAAAAAAGCCTTGTTTCTAGCTCAAATGTTTCCAAAAATTCAGCGATAAGTGTTACAGCATGGTGGAAGGTCCTTTGCAAACCTAGAATGGTCACCTTTTACTTATTGCTAAATGTGGGTGTTAAATTGGTACTAATGGTATGCAAGGCACTCTTGCTTCTTTCTGCACCGCTCTTGCCTCATTCTGCATTTCTGTTGCTTCTTTCTGCACCTTTATTTATTTTTATGCACTTCTCTTGCCTCTTCCTGCAAATCATATTTTCTTTCAGCACCTCTGTTCCTTCTTCCTGTACTTCTTTTGTTTCTTTCTATATCTCTCTTGCTTCTTTCTGCACACCTCTTGCCACTTTCTCCACCCTGTTCCCCCTTTCTGCATCTCTGTTGCTTCTATCTGCAATTCTCTTGCCTCTTTCTTCACCCCTCATCCCTCTTTCTGCACCACTTGTGCTTATTCTGCACCCCTCCCTCTTTCTGCACCCCTCTTGCCTCTTTGTACACCCCTTTGCTTCTTTCTGCATCCCTCCTGCCACTTTCTCCACCCCTGTTCTCCCTTTTTGCATCTCTGTTGCTTCTTTCTGCACTTCTCTTGCCTCTTTTTACATCCCTCATCCCTCTCTCTGCACATCAGTTGCTTGTTTCTGCACTTCTCTTGCTTCTTTCTGCACCTCTGTCCCTTCTTTGTGCAACCATTGTGCCTCTTTCTGCACCCCTCTTCTCTCTTTCTGCATCCCTCTTGCCTCTTTCTGCATCTCTGTTCCTTCTTTCTGCACTTCTTTTGTTTCTTTCTGCATCTCTCTTGCTTCTTTCTGCATGCCTCTTGCTTCTTTCTGCACCCCTTGTGCCTTTTTCACACCCCTCTCTTCCCTCTTTCTGTACTCCTCTTGCCTCTTTCTGCACCTCTGTTCCTTCTTCCTGTACTTCTTTTGTTTCTTTCTGCACCTATCTTGTTTCTTTCTGTATCCCTCTTGCCTCTTTCTCCACACCACTTCCTCCTTTCTTCATATCTGTTGCTTCTTTATGCATTTCTGTTGCTTCTTTCTGCATCTCTCTTGCTTCTTTCTGCATGCCTCTTGCTTCTTTCTGCACCCCTTGTGCCTTTTTCACACCCCTCTCTTCCCTCTTTCTGTACTCCTCTTGCCTCTTTCTGCACCTCTGTTCCTTCTTCCTGTACTTCTTTTGTTTCTTTTGGCACCTATCTTGTTTCTTTCTGTATCCCTCTTGCCTCTTTCTCTACCCCACTTCCTCCTTTCTACATGTCTGTTGCTTCTTTATGCACTCCTCTTGCCTCTTTCTGTACTCCTCTTCCCTTTTCTGTACCCCTCCTGCCTCTTTCTGCACACCTGTTCCTTCTTTCTGCACTTCTTTGTTCCTTTCTGCACCTCTCCTTCTTCTTACTGCACCCTCTTCTCCCTTTCTGCACCTCTGTTGCTTCTTTCTGCTCTTCTCTTGTCTCTTTTTCCACCCCTCTCCCCTTTTTCTGCAACTCTGTTGCTTTCTGCACCTCTCCTGCCTCTTTCTGCACCCCTCGTGAGTCTTTCACACCCCTCTTCCCACACCCCTCTTGCCTCTTTCTGCACCTCTGTTCCTTCTTTCTGTACTTCTTTTGTTTCTTTCTGCACTTGTCACTTCTTTCTGTACCCTTTTTGCCTCTTTCTGTACTCCCCTTCCCTCTTTCTGCACCACTCTTGCCTCCTTCTGCACCTCTGCTCATTCTTTCTGCACTTCTTCTGTTTCTTTCTGCAGAACTCTTGCTTCTCTCTGTACCCCCTTGCCTCTTTCTCTACCCATCTACCCTCTTTCTGCACCCCTGTTGCCTCTTCCTGCACATCTGTTCTTTCTTTCTGCACTTCTTTTGTTTCTTTCTGCATATTTCTTGCTTCTTTCTGCACCCCCTTGCCTCTTTCCGTACCTCTCTTCCCTATATTTGCACACCTCTGCACCTCCATTGCTTCTTTCTGTACCGCTCTTGCTTTTTTCTGCACCTCTCTTGCTTCTTTCTGCACCGCTCGTGCTTCCTTCTGCACCCCTCTTCCCTCTGCCTCTTTGTGCACCTCTCCTGCCTCTTTCTGCATCTCTCTTGCCTTTTTCTGCAGTTCTCCTGCAACTTTCTGCACCTCTTTTGCTTCTTTCTGCACATTTTATGCCTCTTTCTGTACCCCTCTTGCCTCTTTCTGTACCTCTCTTGCTTCTTTCTGCTTTTCTCTTGCCTCTTATTCCAACCCCATCCCTCTTTCTGCACCCCTGTTCTTGTTTCTGTACATCTCTTGCTTCTTTTTCCAACCCTCATCCCTCTTTCTGCACCTTTGTTGCTTGTTTCTGTACTTCTCTTGCTTCTTTCTGCACCTCAGTGCCTTCTTTCTGCACCCCTCAGGCTTCTTTCACACCCCTCTTACCTCTTTCTGTACCCCTCTTGCCTCTTCCTGTACCTCGGTTCCTTCTTTCTGCACTTTTTTTTGTTTCTTTCTGCACCTCTCTTGTTTCTTTCTGTATCCCTCTTGCCTCTTTCTTGCCCCACTTGCCCCTTTCTGCATCTCTGTTGCTTGTTTATGCGTTTCTCTTGCGTCTTTCTGCATCTTTCTTGCTTCTTTCTGTACCCCTTGTGCATCTTTCTGCACCTCGAGGTATAGTTAGCTCAACTAACTATAACGGCTGAATTTCTCTGGCTTTGTACGAGTGAAATGTCCAACTAACTATAATTTCCCTGAAACCTGTGTTTTTTTGGAGAATTTATAAGGTTTTTTTAAAATGCTAATTATCAACTATAACGTCCGTGAAACCTATGTTTTTTTCAGTGAATTTTTAAGGTTTTGTAAATGCTAATTACTAACTATAACATCCCTGAAACCTATGGTTTTTTTCAGTGAATTTCAAAGATTTTTTAAATGTTAATTTCTAACTATAAGGTAGTAGTTGCATATGCAGAGTGGTACAGAAAGGGGCCTAGGCCTCCAAGCACTGATCAGGAATTCCGCTGCTTAGGACTTACAGGAGGTACCAGGAGGGCTACTTGACTGCCAAAGCCCCTTAGGAGTAAAGTGGACTTCATCCCCCAATCAGTACTGTGCCAGGAGGCGCATTTGCCGAGTGGTGGAGATAGGTGATCGTGACCTCCAAAGACCTCTTGGCAATCCCACTGTGTAGGACTTACTGTAGGTAACAGGAAGGGTAGTTGGCCCCCAAGGTCTACCTCAGGGGCCAACTACCCCTCAGCAGGATTGCTAAGTTCTCATAGCAGACCATGCACCCTTTCCCCACCCCTCTGCAAATGCACTTCCTGGCACACTTGGATGGGGATTAAAGTCCCCTTTGCTGCTGGGGGTCCTTAGGGGCAAACTAGCCTACCTGACACCTCCAGTATGCCCCAGATAGTAGGATAGCTGACAGCTGGACACAGGCCATGCCTCCTTTCTCCACCACTCTGCAAACGCACCTCCTGGTGCATTCTGGGTTGAGGGATTAAGTCCCCTTGAATCCTGGGGGATGAAGTCCACTTTAGTCCTGGGGTCCTCAGGAGGTGGTGGTCGCCGGGGCAGCATGAGGGGAGCCCCTCCGCAGATTTTGTTTTGAGTCCCCAGGGAGGTGGTCGTCCCCGCGCCTATATTTTGCACATTGCCCCAGGGACCAGACCCACCTGGTAGCTTATTAAAACAAAGAGCAGGAGCCCACACTTTTTTTTTTGGCTGGATTTGCACACCGCCTGTGAATCCCGTTGAATGTTTTTGAAAAAATGTTTTTGGGGGCCCTGGGGGTCCCTGTGGGACCCCCTGGCCTGCCTAGGGGGGCAGGGTGTTTCTACCCTACCCCCTTTTCTTTTTTTTAACCTTTTTTCTTGTGACTTGGTTCCACCAAGTCACAAGATGGCTGCCAACACTTCTCAGTTTGAAGTGTAGGCAGCCAATCCGGATCAAGCTCCTGCTCGGGATCGCTCGCGGATCCACCACGGTCACCAGATTTCAGTATTATTTATTTTTACATTTCTCAGGAACAACTGAATGGATTTAGACCATTTAAAAAAAAAGGTCACTTTCTGAACCAAGAGCTACCTTTCTGCCAAATTTGGTATAATTCCGTTCAGCAGTTTGGGCTGAAGCTTTGTATAATGTTTCCTATGGAAATTAACTTGGAGAAAACGCATTTTGGGACCCCACTTTTTTCCCGGCCCCCGCTCAGCGAATCACACGAAACTTACAAGACAGGAGCCGACCTGAGCAAAACATCAGTTTTGAAAAGTTCATGAAGTTTTGTCAAACAGCGCCAAAGATATGATATTGGCAAATCAAAAATCGCTTTTCCTATGGAAACTAGGTCCTAACCATAACTACCTACTGATGACCAGTAGGTAATATATATACATATATATATATTCACTTAAAAAAAACAAAGATTATAGGGACGTTATAGTTAGGAAACTAAATTCACTGAAAGAAACAAAGGTTACATGGACGTTACAGTTAGGCTCAGATTGTACATGCACAAAACCATCGATATTCAACAGTTATAGTTACCTGAGCTAAATATAACTTGCGTCTGCACAATGCACTGCTTATCACCTCACATATTACATCACCCGTGACATGGTTGGTAACATCACTGATCACATCACTGATGACATCTCAAATTATATCAATTCTGACATCATCCAGTGAGTGTTAGAGTCTAATAAAGGTTTTTGAGACTTAAAGATATATGCTAAGCTGCTGCATAAGTTAAATTAATGTTGTTTCTGTGCTAGTAATTAGTTATACTATTTCTAATATATCTTATCTGAGCAACTGTATGTCTTTCTGTATCAGTGTGTGGGTGGCTGAGTGAGTGGCTTTATGGGTGAGTGAGTGGCTTTGGAAGTGACTGCATGGGTGAGTGAGTGGCTTTGGAAGTGACTGCATGAGTGAGCGGGTGTGTGAGTGGTGGAATAGGTGATTGAGTGGGTGTGTGAGTGGCTGTAAGGGTGAGTGAATGGCTGTGTGAGTGGTTGTATGGGTCTGTGAATGGGTATGTGAGTGTTAGTGGGTGTGTGAGTGGTTGTATGGGTGTGTGAGTGGATGTGTGAGTGATTCTTTGGATGATGTCATCAGTGATGTCATTTGAGATGTCATCAGTGATGTCACTGACCATGTTATGTCACAGAGTCGTCAAAATTGAAAATTCTATTTTAACTGTATATGTCTGTCTATTTGTATTAATAACATTAGTGTGAGCGTGTACACACACACACACACACACACACACACATATATATATATAGTACCTGTATGTGATTTTAAAGATAGTTATTTTAGGAGTTTCGCAAATTTGCAAAACTACAGACAAAATCCATTAATTCATTTGATGACAAACTGAAACCTTAGCTTCTTATTAGATGGAGGGGGACCACACTCATGTTCAAACAAAAGGAAGGAAATAAGGTGCAATGGCTGCAGCATTAGAAAAAGCAGACCCTGCAGTTGTCCAGGAATAAGGTGAAGATGTGCCACAGGTTAAGAAAGAGAGTTTAGTGTGAAAGTACTACACCATTCCATCGGGTGAGAAAAAAGTGACTGCATGATTTGGGAAGTGCAATATCTGTGGAAGCAGCTGTTCATGGGACTGGCAAGAAATATTCCTATGAGACCAGTTCCATGTGGAAGCACCTGCAGAGTATACCTGAGACTACATACAACTGTCTAATGCAGACAAAGTCACAAGGTGCAGGATCATCGACCTCAATAGCAGCAATGCCACAGCCTTCTGCAGGTGACATGGACACCATTCCTGCTGTGTTTTAAAATTTCTAAATCTATCATTACACACTGGGTTGAATTCCACATGCCTGTGGGGCTAAACACTACCTCTGTGGCTGCTACATTTATGCAATCAACAGGCTTTTTTTTTGCCCAGTTTATGTTTATCTTTTCTGGACACTGAAGCGTGTTGCTTTTTCCAAATTCCTCTCCATCATCCCCTTTTCTTCCTTTGAATAAAAAACATACAAGTGTTTAAAAATTCTCCAAAAAACAGTTATTTTAGAACCATTCTATCTTCTAAAGCAAAGAGCTGACTACCTATTTTATTCTCTAGTAGATATGTGAGTGAATGAGTGTGTGAGTGACTGTATGAGTATGTGAGCGGCTGTATGGGTGAGTGAGTGTCTGTGTGAGTGGCTGTATGGGTAAGTGAGTGGGTGTGTAAGTGGCTGTATGGGTGAGTGGTTGGTTGTGTGAGTGACTATGGGTCACTGAGTCAGTATCTGAGTGGCTCTATGAGTAGCTGTATAGCTAAGTGTGTGGCTGTGTAAATACCTGTATGGGTGAGTGAGTGGATGTATTAGTGTCTGTATGGGTGAGTGAGTGGCTCAATGAGTGACTGTATGAGTGAGTGAGTGGCTGTGTGAGTGGCTGTACAGGTACATGATTGGTTGTGTGAGTGACTTTGCATGAGTGACTGTATTTGGGATTGATTAGCTGTTTGAGTGACTGTATGAGTGAGTGAGTGGCTATGTGAGTGGATGTATGGGTAACTGAGTGACTGTGAAATGCTGTATGGGTGAGTGAGTGGCTGTGTGTGTGGCTACTTGAGAGACTGTGTTAGTGTGTAACTGGATGTGTCAGTGCTTGTATTGGTGTTTGCCTTGGTGTGTAAGTGGCTGTTTCAATGTATCAATGGGTGTGTCATTCACTGTTTGAGTGTGTGCCTGGGTATGTCAATGGCTGTATCAGTGTTTGCCTGGGTATGTAAATGACTGTATTGATCTGTGAGTGAGTATGTCATTGGGTGTATCAGTGTGCTAATGGGTGTTATGGGTGTTTGAGATGCTGTATCAATGTTTGGATGGGTGAGTAACTGACTGCACCAGTGTGTACCTGGGTGTCTGAGTGGCTGTATTAGTGTCTGCCTGGGTATGTACACTGAGTATGTAATCTTATAGAACAGCACTGAAAGAAGCAATTATCAAACTACACTACTCTAATAGATGATGCTATAGATTTGTAAGAAAAGAAAAAAACATAAACGTGAGTTACCATTACAATTAATAAAATTGCAGAACATAGTAAAAATTTCAATTATGCATACCTTCATAATAACAAACAAATTACTGTCCATTTCTTATGCTGCAATGGTATGTTACATTAAAATTAAGCATTTAATTTCCCCTTTTTTTTCACTGTTCTCAGTTTCTATACTCATATACCATAAATAATACATTATTACAGAATCATCTTTGAATAGTAGGAAATAACAATCATAAAGATTATAGGAAAATGAACAGTATACTATGGGCCTGATTCACAAAGGTAAACTGAGATGCAAGTCTAACTTTACGATTTTCAGTATTCAAAAAGGGCATTTATGAGAAGTAAAGTTAGACTTTTGTCTCAGTTTTAATCTCAGTCAAACTTAAGGCAGAAACTGAATTTAGCTGAGACAAAAGTCTAATTTTAGTACTCATAAATCCCCTTTGTAAATATCAATAGTCATAAAGTTAGACTTTCTTCTTAGTTTACCTTTGAGAATCAGGTCCCATGCCACTACAATACAGCAAAACTTGGCATTCCCCTCACTACATATTTTTAAGCAAAGATTTTACCCATAATTCCACTACTAATGTAAAGAAATAGATCCTATAGATGAGACCTTTATCGTTAGAACTAGTTCTAGATATATAAGGCACAGTAGCATATGGAAAGTCTTATAAAGGCATTCTCCCTGGTAGGCTGCATGATGTCATAAATCCTGATTATGTACCTGCTACAACTACAATATTCTATTTTTGGAACTGTATTATAGCCTTATAGCCCGCCGTAGAGGGCTATATCGGTTATTAAAGGCCCGCTGCATCGTTAAAGGCCTGAGCCGAAGGCGAGGGACTTTAACAAGGCAGCGGGACTTTAATAGCCGGTGTAGCTCAGCTACGAAGGGCTATAAGGCTATTAGAACATTCTGCCACTAGAGGGCAGAATGTTCTAACAAATAAAAGAAAAGCTTCAGGCAGCGCGAAATATTGAAATCCCCTCAGGCTCCCTGAAGCCTTTGTTCACAGCCAGAGCTGTGAACAAAGAAGCATTGGAATGTTGGAGCTCCGGGCGTACGCCAGCAATTATAAGCCCGGAGCACTCCATTGTTTTCAATGGAGCTTCCAACATTCCAATGTTCTAATACTACTTAGAATATCAGTTCCAGAAACAAAAGGTAAGAATTTGGTAGCTTATCAGGCAGTCGTTTTTTGAATTTGAGGTTATCATTACATTCTGTCCATCCACTTTTACTTTTTACATAGACAGTGTGGTGAGCAGATGTGACACTTTCTCATGAAATATTATAGCCATGGTAGTATATGTAATTCCAAAAATAGATATTTGTCCTGCATTGAAATTTGTTGTCTCTGTTTCCATTTTACTTAAATCTGCTCTAATCATTATAGCATTAAAATATTATATTTTCCACTTCTTCGTAGACATTTGTTGACATGAGATCTTATCGACAATTTGAGCAGGTATTGATTTTTGTAGCTTGCTTGAACAATCTGTCCAAAGATACAGGGCCCGATTCACAGAACTAACTTAAGACAAAATCCTAAACTTACTACCATTTTGGTATTCACAGAAGGCACTTACTCATTTTGGTATTCACAGAAGGCACTTACTCATTTCGGTATTCACAGAAGTTAGGAGTCCTAACTTTAGGACTCCTAAATGCCTTCTGTGAATACCGAAAGTCTTAAAATTAGGATTTTCTCAGTTTAGTAGTAGTATAGTTAGGACTCCTAACTTTAGGACTCCTAAATGCCTTCTGTGAATACCGAAATTCTTAAAATTAGGATTTTTCTCAATTTAGTAGTAGTAAAGTTAGGACTCCTAACTTTAGGACTCCTAAATGCCTTCTGTGAATACCGAAAGCCTTAAAATTAGGATTTTTCTCAGTTTAGTAGTAGTATAGTTAGGAATCCTAACTTTAGGACTCCTAAATGCCTTCTGTGAATACCGAAAGTCTTAAAATTAGGATTTTTCTCAATTTAGTAGTAGTAAAGTTAGGAGTCCCAACTTTAGGACTCCTAAACTGAGAAAAATCCTAATTTTAAGACTTTCGGTATTCACAGAAGGCATTTAGGAGTCCTAAAGTTAGGACTCCTAACTTCTGTGAATACCGAAGTGAGTAAGTGTCTTCTGTGAATACCAAAATGAGTAAGTGCCTTCTGTGAATACGAAAATGGTAGTAAGTTTAGGATTTTGTGTTAAGTTAGTTCTGTGAATCGGGCCCATTGTTCTGCAATCTGGTAGTGTTAAATAAAGAAATAACTCTGAATAAATATCTGTTATTGATGTGAATGAACAACCTTCACACTCATGGTTCCATGAGTCCAAATAATTAATCAACATATATTTCTTCTTCTTCTAATACTCCAAAGACCTCCATTATAAACTCCTGTGCATCCTGTTGAATGGTTGGAGTAAACTATACAAATTCACTACACGGTCTTGAATGTGTGAAGCACACTGTCTTATAGTCCTATCACTACGTAAACGTTGCAACAAAGCACACAGTGCAGAACACAATCTCTTTTGTGGTTTCTGTTCACTTGCATATAAAAGATTAGATCATTGAAAGAGCACATTTAGAACAACATTTGCATAACAGTTGACACCAGAAAGGTTTGACAACTGGTAACCAAGAATATCTCCCTCATTGTCAATTGTTTTTCTCTTAACAGCCTCTTTGTGCTCTTTCTTTTTAACAATATTTCTAAGTCTTTTGTAAGGTGTTGCTTTGGACAGATGGTGTGTTTTAAAAAAATTGGATACTGTCCTAAATGAGGAGCATAAACACAACTTATCGATTGTACTCTTTAATTCAACTTAGTTCAGCACTTACTTTTTAATCAAATGCAACCATATACAAACCGGACAATATTCTCACTTGAGATAAGGCTACATATCACATTCCTTCCTTAATGACAGTACCCCACCTTTAACCAATGTTTAATCTACACTCCCACCTTGAGATTTATGACTAGTTACAGCGTAAGCTCAAGAAACTGGAATCTGTTTTCATCACACGTACAACGGCCCTTCCAATCTGCTTTCCGCTATCAAACTGATTAAATTTCATTGCTAGGAATTTTATCTCACTTCTGTTAGGAAAGCTGATGAAATCAATAATTTTACCCATAGTACCATTAAATATCCCTTCCTTAACATTTAAATTTCGGTGCAAAATGACTCTTCAGTTCTTGCAAACACTTAAACATAACTCCAATCCTGCAGTTTTTGTAACATTTCTCCAATGAATCCAATTTTGTTTGCAATTATTCATTTAGCAATACTGTGACGTCCTGGTGTTGCATTTTGTCTATTGCCTTCAGTTCCAAAATGTCTTCTTTCTGCAACTCCAGCAATTTGTTGATGGAAGAAAGACACTCTGCTTGTGTATTAGGCACACAATTGGTTTTCCTTCTTGAATGAAAGTGCACATTATCTTTGCTGGTGTCTTGTTTATTGCAAATAGTTTTTCAAGAAGACGACTTTGCTGCAGATTCTTTTCCTCTTTCCAAAGAACACCCACTCTGATATCTTTCAGAATATTCCCATCTTCAAGGTCAGATGCTTGTTGCAAATTCCTAAGTAAATCTTTGTATTCAAAGTTTAACCAAATATTGACATTTCCAATACATCCCAAAGAATTCCAATTTCATCATGGAGCAGTGTTTTGAACACAGGCTGTCCTTTGACTGGTGTAAGTGGTAGGAGAGTGAAGAACACAATCAAGTGTTTTCCTCCAAATAGTTCATCATAGTCTGTCCCTAGAATCTGTTGCATTCTTAAGTGTACAAAGGCAAGCATTAAGTTTAAGACCATGCTAACCTCATCAATAATTAAAGGTTTTAAATTCTTCAGTACACTTGAGACTTCATGAAGTGCTTCACCGGATAAATGTTGGTACTCCAGTTTGTTGTCATGTTCCACAGAAGGCATATAGAAAGGGCCTCATTTGTAGCATTGTAGTGTAGGGCAGAACTGCAAGGCACCTTACGGTGCTTTCCTATGCCAAAAAGAAAGGGCAGGAATGCACCGTATTTAAGTAATACAGTGCATCCCTGTCCTCTCTGTCTGCATTGTTGCCATTTTGGCAGCCCACACTAGCACCATTGTAGGCACCCTTGCACCATGGTGCAAGGATGCCGCCATTGCAGGCAGGATTTATTTGTGTAGGAATGGGCACCGTCCTTCAAAAAAACAATCCTATGAGGTACTTTCCTATTTTTCTATGTGTGCTGCAGAATGCAGCACATATGGAAAGAGCAAAAAACAAGGAGAAATAAACATATTTCTCCTCGGTACGCACCTGTTCAAAAGGCGAATGGATTTGATGCTTCCTCAGGTTTAGATCGCTTTGTAAATCTGAAGCAGCGTCAAATTCCATGAGTGTTGCGTGGGAAAACCCACTGCAATGGCCATGGAATGCCTCCCCAGGACAGAGTAAAGCAACACAGTGATTTGCACTGCATCGTCTTACTCACAGGATGGCTTTGCGTGGCTTCATAAATCTTTAAAAGAGCCCTGCATCACACATGCACCCCTTTACGTGTTGCAAAAGTGACACAGGGCTCTTATAAATAAGCCCCTAATTTCATTTCTATTGTGTGCAGCTATTCCAGTGGGTGCTGTCACTACACACAACAAAGTACACTCTGTAGTCTTTTGTAAGAAAGCAGTGAGAACTTGTAATAAAAGAGTTTGCTGGTGTGTGCCAGATTGGCCACTGACATACAGCAGTATTGGTTTAATTGATGTACATGTACACTCTTTTTTGTCATGGAGGAATCCATGCTTAACTCTTTCTTTCACATCCATGTATATTTATTTTTGCTGATTGTTGCCTTAGTTTGGCTTCCACCCTCCTCAACCAAAAACCCAATTTCTCACACCTGTACCCTGGTCTTGTTAACTTTGGGTTGTGGAAATACCACTTCTACATCAAGGGCACTCATAATTTAGCCCTTAGTATCAAGAAAAATAACTACTTTAATATATGGTACATCCCTACTGGTAGGTAACTGGGGCTATATATAATAGGCCTAGCTCTGATTGCTTCTGTGACAACATGATTTGTTTTTAACATCCGCACACATGAAAACATAAATGCCAAATTATCATTAGCAACAGCTCAAACTCCATTCTTCTCATATGAAGTCTGCATATCTCTCTCTAGTTCAATCAACTGCAAAGACAGCCTTTCAAAAAGCAACATTTTCTTCACTTTTCATACATCCAGAAAGGCTTTCCTTGAATTCAAATAGCAGCAGAACATGAATTTTAAAGAATGACAAAGTCCTAATATTAGGGCTGTACCAGAACTTAACTAATTTTATTCAAAGCAAATGTTGGAATCTTTAGAAAAGACACAGGGCCTCATTAAGGAACCATCGCTCCTGCACTGCCAAACCTGTTGTTGAACCGCCCACCAGATTAGGAGAGGTCTTGTGTCTCGTGGGTGGTTCTTTGGCGTTCCTATGGTGTTGGCCATGAAATAGGCACCACCATGGGAACATCAAAATCAGTACCTGCATGGCATGGACTGCTGCAGTCCATGCTGTGCAGGTACTGGGGTACATGCACATGGGGGGCACAACATGTGCCCGCCTGCATGCACCCCATGGCCCTGAGGCAACAGGGGGGCCCTGGGAGGCCCCCTTTGTTTCCTCTCCGCCACAGTTTTCATGGCAGTGCAATAGATGTTTGATTGTTTCTTTTTGTATTTGCTTCTAATAAAATTATTTTGGCAGTGTAAGATGCTACACAACAAATAACAAATGACTATTTTGCATAGTTTGTTGTGGAAAATTGTAAAAACATTAGTATTAGAAAATAAAAAATAACTGGGATGCACATTCACATATAGAGAAAAATAAGGTATCTGCTGCCTATTTACATTATCAGTAGCAAACAATCAAAAAATGCAACACCAACTTGTCACTCACAACACATATTTCTACCAAATGTGAATTCCCTTTTAAAAAGTGCTATACAATAACTACTGTAATGATAACGTGTGTTAGCAATGGCCTGAAGTGAGGCCAATCAACACAAGGGGGGGGGGGGACAGATTAAAGTATTTACAAATATTTATATAATAATATCCCTGTAGAAGTTCTTCACGCACTTATAAATTCCATTCTCAAAGGTAGGGGCATAGCTCGACCACTACTCCAATCAAATCTTTTATTTGGGGAGTTCTCTGCTGGGATGAAATAGAAGTAGGCACACTTAGGGGACTATTACAATCTCGGTCGGAGGCTTTCCAACCGAGACAATCAGTTTCAATTCTGACTGCCTAATAACATGTAGGAGGTCGGAATTTAAACCGGGCGGTCATTCAGGTTGGATTCTGCCAGGCTCAAGGAGCCCCTTGGCCAGTGGGAGACTGGTCCATAATCCAATGGACGGCGTTTCCGCCATTGGGATGAAGATGCTCGGTTTCCATCAGGTTTTCCATGTCGGGTTTTCTGACATGGAAACACTGTCGGATAGCCAGTTTGGGGGCCCTGGCAGGGCCTCCTTCTCTTTGCCGCCTCTGGTTGGGGACCGAGGGGTCACCTATGGGAGCTTGTGCTACAGGCCGGTTTACGGCTGTAGCACAAGTTTCCATAGGGAAATATGATTTGGTGCGGTTGAATCATAATTAGGTGGTCGGGACCGCCAACTGGAGATCAGTCGGTCCCAATTCCACGATGATGTTGGTTAAAGGCAACTCCGACCGACATCATAATCGGCGTCAAAGCATGATGTTTAGATGTAAATGTGGCATTGGCAAGGTGAAGTGACAGAAAAATTAGAAATATCCAGGGATAGCATATTTTGCATTTGTATGATTACACAAAATGTCAGCAAAGTTGTGTGAAATGATGTGCAATTATGCTAAATACAAATCTGTCATTTTGTGCTGTATATTATTGCAAAAGTGTCCTTGCGTCAAATTGTGATACAGGGATGCATTTCGCTAAAACATTAGTGCACAAAAAAAGCTTCTCAAACAGCATCTGCTCAGTTTCTGTTCTTCCTGGGAGTTTGCAGTATCTGCACATTGCTTGTAATTACACAAACGGGTATAACTGGGTAATTTTTTAAATGTCATGTAACACACATAGCACACAATTCCTGAAACAACACAGCTTACAACAATGTAATTTCAATTTCACCCAGCCCTAATAATATCTATTACAACTTCATAGAAAAAATGGGAAAAATAGGGAGTGGCCTAGAGAGGGAAATGCAAACACAAAATACATCTACCATTTCTACTCTTGAAGTACTACTGCCCAAATAGACTCAGATCTGTTCCAGTCAACCCTTGAAGAAGCAACACTCATGACCACTCCCAGGAACTGGTAAGCCATCACACTTAAAGCATTGGAGGCAGCAAATGACACTGCCTACACAAAGACCTACAGCTAAAGGAATATTAAACGAAGCAAATGTGACATTGCAGACAGCTGTGCAAATCTCACAGTAAAATATTTTTTACAAAGTAACATTTAAAGAAACATAACAGATGCACATAACTTTAAAAATTAACTAATTTGCAAATTGGTGGTAATGAATTTTTAAAACAACGTAATTCATCACACATCTAACACTACTCTCACTCAAAGACACACCATAACTTAGTACATATCTCAAACCTTCAAACACACACACACACAATGACACAATACAGTGTGACTCCACAATGCCTCACAACACAAAAGGCAGAAGGCAGATCCTAGGGTGTGAGCTGTATTTATGTGCTTTGATTTGTGATGATTGTCAGGTGTGTATTATTTTTTTGGGGTGATGTCAGTTTTCCTGTTTTTCAAGTCGCAGTTCTGCATATCACGGGTGGAACTCTCGGTTTATACTATGTAGAACTATATTTGGCCATTTACACCTAAAATATGCCTTTAACTAGTAGTAAATGTACAGCTGTGTTTTCTGTTGTACATTTCCCCATCCCCTTATGTAACAGGGTGGAAACATGTATGCCTAAGGATATACACACATCTGCACCCTCTTTTTGTGAACTTCAGCTAGGTGGAGATTTATGCCCACTTGCAGCCGCGGCCCGTGCAGGTAAGAGAAGTGTGGCAGTGGGGCTTGGTGGCGGGGGGGATTTCAACAGATGCGATGACCAGGGAAAATTCATTATTTATTTAATTTTCCCTGGTCATCGGCCGTTGAAATCCCCCCCACCCGGTCCCACTGCCCCACTGCTCTTACCTGCACGGACTGCAGCTTAGTGAATTACCACCACAGAATTCACCACATGTGCAAAAATGCATGCACAAAGCAGGGCACTAGGAAGGAGCATGATGCAACAATACTTTTGAAAATATGCCTTTCAAGACACAATCCACATTGGCTCACTCATTAACAGCCTAACAGTTAAACAATGACAGTGCACAATCGGCACTGCAACAAATTAATTTTTGCATAAAAACATTATGAGATGGTGCTAAAAATACAAGTGGGAGATATCCTTATACAGCTATTGAGTTTCTGCATCATGAAAATCTAGCCTTTATATTGCTTTACTGTTTAGGTCTGTTGTTATGTATGGCTCTGAAGAGAGCTACTAGCATGATTAACTGGATTCAAATCCAGTCACTCATTGTTATGTTGTTGCTACAGTTGTTAACAAAAGCTGTTAAAAACTATTGCTAGAGTTGCTAGGTCATAAAGGAATTCCATTCTGGTCTGGTTGGGCTCTCTAAGAGCCTGTCAGAGCAGCGCTGGAAACCAGGGAGCACAACTTCTGTAAAATAGGGCTCAGAAAGTTGTGGGGTGAGTACATTTTGGACATGGAACAGAGGCTATGTTGTGTATGGCTTCCCCATTACTCCTCTGCCCCTGTGTGGTAGGTGAATGCTGAGGCAGGTTATTTTAGGAGCCATGCATATCATAAACTTAAAGATGGGTAAAAAGTGTATTCCAGTAATGTGTTTTCACCCTGTGTTCTAAGTGCTCGAGCTTCACTCTTGTATTCTATTTAATGTCACTCAGACATTAGAACCCCTCTGTGAAACACCCGACTGTAATTCACTGGTACCCATCTATAATTCTTTATATGAGGCCAAAGAAGAAAATGCATAAATCAATAAATCATTGGCTCAAAAAATAAAACACCTCCTCTTCAGTTTCTAATAAACACCTTAAACCATGCAGAGATGTATTAGAGGCAATCTCTGCAAAGAACATTGACTTTATGAATAGCACTTTTTCACACATCTGATTGGTTGTTGATACAATACATGGAGAGAGTTGAAACTTACATGGTCCATTCTCCATGACAGCTGAGGTCAAGAGACTGGAAGTTATAGGTATACAGAATGATTGGCAACTTTGAAGGTCAAACCTCAGTTTCGCCACCTGTGCAAGCACGTGCAGAAGGAAATGAACCCAAGACTTGATCATGCTATAAGACTATTGCAGGACTTCTGAGAAACTTTGCAAAGTCCTACTTGTCACAACATGCGGCTCACCTTAATAACATACAGAGCACAACAATGCATACTTTCTAGACTGAAGCTTGTGACTACATCACACATATAATGGGCAGATGCCATATCAACACCCCAAAAAAAGGCCTGCTGGGACTAATGCCGTGCCCCAAGACAGACAATGCTGGAGGTAAGTTTATAGACCTGGCTCTCACCTTGGCAGGCCAAGTGATCATGATGCGTTGGAAAGCGGTCTCTCCTCCTCTGACATTGGCCTGGAAGCATGAGCTTCACTGCTGGACATGAGTCGAGGATGATCAGATGTAGCGGCTGCGCTATCAGGCTGGCAGGAGGACACTGATCACAGGGTGGAAATATTAGTGGCACAAGAACCCAATTTGGACTTGCCCCCACTGTGACTGACGGCCGCTCAACCATGCTTCTATTGAACCTTGGGCGGGCCTGCTATGGGCAGCACCTACGGGCAATAATGCTGATCCCTGGGCACCCACCGCAGTTGGCACCCCCCAATGTGCTCCCAGCTACCCCGACATGGTCACACACTGCGATACACACCTTACCCCTACCATGGTCTACACATCATCATCTGCTGTCTGAAGCTTCATTTCTTTAATTATGTTTTTTTTATATATATATATATTTGCCATTTGCTTAATTGACCATATCTCCTGTGGTCCCTGCCTACCCTGTTTAAGGTTTATAACTACAAGGCGCATTAAACACTGCTTTGGTATGTACATGATCCGAACTGTTGTCTGACATGGTATGCAAAACATTCAATAAAGAACAATTTTGGAAAAAAAGAATGTATGTAAGTTTTGCTCAGTGGTTTTGGAGCTGTCTGAGTGAGACTGTGAGTTTGAGTCTCCGTGAGTGTGTTTGTGTGTGTGTTGTTTGTGCGTACCTGTGTGTATGTGTGTGTACACACATGGACTGAGCACCCTCAAAGGGGCGCAGAGACAGTACCGTGTATAGATGTTCCCATTTAGCATTCGTCAAAATCGTATTGTGCCAAAATCTACAGAAGCATAGTATTTTCAAGTTACATATCAAAACACACCTCACAGAATGCTGCACATGTTCGCAAACTCTCAAATGTATCCTTTAGTTCTACTTATGCATATCATGAACCCCTTATCATTTTTATTATCTAAATTTCTTCAGAAAAACGTTTTTAATTTTACTAAACGTTTTGGTCAACGTGCCCATGATGTTAACATTCTCCAAGAACAAGAAGTTAGATGAAAGAGGGGCCATGTGTCAGGGCGATAGGGTTCATACAGAACAGCAAATCTTTCAAACCGCAGTGTGGAATGCTTCACCCATCATATCCCATCTCTTATAAATAAAAAAGTCCCATCTGCAGAATTTATTAGCAGCTGTGCAGTCCATTTATGACATCTTTCCGAGTTCTAGCATCAGTGTTTCCAGCATTATTTGTTGCCTCCGGCTCCAAATAAAACGTATTACAATTGGACAAACATGTTCTAATGATAATTAACATGGTTCTGGTGATCTAAACCATAATTTACCAGCTAAGACATACTCAAGTTACCCCAGTGGCTATTATCCTAAATCTCTATCAATTTCCACCTGATTACAAGCTTCCTGATGAACCTTTGTGCTGAAATAGTTCAACTCCCTACTAAAAAAGTACACAGCACTATGCAGCTAAAAGTAGCATTAAAATTACCAGCATTTATCTGTATTCTGAAAATGACATCAAATAAATTTTTGGCAGTAAAAATCCGTTTTCCGAAACTGCCATAGAGCAAGCAAAAAATAATGAAGCCCTCTCTGCGTAAACAAAATACAATGAACCTTTTAACACCGTGCTTCAGACACTTTCTCCTCACCATATGTGTTCTGGGAGCTAATTTTCTTTGGAAGAATAAAAAGATGAGCTAGAAGGCAAGGGAGTTTCTCCTCTTCAAAATGTCAGGAGGTTTAACTTGTGCTAATGAGAAACATTATCTTACCAAAGAGTGCATGCTGTCCCGATTTCCACTATGAAAGAGATTGATTAATACTTAGCTAATTGTTACATGCAAATAGGGATTAGGCGAATTCTCGTTTCCGCACATATCAAAGACTGTAATTTAGATCTTTACTTAGATTGAAATCTTCTTCCATTTTTGTTCAGGGTAATCATCTTCCTCTTGTTCAAAACAAAATATCAAAGCAATTTTATAATTAGTCCATATGCACATTGTTAGAAACGGGGGTCTCTAGTTGGCAGTGGTATGGACCCTTCCTTCTAGTCAAGGTAAGGGAGTTGCACACCCAAGATAAACCCTGCTCACTCCCTTGATAGCTTGGCACAAGCAGCCAGGCTTTTCTCAGAGGCAATTTGTGAAGCATTTGTATGAAACACATAGAGTAACACAGTGAAAAGAATGCAAGACCAAAACGGATAGTTTTAGCAAAAGTTTAAGCACTTCTGTCCATAGAACTCTATGGTTGCGGTGACTTTAGCACAAAGTACCTTTAATGCACTATAATCCAAGATGAAAATCAGCAGCAAAGGAGAGAAGTGCTGGAAAACACAGCGATGCATCGATTCTGGAGTCCCATGGGAATGGAGGTGTCAGTTCTGCTGCACGCAGAAGATGTGTTGAATCGATTCCTTACTGCGAAGAGAAGCAATGTGTAGAAATCTGAAAGCGGGTCCTTTCTGCAGGGAGATACACTGGAAACTTGGCGAACAAGTGCAAAGCATGGGAAATCCGGAAACACTGGGGTCGATACTCCCAGCTGCGAACAGGCACTGAGTCGATCTTTCGGCCGAAGCACGGTGATGCGAGAGTTTTTCAGTAACACAGAGAGGATGTCTCGGACGTCAGAGAGATGGTGCTCAGGACTTGGGCTACTGCTAACTTGGAACCACGCGAATCATCATGGCGTCGATTCCCCCTGCAATGAACAGGCGCTGCATCGATCCTTTGGCCGCAGTGATGCGTTGGTTTTTCAACTGAACTGTCCTGGCTCCTGACACAGTATAGGGGGGTGGAGACAGCGTTGAGAGAGGACAGGCACAGCTCTATTCAGGTGTCAGTCACAACTCCTCCCACCACTTTAGCTCAGGAAGGCCCATGAGTCTAAACCAGGCATTTTTTCGACAGGCAGGCAGATGTTACAAGGCAGCTTGAATGATCACCTATGGGAGAGATAGTCCTTAAAATTGTGAAAACCCAAATTGGCAGCATTTCACTATTAATACATGTAAAACACACCAGTACATAGCCTACCCTCCACATACACCTTGGGCTTATTTTAGGGGTGCCCTACATTTAAGAGAGGAAAGGATTGGGCCTGGCAAGTGGGTGCACTTTTCAGGTCGACATGGCAGTTTAAAACTGCACTCACAGACACTGCAATTGCAGGCCTGAGACAAGCTTACAGGGCTACTCATGTGGGTGGCACAACCAGTGCTGCAGGCCCACTAGTAGCATTTGATTTACAGGCTCTGTGCACACCCAGTGCACTTTACTTGGGACCTATCAGTAAATCAAATATGCCAATCATGGAAAGCAATCATAATCACAATTTATACAGGGAACACCAGCACTTTAGCACTGATCAGCAGTGGCAAAGTGCCCAGAGTACACAAACCAGCAAAACGAAGTTAAGCATACAGTCAAAAACACAGGAGGTAGAGGCAAAAAGACAGGGGAAAGAACGCCAAGGATGCCAGGTCTAACACACGTCTTGAACATTAGCCAATTACAATTTAAGAAAATCCATGCACTAAAGGCATTTTGGAAGAAACCACTCCAATACTATCCCTATGCACATATATGGCCGAATTCTTTATGGTCGAGCTTAATTGGATCTGATAGTTGAAGCCTTACAGGATTCCCTGTGTGTTGTTTTAACAAAAATGGTTTATTGTCATTTTCTGAACTACATCTGCATGTGATTTAGTATCAGAAGTTCAGTCAAGTTTACCAGCCATCAAGTTTAGAAAAAAGAAAACAAGCGGAAACTATTTTTTTAGGTCATTATAGGATGAATTACTACTTTAATGTCATGAACCACTTGGTTGCCTAAATATTGGAGCAAGTGAAGAATGAGAGATTACAATTTTACAAAAATAGTATATTTTGCTCGCCCTACACTGGTTTCTGTCAAATCAACAAAACACACGAATGTCATGAACAAAAGACCGGTTGAGTTTTAGAAGCAAAATACTTTGGCTAGAGAAATACCTTTCTAGTCTAAACACCGTCTTGTGGCAATGCAAATGTGCACTTCCATGGAAAACAGTTTTGTAAATCCCCTAAAGTGTGCAGAATCTGCCATCACCCTCTGTTTCCCGGCGCCCAAAGTTAAAGTTAAGCGGGCAGAGGATGGGGAGCGCATGTGTCACGGTTGCATTGGCATGCCAAGAGCTTACAAGAATATTTTATTGTACATATGGGATGTTTCAGTACTGAAGGTACAATTCAAAAATGCTATTTGTGCACATCAGTTAAGATTATAGCCAGGGGCTAGCCACTATGTCCAAAACAGGACCTACTCCTCGTCTGAGTTGCATGAGTTAAAAAGGTTGGATTGCAAATCTCTCTTGAGCTGGAATCCAAATTAAAGAAAATAGAAAAGTTGTCTGGCAGGCCTGTCTCTAGATATAGCTCATAAGCTATCTGCTAATCACAGCAGCTGAGCGCTAGGTAAGGCAGACAACTCCCTGCAGACTAAGGGAGCTAATGTGGTTTATTTAAACACTCGCTCCCCAGCAAAATATAGAATGGAAATCTACGAGTATAATATACACCATAAACCCGATTTGTTATTATTAACAGAGTCGTATCCAGAAATAGTAGAGACAATCAATCCCTGAAGGTTACTTTATCCTCCATGCTAACAATAAGGGGAACAAGAGGAGCATTGGGTGTAGCAGACATTATAAGCAAACAACTACAAGCAGCTCAGCTTCAGTGTAATTGTTTAGAGTCTGTGGACTTCTTAATATTTAAAGTTCCCTGATATGCCTACAGGTTTATTGCCCCCCCCCTTACTACATGCCTCTCTTTAATGAGCAGATGTGTGAGCTGATTTGGTCCTTGGCTTTGCAATATTCCCAATAATTAGTTCTTGTTGATTTCAATCTGGGATCCCACTTACAAGGCAATAACAGCAAAGGGCAAGGTTTTTAGGACTCTATGTTGAGGCTGATTTTTCAATAGCATATCTCAGAAGCCGCTCACACCAAGCGACCACAGGTTTGATGTAGTATGATTGGGACATCATGGGTGTGATCTCTACTCGTCCCGCACCCGTTTTTATAAAAAAAGCGTGTCAGTGACTGACACTACGCCCGCGGCAGTTTGACTGAGAAAGCTGACTACGGAACCTTAAAAGACTCGTCCCACAAGGAGAAAAGTTGGTGCAACGCAACGTTAACGCTTTATTTATAAAAACGGATGCGGGACGGGTAGAGATCACACCCATGATGTCCCAAGAAATGAATCACTGGGAACAACATTAAAACTGAGAGGAACAGCCTGACAATTTACAATATTGGACTTTTCAATCTTCTAGATCGGCTGATCTAGACTACGACTGAGCTTGCAGGTCCTGATGAGAACTCCGTGATTGGAGGGGGTTTGAAACGCGTAGACCTATTTCTTTTTGGGACATAAGAATTGAGAACTATTTCAATTGTTTGATATAGTGGATACAATGTATAACATATTTCTATGGCTTGGATTGAATTAATTTAAGTTTTTTGTGATTGTGAAAAAAAACGTCATTTATATTTGAAAGGATTTGTGATGTGAGTGTGTTGGATGATGCGGTGAATGACAAGAACAGTGAATGAGAATGTGTGGTGATGTATGAAAATGGTGGTATGGGTGTTTTAAAAAAGAAAAGAGGGGTAGGTTATTGTTTTTGAAGTAGGAGGTGGTAGTAGTTTTGTGTCAATATTTTTTTTAAAAACTATTTGTGAAGGATTATGTAAAATAAACAAAAGAAATTTCTTGATTAAATCAGACGGAAAAAGAGGTCTGTGGTACATGTTGTTTATGTCCCCTTGTAAATAAACGAGAGAAAACAGGTATCAGTATTGACAGTTCTGCTGTTTTTGTTTCAATGGAGGCTTGGCCTTACTGATTCGAGCCCAAACCCAGTTTTGGTATTGGTAATACAAGACAGGGCATTGCATTGGCCGATCAGACACAATCGGTCAGACTGGGATCTTTTACCTCCCAGGCTAAAAAACTGGAATGTAGGGTCTCCTATGGGCTCTGTCTGTCTCATTTCTTTAACCTTTATATAAATCCCTTGATTAAGGAATTATTTAACAGAGGCACTAATATGTATAATTATGCTGATGATTTGTAGCTAATATTTCATCTGGATGACACTCATTTAACACTTTCAGGACATCATGAGATGTATTGCTCATTAGATGGAGCTAAACCAGTTCAAATTAAACACAGACAAGAGGGAAGTAGTCTTACTTAAACTCAAATCATGTGCTTGGAATGTACACTATTGGCCTAATAAATTAGGCCCACTCCCATCCCCCTCAATGGTTGCCAAGAGTCTCGGGGTAATGATTGATGGGAATCAATAATACAATTCCAAGTGAACTCTGTGTTGTCCAAATGTTAATTTCTTCTAAAAATGTTGATAAAACTAGCTCCTTCCATGACCATTCAAGCATACAAGAACATTTTTATAGAATGCATTCTATCCAGGCTGGATTACCCAAATGTAATTTAGGACAGTTTACCGGACACTGTTTTGCACAGCAGTCAAGTGATATGGAATGAACCAGCTAGGCTGGTTTCTGGTGTCCTCAGACATATGTGCTACTCCTCTCTATAAAAAGCTGCACTGGCTTCCAGTTAAACAACTGATACAATTCAAACTCTGTTATACTGTCTTTAAGAGCATTAAACAACTTCGTTCTAAAATTCGTTTCAGATCAAATAAAAAAAATATGTTTCTCTACACAACATTAGATCCACATACACCAACTCATTAACTGTTCCAAAATACTGGAAGAGCAGATCAGGAAGCCAAAACTTCTTGTTTTAGCTCCTACTAGTTGGAATCTCCCACCAATGACAATCTGCCAAGCAACGGATGCTCTCTCCTTTTGGAAAAGTATGAAGACCTGGCTTTTCGAACAAGTGTATGAGATCTAACTGAGCTCACCTATGACCCTCTGACAAGTCTGTAATCCAGCGCCAAGGGACCTATGGGGAATGTGCACTTTATAAGTTCCTTTTAACATAATACCATTTCTATGAGTTCCTTTTATTTTTTTTCCCGGAGTTTTATACAGTGCAAACTTGACTCGAAGGCGTCAGGTATCAGAGCGCTTTACATGAGCATCAGTTGCGTTACATAAGGACACATTCCTTTCTGTTCGGGACAGGGAGATTACGTGATTTGCCCAGAATCACAGTAGTTACCGAGACTCGAAACTGGTTCCCCAGATTTTAGGTCAACCGCCCTAGCCATAAGGCTACATTCTCTCCCCACAGAAGGTGATATTACATTAATAACAAGCATTGGCATAGCCAATAGGTCTCGCTTTTGGGACCTTATAAGTGTTTAGTTATCCAGCACAATATCCTTGGTGCAACAACATCAAGTGTTGCATGGCTAAGCACTTATATAGGTCCCAAAGGCGAGACCTATTGGCTATGCCAATGCTTGTTTCCCCTGTGAGGTAAGCAGCAACGGAAAACCGTCCTTTACCAAAACAAGTCGCCTAACAGAAGAAAAAATAAAAGAGTTTGCCCTCACCCACTTCACAAAATAACATCAGGAGTGCAAGTAGAGTGCGTTAAAATACAGACCAACCTCCCTTTTCCACTTTATGTGGACTAGCCAGCATGTATGTGAATTTAACCCCTTGAGTGCCCCGCCCTTTCCACGCCCTGTGCCGGGCGTTTCATTAGCGGGCGGGGCTCATGACGAGATAGTCTCGTCATGGGCACAGCGCAACCGTGGCCCATGACGAGACCATCTCGTCATGGGCACTCAAGAGGTTAAGACCATCAACAATTACATTAATGGCGAGAGAGAAAGAAAATCCACACCAATTAGAGACTAGAGTCAATTTATTGAACATTTTACCATCCGTCTAAAGACAAACAATTGAGGGTACTACATGCTGTAGTAAGATAACACATAAAACTGATTTAGCAATCATTCTGATAGAATTTGACACTGACTGCTGGCGGTGTAGTGTTCTAAATCAATAATATGCATAGACCCTCATTTTAATATGTGACGAAATATTGGGAACAGGACCAAACGGTTTGTGCCTGATCCCAGCATTCTGAGATGTGCAGTAATAATGCACCCCTGAGGTATTTCCTTGTGAAAATGTCACCAGGTAATGCCTGCATGTGTAAAAATGTATATTGTGAGGTACGTAATTGGATGTTACTCCAATTCCAACCTCAGAGTAAGAAAATACCAAGAGCGTTGGAGAGATATGCAAACTGCATATACTGATTAACTTATCACAATGTTTACTGCAAGAAAAACCCTGGCAACACTTACTGTCAATTGACAGTCATTCAACTGTAAAACGAAGAATGTACACAGATGTTAAGTACACAGTATTGTTCTCCAACGGTGCATGCTTTTTGTGGACACCCTCTATCTAGACTGACAAGGCAAGATAAAAATAAATGACATAAAAAGCTGAAACAAATATTGGCAAAGTCAACAGATCTTGCCAATTCTTGTCTGCGCAAAGTTTTGGTTTTGTCAATGCCTGTAGATTGTCTTCATAAGGCCAATACCGGTGTCGGGCCGTTGTGTACTTCGGAAAAAGAAATGAACTTTTGCAAGATGGTCGTGGTACTGTGTGAAGCAACATCTAGGTTCCTTTGGCTGTTTTGAAAACAAATAAGACTTCAAATTTCAGGGCGACGCTGTTGCCATTGACTGTGCTTGCAACACAATTCAACAAGCACTGGCAAAGCCAGAAGCTAAACGGCTGAGAGAGGGGCCCCATCCTGCACAACAGAGCACCGAGCTGTGAAGAGGAGCAGACTGAACTGTTGCACAGGGAAGAGGATCCCCCTATAACCATCACCCTATCACAACACCCAGTCGGAACATAATGTCAAAGTCATGCAGACTTCCTTACATTAATTAAACAACAAAAGAGTGACAAGGGAAAAAAAAAAGCACGGGCAAAAACCAAAAGGAATTGTTAAAAGAACTTGTTAAAAGAACCCTCACTCACCAACCTAGTTGGTGACATGCTTCATCATCGGGTTCCCACCAGAGAGGCCGAGTGCCTCTCTGGTGTGCTGCAACGCCTGAATTACAGCGGAGCTGGTTTTTGAATGTGAAAGGGAGTGGAGTTAAAAGGTAAATGGTTTTAACCATCAACTAATTTAATATCGGCAAACCAAAGACCAATAAAAACGTGAGTTGGACAAGATCTGGTTTGTTAGGTTAACCAGAGCTCAACCAATTTGTGATAAGGTCGACATGTTTCTGCTTAAATTGCCCAGTTGGCTAAGCTTTCATCAGGACCACAAGGGTCTCCACGGCGGTATGCGCACGCTAAGGCGCACCCTAACCTGTGGAGATCAAAATGGTAAAACTCACGGTTTTACCGAATAGCCATCCTATTATTCCGGGGCTAAGAATGTCTGAAAAAGAAAGAAGACAGACGTAACATATACAAAAACATAAAGAGACATAATTTCGTCGATTACATTGATTTGTCTTTACTCGTTTTAGTGGATAGGTAATTTGATAATCCCGTGCTGTGGAGCGGGAGTGGGTGTCCAAATAGCAATTGTAGCTCAAAACGCCCAAATACGAGTGATTACTCGTCGCACGGAAGGGACTCATAGAGATATCAAGGTGTTTCCATAAGACCCTGTGTACTACTTGTGCCTGCGTTCGATTACATTATGTGGTGTCAGGGTAACAGACAAAGTGCAATCGTGGTGGCTATTTTGCCACTGTGTATGCCGTAGGAATAGCAAACTCTTGAAGTGATAGGCATGCTGAAAACAAGCGTCTGAGGTGTTTGCCAGGCGCCGTTTGCTCCAGAGCATGTCTAGCGTTTAAAATTACTAGTGAAAACAGCTGCATGGATAAAAAGGGTTAATCATCTTACTTAAGTACTCGATGTTACTAACATCATGGGTCCGGGAGGGGGGTAGTGAGCTATAGTTTCTGCCAAAATGAAAGACAAAAATTAAAATGTTTTGATCTGTTAAGAAAGGTAAGTTGAAACGAAACTAGTTTTTTGCCAAGGAATGGTTCCCCAACTTACTTCCATGCTCGCACACTCCCGCGGTCAGCCTCGATCTGTCCTCCTCGGCCCGGATATTAGTGAGTGAATGGGGAACGCGGAAGTAAATACTCCCTGGTTCCCGTCACGTGGTTTTTTTGGCGTATGGGTGTGCTTGATGCATTCCAAAGAAGGGGGTGTGTATAGAAAGTTAGTGAGCGCGTTCGTATTGGTTCTTCCTTTGTAAAGGGTAAATTGAACCAGCGTGCTTTATTCTCCAGGCTTACAATGCTCAGAATAACCGTGATGTTGGTTAACAAGATTGCTTATAAAAATTCGCCGATTGGAAGGGAACCTAATAATGTAAGGTGCATAAGTCATGCATGTATAGAAAGTTGGTGAATGCGTTCATTTTGGTTTCCCTCTGTCATGGAGATTTTAAACTGGCGTGCTTTATTCTACAGGTTTATAATGCTCACAATAACCATGATGTTGGCTTCTGAGATTATTAAAGTGAAAATACGCCGATTTTTAAGGGGGGAATGAAACGCAAGGGGCATATTCCAAGTTATAACTGTCTATGGACAAGCCTTGTCACCATGATGTTGGAAAATTTCGTGACAGGGAAAAATGGCAAATCAGAGGCTTTTAATAGAATAAGAGCTACACGGAGGCTATTGAGGTTATGCCGCCAAATTGGCTGGGTTGGATCTGCAATTCAGTGTTTTAATATGGAGCTCCATGGGATATTGTCATTCAGACCCTGAAGATGAGTCGATAAACGATAGATCCAACGTTGTTCTTTTTCGAATAATAACTGTTGGGTATTTGGTCCAGGCTTCAGTTTCTCAATGATTGTCCACTTCATGTCGTTTGTTGTGTGGTTTAGCAGCAAAAAATGTTCAGTCAGTTTTGTACTCAGCATGCGACACCGAATGGTGCTGCGATGTTCGCAGATGCGTTGTTTAATTTTTCTACTTGTCATGCCGACATATTTCAGTCCGCATGAGCAAGTAATTAAGTATACCACATCAGTGGAATTGCAATTAGTGTGCATTTTCTGCATCCATTGTTTACCTTGTTCAAGTATCAAATACTTCGAAGGGGATGTCAGATGGCAGACACTGCATGAACCACAGGGGTAATGGCCAACAATGGGGGGAAGACCCCATGCGCTGACGATGGACTGGTCCTGGTTCTTATCCTGAATTTTCGGACGGGTATGTACCAGGGAATCCTTAAGGCTCCTTGCTCTTTTATAGGAAAATAAGGGTTTCTCCCAGTCATGTTTGTTGCTTGTCAGGATATTCCAATGTTTCTTGATGGACTTTTTTCCCTTGTCACTCTTTTGTTGTTTAATTGATCTAACCTTGGGGGAACAAGAGTGATAGTCCCTCACCCTCTTTGTGTTTTTTGAGACTTCCTTACATTGCCATGAGTATCTTACCACCGGCTAATCTTTAACAGAAAAATGTCCACAGTCAATGGCTGGACGAGGCTGACCAAAGTACGCTCTCTCTGTACTGTGTGGTAAAAGGACATGTCTGACGGAGAACTACAGCTGTCTGTAAGTAAGACCTAAAAACATTGAATTGCACAATTCTGCAACACTGACTAAGAATTCTATCTTCAGTATGCCTTGAGATGCTAAGTAGCAAGAAACTGAACGTTGTTATCAGGTATTTCGTCCCAGTCATCGATTTCAAACAAATTAAATCCCTGGTGAAATAGGTTCGTTTTGGAAAGCACACCACTCACTGGGACTCCCCAGTGACGCATGAAAACGTCCTACACATTTGTTCCAAGCCCCTTCCAAACTCCAGTTTTATGTCAAGGGGTGCATAAGTCCAGGGCTACACAAATCCGTGACGCTCTGCCAAGTCACCCAACCGGCAGGCAAACCGGGCTGGGCATCATGCTCTCTGAAAAGCAACTCACATGACACAAAACCAAAATAAAACAGCAACAAGAAAACAAACAGGAAGAAATGGAATGCAAATGGTAATGCCTACAAAACAAACAGATGATGACAAGAAGTAAACCAATGGATAGTATGACTAGGAAACCAAATTCCAGGTGTCAATAGCCACTGCTAGTCACAAAGAAAGGTTTCCATGATGTTTTCAGTCACATGGAACAAACGTTTCACAGTCACAATTATTGACAGCCATTGCATAATTTACTTTTCAATATGGCTACTACCACACCTTAAAAGAAAAAAAGCGGAAGTCATCGCGATCACTCTTTTTTAGTTTTAAAAGAAAATGTTATTAATGAACAGAAAGAGCCATAATAATAATAGCATACATTATATAAATAGAACAAATTGCAAAAAGTTTCATAAAAATGAGAAAGAAACAGAAAGAAGGAGAGGAAAAGAAGAAGAGAAAGAGAGATAAATCAAATATCATAGTAAAACGATGTATTATAAATATAACAATTAAACAAAAGCAATTCCTCTATTAAAAAACTTATTACATAGCAGGAGATAAAACACAGATAATAATCAACAATCATTAATAATAACAGTTTCAAGGAGGTTTGGACACTTCCTCATTGCAAGAAATATGTAAAGGAGGGGATTGGGCAAAGTATATTCAGGAAGTTAGTGATGGGCAACCATAATAAGTCCCGCTTAATAGCAAGAGTAATGGGGTGAACATAGGCCCTGTCTAGTCTGTGGTTATAACAAACACCATACCACCAGGCTTGAAAAGAAACATTCGAGGTATCCTTCCACGCCTTCGTCATTTGTTGGAATGCTACAGCTATAAGTAAATCAACAATGGATGTGTTAGTATTAAAGGAGGACATTATCTGTGAAATGCTACCAAGAAAAATATGGGAAAGAGAAAAGGGAAAATTTGAAGCAAATTTTTTATTAATTTGTTGCCACACTTTACCCCAGAAATTATGGATAGCAGGACATATAAATAACATATGTTTAAGATTGGCTACTAAGGCAGAACAGGACCAGCAGGTAGATGGAATAGAAAGATCGATTTTATGTAATTTGGATGGGGTAATCAAAAGTCTATTATATATAAAAAATAAAGTTTGAGTTGTATTTGCTGCTCTAGAAGACTTCCTTATTTTGGTCCAAATGCTATCCCAGGTTGAAATAGAGAAAGAATCATCTAGATCTGATTCCCAAGCACATTCCACAATAGACTTCTCTCGAGTGATAGACTTATCCTGTAATTTCTTATAAATCTGGGAAGCGGAGGGGGAAGAATATAAAAATGATAAAGCAATAGAAGAAGATTTATAATGTGTGGAGGAACATGTAAGGGTATCATAAGCAGTTTGAGCAGCCGTTCTCAATAATGTATATTTGGAATGAAAAGATAGGGAAAGAGAAAAACGAGTTTGAAGAACAGAAAAGGGAATACAAGATCCATCTTAAAAGCTGGTGAGTCCATTTAAGACCGAAATCTAACCAATCACTCCAAAAAAGAGTCCTATTTTTGATTTTGATATGGTTATTATACCAAATAGGTGATTGCAAAAAGCGAGCACGATCATCCAAATCGTCCAAAATGATAGCACGAAAGTTTTTGCGAGTATTTTTAAGGATGGGGAGAGAAAATTTCTTTGGGGTGTGTGTTAACGAAACAAATTCCTCAAACGTAAAAGGATGAAAGAAGGAGGATTCAACCTCTACCCACAAAGGCTGAGAACAGGGATCAGGTATATGATCAGAAATGAAAGAAGCAGAGTGTGTGAGATAAAATGAGGTGTGATACGAGGAGAAATCAGGGAAATTAACACCACGTAAATGTTTAGGTGACTTAAGTTTGGAAAAGGACATCCTGGCTGGTTTATTTTGCCATAAACATTTTGATAATATAGAATAAATATTTTTGTAACAAGATTTAGGAATATTAACTGGAAGGTTCGACAAGAAAAATAAAATTATTGGGACTAACACAGGAAAAAATGAACAAGATAACATACGGGGGACCATATATCCATATCTGATGAAGGAAAGAAAGAACAATTATGTTAACAACAATCAGTACAAACTACAACAGAAGTAAAAAACATCATTGCCAAAATAAAACAAAGTAAACAACAAGTAATCAATGTGACGATAATTAAGTCATTTATGATCTGGGTATGTCCATGGAATCATGTCTTCATAATTTGTTGTCTTATTGTTATAAGTCACCTTAAAAAGACAAGGGTGGAAAAGACCATATCGAGCATTGAGACTGCGAAGAGTAGGTCTCACATCCAGGAACTTTTTTCAACGGTCTGCAGTCACCTTGGCGTAATCTTGAGCAAAAAATAGATTGGAACCATGCCATGAAATCTTTCCTTGTTGTTTGGCAGCTTGGAGCACTCTGAGTAAGTCAGTGTATTCCAAAAAATATAAAATAACTCCTCTAGATTTTGCTGAAGAGGATGAAGAGTGAGAGCTTTGACCCAAGCGATGAGCGCGCTGAATATTTAATGGAGGAGTGTCAGGGAGACCAAGAAGAGTTGGTAGAAATGATTGAAAAAATGAAATTGGATTAGAACCTTCAAGACCTTCCACCAAACCATAAATGCGTAGGTTATTGCGTCTATGGTGGTTTTCCAAATTTTCAACTTGTTGTTTGAGGTGACCAATCTCTTTATGTAAAATGGGAAATTGATTTATGAAGTCCTGGACTGAGTCAACTCTCTGCTCTAGGTCCACAACCCTTTGAGCAGTGCGGGACCAGTTGTCTTCGAGACTTTCTAAACGTAGATTGGTTTCTTCCATATACGGTTTCAGAGCACGAATTTCTTCAAGGAGAAGCTCCATGTAGATGGGAGATGAGGGATTGGTAGGGGAAGGAGGATTAACTTTCACCCTTTTGCCTGATGCGGAAGCTGCTGGCAGTTTAGAATTCTGTTTGGGACGAGTGACTGAAGAAGCACAGCCTTTAGGGTCAGAAGACTCAATGGGTACTTCATCCATATTGTCACGCAAGACAGTGAAAGGATTAGGATCTGCCAATGAAAGATTGCTGGCTTGTTGCGCCCCATTACGAGTGCCACGAGGCATTGCCATGAAGAAAAGGAGGCAGAATTCCTTTCAATAGACCCAGAAAGAGCAACAGGGCAAATAAAGGTACTTAATAAATATGAAACCCAATACAAGAAAGTACAGTATGGAGCATTTAAGGAGAATAAAAACGAATTAACATTCCAGGAGAAATAGGTTGTAGTGAACACCTCATGAAATAATGAGGAAATGTCAAAATGTCAAAAAGAGGTGAGGAAAAACCTTTGAGCAGTCATTGTCAGTGTAAATTATGAGGAAAATAGACTCCAGGGAAATTGGCGGCAAAACGAGAGAAGCATTAGCAAAATAAACAAAACAAAATGGCGGCCGCAACTCTGACGAGCCGCGCTTGAGGAGAAAAATCAGACCGGCATCCTCAAAATGCTCTGCGTACCTCTACAGCGGTCACAAAGCATAGAGGAGAGGTTCCGATGTCTGTGGAGCTGATTTCGGAGGTCCGACACACAAGTAGAAGAGCCTGGAGAATCTTCGTCGCTCAAGCCGCTGCGGAGCTCCAGTGAACGGCAGCCATCTCCGACAGCTCCTAAGCCACGCCCCCCATCGCGATCACTCTGAAAGCAAAAGTCATCGCAATGACGCGCTAAAGCACACTACGGATGCGCACGCAGCAGCGGGGGGGAGGGGCGGAGGCAGGGAGCAAGCAAGAGGAAAGACATGGCGCTGAAGGCTGGGGGTTCGCGCGTGCACGCTCGCGTGTACACAAGCTTGTCGCCAGCCAGCAACACTTTGAAAACTCACCTACTAAAGTCTCTCCGAGCAGCGCATGCGCGCTGACTCAGCAAGACCTAAAAAGACCTAAAGAAAAATCCTTGGGCCTAAATTAGATTTTGGCAAACGGGTTCCTCTGTCACAAATGTAATAGATATCCCATCCGCCATAATGCACGTGTAATAAAGCAGGCAGGACATCTGCCATGGTTGTGATGGAGTAACCCATTCAACTCTCTCCATCTAAATTACGCCTTTTGTGTGAGTAAATCTACTGCCAGATGCAAGAAGTGGGCCTTTTCTTGCAGGAATACTACCACACGGGAAACAGTCAGTGATTTACACCTGGCAAAGGGAAGGCATGTGCTGGGAAGAGCCCAAAATCACTTGGGTTATAAGAAAATGGGTTTCTCAATGAAGGGAAAAGGGGGAAAAAAGAAAACATTTAAAAAGGTATAATTGCATACATGGCAAGGAATTTCTTTATGCTTGATGCATGTGAAAATTGTGTAGATGAGCTTGCTGCCACACCATTGTATATCGGAATTCACAAATGTTGACTATGAGTACACCTGGAAACCAGCAACTGTTGCATTCTTCTGTGAGGCAGTCTGAGAAACCTTTGTGAACTCTTTAATTTCAAAAGCATACACCCATATGAGAGAATAAAAAAACGAGGGAAAGATTTCCACGTTTTTTGAGCATATGACCATGAGATTATATCTATGACAAACTTGGACTGCTCGTAGATTTTTTTTTAAATAGGCCATGTGCACCATTTTGAAACTGTCACCATATGAACAATGGCTTTTTATTCCATGACAGGCCCATGTGAAATTGTAAAACGGTTCAATTTTGTGAAATGTAATGAATATTACACAAAAATTACATTTTGCACGGACCCACCATAAACATGAGAGCCGCTTAAGAGAGCTTTCAATTGTTCAACTCATGCCCAGATTAAACCTGTCTTCCAGGGTCCCCACTGCATTTTAACTACGTTTTTTATCAGGTATATGGGCACTGATATGCTGTGTGTCCATTTCATCAATCCTATTATTAGTTTCGTGTTTATTTACGAATTTATATATGCTTACTGATTTATGGATCCCAAGAAGGCTACAGTGGTTATTAGATTAAACTAAAGGTAACTGTGATCAGGAACTAGCTAAACGCTTAGAAACTGCAATTAGTTCATCATTTTTTTAACAGAGAAATTGACCTTTTCAAAAGTCTAATAGATTCCTGTCTTTTTTTTCCAGTGCGCATGTCAATCTGCATGGTGGCTAATCATAGAAATTCATCCCCAGAAAACTGGCTGACCTCTCTTGGTGTCTGAACGTGGAGGTGGGAATAGTGTGGACTTTCAATAGAAACAAACAAAAGAAATCTAAACAATTGACTTATTGTCAAGGACTGAAAGAAGCTGTCTGTAAAAACATTAATTGGTTGAGACAAGTTGGCCTCGCAAAATATCATATTATTTAAATGTATACAGTTCTCAACACGTAGGTTGCCTCATATTACCAAAAATGATGTAATCCCTGAAATAATACTAACGCGTAGAAGGCATTTCAGAACGAAGGTGTTAGTGCAGAAATAGTTTTGCACGTTCGATTGGCAACTACACCCATGAACGCCATTAAAGGCCAAAATAACGAGTGTTTTGTACTGGTCTTTTTGCACATGAATAAGCTGTATGCATTTTTTAGTTACAGTTCTTTAAATAATACTTCGCAAAATACAGATGAATGTGAAAGGTAAGAAAAGATTATAAAAGTCGAATTTTATTTCATTACACAACAAATGCATAAAATAAATCCGAGACAGCAACTATTATTTCTCCAATTTTGCTATGAGTCATAAAAAAGCTACTAGAAACATTTTCTGGGGCCTTTTAATCTTTCTGTCACGTATGTTGATCTATACATAAGCTGGCTGTACGAGTTCATTTGAAATTATGTTTGAATCTTAGAATTCAGGTTGCGTTTTTCCTTGAACTAGAAGGGGAAAGGCGATAAATGCCAGAAACAAAACACGTTTTGCTCTCAGTGAGCTTCTACGGAAGTCTTTTAGTCACATATTACCCAATAATCGTGATGGGCAGCCATTAGTTTCATGAAACTAAATGCAGAGTGTACGCAGTATGATAAACCCTTCTTTTGTTGACACGTATTACATTCACAAAGAGAAAATTCCATCCCTTTCGGGTGTTGACAATGTAGTGTAAAATCTTCACTACCTATTTTAAATCCTATATTTCTAGACGCCTCTCCTGCAAGGTGAGAACCCTGGTGCCTAAAACTGCTTAAAAACCGCGACCTTTCTCTTCCCTTGATGGGTACACAAAGGGTTACCTCACCAAACGTACCTCCATTCTTATTGTTCCCAGAGTTCACAGATGGTCGAAACACGTTGACTCGTCTAGCTTCAGCAGGGAGGGTGAGTATTAGGACTGGACAGGAAAGAGGAAACCAGAGAATTGTTTTTACCAGTGAGTAATTTACCTCCTCATCCATTTCTTTATCTCAAAGGCATAAACAAGCTGAATGCTCCCAACAAAGTAGAAGCACAGCCACCACTTGTATATGGCAATTGGCTATGGAGCTTCCCTATCCATCATAGGATTATGCAGGAACCCCCCTCCTCAGTGCAGTAATTCACAGCTGTTTAAAACTATTATGCTGATCAGGAGGCCTGTCTGAGAAGCACCTTAGGCACTTGCTCAAGAGAAATACATGGCCTTGATAGACATGGTCATTACCAGAATAAGGGATACATTTAAAGTTCACGGACAAGATACTGGTTACCAAAATCCAAAGCACTGACAAGAGGATGTGGCGTAACGGTCAGGGCTGCCGACTTTAGAGCTGGGGAATCAGGTTCGAGTCTTGGCGTCGGCTCAACATCCTGTGATTCTGGGCAAACCACGTAATCACCCCCTGCCTACCAAAAATGAATGAGACCTTGTGTAATGTAGCTGGTGCTAATGTGAAGCACTCCAATATCTTTGGGTTGTGCTGTGGTATATAAAAAAAAGTGCAAAAAGAAAAATGCGGAGACAGCTGTAAAGCAGTGACAAGCCATATGAAGAGGGAGCATCATTCTTTTAAAGTGGTAGGGCAACACTGTGCCTCTCTTTGCTGATTACACATTAGCAGATCAACAACAACAGATGACCTTTACACTGATAAAACAGCATCTTCACACTATTGGACTGAAATAACATGCAACATTCAGATTCCTTTCAGGTAACAGCATACGCATCTTTGTAGACCCAGAGAAGGGTATTTTCTGGGTGGAACAGAAAGATGATCAAATGAAAGTAGTGCTAGACAATCCAGACAATTGGCATATTGGTAAGAGGAAAAGATACACAAAGAGGATTCAGAAGCTATTTCGTAAGCTGACAAGAAGCTAATCCAAGATGGAACTAACTAAGGGGCATATTATCAAGACAGGCGATAAAATTATCGCCTCTTTAGCGGCAGAAAACTGCCGCTAAAACGGCGATAATGGGCTTGATAATATGCTCTATGGAATTCCAATTGAAGCCCATGTTAGATGTGAAGGACATCTAACCTGAGCTTCAATTGGAATTCCATAGAGCATATTATCAAGCCCATTATCGCCGTTTTAGCGGCAGTTTTCTGCCGCTAAAGCGGCGATAATTTTATTGCCTGTCATCATAATATGCCCCTAAATTAGTTGTATACATAGCTAATAACATTTATTTTTATACTTAAAAAATGCATACTTTAGGTGAGGATATTTTTTCAATAACTTATAACAAAATATAATTTAATGTACTATATTTACATTAACTATTTAATTGAAAATTAAGTTAATAGTGGTGGAGCATTTTTTGATCTCTACAGTTAAAATAAAGATATAAATTAATTAGCATTAATATATATCATAAAAATATATATTTATAGTTTTTTTTTTACTTTCCCCCATACTTTACCATTGGGAAATCTCTGTCCCAGTGGTGGAGATCTCTGCCTGCCTGTGAAAAGTTACTAGTAGTACATTTACACACATAAATTAGGCTCCACCCCATGCAATCAGTGGGTGGAGACATGTAAGTCTTCAGTTTGTACTAAATTTATAGTCGTAAATGGTGAACATCCAAAAGTACTACAAAGTGTAAGAGCACATATAAAGGGCATATTCAACAAATTGCATTTTGTAGTACATTTGTACTACCACAATACTACTACAACTGTACTTCAAAATGTTACTCACAAGCTTATGTCTGATTGTTTGCCTCTCTTGTCTTTTTCTGTACAGAGATCTCTGCCCTGACTACGCAATCTCTGCACACATAAGTGTCCGATTTAGGGGTTGATTATGATGCCGGTTGTAAAGCATTCTGACCGAATCGGTCTCGGAATGGTGTCTGACCAAATCGGATCTGAGGAGTCTGACCAACCGATTACAATGCTTCTGGATACGATTCGGTCAGACTCCCATTGACCTCAAGGAGCCTGTGTTCCGACCGAATACACAGGCTCCCTTTAATGAAAGGGGTGGATGGGGAAAATCGTGCACCCTGCGGCGGGCACTCCATGGTGCCTGCCACACTGTGCATGGTTGCAAAGAGTGGTCCCTTGGGTACCCCCATGGCCCCCATTCGGAAGGCTCCGGGTGAAGAGGGGTCTGCTACAGGCCCCCAAAGTCAGATTCCGACAGCCAATCCAAGTCGGAACAACCAATTTGGAAAGGCTGTCCGAATCTAACATCGTATTCGCCCGGTACAAAATGCGGTCCGTAGACCTGTACGAGTCAGCTCCGAACGACACGGTACCTCTGAATGCCATCTGGAAGTGACTCGAAAAGTCTGAAAGCTTTACAAACATCGTAATCGGTTGTATGGAAACCTCTCTGAATCGGTCGGAAAGACAGGATCCAAATTGGATTCGGCAGACCCGAATTCGATTTGGAGCCTTTCCGAACGGCATCGTAATTGACCCCTTAGTAGTAAAGGAGGTGAGTAGGGAAGGGGAGGAGTTGCTAGAAATGGGGACTGATTCCTAAAAAATGAGAGGTGGTAAGGAAGGAGTAAGGAGGGATTCAGGAAGGTTTAAGGAGGGGTTTAGGGAGGGACATGTATCGAAACACTTAAGAGTAAGTCTACTGCTGTTCACAAACTGCACTTCTAAAGTTACTACAGCCACAAAGTACCCATAACAGCAGTAAATGTATTCCAGGTCAGAGGTGGAATAAGTCCAGAACCAGACGTGGCCAAACCCTGGTACTACAGCACTCTCCCATATAAATTAATGGAGCCAACAAGTAAATATGGAAAAATATTGGCAAAAAAGGCTAATTTATTTATTTAATTAATAACCAAATTGCTGAAACTTTTTATAAATCTTGTGTACTATTGTTTTCTCATTCAATATCATTCTATGTTTTACTCCCTGTATAATTTTATATCAAGTCAAAACTTTTTACATATACGAAAAAGCTGTTAAATGTTTGAACAAGCTGAAATTATTTATATTATTTTAAAATATTCACTTTCAAGGATTAAAACACTTGAAACACACCAAGTAGTGAAATTATTGATTACTCTCAAATACACTAGCCATCTCCAGATGAAACACATTTCGACAACCAATCACAGCAAGGCATTCACTGTGTCAATGAATGTCTTTGTAGGCTTGCACTCATTTCGAGTAGGAATTATTTAAGGAGGAGTAAGAGGGTTTACAGGTAGGGTAGGATAACACCTTTGCTTTTTTCAGGAGTGCTGTCATTACCAGATACTGCTTCTCAATTGATATGATCCTGGACTTGGTTTCTGTCTGGGAACAAGAGCTTGATTCACCTACAGTTTATCACCAAGCCACTGTCACTCATGGAAAGATAAAGAGTGGCAAAGAATTTCTGTGCCTCTGGCCACTTCCCTTGAGTGCAGAGTGCCATTGACTGCACACATGCAGCACTTCAGACACCTCACCACACAGCACACCTTTTTCACAATGGACATCGTTGGCACTCAACCAATATGCAGTCTGTCTCCGATGCCAGGTACTGCTTCTCTGATGTACGGTACCTTTCTTGGAAGCACACACAATATCTACGCTTTCCAACAGTCACCTCTTGTATGTCGCTTGCTGGCTGGAAATTTTGGTGACGTGTGGCCTATTGGTATTTAAAATACCTCCCACTAAGGCTACATGTGCATCTGGGGTGTCATCTCAAACATAATCAATAATCACTATACCAGTAAACATACACATTAACCTGACACACACTGCATATATGTAGTCATAATGTGTTACATTTAGAATAGAGGTACCTTTGTCAAATAATAATTTTTATTTGTTGCAGGTGAATCTCGGGTACGCTCTCTCTCCCCATCCCCTCACACCTTAAAGATGTTCAACCATAGTATCGCAACAGAGGTAAAAAAAGACACACATTTTACATGAGCCATTATTGATCCCACTTTGGGATCCTCAAGTCACGATTCAAATGTTTAGACTGCATGGAGGGGAGATGGTATATTCACCAAAAGACGTGTGCAAGATTGTTGCAGCCTGTTGCGTGTTGCACATCATCACCATGCAATGGACCTTACATGTAGATCTTGGCCCTGATCTTTGCCCACATCCAGGTACTCGGGTGAAGTACAGAATAAGGTCAAGGTACGCATGTGCAAGATTGGCTAATTAATTCCTTGTTCTCCAGAGCTGCTAGTTTGATTGCTGCATTTATGTGGTTGGACAATCCCTCATGACTGATACACAGAAGAAGACTAAAAGGCTGTACATATATATTATCCTGAAACAATTCTGTTTATTTCACATAATATCATCAACTAAAATGCTATCTGAGTGCAACATTATTTAATTTGTACATGGCCCCTCTTGCCCTCCTCGCCGAGACATCTGGGGCTAAAATAGTGTCTTATGCAGATGACACCCAGTTGCTGTTCACATGTGAGAAGGGTGCTGAGTTCAATGGCACCTTAATTAATACCTGTCTTTCTAAAGTATTTTCTTGGCTAAGTCATAACCATTTAAAATGTAACTCCGAGAAGTCCGAGATTATTATTTCCGGGCCACGCTCCTTTGAAGCCTGGCATACATGGTGGCCACAGGATATGTCCCCCCCTGTGTCTTCTGTCTCCACCGTGAAAAACATAGGAGTCAAGTTGGATGCTACCCTTTCAATGAAGGTCCAAGTCCACACTGTGGCTGGGGTCTGTTTTGGTCTCCTGAGAATGCTGCGTAATTTCCTCCCTTTGCTCTCCATCCCCTATCGGAAAACTGATGTTCAGGCCTTAGTAGTCTTTAGATTGGACTATGTTAACTCCTTGTATCTCGGCCTTCCTGACTATCTTTTGGGCCGACTACAAGTGATTCAGAACGCAGCAGCTAGGGCCATCTTTTTGTTAGGGCCCAGGACTCACACCACCCAGCTTCTGTCCTCACTGCACTGGCGTCCAGTGCAGAAAAGAATTCAGTTTAAGGCCCTGGTCCTGGACTTCAAAGCCTTCCACAAGATTGGAGCCCCCTCCCTTAGGGATAGATTCCAACCTTATCTTCCTCAGCGTACTCTGAGATCTTCTTCCCAACTTCTTATCATCGTTCCTAAAGCTTAACTCTCTCGGATTGGGGGCAGATCCTTTCATGTTGTGGCCTCTAGGTTGTGGAATAGCCTACCTTTGGCCATCAGACAGAGCCCAGACCTCCTCACTTTCAGGAAGAGTCTGAAAACGTGGCTCTTCCAGTTGTGAACTTCTGAGCTGTGGTTGTGCTTGGTTTGATGTTATGTGGTCTATGTTCTGCCTAGCGCCGGGACACTCCAGGAAGTAGTCGTGCGCTCTACAAATACGAGTTAACATTACATAACATAACATTTGTCTCACTTCTGCACACAAAGCTGAGACGCCACACTTGGAGCAGAGAGCTCTACTTACTGCAATAACCAGCAAATGACAGGAGGAGGAGGACAGCCTTTTGGTTGTCATTCTGAGCCATCTTCTCCTCATAACACCCTCCTCTTTCTCCATCCTGCTTCTCCTTCCAGTATTCTTGCCCATAACATGGCTGAGGGGCTTGATGAGGAGGCACCCACCCTACTCTCTGAGGATGAGTTAGAGATCATTAGCCGCTGGGTCATTCATAAGTGCCCTCAGCTTTATGAGGGTCCAGAGGCCCAGCTGGGAAATGCGGGCTGCGGCAACAAATGATGGATGGAATGCTGAATAAATCAAACATACTCCCCCAGTCAAGAGATCTGGCTAAATCCATTGTCCATTTTCTCACTAAGCCACCCCATATTGGGCCCAGCATTTGTAAATCAGTCTTCACCCCGCTCCTCATGTGAACAGTCCTGTCCAAACTGCTAAACTTGGTCCTCCCTGGACCAGAAACAAGCATCCCGGACCGGTTTCAGGGTATATCACCCCTCATCCGCCAGGCTAGCTCAAATCTAGTGGAACAACGAGCATGGGGAATGCCCATCCCAATCCCAATCAGGGTGAAAAATGCTGCAGCAACAAATGATGGGTGGAATGATAAATTAATCAAACATTCTCCCCCAGTGAAAAGATCCGGGTGAAATCCATCGTTATTTTTCTCACTATACCACCCAAGTGTGGACCCAGATATATGCAAATCAGTCTTGACCCTGCTCTTCATGGCAGCAGTCCAGCCCGAACTGCCAAGCCATGTGCTCCCTGGAATGGAAACAGGCATTATGGGACCGGTTTCGGGGTATAGCACCCCTCATCAGCAAGGCCAGCTTGAATCCAGTGGCACAACGAGCAAGGGACCAATGTCTGGGCATACCCATCCCACTTAGGGCAAAAAGTGGTGCAGCAACAAATGATGGACGGAATGCTAAATAAATGAAACATTCGTCCCCAAAGTCAAGAGATCTGGGTTAAGTCCATTATTCTTTTGCGCACTACACTACCAGAAACCGGTCCCAGGATGCTTGTTTCCGGTCCAGGGAGGGCACTGCTTGACAGTTTGGGCTGGACTGTACCTATGAGGAGCAGGTTCAAGACTGATTTGCATATGGCTGGGTCCAAACTGGGGTGGTATGGTGAACAAAAGAACAATGGTTTTAACCCAGATCTCTTGAATAGGGGTTAAAGTTTGATTCATTCAGCATTCCATCCATCATTTGTTGCTGCAGAACACAGCTGAGCAATGCAGCACAGTCACAAATCTGGAAAGATGTTGCTTCATGCTGCATTGGAGTGTGTTTTCACACCCAGTGGGGAACGCTAATCCGAAATTTTTGGAAGGACCTTTGTCGCTGGCCCAAATTATATCCCAAGAAAATCTTGTCCTCCCAGCCACATTATCACCAACCCCTGTATGACACCACTGTATTGGAGGGTCCAAAAAGCTGACTGGCTGACCCTCCATACTCAGCTAGAAGATTCTGAGCAACAGAGAGATGGTAAGTGTATCTAGTATTAACCACTTAAGTGCCCATGTGTTTGGAGAGTGGTGTCCTGGCACTAGTTCTCTGTGAGCTCTGTTATATTCTTCTATGTTATATTTCACATGTTTTCTGTGGTATGAAAGATTTGAAAGTGAAACTTTACTAACATGAATGTTTAGTGATGGTGTATTTGGTTTATATGATCTTCACATTATGGAAATGCTTTTGATATAGTCAGAATTTCTGTCAACATAACAGTTAAAACCAAAATTAATCATTTGAAATATGTATCATTGACCTTTTGCTCATTCCACTTTACATGATGGTAACATTGTGTGCCTTTACCTTACATCTTAACCACCATAAAATTGTTACCTTTTACCTTCAAACTTTAGACAAATAATTATTAAAGTGTGGAAAAATTGATTATAGAGCAGTTCAACATCATTTACAATCTTCTGTAGCTATATTTAAACTCTCCGAAAACTGTTGTCTGGAACCTGTTGGAAGCCTGCATTTTTATCAATTTTAAAATATTTTTTCAAAGACATAAGCACTTACTATATTTTTCTCCACCTTTGAAAGGCTGATTCCACAGATAGTTTGAGAATTTTCCACTTTAACTATTTGTAATTTTGTATGTAGACAGAGGATAGTCATAAGTTTAAGCCAGCAGAGAGGTAATGTGATACGCTCACAACACAGCTGGCTGCCTTTCCAGAGTCTGCGGTCAGCGATGCCACGATCGATCCCGGGACGATCACTGGAACGAGACCGGTGAGAAGGAGGGCGGGGTACGTACTTGCTGCCCGCGAGGGTTATTGAAGGCTCTAAAAATCAGTTCCACATAAGAACTGTGCAATGCTGAAAACAAAGGGGTCTGATGTGAGGCACTGTTTTCACAATGCCTGACCTTAAGATTTCACAATGCCTGACCTTAAGATGGCGGCCTCCCCCGAAGGGCCCCTTGCTAATCAGACCCGTTTCGCTGCCAAGGAGATTGCACTGTGTTTTTGTGGCCTCCCTCTGGGCCCCTGCAGGAGCCTCGGACGTGATCATTGCCCCGGGGAGACTACCACCACAGTGACTGGCACAGCCCCCGCGCTGCCGCAGTTTCGGGAGGGGAGCGTGGCTCCAAAGCTTCTCTGTATCGGAGCAACGGGGGCTATATAGAGACCCCCCCTAACTTAGTGATCTGGCCTGGGGACTTTGTTTGAGGCCAATTTTCTCACCGAGAAGCCCTTTCTGGTCGTGCCTGACCTCAAGATGGCGGCTAGGGCCATCCCTTATTACCACCGCAGAGGGCTCCAGAGACTTCAGGGCACTCCTAAACCTAGCAGTAGGGGCTCTCCAGCTGATACCCCCTTGCGATGGCGCTCTTTTCTGGTGGCATTTTGTGAACTGGGTATCATCTTTAAAGATGGGCCTGGACAACGCCTGACCTTAAGATGGTGCTTTCACCTTTTTAACTCCGTTCTGCCCGCAGCCTTCACCGTTTCTCTGGCGGCTGCCACCACCGGACGTCGAGCTCCCAATTGGACTGCGCCTTGATAACATCAAAACATTTACCCCCACCTACACCTGGGTTCTGATGTGACAGCAGCTCTCACCTCTCCCACTCCCCATTTGAACTCTACCTACTTTAGAAAAATCCAGATCACCATCCTGACAGCGGAGTCCGAGCACTTTGGCTGATGCCCGGTGGAGCTGCCTCGACAACTATAGAGGATATGGGCCCTGGTTCACTTCCCCCTGCCGTCACCCACCCAGCCGGTCATTGGGCACAGTTTCTTCCTGTCTCCCTCTTCATGACTCCTTTCCTCCCCCTCCCACCTATGAACTACAGTAACATTGCCTTTCTGTCCTATGTTTTATCTATGCTCTTGTAACAGATGTAACTTGTAACTCACCGTTCCTCATGTAAAGCGCTCTGATACCTAGCCTACCTAGCCAGCGCTATATAAAACTAAAAAAAAAAAGAAAAAGGACTCCAGAGTTTCAGCACTTGCACAATGGCTTTTAGCTATAGTTTTGTAGATGTGCATTATGGACCCAATGAAATAAAAAAGTTTCTCTTTTTTCACATTCCTTTTCAGTGGATCTGGCTGGCCAATGAAGATCATTGGAGAAGGAGGGGCAAGAACGTAGATCGTCAGCTCGGAGGCAGGCATGACCACTTGACTACATCAGTAAGTAGGCAGAGCTCACCACCAGCAAGGGTCATGCAACCACACAATATTTCATGCAGAGACTCCAGGCAAAGGCTGAGCTTCCACTTGGGTGGGCCATCATTTTGGTCACCACCTGCCAGGAGGAGAAATATTTTGGGTCAAGAGCAGACAATACCATCTGGACCTGCCTCTAGCCCCTCCTTAACATTCCATGAAGGCCTCCATGTACTCCACCTGCCTACGTACTACCTCCTCATCTCAGTGCCTGACACTGACACCCTACTTGCCAATTTGTGCAGCCCAATCTATTCCCACTGAATATGTGTCTTTGGATGCTCTAAAGGAAGCCCAGAAGCCAATAGGGGAAGTTCCAGGATATCTAGTGCTTGGTTGGCTACTGCAAGAGACAGTCAGTGAGCAGCTCTGAATTGTGAGTGACCTTAAAACCTCCTTGCTATCAGGACTTATGTCGCATCTCCCTCCAAACCAGCATCAACTCCTGTTGTTCCATCTCTCAGTTCATCTGGGATCTCTGTTTTCTCTGTGAGCAGCTCTGAATTTTGAGTGACCTTAGAACCTCCTTGCTATCAGGATTTATGTCTCATCTCCCTCCAAACCAGCATCAACTCCAGTTGTTCCATCTCTCAGTTCATCTGGGATCTCTGTTTTCTCTGCTACCCCTCTGTTTTGCTCTCCCAGTGAGGTGTCTGGTCCAACCATGGTCGGCAATTTGACTTCCACATTTGAGGTGGGTTTAAACATTGTTGTGAAGACCGAGACAGAGGATGACCAGGAACCTTTTCTCCCAAGCCAAAAATGTGTGTTGAACACACCCCCTTGACTTTGGGTATGACTTTATTCAGCTTTGGTACAGTGTACCCTTGTTAAACTTTTTTGACTCTTGATGGACTAAGGATGTTTTATTTTATTCTTTGTATTTAGACTGGTTACCTTGATTTTTCTTGACATGTTTTTATTATTTGGTTATCCCCCACCAATTTACCATTACCCCTCTGATTGAAGAGTCCATTTTAGTTCATTTTGCCCCCTTCCCAAGTACAGTTTTTCATTCCACCAAAATATATATGTTATAATATAACTACAGCCTGGCAACAATCTCTATATATATAAATATTCACTGAAAAAAACACAGGTTTCAGAGACATTATAGTTAGAAATTAGCATTTAAAAAAAACCTTTGAAAATTAACTGAAAAAAACACGTTTAAGGGACGGTATAGTTAGAAATGAGCATTTAAAACACTTTAGAAATTCACTGGAAAAAACACAGGTTTCAGGCACATTATAGCTAGTTGGACATTTCACTCATATAAAACCAGAGAAATTCAGCTGTTAAAGTTAGTTGAGGTAACTATAACTCACGTCAACAAACCATGTTATCCATGGGTCTAACAGGCCACAAAAGAGCCCTGGAATAATTACCACACAAGCAAGAGATACCTCAAACAAACACAGGGGAATCCGTAATTAAGGACGGAATCCCATCACCCACCGAGGTGGCATGCTTTATCATCTGGGATCTCTTCCTGGCTGTAACTCCTAGTACAGCCGAGGGCTACAACCCCCTCACTGTGAGGGAGGAGCTCAGGGATGTTTTAGATGCTGCTCTTTACTAGGATCTACTAAGATCCACGATATGTAAAGCTAAGAATGGCATCTGAGTGTTGGGCGCAGAGCAGAAAAGGGAGTGAAGTGTAAGGTAAAACTAACTACCAAGAGAAAAAATCTTTTTATTTGTTATCTCTTGGTGTTAGGGTTAAAAACAGTAATTGTGCCGTTCAGAAATAATAACTACAACTGTCCAGTAAAGGGGTCTACATGTTTCGCCATCATGACCTACAAAGTGTCTCAGCCTTCCTCAGCACCTAGATGTTATGTGCTACTGCGTCATAAAGTGAAAAAAAGAATTTACTGTGAAAAACGGTGTAACTGAGAAAAGAACAGATACAACCTATATCACCAGCAGTCTCGTTTGGAGGGACATAGTATACAGGTGACATCTGTGTAGAAGAAGATAAAAAAAGAGGAATCAAATGCTTGTGTCACATGAGTGCGTCGCAAGTACTCATTTACTCAAATACTTACAAATGTTATTACAAATGGAAATCTTAAAGTGAAGTGTTGGAGTAAATAGGTGAAAATATGTGACAGTGAGTGATTGTGACAGTGGATGCATGGATAAGTGTGTGCTTATGTCAGTAGTTGTTGAAGAGAGTACGTATATGGTACTATCTGTATGAATAAGTGAGGTTGTGTGTGTGTAACTGTATAGGTGAGTTAATTGCAGTATAATTAATTCTTTGGGTGAATGACTAGGTGTGTGAGAAACTCTGGATGAGTGGCAGTGTGTGAGTGTCTATATGGGTGTATGTGTGGATATATCAGTGGCTGTATTGTTGAATAACTGCATGTATGAGTGACTGTATGGGTTAGTGTGTGGAGGTATGTGTAGATGTATGAATCACTAAGCGGGTATGTACTAACTGCTATTGGTCTATCTATGGTTTTGATATTGGTAGTCTGTATTTTAGAGTGGGTGTATCAATGTTTTATTAGGGTGTGAGGAGGTGCATCAGATGATCATGTGGATGATGTCATCAGTGATGTCACTGACCATGTCATGAGTGATATAATATTTGGCGTCATCAGCAGTGCATTGCATGAGCACAAGTTGTAAGCTCAACTAACTATAACTGCCGAATTTCTCTGGTTTTGAAAGAGTGAAATGTCCAACTAACTATATTGTCCCTGAAACCTGTGGCTGTTTCAGTGCATTTCTAGGTTTTTTAACCGCTAATTTGTAACTATTACATCCCTGAAACCTGTGGTTTTTTTCAGTGAATTTCAAAGGTTTTTTAATGGTAATTTCTAACTATAATGTCCCTGAAACCTATGGTTTTTTCAGTGAATTTAAAACGTTTTTAAATGCTAATTTCTAACTATAATGTCCCCAAAATACTTTTTCTAAAATTTAAAACTTTTATAGAAATAAGGTGATATTTCTGCTTTCTAAAATATGCTTTTATCTTTGCGTTTTAAAAGAAAATTGGATTCGGGTACCGATTGTGTACCAGTCACGGCGGGTGTGTGAATCCAAGAATATTGCTGCCATATTGGTTAGGACGTGTATGATGCGCGTTCGGTATGCGATGGGTGCGCGGTTCTCAGCCCCACATTCCGTCACGTATGTATTTACGGGGGCCGCGCCTGGTGCGCGAATCCATGGCAAATCTTTACATTTTAAAAGTATATGTATATACCTTTATTATATATATTATACCAAGACATTACTTAATATAACTGTAAATATCATATATTTGAAACTGGAATAAAGATATATTACTGTTAAATATATTTTAAGGATATCGCGTCGGGTGTGCGCTTGTTGCGTGCCGGGTGCACGAATCCCATGTGACTTCAAAAGAAAGACTTTCATTGGTTTAGAGGCTTTTGATTGTAGAACTTGAAGGACCCCACTCATTTTTTTCATTCTTTAAAGACCTTCTCAGAAGATAAAGCTCTTGTCTTTTGGATCTCTTCTTTGTATCTTTTTGGTGTTTTTTTGTACCATCAAAAAATGGCACCAGGAAATCCAACACAGCTGCTTCCACCAGAAGATGAAGAAGATTTGGAGGAACCCATCAAAGTGCAGTATTAAAGTATCGTGTGGGCTTTTTCCACTATACCACCTGGTAACAAAAGAGTGAATGCCAGGAAGATGACATGCACCATTTGTGAAAAAATATTGTCACAAGGATCTGACAAAAAATATTCTTGCTCAATATGCTCAAGCATTTGCAGACAATGCACCCTCAACATCTCACAAGGGAACAACTGCGTCGTCAACAGCAAAAAGATTCAATTGATGACAACACTGCTGGACCGGTACCTCTTCTGCTGGCACAGCAACTGCTGCAACCACCATCATCTACCCTGACTTAGCTCGAGAGGAGCAGCGCTGTATGAAATGTAGAAAGACATTATGTGTTGGTGAGCAATCAGTGAATGCTATACTGGTTGCCATTCAGAACCACAAGTGTTAATTTTGTTTTATTTTTGGTTTATGCAATGAGTTTTAATTGCATAATTTTTTTCTTTTTTTTCTTTTTGGTTCTGTTTTTTTCATTTTTTTTTTAAAAAACACCAAAAAATGTCAAAAAGACTTGAGAAAATACAAACAAATTATAAAACAAAAAAATTTAAAAAAACGATTCTTTTCAGAACCGCCTATTTGGTTTAAAAAAGAAAAAATGTGTAAGTGTTGTATGAATTGTGGTAAGTGGAATATATGGAGAAGTGTATTGGTAGCGCATATATGATTGAAGGAGTGCATGGGTAATGCTGGGGTGATTGCAAGAGTGCAAGAGTAATGTCTGGGTGATTGCAGGAGTGCATGAGTAGTGCCTGAATGATTGCATAAGTGGAGAGGTAATGTGTGGGTGGTTGGAGGAGTGCATGGATAATGTCTGAGTCATTGCATGACTGCAAGAGTAGTGCCTGGGTGATTGGATGAGTGCAAGGGTAGTGCATGGTGATTTTGTAAGTGCATGGGTGATTGCATGAGTGCAGAGGTAATGTGTAAGTGATTGGCGGAGTGAATGGGTAATGCCTGACTGATTGCATGAGTGCAAGGGTAGTACCTGGGTGATTGCATGAGTGCAGAGGTAATGCCTGAGTGATTGCATGAGTGCAAGGGTTATGCCTTGGTGATTGCATGAGTTCAAGGGTTATGTCTGGGTGATTGCATGAGTGCAGAGGTAATGTGTGGGGGATTTGAGGACTGCATGCCTAATGCCTGAGTGCAAGGGTAGTGCCCAAGTGATTGAAGGAGTGCATGGGTAATGCCTGAGTGATTGTATAACTGCAAAGGTAGTGCCTAGGTGATTGGAGGAGTGCAAGGATAGTGCATGATGATTTTATAAGTGCATGGGTAGTGGCTGGGTGAATGGAGGAGGGCATGGCTACTGGCTGGGTAATTGGAGGAGTGCATGGGTAGTGTCTAGGTGATTGGAGGAGTGCATGGGTAGTGCATGAGTAATTGGATGAGTGCATGGGTAGTGCCTGAGTTATTGCATGAGTGTATGAGTAGTGCCTGGGTGATTGGAGGAGTGCATTGTTAATGCCTGGGTGAATTTGTAAGTGCATGGGTATTGCTTGGGTGATTTTGTAAGTGCACGGGTAATGTCTGGGTAATTGGATGAGTGCATGGGTAGTGCCTGGGTTATTGCAGGAGTGTATGAGTAGTGCCTGGTGATTGCATGAATGCATGAGTAGTGCCTGGGTGATTGGAGGAGTGTATGGGTAGTGCCTGAGTGTTTAAAGAAGTGCATGGGTAGTGCTTGTGTGATTCCATGAGTGAAAGGCTAGTGCAAGATTAGTGCATGGTGAGGTGATTGGAAGAGTGCACGATTAGTGCATGGTGATTTTATAAGTACATGGGTAGCGGCAGAGTGATTGGTGGAGTACATGGGTACTGGCTGGGTAATTGGAGGAATGCATGGGTAGTGCCTGGGTGAATGGATGAGTGCATGGGTTGTGCCTGGGTTATTGTATAAGTGCATGAAGAGTGCCTGGGTTATTGCATGAGTGCATGAGTCGTGCCTTAGTGATTGGAGGAGTGTATGGGTAATGTCTGGGTGACTGCATACGTGCATGGGTAGCGCCTGGGTGATTGGAGGAGTGCATTGGTAGTGCCTGAGTGATTAGACAAGTACATAGATAGTTCCTCTGTGATTTTATAAGTGCATGGGTAGTGCCTGGACAATTGGAGGAGTGTATGGATAGTGCCTGGATAAGTGGAGGAGTACAAGGTAGTGACTGGGTTATTCTACAAGTGCATAGGTAGTGCTTGTGTGATTGCATGAGTGCATGGGTAGTGGCTGGGTGATTGGAGGAGTGCATTGGTAGTGCCTGGGTTACTACATGAGTGCATGGGTAGAGCCGGGGTGATTGGAGGAGTGCAAGAGTAGTGCCTGGGTTATTGCATGACTGCATGGGTAGTGCTTGGCTGATTCCATGAGTGCCTCAGAAGTGCCTGAGCACATGTATGACTGCATGGGCAGTGCCTGAGTGATTGAATTAGTGCATGGGTAATGTTATGTTATGGTATGTTATTTGAGTTTATAAGGCGCAGAGCTACCCCGAGGGGTTTCCTAGCACCAGCCTGAAAGGAGGAAGAAAAGAAGCAAAGAAATTACAGGTTGAACAACAAAGTTTTCAAGCATCTTAAAAAATTCCTGTAGACCGTTTCTTTACGTAGTGAAATGGGAAGAGAGTTCCACAGAGAAGGACCTAGGTATGCAAAAGATCGACTGCGCATGCGCGTCAATCCTATTCTGGGAATAGTACATTTAAGATGAGTAGTGGAGCGAAGGGGGCGTGAAGGTATATAAGGTTGAACTAAAGATTGCAGATATGGAGGGGCTAAGCCAGTTTGATCTTAAACATATGGCTCAAGGCTTTGAATTTAATACAATTTTCCACATTAAGCCACTGAAGGTTGCGAAGAGAGCCTGCAATAGAGGCAGCCTAAGGAATCTGGCAGAGCGGTCTGGCGGCCGCATTTTGCACCACCTGGGTGATTGCATGAATGCAGGAGTATTGTCTGGGTGAATAAAGGAGTGCTTGGGCAGTGCCTGAGTCATTAGATGAGTGTATAGATAGAGCCTTGGTGATTTTATAAGTGCATAGGTAGTGCCTGGGTGATTGGAGGAGTGCATGGATAGTGCCTGGATGACTGGAGGAGTGCAAGGGTAGAGTCTGGGTTATTCCATGAGTGCATAAATAGTGCCTGGGTGATTGCGTCACTGCAGGGGTACTGCCTGAGTGATTAAAAAAGTGCATGGCTATTGTCTGTGTGATTGTATGAGTGAAGGAGTAATGTCAGGGTAATTGAAGGAGTGCATAGGTACTGCCTTGGTTCATAGAAGAGTGCATGGGTAGTGCCTGGCTGCATGTAGGACTGCCAGGGTAGTTCCTGGGTGATTGGAGGAGTGCATGAGTAGTAGAAGAAAGATTGCATGAGTGCAGGAGTACTGTTTGGATGATTGGAAGACTGCATGGGTAGTGCTTGGTTGATTCCATGAGTGCTGCAGAAGTGCCTGAGCACATGTATGACTGCATGAACAGTGCCTGAGTGAGTGAAGTAGTGCATGGGTAATGCCTGGGTGCTTGTATGAATGCAGGGATCATGTCTGGGTGATTAAAGGAGTGAATGGGCAGTGCCTGGGTGATTAAATGACTGTATAGGTAGTGCCTTGGTGATTTTATAAGTGCATAGGTAGTGCCTGGGTGATTGGAGAAGTGTATGGATATTGCCTGGATGACTGGAGGAGTGCAATGGTTGTGCCTGGGTTATTGTATGAGTGCATAAGTAGTGCCTGCATGACTGCAGGAGTAGTACATAACTAGTGCCTGGGTAATTGCATGACTGCAGGGGTACTGCCTGGGTGATTGGAGGAGTGCACGGCTAATGTCTGAGTTATTGCATGAGCAATGTCTGGGTGATTGAAGGAGTGCATGGGTAATGTCTGGGTGCATGGAAGATTGCATGAGTAGTGCCTGGCTGCATGTTGGACTGCCTGGGTAGTTTGTGGGTGATTGGAGGAGTACATAAGTAGTAGCAGGGTGATTGCAGGAGTAGTGAGTAGATGATTTGAAGACTGCATAGGTAGTGCTTGGTTGATTCCATAAGTGCTGTTTAAGTGCTTGAGCACATATATGACTGCAAGGTCAGTGCCTGAGTGATTGAAGCAGTGCATAGGTAATACCTGGGTGATTGCAGTTGTAATGTCTGGGTGAATAAAGGAGTGCATGGGCAGTGCATGAGTGATTAAATGAGTGTATAGGTAGTGTCTTGGTGATTTTATAAGCGCATAGATAGTGCCTGGGTGATTGGAGGAGTGCATGGATAGTGCCTGGATGACTGGAGGAGTGCAAGGGTAGTGCCTGGGTGATTGCAGGAGTAGTGCGTGGATGATTGGAAGAGTACATGGGTAGTGCTTGGGTGATTGGATGAGTGCATAAGTAGTCTCTGGGTGATATTATAAGTATATAGATTCAGGCTACGTGAATGAATGAAATGCTTGGATAGTGTGTGGGTAATGGTAGGAGTATGAGAATAGTGTCTAATTATATAGAGCAGTGCATGGGTAGTATTTAAAAAAATGTATCAGTACAATACAAATGACTGAAAACATTACTTAATATTATTATGCTTATTACATTATTTCATCTTACCTTTTTTATTCAAATACATACCAAACTCAGTGAAACTATTTTACAGTTCTTTTTTTGTAAACTGAATTTAAAATATTTTCAAGGTTTACTATTACTTTATGTAATAAAAAAGAAGGAAAACTGTAATTACATATAATATTATGGTTTTTAGAACACAACATAATTTTACAATTACATAGCATATTCAGTTTCCCTTTTTTGCTGTTTTCCGCTTCTAGTGAATTTCACCATACACAGTGATTTCAACATAGATCATCATATAACAGCGGGGAAAAAAATACAATCAATTTGATTGTAAAAAACAAACAAATCTGTGTTGAAAATATTTACAACAAATTCAACTATCTGTTTACCCATCTACAGTTTCTAAATTACATTCTTCAACTGAAGTACATTTTCTAAAATATACACTCTACATCGCCTATAAAATAAATATCAAATATATAAACTAGTTCTTTGAAACACAATTTTGCAAATGCAGTCAAAAATATCACAAATAATAATCTAAACAGTAATTTTTCACATCTTCCCAATAGGCCGAACAATGTTTCCAAATCCATTTGCATTGATAATATCCAAAATAAACTTGTTATTTTGTGTTCACATCTTCCCAATATGGCGAATGATGTTTTCCAAATTTTGGTATCAAAAATATCAGATTCGAATTTGGTAATTCGTAAGGCAACCTACATTTTAATTCCAAATGGGCATCATAGTAATGTGTCCATCCTTTATTGCACTTTAAATACACAGTATAGTGTCCAGATGTTGTAGTAGGTCCATCATGGAATATAATAGCCACTGCTTTAAAAGTTCTTCCTGAATTTGACACTTGACTTGCCACAATGTTTTTTATTTTAGTTTCCAATTTTCTTCCATTTGCTCTACAACGTTGTAACATTAACCCCTTGAGTGCGGGTTTATTTCGCCCGCTGTGCGGGAGAAATAAATGCGTGCGTGATTACGACGGCTCCCGGCCGTCGTGCGCACACGCCCACCGTAATGCACGCCGGCCGGGAGCCGTCGTGCGCACACAAGGGGTTAAAATGACATATTTTCCAAATCTTTCTATATATAATGGTGACAACATTTCTGATTTACAATGGGAACATTTCATATCTTGCTTAGCTGTTTTTACTAATTTGTTAAAAGACACTGATTTGCAATCTGGTATTGTCAAATATATGAATCGTTCAGTGTCTATTTGAGTGGTAGAACAAAATGAACATTCTTCACATTTATGATCCCAATCTGTACTTAGTCCAAACAAATTTTCAATTTCTATTCCTTCATCTTCCAATACTGCAAGCATAAACATAAGAAATTCTTGTGCATCTTCTTGTATATTAAGTATAGATTTCAAAGAACCAGTACATATATCCAAAAGATGCCGAATGCCAGAAGCAGTATGGATTTTAGTTCTATCAGTTATCAACTTTTGAAAAATATAACGCAGTAAAGTACAAAATCTTTTTTCTCGATTTTCCATAATTTCATGATGAAGATCCTCTAGATAAAAGACAACATTTACAATTACATTCGCATAGCAGTTGATACCTGAACTATTTTCTAACTGGTATCCTACAATATCATCAACAGTGTCCATTTTCATTTCCTTTGCAGCGTCATCATTCTCTTGAATTGTTTTCTTTTTTTGAACCTCACTAGAATGTTTATCATATTTCCGTTTTAGACACACTACACGTTTTTCATATACGGGATATTTTTCTAAGTTAGGAGCATACAGTCTTCTTAACCGATTATACTCTCTTACACAATTTGCATCAGCACTAACCTTTTTCTCATCAAATTCATTCAAATACAAACCAGATAATGTTCATACTCGAGACAATGCAACATATGCCATACCCTCTGTAAACTCTGTATTTCCAAAATTGAGCAAAGCACTGTCTACACTTAAACCTTGAGATTTATGAATGGTCACTGCATATGCTAAAAACAGAGGAAACTGTTTTCTACGAACATACAAGTCTTTTACAATAAAAAACAAACAGCATAACGTCCAATCTGTTTTACCTCTTCAATCTGATCAAATTTAATTGTCAAACATTCAATTCCTTCTCTGTTCTGAAAATTTACATAATCAACAACTTTCCCATTGCTCCATTTACTAAACCTTTTTCTACATCCAAATTATGCTGTAATATTACCCATCAGTTTACACATACATATAAAGTCTTTTCTAAACCTGCAGTCTTAGATACAGACTTTTCCAAAGAATCCAATTTTGACTGTAATTTCTCTGAGAGAATAATAGTTATTGCTTTGTGTTCCATTTTATCAATGGCTTCTATTTTCACTATTGGTTGTTTCTCCAGTTTAAAAAGTTCTTGATTGAATATAGAACACTCTTGCAGTGTTGGCATTAGGCAGACTATAGACTTCTTTTCTCCAATTTGTTTGAACATTATTACAGGTGCAATATTTTCATTTGGAAGCAAGTTTGTTATTAGCTACTTTGTAAAGCTTCTTTACCACGTTTTGTCAAAACACCAATTCTAATATCTTGAAGAATGTTTCCATATGTTCATCACTTGCTTGTCGCATATTCTTAATAAGTTCTTTATATTCAAAAAGAGACCAAATGTTCACATTTCCAATACTTCCCAAAGATTTCTTAGTGTCTTCATGAACGAGTGTTTTAAAAACTGGTTGTCCTTTCACAGGAGTAAGTTGTAGTAGATCGCCGAATACAATTACCAATCCAATCCAATCCAAAAAACTTTATTGCGATTGTTTAAAATCATAAAAGTACAGTATAAAACAATTCATTTAGAATACATATTCCAGTTAATACAATAGCCAAAGTTAGAAAACAGGGTGTCATGGTAATTATCAATAGACAGACCCCTATTGGAACCAATGGATCAATCAGTGTTGATGCTTATTAGTTTCCTACGAATCAACCACATCGCGAACAGAAACTTAGAAACTGCAACCACAACAAGTGGGTTTAAATCGCTTCGCAAGATCCTAAAGAAATCAAGGTAACTCCTAATACCCAAGTTTAAACATAATTGTATGATCCATTTTTTCCGGATACCGACATATGCTGGGCAAAAAACCACAACATGGATCATAGTTTCCAGTTCAGTTGAACAACCAGGACAAGTATGCTGGGAACCGCCCACCCATCGGTCAGTAAAAGAGTAAAGAGGGAGGGTTCCGTATCTGAACTGTAAATACAGCTTCTTTGCTAAAATGGACTGGATAGCATCAAGGTCAGGTACAAAGGCGTAGTGAGATTTAACATCTAGGAAAGCATCTGTCAGACTACATGGTCTAACTGAACTATAAGCTTTCATTAAAAAGCAATCTTTAAATGTTAAGGCAAGAGTTTTTTTGGAAATGCCTAGAGTAGAATTCTCTGGGTTAACCCAGAGATGGGCAAGGCCAATATGGGTTAATGTCTGCCTAACATACTGGAGCCAAGGGATCTTATCGGCCCCGAGTGAGCCCAGGATTACTTTCAATTCGTCTCTGTAACATGCCAGCTCTGGTGTACTCCAGAGCCTTTTCCAGTACATCACCGGTCTAGCGGCAACGACCTCTAAGATTGGGCGGATGTTAAGATCCAACCTCAATGGCATAAGTGGCGTGTTATTTGGAAGGGATAGGAGTTTCCTCATAAAATTGTTTTCGGTGGTAGCCAAATCATTTGCACGGGTATGGCCCCAAAGTTCAGCCCCGTACAGTGTAGAGGATCTAGATTGCACACAGTAAATTTCTAGGGGGGCACTTATGATTTTTGAACGACATTTCTTGTAAACTTTGAGGATGCCCCCCACAGCCTGGTTAAGTTTTAAATTGGCTTTACGCATTTGTGGGGACCAACCCATTTTGTCGTTCAAAGTCAGACCTAGGTACTCAAAAATAGTAACCCGGTCCAGGGCGATACCTTCCATTTTGGGATGTGGGTAGTTGGAGGGTTTTACATTAAAAGCCATATACTTGGTTTTACCTATATTGACCACCAGGTTCCTTTTTTTACAGAAGTTAGTAAACTGATCCAACACCCGCAGCATACCCATTGGGGATTTTGACAGCAGCAGGGTGTCGTCAGCAAACATGAGGACAGGATATTTTCTAGAGGCCAATTTTGGAGCGTCTATGTCAGTGGTGTCCAAAAGATCGGCAATGAGCCCATTAAGAAAGAGAGAGAACAGGGTTGGGGCAAGAACACAGCCCTGTCGTACTCCCTTTTCAACGGGGAAGGGGCCAGTCAAGTTGCCATGTTTTCCGTAACGGACTCTAGCGTAAGTCCCATCGTGGAGAATCTTTAGTTGATAGCATAGGTATGGCGGGGCCCCCATGGCTAGCAGTAGGTTCCATAGCTGGTTACGATCCACCATATCAAATGCGGATTTCAAATCCACGAAGGTCATATATAGGCTACCCCCATCCAATATGACATGTTTCCAATAAAGCATCTGGAGCCTAAATAGTTGGTCCATTGTTGACATTTTGGGCCTAAATCCCGCTTGAAGTGGGGTTAGTATGTTATTCTCTTCTATCCAGTTCTGTAGCCGTTGCAGGAGGAGCCTAGAATAAATTTTTTGGCTCACATCTATTAGGCTTATAGGCCTGTAGTTACCTGGATCAAGGGGAGATCCCTTTTTAAAGATGGGAATAATTTCCGCACCCATCCAGGTTGCTGGTACCGGTGAACCTTGTAAGATGGCATTGAAGAGGATTTGGAAGTAAGGGGTCCAGATCTTCGGTTCGTCCTTATAGAGGTCCCCGGGAATACGATCTAACCCTGGGGCCTTGTTCACTTGAAGCTGATCCAATGCCAGATCCACTTCTGATAGGGTCCAGGGGGGAACAAGCCAGGAAGGATCCATGGGCATTAAAATAGCGGGGGGATCAACACTCCTGATTGTATTAATCGAGTACAAATTTTCAAAGTGAGAAGCCCAAGCGTCTTCGGAAACGTTTGGGTCAATCTGGGTGTTGCCCTCCGGTTTCCCAAAGTGAACAAGGGTCCAAAATGATCTTATATCTTTTGCCACGAGAGCTGATCTCATAGCAACCCATCTTTCCTCTTCCCACTCGGTCTTAGCAATAAGAATTATCTTTCTATATGCCCGCCTAGCTTCCCGAATAAATGAAGGATTGCCCACCCTGATGGCCTGTAATAAGTCCTGTTTAGCTAGCCTACAGTCCTTTGTAAACCAGGAATTTTTGTTACCCGGCTTCTTTGCATTGACTGTACCTATGGTGTAAAAAAAGCCACGCAGTATTTCTACAAGATCCTTGTGGATTTTAACCAAATCCAAGGTTCCATCAACTGCAATATTGTTAGCGTCTCCTTTAAACACCTTATCAAGTAAAGGGAGTATTTTTAGGTACAAGCCGGCTATTGCCGTGTCGGACTGTTTTATAGTTTGCCAGCGAATCCTCTTCCCCCCTTGTATAACTCTTAGATTACCTGCTGGAGGAGTGTCTATAGCTAGCCCCATGTTCAATAGGTGGAAATTTAAAACAACTGTCAAGGGATCATGGTCACTTTCCGTTCGTCTAGTTATCTTAAAGTCCAGCACATTGGGCCATAGATCTAGACTGACCAAAACATAATCAATCACAGATTCATGACCCATTCCCCTGTAGGTTGGCTGGCCCGGTATATCCCCGTTAAAACGACCATTACACGCTCTCATGGAGAAAGCGTAAGTAAGGGAAGTGAGCTGGAGGACCAGAGGGGTCCAATGTTTGACTGGGTACATACTAGTGGATGGTATAGATCTAGCCTCATCTTCCTCAAGTGTAAATGGGGTTACTCCAGACAGAGGCTCGAAGTGACAATTGAAGTCTCCTCCGATCATCAACACAACATCATCTGGGAGTGATTCCAAAAGGATTGACAAAGAATCGAAGGTGGGTGATGAGCCACCCCCACGAGTAGGGCGCGAATAAATATTAATAAGTGCAATCTTAGGAGTCTTTTTATGGGACAAAAGAATGCAAATTATATCACTACTATTCGTTTCAACCCTTTTGATGTTAAAACCAAGATGAGTACCCACCCAGACACACAAACCCCCCGAGGGCCTCCCCCGATGGCCTTTTATGGCAGGTTGCATATAAGTAATGTACCCCAGTCTATGAATAGGTTCAGTTGACCAGGTTTCCTGTAATAGGCAAATCCCAAAGGGGTCAATAAAGGAACACCACTCTGGATTGCCAGTATTAGTAGCTAGGCCCGCAATGTTCCAGCTAAGAACTTTGAACTGGCTATCAGAGTTAGGGAGGACATCTATAGAATTAAGCTGGGCGGGTAAAGTGTCAGTAGTTACTAATTGGTTCACAGGGACAACCTTCAAAGCCGAAGATTGAGTGGGTACGTCCCACGTAGAACCTAAAAGAATAGGAGAAATGGTTTCGACTGCCAAAGAAGCAGGACCCTCAAAAGTAGTCGCTGGTAGGACATCATGGCCTCCCTTGGCACCGGTCTCGTCTCCTTGGGGGTGAAGGCAGGTTGGTAGTTAACTTGTGTCTCTAGTCATTCCACCTCATCCAGCAGGCTAAACCTATTATGAGTTGGAAAGCCTAAGGCTTCATTAACAGGCGGCCTACCCCACGTACCATCACTAAATTGCTCTCGGTCAACATAGTTGTAAGACGGAGCAAGAGGCCTTAGGCATGGAAAAGGAGGTTTGATAGACGGGGGGTAGAAATAACCAAGAGGAAGCGTTTTAATGTTGGAAGATAGATTATCAAAGGCGGGGCTACAAATGTGGCCAACCACCTCAGGGTCTTGAAAGTTAACAATGACACAGTCACCTCCCACATTTTTTTTTTGTGGCCCACCCAACCAACTCTTCTGGCAAACAAAATAGAAGATCGTACGTTCATAGGCAGGGGTCTGTGGGTGTTCAACTAGAACATTACTTTATGTTTAAGTTCCTGAAAGGATTCTGGTCTCTTAGAGGTCAGTTTGGGAACATTGGTCAAAACAGCCACATAAGGGGCACTTTCGGGGGGGAGATCGATACGTGGGAGTTCCAGCGGATGAGGAGCCTCGGCAGGAGGCTCGGAACAATGGTTGGCTGTTGGAAGGAAGCTAACAGACATATTTTTGTCATGTGGTTTAGGTGAAGAGGGCCCCCGTCTAAGACTCTGATGGGGATTACGTGCAACTCCCCGTTGTTGGGTCGACTGAGTGTCAGATAGATCTTGCAAAATTATGGGGATTTCAGGAATTTTTGCCTGTTTTTGGCATGAATGTAAATGAGGTATAATAGATTGTAAATTTTCGTCATATTTAGCTAAAGCTGTCTCCAATGCAACCAACCTTTTTTCTATAGCAACTAATCTAAGCTCGAGCGGCCGGATGGCTAGAGCTAGCACAGTAGACATTTTCCCAAGCAGCAAGTCTATATCAAAAAGCGGTGAGACTACATCTGGGGAAGGACGCTCTGTGCAAGTTAGGTGGGTAGTAGGTGTAGATACAGTCAAAGAAGTGTCCAAGGTATCAGGGTTTGGTTTCTGTATTTTATTCCTCCTGCATTTTGGTGATATCCCAGTTCGTTTCCTTTTGGGGATGGTACCCACTTCCCGGACTGGAGTTGCAGGCATAATGGAAGGGCCCAGTACAGAAGCGGGAACATTAGTGTCCGTGACTATAAATTTATCAGTGGAAACGGTAGGTAAAGTTGAACGACAAGGATGACCTTTGTGAGGGATCATGGTAGACATGGTAGCGGGGGAAACAACAGGAGAGGGGCAAGATGCAATAGTGCCCAATGAAGAGCGTTTAGAAGAGAGTGGTTCCATAGACAACCGACGCTCAGTAATTGCAATTTCGTGCTCAAGTATTGAAGAGGCTCTTACAATGAACTTGTCCAGCGAGCCGGCAACATGATCAGTGGCACTCGGCTTCAAGCCCCTTTTATTCACCATTGTTCTCCGGCACTTTGAACAAAATTAAGTGTACTCACAGGATTGATGCAATAAGAAGGTATGGCCGGACCGGACTCTCTCGGGCACGAACGGGCATAAACGGGCCCGCCCTTAGCCCGGGCTTCGCCCGCGCTGCGTTCCGCGCTGCTGAAATGCGTGGGCGTAAATATAAGGGTGGGCTGGGGGCGGGGTTTCGAGGAAGAGGCAGTCCTCTGTCCAGGTACACCAACTTCAGATAAACAAGCGGCACCCGCGAAGCGGGGGCCGCGAGGATTGATGTAATCACCAAGGGCGGGGACTCGAGGAAGAGGCAGGCAGCGGGAAGGTGGAGGGCTGCTGGGCCTCGCAGTCCTCTGTCCAGGTACACCAACACCAACTTCAGGTAAACGAGCGGCACCCGCAAAGCAGGGGCCGCGAGGATTGATGTAATCACCAAGGGCGGGGACTCGAGGAAGAGGCAGGCAGCGGGAAGGTGGAGGGCTGCTGGGCCTCGCAGTCCTCTGTCCAGGTACACCAACACCAACTTCAGGTAAACGAGCGGCTCCCGCGAAGCGGGGGCCGCGAGGATTGATGTAATCACCAAGGGCGGGGACTCGAGGAAGAGGCAGGCAGCGGGAAGGTGGAGGGCTGCTGGGCCTCGCAGTCCTCTGTCCAGGTACACCAACACCAACTTCAGGTAAACGAGCGGCACCCCAATTACATGTTTTCCTCCAAATGAAACATAATAATCGGTTTTTAAAATCTGTTGCATTCTTAAATGTACAAAGGCAAGCATTAAGTTTGAGACCATGCTAACTTCATCAATGATCGGAAGTTTAATTTTCTTTAGTACTCTTGAAACTTCATAACAAGCTTCTCCAGATAGCTTGTGATATTCCAACCTTTTTTCATGTTAAAATAGTAGCATGAGTAATCGATGTAATGTAAACCCTTTATTGTTATGTGCTGCTATCCCAGTCTGAGCGGTTACAACACAAGATAAATGTGATTCAGTGGTTTTGTGTAGACAACTGGTCAAAACATTAATTAAGAAACGTTTTCTGGTTCCAGCTTGCCCACTGATATACATTTGAATGGGTTTAAATGATGTGCATGGCATTCTTTTTTCATGCAGTAAACCATGCTGTATCTGTTCTGTAACTTGCTGATATATTTCCCTTTGCTCAATATTTAGTTGTTCTTCCAAGTTTCCGAACCCAATAATATCCTGTTGTGCATGTTGCATTGTTGTTTCTACTTCATTCATAGCTATTGCTGATTCATTTTCAAGAATTGTTTGTCCTAGAGGATCTTGATTTAGTGGAGCAGAACTTTGACTATCTTGAGAACTATCTCTAGCAATTTCAGCTGCAATACTAGTTTCTTGTTCAATCACTTCATTCAACATTTGGAGATAATTTGGAAAAATTGTGCATTCACTGCTATCTTCACATGCATTAAAAGAATCTTCATAGCAGTCAAAATCTCCAAGTAATTCCATTTCACTACACCAAGGCTTGAAGAGTTGCAGAAGTGCTAAATAGAATGATTCCTTTTTATCTGGAGTATCACAACTGAGTTTCCTGTGATTAATAAGATTTCATTTGGCATGTTTTACCAAACATACATCACATCCAATTACAGCATATGTTTCTTCATTTATATCTTCTGTAACATTGCTCTTAAAGCTGTAATGTTGCATTACTTCATAGAGAGATTTGTTTTCCAGATATGGACTTCTTTTAGGATAGTACGTATCCAACATATTTGTTTTAACAATATCTGTACTTTCCGGTTCCTTCAATGCTAAGTATTCAATTTGTTGCACAGATTTCAATACTCAATTTCGTGTTGCAGCAAGACCTAGACTTACCCAAATGATTCCTCTTGACTTTGAATATAAACTTGCATAGGTCAACTGAACTGAGCATTCGTACGATCCAATCTCTCGATGGGAAAGCTTCTTCAAACTAAAGCTATACAATTTGTTCCTAAGAGTCTTCTCTTGTGAAATTCCTTCAGACATTTCTTTCAACTCCGTCTTTTCTGATTTGGTTATATATGACGTTACATAGCGAGCAATAGTAATTGAATTATCTGCAACTTATTGGATATCCATATTTGCATTCACATCGTCAAAATCACTGGATTATAGTCATTAATATACTTTGAATCTTCAGTTCTTTTTATGTTGCAAGTATTCTTCGGAGATTTCCGAGTTATAATGTACCATATGTATCAACACACAGATTGAGCAAAACCTTTGATACATCTGACCCAGTATGCCGTACTGCTGACATGAAACTGTTGACTCTTCCTATCAAAATTACTGGACGTGGGAATCCATAACGACATTTTGTATTAAATTTTCCCTTTGACTTGTATTTCCGTTGACAATATTTCAAACATCGATGAATTTGAAACCATAACACTTGCTGTCTCCAGTTGTTTTCTCCTCCTTCTTTTGGTATGGCATAGGTAACATATTTTTCAGTGAAAGACAAAACACTTTCATCAGTATCAGTTCCAAATTGTGGTCTATTCTTGATCCATTCAGTGAATAAGGGCCCCCTGTAAATAATAGGTACTCCTAGAACAGGGAAATAGTTCAAGAACATAATAACATTTCTAGGCAGTGAACATGAGTAATAGAATTATGAAACAATGTCAAAATTCTAATGAATTAAAACAGTGTACTCTCACTAAGAACAAATAATTAGTTCAACAGATTTTATTTGTGTTCAATAAAACATCCAACAATGTGTACAGAAAAACAATAAGACTAGCAGCAACATGAGATAGACATTACTGGCATGAAATAGAGTCTCAAACAAAATACATGTGACAAAAACAGGATACTACATATAATGGCTTATAAAGCAGAAAAAGTGGTGGTAATTTCGGTAGAGAGATGTAGTTTTCTACGCGCGTTTCGGCATTGAAATGCCTTCTTTGGGAAAAGACAAAGCCAAGATAATTCCTAGAATGAAGCAAAAAAATATAGGTGTATAGACAAATATAAACACATAAACATACATACAGTTACATTGGTGAAGGGCTTTGTTTCTAAAACAATATTAAAAGACCTATATAGAGGATCTTTTAGGTCATCTATATATACATTTCTATACCATAGTGGAGTACACTGTGTCTATATACAAATTGTTCATGAGTAAGTGGCAGGCTCACATGAAGAGAAAGGGAAAGAAACCCAATATTTACAGAGATGAAGTAGAGATATAAAGATATAGTTAAAAGGAAAAGGTGGATCACAAGATAAGAGATCACCATGATGAAATGTGGAAAGGATAAAGCAAAAACAGTGTAGGTGCTGCTAAGTAGACGTCCAAAAAGAATGCCACTCACCAAGAAAAACCAAATGTGTCGTAATGAATTGTACATGTCAAGCACTTACTAAGTCCGGGATGGACAAGTAAATGTCCTCAGGATACGCGGAGCAATCTACAACTGTGACGAGGGGGTACTAAATGCCCAGAATTAGAAAATGCACAATGGGCTCCTCTGTAAGAAGATCCTATTGATGGAGCTATGTGTAGGCTTAGGCAGCCAGAATCAGGATTTCTAAAGAAAATAAAATGAAATGAAAATGAGCAGGCGCTAATCTAGTATGAATAGAGTGGCTGAAGAGATAGTAATCAAGGAGGGTGCAATTACCTAAGCAAACTCGAGTTCCATAATAATGAATCTAATAACAAGGGCGCTTACTCCTAAGTCGCCAGAGTGATATCCGGAATCTTGAGATACGCAGTCAAGCCCACAACAGAGAGATCCTAATGTTGGATCTATGGTAGCCAAACTCAATCTTTCTAAGGAAAATAATATGGAAATAATCAAACATTGGTATTGTGAAGGTGAAGTGGCTGAAAGAATGAGAATCAAAAACAGATGCAAATACCTAGGCAAACTCTCGTTCCATAAAAGTGAATAAATCAATCAAGGATAGCGCTTAATCCTAAATCGCCAGAGTGGCCATGATGTACATCAAGGGGCATGAACGGTAATATTTTACTTGAGGCTAAAAGAGATAAATTGAAAAATGGTAAAGATATTATTTACTGAAGAAGTAAAGATGTGACTAATAGGACGAAACTCAGGGGTTAAATAGGTGACATGTGTATGATGTGGGGGCAAGGCTTTAACAACAACAAGGTTGTTTCCAATCATGATATATATGGCTAAAACAGCGTAGTCAAGGGGGAAGAGCTGGATATTACCTGAGTAAATGGCAACATAAATCTTTAGGTAGAGATGTGGATGATAGAAGGATAAAATCGTCACTGCACTACTCGGTATCGTTAAAGGATAACTGTAAAGGAATAAATAATGACATCGATTATAAAGAATGTCAAAAGATATGAGAGATAATAGCCATGACCAAAAAGATGTAACCATCAAATGTCAAGCATGAATGGGCCAGATTTTAAAGTACCCGGATATTGATAAATACATCAACGGGAGGAGTAAAGAATCGCTGGCTCAACAAAAAAACCTGAATTTCAGAAATGTACTTACTTCGATGTGTGCAGACGTTCGCCTCTCTATGTTCCAGACCCGAATCGGAAATGACGGATAGGGACTGAATATTTATGAAGGGGGAGACGGCCAATGGCGTATTGGTTAGTGCTGCATGTGATAATCACGTGAAGCGCATAATGTTGGTGCAGGAAATGGGAAGCTGAATACGCGCATGGATCAATGCTCGAAAAACTAGACCGCTGACCTGGGAAGTGTGGAGCACGGTAAAAGAAAGAGAAACAAGACTATTGAGAAAAATAGCTGTGAGTAAGCAGTAAGGACGGGACGCTGCGTATATTCTTACCGCGGAGCCCATTGTGCATTTTCTAATTCTGGGCATTTAGTACCCCCTTGTCACAGATGTAGATCGCTCCGCGTATCCTGATGACATTTATTCGTCCATCCCGGACTTAGTAAGTGCTTGACATGTACACTTCATTACGACACATTTGGTTTTTCTTGGTGATTGGCATTCTTTTTGGACGTCTACTTAGCAGCACCTACACTGTTTTTGCTTTATCCTTTCCACATTGCATCACGGTGATCTCTTATCTTGTGATCCACCTTTGCCTTTTAACTATATCTTTATATCTCTACTTCATCTCTGTAAATATTGGGTTTCTTTCCCTTTCTCTTCATGTAAGCCTGCCACTTACTCATGAACAATTTGTATATAGACACAGTGTACTCCACTATGGTATACAAATGTATATATAGATGACCTAAAAGATCCTCTATATAGGTCTTTTAATATTGTTTTAGAAACAAAGCCCTTCACTAATGTAACTGTATGTATGTTTATGTGTATATATTTCTCTATACACCTATATTTTTTTGGTTCATTCTAGGAATTATCTTGGCTTTGTCTTTTCCTGAAGAAGGCATTTCAATGCCGAAAGCCATTATATGTAGTATCCTGTTTTTGTCACATGTATTTTGTTTGAGACTCTATTTTATGCCAGTAATGTCTATCTCATGTTGCTGCTAGTCTTATTGTTTCTCTGTACACATTGCTGGATGTTTTATTGAACACAAATAAAATACGTTGAACTAATTATTTGTTCTTAGTGAGAGTACACTGTTTTAATTCATTAGAATTTTTGACATTGTTTCATAATTCTATTACTCATGTTCACTGCCTAGAAATGTTATTTTGTTCTTGCATTCTTTTTTTTTTTTTAAAACCTTTATTTATGTCAGTCTGGAACACAGCTATTCAGCCGACATCCCGGAGGTTCGGCAGCCAATTAAGTACAACACATGGAAGTGTCCACAGCTCTGGTACAGGAAAAAACAAAGGTTCCTTTTTTTTTAAAACAACCTAAAGTAAATAACACAAGCAAGGCAGTATACACAATGAACTCGTGCCAGTTCCCGATGGGGGCGCGGCCCCATTCCCAAAGTCAGAACAAAGCCACCGGTCGGGTGGATGAGGGAGAAGCAGAGGCGCTAACATTCTAGCATATAATCATCATAAAAATCCCAAGTTGGAAGTGAAGCTAGGGGGAAAGTTGCTCCTCTAACGGTTCAGTGGCCGGGGGCAGACATATATCACCCCTATACTGGTTCCATCGCCCCCATATCTTATGCCATTTCTTAGGCCGCCCCCGGGCACTATACACCGTTTTCTCCCTAAACATGCTCCAGTCCATATTTTCCATCCATGCTTCCATAGCGGGAGGTCTCTGAGAACCCCACAGTCGCGCAATATCACGCTTCGCCACCATATTTCCTAGGGTCACCCATTGAGTCTGCGCCGCATCATAGTCAGTAGGACCCCAGACATTCAAAAGACAGCGCCGTGCCTCTGGCAGCAGTGCAATACCCGTGACCTCCTGCATCACAACATGAATTTGCTTCCAGAACTCCGTGATCACACCACATTCCCATATGATATGTAGGAAGGTGCCCACCATCCCACAGCCCCTCTTACATAAGCCATCCTCGGAGAAACCCATATGGATCAGTCGGGGCCCCGTGACATAGACTCTATGAAGTATCTTAAGCTGCACCAGCCTTAGTCGTGCCGGGATCGCGACCTCCTTAGGAGAGGAGATGGCATACTGCCAGTCCTCATCATCCAGTTCAAGGCCGTCCCTAGTCCACTGATCACGCACCCCTAGGAGGAGGGCAGTCCGGACATTAACAAGCTTCTTGTAAATTAAGGAGATTGTACTCTCCGGCATATGGCCATCCAGGATCCGATCCTCCAAGGGAGAGGACTCAGGCACAGTCTCCCCCTCGACGAGGACGGACCGCAGAGCGTGGTGTACCTGTGCATACCGGAAATATTCCGTACCCTCCAGATCGTACTCCGTCCGTAGCTCGTCAAACGATTTCACTCGTCCCTTAACCAGCAGGTCCCCCACCCTGGATATCCCAATCAGGTCCCATTTCTCGAACCCCTTCGTGTGCCAAAGTTTCCCCAACATATCAGAGTCAAACAGCGGAGTAGCGAGGGTAAGCCTATCCTTCCAACCCAGCGAGTTCGTAACAGCCTTCCACACGTGCACCGCCGTCTTGGTTGGCCCCGTGAGGGACCCATCCATTGACCTGGAGTAGAGTGCTCTAAAGTAATTACCCCCGCGCAGCAACCACCGATCCATAGCGAAGCCGGGGCTCAGCGCCGGACCGTAGACTCCATGGTTGATCGCACTGAGTGGCCCAATAATATCTTCTAATGTCAGGAAGCGCGATACCCCCATCGTACCACGGAAGGGTCAGCTTTGCAATAGCTATACGCGGTCGGCCATCCCACAGCAACGAGCGCTGGAGGCTCTCGACCTCCCGAAAATAGCTGGCCGGGACCAGCTCCAGGGTATTCTGCAGGGCATAGAGAAAGCGGGGAAGAGACATCATTTTGAACAGCGCGGCACGGCCTAGGAGGGAAAGCGGCAACCGCCGCCAACCCGCCACATCCCGCCGCAGGCGCGTCAATGGAGGGAGCAGGTTTCTCTCATATCGAACAATTGGATCGGTGGAGATATAGATCCCTAGATACAAAAAGCCCTCCTGGGCGATCTGGATCGAGCAATTCCACGGGAGAACAGGGACGTCTCCACTTAGGGCATACAGATACGACTTCCCCCAGTTAATGGAGAGACCCGAGTTCCTACCAAAAGAAGTCAAAACGTCACAGACTACTATGAGAGACTTCCTGGGTGAAGTGAGGTATAGCAAAATGTCGTCGGCATAAAGAGAAATGCGGTCCTCATGATCTGGTGACCATCGGATCCCCCTTATGTCCGGGTGCCATCGTATCCATGCCGCCAGCGGTTCAAGAGCGAGAGCAAACAACAACGGCGACAGGGGACAACCCTGCCTGGTGCCCCTCCCCAGCTCGAACGGGCAGGACGCCCTACCATTGACCGTGACTTTAGCCAAGGGTCCTTCATACAGTAGTCTCACCCAGCCAACAAAGCCAGGTCCAAAGCCGAATTTTGCAAGTGCAGCCCACAGATATGCCCACTCTACCGTGTCAAAAGCCATCGTGGCGTCAAGTGCAGCCACAATGGTCGACTCCCGCAGCGTCCCCGTCCTTGCAAGCACGCCATGGATGCGCCTAAGGTTCAACGCAGTGTTACGGTGCGGGATGAAACCGGATTGGTCCGGGTGGATCAGGTCCCCGATCACCCTGATCAAACGGTTGGCCAGTGTTTTAGCGAGGATTTTCGGCTCGGCATTAAGTAGCGAAATCGGCCTATATGAGCTGCATTTATTCCTGGGCTTGCCATCTTTGTGTATGACCACAATTGTCGCCAGGCGTTGGTCGAATGGAAGACATCCTATCTCCCGTGCCTCTACAAACATAGCTCGCAGGTGTGGAGCGATCTTGTCCGGCCGGAGTTTATACAACTCAATTGGCAGGCCATTCGGGCCCGAGGCCTTGCCCGGGCGCAGTGAACGAATAGCACCCGCGACTTCGTCAGCTGTGATGTCACCATCTAGATCTTCCCTGTCTATGTCAGAGACGCAAGGCAGAGCCAGATCGCGCAGAAGTTCACACGAGTCCTCCACCGGCCTGTCCGACACAGAGGTATAGACCGTGCGGAAATAATCTGCGAAGCACTGGACTACGCTATCCGGTTCAGTGACAATAACGCCACCCTCTGTTACTAGTTCTGGCACCACACGATTAACCCGCTCTTTTTTATCCAGCCACGCTATTAACTTCCCGGCCTTGTCCCGAACATCATACAGTCGCCCCTGCTGCTCCCTACTCAGGGCTTTGGCCGCATTCGTCACCAGGGCCTTATACTCCGACTGCTTTAGGCTCAATTTATGCAGCGTTACTGCCGTAACCTCCTCCTCCAAAACCAACTCTAGAGCCGCTATCTCTGCCTCGATCTGTGCGACCTCCGCATCCCTCCGACGTTTGGCTGCCGCTATCAAGGAAAGGGCCTCTCCTCTCAGCACAGTTTTAAATGCTTCCCACAAAGACACCGCAGACGTGACCGAGCCTAGATTTTCCTGGAAGTAGAGATCGACCGCCTTCAGCACCGCGCTACGAGTCCTAGGGTCACAGAGATACAAGGGGTTAATCGGAGCCACCCTGCCCACCACTCCTCGACCAACATCCATACAGATCCACACCGGCGAATGGTCAGAAATACCCCTAGCCATGTGCCTAGCCTCGGACACAAAGGAGGCGTGTGCAGCCAAAGTAAGAACATAATCAATTCTAGAGAGACTGCCATGCGCCCCGGAGTGGAAAGTGTACTGCCGCTGAGTGGGATGCAGCAGTCTCCAACAGTCAACCAGACCAAGGGTATCCACAAAGTCTGAAAGCCATTTCTGCGCCCCCCCAGAGCTTCTTGGCGGGTGTCTATCAAGCAATCCGGAGCCAACCGCATTAAAATCACCACCCACCACCAACATTCCCTCTGGGAGATCCAACAGAGCCCTCCCCAGGTCCGCAAATGTGGAGGGCTGCAGCGCAGGAGGGACATAAACAGAAACCAAGACCAGCGTCCTGCCCTCCCACCTCCCCGCCACAGCCGCAAATCGCCCCCTTTCATCAACAGTGGTGGAGTCAACCTCAAACGGCAGCGAGGCCCTAACAAGTATTCCAGCCCCTCTAGAGCCCGAGGAAAACCCCGAGTGTGCAACGAATTTGTAGCCCTTCCTGTTGAGTGCGTAGCACGTGTTACCTATCAAGTGCGTCTCTTGCAATAAAACTATGTCAGGGGAGCATCGCTTCAGAAATTGCAGGACAATCCCTCGCTTAATACGATCCCCTAAGCCGTTAACATTCCAACTGAGTATCTTTAAGCCCCTACCCCCATCCCGAAATGTAAGGAGACCTCCACCCCCCCGTAGAACCGCACTCGAGCTACAGAAGCTTGCATCACTACGCCTTGCAAAACAAAAACCAACAACAACCACCTCAACAACCCCATTCCACCCCCCACCCTGCACCCCTGCGTAAGCTTAAGAAGCCCCCCCAACTTGCAGTGTGCCTGTCGCCCTATTCTAAAACTAGTCTACAAAAAGAACCCCAGAGGAGGAAAAAGCTCCCTTCATACCCCCGCCGCCCCCCGGGCTACTACCCTCCCGGAAAGACCGAAAACTGTGATTCACTGTCCTGGGCAAAGTCAAAATGATCTGGCACCAGAGTCCTCACTCTTGTTCATCACGGCCACCTTCTGCTCCACCAGCATGCTCCCCGCTAGTCCGTCGTTGGGGCAATGTGTCCAGCCAGTCTCCGACCATGTCCGGTGATTCAAAAAAGAAAGTCCGCTCTTCATACACCACACGCAACCTGGCCGGGAAGAGCATGGCGTACTTCAGTCCCATCCCTCTTAGCCGTCTCTTAACCGCCAGGAAGCTCTGCCTTTGCTTCTGCACCACCTGGGTAAAGTCAGGATAAAAACTCACTGTGGTGTTCTGGAAAGTCATCGGGCCGGACACTCGTGATGCTTGTAGAATGGCGTCGCGGTCCCTGAAATTAAAGATCCTGGCGACAATCGGTCTCGGGGGGGCCCCCACCTTGGGCCTCCCACCAGGGACTCTATGGGCACGTTCAACAGTAAAGAACTTACTGAGGCCTTTGGGCGCCAGATAGTTTACCACCAAGTCCTCCACGAACAGGTCCACCGACTGCTCCTCCGAGGTTTCCGGGACCCCAATAATGCGCACGTTATTGCGCCGTGCCCGGCCTTCAAAGTCCTCCAGCCGTCGGGGAAAGAGGTTGTTTGCGGTCCTCAAATTACGGACTTCCAGCTGCAGATCAGAGACATCTCCCATGAGGCCAGAGGTTTTAAGGTCCAAGGATTGAACCCGTTCATTGGTTTTCCCCAGGTCTGCCCGAATCAAGTTGACGTCGATCGAGATTGTGTCCACTTTATGTGCCAGGGTCTCGAATTGCTGCCCAATAGAGGACTGCATCCCCTCGATGGCCCCCATGATATCCTGCAGGGTTGGTTCCGTAGCGGGGGGCAAACCATCTTTCAAGGCTTCCAATGGCCATCCCGATCCGCCCGGTGACCCCTTCTGCTGGGCATAACGATCCATGTTGTTGGTTTGGGTGTATCCTCCCCGCCTGGTATTCTTGGGCTTCTGTTTTTCGGCTTCCGATTTGGCCGACATCGTGATCTGCTGCAGAAACAATCCCCTTGCCCATCCAGAGAAGACGGGGCCCTCTGAACCTTCAGTACCCACGCCGGGACCAGGCACGTGACGACAATGCAACAAGTGACCGGCGCGACTCACTCCCAGGCCAGGGCGCGATGAAAACAGGAAAGCGAAAGCGAAAGTGATGACACCGTCCTTCCGATGGCTCGCCCCTCACACGGGCGCTGTTGTTCAATTAGTGCTCGGGCACCGTGCCAGCGCAAGCCCCGGGCATCTTCCGGGGAGTGGGCCGCAAACTTCCATGTGGCACAACTTCGGCCTCCGGTGGGCGATTTCAGTCCGGACAGCGACGATCACCTCAGCAACGGCTCACCTCCAATATTCCGGGTGTTAAAAACAGGATTCTTCACAGGATATTTGCCGGAGGGAGCGAGGGTCTCGGGAGCCCTGAGCTCACGCGGCCATCTTGATCACGCGCTAGGCTCCTCCCTGTTCTTGCATTCTTGATCCAAACCAGCATGTGAATATGAGGTGCACCTCTGGTTTGGTACTAGGGGTGGGCGTAGTTGGCGGAGTACGAATTCCGTTTGCTCTGTCAGGCTGCCAATTAATAAAACAGAAACCTCATATACTTCTGGTAAAATAACAAGCATCTCTGTCTTTACATGCTAAAATGCATATAGTCATTTCACAAAAGTGAAAACGAAAATTTAGCAAGCAGTGAGAGAGGTGATGATTTTGGGATCCCCCTAACCTAGGGAGAGAACCAAGCAGATGCCTTGAAAACAAAGAGCACATCTTGCTGAACGATTCGGTGGTGGTCCCATCCTCTTAGGACTAACCCAAGGACAGTTATGGTCAAAAATACAATCCCAACCAAAGGCCCTGCAAAGCATTATGGGACGAGATTAGCAGTAGGCAGTGAATATTATAGTATCCAATATCAAAATAATTCTACAAAGAGCTGCAGTTCAACTAGTCGCTACTAGGTGTCCCTCACGAGTCAAATGCAAAAGCATTGAAATTATTACATCAAGCTGCAGATCCACTAGTCGTTACTAGGTGTCCCTCACGAGTCAAATGCAAAAGCATTGAAACCCTTTCATGAAGCTGCAGTTCCACTAGTCGTTACTAGGTGTCCCTCATGAGTCAAATCCAAAGCATTTGGATGAAGATGAAATAAGATTAATTAAATATGGAACACACTGTCAGATCTTGGATCTTCTGAGAACGGTATTCTGAAGCTGGAATCTGTACTGGTCGTTCATCATATCGTCCACCTTTTCCAGTGGGGAAGAGCGGTGGAAAATATTGAGCTTCTAAACTTTTTCCCCACACACTCATGGGAGTTCCCTTTGCTTTCTTAATTTAGAATAATTCAATAATGTTTCCAATCACTTCTTTTGAATGTAAAGGATGTATAGCATAATGTTCATAAATTTCTTCACTCCTGGAGTTGTCCACTTTTTCAATTTGGCCAGTTGAAATTTCTCTATCATCTTCTAAAGATATTTCTTGTTCTTTCAGATATATATTTGTATAATAAATATTGTTTTCTATAAGATATAACGTAGCCTTTTGAACTTTGGTGACATCTACTAACTCTTGCCATATTTACCGACTCTTTGTTGGTACACCATTAACCAGAATAACTACAAGTTCACTTTCCTCTCTCTCTACACCATCAGTTTCAATATTTTTCTTAAAATTTAAAGGTAAATACACAACTCTTCCTTTTAAACCTCTTTGTAAATCTGTGGGAGGCAGCTTACCTGTTTTAGGCTCCATACGAACTATAGCCTGAAACGGGTGCACAGATTGAATAAGAATGCACTCATATGTATTGAAATCTACCAGTTCCGGAGGAATAGATACCAACTCTAGGTTATTATGTACAGCTCTAGCTGGCATTTTGTTCTCTTCTAATTTGCTGTAACAATATTTACAAATACGTTGATCACTACCCAACTCTAAACAACCTTCCACAAACAAATAAACACCAAATTGCTCCCACTTATCATTGTTTTACCTTTCACTTTTTAAATACACATCAACATTCCTAGTTTGACTTCTATAGTGAGTACATCGACAACAAAACATAGTTTGTTTTCTCACAAGAAACTACCTTAAACTTTGTAATTTCTTCTGCAACCTTCTCAATAGTACTGTCTTCCACCTCTTCTTCAACACCTACACTTATCAAACTCTCACTTTTTCTACACTCCTCTCGAGGACCAAAGAAATGAAACTCTATATCATCAGAAACTTTTTTTACATTCAATACTGAACCATTGTCAGAAGAGTCTTTTAAAATGCTGATACTTCCACAGGAGCAGATGCCAGCTTCCCAGATCCTCCCCACAAGTGCCAAGACAGATTAGAATTTAATAACCTGTCTCAAGCACCCACCAGGGGGAATTGGGGCAAAAGAGAGACCACCTCCAGGTTTAACAACCAGCCTCGTACCTCCCTCAGAACCTTTAGATGGACGGGTATCCTGGAAATTACCGTGGTAGTCTGCAGTTTAATAAACGACAAGAGCATAAGGTTAATACAGCCTACCTAACTACTCTATGTTTCTTTTACTCTAGAAACATTAGTCCTTCTCTCTACCTGAAACCCTGCATAGGCTAGCCCCTCTCAGGAGATGGTTAAAAACTGCGTAAATATTTATTTTTTTATATCTTCTTCAGGTCTAGTAGCTAAGAAGCATGAAAGTCTTCTCAAGTACAATGAATAATTCAACAATAGAGAAAGAAAATATCTTAGCAAAAAAATTAAAATAAGTCAACAATAGTCTCTTGTGTCTCAATCTCTATTCTTACTGTCCTTCACAGAGGTGTGAAGTGTCTTCTTCGTAGCCTTCTCTGGATGCCACAAGAACGGTTCTTTTGACGATGACGTTTGAGACACTATTCTCCTCAGGATACCACAAGAACTAGTCTCTTGATGGCAAGGTTCAAGACCCTAGTCTCCTCAGGATTAATAAAAAAGCTGGTGTGCACACTGCTCCAAGAAACAGAGCCTAAGGGGAGTATGTGCCACCAATACTGAGCAGGTGCTACAAAAATATGCCGGAAATTCTCCACAGAGTAGATGCACCACAGGAACACTGCTCTCACTTCGAGAAAACAGTTGAAGTGTGAAGTCTTCAACCGCTCGCGCTCGAGATAAGCACTGACAGGCAAAAGGGATCTAAAGTCTAGAAGGCTAACCACTCACTACATGGCGGCCTCCATGTTGAGTGAGTGATTTTCTGTACTCAATCAATCAATCAATCATAGCATTTATAAAGTGCACTACATACCCGTGAGGGTCTCAAGGCGCTGGGGGGGGGGAACGCTGCTACTGTTCGAAGAGCTAGGTCTTGAGGAGTCTCCTGAAGGTTAGGAGGTCTTCGGTCTGCCGCAGGCGGATGGGGAGGGTGTTCCATGTCTTGGCGGCGAGGTGGGAGAATGATCTGCCACTGGCGGTAACTCTTCGGATGCGGGGGACGGTGGCGAGGGCGCGGTCTGCGGAGCGGAGCTGGCGGGTGGGGGGGAAAGAGGCTGAGTTGGCTGTTGAGGTACGCTGGTCCGGTGTTGTGGAGTGCCTTGTGTGCGTGGGTGAGGAGCTTGAAGGTTATCCTCTTGTTGATGTGGAGCCAGTGCAGGTCTCTCAGCTGGGGTGAGAGGTGGCTGCGGCAAGGGATGTTCAGAATCAGGCATGCGGAGGCGTTCTGGATGCGTTGGAGCCGTTTCAGGAGTTTGGCCGGGGCTCCTGCGTAGAGTGCTTTGCAATAGTCCAGTCTACTGCTGACAAGGGCCTGGGTGACCGTCCTTCTCGTTTCGGTGGGGATCCACTTTAAGATCCCGCGAAGCATGCAGAGGGTGTTGAAGCAGGAGGAGGAGACGGCGTTGACCTGCTTCGTCATGGAGAGGGTGGAGTCGAGGATGACCCCTAGGTTGCGTGCGTGGTCGGTGGGTGTAGGGGGTGCTCCTAGTGCAGTTGGCCACCAGGAGTCATCCCAGGCCGACGGGGGTGGGTCTGAGGATGAGGACCTCCATCTTGTCCGAGTTCAGCTTCAGTCGGCTGTTTCTCATCCAGTTGGCGACGGCCTGCATTCCTTCGTGGAGGTTGGTTTTGGCAGTGTGGGGATCTTTGGTGAGGGAAAGGATCAGCTGGGTGTCGTTGGCGTAGGAGATGATGTTGAGGTCATGCCGTTGTGCTACGTGGGCCAGCGGTGCCATGTAGACATTGTCAAGCAGGGTCCTGATGTCATCGGTGGCGGCGATGAGGGCAGTATCGGTGCTGTGGTTGCTACGGAACCCGGACTGGGACGGGTCCAGGATGTTGTTCTCTTCAAGGAAGCTGGTCAGTTGTTTGTTGACGGCCTTTTCGATGACCTTCACCGGGAACGGGAGCAGGGAGATTGGTCGCAGGTTCTTGAGGTCCTTGGGTCTGCCTTGGGTTTCTTGAGTAAGGAGTGGATCTCTGCATGCTTCCAGCTCTCCGGGAAGGTCACTGTCTCAAAGGAGATGTTGATGTTGATGGTTTTCCGGAGGTGGGGTGCGATGGTGCTGCTGGCTTTGTTGAAGATGTGGTGTGGGTAGGGGTCTTCCGGGGATCCGGAGTGGATGGTGTTCATGATCTTCATGGTGTCGTCGTCGTTGATGTTGGTCCATGCCAATTGGTGCATTAACCTCTGCAGCAGGAACCAAACATATATCAATATATTCCTGTCATATACTACAAATACTACTACAATCCCACCTATACACTGAAGCTTGCATACGTCTCCCTTGAATTTCTTCAGCTATTACTTGTTCCACATTTCTAGGAACCAGCTTTTCTTTTTCAATTGGACAACTGTTTTTAACCTCATAACAATGACCCCTGGCATCAACTGCATGAACTAATTAATACAATTTGTTGAAAATAGCTTTCTTCATTAAAAAGGTTCAGTACTAGAAGTATGCTTCCATTCAACCAAATTCTTTTTGCAGAAGTTAGTTTTATTAACCAGTCTTTTTCTTTTACTTTTCTCCTTCATAAACTGCATTGTTTTATTCAATGTCTTCATTCTCTTCAATACTAATATAAACAATCTTCTTTTCAATTCAAAGGCCTTTTTGACTACACTTTCAATCTGTTGTTTTCTTTCTCATTTCCCCAAATTGAAAATTTAATACATTCTTAAAAACTCCTTTAACAAATTTTTTATTTTTTTTATTTTTTTATTTTTAAAAGAAACCTTTATTTGACTTCAAAGAGTTACAGACATGGGCCTACAACCACTTGGGCCGGCCGCTAAGTAGCACGAGAAGAGTTAGTTCATCGTTATACAGACATGTCAATCAAAAGATCCCGTTAGTCCGTCCGCACTCTGAGTGAAGGCAGCAGTTGTATCCGAATACCAGTATAAAGACAGTTTCAGCTTTTATTTTAAAACTTATAAACATTTCACACGAACAAGGCAATAAGAATTATAAGTATCAGTACGTGCTCCCCAGGGTAGGAAAGTCCCCTTCATATAGTAATCATGAATGGTCTGCGACAGAGGAGGGGTGGGGGCCCCGGGAGTGGAGAAAAAGTCAAACTGTAACATACTCATGACATAGCAAATTAGGAATGTTCAGCTAGGGGGACAAAGGAACATCCAATATTATCTCCAGAGGAGGGGCGCAGATGTCTCCGCGATAAGAATTCCACGGACTCCACACCTTAGACCATTTCCTGGGCTTGCCTCTCGCCACATACACTGTCTTTTCTCTAAACATGCACCAGTCCATATTCTCCTTCCATACCGAGATCGTGGGTGACCTCTGAGAACCCCATAACTGTGCGATGTCGCGTTTAGCCACCATATTCCCCAAAGTCGCCCACTGCGTCTGTGCCGCATCATAATCATTTGGCTCCCACACGTTCAGCAGACACCTTCTAGCTTCTGGTAACAGAGCGACGTGTGTGACCTCTTCCATTACCGCATGCACCCGATTCCAAAAGCGAGCCACCTCAGGACATTCCCATATGACGTGAAGGAAAGTACCCAGCAAACCACAGCCACGCTTACACAGACCATCCACGGAAAGACCCATGCGCATCAGGCGGGGTCCAGTGACATACATTCTATGGAGTATCTTCAATTGTACGAGCCGAAGGCGAGCCGGAATTGCCACCTCCCTCGGGGAGGCCACCGCCGATACCCAGTCCTCATCGTCTAATACCAAACCGTCAGCTACCCAGACCTCCCTCAGGTGGGTCAACAGGTCCGCCCGGTCGTTTATAAGCTTTTTATAAATCAAGGAGATTGTGCTGTCAGGCACGTAGCCATCTAGCACCCTGTCCTCCAATGGGGAATATTCCGGGATAGCAGTAGCATCAGGAAAAACCGAACACAACGCATGGCGGACCTGAGCATACCGGAAGTACTCCCTATCGTTCAGCTTATAGTCCACTTTCAGCATGTCAAACGTTTTAAACTTCCCTTTCACCCAAAAATTACCTTACATATGCCAATCATATCCCATTTCTCAAATCCTTTTGTTTTCCACAAACAGCCCAGCCTTTCTGAAGCATACAGCGGGGTCGCTCGAGTCAGGCGGTCCTTCCATCCCATCGCAGCATTCGCAGCATGCCACACACGTACTGCTATCTTTGTTGGGCCTGTCAACTGCACACCGGGAGACTTCGAATAAAGTGCCCTATTGTAATCCCCACCAGGCAATAACATTTTATCCATCGCAAACGCCGGGTTCAGGGCCGGTCCGTACATCCCGTGATTCACCGCCGCCAGTTGGGACGCCCAATAATATCGCTTGATATCGGGGGGTGCAATACCCCCATCAAGTGGAGAAGTGTGGCTCACTGGTTAGAGCAGGCATACCCTGAAGTAGAGGTCAGACCCGGGACCAGGGTTCAATTCCCGACGCGGCAGGGTCTGAGCCCAAGTGTCAACGGACTCGATAATTCTCACTTCGGTGCCTACTCGAATCATGGGTTCACAGTCTGCAACTCTGGGCAATAGCTTGCTTAATCTCCACTACGGCCCCCCCCGCGGCGGGATGCCTGGCTTTCACCTTGGGGAGGCCCAGTACGGGTTATCTCACCGGGAAAAGCCAGGACGGGTTCCCAATGCAAGCGCCGAGATGCCCAAGGGTAAGTCGAGCGCTATATAAGAACACACATACATACATACATACATACATCATACCAAGGGAGTGTCAATTTTGTGAGAGCGATTCGCGATCGCCCGTCCCAGAACAATTGCCTCTGCAAACTCTCCACCTCACGGAAATAGCGGGCCGGTATAACGTCAAGCGTGTTTTGTAGTGCATACAGGAATCGTGGTAGTGACATCATTTTAAACAACGCCGCACGTCCGAGCGGTGAAAGCGGAAACCGTCGCCAACCCAAAACGTCGGCCTTTAGTCGCTGAAGTGGGGGGAGCAAGTTCCGCTCATAACGGGCCACAGGGTCTAATGTTATGAAGACTCCCAAATATTTAAACCCCGATTGCGAAATCTGGATAGGGCAGCCACGCTGGAGGAGAGGAGCATCACCCGAGAGAACGTAGACGCATGACTTAGTCCAGTTAATGACCAAGCCGGAATTACGACCAAATGAGTTTAGAACATCGACTAATACAAGTAAAGACTGCCGGGGAGATGTGAGGTACAGGAGAATGTCATCCGCATAAAGAGAGATGCGGTCCTCAAATTCAGGGGTCCATCGAATGCCCCGCAATGAGGGCTCCCATCGGAGCCAGGCAGCCAGAGGCTCCAAGGCAAGTGCGAAGAGAAGAGGCGACAACGGACAACCCTGCCACGTGCCTCTTCCCAACACAAAGGGTGTCGACACTCTGCCATTCACTACCACCTGAGCCAATGGTTCATCATACAACAACTTCACCCAACCGATAAACCCGGGGCCAAAACCAAATTTCGCGAGTGCCGCCCAAAGATACGGCCATTCTAGAGTGTCAAACGCAATTGTCGCATCCAGAGACGCCAAAATGGCCGGCTCACGTATGTGCGCCGCTCTGGCGAGCACTCCATGGAGACGCCTCAGGTTCAGAGCCGTGTTACGGTGAGGTATGAAACCAGACTGATCCGGATGGATCAAGTCGCCAACGACCCTAATCAGACGATTAGCTAAAACCTTAGCTAGAATTTTGGGCTCCGCATTCAACAGTGAGATAGGTCTATAAGAGATACATCGATCCCGCGACTTCCCCTCCTTGTGAATCACGACTATTGTGGCAAGACGCTGATCATAGGGGAGGGAGCCGACTTATCGTGCTTCAAGGAACATTGCACGTAGATGAGGCGCCATCTTGCCCGGACGCAGTTTATACAGTTCGATGGGAAGGCCATTAGGACCCATGGTCTTGCCGGATGCGACCGAGCGAATGGCCAAAGCAATCTCATCAGGTGACAACGTCGCGTCCATCAGTATCCTATCCTCCTCTGACAAAGACGGCAACGCAATATCTCTCAGCAGTAGATGAGAGTCATCCTCAGAGCGATCAGAGACTGGAGAATATACTTCGTGGAAATAATCAGCGAAACATTCAACAATTTCCACAGGGTCAGTCACACGCGCGCCATCCGCTCTCTCAATGACCGGTACCACTCGACTCGCTCTCTCTTTCTTGTCCAAACATGCAATCAACTTTCCAGCCTTATCCCCCACATCGTTTAAGCGCCCTTGTTGCTCTCTACTCATCACCTTGGCAGCATCGGTGACCAATGCTCTATAGTCAAGCTGCTTGAGACTGAGAACGTGCAAATTATCATTCGTAACACCCAGCTCCAGGTCCCCTTCCAACTCAGCTATTTCATTCTCAAGGCGAATCACCTCCTCAATCTTGCTTTTCTTGGTGTGGGAAATTAGGGAAAGGGCTTGCCCACGGATCACCGTTTTGAAAGCTTCCCACAACGAGACAGCAGATGATACTGACCCCACATTTTCATTAAAATAGTGTTCGAGAGACTTAACCAGTTCCGCCCGGATTTTAGGATTACGCAGGTACCAAGGGTTAATCGGCGCTACCCTCCCCTCAGCCCCGGGGGTGACCTCCATGTGCAACAGTAGTGGGGAGTGGTCAGAAATACCCCGGGCCAGATGTCTTACTTCCCTAACCATCACAGCTTGAGCTGCCGGCATAAGGACATAATCAAGTCTCGATAGACTTCCATGAGCCCCTGAGTGGAAAGTGTATTGCGCCTGTCCCAGGTGCAGTAATCTCCAGCAGTCTATAAATCCGAGGGTATCTATAAACCCACTCAGCCAGGTCTGCGCCCTAGGGAGATCCCTGGGAGGGTGACGATCCGCTCTACCGGATACGACAGAATTAAAATCGCCGCCCATCACAAGAACCCCCCCGGGAATCCCAGGACCATGCACCCTAAATCAGCAAATGTTACAGTCTGCAATCCTGGTGGGACATACACAGAAACCAGCGAGACAGTTCTGCCCTTCCACCGTCCTACGAGTGCAGCATACCGCCCTCTGTCATCATGGATTATATCGTCCACCTCCAGTGGGAGAGAGGCTCTAACCAAGATGCCTCGAGCCAGAAGTGAAACCGGAGTGAGCAGCGAGACGATATCCCCGCCTATTCATAGCATGGCAAGAATTCCCAATTAGATGCGTTTCCTGCAGAAAGACAATGTCTGGCGAGAGCCGTTTCAAAAACTGCAGCACTACCCCACGTTTAATCCTGTCCCCCAATCCATTCACATTCCATGAGAGTACTCTCAATCCCCTACCCCCCATCCCAGCCTCGTGCACAACCCCCTCCCCCAGAGAACACGACCCCAACCACCAGTCATATAGCGTTACGTTGCCTTGTAAAACATTCAAACATTCCCCAACCCCCCCCTCCCCACCAACATTCCCGTTACAACTCCCCCCTCCCTGCACCCCTGCATGAGCCCATGTAGCCCCCCCAACTTGCAGTGTGCCTGTCGCCCTACCATTGACTAATCTACGAAAAGAAACCCCAGAGGAGGAAAGAGCCTCACTAAGCACCCACAACCCCCGGGCATGTAAGAATAAGGCACTGAATAGAAACATCGAACCAAGGTATTGAAGTGTCATCGCAATGCTCAGTCACCGGGAGCCTCCTGCCCCGTCAAGCCCCCTCAGTTCTCCTCAGTCTGTTCCTCTCGACTGCGTCGCTGGGGCAAAGTATCAAGCCAATCTCCAACCACCTCCGGCCGATCTAAGAAATGTGACCGATCCTCAAACTCAACACGCAACCTGGCCGGAAAGAGCATCGCATATTTCAGCTCCATGTCCCTCAGGCGCCGTTTAACACCCATGAATCCCTGTCTCTGCTTTTGGACCGATTGTGTGAAGTCCGGGTAGAAACTTATATTAGTGTTCTCAAACTTCGTCGGCCCACTCACCCTCGAGGCCTGCAGGATAGCGTCCCTGTCCCTGAAATTGAAAATTCTGGCAATAATAGGCCGTGGGGGAGCGCCCGCTTTCGGCTTACCACCTGGAACTCTATGGGCCCGCTCGACCGCAAAAAATTTACTCAACCCTTTGGGTGCAAGATGGTTGATCACGAGGTCTTCCACGAAGAGGTCGGCCGCAGGAACCTCCGATTTCTCCGGCACCCCTATTATGCGCACATTATTCCGCCGAGCCCTACTTTGAAAGTCCTCCAGCCGACGGACAAATAAAGCATTGGATGTCCGCTGGTTACGGACCTCGGTTTGCAGGTCGGACACTTCTGTTGTCAGGCTCGACGTTTTCAGATCCAAGGATTTGACCTTTTCATTCGTTTTTGAAAGGTCCGCTCTGACTAGATTAACATCGATCAAAACCGTGTCCAATTTATGGGCCAAGGTGTCGAATTGCTGACTAACCGCAGCTTTCATCTCGTCGATGGCACCAATGACATCCTGCAATGTTAATTCTGTGGACGATCCCGGGTCCTCCTTGGATATCTCCGGTGACTTATGCAGTCCACTAGGGGATCCTTTTGACTGAGCATAGCGGTCCATGTTATTTGCTTGGGTATAACCTCCCCGCCTAGTCGTTTTGATTTTTGTTTATCTCCGTCCGATCTAGCTGCCATTGTCTGAGGGCCACCAAGGTTGTCGTCCATAATCTCTGGATAGCCGATCTGATGAGCCTCGGCGATCACGAAGTGTAGGCCAGGCTAGTGTCCAAGATCCAGTCAGGATTCCCAATCTTCCCACTATCGACGTGTCGTTGACAAGCCAGGGTCTCTCAGCCAGTTTCAGCGAGGAGACCCGAAACCGAAAGTGAAAGTGCGGGGTACACACCAGCCCAGGTCCTGCATGCCGTTGTTGTTCACTTTCTGCCCGGGCACCACGCCAATTTGAGTCCGGGGCAAGGCCAGGAGTAGGCCGCCAACTTGAAGCCAATGCTATCCCAGTTCCTTAAGTCCGATTTAAATTTGGACAACGGGTATCACCTCCGCTTATGTTCGCCTGTAGAAGCCCGTCGATAGAATCAGGATTTAGTCAGGATAGACGTGAGAGGTTGCGGAGGCCCTCGGGAGCCCTGTGCCTACGCGGCCATCTTGATTGCGCGCTAGGCTCCTCCCCCTTTAACAAATTTTTTAATTCTTTTACCAGATGTTTTTTTCTTCAATGTCACATGTTGTACTTCATCTATTTTCCGCTTTTCTCTCTCCTTTAAATAGTATTGTTTTTTGTTGTTGTCTTTTCTTTTGCACTTTTCTTGTCATACTGAATTTTTCTTAATAACTATGACGAATATCTAAAAAAAAGAAAAGTTTATATAGTTTTGGTAAATAATTTCCTAATATTAAAATAATTATATACAAATATTCTTATGTATAAATAAAGAAATCTTTTTAATTCCCCTCCAAACCTATATCAGGCACTGCATAATGCCTACAAGTTGAACAAATCACAAGCTATACAACAAAACCACAGAGCACAACTAAAGGATTTCTCTACTGCTACCCAAATCAAATCTAAAGTGCAGTCTCTCAACTTTTAAGGCCTGCTTAATGTTGGAATTGGGGTATGTCTCTACTTGCACATGTATTCTCATATGTGTTATACATTTGAAGATGTTTTACATATAAAACAGAAGTATAAGTATACTTGTATTTGTATGTTTTTTTATATATAGTACACTAGCAAAAAGCACAGACTCATACATGCATGGTTTCAAAAAGATAATACACTTTACAGCACAAACATGCAAAGGGTTGCTGCTTTGTTTTTACCTATACTCATTACCTAACTATTACTCCTTTATATATCCTTCTTTCTTTCTAAACCTCTCTTCTCTCTTTCTTTACCCCGTTCTCTCTTTCTGCACTTTTCTTCACTGTTTCTACACCCCTCTTAAATGTTTCTGCACTACTTAAATCTGTTTCTACTACTCTCTTGCTCATTGTGCACCCCTTGTGCCCTTTGTTGCACCTCTATTGCTTCTTCCTGCATCCCTCTTGCCTCTTTCTGTACTCCTGTTACCTCTTTGTGCACCTCTCTTGCCTCTTTCTGCAACTTTGTTCCCTCTTTATGCACATTTCCTGCCTGTTTCTGCATCTCTCTTGCCTTGTTGTGCACCCCTCCTACCTTTTTCTGCACCCCTCTTTCCTCTTTTTACACCTCTGTTGGTTCTTTATGCACCCTTCTTCCATCTTTCTGCATCTCTCTTGCCTCTTTCAGCCGCAGTGTTTCTACACTTCTCTTGCTCTTTCTCTATCCCATTTCCCTTTTTCTAGATCTCTCTTAGTTTTTTCTCCACTACTATTGCTTCTTTCTGCACTTCTATTACCCTCTTGAATTTTTTTTACAACTGTCTTGGTTCCTTCTGCACCCCTCTTGCCTTCTTCTACACCTCTTTTGGTTCCTTCTGCACTGCTCTTCCATATTTCTCAATTTCTTTTGCCTGTGTGTGCACTTCTCTTGCCTCCTTCTGTACCTCTGTTGCTTCTGTCTGCACTTCTCATGCTTCTTACTTATTTATTGTGACTATGTTCAATACTTAACTAATAGTAAACTGGTAAAACAGCAGGAAAAAATGTTTAACATATGTTGCATAACAAATTAGTAATTATAATACTTTGTAAGACTCTCTGTAAAACTTTATTTGAAGTGCACAAAATAAATCTAAGTGTTGCTTTGATATATGAGGTGCACTCTCTCAACTTTTAACATCTTCATGGTCTTCTATTTAAGACATGTCTGATCTTGTACATATATTGTGATATGTCTTATACATCTGAACACAATACACATATAAAGCACAACTAAAAATCTATTTGTATGTTTCTTTGATATATGATGCTACTAACAAAAAGTACAGACATATGCATGCATGTTTTTAAGAACATTGTAACACTTACACCAGAGACATATGAAAGGTTGCTGCTATATCTTCTACTAGGCCCAACACCCTACGTAGTCATGTTGCCTGAGTGATTACATGAGTGTAGGTGTAGTGTCTATGAAATTAGAGGACGGCATGAGTACTACATGATTCCATAACTGCATGGGTAGTGCCTGGGTGAGTGGAGGAGTGCATAGGTACTGTCTGAGTGATTGAAGAACTGCATAGGTAATACCTGGGTGATTATATGAGTGCAAAGACAATGCCAGCATGATTGGATAATCCACAGATGCTGCCTTGGGACATCGAAGAATACATGGATAATGCCTGACTGATTGAAACAATGCATAGATAGTACCTCGGTGATTGCATAGTGCAAGAGTTCTGCCTGGGTCATTACATAAGTGCATGTGTAGTGGCTGGAGGATTGAAGCACTGCTTACGTAATGCCTGTCTGATTGCATGAGTGCAGGGATAATGCCTAGGTGATTGCATGAGTCTAGGGATAATGCCTGGGTAATTGCATGAGTGCAGAGGTAGAATCTAAGTGAATGCATGACTGCAGAGATAGTGCCTGTGTGATTCTAGAAGGACAAGAGTAGTCCTTGGTGATTGGAGGTGTATTAAGGTAGTACCTGGGTAATTGCATAGGTAGTGCTTGATTAATTTTATAAGCATATAGGTACTGGCTGAGTGATTGAAGCAGTGCATAGAGACTGACAGGGTGAATGGAGGAGTGCAAGGGTAGTGCCTGAGTGATATAACCAGTATATAGCTTATATATTGGTGATTGAAGGATGTCAGGGGTAAAATCTGAAGGACTACATGAGTGCATAGAAAGTGCATAGGTGATTTCATAAGTTCATCGATACTGTCTGGGTGATTAGAGTACTATTGTGGTACTACCTCAGTGATTGGAGGACTGTAGAGGTACTGCCTGGGTGAATTTATAAATGCATGAGTACTGGATAAATGTTTGGACAACTGCATAGATCCTGAGAGGCTGATTGGAGGAGTGTAAGGATAATGCCTGTGTGATTGAACCACTGTATAGCTAATGCACTGGTGATTTCATGAGTGTAGAGGTAATGTCTAAGGGATTGCAGAAGTACATAGGTAATCTCTGGGTGATTCATGAGTTAAGGGATAATATCTGGGACATTATAGGAGTACATAGGAAGTACCTGGGTGATTTTATAAGTCCATTGATACTGCCTAGGTGATTAGAGTACTATTGTGGTAGTGCTTCAGTGATTGGAGGAGTGTAAAAGTAGTGCCTGGGTGATTTTATAACTGCAATGGCACTGGCTAATTGATAGGCAGAGTGCATAGATTGTGAAAAGGTAATTGGAGGAGTGCAAGGGTATTGCCTGGGTGATTGAACTAATATGTAGCTAATGCATTAGTGATTGCTTGAGTTCAGAGGTAATATCTGGGGACTACAGGAGTACATAGAAAGTACCTGGGTGATTTTATAAGATGCATAATACATATGAGAATACATATGCAACTAGGAAATTCATCAATCACACGACCATGCAGACCATAAAAGTTGACACACTACTCTTAACATTTGGAAGACACACCTAGATTTATCTGGCATACATCAAATAAAGTTTTACATAGACTCTTTTAAACCACCATAATCAGTAATTACTCACCCAACATATATTAAACATCTCTTTACTGCTCCTGCTACATAACCATCCTACTACTACTACTCAGATGTACATCCTACCAAAATAGTCTTGGTGGGGCATATGCGCAGATTAGGGTCAGACTCTTTCTCCCCCATGTGCCCGCCACCCTGGCATATGTACCATGAGGATACGTCCATGGGTGCGATATCTCAAAGGGGGGTGTCTTTTTTTCTGGATTGCTGCCTTCCGAGACACAGTGGTGTATCCTGCATGAGCCAATACCCTATTTGTTCCTCTCCCCAGGAGCCCACACTTGATACCCTGCAAGTGTGTCTCCTGGAGCCTCACTCCATCTGGCTGTAGTCTTTTAATATCGTGCGAGAACAACCCTCTTTTAATCCTGTCACCAAGGTCGTTCACGTTCCAGGTCAGGATCGTGAGTGCCGAATCATCTATGGGGGTCGACATGGGTATGGTGCGGTCTATGTGCATGCTAATGATTTCTGTATCTCATGTCTGGAGTCCCTTTTCAGACGCCGGAGCCCGTGCCCATCAGTACCGGTGCAATAAACCTGCATTTGAACTTGCAAAACAACCTTTCCGTGTCCCTCCCAACAAACCCCGCCCTCACCCCGCATGCCCTTCTCACGTCACTCAAACATCAGACCATTGGATTACCATGTGTAAGAGGGGAAGGAGAGGTCTGTCACCCTATCACAACTGTTGAAACATTGTGCTATGAGCTTAAACTCTCGCAGCATATAAACAAAGTAAGACTAACAATAGCAACATCAGCAGCTCAGTTGTTAGCGAAGCCTGTCACTGTAATAGTCCTTCGGTGTGTGGGATCTCAGTGGCAGGTAAGGGGCAGCTGGTACATCATTTGTGGTCTAGCCATTATTTCTAATCAATTATATGATCTAGTTATGACCCTATGGCTGTTTTGGATGTATTAGAAAAGATTTTTGCTAGGATCAGTCTGAATCATTTACCTACATGGGCATTAGAGATGAATTAGCCTCCTTTTCAGCAAAGGTGCTTCTGCCCTTGCTATAGCACTGTCAACAATGTCTTGGTCTTGCATTTAATCTTGGAGAAGTATGTTGCTTAAAGTAAGCAGGCAGTCTATTCTGCATTCATTGATTTATCAAATTCCTTCAGCACTATTGACCCAGCTACTTTAGGGACCAGATTATCAGAATGGAGAATTCTTTTGTGGTTACTTAACTTCCAATTCCTTTACATACTGATAAGTGGGTACAGGTGTCGTTCCATTAAACAAAATGAGCTTGCACATATGAATTGTTTGTGTACCGGCCTGAAACAAGGGAGTGTACTGCACCCTCTGCTACTCTGATTATAATTTTCTGGCCTGAGAACTCCGCTACATTGAGGAACACAATTAAATCTACCATCAAGTATGCTGATGATATACATACGGTGACTACCTCACTCCAAGATATGCAGGATAGTGGATCAACAAGGCTGGTGGTTGAATGGGACGAGACAAAAAAAGTCAAAGATTATTACTTTTTGTGAGTCATCCTGGCAAGACCTTTAGCAGCAAAATTCACACTGGGTCTGGTGGCTTAGTGGACTCATGGATCCACTGTAGGGGCCTGTGTTCGACCTCATGTTCATAGGTTCAAATCCTGGTGGGTTCACTCAGCCTTTCATCCTTCTAAGGTTGATAAATTGAGTACCATTGAGTAGGGTAACAATAAACATCTGTTATTCAGCGTCAAGATACACTTGGGTGAACGTGCACTTTACAAATACACATGTTATGTTACTGTAACCAGAAGGCAAGCACTAATTTGATAGGCCTGGATCCAAAGGAAAGTGTGCTATTAAACCTTGACGCACAGCATATATAGCTAAACTCTCAGATTATACTGAGAGATGCACTGGATAGGCCCGCTATAGGTCAGTTGAAAGTCAATGCATGCATGACGATTCATGAGCACAATTTAATTAAAAGAAACACGCATTGCAGCTCCAGTAGTGGGACAACAAGCCCACCTGCCGATCGTACATGACAGTCTTTTAATCCCAGCAATGCGTACAGCATAACCCGTTTCGACTCCTTATAAGGCTTAATCATATGCAGTCACAGACTGGTACATTTCTTGTTCCTATATCAGCAAATACACAAACAGTGAAGAAGGGCTCATAATAAAAATGGAGTGTATCAACAGTAAAAAAGGACTTACAATCGAAATGGGTCAACAAAATTGAAAATCCAATTGAGGCAGAATAATGGGAGTCGGCGAACATTTAGAAGAATAGCTGCACTGATTGGTCAGTTCACGTTTATAATAACTTGCATCCACAAAACGATTTCTCTGAACATAGTTCCCATATCAGTGATAACTTATGTACCACAATATCCTTAATGCTCTGTATACACAACCCTTCAAAGTCCCATTCCTTTCACCATGACCCCTTTGGAGGCAGAGTGTGTCATTGGGTTCCGGGACCTGTTAAAAGCCATCCCTTCATGAGATAGGACGCATTTAAATGCGTTACAATTCATGTAGCAAGTATCAAGTCTTTTTCACTGTGGTTACCATATATAATCACTGGAGAACTCACCAGAATATCTAAAATGAACATGACACCATCAACAATTGATTTGCTATGTGAAAAAAGTCTGTTATCAGCCTTTTATATGTGCCCCTTTTTGTGACCCTCAACAACCTGGCATTTACTAAAATGCATCTGAATGGGTACCATGTCCCCGAGTCCTGTAATGGTTGCCACAACATATTGCCCGAAATGAATTTTCTGGGGAAAGATTCATGCAGATTTCTCAAACAGCATCAAAGTTGTCAGTGAAACAAAAAAAGCTTTTTATATGGAAACTCCCACCTAACTATAAATACACAGGTTACATCTTATATACATATAAAATTATGAAGTATTTCTTTCATATTTAATGTAAGGAACATTATGTTTTAAACTTGGATCGATTTGAGAAACAATACTTGATAAACTGTAACAATGCATTACAGGAGCGCTTGTTCTTCAGCACAATAGTACGTTAGTACTGTAATATACAATAAAATATACAATGGTGCACTAAATAGTTTTCAACAAAATAGTTAAAAATATGAATAATACTAATTTAATAGTGACGATCTGAAAATAAAACATAGCTTATTTTGACTTGTTTTTTAATTTAAAATCTAATGTAACATACATTTTTATAAACAATTGATTATATTACTTTTAGTTAAGTCTATACATCACTTTTAATATTTTTTATATCATAATTAGGGCTCCGGGTTTTATGGTATTTATTGTTTTGCATTTTCCGTCTGTACTTATCCATATTTATTTTTTGCGAATTTTATCTGTTATTATCCATATTTATTTGGGGTTTTGTGGAAAAATTAAGCTGAAATTAGTATAGTTCCACATTTATTTAACCGATAAATATGCACTTAAGCTTGGGTGTCTGCCAGGTTTCAGTGCTGTGAACACCCACAGGAGATAAATCAGTGCACTTATATGAAAATATGCAAATTTCAGTATCAACCTTGTGCATATCTACTGCTGTTAAAGCCTCTTTACTAAAATTAATTAATTTTTTAACCCCTTATCTATCAATCCACACATCTATTGGCCTGGCAGTCATGGCAGACAGTATTTAGAATTACTCAAAAAGCAACTAAGTTCAGTTTTTATCCACACTTAAAAAGAAATACAGACAAGAAAATGAATGTTTCTGTCTGTACTTATCTGTAAAAATCAGTTGAAACGAAAACCAGGGAGCCTTAATCATAATATAATCATATTGTTTGCTCTAGTTTGGAATTATTTTATAAACTTCAGAAAAATTATTTTAATTTAATTGAATAAAAGTTAAAATATCGTTATATTTAAAATAAGTAGCTACGGCTATATTTCTTTTGTCCTATATTTAGAATAAGTGAATACAATTAATTTATGATAGTATTTAAAATATGATTGCAAATTCTTTTTCAAGTTTAATTGACTTTTTTACATTACCATATACTTTACCATAAAGAAATACAGAAGTCGAGGTGGAGATCTCCATATCATAAAGTATAGGGACAAGTTCCTTATGCTTTACTGTAGCGAGATCTCAACACCAGTGGCAGATAACCCTATATAGTAAAGTATAGAGAAAAATTAAAAAGTTTACTAAACTTGGAAAAATATCAACTCATAAATTTGTTATGTGTTGATGATTAAATACAGTCATGTAAAGCTTTAATTAAAACTAATGGCATTATAGTTTAATAAACATTAATCTTGCAGTCATTTCTAAATTTAAAATGGGCATTAAAATATTTTTAAATGAAATAAAGGATATATGTTTTGTTTTTAGATAATTTTTAATCTTAAACTATATTTATTTATAAATTGAAATAGTTTAAATAATATAATTTAACAATAGTTCCTATGGGATTTTATTTTGAGTCTCAACTTACTTAGTTACTTACTTACAGTGCTTTTTCATGTGTGATGCTGGACTTACTACTGTTTCTTTTTGGCAGTAGTAACTTTAAACTTGGAAATTTGACTCTTCACCCTTTTTTAGGGGATGGGGACATGTAAGTCTAGACTTTGTAGTAACTTTACAATTAGATTTTTTGAATAGCCCAAAGTAGTAGTGTTACCACAAATTGTAAATTACCCACAAGTGTAAGCTACCTTTGTGAATTGCCACCTAAGATATCAGTTTATTTAACTAATTTACAGCAGGGTGCACTTTTTCAGTCTCTGTACAAAGCTGTGTATCTTCATTCCCCGAGATTTGGCTGTGTGTTTTGATTAACAAGCTGATCCTTAATATGCAAAAGAAGGTAAAAACATCTGAAATGAGTGTGGATTACCTGACCTAACTGTTAATCATGGAAAAGCGACACCATAATAACACATTAAATTCGAAAATATTTTCAGTCGTAACTCTTAATTGGTGTTCATGGAATACTTTCTATATCATAGGAGGGTTTTGCTTTTTTGTATTTGTTTGTGAAGGGCTTTGGTGGGAGGTGGTAAAAAGAAACTAATGTAAAATATTGCAATCATCTGTTTCAATTGATTGGTAATTGACTGTTCTACTTGAGAGTTTCTGTTTGCTTTTTCTTATTGTATAGTCAGTGTAATCCTTGCAGTTAGTTTTTACCATGACAGGAAATTTAGAGGAGACATCATTTTTATCAACACAAGTTTCTTAAAATTTCACTTGAAAGCCCATCGGCATGTGTGCAGTAATTGTAAGAAAATCTGTGCTAAATGATGTAAGCAAGGGAGTAAAGCGACATTTTGCATTCTGCAGCACTCATAGAAAGAGGAAAATGCCTTGTAGGATTGTTTTTGTGCAGGAAGGCACCCCTTCCTGCACAAAAACAATCCTGCATGCAACACAGGTACCTTTGCATCATGGTGCAAGGGTGCCTTTGTTGGTGCGGGACTGCAAAAATGGCACCAGTGCTGGCAGAAAGGACAGGAATGCACTGCATTGCCTAAATACAGTGCATTCCTGCCCTTTCAATTTGGCATTGGGCAGCAAGGTGCCTTGCTGTGCTGCCCTACAGAAAATATTTTTAATGAGACCCTTGGTGCCCAAGATACACCAACAAGTTCTGCATAATGTGGCAATTGGCTGTCTTAATGGTACACTTTGCACTTTGTACACTCCAAAGCTCCACCTGGAGGCTGACGAGAGAATCATTGCAGGTGTCACTTAACAATGCCAATTATCCAACATGGGTGACTCAGAAGGCAACTAAGCCATTCAAGACACAGTTCAACACTGTATCAAAAGTGACAGGTGCATTCTATAATCCATAAGGGATGACCGGCCACATGCCTTCTATGGTGCAGAACACAATCTTCTCTTATGCACCAAGGAGAGAGCCTGCTGCCAGTAACCACTTGTCATTTCAAATGTGCTTACAAATAGGCAGCCTCTTATTTCCTTTTATGCCTGTAGAAACATTTAAACTATTGGAGAAAAACAAATATTAAGGGGTCAATTAGAATGTCGGGTGGATCGCTACCACCCGCATGGCGGTGGCGATCCGCCCGACATTCTCTCCCGCCCGCATGCCATTTCCCCCCGCCATATTACTATGGCGGGAAGGACCCCGGAGGATGGAAAGACCGTCCAACGGTTTTCCGCCCGGTCGATGAGTCGACCGGACGGAAAAGGTTTTAACCCCTTCCCTGCTCATGACGGAACCGTTCCGTCATGAGCCACGGTTGCCGTGTGCTCATGACGGAACGGTTCCGTCATGACAATCCTGTCGGCGGCCGCTCCGACTGCGCGGCGCTGTTTCCCCGCCTGTGCGGGGCGACAACGCAAATGGGCGGAGTCATGACGGAACCGTTCCGTCATGAGCACAGCTCAACTGTGGCTCATGACGGAGCGGCTCCGTCATGAGCACAGGCCCACCGCGCTGCCCCCCTGCCCCCCCCAGCGCTGCAGCGGAATGTCCGCAGCAGCGAAGGGGTTAATATGGCGGCGGTGTTTGTTAGACACCGCTATCCATATTAGGATACATGCAGGGATTTGGCGAAAAGGCATGCGGTCCTTGCCATTGGGGGCCTGTAGCGGGCCCCCAGGAATTTTGGGGGGTGGGTGGTGCACATTGGGGTAGCTATAGTACCCCCCTGCATTTGCATGCACCCCATGGCAGGCACCACGCGGTGCCTGCCACGTTGCGCATGCAAATGCACAACATGCATTTTTGGCATTGCGGCGGGTGGTGCTGGAAGCACTGCCCGCCGCAATGTCAAAAATGCAGGATGCGCCCGCCAGTGTGGCGGGCACATCCTAATCTCCCCAACGGGACCGCCGCACCTATGGCGGGTGGTCCCTTTTTACATTGGGATGGCTAGCGGACAAAGTCCGCCGCCATCCTAATGATGCCCTAAGTTCCTATAGGTTGATTTTCAATGGTTTTTAAATTTGCCAGGTATTCTCACAAATATATGATTAAAGTGAAACTAAGCTGAGTCAAACAATTGAAGAAAAATACAATGGATGTTATAAACAATTGGTTAAAAGAATTACGGACTTATAATTGCATTTGATGCATCCGATTATTATTCACAATAAATACTGTACACCATTTAAGAAGCTTATATGTAGACAGCAAGATGCTGGCATATATTTATCATACAAGTGCAGAAATTAAAATTGATCCTTAATACGGATGCAGTAGGAGTATGGAAGAAAACAGGAATGCTGGAGGTGATTGTTATATAGAATTAACTTTACTATGAATGATAACACTAGAGTCAGCAACCGCAATACTTTTATATTTACATCCTACCTCGATAAAATATCCAAATTATGAATCTTGCTCTGATACCTTCTACTATTTAAGGTCCTAAAACATGTGATGCAAGCTGACTACTTAAGAGTGGCTTATAGGTCAAACGACATTATTGACCTTTTAAGAGGTTTATGATAATGCTATAAAGCTACAATGGGACAATTGGATAAATGCAAACATGTCTAGAAAATATTTGCTGAATTGTAAAGTGAGACATCATAGGGTATGTATTTCATTTACATTTCTAGCCATTTGTTTGATAGTTTTGCTGATACATTCTAGGATTTGTAGTGTATTGAGTCCTTGGTGGTGCAATTTTGTGCTGGCAAATGCACTTTGACCCTGGTTAGGTCGAGCTTTTAAGAACTCTTGTATATACTTTAGTGTATACTTATATTTGTATGTACTTTGTGGGCTCTGGAGATCAGCCCTAGGACTTGTCTGCTTCCGCTTAGGGACTTTTTTTCTGTTCAACTGCCTCTATTTAATTGTCTTGATAGAAAACGACCAGTAGGGGTCAGTAAAATACCAGAATTGTTTTCTGTTTGTTCAACTGCTCTATTTAACTGTCTTGATAGAAAACGACCAGTAGAGGTCAGTAAAATACCAGAATTGCTTTCTGCTGATGGACTTTCTTTATTTTAATTTTTGTGGCAACTGCCTCTATTTAACTTTCTTGATAGAAAACAACCAGCAGAGGTCAGTAAAATACCAGAACCACTTTAGCATTCTCTAGATTCCAGGCCATAGAAAATGTCTTCCACAAACACCTGTAGACAATAATATTTTTTTCAAATCTTGGTATTTTTAGTGATATGATCACCAAAGGCCCTGATTTTATACTAAAAGCAGAGCTCTGGACTATACCATTTCCCGCTGAAAGGCAATATTTCTCTCCATGTATTCCCATACCTAGCATGTCACGCAGTTTGGTGCTTACTTTCCCTCCATGTTAAAGAATAGTAGATGTTTGAGCACCCAGGCTAATGTGCTGCATAGCTAAATACATATAAGGTCTCAAAGGCGAGACCAATTGCATTGCAAACACTTATTTTTTCCATGCAATTCCCTCCAGGTAATACATGGGAAAATGTGTACTGCCTAAAGAGTGCACAAATGGAAATACCATGCAGTAACACCAATTATAAAGACATATAGCAGATATTATTCCCCACTGTGTAGGGGAAGAAAACATGGAATTTGTGACACAATATTGAGCAGTCCAGCATTTTTCTGTTGTCATTTTGCACCCTATAATTCCATGATAAGTAGAATGATGTCACACCTATTTACAGCAAACTCTTTGTGAATCGTCCCCTTTGTCATTAGCTGTGTTAAAACATCCATTTTAAGGCAAAAAAACTGTTATGATGGTAGATCAGCACTGCACAAATAGAACACTCTGTTAAAACCAGGCAAGATGATTTACTTTCCAGCTGAGCCGCACACCAAGACCCAATAATTATTGGCTGCAAAAAGGTAGTCACAATTTGCAACCAGTATTTTTGCAACAAGTAAAGAATTTAACTAACCTACCAATGTACTAATAGGTTGATTTTTAAAATTCTGATTCGGAGTGGTCACAATCTGACATCCTTTATCAATATCATTGAAGTTAATTGCAAATTGCAGCTTACTCTGATTGGTGGCCGTTACATGGATGGTAGCCTGCTACGGTCAACAGACCACCATGTCTGTGACAGCTTTTCAATGAAGTAGACTGTATTTTAATACAGAGTTTATTCCTTAAGGAAAAGTGGCTCTGAAAAAAAAAGAAAAAAGCTTGTTTTTGTTACAAAAGTTTGTTTGAGAGTTGACTTTTGGCAGCCTGGACCACTGACTACTCCCCAATAAATGCGCCATTACCACCCCAACTCAGTAATTTTCCAATATTTTGTGACTGGATTTCGACCGCAAAACATTTATACACTGCATTCCATTAGGTATTTGGCAGGGACTCTTATAATACACCTCTTCTAAATAACGAATCGGCATAGTGTCACACTCCAATTTAAGAGTCTGTAATATGCGCCTACGACATTTTTAAATGCATTTTTTGGTTGAAAAATTGAATATAAGTGTTTGCTACTGTAAAAAAAAACAGCGTTATACAGCTGGTCCCAGATCCTCTGCAGCTCACACCTAAATCCTCTATTCATCATCGTTTTATGAATAATGACTCTTGTAGGGCTAGTGTGTTCAAGTGGTATGATGGGCTTCCTCTACAGAGGAAATAGTACCATTGCCTGTGCATATGCATCCTAGTTCACAGAATCGCGCGCGCGCTCGTTCACTTCTCTTACAGGAACTGCCTCCACGGATAAACTTCACAGTGACCTCTCCCCTCAGTCTTAATCTAGCCCCGGGTTCCGCTGATTTTTCCCTGAAAGATTTTGACGTGTTTAAGTCCTGCCTGCTGTTTGTGTTTACACAATGTAATAAGACATCTGCTGCCCACCGGCGCTCATCTGCGCCTCTGTGGAGCCCCGCAGCTGACTGGGATCCTATTTATATTAATTGGACATGCCTGGCTCTGCATACACCAATGATTACCCTCATCTATTTCAGCTGCTAAAGAGCCCGCGCTTCACTCCGCGCCCTAACAGTATTGTTTTTCACATTTGGCTTCAATTAGCCTCGGCTAATGAAAATACATTACACACAACCTCTTGTTGGCCATTGCTATTTCTAGTGACATAATCTGTGAGTTCTCGAAAGTGAATGCCTTTGGAAATAAAGTGCAGGGTTCTTTATTTTCTCAGTTGAATTGGAAAATATTAATTGCAGACATCTGGGCTCATTTCCTTAAAGAAGATTTGTGATTTTTACTTAAGTAATAAACGCTGACATAATCACAGGGCAATCAACGTTACGTGTCAGACTGTCTCGCGAGGCGGCATCCCTCAACTTTGAATGTTAGGAAAGGCCACAGTGTTGACACTGGTTCATGCTGCAGTGAAAAGTGACCACGTGTTTAACAAAATTATAGAGTGAACACACACGGAGTGCTTCAGGGTTCCCTACCGTGTAAATAAGCCCAACGGTGTGAATTATAAAATAACGTTTCTGTCCATCAAATGCTGACCACACACATATTTAAGTGAGAACGTTAAGCACAACAGAGCTACATTATCACATTCACACACACACAAACCAGCAAGTGCGCAGGCACACAACGTTTATCTCATGAATGTGTTTAAGGTTTATGGACACATCTTATGTGCTATGCACTGATGCAAAAAAAGACAAATGCTTCTATACCTTATAAAGCTTTTTGGGTACATAATCGCTGTAGATAGAGGAGAATATAATAATTACGTATGATATAAATTTGGCAGTGTGTCAAATTATCCTAATAAATATTCAGATTGATATTACAATTTATGGGTCGATTTAGTCGTCAGGTAAAGATTTCAATGTCTTCATAAATTTCTTAGTCAAGCTACTTCTTTGTACTATGTAAAAGGTTTTTCTACTTTGAACATCATTATAAGCCAGTTCGGGTAACCTGGGGCTTGCACTGATTTCTATCACTGGGGTATAAGTGATCTAGTAATGAGCATCGCATTAAAAACTAAATCTCCGTCTAGGCTGGGCAAATGCATTTACTTCCAGTGCACTTCCGAGCAAGTGGAACAAGCATTTGCAATGCAATATGTCTCCCATTACTGATGGTTTGAGGTATTGGTGTTGCAAATAATAATGGAACACCAATTGCTCATATTTTCAGTAATGCGAGACCTAGTGCATTGCAAATGCCTGCGTAGTGAGCTAGATACCAGCATTGTATGTCTCAGTGCAGTACCGCAAGCTGCTCCTAGAAGTCCCTAGTGAGCAAGGCCCAGCACTGCATGTCTCGGTGCAATACCGCAAGCTACTCCTAGAGATCCCTAATGAGCAAGGCACCAGCACTGCATGTCTACGTGCAGTACCACAAGCTGCTCTTAGAGGTCCCTAGTGAGCAAGGCACCAGCACTGCATGTCTACGTGCAGTACCACAAGCTGCTCTTAGAGGTCCCCAGTGAGCAAGGCACAGCACTGCATGTCTCGGTGCAGTACCACAAGCTGCTCTTAGAGGTCCCTAATGAGCAAGGCACCAGCACTGCATGTCTACGTGCAGTACCACAAGCTGCTCTTAGAGGTCCCTAGTGAGCAAGGCACCAGCACTGCATGTCTATGTGCAGTACCGCAAGCTGCTCTTAGAGGTCCCTAGTGAGCAAGGCCCAGCACTGCATGTCTCGGTGCAGTACCACAAGCTGCTCTTAGAGGTCCCTAATGAGCAAGGCACAGCACTGCATGTCTCGGTGCAGTACCACAAGCTGCTCTTAGAGGTCCCTAATGAGCAAGGCACAGCACTGCATGTCTCGGTGCAGTACCACAAGCTGCTCTTAGAGGTCCCTAATGAGCAAGGCACCAGCACTGCATGTCTACGTGCAGTACCACAAGCTGCTCTTAGAGGTCCCTAGTGAGCAAGGCACCAGCACTGCATGTCTATGTGCAGTACCGAAAGCTGCTCTTAGAGGTCCCTAGTGAGCAAGGCCCAGCACTGCATGTCTCGGTGCAGTACCACAAGCTGCTCTTAGAGGTGCCTAATGAGCAAGGCACCAGCACTGCATGTCTACGTGCAGTACCACAAGCTGCTCTTAGAGGTCCCTAGTGAGCAAGGCACCAGCACTGCATGTCTACGTGCAGTACCACAAGCTGCTCTTAGAGGTCCCCAGTGAGCAAGGCACAGCACTGCATGTCTCGGTGCAGTACCACAAGCTGCTCTTAGAGGTCCCTAATGAGCAAGGCACCAGCACTGCATGTCTACGTGCAGTACCACAAGCTGCTCTTAGAGGTCCCTAGTGAGCAAGGCACCAGCACTGCATGTCTATGTGCAGTACCGAAAGCTGCTCTTAGAGGTCCCTAGTGAGCAAGGCCCAGCACTGCATGTCTCGGTGCAGTACCACAAGCTGCTCTTAGAGGTGCCTAATGAGCAAGGCACCAGCACTGCATGTCTACGTGCAGTACCACAAGCTGCTCTTAGAGGTCCCTAGTGAGCAAGGCACCAGCACTGCATGTCTATGTGCAGTACCGCAAGCTGCTCTTAGAGGTCCCTAGTGAGCAAGGCCCAGCACTGCATGTCTCGGTGCAGTACCACAAGCTGCTCTTAGAGGTCCCTAATGAGCAAGGCACCAGCACTGCATGTCTACGTGCAGTACCACAAGCTGCTCTTAGAGGTCCCCAGTGAGCAAGGCACAGCACTGCATGTCTCGGTGCAGTACCACAAGCTGCTCTTAGAGGTCCCTAATGAGCAAGGCACCAGCACTGCATGTCTACGTGCAGTACCACAAGCTGCTCTTAGAGGTCCCTAGTGAGCAAGGCACCAGCACTGCATGTCTAGATGCAGTATCGCAAGCTGCTCCTAGAGATCCCTAGTGAGCAAGGTACCAGCACTGCATGTCTACAAAGTTGGAGTTATTGGCATTATAAATGACAATGGGCCATATGTAGGTAGGCTGTGTTTTGCGATTCTCTAATTGCAATTTTTAGGGAATCGCAATTAGAGAATAGCAAAACGCTATGTAGGTAGGATTAGCAATTTTGTTTGCGAATCCCACCTATTCCTTATTTGCGATTCTCTAATTGAGAATCGCAAATAAGGAATACCTTGCCATTCATTCCTATGGGCTAAAAGGCCCATAGGAATGAATAGGAAGACATTCTCAATTTGCAAATCTCAATTAGAGAATCGCAAATTGAGAATGCAATTTCAAGGTTGCAAGGGTGTCAACATGACACCCTTTTGCACCCCTGTAATGAGCATGGGTGCACATGTGGCGCACATACATGCCCTAAGAGCATGTATGTGTGCCACATGGCACTTTGAATAATGCAAAAAACTGCATTATTGAAAGAAATCGCAAATTACCATCAACCTGAAGTTGGTGGTAATTTGCGATTCCTTAAGCCAAAATAGCACAACTTGGGTGCTTTCTACATTGCATTTAAGGAATCGCTATTTGGGATTCCTTAAATGCATTTGCAAAATAAGGAATCGCAAATTTTGCGATTCCTTATTTTGCATGCAGATTTGCCTTCCTACATCCCACTTAGCAAAATTGCGATCGCAAACGCCGAAATTCGGCGAATTTCAGCGTTTGTGATCGCAATTTTGCTTTCTACATATGGCCCAATGTTTTTTACCTAGCCATGTTACAGGGTCCAGTACCATATGTGGCCAAAAGGGGAACTCTTTTGGTCACATATCGTACAGCACCCTACAGAAGATATGGTGAATCCACCCTACCCATAATGTAAGACAGTAGTATGAGTACATTCAAATAGGTATGTCCATATATACAATTAGCAGCTTTGAAATGGGACAAAAGAATTATTACATTAAATTCTGATTAGGCTTGTACTCTGTGTGGAGCTGATGAAGGGAAATTTATAGACGGTCTCATATAAATGTAAGATGTTCTAGTGAGTGACATAACCACTGCCAGCCTAGCTTAGGACCAAATGTGTGTCCTGCCTGAAGCCTTTCAAGAAAATAATATCTTGAGGCTGTAATTAAAACCTAGGGAGTAACAACACATGTAACAGGGGGTGTCCTCATGGGAGATTACAAGAAGAGACAAGGCGGTACTAAGGAGGGACTACTAAGCTTATTGACCAATGAAAAGCCACCATTTACAAAGGACAGGGACAGGAGGCAATTAAAAAGATGGACAGAAAGTGGGCGGAGCTTTATGCCCATATCCTGAATGCAGCATGTCTCGAAGAGATAGCGTGAGCGCTGCCTAGGAAAGAAAAGGGGCTCTCGCTTAATGTAAAAATTAATTTTCTTATATATCAAATTAAAATTGGTTTCCAGTGTACCTGCAGTTCACAACAGGTCAGAACTGTCATTCTTGTTCCCATTTGCAATGCAGCTCCTCAATGCCTTTGTCATATGTTCCTTCTATCAGGCCTTTATATAATCTGCCTCAATCCATTCTGGATGAGCTATACGAAAGCATCATTTTTATCAACGCTTCAAAATAGCTTTTTAAGTTTTTTACATTTGCTAATCTCGAGCTTAAACAGGCTTTTAATTGTTGGAATGAGAACCGAAACCACATATTGTTACTAGAGCATTGTATCTTAATTTGGTTAAATGGAATCGAGTTCCCTTCCTTGAACAAATCTCTTGTAAATTATTATCTGAGATTTTCCTACTTCGTGATTCAGGTAGATTTTATAAGAAGCACTAACCCTCTGCAGCCCTGTGAGGTCATCAACTTTGAGTGCATTGTATCCCTGCACTCCCTTACTTATATCTTATTATCATTTGCTATTTTTATTTCTTGTGTTATTATCCTGTGACTCTCTGTATAATTTATGCACTCTTTATGTTTTTTCCCCACCATACGGGGTATTCTTTTTACTCCTTTTACATACTGTGCTATTGTTATGCTGTACAGCGATCTGATACCAATATTGGTCATGTTCACGCTATAAAAAAAAACTTCATAAAAAAATAAGGCATAAACAAAAGTTTTAAGTGAGAAATAAATCAGTTGTTCTCTTCATAAGAATATTGAGGCCATTATAATCAACTTTTTGTTGGAGCAAGAGACCAAACAAGGGAGCTCAATCAGAAGATTCTCAGCCATTTTTTGAATAATATAACTGTCAGAAATATTGTTTTGACCATCCAAAGTAAGCCTAGTTGTGATATTGACAAAAGCAGAAATACAGAACAATTTAAGATCAGGGATTGGCAAGCCTCCTTCTACTTTATCTGCTGTCAAGTTTTATAAATTGCATTCTAGTTTTTTTGTGATTCCAAAGAAAAGTTTGTAGGACAGCCTCAATTTGAAAACAAAAAGCTAGCTTGTATTTTACAAGGAATGTTTACGAATAGGAATGAAAAAGTGGCAACATTGGCATTTTGATTTCTGAAACCCCTTTAATAAAGAAAGAGGCAAAGATTGCCATCTGGAACAGAAAGCAGCAAATCTTTGTATTAATGGAAGATTTCTGAAATGTTTATTCATTAATGTGTTTGTGGTTTATCATTCCTATCATAAGCCTTTAAAATAAGGTGAGGTCGGCAGAGACATTATATACTAGAGTTTCAGTTTTTGAAAGACTAATTTGAGAGTCCCCAATTTAAGTAAATTTCAGAATTTTTTCAAAATACACTTATCTGTTATTTTTTTTGCTTTTTAAGATTAAATCATTAGCGTAGAGCTTCAGTTTTGTCATGATAGTTTAAGGAATCTCTATTGTTATATTGCGAATTGAGGTGGCTATTGACTCAATGAATTGCACAAAAGAAATTTGAAGAAAGCAGGCAGCACAAGCAAGTAGCTCTTCTGATTTTAAGCTGTCCTGCTTTTTCAGAATTTATAATAATTGCAGCAGAGAATTTATAAAGATCAGTCAAGACAATAGTGAGCCTGAAGGAATCTGCCTTTTTCCAATATAGAAAACAAATATACCAAGTTCACAAGATCAAGGTTCTCTCAGCATCCATCATGATATAGCTGCCGGAAATTTGAAAACAATCTATATCCTTTTTAACGCAATTTGTGTTAAATACCATTATCCTTCCAGGAATAACCCTGTTTGAGCTCTATAAATTAAATTTTAAGCTTGCAGTTCCAACCTGTGAATAGTTTGTAAATAGTTTGTAGTCTGTTGTATAGCGATATGTCCATTGTGATGTCACAATTCAATAGGTCTTTTTTAATGTCTGAAGCATACTTCTTGAATTTGGTGTGGATTATTGGTTAATAGGTTTGATTGTGGGTTTAATTTTGAATCATAAATCTCAGTAGTGCTTTGGCTGACCAGACAAGCAATTTCTCATGTATATTACTCTCTTCATAGCTCTGCTGGACAACCATCTTTTGATTCACCATCTCTTCTTGATAGTAAAACTCTCTCTGAGCCATTCTTACCTCCTCCTCTGCTTTCTTCCTCCGATGTGACCCTCACGTTTTAATGTTATGTGCTGCCAATATATTCCTTTGGTCTAATTCTTCTATTTTTTGTCATCTAAGCTAAAGCAATGTTATCTGTGGTAATTCTACCACGAAGAGCATTTTCAGAGCCCCCCATACTACTGAGAGATTTGTGGAAATAGTTTTAAAACAGTCCTTAATGAATATAATGCATTCTCTGCTCTTTTATTCATTCTGGAGAAGTATTTTGTTGGACAGCTATCATTTAGGAGGTTTTCATAAAAAGAATGCCATCAGTTTCAAGTGAAAAGGTATAGTGATCTAAGAAACTTTTAGAAATTATTGTCATTTTGAGCTTTCTAACTTGGGGCCTCATTATGATGGTGTTCGAAATTGGGGCTGCCTGACTGGCTGTCGGTGGTCCCGCCATAGGGATTATGATGCGGCGGCCCTCAAGGCTGTCGCAATCTGGATAATTTGTATTGTGGCGTGTGTTGCGGGCTGCAGCACATGCCGCAATACAAAATAAACACATTGAACATATCCCAGCACTATGTGGCAGGCACCATGCGGTGCCTGCCACATCGTGCAGGGTTATAGGGGAGCACCATAGGTGCCCCCCAGGGCCCATAGCGGAGGCCCAGAGAGGAAGGGATCCGGGTAGGGGCCCCCAAGTCACTTTCTGACAGCTTTTTCATGTCAGGATAACCGCCATGAAACGGCCAGCGGAAACTAGCATTGTAATGCCTACGGCGGTGCCTGAGCAGGCACCGCCACCATTATACGGAATACAGAACATCTGATAGTCTGACTGGCTCCTTGAGCCTGTCAGATTTGTGTCCAACGGTCTCTCTGCCTGCCGACCACCTGCCTGCAATCCTAATGTGAAGTGCGGTCTAGCATTTTCCGATGGCAGTGGGACCGCAACTGACAGCCTGATGGTGGCGGTCCAACCGCCATCATAATAAGGCCCCTGGTGTGAAAGTAAAATGAAATCAAGATATGTTTCTGAGTTACATGTTTTTGAATAGTTAATTCATGTATTAAGTGGTGGATCTTCCATCCTTCAGAAATCTATTGATCCAAATTAATGCTTCAATGTTTTAATTATTGCAGATCTTCTGGGTCTATGTTGTCTGCAGTCTTTTGCAGAGGAATAAAAAGCCATTGATTGCAAGACATTAAAATCCCCCCTCTCAAATTAAGTTAACCCTTTACCATCATCTAAGAAACCAATAAATCATTTAATGACTGGAGGTTATCTTCCAACCGGTCAAGATCATTTATAACAATGAAACATGTACTCGATATGAAGGATTTAATCCACACCCAACAACTTTGCCTGCCAGCAAGGATTCAGGAAATTCAAAATCAAACACTTTCTTGACCAGAAGAGTGACTCCCCTTTGTATGATCTGAGAAGATGAGAGATATGGTTGTGAAATCCTTGTAGGGAACAGTAAGGATCATCTTGCTTTAAAAATTGGTAATATATCATATCCTGGAGGTGGTCTCCGAGCTAACTGATTATAGCTTTACTTTTCTAACTGTGATTCAGGCCATTCACATTACATGAACTCATTTTTTGAGTAGTGGAACTAATACTGAATGTCGAGCTTTGCATCCAAATGAGTTTAGTTCACTAAAGAACTATCACAAAACACCACGTTACCTTGCTGAGAAACTAGTTCCATCGGGTGGCAACAGAACTAACAGGAGCTCATATAACCTTCTTTTGAAACCACAATGTAAAAAAAAAAAGAAAACTTATAACTGCTCATTCTAAGGAATGGCCCCTAGGATTTGGAATGCCTTACCCCCAAATACAAGACAGAACCCTCACGTGTCATCCTTTAAAAAGGAAGTTAAATTGATTCTCCTGACAAAATTCACTTGATCTATTTGATTCAGGACTGTAGATATGTGCTATGCTGGAACTATTACCGTTTGTTTGACCTATTATAAGCAATAATATTTTCGCATGTATATGCCTATTTCCCTCTGTCTATTCCCTCTTTTCTTTTATTTGTTGTAAAGCGCTCTGATACCCGCAAGGGTCTTGTCCGCGCTATATAAAACCTTCTAAATAAAAAAAGGTTACAGACACATTACAGGGTATGCCAGTTTTGGCAGGTAAATTATGATCCTGGACTGTACAGCTGCTGATCATGAACAGTCAGACATTGTAATCACTTTATGTTTGTACCCACATTTCTGACCATTCAACAGTAATATAACTGCTTGACCTGACATTGTCATTTAATTTTCCAGAATTATGGCAGTGTTTTTGATCATTTATTAATCACAAATAATACATGGTAACCAGGACCTCCAGTTTTACCATGATATTATGCTGCATTACCATTATCCTTGTATATTGATTTTGAATACTTTGTGTGATTTCATGCATATTTCATACTATAAAAATATGTATACATTTTGAGTTGTAAGTGTTCTGAATCTGTTTCTGAGTTGTAAGTGTTCTGTATATAGAATTCTGCCTTATACTTTCACATCTTTGTTGTATCTGTGATAATTGTATTACTATACCTCAGTTTACTTTGCCCCACCTGCCATACATAAGTCATGGTTTCTCATCCATTCCTACTGGCAGAAGCAAAGAGGTTTGGGAAGACAATTTTCTATGGCAGGTCAGGCACAAAGAACCCTACTTCATGGAATACATCCACACTCTCACTTTTAAAAGCACTTGTTTGTCCCTGAAACTGCAGAGGCAAGAGAAAAAGCCTCACAATACCGAAGTATCAATTTAAAGTTTGCCAAAAATAAAACGTCAATCTGTCCGGTAAGATCTGAAGTGTGTGCGACAATTGGGCACCTTTTTTCTGGCCAGAGAGGTCATCTTGCTGTTATCCTCTACTTAATCTGTATTTCTGACCCACATTTCCATTTCAGATGCTTTAAAAAATGCATGGCTTGTTTTCTCAAGTACGGTGTACCCTACTATGTTCTGGTATCTCTGGATCAAGAGCTAAAAGAAAAAAATAATGGTGGCTTGACCACATGACATTTTGTAATGGTTGTGCCACATTTTTAACTGCCCAAAGACTTACGGGCTAACTATGACTACAGCAGTCCGATTGACAGCTTTAGCCACAGTGGGGGTGCAGGCACCACCGCACCGGCAGCCAACAGCCCTATTACAATTTGGGCGGTCAGACCGCCATGGGACTACCGCAACCTGTCAAGTCTTGAGGCCACAATATGCTTGGTGGTGCCGCTGCGGTACCACCAAGCATATTACGAGTTTCCTCTCTGCCACGGTTTTCATGGCAGTGAGCCTGCCATGAAAACTGTGGTGGAGAAGAAACAAAGGGTACCCTACAGGGCCCCTGTTGCCTCAGGGTCATGCAGTGCATGTGCCCCCGTGTGCATGCACCCCAGTTCCTACACGGCATCAACTGCACCAGTCTATGGTGTGCATGAACTGCCTTTGATGCTACCATTGTGGTGCCCTTTTCATAGACACCGCTGTGGGACCACCAAAGAACCACCCACCAGAGACTAAAAACTAATCTGGGGGTGTCAGTACTGCTTCAATCTGAGTTGATAGAAGGTGGCTTTTAGCCATTTTTTATTCGTAGCAAATGGCTACAGTGGGAGATCAATATATATATTGATTGTTTGGAGCTGGTTAGATTGCAGTCAGACGTTTTACATTGAATCAGGGGCTATGGGCCATCCTCCTCAGAGTAGACAATGCGTAGGCTCTGAAATACATCAGTCCTCTTTGGGGAATGAAATCAATGGTCCTGGACAAGTTAATCACTGATTTCTGGCATTAGTGTCTGAGCAGGAACATATCAAGTGAACGTCTGCTCCAAACAGGAGTTATGTTTTTTTTTCACTCGAATATTCAAGTACGATTTTCTTCAGTTAGTGACCAGATGGGATGGCAGTCAGGATAATTTTTTCCCTCTGAATCTTGCTGGCAGGAGGCGTCTGTTGCTGACCACTGCTGACCAGTGCTAAGGTGCATATTCTCTCTCCCTAAAATGTAATGGTAATTGGTTTCTCCATGATTGGCATATTTGATTTACTAGTAAGTCCCTAATACAGTGCACCATGGTTGCCCAGGACCTGTAAATCAAATGTTACTAGTGGGCCTGCAGCACTGCTTGTGCCACTCACATGAGTAGCCTTGCAAACATGTCTCAGACCTGCCACTGCAGAGTCTATGTGTTCAGTTTTAAACTGCCATTTCGACTCAGCAAGTGCACGCACTTGCCAGGCCCAAACCTTCCCTTTTATTACATGTAGGAAACCCCTAAGGTAGGCCAAGGTAGCCCCATGGGCAGGGTGCAGTGTATTTATAAGGTAGGACATGTACTGGTGTGTTTTACATGTCCTGGTAGGTGAAATACTGCAAATTTGTTAATTCATTACAACAAGGCCCATCTCTCTCATAGGTTAGCATTGAGGCTGGCTTGTAATATCTTGCAAGTTTATCTGCCAATCGGCAGCTGATAGAAAATAGGAGTTTGGTGTCTCTGGACTCACAATTTCAAAGTACATATTCTAGTGAAATTGGTTTTTAAACTGCAGGTCTGAAAATGCCACTTTTAGAAAGTTGCCATATTCCTACTTTAACTAATCTGTGTCTCTGTCTGTCTCTGAATACATGTATGGGTCAGGATGACAGTCGAGCTGTTTGTGCATTCACTCTAGACAGTCACACTAAGGGAGCTGAGGTGTGCCCTGCATATCCCGATGGCCCATCACAAGGTGACGGCCCTTCCTCAACTAGTGTAGTGAGAGAATTTGACACTGACACCTGAATAGGGCTGTGTCAATCCTCACACAAAGAAGTCTCCACCCCCTGTACTGTGTCTGGAGCCAGGGCTGGAAAAGGCAGGGTCTTGTCCACTACAAAGACTTTCCTTCGATGCTTGCCTACTTCAGAGAATGAAACGGGGGTAAGTACTGGACCTGCGACACAATATACTCAGAACACTTCTGGACTGAAGACATTCTGCCAGGAAGAAGAATTGGATAAGCTGTCAGGAAGGACTGCCACTTTGCTGTTTGCTTTGCTATGTTGAACTGTCACTTTACTGTTTGCTTTGGTATGTTGAACTGTCACTTTACTGTTTGCTTTGCTATGTTGGCCTGCTGATTGCTGCTTCTGTCCAGGAAGTGAAAGGACTAGGCTTTGCTTTCTGTATCCTGCTTCCATAGTTCTCCAAGAGCTTAAGTTGAGCTTGTCTCTTATTAAGAAGTCTCAGGGACATCAAAGACGTCACCTGCCAGTATCTTCTGCTGAGAGTCCTGACTTGCCAAGTGGTACCAAATCCTGTTCCTGGGCCCTTATAAGTGAATTCTGGTGATTTCAAGGAGAAAATCCATGCATCGCCTCCCAGCGTTATTCTGAACTGATGCATCCCTGCAAAGCTCAAAACTCAACGCATCGCTGCTGCCAGCACCGGAGCGTGGTCCCTGCTTGATGCAATGACTGCAGCTTCCAACGCAGGTCCCAGCTTTCTGTCATAGTGCATCTGAAGAACAACCGCTGAATGAGTCTTGAGTACCACATCACCAATGTCCGTGAAGCACTGTTCCGACTCCGATGCAGCACCAGCTTCATCACTGTGGAACCGACAAAGGGTGACTGGATTTTCAACACAGCATCCCTTGACACTGAATTCTTTATCAACACCACACAGCAGTGTCTGCAAACAACGGATCACTTCCCCTGCACAGTAAGGATCTGATGCATCATTTTCCCTGACTAGCAGTAAGGAACCGATGCCTCACCTTGCCTGTAGCAGTACAGAACTGACGCACCACCTGCATTTTCAACGCTTCACCTCCCCTGTACCTCGCATCGTCTTCGTTTTTTGACGCATCTCAGGTACTTTATGCATCCATTTACCTCTATGGACTAAACTCGCTTAATCTTTTAAAAACGTATGTTGGATTTTTGTTGTTTTGGTATTGTTTTATTTGGCTAAATATTGGCTATTTTTCTAAACTAGTGTGAACTCCTTTTGTAGGGGTTTCACTGTGGTAGTGTGTGTGTGTGTGTGTGTGTGTGTGTGTGCGTGTGTGTGTGTGTGTGTGTGTGTGTGTGTGTGTGTGTGCGTGCGTGCGTGCGTATGTGTGTGTGTCCAAATACTTTAGACATTGCCTCTGGGATAAGCCTGACTACTCTGTGCCAAGCTACCACGGGGCTGACCAAAATTAAAGCTGCCTTCCACTGCTTTTGAATATTTGTGTCCCAAAACTTCCCCCGCTTACACATTGATAACTGCTTTAGTGAGTAAAAAAGACTGTGAGTTCGGGTTGTATATTTACAGAGCAAAGGCTGCAAGCAATTTAGCTGTGCCACACTGCACCATTTAAAAAACGCAGGTATACACGGTGTTCACAAGAACACCTGTGTTTTCCCTTGCACTGGTGCTAAAAAAAAGCTGCCTAGCTCCAACGCAGACACCCATGTGCCATGGTGCAAGGGTGCCCGCATTCCAGGGAAGATTGTTTATGTGCAGGAAGGGACATCTTACTTCACATAAATAATCATTAATGGCAATTTTCCCCTTCTATGTGTGCTATTCTGCACAATCTGCATCACACCTAGAAAGAGCAAAAACCGAGGAGAAATAAAAGTATTTCTCCTCAATATGCCTGCTTTTCAATGGCATTCGTTTTTGGCGCTGCCTCGGATTTGCACATCCTTGTAAATGTGGGTCAGCGTAAAAAGCAATGGGTGTTACATTGAAACGCGAACAGCAACACCCATTGCACGCCCTTTCACGCAAAGTGATGTGTGAAAACTTGTGGCTTTACAAGGCCATGAAAAGCCACTCAGGGTGACTTTGCCTGGTCTTGTAAATATGTGCCGCACAGAGTGCCACTGGAGCATCAAACAAGCATTTACAAAGCAATCGGTCTCGCCTTTCGGACCTTATAAGTATTTAGTGATGCAGCCTATTTTTGCTATTTTTTGTGCTTTCAACCTCCTTCCAGCTAATGGTAGAAATGGGTGTGAAAGCAATAATGGATCCTGGAAAGCTATACATTTTAGAAAAGTAGACACAATTCTGAATTCAGCAATGGGTTATTTATGTAGATTCATCAAGGTTTCTTTATAGAAACTAAACAGCAAAAAATTGAAAATTAGTTGAAAAAACCAGCCTTTTGTGTCACCGTTTCCACCTGTAACTTCTTCTAATTATGACAGCTCTTTGAAAGCAATATACCGTTACATCCGCTGGACCTTACTGGTTGTGGGGATATATAGGACTTGTAGGTTCACCAAGAGCCCGACGAACTCAGAGTCAAAAACTGAGCAGCAATTTGCAATGGCTTTTTAATATGTACTGGGTATATAGCAATTATTGTGGGAAAATGTATATGTGTAAAAATCGGTATGAAAGACACCTATGCATTTCTGAAATGGGAACAAATTATAGAGTTTAGAAACAGTAGATATTTGCACATTTTCGAAATTGGGAATACTCAAACTAGCATGAGAATTATCGGTCATTTTTCAAAATGACTTCTTTTTTACACAATGACTTTCATTTGGAAGGCAGAAATGCATTAAAAGTCAATAGGTAATAACAGTTGCTTTACAAATCTGAATTACCCTAAGTCTCCCAATAAAAATGGTACCTCACTTGTGTGGGTAGGCAAAGTGCCCACAACAGGAAATGTCTCAAAACCCAACGTGAACACACCACATTTTCACAATGACAAATTACCCTTTTTTGGCAAAGTGCCTAGCTGTGGTTTTTTAACCCTAGCTCTGCCGGCACCTAGGGAAACCTAGCAAACCTATACATTTTTGAGAACTAGATACCCAGGGAAATCCAGGATTGGGTGACTTGACTGCCTCCCACCAGGTTCTGTTACCCAGAATCCCTTGCAAACGTAACAAATTGTTAAAAACACCATATTTTCCCCACATTTCTGTGGTGGAAAGTTCTGGAATCTGCGTAGATCCACAAATGTCCACCCACCCCACGTTCCCCACAGTCTTTCGAGAAAAATGGTACCTCACTTGTGTGGGTCGGGCTAGTGCCCGTGACAGGAAACGGCGCAAAATGCAACGTGGTCACACCTCAATTTCGCAGTGAAAAATGACCCTTTTTTGGCAAAGTGACTAGCTGTAGTTTTTTAACCCTAGCTCTGCCGGTACCTAGGGAAACCTAGCAAACCTGTACATTTTTGAAAACTAGATACCCAGGGGAATCCAGGACGGGGTGACTTGACTGCCTCCCACCAGGTTCTGTTACCCAGAATCTTTTGCAAACCAAAAAATTGTCCAAAAAAACACATTTTCCCCAAATTTCTGTGGTGGAAAGTTCCGGAATCTGCGTGGATCCACAAACTTCCACCCACCCCGCATTCCCCACAGTCTTCTGAGAAAAATGGTAACTCACCTGTGTGGGTCGGCCAAGTGCCCACGACAGGAAGCGGTGCAAAACGCAACATGGACACACAATTTCGCAGTGAAAAATGACCCTTTTTTGGCAAAGTGCCTAGCTGTAGTTTTTTAACCCTAGCTCTTCCGGCATCTAGGGAAACCTAGCAAACCTATACATTTTTGAAAACTAGACACCCAGGGAAATCCAGGAAGGGGTGACTTGACTGCCTCCCACCAGGTTCTGTTACCCAGAATCCCTTGCAAACCTAAACAATTGTCCAAAAAAAACAAATTTCCCCACATTTCTGTGGTGGAAAGTTCTGGAATCTGCGTGGATCCACAAATTTCCCCCCCTCCCCGCGTTCCCCAAAGTCTTCTGAGAAAAATGCTAACTCACTTGTGTGTGTCGGCCTAGTGCCTGTGACAGGAAATGGCGCAAAATGCAACGTGGACACACCTCAATTTCGCAGTGAAAAATGACCCTTTTTTGGCAAAGTGCCTAGCTGTATTTTTGAACCATAGCTCTGCCGGCATCTAGGGAAACCTAGCAAACCTATACATTTCTGAAAACTAGACTCCCAGGGGAATCCAGGATGGGGTGACTTGATTGCCTCCCTCCTGGTTCTGTTAACCAGAATCCCTTGCAAACCTAAAAAATTGTCAAAAAAAACACATTTTCCTCACATTTCTATGTAGGAGAGTTCTGGAATCTGCGTGGATCCACAAATTTCCTCCCACCCAGCGTTCCCCCAGGTCTCCCGATAAAAATGGTACCTCACTTGCGTGGGTGGGTCATGGACATGGGGGCAGAAAGGCCAAATACACAGACCGATCTGCCCCTGGGGGGCAGAATACACATTTTAAAAAAATGAGGCCCCTGGAAGCGACCCTTCCGCAAGGGGTCGCTTCCAGTTTTTTTTAAAAAAGATCCCCGGCTCTAGTGGGTTTTTCTGACCCCCGGGCCAGAAATGCCAAAAAACCAAGGCAAACAGTCCCCAGGGGGGGCAGAAAAGACTTATAAAAAATGTGCCCCCTAAGGAAGCGACCCTTGCCCAAGGGGTCACTTCCTATAGATAATAAAAGGACTCCCTGGTGTCTAGTGGGGTATTCTGCCCCTCCTGGGGGCAGAAAGGCCAAATACACGGGCCGTTCTGCCCCCGGAGGGGCAGACTACACATTTTTTTTAAATGAGGCCCCTGGAAGTGACCCTTTCCCAGTGGGTCGCTTCCATTTAAAAAAAAAAAGAAAATCCCTGGCTCTAGTGGGCTTTTCTGTCCCCCCTGGGGCCAGAAACGCCAAAAAACCAAGGCAAACAGTCCCCGGGGGGCAGAAAGGACTTTAAAAAAATGTGCCCCCTAAGGAAGCGACCCTTGCCCAAGGGGTCGCTTCCTTTAGCTAATACAAGGACTCCCTGGTGTCTAGTGGGGTATTCTGTCCCCCCTGGGGGCAGAAAGGCCAAATACACGGTCCGATCTGCCCCCAGGGGGAGCAGAGTACACATTTAAAAAAAAATTAGGAGCCTGGAAGCGAACTTTCCCCAAGGGGTCGCTTCTGATTTTATAAATAAAAAATCCCTGGCTCTAGTGGGCTTTTCTGCCCCTCCTGGGGCCAGAAACGCCAAAAATGTGAGGCAATCTGGCCCCAGGGGGGCAGAAAAGTCTTTAAATTATTTACCCCCTTTAGGAAGCGACCCTTGCCCAAAGGGTTGCTTCCTTTTCAACAAAAAAGCATCCCTGGTGCCTAGTGGGGGCATTCCTGCAGCACAATCGCGACGCTGTGCGCGATCATGCTGCAGGAATGCCCTGTATTGAGACATCAGGGGAGAGGAAATACTCTTTCCTCTTCCCCAATGCCTCAATACTTTAAAAAATCCCCCGGCCCCACCGGAGACCGAAACCTACCTCCTCCTGCTTGGGACGCCCGGAAGCAAGTGGCTTCCAGGCATCCGAGCGCTTCCTGATGACATTGGAGTGCGCTGTGCGCGCTGATGTCATGGGGAAGCGTGGGGGGGGGGTCGGGATGGCAGCGGAAACTCTTCCGCTGCCATCCCACTCTGTGGGGGCAAGATCGATGCCCCAGGGGGGGAACGCCAGCGCTTCCCCGAAGGGGTTGTGCTCATGACGGAGCGGTTCCGTCATGAGCACAGCCCAACCGATGCTCATGACGGAACCGCACCGTTTGGAGCATCGAAGGGGTTAAGGTGGCTTACTCCAAATAAGTTTGTTTCTGAAAACCTAAAAATAATGCTGAATAAACACAGTGGCTAGATTTCTATTCACTAGTGATGAATGTGCACCAGATGAAAAATATTTGTAGAACTATTACTATTAATTCCAACATTATAAAGTCATGTTTTGTTAATCTGGTACTGTCACAGCTTGGACAGAGATGGAGATTAAGCAGGCACTTCATTTTTACTCCAGGATGAAATACAAAGGACAGCAGTCTAGATCTGTTCTGTCATTATATCAGGGGTTGTTTGCCTGCTGAGTGTACAGCTGTCTCTATATAGGAAATTGTCAGACTGCCGTTACAATAAAAAGCTCTTCCTTCGAGAGGGTCTCTTGAAGACCATGGCAGGCACATTAACAGGAGGCCTCTCAGAGCACTGCCACTCCTTCATTTGAATCCCCAGGTGCACCATAAACCAGCTAGTTGACAAGTATTCTTTTTAACTTCGATATTTTTTTATCACATTTGCCTAAATAAACTCTGCAAAAATGGATGTATGAGAGGTGCCATAAACAGCAGCTGCTGCCAAGGGAGGCGTCTAGTTCAGAGTGAGACAAAACAGTAAAATAACATGCTGGTAAAACGGCATAATATTGATGGCGGCTCCTTCATAGGGGTGTGAGAAGGCAAAAACATAAAATGGTAAAAAATTACCATTTTATGTTTCTGCTTCTCGCACTGCGAGAAAGCAGAAGTGCCTGGTTGGGGACGGAAGGGTGGGCGGTCGTGCTCGAGGGCAGGGGGGAGTGGCTTACCCACTGTTGTGGGTACTGACTGTTTGGTCGGCCCCTGGAGCCGACTAAACAGCCAGTACCCACAACACTGGGTAAGCCACTCCCCCCTGCCCTCCAGCGCGACTGCCCACTCTCACTTGTTCTCTATGCGGCAGAAAATGGCGCAGCTGGGGCGATCTCCCCAGCACCTCAGCAGCGTTGTGATTGGCGGAGGCAGAGCGAGGGAGGCTTCCTTTCCTGATGATCAGGTCACGAGGAGAGCTGCAGGAATTTGGAGTCGGACCCGGACCCATCCATAAGCTGAGTAAGTACTTTTTTATTTGATAATTGTATGTATTTTATTTAATTAAACCCCTCCCGCTTCCCACCATTCCCCCGCGACAACCCCATTTCCACCCCCCCACCCGCAATTCCGGCCGTGACTGACTTGTGGATTGTAGGAGGCCCTGGGGTCTGTGCTGGAGCGAGGCATATAGTTGTGTAAGAGTTTGACGAAGGTCACTTGCCTGTTCCACCTTCTGCTCACGGCGGCCATGCTTGCTTGATCTACATTATTCATGTCTTTCAGAGGAAGCATCAAAAAGTGGCTGCCACAGCAGCCTGTCCTTTATTGGGTTTAAAGTTGCATTCTAGTGCTTCTTGTACCGAAATTCACAAGAAAAACAGATTTCTAGGTCACCGAATGTAAACAATGACCGAGCAGAAAGAGATAAACCGCCGAAACATAGCGCCGGTGAGCTTTAAAAGTAGTGTTTTATTTTTTCAGGCTATTTGGTTTACAACAGGAGCTTGGCCTCTAAAAAAAATCATTAATACTTTAGTCACTTTTGGAAAATAAAATCGGTGCAGTGGGTTTGTCTAGCGTCAGATCTGTGGACTGTATTATTTCGCCACTGGTTAACCAGTCGGAAATTGATCGCAATTTCTATGGCGAGGACGATGGTAGCCTCTGTAGCGTCGAAGGTGGTTGTGGATGTTACATAATTTTTTGTAGAACTCATTGCGGCCATTTAATGGTCCTGTAGCGCTTCTGGAGTGTAGACACCAGGATCCATATTACCACATTCTGGATGGGCGTGTGGCACTGTTGGTTAGATATATGTACGTCCGGTGTGGTGGAGAGCTTAGTGAACTGGAGATTTTGCCCTAGAGCAAGGCCCCCCGTTTGGCAAGGAATGGAAATGGGGATCGTTGGGGTAGAGGGGTTTTGTGATAAGCAGGGCTTTAAGTGGGGTGAAAAAACTGTGGGGTCTCTCAGAGGGACCGATGTCATTAAGAGCGTGCCTTAAAGGGATGTAAACTGAAAATCTATGCTTAGCTTAGTGTACCTCCCGACTGGTTTTTTGCTACTTCAGTCATTAGATCCAGATATATATAATACAGCAAGCAACATTACACCTACAACAAGCCCTGACTATTTATTGCCTTTGTCACTGGTTGTTAGTTGCATAACATAAATAAGCAACAACAATGGCTTGTAGTATAGCATGTTGAAAATGCTTCAGTTCTGAAATGGTGAGACTGAAAGAAATATAACGAGTCTCTTTGAAGTTACATGAAAGGTCGGTGAAGGGTGGTACTGCTGCAGAGATAAGATTTATTATTTTTAATCTGAGGGTGAGAACAAAAATGGAGAGCTCGATAAAGACCCGTCAGTGTGCATAGAAAATATTGAAGTGAATGCCTTGGTCCTCCTGTGTGCATTAGTTTTAGGTGTCGCCTGATCTGTGAAGCAGCAAGAGTTGCGTATTTCCATACTCGCTGTGTAAAACAGGGCGGAGTAGTGCCGTGTGCCTGCTCTGGCTCTGTGTGCATTACTGTTGAAGGGTTGGTGCTTTGTGAAGTAGTAGGTAAAGGGTGCTACCTGGTTAAGTATGTAAAAACGTGACAGTGCGACAGCCCTGCATGTGTGCAAGGGCCCTTTCTGATGTTAATGACTGCATCTCCCTTCTACAAAAAGGAACTGTTTTTGCACCTAACAGTCTGGGGTGCACTTATAGCCAAAGTGCCTTACACACAGCCTTTCTCTGTAATGGAATTGTACCTTCTGCAGTCACTGTCTTTGTTAGAACAGATTCACAATTGCTTTGTTAGCCTTCCTGCTTTCTCAAATTTGCTTGAAAATGCACCATTTGCCCACTCTTTTTTCAAAATTTCTAGGGGGCAAAATTCTCCCATAACCCCCAGTAGGGGGTTCAGGCTCGCTCGCTACGCTCGCTCGCTAGCTACAGTGCTGTACCACAATTGTTTTACGCCTTACCACTTTCAAATGTCACCAGCCGCCACTGGGAACAGGATAATAGGTTAAGGGAGTAGACTTGCAGGCATAGCCTTAGCTTTCCCGTGGTTGCTTGTATGAAGCATTTAAAAAGCCAAAAATGCATTTTTTATTATTATCAGGTCGACTGCAGTCTGCGTGCCTGCGTGCTGCAGAGCCGGTTTACCCCTGCAGTCAGGCGTTTATGTTCTGCTTTGCCTTGCGGCAACAGTGTGGTCTTTGGGTACTGTTGCAAAATTCAGAGGAGGGGCATGGATATTTCCCAGGGTTGGAGCTGCCAAGCAGCTCATGCTTGACTGTCTACAGTTCGGCTGGAGGGTGTTTTCCTGGAGCAAAAAAGGGCACTGCGACTCCAAACATGAATCGCTAGTGGTAAGTCTAAATACACAAGTTAAAAAAAAGAGTGCGCGGGAAGTATCAAATGGCCTAAAGCAAAATGACCCAAGTGAAGGGGCCAGTCACCATTGGCATGACAAACATACCCATAGGAGGCACAAAGGGCACCATTGACCAAACAAAAGAAAAGCATTTGGAAAAGCACAGGGAGAAACCAATTAACAGTGGTGGCCGTGGCCAAACTACTAATACTGAATACTGCATGCCTCGCAGAGCAGCGCATGCATGCTGACTTTATGCTCGACCTAAAAAAGTGACTCTCCGGTGGTGTTACAGGCTTGCAAATATGCCCCCTTGTCTGTTGGGTCATTGAGATATAGCTATAACTGACATCACATAAGGGAATTCAAGAAATAGACCCCCATAAATGGATGCCCATATCCAGAACCCACATAACCAATGTGCCTTGTGTGCAGGGATACCAGCATGTGAGAGACATTTTGAGAGATTTATGTGCTGTGTGCTATTGTTTCAATGGTGATCCTACACACAAGGGACACAATCTGAAATGATTTTGGATGGGCTACCCTAAGTTTCATGGGCCATCTAACACCATATCTTGCAACTTCATTTTCATCAAATACATGTCCCCCTAGCAGAGTCAATAGTAGCTCCACTAACTAAAACACTGCCTTCTGCTACTTCGTAAATGGGCCAATGAAATTCAGAACTGGGTGGAAGGGGCAAGCTCCTTTTTTGGAAGATGGGTCCTTCCTGCCCTCATCTGAACGCGCACTTAATGTGTAACATTTGATTTTGAAATGCTATTAGTAACAAATTGCACCGATGAGGTAACCTTGACTTAAAATATCCAAAGGTGAAGTTTGATACTGAAGTTATGAAATATGAAATATTTTCATCCTGCACTCAGCGGCAGTGTCTATCAATGACAGACATAATTTTCTGGGTTTACACTTACTTCACACCTTGTGATTACCCTATTCTACAGCTGCCTCTTCTAGGTGCCAGCCACCCTAGGCACATGATTAGAGGGTGGAGTCTCCCGAGGGCTGCCAAGTGGGACATCAGTGCCTAAACAGAATCACTGCCTCATTTCCACACTCAAAATTAAGGGTAAAGAGATTCAGAGGGGCTGTGTCATGCAGGTTGCTGTGCCATGCTTTGCGGTAAAGTGATTTCTTTTGATGCTCAAAGTGCTAAGCTGTGAAAACTGAGGTGGATTTGGAAGGTAGGGAAGAGCTTTGTACACCTGAGTCAAGGACTCACCATTTGGGATTTCTAGGTTAGTTAAGATACACTAAGACGTACCCAGGGCAGGAAGTGCAGAATCTGTGGAAATACTGGGAGAGGAAATCCTGGAAAAGTTGATTTGGATTAACTAAATCCCACCAGCAGGACATGCTGGTTTACTTTTGAAACCTTCTGCTTGAGGCCTCCAAGGAAAGAATCTGCACTGAAGAAAGACTGTCTTTTGACCTTCTGCTTCCACAAATTTCTTTTAGGCCTCAAAGCTGTGCCATTACCAAATACGTCCTGCACCGGCATGGCAAGTCGATATGCAATGCAAGCATGAGCCCCGAGCCGGCAAGAGGAGGGAGGTTTAAATGTGTCCTAAGCGCGTGAAGCATGTCAGACTGTTGAGCCTATATCCCCCAGTGACGCCCTGCAATCTTGCAGTCGCGGGTCGCTGATCTACAAACTAATCAAAATTCAAGAACGTGACGAAGGGGATGTCAGTTTTTTATGGGTGTAAAGAGAAGCATTGAACTTATGGCAAACAGATCTGCGTGGTATCTTGGGTACCACAGAAAGACGCAGATTAACCGAACTGCAACTCCACATGAACTGTAGTGCTGATTCTTTTGCACAGGCCCCCTACAACAAATGGCACCAGTACTTTATGCATCAGGTCAAGAATTGAAATATATATATATATCAGTAACTTGATGTACCATGGTCATGTTAAAGTCCCTGTAAACCTGCAATATAATTTGTTTTATTTATTTATTTATGTACTTAACTCCGGTCGGCCATATGCCGGAGTTTACTACTCCCCACCCTGCCACTCCCCAGCCCCACACCGCCCCGCCCTGCAGCACTACCTCAAGGAGCCGCGACTGGTGGTCATAATATACTCCTGAAGAAAATGGTATTATTGGTACCTAATGAAGAGATTTTAATGATCACCGAGAATGGCATGGCCGCACTCCCTATGCTTAACTTGTCCTTTTGTAGCACCTGCCTGTTCCTCTTTTTGTTTCTCTCTTAGCTGTGTCTTTCTCATTTTTCCACCTGTCACATCTCTCGCCTGTCTTTTCTTCTCTGCACTCTATTTTTTGCCTGTTGCTGTCATTTCTCACCAGTCTGTGTGGTATGTTCTTTTCCTCTCTTCTAGCCTCTCTATTGTTCCTGGTTATCTATAAACACTTCCTTTCCCTTCCACCTACCTGACAATGCTGAGAGAGTGAGAGATATTTAGACTCCTTTTTTGCGAGCTCTCTCTCAACTAGCAACAATAAATCAATAATGTTGCATTTGTTATTTTCGGTTTGAGGACATCCCTTCCAAACACACTGCAAAGACATCTCATAACAGGGCACCCCCCAGTTCAGAATGGTGGTAACAATTTGTTTCACTGCTGAGTTTATATCTGTCAGCCAAAGGCTTTGTTTGCTGAAGGATAAGAAAGTTTGAAAAGGCTCACAAGAGCACTGCTTAACTTTTGTTGCTGGCACTGCATCAACATCTAATGCCAGGGGTTTCAATGTCTGTGCAAGGGGTTGCAAGGAGTAATTCAGGGGTTGCATGTGTGACCCCTGGTGACCCCTAGATGATGTCCATGAACATGCGTCATAGACCTGTGACCCAATGGTCTACCACAAGTTTGGATGAGAGCAGGACATTATCGTTGAAACTCTGAATTTGGCACATCAAAGTCTGCAATAGCAATCTGTCAATATGGAACCATGAATAGCATCGTTTACAGCTTTCACGAAAAACCTCATCTGCACTAAAACATATATGTCATGGTGATTCGAAAGGAGTTTCCTTGTAATCCAAATGAGGTATCTGCACATATTTACATTCTAACAGTATCTTCAGTTGTTTAAAATCTTCTATGACTCCCCTGAATGGACAATTCAATTTAACATGCTGGTCAGGAACTTCAGACCATATGTGCCGACTCTGGTTCTCTCTTCCTAAAAATAAAAATCAGCATTCTTCCAGCAACTTCTCTGAAAATATATCACCTCTTTTTTGATTAAATTCATGTTCTGCCAAGTTTGCAGATGAGGAGACTGGAAGGTAAAATTTTATGGTGAATTACTAAATTACAATTAAAAAGGAATTCAGCTGAGCAGGAACCTTTCCAGGATATGAGCAAGATGGCGCTAGTGTGAACTCCAAACTCTCCAATCGCCACACCACTCACAGGAAACCATCGTCAGTTGGCTGACTCACCTGTATCTCTGATGTTAGAAAACAAGGTATGCGGAGTATGCGGAGTATCGGAGCGGGCGCCGCACAGAAAGACGTCCGAAGTACGAGTCACGGTCCAGTTGATTTACCGCTTTGCCGAGACTATGCCGATCACGGTCTGTACAGCTCTGGTTGACTCGGTGGCAGCAGAACTAAAGGAGCTAGCTAAGCCAGCAAAATCCACAGGATTGGCACCGCAGAAGCAAAAACAAAGACACCAGGGGGAGTGGAGGATGTCCACTCGGTGGCAGAAGAATCTCAAAGTTAAAATTGCCCTGACACAAGGAGATACGGAAAAGACGGATCCCCTCCCTAAAGGTAAACGGGAACCTGGGACTGTGAAGAAGATGACGGGGAAGGTTGGGGGAGGTGGCGCACTGAAGGAGGGTGCTGGGAGAGGAGTGGGTTTATCACCCTCCATCAGCAAACATTTCCCCATAGTCAAGGCACCCTTAATATTGCCGGAATTTACCTCGCTACCAGTGATTAATCCTGATAATCCACCTACGCTGAACCAAGGGGATGGGGCCCCAGGGCAGGTGGATGTCTCCCAGATGGATACTTCTACAGCGGCACAGACAGGGGGGGTCAAAACACTAAGGGACCCATCCAAGGACCAGGGCAGTCAAACGAAAGATAACAATGGCATTGACAACTACGCATCCCCTGCACTGAGAAAAAGCAATGCTCTGGGTGATCTCAGGCCGGCAATTACAACGTCTCCAGCCCCGGTCCCAGAAACTCTTGTCTGCGCCTCGGCAGCTGCTGCTGTCATGGCTGACACAGAGCCAGATTCCCAAGCTGGCAGGGGGGAGGAATCTAATCTAGATCTTGAAGACAACCCTGGGTCTTTGGCCCCTCAGACTCCGGACCCCCCTGTTGAATATTACTATTCTGTATCTGATAGCTCCATGTCTAGCACATAGAACGAAATAATCAGTTCGAGTGAAGGTAGTGTCTCAAACAACAATGAATCTGATCCCTTGGTCACCACGGGAACCATCCAGCAGAAGAAGAAATCACGCAGTAAAAGACGCAGTCAGCTCAAATTGGACTACTCAGATTCTCTAACCTCTTTTCCCCTCGGGAAGAAGCCTCCAAACTGCCACGTGGAGAGAACCTCAAAATTACATCAGAACATTCAGCAGAACCCTCTTTAACCTTTATATTGAGTACCAAAAAACAATTTCTAGAGGAAGTCCGATCCAACGATCTGTACAGATATCGCTGACCGGGTTACAATGGTTGAAGGACGCACAGAGAATTTAGAGCGCAAAGCTGCCACTATAAAAGATCAAGGTGCCTCCCATGCGACATGCCTAACAGACCTAATGGCAAAAAAGGAGGAACAACAAAATAGACAACGACGGAACAACCTTCGCCTTCTGGGGATCCCCGAAGGAGTGGAAGGAGACGACCCAAGACAGTACATTGTCAAACTTCTTCGAGACGCTTTCCCTGAGCAGGCCATCTGGGACTGGGACCATGAGGTTCAAAGGGCACATCGCTTCCCTTTCAATCTAAAGCAGAGGAGAGATGGTAGTAGCTTTGGCAGCGAGAAACCCAGGGTCTTTTTAATCTTCTCTGGGAACTTTCTCCTTAGGCAGATGATTTATGATCAGGCAAGACCAAATTCTCAGAAAGAAGTTGACAGAGTTACGTTTTTCGCCAAGCCTGATTTCTGCCACGCAACCGTGGAACGGCGGTGGAGACCCTGACAATTGATATCTCCTTTCCAACAACAAGGTGCCCTAATGAACCCAGCTAGACTGAAAGTTATATTTGATGGATCCACCCGGGTCTTCTTATCTGAAATTAAAGCTGGGGAACATCTGAAGGACATCACCGGGAAAAATGGTTGAATTAAATTGGGTTTATTATTTAGGCCAATGTGCTAAGCCACGTAGTAGTTGTAGTTCCATGAATTGCCATTTTTTTCCTCTTATATCTTCTATATTTCTTTTTCTACTCTCTTCACACTCACTTACTAATTTATGTTTATGTTGCAAGGTCAAGGTTGCAAGGCATTGTGTATATTACATGTAGCCCGGCTAGCCCTTTAGAAATATGCTGACTGGCTGCAAGGATTTACGTGGCATGGTGGTTGGAATTCACACATGCCCACCATCATTCAGGGCTTTCTTGATTTCTCTCATTTTGGGGGGGGGAGGGCAAGGGAGGGAAGGGGAGATAAAAGAAGTGCAGTGGGAGGAAATGTGGTGTTTTTCTTTTACTCTACGGGGGCTGTGCAATACGGAATGAGGCATGGGAGATTTAGTACAGCCAACACAGAGGAAGCAGGGAGCAAGGAGAAATTTGAGACAGGAAGGGGGGAGACAGGGAACAGAAAGGAGGGGAAAAAAAGGAACAAAAAGGAGAGCTCGTACAAGGGAGAAAAAAAGGGGGAAAAATGGGGGAAATCAAGACTTAAAAAAAAAATACCAAGTGGTTGGTGGAAAAGGAAAATTCACCTCTTTGTCGATCGCAAAAGTATGATCCTCTCTATCTTTTGGTCTGTTGCCGAAATCTATGTTGGGCTATTTAACGTTTTTTTAAATGTCTTTAGAGCTATCATTTCAATATTTCGAATGGTTATTAGGCAAGGTCAATCAACCCAGTTTACAAAATGAGTTTAATGAATAACCTCAGAATTGTATCTGTAAACATCTGTGGTCTAAATGATGCCACAAAGAGACAAAAAGTAGCACATGGATTACGCTCACTGGGGGCCGACATCGTATGTCTCCAGGAGACGCACATTGAAGGAACACAGAAACACCTGCTGAACTCACTGGGGTATAAAGTCATTTGGGGCACCTCTCAGGGTGTACGGATTAAAGGGGTTGGGATTATGGCACAGAAAAAACTCCCTATGAAAATTAATAGAGTAAAATCTGATTCCTTTGGGAGATGGGCAATTGCAGGATGCTTTTTACCCCCTAATTTTGCCTTCACTATCGGTTCCATTTACGGGAGCAATTTAGACGTTCCAGGGATAATTTATTGGGTAAATGGGGAACTAGCACATTAGCCTCCTCCAATAATTCTCTGCGGAGATCTAAACATCAGATTGCCTAGCATATGGAAAATGAGTGGCCAGTGAAATTATAGAGGTAGGAAACCAAAGGTATATCAGGCTATACAAAACTTAATGTATACTCATGGTTTACATGACGTATGGGCCAAATTAAAACCCAAACAAGAGGGATTTACTTTTTTTTCAGCTCCCCATCTCTCTCTGGCAAGACTAGACTACTTTATGGTTTCTTCCTCTTTGGTGCGGAATTGCTCTATTGACATTGCACCACGATTTTTGTCGGATACACTCATTTTAAAAATCGGGGGCTGGGTTATAGAGGAGAAGGTTCGAATTGGAGTTTTGAAAAGGCGCTCCTATATGAAAGTGGATATCGGGCACACATGCAGGGCTGGAGTCAAGAATTTTTTTGTATAAACATTGGGTCAGCCCGACCATGTTCGTATGGGACACCTTAAAGGCAGGCATCCGTGGTGAGACGCTGCAATTCTCCATCAGGAGAAACAAAAAAGAGAAAATGCAGGTCTCTGTTCTGCAAGATAAGATGAAAAAAGTAGAAGAGAAAATAACACAGGCAGTCCAGCTAGGGACAGAAATTGAAGCCGCACAGATTGAGGTAGCTGCCGCTAAAACTGAGATTGGGACTTAATTTGTGGAGAGAGTGGCCGCCAAGTGGGCCTCGGCCCGGGAGAAAATATAAGAGTGTAGCGAACTCATCGGACATCAATTAGCCATCTCAACTAGATAACAGGCTACCGCCAATGTAATATCCTCAATTCAAACTACTACAGGAGAGATTACCAATGACTCGGATAAGATACAGGGGGCTTTCAGAGAATTTTATAAAAAACTTTACGCAGAGGAGAATACTAGTCCCTGCTAGCTTAGAGAAAAATAAATTTCAGAATATTTTGAGACAATATCACTGGCCCAACTCAGCATGGAGAGTCACGACCAACTAGAGCATCCTCCGACTTGGGAAGAAATCTCTATAGCAATTTTAAGAGTGCCGGATGGCAAAGCCGCTGGTATGGACTGCATTCCAGTCGAGTTCTATAAACTTTTCTCCCTCCAAATCAAAGATTTTTTTCACTGAAGTGATAATATCCATTTTTAATGAGGCTTCTCCACCCTCCTCTTGGTCCACAGCAAAATTTGTAATATTTCCTAAAAAAGATAGGTCACCACTAGAGATGTCTTCTTATAGGCCAATTACCCTTCTAAATACCGACTCCAAAATATTTTCTAAGATTATCGCATCTAGACTATCTACCAGCATTGAGTCTCTTGTTTCCAAATGGCAACATAGTGAGTTCATCCCCAAAAAGGTCACCACAGAACACATCCGTTGGACTATTTCTCTGTTCAACGCCGCCACGGTAACGGGAGACCCGATCTCATTAATCTTTCTTGATGCTCAAAATGCTTTTGATCGGGTCTCCTGGCAATTTTTATGGGGCGTCATGAGGCGGATGTGTTTTGGACCTAGGATAATTCAAGCTCTTCAAGCCCTATATCAAAATCCTACAGCCAGAATCTCAATCAATGGGCATATGACGCAGCAAATAGAGATCTCACGTGGGACAAGACAGGGATACCCTTTATCCCCGCTGCTCTTCGCCATTTATATTGATCCCTTTATTAAAAAAATCAAAGTCAATCCAGAAGTTCAGGCGGGGAGCAGGTTTGGTATAGACATCAAGACCATGGCCTATGCCGACGACCTAGCAGTGATGACCCCTGAACCTGAATCGGCCATCAGGGCCTTGGAACAAGAGGCTCAAGAGTTCAGGAATCTGTCTGGATATGCGCTCAATAAAACAAAAACACAGATTATTTTAAATGAAGGAATAAACAGGGCAGATGGCAAAGTCCATAAAGCTAAATATTTAGGGGTCAATATCGTTGCCGATATAGATTCGATAGTAAGCGAAAATCTGACTCCGCTAGCGGTTGATACCAAGACAGAATCAACAATCTGCACTAGACTATAGTGGGGCGGTGTAATGTTTTAAAAACTATTTTCTTTCCCAAACTACTTTTTGGGCAATTCCTTTAGAATTTAACAAAAGTATGCTCCAAAAGTTCGAACAAATGTTCTCCCAATTCATCTGGGCTTTCTCTCAGCTGAGGAGGGCTTTTAAATGGCTCTCTCTTCCCAGAGAGAGAGGAGGGTGGGCGCTCCCCAACTTAAGACTGTACTATTGGGCCACGGTATTACAATATTGCACTGAATTATTGCATGAACATACTGATACAAGCCCCTCGGGACTTCCATCTCCCTATACCTCACTACTCGAGGAGGCGGCGCAAGGCTGTCCTTGGAGGCAACTAGAATTCGACTACCATAAGCGGGTTAGATTTAAGACTCTGACGAACGCGTACAGAGTCTTTGCCAACATACGCAGACTCTTCGGACTGGGCAGACTAAACTACTGTACACCCATTAATAATAATACCAACTTACCAATCAAGACGTATCTTCAAAAATGGTATAAAAACGGCATTTTAAAGCTGAGGGACTTAGTGACTTCTGAAGGAGTTCGGCCCTTCAATGACCTTAGAACTCAGTACAACCTGAATGATAATCAGACTTTTTTATACCACGCCTTAAAAGACTTCTTGACCCGCAAATCGGGTGGGTTAGCCGGTTTTGCAAAGCTTGATATCTCTGACAATTTGCAGGGCATAATTCCACTACCGATCAGGTACATTTACTCTATATTAAATAACCAAATGCCCGATGACCTGGGAAAGATAGATGAAAAATGGCAGCAGAAACGGAATGTTCCCCGTAACACCTTTTGCCTCGCATTGAGCTCTGCTCAGAGCAATCTGTTGTCAGCCAAACTACAGGCTCAATTCTATAAGACAGGATTCTTCTTATATATAACTCCCAGCAGAATTGCTAAATGGGGGACAGGCAGAGGAACATTGTGTCCTAGATGTTCTGAGTTCAGTGCAGACTCGGTACATATGTTCGCCACCTGCTTGAAGTTAGAACCTCTAGTAGATAAAGTACAGCAGTTCCTGGGCAGAGTTCTATCGCAGGACATTCAACTAACTCCAGCAATTATTAAGTTGGGCTTACAAGGAACGCTGAATTGAAGGAATGGGGGAGCTTTAATATTTGTAGCAATGATCATTCTTACGATCTGCATAGCTTCCTACTGGATAGATCCAAATCCCCCAACATTTTTAAAATGGCTGGCTAGACTGATAGCAACGTGTAAACTGGAGAGCGCCATCTATGCCAGAAAAAGGCATGCGGGCTAAAAAAAAAGGCTTAGAGATATGGGAGCCTTTAACCAAGTGGCTTAGTCAAATGACCTCCTAGGGTTCGCCTAATGTATCCTTAATGTTAAGTTTCTGATTATCCCTATCCCTGTTTTTCTTTTTTCCCCGCTTTCTATTTTTACGTCATCAAAAGCTAGTGACTGTTTAGATGGATAAACACTCCTGCTGGAGAATACAAATGTAATGTAAAACTGTTTTCTCTCATAATTCCCACTGCTTGTAAAATGCACTGTATTTATCGCTGTGATTTGGGATGGGGGTGGTGGGGCGACGTAATGAATTTACCAGATTTTTAATCCTTTGTACTGCATATATATTTATAAAAAAATAAAATAAAAAAATAAAAATTAAAAAAGGAATTCAGCTGAGCTAACCACTGTGTTATGTTACATCGCACATGTGATCTATCTATATTCCTCCCGGGTCTCTTGGTCTCTCTGATAGACCCCTCGCCTTTGTTATATATTAACACACAGGGCCTCATTTAGAATTTGACAGAAGGAGAGCCTTGGCATAAATTGGTAGACCTCCTACCTTGCCAAACTCACAGTTTCCACACCTCATTTTGAGGTGGGCAAAGTGCAGGATTTCCACCGGCACAGCTTGAGGTAGCTTTACCAATGAAAACCCTTGACTTGGCGTCCGTCTGCCACTGGGGAACCAGGTCATAGTGACAGTCGTCTGCCTTATTTAGGGAAGGCTGATTGTCACTAGATTTTCTCTGACCAGGACTTTCATTAAAGCCATTGTGGTCTCAGGCTTGGAAGTGTGTGTGTGTGTGTGTGTGTGTGTGTGTGTGTGCGTGCGTGCGTGCGTGCGTGCGTGCGTGCATGTGTGTGTGTGTGTGTGTGTATATATGTGGTATTTATATGGCGCAAACCTATGAGCAAGGTAGCAGGGCGCTAACCATGGGAAAATGAGCAATACAAGCATAACATCAACGGGTATGAGGAGAGGTAGCTTGGTTGTGGAAGATATATGCATTGGGATGTAAGGTCCTTTAAAGAGGTGAGTCTTCAAATCTTTCCTCAATTGGAGTGGTGTTGGGGCGGTCCTAATGGATATGATGAAATCCATCAATGACCTTTGTGCATTCAAGGGAAACTCTTGGCTTATCGGGGATATTGTCTTTTTGTTGTTCGAGAAAATAATCCTTCTTTAGGAATTTATTCATGATACGAAAAAGTTTGAAGAGTGGGTGTAACAAACATCACATACAATTCGCAAATTCTTCAGACATCAGACCAACTATTGCAGCAAACGTTGCCCCAAGAGTTTAGAGATCCCCACGAGGGGGCGTGGCTTGGACGCTGACCAAGATGGCCGCTTAGATCCGGAGCTCCGCCGCACCGGGACGGACCCGTATCACTTACGGCAGTGTTCACGTTCCTTCTTCGAGCTTTTTGGGATGTTCTAGCTAGCGGAACGTGTTCTGCGCCTGGTGAGCCCAAGGTGAACTCTTTCGCGCCTGGAATGCGTTGTTTTCACCGCGCTGAATGTGCGCCTCAGAACGCCCGCCATTTTGCTGCCTCAGCGCTGCTCGTCTGAAACCGGCGCGCGCACTTGGAGCAGTAAGTTTTCTTCATGCTCTCTGATGCGCTCCGCTTTTCAAGCGAATGTGGAATGTTTTTCTTGTTGGCAAGCGCTTTTCTGAGGGATAGCTGCATGAATGACTTATTACAACTTCTCTGGTAGGTGAATGCCTCTGTGGTTTTCTGCTGCGCCCTGAAGATGCCACACCTGCTTTAATGCTTCAGAGAGATGATTTAATTTGTTTTCTACATTATGGAGGCGCATGGAGATAGATTTTGTACCAGAGGCTCTCTTCCTGTGTCATTTATACACTCTTCATGAAACATCAGCTAAATCTTATGTGGCGCTAAACCTACTATTGGGCAACGTTCTTTAAACACCAGCTCTGTATGGAAAACATTTCCTAACATCTGCTGGCATTACCTCCAGGTCCGGGGTTTCTTCACGATTTCTCCAAGTGTCCTCTACTACTCCTGATGACCGCTGGGCTATTTAGACTGGACATGTTGACATATTGACATTCTCTGCTTCTGAGCCCAGATTGTTGTGTTGGTTTGCTTATTTGCCTTCTGTTTACTGTCACTGGCACGTTTTAGGCTTCTATGGGCAAAATACGCAACCCAAAGTTTGTCTTTGTGCCCTCGAAGGCTCCACCTTCCTCTGCCTCCTCCTCACCAACAGGCCATTCTCCTCATCCTCCTTCCACGGATCAAATGGCGACAACAGCTTCCACCCGCTCTTCTCCATCACAACTTTCCTCCAGTAAGTCTTCTCCTCCTGCCTCCTTACCTAAGCGCTTGAAGCAGGACTCCTCTCCTCCTCCACCTGAGTCATCTCCACCCCCTATCTCTATGGAGTTGATACTTGAGGAGATTCGCGCTTTACGCCCGTTCGTGGAGGAGACTAATACTAAGATGCAGCTTTTTGAGGCCAAATGGTCAACTATGGAGGCCCGTGTTTCTTCTGTGGAGCAGCAGGTTCCAGAAATTCAGTCAAATTCCCATCGCATTTCCTCTCTGGAAAAGTCTCTTCTCGCCCTTCAACAACACACTGAGGACTTGGAAAACAGGAACAGGAGGAATAACTTACGCGTTTATGGCCTGCCGGAATCCTTGGAGGGTGATGATCCTGTCACGTTTTTCTCTTCTTTCCTCCTGAAATTGTTGGACCTCCCTGCTACCACCTCTCTTAGTATCCAACGAGCCCATAGACTTAGTCCTCGCTCCTCCTCCTCTACCAAACCACGAGGGGTCATCATCCTCTTCCTCAAATTTACGGATCTCCTTCTGATCCTCTCCACAGCTCGAGCGAAACGCCAAGTGTCCTGGATGGGTCAGAGAGTTTTTCTCTCTCAGGATGTCTCTAATGTCACTGCTGCCAGAAGAAAAGAATTTCTATCTCTTCGTGCTCCTCTGCGTTCTTTGGGTGCTAGATATGGCCTTTTTCACCCTTGTACCTTCAAGGTAACTCATCAAAACAACACTTGGACTTTCCAAGACCCGGCTGAACTTAAGAATTTCATTCACATTCAGACTAATGCTGGCATGGACACGTCTAATCCTCCTACTGGTTGATTATTTACTTGTTTGGTTTTTTCTCCTTACAGGTTCTTGCTGGAATTTTTTCCCTCCTTGGTTGATTCTCCTTCTGCCTGATATGATTGTATAATGGTTGTCGTTTGGGTTTTCTGTTTTTGCATACAATTGTTTGTTTGTGTACTGTTTACCTCCCCATGACTTCTGCATAACATGTTTCTCTTTCCCTCCCTTAGATTTTCTGTTCGATCAACCCTCTTGTAGTCCTCTTCGTATCATATGATTCGTCTTCCTCATATTCCGTCCTGGTGCGGTGGGTTGTTGCTCTCCGGCTCGGGGGGCTGTTCTTGTCGAATCCTCCCACACCCCATCGTCGTCATCTTGTCATCTCCCTTCCCCCTTCAGGTATGTTTTCCTCAGTCGTCCGTTTTGGATATGTACTGTCTCTTCTTCTTCTCCTCTCTTCTTCCCCTTTCCTTCCTTTCCTTTTTCCTTGTTCTTTTTTTACTATGTCTTTCGACTTTCTTTTATCCTGCTCTTGTCTTTCACTCACTTGTTATTCTCCTTTGTGGCGTTTTTGGTTTCATCTCTTTTCTCTGTTCCTAGCACATTTTATTGTGATTTAATTCAAAGTTATTTCATGGAATGTGAAAGGTTTTGTTAGCCCTATTAAACGGCAGAGAGTGCTTTCCCATCTAGCCTCTTACACTCCTGACTTAGTTCTTTTACAAGAGACTCATCTCTCTGAGGCGGAGTCTCTTAAGTTAAAAAGAGGCTGGGTGGGAACGGTTTTATTTTCTCCTACTTCTAACAAAAAGAACGGTGTGGCCATTTTGTGTCACAAGAAGCTAAAATGTAAAGTTCTTTCTCAAGAAAATGATACTGAGGGTCGTTGGGTCTTAGTTAAGCTGTTAATCAATTCTGTATCCTTGACTGTTTTTAATGTATATGGCCCCACTCATCCTGATTGTAACTTTTGGCCTCTAATAACTTCTAAGTGTTTTCAATACAGTGATTCCCTGTTTATTCTGGGTGGGGATTGTAATCAAATTGTTGACCCGTTTCTTGATCGCAAATCCTCTGCCCGTTTAACCCCCCACAAATCACATATACAATTCCTTGACACTATCTCCAAATCTCACCTTCTCGACTCATGGAGACTGTCCCATCCTGACTCTTTGGACTATTCTTTCTTTTCACCTCCTCATGCCTCTTTCTCCCGGATTGACTACATATTCCTTTCTCAGTCTCTCTCTCAAAATCTTCTTTCCTCATCTATAGAGCCGATAGTTATCTCAGACCATGCTCCCATTGTCACCGTTCTTGACCTTCTTCCTCCTCATCCCAAATCCTCCCGCTGGCGCTTTAATAATTCTCTCCTCCTGGATCCCCTCTTTTCTTCTTCTTTTCTTTCCTTCGCTACGGAATTTTTCCTACTCAATTCTGATCCTTCTTTACCCCCTCATGTTATCTGGGACTCTTTTAAGGCTACCGCTTGCGGTTTTGTGATTGACTTTGTCTCAAAGAAAAAGAAATCTTATCTTAAGAAACAGAAAGACCTTCTCTCCCATATTAAATCCCTGGAGCATAAATTCTACACCTCTTCTACTACAACGGTTGTACCAGACCTTATACGCGCCAAACTCGAGTTTAACAAAATCTCTACTGACAATGCATCCTCATCACTACTCCGCAGCAGCGCCCGCTACTACGGAGGTCGCAACAAGTCAGGTAAACTTTTGGCCAGCTATCTTAAGTCCCGCAAGGAGCGTAACCTGATTGATACAATATATTCCACCGATAATCTTCTCCTGCATAAGGAGCAGGATATACTCGCCCAATTTCAACAGTTCTATCAATCTCTTTATACTCCTGAATCCCCCCCTTCGGCTGCTCTTATTCAATCCTACTTGGACAAAATTCCTGCCCCCTCCACTTCTCATCTTAATTCCCCTGATCTTGAACTTGACCTCTCTATCACTGAACTGGATAGCGCCTTAACATCTCTAACCAAGGGTAAATCTCCGGGGCCGGACGGTTTATCTGTGGAATTTTATCTACATTTTTCAGATCTTTTGCTTCCTAAACTTCTCTCCCTCTTTCAATCCTTCTTCACCTCCGGCACATCTGCTGGTACCTTTCACGAGGCTACGATTTGCCTAATACCCAAAGAGGGTCGCGACCCGCAATTTTGTAAAAATTATCGCCCAATATCCCTTGTCAATGTAGACTATAAATTATTTGCTAAACTTCTTGCCCGGCGCTTAGACCCTTTCCTCCCACACCTTATTGGTAAGGAACAATGCGGTTTCCTAAAGGGCAGACTCACCTCAGATAATTCCCGTCTTTTTCTCAATGTTCTCAATAAGGTACCTTCTCTCAACTTCTCTCTAGCTGCTATATCAGTTGATGCCGAGAAGGCTTTTGATAGAGTAGATTGGTCCTTTCTTTTTGCCTCCCTTCGTTGGCACGGTTTTGGTCCTAATTTTATTTCTCTTGTTTCTTTACTTTATTCCTCCCCTAAAGCGTCTGTGTTAGTTAATGGCCGGCTATCCCCTTATTTTCCTTTGCAGCGTGGCGTCCGTCAGGGCTGTCCTCTGTCCCCTTTACTTTTTGTCCTAGCTTTAGAGCCATTTCTTACGTCCATTAGAAACAACATTTCTATCTCTGGCTTCCCTTATGACAAGACTCATTTGAAACTCTCTGCGTACGCAGATGACATTCTTTTGTTTATTTCTGATCCTGACCAATCCATTCCGGCCTTACTACTTGAGTTTAACTCCTTTTCCCAAGTTTCTGGTTACAAGATTAACTCTGATAAAACTGAGATCCTTCCTCTTACTAAATTTTGTCTCCCTCATCAGTTTTCGGCCACTGGCTTTGCATGGAATTCTTCTAAAATTAAGTACCTTGGAATTTGGTTCTCCAACTCCATTTCTTCATCTATTCGGTTGAACATGTCCGCTGTACTATCCCGCATGGATAAGTTGTTCTCTTCTTGGAATCCTCTCTTTCTCTCATGGTGGGGTCGGCTGGACTCGATCAAAATGATGATATCTCCCATTCTTATATACATCTTTTCCATGCTCCCCATTCATATCCCTGATATCTATTTCAAGCGCATTGATTCCTGTCTCTCTAAGTTTCTCTGGAATAATAAAAAATCGAGAGTTGCGCTCGTTGCCCTTCGTAAACCGAAGTCCAATGGCGGAGTCAACTTTCCGGATTTCCGCCTTTATCATAAATCTTTTTCTCTTCGTCAGGCTTCTAATTGGCTTGTTCTTACACCTTCTCCTCTTGCTCCTCTTTGGCTCTCTATTGAACGCTCACTCCTCTCCCCTTTTTCCCTATCTGAAATTGTACATTTCACTGCTAAGAATTTAACCACTCCTCTACCCCTGTTTAAGCATACTTCTTCTCTTCTACATGCTCTGGTCCGTCCTGACCCGATCTCCCGTGAATCCTTTTTGGCCTCCCCTATTTGGTACAATTCACTTATTCTCCTCCATAATCGTCCTATTTGTTGGACTGCGTGGAGATCAAAGGGGCTGATATGGGTTAACCAACTTTTCGATGGTTTTCTCCCATGTTCTTTTCCTCGATTCCGACTTCTGTTTCACTGTCCCCAGTCTTTTTTCCATAGATTCACTGTCCTAATGGCCATCATACTTGAGGTCTACTATTCTCTTCCCTTGTCATCCTCTTCTGTTTCCCAGTCCCCGCTTCTTCAGATCTTGTCTACTCTTCCCAAAGCCTCTCTTATTTATAAATTTTTCTCCTCCCCCAATCCGACCCGTCCGAAATCTAAATTGGAACTTGCCTGGGAGCTTGATTTGGGCTGTGAATGGTCTATAGTTGTTTGGGACAAAGTCTGGGCCAGGTCCTTAAAAATCTCCCGTTCCGCCTCACTAACTCAATCTATGTTCTTTCTATATCATAGACTTTATCTCTCTCCCGTTTCTATTTCTCGCTTTTCTCCTGATAAGGACTCTACCTGTTGGACCTGTTCTGCCCCTGATGCTGATCTTTTTCATTTACTTTTTCTGTGCCCTCCTGTTCTCGCATTCTGGGTTCAGGTGTGGTCTCATATCTCTCGTCTCTTTTCTATCTCTATCCCATACTCTATCCCTCTCCTTTTTTTAGGCAGTATCTCTGACACTCTTGATATTCCTTCTCGCTCCTCTGGTCTATTAGATCTTATGTTGGCTCTGGCTTTCCAACACATTTCTTCTAACTGGAAGGATCTTTCTAAACTCTCTATACAATGCTGGTGGAATTCCCTCTGTCACTATCACAGACTTGATGTTCGTTTCGCTGCTGCCTCCACTCCTACCCTCAATAGAGATCTATTCTGGTTGCCTCTCACAGCTTATCTTGACCGCATGGCTCTGAAATCGAAATCTATCTCTCCTTTATCCTCTGAGAATTTCAAACCCCCATGAGTGACTTTTGCTCTGCCCCTCCTCTTCCTTTCTTCCTCTCTATTCCTTTTATCTTTTTTGCATTTGCATTTTCATTTCCTGCCTTTCAACCATTCCCTACCCTTGGCTTATTTGCTCTTTCTATTCTACCTATTTTCTCTCTGATTACATCATTTATTCTTCTCCTAACGCCTCATATTTCCCTTTCTCTTTCTCCCCTCTCTTCTTTCCTTTCTCCTCCCCTTTTTTCTCCTTTTCCCCCTTTTTCCTTCTGGTTCCCTTTAAAAATTTTACAAAATGCTTTTTGAATTTTTCCTCAGGTTCTTATGTTTAGCGCATGATGACCCTTTATTATTTTTCTCTTTTTGATGTTCTATGACAATGTTCTTTATATGACTTGTATTTGTTGCTCGCTATGCTTTTTCTTCAAATAAAGCATTTCAAACACAAAAGAGATCCCCACGAGGCAGGCAGGGATCTCTAAACTGGATGGGCAGTCCTCTGCCAGGGGAGAAGAGGCTCAAGCTTCTGCTGTGGTATAAATGATTTCTTTACTTTGTATAGATCTGTAGAGATGCCGCAAATCCACTCTCAGTTATGCAAGTTGGACAGGCATTTATAAGTGTGTGCATTTGTTCCTTGTGTTATATATTTTATTGTAAAGGAGATCATGTGTTGTGGTAGTTTTGTTCGATGTAAGGTGCACTTATGCAACCCAGGTGCAATAATTCTTCAACTAAATATTAAATCAACACATAAATAAATACTAATAAAAAAAAATTAAAGTGAAAAGATACTCTGCGCCTGCCTCACAAAAAAGTATTGAAAATGTGACTTAACATTAGTGCAAACATTTTTAAAATGAATGGCTTATTTGTTCATAATTTGTTGATATGTAAATTTCCAAGTTCCAACAACCATCTTTTCCTTGTTTCATTTATTTATTTATCTATTAATTAATGTATGTATTTACGTTTCTGGGGTTTTGTAAACCATGGATTAGATACAAAACTTAGTGGGCCTAAGCAATTAGCATGAAGATAGTAAAAGTTACATAGATGCAGAGAAAACACAATGTTAACAAAAGGGAACACAAATTAAAAACAGGGAAAGAAAAAACTGTGGGGCATTATGACGCAATGATCGCTTCGGAAATATAGACAGGTATTCATGTCACAGAAGCAGATATTTTTATATCCACCTACGATCGTGTGTTTTTGTGACAGGCCTAGTGTCTTTTTAAAACGTTTCCAGTAGCCAATATGTCACACTAAAGTGCAACAGAACCTTCTGATGCAGAAGGGCTGACAGATATTTTCTATATCTTGGGTTCTCTTTCAGCGACTGTCAGACCTTAATAGCACATGCAGCATAAGCAATGTACTGTTTGGATTAAATCGAAATACTGTAACTAATGCGTAACATGGATTGTGTCAATTCGTGTGACATTTGAAAGAAGTAAACATTTCAGCGAACAGCGCATATATAACGGCTGTGGAAAATTGTATTCAAACATTATACCGTGAATTATAGGTCACTTGGCGCTTGTTAATGCGAGTTTAAGGAAAATAAATGCTCCGAAGGGAATTTAGAAAATTGTTAATGTAGTGAAAAGTATTTGCATTTAATGTTCAGCAGTTTCCATTTCTGGCAGGTAGATTCAGCCAATTACAGGTTTGAAATAATGAGTGTGTTATTCAGAAACATAAATGTTTAACATTTCAAATACCATGTTCCCTGTTTTTACAGCAAGGGTGTCTGGATCAGTGTTTGGAAACTGCTAAAAACCGAAAGTCTGTTCCTTCGCTCTATGTTTCAATGGTGCGTTCTTGAGCTGCATCATAAGATAATATTTATTTGAATTTAAAGCTGAGCACCTGTATCTCTGGCCCCTACAAATCTCCTTAGAAACGCAATGAGCAGTGTTAGTCCTGTTTCACTTTTGTGTGTCAGAAAAGCACAAACACTTAAAGGCATATTCATTAGACCCTTTTGTGACGCAAATGAAAAATTAGATTTATGAAGCTTGCCCTGCGTACCTTCATAAATCTATAGTAATGTAACGCAGAGCAAATCGCTGCATTATATCACTCTGAGCCAGGGAGGCATTTCCATGGGTGTTGCGTGCGTGTTTCCACGCAAAATCCATGCATTTAGATGTGCCAAAAAGATACAGCCCCCCCAGTAGTGGCATAATGAGGAGACATATTAATGTATTCCTCTTTGTATTTTCCTCTGTCTATGTGTGATGCAGAATGTAGGACACATTGAAAGGGGAAAAAGCCTCTCAGGGTTGGTTTGGCAGGAAGGTGTCCCTTCCTGCAAAAAAACAATCCTGCATGCAACGCGGGCACCCTGCCAGCATGAAGCAAGGGTGCCTGCGTTGGCGCTAGGCAGCCCATTGTGCACCAGTACAGGGAAAGGACAGGAATACTGTAAACTAAGAAGGGTACGCAGTTCCCCAAAAGGGATGGAACAACGAGTGTGGAGGCCAAAGGAGGGGAGTCCTCCTAAACGGAACTAGGCTCCGATTTCTTGGCTCAGCGCGTGGGGTAGATTTCCGGCGATCGTCCGAAAAAGGACAGGACACCATCCACTGAGGTGTCAAGAGCTGACCAAACTGTAGAAGCAAGCGCTATCACCTAGTTAAATTGCCACTAGATCTGGCGGGACCACGTGCTCGCACGTAAGGATAGTGGTAGGTAGAAACTCCTCCACCTAACCACCGTGTGTAGATAGTTTTTTATAGGTCCTGATGAAATGCACAGTATCACTTTTTGAACACACTGCGTGAAACATGTCGACCACATTTTTAGAGCAGGGTATTGCTCCCCTGGACCATTGAGCCAGCGAGCAGCCGCTCTCCTGTATTTTTTAATAAGGTGGATGACCATTCCATTAAACTCTTCTTTTGGATTATCTAACCTTTTTTTAAATCACTCACTCACATCTACACCTACCTCTAGGGCCCTCACACCCACGGAACCATACGGCAGGAACAGAAGATCTCCGCTAAAGAGCCCCTTTATGGGTGCCCGTCGGGTATTGCACCGCCGACCCGACGAGGAGCGAGTCCATATGATGAAGCATGACACCTAGCTTGCTGGGTGTGTGAGGACTCTAGTTCCGTTTAGGAGGACTCCCCTCCTTTGGCCTACACTCTCATTGTTCCATCTCTTTTGGGGAACTGCGTACCCTTCCTAGTTTACAGTATCTGGGCATGTACGCTGGACCCTGTTAAACAGCCCTATCAGTCTCCCTCCTTGTTTAAGAAGAAAGTACAGGAATACACAGTATAGCCTTGGAAATTGTGCATTCCTGCCCTTAATAATAATAATAATAATACTGAAGCTTATAAAGCGCAACAACTACCTCAAGCAGAGGTGTGCCGGCGCTATAGTAGCAGACGTAGCGTGCAGCGAGGCCAAGCACTTAAAATCCAAGCCTAGATAGCACTGAAGAACCACGTCGTCAAAGCATTTCTGTAAACAGATCTCTGATTTGGCCTGGCGAAGGTTCCCCAGAAGGGCATTCCACATTAAGGCCGTTCTAACTGCGAGTGCTCTGCCACCCAGCCGTGCTTTCTCAAAGCGTGGGCTGCAGAGCAGAATCTGACAATTTGACCTTAAAGATCGATTTTGTTTGTAGCAGCAAAGTCTCTGTTTCAGATACTCAGGGCAGTTCCCATTCAAGGCCCGGTAGGCCAAGGTCATGGCCTTGAATTCAATTCTTTTGGCAACTGGGAGCCAATGGAGCTCACGTAAATGCGGAGAGACATGGTTCCGAAACTGGATACGTTTGACAAGTCTCGCAGCCGCATTCTGTATCATCTGAATGCATCGGATGGAGTAATTGGGAAAGTCAAGGTATAAGCAATTTGCGTAGTCAAGCCTAGATGTCACTGTGGCATGGACCACGGCTTTACGCCAGTCTTCTGGTAAGAAATGTAAAACTTTCTGGAGGTTTCTTAGTTTGCTGAAGCAGGTAGCGGAGACCTGTTGGATTTGGGCCGAGAAGGCGAGATCAGGCTCTCATCTCACCCCTAAATTTCTGATACTAGTGGCGGGAGAGAGTGGTGGCCCCATTTCTGGTGGCCACCAAAGATCTGAAGCTGGCACTAGGCCCTTTCCAAAGAACAGTACTTCGGTCTTTCCCGCATTGAGTTTTAATTTATTGGAATTCATCCAGAAAGCTATGTCTCTCAGACACCCTTTAAAATTCATAAAAGCATCTACGTCTGCTCCTGAAAGGGGAAGACCAACTGAGTATCGTCAGCGTAGGAAATCGCTTTCAAACCCCAGTTAGCGATCAAAGAGAAGAGTGGAGCTAGGTAGAGATTAAAAAGTAGAGGGCTCGACACTGAGCCCTGCGGGACACCACACCAAAGATGTTTGGGTTTTGATTCAAAAGGTTTTAGGGCGACTCTTTGGGTGCGGCCATGTAAATAAGATATCAGCCAGATATCAGCCAGTCCAGCACCTTCCCCTCCTGCTTCTTGTAATCTATAGACCAATATGGCATGATCTACAGTGTCAAAAGCTGCAGACAGATCCAGGAGCACCAGCAGCACTGATGCCCCTGAATCCAGTGTCCATCTCACAGACTTGGCCACTTCAAGGAGAGCAGTCTCCGTGCTGAAGCCCGCCCAGAATCCTGATTGTGTGTCATGCAAGGATTCATTGCTCTCGATGAAGCTAGTCAGTTGGCGCTGGACCAGCTTCTCTAGCATTTTACCGGGAGCGGGGAGCAGTGAGATTGGCCTCAGATTGTTAATATCTCCTGGATCACCATTCGTTTTTTTTCTCAAGGGGAGAAGCGTCGCATGTTTCCAGATGTCTGATAAAAAAACCTGTATCAAGTGAAGAATTCCAGATATGAAGTAGGGTACCAGAAAATGTAGAGGACAACCTATTCGAGAGTTTAGGTGGACAAGGGTCATCTGGGGCACCTGATCTGCATTTTAAAATTTCTGTTAGAGCATCATGATGCGAGATAGGTGGGAACTTAATCAACGAGGGGGCCTCCACTACTCCGAGTGGCCTATCAAATTTCTCTGTTGCCGTTGGTGTCGAGAAGGAGTCGTAAACTTTAAAATGTTGTTATCAAAAAAGCTGGCGATATTCTCACACAGGGCTGGGGACGGTATCACTTCTGTCTCTATTGCTATAGGTTTAAAACAGATCTGAACCACCTTAAAAACCTCTCTACTAGAGTTGTCTGCGTTATGGATGCTCGAGACAATAACATTTTGCCTGGCAACTTTTAGAGACGTATGTAGGTTTTTCAGTGCTTCTGTTGCCCTCTCGATTGGCATAGGCCAGTTTTAAACCCGGCGAAATGGCCAAGGCAATCGCAGCCATTGAGTCCGTATTCAGCCAGATTTCAGTTAAAAACATAACGTCCCAAGTAGTCTCAGCTAACAATATCTACACATCCTCAGCATGCTTGGCCAGTGATCTACAATTGACCAAGCACGCCCTAATTTTATCTGTGAGCTGGGGCTCACTAGCCCTGGGCGAGGTTTTCCCTGTGCTAATATCTGTAGCACCCTTCAGCAGTTGACCACAAGAGTCACATCTGTGAGGCAAAGTTATCTCGGCTAGATCAATCTGGTGTGACCCGGGACAAGCAGGGCCTTTAAGGAGCATCAGCTCATCACAAGACCATCTCATGACCTTCTCGCATCCCCGACTGGCGGCATGGCTGCCGCTGGCGCGTACGAGTCTCGGACAGGCGCAGAGGGGCTTGCCTTTGGCGCGCCTTCGGCGTGCCGGTGGCACGCCCACTGCGTGCGTCCACTGCGCGGCCGAGCAATCATCCCACCTTAGTACCTGGGGCCCGGAAATGCGATTGTATTGTGGGCGGAGTCGCGTCCCTCCGTTCAATCGGCACTGAGAGCCGTGACGGACCGGGGACCGTGACACAAAGCAACTGAGGACATACAGGTAACAAAAGTAAAAACCAACTTGTTTTAAAATGCGATGATCAGAGTTTTAAGAGCAGGATAAAGAACACACTTATTTTTAAAAATGCGATGATCAAAGCTTAGCAACACTGCCTGGAAGTTAGCTTTGCAGCGCGTAACATCTACTGCTGCGCGGCCGAGCAATCATCCCACCTTAGCACCCAGGGCCGGAAATGTGATTGTATTGTGGACGGAGTCACGTCCCTCCGTTCAATCGGCACTGAGAGCCGTGACTTTCCCAGTGATGCAGCGCAGCAAGGTGACTTGCTGGACCACTTTTTTATGAATATGGTCCAAAATATCAAATGACATATATATTGTGTCCTACTATCTCTTCCGAAAATTGGTATAGATTTTCTATTGTTAACTCCAATGGGCACTGATGAAGCAAGGACTCGTATAAAAGAGACTTGCTTGGATGCAATCTTCTCACATAACTCGGAATACCGTAATAATTGTATTTGTAAATACTAACGGGCATTACAGTACACACATTTAAGTTTAGGGAAAGCTTGCGTATATGTTGTACTCACAAGTAACCCGAGTGCGACTAAAATGGCTGCTAATGCAAAATTCTGTACTGGGCATGCATCAACTACATCTACGTAGTAATGACGAGCCTTTCGCTTGGAAGGAAATCTTTGCAGCTGCACAATCGCTTTCAAGATGGCCGCTTGGAACTCACATGTTAATGTGTATGCCTTTGCTGAAACTAAACCATGCAAATTTAATAAAATGCTAATGAGAAAGATTTATATAAGTTAAGGGGGTTAGAGTAGAGATAGGTGGTATACAGTGAAATCATATTATTTTGAACTTAATATATCTCTTTCTAACTTCTTCACTAGTTTGTATTTTGGGCCTTAAAGGATGACTGATGTCCATACCCCATGTGGTCTCCGCACAGGCGCACTTGTAACCCGCCAGGAACCATGACGATGTACTTGAAACTCAGCCAAGGACATGACCGCTACATGTCCTGGGAAAGAAGTTGTCTTCCTGACTGAAGAATATACTAAATGTATATTTTTGATCGATAAAAATGTGAATGTGAGTGGGAAATAAAGCTTGGGAAAGTAAATTAAGGGGTGGGAACACTGAACAATAAGCTAAAAGAAAAGTATTAAAATTTAGCATGGTGTGATGATCATCTCCCCTTTCCTGTCCAATCAGAGATATGTTTGAAACATTTAGGGGTGGTACATGCCATTAGAAAAGTATATTTGAGGTAGTTTAGTTAGTTAGAACATCTCAACACAGCAAGACGAAGATGCTGAGAGACCGAGATGCTGTCCGAGAATTGAATAAATGCTGAAGAAGAACCATTTTCCAGACTTAGAATTTTGAGCCAATTAATTAGAAGAACATCGTGGAAGAACCGAGGAGGCACATAATAGAAGAAGATCGTGGAAGAATCGAGGAGGAAGATAGTATCAGAGAGGGGTGTGACGCAGGCGTTGTATCTAGAAGAGGTCATCTATCCTGTCCCTGAATCCTGTCCTGAGCCTTTGTCACCTGATCTGTCCCAAGTGACCCATTCCAGCTCCTTGGCCAAGGGGTTGGTTTCCACACCATCCTATGTAACTATAATTCTGTGTAGTATGTCTTTGTACTGCTCTCTCTGTTTTCTCCCTATTCAGGTACTGTCATCGTAATAACTTTGTTTAACGATTATTCTGTCTTAAATTGTATTCCCTTCCTTGGAGAAAACGGTGTTCTAATTGTATTTTGGATCTTGGCTCCCTAGAATTTAACTAGATAAACATTTCAAACTCTATCGAGTCTGTGGTTATTTAAAGAAGGTTTTTATTCTATGTCAATTTTTACATACAACAGTTAACGTAAAGGTCCATTGACCAGAGGAAAGTACATTTGGTCAGAAGTTTTGGTAAGAAATGATAAGATAAATTCATCTTACAGGTATTAGTACAACAAATTGACCCCAGCGGTATCTACTAACCTATGTGAATGTGTGTGTGTATTTGGGCCCAGGTGAGTATAAGGTAGTACCTGAGGTTGGTAACCCGCTGGATCAGCACCAAGACAATATCCATGCAGGGATATCTAGAACATGATATTTATGTGATACAGTGATATTCTGGTACCACATCAATTGGAAAAAACATTCTGCATATCAATATCAAATCAAGAATTTGTGATTTTACCTGGGGACATCGCACACACATTTCTGACTAGATCACTCTTGGTTGGAGGTACAGGAAGGCTAAATCTTAAGGCGTGCTGTTGCTAAGCAATGAGAGGGAAAATCTCAATGTCTTAGTGCCCCACATTGATGTGTAAGGGAGTAATACCAAGCTATGGAGAATAAATGTAAGTCTCCATCATCACAAATTATCAAAAAAAGGCAACATTTCCAAATGTTTCAAGAAGGATGGGATGAATTCTATCTATGCACTTTCGTGAATGTGATTGTATAGCTGCAAAAATGTATTTGACAAATTAAGTAGCCTTTTGGGGGGGGAATTACTAAAAACCTAGTTGAGATACTGTTAGACCTGGCATCTTGGCGTGGGTCTCCCTTCCATGTTTTCTATTGCCTCATGTGTTTTTGCTGGTGTTAGATGCTTTGGGCACTGTGCCACTGCTGTCCAGTGCCACAGTGCAAGTGCTCCCTATTGTAAATTGATGTATGAATTAATGATCCCATGATTGGTTGTTTGGTGTACCTGTCAGACCCTGGTACAGTGCACCAGGAGTGCCCAGGGCTGGTAAACCAAATACTGCTGGTGGGCTTGCAGCACTGGTTGTGCCACCCACAGAAGCAGCCTGTAAAAGTGTATCTAAGGCCTGCCATTGCAGAGCCTGCGTGCAGTCTGGTACTGTCATGCTGACTGGGCAAGTGCACCCACTTGCCAGTCCCTAAACCTTCCCTTTTCTTCATATCAGATACCCCTATGGTAGGCCCAAAGGCAGGTTGCATTGTAAGTATAAGGTAGTACATGCCCTGGTGTGTATGGCATGTTCTAATAGTGAATTACAGCCATTTTCGTTTTTCACTATTGCAAGGCTACCTGTTCTCCATCGGCCAGAATGGGCAGTTTGATTATTATATCCTATAATCCTAACTGACTCAGTGAACATGGTAGAAATTCGAATTTAGTATGCCTGAATTCAGAATGATAAAATACATCTTTTAGTGAAGTTGGTTTTAACATTCTGTGTTTGAGAATACCACTTTTAGAAAGTAGGTATTTTCTTGTCTAACCATTCAAACCTGCCTCTGCTAGGCTGTGTATTTCTTGTCTGGAGTTTGAGTGACAGGGCTGGGGGATTCCAGGAGACAGAGTGAGTCAGCCCAGTGGTGAATAGAGAGATCTGCATTTAGATGGGAGGGAGGAGTTGCACCTGGGACCTGAATAGGGCTGTGCCTTCCCTCCACAATGCTGGCTCTACCTCCTGTGGTGTGTCTGATGTCTCTGCCCTGCACTCTGAAAGGAAAGGAGTCTTGTCAACAAAGCGCTCCAGGACTGACCAGAACTGGTTTGGACTAGGCAAAGGCCTCTCTGCCTTCAGAGAACAAAGAGAAACTGGGTATAAATATTGGGACCCAAACCCAAGAACTTTAGATCACTTTGGGAACAAGAAGAAACATTTGCTGAGGAGAGGAACCAGAAGAAACTGAGGAGAAACTAGCCCTAAACTGAAGTGCTGCTTGGGGGATTGGCCTGCAATGGTTGCCTGACTGCCAAAGAAAGGAGAAAGGACTTTGTGTGCACTTTATTTAACTTGTAAAGGATCTCCAAGGGCTTGAGAGAAGAGCTTGCCTCCTGCTGAAGTCTCAGGGACAACAGACTTCAACCACCAGCTCCCCAAGAGTTCTTTGGAAGTGCCTGTAGCTGTATTTGGGCCTTCTGAGGGACTGCGTGTCGCAAGGAGATGGAAGCGCTGCTCAAGAAGAAGAAGAACGTCACCGTCGCAGCCGCTGCTGTTGCATCACTGAACAAGGGTGTTGCCGCTGTAGCTGTCGCATTGCACCGCATCAAGAGAAGCGTCCCGCAACACCGAAGAAGCGTGTCGCCATTGCAGCCGCTGCCGTCGCATCACTGAACAAGGGTGTCGCCGCTGGAGCTGTCGCATTGCACCGCATCACACGAAGCACCTCGCATCCATGGAGAAGTGTAGCCCTGTCGCAGCCACTGTCGTCGCATCACTGAACAAGGCTGTCGCCGCTGCACCTGTCGCATCGAGCAGAAGCGTCTTGCATTGTTGGAGAAGAGTGTCGCCGTCAAAGCCGCTGTTGTCACATCACTGGACAAGGGTGTCACTGCTGCAGCTGACGCATCGAGCCGAGACATCCCGCAACATCGGAGAAGCGTGTTGCATCAACAAGAAGATGCCATCTTTGTTTCTTTGCACCAGATCTTCAACGCATCACCGCCTTTGCGTGTAAGGACCTACCGCATCACCTTCCCTGCAACACTTTCGTTGCCCTGCGTGTCGCATCTTAAGGTACCTTGACTCAAAGTGTCGCATTTAATATCTAAAGAGAACTAAGCCAATTCTACAATTTTTAAATAACAGTATTGTGGATTTTTGTCGTTTATGGTCTTGTGTTAAATCTATAAAAAGAATACTTATTTTTGATATAAAACTTGTGTGGTGTCCATCTGTAGTGTTGTCACTGGATTACTGTATGTGTTCACAAATGCTTTACACACTGCCTCTGAGATAAGCCTGTCTGCTCGTACCAAGCTACCAAGGAGGTGAGCAGGGGTTATTTTGGGAGTGTACCCCCTTACACTGACTAGAGGCAAGGGTCCCTATTTGTCCAAGTATCTACCTCTGCCAACTAGAGACTCCCAAATCTAACAGATACCTAGGACAGTTCAGTGACAGTCCAATAGTAAATCAATCCATATAAAGATTTCAAAGGACATTACAAACAAAAGTACCCTTTATTTATTTATTTAGCTGTAAATCCTATGCAATATCTTCCTCACACCATCTTCACTGGAAAATATAATTGTCAATACTAACAAGAAAGCGGAACAGTTAATTCCATACATTTCCGTGGAGACAGGGGCTGGAAGAGGTGGCTCATGTAAAGGCATGCAAACATCAATATATTAAACCATATAGAAATAATTTGTAGTGTTGTCTTCCAGGAAAGAAACAATATTCTATAGAAAATCGCATGACATAAGGCTGTGAAAAGCATCAAACATAACATATTATAACATAATTTCCTGTAAGTTACCATGTTGCTATAAAATCACATAACATAACACAGAGACTATCTTTTATTCTTGAGTGAAGTTAGAGATTCTTAGACTAAGTCAAACCCAAACACTCCAAATGCAAGTGATAAAATGCTACCTTTTTACATTTGTTTGAGTATTGCCAAACCCTCACAATATGCAGATCTCAACAAAATGTTATTTCTATGTTGTGTCTTTTCCATGCTCCATGGATACACTACATTTATGAAATGGTGCACCATGGCGCTGGGTTCTGAAATGCAGCAAGTATTGGGACGCAAAGTTGTTGTGAATGGTGCAGTGTACCATAATGCAACTACTACCTATGTGACACAAAGTTGATTTGTGTGTCGTAAAACATGTTTATGTGTCATAAATCAGCACTACGTCAGACAGGAGTACTTTATGTTGTGACAATGCTTGAAAAAGTAAACAGAATAACGCAATTTACAAAACCTACACCCACCAACATATAGAAGTATGGAAGGTAAGAGCATCAGGAAGCCAGGAGAGCAACAACCCTAACCCAGAAGACCTAACTTCAATCCGGAGGAGAGTGATATACTTATCAGTGAGGTGATAAAGAATGAGCCAGTATTATTTGTCACATCCAAATTGCCATTATGAAAGAAGGATGTGATCTGGCAATCCATAGTGGACAAGATAAACTGCATTGTGCAAACAAAAAGGACAGTACTTGAATGTAAGAAGAGGTGGCATAACTAAGACCAAAGAATAACTGGACAGTAACCTAAAGGCAGCCATGAGAACTGGAAGAGGAACTGATCCAGAGTAAGTTGGACCCATTGGAGGAGCAGATGGCATTCCTTATTCCAACAGAGTTGTTGGCTGGATTGGAAGGTCAGGACAGTTCTGATTTAGAGGACCAGCAAGAAGTACAGGGTGAGTGAAAACAAGGGTGCAGCACAATGCAGCAAGACACCTTGCTAATTGTGTGAAAGGGAAAGGGCAGGAATGCCCCACGTGTAATCCTTCACATAACTGTCCTTTCCTTGGACAGTAGCAATATTTGTAGCCCAGTGGCAATGCAGGGCCCCTTGCCCCATGACGCAAGTCTGCTTCTGTTGGGGTTAGGCAGCCAAACGTTTAGTGTAATGTAAATTGGCTTTGTAGAAAATCAACTTGTTATCCAAAAGGGTACCCGGGCGCTGAGTAGGTGCATTATCTGCAAGTTTAATCAATTGAAAAGCCAGGTGTAAAGTTACTTGTGCTAATCCATAAGTGAAGCAGCTGCCCTGATGTGCTGGGGGAGGTTGTTCAAGGTGTAGAGATGTAAGAGAACACCATACCTCCTGTTTTCCTTTTATGTATATGGGGCTGTGTGTGAGTGCAAGTGATGCAGAGTGGAGGTTTATGATTCATTCATGGAAGTGTAGATGGTGGGTGAGCTGAGTGGGACTCTGGAGGTGTAGTGCCCTGTAGGCATGAGTGAGCATCTTGAACTGGCAGTATGTGTGTCTGAATGGGGAGGCATTGTCTTGAGGCTGAGTAATAGTCTGGCAGAGGTGTGTTGGATGGTTTGCATCTTGTGTAGCAGATGCACAGAGATGCTGCTGTAGAGGCCATTGATGTAATTCAGTCTCCATGTGATGAGGGTCAGGGGTATGGTCTTACAGGTGTCAGGAGAGAGCCATAGGAAGGAATTTCTGAGAATACAAAATATTTGAAAACAGGTGGAGGTGTTTCTGGGGTGGTTGAAGGGTGATGGGGCCAGGCCTAGTTAGGAGGAAACCACATGGATTTCCAGGGTGAATTTATTTTGCAGAATATCACCACTTCTATCTCATCAGGTTGAGTGTGAACTAGCTATCTCATATTCAGTTAGCCATGTTGGTCAATGGTATATTGTAATAACCTTTGGTGGTGTTGGTGTCTCCTTAAATGATTTATATGATCTGGGTTTCATGAGTGTAAGAGATGATGTAGAGTCACCAGGTCTGAATGATGCTTGCTAGAGGAGTCATGATTAAGTTGAGGAGAGTGGGGTTAAGTGAAGAGCCTGCAGATGTGCTTCTTGGGTTCTGAGGTGAATAGAGGGAGCTTGACCAGTTGCATGTTTCCAATTATGAAGGAGGCTATCCACTTCAGAGATGGTCCTTGGAATCTTGTATTGTGGAATTCTGGAGATGACTGTGTGTGTGCTAGGAAACTATAGGATTAACCTAACATGTGAAACATGGTATATGCATGCCCTTCCCCTTTCATGCAGTGCAGCAAGATGGCATGCTGTGTAGTGTTGTGTGCATGTTTATGAGATACGACTCCTACGGATAAATAATGCATAAATGGCATGTAAGACAGTACAGAAAGGCAGCTTAGTATGTTGTGTTGCATGAAAGGTAGAGTGCAGGAATATGTGCTCATTAACAATGTGTGGTGCATTACAACTCACAGCTAGTGCTGGGGCGCAAACTGATGCCTAGAGCAAAGACAGGCACCCTTTCTATATGGTGCAATGGTCCCTGCATAGATGCTAGACAGCAAATTTGGCATTAGTGCAGGCAGAGAGCAGGATTGCACCCTATCACACTAAATGTGGCCCATTCCTGCTATCTCTCTTTCAGGCAGAGCATCAAGCTGCCTAGCTGTATTGTGTTGTGTGACAATAACTGAATAAGGCCCCCTACTGCAAATTAAGGTTGTGCGATCGATGTACATGAACTGCCATTTAAACATTAACAATGGTACAACATGGGCACCTTTGCTTCTAGAAACATATGCACCACATAACCCTATGTACTTGAAAGGTAAGAAAAATACTGTCTGACTATAACAGAAATCATATCCAATCACTGAATCTTTATAACAGATCCCTGTTTCTTTCCAGAGAAGATGATGTTGCATCTCCAGATGATGTATCAAACAACAGGAGCAAAAACCCATAAACCACGTTGAGAATAGGGTAAGTGCATCTCCAGATGAAGCAAATTAGACTGGATATGAAACATCAACCTATCATATAACAACTGCGGACTCTGAGGACCCCCAAGTTACATTTCAATGGAGAGTGATAGGAGTCTAGCAGCAAATGGCTGATAAAATGAGGCTGGGAATGGGGACTAAAGTGGGCACTCTTGAAAGAGTCCATACATTTATTATCCCTATAAGGGGTGGCAAAGGTAATCACATTCACCTACTCTTGGCTCCATGGGATTGATGACTCCTTAACTGACATCGCTAGTGTCATGATGGAGAAGAAAAAACAACATCAGCCTTCTAAATCTGACACCAATGAGGCTGTCAGGAAGCTCAGAGCCATCAATACATTCATCCAGTCCCTGGAGGCCGTAGGTCATCGTTTGGAGGCCAAGATGGACTCCTGCATAGCATCAACAAGTGCCATCAATAGCAACATCATTGCTTTGCTGTCCAACCAGCAAACCATTGCCAGGGACTACCATGCAGCCTCAATGGCATTCACAAATGTTTTTGAGAACATGGGAATTACATCTTCTGCCTTTGATGTTTGTATGTCTGAGCTTAGTAACATCACTCAGTTGCCTCCCATTAGAATAACACACTGATCAGATGAGGAAGACGTGCAGTTCCCCAGTTTCCCAACAAGACCTTCCCAGAAAGCATTTAAGAATGCCCCTGGACAGTTTTTCTATCTGTTCTGTGTAGGACACCATGCCACCTTCTTTGGGACCCAGTACGGTACCCTACGTGTGTGCAGTAGTCTATCTGTCCACTTGTGCTGAACACAAATCTGCTACACTTGCTAATGGCAATTTGCTCCTCAACAAAATTCTCAAATAACACATGTAAATGTGAAGTCACATTTCTATCCAAATGTATTTGGAAGCACGAAACACAGTAATTAGGCAATGTGTGTTGACTAGAAAAAGTATACTACTCACATGTAATGTGAGAATCTGAACCTGTGTAATAATAAAAAATTTAAAATACCATTACCGGATCTGTATGGCCAGTTCTCAAAAGTCTTCTTACATAATGTACATAAAAACACACAAAAATATTTTGTTCAGGCTGAAGAAGAGAGACCTAAAGTCAATTTCACATGCTATCTTGGTATGTGTAATTACAACAATGACATCCATTGGAATGGTATAATGAGCAATGTGTAGTATTCCTATGGAATGTCAGGGTGAATCATCAAGCCTCATCTTCTTGATGGACACACAGTGAGTTTATTGCAAAGTAAACAAATACTTACTACCTATAAAAGGTATTGGTGAGGTATGTGGCCCCAAAACACTGCTCCACTAATCCACATAAATGCTGCTAAGTAAATATGACAACATCATTATCTAATTTGAATACCTCACTGCTAACACAAAAGTGTATCAACAAAAAAAGACTCTGGATGGTTGTGCCAATATTAGCCAGATACTCATGCCCATATTCTTCATCGAATAGCATTGTACTTGTGCCACACGAGGGAGCACACAGGCAACCCAATACCTCTAGTGACAGTTACCAAGACCTGCAAGGGCAGCTGTGTATTATGGTAAATGTGGAGTAATGCAACCCAGGCCAAAATAACAGACTTAGGTCAGTCTGCCCCAGAGAGCTACCACATATTGAGTGTAGGTGGATACACACATCAACAGATTAAATCATTTTCACACTAAAATTTGAATAAGTGGCAGATCAAGGAACCTGTAATAATGCCACACCGCCCCAGGGGAGGACAAATTCGGAGATATATGGACAAAATGTCTTGTTGTGTGCTCTAAGTGAGCTGAATGATGTGGCAAACTTAACAAGAAGTAAATGCCAATGAGAATTTATTTTATCCAGGCAAGGGTGGCTTCCTGCACAATAATGACCCAGACAACAATGTACAAACCCTTGGACTATTGTGCCATGCAGCAGTTTGTGTCCTAGCGGAAGCAGGGGCAGCAATCTTTAGTACCATGTCAAATCCAACACTTACCTGCCCACTCCCTTTCACGCAGGGTGCTACAGTCATGGGACTCCCTGAGTTGTGCTATGAATAAAGTAAAATACTGAGCCCCACTTACAGTGTCTAATGTATCAAAATGGGTCCAGACATTATTCTGATGTGAGGAAGACCTACAGTTGTCCAGAGGACTCTGACAACGCAATATGTTCCTACAGTGTACTCAGGACTAATTGAACATCATGTACTCACCTAACACAATAGTAGGAACTTATGATAAATAAATAATATTAAACGAGAGAACAATGATTAATTAATTTAAATGGAAAGCCTAATATCTAAAAAAGATACCTAACACTAACTAACCTAGACTATCTTTAACACTAACCTATACTACCTAATGAAGCACTTAAACTATCTTAATCACTATTTACCTATGACAAGTTAAACATAATCCCCCACCCCCTTAGGACATATAGGCCAGCACAATGAAAACATGAACTACATCAGAAACATATTCTACCTCACATAGCCCAAATAAATATATTTTTTATAATTTCTTTTAAAGATTTTATATTTTTGTTTATTTTTTACAAAACAAAACATTCACTCCCCACCTACTTAAAACCTTACCATAATAAAACCATACTAAAAAAACATTGTACTTAATAACTAAACCACACTTTTTATAAACCTACACTAAACTCTAGCTATAACTATGAGCACTTAAAATCAGGGGCGGTGGGTGAGATTTTAAAGTGGTGGGGCGCAAACGAATTAGCATACAGCACCGTAGCGAGCGAGAAAATTTTGAAAAAAAAGAAGAAAAATCGTGCATTTTCAAGCAAATTTGAGAAAGCAGGAAGGTTAATAAAGCAATTGTGAAAGTGCAGTTATTACATTAATAGATGGCATAACATAGGTAGCTGCTTATTCAGTATTACCACAGAGCTTCATACATTCTGTCCTATTATGCTCAGGTGCTGAATTCAGACTATAAGACTCATGGAAATCTCAGCTCTAAGAGTAGAAGAAGTTGCACAGCAGTGTAATGGTTGCCAGGCTCGTTCCGCAGGAGCGTCAGGAACTTGAAGAAAAGTCCACAGTCTTCCCCTACGGCCTTCCGACTCTATTAGACTCTAGAGTAACGAATGGCACGCAAGGGGAAAACAGGGAAACAAAACAAGGAAAGACGGGGGAAGAAAAACAGTCTTACAACATACTGAATATTAGACTCTAGAGTAACGAATGGCAAGCAAGGGGAAAACAGGGAAACAAAACAAGGAAAGGCGGGGGAAGAAAAACAGTCTTACAATATACTGAATATAAAAGAGGCAGCGCAATGCGCTGTTACCGTGATTCTGGTTGAGCTGAGCTTTGTACACACACTTCACATAGGTCCACGCAAGTACCCCAAATATAAATGGTATAAAGGTTTTCGCAATTTGCCAAGGGGAAAGGTTTGATAGGCAACACAAGCAACGAATCGTTCACCCTGCGGGAGACAGGTCCGGCCAGTGAACAAAGGTGAGCAAATCTGTGTAGTCTCCAAATAGAACAAACACTACAAAACTTTTTAAAACAACGATAACAATGCATTTCTTACCTCAATCAGAATTTTTTGTATTCAACAAACAAGTAGCAGCATTCACTTTTTGTAAATGAAATCCGCACGTCTGTCTTTCAGTGTAGCAAACTTGTCAATTACTTTCATGTTGAAGTCCGGTATCTTTTGGACTAGCTTGCTCTCTACAGATAGCATCACCAAAGCATTTAGTCTTTCCTCTAGCATGGTGTTCCTGAGGAATGTCTTTATGCGCTTTAAGGCTGAAAAACATCGTTCAGCTTCTAATGTTGTCATTGGAGTCGTAATCACAATTTTTAGTAAAGTCACTGTCTCTGTAAGTGAGTTTTCCATATGCACTTTATGAATTAAACTCAGCAAAGTCAAGGCACTTTTGGCCTTCCGGTACACAGGCATTCCGTAGAGTACAGTTAACTCAGTTCTCAGCTGCTCTTTTTTGAGCATAGGATATGCTTCCACAGCCTGATTCAGAGCACGCTCAGGGAAGGATTCATCATATTGTGCAAACTCTTTACTTTGCAATAAAGTTGCACTCACCAAATGTTTTGTGAATGAAAAACGTTCTTTTGCCTGCACAATTACAATGTCACATATCTCCTTTCCAATTCGAACCAGAGAGGTGATGTTTTGTCTGCGGTTTGCAAAAATAGAATGCTCCGGCAGTTTGCTCTCTAAATCTTCAACCCCATCTCTCACTATCATAATCTGTTGTACAAATGCAGATGTATTGGCTTTCACAGAGACAGTATCTAGGTCTTTTCTTTGCAACTGATCGTATAACACATCAACAGGAATCATTATGTCATGAAATAAAAACAGTAAGAACTGAAACTCTTTGTCTTGTAGTGTTCTAATAAAGCCATGGGCTTCACTCTGACTTGTGTGATCAAAGTCTGCTCTGGATGCTATGGCGACAAAACATTTCTCAAGGCCCTCCCTCTGTTCAAAGATTAAGTTGACTGTACGAATGTGAAAGTTCCAACGAGTTGAGGATCCCCTTGGTACGCTTTTGTCCACAATCTCATGAAGGGCTTCTGTTCTTTTGGGGGAACGTGTGAAGAATGCTGCTATGCCTCCGATATCCTGAAAGAAAACTCGTGTCTCTCTGATCTTTGATACCGCCTGTTGCATAATAAGATTGAGTTGGTGGGCGTAACAGTGCACAAAATGAGCATTAGGGTACACATCTCAAATTTGTTTCTGTACTCCACTAAGGCTTCCACTCATTACGGACGCACCATCATAGCTTTGTGCGATAAGTTTTTGTTTTTGAGGCAGGTCCGGGAAAATTAAGTCCAGTTGACACAGTATTGCTTCAGTGATGGTTGCTGCACTAGAGTCACTTAAATGCGTGAAGCCATAAAATCTTTCCACAACGTTTCTGTCACTGTCAAGGTACCGAAACACTAACACGGACTGTGTTTGAGTGGACACATCAGTGGTGTCATCAGCCTGAATAGCCACAAAGTCTGTGTTTCGCAACTCTTGCACAATATGGCTTCTTATAATTTCGAGCATACAGTCAAGGAGTTCATTTTGTATTGTATTAGAGGTGCCCTTAAAGACTGTAGCATGTGCTAAATGTCTTTCCAAATCCTGGTCTATGGTTGACATTAAATCCACTAGGCCTCGGAAGATCCCAGGTTTTGAGGAAGTTTCTGATTCGTCATTGCCTCGCAATGCCAGTTCGAAAGCACCACAGAAACTAATGCAATCAATGATCTTGAATAGATTTTGTCTGTTCTTATCAACAGCTTCATTGTGTTTTTGAATGGATTTGCGATACGCATCATTTATCTGCTGCTCAATTGGTGCGTCTTCCCCCAACATTCCCAGTCTTGTCAGGTTTTCCAGATGATTTCTTGTGAGCGCATGCGTCTTTATTTTTTCAGCGATGTGCTTCAGGTCGACCATTCCTTGCCGTGTCCAAGAAAAGTCACCGCCAAACAGCAAGCAGGGGAAGCAGAACAGAGAATTTCTTATAGGGCACCCTGTAAGCCAATCAGCTTTTGTGTACCAGGCATTTGAGAATGTGAATGTACGTTTTGACATTTTTCCTCTGTCCTGGGTAGTTTGCTGTAGGTTTATTTCAGGCTGATGAGGTCCTAATTGTTTTATCTGTAGTTTTTGTTCAAGTGACCGTGACTGGAATGACTTTGTAATCAGCTCTTGTACTGTATTCATGATGGTGTGTTGCTGGCCTTACCAATATATATATATTAAAGAAACCTGTCAATAATCAAAGTACAACGTATAAGGTGCAGTGCAATAATATCAAATTTCAGTATAAATACATTATACATATATCTTGTGCATTATCCTAATACATCTCAAATGACTGCTAAAAATAGAGCCGTACTGCCTCCTGCCTCTCTGTGCCATAGTGGTTGCTGGAGGCACTGAAAGACACTGCTTGAGGGCCTTGAGAGTGACCACATACATACATAGCCCTAACTCCCATGTAAAAAAATATATAGCATCAGTTTCCTTACCTTTAACACTGGTGTTTGCTGGGTTGTAGCCGGGGTCGGGTGAGAGAGCAGCAAAGGAGGTTGGGGTCCTCTTGTTGTTTGCTGGAAAATTGCCCCAAAATGCGGTAATGTTTCAGGTTGTCAGGTGCTGAAAATGAAAAGATAACAATTTATTTTTGAAACAGTAGGGTAATGAAACAAAGACTGTGGGGGAAAAACATAACGCTCCAATTTTTTCCTTGCAGTTTGCATCCAGCTCTTAGATGACAGTTAATAGCTCTCTGTTGTATGTTAGGATTTTAACTTAGAAACTGCAAGTAACAAAAGGATCTCTTTGACAAAAGCAGTGCCTCACTGACCTATTTACATCATATGCATTTTGTGATCTGCATCAGGTATATATGTTCTTTGCAGCAGGCACATTAAGCTTCTGCGCTGCCGCCTGCTGCTAGTTCACTACTGGGACGGTGGGACTACAAACATAGTCTGGCAGACTGCCAACGCTCCTACATATATAGGCCAACAACTGATGTTTCTATTTTTTGTTTTATATAGCGAAGTAGACCCGAGACAACGGGCATCAGAGCGCTTTACATGAGCACCAGTTTTGTAACATCACCATTATTGCCTAAATAAACATTAGAATAAAGCTTAAAATCCATGCCGGGGTAATGTGGCCCAACATTGTCTGGAACGTGAAAACCAGAAATCAGATGAAACCAGGCAAGACATTCAATGGCACAGTTACAATTATTGTAACATTATTTCACTTGTAATGAAACCTACTTTATCATAAAGCACTCTGAAAATACTCTGTCGGAGAACCGTTGTGAAGTATGGAAACCCGGCTTCGGACAGCGAGTAAATGAGCCTGAGATGGTTGGAACTGGATATACACTTTCAAGAGCCATGGAGGTATTTACAGAATTTGTGAAGCATATTTTTTTGTGCTTCGTTGTCCGGAAACTAGGCAGCAGCACCCTTCGTGTTTCCCTGAGTAATAGGGAAAAATGAGCAAGCCCAGCCGGAAAGCTTCATCGCTAGTAAACTCGCTGGCAAAAAGGTTTGAACCGCGCGTTTTACAAACACCAGGGGGCCTACCACCCCCACCCCAGTTTTTTCATCCCACTTAAAGCCCTGCACACACAGAAGTGTGTGTGTGTTTCTTTGGTATATGGAGTGAGGCATGGTAGAAATGAAAGGCAGCGCATTTCATGATTTCGTTTAAATCATGAAATGCGCGGCCTTTGGTTTCTACCATGCCTCCCTCCATACACAACAGAAACACACGCTGTGTGTGTGTATGTTGCATGGGCGCAGGGTAGAAACGAAAGGCCAGGGACACTCATTTCAATTAAAACGAGTGTCCCTGGCCTTTCGTTTCTACCATGCGTCCATACAACATACACACACAGCGTAGAAATAAAAGGCCAGAGACACTATTTTTAAATAAATTACCGTCACCGCTCTGACAGCAGAAAAAGACAGAGCAGTTGCAAGTAAAAGCCTTGCAGAGAGCTCGGCCTCAGTCGTCTGAATTTAAAATGACCAAGCACTCTTCAAGCCTTCTAAGGTAACAGCGCGTTGTAACACATCTACGTGCAAAACTGCCCACTGGTAGATTAAAGGCAAAGTCAATCACAGACACGATCAAATAGAGGCCCCGTGTCTGGGCGCGGAGGGCTCGGGGTGGTCGGAGTTTGAGCCGGTCTCTGGTGCAAGGTAGGTGAATTTATGAGTAAATCTTGCAAATGCTTAACATGTTAAGCTTCCTCTTTTCAGTCGTAATACTCTCCTGATATAGCGCTAAGGCGCCCAGTGATATGGGAGGGAGCTATCTCTCCAGAATTGGAACCTGTACAGACACGTCCATGCAGCAGGTGTATTAACGCACCGAGTTATCTATCTACGCCTGGAACATGCAACGTTTACTTACACATTTCTGCAGTAGATACATTAACGACTGAGCTTTCCTATTGGGGTTAAAGTCTACAGACATTTCCACATTATTCTTTGTTGCGTGACGCGTCCCTCTTTTCAAGCTCGGGTTCTATTTTCCCTGTAGTGACGAGGCAGCAGGGAGCACCCATTCCTGCAGGAAGGCTCTCAGGCCCAGAAATCAGCATTCCCAGCTTCCAGACCTTCAGATTTCTGACATATCTCTGTTGTCACTGTAGTGGCCCAGCCCCCGTCACCCCCGTCCGCTATCCTCAATTTTGCAATCTCCCGCCCTTAGACACACACACACTCAACAGTGGTCTGACTTCTCAGATGCCGATTCCCCAAAATACCAGCGGTGGCACTGTCACTGTGCACCCTATGCGCCCCTCCAGTTTTAATAAAAACAGTCAGTTCTCTAAGTGTATCTAATAAATTCCTAAATACTCACATATGGAATGTTCTTCTCACACCAGGCTCTTCATGACTGGACTATTGTAATGTGGCGCTAGTGCGGTGACGACATGAGGGAGTCGAGTCGGCCTGCTGTGCTGCGAGCCTCGGCCTGGACGTCACCACGACAGCCAGCGGCAGCTTCCCGAAATGGCCAATCACTGCATGGCTTCACATAAAGTCACACAGTGATTGGCCATACACAGTGTGGCAGTGCCACCAGACCACGCGCGGCACCCAATAATGGATTGCCTGCCCTTCTGCGCGATGGACCAGCCAATCCTGGTGCTGCATGCAGCGCCAGGATTGGCTAGGGGGGCACAGTTACTCTTCGCCCATATCAGACCCGGGGGCTGCGGCCCTGGCTGCTGTATTGAAACAGCACCCTTAATGGGAAGATAGTGTGCGCGCATGTTCGGGCTGGTCATAGCCCAAAAATGCACATGCGCACTACTGCTTCAGCTGAGTCTGGACTGTCACTCAGCTGCTGCAGCCCAGCCCCACCCCCTGGCTTCAGCGTACTCCGGATTCAGTCAGGCGTGTCCCGGTACTACTAGTACTGGGACTCGCGTATGTATATATTCAGCGACAGCGAGAGCTGTGAGATGTGAGGAGCATTGCGCTTGACGGTGGGTCCATGTGGCTTAGTGGGGCTACGCCCCAACGCCCCAATGGACGCACCGCGCCTGCTTAAAATACTAATTTGTAATGTAGAAAAAACAGGGAAGGGGATGTACAGAAGGAGAGTCCTGGAATCATATTTGGGTGGCAACTTTCTGGCACTTCAAAAAATTCTAGCTCAGTCTCCTTTTCCATTCTGGCAATCCTCCGATCCATACGACACAACCGTTGGACAAGCAAAGAGTTATTTTATTCCCTGCTGCATCTCCTGTTTTCTTTTGCCATGGAGCTTGCGGCTGCTGTCCACCTGAGGGTCCAGTGGGGCCGAGATCTGCTTTGCTGCTGAGTGGCAACCTGAGGAGATGTAGCCACAGCTGCCTTCCGTACCTGTGACCTTGTAGACCTTACCCAAATGCCAGCTGACTTCTCCTTTTCATACGTACGCCCAATATTTATAAAAGCATGGACTATTTTCCGGATGCACCCATAACGTGGTCATCTCAAAGCAACTGTTTTAACCATGTCTGCTGTTATGTTAGCTAGGGACAAAATTGGACCTCATTTTGGGGCACGTTTTGTACATCATGTATAACAAAATCTAACTGACTTTCTTATGAAATCATGAGTGCCAGTCCATACATACACCTAATCTTGGTATAGAGAAATGTGCAATATACCTTCATTAAAATGGCTTTTCCAATTATAATATATCAAACTAATCAGATTAAGCTCAGTGTAGCTGTACAAAAATCTTTTTAGTCACAATATACAATCATGCATTTCACTCATACCAGTGATCCCCACTCATACTGATGTGTTACAGGTAAATAATTCCCATGGCCCAGATATGTAAACCTTTGGTGTTGGTAAAATGTGTTAAGGTAAGCAAGGACAGCTTGTGTGGGTCTACATGTCTTTAGTAATTTGAAGTTATGCAAGGCAGCATAAATTGCTGACTTGCTGACTTGCCTTACTCTGTGCCAGGGAGCCATTCTATAGATAGAGGGTGGGTGTCTCACTGCATCAACACATTTATTTTGACGGCTTCCCAGATTTCGCATCAGTGCTAGTCCTGGAAGCATGTCACAATGTATCAACTCATTGGGCAAACCTGAACTAGGAGAAATAATCTGATTTTGCATTGTTGTTACCTCATTCTCCTAGTGCTGCATTCTGAAGCACACATTGAAGGAGGAAAAAACCTCTCAGGAGTGTGTTTGTGCAGGCAAGTGTCCTAACCTGTCCAAAAACTATTTTGCCTACAATGCAGGCTCCTTGAACCATGATGCAAGGGGGCCTACGTTGGCGCTAGGCACGCAAAAGTATTCCACCAGTAGGCAAGGACAGGAATGCACTGTATCATGGAATTACTGTGGCTTCCTGCCCTTTCACGCAATGCAGCAAAGTGGTCTGCCCTGCAGCAATGCATGAAAGCTTGACATAAATGCCACATAGGTCAGATACTTGCCATGAGGCGGGCATAGGAAATCTAGTGTGTATGCACTGCTGACAAAACTTAAGACATTGACTTTGTATCCATGCTGTGAGGCCTACTGGAGCTGCATAGGTTTTTCAACAATGATATTGTCACTCTCTGCTCTACAGATACATAAGTAACTGAGATATGCAGGCTGCCATCAACGGTACAAAACTGCTAGGCCACAGCACAATTTCCCTACCATGTGAACGTCTACCCTCACAATGTGCATTAGACTGGCCGAGAGCTATTAATTAGAAGAAAACTTTGACTTGATACATTAGCTGCCCTATATCCATGCAGCCTTCAGGACATCAGTGAAATGGGGCCACTGTCACTCCATTCAACACAGGTCTGACATGGACATCTCTGATGGAGGGTCAGACAACCCAAGACAGGATCACAACTGCTATACCTCAGGCAAGTGGTAACAATGAGGGAATGTTTGGATAGCACAGAAATGACTCACACCCCTGTGGCAACACATGGTGAGGTGTCAGTTGTACCTTTTTGTGGGTTATTATCAAGATACACCTAAAGTTGAGATGTTACTGGCACATTTTCAGCATCTATCTGTCGTGTAATGATTCGGATATGATGGCTAACCTGGTGAAACTGTAATGAATGTTGATAGAAACTGGGTTTCTGGTTGGCAGAGGTATGCACCCTGTCAAAGCAGGAACCACAATCCCCATCAGGGTAAGTCACAAACATCCTAAATGAACCTGTGATCTCCCCCTAGTACCTTGGCACAGAGCAGTCAAGCTTAACTTAAGAGGCGATGTGTAAAGTATTTATGAAACAAATCAAACAGTAAAACATTGAAAACATCACACAAAAAGATGCCACATTAGGTTATTAAAACAGAGCTTAATTTAATTAACAAAACATAACAGAAACAACAAAAATCCAATATGTAGCACTAGAATTTTGAATTTTTACAGAATAAACTAAATTATAGTGCCTAAAACATAAAGCACCAACCGGGGCTATTTGGTTGCGCTAGACCAGGTCAAATCTAAAAGTTAAAAGTTGGAGCGAAGGTCAGATACCAGGAGCAGCATTGGCCCACTGCAAAGTACCATGTTTACATTCTCGTAGAGGACAAGATGCTAGGAGTAGAAGAGGTGATGCATCATTGTTGATCCTCAGGATAATGGTGATGTGTCAGCTCCGAGCATTGCAAAGTCAAAGATGCATCGGAAATGGAGTTGCTGTGCCACACAGTCAGCGATATATCACGGTTGATCCTTACAATGGCAGTGATGTATACACAGTTGAAGAGATACGCCAGTTCCTAGTCCTTTCTGTCAACGCCGGTGCGTGCATTGACCTGGGGCAGCACTTCAGACACTTCCAATGGTCCACAATTGGGTTGGTACCACTGGCAGGGCAAACTCACAGATGGCAGAGATCAGGTGCTGCAGCAGGGTGGTTGGAAGTCTTTGATGACCCTGAGACCTCAGAACAGGAGGACGCTATCAAGCCCTTGGAGTCACTTTGGTTCTGAGTTCAAGTGATGTGGGTCCAGTCTTTTTCACCCAGGCAAGGAAGGCATCAGGCAGCCAGTCAACACAGCAAGAAAGCAGTTCCCCCAGAGCAGAAGTCCAGCAGAATGGCAGTCCTTCAGTAGTACACCAGCCCTTCCTCCTGGCAGAATATCCAAAGGTCCAGAAGTGTACTGTGTTGGTAGTGGCAGAAGTCCAGTTCTCATACACGGCGGTGCCTTTGAAGTGGGGTAAACTTCAAAGAGGGGCTTTGAAGTGTACAGAGCTCCTCCCTTCCTGCCCTGGTTCCAAACATACCAATGGGTGTTAAGCAGTCCTTTGTGGGGGATAGGACACAGCCTATTCAGGGTTTAGTGCGAGGCTGTGCCCATCTCCTCCCTCCCATCCTGCCCAGGATGGCCCATCAGGATCTGGATGGCCCATCAGTCACACCCAACTCCCTTTGCGTGTGGCTATCTAAACAGAATGCACAATGGCCAGCTGTCACCCACCCCAGATATGTATTGGAGACAGGATTCTGGTACACAGGGCTAAGAGCAGAAAATTGCCCTCTTTCGAAAAGTAAGAGCAATAAAGAAGTGCCCTAGCCGTCACCTTTCAAATGGTGTTACATTAATTTAACAGACTATGAACCAACAATTCAATTGATATTGACTTAAGGCAATTATTTGCTGCTCATTTCAATGTACTTTACTCCACATTTGAATCATGGGTCAGAGAAGTTAGATACATTTCAGTCTAGAACAAGTTACACTTATTTATGCCACAGATCAAACAAAAACATACAACTTTGTGGTGAAGTAGTGTAATGTAAAAAACAATACATGAACAAGTGATTCAAAACAACAAATAATACAAACATTATGTCACCAATCTTAATTCACAAACAAAGCAGCTACTTGGATATCCTTTAAAATCCACATTGTATAACGGAGTTAAGTAGCTGCTATCACGGGGAACATAACAATCAAACCCAGTAGTGAGACAATTAAAAAAAGAAATTCCACTGGGCGGAAAAATGTAATCAAAAACCACTGTCCCCGTGTTGTGTAATCTCGACACGTTTCAATTTCCAGGGTGACTTATGGGACTCTCTTCAGGGCGTGGACTGATTTATCTAAAATACAAAGGGGGCATAAGTTGAACCTGTGAAGGGGCTCTACACTTCCAATTTACTCAAACTACAAAATAATGTTTTATAAGTACCAGATCGATTTGAGTAAGCAATTCGCGTGTTGCAGGCGAAAAGATGCAAGTTATAATGTAAGTATCACAACATAAAATAAGAAGGGATCTACCACCAGTCACATGTTGGGTTTTGGTGGTTTTCATTAATTTATAGCTGGAAGGAAAAAAGAAGAAGGGGCACTTACTTGCGCCAATTGGGTGATACTGCTACCAATTCAGTAGTTATGCTTGTTGGCGGTAAATGGAAGCCCAGTTGAGCTTTCATGGGGTGATCTATAAATGGAAATAAGCACCATGTCATGAACTGCATATACGGTAATATGGCACATTGTTGCTTTATAAGCTACAGGCTACACTTACTTTTGCCATGCCGGCTATGTCGGATATTTTGTTGGAGGCTGTTCCGCAGCTTGTTTTGTCAGCGGTGGCTCAGATTGCTTTAAAGTTCACAAAAAAATGGATCGCATCGCGTCTCTCTGTGCACAACAAAAGACGAGATATCTTCTCGTGTCTTGTTCTATGTGAAAGTTTTTAAATGTCCCTAAGTTTAAAAAAATATGTGGACTTACTTGTATTCACCTAAGCATGTCTTCTAGTGGTGCCTCATTCCCAGTTTCAATCTCTAAAATCACTTCCTGGTCACTGAACTTTTTTTTTTCCTCTTTTTAAACGGAGGTTACATACTCCCATTGCATTATGGTTAAGTGAGTTTTTTTAATATATAAGGAAGGTACAACATGTAAACGGAGGGGAGAAACCCTACCAGTCTCTATCAGAATTTTTTGTATCCATTGATATTAAACTCTATCTTTTGATTTCCTATTAATGTATGGATCATGGTGCACATTGGAAATGCAAAACCTGGACCGGAACAGTTTTAGCATGTACCTATTTCAGACATTTTTTGTCAGTTATTTGGTGATACTATTGAAACGGGCTATCATATAAGCTTCTTTTCTGAAGCGTCAGTGTCACCCCATCTTGGTAGAGGTTTTGTGACCGTTAGCACAGTCCATTTGAACTTAAGTTCTTGGTGGTTGGAGTCAATAAAATGGTTTACCATAGGTGCTGTTACCAATTTATTTTTTATTCTTGAACAATGCTGCGCTACGCGTTGACTAATCTCTTGCATAGTTTTGCCAATGTAAATCTTTGGGCACGGACACACAATTGTATAAAGGAAGTTTTTAGTTTTACAGTTCGAGAACTGTTTCCTTGTCCACTTAATGCCATTGTGTGTGAAGTCAGTACTTGCAATCGTACTGCTAAGGTTTGTGCAGGTGCCACATTTATGGTGGGCCGTCAACGGGATCATGTTGAATAATAATCTGAGATATTTTTACCGGAAGGGGGTAAATCCGTTCTTACGATTCTTTGTCCAATGCTCATGTTTTTCTTCATCGTGAAGAGAGGGACATCAATCCGTAATTCAATCTGTAATTCAGAATTTTGTATTAGGTGCCAGTTCTTTCTTATGATTGACCGGAATGCATTAGTGTGGGGTCCACACTAACTTCTCCATCTTTAGTTTAACTTTTTTGATAAGCAAAGACTCTCTTGGTGTACATCATGCTTGTTTAAATGCATGTTTCAGCAATTCTTTTGGGTACCCCGTTCCCTCATTTGTTTGCAAAATGCCTCTCCATGTATTTGAAACTCATCATTGCGGGAACAGTTCCTTCGGATCCTAATTAGTTTCCCAAAGGTCCCTAGGTTGCAAACTGCGATAATGCAAGATGGCATTTTTGTCTGTCTCTTGTTTGTGAAGCGTAGTGGCAAGTTTATGCTGATGGGGAAGACCTTTACACGATACTTCAGCTAGTTGAAGAATGAAACTTGTAGGCATTCTGTGGGGTTGATTTCTCGTTTCCATATAGAATTCCATTGCTTCTAATACTTCTTCTTGCGGGTTCTGGGTATACAAAGATACCACGTCGAAGGAGACAAGCCATTGCTGCAATTGATCATAAGGGGTATCCTCAACTTTATTAATAAAGTCCATAGTATCCCGTAGGTACAAGGGCACCTCAGGTAAAAACTCTTTGAGTAATGTGTCCACATATTTAGAGATGGGTTCAAGGATCTAGTCACACCCCAATACTATTGCTCTCCCTGGGGGTTCCGGTAGTTGTTTATGGATCTTCGGGAGGAAGTATATAACTGGAGTTCTTGAAAGCTTTTTTATCAAAAATTCATACTCCTTCGTCCCAACAATCCCTTGATCAAAGTCCGCCTTGAATTTTGGCTGATTTACTCCATACGTTCTCGTGAAGGGTTCTCTTGAATAGGTCTATAGCAGGAAAGATTGTTGACCTTCCTGTGTCCTTCATTTAAATACATTGTTTTTGGCCAAACTACCACCGCTCCCCCTTTGTCGGCCTGTTTAATGACTATAGAGTCATCATCCTTCAAGGCTTGAATCTCTCTGTGTTGCGCACTGGTCAGATTCTGATTCTTACCACAGTTTCTTTTCTCTAGTTGTTGAATGGAAGAAAGCACTACCTGCTCAAATGCCAAAACTTCTTTGGGGATAGTATGTCCCGGTGGGGTGAAGCTGGACTTATTTGCCAAGCCTGATGGTTCCGAAACAAGTGAGGTCTCCCTGGAGGAAAAGAATGCCTTCAGTTGAATTTTGCTGAAGAATTCCCTTGCTTCCATTTTAAGTCTATTGTAGTCTGGGTGGGATGTTGGTACAAATTTCCATCCTAGTTGAAGAAGTTGTTCTTCTTCTTTCGTCAATTGCTTAGCCGATAAATTAACAATAATTGTCTTAGTTATGTTTTGTAGAATTAGCGACGTGTGCTCATTTCCCAAGGCTGGCTTTTTAAGCGAACCTTCTTTTGTTGATGTCCCTTCTCTAAAAAAGAATTTTGCCTTAGTTGGCTTCAGCTGGATGGACCGTCGCATGAATTGGATTCACTTGTAGACTCTGAAGAAGATGTTTCAGAGAATGTCTGAAACCTGTTCCTGGATCGGCCTTGATATGCTAACAGACCCCTTCTTTTTTAAGTTTGAGTTTATTGGAGGAAAAAGAAATAGGGGGTGGGAGGGTAAAGGATAATCAACATGGTAAGTATTACATATAATAAACAATACAATAGAAGCTCTAAATAAAGGCAAATATGACAAGCATGAAGAATACAAACAAACCTATAAAATAAATATCATAAAATACAATAGGGCGTGATATCATAACAAAAGGCAGTAATGTAATAAGAAAATCAAATCATGGTGGCTTACGCACCTCAACTGTGTCAGGATCTGGAGAGGTATGTGTTGGAGCAGAGGAGGAGAGATAGGATACCAAAGGGGACCAAATCAAGTCACGTTTAACTGCTAGGGAAATGGGAGATACGGAATTAGTATCTAGGCGATGATGGAAGCAAACTGCATTCCACCAAGAGTGGTAGGAGACATTTGCAGCCTGTTTCCAATTAGAGGTAATGGTATGAAAAGCCACAGCAATTAAAAGGTCAAGTAATAGATAATGGGGGGGGGACGATTGTGGAAGGCTTGGTGATAGGGAACCTAGAAAAACTTGCAAAGGAGAGAAAGGAATCTGAAAATGAAATATTGTTTGTATTTGCGTCCAGACTAGGTACCAAAACTTGGAGATAGAAGGGCATTCAAACAACATGTGTTTGAGATCTGCATCGGGACAGGGGCAGGACCAACAAATAGAGGATGTGTCAGGAGAAAAGCGGGATAAAGTGTGTGGAGTGCATAAAGTTCTAGTATAAATAAAATATAAGGTTTGGGTAGTATTAGCAGCTCTAGAGGCTTTATGGAGCTTAGCCCATATTTTGTCCCAAAAGGGTAATGGCCAGACCTGAGCAAGATCCAATTCCCATGCAATCTCAATTTTAGATTTTAGTCTGTTAGTGGAGTATCGAAGAGAATTATAAATATCAGAGGCTGATGGAGATGTTTCCAATAATGAGGAGGTAGCTTTGCGGTCCAGAGGAATAGCGTTAGAAGGAGCCAAGGAGCGAAGATATAAGATCAGGACTGGGAGAAGGGCATTGTATTGTGATCGAGCAGAGGCGGGCAATGAAAAAGAGGATTTAAGAGCTTGAAAAGTGTGAGGAGTGTCATGGGAAATTAGTTGGGAGATCCAACACAGTCCTTTAGAGTGCCATGTCTTCCAAAAAATAGTGCGATTACGTATTCTGAAAAGAGAGTTGTGCCATATCGGTTGTTCGTGAAGGGAGAGGAGAGATGGATAAGATGATGAAATATAAGGGAAAAGAAGAGTGCGAGAGTGAGAAATAACAGGTGAGCGAAAGCGAACCAAGGGAGACGTGAAGGATAAATACTCGCGAAAAGTAAAAGGGGAAAGAAAAGAGGATTCCATACTTAACCAGACGGGCGGATAGTACGGAAGGTCAGAAGAAAACCAACGGATCGATTGCTTCATAGAAAAGGCTCGATGATACTCTCTGAAGTCCGGAAAACGCACACCAGACTGGGCCTTATCCTTGCGCAATGAAGCCAAAGCAATCCGAGAGCGTTTACCATTCCATAAGAATTTCAGCAACAAGGAATCAATCCGTCTAAAGAAGGAAGCTGGAATATGTACTGGAAGCATGGAAGTGGTATATAGAAGAAGTGGCGATAACATCATTTTTATAGAATTAAGCCGACCCCACCAGGACAGAAAGAGCGGGTTCCAACGTTGGATAGCCAAATCCATTTTCTTGAAAATATAATCAAAATTTAATTTGAGTGTATCAGACAAGAGAGGGGCAAACCAAACACCCAGGTATTTGATCTTAGATGGCTGCCATGAGAAACCCGTTTGGGAAAAGAGATGTTTTTGACAAATAGGGTTTAGAGGTAAAATCTCGCATTTATCAGCATTGAGACGATAGCCAGAAACCGCGGAAAAGGAGGACACTTGTTGGAGAAAGGAGGGAATAGAGGAAATAGGATCAGAACAGTAGAAAAGAATATCGTCAGCGTAGACCGACAGTTTAACCTGACGCGAGCCGAATTTAAAGCCAGAAATACTGTTGTCCAGACGAATTTTGGTAAGAAAGGGTTCCAGGGCTAAAACAAAAAGTAGGGGGGATAGAGGACAGCCTTGTCGTACTCCTCTATGTAATGAGAAGTAATCCGAGGTCATTCCGTTAACAAAAATGGAAGCTTGGGGATTAGAATAGAGTAAGGAAATGATAGAGATGAATTTGGAGGAAAAGCCGATCCAGCGCAAGGCCTGAAACATAAAGTCCCAACTAATCCTGTCAAAGGCTTTCTCCGCGTCTAAAGAAATAGCCGCAAAGGGAAGTGACAAAGAGGCAGCCTTACTGAGAATATTGAGAAAAACACGGGAATTGTCAGACGAGAGGCGGCCCTTGACAAAACCTGATTGTTCAGGACCAATGAGATCGGGTAAAAGGGGATCCATGCGTAGTGCCAAAAGTTTTGCCAAAATCTTGTAATCCGTATTGACCAGGGAAATTGGTCTGTAGTTTTTGCATAACGAGTGGTCCTTATCTTCTTTGGGAATTAGACAGATTAAAGCCTGCTGGAAGGTACCGCTGGAAGAACCCGCTGCAAGGAAGGATTGGAATAAGAGTAATAGTTTAGGGAAAAGTAGAGAGGCGAAGTGGCTGTAAAATTCAATAGTGAACCCATCAGGACCTGGAGATTTACCGTGTCGTAACTTAGAAACGGCATAAGAGATTTCAGAAAGCGTAATGTCTCGTTCTAGAGCAATGAAATCTACATGAGAGGCCGGGGGGGAAGGAAGTGAGTGAAAATATGAAAGAAGATCCGTAGTTCCCGGGGTATGTTCGGGGGTGTAAAGATTGTCATAGAATTTAACAAACTCAGAAAGAATGTCTTTATCCTTAAAGCAAGAGTCTCCAGCGGAAGTCTTAATGGACTCAATCTTTGAACGCTCTTTCCTTATCTTTAAGTAATTGGCCAAAAGTTTCCCCATTTTGTTTTTACCTCCATAATATCTGGAATTACATTTTAATAAAAGGTTAGAGGCAGCATCGGTTGTAAACCTATTAAAGGAGATTTTCGCATCAATAAGTTTTTTAAGAGAGGTCTCAGATTTAGAAGAATGATAGTCAAGCTCCAAAGCCTTAATATTGGCTAAAATGAGCTTGGACTTGGTTTCTCGAAGTTTCTTTCGCCTGGCTACAAAATTAATAATAAAACCCCTAGAGGCTGCTTTAAAAGAATCCCAAACAGTAACAAAAGAGGAATCAGGGGTGTGATTGAGATGGAAGAATTCAGTGGCAAAGGCAGTAAATTCAGAACAAAAAGTTGGTTCCGTAAGCAAAGCATTATTGAAACGCCATCTGCCAGAGTGAGGGGAAAAAGGAAGTAGGTCAAGATCCACATGAATTGGGGCATGATCCGAGATTAGGATAGAACCGATATCTGAGCGAATCGCGTGTTGGGATAAGGACTTACTAAGAAAAATATGGTCAATGCGGGACTGTGATTGATGTGGAGGGGAGTAAAAACTATACTCTCTAAGATCAGGATTACACAGTCTCCAAATATCCACCAAGCCGTTATTTTGAAAGGCGTTAACAAATTGAGAGTGCATCCTAGAGGGGACAAATCTAACCTTGGAGTGGCGGTCAAGGAGGGGATCAACAACTTGATTACAATCTCCCCCAAGGAGTATATAATCTCCAGAGAGGGAGGACAGCTTAGTTGAAATAGAGGGCCAGAATGATTTATCAATTCCAGTTGGGGCGTACACATTAAAAAGAGTAATAGGAATATTGTCTATAAGCAATGTAACAATAACCCACCTACCATCAATATCACATTCATGAGAGATTGAAGAAACAATTAACTTTTTATGTAATAAAATCACAACACCATTTTTCTTGGAAACTGTGGGGGAGCAAAAAACATGACCCACCCAACAACGTTTAAGTTTCAAAGCCTCCGATTCAGAGAGATGTGACTCCTGAAGGAAGGCAACATCAGATTTAAGTCTCGCTAAATGTGATAAAACCCTTTGCCTTTTAATGGGATTGTTTAAACCCTTAACGTTCCATGATGTAACACGGAATGGAACAGCAAAAAGAAACATCTAACAGCATCATGCTTGTTATTGCAGAAAAAATGATTTGGGAAAATTGAGAAAAGTTAAACGAAGTGATGAAGGGGAGAGGGCAGAAGGAGAAAAAGCGAAGAGGGAACAAAGGAAAGGAAAGAAAAGAAAGAACCATTATGAGAATAATACTGAGTACAAGAAGAGGAAGGGACAAGGAGGGATAGAGAGAGGAAAGGGAAAGCGAAAAAAGAGAGGAAAGAGAAAAAGGTAAGAAAACAGTTATAGAAAGAAGGACGTAGACAAAAACCAACAAAAAGACAGTACACGTTCGAGACGAACGACTGAGAAACATACTTACGGAACGAAAAACTCAAAAACGAGGGTGGGGCGATGGCGCCGGGAGACAGCGACAACAATATCCAGAGCATACAGATAGACCTCAAATAGCATGGCTCCAAAAACGCACTGCATAAAAAACAACATGGCACATCAGGGAGGAAGAAGGAAATGCCTGTAGAAACAAAGAGATATGCAATGAAAGGAAAAGACGTGTCACAGGGAAATAAGAAAATACTAGTTACTATTAAGCTATACTACATTTCACAACACCACAGAGGGGACACATGAGAGCAAAACAGCTATCGAACGAAGAGACAGTCAAGGTTTAACAACATGGATGCTAACGGAAAGACAACAGAATCATAAACCATTGAATTCTAACAAAGAGGAGCAAGATTTATCAACCAGGTCTGGATACATCCATAACGTCTGGGCCATGTCGTTGGAGAAACGCCTGTAAGGCCGCAGGATCTTCATACGTGATTGTTCTGTCTTTATAGGTGACTTTGAAGAGACATGGATGTAGTAGACCATATCTGGCGTTTAGGGCCCGCAACTGAGGCCGCATGTCCAAAAATTTCTTTCTACGATCTGCAGTAGCCTTGGAGACATCTTGTGATAGGTAGAGGCGATGTCCTTCCCACATAATTTGTTTCTTGAGCTTGGCGGCTGAGAGGACCTGTAAGAGGTCAGTGAATTGTAGGAAAAGCATGATGACACCTCTGGGTTTACTAGTGGTCCTCGGGCCAAGGCGATGAGCTCTTTGAATATTGACGGAGGTTAAAGTTGGAGCATCTAAGATCTTGGCCAGAAAGGATTGGAAGAAGACGGTGGGGTTTGACCCTTCTGTAAGTTCTGGAAGACCATAAAGGCGTAGATTATTCCTGCGATTCCTGTTTTCCAAATCCTCTGTCTGGCGTTTAAGTAGAAGTATCTCCTTCTCCATTGACGGAATGTGGGAACAAGAAGATTGCAAAGAATCTGTGTTGGATTCCAAAATCTGAACACGCGACTCCAAAGATGACCATTTCTCCTGTATGGCCTGCATGTTCTTTGTAGTAGCCTCCATAAACGGTTTGAACGCACGAAGCTCTTCCAAAATTAGATCCATGGAAGCGGATGAGGAGTTACTCCCCGGAGATGGAGGGTCTTTCTTCAAGCGTTTAGAGGAAGCTAGAGAGGATGACGGCTTTTCTTTACTGCGCGCTTTTGGAATGGCTCCCCGTATTGGATCAGTCTTTGGTGTCGTGACGTCCACCATGTCTCGAGGAGATGAATCTGAATCCGAGTCCACAGGTAGTTGAGAAGGAGTAGCCAACTTTAAATTCCGGAGCTTCCCCATGAGGATTCGTGCAGAAAACGACGGTTATCGTCCCAGAGGACGGCAAGCAAAGTCTCAAAGGATGCACGATATAACCGTGAAACGAGCCTGAAATCAGACAAGGATCAAAAAGCCTATGAACGCAAGTTGTCGTGTCATTCCTGGGAGCTTACTCTGATGTATCCCCTCTCATCGGGCATTGAGCACGTCCCCTCAAAACTCAGGTAACAGGCACATCTGTCATCCTTTGCAAAATCCAACTGCAATCACAATAGCATGCCTTCAGGTGTCAATAAAAGACAAGAAGAGCGCACCGTACATCAGAAAAAAAAAAAAAAAAAAAAAAAAAAAAATTCCCTCAGTCTACTCACACCTTCTGTTGAAATTATCTGAAATCTTGAAATTACATTTTCTCCCCATCTGCAACATTCCACGGAATAAACTGCGAATCTTAAGAGAGGGAGGCAGACTGAATCTTTACAAAAAAAAAAAAAAAAAAAAAACTGTGAGATTGGCTGCATCAGAATAGTGTCACTTCGAAGGATTCAATTCATTCCTGTTTATAAAATTATTGTTGTTGACATGTTGAGGCAGCTGGACACTAGATGGCAGCAGAGAGCTATTGAACAAAGAAGAAACGATCAAAAAATCATATGTCTGAGGACTTGTTCAACCAAACCAGCTTCACGGAGAAATGAATGCTATTATGTGAAAAACGATAAGAGAGGAAGCAGTCCGTTATGTCAGCAAGCAGATGTTCAGGTAATTAAGGAGAATGTCCGCGATGCATGTGGAGCTCTGTGAGGACAATGCGAAGTAAAGTTTCTGTCAGCGCGCGACATGAGATGGCGGCCGTTACTGTGACGAAAACGCTTCAGCTAAGCAAATAAAGATATCGGCTCTTACATGATGTTCCAGCCGTTGAAAAGCATTTCATTAAAAGCAGCTCTTCTTCCGACGAGTGGGATGCGTTGCTGGAGGTCCGTGTATGCGGTCAACACCGCGCTAGGAACATAACTCTCCCCCGCAATCAGGGAGATCTAAGGAGCGTCCGCCATCTTCTACGGGCGCAAGCCACGCCCCCCAACAGACCCCTTCTTGATTCTGCTTTAGTGTAAAAATCTTCTTTTAAGTACGGGTGAACCAACTCCAAGCTAAACGTTTTGATGTCCTTCTCAAGTTTAGCTTATTATCAAATGAATTGTATTATCCTTGAATGTAGTGAGTTACTTTTCAATCTTCTGCAAGAGGGTTTTGGCTTCACTGTTAGTACGATTGTCTTTAATTGCTTCAGTCAGTTCTGGCAATTCTTCAGCTTCTTTCACACAAATGCGGTGTGCTGTTTCAATTGTGTGCACCATCAAGTTTCGGCTGCATTTAGTGCTGATACAGCTATAGCCTTTCTTATATGCTAGGTCGTCCGTGAATATTAAAGTTACATTTTTGACCTGGGAACCCCAAGGTATTATGCCTGTTTTTAGATTTTCTAGAAGAAAAAAGCCATGCAACTCAATTCTTGTATGTTTTTTGTGGAGGCGCATTAGTTTCTCTGACTCATTTTGCTGTCTCACTGAGGTGCTTAAGGAAATTGTAGAAAAAGGGGAAGGTGTAGAGATCCGTCTTTGAGTATGTTCTTCCGTGAATGACAATGTTTCTCTCTCTGACATCCTTTTTGCGCAGTGTCAAACCCAATATGGGTTGCACTGACACACCCAGACTGGTGAGTGATCACTAAATTGAATCAAAAGGAAGCCCTCGCGGATAATTATCCGCCTGTGAAAGTAATAGCAACAGGGGGTTTGGCCCTAGGCGGCTGGAGCCTTTGCTAATCAAAAAAGTTAACCCAAAGATAGAGAAGTTAGTGTGTGCCTTGACTTATGGGCCCCACACTAATGCATTCCGGTCAATAATAAGAAAGATCTGGCACCTAATGCAAAATTCTGAATTACGGATTGATGGCCCTCTCTTCGCGATGATGAAAAATATGAGAATTGGACAAACAATCGTAAGAGCAGATTTACCCCCTTCCGTAAAAAAGATCTCAGATCATTGTTCAACATGAAGCCGTTGACGGGCCACCATAAATGTGGCACCTGCACAAACTGTAGCAGTACGATTGCCGGTACTGACTTCACACAGAATGGTATTAAGTAGAAAAGGAAACAGTTCTCTAACTGTAAAACAAAAAACTGCATTTATGCAATTGTGTGTCCCTGCCCAAAGATTTACATTTTTAAAACTATGCAAGAATTTCATCAACTCATAGTGCAGCATCGTTCAAGAATAAAAAATAAAGTGGCAACAGCACCTATGACAAACCATTTTATTGACTGCAACCACCATGAACTTGAGTCCAAATGGACTGTGCTAATGGTCACAAAACCCCTACCAAGAGGGGGTGGCATTGAGGATTCACAATTAAGAAAAGAAGCTTATATGATAGCCCGTTTCAATAGTATCACCAAAGGACTGAACAAAATGTCTGAAATGGGTAGATGCTAAAACAGTTCTGGTTCAGGTTTTGCATTTCCAATGTGCACCATGATCCATACATTCATAGAAAATCAAAAGATAGATATTAATATCAATGCATACATAAAATTCTGATAGAGATTGGTAGGGTTTCTCCCCTCCGTTTACATGTTGTACCTCCTTTATACATTATAAACTTACTTAACCATAATGCAATGGGAGTATGTAATCTCACTTTTAAAAAATAAAAATAAATAAATAAAACGTCCAGTGACCAGGAAGTGATTTTAGTGATTGAAACTGGGAATGAGGCACCACTAGAAGACTTGCTTAGCTAAATACAAGTAAGTCCACGTATTGTTTTAAACAAATGGACATTCAAAAACTCTCACATAGAACAAGACACAGGCAGCTATCTTGTTTTTTGTTGTGCACAGAGAGACGGGGTGTTGTCCGGTTTTCGTGAACTTTAAAGCAATCTGAGCCAACGCTGACAAAACAAGCTCATGAACGGCCTCGAACAAAATATATGACATCGCCGGCATGGCAAAAGTAAGTGTTGCATGTAGCTTAGAAAGCAACAATGTGTCATGTTACCGGATATGCAATTCAATGACGTGGTGCTCATTTCCATTCATAGATCGTCCCATGAAAGCTCAACTGGGCTCCCATTTACCGCCAACAAGCATAACTGCTGCATTGGTAGAAGTATCGCCCGATTGGCAAAAATAAGTGCCTCTTCTTTTCTCCTTCCAGCTATAAATTAATGAAAACCACTTAAACCCAACATGTGACTGGTGTTAGATCCCTTCTTAGTTTAGGTTATGATACTTACATTTTAACTTGCATCTTTTCGCCTGCAACACGCAAATTGCTTACTCAAATCGATCTGCTACTTATAAAACATTATTTTGTAGTTTGAGTAAATTGGAAGTGTAGAGCCCCTTCAACTAATCCCCTTCGGCGCTGCACAAATTCTACCGCTGTGTGGGAGAATTAATGAGTGGGTGGGGTTTGGACAGCCTCCGGCCTTTCTCAGTACACGCCCACCGTGACGTCGGATGTCCGGGGGCCTTCCTGAGCACCGACGAGGTTATGCCCCTTTTGTTATTTAGATAAACCAGTCCACGCCCTGAAGAGAATCCCTGGGAATCGGAACGTGTCAGCATTACACAACACGGGGACTGTTGTATTTGATAAAAGATTTCCGCCCTGTGGAAATGTTTTTTTGAATTGTTTCACTACTGGGGTTGATTGTATTGTTCCCCATGAAAGCAGCTACTTAACTCAGTTATACAATGTGGATGTTAAAGGATATCCAAGTAGATGCTTTGTTTGTGAATTAAGACTGGTGACATAATGTTTGTATAATTTGTTGTTTTGTATCACTTGTTCATGTATTGTTTTTTACCACACACTACTTCACCACGAGGTTTGTATGTTTTTGTTTGATCTGTGGCATAAATAAGTTTCATTTGTTCTAGACTGAAATGTATCTAACTTCTCTGACCCATGATTCAAATGTGGAGTAACGTACATAGAAATGAGCAGCAAATAAATGCCTTAAGCAAATATCAATTGAATTGTTGGTTCATAGACTGTTAAATTAATGTGACAGCATTTGAAAGGGGACAGCTATGACACTTCTTGCTCTTAGTTTAATACGGCCCCGTCCAGACGCCTAGGCCCAACCCCCTTGTTGCTATCTTTCTAAAAGTGTCATTTTAAAAATTGTGATGATAATTTTGACTTTACTTTTAAAGAGAAATTATCATTACAATTCGAAGGGTACTAAACATGACAGCTCTACCGCCTTCCAATTAGGAATTACACTAACTAGATGTAAAAAGGGATCCCCAATGTTAACCTATGAGAGAAGTAGGCCTCACAGTAGTGAAGAAGTAATTTGGGATTTTATTCACTACCATGACATGTAAAACATAAAAGTACATGCCCTACCTTTTAATTACACAGCCCCCTGCCCTGTTGGCTACCTCAGGTCTACATTAGGGGTAACTTATATGTAATAAAAGGGGAGTTTAAGGCCTGGCAGGGGGTTTTAAATGCCAAGTCGACATAGCAGTGTAAACACAGACACACTGGCTCTGCAGAGGCACACTTGAGACATGTTCAAAAGGGCTACTTAAGCAGGTGGCCCAATCAGTGCTGCATGCTCGCTAGTAGCATGTATTTTCCATGCCCTGGTGACATAAAGTGCACTTTACTAGGAATTTATAGGTACATTAAATATGCCAATTGTTGATAAGTCAATCAAGCCACGTTTAGGGAGAGAGCACATGCACTTTAGCACTGGTTAGTAGTGGTAAAGTGTCCAGAGTCCTAAAACCAACAAAACAAGATCAGCAAAATTGAAAGCATGCAGGCAACAAGTTTGGGGTAAGACCACCTTAAGGCTAGTAGGACTAACACATGCTCCCCCAGCTAAAAGTAGGGAAAGCCCAACCTCTTGGGAGTTATCATCACTAAGGCAGAATAACCTAGAGCAGTGTTTCCCAAACTGGGGTCCGCGGACCACAGGGGTCCGTGACACATTCCCAGGGGGTCCGCTGGCAGAAGTTTTAAAAGCACTGCAAAGTTCCCTTTATAATCAGCAGTTTTTGGGCAGCAATAAAAGTGTCAAGATAACTCCTGTGATTAATGTACCTGCTGGAGGGAGATGGGGGTTTTGTCCAGTGGCAGCTTTGACTCATCTAAGGTAGCATAGATGGTTAATATGCCTGCTGCAAAGAATATCTACATGCATTAAAACAAAAAACAGTATTTTGTTTTGTGCATATCTCAGTGGGTTCCTACTTTTGCCACAGAGATTCTTTTGTTATTGTGCAGTTCACAAGTTCCAATCGTAATCTAGCACAGTGAGCTATGAACTGCCATCAAAGAGCTGCATGCAAACTGCATGGTACAAGTTCGTTTTTTCCCAGTCTTTCTTTATCCCGATGCTGCTAAAAAGGTTTATTTGGGTAGAAATACATCCTTATTATTAAAGTCAATGCTAACCCCCGTGTTATGTTCCTTTATCCTGAGTTTGTGCTTCTCCAGACCAAGCACTGTTAAAAAGTGCCTACCAGTATGGATGACATGTGAATCCTATATCTTGTGGTCCCCTTTGCCTTATGTAACATTGTCTATTCACTGATTTACCCATTTATGATTCATTGTCTCTGTATGTGTGTGATGTAAAGTGCTCTGACACCCTACAGTGGTATGAGAGGTGCTATATTACAAATTAAATACATTTGACAGTGGGGCTATGGAGAGATGAGAGGCACTGTTGGAGGGTAGTAGTGAGGGAATCATTGAAGATTGTCAATCATTGAAGACAGACAAAAGATTGTTGTATCCTGGTGCATAGTAAGGTCATTATTTACTATGCTTTAAAAGCTAATACAATTCAATATATAATGACAAATGTGTTGTAAAATGTGCCATTTTCTCCCAAATTTTCTTGGAGAGCCTCCCAAAACGGTCAGGCTCATTCGCTGCACTGTACGGGGACTGGTCTGACAACATTTGCCAGAGCAGCTTTAGGTTTCCAGTCCAGCCTCGCGAGATGCAACACCAACCTACCTATTAAGATTTTTCGATTTTTGCAAATATTTTTAATATAAAAATACTAACATCTTCAGTAATTCAAGTCTAGTCTTTGTTTGATATGCACATGTGTGTGTTTATCTTTTTCGAATTACAGTTTTAATGTTTGACATTTAAATCATACAAATTGCTTGTGGGTCCCTGGTTTCCAGTAGTGGCTCAATGGGGGTCCTCAGGAGTGAAAAGATTAGGAACCACTGACCTAGAGAGACCATCAGCATTGGCGTGGTCTATCCCAAGTCTGTGTTCAACTGTTAATTCTATTCTCTGTTGGGAGATGGACTACCGCAACAATTCTGGATTCTTACCACTCATTTGCATGAGACACCGGAGGGGCCTGGGGTCTATCTGAGTCTGGAAGTGAGTCCCAAACAGGTATGGTCTCAACTTATTCAGTGCCCAGACAACAGCAAAGGCTTCTATTTCATAGCACTCCACCCCTGTTCCCTGGGAAGTAACCACCTACAGATGAAAGCTACAAATTGGTCTAGTCCCTCATCATTAAGTTGTGATAGTACTGCCTCGTGCCATGCTTTGAGGCATCAATTTGAACAATTAAGTCTTTGGAAAAGTCATAGGCCTTGAGCTCAGGGGCTGTGCACATGACCTGCTTTAGTGAGCCAAATTCTTTCTGCCATGCCTCTGTCTAGATCACTGTTCTAGGCTGCTTATTTGAAGTCAGTTCAGTCAAGGGGGCAACAATGGTGTCATATCCCTTGATAAACCTCCTGTAATAATCTGTGAGGCCTGAGAAGGCTCTCACCCCAGTTTACATCTTTGAGGTATTCCAGGCGAAGATGGTTTTTATCTTGTCCTGGAGGGCTCCACCTTACTTCTGCCCACCAACTATCTCATGTACACCACACACCCCTGCCCTATCTGGCACTTTATGGCCTTTATAGTCCAGTTTGCATTTCACAGCACCTGAAGCCCTTACTTGCAGCTGAAAGAGGTGGTCCTTCCAGCTGTTACTGAAGACAGCTATGTCATCCAGGTATGCAGCACTGCACGCAAAAACACACAAGATGATGGACAGAATGTTGCACAGATCTGGGTTTAATCCATCGTTATTTTGCTCACCACGCCACCCCAGTTCAGACATGGCCATATGCAAATCAGTCTTGACCCTGTGCCTCATGGGAACAGTCCAGCCCGAACCGCCAAGCCATGTCTTCCCTGGACCGGAATCAAGCATCCTAGGACCGGTATCGGAGTTTCATCCCTCTTCAGCCAGGATAACTTGACTCCAGTGGCGAAGTGAGCACGGGACCCATGTCTGGGCATATCCTTCCCACCTAGGGCGAAGAGCAAAACACACAAGATGATGGACGGAATGTTGCACATTGGCAAAACATTCACCCCCAGTCACAGATCTGGGTTTAATCCATCGTTATTTTGCTCACCACACCACCCCAGTTCAGACATGGCCATATGGAAATCAGTCTTGACCCTGTGCCTCATGGGAACATCCAGCCCGAACCGCCAAACCATGTCTTCCCTGGACCGGAATCAAGCATCCTAGGACCAGTTTTGGGGTTTCACCCCTCTTCAGCCAGGATAACTTGACTCCAGTGGCGAAGTGAGCACGGGACCCATGTCTGGGCATATCCTTCCCACATAGGGCAAACAGCAAAACACACAAGATGATGGATGGAATGTTGCACATTGGCAAAACATTCAACCCCAGTCACAGATCTGGGTTTAATCCATCGTTATTTTGCTCACCACACCACCCCAGTTCAAACATGGCCATATGGAAATCAGTCTTGACCCTGTGCCTCATGGGAACATCCAGCCCGAACCGCCAAGCCATGTCTTCCCTGGACCGGGATCAAGCATCCTAGGACCGGTTTCGGGGTTTCACCCCTCTTCACCCAGGATAGCTTGACTCCAGTTGCGAAGTGAGCACGGGACCCACGTCTGGGCATACCCTTCCCACATAGGGCGAACAGCAAAACACACAAGTTGAGGGACGGAATGTTGCACATTGGCAAAACATTCAACCCCAGTCACAGATCTGGGTTGAATTCATCGTTATTTTGCTCACCATGCCACCCCAGTTCAGACATGGTCATATGCAAATCAGTCTTGACCCTGTGCCTCATGGGAACAGTCCAGCCCGAACCGCCAAGCCATGTCTTCCCTGGACCGGAATCAACCATCCTAGAACTGGTTTTGGGGTTTCACCTCCCTTCAGCCAGGATTGCTTGACTCCAGTGGCGAAGTGAGCACGGGACCCACGTCTGGGCATACCATTCCCACTTAGGACGAACAGCAAAACACACAAGGTGATGGACGGAATGTTGCACATTGGCAAAACATTCACCCCCAGTCACAGATCTGGGTTTAATCCATCGTTATTTTGCTCACCACGCCACCCCAGTTCAGACATGGCCATATGCAAATCAGTCTTGACCCTGTGCCTCATGGGAACAGTCCAGTCCGAACTGCCAAGCCATGTCTTCCCTGGACCGGAACCAAGCATCCTAGGACCGGTTTCGGGGTTTTACCCCTCTTCAGCCAGGATAGCTTGACTCCAGTGGCGAAGTGAGCACGGGACCCACGTCTGGGGATACCCATCCCACATAGGGCGAACAGCAAAACACACAAGATGATGGACGGAATGTTGCACATTGGCAAAACATTCACCCCCAGACACATATCTGGGTTTAATCCATCGTTATTTTGCTTACCACACCACCCCAGTTCAGACATGGCCATATGCAAATCAGTCTTGACCCTGTGCCTCATGGGAACAGTCCAGCGCAAACCGCCAAGCCATGTCTTTCCTGGACCGGAATCAAGCATCCTAGGACCGGTTTCAATCTGGCACTGAACGCCTCCATACCGACCAAAACCTGGTTCACCAGTCCTTGGAAGGTGGCAGGGGCAATCTTGAGTCCAAAGGGCATTACTCTAAATTGGTTGTGGCCCTATGGAGTGGAGAAAGCTGGGCATTCCTTGGCTCCTTCAGTTAGGATAATCTGTCAGTAACCTGAAGTAAGGTCAAAAGTACTCAGGAACTGTGCAGCCCCTAACCTTTCAATCAGCTCATCAGCCCAAGGAATGGGATGAGCATCAGTCTTGGTGACTGAATTGAGCCCCCTGTAATCTACAGAGAACATGAGTTCTGTGTAGTGAGGTGAATGTATGACATTGTTCTGCATTCTGCCCATCAACTGTTGTTTTTGCATTTGTCACCCCGAGTGGGAAGGGTGTGCCCAGACGTGGGTCCCGTGCTCTCCATGCCACTGGAATCAAGCTATCCTGGGTGAAGAGGGGTGAAACCCCCGAAACCGGTTCTAGGATGCTTGTTTCCAGTAGGGAGGACCTGGCTTGGCAGTTCGGGCTGGACTGTTCCCATGAAGCACAGGGTCAAGACTGATTTGCATATGGCTGGGTTCAAACTGGAACGGCATGGTGATCAAAAAAACGATGGATCTAGGTCCAGATCTCTGTACTCGGGTGAATGTATGACATTGTTCTGCATTCTGTTCATCAACTGTTGTTTTTGTAGTGCCCCGTGGGGCAGCATTTGGTACCAACACCACAGGGTTAGACCAGCGGCTACTGGAGGGTTCAATCACCCCTATCTCCAACACCTTGGATACCTCATCTTTGATGCTGGCCCTCACTTTGTCAGACAGCCCATAAATGTTATTCTTGACCGGGAGGTTGCCTCCTGTGTCCACATCATGGGTACACAGATGGTTAATCCCAGGAGAATTGTCCCAGCAACTGGTGACAGTCGCTCTGCTGTTCTGAAGTCAGGGCAGGGGAGAGGTTTACACCTTACACTGACCTATCTTTCTTTCTCCCTCCATCACCAACAACATGGTGTCCTCGGACCTCTCAAATTGTGGTTTGAAATGGTGTAGATGGAGAAACCTTAGGGAGTACTTTGGGGATTTGAGGTCCATCAAGTAGGTGGCATTCACATTCCTCTCAACAATCTTATAGGGCCCAGTCCAGAGGTCCCAGTGGGCCCTAGCCTCCATGGGTTCCATCCCCTACACTTTCTGCCCAGGATTTATAGCCTCATGGCTGGACTCCAAGTTTTCAGAAGCTTGCTTCCAAAACATAACCATCTGGCTCTGGGGGGTTAGCATGTAGCTAACCACATAATGGGGAGGTTTCCGGGGAGCTTGCTCCGACATATCCTTGGCAAGATTGAGAGGTCCCCTTACAAGATGACCATACAGAAGCTTAAACGGACTAAAGCCAACCCCTTTCTGTGTTTACCCTTTGTAAGCAAAGAGTAGGCATGGTAAGAGGACATCACACTTACGCCTCATGGCCTCAGGCAGGCCTATGATCATGCAGTTGAAGGTCTTGTTGAATCTCTCAACAAGCCCATTGTTTTGCGGATGGTAGGGCATGGAAAATTTGTAAGTAACTCCACACTCTTTCCACATGAACTGCATATATGCAGACAAGAACTTGGTGCCCCTGTCAGACAACACGTCCTTGGGGAAACCCACTCTGGTAAAAATACCCATTAGGGCACTAGCTACTGCACGTGCAGTTGCGGTCCTCAGGGCCTCTGGGTAGCTTGTGGTATGATACACCAGTACCAAGATAAACCTGTTGCCAGAGACTGTCTGGGAATCTTTGGGCCCTACAATGTTGATGCTCACCATCTCAAAGGGGGTACTACAGAGAGATAAGGGACTCAGGAGAGTTTTCAGCTAGTGTCCTGTCGTCCCACTAGCCTGGCAGTTCAAGCAATTCCTACAGAATGTGTCTGAGGAAATCTTCATCCTGGGCCAATTAAAAAAGTGAGAAACAAGCTCGGCAAAAGTCTTGCCCTGCCCCGAATGTCCTGCCAGAGGTTTCTCATGAGCCAGACCTAGTAGGAAGGCCCTGTAGCATTGAGGAACTACCAGTACCCTTGTTTTCCCATGCATAGGAGCTTTAGGCTCATTATACGGGAGGCCAACCTCCCTGTAGATTTGGTGGTTACCAGAGGTATCACCAGCTGCATGGGCTTTGGTCAGTTCCCTCATATCCTCAAGAGTTGGGCATTCCTTCTGTGCCTTGCAGAACTCCTCTTTGGTAGCCCCACTACTTTTTTGTGTAACAATCTTTATTATTTTTACACAGTTAACTGCACCAATTTGTGCTACATGTTAGGAGTACTTCAATCATTTCACATTCAGTATTAAGCATAACAAGTGTGTGAACTTGGTCTCCCATTTGAATATGTATCCCCCTCCCTCCCTCCCCCGACCGTGCCCCCATGTTATTTAGCACAGTAAGTATCTTAATCATATGCTTAATCATCATCAGTTAGGTTACTTATGGGTGACTATAGGTATCATCATATAAACCAGTTTAGTCTAGTAGTGCCGGATTCATTGAGACCCTTGTTTCGAGGGATGCAACCAACTATTTTCACTAACCTTTTAAGGGCACCCACCTGACGCCTCCAAGGGAGGTGACTCCTGGTGCTTCACACTATCTGTCAGTACCTCCCAAGCTGTGGCCAAGTCAATTGAACCAGGACCCTGCTGTGATTCTCGAAGCAGTACCTCACCTTCATAGCCTGTCCATAGTTCCAATTCTCTGCACCAGACTGCTACTCTAGGGCCTCCCTGTGAATCCTGTTCTGTGTAATTTCGAGTTTTGCTAATAAGAAAGTTAGGTCCTGAAAACAGCTTGTGGCTTTGGTTTTAGCAGTGTGAGAAAATCAGTGTAACAAACAACATCCAGGGTGCAGCGAACCTCCCTCCCAACCACCTCCAAAAGCTCACTGGTAATCTCCTCACAGTATTTAACTAATGTCAGGCAAGACCAGAACATGTGTATAAATTCACGCCCCTCTTATCCACATCTTGGGCATTTAATTGTGGTTATATGAAAGTGATGGTATATAAAAAATGATCAATTTAAAGCGGACATTCCTTGAAATTTTAGGGATCCCTTCTAATACAGTCCTTCTCAGAGTTGTGTTCCTGAGGTCTTCCTCCCAATGGGTTTGGAGGTTGGTAAATGTGAGCACATTGTGCCCTCCCTGATTGCACGATATAGACAAGTGACAGCCTTGAAAGTTCCCAACGATCTTAGTATATAATGAGTGGGAGGCTTGGATAGGCCTGCCCGCCAGTTTTTACGCACTGCTGCTGTGGCAGTCCCATGTAGTAGAGGGGTCCTGGTGCAGATCATATTCTGATAAGAACTCCTCAAATGGGAGGAGGGCCTCCATCTCAAACAGGTCTCCTATCTTAGTCACTCCTGCTTCCTTCCACTCCATTAATCCAAACCAGTCCCTGCCATGATGGAGGACCTCTAACGAGGGCATGGGAAATTGGGTGCGTATGGTGCCTTCACATGTGTTTTTCGCAAACTTTGAGCCTAGCAGTGGCACATCACTTTAAATCCTGCAGATTCATTTTCATTGGGGCACCTAAGCTGTGTAAGGGTTTTTAGTAACCACTCTTGAATGGGAAAGGAAGGGTCCATGAATTTCCCGGGAGTTAGCCTGCTCGCAATCCATTGGGTCAGCCACTGATGCTGTGCCACTAGGTAATACGCATCAAAGTCAGGGGATGCAAGGCCCCCACCTTCTGTCGGTTGCTGCAGTGCAGTTGAGGCCATTCGTCTTCGGCCTGCACCACAAATGAATGCAACGGTAAGGGAAATAAGTCCTATAAATATCAGTCAGGGTATCCAGACTGGCAACACGGTGAAAGAATATAAAAGTCGGGGGAGTTCAACCATTTTCAATAGTGCCACTCGGCCTGCCACCGAAAGGGGGAGTATGGACCAAAATTCCATAGTTGTCTTGAGGGTATGGATCACCTTCAACACATTATCCTCAATCAGGTCCTGTGGATGTTGGAATATCTGCACCCCCAAGTATTGTAAGCAGCAGGGCTCCCATTGCAATAGGGGTTTTCTCGAGTGGGGTGTCAGTGTGCTCATGTGGGAAACAAATGCAAGTTCTGCCAGTTTACTCTCTGTCGTGACAGATCAATAAATCTCTCCAATAATCCATGGGCCCTCTCAGGTTCCGTGGAAGTGTTCCTCAAACAAATCAGGAAATCGTCTGCACATAACACCATATAATTGCTGTGCTCTGCGATAGGTATCCCCTCATAAACAGTTCAAGTGTGAGCATGGCATGCCAGTGGCTCCATCACCAGAGGGGATAACAGGGCAATAGTGGGCATCCCTGTCGAGTTCTCTTCCCCATTTGATAGATGTCAGATATGGTGACTCTTGTGCAGACTCTGGCTGTGGGGTCCGTATTTTATAGTTTAGTCCACTTCACAAAGCCCATCCCTAGTACAAAGCACTGCATAACTACTAATAGGAACTACCACAGCAAACACTGCAGCCTCTGCCTGATCATAAGTGTCAATCTCTAGAATTGTGAGGAGTCTCCTTATATTAGGTGCTAAATTATGTCCAGGAATTAATTCTGCCCGGTCTGAGTGCATGAATTGCGGCATGTGTGGTAGTAGTCTGGCGGCCAAGATATGACTAAGGATTTTACAGCCTATGATTAACTTCGACAGCGGTCGATAGGCTTTTCATTATGGGACAGTTTACCTGGTTTGAGCAAAGGAACTATCAAAGCTTCTCATCAGTCACCAGCCATCAGTTCCCATTGTTTTGGCCAGAACCATCCCCTTAATAGCCATCTGGACCTCCTGCAGTGTGATCTCTCCCCCAAGCTCTTCTGCCTCTGCAGGGGTTAAGGTTGGAATAATAAGCGGCACCAGAAAGGCATCCGTTACATCGGGGGTCCATGAGCAGTGCTTCTATATAATTTCAAGCAATAGTAAAAAAAAGCTAGTGGTTAATATCCTCTTGCCGGTATTCCCTAGGACCTTGGTCCATGTCAAGTTCCACCACTACTGAGCCCTGCTTAGCAGGGTTTGCAAGCCATGCCAACAGGGATCCCGTACGGTCTTGCTCTGCATGTAACCCAGTCACGTAGGGCATATAGTCAAAGCATTGCAGCATTTCTACCTGTACAGCCACTGCTTTCTTGGTCTCCAGAAGTTCTGGATGAGACTTTGGGTGTCCCAGTCTTTGTCTTTCAACTTGTCTCAGCGTTATCTCTGCTTACAGTTCCTGCACCAACAGTGAGCAGTATATCCCCATGGATGCTGCAATACACTGGCCTCGAATCACCACCTTGAAGTCATTCTACTCCGCCTGTAGGGACAAAGCTGTGCCAGTACTGTCTGTGAATTATTGTTGGACTCTAGGATTAGCATCCACGTCCGCATAGTGGGCAAATTCTTCCCCATCCCAGGGCGATTAAAACTGGGTTATGGACCGACACGGTTCTAGAAAGATACTCTACGGTGGGTACCATGTTGTGGACATCTGGGGTACAGGGGAACACGTGAAGTTGCACATGCGAGTCATGAAAGGAGGAGAAAAAAGAATAGTCCCATTCATATGGATGATATACATGCCAGGAGTCAAGCAAGCCCCTTTCTGTCTGCCAGTCTGTGAACATTCGAGCAACTCTAACCGTGTGGGAGTTTTTAGTGGGTTGTGGGAACAATCCATTACTGGGTCTGCTATACACTTTTAGTCCCCTCGTATTTGTAGTGATCCTGTTAAATAAGGGGTCAGTGCTCTTGAGGGGGCTGAGAAAAATATAGTTTGGTGCATATTTGGAGTGTATATATGACTAGTATACTATCCCTTCCCTTGAGTCGGCCCGTCACCACCACAGATCTGCTCAAGGGATTAATTAGTGTTCCTGTGCACTGAAAGGGAACCCATTGTGCGATCCACACTAATGTTCCCCTGGCTTATGCTGAATATGTTGTGTAGTACCCCTGGCCACTCCATCTACGCTAAAGTGCCTCCCCCTCTTTGGCTTTCAAACTGCTATACATCTGCATCCTTGCAAACTATTGCAGCTCTTGGACCCCTTTCTCCCAGTGTTCCCCATCCTAAACACGCTCACTAAGTTCCTCTTTCAAGCCATTGCAAACTGCTTTCACTCGCCCTCTGCTTTAACACCTCCCTAAACTCACTGTCAATCTGCATCCTCAAACAGAGGACAACCAGATTCTGCATTATCTCCTTCGGGTCCCTCTTTAAAAGTTCATGGCTACCAACCAACTGGCTGAACAACACCAATTATATAGACTCATTCTTTGGCACTTGCCACATGACTCTTTAGCCTTGTGTCGACAACCATGCACCAGTTCACAACAACCAGGTCAGGATCAAACCCAACACTATCTACTGTATACAAGCCATCAGTACATCTAAATTAACAATAAAGAAGCTTGAAAAATACCAACATACCTCCAAATCTGTAAAAGGACTTACGTGCACACAAAAGTACACGTTCCAGGAGGACCCAAGCCATCTAGATTGCCAGACCATCACCAAAGCTGATAAAAAGTCTTAAGCACTTTCACCGCCTAAACCCATTGTTCTAAAATGTTGCTACATCCCACCATTCCCCACTACATCAAGAAATCAACTTACATAAACACCTTCTTTAGCTACACAATTAACAATACCTGTTCCAGCATTAACCACATATATTATTGCCCATACCTCTGCCTCACAGATCCATCCACAATATCTCCACCTGTTATGACTTTCAAGCACTCATCATATATGACCAGATTATGATTTTTCAATTTCTAAAACAACATTCTGTCACAATAATCTTCTCCCATCCCCTCTGCCGGCCTTACCCCCTTCTAACCATTTTAAATATATGTCTGGAAGAAGACATATTTCCCTCCTTCCTCTGTCATGGGTTTTGGGTTGTTTCCTCAAATGCCTACCACATCATGTAATCAGGCCACCCTTCTTCTATGGGCCAAGGACCTAATATGTTGTTTCTTAATGGTAACTTAGAAATAGTTTTATGCATTTATAAATATAGTGTATTCCTAGTTATCATAGTAATATATTCATATAAATATGTGTTTTAAAATAGGACTAGTTGAATTGCATCTATAATATTATAGAAAAATTCTCCTGAGTCTTTCCTCATGTTACCTTACTAATAATGAGGACAGTTTTCAAGGTGGTTGTGACAATTTCTACAAAACAGTACATTTGCCTTCTCAAGAAGAGAGAAACATTTTGATTATCAGGGAACTTGTTTTTTAATCACTAAGGTTCCCTCCTGAGAAAGCACTTAGGTTTCAGAGACAGAACTTGTCCTTGTGTGCACCTGGCTGCCTACCTTTGACTCTCAAGTATGTGAGAAATGTGATGCACCTCTCATGATGGCAGACTTTCAGTGCTAATGATTACTAGCCAGGATTCAGTACGGAGGGCATTCATGCACAATAATATGCTGCTTGCTTTTATATTGCTTTCTCTCACTTCATTTGTAATCATTACACTTATCTTAACTTAATATCTGTTGTAGTATGTTTTATATACTCTGCACTTGGACAGTTTATTATTAAACCATATAAAACTCTAGGTCAGATTTCTTGCATGAGCCCTCTTTGGTGATAGGGTGAAGGGAACCCAGTGCTTAACTTGAGCCGGTTGTTTCTGGTGCTCTATACCGGCACTTAATTGTCAACACAGGCGCTTTGACAGTCTACCATAAGGTGGTGCTGTCTGAGATGATGGAAACAACAGTCAATAAACTGAACTGAGGTGGCGAAGTGAGCTAAAGATAAAGAATGATGATGGATTCAACCCAGATCTGTGACTGGGGGTGAGTGTCTGAAAGGTTTCAGCGCTCCGTCCATCATTTCCTTGTGTCTGCTTTGTTTGCCCTAAGTTGGCAGGGTATGCCCAGACGTGGGTCCCTTGCTCACTTTGCCACTGGATTCAAGCAGGCCTGGCTGATGAGGGCTGTTAGCCCAAAGCCGGTCCCAGGATGCTTGTTTCCGGTCCAGGGAAGAATTGGCTTGGCAGTTCGGGCTGGACTGTTCCCATAAGGCACAGGGTCAAGACTGATTTGCATATAGCTGTGTCTGAACTGGGGTGGCGAAGTGAGCTAAAGAACGATGATGGATTCAACCCAGATCTGTGACTGGGGGTGAGGGCCTGAAAAGTTTCAGCGCTCCATCCAACATCTCCTTGTGTTTGCTTTGTTCGCCGTAAGTTGACAGTGTATGCCCAGATGTGGGTCCCTTGCTCACTTTGCCACTGGATTCAAGCTAGACTGGCTGATGAGGGCTGTTAGCCCAAAACCGGTCCCAGGATGCTTGTTTCCGGTCCAGGAAAGACATGGCTTGGCAGTTCGGGCTGGACTGTTCCCATGAGGCACAGGGTCAAGACTGATTTGCATAAAGCTGTGTCTCAACTGGGGTGGCGAAGTGAGCTAAAGAATGATGATGGATTGAACCCAGATCTGTGATTGGGGGTGAGTGTCTGAAAAGTTTCAGCGCTCCGTCCGTCATCTCCTTGTGTTTGCCTTATAAATTAGGTTATCTTGGTGAAAAACTCTATCTCGTTAGCCGAACCTGCACCAAGGGAAGCATCGCATAACTAATGTTTTTTTTAAAGCAAAAGGAAAAAAAAGAAGATGTGTTTTTACTTCTTTTCTCCTTCATTGTGGAACAAACGCTCTTTAAAATTCAGAGAGGCCTGTCATGTGTTTCCTTCATGGCCCATAGTAGTTTTCCCTTTGTTAGCCTAATTGTGCACATTGTAGGCCACATTTTCTTTTGCACACTTTACTATGTAAATACGCTTTCTTTTGTGCCACATTGTATTTTCACACAGAACCTGCGTATGTTTTCGTGTTCTGTTATTTTCCTGGGATTTAGTCTGAACACCATGGACAAGGTCAAACAACAATGCCCCTTGTTATTCTCTCTGGTCAGGCACTAGCACCTGGACATAACAAGAGAATGCAGCTGCTGTTTATGAGCACACATATTGTCATATAACTGAGCACAGGAGTCTAAGAAGACACATTAAGCAACGGTTCTGAGGCAATATTGCTATGTCAGCTGAGATGTAGACCGTCCATCTATGAATGCTAAGGTACGGGGTCTGCCATTAATCCCAGAGATCTTTGATATGTGATCATTTAGCTTCAGTAGAATGGGAGGGGGTTTAGACTAATCTGTCTTATAACATGACAGGGCTTTTAATGGTGCATGGTTTATTACCCATGCTAACAGTACTTTTGGTTTGCATCTGATTTCTAATTCTGGTACGAAAACTGCATTTTAGAGCACAATAGTTTAAATAAATATTCTAAACTTCCTTTGTGTCTCTTGGTCATCCTATTGTGGACAAGTACAAGTGAAAGAGCAAAAGGGTGTGTCCTGTTACTGCGATCCCTGAGAAGGTCGAGAGTGTTGTATTTTGGGGTGCCAATTCACTTGTTTCTCTGGTAAGCTAAGGCGAGCAAGTAGGACACTATAGCTAGTCGGACTCAATGATACTGAGGTGGTATGATGACTCAGTCCCTACAATCCGATGGTCTATGATCACAAGCTTAGTTCTGTTCCTGAGCAAAAGCCCCGCAACATGGCGCTGCCACGTTTTGGCCTGGTACTTACTTGCGAGAACCCTAAGTAGTGTTTGTGCTTATCCACAACACACTCTTACATTTATTGGAGATGTTTATGGTGTTAGGGATATATCCTCCACAGTTTTTTTGACACACCTAGTTCTGTAGGTTTTCAAGTTTGAATATTAAAAGGTTTACACTCTGTGTGTGCTATGCTTTAAATTCATCACTAATTAGTTATGGGGCAGCCCAATGATTTTGCGGTTAACTGTCATCCGGCAGTAACTCAACATTTGATACAACATGGAGTCCCTAATGCGGGAGCTCCTGAGAGTTACGTTATTGAAGCGGATGCAGCTTTGAAGTTTTCTATTTCTGGGTCACGTTTCTGGCTGTGGACAATAATGATAATACTTTTCATGAACATACAATGCCCCAAGCACCTGCTGCAAATCACCCAAATGCACTTGTTGAAATTCCTCATATATTCTGGGAACACCAAGCTTGGTTTAATGACATTCTTCCACATGTTCCTGGGCCAGTTCAAATGAGTCCTTTCAGAAATGAGGGGGCTACCTGGCCAGAATTAGCTGGGTATACTCCATAACCGGATTTATCAAATTTGAATCTCATGCAAACCCAGGGTTTGTACAATGTTCTCTGTGTCTTATACAGACGACTAACGCAATTCTTTTCGCATACGTTACTGGCTGGTCCAGCCAGACTTGGCCTGCAAGTGCAAGCCCAGTTGCCTGCAGCACTTGTAATTTGTCCTGTAATTGTTCATTCAGTTATGGGCAAACAACTCTCTAGTTAGAAATACCCTCTTGGATAGCCCAAAAAAAATCTATCAACTTGAACTTGTGTTTCCCCTTACGTGACCACAAGCCAAGCACAGGATGTTAACTATGTGCTTACCCACTGGACTGGTTCCTACTCTAGCTGACTGCATCACCTGGGGGACTATTTTTGCCACGGTATACACTCTTTGTCATGGCAGTCCCCCAATGGACATTCTATAGAACGTCCTTAAACAAATACTGAATGAGCATTGGCAGGACCGGCCCTTGATTTGGGGACGAAACTTATGGGTAATTTTCCCGCCATCTCCGAAATGATTCTGTCTAATGTCTTTGGCTATATGCAAACGACTTGCTGCAATGGCAGTTACCGACCGTGAACACGAGTTGCCTGTCATTATTGCTAATGTATATACATATTTAGGATGTAATAGTTTAGGAACCAGACCATCAGTACCACCACTTGGCACGCCTAGCTCTGACAAGGATTCCAAACCAGCCTGTGATTTTGCTAAAAAACCATGGGATAAATCTAAACAACAGCCACAGAAAGATACAAAATGTTGAGGTTCTCCACTACCAGAGTCTTATGAAAGATAATACGATTTTTTGTGATTGCACTAAAATAAAAACTCCAGTCAGGTTCCTGAAACATGTTCTCATCGTTCCTTTCTGAAATCATCTGACCAGCAGTGTTACAGAGGAGGACGATCTGACTGCAGACAAGAAGAGTATGTGAAACCAAAAAGGGAGATACAATGCTTGCCTGACATGAAGTTTAAGAAGAAGGACAGACCTCCTCCTATAAACCACCTTTTCAAAAAAAGAGAGTTGCGACATTAACTGCTAAATATGCCATAGACGATGACAACCCTCCTCCTGAAAAGGAGTTGGGCGGTGACTCTCCTCGACTGTAAGGCTAAAGTCACCATACTATGCCAGAATCTCCACAATTTTCTGGTAGTGAAAGCAACTGAAACATTTACTAAGGTTTAATACGTGGACACCAACGTAGCCTCTCCAGACAGAGAGGTGACATTAAACGTACCATTAAAGCAATATTATTGGATATTTAACTACAACTTATGACATTCTGTTGGTGGAGGTCAATTGGTCTCCACCTTTTGTTCTTGCATGCCCCCAGGGTGAGGATGTCATTCTCCCTTCATTCTCCCACCTCGTCCCTGACACAGTCAAACTTGCTTATGCATCTGAATGGGACTTTGCATTGTTCCCTGTGCTTTGTCATAACCATACTGGTTGGGATAAGGATTCACCTAATCATATGATTCCTATGCGGTCCACACCTCAGGTACAACCGCAATATCCTATTAAACATGTTGCACAAGCACCTGTTAAAGAGATTCTTTCTCAACTGGAGTACCAGGGAGTATTTGAACCTTGTAATTCTCAAATGAATAATCCTCTTTTTCCTGTTGTGAAACCGGATCATTCATATCGCATTGTCTTAGATTATTGTAATTTGAACCGTCATACAAGCACATTTGTGGTGCAAAATACCCTCAGTGTGGCATTTATCAATAATGTGGTCCGCAAAAAATATAAAACGACTATGTATATTTTTTATGTTTTTTTCAGTCACAAATTGGCTCCCGAGAGTGGTCTGCCTTTAGCGCCTTAAGCTTTCAAATGCGCTATGCCCGATTTCCTATAGGCTATAAGAACAGTCCGGGACTATGTAGCGGCCCGAATTGTGTTGATTCTTCATTAAATAGACCCTGATGCTCTGTCCTATGTAGATAATATCTACCTGACTGACAATGAATTAATCCCCCATCTAGCAAGAGTTGATTGTGTAATACTGCGATTTGGAGAACTTGGCTACAAGATTTATTTAAAAAATTTGAATATAGCTTTTCTGAGTGTCCTCTTCTTTGGATATGAACTTACCATTGAGGAAAAGAGTCTAGTCACTCCCTTTCTTGAAACGTGCGCCATCGTAGCCTCCACGCACCCTTAAAAAGTTGCAGTCCCTGCTAGGATTTTAAAATGTTGGCCGAACATACATACCTGATTCTGCACAATGTATTAAATCACTTTATGGAAGAATCAAAGAGAGAGAGAGGAAGGGCAGAGGGGTGTGTCCTCTTCCCCAGATTGACAATAAATGCAACAATGTGGACGGACCCACTAATGAATTCTTTAGTTGTACTGAATCAGTGCCAATCACCGGAGCACAAAAATCCAGTGGATTTGTAAGAACTCTTACCCATCAACCTAATTAGTGGCATCCTTTATCATCGGGTTCCCAGCTGGGCAGCCGAGTGCAACCCAACTGTGCTTCAACGTCTGAGTTACAGCAGAGCTTTTTTTTTTTATTTGGCAGTGTGGTGTGTGCTCAGAAAGTGGTGAGGTTGAAAATGTCTCTAGGATGCCCAACCGGAAAAAGATTTATTCATAGGGTCCTAGGACACATTTCAATACAAGGCAGGGATATAATGAAGATGAAAAAATGGGTCTTCAATATCCCCTAAGTACTGGTCGACATGTTTCAGCCTCAACAATAGTAATGAGGATTTCTTCAGGACCAAAGAACGTGATCTGTGATGTGGCTACAAAAGTAGAGATAGCCACGTGATTTAGTGAATTCATTACAGCACACACACTGAGGTGTGCTGTGCGTGTGGTGGTGTAGCCGTACTTATGAACCCACCGACTGGTTGAAATCTGTAAGAGTAAAACATACAACGTAAAGGACATACACAACATGTAAAGAACCATTACCATGACTCTTTGTTTGGCTTCATTATCCTTACGCACGTAATGTGCTCACTGAAATATTCTGATGCACTTTGTGAGTCGGAATTTAGGGTGAATTTACATCCCCTCAATCATGCATAGACATCCTACAGACACACATTTTAAAGAAAATGTCATGCATGGTGGTGGGGGCCAGCATGCATGTCTCTAGGTGAGTAAGCTCCTTGCATTGTCACAAGTATGCACGGTCACGGAAGAGCCCAAAAATGTGTGAACTGGTGAGCGGCGGTAAATTCCTAGTAATAGCCAGTACATTTAATATATATAGACTAATTATGTCTGAATATGAGCATATTCATATTTAAGGAGTGCTTGTATTATTATCAATATGCTAAGATAGAAAGGATTCCTAATGTCTCAGAGAGTATCAGCGTGATAAGACAGAGATACCCAACATCAGCTGTGCAAAATAAGAATGAAAATATCTTACACCAGCTGTGAAAATTAAAAGATCAAATGGATCCTGGAAGAGGGGGTCTCCTGTAGTCAAACACTGTAAAAACAGAAGTGAGGCAAGTGAAAATGTAGCGGTCTACCTAGGAGGCCTGCTTGAGGCAGATCAATAAATGCCCTTGGTCCAAAGTGCATGGTTACTTACTTTGTCAATGATAACCATCCGCCTTTTAAACCTACTTCGGTCTTTTCGGGATCCCGCCGATAACTGCCATTGGTGGAGGCGAAGTTTATAACGATACCCGGTGCTAGACTGGGGCGTGGAAGCGTAGCATGATGCTAGGAAGGGGAGTGGTAGCGTTACATGACGTTGTCACATGATCGTGAAGACTGTGGTTGTATACACAAGTGGAGTGCTACCCTCACTAAATGGCGTGCTACATGAGGAAGACTTGTTCGTGTGTGTAACTGAACAATAAAGATCTAGCCGAAAAAAAACATGACATCAACAACAGATGCCCTGTATTACTGGTGGCCAATTTCGCGAGTAGTGTGAAAGTAAAACAAGTAGGGCAGTAGTCCCATTAAAAGCACAGGTTACGGACTGTGGATGCACTAAGGGATAGTGTTAGGTGTCGCATGTCCGGTATAGGGTAACATGTCACATAGTTTTGGGATGTTGGTGAGTTATGCATTGCAGAGAGTCTAATAGAGCGGGCGTAAAGTGTATTATGCAGAGTCATTATAGTGAATTAGTTTATGTGAAGATGTGGGGGGGGTTGTGCCACCACTTTTTAAAACAGTTCTGATAGAGAATACATTGTTCTTTGCTGCTGGCAGTGAATTATGCAGAATGCGAGAAAAATATGAAAACACTGTGTTGTTCTCGTGGTGACCCATATGCCATCGTCTATCTATTGTGGTATGTTGAGTGGATTCCATGGGATGTTATAATTCAGTCCTTAGTGTGTGTAGCTAAACGGTAGACCCAACGTTGCTCCTTCTCGTGAAGGCGACTGTAGGTTGGTGGAACCCATATCCAATTGTTCGATTAGCACCCACCTCATGTCATTCGTGGTATGGCCATGTTCAAGGAAATGATCCGTCATTTTTGTTGTGTTACGCTTGTAAAGGATGTTGCTCTTGTGTTCACATATCCAAATTTTTCTTTTACAGCTTGTCATCCCAACGTACCGGAGTCCGCAAGGACAAGTAATCAGGTAGATGACGTTGCATGAATTGTAGTTTGTATGCTCTTTGATCTGCCAAGTACTCGAGGGTTCCAAGTCCAGGGATCTGGTAGGTTTTGTAAGGTGGCACACCCTGAAATTACCACACGTAAATTGGCCAGTCACGTTATGGAGTTCCCAGGCATTTAACAATGTACTTGCCGGGTTTGTTTGATGTTGTGCGCTTGTGAACACCAAGCTGCCTTTCAAGCTTCTAGCTCTTCTGAATGAAAACAGTGGTTTGTCCCAATTAAGTTTGCCACTTTTATTCTCCAATTTTTAAAAATGATTTGTACCACTCTGTTGGAGATGGATATATAGTTGGTCATGCACGTCAGTAGTATGGTAGTTGGTGTCCGTTCTGTTTGCTCAAGTAAGTCTTCGCGGATTTGATTTCTGGCTCGTTTTTGGGATTTTTTCGTGATTCTGACAGGGTACCCACAGACTTTTGTTGTAAATGAAGCTACTTGCTCTTTGTAGTCTCTGGTATTACTGCAATTTCTGCGCAATCTGAGGTATTGTCCATATGGCAAATTCTCTCGCAGGGGTCTGGGATGAAAACTTTCAAATTGTAGGAGAGAGTTTCTTGCAGTGGGTTTAAAGTGTTGTAGTTGTAAGATGCCCTGCTTCAGCTGTGATGTCTAGATCTAGAAAGATAATGCTGTTATTGCTTACATTGGGGGTAAACTTGAGGTTTGGGTCACGGCTGTTGATCCACCCCAACAAAGATTGTAATGCATCTTCCAGGCCTTCCCATATTAGGAATACATCATCGATATACCTCTTGTAAAATGTAATGTTTGTTGAGAAAGGCATTTCGGGTTGAGGAGATACATTTTCTCAAAATTGTACACATACAGCCCAGCCACACTAGGGGTGAATCTGGTGCCCATGGATGTACCCTATGTTTGTAGAAATATGTCTCCCTCAATTTCAAAGTTAATGTCTGCCATTTCTGCACATTGGAGCACAAAAGATTTGGGAGTGTTGTAGTCCCGGGATATTGTGTCAAGTGATGATCTGAGCACTTGTAGTGTGTTGTCTAGTGGGAGCCTTGTATATAGACTCTCTATATTCAGACTAACCAAAAAAAGAGGTGCCCGGATTAAAAGTGAGGGTCTGTAAATGTCCCAGTAGATCTTTCGTGTCTTTGAGGTATGTTGGTGTTGTTTGTACAATTGGTTGTAGGTAGAAGTCACAAAAGCTTGAGGGGGGTTCTAATAATGCCTGAAACTATCGAGCGGCCAGGGAAGGATGCTTATTTTTGTGAATGGTGTAGGAATACGGGATCTTTGCTACACGCGAGGTAAAAAACTGAGCCTCCTGTTTGCTGATATTGCCTCTGGATTCCGTATCTTCTACTAAGGTTCTTATTCTAGCTTTCAGATCCTCACTTCAATCTTGCTCCAACTTTCTGTAGTTTTTTGTGTCTCCAGGTAGTTTTCTGCATTCCGCTTGGTAATCGTCCTTATTTTGTAGTACTATGCCTCCACCTTTATCTGCCAGTTTGATGATGATTTGGTCATTGAATCTCAAGGCACATATGGCATCAAATTCTGAGCTACTTGTGTTTTTGAATAATGGTTTTTCTTTGGTTTCTTCAATGTCTTTGAAGATGGCTTGTTCGACTGGTATGGTATGTGGAGGAGGGATAAAAGAGGATTTAAGTTTAAGTTTAGTATCCCCTTGTCCTTCTCTCTGATCTTTTATTGGTTGGTTTTCGAATTATGCTTTGAGTTTCAGTTTGAGGAAGAATTCGGCCAGCTCGCAATGTAGTTTAAATTTGTCAAGTCTCACTCTGGGTACGAAACCTAATCCTTTGTTCAGGACTTTCTCCTCAGCCTCGGTCAGAGTGTGTGATGAAAGGTTGGTGACTAAATTCTGTGGGGGCTGAGTCCTGCTTTCTGCTCCTTGGATTTGCTGCATGTGTGGGCCCCTTGATTCTGGTCTTCCTCCCAGTGAACTTGGCTTTGTCTCTGTCTCCTGCCGCGGCCTCTTCGGCCACTTCCTAAAAAAGGAAACCTTGGATTGGTGGTGATATATGGCATTTGTGGCTGGGTGAACGGTGGGTTCCACCCATAAATCATGTGAGGGTTCACTTGAAGGTATCGATTGGGGGAGTGCATTGGGCCTCCTTGGGGTATTTGGAGCCATGGTTGGTGCCAGTTGACATTGTCACCTCTTCCCCTTTGTTTGTTACGGTAACTTCCTCCACTGGAACTACTGCTTACTGATGAATCATCGTCAGAGGAACCCGACAAGCCTGGGCTTGTAGTCTTCATTTGCATAAGGATAGGTTTTGAATTTTTGAATTTCTTTAGCTGCTTTTGAAATTTTTGAATTTTGGATTGAGTTAGATCCTCCTTATAGTCAGCCATCTCTTTGTTGACTTCATCAAGTCCTTTTTTGAAAGATGTCAAGGTGGTTTTGAAGTGATTTTCTGTGGCCTGTATATCGATGTGGATTGCATCGGACAGTCTTTTCGCTGTCTGGATAATTAAAATAATCCAGTCTCTGGTGCAGTGCCAGGCTATTTGTGCCCAGTCTTTCCGAAAACCTGCGTTATCTAAGAAAATTCGAGGGGCGTTCGTAACAATCAACCCTTTAGGGGCAGAGTTGTTCCTTAAATATTCAGTAAGGATCACACCGTGTAAGATGATTCTAATGCGCCTTTTTTTCTTTTCAGTGAGATTTCTCCAATCTGTGCTTTGCACCATAGTTTGACCAACATTTAGATCAGCCATCAGTGGCGGGGCCGAGAGGATGTTGTTTACGTCTAAATACCATAATCAAGGGGCCCACACACGCAGCAAATCCAAGGAGCAGCAAGCGGAACCCAGCACCCACAGAATTTAGCCTCCACATACCATACCAGTCGAGCTTGCGGCATTCGAACAAGCCATCATCAAAAAAATCGAAGAAACTAAAGAAGAACCACTATTCAAAAACACAAGTAGCGAAGAATTTGATGCCATACGTGCCTTGAGATCCAATGACCAAATCATCATCAAACCGGCAGATTAAGGTGAAGGCACAGTACTACAAAATAAGGACGATTACCGAGCGGAATGCAGAAAACTACTTGGAGACACAAAAAACTACAGACGGTTTGAGCAAGATCGAAGTGAGGATCTGAAAGCTAGAATAAAAACCATAGTAGAAGATACAGAATCCAAAGGGAATATCAGCAAACAGGAGGCTCAGTGTTTGATCCCGTATTTCTACACCATCCCTAAAATTCACAAAAATAGGCATCCCTCCCCTGGCCGCCCGATAGTTTTGGGCATTGGCTCATTATTAGAACCCCTCTCAAGCTTTTGTGACTTCTACCTAAACCAATTGTACAAACAACACCAACATACCTCAAAGACACAAAAAATCTATTGGGATATTTGTAGACCCTCACTTTTAATCCGGACACCTCTTTTTTGGTTAGTCTGGATATAGAGAGTCTATATACAAGCCTCCCACAAGACGACACACTACAAGTGCTCAGATCATCCCTTGAGATAATATCCTGGGACTACAGCACTCCCAAATCTTTTGTGCTCCAATGTGCAGAAATGGCAGTGAAGGATAATTACGTTGAACTTGAGGTCGATATATTTCTACAAACATACGGTACATCCATGGGAAGCAGATTCACCCCTAGTGTGACGGGACTGTATGTGTAGAATTTTGTGAAAATTCATCTCCTCAACCCTGAAATGCCTTTCTCAAGAAACATTATATTTTATAAGAGGTATATTGATGATGTTTTCCTAATATGGGAAGCCATGGAAGGTGCATTACAATCTTTCTTGGGGTGGATCAACGGCTGTGACCCAAACCTCAAGTTTATCCACAATGTAAGCAATAACAACATTACCTTTCTAGAGCTAGACATCACAGTTGAAGGAGGGCATCTTACAACTAAAACACACTTCAAACCCACTGCAAGAAACTCTCTCCTACGATTCATGAGTTTTCATTCCAGACCCCTGCGAGAGAATTTGCCATATGGACAATACCTCAGATTGTGCAGAAATTGCAGTAATATCAGAGAGTACAAAAAACAAGCAGCTTCATTGACAGCCAAGCTCAAAGTCCCTGGGTCCCCTGACACAATCACGAAATAAGCCCCAAAACGAGCCAGAAATCAAAACCGCGAAGGCTTACTTGAACAAACACAACGGACACCAAATACCATACCACTGACGTGCGTGACCACCTATAATTCCCTCTCTAACAGAGTGGCACCAATCATTAAAATAAATTGGAGAATACTCACAAGTTGCAAACTTAATTGGGACAAACCACTGTTTTCATACAGAAGAGCTAGAAGCTTAAAAGACAGCTTGGTGGTCACAAGCGCACAACATCAAACAAACCCAGCAAGTACAGTGTTAAATGCCTTGGGACTCCCTAACCTGACTGGCCATTTTCCGTGTGGCAATTGCAGCGTGTGCCACCTTACAAAACCTACCAAATCCCTGGATTTTGAACCTGCGAGTACTTGACAGATCAAAAGCATACAAACTGCAATTCTTGCAACGTCATCTACCTGATTACTTGTCCTTGCGGTCTCCGGTACGTGGGGTCAACAAGCCATAAAATAAAAATTTGAATATGTGAACACAGGAGCAACATCCATTGCAAGCGTAACACAACAAAAATTACAGATCATTTCCTTGAACTTGGCCATACCATGAATGACATGAGATGGGTGGTAATTGAACAATTGGATAAGAGCACCACCAGCCTACAGAGTCACCTTCACGAGAAGGAGCAACGTTGGGTCTACCGTTTAGCTACACACACCAACGGACTGAATGATAACATCCCATGGAATTCACTCAACAGACCACAATAGATAGCTGCATAGAACAATGTATTCACTATCAGAACTGTTTTAAAAAGTGGTGGCACAACCCCCACTTCTTCACATAAATGAATTCCCTGTAATGACTCTGTATAATACACTTTATGCCCCACACTATTAGACTCTCTGCAATGCATAAGTTACCAACATTCCAATACTAGGTTACATGTTACCCTATACCAGACATATGGTACCTAGCACTATCCCTTAGTGCATTCACAGTCCATAACCTTCGCTTTTAATGGGACTACTACCCCACTTATTTTACTTTCACACTACTCGTGATTGGCCACCAGTAATACAGGGCATCTGCTGTTGGCGTCATGTTTTTTTGGGCTAGATATTTATTGTTCAGTTACACACATAAACAAGTCTTCCTCACGTAGCATGCCATGTTAGTGAGGTTAGCACTCCAGTAGTGTATACAGCCACAGACCCCATGATCGCGTGACAACGTCACATAACGCAACCACGCCCCTTCCTATCGTCATGCTATGCTGCCACGCCCCAGTCTAGCACCGGGTATCGCTATAAACTTCGCCTCCACCGATGGCAGTATCCGGCGGGATCCTGAGAAAACTGAAGTAGGTTTAAAAGGTGGGGGGTCATCCTTGACAAAGTAAGTAACCATGCACTTTGCAGCAAAGGCATTTATCGATCAGCCTCAAGCAGGTCTCCTAGGTAGACCGCTACATTTTCACTTGCCTCACTTCTGTTTTTACAGTGTTTGACTACAGGAGACCCCCTCTTCCAGGATCCATTTGATCTTTTAATTTTCACAGCTGGTGTAAGATATTTTCATTCTGATTTTGTGCAGCTGATGTTAGGTATCTCTGTCGTATCGCGCTGATACTCTCTGTCACATTAGGAACCCTTTCTATCTTAACATATTGATAATATTTGAAAATTAAACAACAGAGCACAGCACAATGAACAGTTACAAATGACTATTACGTCAATAGACAATTTTAATCTCACAATTAATAATCAAAAAACAAGTAATAGGGCACAGTCTTGACCAAGAGTGTATCAATTCTTGATAAGTTGACACGTTGATGAAGCAAACACACAGCTGACACGTGTTTTGTCGTTAGATGACTTTCTCAAGGATTAAAATCAGTATCCAAATAAAGAAAGCGCAATCAAGCATGAACACCCTTACCTTCAGTTTAAGAGGGGTTCAGAGATAATACTCCATTACATAATTATCCATACAACACGAAGTTCAGCGTTAGGTCACTCCTACCGGAAGCAGAATCAGGCGGCTTGTTCTAATAGACAAGTGGAGGCCATATAATAAACCTCCAAGAAGAAAAGACGTCTTCGATGATAGTCGGTATACGTGTAGTTCCTTGCTCGTGGTCAGTAAAGTGATAATAACATAAGCACTCGTTAAATATACATGCGCTCATATTCAGACATAATTAGTCTTATGTTAAATATACTGGCTATTACCAGGAATTAGCCAGCGCTCACCAGTTCACACAGTTTTTGGTTCTTCCGTGACCATGCATACTTGTGACTACGCAAGGAGCTCACTCATCTAGAGACATGCATGCTGGCACCCACCACCATGCATGATCTTTTGCTTAAAATGTGTGTCTGTAGGATGTCTACGTATGATTGAGGGGATGTAAATACACTCTAAATTCTGACTCACGAAGTGCACCAGAATATTTCAGTGAGCACATTACGTGCGTAAGGATAATGAAGCCAAGCAATGAGTGATGGTAATGGTTCTTTACATGTTGTGCATGTCCTTTACGTTGTATGTTTTACTCTTACAGATTTCAACCAGTCACTGGGTCCGTAAGTACGGCTACACCACCACATGCACAGCACACCATAGTGTGTGTGCTGTAATTAATTCACAAATTCACGTGGCTATCTCCACTTTTGTAGGCTCATCACAGTTCACGTTTTTTGGTCCTGAACAAAACATCATTACTATTGTGGAGGCTGAAACATGTCGACTAGTTTTCAGGGGATATTGAAGACCCATTTTTTTCATCTTCATTATATCCCCGCCTTGTGTTTAAACGTGTACTAGGACCCTATGAATAAATCCTTTCCTGGTTGGGCATCCTAGAATTTTTTTTATCCTCACCACTTTTTGAGCACACACCACACTGCCAAATAAAAAAACCCGCTCCGCTGTAACTCAGGCGTTGAAGCACAGCTGGGTAGCACTCGGCAGCCCAGCTTGGAACCCGATGAGGAAGCATGCCACCAACTAGGTTGGTGGGTGTGGGTTCTTTTTACAAATCCACTGGCTTTTTGTGTGCCAGTGCTTGGCACTGTGTCGGAACAACTAAAGGATTCATTAGTGGGTCTGTCCACGTTGTTGCATTTAAATCACTTTATGCCATAATACGCCCAGATTTTTCTGCTTTATCTTGGATGTCGGAACACACTGAAACTCTTAGATCTTTACAATCTGACTTTAAACTAGGCCTGGGCAAAATTTCCGTTCCGTTCGCTGAATTTGCGATAATTTGGCATTTCCGCGTTCCGCGGAGAGCACGGAAATGTCAAAATTTCCACATTCCGCAGCTTTGCGATAATTTGGTTCTTGCTCGCGCTGTAAAATAATACATTCTCGCGCGCGCGCGATCGCCTTACCTGAATCCCCGCGTTCGCCGACAAGTTTTCCCGATCCGGTCGCGTTCTCCATGAGATGTTGTATTGTTTTAGCCATTTGCGCTGTCTCGCAACAGTTCGCGTCCGCAGTGACGTCATGCGTCGCGCGATCACGTCTTTTTTCTCGCGATCATGCACCGCGAGACAACTGAAAACAAGATGGCCGCGCCCGCGAGCAACCTCAGGGGTAAGTTAGCGACCCGCAACCATGCAAAAAATATCGCGAACGGGCGGGAAAAAAACTTCTGCATCTTCGCGATATTTCCGCTTGTTTGCGGAGATTTTTAACATTTTCGCGATAATTTGCGAAAGTCGCTTTCGCAAATTCCGCCCACCCCTACTTTAAACAAGCCACTTACATACGCGTGTCAATACCACAAATTTAGACATCTGCAGTTTGCCGGTTGTGGTTGGATTTACATATGTCACCTTTAACTAATGTAAAACTGTATCAATAGCAGAAAAAATACATTTATATTCCACTGCAGAAATGCATTTTGCTTCCATTTAATTTTTTTTTACTGCGGTGCAGAAGGCCATCCTTACAGAACAGCCAATTGCTCAAGGGAAACGCATTATTGTCATTTCTCCAGTGCTAGCCTTAGAGACTGTCAACAAGGCAAGTGTTCCCAATGCAAAAGCCCTCCATCCTCAAAGGATTCAATGGGCTAAGTCCTTATCAGCAGTGGAAGTGGATTTTGTCTTTGACCCCTCCTTGCAAACACAATACATTTTGCAAAATGAGCATGCTTATCCTCTACCTTCTTCAGTTCTGCCTCTTGATCAATACAAATACATAATTTATACTGACGGTTGCACACAACCTGTTATAGGTTCTGAGCAGCAGTATTCTTCCTCATGCCCCATCGTTATTGGTACTATGTGGGATGGTGTTTTACACCCCCAAACAACTCGCACACAGTCCCTAGGAGACCGCACTGTGCAGTTGACTGAACTGAAGGCTTTACTTCTTGCATATGAAAATACGGATCCTACATTTTCCACACTCATTATGTGTGATTCGTATTATTATGTATAATCTTTTATTGATAATTTACATTTGAGGGGTAGCACAATCAAGCACAAACTGATTTGGGTTAAAGCAGCAGATCTTAAGAATAAGTTGTCACAGACTCATGTTATACATACATTGAGTCATCAACGTGTTGGAGCACACACTGTAGGTAATTCTCTAGCTGATGAAGCAGCCAAATCTACAGTACCCACAGCTAAAATAGCAGCAGTAACATGCTCTAAAACTCATATTGATAATGATATCATGGCTGCCTAAATGCATTTAAAAATGGCACCCCTTTACCGAAGGGCTTTCCTTCTAAATATTCTCAGCATTTAAATGACCAGAATGTTCCTTTTGCAACTAGTCCTGGAATTGGTGATCATGTGATCCCCAACGCAGAACACAGACATGATTTAATTTAAGCCACACATGAAGGAGTAGCTTCTGCTCACAAGGAAGTGGCTGTCACTAATTCGCTCTTGCAACTACGTTATTGGTGACAGGGCTTATACCAGCAGATTAAGAAATATGTCCTCTGTTGCGATATCTGTCAGCAGGTCAAAAGTTCCACTGTATCTCGATCCCCATAGACACAGCTGTTTATTTCCATCAAGCCTTTTGGCTGTATTTACTTAGATCAGTGTGGTCCACTGATTTCAAATGCTGTGTTTGAATTTATTTTGGTTGCAGTTTATTCTTGCTCTAGATTCCTCTGGGTCAGGCTACAGAGCTTGGCTGTCACTCCATTTGTTATTAATGAACTGCAGGTCTTCATCAGGACTTATGCCTGTTGTGTATTCCACTCGGACCAAGGTCCGGCTTTCACTTCTAACGAGTACCGTAATGCGATGAAGTCCATGGGTGTACAAGTGCATTATCCTTTTCCATAAAGGCTTGAGGGCAATTTTGTAGTGGAAAGAATGAACCGTCACTTAAAGCAGTCCTTAACGGCAAGGGTATTAGGTACAGGCTGTAGCTGGTTGAACAATCTGTCAGGACTGTCAGGCCGTATTTAACTTACAAGCGTCTTGTGAGGAAAAAACCCTCTCAACTCCTACATCTAAGTTCAAGGCAGAAAACCGATTACATCCAAAATGGCTGCAGGGTTGGTCGCGTGAATAGCAGGTTAGCGTTCTAGTGTCCTTTTTTCCAATCAGTGAGATCCAGGTGTCAAGTCTGAGGAGCGGCGCACTTCACCGAAGTTACCTGAGGAGAGAAGACTGAAATCTGTGAGCGACGCGTAGTTTGTGAGGGAAGATTTTTTGTCGCGTTATTCTTAGTTGTTGCTATACCACGGAGTTTGCGGAGACATAGCGACTCAAGTAAGACCGTAAAAAATTGTGAGACAATATTTGAAGGTGTTAGCGAAATTCTGGATATGGTGCTCAATTTCCTAGCAAGAGCACTGTACTAGATGTAAATAGACCGATAAGAAGATTGTCAGCACAGCGATAGAAATAACTGTTTTCCTGACTGTAAATAGTAAAATATTGTAAATATTAAAATAAATAACAAGGCAAAAGGGTACTAAGGTGTGGAGACAAAAGAAGCGAACATTAGGAGTGGAGTTAATATTCCCCAAGTAAGAGATTAACGGAGAGCAGGAAGAGATCAGCGCTAAGGCTTACCAAGGGAAAACTCCAACCACATAAAGAAAATAGCGTGAGCAATCAGCGAAAGAAATTCCACTTACCTTAGAGAATCCAGTTCAAGGCATCCTTCAGGATATAGCTGGTGAGGAACACTGTGGGACAAGACAAGAAATAAAGAGTAGTAAATGCAAGGTAACAAGCTAACACATGTAATGTTTTAGTCTACAGCACCAGAAGGAAGGCAATATTTAAGACACGAAAGAATAACTAGAAGAGAGGCATTGGTCACTCACAGACAGGGTAGGTTTTACAGAATGAAAAGACGTATATGCAAAGGAATAGAATTAAGTTAAGATATCTTTTAAGTTTTATGTAAACATTTATTTTAAGTGCGACAACCAGTCAGCCAGGAGAAAAGCCGAAGATAGATAGACGTCCAGGCTGAAGAAAGAAGAGTTGCTGAGTGACAGTCTCTTCTCTGTCCCATCCCCTTTCCCCCTTTAGGTTTCTTTGGCGACACGTATTTCAAGGCGGTTGCTGGGAAGACCAAGGGAGGCATTGGGAACTTGCGACGTTTTGCTCCTGTGTGTAGAGAAGAGCACAGATCTGACACAATCTCTATGGGGTTCAATAAGCAGTAAATAACTTCCCCAAACATCTCTCTGTGGGTGGACCCCATACAAAGTACTTTTTGGCATCAAAATGTATTTTCCAGACCTTGATAGTGCAGTGCACTTTGATGTAGTTAACCATTGTGCTGTCTTACAGGACCTACAAAAGTTCTGTAATGCTTAATCTCAAGAACACTTGCCTGCGTCTCTCTTTTCAAGAACTGAAAATCAATTTCCTATCTCTAGTTGGCTCCCAAAAATTGGGGATCTCATTAAAGAAAAGGTGGCAACCAAAAACAAATTCAGCCCAAGTTACTGTGCTCCTGTTCAAGTCCTTGGTGTCCAAGGTACACAAACTGTGATTCTGCCAACACTTCTGGGATGTAAAGACAAAAATGTTGGCTCAATTGCACATGTCAATCTACACCATGAGGTCAATTCTCCATAGTATGTGATGAAGTATGCATACCCTTCCACAAAACTTTCCTTTACAGCCAGTGAGCACCACTGATGCTGATTTTCCCCGGCTGGGGAAGGGGGAGGCTGAGACCTCTATCAATAATTAAACTGACACAATTCCTGTTTCTACTATTATGTCTTCTAGAATGGATGTCCTTTATACAGATCCCCCATTGGCGAATTCTTCTGAATTGGATTTTTCGGGTCCTACTGCTGAGTTACAGCCTCCTTTTTTTTGAGTACCTCCGGGTAGTATATGGATCAAGATGATTTTTCTTCAGACAGTTCTTCTGTGTTGCATTCACCTCCAGCATGGATTTGTGTTTTTATTTCATGGTTAAAACGCACCTATCTGGTCCTGACTTGGATCTATGTCTGGATTGTACTTTCCTTGTTTTTTTTATTCATGCAGATTGGATTTGCAACTGTTTTTTCTTGCTAATCAATGGCCATTACCTTCCGGAATGTTCAACTACAGAACTGGTCGAAGGGGAGTTGGCTCCCCATTCTTCATTTCATAAACTGAAAAGAGACATGTCCCTCGTTAATATTTCAGTTGTTATAGTGACTGATGGCATGGTTTGTTATAAGGTTCTTTTCTACATATTCGGCCCTACAGAGATCCTGCAGATACCATATGCGTTCAAAGTTTCAATGGGTGATGTGATAGTAGATGGGTTACATCGAGATGATTGGGATGTTGACACTGTAAATTCGTTGCTATCAGAACTAGAGAGTTATACAGTTTTTGATTCAGAAGACCTACATCTTAATTCTGCTAATCATGTCAATATGTTCTGTTATCATCATTATGGCCATCATTTTCTGCAGAACCAGTGGACAGCATCCCCATTTGAACTATGCTCAATAAGAACATTGTCTAACTCCCTCTCAAGGGAGCTCCAAGAAACAAAAAGACAGGTTCACATATTTTACAGGATACAGCACTTCAGACCCCACGCCATATTATTTCAATCTAGCTCCAACCCCACCCAAAAAATACATGCTTACTCATACTAAGCTAATAAATACAGCTTCATTTGACAACCAGGGGCCCTATTCTGTATTGGGCACAGTTTCCCTGTTTGCGCACTTGGCACACCTTAAAACGGTGCACTGGGCACAAACAGAGAAGCCATTCAAATTAAATACAGAGCGGCTTTACTCCTGCCTGCACTTTTAAAGTGGATTAGAGATTCCCTTGCAGGCGGGTGCAGTGAGTGGTGGCACCCACCTGCAATGGGATGTCTGGGGGTCCATATGGCCCCTTTCCCCCCTCCAGAGGGCTGCTATCAGGGGCAAACTGACAGAGCGCCACTTTTTACGTGGCACACGGTCAGTGCGCCTCCTGAGAGCTTATTTACCTCTGTGCCAGCATCTGTAAAAGGGCAGGGAAGCAGATGCAAAGGGATTCCCTCATTTGCATGGGACATGCCCCCATGCAAATTAGGAGAAGCCCTCTTGAGGAAGCCCTGGCGCTGTATGTGCACCAATGCTTTTAGTCTTACAAAAGGGGACGCACAAGCTTCTGCAGCCTCTTCTGTAACACCAAAGTGCCACTGGGACATTCAAACTGGGCAATTCTTCATTCTTGAGTCCTGGCTGGTGGTTGTTGTGGGCAGTAGACACTAACCGTCATGCTCATTTTCTTAATTCCACACCTGGGTTTCAATCAATCATATCTGATATGCACAGTCGGCACATTCTGGTATTATTACCACCTATTCAGTGGGAAAGTTATGTCAACAATGGTTAGAACATTCCACAATGTCTGCAGTGAAACATATTTCTTTCCTGCCTGAATACATGAATTCATCAGATTTTCTATTAGGTCCAAAGTACCCTCGTTCTAAAGGATTTATATATGCTACTTATAATTAAATTTGGAAATTATCCTAAATGGAAGCTGCTGTGCATTTAAGTCAAACTGACCAAGATAATTTGGATAAAGTGCTTGCTGTTGCTTATAATAGTAGTAATACATTGTAATCTAGTATTTACAATCTAAACAATATTGTATCATCTGTTACTTATATTGTGCAAAGTGACATGTTAACATTGTATCATGAGCAAAGTCAGCTTAGATAGAATATGCATTTTAGCTGGATGCTTCAAACACTCAAAAATGGGTGCGTTCCATGGCATAATTTGAATTGTAGCGATTTTTTTCTGCCTTTTAAATTAACGCGCAAACAACAACTGATGGGCATGAAGGACGTAACATATACACTGCTGCATTTTGAGAAGTTAGAACAACTTCCATTCACTATAGCTGAAGCGCCTTCAGTGGTGTGGTTAATAAATGGTGTTATTTCATTGCCTATCTCGACATTTCAATTCACAGCTTGCATGAAACATTTCCCTGTTTGTAGATATGAACCCCTTGGAAGCAGTTTCATACATGAATTATGGTTAATTCCCTTTACTTATTGTTGTGAACATACTAAAAAAGACATTTCTATTACTGGAGAAGAATTTGAATCTACTCTCGGACATTCACTTGTTTGTAAACAGGTTAAAAGTAATGGTGCTAGTAACACTACAGCGCTTAATTTGGATTGTTATTTGAGAAGAATTCTGGTTCCCGCAATTCTCTCCTTCATTGCGGTATTCCCTAAGGGGAGTTATCTAATGCTTAGCGATCAAACCTGTTGCAGAATGTGAGTTGGAGTCTCATATATTTTGTCAGTTTTGCAGTTAGTCACTTGTTGCAACAATATCTTATTTCCTCCTCTGCATGGGATTGTAGATAGCTCATTGTGGCCTTCAAATCCAACTTTCAAGGAAGATTTCAGCAAGCTAAGCAGACTCAAAGCATTCTTGTTCCAACAAGACGTAGCTCTCACATCTGCTCACAAGACCTTCAAATTGCAGGTGGCTAGAACTTCTAGTGAAATACAGACATGTTAATTACAAATCTTCCCCTGCGTGTTTGGAGAACTAGTGCATTAAATCTTAATGCCTCTAGTGCGACTGGCCTTGCCCACTTTTTTATGGTTGTAGGCTACGGCCTTGTTAGTTCTTTTCAAGCGATCTTTGGAGTTATCCCGGCTTTTATCCACTTCATTTCCTTTAGTGTATTTCGAGGGTTTCCGTTGCTGTTATTCCTCATTTGCGGCATTTCATCCTGTTCCTGCTTTTCCACAATGGATGCTCCTTTTGCGGGTGCTCTGGAGCTGGCACCGCTCTAACACTACTGTGACCTTATGCTTTGGACCTTTGGAATGTTTCTACTGCAGGAGCTGGATCTTGAATGGTCCCTAACAGTTCAACCTATCAGGTTTACCTACGTGCGACCAGAGTTCCACTATATCTGGTGCCCCTTTGAATGGGCACTGGACATTTGCCTGACTTCACAGAAACCTGCTACCTTGGACATTAGACTGCTAATGAGTTCCTTAGCAACCCATTTTCAGGACTGTCCTTTGGGTTTGCGACTTCTTCATAAAGCGAGGTTTGTGCCACTAGCATACGAAGAAGCATGTGCATCAGCACATGGATCACTGGATACAGGCTTTTCTAACATGGATGCAGAATGACTGGTAACTGTCTCAGCATCAGCTGGGACTGGAGATCATTTCTGTTCTCGGAACTCGTGACTTGGGCAGTTGACCAATCATCGTATGCGGAGTCAGACTAATTTATGGAGTCTGTTATGATGAAAAGCTAGTAGCCGAAGTGAAGTTTTGAAGATTATTTATTAGTCTTAGTTGCAGGATGGTATCCAAGTACAGCAGCCCCACCAGGAGCAGCTGGACTGCTGCTCAGCCCATACTCGAACAGTCACACCTCACCACACAGACACTCCTGCATTCCATTCATCATCACCACATCAACATTCCATGCAGAACAATCACCCTGGCTGAGCAACCAGGACCCAAGGTAACAGGGGAGAAGCATGAATACATAATCATGATATAACATTTCCTTCCCCTTTAGAAAACACAAAAGATAAAAGTGCTAACTGGAATATAGTATTGACAAGGAAGAAAATGGAAAGAGAAATCACACTAATGTATACAAAACAATGAGAAACATAAAGAAGATGGATAGATAAATACACCATGGAGAACCACAATAAGCATTCTGCAAATAAAGAAGAATGCGTAGATAAAGAGAAAATTAAGAAGATGCATGGATAAGTATACAAGATAGCACACATTCTCCCCCTTTATAAAACTAATGAAATGTAACAGAGGAAAAAGCATTTTCTTTAATACCACTCATTGTTAGCCAGTAGACAGTGATAGAATACTAACAGTTCTCTGTCAGCATAAAGGATAACAACAAAATCGCACCTAGTGTCATCACCAACCACTCCAACTGGCTAGACAAGCATGAGAGGTGGCACAACACAGCACAACCTCAACTAGCCATAGGTACGACTCACATACACGTCATAACATAGAAGTAATGGGTGAATTACACCAACCAAACATCCCGTAACAAGGGCAAGTAGCATAAGATGTAACAACAGGTGACATTCACCCCCAACAAACATACTACAAGTGAGGACATGTAGCGAACAATGTACAAATGGGTGACACCCTCCCATATCGATATCCCTCATATAAGGGCAGCACAAGGTGACTTACACACCATCCAGTCATCCCTCCTTTAAGGGTTGAAATGTAAATTGTAGAAAAGGGACTTGCACCCATTAAGACATCCCTCATGTAAGGGTTTGTAATGTAACCTGTAACAATGGGGCTAAAACCCATAAAGACATCCCACATGTAAGGGTCTATAATGTAAACTGTAGAAATGGGACTTGCATCCATTTAGCTATCCCTCAAGTAAGGGCAAAAGCACAAAATGTAGATATGGGTGACCTCCACCCATATAACCCTCCCCCCATGTAAGAGGCATGTAGTAACAATGTTGAAATAGGTGACTACCACACTTACAATAACCCCTTGTGTAAGGGCAAGTAGTGTAACATGTAAAATGTAGCACTGGAGTGAAAGATGTAGTATAAAATGTCAACCTACCAACGTACTGTATAATGTGAAAATCTTGCACTCCAACACAATTGTGCAGCAAGTGGTGACTATTGGAACCCTGCACACCACATACCAATAAATGATGACACACTGGATCTCACATACAATAAAGACATTTCTCAGCTCAAAAATAAATGTCACCACAGAAGCGACACCAATGAAAAAGTGACTTGTGCATACTAGGAAACCACACCATCTGTCACAGCTGAAACACGATAAGTACAAGAGACTCTGAGCACAGTGCGGAAATTAAATACGCAGTAGTAACGTGTTACCTTTAGAACAATGAATTAATGACAAAGACAACACTTCACCGGTGTGCGACCTCTCACCGGTGTCATGCCCCAGTGGACAAACTCTCATCTAATGGGCCTTTCAACTGGAAAGAAAAATCCTTCTACCAAGTGTAGGCAAGCTGCATGATCCCCAAAAGGAATGTTCTGAAAAACTCCTCAATACATAGCAGCTGCAGACAAGTTTGCAGATGTAATGTCACCAAATTTAGAATATGCTGTAGACAAGAATGCCCCCCCCCAAAAAAACTTCAAAACTAGGGTACTGAAAATAATGTTGTGTGACAGCTCTTAGTGTATTAGTAAATATTGATATCCATTGACTGAGTGTTGTCCTGGTGATAGAATGGCCCCTAGTACATCTGGTGAAAAATGTGCAAAAAACGTTGAGGAGACTGACGGTTATCTGGCCTCCAGACACAGCTATTTTACCAAAAGTAACTGGAACCCTTGCAGTAGGTCTTTCATGCCATCAGCATGTATCGCGGAAGAGCAACAGCTGTGGCCGCTTCACAACTCCAGACATCTTTACACACCGCTCAATGCCCATCCGAGCAGCTGGAAAGCAGACTGAGCATCTCTGAGACCTGCGCACTGCCCCAAAAACAGAGATGACAGCAAGCAGTACTGCAGCATCTAGTGTGGCTCCTGGCACGTGCATGCACCAAACAGTGCAGCGCAGCACACGTCCTCGAGCTGGAACTAGGCAATGTCACAGTTTGGTGGTAAGAAGATCCTCGGGAGGCATCCACGTAGCCGTTATGAACGAGGTAAGGCTCGTGCATACCCCACTCTGAAATAATGGTCTTGGAATAGATGTAGCTGGAAATTTTAGAAAACGGCACCACGTCAATGTAAATTAAAATACAGTACTCATAGATTATATTTCTCTGCGCGTTTACTTCTATGAGAATCAAAAATCACTTGGCATGACAATCCTGTTTGTTATCTGGACACGGTTCACTTGACACTGTGAGCCCCCATAAAAAGTCATTGTATTCACCATAATCCGATGTGCTGACTGGAAGAAGATTTATGGCATGACCTGACAGGCACTGGCAGAGTCCTGTAAAGAGATAGCCAGCTACTGGTTGATTTAGTTGGAACCGTACACCATTCTGGTGCAGATTGATTTAAAAGCATGAAGCATAATAATGTAGACAATACAAACCCACCTTGGCTGGGACTGTCCATTTGATCAGGACACTGGTTGGGTTGCAGGGCATTATGTTGCTTTTTTGACTTGTCTTGTTTCTTAAGTCCTTAGTAAATGACTCTTGTATTCCCAGTCTAAAGGCATGTTTCACAGTCTCTGTAAGTTTCTTCAGTTTCACAATCTTCTTTTGAGTGTCAGCTTCAGTAAGACCAGTTGTCTCGCATGGGTCTGTCTCCAGATCATCACCAAATATGTCATGATGAAAAGCTAGTATCTGAAGTGATGGTTTGAAAATTACCTTAGTTGCAGGATGGTCTCCAAGTACAGCAGATTGCCTGCTCCTCAGCCCATACTCCCAACTGTCACACTTCACCACACTGGCACCCCAGCATTCTATTCATCCTCACCACACCACCATTCCACAAAGAGCACTCACACTGGCTGAGCAGCCAGGACCCAAATTAACAGGGGAGAAGCATGAATACAAAAGCAAGATATATTCCTTTAGACTGATGATAGTGCAAGAGGGTGCTGCTTCTTTCTGCCGCTCAAGTAGACTTTTTACTCGATCGGCAGCTTCCTCAATCGAAGGCTTCTCAACGTGAACGGTAGCGACCATCAACGACTGCCCGCGTTGAGAAATCTTGCAGGGAAGTCGTCTATCATTGGATTTTCCTCCCTCGTGCTCACCAACTTACTGTTGGCGAGCAAGGACAACCGCGTACCAGAGTTTTTCAAAACTCCACGAGCTCTGTGGAGAGCAGAGTGTGAGAAACTCCGCAAACTCCATGAAAGGAGCGGAGTTCTCCACCCAGGCTTTGAAATTCACTTCTATACGAAGGATGCCCATGAGTATTTATTAGAATGTGAACAAAGAGAAACTGATTTTGCAAAATCCACCATTAATCCAGGATGCACCCTACAAAGCCCCAAAAGGCTATTTCCGTGTCAACAGTAGTCCCTTAGATGAAACGGGTGCCTCCAACATTCACACACACACATGCACACACACATTCACTCACACACACATGCACACACACAAACACCGGTACACCCAATCACATACACACACACACACAAATAGCACGAGCCTCTAACTTACTTAACAGTGGTAGCACTCATCTCATCTGCACATTGCTTTACCAAGCAATAGAAGCATCATCATATACCTTCCTGCTACCCGCTAACTGGTGCATCATTAATAGCACTTGCATAGCCTCCATAATATGGCCGCTCAAAATACATTGAGTCACGTGGTGATTAGCATGTCTGCATTTACCATGTACGTGTGAACACATGGTCAGATAGTCTATCAATTATATTCTGCTGTACACGGTTATTTAATGTCTGGATATGGGGGTGTGGACACAAAGCACTCAAATAGACAGCTGGGTGCCATGGTGCACTCTCAACTGTCTGTCTGACATGTCAATTAACGCTCCACCCCCAAAAATTCTTGAACTTCATATCTCTGATGGAAAAGTCTGTCCATAACATATACTCAGTTTCTTTTTTATCCTACCTATCGTTTAGGAGCACTGAATTGTGACATTGCAGAGTGCTGAGTTCTGCTGTGTTCAGGAGGAAGTGCCACACAGTTTCAATTCCTCTGTAAGTGACAAGCTCTGTCATGTGATCAGGCTCTGCACAACAGCTCTAATGGGCACGCTGCCACTGACCGAGACTCTCCAGTCTTCAGGCAGTCAGTTTTTATAGCAGTACAAAGGAATGCAGAAAACATCCCCTCAGCCAAACTGCTAACAGAAAATGACACAGCCATGTTCTTTATTTATTTATGTATTTAATGGCACATAAAAGGAAAGTGGTCCTAAGGAGCTTGAAAAAAATATGTCTTCAATTTTAGATTAGGAGGTAAACAGATTATGTGACTTTTTGATTTTGAAAATGGCAGGATGGAAAGATCCAATTCACCAATCAAAGCAGCTATATGTAGGCAGTGAGAAACTAACGCTGTTTTATACGTAAAATAGGAGTCAATATGGCCCCTGCACATTTTTTAGGTCAAGCATTCGAGACCTCTTGTATATACTTTAGTATATACTTATAGGTGTATGTACTTTGTGGGCTTTGGAGATCAGTCCTAGGGCTTGTCTGCTTCCGCTTAGGGACTTCTATTTATGTTCAACTGCCTCTATATTAAACTTGCTTGATAGAAAAAGACCAGTAGAAGTCAGTAAAATACCAGAATTGCTTTCTGCTTGTTCAACTGCCTCTATTTAACTGTCTTGAAAGCAAACAACCAGTAGAGGTCAGTAAAATACCAGAATTGTTTTCTGCTGAGGGACTTTCTTTTTTAGTTTTTCTGGCAAAGGCCTCTATTTAACTTTCTTGATAGAAAACGACCAGCAGAGGTCAGTAAAATACCAGAATTACTTTCGCATTCTCTAGATTCCAGTCCATAGACATTGTATTCCAAGAGCACCCGTAGACAATAATATTTTTTTCAAATCATGTATTTTCAGTGATATGAATGCCAGAGGCCTTGATTTTATATTAAAAACAGAGCTTTGGACTATATTATTTCCCACTGAAAGGCAATATTACTCTCCTTCTGTTCCCATACCTGGTGTGTCAGACAGTTTGGTGCTTACTTTCCCTCCATGTTAAAGAACAGTAGATGTTTCTGCAGCCAGGCTAATGTGCTGCATAGCTAAAAACATATCAGGTCCCAAAGGCTAGACCGAATCCCATTGCAAATGCTTGTTTATAGATCTTTCAATGCTGAGACCCTCTGACCAGTAGCCATGCTCCCAAGAGATCAACTTGGCCACAGCATTGCAAATTCGAATTATTGTTTTTTTCTGTGAAGATTTTGTGCTTATGTAATCACATCATGAGGCGGTGGTGGGTGCAGCATCTGCAACGAGCACCAACCTCAGTAACCTGGCAGCTTACTTTGCCAATTATGATAGCAGGGCAATTTTTTAATTTGCTCAACTATGCACATATCAGTAATTCAATGTATAATGTGGTGTTGTCAATGAAAGCAACAGTGGAATAAATGGGTGCAGTTAAGTTCTTTAAAGGTGGCCAATGTGGAGTAGGGATATTAGGTAATGACTGACATTTAGCTGGACAGTGGTGGAGGGTGGAGGGTGGAGGTGAGGTGGAGGCTGGCATTCTACAACGCAGCTAGCAGCGTAGAGAGAAGGATGAAAGTCAGGGCTTGAAATGGCAACCTTGAAGTGCAGGTACCTACCTCCTCATAGTATCTACTTCCTACTGAGAAATGCAAGTATTCCCCATTGGAAGTATTGCACCCTTCATGGTATATTTCCATTTAATTAAGTGATATTATTCCGTATCTGTAGTAATTGGCTATTTGAAGCACCATGGAAACTGGCATAAAATATTAGTGCCAGTGTGGCAATGGATAATGGTGGACATAAAGGATGAAACTGCAGTGGGAAAAGTTTGTGGGTGAGTGTAAAGTGAGTGTGGATGACGAACTAGAGAAGTGATTGCACTTGACAGGAGGAAGAAGGATAACATTTACGAATAGTAAATGGTTTGTACATTCAGAGAAATTGATTTGTTATGACTATTGAAATTACCACTTCTAGGTCTACTCTTGTTGTTGGCATGTGGGGTTTGGGGTACTGCGGTAAATAAAGTCTCAATCACATGCGGAAATGGTTCCTTTATTTAACTTCGAACTGCCAAATATAACCCAAAGGGGAATGCAATGACATTGATTCCACCAAGGCCGTAGACTACAATACATCCTGTTCCTCCCCTTAAAAGCATAAATGATAAATAAGAAACCAAGAAAACAATATCATCAATCATCAATAACAAAGCTGTGAAAAATGCTAGGACAAGGAGCTAGGAAAAGTAACATCACTTATTGTATTGTAGCAAATGATGCAAAAGGAAGGAATCAGGGGTTTGGAATTAAATAATGAGACCAAAAGAGAATATGTGAGAGATATGAGCCAAAAAACATGACTATAACACATAAGGGCCTGATTTATATTCCGGCAGATGGGATTTACGTCACTTTTGTGACAGAGTGATCCGTCTGCTGAAATATAAATTCCATTATATCCTTTGGGATTAATATTTTGCCGGGTGGGATATCTGTCACCGTTGGGATGGAGTAACCTGTCCATCAAAATATAAATCATACCATAATCATTAATCCTGACAGGTGATCAACTGACTCCTTGTTGATTTGGTATTTCCACACCATCACAGCCTTCCACCTGCACTGCATACAGAGCACTATAACCATTACTTGCACTTTCAGACTTTCCACTTCTGACCACTCCCCTCAGGCTTCTCAAACACTCAACATCACTCATCAACATAACCCCACTGCAACCAACATCCTCATCCACTTCAGGATGTTCTGCACTATTCTGTCCCCTCTCATCAAAAGTCAATCAATTTAATCTCTGACCATTCATTAATTTGGTGTGCTTCCCCTGTGGTTTCATTCACAAATTCAACTTCAATCTACCCAGTATGAACGTCCAATAAGACTGCAGTGAAACGTAAACAATGTGGCAAACATTTTAAAGGTTCAATGAAGTCTTGACACACGCTAGGATCCTGCATATGTTGCATCACACCACCACGAACCTTCCAACTTGTTTCATAACATTACGTGCGGCAACAACGTTATAAGCTCCTGTGAATTTTGAGATGCCAAACGCAACCCGACCAGCCCTAACTTTGACCCAAAGTCTGACCTCCACCCATTATCTGTGTTTTGTTACTCTGCCTCTATTCAAGGTTCCAGTCTCATTCACTGACACATTTTTAATCCAACCAGGAACCAGTTTGTTTTGTCCTTCTCTCCTTCTGATTATAGAGAATAAAGTGTGACCAGTGCTATTGTTAACACTTGTACAATGTCTGTCTGTAACCAGAAATGCTGGCACCTACTCCCTCACAAAACCTTTCCTGAGAACCTTAATAGTGGTTGTGATAGTGATTCTTTCACAAATTCAACCTCAATCTACCTAGTATGAACGTCCAGCAAAACAGCAGTGAAATGTAAACAATGTGGCAAACAATTTAATAGTCCAATGAAGTCTAGACACACGCTAGGATCCTGCATATCTTGAATCACACCACCACCAACCTTCCAACTTGTTTCATAACATTACGAAAAACAAGGTACAAAATACTCTCCTTACATCAACACCTTATCACCTGCGACTGGCAACTCATCCAAAATCTTATAATTATGCCTGGCATCCTCACTCAGCTAGCTCTCCCCGGCACCAACATTCTTTTAGAGGGATTTGACCTCCTCCAGCATTTTATCCTCCAATTGTGCAGCTAAACACACCAACTTCAAAATAGACCATTTGCACCCAGACACCATATTATACACACATTCCAGTCAAACTCTTCAGCTCCTGCAGCAGGGGACTAAGGGTCGGAGAAGTAGATGGTTTGCTTGCCTGTTATTCCAGCCTGGGATATATTCTACTACATTGCAATTTGGATGCTAACATGGCAAGGGGAGCTGACACATTACACATACCACTTAGCGGCAACCCTGCAAACAATGCCTTTTTGTAGGAATCTGCCTTTTCTGTGTGGTCACCCCAGATTTTTCACCTTCTGCTGGACCCTATTTTTTTGCGAACTTTAGAACTCTGTGCAAAATACACCTGCTACCCAGTAGAAAAGTGCATGTGTTCCTCCTTTAAACATGGCCACATTGGCATATTTCTAATTGGCATATTTAACTAGCCTATAAGTTCCTGGTATATGGTACAGAGCGTACGCAGGGCCTGGAATTAAATGCTACTTGAGGACTGTAGCACCTAATGTGCCATCCACAACAGTCACAGGGCATGCATGGCTTCATCCCTTCCTTTGTAGCCTGACTGTAGAAGTGTAAAAACTGCAATTTGATCTGGCAAAATAAACATTTTTTACAGGTCAAAATCTCCCTTTAAAATATGAATAAAGTCACCCAATGTAGGCCTTGTAGGCTTTAAGTCAGTGTGCATGGTATTAAAAGTAGGACATGTAAACAGTTTATGTTAATATGTCCTTATAGTGACAATCAACCAAAAGCAATTTTCACTGTGGCAGGCCTAGATGTCCTATGTAAAAAACCAGAGTATAGCTTAAAATACTAATAGTGCATATTAGAAATGGGGGTAGCTAGAAAAAGAATTAAACAAGTATATTTAACAGTTATTAAAAATCAAATGTAATTGTGAAGTTGGATTTTTAATACATTTTAAGGAAAAGTAACTTTAAGAAAGTTATTTTCCCTGCGTTAAGTTCCTGGGACCTAATCTACATTTGGTTCCAGCTATTAACCTTGAATAGGTGTGAAATGCCTCCCAGGAGCAAACGATAGGGTGACCTAAATGGACAATGATGACTCCTCTGAATCATCCGGGGAACATGGCGGCCAGCTAGTCAGCCGGTCGCGGGTTGAGCTCCACGAACCTCTATAGGACAGCTGATCTCTCGCTGTCGTGAAAGCGGCTGCTGGTTGGAGGTGATTAAACCGGTGTCTCCGCTTCTTCCAGCAGGGATATTATTTTCTTTTCCCGCCCCAGCCCCCGCCGCCGCCACCGCGTTTGGAGCTTTAGTCCGGCTGGGTCCACTCAGCTGTTTGCGGTTCTGGGGAGGATGCAGCGGTAGACGTGTGCGGACGTGAGCCGCAGACAGCGGGTCTGCCGCCCTGCGCGGTACACACCCCCGTTTGCTCACAGGTCTGCAGGCTTGCAGGCTTGCGAGCTCACCCAGCGAAGCTCCTTTTTTCATCGTGACCAATCTTCCGTTTGGAATCTGGGGGAAGTTTGCGGTCTGGAGACAGGAGGCATAATGCTGGTTCTTGAGGAGTCTTTTGCTGTCTTGGTGCTTTGCTTGGAGAAGGCTCGGGGATTGCTGCTCTACCCCTTACTCGGTGCGTAAAGGGCTAAGGTAACTATTGGGGAGTTCTGTACATTTGGACTGGAGCTGGGACTTTGGAACTTTGGGACTTGGTGGGGTAGCGGGGTTTTTTTTTGTTGATTTTTTTTGCTACTATAACTCTATAAAAGGTATGATTCACCCCGAGTGCATCTAAGTGCAAGCTAGATTGTTACTGCTATTGTTTGTTTATGTCACTGCACAAAAAAAGGGGCTGAATTTTAGGCGTTTTAGGCGCTTGCGATTAGTTAGGATAGTACTTGGGAGAGCACTTGGGAGAGTTTCTTTTTTTTTTCTTTTTTTCTGGAGGGTGGCCCCTCGATACGTGTAGTAGGAAGGGAACTGCTTTAGTACAATAGGAACGGGGGAGGACCTTGCATTCTGACTGCAGCTTTAAATAAGCTAAATAATCTGTCTTTTTTTTGGGAGGTAATTTAATCAGCTTTGGCACCCCCTCTTTTTTTTTTACTTCTTCCACTCCTCTATCTCTCCCCGTAACTGATGTCTGGTGAACCAGCTTTTGCTTGTTTTAGGGCAGCTAGAGCGCTCGGCGAATCACGCCGAGCTCAGTTTCGTTGTTTTGAGTCGACTGAGTGGGTTACTTGTTACCAGATCTCCTTAGGGAAGGCCTGTACACACTTTGCGTGCTGTTTATCAGCAAGTGTAAGGAGAGCAAGCTGGTCTCCTGCAGAGGAGTGTGCTGGCCCCCTAGTTATTTGGAAACCTCGCTGCCTGGATACATGGCACCACCCTATAGAGGATAAGGAGGATGAGCCTAGGTATGAGTTTAGGAATGATCCAGTTTACAGGAGCAGATCTGGGTCCATGGAGTTAGTTCCGCAGCGGAGTGAGGGAAAGAGTCAGCCAATTAAAGAAGGTTTTTCTGGGCAACAGAGTTATAGTTCAGGCCTCCCGGATAGTTCAACCCAGGCCGGTGAGGCTTTCCAAGGGAAAAGATACAAATTAAGGTCAAGTACTTTTTAAGGGAAAGAGGTCGCTCAGTGTCAAACTGCATTCCCCAGTCAAGCCCTAAACAAACCAAGACTTAAGAATTGGCCTGACAAGGTCGGCAAGGTCAATAAACTGATTCCTATTAAAGGGAGGAAGAAGGAATCTACTGTACCCCCAGTAAGAGTGACCCCATCTTTAAGGCCTATTTCAAATTAAACATGAAGGGCAGCAAGGAAAATGAGAAGCAGGGAGCAGCCTTGGCTTAGGGAGGAGCATTGCCACAGAACACTTTATCACCAGAAGTGGCCAACTTGTCGTCAAATAGGTTTACAGTCCTTTCTAAGGCCGGCTCTCTAGCTGGGAGTGATACTCGTCAGAGGGAATCCGACATGAGGAATGAAACTCCCGATAGTGGTCAGATGTTAACAACACAGGGCTCAGACTCAATTCAGGAGATGCTGGAACAGCTATCCACGGAGATAAAGGAACGTTTTTCTACTTCTGAAGTAAACCAGAAAAAGATTCAAGACACATGTACCAACCTAGAGGAAAGTATCTCTACACTAACCTATCGTATGGAGGAGCTAGAGAATAAAATTGGAGAGCTTATGTTAGATGTAAAGGGGAACTCACTAGAAGTGTGCAGGCTAAAGGAAAGAGAGAGAGAACTTTCAGAAAGATTGGAGAGACTTGAAAACAACTCCAGAAGGAATAAAATAAGGATTCTGGATTTAGCAGAAGGATTGGAGGGGGAGAATATAAAGTCCTTTGTTATTGATATTCTGGTTAAAGCATTCCCCCAGGTTGCCTCGGTGTCTGTCTGGGAGGCCGAAATTCAACGGGTCCATAGAGACGCATTCAAGTTAAACCCAGGACGGAAGAAACCCAGAAAAATCCTGGTGTTTATCCAATCTTATTCCCTTAAGGAACAACTATTAGCGGCTGCACTGAAGCTCAAATCTATTCAGCTACAAGGCTCAATCTGTAGAATAGAATCAGATATTAGTCGCATCACTAAGGACAGAAGATGGGAGCTTGGTAAGCGGATAGACTCTAGGCTAGAACTAGGCACGCAAGTCCAATTAAGATTCCCGGCATTTTTGAAGGTCATGTTGGATAACAAGATTTTTAACTTCAGATCACCAGAAGAGGTGGACAATTTTTTGGCACATAAGAAACCAGCAGCTAAATAAAAGTGAAGCATGGGGTTAGTGAAGGGAGATCAGCAATCAAAAACCTCTTTTTTATATATTTTTCTTTCGATGAGATAGGTGGGCTTGGGCCCAAATTGGCAAAACGTATTTGCCAAGGAACGGTCAGGGAGGGTTCCCAAGGGTGGGGAGGGAGTGTGGTGGGGAGCTTCACGTGTGTGGGTGGGGAGAATTGGGGAAAAAAAATAAAAAAAATATCCTAAATATGACCTCTTATGACTTAATGTCTATCAGTAGATATAGTCGGTGGAAGTACATAGATTATGAAAGGGGATAGACCTGGTGCAGAGTCTCTTGAGATTCTAAGTTGAAATGTGAACGGTTTGAGGGTTAGGAGAAGGCAACGTTTAGTTTTGCAACATCTTAAGGATAATCCAGCTAAGATTCTAATGCTTCAAGAGACACATTTGCTGCAGTCAGAATGTAATGCCTTGTTTGAGAAGTTAAGGTGGGTAGTGAAGGTAATAGCTTCTGACCAACAATGTTGTTCAAAAGGAGTGGTTATAATTATTAAATCTAACGTAGAAGTGGACTTATTAAGTCACATAAAGACAATAGAGGAAGGTGGGCAATAGCAGAGGTAAGGTGCCATGGTATTAAATATACTTTAGCCAATTATTATGGTCCTAATGAGGTGACACTGACCCTTTGAATAATTTGTGTTTAGCCTTTGTGGATTTTGATGCCCCCTTAATTCTAGGAGGTGATTTTAATGTTCTGCTTAATAATAATTTAGATAGATCCTCCCCCAGAACACAAATTGCGGCACCCCGTGTAAAAGCCTATTTAGGGACGATGTTAAATAATTTTAACCTCTGTGATGTCTGGAGGGAAAAAATGGGAGAGGTGAGAGAATATTCTTTTTATAGCAAAAAAAAATCACCACTATTCAAGAATTGATTATATATTTATCGATCTTTCCGAGTTAGAATCAGTAAAGTTAATAAGATATCAACCGATCCACATCTCGAATCACGGTGGATGGTTCTAAAGCTGGACCTTCCCTCTGAGCCTATCCTGAGGAGGTGGATTCTGAATAGGAGATTCCTTTGGCAACCAAGCGCCGAGTTACTAAAGAGAGTGACAGGTATTTTTTTCCAAAATAACCTGAATTTGGCCCCTCTACACATAGTGTGGGATACCTTCAAGGCCTGGCTTAGGGGGATTTTGAAGGGGGCGGTTGTCGGCTGGATTAGATCAGAAAAAAGTGAGATTGAAGACTTAGAAAGGCAACTAGCGTTTGCTGAGACTGTCTTAAAAAGAGGGCAGATGTCTGATGTGGAGGAAAAAACTCTCGTAGCTAGGGTAGAGGATTTACAGATGAAGTTTAGGCTTAAAACCAAAGCCATAATGCTCCAAAAGTGTGAGGCAAGTAAGCTGGGTGATTTTGATTGGGGAGAGAATTGTGGCAAATTACCCACTATGAAAAGTAGATCTGATAGGTCCCATAATTTTATCAATAAGATTAAGGTAGGAGCTAAAGTGATGGAGGAAAAAAGGGATATTGAGAAAGCATTTGTGGAGTTTTTTCAAGGTCTGTATAGCGAAGAGTTAACGGTCGAGGATGAGGTTATTGATCAGTGGTTGTCTGGAAAACAACTACCGAAATTGGACTCAGCCTGCCAAGCAAGTCTGACCCAAGATATAGAGGAGGATGAAATTTGTGTAATTTTAAATAAAAACAAGAAAGGGAAAGCAGCGGGTCCCAATGCTATCCCAATGGAGGTTTATTCTTTAATAGCTGATGAAATTATCCCGATCTGGCTGGGTTTGTTTAATAAGATCCTCACAGGGAGTTCACCCCTGCCAGATTCTTGGAACAAAGCTGTTATCTCCCTAATCTTGAAGCCGGGTAAGGATCCAACTCAGTGTCATTCTTATCGCCCCATATCATTACTAAACTGTGATTATAAGATTTTTGCAGGGGAACTAAATGCTCGGCTAAGCAAGATAATGGGGTCAATTATCCATCAAGATCAAAAGGGGTTTTTACCGGGCAGGCAAATGCTGGACTTGGTTTATTCCTTAATAGGTTCGGTTGATATAGCAACAACATTCGGGGCACCCCTTTCTATTATCACGGTCGACGCAGCAAACGCCTTTGACCAAGTTAACCGGCACTATCTAAATAATACTTTAAAGGCTTTTGGTTTTGGAGTTGATTTTAAGGAAGTCCTTAAAAAAATATATAACTCTCCTCGGGCCCGGATCTTGGTTAATGGTAATCTCACTGCTGAGGTCATAATACAGCGTGGAACCAGGCAAGGGTGCCCATTGTCACCCACCCGCTTCGACTTGTACATTGAACCTTTGGCTCAGAGTTTAAGGCAGAACGACAATATTACTCCTTTTAAGATTAATGGGTTTGCTAGGAAGGTAGCATTATATGCAAATGATCTTATTAGTTTCTCCTCAAATGTTAAACCTTCGCTTTCTGAATTATTGGCTGAAGTACAGTCTTTCGGGAAAGTGTCAGGATATCAAGTCAATGATGAGAAGACCGAGATTATGGCTTGGAATACCCCAGCGCAGCGGAAAAAACTTTCTAAAGAGCTAAGTATTTGGGAGGGATAGTAACTCAGGATATAGGAAAGATCCCCAAAACAAACCTAGATAAAGTCTCGAGGGAGGTGCAGTCTTTACTGAAGAAATGGCAGATTCTACCGTTAACCCTTTATGGGAGAGTGAATTTGATTAAAATGTGTGTCCTTCCTAAATTTGCCTACCTTTTTAATAATATTCCCCTAGAATTTGATAAAACTGCTCTTCTGAAAATACAGGATAAGATCTCTTTGTTTATTTGGGCAAGCAAAGGGATCAGGCTATCTTGGAAGAAGCTAAGGCGAAAATTGGCTAAGGGAGGTCTGGGTTTTCCGGACCTCCAGTTATACTGTTGGGCATATCAACTAAAAAACTGCAGGATGTTATTGTTGAAACCAGATAGCTCCCTGATTGGCAGTATGTTTAAAGTTATGCTCTCGGATTTCGATGAGGTGGGTTTTATGTACAAATTCGGAGCTCCCAAATACTTTAAAAAGATCAGGCTTAAGACTCTATATATGGCGGCTAAATTATGGTCGGTGTGCCGGGTCAGCTTAGGACTGTCGTATTATAGTGACTGGGCTCCAGTGTGGGACTCTCCAGGAACTCCGGAATGCCTCACGGACACTCTATCACAGCCATTAAAAGAGGCTGGAGTCCTATACTGGAAGGATATAATGGAGGGGAATACCTGCTATCCTTGGGAAGTTTGGCGGAACCTTACTAGTGGAGCTCTTTCTAGATTTAAATTTTACCAAATCTCTTCATGGTGTAAGAGCCAACGTAGGTCAATCCCCGAGGATACCTCCATGGAAGATGAGTTACAAGATTTAACGGCAAAAAAAAAAGGAAGTAGGCCGGTGGTACCAACATCTTCTTGTGGCAGCAGATAAAAAAATGGAAAGACCATACTTGGCTTGGGAGAGGTGCTTGCCGAGTGAAGATCTGGAAAATTTATGGCAAGCATCTTTGGAAATTTTATATCCATTGATTAAATCTGCTGCACTTAGGAAGAACCATTTCTTTACACTGCACAGGATATACTGGTCGCCAGTGAAGCTTGCCAAAATAAAGGGTGGTGGAGAAGCCAGGTGCACGAGATGCGGAGCCCCAGAAGCGGATGATGTTCATATCTTTGTGGCCTGCCCCCTGTTGCAAGATTTCTGGGGCAGTGTGGGTAAGACTCTGTCTGAGGTGCTGGGCATTGAGGTTGAGGTAAGCCCATCTCTTATCATTTTTGGTATTATATTGAAGCCTGATGGGTTGTTGGGACCCTCGGGCTGTAGAGCAAACTGCTATTCTATCTTGTCCTCTTGGCACGTAGGGAGATCTGTAAGCTTTGGCGCCAAGCTAACCCCCCTACTTGGAGAGCCTGGTGGAACGCGGTATGATACTTTAGAGACTTGGACCAAAAGGCCAATCAGATTAGGGGCAGAGCAGACGTGGGGTTGTTCTGGAATTTGTTAGATCGCACTATTGGTGTTTAATTTAAACTGTACTATCCAATGATTAGACCTCTTGGTCAGCTCTAGATGAGTGGTGTGGCTGGGCCCCACTTAGATACCATCAGCTGAGTCTATACTCCATAGTAAATAGCGACAAGGACGGTACAGATTGAGAGGTCGTTCTATCTAAGGAGGTCATATGAGGATAAAAAAAAAAAATGATGACTCTTCTGAAGTCTCCAGAATATGATATGCAGGGTGGGGGCGGTGACCATCTTTTTTGACACTACAGTGTCAAATCCTACTTAAGTGTTCTTGCAATTGGGTTCTGCCCATTCAGTACACTTGGATTTTTTGCTTTTTGGATCACCCAGTTTGGACTTTTTACCTTCGGTGAGTCTCACCACATGTGTCTCACCCATGGTAATCACATGGTAAATGGACTACACGCATTTACTGCTAGTGTCCACCTTTAAAGATAAGGCTGCTGTGATGCAGTAACGATGAGGGGCATTTGGAGGGTTACACATGAACCCGTTTGCACACGTGTGTGCACACATGTGCGGACTGCGAGTGTGAGACTACTGTTGTGCACAGCCTGGTAACTGCATACAGGCAGTCGGGTGCAGAGGGGACTCTGCAGGGTTAGATATCAACCTGGTGTGGCCCGTATAATGTTAGTGTACACTAATAGAAAAAGTCAGTGTGATTGACTTTTTTGTCCGTAGTGACACTTCATCATACACAAAGGGGAAAACTGCCTTAGTTCGCAGTTTCGCTTCCCGTTGACCTACAGAATCCAGTGACATATCAAAATGTGATGTAACCTGTGCAAGAAAATCAAACCTGCAAGTTTCAAAAAGATATCTGTACAACCTATAGGTCCATTATAATTGCCATAGTTCTCTGGGTTAGCTCATGATCAGATCCACTGCCCTTTGTCACCCTGCTGTACCAGGTTAGTTACATTTCCCTCCAGCAGCAGGAACAATGGCCTCCCCACAAACAGGGAGCAATTAACACTGCTTCACTCAGCTCCTAAAGGAGGAATAGAGTGGGGCTGAATGATCTGCATCAATCAATCAGCTGTCACACTATCCCAGAGATGAACCTGCCCATTCCCAATGAACCAAGGAAAGAGCCCAGATCTCTTCAGCCAATAAAAGAGGGGGGGTCCCCGTTGAAGATTTAGTGAGAAAGGCCCTGACAGTGATGTCATCAAGGGCCAGAGCTGCGGCCCCCAGAGGAAATCTGAAGAGTGACTCCTGTATGATGCCATTTGAAATGTCCCAGCATGCTGTACAGGAGCTTTGAGTGGAGGGGTGCAATGACACCAGAGGAATGGCCAGGGGGAACTGGCTTCTGGAATATTCCACTCCCCTTTCAAAACTCTTGCACAATGGTGAGAATCTCTCTTGGTTGGTGTTTTTCTGCTCTGCGCAGATGGACCATGGGGCTGCCATGGACAACAGGAAGGTGGGAATCCCTGAAGCCTATCAAAGGACTAAGGACTCTGCCCCAGTTGACCCCAGGACCAGTGGTTTTCCCCAAGGGCCAGTGAGGCTTACCCCTTTAAACCTCGAGGACCAGTTGGGGCAAAGCCCTGGGCTTCTGTACCCCGATACAAAGACCAGAGGTAGGCTGGTGCAGGAAGCCCAGAGAACCAGCTCCCTGTGAATTACACCACTTTGGCTGGAAGAAGGTCTGCTGAAAATGCTTCTGGTGGCTAGAGCTCCCCACAAGGAGTAAAATGAGCCCAAGATTGTCAAAAGTGACCCAGCGGGGCCCGAGTTATGGTGTTTTTATGGCAACCTTTGACCTTTTGGGAAGAGAAAATGGAGCGTGGGGCTCCGACGCATTTTCTCACTTTACCCCCGGGTGGGCCAAGGCCCAGGGCAGTGCAGGATTAATTTAGTTATTTACTGCTGGGAGGGGACATGCATGGAGCCCCCTCCCTGTTCAGCTTTTGCCTCCTAGGGCCCCCATATCCCTGGAGGCTGACAAAAAGCTCATACAAGGCCCCAGGAACCCACGACCAGGACCCAGATGTGCCAGAATGGCCACAGAGGGCCTCCTCCACCCTCTAGGGCAGGCTAAGGCCCACAGTAGACTGCCTCCCATACGCATGGAGCACGGTCAGGGAGAGGAAAGGCTAGCTCCCATACCAGCCAACAAAGGAGGCTGAGTGTGAATTCGTCTGGGGTTGCAGGGACCTTGGGGCTGCCCTGTGGCTTTTACTGTTCCACTTACCTTGGGAGAATCCCTATGTTTGTGGGGTCATAAAAACCAGGACCCAAATGGAATTTTAATTAATGTTTCAAAACATTCCCAAGGCTGGAGCTTCTGCTTTGTTCTTTGGTTGTATTTATTGTGTCCTGAAGATGGTAAAGGAAGAGCATGTAGAACAATGCCCTCCATCGGCTAAGTCTATGGTTGCAGGTTATGTGCTCAAAATGTGATATTTTATAGCGGTTGATTTTATGATTGCCGAATGCATATATAAAGCACACAGGCACGTGTTTAGCACATGTTTTGCTAATTGTAAAATGTTGTATTACTATAATATTGTTGATGGTGCATATGGATCACATTGACTATGCTTTATTACCAGTAATAATTGTATTTCTACATGATTGGTATTATGATTATTGCATTTAGGTATATTTGATGTCTGTAACATGTGGTTTGTTGATCTTGACCCCTTAACCAAGCCAATAGACTTACTTTATATGTTTGTGTGACCCCCTCTAGGGAGTCAAAGACGATTACGCAATGTCATCTATGGTATTTCCCATCTGCCTATACAAATTTGCAATAACTGCATAGTACTTAGTAGTGTGCATGTACTAAATGTATGTTTCTTGTTATTGCGTGCCAGTGAATGGTGATTAATAGCGCACACCACCTCCCCTGAGTAGGCCTTGAACTGCTCTGCTCTGGTCTGAGAGTCAAGCACTAAAATCGGGTGCCTGGTTCCAAGTAAGGGGAACTTGTGGGCCTATTACTTGTGCAGGCCTCACAACTAATAGCCCATATCCTACAAGTATAAAATCCTGTTTGACAGGTCTTCTGGGTTTGCATATGGTCTCTGGTGCACATTTGAATGGGAAGAGAACAAGATGCCAAGACAATTCTTGTAGATTCCCTGTCTGGTTGCTGAAGGACTTTGTTTTTGTCCTACTAGACTTCTGTCTCTAAGTTTATTGTGGGTACAGTGGCTGCATTAAACTAGAATGTATTGTTAGATGTGGGAAGACACTAAGGATTACCATAGTGCAAGCCCTCAGATACTATTTTAGTGTGGCCAAAGATTATCACTATCTGAAAAAAGCCCAAAGTGGGTAAGGTTGGCCCGGGAAATTTTCCACCATTGGTAAGGGCGTGCCCAGGAGTCATTCCTAGCGACTTGATAGTGCCAGGCATAAATGTGGCTCCTCCAGGCACACACTTCAGCTCATTTCCAGGACCTACAGAAGATCAGAAGATCTGCTGTTTCTGACCCAAGAGGAGTTCTGTAGGACGGTACCTGCTCCATCTTGCACCCAGGACAAAGAAGGGGCTCCAATGGTCACAGAGCTGATCTCCTGTTCAATCTACAGGGATACAACAAGCTACAAGACACATTTTTCAGAAGGACCCAGCTGACCAGTGGCAACTGTACCTAGACTGACACTAGAGTTATCCTCTGCCTGATATCCAAGTTCCTCTGCTGAGTTCTTGGGTGCGTTAAAAGTGTACTCCTGTGGGGATTGGGACTTAAAAGACTATGGGGCCTATGCATCAACAATGCCATTTGCGATTCCTTATTAGCGAAAAATAAGGAATCGCTAATAAGGAATAGCAAAAGGCTATGCATGTAGGAATCGCTATTCAAATAGCGATTCCTTAATATTCCTTATTACCGAATCGGTAATACCGAATCGGTAATAAGGAATACCTACCCATTCATTCCTATGGGCTTGGAGGCCCATAGGAATGAATGTAAAGCCAGTCTGTATTAGATATTCGGTATTACCGAATCGCTAATAGCGGGAGCACTTTCAAGGGTGCCAGGGTGTCAAAAGGACACCCTGTTGCACCCCTGAAAATGATATGTGCACATATGTTGCACACACACATGCTCTAAGGGCATGTGTGTGCGCAACATGAAACTTTGAAAAATGCACAAAAGTGCATTTTTCAAAGTTTTTGCAAATTACCATGCAGTTCATCTTCATGGTAATTTGCTCCCCCTATTAGCGAAATCGCTAATTTTTTAACTTTGATGCATTGCATTTAAGGAATCTCACTTTGGGATTCCTTAAATGCAATCGCTATTTAAGGAATCGGTATTTAAAGAATCCCTATTTAAAGAATCGCTATTTAAGGATTCCTTAAATAGCGATTTCTGCTTTTGGGTTGATGCATTGGGATTGGGTATTTTTTACTTAATACCGGGAGCTATTACCGAATCGGTATTTTACCGACTGGATTTTGGGTTGATGCATGAGGCTGTATGTCAGAAGGTAAAATCTTTGACACATACATATATATACATACATTATATATATATATATATATCCGGGTAAATACATACTTGATGTGCAGAGTGCACCTGGGCCTGGTGCCACTGCACCTGCTGCACTCTTGGTAGCCATGCCCTTGATTGGACACGAGTCTGATGATGTGGTGACTATTGTTGGGATTAGGTCAGTACTCCACACTTTCTACACCCACAGTACTGTGCCTCTGCTCGCTCCTAGCAGTCTTTGCACTGCCTGCTTTACTTGTTTTCTGCACTTTCAGATGTCCTTATTGCCGCCCCCACCCCACCTCTCAGCAATTTCGCATCAGTTAATTCCCCTTTCTTTATCAAGTACTATTTCTACTTGCTTTTTACTTGGAATGGCTGCACATGCTTTAACTCTGCAGTTATCTAAAACAAAAGAAACATCAGACTCCAGGCGTCTTCTAAAGCATGTACTCACTGCTGTTTTTGAGATCCGATTTTATAATTTAAGACTTTTATGTTACACGTACATCTCTGCCAACACTGTATTAACATCTTTGCTATATTACCGAGTGTAGATAAGGAAAGAGGCCATAAGGAGGACCTAAGCACACGGTAGTTTACTGAGGCAAGTCTTCACAGCAGCTTTAAAATGAAAGTGCAGTGCGTTTTTAATTTGATTACAAAAATCCGATTGAAGAATGCATTTATGTTTATTTTTCGAAGACGTTTTCGATTGTAGGCTTTCTTTAAAGGGCAGTGGGAAAACCTGCAAAATAAAACGTTTCCTCGCTCAAAACGCCTCATAATTTAGACTTCTAGTTATCCACTTATTCTTGGTGAAACTCTTCTGCCACCTAGTGTTCTTGTAATGAATTCCGACAAACACAAATTCATATCGTGGCACACGATATTTTCATGATGTATGCAGCTTGAAGTTAGTGGCGTCGCAGGGTGGGCTGGGAAAGAGCAGATGGAGTCCGATAGTTTCCCGTGTTTAATGCCCTGCCCCCTTTTGCTCCTGTGCCGCACCAGCGACGACAGCCTGAAAAACAAACACAGCCCTCTCGTCTCGTCCGGGAGGGGGGGAAGAGCGATGTTTTTCCAGTCTACATTCACCATTAATTTACTCTTGGATTTTTTTTTTTCAGTTTTACATAGCGCGAACTCGACCTGAAGGTATTGGAGCTCTTTATATGAGCACCAGTTGCATACACAAGCAGGGGCGTAGGAGACACTAAAATTCTGGGGGGGACAGGGACAACCTTGTGCACTTTCCAGTGACCCTATACAAATCACCGCCCGTTAAAAAATATATAATTGCATACTTTCGAAGTGAAATATTGAGAAAAGCAGGCATGTAGTCACAGTTTGCATGTATGCTTTATTGTTATTTACATTCATATAGTAATGAGACCAAATGTTTAAAAAAAACATATATATGAATCTTGCATCTTAATGCACAAAGCAAACAAAGTCCACTGACTTAGGGTGGGGGCGTCGTGTTTGCAAGTGCATTATGGTTTGAAAAGTACCTGCTGCTGCATTCCTGGTCTCCAGCAATTTTCAGGCAACAATAAAAATGTGAAGATAACTTTGGTGATTAATGTTCTTTTTTTGAGAGAGATCGAAGGCTTGTCTAGTGAAATTTTTTATTCAAAAGGTCAGTGAGTTACTGCTTTTGTCTGAGATATTCTTTTGGTATTTGAAGTTTATAAGTTAAAATCCTAACATTGAACAGTGAGCTATTAACCGTCATCAAAGAGCTGCATAAAAACTTCAATGTATAGATTAGAACGTTATGATTTTTCCCCAGTCTTTCCCTATCCTAATGTTGGAAAATGGGTTTATTAGGATAGAAATCAATTCTGATTATTGAAGAGAACCCCCCAACCATGGTGTTATGTTTTACATTCTGAGTTTGTTTTCTCTAGTGTTGCAAAGCCGCCCTGGGCACTCCCCAACTTTTTGCTGACTGGTACTGGTGGTACCTGACTGACTGACCCTGGCCTCTGCCTAAACAGCCAGTGCTATTCTGAAAGAGGCACTTAAAAATACAGTGAAAACACCTACATACACTAGGGTGCACTATGGGTTAGGGTACCCCTATGATTGGCATGACCTCTCCTATAAGGCCCTAGTACATAATAGGGCAGGGGGATTAGAACTACTTTTAAGTCCCTAGAATATAATAAGGCATGGCAGTTTAGAGGCCAGCAGCCCTTTCTGCGCTTGCATGTGTGCACTGATGAAGCCTTAGGTCAGTTTAAAAGTAGCCCTGTGTTATAGGGCTGCTTTTAAAATGCAAATTGTGCCCAAACTCGACTTTTGGGTTTGGGGAACTTACAAATTGATCAACTACAATGTTGGGGCAAAATTAGGTGGAAAAATGTTTTTCACTTAACTATGGCTGTATCATATTTGCCACATAATACATCATCTGCTGCATAATCTAACGATTTCCTCCAAAACAATTTTGTAGCTCAAACGGATCCCAAATTACTAAAAGAAATGTGACTTGTGTTGCTATGAAGTTTAGGGCCCTTTGCAAAGGTTAGTAAAGAAAACAATTCCTAAGAAAACAATTGGTCCCAGACACTCCTAATGACACTCAAGTTAATACCTGTAGGAGAGTGTAGTATGCAATCAATTCATACAACCGAAAATGTATAATGTAAAGGCACATTCAACAGGGAAATCTCATAGATAAGAGGCCAACCAAAGTCAATTAAATTGCAAACATCAATTTATTTCCCGCTGAATCATATTCATAAAATGCAAACTTAGGGGCTGACTACGATGGCAGGCGGACTTCAGTACCACCGCCATCGAATCGGGGAATGGGACCGCTGGCCTTCAAGGTGGAGGCCCCACGATAGGCATTACAATGCGACTGCCACTACGGTGTTCGCAGTGCCTATCTTTTACATTGCAGCAGGTGCTGCTGGCTGCATTATCCGCCGCAAAGTAAAAAAAAAAAAGGAACATGTTAAATATATCGGTGGCTGCCACATGGTGCAGTGATATGTTGTGGGGCATCATAGATGCCCCCCAGGACCCATGTCTGGGGGCCAGGGGTTAAGGGGCCTGCTACGGGCCCCCAATGTCCCTTTCGCCAGCATTTCCATGGCAGGTGAACCGCCATTGATAAGCTGGCGGGTAAGGGACATCGTAATCCCTGCTGCAGTGCATGGTAGGCACCACCAGCATTGTAGGAACCACGAGCCCCTCCACCACACCGGCGGGCTCAAGAAGCCCGTCGGGTGCGTGGTGGTTGGTCTTTCCGACCGCCAGGTAACCACCCGCCATTGTAATATGGCGGGCTGTGATGCAGTCACCAATGGCGGTGGGACCGCCACCGACGGGGTGACGTGGCGGTCCCACTGCCATTATAATCACCCCCTAAGTTTGGTGTGCATGCAAATCCTACATTGCCAACCCCTGGCAAGTTGCACTGCTAGTGCTGGAAAAAGGCCAATGGAGGTACCAATGGGTGAGGTGGACTGGCCTCAAGGGTCTTGTGACCTCAGTGACAGATTCACTGTCGATCTAGGATGTGCTTCTTCATATGCCTGCCCGTAAGACTGGAATTGAACTGCAGTATGGATTGTGGTGGACAGGTCCACCTGCGGGTCCTAAGACACCTGGGCTTCTAAGGTCTATCAGGCCTTCTAAGGTGTAGCATCGGAATAAGCTCTGTCAGGAGTGTGGTATGGTGAACTGGTCATGAAGGTCTGAACATGGTTCTCCAGTTCCAAATTCAGCAGCTCTGGCCAGAGTGCCACATTCTCTCCCACACTGAACACCATACTGCCCCACTGAGAGAAACTCGCACTGCCTTCAGCACAACTAAATTGTGCTGCGACTAAATTCAAATTATGCACTAGACAACAGTAAAATGCTGCCTGAAAAAAAATGAATAACACCCTGGAAAAAGCAAACACTCATAGGGAATGCAAGAATAAGCAAAGCATGTGAACTGTAATCAGAAAAAAACATGGTTACCTTAACGGTTTTAAACTCATTATTCAGAAATCAGTAAGTGATTTTGCCTGAAAAGTTCAAGACATGGCTACAGGACCAGGAAGGGACCCCTTTCAATGTCCATTGCTTATATCCTTTCAAAATGTATGCAGTTTGGTTTAAAAAAGACCACATCCCCAAACACTGAGCCGCATTTTATAAGCTAAAATAATTAAAAAGTTGAAAACGATCATATTAAACGTTTCCACTCTACCCATCAACCAGGTATTGCAGTCCCTTTAGGAATGGCGCACTTACCCACCCTGTGAAAACAATGTGTTCAAAGAAAGAAGATAAAACGAAAGTAGCGCTTTCACTGGCAAACTCTGTAAAGTGGCGCTAATGTGTGTGGGTGTAAATAACAGTCTGGCCTGTCTGCTGTCCACTCTGTATTGATTTATTTAACAATTTTTCTCTCCATTCCGAGGTTTTTCTTTTCAATAGAAAACGGTCAGAAAATGAGGACATTTACAGGCAAAGTGTTCAGCCTGTTTTTGGATCAATTTCACAGGGGAACAAATAAAGAAAAGGAGAGGCAAGAGCAGGGCTCGAGTCGGGATACCACGCGGGTGGACGTCGTCCCCCCCACTTATTTTACCGGGTTTTTACCGGGTGGACGCCGTCCACCCTGCCCAAAAGATGGAGCCGGTACCCGAGCCTGCGCGCGCGCTCAGCACTCACCAAACCTAACCTTCTATTGTCTAGAGAGGGCGAACAGAGCTCTTTAAGTTGTTTCACGTTGATGGAGCCGTTCAGTATGACAGACGGGCGCTCGTGGCCGTATATTAGAAAAGGTCAGTATGTGTTTATGCATTTCAGACGGAGACCGGCAAATTTACTGTGGGCAATAAATACGCACCGAACAAGCGCATCTTTAATTTCCCCGCTCCTTTGAGTGTCAATACGGTGACTAATTCCAATGTAAACATTCTCCTTTTCCCTTTGAACCTGCCCCCATCGCCTTCTAACCTTTGTTAATTAGTGGGGACTCCATCTCGTGACGTCACTTCCGGCTGTGAGGTCACTTCCGGTGACACCACCTAACTTGGAGCGTCCCCCCACTTCTTTTTTTAGGACTTGTGCCCTGGGCAAGAGAGAGTACCTTAAGAGCTGCCTCTTGAAATCAGCACGTAAGCAGGAGCGAGACAGAGACAGAAAGAGATGGAGGAATAAAGAGAGGAGGGCAGCCGCCAGAGGCAGATCAGGAGTAGTGGACACGGTCCTTGCCATGAAGGAAAAGAGACAGCGTGTATTTTTTCTCCGTTCTCTGCCCTTCCCAGAACGGCTGAGCCTTCCTGCAGCATAACAAAAGGCAGAGGGCGGGTGGCCTCTGACTCCAGGCAGGTCAAGTGCAGGGCCATTAGGTAGTGCTTTCGCGTGCTAATGGCCCTGCAATAACAGAAGGGAGAGGGGAAATTCCTTTGTCCCCTCGTCCCCCCCACCCTTGTCCCCCGTGTCCCCCCACTCCAAAATCTGGGGGGGATATATCCCCCGCGTCCCCCACACTTCCTACGCCCATGTACACAAGGACACATTCATTTTTAGGTCTCGCCTGACCCAGCGCATGCGCTGGTCTGGCGAGACTTATTGAGAGGGCTCCAAAAAGTGCTACCAGGCCAGCCTAGAGCTACAGTGCATGTGCGCGGGCGCGCGCGCCGCACTTTACCGAGATTACTTTCACTTTCGCGGCCGCACGGCCGCTTGGCATTGCCAATAGGTCTCGCTTTTGGGACCTTATAAGTATTTAGTTAGCAACTGTTGCATGGCTAAGCACTTATAAGGTCCGAAAAGCGAGACCTATTGGCTATGCCAATGCTTGTTTTGGTAGGCACGGGGAGATTAAGGGATTTGCCCAGAACCACAGGATGTTGAGACGACCCCGAGGCTCGAACTTTAGCTGTCCAGCTTCAAGGTCGGCAGTCTAGCCATAAGACCACATCCTCTTCTTAAAGAGTATGGGGCAGATTTAAAAGCCCCTTGCGCCCCTTTTGTGTCACTTTTCCCATGTTAAAAATGATGCAAAAGTGGTGCAAGGGGCGTGTAAATCTGCCCCTATGTGTTTTTTCCAGGATGGTGTGTTACTGTAGTTGTTCTGTGCACCATATTACACGTATAGTTCAACTGGGACAGGACTGCCTCTTTGTTGGTGTGTGATTTCAGGTTTTGGTTGGGGGGACGATGGAGACCTGTGGAGTTCAGGCTGACTGCAGTGCAAATTTCTCAAGGTGCCCATTAGGGACTCATAAAGGGGTTGGCAAACATGATCCTCCAATCCTAGACCTCTCTGAGATGTGTGCAGAGCAATAGTCGGATTTGCAACTTGTAACTGTGATTATGCGTGAAAGTGTGTGAATGAGGTACACAGCTGTCAAAGCCTGTAGCGGCTGCCACCGAACAAGGGTGGTAGGGCGGAAGGGGGTAGAACATAATTTTAAAAAGAGAAATTACCTTGATACTGCTGACCATCGGCCACTGCCTCTCCTTTCTGCACTCAGCAGGAAGTACACAGCCTCCCAGAATCCCCTGACTAATCACAACGCTGCCTTACAGTAGCATTGTAATTGGTCTGAGCACCGAACCATGACGCTCATACAGGGACTGGCAGGGTGTGCATGTTCTACACCTAGGCTGTAACGCTGTGAGTCACTTTTTTAGACGCACCGGTGGAATAGTGTGCCTGCCCATATTTACAAGGACTCGTAAAGTCACCATGTATGACCTTTCATGGCCTTGTAATTATGGGCCCCTTTCATGCATTACTCTATGTGAAATTAGTGTTCCATGGGTGTTGCTGTGGGTGTTCCCATTCAATATTCATGGAACCAAACACATTCCTAGATTTAAAAAGTGTCATAAACCAGGGAAAGCGTAAGAATCATATGTGGAGGCATAGGAGTGATGCCTCATTTTTTGCTCTTTCTATCTGTACTGCATTCTACAGCACACATAGTAGGAGTAAAATGCTATTAATGATTGGTTTTGTGCAGAAAGGTGTCCCTTCCTGCACATCAACAATCATCCCTGCAATGCCGACACACATCCCATACACCATTGGTGCAAAGGTGTCTGTGTTGGTACATGGCTGCTGTTTGTGCGCCGGCTCAGAGGAGAAGGACAGGAATGCACCGTATCTTGGAGACACGGTGCATTCCAGACCTTTTATTTTGATGCAATGCAGTGCAGCAGGAGGGCCGGTATCTCAGGTAACTACATCTGCTTAATTTGTATGGTTTTGTACGAGTAAAATCTGAACCTAACTATAAAGTCTCTGTAACCTTTGGTTCTTTAAGTGAATTTCTATGTTTTTTTAATGTTATGTTATTGCCTAACTATAACGTCCCTGTAACCTTTGGGTTTTTTTAGTGAATGTCAACATTTAAAAAAAAATCCCTAAACTATAACATACCTGTAGCATTTAGTTTTCCACTGAATTTCTACACCTTTTACTATTGTATTTCCTAACTATAACATCCCAGTAAACTTTGCTTTTAAGTGAATAAATATTGTTTTTATAATGTTTATTGAAACTATAATGTCTGTTTAATACATACTGCACTGCACTGCAGATGTCTGTCTCTGTCATCAGACAACCATAGTAGTACATAGCAAATTTAACATTTTGACATGCATTCTTGTGTGAGATTAGTAGTAATATTTTTAATAATGTAAGAGACATTTCTGCTAGGATCTAATTCCTTATATTAGAGTTGCATTATCTAGATTATAAAATAGGGTTTAAAAAAAATCTACAAAAGTTAAAGATAATAATAAATTCTTCCCAAATATATAGGCATGTTACTCCCTATAGTGTCACTGACTGCATCCACTATTATCCTGGTGAGTGATCTTTAACTTGGCCAATTGGTGTTAGGTACCTTTGATGTGTGTGCTAGTAGAGTTTATTTACTGTTTTGCTTTTTTTTGTTTTACATTTCTTTTTATTATTTGTAACTTTATTGTGAAATCTCGCATTACATAGATTATGGTAACGCGATTAGTTGCAAATTTGGTGTGATTTTTTTTAAAGTGTAGAACACATATATACACTTATTCTAATTAATGTTTGAGGTCCACAGTTTACTCATATAATCTTTAAAATAACATTTTAGTGAGTCATTTTATCAGTGTTATTGGTTAATATCACATGGCTTTGTAAGAAAGGGATTTAATTGGACAATACACTTTTCATTATTCTAGAAAGGAAGTCCCCACCCAGTTTTTTTCTTTTTCACACTTCCATTCAAGAGATTGGAAGCTTCTTGGTATTCTTTTGAATTTTCCAATATTGGGTATTTTTTGTTTTCATTTGAGGAATAAAATGGCATCTGGTGGAAGTGAGCCGCCAGAGGCACACCATGTAGAGGACAATTTGTTTGATGAAGAACCTCCACCAAAGCAGCAATCCATCAACTGGGATTTCTTTACTATCCCCTCTGGGAGAAAAAAAATTCGCTAAGCACATGAAGTTCTCGTTGCGTGAATAAACTCTTCCAAGAGGGACAAATAAGAAATACTCTTGTGAGACCACAAGAATGTTCACCCATTTCAAAACCTACCACAAGAGCTACTTGGCAAGAGTACAGATGGAGCGCAGTGGAGGAGGACTGTCAACTTCTACTGGAACTCTAATTACACCAGGAAAGCCAATTCACAGTGAAGTGGAGCAACATCCGCTAGAGAACTCCCCAGAACTAAAACAAAATAGGAACTTTCTGTTCGGAGTGTAAAAATGCCCTGACAGTGTGGAAAACTAGCTGCCATGGCTGATAGCATCAGCTGAAGCCATTTTGTTTGTGGCAGCTATTTTAGTTAGCCATGTGCTCTTCATGTGCTTTCTCCCTCTTCACTGTTGACTGCCCTTGTATTCTGCTTGTGTCTTTTGATATAGTTAACTCCTTCAGCACTGAGCGAGAGCCTTGCACATGCTCAGAAAGACCTGTAGCTGCCAGAATGCACCTGCTCTTAGTGTATAACTGTCAGGCTGTTTTTACTGATGTAAGGAGAAATGTCTCCCCTCCCACTTTGTTAAGCAAGCAATTATTGTATACCCATATTAGTCAATAACTATTCTTGTATGTGCCAGTACCCCCCCTTGGTCTCATGCTGACTATGCAACAAATGTATATATCAGACCCATGTTCTCTGTACTCTTTAGACTGTCTCCTACAGTGGCCTGAGGGTACTGTATGAGGCAGTCTCCCTCATGTGAGGTTAATAAACATGTTCTTTTGATATTACAGTTTCCGTGCCAATCTCTTTGTTATTGGTTTAAGGACCAGGTGCATCAGTGAACCCCTTAAAAGGTTTTTGATTTCTACAAATTGGCGCCCGAATAGGGACCTCATAGGAGAAGCAGCTATTCAAGGGAGTGGTCTTGACGGAAGACAGGAATCTACTGAGGAGGACAGGACAGGAATTTACTGAGGAGGTACCCTGCGCAGGCAGATTCTTTGTCCTTGCAGCCCAATGTGTTTCTGGTTTTCCTGATCTGACCCTCCAAGTGTTTGCCGCTCCCGACTGAGAACTTCTTTGGTGTGAGTATTTTAAAACGACCGTTAGGTCATTCAGAACTTGGCAGAGGAAGCTGGAGACTTTGGTTTGGTAAGGTTGCTGTAGCAACACTTTTTGGAATGACTAGGCCAAGCTTTTAATTTGTTTGTTTGTTTGCTGCAGCAAATGAAGGCAGGTAATGAGGAGATTTTTCTCTAAATTTTGAAAACTTGAACGGCACTCATTGAGTTAAGTGCCCCTTGGTGAATAATATTGTATATGCTACAATATTCTTGGCATGCCTGCTTTTAGCACACTTCGTAGAAAGTGTTGCTGTCTTGGAGGTACCAATATGGATGTAGGAAGTACTTAGCTGATTCCCCTGGAGGGGATACCTAAATAGGTTTAGGTATATTAAAAGAAAATAGTATTTCTTCCATGCTGACTAGTACAACATGGAACAAAATATATATATATATATATAAAATGGATCCGGATCTGCGCACTTAGTAAAATTCATGAGTGGTGACATGGAGCGCTTTTGAGTGTTCTGCAGCCCAACTGGAATTTGGTGTATTATTGGAAAAGGTCTGAGGCACAAGCCTGTCTTTTTGAACATGGCAGTCTTTTGGCTGTCTATTTGTCTTGGTGTAATCTCTGTACCTTTTTTGGAGAGTCCTTTTGTTTGAAAATATGACTTACAATTGGTATTTATAAATGGTTTGGCTTGAGTACAGTCTGTGGCCTGTCTCTTGTTCTGTCCTAAGTGTTGATTTGTGGGTTAATTGTTTTTTTGCTGGTTTAAGGATCAAGGGGTTGGGTTCTGCATTTAGCAGCCTAGCAGGGCTAAGGGCAAGGTTTGCTTTTGCACTTCGACCTCTGAAAAGATTCTGAAAGAAGTGATGACAGCACAGAGAGAGAAAGAGAAGCTTTGCTTATTATGTTTGACAAAATACCAAGCAAGTTTTGCGCAGTCATAGGAAGAGAAGGAAAGGCAGTAACGTATGTGGGCCCTGTGTAGAGCATAGCTCTGCCATGTATATAAAAATAAGGGTTTTAGCTTAAAGATTACTGAGCAAGAGCTAAGATAAGGAGGCATTGGGATTTAGCTTGCATTCATGCGCCCTCATGTTAAAATAGTACAATTGCTAAGGGAATTGGTAATTGGTTATTAATGCTTTCTAAGTTAATTCAATGTGCTTGTGTTAGGCTGAACAAGAAAATAGCCACTTTCTAAAGTACTATTTTCAAACACAGAATTTAGGAACAATCCTTCCTGACAGATGGGTTGTTGCATTTTGAGTTCAGGGATACCAGACTATATATGTCCATCTTGCCGTTATGGGGGGATATGCAGGTAAACATGTTACACAGCATTCCCATGTTATTCTGTGGCCAAGATAGCCTTTCAATAGTGAAAAACAAAATTGACAGTATTTCACTATCAGGACATGTTACCCACACTAGTACATATCCTACCTTTTACATACATTGCACCCTGCCCAGAGGGGTACTTGAGGCCTACCATGGGAGTGTCCAATGTGTGAGAAAAGGGAAGGGTTAGGCCTGGTACGTGTGTACACTGGCCAGGACAACATGACAATTCATAGACTGTGTAGGGGCACTGTGGTGGCAGGCCTGAGACACCATTTTAGGACTACTCATGTGGGTGGCACAATCAGTGCTGCAGGCCCACTAGTCGCATTTGAATCACCAGCCCTGATATACTCTGTGCACTTTACTAGAAACATTACTGGTAAGACAAATATGTCAATCACAGATAATTAATTAAAATAAAGGGTAGAAGACGCAAAAGAGTTTGGGGATAACACTGAAAAAAGGGCCATTTCCAACAGTTTGTACACCAAAATTTATAAAGTGTTACAGTTCAAAATATTGGATATGGCTTCCTTGATATGGATTCCCATAGCTATTTACCTCCTATAAGTCTTTCGACCGAGGTTCACCGGTATAGGTTTCCTACTGTCGAAATGGGGGAAAGAAGGTTAGCTCCTGGGCAAATTAAGGGTAAGCAAATTTATGTTTTCTCTCTCTTTTTCTCACTCTCTTTTGAGCCTGTCTAATCTGTCTAGGAACGGCCATGAGACATTTAATTGGCTATTCAATAAAACTGTTTTTAAAAAATTGTTAGCATTAGTAAAATGAATAAATAAATACGTCATGTTACTGCCCATCCTGTCTGATGAAATTATGAAAGGGGAGTAGTCTAGGTTGCTGTTCCCTTATTTGACCTTTAATCCTTTCGATGCTGATGACGAGCTGGACTCGTCATGGCACACAGTGGACGTGTGCTCATGACGAGTCCAGCTCGTCATGGCACCCACCCATGGGGGAAGCGCTGGTGCTCCCCCCCACGGGTGTCCGATTTCCGCTGCCACCCCCGACCCCCATGAGAATCCCATGACGTCAGCACGCACAGCGCATGCTGACGTCATCAGGAAGTCCCAGACGCTCTGGAAGCCATTTGCTTCCTGAGCGTCGAGAAAAAAGGTAGGTTTCCTTGTTCCTGGGGGGTTTGGAGAATGCATCAATGCATCGAGGCATCAGGGGTGAGGAAAGAGATTTTCCTCTCCCCTGATGTCTCTTTGCGGGGCATTTCTGATCACGATCGCGCACAGCGTCGTGATCGTGCAGCGGAAATGCCCCCACTAGCACCAGGAATTTGTTTTTTTTCTATGGAAGCGACCCCTTGGGCAAGGGTCGCTTCCTAAAAGTGGCATTTCATTGGTAATATTTTTCTGCCCCCCACCTGGGGGCAAATCGGCCCTTTTTTTCAGCCGTTTTGCCCCCAGGGGGAGCAGACAACGCCACTAGCCACCAGGGTTTACTTTTGGGGGCATCATTTTAGATGGAAGCGACCCCTTGGGCAAGGGTCGCTTCCTAAAGGGGGCATTTCATTGGTAATGTTTTACTGCCCCCCCCCGGGGGCAAATCGGCCCGTGTTTTTCAAACGTTTTGCCCCCGGGGGGGGGCAAAAAGTGCCACTAGCCACCAGGGTTTACTTTTGGGGGCATAATTTTAGATGGAAGGGACCCCTTGGGCAAGGGCCGCTTCCTAAAGGGGGCATTTCATTGCTAATGTTTTTCTGCCCCCGCCCCCGGGGGCAAATCGGCCCATTGTTTCGGCCGTTATGTCCCCGGGGGGGCAGAAAACACCACTAGGCACCAGGGTTTCCATTTGGGGGCATTTAAATTTAGATGGAAGCGACCCCTTGGGCAAGGTTCGCTTCCAAAGGTGGTTATATTTGTGGATGTTTTTTTCTGCCCGTCCCCCTTCGTGGCAGTCTGTCCTATTTTTGTCCTTCCTGCCCCCGGGTGGGGGGGGGGCAGAAAACCCCAGTAGACACCAGGAATTTTCTTTTATAGGTAATGGAAGCGACCCCTTGGCCAAGGGTCACGTACAAGGGGGTTACAATATGTTTGTGTATTTTCTGCCCCCGACAGATCTGCCCCATTGTTTAGGTCTTTCTGCCCTAGGTGGGAGGGTAAGGCAGAGAAACCTACTAGGCACCAGGGATCTATTTTTTTTCCCAAGGGGCGTCAAATATCTGTCTGTTTTCTGCCCCACCTGGGAGATAAGAGTGGTTTGGTAGAAAACCTCACCTAATCCCCATTTTACTCAGCCCTATTTGAAGGCCCATCTGGCCGATTGACCATTTGGGTAGCGACATTGTGTGTTATAATTTTAATTGTCATATTGTTTGTGAAATGTAATAGTAATGTTTGTATTTCTCTATTTTATTCTAGTTCAAGGCTTTTGCTCTTTAGACTGTTCTAGGTTGTGGTTTTGTTACTGCTGGTTTTGCAGCTTGTGTAGTTGCATGTGCTTGGTAAGAGAATTTTTTTTTAACTATTTACTCTAAATGAGTTTAATTTCCCTACATGAATGTGTTTTTTGCAAATGGTGTAGTTATAGCAGAATGTTTGGCTTCTGTGTTTTGAGTGTCAAAATCTTTTTGCATTAGTGCTTGATGTGTACTTTGTTGTCTTATGAGTAATTGGTTTTGTTTTTTCTTTCTAGTGGGATATCGTTGCTTTTTGCTGTGTCTCTGCAGAGTAGGTGCTGGTGAGTGTAGCTATCTGTGGCAAGAGTTACATTGTTTTTGAGTATATAGATCTTTGTGCTAAAGCCCCACTTTGTTTACTACTTACTTTGCACAGTGTTGGTTGTTGTTGACTTGTTTGTGCAGTCTCCTTTCTTAGTATGGATAATGGCTAGCCGCAGGATTACTGCTCAGCAGGTTGTTGGTATGCTTTTTGAGTCTTCCTCTGACCATGGTTCAGAGACTGACTCTGATTCTCAGGCAGAGGTGGGAGGGGATGATTCAGGCAGTGAGTTTTCTCTCCACATGGAACCATCGGATGATAAAGCTTCTCTCAGTGCGGATGAAGCTAATCTTAGTACGGATGAAGTGCCTGTGTTAGAGGAGGAGGAGGACATTGATGTGCCGATAGTGCAGTAAGAGGCATCTGGCCTGCAGCCTGCGGCTGCAAGGCTTCATGTTGCTGTAGTGCGGCAAGAGGCATCTGGGGCTGCAAGGCTTCCCGCTGGTGTAGTGCGGCAAGAGGCATCTGGGCTGCACGCTGGGGCTGCAAGGCTTTCCATTGAAAGTACTGAACCCTGGGTTGCCCCTGGCATGGTGCAGCTGGCATTTCCAGACTTTACTGGTGTTCCAGGGTGTAGAGTGAACACTGCAAACCTTTTGCCGCTAAATTTTTTCCAGTTGTTTATGGACAGTGTGTTTTTGGCAGCGATTGTTGAGCAGACTAATTTGTATGCCGAACAGTTTTTGAGGGACAACAGTGCCAACCTTAAGCCCCATTCTAGAGCTACCCAGTGGACTCCCACAAATCTTGAAGAGATGAAGAAGTTCTTGGGATTAACTATTTTGATGGGCTTGCTAAGGAAGCCATCAATGTCTTGATATTAGTCTACTAGTCCCTTGATGGCAACGGCTATATTTCCAGCAGTCCTGAGTCGTGATAGGTATTTGCTTCTGCTTCGGATGCTACATTTTGTCGATAATGGTTTAGCGTTGCCACGAGATCACCCTGATTGTGACTGTCTTTTTAAGATTCGGCCTGTCCTTGATCACTTTGTTGATCGATTTTCTGAGATCTATGCTCTAGGAAAATAAATAGCAGTGGATGAGTCTTAGGTGTTGTTCAAGGGCCGCTTGGTTTTTAGGTAATACATTCCTAGTAAGAGATCACGCTATGGAATTAAGCTGTATATGCTGTGTGACAGTAGGATTGGATATGTCTCTAATTTCAGGGTGTACACCGGTAAGGAATCCAGCATTTACCCCCTGGTTGTCCGTCCACTTTTGGAGTGACTGCGAAAATTGTGTGGGAGCTTGGTAGAGGATTATTTAACAAAGGCCACCATTTATATGTAGATAACTTCTACACTGGTGTGCGGTTGTTCAGGGAATTGGCCAAAGTGGACACTGTTGCTTGTGGCATAATCCGCTCTAACCGTAAAGGTTTCCCAAAATAACTTGTTTGTCAAAAGCTTGTGTGGGGACAGTGGAGTGCGTTGCATTGCAAGGAGCTTCTAGCTGTGAGGTTTTCAGACAGGAGAGATGTCTACATGCTGACTACCATCCATGATGAAAGCACTGCACCTGTGACTGTTTGGGGTCAGGTTGCTGAAGTGCGCAAACCTGTGTGCATTTTAGACTATAATAGGCACATGGGTGGTGTTGACAGAGTAGATCAGAGGTTGGAACCTTACGCTGCTCTTCGTAAGGCTTACATTTGGTATACGAAGTTGGCTATCCATCTTTTCCCCTTGGCAACCTTTAATGCTTTTGTTGTGTTCAAGGATTCTTGTCCTGAGTCAAAGATGACTTTTGCTAAGTTTCGGGAGTCTGTAATAGGCAGCCTTGTTCTAGTGGAGCAGGCAAGTGTTCCTAGAGTTGGAGTGGTGGAGGATGTGGCTAGATTGAAAGATCGCCACTTTCCTGAATACACTCCTCCGACAACCTCAAAAGACTTTCCCACTAGGAGATGTAGAGTCTGTTGGCAAAAAGGTGTGCGGAAGGAGACTCGTATGTACTGCCCTGACAGTCCTTCTAACCCTGACTGTGTGTGTCTGCTTGTTTAAAACGTACCACATGCATAAGAATTTTTGGGAGCATCCATGAGTGGTAAAGTGAACTGCCTGGCCTGTATTGTTTAAATTTTTTTATTCTGTTTCAAGGTTGGCATTAGTGCAATGTATTTAGTTTCAGATTTTGTGTTAGTAGATTTGTATCTATTTGCAATTTGTTTGTGTTTTCTTTCTTGTATAAAAAAAATCCTAAATGTGATGGCGGTGTGTGTAGGCTGGCGCTTGGCTGGTGGTGTGCGTGGACTGGTGCTTGGCTGGCAGTGTGCGTGGAATGGCGCTTGGCTGGCAGTGTGTGTGGAATGGCGCTTGGCTGGCGGTGTGCGTGGACTGGCGCTTGGCTGGCGGTGTGCGTGGATTGGCACTTGGCTGGCAGTGTGCGTGGATTGGTGCTTGGCTGGCGCTGTGTGTGGACTGGCGCTTGACTGGTGGTGTGCGTGGACTGGCACTTGGCTGGCGGTGTGCGTGGACTGGCACTTGGCTGGCGGTGTGCGTGGACTGGCGCTCGGCTGGCGGTGTGTGAGTAGTGGCTTGCTGCTGGTCACTACACACACTGCTAGCTGAGAGCAAGTCCACGCAATCCATCAGCTTGTGTGGTTGCTGTGTCAGGAATGTGTGCGTGTGAAAGTGATGGGCCCTTGAATGGCACTGTCTGCTGGTGTGAGTGTTGTAATGTGATGGGCCCGCGCTGGCAGTGTGAATGGTTTTGTATGCGTCACACGTATTAAAGGTGTATGAATGGCCTGAAAAGAGGTTGGTGCCTTGTCGTGACTTTACAGCTCACGAGCTGTGAGTCAATGGTTCAGTTTCTCATCCTTTCAATTATTAACAGTGCATTTTATTTTTGTGAAATCACTTGCTAATACAATTGTACATACTGAACCATCACTCACCCTCGCGCCCAATCCAACCAGTATGTGTGTGTGCTTGAGGATTAGATGGCAGTGCAGTAATATTTGTCTTTTTTGTCTTTCTGAAGCAGGGTGTACCTTGTCCCTTTTTGTGAATGTTGTAATGTGTTGGTTTCATGCCTGGTGGTGTGAATGGTCCTGTGTGTATCACGATGAAAGGTGTGTGAATGGCCTGTAAAGCGGTTGGTGCCTTGCTGTGGTTTTACAGCTCACGAGCTGCGAATCACTGGTTCATTTTTGTGTCCATTTAATTATTGACAGTGCATTTCATTTTTGTGAAATCTCTTGTTAATAAAATTTTATATATTGAACCATCACTCGCCCTCATGCCAAATCCAACCAGTATGTGTGTGTGTGTTTGAGGAATAGATGGCTGTGCAGGAATCTTTGTCTTTTTAGTCTCTCTGCCAAGGTGCACATTCCATCTAAGAATAACCCACCAACTGAAGATATTGTCGTAAACCCATGGGAGTACATGGTGATGTCTCTCTTGTGAATCCCAACAAGATATTTTATCCACAATGTCCTGCAAACCTCAAGATGTCTGTCACATTTTCCTTGCAATATTGTGCCATAATTTTCAAGCTGCAGAAATAAACAACTAATTATCTCAAAACCACCTGGTGTTGCAAGGGTAGTCACCTGGGTTTTTGGCCCGTGCTCGGTGGCCATGTAAGGAAACCTACCAAACCCACACATTTCTGAAAACTAGACAACTGGGGGCTTCCAGGGAGGTATGGCTTGCGTGGATTCCCCAACGTTTCCTTACCCAGAATCCCCTGCAAACTTCACTTTTAGCTGAAAAAATCACTTTTTTACACATTTTTGTGTGGGAAAGTTGTGGCATCACCGGGCTCACACAAATTTCCTACCACCCAGCGTTCCCCCAGGTCTCCCGATAAAAATGGTGCCTCACTCGTGTGGGAGGCCCAAGTACCTGCGACAGGCAAAGACCCAAAACATAGTGAGGCGACACCAAAATTGCCTATCTCAAAACCACCTGGTTTTGCAAGGGGGGTCACCTAGATTTTTGGCCCCGTGCTCGGCGGTCAGCTAGGGAAATCTACCAAACCCACACATTTCTGAAAACTAGACACCCGGCAGATTCCAGGGAGGTATGGCTTGCGTGGATCCCCCCAACGTTTCCTTACCCAGAATCCCCTGCAAACCTCAATTTTAGATGAAAAGGATGACTTTTTTCACACATTTTTGTGTGGGAAAGTTGTGGCATCACTGGGCTGACACAAATTTCCTACCACCCAGCGTTCCCCCGGGTCTCCTGATGAAAATGGTCCTCACTTATATGGGAGAACCAAGTACCCGCGACAGGCAAGGGCCCAAAACGTATTGAGTTGACATCTTTTTGATGTCCCCTCACTACGTTTTGGGCCCTTGCCTGTCGCGGGTACTTGGGCCTCCCACACATGTGAGGCACCGTTTTTATCGGGAGGCCCGGGGGAACACTGGGTGGTAAGAAATTTGTGTCAGCCCATCGATGCCACAACTTTGACACAAAAAAATGTGTGATAAACGTAATTTTTTCAGCTAAAATTGAGGTTTTCAGGGGATTCTGGGTAAGGAAACGTTGGGGGAGCCACGCAAGCCATACCTCCCTGAAATCCCCTGGGTGTCCAGTTTTCAGAAATGTGTGGGTTTGGTAGGTTTCCCTAGGTGGCCGCCGAGCACGGGGCCAAAAACCAAGGTGACCCCCCTTGCAAAACCATGTTGTTTTGTGACAGGCAATTTTGATGTCGCCTCACTACGTTTTGGGCCCTTGCCTGTCGTGGGTACTTGGGCCTCCCACACAAGTGAGGCCCCATTTTTATCGGGAGACCTGGGGGAACGCTGGGTGGTACGAAATTTGTGTCTGCCCGGTGATGCCATAACTTTGCCACAAAAAAATTGTGAAAAAAGTGATGTTTTCAGCTAAAATTGAGGTTTGCAGGGGATTCTGGGTAAGAAAACGTTGGGGGGATCAACGCAAGCCATACCCACCTGGAATCCCCTGGGTATCTACTTTTTAGAAATGTGTGGGTTTGGTAGGTTTCCCTTGGTGCCGGCAGAGCTATGGTTCAAAAACTACAGCTAGGCACTTTACCAAAAAAGGGTCATTTTTCACTGCGAAATTGAGATGTGTCCATGTTGCGTTTTGTGCCGTTTCCTGTCGTGGGCACTAGGCCGGCCCACACTAGGGAGGCACCACTTTTCTCGGAAGACTTTGGGGAACGCGGGGTGGGTGGAAATTTATGGATCCATGCAGATTCCAGAACTTTCCACCACCAAAATGTGGAGTAAATGTGTTTTTTTTGCCAATTGTTTAGGTTTGCAAGAGATTCTAGGTAACAGAACCTGGTGGGAGGCAGTCAAGTCACCCCATCCTGGATTCCCCTGGGTGTCTAGTTTTAAAAAAATATATAGGTTTGCCAGGTTTCCCTAGGAGCCGGCAGAGCTATGGTTCAAAAACTACAGCTAGGCACTTTGCCAAAAAAGGGTCATTTTTCACCACGAAACTGAGGTGTGTCCACGTTGCGTTTTGCGCCGTTTCCTGTCACGGGCACTAGGCTGACCCACACAAGTGAGGTACCATTTTTCTCGGAAGACTTTCGGGAACGCGGGGTGGGTAGAAATGTTTGGATCCACGCAGATTCCAGAACTTTCCACCACCGAAATGTGGGGTAAATGTGGTGTTTTTGCCAATTTTTTAGGTTTGCAAGGGATTCTGGGTAACAGAACCTGGTGGGAGGCAGTCAAGTCACCCCATCCTGGATTCCCCTGGGTGTCTAGTTTTCAAAAATGTATAGGTTTGCTAGGTTTCCCTAGGTGCCGGCAGATTTAAAAATTGTGTGAATTGTTTTTAACCCACTTGCAAATCCGCTCCCCAGCACTTACTCGAAACTCCCCAAACAGACGACTTTAACTCTGTTCAGGGGCAGAAAACGATCGCTAGCCGCCATCACTTGCCTCGAGGAGCCACGGGACACGCCCACTCCTGTTGGCCACGCCCACCCTCCACCAAGTATAAATGCGAGCGCTGATTACGAGCATCGCATTGAGACTTGAACCTCCTGAGGCGAATAGCCGGGGGCCACTTAGCAAAACCTTTTAAAAATTGTGTGAATTGTTTTTAACCCACTTGCAAATCCGCTCCCCAGCACTTACTCGAAACTCCCCAAACAGACGACTTTAACTCTGTTCAGGGGCAGAAAACGATCGCTAGCCGCCATCACTTGCCTCGAGGAGCCACGGGACACGCCCACTCCTGTTGGCCACGCCCACCCTCCACCAAGTATAAATGCGAGCGCTGATTACGAGCATCGCATTGAGACTTGAACCTCCTGAGGCGAATAGCCGGGAGCCACTTAGCAAAACCTTTTAAAAATTGTGTGAATTGTTTTAACCCACTTGCAAATACGCTCCCCAGCACTTACTCGAAACTCCCTAAACAGACGACTTTAACTCTGTTCAGGGGCAGAAAACGATCGCTAGCCGCCATCACTTGCCTCGAGGAGCCACGGGACACGCCCACTCCTGTTGGCCACGCCCACCCTCCACCAAGTATAAATGCGAGCGCTGATTACGAGCATCGCATTGAGACTTGAACCTCCTGAGGCGAATAGCCGGGAGCCACTTAGCAAAACCTTTTAAAAATTGTGTGAATTGTTTTTAACCCACTTGTAAATCCGCTCCCCAGCACTTACTCGAAACTCCCCAAACAGACGACTTTAACTCTGTTCAGGGGCAGAAAACGATCGCTAGCCGCCATCACTTGCCTCGAGGAGCCACGGGACACGCCCACTCCTGTTGGCCACGCCCACCCTCCCAACACCACCTATAAATTATGTGTCAGTTCAGGCAGCGCAGCGGACGAGCGCAGCGGGCGCGACGATGGCGCGCCGAAGGCGCGCTTAAGGCAAGCTCGTCTGCGCTCGTCCGCGCAAGGCAGAGCGCAGAGCCAAGCCATATTACTAAATCCAGTACCCAGACTTGGAGATACAATAAAGACGAACTGCTACACCTCAACAAAAAGGTACATAGCTCGTGCTTACATGGCATCTCCGCTGACCACCCTTCTACTCGATGCGCCCACTGTTCATACAGTTGTAATCCCTCCGTATCCATATTGCCCCCCCCTATCCCGATACGCATGGCCCTTATCAACTGCAGATCTCTCCCTAAGCACTCGACAGAAATCCACCTTCTATTGGAAAACTACAACTTAGAAGTGCTCTTCCTAACCGAAACATGGCTGGGACCGGACTCAGATCCTGACATTGTCAACTCCCTTCCCCAGGGTTTCCTCATACAGCGTATAGACCGACCTAAAGGAAGAGGCGGTGGCATTGCCATAATTCATAAAGAACAGCTATCATGCCGTCTCCAAGGCAGCCCACTTGCTGACTGCGAAAACGTCATGTATGCTATTCAGGTCTCCCCTTGCCAATCCATCTCAGGCTTCCTTATTTATCGCCCCCCAGGACCATTAGGTCAGTTCTGCGAATCCTTAACGGAACACTCGTACACCCTGACCGCAACCAACTCCTCATGCTTGATCCTGGGTGACCTAAACATCCATTTCGATAAAAAGGAAGTCAAACAGACCGCCGACTTGACAGCAGACCTTGAAACCCTCCAATTGAAACTACTGGGCCATCTACCCACTCACACCTTGGGACATTTGTTGGACCCAGTATTCACCAACATTCACGATCTCACTATTCGTGATCCTATTCCAGTCCCCTGGTCTGACCATCACCTCGTTCCTCTGTATTGGCAGACCACCCGCGCCCCTCGTACTACCGCCCCTCCCAGTAAACCCTCACGATCTTGGTCTAAACTTAATGTAGAAACCTGGAAATACTACCTAGAGAGCTCCCCTCCTGCACCCAACAACAACCTTATCAGCGCTGATGCAGAATTCTCAGCTTGGATTGCCAACTCCCTAGACAAAACTCTCCCCCAAAAAATTTCCTGGAATCCACGGAACAAACCCACCTCCCCCTGGTTCACTGATGAATTGCGACTACTAAAAAAAGCCTGCAAAAGATCTGAAAGAGAATGGAGGAAAAAATTTGACCATACCACTAAAACCAAATATAAAACTACTCTTCTCACCTACAAAAAAGCAATCAAAGTTGCACAAATTAACCACTTCGAGGAGAAAATTAAATCTTCTCACAACTCAGCCCGGGAAACTTATCAAATAGCGAAGAAACTACTCAAAACACCAGATCCTCCCCCTCTGGTGGAACCTTCAGTCACCCGCTGCAACGAACTTGCAGAATTTTTTAATTCCAAAATTACTAAAATCATTAACTCACTCCCCCCTACGTCTTTCAATGCCCTCAGTGCCCCCTCTGACGTCAACCCACCCAACAATCAGCTGTCAGCATTCACTCCGCTCACAACTGACACCACTCTCCGCATACTCAGTTCTATTAAAAGTGGCAGCCCCTCCGACCCTGCTCCGTTGAATATCCTGAAACTTGTCGGACCCACTATTCTACCTAAGCTGACACAACTCATCAACGACTCACTCTCCCTAGGCACGGTTCCCCCCAGCTGGAAAAGAGCTATGGTGAGAGCATTGCTCAAAAAACCCCACCTTGATCCACTAGAACTTGGCAATTACAGGCCAATTTCCTTACTTCCAGGTGTCAGCAAAATAGCTGAGAAACATGTTAACCTAAATCTCTCCCAATACCTCGAGTCCAACAAACTATTGGAACCCTCCCAAACAGGATTCAGGCCAGGCCAGAGCACCGAGACAGCAATATTAGCGGTAGTCGAAGAGGCAAGGAAGATCATAGACTCAGGGGGATCAGTGGCAGTGATCCTCCTGGATCTTAGTGCCGCATTCGACACCGTTAACCACTCTATCCTTATCCAAAGACTCAAACACCTTGGAGTCACAGGAGTGGCCCTGGCCTGGTTAGAATTCCTCCTCAAAAACCGACTCTTTCAGGTGACAGAGGGCACCTTCACGTCTAGACCTACAGCCATCAACTGCGGCGTACCACAGGGCTCGTCTCTGAGCCCAACTCTTTTTAATGTTTATATGTCCCCCCTCGAGAAGGTCGTCGCCCCATATGGCATCAAACTTCTGACATATGCCGACGACACTCAACTTGTGGTCTCCCTTAACCAGCAAGACCTCTCCATTCCCAACCTGCACACTTGCTTGATCGAAATAACAAAATGGATGAGTAGCTCCCACCTCAACCTGAATAACGATAAAACTGAGATCATGTTTTTAGGCAACAAATCTTTATACAGCTCCACCTCCATATGGCCATCAGTCATGGGCCTCCCCCCTGCGTCTAAACCAGAAATTAAGAGCCTGGGCATCTGGTTAGATGAAGAACTTAACTTCTCAGCCCAAGCACGGAAAACTGCTGGAACCTGCCACGGTCTTCTAAGATCGGCAAGAAAAATTCTACCCCTGCTTCCGACTCAATCCCGTAAACTCCTTATCCACGGCCTTGTACTATCTCGTTTGGACTATGGCAATGCCCTATACCTAGGGGCCCCCAAAAAAGTTCTAGCAAAACTCCAAACGGCCCAGAATGCGGCAGCCCGCATTCTTACAGGTACCCATCGCCGCTGCTCCGCCAGACCATCTTTGAAGGCCCTTCACTGGCTCCCCATCCAAGAGAGAATTCAATTCAAGGCTCTCTGCACGACCCACAAGATCATGCACGGCAAGGCCCCTCCCATACTCCAAAATCTCATCTCACCCCACACCACCTCTAGAACTCTCCGCTCCTCCAACTGTAACCTAGCCTCAGTCCCCAGGATCAGAAAAGCCTGCTCAGGCGGCCGACTGTTCTCCCTCAACGCTGCCAAACTTCGGAACTCGCTCCCCCCCAACCTCAGAGCCCAACCTAACCTTTTTTCATTTCGTAGAGCACTCAAAACATGGCTGTTCCCATAAAAACATCTCTCACTAGGTTTTTGTCTATCAGCGCTGGGACGCCTATGGGCAGCCATGCGCTCTACAAATCTGCAAAAATAAAAAAAATTAAAAAAGAGCTATGGTTAAAGAACTACAGCTAGGCACGTTGCCACAAAAGGGTCATTTTTCACTGTGAAACTGAGGTGTCTCCACGTTGCGTTTTGTGCCATTTCCTGTCGCGGGTACTAGGCCGACCCACACAAGTGAGGTACCATTTTTCTCGGAAGACTTTGGGGAACGCGGGGTGGGTGTAAATTTGTGGATCCACGCAGATTCCAGAACTTTCCACCACAGACACGTGGGGAAAATGTGTTTTTTTTTACAATTATTTAGGTTTGCAAGGGATTCTGGGTAACAGAACTTGGTGGAAGGCAGTCAAGTTACCCCATCCTGGATTCCCCTGGGTATCTAGTTTACAAAAAGTATAGGTTTGCTAGGTTTCCCTAGGTGCCGGCAGAGCTATGGTTCAAAAACTACAGTTAGGCACTTTGCCAAAAAAGGGTAATTTTTCAGTGCGAAACTGAGGTGTGTCCACGTTGTGTTTTGCGCCGTTTCCTGTGACGGGCACTAGGCCGACCCACACAAGTGAGGTACCATTTTTCTCGGAAGACTTTGGGGAACGCGGGGTGGGTGTAAATTTGTGGATCCACGCGGATTCCAGAACTTTCCACCACAGAAATATGGGGAAAATGTGTTTTTTTTGACAATTTTTTAGGTTTGCAAGGGATTCTGGGTAACAGAACCTGGCGAGAGGCAGTCAACTCACCACATCCTAAATTCCACCGGGTGTCTAGTTTTCAAAACTATATTGGGGGCATATTAATAAGCGCGGAGTTAAAATTATCGCCGCTTAAGTGGCAGAAGACTGCAGCTAAAGCGGTGATAATTGGCTTGATGATATGCCGCAGAGAATTCCAATAGAAGCCCATGTTGACACCAGAACATGGGCTTCAACGGGAATTCTCAAGGGCATATTATCAAGCCCATTATCGCCGCCTTGGCGGCAGTTTTCTGCCGCTAAAGCGGCGATAATTTTAACGTTGTTTCTTGATAATATGCCTCTTGGTTTGCTAGGTTTCCCTAGGTGCCGGCAGAGCTTCGGTTCAAAAACTACAGCTAGGAACTTTGCCAAAAAAGGGTCATTTTTCACTGCGAAATTGAGGTGTGTCCACGTTGCGTTTTGCGCCGTTTCCTGTCGCGGGCACTAGGCCGACCCACACAAGTGAGGTACCATTTTTTTTTAAAGACTTTGGGAACGCAGGGTGGGTGGAAATTTGTGGATCCACGCAGATTCCGGAACTTTCCACCACAGAAATGTGGGGAAAATTTGGTTTTTTTGACAATTGTTTAGGTTTGCAAGGGATTCTGGGAAACAGAACCTGGAGGGAGGCAGTCAAGTCACCCCATCCTGGATTCCCCTGGGTGTCTAGTTTTCAGAAATGTATACATTTGCTAGTTTTTCCTAAGTGCCGGCAGATCTAGGGTTCAAAAACTACAGCTAGGCACTTTGCAAAAAAAGGGTTATTTTTAATTGTGAAAATGTGGTGTGTTCACGTCGGGTTTTGAGCCATTTCCTGTCGTGGGCACTAGACCAACCCACACAAGTGAGGTACCATTTTTCTCGGAAGACTTTGGGGAACGCGGGGTAGGTGGAAATTTGTGGATCCACACAGATTCCAGAACTTCCAGCTCAAGATATATCGGCGGATGAGTCTCTGGTCCTGTTCAAGGGTCGTTTGGTTTTCAGACAGTACATACCCTGCAAGAGGGCACGTTATAGTATTAAGCTGTCTGAGTGCTGTGAAAGTGCCAGGGCATGTGGATATAATTACAAGGTGTACACTGGTAGGAATTCTTCAGTTAACCCCGCTGGGTACCATTACATGTTTGGAGTTAGTGAAAGAATTGTGTGGGAACATGCCAGAACACTTTTGTTTACAAAGGATCCCCATTCATACATTGACAACTTCTGCATAGCAGTAATTATTTAAAGAAATGTTTAAAGTGGATAACTGTAGCCGGTGGCACAATCCACTTTAACAGTAAAGGTTACCCTACTGAGTGTGGGCATGAAACTTCAAAGCAGACAGAACACTGCCTTGAGTAGCACTGAACTACTTGTTATGAAGTTTCCAAACAGAAGAGCTGTCCATATGCTCACAACTATTCATGATGAGAGCACTTCACCCATGACTGGGGTCAAGTAGCAGAAGTGCACCAACCAATGTGCGTTCTAGACTACAACTAGCACATATTAGGTGTTGATAGAGCAAATCAAAGGTTGGAGCCTTACAATGTTGCTTGCATGGCATATATCAGGTATAAGAAGCTGACTATTTATTTGTTTAATTTGACAGCTTTCAATGCTTACGTTGTTTTCAACGATCGTTCTTCAGATTCCAAGATGACTTTTGTACAATGTTAGCAGTCTGTAATAGGCAGCCTTGTTGCAGTAAAGAGAATAAATGTTCCTAGAATCAGAGAGATTGAGGATGTGGCTAGATTGATAGATCACCACTTTTCTGAATACATCCCTCAAACACTCAAAAAAGACTTTCCTGGTCAGAAATGTAAAGTCTTTGTCCAAAGAGGAGTACGAAAAGAGAATTGTATGTTCTTCATGCAGTATTGTTCTAATGCTGGCCTATATGTGCTCACGTGTTTTAAACTGTACCATATGCAACTGAAGTATTGAGAGCAACCATGATAGTAAAAGGCAACTGTCGCTATGGTCTGTGTTGCTATATATTTTCTGTTTTGACTCCAGGTAGCCAATTGTTTGATGTGTTTAGTAATGCTAGTTGAGCAGGCAAACATTGTTGGTTTTTCATCTTCTACCAATAGGTGAGTTATTTTACATTTGAAATAAACTGAAAATAATGTATTGTCTTTAGTAGAATGTTGATTTGTTTTCCGTATTTGCTTTTTTGTGTTTAATCTGTTCATTGTGGAGTGCTGTAGAAATGAAACTTGCATGGAGCTTCATGGTGATATCTGATTGGTTGTTGGCAGATGGTGTGTGTACATTGGTGGCTGGCTGATGGTGTATGTAGTGGAGGTTGACTGGTGATGTGTTCGTAGTGGAGGTTGACTGGCATTGTATGTGTGTAGTGGCCGTTGACTGGTGATGTGTGTGTGCAGTGGCGGATGACTAGCAGTGATTGATTGTGTGGCGCCCTGGCTGGCAGTGTGTGTGTTGTTGGCTGATGGCAGGGTGACTGGTGATGTGTTTGGTATGTCAGTCCTGTGGGTCATATGAAAGCCAAGGGCACTTGAATGGCATTGTTTCTTCATGTGAGTGTTGTATTGTGTTGGGCCTACAGATGGTGGTATGAATAGCTTTCTGTGTATGATGCATGAAAGGCGTGAATGGCCTGTAGGTGGCTTTACAACTCACAAGCAGCAAGTCATGGGTAAGTATTCTGAAATTACAGTTCTTAACAGAGATGTTTGTCGGTTTTCATTTTTGTGAAATCATTTAATAGCATTCACATTTTGAACTTTTCACTCACACTCAAGCCAAATCTAACCAGTATGTGTGTGTTCTAGAGGAGTTGATGGATGTGTAATAATATATTTTCTTCTGACTTCGACTACCGGCTTGTACATTGTCTGTTGGAAACACCTACCAACCCCAGATATTTTTGTAAACAAGACACCTCAAACTTTGCCTAAAATCTTGCTTTTTTCTTGCATTTCTGTGATGTAAACTTTACAGAATCAACAGGGATTCACAAAGTTTCTATCACCCACCCGTGGGGGCGGCTCCTATTGACCCAGTTTGATCCATTCCTGTAATGGGCATTTGGCCCAGCCACGCAAGTGGGATAGCCTTCTTATTGGGACTAGTGCGGAACCAAGAGTAGTAGGAAACTTGTGGATCCCTGCAATTCCAGAAATTTACCTCATAGAAATGCAAGGAAAGGGTGTGATATCAGACAAAACTTGAGGTTTGCAGGGCACTGTGGGTAGGAAAACATCATGGGATCCATGCAAAGCATACCTGCCTGGAATCCCCAGGTCTAAATTTCAGAAATGGCAGGGTTTTATAGGTTTCCATGAGTGGCAGCAGAGGCAGGGCTACAATACCACTGCTACACCGATCACTGATTTCTTCACATTGTATTTTGGGGCATTTTGAATCTCTGGTTCTAGGACCAGCTTCACAAGTGGTGCAGCATTTTTATTGAGCCAAGAGGGGGAAAGCTGGGTTGAAGGAGTTTTGTGGCTCTCTGCTGCTTCCAGACATTTAAGTCACAGATATGCTACTAAAATGCATGATTGTGGGCAAAGTTGAAGGCTTGCAGGGCACTGTGGGTAAGAAATCGTCATGAGATTCAAGCAAGTAATGCCACCCTCGACTTCCCCTGGTGCCTAGATTTGATAGGTTTCCTAGGGTACTGGCTGAGCTATGGCCTAAAATTCACAGCTTCCCAAACTGCAAAAAAGATCAGTTTTGAATGAAACAATTTGATCTATCAATGTTGCCTTTCAAGTGCTTTCCTGTCGCGGATGCTACGCTCACCCACACATATGAGGTACCATTTATTTTGTATTACTTTGTTTTATTAGTGTATTAAAGAGTGTAACAGTGAAAACAGTAAATATGCCATCCTATACTACATAACCCTTGGACAATAACAAGGTCACCTTGTCGGCAACCGCACAAGTTAACAGCCCAGCATGCTACACAGGAAAGAAAACTACCTACACCAGTATTTATTGAGCGTTTTCTATCCCACAAAGATAACATTTAAAAAAGGGGGCGAGTGAAATGGATAAAGTGCCATGAAAGGTAAAGTAAACCAATTTACTAACACTTGCTTATAAAGGAAGTATGAATGTCCAGAAGTGAGGAATGGATCAATGCCAACAGAACATATTCTTTATAGCATAACCACCACAAACCCTCCCCCTAGCCTGAGAAATAGTGTCTTAAAAAAGATCTTCAAATAACGAATTCACCACAGGTTGAGTTTATAAACCAGTCTCTCAAAAGTCGCCATGTCAAGCCAGGTTTGGAATGTCGGTGTGCTGCTCGTCTTCCAGTGGTGCAGAATACCCAATTTAGCAATGCCCAATGCGATGGCCAAACATCTATTGACATACAATGTGGAAGTGAATAGGTCAGAGGTATCATGTACCAAAGCCATATGTTAATTTAGCGTTGTAGATATGCAGAGATCAGTTTTCAAACAGTCCCATAGCTGACCATAATAAACATCAAGCACTTTGCATTCCCAAAAGGCATGGGCAATATCACAGTCATTAACCCCACATTTCCAGCATCTGGAGTCATTGCATAATTTAGATTTATAAATGGTGAGTAATGCCAGCAATGAAGGACTATGAAGAAGATATATTTCAACCCAGATTCCGTAAATTCTTCTTTTTGTAATCAGGCAGAATTATGTCCCACTCATCCTCTTGAAATTCAGTTTGAGTTCCATTTCCTACCATGTAGACAGGGTTGAGGATGTGTACTATGATAAATAGTGATGAATCAATACAAAATGCAACCATGTTGTGAGGATTTGACTGTACTATATGGTATGGATGTGGGGCCTTACAGTAGAATACACTCTCAAAAACTGTGTTGGGCCAGTCAGGTTCCATTGACAATCCTTAAACTCAACCCTGTGTAGCTATGGCTTCGAGCAGCAAGGATTGAACAAAGGAACTTAGTGTAAAGCATTTAACGGTACAAAACAACAAAATAAGAAAACCACAGAACACAAAAGAAACACAACACCAATTTATAAACATAGATTATATTTTATATATTTTTAGAGTCTGTGATGAGCAAAATCCACCACAGGATTCCGGAGATATAGATTTATAAAGGGTTTATCACTTTTTAATTCAAACGCAAATAGAGATTGGTCAATCAGAAGTTTAAAAACGTTTCAAAAGTTTGTGATAGTTAGTTTGGCTACTCCGACCTGGCTTGGGCGATCAAATCCAACAGGATGAAGGACAGAGGGGGCAAATGGTGCAAATTTGGACAGTCCAGTCCCAAACTTTATAGCACTTAATGGAGTGGTCCTGATGCTGAGAATACAGCTGGAAAAGATGTTCCAGTTGCTGTGCGGTTGACAGGGGTGCATTTGTGGTGATTCCTTGGCCCACAGGTGATGTTAGGAGACTTTGGCCACAGAGGTCGGGGTCCCATAAAGTGCTCTTCAACACAGTAGAAGGCCAGCTGCTGCTGTTCTGCAGGTCTCTGAGCAAAGCTGTTGGAGACAAATCCTTTAGTGGAGGCTAGTGCCCCTTTTGGGCAACCAATTTGGATTCCGACGACACCCCCGGGTCCAGCAGACTTGGGTGCAACTTGGGGCCGCAGCTGCAGTCAGCACCGATTCCCTCAAACTGGCTATCAGTATCAACTCGCTGGTTGGGGCTGTATCAAAGTGAAGTATTATGTGGTGTGGGGGATAGACCTCACCATGTCATACTATCACGATACCACATAGATGGTCCTGATATTCACACTATTAAATCCTTAGCTCAGACCTGGTAGTATGTCAAAGAGCAGTTAGGCATTACTAGAGGATCAGCATTTCAGAGTACCAGCATCGATGATAAGTAATTGACACGATTCGAGAAAACTCTGACACCAATTTATAAAAATGAAGCCTATTTTTATCTTAATTTAGACACAAAAACAAACAGATTGGCATACATATAACCGGAGGTATAGATTTTTTTAAAGAAATATCAAATGAGTGTAATATTATACAGTAAAGCTTTGTCACTGCAGTGACAATCAGTCACTTCCAGGTCGAGTTCGTGGTACCCTTGTACTGTAAAAGTGATGCAGGTCCCAGGACCAAGCCACAACAGTCTGTTCAATTTTACCTGGCCTGTGGAGCCTGGGTGCAGAGTTGTCCTGGCTGTCCCTGGTGCTCAACAGGGGCCGCAGGATCACTGCGTTTACCTCTGAAAAAGTGCTGTGGGGGAAAAAAAGAGGCAAAAACACAACCACAGGGTGGTTGCTGACATCGGTCGGAGTTCCCTCTAGATACAGCATCAAGAAAAGTGGACAGTTTTCGGACTGGTGATCAACAAGCCTTGGCAGTGGTAAGTAGAGCAGAAAGTAACTTCATCATCCTGTGGTCCCAAGGAATACAGTAGCTGCCTGCACCTTTGTGGAAGGCAGGACTACAGTTCCCACAATGCACTAGACCATCTGGATTTAGGCAGTTCCTTTGAGGGTCTGTGGGTGCTTCAGACTTCCACAGGGGTCCCTCTTTCTGGGGGAACCAAGAGATAACCTAGGACGAGTCTTGATCAGGCAGTTCTAGGAGCGTTGTCACGGGTGCAGATATTCCCCTTCTGCTTTGTGCAAGTCCTGTTGTCGCCGACACTGGTCTCTTCTTTTGTTCTCTTTGATGAAAGATGTTCAGAACTAAGGTTCCGGTGTCAGGGATGTCTCTTAAATCCTAGATTTAGGGGAATTACGGGTGTGGGAGCAAGTAGCTAATGGGCTGCTTGTCCCTGCAGCTAATCTGCCCCAGAGATGACCACATCCAGAGGTGTGGGCAACCTTTTCTACCCATAACCCTCTATTCTTCCACTTCTAAAGATTGTGGAAATCTAAATTTAGTGCCAAGACCAGGCCACCCACCTTGGATGTGTGGTTAGGCTTCTAGGGGTGTATGCCTCCCTGACAAACTAATGTATTGCCTGTCAGGGTGCAAATGTGTCTGGGGCAGGGGGAGGGCTTTTCCTCCCCTGAGATTCGGCCCTGATGCATATCAGAGGTGGTGCAGCCCTTGAAGTTCCACTTCACTAGCCTTCTTGGAAGGAGGAAGGTGTGGCCTCCTTCCTGCCCAAGCCTTTGTTCCTGAGTCCTGGGATTGATCACACTGCCTGGCAGGAGGTCAGAATCTGGTCTTGGTGGCAGCAAACACTGGAAACGCAGGTTGCCAGACAGAGCACAGAGAAGCTAGGGCAACCTCTAAGGTAGCCACTTAGGAACATGCCACATCGCCCCCAACACAAGATTTATGTCAGGGGTGAGAAGGCACGTTGTTTGATACCAAGCACGACATATTTAGGTGTTCAGTAGTACACATGTTTTGATATTATACATATGTATGGAATCTAAGATCTTATAACGCAGGGTTAAGGACCTTTTATGTACTTGGCAACAATATATATGCTCAATTCTTTTGATTATCTGTTTAGGATTTTTTTGTACTTTTATCACCCAATTTTTGTTATAGGATTTCATGCTCTCTAGATACACAACAATGGTGTAAATGCTTGTTGCCATTCATCGAGTCTATGAGTCAGTTTTCTATAGGATGACACCCCATGAGGACTCTGCTTGGCGTGGCACTCCTCCACTGTCGCATGTAGTGGTTTTTTATACCTGTGGTTGGGTCCTCTCATCCAGGAGGGCCTTTTTTATGAGTAGTATCATACATACATTTCAACTTTGACTTCCTTCATGGATTTTGTTTTTGTTTATCCCAGCATATTTCTATATGCAGATGTTCTCTCGTACCGAGTGGTATCACTTCACTCAGTAGTTTGGTCTCAGAACCGATCCTTTCTAACATGTTGGATTCGACTCTTGAAGCAAGGTGTCTGACAGTCCCGTATTCAATAGCGGTTATAGTACGGTGACTTTCAGCACAGTTTTTTCCTGTATTTGTTTGCACGTTACACACTTTTTATTGGTTATTTATTTGGCTCTCAGACAGCTTCTGGTGCACTATTACCCGTAGCATTCCGCACATTTTTTCATCTCCAATATGGCCAACACGGTATCTTTTAAACATTTGAACGCGGCGGACTAGATTTCGGACACCCACATGATCGGACGCGTGTTTGGCGTGGTTAGTGCAGTATTTATCATGGTGACCGGTAGAGTCAGTGTCTCTCTTCATTCGCATATTTTGGTTTACGTTGGACTACTCGTATGCAGGTAATTCACTCATTTTGGTTGTGGGGATGGTTTCCCATTTGTCGTTGACACACGTTTGGACAATATTTATTTTAGTGCACTTTTTCCATCATTGCAGGTCATTGCCTAACTACTTTGGACTCCGAATCAGATACTTTGACTTGTTGAAAGAGGAGTGCATTTTGGTACTGGTAGGTGGTCACGTTTGTCTAAATTCACGTTTTGTTTATATAGGTTAATCTAGTGTCTGTTGTACCTGCACGCATTTGTCTGCATTCTAGTGGTAAGTATCTACTTGGTGATTAGCTTCTTGCACGATTTCAGCATGTATACCTTTGGTTTGGTGGCTGTGGTTTTCCTGTATCCTAATATACTCGTGTAGATTGAAAGCACATTTGTTTCACCTTGGCGATTTCACTTTATGGCATGATCATGCAACCTTATGGCATGTTTTTACTTTTTCACACAACCCGTGTGGTTTCTTAGTTTCCTGTATTGTTTACATACAAATTACCTTCCAGCCATTGGCGCTGGTTTCGCTGTTTTCTCAAGAGCGCACTGACTTGGTGGTATGTTTGTGTTAACTTGTTTCACTTTTTGTAGTATTGGGGGTGACATCTACTAAGGTAGCTTTGATTGGACTCTGTCAATGAAGCAACAACCATGCGTATTTTTTGTGTTTCTATTACAGTGGCCCCTTAAGAAGGAACAGAAGGTCCCGAAATACATTGGGCATGGTGTTATCAAGTGCAACGAATATAAAGACAATTGAATTTCATTGTTTTGGTTTTGTACAAACTATATAATTATATCAGAATTGTTGATGCAGCTATATTGATGCTATTAATGGCTTTGGACATGATTGTGTTCTGAAAAAACAATGAAAATGCATTGATATACTTTATTGGATTATTGTGTTTTGTTTACATTTACTCAAGCTTGCTAAAAATGTGTCTCTTTAATTGATGTGAAGAGGGATTAATATTCACTTGTGTTGTGCACACAGTTCATTCAAGATATTTTGTATTATTTAGTAGCATATTTTGAGAACTGGTTTTCTTATACATTAACTACATTTTTGATTACTTTTGGTGTGAAGTTCGTGCATTTTTTCCACATATATTTAGGTGGTGCAGTAATCGAGCTCCAAACCTTGGGTTTGCCCGAGTGTGAGCCCAAGTTATCCTAAGGACTGTCTATCTCTCATAGTGTCCTTTAATGGTAAAGGGCACTATACTGTCATATAAATTGCACTTGCATGTCCACACCTTTGATATAATGCACCCTGCCTCCAGGGCTTTAAGAGGCTTTCCTTAGGGGTAACAGGCAAATATCGGAGATAGTGGATTGACGTTGCCACACATGGTGAGGGCAAAGTCAAGTTTGAATAGTTTACATTGCTTCTGCAATGGAAGACCTGCTGTCAGTAGTTTATTTGGGTCACTCAAGGTGGCGCAAACAGTGCTGCAAGAACTGGGGACCCCTTTAACATCCATGCCCCCTGCCGTTCTAGCTCCCGCCTCCCAGTTGGGCTTCCCTCCCTCCTTCCCTATTTAATGCCGAAGGCGCGTAAAAGGCAAGCCCGCCTACGCCCATCCGTGACCTGACCCAACCGCAACCAGTACCAGAGGCCCTGGATCTCTGACCACCAACCGTTGTGACTCTGCCACCCTCCTCGCACTCAACCCTGGAAAAACAACAACTGCCATCTGTCTACACCGAAATCCACCCATGGGCAGTTCTCCTGCCGATGCTGCCGCTGAACCTTCACCACCCTCTGTACCTCCATGGCTGTCGCCCCCATGCCGGATGCCAACACCCGCGAAGTCCTGAGGTGCATCCTCCTCAACATGCGCTCCTTGCACAGACATATTTTAGAGATATGGAACCTCCTCAACACCATCTCCTCTGACGTCACCTTCTTCACGGAAACGTGGACCAACTCCACCTCTACCCCCGACATTGCCACCGCCATCCCCGACGGATACAAGATCCAGAGGGAAGACAGCCCTAACCACCCAGGAGGAGAACTCACCATCGCACACAAGAACTCCCTCCAACTCACCACCTCCAGCATGAGTGACTCTCCGTCCGCCACCAAACACTTCCATTTCCAGATACGTAACAGCCCCAGATCCACCTTATGCGGCACCCTCACCTACAGGACCCCCAGGCCTCGAACAGCGTTTGCCACTACCATCACGGACCTCGTCGCCCCCCACGCCATAGCCTCCATGGACTACATAATCTTCGGAGACCTCAAATTCCACCTCAACGACCCCAATGCTTTCACCCTCCTGGACAACCTCGCCAACCTCGGACTGAAACAGCTGGTCAACACCCCCACCAACAAGGCAGGACACACCCTGAACCCCATCTTCACAGAAGCAAATAACATCCACTACAACCACACCACGCAACCTCTCTGGATGGACCACCACTGCGTACACTTCCACATTGACAAACCAACCACCCCCAAACCTGCACCCTCCCCACTGCGAAGGTACTGGAGCAAAGTCACCGAAAAGTACCTAAACTCCACCCTCAACCGCGATGCCCCCTTCACCTCGACTGACGCCAAACTCGCAGCAAAGAACTACACAGATGGATCTCCAAATGCGCAGACAAACTCGCACCCCGTCGCAACCCCGACAGACAGCACCCCAGAAAGGCCACCTGTTTCACCGCCGACCTCCAAGAATCCAGATGCACCTGCAGACGTCTCGCTAACAATTGGCGAAACAGCAAAGCTTCGGAAGCCCACATACAAGAGCACCATGACAGAATACCGCCAACTCATCAGATCAACCAAACAAACCTTCATCCAGTGGAAGATCACCGCCAACTCCAGCATCTCAAAGGAACTCTTCAGCATCATCCAAGAATTCAGCAAACCCCCGAGCGAGGCCACGGACATTACCCCCTCCCAGGACATCTGCAACAAGTTCAGCTCCAACTTCCATCTGAAAATCGAGTTCCTCTACGACAACATCAATGAACAGACACCGGACTCCGAAACCACTCCCCCCTCCAATAATACCAGCCAACCCACCATCTCCTTCTGGACCCCAGCCACCACTGAAGACACCAAATTGACCATGAAAGGCATTTACTCAGGAGTGCCCACAGACCCCTGCCCTCCGCACATCTTCTATAAAGCTGCTGCAGTCATCGCACCGGAACTACGACACACCATCAACACCACCTTCGAAACCGGCACCTTCCCTAACGACTGGAAATGCGCAGAAGTCAAGCCCCTGCTCAAAAGGCCCTCGGCAGACCCTTTGGACCTCAAGAACTACCAACCTATCTCCCTCCTCCCCTCCGCAGCCAAAGTCACTCAGATGACCATCAACCCCAACTAACTAAATTAATCACAGAGAACTCCATCCTCGACCCCTCCCAATCCAGATTCCACGGCAACCACAGCACCAAGAACGCCCTACTCGCCGCCACAGATGACATCCGCACCCTCCTCGACCAAGGACACACCGCGACCCTGATCCTACTCGACCTCTCGGCAGCCTTTGACACCGACACCGACTCCCACGCACACTCGCCGCTAGACTCCACGATGCCGGCATACAGGGAATCACCCTCAAATGGCAGAACCCAAAGAATCCGACTGCCACCCTTCCTCTCCGAACCCACAGAGATCAACTGCGGAGTACCCCAAGGATCATCACTCAGCCCAATGCTCTTCAACATCTACATGACCCCCCTCGCCGCCATCGTCAGACAGCACGGACTCAACATAGTCTCCTACGACGACGACACCCATATCATCCTCTCCCTCACCAAGGATCCCATCACCATCAGACTCAGCTTCCAGGAAGGAATGAAGGATTTTGCATGCTGGATGCCTGAAGCTCAACTCGGAGAAGATGGGGGTCCTCGTCCTCAGATTCTCTGCCACCACATGGGACAACACCTGGTGGCCCACCAGCCTCGGAAGCCCCCCACAGACCATGCCTGGAACCTCGGCATTACACTCAACTCCTCCCTCTCCATGACCCGGCAGATCAACACCGTCACCTCCACCTGCTTCAACACCCTCCACATCCTTCACAAGACCTTCAAATGGACGCACACACTCATAACCAGCAGACTGGACTACAGAAACACCCTCTAAGCCGGAATCAACAAGTCTCTGCTCCGCAAACTCCAGACCATATAGAACACTGCCACCAGATTCGTCCTCTGCATACCTTGACATGAACACATCACACAACAACTGCAAGACCTCAATTGACTCCCCATCGAGAAGAGGGTCACGTCCAAGATACTCACCCATGCCTACAAATGCCTCCACAACACCGGATCCCAATACCTCAACGAAAGAATCTCCTTCCACGTACCCAAGAGAAACCTCTGAGCCGCAGGACCTCGCACTCGCCAAAACCCCACGTATGCACAGAGCCAGAACAGGTGGAAGAGCCTTCTCCCACATCGCGACCTGGACCCAGCTCCGGATCGACATCAGGCACGTCCCCTCTCTGAACATCTTCAGAAAGACCCTCAAGACCTGGCTCTTCAACTGAACGGATCTTCTTATCCCCCCCAACCCCCCCCCCCCCCGAGCACCTTGAGACACTCATGGGTGAGTAGCGCGCTTGACAATTCCCTGATTGAATGATGCCCTGGGTACTAATGGTACCATATACTAGGAACTTATACGGGGGTGGGGTATAGTCCTTGTCAATTGGGATTTCCAATTCACACATTACAGGTGTAGGGAGCGAGCACTGGCACTGGGGTCTGGGCAGCAGACTCCAGTGCACTATCAGAGTCATAATCATTGATGCAAAAAGTGGGGGGGGACCATACAAAAAGGGCACTTTCCTACAGGAGATTCTTCAGCCTTAGTGTCCCTTGTACTATTCCTGGAGGCCAGCCAACTAACCCTTGGAGTCATTGATTTGGTCTGGGGCTGGAGAGCGCCTTTTTCCCGAACCAGGAGCCACAGGCACTGTCCTAACTTCACTAGCCCAGAAGCACAGCAGGTGCAGTCCAGCAGATGGTGCAGCCTCTCTTTGTGCAGTCCAGGGGCAGCAGGGCAGTCCTTGTTCGAATTCCGACAGGATCCGAAGTTCAGGGTCTCATGTTTAACTCAGGAAAGAGCCCTGAGGGGAAAATGCAGTTACTAGCCAATTGGTTGCCAGGTCCCCTCCCTCTTGGTGATGATTTTCCAGCAATGGATGGCATCTGGCAATCCCAGAGTGCACTATTCCTGCCACTCTCAAGATGTCTGAACCGACTGTGAGGAGCTTGGTAAACCACTCTAGAGGTGTGGCTACCTGTGGGCTACACGCACATAGGAAAACCAGTTTTGGCACCGGTCCTCCGCCTCTGGCCCTGTCTCCAGCCTGTCCATTTAAACAAAGGGAAGCCCCTCAGGAGTGTTATCTTCATTTGCCCACCAGTTGACTTCGTTTTTAAAGATCGCCTTTTGAGCTAATACCCTGTTTGACTTCCTGCAAGGGGGAGGTGACACCTCTTCCTGCCGTGGGCTGCTATAGTTCACTAGCCTGGGAGTTGTTCACAAGACTCTCCAGGTGGGCAGAACGCGGTTTGTAGGCCAGTGCCCGTGTAAGGCTACTACACGGAGTGCCAATTTTCTAAAAGTTGGTTTACTTTAATAGTGACATTAAATTTGACCTGGGCATTAGGTTGGGTTTAATACCGGGATTAATTTGATACCTTACATGCTTAGGTAGTTGCATTCAGCAGTTGGCCAGGCTGGGCCACCAGCAAGCAAACCTGTGTTAGATAATTGGGTTACTTACTGTTCCACAGCCAAACAAAAATCTGAGGCGGTTTGCAGCAACGACATATATAAACATACATGTCCCACTTAATATACAGCTCACTGATGTAGGGCTCTATAGGTGTTCCTTGGTGGAGACTTACATATATTGTTCGGGAAAAGGGTTGCTTTGCCATTAATGGTACTGGCAAAGTCGAACTGGCAGTGTGACAACTGCCCTTCCAGTCTGCAGTGGCAGGTTGCGAGCCATTTTGTACTTTGGCACATACAGGGTGGCACAATCAGTTCTGCAGCCCTAGGTGGACACTTTGCCTTACATGCCCTTGGTACCATATAATAGGGACTTATAAGCAAGTCAGTACTTGCCATCTGGAGACAGCCTATTCAACATACACTTTGTAATGAATAAGAACACTTGCACTGAGGTCTGGTCAGCAGGTCTCAGTGCACCCTCAGAGTCTCAAAGTTATCTGCTAGAAGTCCAAATGGGGCAAAAAGTGGGAGGATACTGCAAAAAACCTGTTTCCTTATACATGTTATAACCCCTTCATAATCTTTTCTGGTATGTTTCTAGTGAACAATTGTGGAGCCATTAGTGTGACAGATGTCCTCCCTAACTTTCTGGATAAAACTTGTGGTAGTGGAAGTATCTCCTTTTCTGTTGTAGTTTTGGGAATGTTTTTGTGCAACCTTGGGAGAAGAAATCGTTAATGTGTTGTATCTTATGCAACTTCTAAGTCGACCAGTTGATTTTCTCCCCTTCTATTGTAATGTCTACATGAAGCCATAAGGGTGCTTTAGAATGGAGGCGGTATGGGACTTTTAGGAGCCTATAGACCTATTTCCATGCATGTAGAGAATTGTATGTGATAGGATTGATTGAATGAGGTGATTTGCGGCTGATTCATGTAGTACACTGCAAGATTGCCTTGTGTATTTAAAGATATTTTTCAAGTGCAATCCAAGAAGGTGTACCTTTTGTCCTTCATATATACTGAATGGGTTAGCTGTTGTTTCGGGCAGTAGATTTCTATATGTGCTAGGTGTAGACCTCCCTGCTCAGCAGTTGTGTATACTTAGGAACCCTTCAGGCTTGGGCTATCCTTTCTGCATATGAACTGCAAGATGTTGTGTGTAATATCCTTAAAAAGGAGTTTCGGTATGAGAATTGGTGACATGCTAAAGATGTAATCAAACTCAGATATATTATTAATTTTAATGATTTGGACTCTACCCCACAAGAAGAGGTTCAAAGTTGTGCATTACAGAACATTTTGTTTTATTCTATCCATATTTAGACAAACATTATCCTGTAACATGTTTCGTAACCACTGTTTTATGTACAACCAAAAGTACTTCAGTTTGTTATTTACCTCAGGAACACCTGTGTGGTGGTGTAGTTAGTGGTATGGCATCCCACTTAGATCAAACTATTTCATAGGTTGAGAATTTGGAAAATGAGTTTAATTGGGTTACTAATGACAAAGTTGAAGTGAATGGGTGGGAGAAAGTTAGCAGGATGTCATCTTCATAGCAGAGGGCCTTAATCTCCCCTGCCATCGACACCATCCCGCTGATCTGTTTGTTGGCCTGGATGGCTATCGCCAGGGGTTCTAATTCTAGGAGGGACAGTGATGGTTACAGGGGGCAACCATGTGAGATTCCACAATGCATCTAAAGGTAGAGAAAGCTGAATCCATCACAATAGACCAATGCCGTGGGATATGGTACATTCCCTTAGTTAATGTTAAGAAAGTCTGTCCAATGCCCATCCTTTCCATTGTTCGAAATAAGTAGTTCCGGTCCACCTGATCAAACACCTTCTCGGCATCCACAGAGAGAAGCACTTTATCATCCTGGTCGTCCCTCACCTTCCAGGGGAAGTGGGAGTGTGTGTGCACAAATGGTTAGTAGAGAAGCGTCTCAGTACAATACCCATGTGCGAGGAATAGATCAGTAAACACATAACCTCTTTAAATCAGTTGGCTAGTACCTTGCCTCGAATCTTTACATCTGCATTTATATGCCATATAGGTATGATACTTGGGCATTCTAAGGGATCCTTTACCAGTTTTGAGGTGACTGATATAATAACTGATTAAATTGTCATTCAAGAAACCCTTTCTCAGGGGTTCATTAAATGCCAAGGCTAGGATGGAAATATTCAGTGGTTTAATTGTCGTAAAACATTTGACAGGAAAGTCATCTTCTCCAGGTCCTTCAAGGTTGCCATGGCATTAATCAGCTTCACAATATCATCGGTGGTTATTTTCCCTTTCAACAATTCAGACTTGGCTTGTGTGAGTTTGAGCATCTTTATCTGATCAGTCCGTCTCCTCAGCTTTTAGTGAGAAGTTGTCGGATGTATATAAAGTTTAGTAGTACTTCTGGAATGCTGTTGTGATATAAGCTAGATTCATGAGGAGGACCTTATTGTGTTACGAACAACTAGAATGGCTCTAGAGGAATCGATTTGTTGTAGCGGTCAGGCCAGTAAATGTTCTTTTTACTTCTCTTGTTCATAGTGTCTCTGACCGATTTAATTTTAGTGATCAGGAGTGTACCGCACGTTGTCCAGTGTGGGGGAGTGTAGGGCTTGGCCTTTATGGCTAAAGTTCCCTAAAACGTTTTGCTTTCCCCCTAGACCATTTTTCTGACATAGAGTTGCCAAGCTAGAGGCTTTAGGTCCTTTGCCACTGCTGATCAGTGTCAAAGTACAAGTGTTCCCTGTGTAAAGTGTAATGGTAATTGGTTGGCCATGATTGGTTTGTTTGCCTTACTAGTAAAGTCCCTAGTGATGTGCACCTTGTGTGCAAGGGATAGTAATGCAAAGGCACGCAGAGAAGGAAGCTAGGCCTTCAGTGTGATCTGTTAGTGTTGTCCTGACAAGTGTAACCGCTTGTCAGGCCTTACTTTTCCTTTTGCTTACATCGAGGTAGGTCCCGGGTAACCCCTGGGCAGGGTGCAGTGTAAGTAAAAGGCAGGACATATACTGAGGTGTGTGTTATAGCCTGACACTGAAAAACACTCCATTTCAATTTTCACTGGAGAAAGGCCATTCTGCCTATAGGATAGAATGGGGGAGGCTGGGTATTGTGTTTTGTTAGCCTAGTTTCCTATAAGTTTAAAATGTAGAGGTGAAGTCTAGTATGTATAAACTCACCGTGTCATAACACATGTTTCTGTGAAAGTGGTTTTGTCAGTGTTTTCAGAAACCACTCTTTTAGAAAGTGGCTGAATTTCTGTGTGTCTCTGCTGAATGTGGATTGACTCTCTGGATCTGAGAGGTGCGAGGAGCTGGGAGAGGTCTTGACCCAGGGAGGGGGTTGAGATGGCACCAGGCTGCCCTGGATCTGGAGAGTAGGGGGGGAGGAGAAGCCCGGGAGGTGAAAAGGCCTGGGCTGGTGCTATGAACCAATTGACCCATCTCCTGCTGAGTGATTAAGGATCCAGACCCCCAGTATCAAAGGGAGAAAGGTGACACTGGGAGGGAGACACCCAGAAACGATTAAGGCAGGGGTCAGGGACCCCTGAGCACATACGAACTTCAAAGACTTTTAGGGGTACAACTATGAGCGCTGAGGCCCCTGAACGTTGGAATAGAAATGGATTGAGACTGAAAAGGCTTAGACCCATTTCATGGTTAAGAGGAACCTCTGCTAAGGAAGGAACAACTGAAGAGACTGCTGGGAAGGACCAATCCTTGCTTCGTGATCTGGGGATGGTCTGCAGTTTGCTGTTTTAACCAAGGAAGAGGCTGTTGGGACTGTGCTTCGTGCGCCTGGGACCCCCTGCTTGAAGAACACTGTGCTTTGTTCTGTGTCTTGTAACCCCAAGGGACGAGGTGAGCTGGCTCTCTGTTTGGAAACACAGGAACATGAAAGTTTCCGGAGTAGTTTCAAGCGATGCGGTAGGCGCGTGTTGTGGCAGCTTGAGAACCTCAGAATGTGTGCCCTGTGATCTTGGACACGGAAGAAAAGTGAGACTCGGACGCACTGGGTGCGTGTCGCGGTGCATAGGAGGCGCTGCTGAAGTGCGCCTGGTCATCGAGTGCCCTGGAGGAGAAGTGAGTCTCGTACGCGCAGGGTGAGTGTCGTGGTGCACTGCAGGCGTTGGTGAGGAGCGCCTGGTCAGAGTGCACTGGAGGTGAAGTGAGACTCGGACGCGCAGGGAGCGTGTTGTGGTGCACAGGAGGCATTGGCGAGGAACTCATGGTCAACATGTGCATCGAAGGTGAGGAGAGTCTCGGACGCGCTGGGTGCATGTCAGGGTGCACCACTGGTGCTGGTGAAGAGCATCTGGTCGTCGAGAGCACCGGAGGAGAAGTGAGGCTCAGACACGGTGAGCGTGTCAAAGTGCGGCCGGAGGCGTTGGTGAAGAGCGCCTGGATATTGGAGCACCGGAGTTGGAGTAAGTCTCAGTGAAGCAGTGTGCGTGCTTTGGTGCAACCTGGGACTGTGGAGGTGATTGAAGGATCATCGTGTGCACCGGAAGAAAGTGAGTCTCTGCAGCGCGATGTGCGTGTCTTGGTGCCAATTGAGACCACAAGAAGGAGTGCCTGGTGAGCATGCACTTAGAGTCAACGGAAAGACTCATCAGCGTTGTGTGTGTGGCTTCATGCCAGGGGAGACCCGGAGGGTGCTGTGGTGAACGTGCACCCGGAGTGAAAGCAATCTCAGAGGCGTAGGGTACGTGCGCCCCGCGGCCGCCTGAGACCTTCCTAACAGTCGCTGCCCGTACCGGCAGCCCCGGAGGAGCTGCACTGCCAGGCTGAGCCACTGAGGACCATTGAGAAAGTTCTACACGGAAGGCCCAGTTTGCGGAGGGAAGAGAAGAGAGTGGGGTCGCGTCCCCAGGTAACGTGGAACATTGCCTGGGCCGAGTATGGGCTCGGAGGGACACTCTCTCGGCCGCTCAGTCCTTCTGATAATGTGAATCTTTGCTTCGGCTCAGATTGGGGCCTATACTGGCCAAAGGAGTGGCAGTGCTGGGGCCCGAGTGAGGAGCGGTGCTGTAGGTCATCGTGGATTCGTGTGGGGGCAACTGTTATTTAAGAGGCTGACTGTCGTAATACACATTGCCAAATATTACTGCTAACGAACTGCAGAACTATCTTATGACGCATGACATTGTTTCTGCATAATGAAGTACACAATTGTGGCACTACGCATTGCATTATTTCTTCATTGCAAAGTACATGATTGTAGCTACGCATTGCATTATTTCTCCATTGCAAAGTACATGATTGTAGTGGTGCGCATTGCATTATTTCTTCATTGCAAAGTACATGATTGGGGTGTGACGCATTGCATTATTCCTTCTTTGCGCGGTACATGACTGTAGCGGTATGCATTGCATTATTTCTCCCCTAGCAAGGTACCGAGGTGGATCGTTACGCATGGTATTATTTCTCCTTTGACCAGCACAGGAGTGTATTGTTACGCAGCACAGTATTGTTAGTTCATTGTAGCATGTGTGATTCTAGCATTACGACCAGCATAGCTTTGTGAAAGCGGTGGTTGGGATTTGAACCTACCAACCAGCCGGAACGAATATTACCCTTTATTCTATGTTGACTTTTGTATTGTGTGGTCTGATCGTATATCTTTTGATATAAAGTTATACTCGTTTTATTCAACTCGTGTGAAGTCCATTTGTGTTGTCACCAGTGGGTTGCTGTGGGCATGGTTGCACAGAGTATACACTCGTGCCTTGGAGATAGACCTGGATGCTCGTGCCAAGCTACTAAGGGGGTGAGCAGGGCTATCTCAAACGGTGTCCTTACTTGGCCTTACGTTGAGCGGGGAGTCCCGGGTCGTGCATTTGGTGACAGTAGTGCGGGACTGGGACTCCGGCTTCCAACAGGGAGTTTAAGTAACTAGTAGTCAGAGTTTACAAATTCGGTCTCTAGGTGGATTTGGGTGCAGTTGGCCTGTGTTTGTGCCAGTGCTGAGCCCCCACATAAACAAAACCTCTAATAGTGGCCTTTCCCGCTCCCCATAGTGTATGTTCGGACAGAACGGAGTTCTAGTTCTCCTTGAAGTATTGATCCATGCAGTGTTTTGTACTCCACCTGGAATCACTTAGGGCTGCATGATGCTTTGAAGGCACCCCGTGTCCACCAAGGCCTTTCTTGGCTCTCAGTTTACTGACACTTGTCGATGATAGGGGAGGAGTTCACGCCCTATTGGTGCACAATAAAGAGATCTTGTTAACCCTATCTCCATGGATTCCTCCTTTTGGGAACACAGACGAGTAATGTGCCCAAACATACCACAGTGAAAGCACTGCGGTCCAGGACTCGAATGAGGTTGTGTTGATAGGGGCGTGCTCCAGGCATTAAGGTTACAGTTTCAGTCTTTTTTAGAGGTGGGACTTTGTGAGGTATTGATACTGCTCCCCCTGAATATTTCAATTGTTTCTTCTCGTCCTTTTTGTGTTCCCTGGGCCCTGATGAAAGCACTAGCGATTTCTACTGTTCTTTCAAACTGAGTTGGGTATGTTGGTGAACCCACTTTTGTATGGATGGATGAAGGGTCAATAGGTATTGCTCCAAGTAAACTTTCTCCAATATTTCCTCTTTCATAGAGGTAGGCGGCTTCAACCATATTTCTCCCATGTCTGGCACCCTGTAATACAGGGCTCTTAGAGTTACTTGGATTCCTCTCTGATTTGTCGGAATCAAATCCTATAGGTTTCTTATTCCACTCCCATTCGTTCCAGTATGCTATGCTTGACCTCCTCGTATGAGGTCAGCTCAAAAGGATTAGCTGCTTGATATGTGGCTTGGAGGTCTCCAGAGAGAACAGGGCTGAGTTATTGTCCCCATTTATCAAGAGGCCTGGCTGCAGCTCTTGCCATTCGCTCAAAGTTTGGAAAAAACCAAAACAAATCTGGGTCTTCCCCATTTCTGCATAACCAGAGTGGTGTGGCTTCTTTGCTGACTGAGTGTTTCGGCCAACTTGCCTATCACAGTCTCTTGGTTTTGGCTTTGTTCTGTAAGAGTTTTATATAACTTTCTCGGTCTCTTCAGCCACGGCTAGGAATTTGTCCATTATTTTACCTAGTTTCTCCTGCTTTTCCGCCATTTTAAACATAACAGCCTCCATATTCCCCGGATCCAACTTCTGACACTATCTGTATGACGGATAAGTGGAAACAGAATCTATGAGGCTTGATATGTTTCTCAATTTTTGCGCAATTTATTGGGGGAATGAGGTGCACAAGCCAGGAATTACACTTAAAGTCTTGCCTTTTGCACAATCACTCCCTTTTTCTTCTTCCTTTCTGGGGACAATTGCAGAAGTGAAAGGAGGGAGGAAAAGAAGAATGCTCTCAGCGCAATGTGGAATAGAGAAAAGAAATCATCAACAATACTAATAAAGGAAATATGACCCGCCTTTACTTGCCATCTGGTATCTTTGCCCTCAAACCTTAGATAAGCTATTGTGTAGCTTGTATTTTAATACTTTGACTTGCTACCACATCTGGTAGTTCTGAATCAACACAGTGTCGGACCGATTTAACCTAATACACGCTCTCTCTCTCTCTCTCTCTCTGCAGGGTATAACTTTCTTTGCTGCGTGGTTTTCAATACTTCAGGCTGTAATCACTTCAAATCCGGTGTTTTTCCCAACCTCTTTTAAATTTCCCTCCCTTCCCCTGCTCGATGCACTCACCGCCGATGCTGCAACTCTCTGGAGTTGCAGCGCCTCACAGGCCTCTTCTGGGGGAGTCCACCACCCCTCGCTCCAGTCCTCAGGAGTTTCAGTGCTGTTCTCCGCATCTCCAGTCCCGGCGTCCTTGCTCGCCTCTTCTGTCTCTAGGGTCAGAATCTTCTTCGAGCTATTCCTTCCGGCGTCCACCAACTCCGCCCTCTGTTTTCTCGTTCCTCCTCCCCTGTCCGGATCACGTCCTTTTTTCCGGGATAGGGTTTCCCTGATTGGTAGAGGGTTTGCCTTCTTCCTGCATGGAAGAATCCGTCATCATCAATTTAACCAGCAGCAGGAGGACGGAGTCCCGAGAGGTGGGTGAGAGGGTTCAATGGGTGGCATGCCCCGGTCTTCCCCACAGGGCACTGATGCTAAACCAGAGGTGAGACCTTTCAGTGTATACTCTAGTCGCAAGATAACCTCCATTGGAACTGTAAATCTGTAAGGTAAGGTAAGCACCTGAAAAGTTCCCTAAAGAGGCCATGATCAAGTCTTGAGGGGTGATGTGGACTTGTCCCTCGCAGCTGTTGTTTTCCTTCCTCATGGTTTACTTGCCTGTGACTACTTCTACGTGACAGTCTCCCATCATCGGCATTGTCTGGTCGCCCTCGATCCTTGTGTCTAGGCTGTTCCTACATCTAACTTATTTAAAATGGATTCCAATGCTCCAGGGCCAAAGTAGTCTGCTGTGTGAGATTGAAACCTAATGATCAAGACTGAAGTCTCTTGAACACTGCATTTAATGTCTTTCGTCGCAATCTAGGACGTGTTCTATGAAATGTTTCCTATTGATGTGCGTAGCAGTGGAAAAGTCCACCATCAGGATAACTTGGCTGTTATTCTTATTGATAAGTACCAGGTGTCTTCGTCATTAGGATATTCTGACTTGACTGGTTGGGTCTTACACAGCTGTGGAAATGTGCTTCTTAATGAGCACACCAGTGCAGGGATCACCCTTCTCTGTCCACGGGTCCTTAGACCAACAAAATGGAGATTGGCACTGAAGCTGGAATTCAAATAACAAGTTTAATAATCACTCATGAGTGGGACTACAGCCACACAGCACTCTCAAGTGCTGCCTGAGTTAATACATTGAAGTCACAGAACACAGGCCTTATATTCAGCTTTTTCTGCACTGGTAACAAATAGAAGGTACAGGCCTACACAGGAATAGTTACCAACAAACATGGGCAGATGGGAAATCACTTAGTCAGCAAAGTGGGAGGGGGAGCAGGAGTGCTTATGGCAGCACTAAGAGATTGACAGTTGAGTCTGAGACCAGGTGTTCTGGCAGCTACAAACTCTTTAGCATGCATATTGTTTTTAGCGGAGTCAGGAAGTCAACTAAAATATACAGCACAGGCAAGGAAAAAGATGAGCAGCAGAGGATGGGAGAATTACAAAGCCAGCAAAATGGATGCCATAACCAAGATGGCTTCAACTTATGCTATATCCACAAAATGAACAGGGGGGGCGTAAGGGCGCTTTATGAAAGAAGGTCCAGCTATGTGTGCCCTCAGAAGATACAACAACGAAAACAAAGCTGTTCCTATAAGTGAGATAAGAAAAAAGGGGGGAAAAAAATGTGTGTTCACGGACACTTAAAATATTGGATATTGAGGCCCTCACACAAACTCAAGGGTATCGTAATTTACGTTACCCCTTCGAATGTATTGCATCATCATCGGGCTGCTCCTGCGTCGAGTCGGCTGGTGCAATACCCGACGGGCTCTTGTTTAAGGAGCACTTTTATGGAGATCTTTTAAATCCAATGAAGCCGGTGGATGCGTGCGTGTGTGAGGCTCTAAAGTGATGTAGATGAAAAATGCGTTGGTATTTAAAAATAGGGGTCGAAGTACTTACTCAACTAATTTATTAGGAAGTCTTCTCCCCTAGTTAAAAAATTCTGAGGTTAAGTGTTATTAACCTAGAGTTATTAACTAAGTTATATACACTGCCTCAGTTGGGTCGACATGTTTCTCGCTCCATTTAGAGAAGTACTCTGGCGATTCTTCAGGACCAAAAAGATGTTTATCTATCTACATCTAAAATAATATCTGAATAAACAGTACGCAGTCTGTCACAAATTTAGTGTTACCTGCAGCTCGGTCTACCTGTAGGGGGATAAAGGCCAAGGAGGTTACAGAAAGCATAGTATAGTCACTGTTTGTTTACATTAAATATCTCGTGAACCACTGAGTGCAAATGTGGTGAAAGTGCACTCTAAACGTGAAAGGTGAAAAGAAACTAAGTGAAGACTGAACCCTGTGAAGTGACTTCTATTAAACACGGTGTTGGTAAAATTCATAAATGGACTTACCCTAACAATTCATAAGGATATTCCACTGCAGTTCCTGGTAGATGAACGCAAGGAGTTCCTCGCGTTCTGTAATCATATATGAACACAGCTAGAGGAACGGGGGTTGTTAAAAATGAAAAACTCCAGGGTCATGGTGGCCCCTTCTCTTATTGTTGTAGATACATCCTGAATTCTGAAAAAATGCTTGGGACACTCATATTTTCTGATTTAAAAACACTCCTTTTTGTATAATCGTGAAGGTAAGGATGGTTCATTTTTTTGTAGAGAGTTGCATTCAATGAAAACTATGGCTCTGACCCTAATGCTTGGTGAAGGTACTATCCTTAGTCTTTTAATTAAAGCATGTATTTGCCGAAATGGCTGCCCCAACCTTTATATCTGGGTCGCTGTTTGCTGTGATTACATTGAAAGAACCCCATGGTAAAGCACTATGTAAACTATGCAAACTGGGTTGGCGTGTAGAGATATCTTATTAGAGGCTAGCTCTTATAGTCAATACTAACTGCTTATTGTGTGGAGCTCACGGATAAATATCACCTTGGGTGTAAAATCTTTAAGCTTCGGAGGGGTCGTCATGAACGTTCGACTCATGTCTTGTTAAAGCTAATGTTTTGACTCTACAAGGTCTCGTAGTCAATGCTGACTGCTAATTGTGTGAAGCTCAGGGATAAATATCACATATAGTATGGGGTCATGACGAGCGATCGTCTAGCGTCCTCATTAAAGCTTATCCCTAATTCTACAAGGTGTCCGTTTATTTGTTAACTAAATGGGTCCCGTAGTATCGAGTAAAATCCTCTAAAACCCCTTCTTTGTGTTTCAAAGTTAAAACAATAAAGATCAGAAAATAAAATAAAAAATAAGTCTACTTACTGACACGCCGAGTCCGTGTCTCGTACACACCTACCCCGTTCTACCAGGACTGGGCGGCGGTGTGTAGATTCTCGTTGCCGTATTTGAAGACGGCGTTTGACGTGGACCCGGAAGTGATAGGAACACTCGGAATTGTATGGCTTAACAGCGGCCGGTGGCGAATGCGGTCGCCATCTTAGGTGAGGGTCATAGTACTTTAACTTTTTGTCGTACACCGGCTCTTCAAGTATTGTTGCTCTCATTATTTAATCGTTACGACATATCGCCTTTGAGACCCGGTTGTATTTTGCGAGTCTGCTTAATTACATTGTTGTCAAAAACATCTAAGGGGGAGACATATTTTATTAAAAAGGTGATTGATGTAGAAGTATATTTAGAGGCCGCCATCCTAAGTTGCATAGTCTGCATTGTGGGTCTATATGATTCACTCTAAATCATTTCTTCAGGCTTTACATCCGAAGTTCGCTATATGAGCCTCTATATCAGTATAGGAGAGTGCAGTGTGTCAGGGGATGGTGTTAATGGGTACGTAATTCAAGGAGGTTTGATGGAAGCCCAAGGAATAGCGTCATTCAATCCTGTCACATGAGTGCCCAACCTGTACACCCACCTCTGTTCTTTTGTAAGTAAAGCATCCTTGGTGATGCTCGAAAATGATTCCAATATGAGCCAGGTGAATGACTCTGGAAGATGTCCTTTTTCTAGAAAGTGGGTGCACATTCTAGTGGTGATTTTTTTGCAGCGAAAATTGCTGCGGTGTTCAGTCATGCGTATTTTGATGGGGCGAGTGGTCATGCCAATATATTGCAGTCTACAGGGGCATGTGATGAGATATATGCAGTTCGCTGTGTTGCAATTTGTATGGCGACGTAGCTCCCATTTAAAATTGTTGTTAAAGAGGACAGACTTGTGTGTTGTGGTCATGGGACACACTGAGCACGAGCCACAAGGGTAGTGTCCAGTTACAGGTGGCAAATCCCATAATTGTCTCTGGGTTGTTTGCCCCTGCGGACGTGGTCGAGTGTGAATCAAGGTGTCTTTTAAGTTTTTTGTACGTTTGAATGCAAATCTAGGAATTTCAAGTTGCATGGTACCTGTGTTCAAAATGTTCCAATGTTTTTTGATTGTTTTAGTAATCTGATTTGACAATGGAGTAAATGATGTGACACAGGTCAGGGTTTCGTTTGGAGTTGTCACTTTGGGTTCTAGAAGGGCTTCACGGTTGTTGTTTCGGGCTCTCTTCCTGGCCAGGGCTATCTGTTTGGTAGGGTAGTCACGTGCCCGAAGATTATTGGCCAATTTCTTCGCTTCTACTCTGTAGTCTGCCAAGTCACTACAATTTCGTCTTACCCTAAGGAACTGTCCGATGGGTAGATTATCCCTCAGACTGCGGGGATGATGACTTGTGTATAGTAATAGACTATTACGATCTGTTGGTTTCTTGTATAGGGAGGTGGATAAAGTGCCCCTATGTAGACTGATGTTTAAATCTAGGAAAGGAATGATGTTGTCGGACACTGTTTGTGAAAACTTGAGGTGTGGGTCAAGGGTGTTGATCCAATCACAGAACTCGGTACAGGTCGACATATCCCCCTTCCAAAGGATGAGGATATCATCAATAAACCTCTTCCAGAGGTATATGTCTGTGCTGAAAGGGTTGGACTCGTGGTAGATGTACCGGGTCTCAAAATCAGACATATATAAGCAAGCCAGACTAGGAGCAACCGTGCTCCCCATGCAAGTTCCTTGTGTCTGCTTGTAAATCTGGCCTTTGAATTCAAAGAAGTTCTCCGTCAATGTTAGGGTGGCACATTCCATAATGAAACCAGTGGGGGTGTTATGTTCCCAGACTCCCTGATTCAGGACTTCTTCTACCACATTCAGAGTAGCCCTTTGTGGTATATTTGTGTACAGTGCTTGTACATCTAGGGTCACCAATAGTGTGATCTCATCCGTGGATGGTAGTTCATTCAAGAGTCTTAATAAGTCTGCGGTGTCCTGTATGTAAGACGCAGTCTTCTTGACTAGAGGTTGCAAAAAGTAGTCACAGAATTGGGACAACGGTTCTAAGACTGAATCTATCCCTGATACGATGGGCCTTCCGGGGACAGGTGAAATACCCTTATGGATTTTTGGTAGGGTATAAAAGTATGGAGTGCGTGGATTCTTCTTCACCAGAAATGTAGCCTCTTTCTTGCTAATCCAGCCTTCACTCTCAGCCGAGAAGACTAAGGCTGTGATAGTAGCAAGTAGGTTTTGGGTGGGGTTGGCGGAGACCGGAGTGTAGTAAGTTCTGTCACTCAATTGTCGTCTGCATTCCAGGTCATATTCTGATGTATCCATTATGACCGTGGCCCCTCCTTTATCTGCTTGCTTAATGGTTATTGATGTATCGTTGGACAAGTTCCTAATAGCCTCAATCTCCACTTTACACAAGTTGTTGTATTTCTTGGGTTTGGTTATGTTGGCCAGGTCTTTTAATACGGCTTGTTCGAAAGTCAATACTTCTGGTGGAATCATTGACATATTGGGAGTGAAGGAAGACTTAATGTGCAAACCACTGTCTGTTTGTTCTGTGGTCTCGGTTCCATCAAAAAAGGATCTTAACCTGATTTTGCGAAAAAATTGTTGAATTTCGCACTGCTGTTTGAATTCATCGATCTGAGGTGTTGGTACAAAGCCCAACCCTTTTTGGAGTACTCTGTGTTCGATTTCAGTAAGAGTTCTTTGAGAAAGGTTGACAACTAGGTCTTCTTCCTGGTGTTGGTGTGGCTCCTGGTTTCCATTGTTCTCGGAGTGTCTTCCCACTGGACTCTGGTTCCTTGTTGGGTTTGTTGATTGTTTCCTCTTCTTCGCCCGCGCCCTCTGCCCCAACCTCTGCCTAAAAAAGGCTGGTTGTATACCGGGGGGTAGAGCTGTGGCGGGCCCTGTGGTGGTATTGGATATTGAGGTTGGCCGTGCAAATTCATAGGGTATTGCCAAAAAGTTGGATATTGAAAAGCAGGCGGTTGGAAAGTAGGGTAGGTTTGGCGATTCCCCTTACGTGAAGTACCATAGTTAGTTGAGTCAGTGCTCGAGTTACTGTTGCTCGAAGAGCCTCTTCTAGTGGAGTTAGAATTTGTATCGGAATCTCCAGAATTGTTGGAACTTGGAGGTACAAAATCTTCTTTTAAATAGGGGTACATTTTCTCTTTGTTGAAGTTGTTCACATCTTTTTGTAACTTCTTAACCTTTTGTCGCATCAAGTATTCGCGATGTTCTGCGATCTCGTTATTGATTTCCGACAACTTAGATTTAAAAAGAGTCGTAGATGTTGCACTTTTCAACGTGCTTTCTGCCAATTGGATCCTTGCCAAGAGAGTATCCGCTAGTCTCTTGGCTGTCTTAATAATCAATATGAGGAGATCTCTGGTGCATTTCCATGACACCTGTGACCAATCGGTCTTGAATGTTCCGTCCTCTAGAAAAATACGTGGGAAGATTTTCACTATTAAGCCATTAGGGGCGATGTTTGCCCTCAGGTATTCTGTCATCAGGGCGCCATGGAGTGTGATCTTCACCCAGTCTCTTTTTAGTGAGGATAAGGACTGCCAGTCTTCTGATTGGCTCCCTGTGGCTGCCCCACCATCAGCTCCCAGAATTGAGGGGGCATTGAGTATCTCGTCAACAAAATCATCCCCAAAACTTAGCCCTTGACCTTCCATTATGATGATGATCTGAGTAATGGTCTCTGGTTATGAGATACTCTCTTTATAGTATTGATGTTATCGACTGTAGAGGCCAGTTACAGGGTTCAGGTGGACTGACAAAAAGAAGTCCTTTTTGTACTAAAAAAGGGGGGGGGAAAAGGACATGGAAACCTTAAAAATGGGGGATATGCACAGGTTAACCCACCGGAAGATGCCCCACGGATAGAGATCCTTGCATAATATATCCACAAAATGAACAGGGGGGGCGTAAGGGCGCTTTATGAAAGAAGGTCCAGCTATGTGTGCCCTCAGAAGATACAACGAAAACAAAGCTGTTCCTATAAGTGAGATAAGAAAAAAGGGGGGAAAAAAATGTGTGTTCATGGACACTTAAAATATTGGATATTGAGGCCCTCACACAAACTCAAGGGTATCGTAATTTACGTTACCCCTTCGAATGTATTGCATCATCATCGGGCTGCTCCTGCGTCGAGTCGGCTGGTGCAATACCCGACGGGCTCTTGTTTAAGGAGCACTTTTATGGAGATCTTTTAAATCCAATGAAGCCGGTGGATGCGTGCGTGTGTGAGGCTCTAAAGTGATGTAGATGAAAAATGCGTTGATATTTAAAAATAGGGGTCGAAGTACTTACTCAACTAATTTATTAGGAAGTCTTCTCCCCTAGTTAAAAAATTCTGAGGTTAAGTGTTATTAACCTAGAGTTATTAACTAAGTTATATACACTGCCTCAGTTGGGTCGACATGTTTCTCGCTCCATTTAGAGAAGTACTCTGGCGATTCTTCAGGACCAAAAAGATGTTTATCTATCTACATCTAAAATAATATCTGAATAAACAGTACGCAGTCTCTGTCACAAATTTAGTGTTACCTGCAGCTCGGTCTACCTGTAGGGGGATAAAGGCCAAGGAGGTTACAGAAAGCATAGTATAGTCACTGTTTGTTTACATTAAATATCTCGTGAACCACTGAGTGCAAATGTGGTGAAAGTGCACTCTAAACGTGAAAGGTGAAAAGAAACTAAGTGAAGACTGAACCCTGTGAAGTGACTTCTATTAAACACGGTGTTGGTAAAATTCATAAATGGACTTACCCTAACAATTCATGAGGATATTCCACTGCAGTTCCTGGTAGATGAACGCAAGGAGTTCCTCGCGTTCTGTAATCATATATGAACACAGCTAGAGGAACGGGGGTTGTTAAAAATGAAAAACTCCAGGGTCATGGTGGCCCCTTCTCTTATTGTTGTAGATACATCCTGAATTCTGAAAAAATGCTTGGGACACTCATATTTTCTGATTTAAAAACACTCCTTTTTGTATAATCGTGAAGGTAAGGATGGTTCATTTTTTTGTAGAGAGTTGCATTCAATGAAAACTATGGCTCTGACCCTAATGCTTGGTGAAGGTACTATCCTTAGTCTTTTAATTAAAGCATGTATTTGCCGAAATGGCTGCCCCAACCTTTATATCTGGGTCGCTGTTTGCTGTGATTACATTGAAAGAACCCCATGGTAAAGCACTATGTAAACTATGCAAACTGGGTTGGCGTGTAGAGATATCTTATTAGAGGCTAGCTCTTATAGTCAATACTAACTGCTTATTGTGTGGAGCTCACGGATAAATATCACCTTGGGTGTAAAATCTTTAAGCTTCGGAGGGGTCGTCATGAACGTTCGACTCATGTCCTCGTTAAAGCTAATGTTTTGACTCTACAAGGTCTCGTAGTCAATGCTGACTGCTAATTGTGTGAAGCTCAGGGATAAATATCACATATAGTATGGGGTCATGACGAGCGATCGGCTAGCGTCCTCATTAAAGCTTATCCCTAATTCTACAAGGTGTCCGTTTATTTGTTAACTAAATGGGTCCCGTAGTATCGAGTAAAATCCTCTAAAACCCCTTCTTTGTGTTTCAAAGTTAAAACAATAAAGATCAGAAAATAAAATAAAAAAGAAGTCTACTTACTGACACGCCGAGTCCGTGTCTCGTACACACCTACCCCGTTCTACCAGGACTGGGCGGCGGTGTGTAGATTCTCGTTGCCGTATTTGAAGACGGCGTTTGACGTGGACCCGGAAGTGATAGGAACACTCGAAATTGTATGGCTTAACAGCGGCCGGTGGCGAATGCGGTCGCCATCTTAGGTGAGGGTCATAGTACTTTAACTTTTTGTCGTACACCGGCTCTTCAAGTATTGTTGCTCTCATTATTTAATCGTTACGACATATCGCCTTTGAGACCCGGTTGTATTTTGCGAGTCTGCTTAATTACATTGTTGTCAAAAACATCTAAGGGGGAGACATATTTTATTAAAAAGGTGATTGATGTAGAAGTATATTTAGAGGCCGCCATCCTAAGTTGCATAGTCTGCATTGTGGGTCTATATGATTCACTCTAAATCATTTCTTCAGGCTTTACATCCGAAGTTCGCTATATGAGCCTCTATATCAGTATAGGAGAGTGCAGTGTGTCAGGGGATGGTGTTAATGGGTACGTAATTCAAGGATGTTTGATGGAAGCCCAAGGAATAGCGTCATTCAATCCTGTCACATGAGTGCCCAACCTGTACACCCACCTCTGTTCTTTTGTAAGTAAAGCATCCTTGGTGATGCTCGAAAATGATTCCAATATGAGCCAGGTGAATGACTCTGGAAGATGTCCTTTTTCTAGAAAGTGGGTGCACATTCTAGTGGTGATTTTTTTGCAGCGAAAATTGCTGCGGTGTTCAGTCATGCGTATTTTGATGGGGCGAGTGGTCATGCCAATATATTGCAGTCTACAGGGGCATGTGATGAGATATATGCAGTTCGCTGTGTTGCAATTTGTATGGCGACGTAGCTCCCATTTAAAATTGTTGTTAAAGAGGACAGACTTGTGTGTTGTGGTCATGGGACACACTGAGCACGAGCCACAAGGGTAGTGTCCAGTTACAGGTGGCAAATCCCATAATTGTCTCTGGGTTGTTTGCCCCTGCGGACGTGGTCGAGTGTGAATCAAGGTGTCTTTTAAGTTTTTTGTACGTTTGAATGCAAATCTAGGAATTTCAAGTTGCATGGTACCTGTGTTCAAAATGTTCCAATGTTTTTTGATTGTTTTAGTAATCTGATTTGACAATGGAGTAAATGATGTGACACAGGTCAGGGTTTCGTTTGGAGTTGTCACTTTGGGTTCTAGAAGGGCTTCACGGTTGTTGTTTCGGGCTCTCTTCCTGGCCAGGGCTATCTGTTTGGTAGGGTAGTCACGTGCCCGAAGATTATTGGCCAATTTCTTCGCTTCTACTCTGTAGTCTGCCAAGTCACTACAATTTCGTCTTACCCTAAGGAACTGTCCGATGGGTAGATTATCCCTCAGACTGCGGGGATGATGACTTGTGTATAGTAATAGACTATTACGATCTGTTGGTTTCTTGTATAGGGAGGTGGATAAAGTGCCCCTATGTAGACTGATGTTTAAATCTAGGAAAGGAATGATGTTGTCGGACACTGTTTGTGAAAACTTGAGGTGTGGGTCAAGGGTGTTGATCCAATCACAGAACTCGGTACAGGTCGACATATCCCCCTTCCATAAAAGTGCTCCTTAAACAAGAGCCCGTCGGGTATTGCACCAGCCGACTCGACGCAGGAGCAGCCCGATGATGATGCAATACATTCGAAGGGGTAACGTAAATTACGATACCCTTGAGTTTGTGTGAGGGCCTCAATATCCAATATTTTAAGTGTCCGTGAACACACATTTTTTTCCCCCCTTTTTTCTTATCTCACTTATAGGAACAGCTTTGTTTTCAACTTATGCTAACAGAAATTATTTCGGATTTCCACACAGCAGGCCAGGATATGTTGTGAATGTGTACTTTGGGAGATAGTGCGGGATTGGACTTGGTATGCCCTGTGAAACCGTAATAATGGAAAAATGTAGTATTCAGCAGGGTTTGGATTGGGGTACCCACAAAGGCTACTGTGTCGTCATTTTGGGCATGTGATCCTTATGTTGTCCTATTGGTTCCAGTCCTCAAGGTCTATAGTTTTTTTTATGTAGAGGTCCCATTCTGGTTGGTTATCCATGCGGTTATCCATGTCCGATATCCACCTTCCACAGTCGAGAGTTGCTTCTAGAAAGTGAGAATGTCCCCTCATAGGGATTGTAATTATGTTGTTGTAGTAACGGCTGAGTTCACAGTAGTGCTGGAGCTCTTAATACCCACATGTTCTTTCATGAGCATTGTTAGGGCAAAGTCGGGGAGTTCAGGAGAATTCACGATGCCAGATGATGTAGACTTCACTTGTGGTCAATTAGCCATGGCTTCTAAAAAATTAGAGCTGTCATACAGGCTTGACCTTCGACAGGATAGTGTTGGAGTACCCAAATGGGAAGGGTCTGCGGTTTCAGTGGGTCCTGGGGCCCAGCGATCTAGGAAGGATGGGGTTATGATTAATTGCATTGGGCTTGAAGTACGGCACATGGTTAAAGGGACTTCTCTAGCTGATGCCTACCGGAGGAAATAGTCTAGTTACTTAAGCAGACTGGTATTATCCCCAAACTCAGTAACCTGGCTATGGAGTTTGTACTTTGTAGGTTCTGCAGTATGTATTCCTCCTCAAGGGTTAATGTTTGTTGATGCAGCACAGGGATTGTCTTCAACGGCCTATCCGAGGTCGCCTGGTTGAAGTGATCATACACAGGCATCACCCAGTCTTTTTTTATGTTCATACCGGTGCTGGTCATTTGTCCGGTAGCCTCACAGCACTGTAGCATTGATTGTCAGCTCCAAGGCACAGGGTGGGACACAAAGTTGTGAATTCAGCAAAGTACGTCACATCATATTATCGAGACCTGGGCTAGGTCAACACTATCTTATTCTCATATGGGCCTGTGGCGGTGAAGGTCATAACACTATCTATTGGCACAGTTATAGAAGACATCTAGGATTTGCAGCACAAATACCCCTTAAGAAAAGCATCTGGTAATGGATGTTCCTTGCCATGACTAATAAGGTTAGGCTTTTCTAAGATGGCGGCTGGATTGTTAGTTTTCTTTTTATGGCAGTGTTCACAGTTTTGAAATGGTAGCTCCAGTACTTATCATAATGCAGCGAAATATGCAAGGTTTGGCATTTTGTTGCAAGGCGTCTCCTGCTGTCAGCGGCAGGATGAGTTCAGTGTCTTACCGTGTTGATGCAGTGATGGTTGAGTCTTGCAGAGCGGTACATGATGAGTGGTGCTGAATCTGGCAGCTTCCGTAAAGCTTTCCTCCCTTTTGCTGCAAGTATTTTCAGAAATCTCCAGGCCTCGACAGTTGGGTAGTTAGGCTGTGTAGTATCCGGGGAAATGCAACGTTCCTCCATGGTCAACATTACGTTCTGTAGGGCATCAGTGGATCATGTTGATTTCCCCATTCCAGTCCTACTGCCAGAAAAAGAAAATCACAAAAGAGGCCTGCAGCCCAACTTCCTCGCTGGAGCTCTAGAGATGTGCTGCCATACTTGCCTGCACCAAACCTCACCTCCCCCTCCCGAGGTGCCATTTTTATCAGAAGACATGGGAGGTAGGAAATTAGTGACTCCCCGCATTTTCCAGCATTTTCCCTCATAAAAATGTGCCAGAAATTATTTTTTATCCAAATTTTAAGGTTTGCAAAGGCTTCTGGGCAAAAAAACGTCAAGAGAGCCACGTAAGTCATGCCACCCTGAGCTTTTGAGAGTGTCTAGCTTTCAGAAATGTGTGGGTTTGGTAGGTTTCCCTGGGTTCCAGCTGAGCTGGGGCCCAAAATCCACAGCTTCCTAAAATGCACAAAATGGGTCAGCTAGGATCTATTCAAGTTGCGTTTCAGCCCTTTTCCTTTTGTGGGCGCTAGGACCAACCACACAAGAGAGGTACCATTTTATCGGGAGGCAGTAGGGGAATACGGGACACAATAGCAGGAAATGTATAGCTTCCTGCAGATTTCAGAACTTTCCCTCACAGAAATGTGAGGTAAATGTGTGTTTCAGCCAACATTTGGCATGCAAGAGCTTCTGGGTAAGAAAACCTCCTGAGAGCCATGCAAGTCACACCACCCTGATCTCCACCAGGTTTCTAGTTTTTAGAAATGAGTGGGTTTTTTAAGCTTCCTAAGGTGTCGCTGAGCTAGGGCCCAAAATCCACACTTTCCAAAATGTAAAAAAGGGTCAGTTTTGAGTCAAATAATTTGATCAATGGTGCATTACAGTCCCTCTCATCACAGGTACTAGGCCCAACCACACCAATGAAACGCTGGGTGGTAGCAAACGTGGGGCTCCCCACTGATTTCTGAACTTTCCCTCACAGAAATGTGGGAAAAACGTGTTTTTGGCCTAAGGTTAAGGTTTGCAAGAACTTCTCGGTAGGAAAACTTTGCGAGAACCCTACAGGTCGCACCAACCTAGACACCTGGCTGTGCAGTTTTCAGAAATGTCTGGGAATGGTAGGTTTCCTTGGGTGCAGGCTGAGCTAGTGTCCAAAATAAGCAGCTACTCACAAAAAAATGGATTCTGCTGGTTGAAATACGTTGTCTCAGCTCATATTTCGGGGCTCTTTGTGTCACAGGCGCTAGACTCCGCAACACAAGAGGTACCAGTTTTAAATCTGCAGAAGTATGGACACACAGAATAGAACTTGTATTTCTATGCATGTGTGGCTTTCAAACGTAAGCCACTGTGCAAGGAAAGACATTTTGCAAAATGCCATCTGACTCATGATAAATATGGGTAACCCCAAATAAAGACAGTACACATATCCACAGAGCCTAAACTCTAACTTGTGAACATTTCAGAAATACCTAGTTTTCATTCTTTATATTTTAGCATATGAATTGCTGTATAGTTCTTAAATAATTAAAAATCATTATAAGGTGCAGCTTAGTTTTCGAAGGAGCTGTTGGACGTTAACTGTATATTTCTTTTGTAAAAGGCCATTGTGACAAGAAGTTACAGATAAACATGTTGTCCCAAATGTTTTCTCCAAATAATCCCTCCCCCCTTGCTTAATCTAAAATTATTTCTACTTTTCAAGAATGTATAGCCTTTTGGATTCCTGGGATCACCCTGGAGTGTCACTCCATTTCCAACACAAACTACACGTACATTGAAACGACAAAAATTAGGAGCAATAGGTAATCTCAGAAAAAATGTAATCTGTGGTAAAAAAAAGAAATGTTTTTTGATATAACTGTGCTTGTTCCAGAGACCTGCGAAGATGGTGGTCCAAGCACAGCAAAACGATTGTTGATGCTGTTTTGAGAAAAACAAAAAATAAACATATGCTTTCTTGTGCAGCACTTTTTCAGAGAAAACCAAAAAAAAATTGCAATATTTTGGCTATTTTCATGGTCCCTTTCAGGGCATCCACAAACCCTGGGTACCTTTAGAATCCCCAAGATATTTGAAAAACAGGATGAAAATTAAAAAAGTTATGAAGGATCTGACACCAGTTATCGACCTTGCCGTAGGCTCAAGCATGGATACGCAGAAAAATAATTGCCATTATGATTATGAATGATGTTATGCTTAGATTCGGATAGGAAGAACGTAAATTAGAGTTATGTTAAGGATAGCCATCTGAGATCTGTATATATCAAATGTAATCAATGTCAATTGTATGATTTTCTGCGCAAATTTGTAAATATTGTATTATTAAATGTTAAATTGTTTGTTAATAAATAGCAGAAACACTCTTCTCCTCATACCCCCCTACTAAAAAAAAACGCCTCGAAGAACCCGCTCTTTCTCTGGCAAGGCCCCAACCATTTGGAACGCCCTCCCAAAGACCTTCGATGCAACCCCTCCTATTCCAGCTTCAAAATAGACCTTAAAATTCATTTTCTCACTAAATTTTGGGGATAGTAAATCCCGGTACTATTTCTGACTACTTCCCCTTCTCCTTCCTTAGGCAACTCCTCCTACCCCCCCACACTCACCCACCCCCCTCCTGACACCCTCCTCACCTCCATCCCCCTCATTTTACACCCCCCCACTCCCTACTATGTCCAATGAGTCCACCTTGGCAAACTGTGAGATCAGTATTTTCAAGAACATTCTGCTTCTTTCAATCTGTTTATCCTACATGTACCTCTGCCCACGATGTCCCCTAAATTGTTCCCTTTACTTTGTTCGACCACCTGTATAACCTGTTCGTTCAAATGCTATGATTGTATTCTTGCGTATGTACTTTGCTGATGTAAAGCGCTCGGATATCCTCGGGTGGAGCTAGCAATATACAAAACCTTCAAGATAAATAAATAAATAAATAAATAAATTGAAGGCGCAAGCATGAAGTACATCAAATACCAAAAAAAGGGCTTAAGACTCTACAGGGGATAGGCTTATAGCAGCCAAGTTGATAAACCAATAATTGAACCCTGCTTTGAATTTTCTCTACCCAGTGAATATTAATGTAGTGCTTAATATGGATATTCAGACTGTTTTTACTGTTCCTTAAACAGGAAAAATATAAGTTATTAGCCGGATGAACAAGTGATCTGCCCAAAAATCCCAAAAGAGATCTGTACACAGACTTACTTTGCATTGGCACGCTACTACATGTATTGATAGATGCACCTAGGTCCTTCCTGTGTATAGTCCTATTTCCATCTCAGTGCAATATGTTTGTATTTTTCTTGCATCTGGATGCGAACTAATAGGAAGGTACCTGTATGCAGTCCAACTCTGCTTCACTGTGGAAGCTATACTTTGTATATTGATGCTGCCTTTGAATAGTGCAACTTGCATTTAAGTTCCTTATGTATAACTTTTAACGTTCTGTCTGTGGGGAGGTTTGCACAACTAAAACACCTCATACAAGCATGTATGCATCTGCTTTAGAATGTAAATCTCCTCTGCAAGAATGAATCTTCCCAGCGTGGTCTTATTACCATCTCCCTTGCAATCCTTTTTTGTAGAATCAGTGACTATATCTCTGCCATTGTTCTTGACCATCATATCATATCCCAGGCAATAATAACTTCTGAAACTATAAAGTTTTATTTAATCTTCCAGACTGTACTCTTGACCTCTGCATATCTGCAGAATGTCATCGGAACAAATCAACTGGCAGGACATACTTTGGATAACATCTTATTTAAACCTCGGTCCGATCACAGTTTGGAGGCCTTACAATTCTCTCTAGTGACCATTATAACTTCTGATTCAATAACCTAAGGTGTTCTTCAAATAACCTGCCTTGCTCTGTTGGTTATTGCACCTGACCACGGAAGAAGGAATAGCAAATCCAATCTCAAGTCTTCGATAAACAGCACATCACAGCTCGATTTTCCGGCACAGAGAACAGGTATTATGAGAACTAGATTACTTCATAAACAATATTAATTTCTTCTTAACAAATGGCACATCACAGAACTCTACTCTCTCAAATCCTACAATTTTACCCTTCAGGGATAGCTCAAATCCAGCTGACAAGCAGCTCTATATATACAGCATCCGATGTTTTACAGGATCTCAATTTGGGTAAGCTAAGAACAGCAACTAGGCTGCATGCATCATCCATGTAGACTAACTTTCTGAGGAATCGGTCAGAATTTAATTAGCTGACATCAAAATAAGTTGAACTTCTACCCTAGCAACTCATGTACAATGTTCAATGTTTTATAGGGCAGTCCTGAATAAAATAGTGTATGACCTGCCTTTCCCCTCCATCCTCTGCTACTACTACTGTGCTATTATCAGTTGTCTCTTCTAATTTCTTAGAGTTTGTTCCTCTGGAATTTCTGCCATCAACTAGTGTCTGCCATTCTGGCTGCATGAACCATGCTGAACTCTTTAATTCAACATAGAATTTATCCCAGCAACCCAAAATTGTCTACTTCAAGTCATTTCGGAAGAAACCTTTGCTTGATGGCAAGAATGTGGCTAACTACAGACTTCTTGTTAACAGGCCCCTGTTGTATGAACTACCTGGAAGGGACACCTTCCAGCAATTCAATCATTACATCATAACCTTAAAATCCATGTTGAGGAGAATGGAGCTGATGCCATCATTCTGCTTAAGATATCAGCAGTTTTTCAAATGGATCATGACCCATCCCTCCTCCTTAGTCTATGAGACGTGGGCTTTCAAGACATTTGAATATCTTTCTTCCAGAAAAATTGCCTCCAGATGATCGCTACACCAAACCTGTTATCTTTACCAAGACCTCCCACTGGCTATCCTGCAGGGATCTGCCATTGTTTTATCCTATCTAATGTATATCTCAAGCATCTCTCCAGACCGAATATTTTGGTTTGACCTACTATAATTATGCTAAATAACCTTCTAATTTAAACTACAGGTGGGCCCAGATTCTTCAGTGCTTGGGTCCCAACTCATCACAATAAACACCGGAATGACCTGAAACCACCTGAAGCTCAACACCAGCAATCCCAAACTTCTGACTGGGGGATTATTACATTTGTTGCCTGCAGTTTGTGACTTGCGAGCTAGGGACCCTGGCTGCACCTGTAAACTCAACAGTATTGGAATCATCTTTTATACTGACTTATCTCATCGATCTCAAATTAACTGGTTACCCAGTTTTCCTTCTATTATCTTAGACTAATTATGTAATTGTATTCCCACTTTATTGAAATTACAGGAGGTAAAAGCCATTCTTGCAGATTGCATTAATGGTCTTGCATACAAAACAATATTCCCAGCATTCACTGCAAATGGTGAAGAATACAGCAGCAAGGGCTCAGGACGTTTGACAAGGTTGGCAGAAATGAATAGGTGGTTTCATTAACAAGAAGGGTACACAAACACACCTTGTTAAGTCCTTTAAAAGGTCAGTTGGGAACAAAAAGGGTCCTAGCTATAGACTGCAGCACATATACAGTTATTCTGCTCTTGCCTCAAAAGACGAAAGATGTGTGATTGATTAACAAGAAACTGCCTTGGTATGGGCTGAATCGCATATGTTAATTGAATGTTTGAAAGCTCAAGTTAGATGGTTGGCAACCACTTATTTGACACAAGCCCCGTCTTCAATTAAAGGGGTTTTCCCTGAACAGGCATCAATATAAACAAGGACCAATGGAAGGTACATGAAATATGTAAAAAACACAATTAAAGGCATGTTTGGACCTTCATTAATAATCTAGATTAATGCATACATAGAAGGTAGGGGAGTCAGTTCTTGATAAGATGATATAGCTTCTGTGGCCAAATTCAGCATGTTACAACATTGGCTATCCAATTTCAAGGAAGTAGAAAAGCGAAGTAAATATCAGCAAAAAGATGCATGAAAATATCTAAGTGTTCTGTGCTACATCTCTTGTTAGAAATTTGCTAGGGATGACAGAAGCAAGTTCCGATCCACACTGTACAGAGGAAAACAGGGAGCTGGCTAGGATGCACATCTGCGCAGACATAGGATTTTTCAATATACAATGCGCACAGACATAGGTGGTACCAGCAGGGAAATCTATTTTTAAACTAAAGAAGAAGATTCCCATTGGACCACTGAGAGAAAATGTAGATGGGAATCAGAACAGTTTAGGAGGTCAGCAAATTAGACATTATGTGCATATATAGATAGGGAGTCCTTGTTGCGGCCAGAAGGGCAGACCACAAGCTCCAGGGAGCTTTGCGTCAACACCTGTCCACCGCGGTCACGTCCGTGCCCGGAGGCGCTTGATTAAATTGATCTGTGGGCTCCCGCAGTACGGGACCCAACCAGGCCCGTCTTCGCCAGTCATCGAATGTAGGAGGCTGGGCTGGGCCCACTCTCTTTTATTCACGCCACAATTACGCATACAACAACAAAGCCTGGCTTATAGCCTTGATATTTGTATTTCTTTTTTTATTAATTAGTCACCTGGGTTCTTCTGCTACTGTTATATAATATGGGAAAACGTAAGGCAGGTGACCCTGCGAAAATTGAAACCCATGCTAAAAAAACACTGAAACCCATGCTAAAAAAACACGGAGACCAGGGAAAGGAAGAGCAGGGGCACCCTTACCTGATTTGCACACACTGGCTGAAATTGACACTTTAATAGAGGAAGTGGAGATACTCCTGACCACTAACGAGAAAAAAGGGAAGCGTAAACTACCAAAAATTCCGGCAATGTTTTAAAAATCTAAAGCTTTCAACCGGCCAGATGTGGCTGAAGAATCTCTTGTGACAAGTGCATAACTCGCCGTTCCCTTCTTATCCTCAGAGCAAGTTCTGTCTAGTTTTGATGAATCCAGTGGTTCTGAAAAGGCGGCTATGGCCTGTGCTCATTATACCCTAATATAAATGTAGTCTCTAATGTGCCTTGCCATAATCGCTTTGATCCATTACACTTAAGTGATCAAAATGAAGAAATTCCTGCTCATAAGGTTTCTACATCTAAAAGTAACCAAATTCAGTCAACTGGAACTATACACAATGTTCACGGAGGGATGAGTATCTTTGACACATTGGACTGCAAATTGGATCATCTTAAAAGCTTAATTTGTTGTCTGTCCACCCAGGTTACCAGTTTGCTAGCTAAAACATGCTTTTGTTGTCAAGGTGTATAATCTGTGAATTATCTGTTGAAAACCCCAAAGTGATTAGAACTGGTACTATTCCTGGGAGTAAGGATGGGTTTAGTCTGGTAGTTACTAATATGAGTAACTAGTTTACAAACTGTTGCACTATAGGAAATGTTTCGGAGATTAAGGATAGGGTTAGTTGAGATATTGCTAATATAAACAATTCTTCAAGAAATTGTTGTACTATTGAAAATACACCAATACAGTCACTCACAGCCAATTTAAGTGACACCCAAGCAGTGTACATACGCAAGTATATCTTGCATTCCATGATAGATACGAATGAGAATGCATGTTCAGATGGGATGCCAGGTCCACCATTTGGACACAGGTCCAGCAGATTCAATTGCTCCCCACCCAGCATTAGATTATTATCGTGGAATGTAGCTGGACTAGGTTCAAAGCTGATTGATCCAGATTGGGTGGCAAACATAGAAGAACATGATATCTGCATGTTTCAAGAAACCTGGGCCACAGAAAAAGTGTTTGTCGATGGGTTCACCACTTAGCGTAGAGGCAAAACCAGCAGAGCAGTTTGGGAGAGCAATTGGGGGCTTACGATTCTAATTAGGAATGGATGTATTAGTGTTTAGTTTTCTTAAAACCATAACACTGTATGTTAAATATAAAAACATGTGAGAAACATTCATAAAACCTTTTGTGTACTAATATTAAAAAATGTGGTTAAAAATAAAAATATATATATACAAATGTGTGACAAAATTCATAGTGTCATCTCATTAAAATCCATAATATGTTTCACATATCTCTCATGGATGTATTAGTACATTAACATTAATGGACATAGATTGCCCTGATCTAATGGGGATCACTGTGACTTTTGCAACAGGACTTTGTCACTTTTTAATACTTACGTCAGAACCATAAGGGTATCAGATAAATCATCTCCATTACTTCTTCTGGAAGAAGTTATGGACACTGTACAGCTAAATACAAAAATTATAGTAGCAGGGGTATTTTAACACTTCTTATCAACCTTCAATTTGTCCAAGTGAGATTATAGGCGAAGATGATTACATTTGCGGTATCCCGCCTTTACTAGGGCAACCTAAGACAAGCATTGGCATATCCAATAGGTCTCGCTTTTGGGACCTATAAGTATTTAGTTATGCAGCACAATATCCTTGGTGCAACAACATCAATTGTTGCATGGCTAAACACTTATAATGTCCCCAAGGCGAGACCTATTGGCTATGCCAATGCTGGTTTCTTTTGTAATGGAATGTCGAGCCGTGGCACTGGGGCACAACAGGAAGCCTAATGTACAGTGGCAGAAAGCTTAGGCTGAGTATTCCTCCTGTGGCCAATAGGTATGTATTTCTAAACCAGCAAGAGGAAGACATTTTAAGCAACAAAAAAAAAGCAGGAAAGGCATGATCTATTGTTTGACAAAACTACCGGCATGATTAACATTCCCAGAAAAAGACACGTGTTTGTTTCAGTAGCTTTTTAATATTAACTTAAAGGACTAACAGTAGACTTGCGCAGCCTGTAAATCTAAGAAGATAATTTAAATTCTGTAAGAATGAAACTCATAGAAACTAGGAGAAGACAAAGCTGAGAAAACAGTGCGCGTTATGGCAAACTTGTGAGATTCTATATTTTAGCAAACAGGAGCTTGATTGAGTCCAACAAGCTTGTTTCATACACGCTAACGCAGAGTACTCAATTTGTGCCAGTGAGTGCAGGTGGTGCCCGCTGACAGTTCTTTATGGGGACCATGTTTGATGATTTCTCATCATCTGCTTTGAGCCAGCGCAACAGAGAGAGAAAGTCAGAATAGCGAGAAAGAAAGAGCAAGAGAAAAACAGTGACAGAGGGCGAAAGCAGAGATGAAAAAGAACCTGTATGAAATGGACTAAAGCGGTGTGAGTGGGCAGCTCTTACGAAAACCCTCCACTTATGTATATTTACGTATATTTGAAATGTTTTGTTATGAATTAAGCACTGCGTCACAGACACTGCAAAGGAATGACTTTTTATCACCAGAGACTGTGGCCAACCATGAGTCAGCAATCATGAAGAGCTCCAACAGAGTCAAACCGTTACAAGCGTCTAGTTTTGTACAGTTATTAAGGCACATTTTAAGGCCTTGGAGAACTTGCCAACATGTGGGTATGCTAGTTCCGTTGTGTAATGCACAGACTTATTTTGGCAGATCGAAGAATGTTGGGTATTGACGTTGATCTCACGAAAAAGTAAAGAACTGATAGCCCTGAAGCCCGAAGTCATCCCACGAGTGCAAGCTTCATTCTCTAGGTTTCCCGCTAACCCCCGGAAGGAAAAATGCAGAGTTTCAATAAAACGTCCCTTAGCGAAAAACGTAGTTGGCTTTGTCTGGACCGTCTTTTTGCCAACTGCTGCCCTTTACACTGAACATTCACTGCATATTGTGACGAATTTGTAGGGGAGCCCGCCCTTTTATTACTGTGAGCTGGTAACAGTGTGTAGATCCGGTGGCAGCTCAATTTTCAAGTTCAAAAGAAAGTGCTGCATCGCGAGGAAGACTGAAAAGCGGCCTTACCGTCTTCCCGTTGTAGTAATACATCAGCGAGTTGGTCCCAATCCTGGGCACGGGGTAGGCACAATACATGTTGCTGCCGGAAAGGGTGCCATGGATGGTAAAGTGCACCGCTTCTCATCAAAGCACACATCCACCCACTCAGACAGAGCGGCATCTCCTGTACGCGGCAGCCACACATGGACCTTCTAAAAAAAAAAAAAAGCAAAAGCTAAAGAGTACTGGTGCATGCTGAGCGTTTGCCTTGCGGGAACGAGTAGCAAGGCGCGATAATTGCAAAAGGATGGCGCCGCTGCTCGCTTCCGCAAGGCAAATGCTCTGCATGCACGAGTACTCATTGGATACAGTGCAAAACATGCACGAGTTTCCAAGAAAGTACAGAGTGATTCCAAGAGGTCCCCTCCTAAGCAATGCTTGCGCGCTGCATAGGTGAGACCTAAAAAACCTTTCCAGTCTTGCACTAAAACTAGCCTCTTTAACAGTCAGCAGGAAACTTAAAGCATGCAATGGGCGCACAGTCTCCGATCCTAATAGAGCACCAACTTTTAAGAGAGGAGAGTGTACTAGTGTCATAGATTATGCTCTTGTTGACGTAAGATTGTGGTCACTTCTGACCAATATGAAAATGACAACACGATCTGATGGTGACCATAACTCGTTAAAAGTAACTTTGGTGGGAGAATCCTTGAGACAAGTAAATAATATTTGCATAACTATATTACCAGCTCCTCTTGTAACCAATAATTGCCGCTGTTTCCTGGCCAGATGTAATGTCTAATCCAAAACTATATTCACAGATTTATAGTCTTTTTGTTAAACATTTGGCGAAATGTGTGGGATTTATTGAAACAGAAATTTAGATTTTAAATCTACAGAACAGGCTGTTTGAAGAGTTGCAAAAGGCATTTTATAAGGATGTAAATTAGTTAAGACCTCACTAAGATTGGCTATCATAAGAGGTGATCGGTCTAAAATTAGCAAAGTAAGATGTATTTATAAGGCACTCCTGAATAAGGCAAAAAGGAATTGTGACGAAAAACTCTGGCAAGAACTGCTAGCCGTTAGTAAAACAAATGACACAAGGTTATTCTGGCGTCTTGTGGCTCAAACTAAGTCAGATATGGTTAAGTCACTTCATTATAACAAATGCAGTAGTAGGGGCAAAGTGCCCGACTCTTGGCTTGGGGCAGAAATTATAACAATATTTAAAAAGGGTGATGCAAGTGATTCCTCAAACTATAGGCCGACCAGCCTGATTGATAACGCTCAAAAAATATTTGCTAAACAAATCTTAGAGAAACTCCGTGACTGGGCTGATACAATTAAAATGTTGTCCCCTCTTCAGGCAGGCTTTAGAGCAAAGGTTAGCACAATTGATCAGATTTTTAGGTTTACAATTTTATATTGGAAATATGTTTTAATACAAAACCAAAAGCTCAAATTTATGGCGAGTATTGAAAAAAATGGGGTCTCAGGAAATCCTGTCCACCTAATTACCAAATTACAGTATAATAACTATGCTCAAGTTCGTTGGGGTCCTAATGGAGAACAAACGGACCAAATCCCCATTGAGCGAGGTTTACGTCAGGGCTGTGTTCTCACACCTATGCTGTTCTCCTTATATTATAATGACGTTGTAGAAGCCATGGAAGAATGCAGTAATGATTCCCCTGTTCTGAACAATAGAAAGATACTAATTCCTCTCTTTGCTGATGATTTCCTTCTTATTTCAAAGACACCCATGTTGCTCCAAATTTAAATTGACTAATTCCTAAGCTTTTGCAATTCTAGGGTTTTGGAGCTAAACATGAATAAAACCAAATATATGGTGTTTGGGAAACATAAGAGGAAGAATCCCTTTGTTCATGTAGGTAGTGAGATTTTGGAAAGAGTACACAATTTTGATTATCTAGGTGTCAGACTTATATAGGTGGACAAGTCAACTGAATAAGAGCACCCTAACAATAGAGCACAGATCTAATGCTATTATCAGATTTTATAAGCAAACAACATTGCGTGTTGTCTCACCTGCCCTGGAAATCTATTGTGCTAAAGCTAAGTATGCTGGGCTTTTTGGCGCAGAGATTTGGGGCTGTGTTGATACTCACCTGCTGACAATAGCAGAAAACACTTTTATTAGGAAGATGCTTTCTGTTCCATCTAGCTCACCCCTTACCATTATATTTTGATGTGGGTTTGAAAAGAATCGCTGACCTGGCTGTTTTAAAATTTCTAGTTTACTGGATCCGCCTTTGAACTATACCAGATTTTGGAGTTTTTAAAGATTCACTTTGAGACTTAAAATTTCCAGGAGCTAGGAATCTTCCTTGGGTTAAAGTTCTTCCGGCATGGCTGGGTAACATCGGGTTACAGAGCCACTGGGACGATCCAACTGTAATTTGTAAAGATGACCTTAAGATTATGAAAGCTAGTTATTGGGCTCACATAAATGAGGGATATATAACAAATAGCTCAAATGGCCCTCTGACTAATTTGTTTTTAGATTTTAAGCGCTTTCCTGTTTTTGAGCAATTCCTAGATCTCATATTCTCACCTCTAGCTAGGAGCTTGTATATACGTTTGTGTCATGGAACCCTCCCTTTTAAGATCTTTTACCTGCAAATTTTATTTCAAACAAGACTTTATTACTTGCCCAGCATGTGGTTTGAATGATAAAAATTAGTTGCCATTAATGTTTTTTTGTCCTGAGTACTATAATCTATGTCGCAAATTGATTGTGCCCACCTGCCGTGACATGGGAACTTACAGACACTTGGTAGCCTTCAGAATTTTAAAAAGCGATACTACTCCAAAAATAGTATTTGCAGTGAGCAAGTTCCTACAAGCAATATGTTTTCAGAGAAACAAAATTCTAAAGGTCACCATTTAACGTTGTGCCTACTGTACAAGTATTTATAAACACCCTTTTATTTTTTTTTAAGTATCTTTTTTATATAACATATTCATAGTGAGAACTTGTATTGGGATGCAGCAATTGTAAACCTTTTGCCTTTTTCCACATGAATGCTGGTCACATTATGCACGGTCACCTTTTGGATCTATTGTACTGTTTTTTTTTAATATTGCTCCTGCAGGAATTTTGTTGAATGAATTGGTATGATGCTGCTTGGATGTTTCTATTTTAAGGGATTGATAATGCATTTCTATTAAATTTTATTATAGGAGATGATTATTTTATATATTCTCTCTTTGAAGTTGGATGAAGTATAAATGGACTGATATTGTATTTTTAAAGCACATGTTTGTGTTATTGTACTTCTGTTTGTGTACACTTTCATGGTTAATTATAACCAAATAAAGTATATTACTACTACATATATAGATATGCACTAAATCTGTCCAAGCCCATAATTCACAATACTTTCTATTTAGAAGTATAAGGAAGAAGTTTGGTATGCACATCATATTTATTTTTGAAAGGCGCATACACATTTATTTTAGTCAGCAGTAAATAACTCAATATAATGCAACATGTTCACAAAAAATGCAATAGCAATTGAAACACTGAAATGCCTGCATATTTTATAAAGGGAGGAAAAAATGTTTTTCTATTATCTCACATTTTAAAGCCGCATTTCTCTCGTGATCGTCATACTGCTGATTATGATTACATTATTGATCGTATTAGTCCCGTAGGTACACTTCAATAGAATAAAATGATTTAATGATTGACAAGTAGAAAAATATATTTGAATTTCTATTTCACAACTATTGCATAGAATCAATGGAAGTAGTATCATATAATAAATATTACAAATGCCTGGATAACAGCCCATGTAGATAAATGGACACGATCCATAATTCACCATGCTTACCCAAAGCAGCTATGAACTGCAAAAATCTGAGACCCAAGTGCACTTGAAGATGGAATTTTTACCCAAGTCTGCATGGAGAAGCATGAAGAAAAAAGAATCAAATTGCTATTAGGACAGCTCCTGTGGGAGGCTACTGCACATAGAGCAAGGCAACCCATGACTGCAACATTTTCCACAACAAATTAATACCAAATCACATCTCCCTGGAATAATGCAACTCGAGGATACTATAAACAGACAATAAAAATGCTGCTACCTTCGCAAGCAACCTCAATCTCATTTTGAGTATAAGGCATTAAAATATTTTTATGTACAGATTTTCCAAAGCAATAGCTGGAGAATCATAGAAAATCTTTAGTATTTGTTTTCAAATTCAGTCTACACTGAAACACACAACATGTAAACACTTTACTGTACTCATTCTTCTTTACACTTAGCAAATAGACCCGACAATGGATGTGCTAATCAAAACTATTCCCGTTTGTTAAGGCGTGTAAGGGTTCAACACAAAGATGGTGTCCAACATCTAGTGGCAATTATCCAATAGGCAGTATCTGATAATCCTTAGCAGCTGACAGAAGAAGTAACTCATTTGGTCATAGGGTTGATCAATGCACCCAGTCTATAGGATGGCGCAAGACTTCAAGAATTTCAGCTTCCTTTGAATTCTTCGGTGGTATGTGCATGTACTCCCACCTACAGAGAAGAATAAGAAACAAAAACATACAAATATGTCAATAAACTCCAACAGAAGGGACCGAAAAGTCAATGAAACACAAAATCATCTATTTAAGTCAAAGACATAAGTCACAGAAAGATTGTTTTAGCAGGAAATTAGATTAGAGTTTCACAAAATGGGATATGATTTTGCATCTTTCATAGCTCTTCTTGTTATGAATATAACAACAATGCATGGACTACAGGGCACTCTGGATTTGGTCACTGGTTCTGCAAAAAAACTAAATTCAATGACGAATGAAAGAAATTGTGGCAGAGATAACATAGGCTATAAACAACTAATGGTGTGTTGGATATGGATGTAAAGTTTTGAATCAAAGCTCATGCTGACCAATTTTCTTCCTTGGAGCACACCAATGTTCATTCTAAAATCTTCTATTTGTCCCATTGTTCTCTACTCAATCCCTATTCTGTCAGGATCTGTAATCTTCTGCCCCGCATAAGTATCATGTTACCAGATTTCCTAATCTCTCATCCGATTTAGCAAGCCCTCCCCTTTGCTTTAACAAGCCCTGATTAAACCCCTCCTAACAAAAAGCTTTATAGAGATCTCAGTCCTCATAAATGTTTAATCTCTCGGTTACTATTGCTAATGAGAATTTGGGATCTATGACAACTACATTTTTAACTATCAAGGACCACTATTTACTAGAAACTGTCCTGAATGACATTAATCCTGTCGCCCTGAGAAAATTATTCTTACAATGGCGATATAATGCACTCCCAGTTAGAGCACTTACCAGTAGATGGCATCCCCCTACTGTAAAAAATTGTCCTACATGCTCTAGTGAGCTGGAGGACGATATTCATTTAATGTTTTTTTGCCCTATGTACACGAAATCAAGGAATAAATGGATTGTTCCCATCTGTAGGAGCTGGGGATTCAGACGATATTTAGATGCCTATAGGCTGCTAAAAAGTGATCTATCTTCTCGCACTGTCTTTGCTATCAGCAAGTATTTGGCAGCAATATGGCATATTAGAAGAATCCATCTTACGGAATGAAATGTAATTGTTTATCATACACTAGGCTTATGTTCCAATCCATTTATTATTATCTATTTGCAATTGTATTTTCCCTAGGTTTTGTGTATCTTTTACTTATGAATGACTTTCTTTTTTGAAAGATAACCTTTGTGACTTCAATGTATTTGTATGTTCTTTTATGATTTACATAATCGAAATAAAGATTTAAAAGACAAAAAGACATAAATGTTTGGCCTATCTCTCTTCAACTGCAACGTTATAAAATAATTTGATCTTTTTTAATCATACAACTCTCAGCTCATCTGAAAGCTATAGAAATCTTAAACTCCTACCAATCAAATTTCATAGTGAAGTTAAGCACTGAAACCATCCTGGTGTTAGTCCTCAACAACATTTTAATGCAACAAGATGCAGTACAGTGTTGCTTTCATAATACTCTATTTCTCTGCAGCTTGTGAAACACTCCCTTCTGACTGATTGACCAAGTAAAACTAGAGCAGGAGGCAGGGCCCTTGAGTGATTTAAATAATTTCTAACCAAATCATTTATAGGCTTTGCTGAAGAAACACAACTTATTCTTAGATTTGATGGCAGCAGCTCCATCCTGCAGGATCAGGTTAAACACTATATGGTAACCATTGCCAACTGGATAAATACCAACCATCTCAGTCATGACTCATCCAAGAATGAAAAACTAATTTTGGGCCGTTCACCTTCAGGAATTCTCATTGGTGGCATTGTGAATGAAGACCTCCATTACCTGTGTCAGCAACCAAGAATCTTGGTGTCCTCTATGATACAAATCTCTCTTCCAAGCTTTACATTCTAAATTAATTTCCTTGCTATTCTCTACCTCACATCTCTTAAAATAAAAAGTTATTTCTTCCCCTTTAACACTGTGAAAGCATAGTAACCTACTGTAATTTCTCGACTGGGCTACCGTAATTCTCTTTTCATCAGTCTCCCTAAAGTTCACTCAAATGACTTATGTTTATTAAGAATGCGGCTGCAAGCCTTGTTGTCGAAAACAGGAAATGTTGCCACATCTCTCCCTCTTATGCCACCCTTCACTGGTTTCCCATGGAAACATGTTGCTGATTTAGGGCTATCTGCCTGTGTCTTAGGGCCGTTTATATTTTCGGGCTGGCTTATCTGTCAAATCTCCACACTAAATTGCCCTTGCAAGACTTTTACGCTCTGCAACTGTCAACCTTCTAGTAGTTTTTCGTATTTGATGTTCCAGAAAGGTGGTTCATTCTTCTCAGTTTCTCACTGCAAAATTCTGGCAATCCCTCCCACCCTTTTCTTTGGGCTACTGAGTTGTATAGTACCTTCTAGAAACTGCTAAAAACTTACCCTTTCTCAATTAACTTTTCCTCTTTTTTCCCCCACTACTAGGGAAGTTTCAATATAGTAAAATGGTAAAACGATTTTGATGAATAAGGGCTTTAGGGGCTTACAGACATTATGTATATTGCCAAAGTGATAACGGCACATACACATAGTTTGAATAAGTGTTTTAACTGTTGACATTCAAAGCTTAAATAGTGACCCATTAAACCGGTTGTCCAAAGCCTGTTTCTGGTCTGCTTTTAGGGTCTCTATTACAGAAAGGCTAAAGCAGCAAAAGGACACTGTATGAAATAGATCTAGACTGAGGACTATGGGATTGGAACATATTGATAACATTTTCTGTCAGAGTATAGGTGGATACTGTAAGAGTGTGTTTATGCGTGGCAATCAAAACAACAAATATGTGTTTATTGCTTCACTACTTAAATAGTGTTAGGCTACTGAAAATAATAGTAAACACAAAGGAGGTTGGGTACAGACATAAAACTATGTATTGGATGTAATTTCAGTTAATAATCACTGAATCTTACCTTGCAGTCAGTGGCAAGGACATAAGTATACTTTCGATCCTAGACCCTGAAGTTGCAAGGCCAAACTTAGTACCTCGATCATAGACCAGATTAAACTCAACGTACCTGGAAATGAGAGGTTTAATTGTTAATGTGCAACACACTACAACAAACATAAGAGACAATTTCTGATTGTCCTCTTCTTAAAATGAAGGTATCAGCAACTCCATACCCATTTATACTAAAATTCCCTATCTCCACATGATTATCTTGTCACTTTATATTATACATTCATTACCATGCTAAAATTTAATGAGCCAATTCTTTATGTTATGCACAGTAATTTTATATATTTTTATTTATAGTTTTCCTGTTCACAATACATCACTGTTTTAAGGAATTTAGGAGAAACTGGCATCAAGACCCTTTCTTGTTCTGAGCATATCATGGTAGGAGTATAAAATACCCCTTTAAACACTCTAATCCATATCCAAATATGTTTTTACCCTATTGTCTCCCACATAGTACAAAAACGTCAATTTAAGCATTTAAATCACCATTAAATGCTTAACTATTTATTTATGAATTCCGTCTGTGCCAGTAAACCCTAATATCATCTTCTAGGCAATTGTAAAGTGCATGGTGCGTCGTTATATAAATCTATTTTCTAATGTACATATTACTTTCAAAGCGCATAATGTATGATCCTAAGGAGTCTTACAATCCCATATCTCTTCAAGGTTTTCAGATGTGATTAAATTCATAATGATATTCAATATAAATTGTGTTTATTGTATAAATGTCACATATAGAATTGTCACATATAAGGCTACTCTAAACGCAAAGTGCGCCTCATAATTCAATTATTTAAAGTGCGTAATGCTAATAAAGTGCACAGAGCAAGATCCCGAGTGACCTGAATATGTTAGATTTCCTCACCTAATATAAAATAATTCATGACTACCTTTTATATATTTATTCACTCCAAACCTCTTAAGTTCTTGAAGAATACATAATGTGTCATAATATGATTCACATATCTAAAGTGCATAATGCCTGAATCCAAGGGACCTAATAATGTCAGATTTTCCCAGATATGAAAGAAACATGCTATTCATAACAACAACATTCAATGTACAATACCCTTCTACCTAAAATAAGATCATGATGTAATTCACAAATCTAGAACGCTTGACACTTGTGTGATGCACAGTACCTAATCATGACACTTCCTACACTCAGCAACTTTCAACCGGTTAACAGGCACCTTATAATCCATAAAAACATGATACGACATATTTTAAAAAAAGTGCCAATTATCCATAAAATGCATAACACCAAATTGTTCAATCCAGTTCTATATAAAGTGCATTATCTTCACAGAGCTGAATATACTCAACGGAGGGCAGGTCAGGTCTGATAACAAAATCATACGTAATACCCCAATTCAAACCAAAATATCCATTCCATTTTTCTTGGGCATAAGACCGACCCATGTTCATCCTGAGCCCACTTATTACTTTAAAAAGATAATGAAAGAAGTAATAGGAGACCAAGGTTTCATTCAATGACCTAATCACAGATGTACATACAGCTAAGCATCAGCATTGTGGCGACAAGGTATATCCATTCCTATTGATAATATTAAACATGATTCCTGCTTCCTCAATTCCTTTTCTCAATCACCTCCCCTTCGGTGGGCCCGAATGTGTATAGCTCCAAAGTAACTGAAAGTTGTTAATGATCAGTTGTGATATTGTTCAAAGGAGCAGGCCATGGGTTAAATTGTGTCACCATTCTTTATTGCTCAAATATGACGCAATATTCTCAATTTTAACTTATTGATGGTGCTGCCCACAAAGAGCTTATCACATCCACATTTGAGGACATAGATCACATAATCGGTATTGCAAGTAATTCTATCATTAATTTTCACCTCATGGCCTTCAAAGGTTTGATATATATATATTTCATTCCAGAAGTTAACAAAATAAAAAGCACTGAAATTAGAGGTTTATTTTTTAGAAACAAACCATAACTCTCCCCTAGTGTCGAAAGCCAAGCCTTGTGCCAATGTTCAACCTCAAGTTTATTTGTTTTTTGCACAGCTAATAAAAGCCATTACGACAGATGATAAGACCTTATAAAACAAATAAATTAGTTTTCAATACTAAACATATCATAAAAAAATAATTCAGAATGATTTTAAAACTATTGTTATAGATTCAAGACACATATATAAAAACATGTTTGCATATGATAAAAGCAAATGTAGAAAAATGGTTTGGAAACAATTATAAAATCCATTACAAAAGCGGTCATTGACTTTTAAATGAATTAATAATGATACATATTTAATAGAGAAAATTCTATATAAAGTGCATGCAATCAAACTTCAAGTACCAAGCACGAATAGGAAAGGGGATGGTGGGTGCCAATTATACTCTGTAAGTGTCTTACAAATTAGCAGCACTTAACAACTTTTCTGTATTATGTAGGAATTTAATCAAATTACAAATGGCCTGTGGATGAGCGTCATCGAGCAGGAAGTCTACTGCAGCTTGAATAGTACAAGAATATTGTAAAATCCAAAACTTGCTTAGAAATTTCCAGCGGCCATTGATTAAAACCGGACAAGTACAGAGAAGATGAGATAGGTTCTCTTGGGATTGAGCAAACAGCCGACACATAGTTGATACTGGACCTATCGACCATTGAGGTAAAAAGGTTGAGTGATGAAAAATATCCCATCCTAATAAGAGAGAACTTAGTTTTATAGTGCACAGCAAAAGTATCTGTTAAGTATTTTTGAATACCTCTGTTGTTGTAGCTTCTTTGTATCAGATGCGCATGTTTGAGCCATAAGGATCCAATGATCTTGTACAAAATGAAGCCTTTTGGGTTAAACGGTTTAGCACATTTTTACAATTCTGATTTGGAAGATTCAGATTCCATAATCTTGTAGTTGTTTAAGTTTCAGGTCTTCATGAAGGTAGTTCGCCCAGAATTTTGGGCTACTGTATGGTTTGTTGATGATACTTATTTCCAAATTACACTTTACAGCATTCCTTCTTTGGCAGCACGTGTAAAATGTAAATATTTAAGAGTGCAGGCCTTTTGGGCTAAAACTTGGTCGCACAATGCAGATTCTAATCTAGTTTGAGCAGCTGCGGAATGATTTGGGAGTTTAAATAGGGATCTAGATACTTGGCTCTGGGATTTGTTAAAAAAGGAGCCCAGTTTCCTGGGAAAGGCTTCCGAACCGTATGCTAACATAGGAATTAGCTTGGCTTTGACTATTTTCAGCAAGGGATCTAAGGATGGTTGTTTAGTATGTTAAAGAATGGTTTGGAATGCAAATAGTAGTGACGCGCACTTTGGGTTAAGGGAATTCTCGCAAGTTACATGCCCACCCTTATCATCTAACCAACAGCCGAGGTACTTATATCTGGAAGCGGTAGACAGACGGTGATTGTTAAAGTACCATGTACCCAGTTTCTTCTTTTTCCATCCAAATATCACATTGGTTTTCTCTAATTTTAGTGTCATACCGTTTATATTGCAATGTTTCACCTGTAACCAAACATAATTTGCCAAATTTAAAGAACTGTATTAGGTTTTAAAAGTTTTAGACGGTATATTCAAAATTATCATGACAATTATAACATAGACAGTTTATGGACATTGTTGATCCAAAGTTTATAGTAATGGTTTGCAAAGCACACGCCACAGAGGCAAGAAAAAAATGAATCTCTTTCCCAACCAGGAACCGCTGGAAAGTGTATTCTCTCATTTTTATCTTCGCTTCTCATGTTAGTTCCAGATGTGCTGGACCCAAAATCTTACAAGAAACTTTAAAAAAGTGCCAGTTAGACTTGATTTCAATCATATAATATGAAATGATATGAAAAAAGCCAGGAGCAGTCCTGGGCATCCCAATAGATGTAACCCAGGAGGAATATGTACGACAATACTTCAATAGCCCTGAGGTAAGGAGTGTTCGAGGCTGACTGTGCACATTGCAAAAGGGAATACCAAATAAGAAACTTCACAATACAGTACTCTGTAAAATAAGTGATTAAGAGACAAAGGACATGATTAAAGCAACTTGAGACAAACTGTCTGTTGGGAATAGTTAATATCTGTCGCAGACAAAGACCATACTATCCAAGAAGAAGGAGCAGCTGGGAATTTCAATCTAACAAGATCACACTGTTAAACCGAAATGTACGGGTGGGTGAACTTTAAAATACATAAGTTACTTTAGGAGAACTTTGCTCAGACATACCTTGCTTACATTCAAAATACACATATGAGAAGGAAGTATTCATTTTCAGAATCAAACTTGGTGGATATAATACAAAAACAATTGGTGGATGGTATACGAAAAAACGCAAAAATACAAATACTACAGAACACATACAGATTTCTGTCCATGTATGCTGATGAATAAATCAGCTACATAAGTAGGAAATCTTCGTGTATCCTGGAATATGAAGAGACAACCAGGCACCTGCTGAGAGCAGCCTTTTTGTACAATGCTTCAAATATCTAAGACTTGGCTACAAGATAATTTGGTTGGAGAAGGGTCATCAGTCAACCCTCAACAGGACACTTGAAAAGGTGTCTTGTTAATTGAGAGAACTGAATAAAATCAGTTCTATATCGATAACTACTTTGCAGAAATTTAACAAAGTGTACCAGTCTTACTGCAAGGAAGTCAATCTTTAGGTGATCAAGTTGAAATAATGATCAAAACCTCACCAACACCGGTGTCAGAATTACACTAGTTTTCAAAAAAATGCTAAGAACCAGCAGGAGACTGAAAAAGGCAAGTACTGCTGAAGATTAAATGTTTCACCTTATTGTCTCCAAATTCCATTTCCCTCGATATATATGATAATTCCCCCCCCCCCCTTTGTCATACACTAAATCACATAATTTCAAAATCAAAGAACCAATACAAGCCTAAAATTTGTCGCCTTTAAGCAGGTAGATGGGACTATGAAAGGTATCTACCAAAAGGCTCTGTGCTGGCCAAAGTCAAAAGATAAGCGCCCTAAATGGAGAATCCCAGCACTTCCTATTTAAATTATCTTCCCTTCAATTCCTTGTTCGGTCATTCATTTTCCTTGCAAAACTGTCTTTCTTTCTATTGCTGTTTAATCAGTTTTTTAAATAACGCTCAACTTTTGTGTATTTAGACTGAAAAGGCTGAATACCATGAGGACAAGGACACGTGAGTTGCGGATGGGCCACTACTCCCCAAGCTTCACATTGCTGCCTCCATATAAGCCCTTGCTTACCGGCCAACAGATATCTTTTTAGGATGTCACAATATTGTGGAGATGGAGCGTCTGGTGGTACTTTGACTAAGCCTCTCCAGTTGCAGGGAGATTTGCTACACCCCAGATTTCCAAGAAAAGAAGCTACCCTTCACCATGCAACATGGTGTTTACAAAATGGCAATGTTCGCCATCCTATTAAAACATCAGTTTCTATATCGATCTTGGTGCGTTCTAAAATTTTGGTACAACTGCAAATAAGCCCCTCAGAACACACTTAAGTGAGCACTATGGAGAGAAGTTGGATTTTGTAACTGAAGAAAATGGGAGAATATAGAGTCAGTTAAAAGCTACAGTGAAAAACAGCAACAACTATGTCCTTTTGCATTTGATGAGCTTTGTTTCCACTAGAACGCACCTTGCCACTTTACTGAACCCCTGCAATCTACACAAAAGTCCACAATTCCTGAAGGGCACAATAACGTTTACAAAAAAGGAGCTCATAAGATTGAGATTCAGCCTATTTCACTTAGGAGCGATACAAAAAACTTAGATGTACACCAGGCAACAGCAAAAATGTTGCTTTGTCAATACTGGAAAGAATTGCTTTCTCATGTAATCAGCAGCTGTCAGGACTTTAAAGCAGAGAGGTTAACATTTATAGTGGAATACTGAAGACACTTGGAGTTAAGATCATGCGCACATGCAGTAAAAGAATTCTTCAATTCAACATATGCAATTAGCAAGTGGATTTTTGAACTTTCTTAAGATAGTGCAACATAAGTTAGATGAACCGGACTGGGGCAGCCAGCACTACGGGGAAATAAAAACACAAACTGAAACATGCACCCGCCACTTTACCAACGAATGAACCACAGTTGATGGCCATTGCTAACACACATGTATTACAAATTCCTCATGGACTGTGGGAAGTTACCTATTCATGATTATTTATGTTAATACTGTTATGAACTGGCACTAGAATGAGCACCATTGTTTATCTCATTTAAATGAATACAATTAGTTGTCCAAAAAAAATACGGCACTTAAGTAAAAATGTAAACATGAAACATGAAGCCATAAGGGTAGCTCGAGTACAGTTTTGTTATGAGGCTACTTTAGCGATTCGATGTGGAGGGGATTGAAAACCACTGTGCAGGTGCGTTCCTGTGCTTGAACTAGTGGGTGCAGACTACTGCTCCAGTATGGCACTTCACAGCCTGAGTTTGGTGGTGAGCAATGTTCCCTGTAAGGTGCAGGTAAGGGTGCGCGTGCGCACCCTTCCTTCCCCCACCGCGGAGACACTATTGCTAAGCGTGCATTTTTCTGCCACATCGCTTCCTGCATCATGCAAGAGTGTAAAACTGTTTGTCATCAGTGCTGCGTTTAAAAAACACAAGCTGAGTGAAAACACTGTCACACTCTTCGCAGCAGAGCAGGCCAAGAAGTGGCAGCCTGTCCAGAGAAGAAATCACAGTGCACAAGGACACCACCAAATTGCATCAGGTTTGTGTTTTTCCAAGGCCTTGGAGTTACAGCAGGCCACGGAGTTTGGCAGGGTACTCAATTAACAAGCATTTGCAATGCAATAGGTCTCGCATTCACGCGAGTTTGAGCTATTCGCATTGTAAATGACAATGCCTTTTATTTATGGTTTGGGTTGTAAAACATAAATTACAGGCATAGTCATTTACAATACTAATAGCTTAAACTCTCGCAAATTAGAGACCTATTGCATTGTAATAAAGGGCGTTCTCGACCGCTTGTTAGATTGTAAATATCCGAGGAAGAGACCAGCCTGCGACATCTTCAAAGAAGTGATAGTGATAGTGCTGTGAAGAAGATGTTTTCACGTGTTGTAAATTACACAGACACAAAGTGTGAAGTAAGAGTTACATATGATCCGAGCTGTAAACACTAGCAAAGCGCTCCAACACCTTTTGCTCTGTGATTACACTGTCGCAGCTCAGGAGGAAGAGCTGGGTGGCTATTTCCTGCGCTCTCCATGATTTGAGTGTGCAGTGTGGCATTGCGTTATGTCATTGCTATCTTTGGCGTAATAACAAACACTCAGACTGTAGTAGGGCCCTGTCTTCACGTCCTGGTGCAGGGCGTGCAGTGCTTATGGCAGGCATAGAGGGAGGGAGAGATGGTCTTGGTTGCAGCTCCGGCCTCATTCAGTGCCCCGCTATTACTAGTGTGTGAGAGGCAGTGAGGTGGTGGTGGTATTGATGGTGGCGGTATTGGTGGTGGCGGTATTGATGGTGGTGGTATTGATAGAGCTAGATTTCTCAAGATTAAGCATTGCTCTGTTTTGTGTTTCAGACAGACTGCATTTAAAAATGGCACGCAGATTTTGGTGCAAGTAAAACACACGGCACATGAAAAATGAAATGAGGACTAGTCAAATGCTTTTTAAAAGGGGCACTTTTGGTGCTTGCAAAGTGAAAGACATAAAATGAGGCCTGGTCAAAATGCTTACAGTCTGAAATGCTTGTGCTGAATTAACATGTTTTTGCAGTGTAGAGAAACTCTTGACTGCAGTTTCCGTTTTTTTTGCTTTAAAGATAAAATGGAATGTGTTCTCTCCTCCCAGCTCCTTTCCCTTATAATCTACACTCCCTGTTCCTGTCTCAATGGACTGGCTATGTTGAATATTTAGACAATACATATTCAGTTCATAACACATCTTTTTATAATGGGTATTAATTAATTCAATAACACTACACATGGGGCAAAAGCATTTTGCATGAAAATCTATCTAAAACATTAGAGCATGTTGATGTATTAACTGTTTGCGCTTTGAAAATTTGCACTGGTGCATGTTTTATGCTATGTTGTACATTGCACATTTTTGCACGTTGTGTACAAATAATAGAAAAGCTGCTTTTAATGAATAGCTTTTGCTAGGTAATAAATAATATAGGGCAATAGTATGGGGAAAGGTAAACATAATGGATTTTATTTCATAAATTAATAATTTTTTTTTGTTTGTTTTGTTTTTGGCCCACCATAAAATGGCTGCCTGGGAATCCAGCATGGCTGAGAATTGTGCTGAATGAGAAACGCATGCGCAGAACCAGCTACATATTGCCAAGTGCCTCAAGTGAAGACACAATGGGTCAAGGCCACAGTGAACTGTAAATTCTTGTTATCATGCCAATGTACCAGTGGTTATGGGATGTGAAAGGAAGGAAGAAATGGACCGATACATTTTTCTTCCTTGCATATTTGTATAATTATTGATGGTGAAATATAGGATTGTATTAAGCATTAACGCTTCGTTTGTTAAAACTGGTTTTGCAATGAGAACAGGATGGTGAGACCCTCATGTCATCTATGCTAACCAATCACAGTGCGAGTTTCTAAGGAAACTGCAACATTATTTGTGTAGTCAGCCAAGAATTAGAGTATATAGTAATGACCTCTTTGGAAGCGGGTTAGCTTTAGAAGCTATAGGGGTGTGTGAGCTTTTTGGAACTAGAAGAGATAGGAGAGGGAGCACATGAGGCCAGACATCATATGGGTTAGGCACATGAACGTCGCGGGTGCAGCCTCGGAGGAGATTGCGTCCGAGGAGAGAGAGTGAGGTGGGGGCCTTTGCTCAGATTTTTTCAGAGAGTCCTTGCACGTCATATTTTTGGCAAGGCAGATCACATTTCTCTGTGGTCTTGTGAAGGGTGGTCTCTCTCTCTCTCTCTCTCTCTCTCTCTCTCTCTCTCTCTCTCTCTCTCTCTCTCTCTCTCTGTAAAGCACAGAGACGCAGATGAACAGACCAGGGCAGAGAGTGCAGCTGATAGAAAAGGATTAGATTTAAATGCTAAAACTCTAAGTTTATGCTTTGACTAATTAACTAGTTTTAAAAAGATGTATTTGTCTTATGCATTTATTTCTCTTTATGGGAGATTTTTGCCAATTATTAATTATTGATTAGCCTTGCAAACTCACTCTTGAATTATATTTTCCTGAACTCTTCAAAGAATTCTGACTGACATTTAATGCCTCATTCCCTTCCTTTATGGAATGCCTTGTATTCAGTCTGTAATATGTTCTGTATTCATTCTATTTTTCCTATTTTCAATTCTGTAATCTGATTGAAATTTGACAAATGAATAAAGGGTCAGAGAACCTTAACTTTTATCTAGAAAATAAAACCCTTTAAAAATACTCACAATTCTCTTTATTGACTTAAATATTAATTGCATTTTGATTCTTCATGTTTATGTAAAGTCTCCTGAAGGTGATACACGGTGGCAAAGGTCCATCACCTTGAAAGCAGTAAACTAGAGGTAAATGAGGTTTTGCATTGGGAAATTACAGTGAAATTACCGCTGGATCAGTGGTGGTATTGGTGGTGGTGGTATTGGCAGTAGTATAGGTATTGGATTAGTGGTGGTGGTAGTGGTATTGGAAGTGGTGGTATTGGTGTTAATAAAACAGGCTTTTGAAAACAACCCGGTCAGGTGGCTTTAGTGCAGATGACATTGTTGTCAGCTTCAGCCCATTAGCTAACGATTATGTGTGTATTGGTGGTGGTGGTATTGGTGGTGGTGGTGGTACTTGCGGTATTGGTGGTGGTGGTATTGTTATTGCTGGTATTCGTGGTGGTGGTATTGGCAGTGGAATTGGTGGTATTGGATTGGTGGAGGTGGTGGGATTGGTGGTAGTGTTGGGATTGGTGGTGGTGGTATTGGTGGAGGTGGTGGAGGTGGTGGTGGTAGTAGTGGTATTGGATTGGTGGAGGTATTGGATTGGTGGAGGTGGTATTGGATTGGTGGTGGTGGTAGTGTGGTTACTAAAACAGGCTTTTGAAAACAACCCTGTCAGGTGGCTTTAGTGCAGATGACATGTAACAGATGTGCTGTTATCAGCTTCAGCCCATTAGCACACGATTATGTGCTACCTGGAATTCACATGACTTAATTTGCTAATCATTTCTAAATCCATTTTACTTGGGGGATTGAAACAGACAGAAGAAAATGCCGGGTTAAAGTGATTGAAAGTGGGCGTCCGTGATACGGGGCGGCCGTGCTGCTTAAAAAAACACAAGTGGCTTCAGCTGAAGCAGCGCATGTCCGGCCTGCAGTAAGAGAAACTCAAAAGTAAATAGTGCTTACAGACTAAATAACAGGTCCCGTTTAACAACCAAAGTAAAGGGGCCAGTAGCCATGGGAGGTTACAAATGAATACAAGGCCGTACTAAAGAGGGACTAACAAGCCTATTAACGAATCCGAAGGCAGCATTTACGAAAGATAATGACACAAGCCAATGAAAAATATGGGAGGAGAGTGGGCGCTGGTTTCTCTCCCATACTCTACTACAGCAGTCTTGCAGAGCGAGCAGCGCATGCGTGCTGCCGCTAGACTCAACCTAAAAAGTAAGAAAGAAGGAAAAAGACAATGACGGAGACCAGGAAAAGCGTCTATCTTTTTCATCATGTTTTGGCACATGGAGGTGTAAAATACACCATTTGGCCACAGTTCTTTCCGAATTCTCTCTGGGAGCAACCACCTGAACAAGCACAGGCTCACTCGCTCACTCACTGCCGTTTGAGACATGGTTAAATGCAATGGCTACTTTATTTTTCTGGCTACCCCGTTCCTAGAAAATTATAAATACAAGGCTGTCAACAGGCCTCACGTCATGAATGCCAAAAAAGCCAGATTGGGAGTTTACATGCTGCTACTCCCTTATTGTAATGTGACCATTGAAACAACATAACCACCATGCAAGGTGCTGGCTGTTCTTTAAAAATTAACTGAAAGACCAACTGGGATTATAGGTAAACAAAGGTCAAGGGGAGGGCTGCGTCATTTAAAAAGGCAGTTTTACACTATTATGTAAACAGAGCTACTTCTCAAATGGTTCACCTACCTTCATTCCCACTATGATTCCGTTTGAAAGGATCACTATTAGAGGCAACATTAAACTTACGATACTTATAATGGATGTTTATAATTCGGAAGCACGATTAAGATATTTCTCTGAAATTCAAGGCGTAAGTTCGGAAATGGGTCATGCTGCATTTCCCTCATTGGAGTTACTAAGCAGATCAATGACCTATCTTGATGCAGCATGGCAATACAATATCACTCTCCTGGCTCCAGGAGGTTCGGATCGCGTGCAGTTAAGAGAAGCCTACCTGTTGTTTTATCTCACGGGCTGTCGGGTTCTTGCTAAACTCCACGGAAAGACGAAGAGACGTTTAGACACGTAGCAAGGTGTCAGGCTATATGCCTGGAATGTTCCTATTATCATAAGGCGACAACAGATTCATGATGTATTTTTACGGTGCACTAGCCTTTTTCATTATAGAGCCCTGACGAAGTTCCATGAATGCATCTTGGGAACGAAACACGTTGGCTGGTTGTTAATTGAATGTGCACGAACTTTTGAATAAAGAATTTTCTTAAGGAATTACAATGGACTAAATCTGCTTTCTTAGTGCACTTTCTTGCTTTCATTTAAGTTTGGAAAGGGGTCATGCTGCATTTCCCTCACTGGAGTTACTAAGCAGATCAATGACATATCTTGATGTAGCATGGCAATACCATATCACTCTCCTGGCTCCAGGAGGTTCAGATCACGTGCAGTTAAGAGTAGCCTAGCTGTTTTGTCTAGCGGGATGTCAGGTTCTTGCTAAACTCAAGTCCTGGACAAACCACACAGATGTCTCCATTATGTAGAAATTAAACTTGCCTGCACATATATTAAACCAAATAACCTGCAAAATTGCTTATTGCAACAACCGAAAATATATACATGCACAGATTGTACACAGGTCGCACTGCATTTATTTCAGATATAATTATCAGACTGTAAATGCCTTACTATGGGAAGCCAGTCAGTCAGTCATAATAACTTTATTCCACCCATACATATGGCATAAAAAGTATTCTAAAAACAATCAGTCAATTAGAATTTAAACATTAAAAATACCAAAGAATAAACATTTCCCCCCTCTCTATATGTAAACATACAGTCATCCTTATACAGTTAATGTACAGTTAATTTCCTTCTTATGGCAGACAGGAGGAATGAGGCTACACAATAACAGACAAGTGATGGGAGGTAATAAAATGCTGAGCGGCATTGACTAAAATTAAGTTTACGCATCAGTGGTAAAATGTATCTTTTCCTTTCGTCTGCATAAATATTACAAAAGAACAAAAAATGGAGGTTATTCTGGGGGGATTGACCATCACATGGACATGGACAAGGTGTGAGTGCACTGATAGAATATATGTTAGCAGAGTGGCCTATCATCAAGGGAATATGTTGCAACCGGAATCGCAGTAATTCAGTTCGGAGTTGATAATTGGAAACGGATGTTAAATATGAGAACACAGAATTATCTATGCTTGGTGTTAAAAGGTATTGATTAACCATTAACTTTTTGCCGTTCCTCTGCCATCTATCTCTGGTCAATCTGTCCAATAGTTTATATACTATATATTACAACTCTGTCCTGGGTAGTTCCACGCATGAGTTGGGGTCTGTAAACAGATTCCCAAAGGTGATGGCTATTAAATTGGATTGTATATATTTTACCCACCATATTCTTAATGCCCCATGTAGTTTCAGGCAATATTTTATGATGTCCCTGGTTAATTTAAGTGTTTCATTATTTTTCCAGACTGAATACCATAGTAAAATGTGCGCAATTCAGATCTGGTCCGTGATATAGGCAAGCTGAAGTTCGCTGTGGATATTATATGAGGAACAGGTTTGCGGAAGAGAATCCAGTCTCCTCAGAAAGCTGTCCTCTAAAAGTGTAGATATATGGATTAGACCCCATGAAGCTACCTTATACTTTGCAACTGACACTACCTTTGCCTGGTAAATCTTTTTAGGTCTCGCAGACCTGTGTTGCAGAGCGCATGCTCTGCTCGCTCTGCGAGGCTTTTTGTAATCAAGGAAATTTCAGAAGTGGGGTTGAAGCCACACCCATCATTTTCATTGGCTGGCATCATCGTTTATGATAAACGCTGGCCTCAGATTGAAAATGAGGCTTCTTTGTTACCGCCCTGTCTCCTTCTCGGCCAGCCCATCCGGACTGGATCTTTCACTTGCTGCGTTACACTGTCTCCTTTATTAGTGGGTAAGCACTCTTTTGTGCTCATTCTGCTTTAGCAAGCCCGCGCGCGCTTTCAGGCGCACACTGTTCAGCAGCGGCGCTGCTTCCCCAATCAGTGGCAGGAAACACATGCTGGCCGGAAGTGCGCTCGCTGTTCCGGCTGCATACGGTGCGAGGAGGCGCGCTTACTTTAAAATTAAGACCCGCTTCGTGGAGAAGACCCTCCCCTGTTTTGTTCACTTTGTGGCTGGCTTGTTTTTTATTTCAGTAAATCATGGCAGCCGCTGCATGGGTGGATGTGCAGCAAGGCGCATGCACCTTTGATTAATCTAAACTATTCCCAGATATCGCATTTGTTTTTCTTTGGGGTGTGGAATGCTGGTTCCTTTTGTCTTGGGTACACTGCTTTGCCTGCTGGCAAACCCCAGACTCACCTCCCTCGCATTCTCAAACAAGATACGCCCCTGCGCGAGCCTCCCTTTGCATAAGCAAATTTTGCATTTTGTGCTTCAAACAAGAGGAAATGTAATCCTTCCTCGATGAACAACAGTGGAACAGCTTTCAATCAAATCTAAGGAATAAAGTGAGGAGGAGGCGCTACCTGTGACAGCGTTTGGTCGCTCGCACCAACAAAGGGAAATGGCGCTAAGTGGATCCCTCATATTCTCCACAGAAATGACACCACAACCAATATTAATTAATCGCCGAGGTCACTCTTACAGTGTATTTGAGAAGGATAGGACACGGCTTTGTCGCCAAGTAGGGCTTCACTAATGTGTTTACTTTTTTCATTTCACTTGACGTACGGATGCGACTCACTTAAGGCACTTTCCTTGTATGAATTAGAGGTACTTGTCGCCATAGGCAATTACTGGTTCGTGCTTTCAAGTGCGCGCATACTTTATTCAGTCAGCTCCACCTTCATGTTTATATCACATTAAGTCTGTGCTGCTGTGATAGCTGTGTGGCTTCAAAAAGCGGAGCTAAGTTTTACAGCATGCACAAAAAACAAAACTCCGTCTCTGATATCTGAATTTTCAAGGGTACATTCTGGAGAGCGTTTTGTTGCCAGTAAAGTACATGTTGGTGTTTTCAAAGTGTATTACTAGGGCGTTGTTCCATCAATGTTAGATTCTAAGAAGGTTCCTTTCCAGTAAGGGGTGCGATAAAAAATTGAGCAAGAGTATTAACGTCTTTAGCAGGAGTCAACTTATATGATAATGTGTATACCTTTCATTACCATGTCACTTTTCTTAATGTCGATGAAACCGTCAACTGTGTGTCCTTATCGTCAAAAACTAATTTTAGCCCTCCCTCCTTACCAAAAGCAGTCCGGGCAATATGTTTAAACCATTCCCGCTCACTTCATCTTCTCCCTTAATCTCTTTCTTTACATGCATCCATTCTCTCTCGCTCCATTTGTCCTCAAATGAGCTCTACCTCCTTTGCATGGACACATCCGGATGGTGGATTCTGGTTCAGACGTTTGGAAAGGGGCCGTTGCACATCACATTAGCTCTGTTAAATGCCACTGCAAGGAGCATTCCTCTCATGAGTGATGACAATCTTGTACTCCCCGTTCCACACCGGCCACTTGAGCCACAATTCAAGGATTCTCCAGAAGAGATCGTCATAAAAGACGAGGAAACTCATAATGCCACAGATGCTAACAACGATTTCATAATTCTCAAACATAAACTGATTATTTTGGAATAGTGGACATTTATAGAGAAAAGAGCAGAAATTCTTCCTATAGAATTTTTCCCATATTTTTTGCTGTATTCTACTCCTAGAAAATTAATTGTCCTGCTAGAAGAAAAGAACAAGCATTTGCAATGCAATAGGTGTCTCATTTGCAATAGTTTAAGCTATTGACATTGTAAATCACATTGCCTTTCATTTATGTTTTAAAAACTAAAACATAAATAAAAGGTAGTGACATTTACAATGCCAATAGCTCAAATTCACGTAAATGCGAGACCTATTGCATTGCAAATGCTTGTTTGTAGTGTCGACTGGTTTTGATCCAAGCTTTTATACAAAGCTAAAAAGCCCTTCAATAGTTCTTTTCATTTGCAAACTTTTATTAATTGCCATACTTTGCCAATTATTCTCCCTATCAAAGGTAACCCCCAGATAATTAAAAGTATCCTCGACCTCAAGCGTTCAGCCTTCAATGTGCATTTTAGGATATTTGTTTAGTTTTTTGCCTGCCATGAGTACAAAAGACTTTCATTCATTTACTTTTAGGGCCAAGTTCCCAATAAAGGTTGCATTCTCCCTATAAGTTTTTGGAGTGCGTTGCCGGTACGTGCCAGCAGCACTGTGTCATCTGCATAAATGAAGATGGAAATAGGGGATGAGTTGACAATGGGAACGTCCCTAATGGATTCCTCTAGGGCCCGCTCTATGGCATTCGTATCTAAGGCAAATAAAAAAGGGTCAAGGACAAATCCCTGTCTTACTCCCAGAGTGATGTTAAAGTGTCTCGTGCATTCACCCTCTCTGCCATACCAGACACAAGCGGAAGCGTTAGCGTACGTCCCACGAATAAAATTTATTATCGTTATATCAGCACCCATTTCTTGCATAATGGTCCACAACTTAGAATGGTCTACGCAATCGAACGCAGACAGGTCCATAAAGGATATATACAAGTTTCCTGTCTTAGCCGTGGTATATTTGGCTATAACCAAATTAAGATTTAAGCATTTATCTATTGTCCCCTTTCCTTGTTTGAACCCATATTGTGACGGTATTATAATGTTCCTTTCAGTGGTCCATTCCTCCAATCTATCTAAAAGGAGCTGGCCCATTAGTTTGGCAGGAGTCCAATAAGGAAATGTGTCTGTCATTTTTTGGATTGGCCCTGTCCCCCTTTTTAGATCTCGCCTGAGCCAGCGCGCATGCGCTGCTCAGCTAGGCTTTAGAAAGGGCTTTAAAACTGCAAACACACGCGCGCTTTTTTTTTTTTATCTCCCCTTATTGGCCTTTGCATGCATCTTTCTAAGAAAGACAGCATGCAATTGGCTTAAGGAGGGTGCATGTCCCGCCTTCGCTGGTCCTTGGCCTAGGGTCCTCGGGAGCAAGCATGAGCGCCATCTGTTTCCAATTATCACAATTGGAAACAGATGGCGGTCAGCTCCAGAGTGCGCGCGCACCACTCACGGGACTTGCGAACTATGCGCACGAGGGACGCTGCAGCTGCTTTCACGGTCGCTTTTAGCAGTACGCGTGCCTCATCAGCTAGCCCTGTTTTGTAGATGCTGATGCCTGCTTTGAAGGTGGCTCGTGGTGAGAATGAGGTGGTGAGCGCAAGGCTGTGCAGAGACGAGGCCTTGTGCGCTTCACTGCACTCGCGCCAAGCTAGAGCACTCGACGGTAGGGCCTGGAAGGTAGGGACAGGTTCCTTGGAGAACAAGCACTCTCAAACCCGTAACAGGAGCTTAGACAGCACTGAGAGTTCAAATCTCAGCCCATGGGAGGCAGAGACACAGTGCATTCTGAGATGTATCCATGTCCTGAACACCCAGCCTGTGTTCTCAGACCTCACATCACCTAGTGGCTCTGGCCTTCCTGGTGCTCGCTGCCTCTAGCAACACTCTGCCCCTTGGACCACCCTGTGCCCCGGGGTTGTCTCTCAGAGCTACGACCAGCCCTCTCATGAATCCCTTCCTCTAGCTGCTGCCACCCCCTAGCAGACCCAGTCCTCCCAGAGGACATGTCTCCTAGCAGCCCAGTCACCTTAGTTTCTGTCCTCACGCAGTCCTGGTCTTCTCGAAACCCCCCTTTGTCTTTACAGCTAGGCGCCCTCACAGCTCCTGTCGAGGCTCTAAAGCTACCACGCCCTAGCAGCACCAGTCGTATCAGAACTCCCTTCGCCTAGCAGCCTAGGTCTTCCCCGGAACACTCGGCATTCTTAGCTCTTGTCCCATAGCAGTCCTAGAGCTTCCGGTCCCTTAATGCTCCTGACTCCTGAGCAGCTCTCATCCCCTAGCAGTCCCAGCCCTATTAGAGACCCCGTCCCCTAGCAGCCTCAGTCCTCACAGAGCTCCAGTCCCAAGCGCCCAGGTCATCTTCAGATCTGCTTCAATTCATTTTCACCACAAAAATATGCAAAGTAAATATTTACTTTGATATCGAAAAATTCTTTTTTTTATGTACAGAAAAAGGCACTGAAAATATTGTGAAAATCGTCGTCTAGTCTTCTGCCTTTTCAGTTAAAAACATTTTCATTCTTGGTGTTGAAAATATTTTTACAGACTATTCAGCATTGTGGTCCTTTATGCCCGCAACGTTAACCACAACACGCCTATAATCCAGGTTAAAATGTAACAGAAATAAAAAAATAAAAAGCTGAAATGCGAGATCTCGATTTAGTTGAATGAATCAGAGTCCTCCACACAACATGGACCAGAACATTCTGAAGCACCACTCCCATTTTGTAATCAATGTTTTTGTTTACCCTCAACATCGTTAATCAGCCGTTGGCACAGAGTATCAGAGGCACACTGCATTATATTTATCGTGCCCGGACATGCCGAGTTACGAAACGTTCGTCACTTTGAGGCATAAAATTCTAAATTCTGCAAAACACATTTGAACATAATTGGGCGCTTTTGTTCTGTTCAGCGAACGTGTGACTGCGGCTTTCCACATTACTTGCGTTAGACGTAGCAGAAAAGCCTGGTATCTACTTAAACAGCGCATTATATTAAAAACTGTCTACACATTTCCAGAGCCAGGCTTTAAAGGAGTCGCGGAAGCTGGCAGGGGCGCTGATGAGTGCCATTATAGCATTAGCCTTGTTTGAAGCGGTATTTACAAAATGGCGTTTTCCTCCCCTCCTGACCTCCTCTGGTGTAAAACCCTTTAATCCAATTTGTTCGGAGCTGGTTAAGTGAAGTCGAGACCCTCCATTCCCCTTTAATACGGTAATGAGTAATTCTCAATGACAGGCCGGCAGGAATTAGCACAAAGGGCCAAATTACCAGCGAGAGGAGCGGTGGCCCTTGAAGAGGCTGCCTTGCTTTAGCGCGTGCGCGGGCGGTGGTGGGGCACACCCGCCAGCACCATCTGCAGCAGGTGTGGTATGGAGGCGCCCACCCCGCATCAGCCTCTGCGGCTCGTGGCACATAGGTGCATACCCTGCACCAAGCCCTGTATTATGTGCTCACACCCATCAACACCTGTATCACATGTCACAGAGATGTAAGTTCTCCACTCACACTGCCAGTACGAGTGCCTTTACACGCATGGCACAGAGGCAGAGGTGCCCACCCAGTTACCAGCCTCGTATGGCACAGAGGTACATACCACTCACCATCACCTGTATCATATGGCACAGTGACGCACACCCGCCATATACACCTCCTATAACGAGAGCGCCTGTACGCAGCATGGTACAGATATGCCCACTCAGCCCCCAGACTTTGCGGCTCATGGCACAGAGGTACAGATCCCTCACCAGGACCTGTATCATATTGTTCAGGGGTGTACAGCCGCCATTCACACCTGCAGCGCGAGTGCCTGTACTGAGCATGGCCCAGGTATGCACATCCGGTCAAGAGTCTCAGGGGGTTATGGCAGAAGGGTCCTTACCCGCCACCATTTGCGGTATCACATATCACAGAGGTGTACACCCGCCATCCGCACCTGCAGCACGAGGGCCTGTACTGGGTCAGAAGTGCACGCGCAACGCATGGCAATGTGTTACACACCCACACCTGCAGCTCGAGTGTCTGTACAGAGCATGGTACAGACATGCCGCCCAACTACGAGCAATGCAGCTCAAAGCAGAGATTCACACATGTAGCACATAGCAGCATTTGCAGTGCAAGGGTCTGTATCAAGCCTGGCACAGTGGGGCCAAGCCTCCGTCCTCACACGGCACAGTGATGCCCACCCACACCTGTAGCATAGGTGTATGTACCGAACATGGCACCAAGATGCTCACCCTGCTACAGCACCTGCAGAGCAACATGGCACAGTGGTGCCCACCCGCAGATCACATCTGCAGCATGTGTCTGTACAGAGCATTTACCCACAAGTCATGGGTTTGAATACCGACCTTTTCAACTTTGTTTATTTACAGAGTTTGATACAGCGCCAAATGGTATGTACAAGGAAAGTGGGAAAAACACAATGAAAATGTTGATGGTGCTGGGGGAAGGGGGTGGGCTAATAAATGGACAGCTTGTCTTTCAACATTTCAAGTTGGTCGTAATACATTCTACCGGCAAAAAAGTGCGTGCCTACTGCAGAGAACAAGGACACTGCAGAGAACAAGGACATTAAGGCTATCTACTTTAACCTCCTCCATAATGAAATCTTGGCAGTCACCCCATCTCTACTGCTGGATGGATGTATACAGGGCAACAAGAGTCTTAACAGAGGCCCAAATGACACCTGCTCCACTATTGTAGACCTGGTCAGCGTTTGACAAAGAAAGGTGCCGACTACGGATGCCGCTAAGGAAAAGCATTGGCATAGCCAATAGGTCTTGCTTTGGGGACCTTATAAGTATTTAGTTATGCAGCACAATATCCTTGGTGCAACAACATCAACTGTTGCATGGCTAAACAATTGTAAACTTCGAAAGGCGAGACCCATCGGCTATGCCAATGCTTGTTAAAAATAGGTATTATGACGGTCTTTTTCCAAGGGGGTAATACACCAGTCTTTGCTATAACTTTAAAAACGTTAGTAAGAAGTGGGGCCCACAGTTCCTGGTTATCTAGGAAGAAATCTACCGGGACACCATCAGGTCCCAGTGCTTTTAGCCTAGCGCACTGTCAAAGCATAGTTCATTTCTTCAAGGCTAAATGGTGAAACGACTTATAGGGTGGACACCGGTGGAACGATAGGCAAAGTGGGTCCCTCTCCAACATGCCCAAATACTGTTTCAAAGTGGTCCACGCACTCTCCTGTCTCCAGGAGGTTCGGATTGCATGCAGTTAAGAGTAGCCTAGCTGTTTTGTCTCACGGGCAGTCGAGTTCATGCTAAAGTCCAGTCCTGGACAACCCACACAGATTTAGAAATTAAACTTCGTCTGCACATATATTAAACCAAATAACCTGCACAATTGCTTATTGCAACAACCAAAAAGATATGCGTACACAGGTCGCCTTGCATATATTGCAGAGATAAGTATCAGACTGTAAATGCCTTACTATGTGAAGAATTACAAATGTACCAGGTTTTTCCTATTAGGCAAGGGTGAGTTATGGATTAACAGAAAGTCAAGTAGCATCGTTTTTCATTTTGTGGTAGCTCGGTATTGCAATATTTATTAATAGTCCCTTCTAGATATGTGCCCATTTACCGATCTGTTTCATGTAATTACTATGTGTTAATAAAAAAAGATGAGTCTGCTCGTAGAGGAAAGTGGTTGAGAGCAAATTATATTAGATATTGAAGGCTTGTATTGGGCATGCATTAGATGGAAAAGATCAAGTATTTAATCCCCACAAGATGGGAGTGCTCGAGAAAGGCTCTGTGAGGGTCGGACTTGGAGCCACGCTGTGGGGTTAGTGATGAACCACACAGCCTGGCAACCAGAGCCGGCTGTCTGGTGTGTACTTCCTCACAGATCCTCCAAAGGAGCTTTTTCCTGCACTGTATATCCCAACCTCCTTCCTAACTTGAATGCATTCAACATGTGCACCATCCTATCCCACTGACTTGGTACATCTACTGCTCACAAATTTTCAAATCTGCCACTGGGAGCACACAGCTGCAGGGCAAACCCCATCTTGAACTCTCCGACTGATTCCTGCAACCCTCCGGAACTGGAGCTTTTAAAAACTTGCCCTATATGGGAAAGAGTGGAGGCAACAGCAGTTGGCAGCAATGCCAGCAGGAGGATTTTCTTCTTCCCATTCATGATAATAGTACTCAGTTTTCCCTTGTCAATGATCTAGATCGGATATTCCTCTTGATACAAGTTGTTTTGTTAAAGATATACATTACCTTGCAAATAATGGCAGTAGGCGCCATTGAGGTCAAACCTAAAAATCTGTTTTATTTTAGACTTACCTTGCTGAGCTGTATATTTAGTGACAAAACGATTGGCACTATTTGCCACTAAAGAAATTCGGACACACTGTTGCTCTACTTTGGCACCACCAGATGAACATGTATTCAGTAGTTTGTCCGATGTCCTTACCTCCCTCTTCGAAGCTGCTGCCATAACTTTTCCTCTGGTGTAAAGGAATCATTGCGATGCTTTTCGACAATAGGAATGTAGCAAGGCACAATGGCTTTAGCACAACTCTGGACAAACTCGAAGGCTTCTTCTTTCGATGGTGAATCTAGGTCATCAAAGAAGATGCCACCCAGTCCTCTTCGCTCTCCTCGATGCTTGATAAAAAAGTAATCATCACACCTATAGAGAAACAAACAAGATGAAGCCAACAATGAACAGCGTTATTAAATGTAAATTGCCGCATTCAACCAGTGAATAAAATGAAATGTGTTGGGAGAAGTGACTGGTATTCACTTTAAAACAGTGTCATGGTAGATTTGTTGCTACAGCAACTATACTGGAGAATCCGGACTCATGTCTTCATCAGTGTTAATGGATGGCACAGAAGATGGCATGTCCCTTCGTTTGCATAAGGAACGTGCTATGTTTATGGGCAGGGTCAGAGGAATTACTTGATTCCGCAGTCACAGCATTTTTCACATAAATCTTGTTTTGCCTCACATGCTACAGTATCAATTCTGTTTAACAATTTGCAATTTAACAAAAACTTTTGAACACAACAAAATCTAAAGTTAATTAGTACTTTGGACATGGGGTGCAAACTTGTGCTAGATAAGTGACAAAAATTTATTTTTCGCCTTTCAGTAGTTGATTGCTCTGGCCTGGTTTCCAAAGAGTTGACAATAGTAGCAGCCACATTGAACAGATTCTGGCAAACGTTTCTGTGTGCAGCAAGAAAAAAAAATAGTACATGCTCAAGATAATTGTAGGCAAGTGTCCTTTTGGTATGTTCCTACCCCACCACCCCGGCCACTTTTTGCTCCAATGCTGATGGCTATGACTCTGAAATTGCACTGGGTCCTGCTAACCAGGCCCCTGTGCCAGTCTTCTTGCCGTAAAACTGATACATGTGAATTGGTAGCCCCAATTGGCGAGGACTTTAACCCCCTTAGAAGTCCCTGGTAAATGGTACCTACGGCATGGAAGTTAAAGGGGTCACCAGGACCAGTAGCACTGTTTGTGCCACCCTGAGAGACCCAAGTAAAAAAATGGCAGTAGCCCTGCCCTAGCAGAATGCAGGACCTATGCAAACTGCTTGAATCTGAGCCATGTGTGGCTAGGCACGAGCACTATTTTAAATAAATGCTACTCACCCCTAAGGAAGGCCTCCTGAGCCCGGGAGGCAGGGTGCATTATATTAAAGGTGAGGACATACAAGTGCAATCTTAAATTGCACACTAGTAGCCTTTTCCATTAAAGGCGACTACAAGTGATCAGCGGTCGATAGGAGAACATGGGCTGGCACCACGGCAAACTCAGTTTTGCCAGATCCATTATGGTACCGGCATAATATATCATGTTTGATCTCAAACTGCCTCATTATACTGGACATGATTCTCATGTTGTTGCCACAGCCTTTTCTGAGCACTGGCTGGCAGCCCGCAACTGCTGCTGCCAAGACAGGAATCTGACCCCCTGCCAGGAGGTACAAACTCAGCCAGGAGCCGGAAACAATGGCCTGTATGGGAAGAAGGTGACACCTCTCTCTCTGACAGGATGACTAGTGAAGTGGCACATCAAGGCGGGGAGCTTCAAAGCTTACACCGCCTGTGATATGCAACTAGGCTACCTCACAAAGGAAGAAACAGCCCCCTGTCCCCAAGCACATTTCTACCCCGTCAGGTGAGTAAATTATGAAGTCAGGAGGTGTACATCCCCAGAAGGCTAGACACACCGCTAGGGTGGGCTATCAGGACTGAGCTAAGGATTTATTATCGTGAATCCAAGGACCATCTTTGGGGTATTGTGAGAGTATTACATAGTGAAACCTAACCAGCCATTATACAGAATTCTCCACTTTCCTACAATAATGCACATAGAAAAGAATTATTCTTCTGTACAATGGAGCAGGTTTTTTTACACTGTTCTTGTACTTCATTATTTACACAGCATGTACTGTTATAAAATCGTTAGGTTTTTCAAACGGCCAATCCGAGTTTAGAAGTGTCCCAGCCGAATTGCTCAAATTCTAAAGTATCTCCGATTGAGAGCTGCATAATAAATATAGAATGTACTGTATTGTTCTGCATGGATATTTCCTCGGGGCGAGCAGTGCTTCCAGAGGCCCTCAAGTCTAGCTTTAAGCTATAATTTGTAGGGATGGAATAACAAGTGTGTAGATGTATCCATGTTTTCTGCCCAGTAGTACACTGCGCATATTTAACACTATCTATTCAACTTAGGGAGGTAGAAGGCAGGTATTACTAAAAGTGTGTTCCTGTGCTTTCTTATAAGAAAAAAATATATTGTTTAAGAACATTTTGAAGAGGATCTGCTGAGCGTTTCGTTTTTCTTAACTGTTTAAAATATTTTATAGTATTGTGTTCACTTTTGTATTAGTGCCTTAAAATGCTAAATTAATTCCAGGGCCACAGAACGTGCAACATAATTTGCCTTTTATAGCATATTATGCTCTATAACCTGCCATTCTTTTTGAAATAAGTTAGTCAACTGTGCAGCATAATATGGTATTCATTTGTCACACAATTGCGACGTCTCTGGTTAAGGGTTCTGTGAACTTGATGGAAATTAAACTTCATTTTTAGCAAGTCACCAGTGGTGTATCGCTAATTATTAGATGATCACCATTTCACAAAGTTGTGACGCTGAACTTAAGTGACCTGCTTGGCTATTGGGCACTTTATTTCGTTCTCGAGTTGCCCAGGGGTAGGGTATGTCACCAAGGATACAGAAAAATAATTAATAAAAACAAAATTCGAAGCACAATCGCTTAGAGTAAGGGACTTCAGTCACTACATACACTGTGCAATATAAAAATAACAGATGCGTCACTTTCTATTAACACGCGGATAATTAGAAAATAGTTTCTAAAAACAAAAACGGCATGGCCGAAAATGAATAATGCAAAACGTAGCAAACCTTTTTGCAATAGGTGGCCTTAAATGCATTTCGAGAGAAAATAAAGACACAGGTACTTCCTTCCGAAAAATGTTGCCCCCTGCTCCATAGAGTTTTGGCTGCTGCCGGTATCCTGATTGAAACACTGTGCAGGGTGCGCTAAAGTGGATTTAAAGAGGCAAGGGATGCGTTGCACAAACATGAGGTACAGATGCGTTTTACAATACAGTACAGACAGGTATAGTGTCCGTGTTGATATTAAAAAAAAAAGCAAATTTCGAGCACAAGTAAACTGACGTGGCACGTGGATAAGATCTGGGATGCACCATGAATGGCAGGAAAAGTTTAGCCTAGCTTTATAGTCACCTAACACTGGTTGCTGTTGAACAAGACTTCAGATGGACGGCTTTTAACCTCTATCTATGCGAGCCCTTTCCAATTCAGTATGGGCGAGAGATGTGCATAATGTAAGGATTTCTACAAAACACCCCCAAATGACAATGTAGCATTTTTAAAATTTGTTTCATTTAAAAAAGGGGCCCTGCAAGGGGACGCAAAACTCGTTTCAGGTTACTGGCGTGCCCCCTGTCTGAACCAGATAACAGCAAAACCGGGCTTGCCCTACCGCCACGAATGACGCCACCCTCGTTATCTCTCAAATGCAGACAAAAGGGCGGGACAACGGCCGATTTTACCGATGAAAGAAAGGGCATCCTCGCCTACGGGGAACGAGGCATCTGTGAGATAATGGCACAGGAAGTAGCGCCCATGAGAAGCATCTCTGGACATCGTCATTACCTCTGAAGTATAACGACATTTTACTACAGTCTGTTGCACTGTATGCCTCACTTTATCTAGTAAGAACAGGTTTTCCTCTTTCTGCGACTCTGGTGGCAAACTTTGTAATTAGTGCTTTTATGCCTTACTTGCCAAGAGACGTCTTCAAGACAACGTGGGGCTTTGAAATAAAGTCCAACTCCCCATTTTAGGCTTGTCGAGTTAAAAAGATTATTAATCCCAAATATAAAGTACAAATCAAACACGCAAGAATTGAAAGTGCAGGCCTCCATAGTTTCACACAATTAAATCGGAGATTACAGGATTATAGCAGAATACTTTTTCAGATGGGTTCTTACTCGCTGTACCTTTCCAGAGGACCTACTTTTGAATTACATATAAAGTAATTTTAACAGATATTGCAGAGTATTCCAATCTAATGTCGATATAGGTAGAACAATCATAACATCCAATCAGAATTCAAATTTGTAAGAGCATTTAGTTTCAAAACGATTTAATTATAACTGATAATGGACTGGAATAAATGTTTACAAAAAATAGAATTTTTCGAAAAACAGAACTTTAGAAAAGTAAAACTTAGAAGAGGCCGTGTCTTGTTTAAAAACCGGCTTAGAAAGAACTGAAAACATTCACTTTAAGAGTTCGACAGTATGAACTTTAAAATATAGCTAATATAAACACATACCATAGTATATTCATGTGGATTGGGCCGGCAATTCGTTTTGAATATTGCGGACATACAAAACAGAAAAATATATTGTAGCTAACAATTCGTGCTGTTTTCTACCTACCATTTTTTAAACTTGAAATACAGTTCAGGATCATGTTTATCACAAGCTTCCTTTAATGTTTTATGGAAATGCACAGCATCTTCTTCATTCAAGTAGGTTGGAGTAAGATCAGTTCCACCACCAAACCACCATTGCTTGTTACCTGTGAGAGGCAATCATGAGTGAAATCATAACCTTTAGCTAGTCAGTCAAAATCCCTGAACTAACATCTCAATACCAAATCTTTGACAGAAGAAGAAAATGTATACTTATTTAACCACATCAAGCACATAAAAACGAGTCAAGAAATGAGTCACCAAAATCACTTGTAAGGAAAACTTGCTTGGCAGATACACGTCAAAATTGTTAGCGAGCAAAGCAAGGGATCTCAGACACTAAGACCAGCAAATCAGAAATGTGCTTCTTGAGTATGCACATTTTCTATGAGGAACATATAAGGCATATGATTATAAATGAAAGAATCAGTTATGCCTTATTTGGTCTGCTTTGATGAACCATGTATTTGAACACACACTCATAATTTGAGTAATAAAGGATGTACCCGTATGCCATAAGAGTTAAAATCCCAATATGTTCAGAATAAATAATAATTAACTGATGGAGTTGAGACAAGGTGCAAACAAGTCCACTAGTGTGATTGTCATGCATGTGGCATGTGTCACCAGGTCATCAAAAATGATGGGATGTGTAAAAACACATGTAAACACATCAGCGGGTTGAGCACATTTATCTGCCTGCCTCCGACCAGTGCATTTCATTTGCTGCTGCTCAGTTGCTCTTGGATGGATCCAATGAACATTTGTCTAATAGTCTGTAACCACTGCCCGCCATATGTTGCTCTTCTGCCACTCCTGGATGGACTCCAGATAATAGTTTACTGGACAGGTTTACAGTCAATTCAGAAGTTGGGATCCAATCATTCCTGGGAGGACTCCCTAAAGTGATTTACGGAGGTTTAACAGTGCCGCCAGCAGTTGGACTTTAAAAATGGTTCCTTGTGGGAAGCAACCTTTCTTGAGCTGCCATGCAAAACATGAAACTCGCCCCCATAATGAATTAGGATTGTCAAACACACTGGTACTCGGATAACCAACAAAGGCTTGGGCTCTCCAACGTATTGATACCGTTTGATTATGCTGTAGATGTTCAGAGCATACTATTTTGGCATATCACGCACAACATGAAATCTCTACACTTCAGTTAAACCGGCAACCACACCCTTCCAAATCTATGCAATGTAAGATTCGGTTCCAATTGTTCGCCCACGTAGATAGCACTTCAAAACCTCAACAAGTGGTACAGAAAAGTATATAGAAATGTTACAGTACAATACCAGGCACTTACCCCCTTGTCTGAAGCATTTAAAGGTCTCAGAATGTATGTCACATGTTACATTTTGGCACCCCTACGACATATGCTGCTTTTGGCTTCTGTTTCAAAATTGACTCTTCCCTCCCCTCACCATCAATTTGTTTTCCTTACCATCAGTGTCCTCAATTTCAAAGTATCTGTAGTTGAAGTGGATTGTTGGAATGTGAGGATTCTTAGGATGGATAACAGAACTCACTCCCATGGCGCAAAAAGGCAATTTTCCTATTAAAAAAATAAAGCCACATAGATAAGGTTGCCTTAAAATTAATAAAAAACACATGGCAGAGGACAATCTCATACAGTATTAAAAAAACATTGGTAGTCATAGAGGGACTTGACTCGAACAGCAATTGACCACTATGAACAGCAAATGGATAGGAATAGTAGAATAGTCTGTTATGTGCAAAGTTTAGCATCATGCAGGTCGTTGCAATATCGTTTTTGGAGTCTAAAGTATAGTTTTGGAGCAGAGCTGCAGCACCTTGGTGCACTGACGACAGGCCCCTTCGACTAGTCAACGTTTGAGGGGTATCAATCATTTTACATGGGAGGCAGCACACAAAGCCAGGTTTGAAAGGCTTGCTCAGAGGTCTCAGAGTTCTCTTATGTAATACAGGACCTGATATCCATCTTGTAAGTAAACAGAATAATATTCTGCTTTTTGCTTTGCCAGTGCTGATACAATTCTACACGTACAGATAGAGCCAAAAGCAGTGACTATGGAGGGACAGGAGAGGGATGAGAGAGACCGAGCCAAAGCAGTGAACTATGTCACGGAAGAGGGAGCAAGCAGTAACGGAGACAGTGGAGATAGAGGGGAGAGGCAGAGGATGGCTGTGGCAGAGGGAGGAGGGGCAAAAAAACAGAAAAAGAGGAAGAAAAAGGACACAAGCTGGTAGCACTTAGAGTACACAATCTTTAATGGCACAGAAAAAAGCAGGAAGAAAAGTAGTTGACGCAAAGCACTGGAAAGATGCACTCAATCTGATAAAAAACCGAGTAAAACTAACTGCTTACACAGGCAAGACAAACCCAAGAGTAAATAGGAAAATCACTGAATCAAAAGCAGGGAACTGCAATAGACAAAAAAATTCAATCTTAAGCAAGAAGCAGACCCAAAGCTTATGCTAAACATATGACAAAGTATTAGTTGCAATGCTGTTTGTGAAAAACGTCTAAAGCGGCCTGTAATAAGACCACAAAAAGGGGCAAGTTCTGAAATTAACACTATTTCGTAGTTGTATGGGACTGTAGGGTCTTCATTTATAAAAAAATACAAGTCTTCTGACGGGGCAAGCCAGAAGTTAAAGGGAGAGGTGAGCAGACCCTCAAGGACAGGAGAGGATTGCAGGTCGTTAGAAATGAGGCTCAGGCACTTAACATTGTGCACACTTACAAGCTTTTTAATTTTTTTTCCAAAATTCTTTAAAGCAACAAGAGAGTTGAGTTTACTGCATTCAAATCTGCATGTCATTGTTTAAGGGGACAATACACTGAAATGTGGATATGCTTTGGTAGCTGCAGTAATGGATGAATGGATCCAGGCAAATTCCTGTAAAGGCATTTTAGCAAGTAGAAATGTAGGTAAGGTACATATGACATGTAGTCCAACAGGAACTAACACAAGGTCATTATGACAAGACACCACTTTAGGCATAACAAGAAAAGACAGCATGGTGCTTGCTTGTGTTGCTTTAAGTGCCAGGTAAAGTCTCAGAAATATGAAATATCTTACCTATACATACTGCAAATGGGAAAATGTTGCACAAACTGAAATTTGTCAGCTCTCAAAGTATATTTAACTCAACCTGGATGAGCCATTGTGAGCTATATCGCGCCAGAACTTCCTTCCAAGTCCTTTTTTGTGTGATACTTTAATAGGGAGTATAACGCAAATGCAATTGAATACATTTTTGTAAAGTGCTTGTGAAAGTCTGCGTTGCTAACAGTGGTGCTGGAACAATTTTCAGAGCGGGGTGCTGGTTCTCCAAAATTATAAAGGGCTAGCATTACCGATTGATCATTTCTAATTGAGAGTATGCGATTTTGTGTGTATTGCAAGGGGCAGTAAGGCAGTTCCCCAGTACTATTTTTGGGAAAATATCGAGTATCGGAAGTGCAACAATACCCGAACTATGGGGGGGGGGGGGGGGCGAGGGGGGGGCTATAAATCTGAATGCGGGGGCAGAGCTATCATCAAAGTTGGAGACACAATAACACTTAGGGTCTCCCTTCAGTAAGAAATGTTTTATTTTAATACTCAATGAGATGCAGAACATTGTGATTCAGTTCCTGCGACAACAAACAGTGCTTAAACATTTTTGAACATGACTGGCTTGTGGTGTAGTATATATGCAGTCAGGCTTATTTAAAGAGGCAATGTGTAAAGAATTTGACTGACAGACACACAGACACACACAAAATAAATCAAGACCAAATGGCAAAAATGTAGGAGCGGAGTTATGAATTTTAAAAAAATCAAAAGAATTGTAGCACTCCGAAGCAGTAAGAGCCTAGGAGGCGTTATCTGGCCACGCTGAATCAGGGCAAAGTCAGCAGTTCAAGCAGATCGTGATGGAGCGCAGACCGGTGACAAAAGCCATGCAGGCCCGGTGAACAGAGTACCTTGATTGTGGTCACAACAGCGAGATGCGGGGTGCAGACGAGCGATGCGCCGATATCGAGCCCGCAGTCAGGTGATGCATCGATCTTCTCCATGCAGTGATGCCGATAAGTCAGTTCCGAAGACGAAGCACCGAGATGCGTTGGTTCAGAAGTGTGATGTGTTGGGTTTCTCCATGAAGTCGAAGGATGCAATCTTGGTTGACTGCTGTGGCAGCGCTGTGTGGTTTCGTGCAATTGACTCTGCAGGGAATGCGGCGGTTCCGACACAATGCGCTGCACTGGGTTCTGCTCCTGCCCCAGGGGTGATGCGCCGACCCCTGCTCACGCAGTCAGTGGATTTGGCAGTGCCTCTGAAGCAAATATCAGGACCCACTTCCAGTAAGCCAGGCACAAGAGCAGGAGTAGAGACTTTGATTTCCCCGAGTTTCAACAAAAGGAGGCAAGCCAACAAGCCCTTGGATATCATTCTGAAGTAAGGAGGAATCCAGCTCTCCTTACCGGGGTCAGAGAGCAGCAGGCAGCAGTTCTTTACAAGAGAACGGTAGGCCTTTCATATCAGCAGTCCAGTAGAGTGTCAGTCCTTAATGCAGCACAGCAGTTCTTCTGACAGAGTCCAGTTGTAGGTCCAGAAGAGCCTGGTTAGGAGGGGTCAGAGACCCAGTACCCATAAGTTGTGCCTTTGAAGTGAGGACGACTTCAAAGAAGGGTGTTAGAAGTGCACAGGTGTTCTTTCTTCCCAGCCCTGGCTCCAGACTATCAGTAGGGGGTAATCAGCCCTTTGTATGGGGACAGGACATTACCCACTCAATTTCAAGTGTCAGCACCCCCCTCCTTTTCTGCCCAGGAAGGGCCATCAGAATGCAGATGAGTGCTCAGACACGCCTAACCTTCCTGTGTTTGTGGATGTCTAGAGGGGATGCACAAAGTAAAGCTGTCACCCACCCCAGATGTGTAATGGGGACAGGCTGCAGGCACACAGAGCAGTAAGAGTAGAATAATTGCCCTCTTTCTAAAAGTGGCATTTCTAAAATAGTAATGTTAAATCCAACTTTACTAGTAAAGGAGATTTATCATCACCATTCCAATGATATAAAACAAAAAAGAAGTCTTTCTGATCAGGAATTACAGCTTAAAAGTCTTATGAGGAATTCTTAATGTTAAGCTACGGGAGGAGTAGGCCTCACAGTAGTGAAAAATGAATTTGGGTGTTTGTCACTACCAGGACATGCAAAACTGAGAAGTACATGTCCTACCTTTTGATTACACAGCACCCTGCCCTATGGGCTACCTAGGGCCTACCTTTGGGGTTGTGTGTAATAAAAGAGGAGTTTAAGGCTAGGCAAAGGGTTTTAAATGCCAAGCCGAAGTGGCAGTAAACTGCACACACAGGTCCTGCAGTGGCAGGCCTGAGACAAGTTTGAATGGCTACATGTGCGGGTGGCAGAATTAGTGCTGCAAGCCCACTATTAGCATTTAATTTACAGGCCCTGGGAATATGGTATACCACTTTACAAGAGACGTATAAGTAAACTAAACATGCCAATTGTGTATGCAGCAATGTTACTATGATTAGGGGAGAAGCACCTGCACTTTAGCACAGGTCGGCAGTGATAAAGTGCTCAGACTAAGGCCAAGAAAAAGAATCAGCAAAAAGAGGAGGTAAGCAAGCAAAAGGCTTGGGGGAAGACCAACCTAAAATCACAATCAGTACCCCACTGTATGTCGAGATAACATGAAATAACTCTGGGAAGATGATTCATGAAGTGACCTAGATGTTACCCACTGGGTTGTGGGAAAGGAAAAAATTCCTTATTGTTTTAATTACCCTCACACACCCTAGTGGTGTCATGCTTCATCATCGGGTCACCCTGTCCCCTAAAAGTCAGGGTGGTCTCAACCATGTTTCAGGGAGCCCTTGAAAGATATGGCCAGGGGGTCTTACAGAATAAAAATCCTCAGACTGTTCCCAGTATCCCTTTATTCTTGGAACAGTATGGGATGTTAAAAATAATTAAGCATATACAAGGGTCAATTGGATGTTTTAGTGGTCCTATGACTCTAGTGCCAACATGTTCCAGCCTATCTATTGGCCCACCAGGGGTCCTAGGCTTTCTTCAGGGCTATATGGATATAGAGGATCCCTCCCTGGTGCAAGCAGAAGATAATTAACACGCTACTCCTGTGAAAAAAGGCAGATAGCTGCTCCTTTTGCAAGAATAAAGATACACTTATCTTCAGTACTTAAGGAGGTTATTTCTTCTTCTCCATCCCGATTTGGGAGAGGTAAATCATAACGGGGATTGTAGTTGAAGGGGTAGCCTACTAGTCAAACAGTCGTCAAGGGTCCTGTCCCGCTTCTAAACCTGCTTTGTCCTACACCCCGGGCTTATTATCTCAAAATACAGAGGGATACCGATTGGGACTTCAAGTTTACTAAGGGAGGACGTACTGCCACCAGAGAGTTCCTCTCTGCCCTTGTGACACAGGAGGAGTCTCCCTCCTCTGAGTGCCTTAGGATTTTCGGAAGACCAACATAACCTGGTTTAACAATCAGCATAAATACATTTACACTATTCCAAAGATGGGAGGCTAGTATATAAGTTAACTGTCTTGCTGTCATGTGCAAGGTGTCTTATGCCCAGGCTCTCAAAAACTACATGGTAACCTTAAGTTCCAGTTCACATAATATATTCTTCATTTTGATATGCATAGGCACGCCAAAAAAAAAAAATGCAGCTTCTGTTTGGAAAAATATTGGATGTAAAACAAACACGAAGCAAAAAAACTGAGTACAAGATGTGAGTATACATGGTTTGCCTGGAGTAGAGAATAGATGGCCAAATTTCCACAAGAACTGAAGCACTGGCTGCTCAACTAGGATCTCCGGCCGGCCTAAGTTCCTGCTGCAGCGGCTGGACACTGACAGATGAGAAGCGCGACCATATAAATCAACATAACATTAAGCATAAAATGTACAACATAACATGCCCATGAACACTGGCAGTTGTAGAACACAACAAAAGCTGTTCTAGCTGTGAAAATATCTGCATAAACAATAACTCATCTACAGTTTAACTCTTTGAAATGTCTACATTGGATGGCATAATGAGTGTATGTCAGCAGGAATTTCCTTTAAAGTGAAAGGAAAATCTGTACCCTGTGCTGCAGGGGACCTTTATTGAGAGAGGTCCAGCTTCAGGCGGATATCAGAGGATGTAGTGGCCTTATTCTTTTCCTCCATTAAGCCGGGTTCCACTTAACATCCCTACACAGTTGCTGTGCTCCACATTCCTGGACTTTAACTGACAGGAAAGATCATTGAAATGTTTACCCTCTTACTTCTATCTGACATGGATCAGGCCTCATGAAAGCAGGATGCATTCACCCCACTACTGAACAAAATCAAAGCTGAATGTATCCAACATTAAAAAAAAACACTTCTGCTAGCCTTAGGAAACATTTTAGGAATGCTGGTAGCTAAACAACTGTCCATGGTTATGGAACAAGACAAACTGCTGGAAGGCTGGCAGATGGACTTTGCCAACCGAGGGGCACAAAGATGGTGCTTGTCTCTATGACCGATGGCATCACCACTATACTAGATCAAGATGTTGCAGTTAGAATGAAGCTCCTGGATCTCTGTCGCCTTTGATATGGTACATCAAAAGGTGCTATTGAGTAGACTTGCAGGATCTGGGTTCAAAGGTCTGCTGTGTAATTGGTTTAGGTCCTTCTTGATTGGGCTTTATCAATTCATATGGTTGGCTAAGTTTTGGTCACCAAGGGATGTGATTGAGGTGGGCTGCAAGGCTCCTCCTGGTCTGTGATGCAATTTAATCTCTATGTTCAACCTATGTTGCAACTAATACACTCATTGGGCTGCCAAATATTTTCGTATATAGATGACACAGATGATCGTCCAGCTGAATCAAAAAGCACTGAACCTCTGAGCCAACTTTTATGATTGCCTGGACAATGTTCAGCAGTTGATGGAGCCCAATTCCCTAACCTCAATACTGAGGAGCAAGAGCTCCTACTTTTCTGTAACAAAACGTAGCGGGAGCAACGGTTTACAGCCTTCATGAACGGATGACCCACCAATACCCATGGTAGCAAAGGTCTATTTGTGAATTGTAATTCTTCATGAGAATGTGTCCATCTACCATAATATTTCCTAAGCTGTTAACCTCTGCTTTGAGTTATTGAAGGCACATAGGAATTTCTTTTTATACCTATACCTAGGTTTGATACTTTAATTCCCTGAATTTAGGCTTACCGGAAGCTAAAACTGCTAGGCTACAAAATAGCCAGAATTTGTAAGTACTATCAGTCTGTAAAGTAAAAAAACCCAAATATGATCATCGTACAACTGTAAGGCATAGGCTTGACTAGTTGTCCGTGGACCAAAGCGTAAGGTTAAGTCCCTCTGCCTTACTTATTATTTCTGCTACGATAAAACCCCATCAGACGCGGATAAATACCTAAAGCATTACTATCCAGAAAGACGCCCAAAATCTTCTGGTCATTCTATTCTTCAGCTTCCCAGAATAAATAAGGCTTGCAGTTGGGGGAATGATAATTTCACTTTAATAATCTGAAGATTTGGAAAGAGCTTTATCAACCACACCTTTCCTTTTTAAATAACGGAAGCACCGTTCATTTTCCCTGCTTTCAGTAATGCTTAATTTTGCCTCAACGTTTTAGGTTGTCTTAAGGCCAAACAGATATTTTTTGAAGTTATTATATTGGATATGTTGAGTGAGGTTTGAACAAGATGATGAAAGCAAGGAGTGGCAAGTGCTGGTGCATGTATGGATGGGGTGTAGTGGAGAGGGTAGGAACAGTCACCATTGCATGTGATGTTAATTATCAACTTGTGTGTGAAAAAACAAAATCATACTTTGAGTAACAGAGTGTCTACCCCACTGGAGGCGGGGTTAAAACAACAAGGAAATACTACTGTGCAGAGGAATATAACACCTATTTTGAAGGTACCTTCTTTTTAAGTGTTGGTACTTTATGTGTTAACAAAGGCATGACTGGCAGATTTGTAGGGTGCCTGTTCACCAGAGTAGGTCTGTTGGCACCACTGTGAAACAACAGATGTTAATAGTTTCCCAAGTCAATGTTACTCATTTTGTCAACCTCGGAGGGAACAAAGACTAAGTGGTTGAACCAGGATTTGAAGGCATGCCTGTTGCATTAAACACACATTTCTGGAGTGGATACATTACCACACTGAGCTACCATATCTGGCTGTTGTTCTCTCTGTACTGTAACCTTCAGTTTCATCATTCTTTATATAACAAATAAATTATAATTTGAGTTTTATGCAGCACTTGCTATAGCACATGTTGCTATTTATGTTGCTAAAATGGCAAATTTCCATCAAATCCTAGATACCTATTTTATCATTTTCAGGAGGAAAGCTTGAGATTCCCAGCAGGATACACATAGATTACTGCAGAAAGCACAAAGCTAGTACACAAATTCAACTGTATAAACAGATATATCATTGACACTAATAAGTACTATAGAATTTGATATCAGAATTCACAATTTCATGGCTTGTGCTATGAAGCTCTTCAAAGTGCTATATTAATAAATAAACCTCTTCTTACATTTCTGTTATTTTTACTTATTTATTTTTTACTTTGATAGACAAAATTGTTCTCCGCTTGGTTTTGTCTTATTACGGTCTTGCTTTTTTAACAATCTGCTGAGAGTTTACATGTCTGGTTTGGTTGTATTCACAGCTTACAGAGCACCCCTGCTTTTATTTTTGTCTTTCATCTATCCTGGTCTCCCCTTGCATATGGTTACCATCCAAGGAGACTAATCAGGCCGAGAATGGGGTGGCAGGGGGCACAGAAAGCAATGACAAAATACAAGTACCCTTATCCAGCTTTAATGGACATGAGAAGGCAGGAGGAATACTTCATATGAGACGGACCTTCAGCCTGGCAGCTCAGCTGCAATCTAGCCCACGGACGCTGAAGGGGTGCGGAACTAAAACCCCTTAGCACAATGGCTGTTGTGTCTTGTCGACTACAGACAGATTTGGAAGCTCATATTGGTAAACACATGACTAAAACGTGGTATGATAACACAAGGTCGCCTTAGTGAGCAAGTTCTTCTCAATGATGTCTTGGTGCTGATCAAGAATCATGTGAATCAAACGGAGAACAGTTGCCTCACAGCTTCAATTTGGAAAGAGTTCTTTCTTAAATAATACTAGTGATGTGGAATGGGATAGAGCGTCTCGGGATCTAATGCCAAGAAACAACGATCTTTAGAATGTCAGGTCATGGCGTTAGAATATTGGCTCACAATCATGTGTAATTAATTGACCTATTCAAAGTTATAGACTGAGCATGGCTGTAGCTCTTTAACTGTGCTATCAATTTCAACATGACCTACTGTCACCAACAAGGACTGGCAGAGAGGGTCATCACAGAGCAAGCCCTGGACAGCATCAACCCCGAAATGGCAACCACGTGAGAGTGAACGTCGACCATGGAAGGCAAAGTACAGACATTAGAAATTCAAGAGGAAGATGATGAAAACAGGGCCAGAAGAAATAATCTTCAGATTATTGGACTGCCGGAGCGCATAGAGGACACGGGGGCCAACATGACCAGACTCTTAGAGCAATGGCTCCGCAACGAGGTGCTCTGGAAGGTCCCTTCACATTTTATGTACTCGAACTTGCGCACCGTGTGCCAGCGAGACCTCCATTACCAGTAGTAGGTCCCAGGCCCCAGGCCAGTGGTGGTCGAATTGTTACACTTTAAAGATCGAGATCAATCCTAAACCAGGCCTGCCTCAAAGGGGATATAATGGTGAAAAATCAGATTGATATTTAACGACTTCATCAGGGAAGTCCAAAAACAAAAGGCCTTGAATATAGAAGCTAAAAAGCAACTCAGGATGCTTGGGACAGCATACGCTATGTTGTTCCCTGCTAGACTGAGTAACTTGTGGGGATTAAGTACACTTTTTCACCTCACCTCTTCTGTTGTTGGGTGAGGTGCTCAAGCTAATCTCACAAGAAGACAACTCCCCAGTGGAAGACCCAGAGACCACCGAAGATGTGAACGAAAAATGGCGCTAGTGCAATCCCATCACGCTCCGAAGCACTAAATGAATATCAGAGAGTAATGGAATAGTGGCATCTATCAGTGGAGCAGATTCCGGCCCTCTTTCGGTACTGGGTGATTATGAAATGAGAGACTCTGACCATGCTTCAGTCTCCACCCTAAACTCAGAAGACTCTCTCCCACTGGTTACACCTGGCACCTCCGAAATTATTTGACTTTACTTTTGTTGGTGAAGTTAAGTAATGAATAACTGGCGTAATCCCAAGGGTAGAAAATGTATTTTTCACATGTATTTTTTTGTTTCCTGGATTGAAATTGGACCATGTTATCCTGACTGCCATCTGGATGGTGTGATGTGAAGATAGGAAGTGTCCAGACAGGCGTAACCCCATAATGAAGTTGTGCATAAGATGCGTGGACGTATGTTAAATACTGATTTGGTTATTGAGTCTTTTTCTTCTTATCCTGGGGTTGGGCTATTGTTATTTGTTTTAGTGGAAATGCTGGTGTCCCTTGATTGGTGACCCAAGGCGCCAATTTGACACCCTCTCATGGTGTCCCCCTGACCTATAATTTCATCAGCTGGAACATTTGCGGCCTTAATAATATGGCTAAAAGTTACAAGTTTCACTCAAGTGAAGGGGAGCCTATATCGCCTTTCTACAGGAAAACCATCTAACTGTTCCTGAGAGAGAAGCAATACGCAAGAGTTGGTGGCGACAAATATATTGAAATAATAGTGGAGCCTCGTCAGGTCCCAGCACAGGGTGCGCTGCCAAGAGAGAATTTCACAAACAAATGAATTCCAAAAATTGTCCTCATTGAATCCATTTTATTACTTCCAAATATCGATTCGTAATCAATTCAATTCATGTCCATGCACAATTCAAATATTTGAATCCATATTCAACGAATGCCTATCCAAGCCTTTCTGAACAAAGCCTGGGGATTCCCCCCTCTTTATAGGAAGGCGTTACTTTGGTTGTAGGACCCAATGCATTTCTGGCAGCATATAAATCACCAGTACATTCCGCTCATAATCGCGCTGTTCTTACAAAATGCTGTACTTTGTAATTGCGATCTAACCTTTGTTTTCATGTAAGTTATGAATTAACAGAAAAAAATATAATAATGAGGTGTAGTCATTGTGAAAAATGAATTTAAAAAAATCGTAACCGTACAACCTTATTTAAAAAAAAAAAAATGCCTTCAAACCACCCTAATCTGACAGACTAAATTTTCCTTCATGCACTCCAAACATATGCCATGACACATTCAGCCTTTGCTAGAGGGGTATTGGTGTGGATCCGTCCGGGGTACCATACCACAAAAAGGGGAAATTAAGAGACCCCAACTGGAAATATGTACAAGTATCAGGTTGTCTTGAGGGTCAAGACTTGACTATTGTGGGGATTTATGCCCCCAACTCAGATCAGAGTAGGTTCCTCACTTATTTGTCCCAAATACTGGCCCCATACATGACTCCGAATATCTTGCTGGGTGTGGATTATAATTGTGTCAGTGATCCGATTCTTTACCAATCTCATCCACCATTAGGTGATTCCCCCATTGTGCACCTAGTACGGAAGTTCCTGGATTGGCAGCAGCGATGGGGTTTAGTTGATTCCTGGAGGAGCCTACATCCTGGAGACAGGGACTATTCATTCTGTTAAGGAACGCACAAACTGCATGTACGCCTGAATGCCTTTCTTTGCTTGCTGGGGGTAAATAGGGCGCTCTGCAATGTGGAATACATCTATCGTACGGTCTCGGACCACAACCCAATATTACTTTCACTAGACTGACACAGGGAGCGCCCTCGTATCACGGACTGGCACCTGCTTGTTGAAACTCGGAGTGACCCTGTGTGTTGACACTCCATTAGGAAAGCTAATCAGAACTACTTTATAGACAATGTGGCCTCCACCTCCTCACCCCTAATTGAATGGGATGCTTTTAAATCTGTAAACAGAGGGAGATGTATTGTTGAAACAGCAGGAATGAGGCACAAACTAGTGAGGGAAGTAGAGATGCAGAATGGTGCTCTGAGAGACCAGGAAATAGCAAGACCTTGGAACCAGGGGTTGAAGCAATAGCTCGAAACAACAGCCTCTTGACGCTAGGGAGTTGATGGCGGATTTACAGAGAAGCTCCGGTGTGTCAACCACAGCAAGTACATGATTCGTGCTCAAGCTGAGAGGGACAAGATAGGGACAATGCTGGCATGACTCGCCAACTCCACATCCAATAGCTCACTAATCCTTGAGGTGGAATCTGCCATGGGGGAGCACCTGTATGGACAGACCGATATTAATAACAGATTTGAGAAATATATCACCACCTTAAATGTCCCCCCTTCCCAATTTACCTCAGCCCTTGGTTTCAACCGAATTCCTGAGATTAGTGGAATAACCATACCTACTATGGGATGAGGCAGAAGAGCTTGGAGGCACTCTTATTATACAGGAATTGCGAGCTGCCATCAAAGCAATGACCCAAGGCAAAGTTCCAGGGGTAGATGGCATGCCAGTTGAGTTCTATGCCGCATATGCAGAGGAGCTGGCACTGAAATTAGTTGACCTCTATGCTGCTGCCCAGGAGGCAGGCCATCTACCAACCACCACTAATGAAGCATTAATGGTCCCCCTATTGAAACCGGGCCACCCCTCCATGGTGTAAGAGCATACCACCCCTTATCAATGCTTAACATGGACTACAAGAATATTGGTGGAATACTGGACAACTGCCTCTTGCTACGAGTATCCAAACTGATTCATGTTGACCAGACTGGCTTCATTCCAAGGTGCAAAACAGCACTTAATATTCGATAGCTTCTTTCAATCCTAGATGCCACATTTTCCAACAATGAGGGGGCATTGATAGTGCCAATTTATGTTGAAAAAGCTTTTGATAGCCTGAGCTGGGGCTACCTATATCAAGTGATGTCTAAGATGGGTTTGGGACCTGGATAATCTGGTGGACTAAGCTCCTATACTCGGTGCCCACTGCACAAGTTCATACTGGAAGAAGTATTTTCAACTTATACATTGTAAGGAGGGAGACTAGACAGGGTTGCCGTCTCTCCCCGTTGTTGTTAGCCATCACTGTTGAGCCACTGGCTGTTAGTGGCACTTGGGTTTGTTCTATTGAGGGCTTCACACCAGATCGCCCTAAACGTGGGCGACACGCTACTGTTCCTTCATGACACAGAAGAGGACACACCAGAAGCAATATCACTCGTAGAGCAATTTGGAACATGTCAGGCCTCTGCACTACGTGGCAGAAATCTAATCTATACCCCTTTGCAGAAACATGCCCCAAACCAGAGACCTGCAAAGGTTTTCCTGGAAAGTGACTTGTCAGAAATACCTGGGTGTTAAAATCTGTCATGATCCTGAGGACCTCCTAGACAGCAACTTCGGGCGGCGGCCATAAGAGCGCTTTGCACTAAAGTGGACTTTTGGAAATCTCGCCCTCTATCCGTAGCTGGACAATTTGCGGTCACAAAAATGAGGGCACTCCCCCTAATGCAATACTTCTTTTACACTCTGCTGATCATCATCCCCCGCCAAATGTTCAGAGAAATGGACTTGCTGTTAATCAAACTTACCAGGGGAACTTGCAGGCGTAGAGTGGCAATGAACTAATTGCGCTGTCAAACGTTGGAGGGGGGACTTGTGGCACCAGACCAGGAGGCATAATATTTGGCTAGACAGCTTCAGTGATTTAACCAGTGGATAAATTTGCGGGTGCACCCAGAGGGAGATGCTCCCGGTGGGACTGCTGGCAACGCTGCCTACAGGGTACCTGAGTCTGCTTGCTTTACTCACAAGACCTTGCAATATGAGGGTTGGAGATAATACCTGGTGAGGGAGCACTATGGAGACTAACTGAATGGTTTGCATATGGAGTAAGCCAGGCTGGAGAACTCTGTAGGGATGTGGAGCTACTAAAGTTCAATGACTTTTTGGTGACCTTTGAATTCATATGGTGACAGTTTCTGGTGCACCGAGCGGTGGTGGCGACTCTGCAAAACCACAGGGGAGGGAGCAACTGAACCCCCAGTCCATCAATGTTGTAGGGTCCTCTGCATTACGAATGGAAGGATCAAGGCTGTTACTTGTCTGTATCAAGCACTGCAGGCTGACATCATTACTCCCTTATAAGAGTTGCGCTTAAAATAGAAGTCATACCTTGTCCTCCCTACCACTGAGGCAGAATGGACCATAATACTAGCTAACATATACACAGTCTCACAAAACGCCAGATTTAAGTTAATTAACTTTTACTTCATGCATAGAGCACGCCTTACCCTGATAAAATCAATGGGACCTACGGCGCGACTGAAGCATCTTGCCCTAGATGCGGAGAACATGGAGCTGAAATGCTCCACATGTTATGGTCCAGCCCTACTCTACTGGAATTCTGGGGAGGAGTGATAGAATGTGTTAATGGGACCCCACTGAGAACGATCCCCTGCACCCCTATGGCGTATTTGCTGGGGGGTTCCCATGTCCGAGCACAAATAAAATAACCACCAAGTTTGTGGACCTGGCTCGGATTCTCGAAAAACGAGAAATTACTTTGCACTAGAAGGCCGCCAGGGGCTGTCAGCTGGGTAAATGGAGGGAGGTTCTCATCCTCTGAGGGGGTACGGAAGTCCAGTGCTGTTTCAAGAAGTGAAGAGGGGTCGTGGTTCCATTGATAAGGCCCGGGCTTGGTACCAACTGGTGGATTGTCTGAAAGAACCAGAAGGGGACACCCCTGACAGCTCCCTAGTATCTGTACATGGCTGTGAAGATCATTAGGGTCTTGAAATTTGCCACTGATGGGCATTGTGGGTCGCACAGGTCTGTAGGATGAGGTACACTATAGCTCTCCGCTGGGTGGATATATTATAACTTGCAAAAGAAATTGGACAGAGGGATGGGTTGGGGGAGGAGGGGTAGGGAGGTTACGTAACTGTAGATGTGACAGGCAGATTTCTTATTGGCGATATGTACTATAAAGTGATATGTGGATCTCTAATAATTGCAATGGAACAGAAAACTAATGTAGGACATCTGTAGATTTTTACGTAACTTGGTCTTTAGGCCAGTAACTATGTTGTTTGTAGGGATGGAAAATAAAATTCTGTCTAAAAAAAGCCATGACATACTGATGGAGAATTCCTGCTTTTTTTTTTTATTTTAAAGGTCAGATAAATGGCAAGTCTCCGCAAGGTACTACATTATAAGCATATTGTGTGCATTTGTTCTTTTAGCTTCAGTTATTTGGCCTTGGTAATTCACACAGAGACACTCATGACCACCTGAAGCAAAGCTAGCAGTTTTGTTCTATAAACAAATTAAATACTTCAGGCATCTGCTAATGAGAACACCTCCTCGCTCAGAGTTGTGTTGCCAATATAGCCCAGGTTCGCATCAACCAAAAGTCCCTCAAAACTGTCTGCGATTATATGACAGCAACTCCGAACTCTGCTCTTACTAAAACTAAAGACTAGCAAAGAGCTTTACGGGTGATCACACCAATTGATCTGAATTCAGCTGTTGGCATTAGAGATCAAAAATATAGTTGAAAAAATTACTTGACTGTACAGTTCATGTTTCTGATAATATACAGATTATGGAGTCTTCTGAGGTTTGGCTTTCATTAGTGACAGACTGAACCACAGCTTTGTTCTTAATACCCACAATCAATCAGATATCTGCTCCTTATGATTCCGGGACTTCATAAGAGCTATGCACTTGATAACAATGACCTATTCAGAGCTCCTTGCATAATAATAATTTGCACAACTAATTTATCTCTTGATAGCCAGTGGCTATGAGCTCTTTTTAACTAAGAAACTACACATCATAATATTACAGAGACTTTCAGAACGCTTCAATGGATGTTACATAATCGCCCAAAGCTCTGATCCCTACAGTATCAAGACCACCTCAGATAACGCCCTTTGATAAATGGATATCCCAATGGTACAATAACCATTGTCCAGTAACTGGATATACATTCAGTCCTCCCATACATGGAACCATTTGAATGATTTTCCACGATAACAGTTTTCTAAAGCAATATGGAATCAACACAACTCCAATATCACTGCTGTTTATTTTAGATAATGAGGGTCGGGGTAGCAATCCTAGGTGTCTACATCCCCTGGGCAGGGCTATAGGAGATACGCTGTTAGACCTGGCATCTTTTGGCGTGTTTCCCCAGTCTTTTTGCTTTCTGACCGCCTGTTTTTAAGGTATGCTGGACTTCATTTTTGCTGGGTTTGTGTTTCTGCGCACTTTTTCACTGCTATTCAGTGCTAAATTGCAAGTGCTCCTACTTTACATTGTATAAGGATTGTTTTTTCATGATTGGCATATCGGGTTTACTAGAAAGTCCCTAGTACAGTGCACTGTGTGTGCCCAGGGCCTGTAAATTAAATGCTACTAGTGGGACTGTAGCACTGGTTGTGCCACCCATGGAAGTAGACTTTCAAAGGTGTCTCAGACCTGCCACTGCAGTGTTAGCGTGCAGTTTCACATGCCATATTGATCTGGCAAGTGCACCCACTTCCCATGCCCTAACCTTCCCTCTTGCTACATGTAAGGCACCCCTAAAGTAGGCCCAAGGTACCCCTCATGGGCAGGGTGCAGTGTATGTGAAAGGGAGGACATGTAGTAGTGTGTTTTACATGTGCTGATAGTGAAATACAGCCAATCCGTTTTCACTATTGAAAGTCTGTCTTTCCCATAGCTGATCACTGGAGCTGCCTTGTAAACTTTTACAAGTGTAACTTTCAAGTGGGAACAAATAGAAAAATGGAGTTTAGGGTTCCCTGAGCTCAAATTTGATAACACATCTTATAGTAAAGGTGGTTTTTAAATTAATGTGGTTGAAAATGCCACTTTTAGAGAATGGGCATTTTCTTGTTTAAACATCCCGTGTACATCTGCCTCTTTGTGTATTCACCGCTTTGGAGTGAAAGGAGCTGGGGATGTCACAAGTGGGGTTGAGGTGTGTCCTGCCTTTTCAGGGGGGCTCATAGCCGGGTTGAATAGACCTCTCTGCATTAAAACGGTTGGAGGATTTTTCACCAACACCTGAATAGGCTGTGTCTCTGCACAATGCTGTCTCTGAATCATGTAGTAAGGATGGACTAGAGAGGATAGAACTGGATTCTACTGTGAAAGAGGGACTTGCCGCCTAAAACTTCAAAAAGAAAAGTAGTCAAAATATTGGGGCCCTGACACCAGAACTTTAGGACACTTTTGGACTAAGGACCCTGCCAAGAAGAAGAGCTGGAAGAGCTGTCAGGAGGAGTACTGCCCCTCTGGCGTTTGTCGCCTTGATGGGTTGGCCTGCAGTTGCTGCTTCTGTCTTGGGCAGCGAAAGAAAGGACTGGAATGAACTTTCGTGAATCCTGCTGTTAAAGTTTCTCCAGCGGCTTGAAGTAGAGCTTACCTCCTGTTGGAAGTCTCAGGCACACCAAAGACTTCACCATTCTCTGGGTACCTTCATCTGGAACTGCATGTTTCATCTGCCACAGGGAAAAAAGCAACCCGATGTAGTCAACGACACCTCTGCCAGCACCTGACCTGTTGGCACCAAAGAGAGCACCACCCCGCTTCTCACCAAAACCCTGGTCTCAGCAACAAGGCCACCTGACACCGCCACTGAGCCGCTGCTTGCACCGAGACCTGAAGGCACCACACCTCGCACCGCTTTGCTTCACATCACATCACCGCACTGGTACCCGCAGCGACTCCGCTCCACCCCGACATTGACGTCACTGCCTGCAACGTGGCCTGGGGGCACTGCTCATAAATTACTCACGGACCACCCCGTCCCATACAACAGCCTTGGCCTACTGACGCCAGTGCCATCGACTCCAGATCGTCTACCAATGACATTGCTTCAGCAATGATGACGGCGCTGCTTGCACCGTGATCTGCCAGCACCGCAACAAGCACTGTTCCACGAAGCACCACAGCACTGGTCTCACTGACGACACCACTCGACGCCGCCACCAAGCCGATGCCTGCATTGTGACCCGATGGCCCCACACACTGCCCCGCAGCCCTGACACCTGCCGGCACTCCGGACTTCAACCTCACAGAGTTCCACCGGTAACACGTGTGACTTCAAGGGCCTGATGACTCCTGCACAGAACTCTGGGACCAACACCTGCCAACGCCGGCTCTTCGTAGCTCATTGCAAGGTCCACAAAGCCCTGCATTTTTAAGATAATATTTGCGGGACTTCCCGACACCGTAGCTGACCCGCGATGCCACATTCGGCCTGAACTGTTTGATTTGTTAGTTTACACCGCTGTGATAGCCCCGGATGGAGTTATTCTTACCACATTCGTATTTGGAGAACTGCACGTTTTATTTTTATTGTTTTAGTCTTGTTTTACACAAATAAATATTGGCTATTTGTCTAATACTGGTGTTGTGTACTTTTGTAGTGTTTTCACAGTATTATTGTGGGTTATGTGCAAATGCTTTACACATTGCCTCTGGGATAAGTCTGACTACTTGTACCAAGCTGCCAAGGGGGTGAGCAGGGGTTATTTTGGGAGTGTAATCCTCCTTACCCTGACTAAGAAAGAAGGGTCCCTACTTGAACAATGTGCTTCCTCTGCCAACTAGAGTACCCCATTTCTAACATACGCCAAGAGACTAAACCTATGGGTGAGCCAGTGAATAAGGGTATAGGCTTAATTAGAGGCAATGTGTATGTTATCGTCCAAATAACAGTGGAGTTATTTTGTTAAATTGAAGCAAAGCATTAATAGCTTTCTTAATCTGGCTGGCAATTTATTCTTGTAATCCTTAATGTTGGTCAGCCATTTTTGACAGCTACAAAAAGTTAGTTAAACAGAGCCAGCCAATGCGTGTTTTGCCACCAGCGGTGCACAAGCCTGGGGATTTTTACAGGGCAAATTTACCCATGGATTCAGAAGTATATTCCAGGGTCCTGTAAGTGGTATTACAGAATTAATCAGAAAACCGAGAGATAGTTTGAGTGTCAGAGGCAAGAAGGTCTTTGTGAGCCAAAGTCTAATACTGGTAAAATCAGTGTAGGTTGGATGAGGAACAAAGCTCAGAATTGTCAATGAAGTTGTCTAGATTTAGATTCGACAATTTTGAGTTCTGCTCCATGTACTACCTAGACCGGACGTACTAGAGTGCTCCCTGTACTACCTAGACCAGACGTACTAGCGTTACCCTACCCACGTTTGGTATTTACAAGATGGCTTAAGTCTTCGCCCACCCTTAACCTGGAGGGTGAGGGGTGGGAGAGAGACTATATATATATCCATGTGGACATTATTTATGACTCTGTCTCCCATAATGCAACGCCATACATACAGTGTGCCGATTTCGGCAGGCGATAGAAGCACTACTTAAGAGGCGGAGTCATTTAAGCGCTTGAAGGCTGCATCTCCTTGGAAGAAGAGGCAACTCGAAACGCGTCGGACTGCGGCCTGATGCCTTAACATTTTTCTGGTGATATCGACTGTTCGTACCTGTTAATAAAGCTTTGGGGAAAGCTTCTCGTTGCTGAGTGCGGTTTATCTTGTGGACATTCCCCGCCGAGCTGATGTATTTAGCGGCCGTCCTGCCGCTGAACCTGCACCACCCCTTGTTGGGGGGCCACGGGCCTTTTTGAATAGAGGGCTCAGCTTGTGGAACAACGAGAAAAGGATTAAGAACAGTCGAGCTCGCTGGGGCTCATGTGGAGCTTTCTATTGGCAAGTAATTACAAGCGCTTCCATCTGTGGACATTATTTATGACTCTGTCTCCCATAATGCAACGCCATACATACAGTGTGCCGATTTCGGCAGGCGATAGAAGCACTACTTAAGAGGCGGAGTCATTTAAGCGCTTGAAGGCTGCATCTCCTTGGAAGAAGAGGCAACTCGAAACGCGTCGGACTGCGGCCTGATGCCTTAACATTTTTCTGGTGATATCGACTGTTCGTACCTGTTAATAAAGCTTTGGGGAAAGCTTCTCGTTGCTGAGTGCGGTTTATCTTGTGGACATTCCCCGCCGAGCTGATATATATATATATATATATATATATATCCATCATAAAGTTGCCACGAAACGGGAGAGCCCACACAGGAAGAATATGCTCAATGTTTTAATGGAAGCTTGCTGCAGGGAAAAAGGAGGGGTACAGCTTAGTCTAAATGTCCAGCCTGACGCGTTTCGTGCCGTAGCACTTCCTCAAAAGGCATGACAACTGCCAGCGTGCACAACCAGTTTGCGAGGCACTCCTAATAAACCTTCTGACACCTGCTCAAGTGGGCGTTGCTGCTCGCACAGCCTTCTGGTATCGGTAGTGCCCCAGTCTTACTTCCGTGAGTTGTTGTGCATCGCGGCAGAAATAAAACGAATAGAAGTCCAAGTGGGTAGCTGTTATCACCTTCTTTCACCCAGCAGACACGTACCCGCTTCCATCAGCAACTCCTGTCCCGATTGTAGATCCCGCCGATGGCGTTACCTCGGGTCCGCTCCACCAGCAGGGCTCCTCCCACGGCCCTGGCTGACCGTTATATATCCACTTGGACTTCTATTCGTTTTATTTCTGCCGCGATGCACAACAACTCACGGAAGTAAGACTGGGGCACTACCGATACCAGAAGGCTGTGCGAGCAGCAACCACCACTCATAATAAACCCCGCCCTTCCAAACAGTTAACCGCATGTTGTTCCTTCTTCACAAAACAATGCTGGTTATCATGGTGGTCACCAATCAACTGGAGTACTGCTAAACCATCGACAAAAAACAAACATAGATCTCACAGAACTCCAAAGGTGCCAGGAAGGGGGAGTGGAGGTGGTGGTGTGTGTCTGTGCGTGTGTGTAGTCCATTCTCAAACTGCCATACTGTCTTCTCGTCAAAGATCACAGTTCAAAATACAGTCTCTGGTCCACAAAGCATTCAAAATCCATGCACTAGGGTCCCTCTCCAGGGCCCAGCAGTTATATTAGCTTTCAAGGAGCATGAGATCAGTCAATTACAACATTTTTGCCACTCAGCTATACAGAGATATTCACTGTGGAACAACCTGCCTTCTCCCAAGAAAATATACAAATATTGATTGAACTCCAGAAAAGCATGTAGGCCCGCCTACTTTACTCAGCCAATGGAACCGTGGATCATACCCTAGATTATTCTAGCTGGCAATCTGTAATTACAACCTAGTCTCCTCTCTTTTGAGAAGCTTCTTTTTCCCAGCCACCTACCTACTCTGACTTTGTTGTTAAAGCTTCATTGTTTTCACCATTTGTAAGAGAAAATGTCTGCTACTAAATGTATTTGTTCTATGTTCTCCATAATATAGGATAATATATTACTAGAAAGCAGTTAAATAAGTAGACATTGCTCTAGACTCCTCAATGCATTAACACAGACACATACACTTTAATATGCAAAGAACCCATCTGACCTTACTCCTTAGCCAACAAACTGTTCATACCCATTTTGGTCCGAGTTAATGCTTTTCCATCAGCGGCTTCAAGGAGTATTGCGATCATCCTAGAGTACAACTGCTTTTATGACACTACTAAAGAAATTATGCGTGAAACAAGCATGATGACTGCCCCTCCCAAAGCATTCCAAGACAGTCTCAGCAGGATGTTTTAAAAATACCATTAGCGAGTAAATAAAGAATAAATCCCATGTAAATTGGGATATTTTGCAAGTAGCAGAATCCTTTGCATAAGTCACAGGGAGAAAGGAAAAGCTAAAAATCGTTATTGGGGTCATGGGTCTAATTTGTTTCCCAAATTTGTAAGCCATAAATGTTTACACTTCGTATACTTTACCGTCTTTTGTTTTGAGCGATTTCCCACGGCTTTTCATCTGTTGAATGGCTTCCTCTGAAAGATATCCATGAACTACAGAGACATTGACGCCAGCCTTTTCAAAAACATTTCCATCCTGAAGCACACAGCTGATGCCTCCACCACCTAGAAAGATCAATTGCAAACAAAAACAGTTATAGCAATATTTATTGGGTGATAATGCCGCCCAATGTGAATTCATAGGGAGATACCAGTGTTTGAGCGATACATTTGAGAGGGGAATTACACCTATGGGATGGAAATATTTAAACAAACAATGGAGTTAATAACAATGAAATCTAAAAAGGAGGTTGTGTTTAGTCACATAAATAGGGCTCGATTGCAGGTGAATATATTTGCAGGACTGGTGAAATCTTATCACCAGTTGCCCAGGACATGTAGTTTAGTTCCACAATAATAAGTCATGTTTATTTTGTGCTGTGGACAAGCAGACTCAACCACCTGCAGCACAAACCTTTGGTTGACAGTTAACTATGTTAGAGGTCGTAAAACAGAAGATTGCCAGCTACGGCAAAAATTGTATCACAATAGATTACGTGTTTTGGTGGTTTTATTGCACAAATTCCAGTGGTGTAAAATGCCATATTTCACAGGGAACTGTGAAATACGGTAACTATTTCATGGGTGCCTCTGAAATACAGATTTCATAATCATGACAGCCCTCAAGCCGTTCTACAGAACTTTAACACTGTCAGGGTTACTCCGATTATGCAACATGGAGGACCAAATTATGGAGCAAAAAAATGGAAATGATACTGCACATTTTGTCAATATCATTTTTATCCACAGAAGATAGAAAAACATTTTTGGGTGAAATCTGCATATCATGTGGCAAATGTAGTAACTTCTTTGGTGTAAATAATGCAGCTACAGATTCACCTAAATCCATTGTCCCTCACTTTTGCCCATTGCTTTAACAATTTATTCAAGAAAGATAAAAAAAGCCTAAACATTTAGATCCCAATCAGAGGCAATTTTTATCTGCACCTTGAAAAAAATTAGCTTCTTCAAGCTCTCTGCCCCAAAATAAACTAGGGGAACATGTTCTGCACTGTAAAATCAGAGCGAATGGCACCATGCAGCGCTCCAGAGGGTGCTGCTTCTTTCTGCCGCTCGTGCTCATTTTCTACTCAAGCGGCAGCTTTCTCAACGCAAACGGTCGCCAACTGCCGCGACCGCCTGCATTGGGAAATCTCGCCGAGAGGCGTTCTAGCGCACGACGAATCGCACTAGGGGATGGAACTTCTCGCTTGCGCTCACCAACTTAATATTGGCAAGCCAAGCGCGAGAAAAAAATCTGCTGCATGGCGGTTGGCATTTTTTTTGCCAGAACTCGACATTCCAAGTGGAACACAGAGTAGACAGAACTCCGTGAACTCTGCCAATAAAGAGGAATTTTCCAGCAACCACTAATAATATGGTCAAGTAAAGAAGGTCAGACTTTGAGCGGTAGAATTAATCTTCAGCTGGGAACAGGGGCACTGGATATCAAGTATATTCTGGTTATATTTAAAGTAAATTTCGGGAAATAAAAGCAATTTATTGGAAACTTAAACAAGTAAAAAAGCAATGGTACAAATAGAAAAATGATATATTCCGAACTATGCTATTACCAGATTTCCGGTATAAGGAAAAAAACTTGAATATTTTAGACCCCTACCATGATAAGATATCTGGCCTAAAGTGATCCCATTCCTAAACCAGAGCCTCTGCATTTACTGAGCCTGTAAAATTTCTGAGATCCTACACATCTAAAGCACTGGTATATTGAGATTACAGTTTAAATCAGAAAAAAGTCAGAATCAAAGCCTTGCTAGAATCCAAATCCTGACTTAATATGAGCCTTGGTGTGATCAGAGAAGCTATTATCATACCCATCAGTTAACGAGAAAGCTGCTATGATCCGTCACCTCACTGCATGGCTCTAAATGGAACAAGTGGATTTGACTGAATTTCTTAAACATCTCGTCCTATTCATAATTCGATATATATACCCCTGTATTAGTTGTATAAAAATCCAGCAAAGGTTTCTATTATATGGTACGCATGCAAGCGAAGATTTTTTTAAACTGCATGCCGCCATCAAAACGTATTTTTGTTTAAGTTGTGTTGAAACGTGCAATTAGCTAATTAATTTAATGTTTAGAAACCAGTAGTGCCAGTGGTTTACTTGTTCCAGCTCCAGTTGTCTTCAACTTAAGTATTTATGATGTAGGTAATCATTACAGATTACTTTTGCGAATGAGCCCAAAACAACTAAGTGCCAACTTCAAACTGATGGTACTGTTATTGGCTAGGACTGAGATAGTCCTTCAACATAATGTATGGAGGAAAACATGTTCTAAGCTGCAGTTAGGGTACACAGGCTAAACCAATATATGAATAACCGATTCTTAACCCCTTGAGTGCCCCGCCCTTTCCCCCTCCTGTGCCGGGCATTGTATTAGCGGGCGGGGTCCATGACGAGACTATCTCGTCATGGGCATAGAAGAGGTTAAGCTCCTTATTGCGCATCCAAACGTTGCCTACTCCGAAAAAAGGGATTTCTTCTTCCACTAATACTTGCAGTGAGGAGTCAATTCAGAAGATGAATGGTTGAACAGCTGTGCAAATGATGCTGGATTTCTAGCAATTGAACCTGCAATGGCCCTGTGAATAAGCCATGCTTGCTATCAAATAAAGGTCTGTTTAGGAGATATAAACTGGTTTGGCCACCAATTGTTGAAACCAACTCTATATTGTGCCATTACCTAACACTAGTCTCACAGGTTGAATTAAAGCTTTTTGATATAGTCTGGATTTTGAAATGTGTGAAACCGCTGAGCTTTGACTGGTATTTGGTATGTACTTGTGCATCATTACTTTGCGCATCATGAAGATAGTTTGATTTTCAAAGCATATATCTATATGTACTGTACCTGAAATTTAAATTGTTTTAAATGAGTTACTGGATTCAAAATATTTCTTCTTTCAATAAGTGGAAATATTTGACCTGATTTATGCATATTGTTTAAAAAAAGAATGTGAACTGGCTACAATGTTTTTTTCATTATTTGTATTGGTTGAGGAGTCAAATCTCCGAGTATACTAACAATGAGGGCTGTAATCAGAACCATATTTATTTTAATGTGATGTCATTCCACAGCAATATCTGCTGAATGATATTTGGCTTGGTTTTTTCCTTTGAAAACTATGCTTCAATCACAAATTTTGCTTCAAATGGCACCAAAGTCATGTAGTTACTTAGTAGAGAACAAACAGTTCACATGTTAGCACACACCAGTTAGGCACATTTCTATTTCCTTCATAAAACATAACAGTTCACTCGGGGATTATCCGAGCGGCCAACAAATTAACAAACGGTATTAAGTAACTGAGTCACTGGGTACATTTTAACCAGAAACATACATGCATGAAGAATGTGCTTTTGCCTTAGTATTAGTTCTGTGGTGCTATCTTCCGTTTAACTGTGTTTAAATAAGACTCGAAAGAGCTTCACGATAACAACTCAAAGTCCAGGACACTTAACATACACAACTCCTTTGGCACATTTTAAATGCATCCTATTACTCTCTGAAAGCCTTCATATGACTGTGGATTTACACTGTGTACATTAGCAATATCATTTTATGATTCGTGTGGTTATATCCGGCCAGATAATCTATTCCTTTTAGCAAAGCTGACATTTGTTTATTACTAATTTAATTGTATTCATGCATTCTAAATATAGTGTTAAAATCCCACATTCTGGTGAAAGAAAGTCGTTATTGTTTGGCCTCATGCTTATATCTAAAGGTAGGGACTATTTCAGGCTCTAGTCATACGGAGAAAGGTCCCTCCCACAATGCACTAACAGTGAGAGCTTTGTCGCCTGAGTCCTAGGAATGAGAAACCTTGTTAAAAAAAAGTAAAAGATTCACTCATAAAATTCACCAACATTTTACCAAAGACCAGCTCAAACTCTGATCACCCAAAACCCAGCTCCTACTCCTTGTCCCACTCAAACCTGGGACCACTTTCTCTTGCCTTTGGTGTCCTTTGTCTTTAATCTGCCCAAAGAGAAGAAGCAGCAGAGTCTCACAGGTAGACATCTGTAACATCATACAGCTTCCTATAATCACACATATTGTATGTAAAAAGGACATGAAAGTACCACAGTGGTTGCAAGACGTCAATGGTTACTGTGGTGTTTTCCAACAAAGGATCAAGTAGAGAGCTGGACACAGTGGGGCACTGTGGACGCTGGCCTAAAGAACAGCTAGGATTAGTGCAGCACATACTAGAATGTTGGGGATACTGCATACATAAGGTATAATCAAAGAGATGTAGTCCCCTGAGGGAAAGGTCAAGGGCATTTAATCTAAGTAATGTGTGTATTGTATTGTAATTGCATTTATATAGCGCTTACTACCCCAGACGAGGTGTCAAGGCGCTTTTTGGCGAGTAGCATGCTACTCCGGGACCCATAGAGAATTAGTATTGAATTAGCATAGTGAAACATGCAAGTAAATTTTAAGTGGTGGATAGGTTAGTCAGTTATTTGGATTCTGAAGGATAGCAGAGGAAAAAAAGTTTGTATTTATATAGCGCTTGCTACCCCTGATGGGGTGTTGAAGCACGCTACTACGGAAACCCATTAAGGATTAGTGCTGAATTAGTATGGTGAAATATGAAAGTAATTTGAATGGTGGATATTAGTCAGTTATTTACAGTGAGAAGGGTAGCGGATGGAAAAAAGGGAAGAAAGGTTTGCATTCATGTAGAACCTGTTACCCCTGATGGATGTTGATGCGCTTTTCTGGCGAGTAGGACGCTACTCCGGAACCCATAAAGGATGATTGTTGAAAATTAGTTTAGTGACGTATGAAGTAATTTGAGTGGTGGATATGTTATTCAGTTATTTGGACAGAGAAGGGTAGGTTGTGGGATCGAAGGGGGAAAGAGGTTTGTATTTTTTATAGCGCTGGTTACCCCTTGATGGGGTTTCAAAGCGCTTTATTGGCGAGTAGCACGCTAGTCTGGAACCCATAAGCATTACTGTTGAATTAGTATGGCGAAATATGAAAGTAATTTGAGTGGTGTGTGGAAATATGGATTTTTATGGTCAGTTATGTCCCCTATCTTGGACCCCAACGGTTTCATGTATAAATCACAAGTACATGTATGTTTCCTCCAGTCCCAGTTATGAAGACGCAAACACATGTGCGTCCACCGTCAACATGTCCTCTTTCAGATCCGCCATGAATGGGCCGGATATTCTATTCCTATGTATGAAAGGCCACCGGCTTTATATGGTTCATTTATCCCATTTTACAGTCCAGGCGAGTAGGCCCTGATTCTGCCATTAAGCCTTTTCCTGCCTTCTGCCTCTGAAAGCTCCAGTCTGAGCTCGCATCTGTATCCATGAACTTTGTCCTACTCCCTGCGCGGCTAACGGTGCCTGACTCGACCTGTCTGCTTGCCAAAAACTGTATTTCACCTTCAAGATTATCTGCTCTGCTCCGCTCCCCACCCAATGCATTCCTGTCTAGTAGTTTAAGTAAACATTCTTCCAGCTACCGAGCAAAAGGCCCGGCTTCTCTGTCTTTATGCAAGTAATTCATAGCCCTGTTACTATGGAAGATTTCTGCCCTCGCATCTAGTGTAGACACTTAGACGCTTGTACACGCACTAACAGTCAGTATAGTCAGTATAGAATAAGATTCTATCCTAAGAGACCTCTCTTTTTGGATAACACAGTTCTTTAAACATAGGATGTTAGATATGATTTGGGATTAGGTTGACATAACCCCAGACTTCTGTCTCCACATGTAGAGCTAAATGTCAAGTCCCCTTCACCCCCTAGTTGCACGTCTATCACACGTCATGCTGCTGCGCGCGCATCTCTGCCAAGTATTTCTGCTGACATTGCGAAATTCTTTCATGAAACCACCCTATTGTGACATCATACCTGATGACGTTCTTTAAGTTACGCCCAGTTACACCTATTTTAGTTACGCATGTATGTTTTTATCTTTGTTATCAACTGTTACGCCTCCTGCATCTGTTTCACTTTAATGCCTATTGTATAAAAATGATTGCTTGTCAATAAAGTATGGTCCTTCACTTCCTGAACCTTCGTGGTGATGGAATATGGAGTCCATCAATTCGAATTGATTTTGGAATAAAGCCCGTTCCGAACCTCTAATACCACGGATTCTGCCTCTTATTTTACTGAGCTATTATTATAGATTTTCCGCATCAAATTAAGTCCCGGTAATTAAATTATTTACCACATATATGGCGCCCGAATAGGGACACTTTCTCATCTCACGCGCCGGAGGTGCGTTGCAGGCCCGGTCTCCTGTCACAGCTGGACGGACAACAACGCGTACCCACAGGATTTCCTGTATCTCCCTCCTGCCGAGCGGGGGTAACTGAGGCTGCGATCAACACCCAGACGAGGCGGTGAGAAGTGCGAAGTATCCCGACCAGAGCCTAGCTGAGAGAGCAAGATCCGAGGTATACAGAGGCCCAACAGTTCCGAAGTTCCGAAGTGTCGAGTCGAGTCCAGTCCGGTCCGAGTCCAGTTCAGTTCAGTTCCGAGGCTTTCCGTTCCGAGCTACCCGGTGAGTACCATTGTCGGGGAGGCGTTCTGACGTGCACATAGGTTGTGCCGGTCAAGACGGGTTTGGGTACACAAATCCGGTCTGCACTGTTTCAGCAGTGTATCTGTACTGTTTAGCAGTATATCAAGTATGTCTAGTATCTAATCCAGAATTACCTAGTTAGTGTCGAGTATTATGTTTAGTGACTAGTCCCCTAAAGGACCATCATTGTTGTTCATTAAATGTTAAATGTTAAAATGTTTTAAATACGTTCTGCATATTGTGGTGTGAATGACTGTTCATTATTGTGTTTTGTTGTATTAAACGTGTTCAGAATTAGGTATCAGATCAGTTCTCAATATGCCGCTCTTTTCGAAATTAAGACAGATAAAAACTAGAAAAGGGGTACTCGAAGAAGCTGTTCCCATTCCTCCTAGGGACACTCCAGGGTACTTCATGTATCATAAACATGGCCTAGACGCCATATTATTTCTTGATTTATGGGTAGACTACACCAAGGAATTACCAGAAAGTCAGAGGTGGCCCGCAGCTGGGACCTGGGATGCAGATTGCATCATGAAAGTAGAGGAAGAATTATGGAAAAAGAAAGCTAGACAATCACAGAAAGATGCCATTGAATTATGGCGTAAAGAATCATATAGACGTACAGAAAAAGCGCTCAGACAGGAAGAGAAGAGTAAGGAAAATTCAAATAAAGTTCGAGAAAATCTATTAATTGAAGAAGGTACTCGAGTAAAATCAGAACAAATAGACAGACAAAGAAATGCCCTTATGAATGGTATGTATCCTCTTCTGGCCGAAGGATTACCTAAGGCTACTCCGGAGATACCAAAAGACTTGCCACCCCCATTGTTTCCGATAAAAGTACATCCCAAAGGGCATCCCAGAACCGCAGAAGATGTTTTTCTTTCCTCTTATTTAGACGACGCAGCTCCCGAGTATGCTAATACTGCGCCACACAGACCGCCTGTCGAGGGGGTTCAACGCCAAGACCCTCCTCCGTCTGTACCTCCGCAACAGCAAACTCCGACACAAGTTCCGGCAAGCACATCTGTTTCTACATCTGTATCCACACCTATGGTTGCTATATCACGTTCAACGAATCCTTTCACATCCAGCACCCCAGGTGGTGCTACGGGAGGTACAGCAAACATTTTTTCCACGCCACCCAGAGTGAATAAACTTTCCTTTCAAGAATTAGCCCACCAACGTACGCCCAAACTAGTAACTCCCGACATGCTTAAGGAACTCCTAATAGATTGTAGATATGACCCTGTGCCCGGAAAAGGGGACGAAATGCTGCTGGCATCATTACGTATCCGACGAGCTGCAATATATTTAGGGAGACTACCAGGAATGACTACACATTTAGAAAATATATATCACTTTGTCCAGTCAGGACGAGATTCTGAAAGTATTAATAGAGCCTTGGAGTACCAGAAAGTGGAGATACAGGGGGAACTGTTACGTTTCCTCATAAACTGTGTGATCAGAAATCAAGACCGACCAGGGGTAAATCCGGAAGAAATGCAAATTCTTACCACGGAGTCGGAATATATCAGAGGGGAGACATGATAAACGATCATGTATAGTAGCTATGTGCCGAAAGATCCGCAAAGAAGTAGAACGAATACACGAAGAAAGATTAGCAGTAGACGAGCCTGAACAAACCGAGGAGGAGGAAGAATTAGAACTGCCCACAGGACAGTTAGAAACCATGGCCTATGTAGGTAGAGGAAGATCTTGCAATAATACTAGATGTTTCACTGATCCGATACGTCCGATACGTCCAGATAATAGCAGAAATTTCCAAACCCCTATAATAAATATAAGGTCCCCCGAACATTCGTTCCAAGCCGCTGACAAATTACTCCGAGAACGAAGGGGTTATCATATACTCGATTCTATGGACGAACAAGAATTAGCCAGGTCAGCCGTTCATTGGGTTGATAGTCCCGGAAAACATAGTGATGATACATTAGCGCACACGTTTTTGAACCTCACCCCAGATGAACAGCGTTTAGCTGGTATCAATATGGTTCAACAACTACTTATATTATATAAAAGCCAACACTCCGATCCTGGTCCATTACCTGATATATTGACTGAATTACTCACGAATAAATGGAGAGGTTCAGGTACTGAGTTAATTAGAGAAATACTAGAATCCAGAAAGCAGTACATTCTTTTTGTATGTCCCGAACATGTCTCACTGCCCATCAAGGAAAGAACGACGTATTACATGGATAGACAGAATCCCTTACGCGAAGTGCACCCGATAAAAGGTGATGACAATCAGTTTAAACGTGTGTTTGTATACACACCCATATCTAAAATAGAACTATTAGAAATGAAGAAAGTGGTACCCAGTCATAACAAAGACCCAGCGGGTTTCCACCGTGAAATTAAAGACATGTTGCTCATGGGAGAGTATACCTATCCCGACATTATGACAATATTGAAGGTATTAATGCCTGCGGGCATTTACGAAAAACTCAAGGAAAAGGATTGGGAGGTGGGAGACCAAAAGATAGATTGGACAGCATTAGAAAACGAAGAAAAGGCTCGAGGTCCAGGTTCAGGGCTTGGGGAAAAGACCAAAACACTACCAGGTTTACTAGTACAGGTACTGCCACGTTTATTAACTACGAAAAAGGAAGACTGGGGTGCAATCTCAGCCTGTAAACAAAAGCACGATGAGGACACTAGTGATTTCTATGCCCGATTCGAAAAATGTTTTGGTATAAATAGTGGAATAAAAGCAAGTAGCGAATCGTATCCACATCTGTTTGTGACAAAATTAGTTGAAAATTCCTTGCCCCAAGTTAAGAATAGAGTATTGAAATTCGAGAGCACATGGCAAGGTAACACTCCGTCACAAATGTTACAAATGCTACAGTACCATCACAATAGAATTAGAGAGGAACAAGAACATGAACAAAGACGCATGAAGGACACGAAAATGAAAATGCTAGTTTCCCAGACAGTTCCAGCTGACGGTCATAAAAAGGGTATGACACAGTCCAGTGTTTCAACAGGTCCTGTAAAAGGGACATGCAACTATTGTAAACAGCCAGGTCATTATGTACACGATTGTCCAGTTTTAAAACATAATATCGCCATAGGTAATACAAAAGAAAGACCACGGCCCCTTAGACAGGATCAGAACCAACAAGGAGCTCCGCAGCATGCACAGTCCATGCCAGCTCCGCAACAATCTATGACAGCTCCACCATCGCAGCCTATTGCTGCCACACAGACAACGACACAACAGATGTACCAGACCGCACAGTATGACTATCCTGATTATCAACGATACTCATGAAACAGCCTAGAGAGGGAAGTTGGCTTACCCCTTATCGAGGTCCCTGTAGATCAAGAAGGACCTTATGTACACAGTGAACTATTAGGCCAAGATAGAAAATTTTTACTTGATACAGGGGCAAGCCGAACAACCATAAAACGTAGTGAAGTTCCAGGGGCACCCCTCTCAGGCTCACAGAATATTTCCCTTGGCTTTTCAGGAAAACCTATCATTAACGAGGTATCACAGCCTCTTCCCCTTACGATTGGTCCCTTGACACGAACTACAGATTTATTGCTTACTAAATCATGTCCAGAAAACCTGTTAGGTATAAAAACTTTGAAAGCTCTAGGAGCTATAATATGTTGTTCTCCGGAAGGAGTAAGATTGTTCTTACGTGATTTCAAAGGGCACTATGTGTCCCGAGACATGGATGACCGACTGCAGACTTTACCCACACATTTATGGGCACAAGGCCCTACAGATGTTGGTTGCATGAACATTACACCATATCGAGTCACACTAAAGGCAGGAGTGGTACTACCACGAATGCGACAATACAAGTTACCCCCAGATGCTGTAGTGGCTTTACTGCAAATCATTGACGAGCTTATTACCCAAGGAGTGGTTGTGGAAACAGAATCCAATGTATGTAATTCACCGATAATTCCGATTCTTAAACGAACTGATCCAAAAGCCCGCCAGTATATCGATTGGTTATTGATCTGCGCGAATTAAATAAATGTATTGTACCACAATACCCCGTAGTCCCAGACATTTCTTCATTACTGACAGCCATTGATTCCGAAGCAACATTCTTTACTGTAATTGATCTCAAGAATGCCTTTTTCAGCGTCCCAATAGATCCGGAAAGCCAATACTTGTTCGGATTTAGTTTAAATGGACGAAGCTTTAAATTCACACGCGCACCTCAAGGATTCACAGAAAGCCCCAGCATCTATAGCCAAGCACTGAAACGAGAACTTGACAGTATACACATGCCAGTCAACACTGCCCTGCTTCAATATGTCGACGATCTGTTGATCACCGCTAGAAGCGAACCTGAATGTGAAAAAGCCTCACTGACGGTTTTACAATTCTTGGCCGAAAAGGGGCACAAGGTGTCCCCTTCTAAGCTGCAATTCTGTGTCCAGCGAGTTGTTTACCTTGGTCACTCGCTGTCCAAGGAGGGAAGGCAGCTTACACCCGATCGCATCCAGTTAATTGCCAACATGCCAATACCCAAGACACAAAAGGAGGTGCGGGCTTTTATAGGCCTCACTTCATATTGTAGGCAGTGGATCCCTCAGTATGCATTTCTAGCAAAACCACTCATTCAGTTGACAACACAGGAGGCAGCCACATCGACTGTTCTCCCTTGGACTCAGGAACATACACAAGCTTTTGAAAGCCTAAAGAAAGCTTTATGTCAAGCACCCGTTTTAGCAACACCATGTTATAATAAACAGTTTACACTCTTTGTTACAGAACGCGAAGGTACTGCTTTGTCAGTACTCACACAGGAACAAGCAGGATCACACAAACCATGTGCTTATTTTTCTAGTACATTAGATCCCGTAGCTCAGGCTCTGCCTGCGTGCCTGAAATCAGTGGCAGCGACAGCTTTAGCAATCCGACAAAGCGATGCCATAGTGTTAGGACACCAATTGACGGTACAAGTACCACATGCAGTAGAGGTTCTCTTGAACCGCACACAAACACAACACTTGACTATAGCAAGACTCACTGGTTACGAATTAACATTGTTTCAGCCACACATAGAAATCAGACGTTGTAGTACATTGAATCCTGCCACACTGTTACCAGTAAACGGAACAGACCCACTAGCACATGATTGTATTGAAGTTATTACTATCACGACGAAACCCAGACAAGACTTGACAGACGTCCCATTGTCAGACCCAGACCTGACGTTGTATGTAGATGGTTCATGTATGAGAACAAGTACAGGAGAGTTAGTAGCCGCTTACGCAGTCACAACAGACACTGAAATCATTGAAACAAATTGCATAAATATCTTGTCAGCTCAAGCAGCAGAGCTCATCGCTCTGACACAAGCCTGTATTCAAGCCACAAATAAAAAAGTCAACATATACACGGATTCACGTTATGCATTCGGAGTTGTACATGACTTCGGCGTGCTGTGGCGAGAGAGAGGTTATTTAACTTCTCACGGTGCCCACATTCAGCACGGACCCCTCATTCATGCCTTATTAGATGCAATACATCTACCCACTGCAATATCAATTATGAAATGTAAAGCTCATACGAAAGTTACTGATATCATTTCCCAAGGCAATGATCTAGCTGACAGAACAGCTAAACAGACTGCTCAAACTCACACATCTGACATGACAAAGACAATAGTTCCGACACCAACACATTGCATGATGGTTAAAGATCCCGCTCTTGACGCAATTGACATACAGACACATGCTACACCAGATGAAATAAAGAAATGGACTGAATTAGGAGGGATCCAAACGGATCAAGGATGGATGACGAAGGAAAAATCTGTGTGGTTCCTTCCTGATTCAATGGTCCAAGTTATCATTAATACTGTACATAGTCCAGCGCACCTAGGAGAAAAAGCTATGCTAGACAGCATTCAACACATTTGGTTCAACAAACATTTACGAGCAGCAGCCAAACAAAAGGTCCGTACCTGTATGATCTGCTGTCAGTTTAACCCAGGTAAAAGCATTCCCGTAGAACAGGGTGGATTTCAACCTCCTGATCACCCTTTTGAAGTCCTCCAGATGGATTATATCCAGATGGAACGATGTCGAGGATTCAAATATGTTCTCGTAGTTGTCTGTGCTCTTTCCCGTTGGACAGAGGCATACCCGGTTTCAGATTACACTGCCCCGACTACGGCCAAACAGTTGGTTCGAGAATTCTTCCCACGGTACGGTTTACCACGTGTTGTCTACTCAGATAACGGCCAGCCGTTCTCATCCGAACTAATGAAACACGTTTCACTTTTGTTAGGCTATCAGTGGAGATTTCACTGTGTCCGACACCCCGAGGCCGCAGGCCTCGTGGAACGACATAATCAAACCCTGAAAATTAGATTGTCCAAAATATGTAGAGAGAAAGGTGTCGACTGGGTAGTAGCCTTACCAGTTGCACTCTTTTACATGAGAATGGTAGCGCACTCTCGAACAGGGCTATCCCCTTATGAGGTGATCTTCGGTAGACCACCAAATATGTGGGGGACGCCTATACCACGCAAAATAACTGATGTTGACTGTAATATGCTGACAGATTACCTGGCTTCCTTGATGTCTGCACTACAATCTTGTCGTTCACAGGTAGCTGCAGCTTTTCCCGACAACACCGAGGTGAAACCCCATGACGTAATTCCCGGGGACTTGGTGTTAGTGAGGAACTTTGACCGGAAATCTCAGCTGGATCCTAGGTGGAAATCGCCTCAACTCGTACTGTTAACCACGAGGACAGCCGTGAAGATCGAAGGTCGCAAAGGCTGGATACATTCAAGTCATATCAAGAAATTTCATGGACTACCGTCCGATGTAAACGACACACCTCGCGTGTCTTCACCGATTGACTCAAAGCTTCCTTTGGTTGAACTGAATGACAAGGAACAATATAGACTAAAATTGAGGTCTAACAAGTCAGACAATTTGATTGTTTAAGTCCTCTCCAAGGTGAATCGGTCGAATTTGTCTCTGACATGTATCCCTTAGACCTGAATAGAGAAAGAAACGGAAAGATGAAGTTGAAACAACATGCGTACTGTAAATCACTGCGTAGTCATTGCACAGTGACGTTATTAATTTTGTTTTTCTTAAGTCTTTTAATAATCGCTGCAAGTATATTGTTGCACATATATTATCCTATCTCTAAACATGTTTACAATGTTACTGCTGAACATTCTTTTAGTGAATTACCCCCGCATGAGTTGTCCTATAGATTTGCGCTGCGCAATAACACTTTTATTAGTATGTTACATCATTCCCATCAGGTTAGCAATGCTACAAATTGTTGGATATGTGGCCGACTCCCTCCCTATCAGAACTATAAGGGAATTCTGCCTCTCTTTCCATATCCGTTCACACACAATGGCTCCTGTGGAGCATGGTTTAGTTTAATTAATTCCCTCGATTCAAACTCAGTAACTTATCAAGACAACTGGGTATGGGGAAACCTGAACTTAGTTTTGCTTAAAGTCTGCTACCCTAACAAGGAGGGACTTCCCAAAAGAACAGGAACTGATCTAGAAAATGAGGTATATGGATTAGGGAATTTCACGCTTAATCTCATGATCCTGAATGTTGAATCTGAAGCTGCACCAATTTTGCCCGCTATGTCAGTATTTCCAGTTAAAGGTGAATTGTGTATAAAAAAGAATGGCTCCATACACATGGGCCATAGTAAATGCACCACTGTAATAGAATTCAGTGATCAAGGCAAATCTACATTTAGAGCTTCTCGCCATTCCTACTTCATATGTGGTCAGACTGCATATATACGTTTGCCTCTAGATTGGGATGGTACCTGTTACATCGGATTCCTTTTGCCACCTGTTTTCCTAGCTCCTCCTGATTATCATAGAAATACTCATCTAGTACACAATAGAGAACGGAGAGATCTCCCAATCGTCGATTACACTGAAACAGCATGGGAAAAATACACAGATTTCAATAAAGGTCTCTTTCCCTATATAGGTACAGTTACCAATAGTAAACTGATACGTAGATTAACCAGAACCCTTGAAGCAGTAGTGAACGAAACTATTTCCGCCTTAGGCAATTTAACAGAAGAGCAGTCTGCTATGCGGATTGTTGTGCTTCAAAATCGTCTTGTCCTTGACGTCATTCTGGCCGATAGGGGCGGAGCTTGTAGGGTCATCGGATCAAGTTGTTGCATTTTCATACCAGAAAATTCGCCATCTGTATATAAAGCCATAACTCGTCTTCATAAGATTGTAAGCCAGATACACCAGAATCCAGGCACTTGGACTTGGTCCGGTTGGTTTTGGAGTGTATTATCTACCTTTGGATGGAGGGTCCTATCCTTCCTAGGTATTGGCTTTCTCATACTATTCAGTTGCTGCTTATGCCTACAATGTGGACCAGCGATTTGTGGTCTGTGTGCCACATCGTGTATTCCACCACCAAGATTTCATTCATCCCGGAAGAAGAAAGAAGAACAAATGATGCTATATGAACAGATCAACGGATTAATGAAGATTGATATCTCTTAAGGGCAAGTAGGGGACAAGGAGGGAATGTGGAAATATGGATTTTTATGGTCAGTTATGTCCCCTATCTTGGACCCCAACGGTTTCATGTATAAATCACAAGTACATGTATGTTTCCTCCAGTCCCAGTTATGAAGACGCAAACACATGTGCGTCCACCGTCAACATGTCCTCTTTCAGATCCGCCATGAATGGGCCGGATATTCTATTCCTATGTATGAAAGGCCACCGGCTTTATATGGTTCATTTATCCCATTTTACAGTCCAGGCGAGTAGGCCCTGATTCTGCCATTAAGCCTTTTCCTGCCTTCTGCCTCTGAAAGCTCCAGTCTGAGCTCGCATCTGTATCCATGAACTTTGTCCTACTCCCTGCGCGGCTAACGGTGCCTGACTCGACCTGTCTGCTTGCCAAAAACTGTATTTCACCTTCAAGATTATCTGCTCTGCTCCGCTCCCCACCCAATGCATTCCTGTCTAGTAGTTTAAGTAAACATTCTTCCAGCTACCGAGCAAAAGGCCCGGCTTCTCTGTCTTTATGCAAGTAATTCATAGCCCTGTTACTATGGAAGATTTCTGCCCTCGCATCTAGTGTAGACACTTAGACGCTTGTACACGCACTAACAGTCAGTATAGTCAGTATAGAATAAGATTCTATCCTAAGAGACCTCTCTTTTTGGATAACACAGTTCTTTAAACATAGGATGTTAGATATGATTTGGGATTAGGTTGACATAACCCCAGACTTCTGTCTCCACATGTAGAGCTAAATGTCAAGTCCCCTTCACCCCCTAGTTGCACGTCTATCACACGTCATGCTGCTGCGCGCGCATCTCTGCCAAGTATTTCTGCTGACATTGCGAAATTCTTTCATGAAACCACCCTATTGTGACATCATACCTGATGACGTTCTTTAAGTTACGCCCAGTTACACCTATTTTAGTTACGCATGTATGTTTTTATCTTTGTTATCAACTGTTACGCCTCCTGCATCTGTTTCACTGTAATGCCTATTGTATAAAAATGATTGCTTGTCAATAAAGTATGGTCCTTCACTTCCTGAACCTTCGTGGTGATGGAATATGGAGTCCATCAATTCGAATTGATTTTGGAATAAAGCCCGTTCCGAACCTCTAATACCACGGATTCTGCCTCTTATTTTACTGAGCTATTATTATAGATTTTCCGCATCAAATTAAGTTCCGGTAATTAAATTATTTACCACAGGTGGATATGTTAGTTATTTGGATTGAGAAGTGTTGGGAAGGGGTAGGAAAGGGAAAAAGGTTTGCATTTATATAGCGCTGGTAACCCTGATGGGGTGTTGAAACGCTTCATTGGAGAGTAGCACGCTACTCGAACCCATAAAGGATTAGTGGTGAACTAGTATAGTGGAATATGGAAATTGAGAAGTGAACATGTTAGCGATATAGTTACTGGTGGATTATATCAACATGTCTTTGTGTTAATTATTCAGTTCTTATAATGTACTAGCCAACCAATGGGCATCCTTTAAATTTCATTACAAATTGATTTAGCGAAAACAAAGCTGTAAAGGTGCATCCAGTGGAATCAAGCGTATAAAGTGTTGAAGTGTTTCAGCCTGCACTGCACAGTTACTTTTCCTCCAGTCACACACACATAAGAGAAATCACCAGTACCCTTACACACAGGAAATGGCAGGAATAGATATTAAGGAATGCAGCGATTACCCGCATCATGAATGGCTTTGGATATTTTTCACATGATCCTATGTAGACTTCGTCCTGGTGAGGCCGAAAAACGAAAGCTGAAATGTGTTATTATGCATTACACACTGGGACACTGCAGATACCTGCTTGTGCATGGTATTTTAGATGCTGATATCTGTTAGGTAATGGTCTAGGATAGGAGCATTGCATACTGTTGCATTTAGAATAAAACTGGCCTTGGGAAGGTAGGTGCTTATGAATCGTGAACATTCACTCGGTGATAATGCCTTACACACTAGTGAATCATGCTTCACTTCGGAGTTATATTGCTGTTGAAACAATGGCATCGATCTGGGGCTTCAACCTGCCTGGATTCCACAGTTTATTTAAGAGTTTCGTAACGTGCTATGTGCAACCTTTTAGGTACTTCAGAGAGCTGACAAGCATTACATTAGAGATATTCAGAGAGGAAGAAATAGAATGTCAGAATCCCATCGGAAGGTTTCGAAACAATGCCTGAAAAAGTTAGTGATGAAACGACCGAGGGGACAATGTGAAGGGATCTGTAGCTCGTGTTACAAGGGTTGCCTAGCATGGTCAGGGAATACTCAGGATGGTATGAGAGAGGGTTGTATGGATGTGAACACTAAATACCAAGTGGATAGGAAAGAGGATGGTTCGTATGGCACTTGGACAGTAAGGAGTAAAGGGACAGGAGGCGACACTGGAAGAAGGAAAGATGGGTCGGCGAGGTAAGACTGGAAAGTGAAAATACAGAAGTGAGCGCAGGCATGGGAATAAAACTACTGATGTGAGAGCAGAGTGTGAGAAACAGATGTTTGGGCATAGATTGGGGGTTAGAAATTAGAATTAGAGTGTGGGGATATTTCTGAGACACTACGGAGACACAGGCGCGAGCTCATGGGCGTAGGAAGTGTGGGGGACGCGGGGGATATATCCCCCCCAGATTTTGGAGTGGGGGGGACACGGGGGACAAGGGTGGGGGGGACGAGGGGACAAAGGAATTTCCCCTCTCCCTTCTGTTATCGCAGGGCCATTAGCACGCGAAAGCGCTACCTAATGGCCCTGCACTTGACCTGCCTGGCGTCAGAGGCCACCCGCCCTCTGCCTTTTGTTATGCTGCAGGAAGGCTCAGCCGTTCTGGGAAGGGCAGAGAACGGAGAAAAAATAAACGCTGTCTCTTCCTTCATGGCAAGGACCGTGTCCACTACTCCTGATCTGCCTCTGGCGGCTGCCCTCCTCTCTTTATTCCTCCATCTCTTTCTGTCTCTGTCTCGCTCCTGCTTACGTGCTGATTTCAAGAGGCAGCTCTTAAGGTACTCTCTCTTGCCTCTCCTTTTCTTTATTTGTTCCCCTGTGAAATTGATCCAAAAAAGGCTGAACACTTTGGCTGTAAATGTCCTCATTTTCTGACCGTTTTCTATTGAAAAGAAAAACCTCGGAATGGAGAGGAAAAAATAGTTAAATACCTAAATAAAGCAATACAGAGTGGACAGCAGACAGGCCAGACTGTTATTTACACCCACACACATTAGCGCCACTTTACAGAGTTTGCCAGTGAAAGCGCTACTTTATTTTTTTCTTCTTTCTTTGAACATTGTTTTCCCAGGGTGGGTAAGTGCGCGGGACTGCAATACCTGGTTGATGGGTAGAGTGGAAACGTTTAATATGATCGTTTTCAACTTTTTAATTATTTTAGCTCATAAAATGCGGCTCTGTGTTTGGGGGTGTGGTCTTTTTTAAACCAAACTGCATACATTTTGAAAGGATATAAGCAATGGACATTGAAAGGGGTCCCTTCCTGGTCCTGTAGCCATGTCTTGAACTTTTCAGGCAAAATCACTTACTGATTTCTGAATAATGAGTTTAAAACCGTTAAGGTAACCATGTTTTTTTCTGATTACAGTTCACATGCTTTGCTTATTCTTGCATTCCCTATGAGTGTTTGCTTTTTCCAGGGTGTTATTCATTTTTTTTCAGGCAGCATTTTACTGTTGTCTAGTGCATAATTTGAATTTAGTCGCAGCACAATTGAGTTGTGCTGAAGGCAGTGCGAGTTTCTCTCAGTGGGGCAGTATGGTGTTCAGTGTGGGAGAGAATGTGGCACTCTGGCCAGAGCTGCTGAATTTGGAACTGGAGAACCATGTTCAGACCTTCATGACCAGTTCACCATACCACACTCCTGACAGAGCTTATTCCGATGCTACACCTTAGAAGGCCCGATAGACCTTAGAAGCCCAGGTGTCTTAGCACCCGCAGGTGGACCTGTCCACCACAATCCATACTGCAGTTCACTTCCAGTCTTACGGGCAGGCATATGAAGAAGCACATCCTAGATCGACAGTGAATCTGTCACTGAGGTCACAAGACCCTTGAGGCCAGTTCACCTCACCCATTGGCCTTTTTCCAGCACTAGCAGTGCAACTTGCCAGGGGTTGGCAATGTAGGATTTGCATGCACACCAAACTTAGGAGGTGATTATAATGGCAGTGGGACCGCCACGTCACCCAGTCGGTGGCGGTCCCACCGCCATTGGTGACTGCATCACAGCCCACCATATTACAATGGCGGGTGGTTACCTGGCGGTCGGAAAGACCAACCACCACGCACCCGACGGGCTTCTTGAGCCCGCCGGTGTGGTGGAGGGGCTCGTTGTTCCTACAATGCTGGTGGTGCCTACCATGCACCGCAGCAGGGATTACGATGTCCCTTACCCGCCAGCTTATCAATGGCGGTTCACCTGCCATGGAAATGCTGGCGAAAGGGACATTGGGGGCCCGTAGCAGGCCCCTTTACCCCTGGCCCTCAGACATGGGTCCTGGGGGGCATCTATGATGCCCCACAACATATCACTGCACCATGTGGCAGGCACCGATATATTTAACATGTTCCTTTTTTTTTTTTACTTTGCGGCGGATGATGCAGCCAGCAGCACCTGCTGCAATGTAAAAGATAGGCACTGCGAACACCGTAGTGGCAGTCGCATTGTAATGCCTATCGTGGGGCCTCCACCTTGAAGGCCAGCGGTCCCATTCCCCGATTCGATGGCGGTGGTACTGAAGTCCGCCTGCCATCGTAGTCAGCCCCTAAGTTTGCATTTTATGAATATGATTCAGCGGGAAATAAATTGATGTTTGCAATTTAATTGACTTTGGTTGGCCTCTTATCTATGAGATTTCCCTGTTGAATGTGCCTTTACATTATACATTTTTGGTTGTATGAATTGATTGCATACTACACTCTCCTACAGGTATTAATTTGAGTGTCATTAGGAGTGTCTGGGACCAATTGATTTCTTAGGAATTGTTTTCTTTACTAACCTTTGCAAAGGGCCCTAAACTTCACAGCAACACAAGTCACATTTCTTTTAGTAATTTGGGATCCGTTTGAGCTACAAAATTGTTTTGGAGGAAATCGTTAGATTATGCAGCAGATGATGTATTATGTGGCAAATATGATACAGCCATAGTTAAGTGGAAAACATTTTTCCACTTAATTTTGCCCCAACATTGTAGTTGATCAATTTGTAAGTTCCCCAAACCCAAAATTCGAGTTTGGGCACAATTTGCATTTTAAAAGCAGCCCTATAACACAGGGCTACTTTTAAACTGACCTCAGGCTTCAGCAGTGCACACATGCAAGCGCAGAAAGGGCTGCTGGCCTCTAAACTGCCATGCCTTATTATATTCTAGGGACTTAAAAGAAGTTCTAATCCCCCTGCCCTATTATGTACTAGGGCCTTATAGGAGACGTCATGCCAATCATAGGGGTACCCTAACCCATAGTGCACCCTAGTGTATGTAGGTGTTTTCACTGTATTTTTAAGTGCCTCTTTCAGAATAGCACTGGCTGTTTAGGCAGAGGCCAGGGTCAGTCAGTCAGGTACCACCAGTACCAGTCAGCAAAAAGTTGGGGAGTGCCCAGGGCAGCTTTGCAACACTAGAGAAACACAAACTCAGAATGTAAAACATAACACCATGGTTGGGGGGTTCTCTTCAATAATCAGAATTGATTTCTATCCTAATGAACCCATTTTCCAACATTAGGATAGGGAAAGACTGGGGAAAAATCATAACGTTCTAATCTATACATTGAAGTTTTTATGCAGCTCTTTGATGACGGTTAATAGCTCACTGTTCAATGTTAGGATTTTAACTTATAAACTTCAAATACCAAAAGAATATCCCAGACAAAAGCCGTAACTCACTGACCTATTGAATTAAAACTTTCACTAGACAAGCCTTCGATCTCTCTCAAAAAAAGAACATTAATCACCAAAGTTATCTTCACATTTTTATTGTTGCCTGAAAATTGCTGGAGACCAGGAATGCAGCAGCAGGTACTTTTCAAACCCTAATGCACTTGCAAACACGACGCCCCCACCCTAAGTCAGCGGCCTTTGTTTGCTTTGTGCATTAAGATGCAAGATTCATATATATGTATTTTTTAAACATTTGGTCTCATTACTATATGAATGTAAATAACAATAAAGCATACATGCAAACTGTGACTACATGCCTGCTTTTCTCAATATTTCACTTCTAAAGTATGCGATTGTATTTAACGGGCAGCGATTTGTATAGGGTCACTGGAAAGTGCACAAGGTTGTCCCTGTCCCCCCCAGAATTTTAGTGTCTCCTACGCCCCTGCGCGAGCTAACAAAAAGGGCATGCAGGAGATAACTCCATTGCCCGCTTACCTTCTTCCCGCTGCCAGCGGTGCACGGTGAAGTCAGTCCCGCCGTCCGCCTCCTGGAGGGCTCGGCACACCTCGGCCTGGGTATCCAGGATCAACAACTCCATTCGAGTCTTCATGTCCCGAGGGGCGCTAAGAAGGGTGTTCAGAGGGGACACCGGCGGAGCCATGAAACCAGACATGCGCTCGAGCAGCCTCTCCTCCTCTCCAGGACTCTCCAGTCGGGCCATATGTGCTCGTCGCAGCCCGCCTCCTAACAGTGCACCCCCGAGCAAAAAGGCTGCCCCTGTCAGGACCCAGCAACCTCTGCCGGGTCCAGCACCGTCGATTCTTGACCCCTCCACAGTGCAGAGACCCCGCCGGGAAGACACCGGGGGTCGTACGGGCCAGCATCGGGAGGTGTGTACAGCAAACCAAGGGCCTCCACAGAGACTCCGGGAATAGAAGGGCTGCAGCGCCCTGGAGGCGCCCACCCGCAGGAGGCACATGACAAAAAGAGTACAGTCTTACCACCGCACGACAGGCAAGAACTACGCAGCTGGACTGAGCGAACCTGCTGTATGAACTGGGAGCTGTCAAAGTGGAAGAAGCGTGGACTGCTGGCTGTGCTACAGTGCGCACCTACAACGGCGCATGCGGTACTGCACGTCGTCCTGTTCGGCAGTCATCTTCGAATCAGGCAAATCCAACGTTCAGAAACCAAATGAAAGAGATTGAGACTTTAAAGTGAACTTCCGCCTGACCCAATAACAACTGTAGTTCAGTGACCACCACGGAAGTGCTGCTGGAACTCTGTACTTTACCCACTAAATATCTCACGGTAAATGAGCCTTTGTAATAAACTTAAACCCTAGCGACTACGCAAGTGGCTTTGACAGTATTCAAATATTTATTTTGCCCGCGAGCACGAAGCGTCTGCTTTTCAGCCTCAGTAATGACCAAGTGGCGGGCCAGTCCGTTTCAAGCCAACTGTAATAGAGAGTGTATTATGACGTTAACGGGTTATCATACAAGGACCGCCGTTCCGAAAATGACGTTATCTAGCATATGCGCAAAATAATTTTTGATTCTGTTAAGAACACAAGACGAGGATTGTGCTTTCTCCATCATTGCTATTCCAAACAGCAATCCATCAAACAAGCATTAGTAAGGTATTATTGTATCATCGGTAGCTCCCGGCCAGCGACGGATGCCTGGTGTGATACTTTATCTAATTTCTTTTTGGATAAAATTCGAGGGATTGAAGATAGTTTCATATTGCCTTCATCCAATCCCTGGTCATCCATTTCCGATTCTATCTCCCCTAGTCACTCTCTGGCTAATTTTTCCCCGTCGACTTGTCTTGTACTTTGAGGATTTTGAAGGGACTGAAATCTGGTTCACCTGTTGACCCCTGCCCTGCAAGACTATTGGCGTCAGTAGCGGAGGTTGTCAACTTTGAGGTTAATGGTATTATTAATCGTTCCTTGCTGGATGCTTGTGTCCCTAGTGTTTGGAAGCAGGCAAAAATTCTTCCCCTATTGAAAAAACCTGCCCTCAATCCCTTGATTCCTGGGAATTATAGGCCCATTTCTCTTCTTCCTAGCCTTGCCAAGGTTTGTGAGAAGGTAGTGAACAGACAACTGACTGAGTTTGTGGAGAGAGAGGAGATCTTGCATCCAGCCCAGTCGGGCTTTCGTTCCTCTTACAGTACCAATGGGGCGTTGGTAGAAGTGACTGAGGCGATTCAAGAATGCCTTGATGCCGGCGGGAGAGCAGCCTTAGTGCTGCTCGACCTGTCGGCTGCATTTGATACGATTCCCCATTCTTTCTTGCTTGACCGACTTGCAGAGATTGGCGTCTCTGGATCAGCCTGGGGTTGGATTAAGTCCTTTTTGGAGGGCCGGGTTCAGCAAGTCTGGCTTCCTCCAGCTGCATCTTCATCTCGGTCGGTCTCCACTGGGGTGCCACAGGGATCATCCCATAGCCCCCTTTTGTTTAACATCTATCTTACTCCTCTAGTCACATTGGCGGAGGATTTGGGGGCTAAGGTGATCGCATATGCCGATGACACCCAGCTACTATTTACCTGGAATAAAAATGAGGAAGCCGTGGCCTCTGTTCAGTTCTGCCTGTCTTCTGCATTCAAGTGGCTTGCGAATGCCCAATTAAAATGCAATGAAGATACTTTTGTACGGTAATTTCTCCCCTGGTTTTAAAGATACGATTTGGCCATCTTAGTCCCCGCCTCCATCGTCCAGCAGCTGCGTTGCTAAGAACCTCGGAGTGTGGTTTGAAAATAATCTCTCTTTTACAACTCAAGTAAAGAGACTCGCGGGATGCTGTTTTGGCCTCCTTAGAGTCCTGAGAAGATTTCTACCACTCCTTCCTCAGATGGCGAAAGAGTCAGTGGTCCGTGTGCTCATTCTCTCCCGCCTGGACTATGCCAATGCGCTGTATGTGGGGATCCCGGCATATTCTGTTAATAAACTTCAAGTGGTGCAGAATGCGGCTGCTTCTTTTTTGGGAGAAATTCCCTTAAGGAATAGCATGCAAGGTTATCTACGCTCTCTCCACTGGCTTCCTATGATGGCTCGGGTGAAGTTTAAATCTCTCACTATTGCCCATCGTGGTCTACACGGCCTGGGGCCACTCTATCTGCAGAAACGGTTCTCCTTTTATGTCCCAGGGAGGCTATTGCGTTCCTCCGCTCTCAGGTTGGCAAAGGTTCCCCGCTTCTGCCGGCATCGACTAGGTGGTGGTTCCCTCGCCGTTCTGGCGACCCAGGCTTGGAATGCCCTACCGCTGGCGCTTCGCAGTGTTGAAGATCCGGTGGTTTTTAAAAAGTTGTTAAAAACTTATCTTTTTCTCTGAGTTTTGGTTATGCTCTCAGTTTCTCTATGCTCACGCCGGGACACTCCTTGGAGTAGCTGTGCGCGTTAGAAGACTAATTAACATAACATAACAGTATTGTATTTGTAGGAAGGTGGAATCTGACTATATGGTTGCCCCCAACTTTTTGCCTGGTATTTGGATGGTTTTTGACTAGTCTGGCTGGGATCCTGCTATCCAGGACCCAGGCCTATCTGCTTCCTCCCTAAAAATGATGTGAGTACCCTAGGTACATTCCAATTGGATACTGAGGACACCCTACCAGCCCCTTGTAAATGGTACCCTAGGTACCCAGGGCATGGGTCCCTCAGAAGCCTACCAGGGGCTGCAGCACTTATTGTACCACCCTGGGACAGCCATACCAAATGACACCACCAGACCACTACTGTAGACTGGGTAAGGTGGTGCTTGCACCCCCTTACAGGGATACAGGTACCGTGTATCCCACCTATGTACAACACATGTATTCTCATTGGTCACCCCTCAAGCAGGCCTTGCTAATCCTACAAGGCAGGGTGCTGGGATATGTGTGAGGGGGGACCCCTACCTGAGTAGGGCCCCTCTGCAACCCTCGTAAAACAATTGCTGGGTTGTTTGAAGTGTAGCCATACCATACTCTTAACCGCATTATAAGTATATCGCAATAGCGTGATGACTTGAGAATGGCTACACAGAACCATATCGTGTTTGGTGTCAAACATGTAGGAATCATACCCCCAGTCCAGTCATGGGCATGAGGGCATGATTCCCCCCTGCTAGAGGGGCGATATGGGAAAAGCGGCAGAATTTAGACACCAATTTAAAAGTGCACACGTATCACAAAATGGATGCTACTCGCCACCCACACGACTCTGGCAGCCTGTTGCTGGGGAAAATCCCAGCCTCGGCAGCTGGACAATAGGGATCCTGTTGCAGGGAGGTGCCTGCACCTTCCCAGACAGGCTACGTGGATTGGAACTGGGTGGGTGCACCATAGGATACCTTTCAGAGTTGCACGTGGGCTGCTACAGCGCCTACATTCTGCATACACCGCCTGGAACCGGTTCAGGGGCATCCTGCCCCTCGCCCACGCAGGTAACACACAAAGGTGAGAGGGTGTAGCCACCCTTTCCCGCCTCAACCACCATTGGTGGACACTGATCTGGACACTCCCCTAATCTTGTGGATAAAGGTGAATAACGTGTCCCCGGAGAATCAGATTCATCTTGGACTTCACAGACTTGACCTTCGACGAGCTGCTGCCCAGCTGACTGAAGAAATCTCCCTTGGGGTAAAGGAGTTACCCCCCTGCTTGGCAAGCACCTGAAACACTGCAAGTGACCCGGTTGGAACTTCGCTGCTCCTTCGGACATCGACGACTCCTCTCAACCTTGAGGTGGGTTTTCTAGCATCCCAGAGGCCAGTGAGCGTGCCCAGCAAGTCTGAGCACCGTGGACCGCGTGGGTGCCTAGATCCCCGATACCCCAGTACACCGGCCACCTCTTGCGTAGCACACGACCCTGACCAGTGGGGAAGTTGTGCTTTGGCCCAATATTGAGCCAACCTCTCAGCGGCAACTGTGCCAAAGATCAGCGCCCTAGCTCACTCCGGTGGCCCGTGGGCACCCTTTTACGCACTCCAAATTGCTGCCTTCCGCGGTCCCTTGTCTCTCGACTTGTGGGCCCTGGCGGAGGACAGTCCTTACTTTTAAGAGTTCCCCTGGTTGCTCCAGACCTGCTCTGCAGTCTCCTCGAAGGAGACCTCTCACAGACCTCGTGGGTCTGCACCAGTAGCTGATTTGTTCATCTTGCGTGGGTTGCGGTTGCCAAGGCTTAGTGGATCCAATCCGGACACTAACACCGCAGCGACCCTCATCCGTCGTGGGACAGTCCCCCTCCAGAAGCTGGCCTTCCTTGAAGCCTCCCGGAGCCCGTGGCTGCAGATCCAAACTACACTTTTCCACTTGAAGAACCCGACATTGAAGGGCTCTTTTCCTTGAGCTCCCTGGTCGCTGTGCCGTGACCCAGACTCTGTCCCCTCTGCTTTCAGGTTCTTCTCTAGAAGATCTACAACTTCAATCTTCACAGCATCATCGACGCTTTTGGCTAGCAGCAGTTTTGTACATTTTCCCATTGAAAATCAGCCCGCGACCCGACATCGAAAACGACCTATGCACCCGGCTTCCCTGGGGCAGTTAACAGTGGTACCTCGGTACTCCCGTGGTAGTGGGCTCCTCAAAAGCTTAACTCTATGTTTTTAACTTTGAACTCCTGCTAGAAGTGTCTTTAATCTGTTTAAATCAAACCGCGACATTCTCCATAGGCTTTAATAGAGATCCCGATAGCAGCTATTTCCACTGCACGCGCCTCCTGTGGGTCCCCTTCCTCATAACCTGGGGTGGATTCTTAAGGGGCCAGCGATCCTAAATGCCCTAGGCATTGTCTGTAGAATTGTTGTGGTTCTTATACCATTTTTTAAATATATGGTTTGGCCCCCCCTGGGGCCTGTGATTCCAGTGCTATTTATTGTATCTATAAATGCTTGTTTGAATTGTAACTTTACCTCTAGCCTCATAAAGAGACTTGTGGGATTCTGTTTAGAATAAATACATATATTTTATATATATACCTGTGTGGACTACTCTTTCATTTGGTCATTCAAGAGGTTATCTATGGTAAAACAATAAGCTTAACACTCCAAGACGTAGCCTGAAGGCTGCTCTCCACAGCTACCACTAGGATAGCTTTCTTTAAAGGTTGTCTTTTAAACCTATCACCTTAAGAGTCGAATTGGACTGGTGCAAGGTGGCCACTATAACTAGTGACCAGCATATGCCAGGCCAACTTCTCACATTGGTGTGCAGCGGTTGGATTCAAGCTTGCCATTGTTTTACCAGATAACAAATTGAATTTCTAAAGTGAAGCCACTTGGTACTAAAGGTACATATAAATTCAAGCTTAGAATATAATAAGTTCTACTGAACTTAGGAGTTGTGTGTAGAGGGTTTAGCACACCTTGACTACAACTCAAGAAAGGGTTCAGTAGGCCACACCTAGTGTAGGTAGATACACCAGTACCACTACACTAGAAATGTCTTTAAGTTCAGGTGCCCATAAGGCTCTGGAAGGACCCCAGAGGGTCCCAGTCGACAAATATGATCATCTCTCCTTTGCTGAGCTTAGGGAGATGTGCACCACTAGGCAATTTAAGACAAACAAAGGTGCCAATACTCAACGTCTCAGGGAAATCCTGCTCATAGCAGACTTTAAGCAGTCTATAATGTCTGATGGGGTAGACGGGTTGGGTGGGCAACCCCCAGAAGAGGACACCCCTGGGGTGGACTCTGATGAGGACCAGGAAGAGGAAGATGAACTTGACCTGGAAGGACAAAACCATTCACAACATGGAGGTGATGGCCCAAGAGGCACTCTCTCCATCCCTAAAGGGAGAATGGTGGATCCAAACAGAAGGAACAGATCCCCCTCAGTGGGGTCCAACCATTCTGAGAGATCCAAAGGGACCTCTGCCTCTTCCCAGAGAAGAGAATCCTCCCAAGAGAGGAAATGCAGACTGATCCAGTTTGAGCAGGCTAAACTACAGCTCAGGAGAGAACAGTTAGCATTGGACAGGGAATCCCTGGAGCGTCAGAAAGCTTCAAGAAAGTGGGGTCTAGAGACCCCTGGTGGCAGTAATACCCCTAGAGTTAGAGAGAATGCTCCTGACAGTAGGAACCTACATAAGATTGTGCCCCCCTATCAGTCAGGGGATGATATCCACAAATGGATCACTGCACTTGAGAGGGCCTGTAAAGTTCAGAGGGTCCCAGTAGAGCAGTGGGCAGCAATCGTATGGCTATCCTTTGCAGACAAAGGTAGAGACAAGCTCCTTTCTGTCAGAGAAGAGGATGCAGATGATTATTATATCTTGAGAGATGCTTTGATAGATGGGTTTGGCTTAACCACCGATCAATATAGATTAAAGTTCAGAGACACCCAGAAAGCACAGGATCAAGATTGGGTAGACTTTCTGGATTGTGCTACCAGGGCTCTGGAAGGTTGGTTGAATGGCAGTAAAGTAAATGATTACCAAGGATTGTATAATCTCATAATGAGGGAGCAGATTCTTAATAATTGTCAAAACCAACTCTTACACCAGTACCTGGTGGACTCTGATCTGACCTCTCCCCAAGAATTGGGTAAGAAGGCAGACAAATGGGTCAGAGCCAGGATTAGGCCCAAGAACCAAGGTGGTGACCAGAAGAAAGATTCCACAAAGCCCAAAGAGAAAGGTGGGGATAACAAAACAGAAAAATCCCCTGAAGGGCCCCAAAAATCCAGTTCTGGGGGTGGGTCCCAAAATCTTTCCTCTACCAATAAGAAACCATATTGCCATGTGTGTAAGCAACATGGCCACTGGAAAACTGACTCCAGTTGTCCAAAGAATGGCAATAAAGAAAATGTTCCTCCTATTGCAGCTCCAACACCTCCTGTTACTACTAGTAGTAATCCCCCAGGTGGTGGGAGTGCACCCAAAAATTTAGTTGGGCTTTCTTGGGGAACTCAGGTGGACTCTGGCCTAACCAGGTCCCCTACTCAAGCAACTCTAGTCTGTGATGGTGGCATGGGGTTTGCCAACTTTACCATGAGTCCCAGTATCTTGGGCAGGTACAGACAAGAGCCCATGATCAATGGTCAGAAGGCTGTGGCCTACAGAGGCTAGTGTCACCATGGTGACAAAGAGACTAGTGCCCATAGAACAGCTTTTACCTGAGTTTAGCTACCAGGTGACCAATATTGATGGAGTTAGGACAGATCATCCCATGGCAGTGGTAAATCTCAGCTGGGGAGGGGTCACTGGCCCAAAGAGAGTGGCAGTGTCCCCAACCTTGCCTGTAGATTGTCTACTGGGGAATGACCTGGAAATCTCAGCCTGGGCTGAGGTAGACCACAATGCCCATTTAAGAATGTTAGGCATCCCTGAGAGAGTGGATGGGACCCTGAGGGCCTCACCTCCACCCCTGGAGAAATTAAAGGGAGTGAAGCCTGAAACTATGGATCACTCTACCCAAACAGAGAGCATAGGGGAAGAGGAACAGTCCTCCCCCACCAGGCTAAAGGTAAGAGTCGGCTTTCTAAGGGAACTGATCCTGCCCCTTGTGAAGTAACTGCCCCAGAGGTGGCCAGGCCTTCCCTGGCCACAGCTCTGATGGCAGGGGATCCTTCCAAGGTGGTATCCAGTCTGGAGCAGGTATCCTGCCCCTCTCTACCCTGCCTCAGTCAGCCCAGGGCTGCAGAGGTCAGGGAGGTCAGTTGACCCTTAATGGGCCCCTGTCCAGAGGAACCCCCTCATCAGCAGATTAGGGACACCCAGCAGAGTAGTTCTAGCCAGGTGATCACTCCTCCACAAACTGAGGGATCCCCTTTATCCCTAGGTGCAGGTACCCCCCAGATGGACTTTGTGGGGCACAGGGAAACCTGGAGCATAGTTGCCCCAAACCATCCAGTGCCCTCCACCATTCCAACCAGAGGGACCCAACCCCCAGCTGTAGGCAGCCAGAGGTTGACCCTTAGGGCCAGATATGACACAGTCATGGACAGAAAGGTTTCCATGGTGACCAGTGACCTGAGGAGGTTGAGACCACCCCAGATAGGGCCTCACTTCCAGACTCAGACACCCCACCAGCCTGCTTCTGTACCAAAACCCAATACAGGTAATTTCCCTAGACTTTGGAGAAACTCTAAAACCCCTTGGGGTAGGATTTCCCAAGTGGACCATGAGACAGGGAGCAACCATGCTAGTGCAGGTTCTTCCTCATATGGCCACTCAGGAAATAAAGGCTTATCTGGACAAGGTTAGCCTTATCTCCTTTCGTTTGGGGGGGGGGGTTATGTAGGAAGGTGGAATCTGACTATATGGTTGCCCCCAACTTTTTGCCTGGTATTTGGATGGTTTTTGACTAGTCTGGCTGGGATCCTGCTATCCAGGACCACAGCCCATCTGCTTCCTCCCTAAAAAGGATATGAGTACCCTAGGTACATTCCAATTGGATACTGAGGACACCCTACCAGCCCCTTGTAAATGGTACCCTAGGTACCCAGGGCATGGGTCCCTCAGAGGCCTACCAAGGGCTTCAGCACTTACTGTGCCACCCTGGGACAGCCATACCAAATGACACCACCAGACCACTACTGTAGACTGGGTAAGGTGGTGCTTGCACCCCCTTACAGAGATACAGGTACCCTGTATCCCACCTATGTACAACACCTGTATTCTCATTTGGTCACCCCTCAAGCAGGCCTTGCTAATCCTACAAGACAGGGTGCTGGGATATCTGTGAGGGGGGACCCCTACCTGAGTATGGCCCCTCTGCAACCCACGTAAAACCATTGCTGGGTTGTTTGTAGTGTAGCCATACCATACTCTTAACCGCATTATAAGTATATCGCGATAGCGTGATAACTTGAGAATGTCTACACAGAACCATATCGTGTTTGATGTCAAACATGTAGGAATCATACCCCCAGTCCAGTCATGGGCATGAGGGCATGATTCCCCCCTGCTAGAGGGGCGATATGGGAAAAGTGGCAGAATTTAGACACCAATTTAAAAGTGCACACGTATCACAAAATGGATGCTACTCGCCACCCACACGACTCTGGCTGCCTGTTGCTGGGGAAAATCCCAGCCTCGGCAGCTGGACAATAGGGATCCTGTTGCAGGGAGGTGCCAGCACCTTCCCAGACAGGCTATGTGGATTGGAACTGGGTGGGTGCACCATAGGATACCTTTCAGAGTTGCACGTAGGCTGCTACAGCGCCTACATTCTGCATACACCGCCTGGAACCGGTTCAGGGGCATCCTGCCCCTCGCCCAGACGGGAAACACACAAAGGGGAGAGGGTGTAGCCACCCTTTCCCGCCTCAACTACCATTGGTGGACACTGATCTGGACACTCCCCTAATCTTGTGGATAAAGGTGAATAACGTGTCCCCGGAGAATCAGATTAATCTTGGAATTCACAGACTTGACCTTCGACGAGCTGCTGCCCAGCTGACTGAAGAAATCTCCCTTGGGGTAAAGGAGTTACCCCCCTGCTTGGCAGGCACCTGAAACACTGCAAGTGACCCGGTTGGAACTTCGCTGCTCCTTTGGACATCGACGACTCCTCTCAACCTTGAGGTGGGTTTCCTAGCATCCCAGAGGCCAGTGAGCGTGCCCAGCAAGTCTGAGCACCGTGGACCGCGTGGGTGCCGAGATCCCCGATACCCCAGGACACCGGCCACCTCTTGCGTAGCACACGACCTTGACCAGTGGGGAAGTTGTGCTTTGGCCCAATATTGAGCCAACCTCTCAGCAGCAACTGTGCCAAAGATCAGCGCCCTAGCTCACTCCGGTGGCCCGTGGGCACCCTTTTACGTACTCCAAATTGCTGCCTTCCGCGGTCCCTTGTCTCTCGACTTGTGGGCCCTGGCGGAGGACAATCCTTACTTTTAAGAGTTCCCCCGGTTGCTCCAGGCCTGCTCTACAGTCTCCTCGAAGGAGACCTCTCACAGACCTCGTGGGTCTGCACCAGTAGCTGATTTGTTCACCTTGCATGGGTTGCGGTTGCCAAGGCTTAGTGGATCCAATCCGGACACTAACACCGCAGCGACCCTCATCCATCGTGGGACAGTCGCCCTCCAGAAGCTGGCCTTCATTGAAGCCTCCCGGAGCCCGTGGCTGCAGATTCAAGCTACACCTTTTCCACTTGAAGCACCCGACATTGAAGGGCTCTTTTCCTTGAGCTCCTGGTCACTGTGCCGTGACCCAGACTCTGTCCCCTCTGCTTTCAGGTTCTTCTCTAGAAGATCTACAACTTCAATCTTCACGCTTTTGGCTAGCAGCAGTTTTGTACATTTTCCCATTGAAAATCAGCCCGCGACCCGACATCGAAAACGACCTATGCACCCAGCTTCCCTGGGGCAGGTAACAGTGGTACCTCGGTACTCCCGTGGTAGTGGGCTCCTCAAAAGCTTAACTCTAAGTTTTTAACTTTGAACTCCTGCTAGAAGTGTCTTTAATCTGTTTAAATCAAACCGCGGCATTCTCCATAGGCTTTAATAGAGATCCCGAATAGCAGCTATTTCCACTGCACGCGCCTCCCGTGGGTCCCCTTCCTCATAACCTGGGGTGGATTCTTAAGGGGCCAGCGATCCTAAATGCCCTAGGCATTGTCTGTAGAATTGTCGTGGTTCTTATACCATTTTTGAAATATATGGTTTGGTCCCCCCCTGGAGCCCTGTGATTCCAGTGCTATTTATTGTATCTATAAATGCTTGTTTGAATTGTAACTTTACCTCTAGCCTCATAAAGAGACTTGTGGGATTCTGTTTAGAATAAATACATATATTTTATATATATACCTGTGTGGACTACTCTTTCATTTGGTCATTCAAGAGGTTATCTATGGTAAAACAATAAGCTTAACACTCCTTCAAGACTTAGCCTGAAGGCTGCTCTCCACAGCTACCACTAGGATAGCTTTCTTTAAAGGTTGTCTTTTAAACCTATCACCTTAAGAGTCGAATTGGACTGGTGCAAGGTGGCCACTATAACTAGTGACCAGCATATGCCAGGCCAACTTCTCACAGTATTAATCATTGGAGAGGGTGTGGCTTAACTGCTGGGGTGGCCGATTTTGAAACTGGGTAACCAGGTTCGAGTCTGGTGAGAAGTTCAAACGTCCTGTGATTCTGGGACAATCACCTAACCCCTCCCAGCCTAAAATGAATGTGTCAGTCTGTAATGCGACTGTTGCTCATGTAAAGTGCTCAGATACCTGTGGCTCCAGTTTGCGTTATTTAAAACTGCAACAAAAAAACCCATTAGTTTTCACCTATGGGATTAATAATAAGAGGTGGAGGTAAGTGCTCTCTGTGTAGAGTGAGTGGTGCATGAATGAAGGTTGAAAAGTGTCTGAGTGCAGGGTAAAAGTGCCTCAAGGCATGGTGATTGATGTTTGTTTAGCACAAAATGTGATTTGTGTGAGTGTACAGGGTGAGAGATGGTACCCTGTACAAGGTAAGAGGTGTGCTAGTATAGGGTGAGCGGTATGTCAATAATGTAAGTGCATGGTGAGAGGTGTGGCTGGAGGGTGCGAGGTATGTCAATGCTGTGTGAGTGCAGTCAGCACTGTGTGAGTGGTTAATGAGTAATATCCAACTGCCAGCACAATGTGCGGGTGACTGCAGAGTAATTGGTGAGTGAGTGGTGTCAGAGTAGGTGAAAGGTATGTAAATATTGTGCAAAGTTACAAAATGAGGAAAATCCGTGCTATCTCCTAATATGCCGGAGACAGCTGTCTGCAAAGCAAATATCAGCAATGGCAACACATTTCATTTCTTTCAATTGCTCCTCGAGCTGGCACAGTTATTTTCTGTTAGAAAGCACAGGTCAAAAGGCGCCCTAAGTGCGGAGTGCTTTCGTTATGCCATAGTGCTCATGAATGACAGTACGGAACATTGTTAATGGTGTAGTGATTGTAAACAAAATGGACACTAACTTTCAATAAAAGAAGAAATAATCTCCTTATCTGTCTACATGCCACGTGTTACTTTTAATCTTCATGTAGGGGTTTCACTTCAAATCGATGTATGGAAATTGTTGAGTGCAGCAGGTGTGTCAGCGCCATGTATACGTTACGTCTTGCTGGTACATGTTCAGATGTCACTGTTCCTTGCTTGCCTCTCCACGGTGTGCAGGACAAAAGAAAATGACCTGACAAGCACTCTTGAAATGTATGCAGCCAGGGGTAGAATGATTAAGTAGACTAGCACAGTGCAAACGCTGTGCAAGGAAGATCATGTCACTGCTCCTTGCGTGCCTCTCCATTGTGTGCAGACGTTGGACCAAAAAAAAAAAAGCATTGGCAAAGCCAATAGGTCTAGGCCCGGTGTCTCCAACGAGTAGCTCAGGAGCTACTGGTAGTTCACCAGCCCCCTCAAAGTAGCTTTCAGGGGTGTAGCCAAGCATCTAATGCAGAGAATCTGTGTATTCTAAAGAAGACAATACTGCTAATCTCAAGACCCTTAGAGTGACAGCCAGGCGAACCAGTGATACGCCTCATGATAATCAGATACACACACTGCCAGTTTATGGGGTCTGTAAATTCACCATCTGTCTCCAGGTTCATTCTAGCTAAGTTCCAAGGAGATTGAACATGTGTAGGCCCTGCTCTATCAGTCACACACTGTGTGTGAAGCATGGGCCATGAAAGAAGAGTGACAGTAGTAGCCTGAGCAGTAGCTGGTACTGGCCCATTGAAGTGTCAGACGACAGGAGTCGGAGTGAATTTTTTATTTTATTTTGGTGCATGATCAGTCAAAGAGGGGAGAAGAACAGGGTATGGTTACACAGCTGACACCCCATCTGAGTGTGTATTGGCATGTGTGCACATGTATGCGTGTCTGTGTGTGTGACATTGTGTCCTCCATAATAAACAGTATTGCTACCTGGTGTCAAGACAACGGAAGTACAAGCTACCCGCCCTCCCATCATAACGGGTTTCTCTGTGGCACAATTGTGTTAGTTCATGTATAATAGTGCATTTGGCATAATAAGTGTTATCCTTGACCATTTTGGGCAATCTTGGTCTAGCTGTGTCATTCTGGAAGCCATGATGACTGGCCAACATGTAGGCATCCCTGGCACTGGTGGCCGCCAATCGCATACAAATGGCAATGCCTGATAATTGATATTTGAACAATAGTTCAAGCTGAGTTGGTGTGACCTATTGCTGTGGTTATGTTCTTTGTACTGGAGTGCATGTGATGCTTTGACTGTTATTTCATTAATGAGGGAGAGGCATTTAATACTAATAACATTTATCCTGGTATTTCTTGTGGTAACGCACCTGTATTGCTTCGGTGGTCACTACTTATAATCTTGCTTATGTTTAGTCATATCTGGTCACTATTTTACAATGCTAAAATATGCTAGTGGCCCATGAGGTTTTTCCTGGCTCAGAAGTAGCTCTCAATACAGAAAAGGTTGGAGACCCCTGGTCTAGGCTACGCAAAAGCTAACGGCTTTGCCAATGTAGTTTGGCCATATTCCACACCAGCTTGGCTCCTGTTCAGCATGGCTAAAAGTTTGTGGCATAGAGGAGAGTGACGCAGAGTAGAGTAGCATGGAGAGGCACAGACTAGCGTAGAGTGAAGAAGAGTGGTGTGGTGTAGAGTGCAGTGTCTCATGGTTCCCCAGCTTTTTAATTTGTGCCATTTGGTGTTCAGCAAGAATACTTCTTTATTCAAAATACACCTTTAGTAGCTGCTAGATTAACCTGGGTGGCCAAAATCACTGGCACAAAATAGTTCTATCACTAATGAATGCAGGCCTGTAATCGGTGATGTTGCCTAAGCAGAAAAAAATCAAACAAATATGCACAGTGGTGGTCAAAGCATCTGGTTTATCAAACTACCCAGATAGCTTCTGGAAGATCACTTTTAGTAGTAGGGATATTCAACTTAGTAATACCACATACAGGCATTAATCTGCAAATACCGATTGGATAAGTGGTATAGTGTATACTGAGGTTGATGCACATAAGCCGTCACACTTAAAATATTATAAAATAATGCAAAACATGGGCTTTCTGTAAAGAACATGGCAGCTTTCTGTTAGCATTGAAACCACCAAAGGAAAACAAAACTATTGATTTCTTAAGGCCTGGAAAGACTGAAATAGAATATGTTGTACTCTGGTTGTGAGAAACTGTCTACTTTGAAAATGTTCAGACATAGAGCAGTACAGTAGGCATGCAGACGTCTTCAGAACTGACCACTCTGGCAGGAATTCCCACCTACCCTTCCTCGTACTACCGATACCTAGAGTGCCAACTGCCTCTCCACAATCAATAAGATTCTAGGATCATTTTGGATTAGGAGGCAGAATCAATGAGTATGTTGTAGGAGAGTAGGATCTGCCTCTTATGGTTACCCCCACTTTTTGCTGGTGTTTCACTGTTTTTCGATTTTAGTCTGGCTGGGACCCTGCTATTCATGGCTCCAGCCTAGCTGCTTCCTCTCTAAATTGATTGCATGTACTTTAGGTACACTCCAGATTGGATTCTGGGGTACCCTTGTGAGTCCCTAGTATATGGTATACTATGTACCCAGGGCATAGGTACCCCAGAGGCCTACCCGGGGCTGAAGCATTTATTGTTCCACCCCTTGAAAGCCCTCTAAAATGACACCACAGGTCTGCTACTGCAGCCTGGGTAAGGTGTTGCATGCACCCCTTACTATACCTCACCTATCACTGCATATAGTAACCTATCAGTCACCCCTATGGCAGGCCTTATCAATCTTGAAGGCAGGATGCTTGGTTAAATGTGAGAGGGTGCCCAAGCATGAGCAGAGCCCCTCTGCAGCCTTCGGAATTTCTTCTCCGGGGTTGTCAGTGGTGCAGCCTGACCATATACTCTTAAGTGCATTATAACTAAAACGTTTAATGCTAACTTTGGACTGGCTGCACAGAAACATGTTGTGTTTGGTGTCAAACACCTTGGAATCATACCCCCCACATCAATTCCTGATGTGAGGATATGATCCCACCCTTCTAGAGGGAGAGAAATGGCAGTACTAGTATACCCGGTAGAAACTTAACAGAGCCATGGCATCACAAAATGGATGCTGCAGCCACAGACACGGGTCTGGCCTCCTCCTGCTGACCGAAACTCCAGCAGGGGAGGCCTTGACAATAGGATTCCTGTCACAGGAAGGTGTAACCACCTCCCAGACAGGATGATGTGTATTGGGGCTGGGTGGGAGCACTCTCAGAGTGCTTTGAAGTCCTTCACTGGGGGCACATTTGGTGTCCCTGTGCATAGTCCAGCTCAAACCGGTTCAGGGGCTTCCAGCCCCTGCTCTGGCGAGAAACTGGACAAAGGAGATGGGTGTAGCCACCCCTCATTCCAAACCCTCCCATAGGTGGGTCCCTAGAGCTAGTCCAACCCCTTCCTTAGTTATAAGTTAGGAACCCCTGGCAACAGGACTTTAGATATCACTGGACGAAATTCTGAAGCTGAATCCTGGAACTTCGACACTCTACAAAAGACTAAAGGACTGAAGCAATCTCACTTGGAGTCAAGGAGGGACTCCCCTGCTTGGCAGGCACCAACAAAGCATTTTGCCGGCCTGCATCTCCGAAGCTCCCGCCAGACTCCGAAGTTTTTGCAGCCCAGGAAGAGGATTTCCAGACTTCTCAGAGGCCGATCCGAGTCCCCAGCAAAGCTGAGAACCGCAGCCCTCGTGAGTAGCGTGGAACCGGAACTCCTGGTCACCACGCACTTTTGCAAGTGCATTGACTTCTCGACGTCTCTTGAAGTCGTGCTTGGGGTTACTTGTAGCCCCCACCTCGAGGAGAGAATCCACCGAAGATTGTCGGCCTAGTCAACCCGAGTGACCCGTCGGCCGCCATTTTGTGTTTCCTCTCAAAGCTCTTTCGCGATCCCTGGTCCGTCGACTGGTGGGTCTCTGAGAAGGCAAATTTGATTTTCCTTGGGCTTCCCTGGTTGCTCCAGACGTGCCCTGACTCCCCACCAAGTGGTGAGTCCCTCAGAACTTGCTGGTCTGCACCGAAGCATCTTTCTCCTTTCTGCGGGGTTTGCTGTTGCCAAGGCTTGTTGTGTCCAATCCGGGAACCAACGCTGCAGCACTCGACATCCTTCGTGAGACAGCTCAAATCAGCTCCTGGTCATCCTCGACGCCTCCTGGTCCTCGTGGCTGAAGAGTCAAGCTTCACCGTCTTCACCTGAAACACCCGACATCGGTGGGCATTCGTCTATCGTGCCCCTGGTCACTGACAAGTGACCCAGACTCTGTCCCCTCTGCTTTCAGGTTCTTCACATCTTCAATCCAGGCTTGGATCTCTTCGGACACTTCGCATCTTCCCGGCAGCAGCACTTCTTTTCCAGCTCCCAATGAAAACGACGATGCGACCCAATACCATTCTTGAAAAGTAGAAGAATTCTAGATTCAGCAAGGGGGGGAAATTAGTTGGAAAAAACATTTGTGACATCATTTTTATCTGTAAATTCTTGTCACAATGGACTTTTACAAAAGGAATATACAGTTAACGTCCGACAGATCCTTCGAAAACTGAGCTGCACCTTATAATGATTTTTAATTATTTAAGAACTATACAGCAATTCATATGATAAAATATAAAGAATGAAAACTAGGTATTTCTGAAATGTTCACAAGTTAGAGTTTAGGTTCTGTAGATATTTGTACAGTCTGTATTTGGGGTTACCCATTTTTATCATGAGTCAGATGGCATTTTGCAAAATGTCTTTCCTTGCACAGTGGCTTATGTTTGGAAGCCACACATGCATAGAGATCCAAGTGCTATTCTGTGTGCCCATACTTCTGCAGATTTAAAACCGGTACCTAACTTGTGTTGCGGAATCTAGCGCCTGTGACACAAAGAACCCTGAAGTACGAGCTGGAGACAACTTATTTCAACCAGCAGAATCCATTTTTTGTGAGTAGCTGTGTATTTTGGGCACTAGCTCAGCCTGCATCCAAGGAAACCTACCATTCCCAGACATTTCTGAAAACTGCACACCCAGGGTGTCTAGGTTGGTGCGACCTGTAGGGTTCTCGCAAGGTTTTTGTACAGAGAAGTTCTTGCAAACCTTAAAACTAGGCCAAAAACACATTTTTCTCACATTTCTGTGAGGGAAAGTTCATAAATCAGTTGGGAGCTCCACGTTTGCTACAACCCAGCGTTTAATTGGTGTGGTTGGGCCTAGTACCTGTGATGAGAGGAACTGTAATGCACCATTGATCAAATTATTTGACTCAAAACTGACCCTTTTTTACATTTTGGAAAGTATGGATTTTGGGCCCTAGCTCAGCAACACCTTAGGAAGCTTTAAAAAACCCGCACATTTCTAAAAACTAGAAACCTGGTGGAGATCAGGTTGGTGTGACTTGCATGGCTCTCAGGAGGTTTTCTTACCCAGAAGCTCTTGCATGCCAAACTTTGGCTAAAACACACATTTACCTCACATTTCTGTGAGGGAAAGTTCTGAAATCTGCAGGAAGCTATACATTTCCTGCCATTGTGTCCCGTCTTCCCCTATCGCCTCCCAATAAAAATGGTACCTCTCTTGTGTGGGTGGTCCTAGCGCCCACATCAGGAAAAGGGCTGAAACGCAACCTGAATAGATCAAAGCCGACCCATTTTTTGCATTTTAGGAAGCTGTGGATTTTGGGCCCTAGCTCAGCTGGAACCCAGGGAAACCTACCAAACCCACACATTTCTAAAAGCTAGACACTCTCAAAAGCTCAGGGTAGCATGACTTGTGTGGCTCTCATGAAGTTTTCTTGCCCAGAAGTCTTTGCAAACCTTAAAATTTGGCTAAAAACTAATTTCTGGCACATTTTTATGAAGGAAAATGCTGGAAAATGCGAGGAGTCACTAATTTCCTACGTCCCATGTCTTCTGATAAAACTGGCACCTCGGGAGGGGGAGGTGAGGTTTGGTGCAGGCAAGCATGGCTGCACATCTCTAGAGCTCCAGTGAGGAAGTTGGGCTGCAGGCCTCTTTTGTGATTTTTTTTTTCTGGCAGTAGGACTGGAATGGGAAAATCAACATGATCCACTGATGCCCTACAGAAAGTAATGTTGACCCTGGAGGAACGTTGCATTGCCCAGATACTACACAGCCTAACTACCCAACTGTCAGGGCCTGGAGATGGCTGAAAATGCTTGCAGCAAAAGCGAGGAAAGCTTTACGGAAGCTGCTAGATTAAGCACCACTCATCATGTTCCACTCCGCAAGACTCAACCATCACTGCATCAACACGGTAAGACGCCGCACTCATCCTGCTGCTGACAGCAGGAGACCCCTTGCATATTTCTCTGCATTATTCACCACAGGCAGAAAGAGAATAGAGTCAAAGAACAGAAGCGGGAGCACAGCGGATAACCGTAGTACAGGTGATTGGAACTGGAGCTACCATTTCAAAACTTCGAACACTGCCATAAAAAGAAAACTAACAATCCAGCCGCCATCTTAGAAAAACCTTATTAGTCATGGCAAGGAACATCCATTACCAGATGCTTTTCTTAAGGGTTATTTGTGCTACAAACTACATAAATCATAGAGATCTTCTATAACTGTGCCAATAGTTAGAGTTATGACCTTCACCGCCACAGGCCCATATGAGAATAAGATAGTGTTGACCTAGCCCAGGTCTCGATAATATGATGTGATGTACTTTGCTGAATTCAAAACTTTGTGACACACCCTGTGCCTTGCAGCTGACAATCAATGCTACAGTGCTCTGAGGATACCGGACAAATGACCAGCACCGGTATGAACATAAAAAAGACATGGTGATGCCTTTGTATGATTACTTCAACCAGGCGACCTCGGATAGGCCAGTGCAGACAATCCCTGTGCTGCATCAACAAACATTAACCCTTGAGGAGGAATACATACTGCAGAAACTACACAGTACAAACTCCATAGCCAGGTTACTGAGTTTGGGGATAATACCAGTCTGCTTAAGTACCTAGACTATTAAAATGACTATGATTTCTTCCGGTAGGCATCGGCTAGAGAAGTCTCTTTAGCCATGGGCCGTACTTCAAGCCCAATGCCATTAATCATAACCCCATCCTTCCTAGATCGCTGGGCTCCAGGACCCACTGAAACCGCAGACCCCTCCCATTTGGGTACTCCAACACTATCATGTTGAAGGCCAAGCCTGTATGACAGCTCTCATTTTTTGGAAGCCATGGCTAATTGACCACAAGAGAAGTCTACATGATCTGGCATGGTGAATTCTCCTGAACGTCCCGACTTTGCCCTAACAATTCTCATGAAAGAACAGGTGGGTATTAAGAGTTCCAGCACTACTGTGAACTCAGCCGTTACTACAACAACATAATTACAATCCCTGTGAGGGGACATTCTCACTTTCTAAAAGCAACTCTCGACTGTGGGAGGTGGATATCGGAGGTGGAAAACCGCATGGATAACCAACCAGAATGGGGTCTAGATAGAGGGCCTCTACATAAAAGAACTATAGGCCTTGAGGACTGGAACCAATAAGACAACATAAGGATCACATGCCCAAAATGACGACACAGTAGCCTTTGTGGGCACCCCAATCCAAACCCTGCTGAATACTACATTCTTTCCACTATTACAGTTTCACAGGGCATACCAAGTCCAATCCTGCACTACCTCCCAAAGTACACATTCCCAACATATCCTTGCCTGCTGTGTGGAAATCTGAAATAATTTCTGTTAGCATAAGCTGAAGCCATCTTGGTTATGGCATCCATTTTGTTGGCTTTGTAGTTCTCCCATCCTCTGCTGCTCGCCTTTTTCCCTGCCTGTGCTGTCTATTTTAGTTGACTTCCTGACTCAGCTAAAAGCAATATGCATGATAAAGAGTTTGTAGCTGCCAGAACACCTGGTCTTAGACTCAACTGTCAATCTCTTAGTACTGCCATAAGCACTCCTGCTCCCCCTCCCACTTTGCTGACTAAGTGATTTCCCATCTGCCCATGTTTGTTGGTAACTATTCCTGTGTAGGCCTATACCTTCTATTTGTATCCACATGCTTACCAGTGCAGAAAAAGCTGTATATAAGGCCTAAGGCCTGTGTTCTGTGACTTCAATGTACTACCTCAGGCAGCACTTGAGAGTGCTGTGTGGATGTAGTCTCACTCATGAGTGATTAATAAACTTGTTATTTGAATTCCAGCTTCAGTGCCAATCTCTATTTTGTTGGTTTAAGGACCCGTGGACAGAGAAGGGTGACCCCTGCACTGGTTCGCTCATTAAGAAGCACATTTCCACAGCTGTGTAAGACCCAACCAGTCAAGTCAGATTATCCTAATGACGAAGACACCTGGTACTTATCAATATGAATAACAGGCAAGTTATCCTGATGGTGGACTTTTCCACTTCTACGAACGTCAATACGAAACATTTCTTAGAACACGTCCTGGATTGCGAAGAAAGACATTAAATGCAGTGTTTAAGAGACTTCAGTCTTGATGATTAGGTTTCAATCTCACACAACGGACTACTTTGGCCCAGGAGTATTGGAATCCATTTTAAATAAGTTAGATGAAGGAACAGCCTATACACAAGGACTGAGGGTGACCAGGCAATGCAGACGATGGGAGACAGTCACGTAGAAGTGGTCACAGGCAAGTAAACCATGATCAAGGAAACCAACGGCTGCGAGGGACAAGTCCACATCACCCCTTAAGACTTGATCAATGCCTCTGTAGGGAACTTTTCAGGTGCTTATCTTAGCTTATCTTTTAGATTTACAGTTCCATTGGAGGTTATGTTGCGACTGGAGTATACACTGAAAGGCCTCACCTCTGGTTTAGCATCAATGCCCTGTGGGGAAGACCGGGGCATGCCACCCATTGAACTCTCTCACTCACCTCTCATGACCCCGTCCTCCTGCTGCTGGTTAAATTGATGATGACGAATTCTCCCATGCAGGAAGAAGGCAAACCCAACCAAACCCTCTACCAATCAGGGAAACCCTATCCTGGAAAAAAGGACGTGATCCGGACAGGGGAGGTGGAACGAGAAAACAGAGGGCAGAGTTGGTGGATGCCGGAAGGAATAGCTCGAAGAAGATTCCAACCCGAGAGACAGGAGAGGCGAGCAAGGACGCCGGGACTGGAGATCCGGAGGACAGCGCTGAAACTCCCGAGGACTGGAGCGAGGAGTGGTGGACCCCCCAGGAGAGGCCTGTGAGCGAGTTGCAGCATCGGTGGTGAGTGCATCGAGCAGGGGAAGGGAGGGAAAACCACGCAGCAAAGAAAGTTATACCCTGCAGAGAGAGAGAGAGCTTGTATTAGGTTAAATCTGTCCGACATTGTGTTGATTCAGAACTGCCAGATGTGGTAGCAAGTCAAAGTATTAAAATACAAGATACACAATAGCTTATCTAAGGTTTGAGGGCAAAGATACCAGCTGCCAAGTAAAGGTGGGTCATATTTCCTTTATTATTATTATTATTATTTATTTTCGCTATTCCACATTGCACTGAGAGAATTCTTCTTTTCCTCCCTCCTTTCACTTCTGCAATTGTCCCCAGAAAAGAAGAAGAAAAAGGGAGTGATTGTGCAAAAGGCAAGATTTTAAGTGTCATTCCTGGCTTGTGCACCTCATCCCCCCAATAAAGAGCGCAAAAATTGAGAAACATATCAAGCCTCATAGATTCTGTTTCCGCTTATCCGTCATACCGATAGTGTCAGAAATGGGATCCGGGCAATATGGAAGCTGTTATGTATAAAATGGCAGAAAACCAGGAGAAACTAGGTAAAATAATGGACAAATTCCTAGCCATGGCTGAAGAGACCGAGAAAGTTACATAAAACTCTTACAGAACAAAGCCAAAACCAAGAGACTGTGATAGGCAAGTTGGCCGAAACACTCAGTCAGCAAGGAAGCCACACCACTCTCTCGGTGGTTATGCAGAAATGGGGAAGACCCAGATTTGTTTTTATTTTTTCCAAACTTTGAGCGAATGGCAAGAGCTGTAGCCTGGCCTCTTGATAAATGGGGACAATATCTCAGCCCTCTTCTCTCTGGAGACCTCCAAGCCACATATAAATCAGCTAATCCTTTTGAGCTGACCCCATACGAGGAGGTCAAGAAAAGCATACTGGAACGAATGGGAGTGGACGAAGAAACCTATAGGATTTGACTCCGACAAATCAGAGAGGAACCCAAGTAACCCCAAGAGACCTGTATTACAGGGTGCGAGACATGGGAGAAAGATGGTGGAAGCCGCCTACCTCTACGAAAGAGGAAATATTGGAGAAAGTTTACTTAGAGCAATACCTATTGACCCTTCAGTCATCCATAAAAAAAGTGGGTTCACACAAAAAGGACGAGAAGAAACAACTGAAATATTCAGGGGAAGCAGTATCAATACCTCACAAAGTCCCACCTCTAAAAAAGACTGAAACTGTAACCTTAATGCCTGGACCCCGCCCCTACCAACACAACCTCCTTCGAGTCCTGGACCGCAGTGCTTTCACTGTGGTATGTTTGGGCACATTACTCGTCTGTGTTCCCAAAAGGAAGTATCCATGGAGATAAGGTTAACAAGATCTCTTTACTGTGCACCAATAGCGCATGAACTCCTCCCCTCCCCTATCATCGACAAGTGTCAGTAAACTGAGAGCCAAGAAAGGCCTTGGTGGACACGGAGTGCCTTGAAAGCGTCATGCAGCCCCAAGTGATTCCAGGTGGAGTACACTACATGGATCAATACTTAAAGGAGAACTAGAACTCCGTTCTGTCCGAACATAGGCTATGGAGAGCGGGAAAGGCCACCATTAGAGGTTTTGTTTATGTGGGGCTTAGCACTGGCACAAACACAGGCCAACTGCACCCAAATCCACCTAGAGACCGAATTTTGAACACTGACTACTAGTTACTTAAACTCCCTGTTGGAAGCCGGAGTCTTCATTGATAACCCCAGAAAAACCATTCACGCAAGCATGTTTGTTTCTAAAAAATCACGTGATGTATGGAGCAACGAGAGGCGCCATGTTGGAGTGAGCAGTGATTCAATGCCTTTCCAGATAACAACGGGCACAAACCCGGCCATCAGGAGATCCTACCCTCACAATGTACCCATTTGTTGGTGTAAAAATGTTTTTTTCAATATACCAGGTGATTTACACCCGTCCACCTCATATAAATGGTATTCTTGATTGCCCCAGACAAACCATTCGTGGATTGGGGAAAGGTCCACAAGTAGACTCAACAAGATCTCAACTCATGAAGGGAATTAAAACCAGACCCCCCAATTCTGGAAATGGAAATTACTTTCCACTATGAACCTTGGAATACACTTTATTGAGATGTCTTTCTCTCTCACCTGCCAATTATCTGTGCCATCGTGATAAATGGGCAGCATTTTTTCGATATCGCAACTGGGCTCATTTCAAAGCACATAGAAAGGTCATGCTGACACAAAGAAGCAGCAACCAGCCTCACAGGGAAATTCTATTCCATTCAATACAGTCATTTAATCCGATTTTATCAACTCTTTCAGAAAAGATCCAGCGCGCTTCCTTATTAGCTAGTAATGTATCCATGTTTGAAACCTCACCCTTAATTCTCTCCAACACTGTCCAAGTCAAAGATCTAGCATCAGGTTTCTCAGTAACAAAATGCTGCACGAATCTTGTAGTCAGTTTCCCTATCCTAATAGTGCTTAGATGTTCCTGAATTCGTATCTTAGCTTTCCTCAAAGTCAAACCAATGTAATGCAGCCCGCATCTATACGTGATACGATAAATAACGTTGGCTGTGTTACAATTGGTGAACTGAGTCAAAAGCCATATTCTACCATCCGTCAATGTTACTCTGTCAGATTTGGAAGTCAATCCACATACAGAGCATGACCCACACGGGTAATGGCCTGCAGGTAATGTAGATGTGGGTTGTTCAACTCTTGCACAAGAGTGCACTAGTTTATCCTTCAAGTTGCCTGCTCTTTTAAATGCGAACCTGGGGGTCGGCATCTTGAAATCTGCTGTAGACAGCAGATTCCAGTTTTTACGCATCAGTTGTCTAAGTTTGCTTGCTAACGGATCATATGTCATAACAACTGGTAGACAGTCACTTTTTGATTTTTGATTCTTATCCAATAATGCTCTGCGTGGTGTGTTCACGGCTCTTTTTCTCGCATTTTTTACCACCATTTTAGGATATTGTCTTTGAATCAATTTATCACACAGACCCTCAGATTGTTGCATAAAATCAGCTGTGGAAGAACAATTTCTCCTGTAATGGAGGAATTGACCCACTGGCAAATTATCTTTGAGGGACCGTGGATGGAAGGAATTGAACAGTAACAGGGAATTCCTATCAGTGTTTTTTTGATGCACCGTGGTTCTCAATTGGCCCTGTTCAGCACGGATATCAAGATCCAAATAGGTGACAGACTGGCGGCTGTGTGTCCAAGTAAATCTCAGGCTCGCATCTAATGTGTTCAACCGGTTCAGAAAGAGCAACAACTCATCCTCAGTGCCTGCCCAGATACAAAGAACATCGTCAATATACCGCTTCCAGAGGAGAATATTTCTCTGGAAGGGATTAGCATGATGGTAAATGTGATGTTCTTCAAACTGGCCACATATATGCAGGCCAGACTGGGCGCAAAGGTTGCGCCCATTGAAGTACCAGAGACTTGTAGGAACAGATCATTTTTATAACAAAAATAGTTCCTAGTTAGTGCGATCTCAATGCATTGTAATACAAACGACTGTGGTGTGTCGTAGAACCACTCTTGTTCCTCCAGAGCACGAGCTGCTGCCACCAGCGTCGCATCCTGGGGGATACAAGTGTATAATGACTCGATGTCAATAGTCACAAAAAATTCAGATTGTATGTCAAAACTCACAGTTTCTAGTACATTCAGAATATCTCTAGTATCCTGCACAAAGGAGGTTTGTTTGATGACTGACTCTCTCAGAAAAAAATCCGCAAATTGCGAGAGAGGCTTGAGGACTGATTGTACTCTCGAGACTATAGGACGGCCAGGAGGTGGCCTAGCGGCCTTGTGAATTTTCGGTAGAATATAGAATGCCGGTGTCCTAGATTTGACATTCCCGAGAAATTCAGCTTCTTTTGCAGTAATCCATTTCTTTTCTTTCGCCGCGGATACCATAGTCTTAATGATCACCAGGAGTTCATTCAGAGGATCACGAGTCAAGGGTTGGTAATTTTAACGTTTATTCAAAAGTCTCAAGACCTCTCCTTCATAATCCCTAGTGTTCATTAGGACTATCGCACAACCCTTGTCCACAGATTTTATAGTAACAAGGGGGTTGTCCTGCAAACTTTTAACCGCTGCCCAGTCTTTTTTACTCATATTGTTAAAAATATGATTCTCATTCTTATTTTCCAGAGTGTTAATTTCATGAAGAATTTTATTCTCAAAGACCGCCACCTCTGGACCCAAACTTGCTGATGGGGGACAAAAATGTGAGGGGCAACGTAAATCAGAAGAAAACAGAGAAGGGGGGTCCTGTATCTTATTGGCAAATAATTTTTTGATTTTAATCTTCCTCATTGTTTCGTGAAGTTCAATACGGCATTTGAATTTGTCATGTAACGGAGTAGGCACAAATCCCAAACCTTTATTCAAAACTCGTCTTTCATCGTCTGACAAATTATAGTCAGATAAATTCACTACAATGTCATTCAGAGTTGATTCCGTCCTCGACACCGTGTTATTCGAGGATAAAACCCTTGCCAAGTTTGATCTTGATTGAGTCGAGCCTGGCCTCTGCCCCTCTGGTCTCCCCTCCCTCTGTGTCCTCTCTGATTTTGTCCTAAAAAAGACCTCAAGAGTAAACCTAGATCTTCATTAGATTGCTCAGGTTGATTAAATCTTACCCTGTTGGTCTTGTCACCCTGCCCACTTGGTCCACTAACCTCGTCTTCTTCAGAAAATGTGTTGTCGAAAGTCCAATTGTAGGGTGATCGTTTAAAGGGCTGTCTGCCTCGCCTGGCGGACCCACCACAGGGTCTTACATCAGTTCTTTGCTGGTAATAACTGTCTTCCACATATGGGAATGCCCATTCCTGGGTGAAGCGTTCTAAATTGCATTTCAGACCCCTTATTTTTTGATTTATCATGTAGTTTTTATAATCAGAGAGATCCTCCTGGATTCTAGATAACTGCTCCTTTGTGTCAGTAAGTGTGGTATCCCTCTTAATACTCTCTTCCAATTCCAAGATCTCTTTTAAGAGGTCCTCACTAAGTCTCTTAGCCGTATTGATAATTAAAATCAACCAGTCACGGGTGCACTTATTTGCGATGTAACTCCAATCAATCTGGAACTGGTTGTCCTCAAGAAAAATACGTGGTTCAATTCGTACAAGAAGGCTCGCAGGGGCAGCCCCTGCTCTTAAATACTCTGTCATCAGTGCCCCGTGAAGGGCTATTCTGATTTGCTTCTTTTTAAGTGTGCTCAACTTCTCCCATTCTTCCCTTGCAGTGGTGGAATTCGCAAGGGGTGTGTCTGGGAACAGTGACGGACCAGATAAAATTGCAGCTATTTGTTCATCTGTGAACGCTAGGCAGTGTCTATCCATGTTGGATCACCTATGAAACCTCTCCACACAGGAGGCTCAAAGCTAATGAACTTGTACCCTTTGCAACTTAAAAAATCCTCAAACCCAAGATTGTGGGTCAATAAATTCCGTTTTGGCCACACAGTACACAACTGCAAACAAGTCCCAACAAATTTTCAAGGACCGTTAAATGCTTTCACGGCTGAGCCGCCGTACTTAACATGACATATCAACAAGGAGCTACAGGGGAAAAGTACAAGATTGGGTCATCCCCCACTCAAATCAGTTTTCCAACAAATAGACCCAATCTACTTAGTACAGAAATACTTTCTACACTGTGTAAAGAAGGAATTGAGAAGTATCAAATTAACTTCTTCTAACCCACTCCCCACCCTATAGACTTGTGAGGTGGGTTCCTAATTCACCAGAGTCTGTACTGATATAAAATCTGCAAGAACCCTAAACCAATGTAGCAGTCACTGTGTTCAAAAAATCAATATGTGAAAAACCAGTATAATCACAGGGATACACAACCCACACCGTGAATATCAGTGAAAAATGTGTGCAAAACAAGGTAGAACCTCACGTGCGCAACACCACAGCGGGCTGACACTGGTTAGATCATCACCAGTACTGCCACGTTTCTCATCATAGGTTACTACCTTGGGCAAAAAAAACTGGGCAAATATACCAGCAACAACTCATCCTCAGTGCCTGCCCAGATACAAAGAACATCGTCAATATACCGCTTCCAGTTGTTATCTGGAAAGGCATTGAATCACTGCTCACTCCAACAAGGCGCCTCTCGTTGCTCCATACATCACATGATTTTTTAGAAACAAACATGCTTGCGTGAATGGTTTTTCTGGGGTAATCAATGATATCATTTATATGAGGTGGATGGGTGTAAATCACCTGGTATATTGAAAAAATCTTTTTTACACCAACAAATGGGTACATTTTGAGGGTAGGATCTCCTGATGGTTGGGTCTGCGCCCGTGGTTTTCTGGAAGGGCACTGAATAACTGCTCACTCCAAGATGGCACCTCTCCTTGCCCCATACATCACGTGATTTTTTAGAAACAAACGTGCGTCACGTAGGAACCGGCGTGTATATTGGGTGGACGCACGGGAATCCCGATGCGGCTGAGACGAAGCTCGGGACGCGAGTGCTTTGCGGTGAGACGTAATGGTGGGGAGTGATGTAGGAATGGGTACCTTTGCGTTTATGGCTAGTATGCACTTTAGTGTGAGCTGGGGCCACATGGTTTTCGTAGAACATTGCCTTGGAATAGAGTGTCCGATAAGAGTTACTGGGACATCGTTAGGTAGTGTAACTTGTATGAGTATATCTCGAAACAGATAAGGAACACGAAGTTGAGATTGGCTTGAATACACCTAGCTACTATGCTTGAGTAACAAAGGGGATGTTAAAACGTGAAACGCTCCCCGTGTCATTGACTTTCTGATACCTTCTTTGATACGTTTGTTATAGGGTTGGTTTCTGATTTTAATTAATTTCTCCACAGAATGCCCAAAGTACAAGAGGGCTTGTGAAATACAGGATCACTGAAAAATTCACAGTGCCTGTTTGACACGGTGTCGAGCTGGTATGAAAAACCTTGGCTGACAAAGGGTAATGATAACCTATGTGGTTGTTGTTTTTATACATGTGTGAATGGTTGAATATTGTGGCCGTGAGGTATTCTGTTTTGGCGCTCAGTGCATAATGGCAAGAACCCTTTTCTTTTGTTTTTTGCAGTCACAAATAGTTCATTGCAAGTGTGCTGATAAGGTCAATGAAGTCCTGTTGCCCTGAAGAAATTGCCATAAGAGTAAGGCAATGAAACATGTCGACTTAATGGCTTTCTGTCTGTTAAAATACAGCACTTTTTATCTTTGAATTGACCCATGAGCTAAGAATAAAATGATGGTGGCCATGGCTCTCTATCAATTTTAATTCGGGACTATGGTGTGTGATGTTCACATATTTTCACCTTTTTGATTATTATTTTTTTCTGGTATATTTGCCCGTTTTTTTTTGCCCAAGGTAGTAACCTATGATGAGAAACGTGGCAGTACTGGTGATGATCTAACCAGTGTCAGCCCGCTGTGGTGTTGCGCACGTGAGGTTCTACCTTGTTTTGCACACATTTTTCACTGATATTCACGGTGTGGGTTGTGTATCCCTGTGATTATACTGGTTTTTCACATATTGATTTTTTGAACACAGTGACTGCTACATTGGTCTAGGGTTCTTGCAGATTTTATATCAGTACAGACTCTGGTGAATTAGGAACCCACCTCACAGGACCTTGATGGCAAGATGGCCGCCGTGAGGTTGTGGTGAGAAGTCGCTCCAGATCTCTCTCCCCGAGATACCCTGATGGCTGTTGTATAAAGACTATATACTTCTCCTATGGATTTGACTATCTGGCTGCAGGCAGGACTAACCAGGATTTGTACAAAATACCCTACTTCTAAAGCCCAAATCACCCGGTTTTTCCTAAGATTAACTAAGTGGGAAGCTGCGGTCCGTGCACAACTGACGAGGATGCCGGCACGATTAACGAAAGCCAACAAAGATAAGGAGAAGGATAAAACAAAAACGCAGCAGGATATACCAACAAATCAGCGAGAGACGGGTGACAGAGGCATTCATGCAGATCCAAAAAGAAGCGGCAATGATCTACCCCCGGGATCACAACAGCGGGGGTTAGGTGCCGTACGGAAAGTAATACCTGCTCAAAGGACGAAGAGATTTGAGAAAACGGCAAAACCAGAGGCAGCGGAGAAAGCGGAGAACGCTGAGGTACGTTCAAAACCAGACTCAGCGTCAGCAGAAAACACCGATCGACCCCGTTCCGGGCAAGACCCGGATCATTTAATCAAAGACACGTCTACAGGAGCAAGCCAAGGTGTAACCAAAGGAAAAGAAGCGACATTAAGGCAGCCTACCCTGAAGGAGGTGTTCACATCCAGAAAAAGTCCCCAGCCGGACACAGAGCAATCCGGGAGTATGAACCTCCTCGAGGACGCAACGGTAGACGCTCCCGGCGCGGAGGCATCCGTCGCTAGGCAACCCCGAGTCTTGGCAGCAGCACTCGCCAGTAGCTATGGCGGTGGCGCAGGTAGCACAGAAGGTAACGCAGGAGCCACAGCGATTAAGGTAATGCAACCCATATCCCTTAACAACAGTGGGCTGAAAGTGACAAAGGGGCCTAGTAAGAACTCAATACCGGACTCAATTGGGGGGTCATATACACCCGGGGCAGCTGGAAGCGCAGACATGATGGAGGCGCTTATACAACTAGAAGCTGAGATGGGCAGTAAAAGGGGAAAAGAAACAAACAATGATGCCACCAATCTTCACTCAGCAGGAAAAAGTGCCGCGTTGGTCGCAGATAACAAAACTTTGGGGCCGGAGAAGAGAGAGGGAGCCTCAGCCGATGGGGAATGTTTTTTCTCAGTGAATGAAGACACGGATACCACCCAGTCAAGCGACGACACCTCAGAGGAGGGGGAGTTAGATGGAGAAACAAGCTCTGGATCAAACTCATCTATGAAAGAGACCACGCAGAAAAAGAGAAGGGTAAAGGGCAGAAGGCACGGTGGAAGATCGGAATCACCTACAGTAGGGGGGAAGAAGCTAGATTGGGACTATTCTGCAACGTCGCAATCTTACTTAGAGGAGGGTAACTCACAGCCCTTAGATAATACCCCCATCCCTACGCAGTATCTGGCCCCCTTCGACATGATTTGCACCACACTTAAGCAGATGCAAGGGGAAGCAAGGTCAGAAAGTCGAAGGGCTAGACAAGCCACAAAAAAAATCCACAATACCCTCAAGAAGGTCAATAAACTCTATGAAGGTGTCGTCGAGAGGGTGACTGAGGTGGAGGAGCGGACTGGAAAACTAGAGGATGACTTTGGGGCATGGAAGGATTTCAAACTGGAGCAGGAAAAACTGACTAGCGACTTGCAATGGAAGTTGGAGGAGTTCAAAAACCGTCAGAGGCGGAACAACATTCGCATTTTGGGTGTGGCGGAAGGAAAAAAGGGAGATGACATTATGCACTTTGTGGTTAACTTGTTGAGAGGTGCTTTCCCTGAATCACAGTGGGAGTGGGAAAGAGAGATTCAACGAGCCCACAGATTCCCCTTTACCATCAGAAAAGGCCAAGGGGGCGAGGGGCAGGCAGGTCAACTGGCATTTCCTAGAGCCATCTTGATATATGTTGGGAATTACCTGCTCAGGGAGGAAATTATGGATAAGGCTAGACCTGACAGGAAAAGGTCCTTTGAGGGAACCATCTTCTTCGCCAGGCCAGACTTCTGCCACGTAACGGTAGAGAGAAGATGGAGACTCAGACAGCTTACCAAACCTTTTCAGGCCCTAGGGTCTGAGGCGTTTCTCTTATTTCCCGCAAGGCTAAAGGTGGTTTCCAAGGGTAGAACGAATATCTTCCTTTCCGAGATCAAGGCCCAACAGTTTTTAGAGGAGATTAAATCACAGAAAGGGGGTTGAGAAATATAGAAATGTTAAATGCCAAGGGCTTGGAACGCGATGGAGCGGGGTGTATGCACTGGTAGAGGAAGACTTTAGATATAGGTATATCGCTGACTGGATTATTATTAAGGGGATAGCACACACAAAAAGTGAAATAGTTAAGATAAAGACATAGAGGAGGGGTATATGATGCATGGGGGGTCAGGTGTAGGGGGGAGAGTGAGGAGCGATCCCCGCAAGCTATTGCGGCTTCACATAGGTCTCACGGATCTATTTGCCAGTAAAGGGGGGGAGGGGGGCAGAGGACAGAGGGAGGGCAGGGTGGAGTCAGGGGGACTAGGGGGGGAAAAACGAAAAAAAAAGGTGAGGTAGGGTCTAAGAAGCAGCACAGGAGAGCACAGTCTATCGCGCAGGGAGTTCACATTATACAATACGTACTAGACATAAGGGGGAGGTTACGTGATAACTATCAGATACACTTTCAAAGCAAAGTGATAGATCGAGCAAGGTATGCAGAGTTGGACAAAACCTATGATGTATTTTAATGACTTGTAGGATCGCTACTATTAATATCTGTGGACTCAACGACCCGGGTAAAAGACTTAGGGTGGCGGCATTACTTAGGACACTTAAGTTGGATTTGGTTTGCCTCCAAGAAACACACGTTGAAGCTTCTAAGGGCTATCTTATGGACCACCTAGGGTTTGCCGTGTTAGCAAATACTAAGCAAGGGACGAAGCATAGGGGGGTGGCTGTACTAGGGAGATCCACTGACGTGGAGGTGATAAGGAAAATGGAAGATCAATGGGGAAGGTGGGTAATAGTGGAAATAAATTTTAAGGGGGAAAAATGTACCATAGTTTCTGTGTATGGTTCGACAGAAGATGACCCCGAACTTTTCCAATTTTTAGACACTGAGTTGGCACTATGGCCCGAACCAATTATATGCTGTGGGGACTTTAATATTCATGATCCCAGTAGTTCATTTGTACAGTCGGGGAGGATCTACGCAGGGAGAAAAAAGAGAACCCATAGGGCATTGTCAGATATGGTGTCAAATAATTCTTTAGTGGATCCGTGGATTAAGTTGAACCCAGGTATCGATGGTAGTACCTTCTATTCGGCCCCCCATAAGGTACTTGTCAGATTGGACTACTTTTTGATTTCAACTCCCCTGATGTCAGAGGCACAAATAGAAAAACAACCTCGAATTGTTTCGGACCATAGCCCTCTGATTTTAACTATTAGAATGGGTCAGACACAGCGAAAAGATATGCAGTGGACATTTGATAGAGCCCTTTTGAAGGATGAAGGATACAGGGTCTACATGACTGATTGGATCAGGGCCTATTGGGAAATTAATAAAGGTACGGCTCCCCCGGGAGTAGTATGGGATGCCTTTAAGGCCGGGGTACGGGGCGAGACGATGAGCTATGTGTTTTCATCCCAGAAAAAGACAAGACTTAAAATTAAGGAGGTTTACCAAAAGCTGTTAAGGATAGAGGAGGAACTGGTCCGGGATATAAGAGATAAGGCACCAATAGAAGATCATTTATTAAAAATAGTGGCTCTTAGGGCGGAGGCGGCAGAAAGCATCTCAAAAAAAGCAGCAGAGAATTACCTAACTAAGAGGGAAGTTGCTTACGAACTAAGCGAGAAGGTAGGCCACTTATTAGCAGTACGCACCAGACTAGTAGCATCAGATATTGAGGAGATTACAGACGGGAATGGAATTAGGGTCACTGAAATGACTGAAGTAAGGGAAGTGTTTAGGCAGTTTTATGAAGAGTTATATACCAGGGGTAGGGGAGGATCTATAAGTGAGGTTCAAAGCTATCTTAGTGATATCATTCCTCCGGGTATATCTAGGGAAGAAAAGGATAGGTTGGATTCCCCCTTTAGTCTGGAGGAATTTCTCACGGCATTAAGTATGTTACCATCAGGTAAAGCAGCCGGTCCAGACCAGCTCCCGGTGGAGTTTTATAAAGTGTTTTATCAAGCCATGGGAATGGACATGTTTTATGTCATGCTGGAAGCGCAGAAGGGGGACAAGATCCCTGAATCATGGGGGGAAGCGGATATTATTGTTATCTTAAAAAAAGGAAAAAATTCGACACTCCCAGGGTCATATAGGCCTATTACACTGATGAACGCAGATACTAAGGTGTATTCCAAGATACTAGCAATAAGACTTGCAGAGGTAATAGAGGGATTAGTAAGTCATACTCAGCATGGGTTTATTCCAGGCAAAGGCACTACACAACATATTAGACAGGTGATTACAGCCTTTGATGCGGCGGGTGTCCTGGGGGACCCTATTGCGGCACTCTTCTTAGACGCCGAAAAGGCGTTCGATAGGGTCTCCTGGGAATACTTATGGCAAACACTAAAGTGGAATGGATTGGGGAATAGTTTTATAACCGCAATGCAGACTCTGTATAAGAATCCGTCAGGAAGGATTAGAGTTAATAGGGGTAAATCGGCAGCAGTTAGCATTGGGAGAGGGACTAGACAGGGCTGCCCATCTTCCCCATTACTATTTGCTCTTTACCTGGATCCATTGATAAGGAAAATAGAGGGCAATGTAAGGATTCCTCCAATAAGGTTGAATGGATGTGAGGTAAAGTCCTTAACCTATGCCGACGACGTGGCCATTTTGACACCCAACCCCAGCATGGCCATAGGAGAAATTGAGTCCGAAGCACAAAGATTTGGGCAAATATCGGGGTACAGTCTAAATAGCTCCAAAACGCAAATAATATGTAACCATCATATTGTTTTCAATGATCAAAGAGTCATCGATTCAGCGGTATATCCGGGGGTTGCAATTACAGCGGATTTAGACTCACTGATACAGAAGAACCTGGCGCCCCTGATGCTAAAAGTTAAGACAGATCTGGATCGAATGAATAATATGCATTTGTCACTAGTGGGCTGCACCAATGTTATAAAAATGCTAATATTGCCAAAATTTTTGTATTTCTATAGGACAATACCGCTATGGTTTGAGGTGAAATGGTTTAAAGATCTTGAGAATATGTTAAATAGATTTATTTGGGCCCATGGCAAGACCCGCAGGGCATATCGTTTCATGTCTCTGCATAGAGAGAGAGGAGGCTGGGAAGCCCCTGATTTCAGACTATATTACTGGGCATCTGCACTGCAATATATGCGTGGGCTGATAGGCGGGGGCGGTTTGGATGTTAGAACACTAAATGATTCATCTAGGATATACTCCATAGTGTTGGGACCAGAGGTGGAGAATTCTTTTCTTAAATGTATTGACTTTGCATATTACAAAAGAACCAGGTTTAAGACAGTCCAAGCCGCAATTAAGATCTGGAATGCAGTGAGGAAAAAAATTGGTCTGGGCCGATATAACAGATACACCAGGTTGTATAAAAATGTCTCCCTCCCAATGCAGATTTTCTGGGATACCACAATGGCGGGCTGGATGGAGAAGGGGGTAGTACAGATTGGGGATCTGAGGAATACGGAGGAGGTCTTTCAATTTATGGATTTAGTGAACAGTTTTGTATTAGACAGGAGGGATTTTTTAAAATTTTTGCAGTTAAGAAGTTTTCTGGGGAATAAGCAGGGTGGGAGGATCGGGTTTGGTAAGGTAGAAATACTGGAGAAAATAAGGTTAGGGGGGACTGCTCTATTAGGAGTTTCTACGCGAATCTGTTAGCAGGAAAACCAGATGATATGGATAAGTATAGTGAAAAGTGGGCAGATAAGCTGGCAGGTGAGGCTAGCTGGTTTAAAGAGTCACTGGACCTAGGGCGCACTCTCCTCTGCTCAGTGCCGCTGCAATCACAGCAGTATTAAACCCTCTACTCGCTATATTTCACACCAGCAAAGATAGCAAAATGGGGGGGTACCATAGGTACCACATGCCCAAGATGTAGTTCCCCTGATGCAGACCTAATCCATATATTTGCTGTTTGCCCGCAAATACAAACAGTGTTAAAAGATATAGAGAAGTTTCTTGATGCCTCCCTGAATATCCAGATTACCTTAAATCCCCCAGAAATATTGTTAGGGATAGTCACAGATACCAATATTATTCAGAGGGAGTTTATTTTTGTCGCAATGGCAGTCTTTAGGCTCTGCATAGCCAGGGCCTGGCTGGATAAAAACCCCCCAGTAATGCAAGTCTGGCTCGCTAACCTGTTATCTACTTAAAATCTGGAAAAAAAAATATATGCCCGGAAAGGCAGAACAGGGAGAAAATTGGGGTTAAGGATATGGGACCCCATTATAAAATGGAAAGAGGGCCTGGGTTTGAGAGGTTAATTCAGGAGAGCTGGGATGAATTTGAGGCATCTGGTGTTGAAACTTGTGATGATATTAATCCATTGAAATAAGTAGGATGCTTTGATGAATGTTATTTTTCTTCTTTTTTTTTTTGGAAACGTTCTGATATGTAATATCTTATAAGAATCTAAATGTACTATTGGAGATTGTGCGATGATATGTGCTAACTGTGCAATGGCGAAATTAATAAATATATATAAAAAAAAAAAAAAAGGAACCCACCTCACAAGTCTATATGGTGGGGAGTGGGTTAGAAGAAGTTAATTTGATACTTCTCAATTCCTTCTTTACACAGTGTAGAAAGTATTTCTGTACTAAGTAGATTGGGTCTATTTGTTGGAAAACTGATTTGATTGGGGGATGACCCAATCTTGTACTTTTCCCCTGTAGCTCCTTGTTGATATGTCACTCCTTCTTGCGGTCTCAATTGGCACCAAGACACGCACACCGCGCTGCAAAGACTCACTTTCTTTCGATGCGCGCGATGATCATTCGATCACCTCCACACTCCCAGGTTGCACCAAAGCACGCACACTGCTTCACTGAGACTTACTCCAACTCCGGAGCTCGGATATACAGGCGCTCTTCACCAACGCCTCCGGCCACACTTCGACACGCTCACCGTGTCCGAGCCTCACTTCTCCTCCGGTGCACTCGATGACCAGGTGCTCTTCACCAGCGCCTCCGGTGCACCCTGACACGCACCCAGCGCATCCGAGACTCTCCTCACCTTCAATGCACACATTGACCAGGCGCTCCTCACCAATGCCTCCTGTGCACCACGTCACGCACCCTGCGCCTCCGAGTCTCAGTTCACCTCCGGTGCACTCAATGACTAGGCGCTCCTCACCAACGCCTGCAGTGCATCACGACACGCACCCTGCGCGTCTGAGACTCACTTCTCCTCCAGTGCACTTGATGAAAAGGCGCTCTTCACCAGCCCCTCCTGTGCAACGCAACACACACCCAGCACGTCCGAGTCTCACTTTTCTTCCATGTGTCCAAGATCACAGGGCACACCTTCCAAGGTTCTCAAGCTGCCACAACACGCGCCCACCGCGTAACTTGAAACTTCTGCGGAAACTTTTATGTTCCTGTGTTTCCAAACAGGGAGCCAGCTCACCTCGGGCCCTTGAGGTTACAAGACACAGCACAAAGCACAGTCTTCTTCAAGCAGGGGGACCCAGGCGCACGAAGCACAGTCCCAACAGCCTCGTCCTTGGTTAAAACAGCAAACTGCAGACCATCCCCAGATCACGAAGCAGGGATTGATCCCTCCCAGCAGTCTCTTCAGTTGTTCCTTCCTTAGCAGAGGTTCCTCTTGACCACGAAATGGGTCTAAGCCTTTTCAGTCTCAATCCATTTCTATTCTAACGTTCAGGGGCCTCAGCTCTCATAGTTATACCCCTAAAAGTCTTTGAAGTTTGTATGTGCTCAGGGGTCCCTGACCCCTGCCTAAATCAGTTCTGGGTGTCTCCCTCCCAGTGTCCCCTTTCTGCCTTTGATACTGGGGATCTGGATCCTCAATCACTCAGCAGGAGATGGGTGAATTGGTTTATAGCACCAGCCCAGGCCTTTTCACCTCCTGGGCTTCTCCACCCCCTACTCTCCAGATGCAGGGCAGCCTGGTGCCATCTCAACCCTCTCCCTCTCAAGACCTCTCCCACCTCCTTGCACCTCTCAGATCCAGAAAGTCAATCCACAATCAGCAGGCACACAAAAATGCTTAAAGCACAAAACTCAGCCACTTTCTAAAAGAGTGGTTTCTGAACACACAGTGACAAAACCACTTTCACAGAAACATGTGTTATGACACTGAGTTCATACATACTAAACTTAACCTCTCCATTTTAAACTTATAGGAAACTAGGCTAACAAAACAAAATAACCAGCCTCCCCCATTCTGTCCTATGGGTAGAATGGCCTTTCACCAGTGAAAAACAAAATTGAGTGTTTTTCACTGTCAGGACATAACACACACCTCAGTATATGTCCTGCCTTTTACTTACACTGCACCCTGCCCAGGGGTTACCCGGGACCTACCACAGGGGTTCCCATGGTATACGCAAAAGGGAAAGTAAGGCCTGACAAGTGGTTACACTTGTATGGACAACATGCTAACTGAGCACACTGAAGGCCTAGCTTCCTTCTCTGCGCGCCTTTGCATTACTAGCCCTTGCACACACAGTGCACATCACTAGGGACTTTACTAGTAAGGCAAACATACCAATCATGGCCAACCAATTGCCATTGCACTTTACACAGGGAGCACTTGTACTTTGACACTGATCAGCAGTGGCAAAGCACCCAAAGCATCTAGCTTGGCAAGTCTATGTCAGGAAAACGGTCTAGGGGGAAAGCAAAACGTTTTAGGGAACTTTAGCCATGAAGGCCAAGTCCTACACTCCCCCACATAGGACAACGTGCGGGCCACTCCTGACCACTAAAATTAAATCTGTCAGAGACACTATGAACAAGAGAAGTAAAATGGACAATTACTGGCCTGACAGCTACAACAAATTGATTCCTCATTGAGCCATTCTGGTTGTTTGTGACACAGTAAGGTCCTCCTCATGAATCTAGCTTATATCACAACATCATTCCAGAAGTACTACTAGACTTTATATACATCCGACAACTTCCCACTAATAGTTGAACAGACTGACGGATCAGATACAGATGCTCAAACTCACACAAGCCAAGTCTGACTTGTTGAAAGGGAAAATAACCTCCGATGATATTGTGAAGCTGACATGGCAACCTTGAAGGACCTGGAGAAGATGACTTTCCTGTCATATTTTATTCGACAATTAAACCACTGAATATTTCCATCCTAGCCTTGGCATTTAATGAACCCCTGAGAAAGGGTTTCTTGAATGACAATTTTATCAGAGTTATTATATCAGTCACCTCAAAACTGGTAAAGGATCCCTTAGAATGCCCAAGTTACAGACCTATATGGCATATAAATGCAGATGTAAAGATTCTAGGCAAGGTACTAGCCAACTGATTTAAAAAGGTTATGTCTTTACTGATCTATCCCTCGCATATGGGTTTTGTACTGAGACGCTTCTCTACTAACCATTTTCACACACTCTCCCAATTTCCCTGGAAGGTGACGGACGACCAGGATTATAAAGTTCTTCTCTCTGTGGATGCCGAGAAGGTGTTTGATCAGGTGGACCGGAACTACTTATTTCGAACAATGGAAAGGATGCGCATTGGAAAGACTTTCTTAACATTAACTAAGGGAATGTACCATAATCCCACGGCATTGGTCTATTGTGGTGGATTCAGCTTTCTCTACATTTAGATACATTGTGGAATCTCACATGGTTGCCCCCTGTAACCATCACTGTCCCTCTTAGAATTAGAACCCCTGGCGATTGCCATCCAGGATAACAAACAGATCAACGGTATGGTGGCGATGGCAGGGGAAATGAAGGACCTCTGCTATGCAGATCACATCCTGCTAACTTTCTCCCACCCATTCACTTCAACTTTGTCATTAGTAACCCAATTAAACTCATTTTCCAAATTCTCAGCCTATGAAATAGTTTGATCTAAGTGGGATGCCATACCACTAACTAGACCACCACAAAGGTGTTCCTGAGGTAAATAACAAACTGAAGTATTTGGGGTTGTACATAAAACAGTGGTTACGAAACATGTTACAGGATAATGTTTGTCTAAATATGGATAGAATGAATCAAAATGTTCCGTAATGGGCAACTTTGAACCTCTTATTGTGGGGTAGAGTAATAATCATTAAAATTAATAAAATATCTGAGTTTGATTACATCTTTGGTATGTCACCAATTCTCATACCCAAACTCCTTTTTAAGGATATTACACACAACATCTCGCAGTTCATATGCAGAAAGGGTAGCCCAAGCCTGAAGGGTTCCAAAGTATACACAACTGCTGAGCAGGGAGGCCTACACCTAGCACATATAGAAATATACTGGCTGAAACAACAGCTTACTCATTCACTATATATGATGGACAAGGAGTACACCTTCTTGGATTGCACTTGAAAAATATCTTTAAATACACAAGGCAATCTTGCAGTGCACTACATGAATCAGTCGCAAATCACCTCATTCAACCAATCCTATCACATACAATTCTCTACATGCATGAAATAAGCCTATAGTGTCCTAAAAGTCCCATACCGCCTCTATTCTAAAGCACCCTTATGGCTTCATGTAAACATTACAATAGGAGGGGAGAAAATCAACTGGTCGACTTAGAAGTTGCATAAGCTACAACACATTAACGATTTCCTCTCCTAAGATTGCACAAAAACATTTCCAAAACTACAACAGGAAGTTGGTCTTCCTATCACACAGAAAAGGAGATACATCCAACTACTAAAAGTTCTATCCAGAAAGTTAGGAAAGACATCTATTACACTAATGGCTCCACAATTGTTCACTAGAAACATACCAGGAAAGATTATGTAGGGGTTATAACATGTATAAGGAAACAGGCTTTTTGCAGATCCTCCCACTTTTTGCCCCATTTGGACTTCTAGCAGCTAATTTTGCGACTCTGAGGGTGCACTGAGACCTGCTAACCAGACCTCAGTGCAAGTGTTTATATTCATTACAAAGTGTATGTTGAATAGGCTGTCTCCAGTTGGCAAGTACTGACTTACTTATAAGTCCCTATTATATTGTACCAAGGGCATGTAAGGCAGAGTGTCCACCTAGGGCTGCAGAACTGATTGTGCCACCCTCTATGTGCCAAAGTACAAAATGGCTCCCAACCTGCCACTGCAGACTGGAAGGGCAGTTGTCACACTGCCAGTTCGACTTTGCCAGTACCATTAATGGCAAAGCAACCCTTTTCCCGAACAATATATGTAAGTCTCCCCCAAGGAACACCTATAGAGCCCTACAGCAGTGAGCTGTATATTAAGTGGGACATGTATGTTTATATATGTCGTTGCAGCAAACCGCCTCAGATTTTTGTTTGGTTGTGGAACAGTAAGTAACCCAATTATCTAACACAGGTTTGCTTGCTGGCAGCCCAGTCTGGCCAACTGCTGAATGCGACTACCTAAGCATGTAAGGTATCAAATTAATCACGGCATTAAACCCAACCTAATGCCCAGGTCAAATTTAATATCACTATTAAAGTAAACCAACTTTTAGAAAATTGCCACTCCGTAGCCCAGCTGATCTAATGGCCTCACACGGGCACTGGCCTACAAACAGCGTTCTGCCCACCTGGAGAGTCTTGTGAACAACTCCCAGGCTAGTAAACAATAGCAGCCCACGGCAGGAAGAGGTGTCACCTCTCCCTTGCAGGCAGTCACTCAGGGTATTAGCCCAAAAGGCGATCTTTAAAAACGAAGTCGACTGGTGGGCAAATGAAGATAACACTCCTGAGGGGCTGCCCTTTGTTTAAATGGACAGGCTAGAGACAGGGCCAGAGCAGGAGGACCAGTGCCAACACTGGTTTTCCTATGTGCGTGTAGCCCACAGGTAGCCACACCTCTAGAGTGGTTTACCAAGCTCCTCACAGTCGGTTCAGACATCTTGAGAGTGGCAGGAATTGTGCAATCTAGGACTGCCAGATGCCATGCATTACTGGAAAATCATCACCAAGAGGGAGGGGACCTGGCAACTAATTGGATAGTGACTGCATTTTCCCCTCAGGGTTCCTTCCTGAGTTAAACATGAGACCCTGAACTTCGGATCATGTCAGAATTGGAACAAGGACTGAAGAAAGACTGCCCTGCTGCCCCTGGACTGCACAAAGAGAGGCTGCGCCATCTGCTGGACTGCACCTGCTGTGCTTCTGGGCTAGTGAAGTTAGGACTGTGCCTGTGGCTCCTGGTTCGGGGAAAAGGCGCTCTCCAGCCCCAGACCAAATCAATGACTCCAAGGGTCAGTTGGCTGGCCCCCAGGAACAGTACAAGGGACATTAAAGCTGAAGAATCTCCTGTAGGAAAGTGCCCTTTTTGTATGGTCTCCCCACATTTTGCCTCAATGATTATGACTCTGATAGTGCACTGGAGTCTGCTGTCAAGACCCCCAGTGCCAGTTCTCGCTCCCTAAACCTGTTATGTGTGAGTTGGAAATCCCAATTAACAAGGACTATACCCCACCCCCATATAAGTTCCTAGTATATGGTACCAGTGGTACCCAGGGCATCATTCAATCAGGGAATTGTCATGCGCTCTACTCACCCATGAGGGTCTCAAGGTGCTGGGGGGGATAAGCAGATCCGTTCAGTTGAAGAGCCAGATCTTGAAGGTCTTCCTGAACATGTTCAGAGAGGGGACGTGCCTGATGTTGATCCAGAGCTGGGTCCAGGTCTTGGCCGCGATGTGGGAGAAGGCTCTTCCACCCATTCTGGCTCTGTGGATACGTGGGGTTTTGGTGAGCGCGAGGTCCTGCGGCTGAGAGGTTTCTCTTGAGTACGTGGAAGGAAATTCTTTCGTTGATGTATTGGGGTCAGGTGTTGTGGAGGCATTTGTAGGCATGGGTGAGTATCTTGAAGGTGACCCTCTTCTCGACGGGGAGTCAGTGGAGGTCTTGCAGTTGTTGGGTGATGTGTTCATGTCGAGGGATGCCGAGGACGAATCTGGCACCAGTGTTCTGTGTGATCTGGAGTTTGCAGAGCAGAGACTTGTTGATTCCGGCTTAGAGGGTGTTTCCGTAGTCCAGTCTGCTGGTTATAAGTGTGTGTGTCCATTTGAAGGTCTTGAGAAGGATGCTGAGGGTGTTGAAGCAGGTGGAGGTGACGGTGTTGAATTGCCAGGTCATAGCGAGGGAGGAGTCAAGTGTGATGCCGAGGTTCCAGGAATGGTCCGTGGAGGTGGGGGGGCTTCCGAGGGTGGTGGGCCACCAGGTGTTGTCCCATGTGGTGGCAGAGGGTCTGAGGACGAGGACCCCTGTCTTCTTCGAGTTGAGCTTCAGGCAGCTGCTGCTCATCCAGCATGAAACATCCTTCATTCCTTCCTGGAAGCTGAGTCTGATGGTGATGGGATCCTTGGTGAGTGGGAGGATGATCTGGGTGTCATCGGCGTAGGAGACTATGTTGAGTCCATGCTGTCTGACGATGGCAGGAAGCGGGGCCATGTAGATGTTGAAGAGCATTGGGCTAAGTGATGATCCTTGGGGTACTCCGCAGTTGATGTCTGTGGGTTCAGAGAGGAAGGGTGGCAGTCTGATTCTTTGGGTTGTGCCGGTGAGGAAGAAGCGGAGTCATTTGAGGTAGGTTCCCTGTATGCCGGCGTCATGGAGTCTGGCGGCGAGTGTGCGGTGGGAGACGTGTCGAAGGCTGCCAAGAGGTCGAGTAGGATCAGGGCTGCGGTATGACCTTGGTCGAGGAGGGTCCGGATGTCATCTCTGGCGGCGAGTAGAGCGCTCTCGGTGCTGTAGTTGCAGCAGAATCCGGATTGGGAGGGGTCGAGGATGGAGTTCTCGTTGATGAATTTCGTTAGTTGGGGTTGAGGGTCTTCTGAGTGACTTTGGTTGCGGAGGGGAGGAGGGAGATGGGTTGGTAGTTCTTGAGGTCCAAATGGTCTGCTGAGGGACTTTTGAGCAGGCGCTTGACTTCTGCACATTTCCAGTCATTAGGGAAGGTGCCGGTTTCGAAGGTGGTGTTGATGGTGCGTCGTAGTTCCGGTGCGATGAGTGCAGCAGCTCTATAGAAGATGTGCGGAGGGCAGGGGTCCGTGGGTGCTCCTGAGTGTATGCTTTTCATGGTCGATTTGGTGTCTTCAGTGGTGGCTGGGGTCCAGAAGGAGATGGTGGGTTGGCTGGCATTGTTGGAGGGGGAGTGGTTTCGGAGTCCGGTGTCTGTTCATTGATGTTGTCGTAGAGGGACTTGATTTTCAGATGGAAGTTGGAGCTGAACTTGTTGCAGACGTCCTGGGAGGGGGTGATGTCCGTGGCCTCGATGGGGGGGTTTGGTGAATTCTTGGATGATGCAGAAGAGTTCCTTTGAGATGCTGGAGTTGGAGGTGATCTTCCACTGGATGAAGGTTTGTTTGGTTGATCTAATGAGTTGGTGGGCGAATGCAATGAAGGGGTAGGTGCGGAGGAGGTAGCCCACGTATCAACTCCCCGGCCATGTGCGGGCGTCTATTGCACTTGCCTATAGAGGGACTGTCTCAGCAGGGCTAGGTATTAATCATGAGCGGTATCCATCATACAGCTGTTGCCATACCGAGTGTTGGAAGGCGGACCTCGGGGGAGTCAGAGAGACAACCCAGAGGGGCCCCCACACTGCACGAAGTAGCCGAGCGCTGCTGAGAAGCCTCCTAGGAGAGGTCCTTCTCCTATTCCGTACTAGCACAGTAACACCACCACACAGGACTCGAGGATGTTTATCAAGACGAGCAATTCTTTATCAGCATTTAGGAAGTTACGGTTATCGATATATACAAGGGGGGATCGAGGGATCCGCAAGAGTCTCAAAGTCTTTGGTAGGGACGGGGTAGCGGGACAGTCTTTAGTAGCAGCTGGGTACGAGGGTACCTTAGGCCCAGTTCTTGATCCTCAAGCTGGAGGGACTCCGGGTCTCGGAGTGGTCGAGCCGCGACGGCGTCAGCAGGGCTCTGGCGATCAGTTCGTGGAGCTTGAGCCGCGACTAGGTCAGCAGGGCTCTTAAGGTGGTTCAGTTCAGCTCGAGCCGCGACGACGTCAGCAGGGCTCCGAGGGAGGCTTCAGCGAGGTTGGGCCGCGACAGCGTAAGCAGGGCCCCGATGTTCCGTGAGGTTCCTTGTCTCAATAAGGTGGAGCCGCGACGCAGTCAGCAGGGCTCGTGGTATAGTCTCAAGCAAGAGTTCTTCTCCGTAGGGTCAGCCGCGATTCCATCAGCAGGGCTCTTGACTCCGGGATACAACTACTGTCCCATTGCGGGGTTGCCCCAGATATAGGTCTGGAGCCCTTTGATGTCCGGACCCTTGCGCCTGGGGGGCGGAGAGGCCGGGCTGGGAGAGGCCAGACGCCCAGCGGGAGAGGCGCCAGGCCCGGGGAGGCCGGAGGACGATCGCACCTAGGTGTTGAGGGACGGTGGGGGGTCCCATCGAAACTCTCCTCCTCCGGGAGTGGTGAAGTGGCCATGCGGTGCCCCCTGGCCAGATCTTGGTGCCTCGATGTCGGGGCTTCGCTGGGGCCGAGGCTGGAGGGAGCCGGGCTGTGTGGGCTGGTGCGTGGAGCAAGCATGGGGGGGACCCCGAAGGGATGAGGGGTCCCTGTGCGGCCTGGAAAAGGGGGCCGCTGAGGCGGGTGTAGGAAAACGGGTACAATCCAGAGGGGGCCTCGAAGGGATGAGGGGTCCCTGGCGGCCTGAAAGGGCGGCCCGTGTAGGCCGGTGCGGGGAACGAGCACAATCCAAGAGGGTTAAGACCACGCCACGAGGCCGGGTCCAACAGGCGTCCCCCCCAGCCAAAGGCAGGGAGAGTCACCCATTTCCTTGGGGGTTCTCCTCGTCGAGGCGGAAGAAGCTGGACAGGCCGTCGGTGTTGGCGTGGTCATTGCCGGGCCGGTGTTCAACAGAGAAGTCCATCCCTTGCAGCGAGATGGACCATCGCAGCAGCTTGGGGTTCTCGCCCCTCATTTGCATTAACCACCGCAAGGGCCGGTGGTCGGTCTGGACCCGGAAGTGGGTGCTGAAGAGATAGGGCCGGAGCTTTTTGAGGGCCCACACTACAGCGAAGGCCTCCCGCTCGATGGTGCTCCACCGCTGCTCCCGGGGCAGCAGCCGTCGGCTGATGAAGGCCACGGGTCTGTCGAGTCCCTCCGAATCTACCTGGGACAGGACGGCCCCAATTCCATATTCGGAGGCGTCCATCTGCACCACGAATTCCTTGCTGTAGTCAGGGGCCTGTAGCACGGGGGCAGTGCACATCGCCGTTTTGAGAGTCTCGAAGGCCGTCTGGCAGCGGGGGGTCCAGTGTACCTTCTTTTTTTTTTTTTTTTTTTTTTAAACCTTTATTTAGCACTGTGTACAAGACAAATACGGGCCTACAACCATCCGGCCGGCCTCGACACTTCTGAAGCTTGATAGCAAAGTATATGTCCACTCGGCGGCACGGCAGCACATAGAAGCATACGACCTATGTTACAATAAATCCACGTGCACCGAGTGGCAGGAGACAGCAAGGTTAATTTTAAAAAAATGTTTTTTTTTTTTTTTTTTGTAAGGAGATACAGAAACTAGAACGGATCAGTGTACAGAACAGACGATCATATGATAAATGGGTAACAGCCAACAGGAGAGTCAACTAACAGTGAACACATCTAAAATGGCGGCACGAAACTATAATACCAGGATATAATAACGCAGCGAGGTGTGCCTCCCAGCCGCTACCCTCCTAACAGCAGTCCCCCCCACTGACCCTAGAAAAGACGTGAGAAAAGGACGGAAAAAGGAAAAAGAAGGCCCATAGAAATAAAAAAAAGTGCCGAAGAAGACCCCCCACCCTACACGCATGCCGAGGCTATGGCCTACCCCCCCCCTAGCTACGTGTCTGTCGCCCCATAGGAACCCGAAATGTAGAATTAAGAAAAGAAGAAAGGAAAAAGAACCATAGAAAAAGAAGAGTGCACTACCCTATTACTCCCAGGAAAGGGAAAAGCGGGGAGGAGCCCACCCCACTGCCGAACTCCCGGACTCCCGCGCCGCCCGTACCTCCTGCGCCATGTACAGCACAGTATCAAAAGACCCACGTAAACCCGGTGGTCCCGAAGCAATACCCCCCAGCACTTCAGTACTTCACAAGTCTGCCCCCCGGCAGAAGAAGGAAACAGGGGGCGAAATCACAGCGACATGTAGCAAAAAACAGGTCATTAAAAACTACTCAGCCAATATAGCAAAACGTGTATCAGTCCAGGTCTCCGTCCGCCGATCCAACCAAAGCGACAACGAGCCTGCCATCACCCCTGTCCGGACCGGCAGATGTGGTTCAGGCCCGTCCATTGCTGCGAGTCACCTTCAGCCAGGACAAAGAGACAAGATGGCCGCTCTCGAGGAAAGGGGACCATAAAGCCGTATCGTACCGCAGGGTCCCAAACGCAGCAGTAACATGCCACAGAAGCTCCAGCGATAGGTACCTTCAGGGTAACATCTGGCAAGGGAGGTGAAAGGCTAGGTCTCAACAGGTAGTTCGTAGGCAGAGTCACAGCGTTCAAAATGGAGGGTGTCCCTGCAACTGTATCCGTGTCGATGGGTTGATGCGTTACATTGTAGCCAGGAGGACTCCGCGCCACCGCCCCTCCGCTCTGCAACATTGTTTCACCTCCAGGAGAAAACATGGGCGGCGGGGGATCCTCCAGCCGGGGACGTCCCGTTGCGAACAGTGCCTCATCGATTCTCCGGGTCAGCGGCGAGCGCCCAGCAAGTACTCTGCATTGCCACTTTTAACGCCACGAGGGCGGCCAGTACATCCCCACAGGTCGGGTCTTTCAGTACCAAGCATCGGACCGCCCTATCCCGCTGCTCCTCCGATGCGGCAATCAGCTCCGGGGCACATGGGCGCGCAGACCTTGCGAGTCCAGGGTCAGCCAGCGTCTCAGCAAGAAGAACAGGCGCCATCGTCATCTCCACTGCAGGCACTTAGTAGCGGGACAAAAGTGACCATGTATACCGGAGATCCGAGGATGTAGACACCGGAAAAACTTCGTGCTCCACTCGGGAACTGCACAGGGCGAGAGCGCCCCACGGTTGCCGTGCGGACCGGCCGTTCGCCGCAGGAAGACACTTCAAAATAGAGTCCGCTCGCTTTCCTTCAGGGTGGCTGAGGAGAGCTAGTATTAGGGGGCTCCAACGTCGTCCACACCACTGCCAGCGCGGGGGGGAGTCCGACCCGGACGTAAGGGTCCGACTCCCGTCGCACAGCCAGCGTTGTCACCCCCGCGACCACCCGCAGTAATCCAGCTCAGCACCCCGTCCACATCCCTCGGCGTCCAGCGGCGGCCATCCACGCAGGGACCAGGGGGAGCGACGGAGGTCGAAGCAAACACCGAGTCTGCTACCAAACCCGCCGACAAAGGTGTCAGGAGAACGCCAGTCACTTCAGTGCCGGTAATCCGCGGCGGTAGAGCGGCGCAGGTCAGGAGAATTGATCAGGATTATCAAAGGAAGCCAGACGGTCCACGGAGCCGGGAGCTCAAGCGTCCGTCCCGTCGGCCATCTTGGCTCCTCCCCTCCAGTGTACCTTCTTGGGCTGCTTTTTTGACGTGAGCTCTGTGAAGGGGCCGACAATGCTCCCATAGTCTCTGATGAATCACCGGTAGTACCCGGTGAGGCCCAGGAAGGCCCGGACAGCTGTCTGGGTGGTGGGGGGTTCCCACGCCTGGATGGCATCAACTTTCGGTTGGAGGGGAGCCACCTGACCGCTCCCTACTTGATGGCCCAGATAGGTCATCGATCCTTGGCCTATCTGGCATTTGCTGGCCTTGATCGTGAGCCCGGCCCCTTGGAGGGCGGCCAGGACTGCTTTGAGGTGCCCCAGGTGCTCAGCCCAGTGGCTGCTGTATACGGCAATGTCATCTAAATAAGCCGCGCTGAAGGCCTCTAGCCCGGCCAGGACCTTGTTCACTAGTCTCTGGAAGGTGGCCGGGGCGTTCTTCATGCCGAAGGGCATCACCCGAAAGTGGTAGTGCCCATCAGGGGTGGAGAAAGCGGATCTCTCTTGGGCACCGGGGGTGAGCTGGATCTGCCAGTACCCGGCGGTGAGGTCAAAAGTGCTCAGGTAGCGGGCTGCCCCTAAGCGGTCGATGAGCTTGTCGGCCCGGGGAAGAGGATGGGCATCGGTCTTGGTAACAGCGTTCAGGGCCCGGTAGTCCACACAAAATCGTAGCTCCGGGGGGGTGCCTGGGGCGGCGGCCTTTGGCACCAGGATGACGGGACTGGCCCACGGGCTGTCGGAGGGCTCGATGACCCCGAGGGCCAGCATCTTCGCCACCTCAGCCTGGATGCAGGCCCGCACCCGGTCGGGTACTCTGTAGGCTCTGTGTCGCACGGGGGGACTGTTCCCAGTGTCGACGTCGTGGACACACCATGGAGTCACCCCCGGAGTGAGGGAGAAGAGGGCCGCAAAGGGCTGCAACAGTTGCTGACAGTCGTGGTGCTGTTCCGGGGTCAGGGAGGAGGCGAGTTGGACGCCTTCGATGGTCCCGTCGTGGTCGCTGGTCCGCAGGAGGTCGGGTAGGGGCTCGGAGTCGCCTTCGCCCCCGTCGTCGGTCGCTAGCAGTAGGCTTAGTTCGGTCCGGGCAAAGTGGGGTTTGAGCCGGTTAGCGTGTAGAACCCGGAGGGGGTTACGGGGAGACTCCATGTCGATCAGGTAGGTGACAGGGCTCTTCTTCTCCACCACCTTGAAGGGCCCGGTCCATTTGTCCTGGAGGGCGCAGGGGTCAACCGGTGACATGACCCAGACTTGCTGGCCCGGCTCGAACTCGATGGTAGAGGCGTTTTGATCGTACCATCTTTTCATGTCCTCTTGGCTGGCCTCGAGGTTGGCTTCAGCCAGGGCTCGGAACCTTCGTGTCTGGTTTCGCAGGGTCAGGAGGTATCTGTAGACGTCGGGAGGGGCATCTCGGGGCTTCGTCTCCCAGCCTTCCTTGACCAGGCTGAGGGGTCCTCGGACTGGATGCCCGTACAACAATTTGAAAGGGCTGAACCCCAGGGACTTCTGCGGGACCTCCCGATAGGCAAACAGGAGGCACGGCAGCAGGACATCCCATCTCCGCCGTAGGGGTTCTTCCAGGCCCTTGATCATGCCTTTTAAGGTTCTGTTGAACCGCTCGACCAGTCCGTTCCCCTGAGGGTGGTATGGGGTGGTGAACTTGTACATGACCCTGCACTGCTGCCACAGGGACCGCATGTATTTAGAGATGAAGTTCGTACCTCGGTCGCTCACCACTTCTCGGGGGAACCCCACTCTCGAGAAGATCCCCATTAAGGCCAGGCCCACTACGGGGGCTGTCACAGTTCGAAGCGGGATGGCCTCAGGGTACCTGGTTGCGTGGTCTACGAGGACCAGGATGAAGCGGTGACCCAGGGCGGTCCGGGGGTCCAGGGGCCCTACGATGTCTATTCCGACCCGTTCGAACGGGTTGTTGACTGCTGGGAAGGGCTGGAGAGGGGCTGTGACCCGTCCCCCCGTCTTGCCGCTGGCTTGGCAGGTCTGGCAGGACCGGCAGTGGTTGTCCACGTCCCTCCGCATCCGGGGCCAGTAGAAGTGGGTCACCAGGCGGCTGTAGGTTTTGTCCTGCCCCAGGTGCCCGGCGAGGGGCACGTCATGTGCCAGGTTAAGGAGGAACTCCCGGAATCGGAGGGGGACCACCAGCACGCGACTGGCCCCCAGTTCTGCAATTTTCTGCTCGCTGTACAGTAGTCCTTCGGCCCAATAGACCCAGTGGGTTCCGGTCTGGTCACCGTGGGCCTGCGAGGCCGCTTGCTGCCGGACTCCTTCAAGGGAGGGGCAGGTCTTCTGTTCCTGCAAGAACTGTTCTCTGGTGGGGCCCCCGTCGTGGCGCCATTGGGCTAGCTCCGGGAGTGTACCGAGAGAGGCGATCTCGTCCGGGGGGGGCACCGTGGATCTGGCATCGGTGTCCGCTTCTTCCTTGCTGGAGGCAGGTGGTGGCACGGGCCCCTCGGGCTCGACGGTGTCGGCGGCCATGGACGAACGGGGGGCCTGGGCGGCCATGGACCGGGTGGTGGCCCAGGCCCATTCGGGTAGTCCTAGCATTCGGAGATGCTCTCGCCGCTCCACTTGAGCCCAGGGGGAACTCTCGAGGTCGTTCCCCAGGAGGCAGTCCACCGGAGCGTCGTCGCGGACAGTCACCTTCAGCATGCCCGTCACCCCTCCCCATTCGAAGGGAATCTGGGCCATCTGGCACATGCTCTCGCTGTTGTCGGCCGTCCGGACGGAGCATAGCACATTCGGCAGGATCCGTTCGGGGGCCACCAGGTGGCAGCGGACAGCGGTGACACTGGCTCCGGTGTCACGGAGGGCTTCGGCCCGTCGTCCATTGATAGTGACCCGCTGTTGGTATTTCTGGGTGTTGCTCGGGATGGGTGTTCGGGGCACCATTTCTCGGCTGCCCAGGCAGACCAGGGACATGGCCGCCAGCTCCCACTCAGTGGACCCCCCGTCGAGGGGTTCTTCCTCTTCCTCCCCTTCTCCCAGGGCGGCAGCCGCTAGTTGTCGGGGCGGGGGCCCGTTGGTCCCCCTTCGTCGGTTCAGGGGGCAGGCAGGGTCGCTGGCATAGTGTCCTGTTTGTTGGCGGCCCTAGCAGGTTATCGTGGGCCGGAGTCCGTTTTTGGCTGGCGTCGTCCCTCTTCGGACTAGGTTCGGGGAGGTGTGTTGCTGAGGCGGTCCCCGAGGCGGACTCCGGGGCGGCCCGGCTGGGATGTCCCGATTCCTGTTCGACCCTCCTCCCCCGCCGCGCTGGCGGGGAGGTCCGGTGGGGTTTCGCTGGTACTCCCCCATCGAGCTCCGGGGGACTCGGGTGTTGACCCATCGATCGGCCTCGGCGGCGAGCTTCCGCGGCTCGGTCAGCTTGCTGTCGAGGAGGTGTTGTCTTAGCTCCACGAAGCAGTTATTGGAGAGGTGTTCCCAAATAATGAGGTCGACCAGCTGCCCGTAGGTGGTGACCTTGCTCCCCTTGATCCAACCTTCTAGGGCCCTGCTGAAAAAGTCAACATACTCTACCCACGTGATACCGGGGATTTTCTTGCAGTCTCTGAAACGCTGGCGGTACATTTCCGCGGTTAGTCCATAGCAGGTGAGCAGGGCCTCCTTCATATGGTCGTACGAGGTCATCACCTCTTCCGGGAGGTGGAGTAGGGTGTCTCGGCCCTCGCTAAGGAACCGACCCCATAGGCCGGCACCCCAATCCTTCCGGGGTACCCGTTGGGAGGTCATGGCCACCTCGTACGCCTTAAACCACTGCTGGGTGTCGTCGTTTTTATAGTACTCCTTGACGACATCTTTGGGAATATGGACCTTGGCTTCGGTGGGCGGCAGAGCGTCTCTATTGCTGGGGGTGCCGGTCTCCCCCCTTCTGGGCCTTGAGCTCGAGTTCTTTGAGGCCCGCTCGTGTTCGAGGGTCAGCCTTTTCTCTTCTAGTTCTCGATGTCGTTTCTTTTCTTCGATTTCCTCCTGCAGCCGTAGTTGCTCCAAGGCTAACTTTTTCTCCGCCAGCAGGAGTAGCCGTTTCTCTTCTAGTTCTCGATGCCGTTTCTTCTCCTCTATCTCCTCTTGTAGCCGTAGCTGCTCCATGGCCAATTTCTTTTCGGCCAGCAGGAGTTCGCCGTCCAGCCGAAGTCGTGCGAGCTCTAGCTCAAGGGTCGGGACCTTCTCCCGCTCTCGTATTTCTTCCGCGGAGAGGCCGGTTTCCAGGCTGTTTCTCCCTTCGTTCGCTGAGGTCGGTGCTGGTGGCGTGGCTGCATTCAGGGGCAGGGGACCTTCACTCTGGGAGGGACCCGCCTCGGACTCTATCCAGGTTCTCAGGGCTTTCTGCATCTCTTCCTTGGTACCTAGGCCGGTGGTCGTAATGCCCTTGTCCTTGCAGAACTGTTTTAACTCTTTGTGCGTGTACTCTTCCAATCGTTCTGGTTGGAACTCCATGGTCTCTGTTCGTCTGGATGGATAGCGAGTGGGTTACTTGCTTGTACGATCTGCGTTCAGCTCGGATCCCACCGCTGCCACCAAATGTTGGAAGGAGGAGGATTAAACAAACAGGGGTAACCCTATAACCCAAGGAACCTGGGCATCATCAATATAATGTAAACAATGGTTCCCTAGGGAAACTGTTAATTTCAATCGTAATCAATCCAACAACACAAATCAAAAAACATCAAAAAACACAGCATTAATAAACCAATCAAATAACCAAATAATCAATATTGAACAATGAATTACAATTTGGGAGACAACAATTTATTCTTGGTCTATTCAATTAGGTATCAACTCATTCGAATATAGGCAAATAAACAAAGATCCTACACGAAGAATGAAAAGGCTGTATATACAGTATTTTGGAAAAACGACGCAGTGACAAAGTGAATAAAGTGACTCAGTGCAATAGTGAAAGTGTAAGTATTTACAATATAAGAACGTATTTCTTAAATAAAATCGAAATATACAAAAACTGTTGTAAAAAGTCCTCAACTTCCTTATGGGTATATAATAAACCTTGTAAGGCACATGTCCTATCTTTTTTTATAACAAGGAATTCCAATTGGTAAGGGACTGTGGAACCGTCAACGTTTCGACCCTACATCAACCATTCGTTGTAAACAGTCATATCGGGTCTTCTTCAGGACACTGGAGGTGTATAACAGCCTAAACAAAATAAATATGTATAAGTACTAGATCTCTATTCTGTGTTACAGGTTTTTAGATAAGGAGAGCGAGAGTATCCCCATCCACTCACCTAGGTTGTAGGTGATGGAACAGATGTTCACACAAATTCGGCAGTTGCCACTCGTAATGAATCAAAGGAAACTGCCTGGTGACATACATAAAGAGTAATGAGAATATATCAAAGGCAAAAATAATTTTAACCATTTTAGCCCGTAGATAAATTATTACCAGGATCGTAGAGAGTCTTGGTTGAAAAAAGAGATTCGTCTGAGTCTAACTTGAAAAATTATTTCTTTATTTTCTGTCTTTTTCCGCTTCAATTGGCGGAACTTGTTATGGATTACTACAAATGTAAACCAAAATGAAAAATCAAAAAAACTGATCATATGACAAACATTTAACACCAATATAGGTTAATAATAACCCACGTGGTGGCTCACCTGGCTTCAAGGTTGAGACTTTGCGTGTATCACTACATGAGTAGACACAGCCATCAGGACACAAATTCAACTAGAAATGCATAAGCAAACCAATTTTAGTTTCGCGGATTAATATACTCAAACGAGGTCCAGTCTACTAGAAATTCACTGGCCTCAACATTAGGTCTTTAAAATTCAAAATGCAAAGTCAGACTCGATTCACTAAGTAAACGAACCATTTATGGTTCCACGAGTTGTAAATCGCATAAAAAGATATATGCGGTATCAAACATATTCAAGGGTAAATAAATCCTACCCAAATGATGTAAGCTGGTATTGCAAGGATTTAATTGCAACCAAAACGTAACACACAGTATGCAATGTATAAATAAAGTTCCACGGACACCCCATGTTTATCTAGTGCATACAAAATACTCATGGCAGTTTATTTGGCGGCATTTGGGCTAACGGCCTACTCGAGAAATTAAAGCCCCTAAACAAGAAGCTTTCCGATTAAAGAGCAAACGGTGAATGCGCCTCATACCTGATGTACTCCAATTATTTCTCTCACTTCAAAAGGAAGTCCGTTCGCTTGAGACAACAAGCCAGGAAGACGCGCGTGCAGCAGCTATATTGCTGCTGTTAGAGAACATAGAAACTGGACTAATTCGCTGCAGCGTCCACTGAACTAAAAGACGGCTCTTTCGGAGCCTGCCTATTTTTCTTACGCGTACGGAGACAAAACAGTGCCATATTGTTGATGCTCTATAATTCAATGCAGAATATGTCATTCGTCCAGATATATAACATTTTAGCAAAAGCTGCATGTTTTTTCACATTAAATAGCAACCCTTTTTAAAATGAATCATTTCAAATTAAATGTTCGAAAACTCTAATCAATATTTTTCACATTTAGCACAACTTTTTTGTCATGTGGAACAAACAACAATGATATGGTCACAAAAAAGGAAAAGAGTACCTTACCAAGATCATAACTCAGGAGATATTAACAGTTATATAACCACTAAGGCACAATCTAGCACCCCGATAATTCACAGAAACCAGTTCGTCAATACATAGATCATCATTTAGCAATGGTTAATTATTAGTGAGCAGGACAAGAGATCATACATGAGTATCAAGGATAAACAAACATATTAGGCAAAGTTTTCAACATATCTTTGCTTATCCAAAGCATAATATGCCTAGTTGTTTGTTGGTTTCTTCATTTTCGTTTAGCCCTGTATTTACAGAGTCCAAAGAGTGGATCCATCTACACTCCTTATAGTTGAGAATGGAATGTATGTTGCCGCCTCTCGGATGCAGCCATTTAAACGCAAACAGTGGTAAATCTGCAGTCCCAATTTCTGTAGCTACCAAGTTCCAGTATTTAACTATCGTTTTCTTGATTGCCTGGCTGTCTGGATTGAAGGTGGTAACACACACCATTCTGTCATTCACTTTATCACTTGTTTTCGTCTCTAGTAAAGTCTCTCGTGGACAATACCACGCTCTCTTTTTGGCACGTTTCAAAAGAGTACTAGGATAGCCTCTACTCCTTAGTCTTTGTGTTAGAACTGTTGCTTCAGCAAAATAGTCTATTCTCTGAGTACAATTACGCCGCAGTCTGAGAAACTGCCCGTAGGGCAAATTGTCACGGAGACTGCGAGGGTGATTAGAATTGTACCTGAGAAGAGCATTTCTTTCAATGGGTTTTTTATGGAGCCCAGTATACAGTACCCCATCCAAAGTTTTCACATTAAGGTCCAAGAAACTTATGGCCTCATTGCTCTCACTCATTGTGAATTTTATATCGTTCGATCTTCCATTTAGCCATTCAAAGAATGACGTCAAAGTCATAGTTGTACCGGTCCAAATCATAAAGACGTCATCGATATATCTTTTCCACATATCGATGCTGTCTTTGTGCGTTTAAACGTGGCAAGAGTATTAAAGATGCTGTAGTCAATGCCTACCTTCAGAGTCCCCCAGCACCAGACTTACGTTCCCAATTATCACTACCACCGATCTTGGGTCACAAAAAATGTGGCAACTGTAAAGCCTGTGTGTATTTGTTTTACTGTCTGTTTCTTCTTTCATAGTGTATTCATCTTTCTCTTAGTTTGTGCGTTTCTATCTCTCTCTCAGTCTATCTGGGTGTCTCTGTCTTTGTATATGCTCCTCTGTGCCCGTCATGCTCCGCTATATGTGTCTACCTATGTGTTGTGATCTGTACAAGATGACACTTGTAGCCATGTTGTAGGTTTCAAAGCCTTCTTTATTGTACCAGTTCCAGATCACTTCAGACAAGGTTCAGCCACGTACCAGCTTCATCATTAGCCTATCTTAGGCCCTTGTTACAGCCTCTATGTCAGCCCATGTAACAGCCCATATCACGGCCCCACCAGGAGCAGCCTGCCTAGCTGCTCAGCCCATCTCCAACTGTCATCACTCACCCACACAGGCACCCAGGCATTCCATTCATCACAGTCACACCAACATTCCGTTACCATCTCTCACTCTGGCTGAGCAGCTAGGAAGACCTAGGCTGATTACAATAAATGTAACACTCAGGATATAACATTATCCCTTTCCTTTTAAAATGAAAACAAAGTTCACATTACTACAGCAGAATACTATATACAAAATAAACAGTAAAGTTCATAACTCAAGGATGCAACCAAAAGTAAAACATCACTAAAGCGAGAACAAAGCAAATAAAGAAAAGATGGGCAAAAACGACATCTAAAATACATGCATCAAAATTACCCATCCTCCCTCATGAAGATTATTACACCATATTACAACGCAGAATAACACTACGTACTTTGGGTAACTTTAAACTGTCAAGCAACTTAAACTAGCAATGACCCCATCCTTCCCCCTGAACATTTGAAAACCATGTAGTGAAAAGTGAACACACCACACGACACACCCGTGGCCAGAAACAGACAATAAGGGTGAACCCACACTACAAATACACGTGTACCACAATATGGACCACATAGAGGGTACACACAGTGAGGCGCAGGGCGACTTACACACAACCACAACTGAAGCGCAGGGCGACTTACACAGGACAACACGTGATGCACAAGGCGACTTACACACAACAACATCTGAAGCGCAGGGCGACTTACACAAGACAACATGTGACGCGCAGGGCGACTTACACACAACAACTGAAGCGCAGGGCGACTTACACAGGACAACATGTGAGGCGCAGGGCGACTTACACACATACAACATCTGAAGCACAGGGCGACTTACACAGGACGACATGTGAGGCGCAAGACGACTTACACACATAGATCACAACCACAACCGTACTGCCACCACAATACATAGAAATGGGAAAACCACCCACCAAAACCAAAACACCAAACAAGTAAGGCAGAAACTGTGGTATACAAATACAATGTACCCTTGTATATACATTAGGAATCACACCCACAGGTATAAAGGAGATAATCCAAATACCTACCCCCATGTAGGGGTCACTAACTAGGATTAAAACCCAACCTCTCCCCTCTTCTAAGGGATAAACAGTGATGACCACCCACTAGAAGACTAGGACGTCCCAACTAATAAACCTAAACTGTGGCATCACTACACACTAAATGTACAGTAAAAAGAAAATACTATACCATAAGCTCTAAGAAGTGCATACACAATTTCTATTAAATAGAACATGGTAATGCTGCCTTTTTCTTCAATTACACAGCATCGTTAGCAAATCACTCGAAACAGACACTCCTTGTTTTGAGAATGAAAAACATTCCAACAGGTGCAACAGGAATAAGCATATATATAACAGCCAGACGTTATATAGATTTTCCCACCAAAGTCACAGCGTGGAAGACTAGTCTCTTGAAAATGTTCCATCTTGTTTTTCCCTTTATAACAAATACTTCAAACACTTCTAATGAAACTGCTTTCCGACATACATGAAACGGAAAGCCTTACCCAAAGAATGCCTCATCTACGATAGTTCAAGCAGAACTAACAGGCAGCAAAAAGAATGCGTTCGCTTCATTTGCCCGAACTCTGTCACGAAGCTGAAACTTTATTTAAACCAGCAAAACAGCGTGGTTGACAAAGAGAAGCAGATTTTAGCAACACATCGGAACATAGTGGCTGCCACCCACAAGATGGCGGCACGTTTTCGGCGTCACGCCGGGTGGCTCCAGGCACGTAGGTGCATTAAGCAGAACATCGGAAAAGCGAAGGAGCGTCATCGAAGAACCATGGAGACCACACACGTCTGTGGGTGAAGGTAAGGCTGCGCGCGGGTAGCGAACAGCACGCGCTATCATTTTCAAATACTGAGGAGAGGTTTAACTGCCATTTGTACAGTGGGACTGCGATGTACAAAATTAAGTCATACACATACGATGAAAATTCTCTCCGCATGCAGCAATAGAGAAAACTGTAGACAGCGCTCAGTCTCCCACGACGAAAAGAACAAAAACAGATTCCAGATGTGCATAACTGAATGGCAGCTCCCCAAATATGGCCACAGACTCCCTCTCTTGACTGCTCCAATAAAAATAGTCTTGACAGCTGGCAAACAGTGAACACTACAATAAGCAGTTTGTCACGACTTCTTGATCCAAGGCAAACACACAGTAGTATACACTTCATGAAGACTGCTTTACTGAGTATGAGGATGTGGTCAGAACTGTAAGCCTCACACCAATTTGACTAGGACATACATACGTTGTCAAAATTTGAAATGTCCATGTGTGCCACATTTGCACGCAGACCCTGGAACATCTTGATCCATACAGACCAAATGGTCTTGAGAAATAGAAAAACACTTAGTGCAATATCTTTTAAAACGCACTTCTTGACACCAAAGCAGAGGTCTTGTCATCACCACATCTCTCCTGTGTGGCACCTGTGAATTTACTTCACTGAGTTGGACCACAACTCACATCTCAGAACAGCCACTCTCCTTTACTTCACTGAGTTGGACCACAACTCACATCTTGAACAGCCACCGGATACATCCATACTGCAGATTTAAAAGGAAGTGGTAAGGTGACACGCAGTCATTTCACACCCTAACATACAGACCATACCTTTGGTCAATTCCATGGAGTAAGATCAGGCAGGTCACAGATTGGGGCCGTCCGATGACTGGACACTGGTGGGGCCGGCTTGCCTTTTACTCCATACTGTTACATGTACATTTCTTTTTTTCCTTTGTAGTTGCACTGGTTCTCACAGTTTCTTTGTAGTTGCGCTGGTTCTCATAGTTTCTTTGTGGTTCCTTGGTTTCTGTTCAGTCCTTAAGTACGCTTGGGTCCAGGCCCGCTCGTCGCCAAAATTAATATGTTGTGATCTGTACAAGATGACACTTGTAGCCATGTTGTAGGTTTCAAAGCCTTCTTTATTGTACCAGTTCCAGATCACTTCAGACAAGGTTCAGCCACGTACCAGCTTCATCATTAGCCTATCTTAGGCCCTTGTTACAGCCTCTATGTCAGCCCATGTAACAGCCCATATCACGGCCCCACCAGGAGCAGCCTGCCTAGCTGCTCAGCCCATCTCCAACTGTCATCACTCACCCACACAGGCACCCAGGCATTCCATTCATCACAGTCACACCAACATTCCGTTACCATCTCTCACTCTGGCTGAGCAGCTAGGAAGACCTAGGCTGATTACAATAAATGTAACACTCAGGATATAACACTATGTGTACACTGTATTAGCGTGTATGTATCAAACTCTATATGTGCCTTTTAGCGTTTATAAGTTTCTGTCTTTATCTCTGCCTCTGTTCCTCTTTGTCTATCTGTCTCAGTTTCTAGGTTTGTGTATGTGCCTCTGTTTCTGTATATCTCTTTGCTTGTTAATCTCCTTTTCTATATCTGTGTACGTCTGTTTTCCTGTACCTAGGTCTAGCTGCCCTGTGTATTTCTGTCTATATGTCTATAACTCTATTAAGCAAGCACCATTTTAGATTAAGGGAATATGGTAACGGAAAGAGAAAGAACTCTATCCAAAATCACACGTTTTCAGTCCAGTCAGAAAGTATGACTTAGCCCCAATGAGTCCTTGTTTTGTAGCTAAGCAGATACAGTCAACTATTTCAGTAAGCCTGACGCGACATTAGAAAAAGAGAAGTATAGTGCAATTATTAGGCACGCATTGTTTACCTTGTAACCGCGTCAATATTTGCCACGCATTTTTAATTTTTTTTACCTTGTAATCACCTTCATTTATTTTACCTTGTAACAAAGTAAATATTTGCCGCGCATTTTCATTTACTTTGCCTTGTAACCGCCTTCATTTATTTTACCTTGTAACCGCTTAAATATTAGCCACGCATTCCTCTCAATTAAGGAACAAACTGTATTGCAGCCGCAAAGCCACAAGTAAAGTGATCGCAAAACTGAAAGCAAAGCCACAAGTAAAGCGATCGAAAAACCGAAAGCAATCGCTTTTGGAATCAAGGACAGCCGCCAATGGTGTGCGCGCCACAGACAGCCATATGCTTTCAATAATCGCGCCTGCGTCTGGGCACGATAATTGAAACCAGATAGGCTTTAGTGCGCGTAACAGACACCAATAGGCCGTGGGCGGAGCAATGCGCCCGCCTTTGGCCTATTGCGTGCTCTGTCTAAAAAAGACAGCCACTAAATGCCCAATAACAGAAGACAAAACAAAAAACACACGCACAAGCGTGTACGATTCCAGGGTCCATTTCTGAACCGCAGAGAAAAGTGCGATGCTAGGCACGAGACCTAAAAAGGATTCAAATGAATGAAAAACCTTGCTTCCAGACAGATAGATGAGCACAGCTTAGCATACATCTAAGGAATGGTATGCCCTATATCACCCCCTTTGCAAGGATTAAACAACAGCAGTACAATCTCCTAAGAGACAAGAAATTGTGAAGGTACCTTAGAAGTGAATCCCAGTTCTGGCTGTAACACCACCCAATCAGGATACAATCTAAGATTGGGAGGAAGTAACCAAAGGCCCACGTTTGCCCAGCATGCATATAGAAGTGATAGCCATCAACAAGATTGCCTTAGATGTTCGCCAAGGCAAAGAGGAAGCAGACAAATGCTCAAAGATAGAGCCCTACAAACCTTGCAGACCGTAGGAGGATCCCAGTGTGAGAGAAGACAATTGGCTACCAGCCACCAATTGCATTATTAAGGAGCCAAGCATCCAAAGCAACCACAGCTGTCGAAGAACCATTGGACTCTCCGAAGCCATGAATCACAGCCCATGCCGAAGAAAATCTAAAATGAGAAATGGATAACAGGAGTGTATCAAATGATCCACCCTCCTTACACCAGGGTTTAAAGCCATCCTAGTGCTTGAAATAGCAAGCCATCTGATGTCCTTAATATATACTGCAACCTCTCTGGAATAACAATGCTATTGGTACCCCATACTTTCAAATTCCAGGTCATGAGGCAAAGTCAGCAAAGAACCTGCTAGGAAAGGTCCAGAAACTGCTGAGGAGAAAGTGGAAGGAAGGAAACACATCCAACTGCAGAATGATCAAGAGCCAGGAACTAGGACTCCAAAAGGAAGCAATCAAAATTGCCATTACTCCCTTCCACCAAATACTCTCCAGCACGCTCAGGAGAAGGAGAATCAAAAGGAATACAACAAGCAGCTTTTGGGCACTTGAGCACCACCTTACCAAACAGAACTGGGGAAGGAGCACAGTGCTTGAGGAGGAAAACAGGTCTCACCAAGAGAGGCCAAAATTATGCGACAACGTCAGAAGAACGTCCAGGAAAAAGTAGTAAATAGAGGTGTTTAAAAAAATAAAATATTGCAAAATACAGAAACCCCAAAAACTACCATGGTTCACTTTTGCACTGTTTTCTGCTTCTGCAGAACGGCAGGAAACGTGGTTCGTGGTGCTCGAAAATTTACACCAGCTTGTTAGATTACACTGAATCCTGATAAAAGTGTGGGAAAAGCCATATGTGAAGCTCGAAATTTTGACACAGGTTTGTTGTACCAATACCATGCTAGAACATGACCAAAAGGCTGGAAAGGGTCCGTGAAGGTCGACATTTGAACAATGGGTTGTTGGACTACAATGGATCCGACAAATCAGTGGGGAAAAAAAATTAGTAAAGAGGCCCGTGATGATTTAGATTTCGACTTCAGTTCATCAGATCGTTATGTGAGGTCACAGTGATTATAAATTGCGCAATCTAATCCAACTACATTTTGGTTTCAGTTTTGTGTCATTTCATGTACACCCTCCTGTCTTGCCTTTATAAAAGTCCAGATTTTAGCTCTTCTTCCAGCACTAGAAAAGAAGCAGCGAGAGAATATTTTCCAGCCATGTGAAGGAGTTGGAAGCAGGGTACAGGGCGCAGCAGCAGCTACAATCCATGTAGTCAGCCAATACAGAGGCACCTGTGATGCAGCGCGGAATACAAAATCCCTCCCTTCATCACAGACCATAGATCTTCACAGACACACTCAATCACTTCATTCGCTGGTGGGGCCCATAACACCAACATTCATCCTCTATCGGTCTGCTTTTCTAAGGAGGTGATTGTTCCATCCGCTGGAATGAAAGGAAATACCCGTTTGTCCCTAATGAGCAATAGATTCACCTACCTTTCTCTATTCATTAAGGCCTACACTTCACCTCTTGGTACTCCTCTCATGGATAGGCCATGGATCAGCTAGTTGCTGGTTTAGTCGGTTTCTAATTCTATAATTTCTTTACATCAATACATTTTCTAGAAATAAACAACCAAACACATTTCTGTAATGAATCAAGTTAAATTTTATCTAAATAATGCAAATAAATTCATTAATTGATTAAGTAGCTGACCATCATATTTACCTATTCTGGCTAAATGTCGTCCTCTAAGTCAAATTCAGTCGTTCTGTCACTCAATGCCCTTTAAATGCAAGAGTTCTGATTGTCAGGAAATTAGGCATTCGATCAGTCCGTCAAAGATTCAGGGAAACAGCTGTCCTGCAGCGTCACCGTCCTCTTCGTCAGCATAATGTCAGGAAATGGAAAGAGCGACATACCACCTCTCTAATTCTACGTGTTTTTATAGTGATTTCAATGTCAAAATGTAACAAGAATGAGTTTTAAACTGTTTTGATTGGCTAGTCAGGGGTCGTCCTACAAAGTTCTCATAAGGTTTAGTCCATGGTGTCATCACACTTGCTGGTTCCGGTTTTTAAAACAGTCCATTGTTCCCAGGATTCTGGCAGGCTTCCCAGGATGACCTTGATGGGTACAGTCTGGCTAGGGTCAAAACGAGGCCACTGTTGCTGGCGTTAGCGCAGGCGACTTCACCGAGAACCTCAGAAAGCAGCTTGTGTTGAGTCAAATACAAAAGGGCGTCCATTTTCGATAGGCCTGAATGGTCAACTTAAGCAAAGAAACACAAAAACGTAATTAATACATAGAAATGCTTAATAAAATGTTATTCCCTCTCTAATACCCAGATGTGTGTGTATTTATCTAGCAAAAGCAACACTCATTGCGGATTATACTCACTTTATAAAGCACACATTACAAGTACGCCACAAAAGCAACATATAACATGCAAAATTCTAATCATCTATCATTAGTATGCGTACATAATTTAGTTTACGTATTAATTAGGCCATGCAAATGCAAGTCCCACGTATATTTCATCTATTAGTATGGTTGGTGAGTTTCCACAGCAATCAATTAGTACAATTACTATTAGTTAATTATTCTGATTAATGTAAACATGCAGAATAGAGAGGGTATACAAATTTTCTAGAAATTACCCGCTCCAGCAATCCCCCCTTTGGTGATTTTATCACCACAACAACACAAAACTTTTTATTCTCTTTTACGGAAAATTTGGAAATGTGTTCTTGCTCTTATTCATAATTCAGTTTCTCCAAATTCTTCTCTTTTTGCCTTTTTATACATACTCTCTTTCCACTCTTCTAATGTTATCTCTTCCAAATCTCTATCTGGATCCTTTTCTTTTCTTTTGAATTTTTCTCTTTTTATTTTATTCTTAGTGTTCTTGTTTTTGCAACACATACAACCTAATCTTATCACTAATATCATTAAAATTACACATGTTAATGGAAACAATATCTTACCTACAACTGTACTACCTACCTTTATTAAGAAATTTTTAATAGCTGGCATCTTCTTCCCAATTCTTTCCCAAACACTTTCAACCTCCAGTGGTACAATTTCATCATGCAATTCAGTAATATTTCTAATGTAAACTTTCAGATCTTTACTTTCATCGGGAATGTAAGTGCAACAATGTTGAACTTTCAGCATTCCACAGACTCCACCCTCCTTTGCTAAAAGTATATCAAGGGCAAGTCGATTTTGCATCACCATAGCCCGCATAGCAACCATTTCAGTATTTACCAATAAGAATCCTCCAGCGGTGCTTGTTGACAAGCGATCCACTACTGTTGATAATTTTCTGATTTTATTTGCATTCAGAGATATTTCCACTGCTGGTATCAATGCTCCAAAAATATCACCCACAATTTCTGTCCAAGATTCTCTTTTTCTACGCACTATATGATTGTTTAAACTATGTACACCATCTTCTCCCCTCTCCATATGGAAGATTTTCGGAAAACACAGGCCTACATAACATGTGCCATACCAATGGTCTGGCAAACGATAATATGCCTTGTTCCCACAGATAAAATATAGTCCAGGGAAAACTGGATCTCTTCCACCTTTGAATCCCCATCTACCCATGATTCGATATGTATCATGGCACTCACTATTACCTAAAAAGTAATTATCATATGCAGTTTGATTCCTTCTCATACAAAGTTTCCCCTTCTGAGGCCTATCTAAAGCTATTGTTGGAGTAGACTCTCCCTTCATCAGATGTTTTTCCATTTCTATATCCCAAGCTGTTTTCTCAACCCTTCCTTCTGATGCCTTTCTATGCATTTTATGTCTTCTTTCTTCGACCATATCTAGAAATGTCTTTTCTTCTTTCTGCAAACTGCAAGTCAAATTATTTCTAAATACAGCTTCTAATGTTAATTCATTAGTTTCTAACAAAAATTCACCTAGTACTTTAGCAGGTTTCACCTTAGCTATTACACTACAAGTTATTCCATATGTTGCCGGTAGGTGATGATAAGTCACTCCCTCTGCAACAGAGGCAGGTAACTGCATGCAGACGTAGCAGTCCCTTACATCCATCGTTTTTACATATTCATACAATAATTTTGAAAACACATTGTTAGAAAAATCGTTTATAGACCTATCTTTATGCAAATAATTTTTGTTTATCATAGTCGGTACTACCTTTGAAATTTTACCTATATTAGTTTTATTTTCACTATGTCCTTCTAATGTATCTATAGTAACTTTAAAAGAGATCACAAGAGCAAGTATGCTCCTTAGAAGCATTAATAATCCTGTACAACAGGAACACATTTTACACCATCTTTTCATGAAGGTACATCTACCATTACTACTTTCTATGTTAGCCATCTTTACTAAAATGGACCGTGTCTTTTGACTTAGCCTCTTCTACTTCACAACTAGTTTTCTAGTCCAAGGCTCTGAGCCTCTACTTGATTCTACTAGATTTTATTTCTTGCAACTTTATTATATCTTCATCAGCAGCTTTCTTGTTTTATTCAGTTTGGCATTTCATCATCCTTTGCCTCCTTTTCGTAATCCGGATACAGAATCTCCTGAACTTCCGCTTCTTCTTCTCCAATGTCAGACAAGAGAACTCTCAGGATTTCTTATTCTTCTTCTTCTTCAACCACTTTCAGTATAGCCTCCTCTGGATTTCCTTGACTATCTGCCTCTTGTTTTTCTTCAGGCAGGGCCACGTACGTCCATTCCGGCGACTTATACTTCTGGTTAGGTTTTCTTGTTCTTCTGGTCTCCTTAGTTATATTTGTTTCTTCTCCCTTGGATTTCTCCTGACTCGTGACTTCATTCAACTGTTCAGCTCTTGGTGAATTTACTCGAGTTAACCGATATCTCAGTTTCTTTATTTTGTTTGGCCAAACCTTGTCTTTAGCACTTACTTCCTTTGTTATTCTTTTCATTTCTCCAAGCTCTCTTTCTTAGAACTCGACCTTCAGGTATCTCATTCTCGCTTTCTTCAGACTCTGTCTCAACTTGCTTTTTCTTTCCAACAATCTCTTTTTCCACCACTTGTTTTGACTTCCCTACTTCTGTCCCTCCTCGGGTCTCCGACACGCAATCTTCCTGATGGCTTCTTGTCCCTTCACCTAGTTGGATGTTGCAGTTCCCTACACCTCCTCGGGGGTCTTCCGCAGAAATCTGTCCCTCTCTCTCTGTACCTGTCCCTTTTTCGCTTAGATCTGTTATTTCAGGTGGAATTTCTCTCAGTCTTTCATCTGGAACTTCCTTTTCCCGAATTTCTTTCACTGCTTCTTCGTTATCTTTTCCCTTCTTCTTTCTATGTTCTTTTCTGGGGCCTTGTGTCCCTTGTTCGTTTTCAGAATCTGAACTGGTATCAGAAATCTGTAATCTTCTTGTCAGAGAGCTACTTCTGGGGACCAATTTTAGATTTGGTTCTGTTTCCCCCCTTTCAGAGTTTTCTCGTGTTTTCGAATCTTCGTCATCTGATTCAGTACTTGATTCTGACTCATCATAATATTCTTTTTCTGTCCTGTCCACTGGATTCGGAATTCTCATTGTGTGACTTGCATGGATCCAGTTTTTCAATCCAGCACACTTTACAGCTGTTGTCGCAGTCAGAATGACTTGTCTTGGTTTACCCCACCTTGGAACCAAACAGTTTCCTCTTCTGTGGACCTTTATCCTTACCCAGTCCCCTGGGCTCAGATCATGGACTGGCTTCTTTTCAAGAGTTGTGGCATCCGTTCCAACCTGATGAAACACAGAATGAACTGCGTCAGCCAGGCCTTTACAGTATTCCAATACCATGTCATCAGTTATAGTCATCAGATTGTTGACTGGTATAAAAACGTGCCTCATAGCGCGTCCCACGATTATTTCATGAGGACTCAACCCTGTAGTTCTGTCTGGTATCGCTCTGATAGTCATGAGTACTAGAGGCAAGACATCAGACCATTTCATACCTGTGGCTAAACACATTTTCCCAATTCTATTTTTGATTGTACCATTCATCTGTTCAACCCCACCAGAAGCCTCTGGTCGGTAGGCACAATGTAGTTTCTGTTGTATATTCAATGCTTCACTAATCAATTTTATGATCTCATTATGGAAATGTCCTCCTCTGTCTGATTCAAGGGTCACTGGGAACCCAAACCTAGGGACGAATTCTCTCAAAAGAAGCTTTGCCACTGTCATCCCATCATTTCTTCTAGTTGGAAACGCTTCCACCCACCTAGAGAATATGCAGACTATAACCAAAACATACCTCAATCTGTTACAGGGAGGCATCTCAATGAAATCTACTTGCATTCTGGTAAATGGCCCTCCTTCTCGGCCTATGGTTCCTTGACTCACAACTGTCTTTCTCCCAGGATTGTATTGCTGACATATTAGACATCTCTGAAATAGACTTTCTGCTACAAATCGAAACTTGGGGTTGTACCAGGTCTGCTTAAAGGACCTGTTCATGGCGTTTCTCCCTATGTGTCCCTGGCCATGATACATCCGGGCCATGGTAGACATCATGCTATCAGGCATAACTGGTCTTCCATCTCGATAAACCCACACATGGTTCTTTGCTCTGGGTGCACATCCTGCTTTTACCCACTGTTTCATTTCCTCATCTCCTGCTTCTTCCTGCAATTGTCTCACCTCTTCCCAAGTTCCCACAATGTTAGTAAACATTAAGGAGCAAGAAAACATTTCCCTTTCCTTTGCCCGATTGACAGAATTCTGATTTTGTGCGCAATATTGTGCCATGTCATTGGTGTATCGGTTTCCGGTAGTGATGTAATCACCACCTTGACTATGGGCAGCACATTTCACCACAGCCAATTGTCTAGGCAGCTGTATCGCCTCAAGCAATTTTCCAACCACTTCAGCATTCTTAATAGGAGTTCCACTTGAGGTCAGGAAACCTCTTTGTAGCCATAGTTGGCCAAAATCATGGACAACTCCGAAGCCATACGGGCAGTCTGTTATCACAGTCACTCTCACACTCTTTCCAATCTTACATGCTCTTGTTAGGGCCACTAGTTCTGCTACTTGGGACGATTTTACTCCTTTCAGATAGGATGCTTCCATTACTGCTGCTACTGTGCATACTGCATATGCTGCACTTAGCACTCCTTCATCCGTTCTCAAACATGACCCATCAACAAACATCACAAAATCACTTTCTGGCAAAGGTACGTCTTTTATATCTGGTCGTGGTTTTGTGCAGAAATCAAGCACATCCAAACAATCATGATCTGCCTCATCTCTTACTTCCACATTCTCAGCATCGGGTAACAATGTTGCAGGATTCACATTTACACATCTCGCAAGGCTTACATTAGTTGCACCTAATATGACCTTTTCATACTTAGTCAGCCGACTATGTGTCATATACTGAGTACGACTCCTTGTTAAGAGGATCGCCACATCATGAGGTAAAAACACTTTCAATGGATATCCCATCACAATTCCTTCACTCTGCTCCAAACTTCGACATGTTGCAGCTACTGCTTTCAAACAACCAGGTAAGGCTACAGCCACTGGGTCTAGCATTGCTGAAAAATATGCAATTGGTCTCCTCAACTTTCCATGCTTCTGTATTAACACAGAAAGCGCACATCCATTCCTCTCACTGCAATACAATTCAAATTATTTCTCGTAGTGTGGCATACCTAATGCAGGTGCTTCACACAAACCATCTCTCAGTCGTTTAAATGCTGCCAATTCTTCCTTGTTTAATTCAATGGGATCTTTCACGTCACTTCTAGTTAATCGCACCAAAGGTTTTGCAATCAAAGAGAAGTTACTGATCCACTGACGACAGTACCCTACCATTCCCAGAAACATTCTCACCTCTCTTTGGGTCATGGGGGCTCTCATTCCTTTTATGATTCTGATTCTGTCTATTGTTATTTTCCTCAGTTCTTTCTCAATGTAATGTCCTAAATACTGTCCTTCTTTTTGCAGAATTGCAACTTTGATGGTGACACCTTTAGTCCTCCATCAGCCAAATGGTTGAACAATGCTATAGTATCTACTTCACAAGCTTCTCGTGTCTTCGACGCCACAAGGAGGTCGTCGATGTACTGGACTAGTACAGAATTTTCAGGCACTTCTAGACTCTCTAAAGACTTCTTCAACAATTGATTAAATATTGAGGGGCTTTCTGTATACCCCTGTGGGATTCGGCACCATGCCAAGATACGCTCACCAAAACGAAATGCATAAATTTGCTGACTATCCTGATGTAAGGGAATAGAAAAGAAAGCATGGCATAGATCAATCACTGTATACCATTCCGCATCATGAGGGATCTGATATAAAATCACCGATGGATTTGGTACAATGGGACGACATGACACAACAATTTTGTTCACTTTTCTCAGGTCTTGCACTATTCTGAATTTCATTTTGGGCTTTTTCAGTCCCATTATGGGTGAATTACATGGACTGCTCATTATTTCTCTCAGAATTCCTTGCTTGATCATTTTCTCTATTATTGGAGTTACTCCTTCAATTATCTCAGGTGTCAATTTATATTGAGGGACATTCGGATAACTTACTCCTTCCTTTACAGTTATTTTTACTGGGTCTACATTTCTCATCAGTCCTACATCTTCTCCAGTGAAATCCCAGACTACTGCTTTTACAGATTGTTTCAATTCTTTCGGTAATTCATCAGGGTTGAATACTGCATATGTTCCAGTAACTTCTCCCTCTCTGTTTGTTAGGGTCATTTTATACAACACATCATCATCTGGTGTTTCAAATGCTATTACATCTGGAGTACAAAATATGGTGCAATTCATTTTGCACAACAGGTCCCTTCCTAACAAGTTCACAGGGCTGGTATCGCACACAACAAAGCGGTGCATTTCAGAGAATTTCCCTATACTAACTTTCACTGGTTCTGTAAGATATGTTTTTATCTGTCTGTTGGACACACAAACTACTTGGATTGTTTCATCCGAAAGAGGAAGATTCTTGACATCAGCTGACCTAACAATTGATCGAGTAGCGCCAGTATCCACTAGGAAAGTAATATTTTCATCATTAACCTTCCCATCTACAAATGGTCCTGTCTGGTCTACTTCTAGAGTTGCACCAAGTACGCACTCTTCTTCCTCCCTTCGGCACCGTCAATAGCTTCCTTCTGAGTCACTCTCATTGCGTTGCAGCCAATACTGCGAAACAGCGCGAGCGTGTGGCGGCTTATTTACCTGTTCTTCATTGTAGAATCCCGATTCATTACTATAATTCTGAGAGTTTCTGCTCTGCGGAAAAGGCGGTTTTGGCACCTGATTCTGTGGGGTAACAACCTGCGGCTGTTGCTGCAGTTGACCACTCAACTCATTCTGCACCTGTGGATTCAATGACGGATTTTCATTATTAGTATTTGGAGTAAATTTACACTCGGATTTCCAATGCCCTGACCTACCGCAATTATGGCATGAGAACTTCTTTTTAGCTTCTTCTATATTACCTTTCCCCTTTCCAGGACTGAATCTCGGTTTAGTTCCTGGGTTATTTGCTTGTTCTACTAATTGAGCTTCCTGCCTTTCCGCTACCTTTACCTGTGCCCACATAGCCTTTTCTTTGAATTTTCGCTGTTTTGCCTCAGTTTCATCGCTGAAATATTTAGCTTGTCTCAATACTTCATCTATTTTCTTATTTTGCCAATCAACAGTATGTTGTTTTATCATTTCACCAATTTCTGGACATAAACCATATACAAATCTGTATACGAAATGACTCAAATCCTTCTCACTCAGGTTCTCGTCTCTACTGAACTGTTTAAAAGCTAGAATCAGCCTCTCATAATATGCATGTACTGACTCCTTACTTTCTTGATGTGTTCTGTCAATCTTAACCCAGTCTGTCTCTTTAGGGGGTACCTTATTTTTCAAAAATGCTATAACCTGTTCGTATTTCTTCATTACCTCTGGTTCGGGAGCTCCTGTCTTAGGATCCCTAGGGTATTCCTGAGTTGGCCAGTTGATCATCAACTTGCACTCTGTCCATAAATCTGCTGGTACTATTATGTCAAATAGACTATTTAAATTTATCCATAGTACTTTAGACAATTTTACAAATCTGTCTACCTGCCGGTACCACTCGACGGGCTTTTCGCATAGTCGAGGGAAATCATTCGTAAAGGACAAAATGTCCTGTCTTGTCCATGGGACGTGTACATATCCTCCTCCCGGAATCTCCCTCATGGGGTATTCTGTCACTACGTTTTCTTTTTCTTTAACAGGAAATGCTGATACTGTCTTTTCTGAGGCATCGTCACGTTTTCTATACCACCTGCTTCTCCATTTATCCACATCTCCCCATTTTCTCCATAAAATGATTATGTCCTTAATCTGACCTATCCGTCCTGTAGTGTTCAGATTTTCAATATCTTTTTCAGTGAAATCAATTCGGTAGGGCTTTTGTAAAGCCTTTACTTTTTCAATATCTATTCCCATTTCATTTGCTACTTCCCCTAGTTTTTCATGTAGGTTTTTCGCTCTCCATGTCACACATTTGCACAAAAATAATAATTCTTCATCCTGATATGTTTTCAATTTTTCATTAGGGATAGTTCCTACTATCAATTCCTCCAATACCGTTCGTAATTTGGCCACATCTATTGACTGGGATTCTTTATCTTTTTTCTGCAACCCTCTTAGCCACTCACTTAATTCTTCTACAGATGGTCCTACTGGGTTTTCTATGCTACCTTGTTTTGGATTCCTTTGTGGTTCTAATAATGTTTCTACTGTCATGCTACTCTTTTCAGTATAATTCTGATTTATAAATGAATTATTTGAAACACTCGGTTCAAACATATTTATTGTCGGTCCCCATGGATTCTCATTTTGACTCCGTTCTGGACTCTCAACCAAATTATGGCTCCTATAAGGTACTGTTAAGCTATCCTTTTGCTTCTCAAATATGGGCATCACTGGACCTATGGTTACTGGAACTGTTACAGCTTCTAGATTTTTGGTCAATTCTCTTTGGTCAATTCTCTTATTTTCAATTCTAGAGTAGTTTTGGCCAATTCTGCTGAGTTTGTACCATTTACCCTATTTTCTCTCTGTTTTTCTACCTCTCTAATGGAGCTACTCTTCCCTAAATCTGGTGACATAGTCTCAGTCTTGATAATTCGTAATGTTTCTTTCATTGGGGCGCTTGGTGTCAACATTTCTGGTTCTGGTTGATACGGTGGTGGATTTTTATAAAACACATCTTCAAGAACATCATCTTCCGATTCATTCACTTCATGCCCACTTGCTTCCACGTTATGTCTTTTCTCTACACACTTTCTTCCTTCGTTCTCTCCCATCATTCTTACGGGAAACACACCCTCAGTCATACTTGCATTTCTCCACCTTTTCATTCGATCATCATGTGTCTCATGTCCATATGATCTACCGAACAGATACCTGTATCCTCTACCATTCCTTTGTCTCTCTCGTTCATGCATTTCGTCTTCCCACTCCGTCAATGCCTCAAATTGTGTCGGTCTTGGTCTTGGTTCTAGATACATCATTTTCTCTCTCAAATTTCTTAAAACAGCCAAATTAAAGGAACCCTGTTCTGGAAATGCCAGGACTCCATCGTCCTTGGTATACTTTACCCAATTGTCTAACCAAATACATGTGTGATATCCATATTTCGCAATCATAAAAGATGCAGGGCTTTTAGGTGGAGGAAGCAACTGTCCTTCCCTAGTCTTAACCGGTTTGTCTTTCTTAAACTACTTCTTAATCCTTCCAAACCAAGAGTTTTTCTCTTTCTCAGGTGGATCGTAATACATTTTCCTGTTTTCCGATTATCACCAGTCTCTTTTACCACTGTATCGCTATTCTGTCCAATTGCAGCGCGGTTTACACTAACGCACCAATCAGGGTCGTCTACGTCACTGTCACAGTCCTCAAATCTCAGTGCGAGTTACACTAACGCACCAATAGGGAGCATTTACGTCACCCTGTACTTCTCCACTCCTAGCGCAGCTTTACACTAACGCACCAATCCGGAGCGTTTTACGCCTCTGACCGACTGACCAATCCCAGCGCGGTCGTTCTGACGTCAGCAGCCGCTGAGGCAGCTCCTACTCCTACTGACCCCTCCTTTACAAAAAACGCTCAGTAAATTTTGTTTCAATTTCTACAATTCTGTTAGTAACAACATAAAAATGTCTCCATTGTCCGCTTCGCTAACCAAAGAACAGCAATAGACCTTTCTCACGAGAATTCCATCTTTCTCGAGAACAGCGCTTACCTCTGCCCTACTACGGAATCAATACTTCCGTTGATAAAGTAGCACATCCCTCTACCTTACCCTTCTACCAAGCATCAACTAACCGCTTCTCTAGAATTAAGACACCTAGTTGGAGACCCAATGCTCCCGAGAAATAACACTAGAGTTTCGCCATTGATCAAAATGCCTTTTCATACACACACTGTCATACAGAAAATATAGAACATTCACACAGACTTCTGTTTTTCTCGAGAGCAGAGCTTACCTCTGCCCTACTACAGAATTATAACACTCGTTAACAAAGCAGCGCTTCCCTCTACTTTGTCCTTCTAGCAAGCTCAGTGAACACCTGCTACCCTTTCAGTGATAAGCGTTATCGGAATGCCATTTGGATTCCTGGTACCTAAGACCAAAATTTCACAGGTTACCTTTGCTATCATGCACACTTCTCTCATACAAGAAATATCACTAATGGCAACACACGACGATGCTACCGAACCGAACCCAGACAATGCGCCGTGCAACTTCATTCGTCACACGTTTCTCCTGTGTACCTACGGGTAACCACAATTCCATCTTTCCCGAGAGCAGCTCTTACCTCTGCTCTACTTACGGAACTGTAATAAACTTCCGACCTCCTATATCCCAGAAGCCGTACACACAACATAAAACTCGATGTAACTCAACATAGAGTGTTAGTACATGAACTAATACCAATCAATAATCAATAAGCAATATACAGGCAATAATCACTAAACCAAAACAATAACTAACCATAACTCTGCTACCAGAAAAACTGATGCAGCGCGGAATACAAAATCCTTCCCTTTGTCACAGACCATAGATCTTCACAGACACACTCAATCACTTCATTCACTGGTGGGGCCCATAACACCAACATTCATCCTCTATCGGTCTGCTTTTCTAAGGAGGTGATTGTTCCATCCGCTGGAATGAAAGGAAATACCCGTTTGTCCCTAATGAGCAATAGATTCACCTAACTTTCTCTATTCATTAAGGCCTAAACTTCACCTCTTGGTACTCCTCTCATGGATAGGCCATGGTTCAGCTAGTTGCTGGTTTAGTCGGTTTCTAATTCTATAATTTCTTTACATCAATACATTTTCTGGAAATAAACAACCCAACACATTTCTGTAATGAATCAAGTTAAATTTTATCTAAATAATGCAAATAAATTCATTAATTGATTAAGTAGCTGACCATCATATTTACCTATTCTGGCTAAATGTCGTCCTCTAAGTCAAATTCAGTCGTTCTGTCACTCAATGCCCTTTAAATGCAAGAGTTCTGATTGTCAGGAAATTAGGCATTCGTTCAGTCCGTCAAAGATTCAGGGAAACAGCTGTCCTGCAGCGTCACCGTCCTCTTCGTCAGCATAACGTCAGGAAATGGAAAGAGCGACATACCACCTCTCTAATTCTACGTGTTTTTATAGTGATTTCAATGTCAAAATGTAACAAGAATGAGTTTTAAACTGTTTTGATTGGCTAGTCAGGGGTCGTCCTACAAAGTTCTCATAAGGTTTAGTCCATGGTGTCATCACACTTGCTGGTTCCGGTTTTTAAAACAGTCCATTGTTCCCAGGATTCTGGCAGGCTTCCCAGGATGACCTTGATGGGTACAGTCTGGCTAGGGTCAAGACGAGGCCACTGTTGCTGGCGTTAGCGCAGGCGCACTTCACCCAGAACCTCAGGAAGCAGCTTGTGTTGAGTCAAATACAAAAGGGCGGCCATTTTCGATAGGCCCGAATGGTCAACTTAAGCAAAGAAACACAAAAACGTAATTAATACATAGAAATGCCTAATAAAATGTTATTCCCTCGCTAATACCCAGATGTGTGTGTATTTATCTAGCAAAAGCAACACTCATTGCGGATTATACTCACTTTATAAAGCACAAATTACAGCAACATATAACATGCAAAATTCTAATCATCTATCATTAGTATGCGTACATAATTTAGTTTACGTATCAATTAGGCCATGCAAATGCAAATACCACGTATATTTCATCTATTAGTATGGTTGGTGAGTTTCCACAGCAATCAATTAGTACAATTACTATTAGTTAATTATTCTGATTAATGTAAACATGCAGAATGGAGAGGGTATACAAATTTTCTAGAAATTACCCGCTCCAGCACCTGAAGATGGAGTTGGAGGAGCAGCAGATAAAAGTCAGAAGAAAACCTTTTTTTGATTCCCTTTCATTTACTTCTTCTCATTCCACTCTTCACCCCCCTTTTCTATCCTTTACTCTCTCCTCTATTTTTCTTTTTCTTGTCTAGTTTAAAAGTTTCCTTGATTAATTAGAATAGAGAGAATGCTGCCGAACTGTTGGAGTGGTCGACCCTGGAGCTGGGGAACCGGGTTCGAGTCACAGCAGGGACGCTCAACATCCATTGATTCTGGCCAAATCACTTAATCTCCCCGTGCCTAACAAAAATGAATGTGTCTGTCTGTAACATAACTGGTGCTCATGTAAAGTGCTCTGATACCTTCGGGTCTAGTTCGTGCTACATAAAAATCCACAAAAAAACGACATTTTCCTCCTTAAACCCATTTTTAAGTCCCTGTATACAGAAGGGGTAGGAACATTTAGACCACCAGGGCCAGGAGCGGATTCATCAGATAATTGGAATGAGGGAGAACCTCCCGGGTGCCAGGTGGTGTACTGTCAAGCAATTAGGCATGTGATAGGGTTGTCCAGTAATCTAGTAGTGTAGCGTCAACTGAGCAGATGCTCTTTGCTTGTTATTTCTCTGGTGATTAACTTCGACATGCGTTTTTTCTCTGTCTCTTCTCTCTGACTTTAATTTAGCTCTTTACTTTTCCTGAGAGTATTTTGTAAATCTTTTCCTTCTCCCCATCTAGGGTGGCTTAATAAGAGCATAGCAGGGGACTTGGAACAAGGGCCAGTGGGAGCTACTTCTTGGAGTCTGGCTTCAGAGAAACTGTAGTGTCATACCATGCTGTATCTGCCTCTTTATCTTGTCTTTAGGGTAGATGTTGCCCTCAGCATTGGCAGACACCCTGCATGAACATTCCAAAGCTGCAATCCTGCTCAGTATCTATTTATCATCTCTTTTTCCAGTTCTACTCCTATGAACTTTGCATGTGGAACTCCTCACTATTGTATGGCTACTTGTTAGGTATCCGTGCCTCAACAAATTGAAATAATAAAATGTAGGCAATAACATTTATATCCCAAACATGATTGTGGACAATATTATTTTTTTTCCTTTAAAAGAGTATTATTGTTTTGAGATCTTTTCTGGTTGCCATTTTTAGGTTATTCAGTGATACTTTTACAACTTTGAAGTTGGGAATGATGTTGCAATGTGATATATTAACAGCTTACTTGTTTCATTAGATAGCAATATGTGAAGGATTTGAAATTCAAAAATAATTATTAGCTACAGTGTGTAATAACAAACTGTACTGTTGGATGTTTTAAAGAATGTTTGTATGTAGAATCATCATTAAGTGCCCTGTCTGATATCTACTCATGATTACATATATAGATTAATATTAATTCATTGTGAAATAAAAAAAGAGGCAGTTGGAGAATCTTAAAGAAAGAGCTGTTTATTTAAGGTAACAGCAAAAATATATTTACAGAAAGTATGAGTTCGTTAGAAGGGTTTTAGAGAAGCTGTTAGTAGATCTTTAAAATTTGCAGTGCATTACTTAAAACTAAAGAGGTAGGATAAGCAGAAGAGTTCAAGGTGTCTTTAAAGAGAAACAAATTAAAATTATAAACCCACAATTTATTTATTTACAAGATTGAAATTGTAAGAAATTGGTTTGTTGGTTGACTGGGGTGTGAGCCCTGGTCAAGCAGCAACCACAATCCTTGTCAGGTGATATGGCACTGGGTACTCTTCCTTCCTTGTTTCTTCCCAAATGGGTTTGCAGTGGTTTGTCATCTGCGGTATACGAGCTGCTGGCAGTCTTTGAACGTAGGGAACAAAACAGCCATGGTACTTTTTCATTTATCACTGTGAAAAGTGCCATCGCTCCAAACTAGGAATTTGCTGTTGGAAACATGTGTAGCAGCACTGGAAGAGGAATTAACATAATAATATTGGCAGCTAAGGATCTGCCGTGAGTTTGTTTAAAAATACCATAAACAGAATTCTGTTAGGGTCCAGTGGTACAGACTTTTGATAGTGGACTGGAGAGTAGACAGTACCTTCAAGTATGAGCTGTCTGTTCCACCATCCCTGCAATTTCTTTCTATCCCCGATTCACACTTTGCTCTGCTACATGTCATAGCCCCCATTTTCTTTCCTACCTTTGAACTTTTAGCTCTCTCACATTCTGGAAGTGACTTGTACAAGGGAGGGTTCTCCATGGTGACATCCCACGTGATTTGCTACCTCTGTCCTCTTTGTGTTACACCAGAAGATCTGAGGCATAACTGAGGATGTCATCCAGCAACACTCACATAATGCCTGGTTTACTTTTCTGTTGTCAGTCAAATTGAAATTTCTTTTGGGACTATATCAGATAATCTAATCATAATTCATACATCATTCTTTCCAAATTCACACCAATATCACCAGTGCTTCCTCATGGAATCCAAATTACAATATGTTATTTTATTCCTCAATAAAATTGTGTTCAAACCAGTATGTCAATAGTACAATGAGAACATTCATAATAATATAAACTTACATTGAAAATATCACAATTTACAAAAAAGGATCTAACACCAATATTTAAAATATTAAAAACAATGTCTTGAGAAGTTCATATAGAAAGCAGGGAGAAAAATCTTAGACTTTCATTAATTTGTCTTTCTATTGCGCTAATCGACCACACAATGCTGGGTTGAACCACTCTGATGGTACAGTCTATGGGTGCTCCAACCTTTTGGATCTGAGAGCCCCCTCTCCTTGTTTTCAAGGACACAGTCTATGTGCAACCAAGGTCGAGTCGATTTAGTGCTTAACTGACTCGGCGTCGACGCATTTTGGTGGATTAAATTGATGTAACCACCTTCTTCAGGCACAAGGATAAATGTCTCCCACTGTTTCAAATCAGTCGTAGGAAAATAGTTTCAAATAAGTTCAAGCTCCTGAGGGTGGATTCTTAGAGGCGTGACACCTCCCAGGGATTTCCTTAGGAATGTGATGTTTCAAGACTTAATGTCTCCAAATTCTTTATAGTGTCGCATGCGGGATTAAATAATCACCACTTCAAACTCCATCCGAATATAATCACGGATGGGATCCTCAAAGTTAAACTGGCGCAGGGGAAAAGATGCCTCCGGTCCTTTCCAGGTCACCCTGCCTGTCTGTCTTCTTTGAAAAAGGTTAAGCCTTTTCTGTTGTGCAGTATCACTTCAGACTGAACCAACAAAAATATTAAGATGCAACATTGAACATGATGGGTAAAGAGCCGTCATACCGAAACAACTAACTCTCAGTGTCCATCTCCTACAGCAGCCTGGCTGGCTATAAAAAGTGGGTTGATGGCCACCCACTGCTGTGTTCAGCCACAACCCTGCAATAACTTTACAACAATATTACATTTAAAACACATTCACTATAGACAAATGTGCCATAGATGCCCGCAGTAAGCAACTTAAAGCAATGAAACATACATTTCTTGGAACACAAAGAAACGTATCTTAACCTAACACAGATTTCGGAGCAGACTCTAGATATTCTGGACATTACCACCCAGTCACAATGTTGTTAATATATAAGCAAATCAACCAAAGTGACTACAATATACAATAAAATGTAGTGCACTACATATGTCACAGTGATTCTCAAAAACCTTAAACAGAGAACCTTAGTCAGGTTGCACGTAGCAAATTGGTGACATTAGGGGCAGAATGAAGGTGTGACTAAACAGCATAAGTCATAGTAAGGCTTTACATAATGACAGACTGACAACCTGTAACATGTTCATAGAAGGAAACTGTTAGACAGAAAGCACACTTTTCAAGTCAATGTTAAGGAAACGTCCAGGATTCTCTCATAAACTTCAGGCACACTTCATACACAAGTAACTGCTATGTATGTGCATAAATTATAAGCTCAATGGTTTACACATTTACTTAATGAGGGTTTCCAGGTGTAGCACACGTCTCAGACAGTGAAGAACTCTACATCACCAGTAAACTCACTTAGCTTATAAAAAAGTGTTTACTTTTGACACTGGAAAAAATCCCTGCCCAACCCTACCCAACATCGAATTCATCATAACATAGTTAACAAGGCATACTCCACACCCAGAATGCATACGCTTAGTATAACCACATTGAAAGGGTATAATGACATAGTAATCTACTCACCCTATCATCGTGGTTCAGCACCAGTGAAAAACACTCTGTAATTTCTCAAAAAAGTGGAGTATTTCAGTCACTTTCATCAGTAATGCAATTAGAATACCAAAGTTCAAAGCATACTCACTGTCGTGTCACAGGACTTTAAAAAACAAGCCCCAGCAGCAAAGAGCAGCTTACCAATAACACGCTTTCCTGTGACACGTGTTTAGTTGGACTTTATGACTCATTCAACGAAAATTTGTAAGCTTAAAATGCACTCACACTATGGTCTTTGCGTAGTTTACTACAAATTATACCAGTCACCCATCCCCTAGGTAACGTCATTGCATAAGACCATTTATCTGAACTTTCCTGGACAAAATACCGTCAAAGGCTCTGTAATTACCAGCTTATTAATGCACCATATCTTTGCTTATGAAGCGTGACAGTAGAGAAGTAGATTTACATTGTTTTTTACGATAGCAGTGACACTGCCAATTCAATTACAAAAGGAGAGCTATCAATGACTGAGCACTACCACAAATCACATCTCATGAATTAAAAAATAAAATCTGGAATCATACAAAAAGAACTCACACTGGATAATAGCAGTTCAGAATGCAAAAATGCATTACTTTGTAGTTTCCCAGTGTAATCAATTAATCTTTGCATTAATGGAACCTTTTGGTGTACAGGTTTTTTGCTGGGGCTTTCATCATTTTTTGTATATTTTAGTGTGTCTCACTCAGTGGTACGGGCAAACTGTGGCACTGGAACCAAGCTTTTCCTGGCTGATGAACCCTAACTAGTACAAAACCAGGCCTCAGCTGCTTGTGTTTAGGGTCAGGGAGGATCTGACCTGGCAGTTCAGGCTTAACTGTTACAATTGGAGCAGGGTCAAGACTATTTGCATATGGTTGGTCCAAACTGAAGTGGCATGATGTGCAATATAATGGTTGACTGGGATTGACTGGAATGCGGCCTGAGTAATTACAAGTGGATGAGATTGATTCAAGCATTTTGTTCAGCTCTTTAAGTGGGACGGGTGATCTAAAAACTTGGGTCCCATGCACACTGTGTCACTGGAACCAGGCTATACCTGGCTGATGACCTGCAATTAGGGTGAAACCAGTCCCAGATTGCTTGTGCTCTGTTTCAGGGAGAACCTGGCCTGGCATTTCGGGCTGAACTGTTCCCAGACACTTGAGGAAGGAAAAGCCAGGCTCTTCAGGTCACTTCAGCCATGTTCTGTGATTCTGAAAAAGAGCACTGGCAAAAGGGGCCTGAGCACCTTTCAGGAAAGAGCAGGGCTGGAGGACTTTGTAAACATGTAATATATATATCACTGAGGCTGACATCCAGCCGTGATCCTCTAGTCACTCCCGCAGCTTGTGTTTGGGGCTATCAACTATAGAGACACTCCTGCTGGGATAGACAGCTCTCTGGACGATGAGCGCAACAGAGGCGTGTGCACTGCAAAGTGGGTAACCCCCAGAATACTAACTTCAAAGACAGACAGACTAACTCACATTTGTGTCTGGAAATGAATTATAAAAAGGTGAGCTTGAGACTATCAAATTGACAAACTGAAGCTGCAAATTATTGTGGAATTGAAAATCAAAAGCAAACAACGGCAGACCAGAGAGACCGCACCTCAATCAAAATGTCAAGTATATAGTCCTGTGCACTGCTTATACGATACCTGCCATTGTTCAGTACCACTGTCCACCAGACCTTAAATGACAACAAATGGAAAGGTGCACCAGGAAAAAATTGCGAACCATAGGAGTCCAATCTGTATTGATTTTATTCCTTTTATATAGCCCTTTAAAAACATCCAGTCAAACATCCAGCCAATGTGTTTAGTTCATATTACTCATTGAACTTCATCAGGGCTGGAAATAACATACAAGAAAGCACAAAAACAACCATAAGACATTTTAAACGATATCATTTTAAGGCATTATTTACACAAAAGCTAACAACGCATGTTCATAACTGACACATGACACTATGTCAATACATAAAGTATACCAACACAGTGACATATAATATAAAAAACATAACAAAACGTCAATTCTTTTAAACAAGAGAGCATATAACATAAACAACACCATATGTATAATAAACATATCATTTATTATCTATTCATATGTTTCAAAAACTGTCATGAGGACCACATTGGTAGAGAGTAAAGACTCTAAGTTGGGTGTCTACCCAGTGATTGCTGGGACCAGGAAGGACGAAGCCGAGCACGACGCGGAAGGCGGGCAGCAGCTCCAGGTAAGTGTTTTTTTTTTATTATTAAACCCCCACCCCGCGTGCACTCACACGCCTGCGTTCCCCCCCTCCACCCGCCCTACCTCCTCTTTATTGTGGCAGCTGCCACTGGTTGTAGCAGAATGTTACAAGGGATGTTTCACTCAAAGAAGTGTTCCAAAAACTGGAAGTATAAAAGCATAAAAATTATTATGCTTCTGGATCAGAATACGCTTTCCCACAATAGGGGAGAGCCGATCTCTGCCCAACCGAAGATTCTAGCCTAATCTGCTGCCAGCCTCAGCCTCAACAGACATATCTGCCCGTCTGTTGTGCCTTCTCTCTATAGTCTAGTGAGAAAAGCATTTGGTGATCATCTGCAAGGACTCTTGCTAGGAGGAAAGGGGGGAGCTGACTCCCAGACTAAGAATCTTTGCATTCTTTGAGCTCTGATAAGAGAGCACAACAAATAAACCAGCAGACTAAGTGGCAGGAACCAAAAGACACACAATTGATGGACGGAATGCAGAACACATCAAAACATTCACCCCCAGTCAAGAGATCTGGGTTAAATCCATCATTCTTTTGCTCACTATGCCACCCCAGTTTAGACCTGGCCATATGCAAATCAGTCTTGACCCTGTGCCTCATGGGAACAGTCCAGCCCGAACTGCAAAGCCTGGTCCTCCCTGGACCGGAAGCAAGCATCCTAGGACCGGTTTCAGGGTTTCACCCCTCTTCAGCCAGGATAGCTTGATTCCAGTGGCACAGTGAGCCCAGGACCCATGTCTGGGCATACCTGGCGCACTTAGGGCGAGAAAGCAAAAGACACACAATTGATGGACGGAATGCAGAACAAATAAAAACATTCAACCCCAGTCAAGAGATCTGGGTTAAATCCATCATTCTTTTGCTCACCATGCCACCCGAGTTTAGACCTGGCCATATGCAAATCAGTCTTGACCCTGTGCCTCATGGGAACAGTCCAACCTGAACTGCCAAGCCAGGTCCTCCCTGGACCGGAAACAAGCATCCTAGGCTCAGTTTCGGGGTTTCACCCCTCTTCAGCCAGGATAGCTTGATTCCGGTGGCACAGTGAGCCCAGGACCGACGTCTGGGCATACATGGCTCACTTTGGGCGAGAAAGCAAAAGACAAACAATTGATGGATGGAATGCAGAACAAATCAAATCATTCACCCCCCGTCAAGAGATCTGGGTTAAATCCATCATTCTTTTGCTCACCATGCCACCCCAGTTTAGACCTGACCATCTGCAAATCAGTCTTGACCCTGTGCCTCATGGGAATAGTCCAGCCCGAACTGCGAAGCCAGGTCCTCCCTGGACCGGAAACAAGCATCCTAGGACCGGTTTCGGGGTTTCACCCCTCTTCAGCCAGGATAGCTTGATTCCAGTGGCACAGTGAGCCCAGGACCCTCGTCTGGGCATACCTGGCGCACTTAGGGTAAGAAAGCAAAAGACACACAATTGATGGACGGAATGCAGAACAAATCAAAACAATCACCCCCAGTCAAGAGATCTGGGTTAAATCCATCATTCTTTTGCTCACCATGCCACCCCAGTTTAGACCTGGCCATGTGCAAATCAGTCTTGACCCTGTGCCTCTTTTTGCATAAGTGGCAGGAACGACATCTATATTTCTTCACGGTGTAAAGAAAAGACACGTAATCTTATATTGGTACAAATATTCCTTAAACCTTTTCATCTTTATCCTGTAATGCATGAAAATGCATGAAAACATTGCTATGTTGACTTCCAATGTAATTGAGAAGGGCTGGTAGTGTGGCTGGAAGTACCAAAACGAATATCATTTTTGAGCAATTCAGACATTTGCATTTCAACAAAGTCCAGTTTGCCAACATTCACAAGGGATTTTTTTTACCATAGTCAAAAGATTGATTTTCACGCAATCGCCTTTCCAAATGCTGTGTTTTCTGTGCATGGATGATCGTTGGTTCACTTGTAGTTTATGTAACCGATATCTTTAAGCCCATCGAGAGATTATTTAAACTCAACTGGATGTTACTAAAAACAATCATGTTGAATAAACACACCATGTTCGTCTGTACAAATTTCTTTTAGAGATTCCAAATAGTCCCAGACATTTAGCATGTCTATTAAAGTAGGATGTGATAAGATACATAATGAAAAAACAGAAACAGTGAAACCTAAACTGCAAGAACAGGATGCTTCTCGACGACAACACAAACTCAGACTAGTTGAGGTGCTGCTTGAATCCAACTGCAGAACGAGCAGAGGGCCCATTGCTGTGCATATCTTTATCACATAGGGCATCTCACTTATAAAAACAATAAAGTGATGGGTGGAATGCTTGAATTAATGTCAGTCGCAGTCTCAAGGCCCTCTGTCGAGTGCATCTTTTGTATACCCAGTACACCATTACAGAGCGGCACCAGCCATATGTAAATGAGCCATGGCCCTGTGCCACTGGGCGCAGTCCAGCCCAAACAAGGTAATGGATATTTATGTGCTTGTATTAACATAAACTGTTAAACTTATCAGCCTTAGGGTGCTCTTCCCCAACACCTTTGCCTTCACCCTTCCTACTTTTGCTGAATTTGTTTTTTGTTGGCCTTAGGACCCTGTGCATTTTTCCACTGCTAGCCAGTGCTAATTGTTAAATGCTTGTGCTCACTCCCTAAAACGTGGTAAAATTAGCTTACACATAATTAATTTACATATGAGTCCCTAATAAAGTCCCAAGTAAAGTGGTATACCATATACTCTGGGCCTGTAAATTAAAGGCTACTAGTGGGCATGCAGCACTTATTGTGCCACCCATTTAATATTTAATTAGTGTTGTAAAACATGTCCAAGGTCTGCCATTGTAGTCTGTCAATTCGACTTGGCAAAACAACTCCTTTGCCACGGCAAACAATCCCTTGTTAATACATATAAATTACCCCTATGTTAGTCCCTAAACAGCATATAGGGCAGTGTACATTGTAGTAAAAAATGTGGACATGGTCTTTAAAGTCTTACATCTCCTGGTAGTGAAAAACTCACAAATTCATTCTTTACTACTATGAGACCTTTCTCTCCCATACAATAACATTGGCTTACCTTATTACTTTTAATAAGTGCTACTAATTAATTGGTTGGGAGTGGATAGGAAAGTCAAGTTTGATGTCTGAGGAATTGTAATTTAAAATCCTCTTAAAGAGTAAAGTTGTATTTTAAGTCACAATTCTGAAAATAACACTTTTAGAAAAGTGTGATTTTCTTGTCCTAACTATTTGGTGCCTGCAACCTGTTCCTGGGTCACATGACATGGGGTAGTTGGCAGTTGGTATTTATGTGTTCCTCCTAGACAGCATAACAATAGAGGGTCTGAGTGTTGACACGATAAGCCATCTCTAACTTGACAGGGTATGGAGATGTCACCTGCACTTCAAAAGCACTGGCTCAACTCACACACAAAGGGCTTTGCACTAAACTATGGTGACCTCAGTTGAATATGACTCATTACATCGCATATTAATACAACGCGTACCATTACAACACGGGTATTACTACGCAATGTCAATGACAACGACATACCATTAAACCCCAAACTTTTACCACAACTATACTTTTACCATGCATGCCATTACAACGCAAAGGCATGTGTGATAAAGGTATACTCATGGTAAAATTTTGAAAGGTAAGTGACTCTTCCCTGCTCTACCCTAAACCCTAATTTAGTACCCCTGCACAACCCTCCCCCGACCCCCAGCCCTCTCCCTACAATAACACCACACTACCCTGAAAGACCCCCCAACACTACCCTAAACCCTAAAACACTACCCTACACTACACAAACACCACAACACGCCCCTAAACCCTAAAACTCCACCCCCAGCACGACCCTACCCCAGTCCAGTCCCTACACTCACACACTACCCTGCATGACTCCGACACTATACTAAACCTTAAAACACTACCCTACACAAACGCCACAACACTACCCTAAAACCCTACCCCCAGTACGACCCTCCCCCTAACCCCATTCCGATCCCTACACTCAAACACTACCCTGCATGATCCCGACACTACACTAAACCCTAAAACACTACCCTACACTACACAAACACCACTACACTACCCTAAACCCTAAAACTCTACCCCCAGCACAACCCTTCCCCTACCTCCAGTCCAGTCCCTACACTCAAACACTACCCCTGCATGACCCCCAACACTACACTAAACCCTAAAACACTACCCTACACTACACAAACACCACAAACTACCCTAAACCCTAAAATCCTACCCCCTGCACGACCCTCCCCCTACCACCAGTCCGGTCCCTACACTCAAACACTACCCTGCACGACCCCCCAACACTACACTAAACCCTAAAACACTACCCTACACTACACAAACACCACAACACTACCCTAAACCCTAAAACACTACCCCCTGCACGACCCTCCCCTACCCTCAGTCCAGTCCCTACACTCAAACACTACCCTGCATGACCCCCGGCACTACACTAAACCCTAAAACACTACCTTACACTACACAAACACCACAACACTACCCTAGACCCTAAAACACTACCCCAGCACGACCCTCCCCCACCCCCCAGTCCGCTCCCTACACTGAAACACTACACCCAGCACAAACCTCCCCCTACCTACGCTACACCAACACCACAACACTACCCTAAACCCTAAAACACTACCCCCAACACAACCCTCCCCTGCCCACCAGTCCGCTCCCTACACTGAAACAATACACCCAGCACGACCCTCCCCTACACACAATCCCCCTTACCTCTCTCTCCTCGTGGTTCCTCTCTCCTGGTTCCAGCATTGCCTGAGGGGCAGTGCACGTCACAATGTTGTTGTGAGGAAATGGAAGAGCCTTAGTTTCCTCACAACGATGTTGATAACCATTACATCGCATGCGTCGTAAATGCGCATGCGATGTAATGGTATGCGTAATAATGGTACACGTTGTTACATCGCATGCGTTGTAACTGGGCCCCAAATATAAATATTGGATCCTCACACCCACTTCCAAATCACTTCTGGATCTGTGGAGCCGCCCTGCTGCTCTGCTGCAGGAAGGCCTGCCTAGCTGGTCTGCTGCTCTACTGCCATGCTGTCTGCTACAAGAAGACCTGCTCTTCTGCACTGCTGTCTGATTAACAAGGACTGGACCGTCACCTTAAACCCCGTCCACCACCAGGGTGATTCCAAGGGCTAGTTGTCTGGCTTCCTGATCAGAGCCTCTGGAACAAAAAAGGCTCCTACCATCTTGAACTCTGTTTCATGTCTGTGGCTTTCCACCTCATCGGCCGAGCGCAGCGGGGGCGGAGCCTCGTAGCTATATCTGCAGCATCGACAGGCAGGAAGCTGCATCAATCTAGTTGTTTCATCTTCCATGTTTTCCCTCTCCGGTGGCGATCTCATCCGCAGGCTTTACCCGTTGGGCTGGATCTCGTCACACCTAGTTGGTGGCCGCTCGTAGGAAACACCTTCCTCTGGATGATGGATCTTCTGCCAACACTCTTGGAAAGATAAGAAACAAAAGTATCAGACATTGTTTGATAGCATGCCGAAGCACTGACATATTTAAAGTCTAAGTCCTGTTCTGTTGCTTCATTGTTCTTAGCTGACGTGTAGTCTTCTGAACTACTTTGGATAGTTACAAACTATCCTGATTTTGTTTCTAAAAGAAAAACAAGAAATTTGCACAGTGTTATTCTGATCAACTGTACTTAATACCACTTAGAACTCTCTCAGCACTCCTACATTTTTGACTAGGCTTATTTTGGTATTGTTGTTTTTGACCCTGGCAATGTGGTGAACATATCGAGCGCATATGGAGTAATACACAATAAAATTATTCAAATTAATATGTTTGTTCTCTCTGATGTGTTCTCCAGCCATGCCATATAAAGCCTACAATTTAGAAGACATTATTAACACTTGAGGTATGCTGTGTTAACTGCTCGTGAGATAATTCAGGAATCACCAGAAGCAGAGTTTGACACCTACACACATATTTCTTTTTCTTTCTTATCATTAGACATGTGGTATTACCAGTTGACCTTACTATCTCCTACACAGGAATTAGGACATTAAATGGTTATAGATCATGTGGGAATGAACGGTGATTACCTGATAGGGGTAATATCTGATGCACCTCTCTTGTTGCTTTACACAGGGAGAGCCTGTACGGTCCCGATAGCATTTTTCCTGCAGCACACTCTATGATGAATGTCTACTTTTTCCTCTTCCCTTCCCCTCTTCCCCTTCGGTTGGGGTTGATTTTGGCCTATGTTGGGTTATCTCAAATGATAGGGAAGTTGGGACCTAGCATCACGACTTTCTGTCGCTCCTGCTGAAAAACCCAGGTGAGATTTCTGACACACTGCACCTGGACTCTGCTGCTGTGATACCTGACTCCCAGTGCCTCACCAGTCCTGGACCCTTGGAAATGAGAATAAAGGTGCTCTGCCAGCCTAGTTACGGTCCCCACCAGAACCAATGCTGAATGATGCAACCTGATGCAAGACATCGCATTGGTTCAACGTGACACGACTTGACGCAGACCCCTGCCTTCCAGCCCTTACTGCTCCTCATCAGAAGTGTTAATGCATGACACATCTCGACGACGGACCTTGTATCACATCTCAGAACCGCCATTGGGAGGGGCAACATACCACATTAAGAACATATGGTACAATTCTCAGTGGCCCTATCTTGGTCCCTGCAGCCGGACCGCGTTCCATCTCGGTAAATCTGAGCTTATGACTTTGAACTGGTCTGGTGCAGCCAGATAACCACAGTTAGTGCTTTATGCTTTTAAACACTGTTTTTCCCTAAACATTTAAAATGGCTTATCTCCAGTTCCACAAATTGTATTTTGGTCATTACGGTGGCAAATAGTTTATTAAACGTCTTTCTTTTTTTTGTTTTGTGTTGTGTTTTTATTTTATTGCTGTTTACGTGCTGCATAAATACTTTACACATTGCCTTTAAGCTAAGCCTGAAAGGCTTTGTGAAAGCTACCATATGGCTGAGGACAGGTTAATTTAGTGACTTTTGTGGTTCACTGATGGGGAATGTGGCTGATGCTTGAGAAGGGATCACACACTCCTAAACCAACAACCAATTTCTCATAGTAGTGTTCCGTGGTGGGAAACAGTACATGTGTTGTGTGGCACCATGCAGTGACTTTGTGTGACACTAAAATCCCATCTAAATAATTTCTCTGATTGGCTACTTTTTGCTTTTAGAAACTCATTCTGTTTCTACCTTAATGTTGCCACCTGTGTCCCTACCTGTATTGATGGAGCTGGATCTCTGCAGCACTGAGAGCTACACTGCAGATGAGTTCAGGAAATTCTACAAAAATGGGGCTTCCAGCCAAGAGGAGCTCCAGGAAGGAGGAGGTCCAAAAGGCCCTCAGACTCTTTGTTAGCTCGAAAGGAAAGGGGACAGGATGAGGTATCCCCTCATGAAGAACACTCTCTCCAAGAAATATTGGCTTACCCCAGAGAAATATGGACACAAGTTTAGGGATAGCAAGATGTTGCCTCAACAGTCCTGGGTAGAGTGTGTGGACTACTTTTGCAAGGCACTGGATGGTTGGGTGCACTGCAGCGATGGCATTGATTACAAGGGCTGCACAATTTTATTGCCAAGGAGCACAATGTCAGCCTTTGCTCAACAGAGCTGTTGAGCTGTTGATAGTAAGCTCTCTAACCTTAGGGAGCTTTCTAAGGAGGTGCACTGCTGGCTCAGTGCCAGGGTCCACAAGTAGGTATCTGGGGGGGACTCCCAAAAGGTTGGTCAGGGTTCCCTCCAGAGGAAGGTGCGGGGAGATAAAATTAGGAAGGAGTTTTCTTAAGGACTCCGAAATTATTCTCAAGAGAAAGGGTCTCAGCCCCAAGCTGACCAAAAGGAAACTGGGTTTGGGAACATGGGTAATGTAAAGTTTGTTCCCAAGTTCTATGAGGGCTACAAGCTGGGGCACTCAAAGGGTGATCCCAAGTGCCCTAAGAGGGCACAGCTCCCATTGGTGGGCAGACACAGGGTAGCGCTTGAGGAGGAGGTGGCCCCAGTTAGTATGGGAGAGATATCTGAGGCTACCCTAGTGTCCCTAGGTGACAGAGAGATGGTGCCCAAAGCCCACATACCTTCCAATATAAAGTATAGGCAGTGGGTCACTCTCAATGGGCAGAAGGTGGAGGCTCTGAAAGACACAGCAGCCAGCATGACTATGGCAAAGTGTCATTTGGTGTGCTCAGGCAGGTGATATTCAATACATTCTACCAGGTTGTAGTAGCAGACAACTGCGAGAGTCACTATCCAGTGGCTCTGGATCTGTCATGCCGCGCGGTCCGTAGCAGCCCTCTTGCCCTTGCCCGCAGCCTCCTGCTCAAGCCCCGCCTGCTAACTCGCTTCAGCTGGTGGAGGCAGCGCTTGAGGTGTCCTCAAGGGAAATGCGCTTCGTGTTTCATCATGGACCCCGCCAGGCCGCCCGGATATTCACCCGATTGTACGCTCACTTACCTGCATTTCCTGATTCCATGCCAGGGAGGAGAGACGTTCCTGCGTACCTCTCCGGGCGTCCTTGTAGATCATTCTGTTTCCGGGTTGCTGATTATTCTTTCAGGGCGTAGAGTATCCTTAGAGCTTCCTCGTCGGCTTCCAACATTGTTTCTCTTGGGTATTTCAGCACAGCTTAACACTGTGTTTCCCGGTGTTCTGCTATGGTGAAAAGAAAAGAAGGTATTTAAAGAACCATAGTTTCGGGTGCAGGTAGGATACGCAGTTCTTTGATATCCTGTAGCACTCTCATACATATCTAATAGCTGAGCTCCTTCGTTTGTGGAGGAGTGTGTTCTCAGTCCGGAACTTGCTTCATCTCATGATTGATTCACGTCTCTTCCTACAATATGAAAAGAGACTGTTTTAGAAGCACGTCTTACTCACATTATTCTCATAGTTTGACCCTGCACCTTTTTGCCATATTTTTTCCATTCTATATTCTCCTGACTAGGTAAATGAGTTTTTTTTTTTTCATAGTTTCCGGTGAAATGGATGATTTTTTATGAGTCTATTGATCATCAAAAGGTGGTTTCTATTAAGGTTGGTATGTTTCATATTCATCATTGGTTGTGGTTAAAGCTTCGGCAGTCCTTATGAATAATAAGTTTGTGCTTATTTTTTAGATACCTTGTGTGGGTTCTACGCTCTAGTTGTGTAATATCCTCTACATATAACTGGCGGAGCTTTCAACAGGTAGAACATTAGAGTAGTCTAGGCTACACATGCATCAAACCAAATACCGGTCGCAAAGGTGCAGATTCACAGAATCTGCCCCTTTCTGACCCGTATTTTTACATTTGAGATGCATCATTCCAAATGCAAAAATCGCAAATTAAGGAACCGCAAAATTTGCGATTACTTAGGCCCATGGGAATGAATTGGAAGCGATTCCTTAATTGCAATCACGCAATTTGCGAGTCGCAATTAAGGAATTTGTAGGAATCGCAATTTTTTTTGCGATTCCTAGATGCATAGCCAATAGCAAATCTTTAATTGCGATTCCTTAAAAATCGTAATTAAGGATTTGTCATTGGCTATTTTGATGCATGTGTACCAAGATATCTATACAGCAGGCTACTAGTATAATAGGAACATACTCATGTTTGTGTCTTTTTCATTAGGAGCCTTGGTGATACCCCATCAGACGATCCAGTGGATTCAACCCCTTCTCCCTTTCCTTATTTTGTCTTCCCTTCTTCCCCTCCTTCCCTCGTTTGTTTTGACCTTGTTGGGCGAAAGAGGTGGGTGAGGGAAGTTGGGACCTAGCATCCGTTCCGTTCATTTTGCCCCTGCAGAAAACCCAGGTGAGCCTCACTGGATCCATTTGAGGGGGGGGGGTCTCAGGGTCTCCTAAGGTGGCTGTGAGCCCTGCCAAGCCTCTGAATTATCTGTTAGGCAATGACCTCAAGCACAATGCCTGGAGGGAAGATGAACTCAGGTCACATCTGGAGATGTTGGGGTTACCTGATTGGGTCTGCATGACCACACATTCGTGGCTGCGCAGGAGGAAGTCAAAGCAGCCTGGAAAAATTGCCCAGGCAACTACCAAGAAAGGGAAAGGCAGGAGGAGTGAGAAGTAGGGGTGGGCGTAACTCACAGAGTTTCACTTCATGCAATGCTGCACAGTTACATAAAAACTCCACTAGTTTCTACAGAGTTCTGCCAACGGCAAGAAAATATGCAGCTTTTGCTGCAGTTTAGTGCTGGTAGCTCAAGCTGCTCTGAAAAATCAGCGCAAATGGCACCAAGCATTTTACAAGAGTATGCAGCCATTTGAGTTGATTTTGCTGCCTCTCAAGTGGGAAATCTACTTGAGCTGCAGTAAATCTACCAGAGATGCAACCCTCTGACCGCGACCGTTCTTGACCGCCCATGTTAGAAAATCGCCCGTTTTAGGGGACGACAAATCTAGTCTGTTAGCTTGCATTTTCTGGAGCCTCACAGAAGAAAAATTCCTCCATGCACCGACTGGTGGATTTGCCCTGATCTATGTGTTAAAGAGTAACACAGAGTGACCAAAATTCCATCAATTCTAAGAAAGGAATGAAAGATTCCACCTACCCCTTGTGGGAAGCCATCCCTTAAAGCTCCCATGGAACAGGATGATGGGGCCCTGGAAGCAACTACCCAGAGCCAGAGGGGAGGACATTGCTGCCCTAGGGACCTGCCTGAGTGTGCTGAGTGGCAAGTTGAAGGTGAGTCTAACAGGGAGGAGTGCTGTCATGCACAGAGAGGTGTGCCTAACCCTAGAGGTTATGAGGCAGTTGGCGGAAGCCCAGGCAGCTGGTGACACTGGAAACAAAAACCCTACAAAAATAGGGAATGAGTATCACCTCTGGAGATCACCTCATTTATTGGGAGTATGAGTTCCTGTATTGTGAGCCTAAGGCACCTGTGCATGGGGCAACACGTGTGATGGTGGTCCCCCAATGCTAGAGGGCCTTCCTACTGGGTTGTCTCATGATATTTAACAAAACCCTGAACGGCATGATAATGGGCCTGCCTGAGCCCAGGAGGCAGAAGTGGGATGTCCTCTTACCATGCCTACTCTTTGCCTACAGGGAGATACCACAGAACGTAGTTTTGGTTTAGACCATTTTAACTCCTCTATGGACACCCTGTTAAGGATCTCTCAACCTGGTTAAGCAGTAGTGGGAGAGAGTTTCCAAGAAACCTGCCCAGAATATAGTTAGCTACATACTGGCCTTCAGGAACGAGAAGCAGAAGTTCTAGAAAAAGCCTCCTGAAACTTTAGAAGCCAGCTAGGAAGTCATGAAACTTTGGTATGACCAGAAGGCCACTCTGGTGGAGTTTTAGCCTGACCAGAAAGTGAGAGTGAATCAACCATTAGAGCCCAGGACCCTTCAAGACCGTTGGGCATGGTCCTATGTGGTGAAGGAAAAAAGGGGGCCACATACCTGGTGAAGCTCAAGACTGTCAGAAACCCCTTAAAGCTACTCCATGTAAATCTCCTCAAACACCACTACGAAAGGTCTGAGGTCATCATACTGCTGGTGACAGATGATTGTGTGGAGGAGGAGAGTGAACATCTTGCTGACCTCATATTATCTAAGGAAAAAGAAGGGTCAGTAGAACATGTCAACCTCTCTCCTACCCTGACCCCAGAAAAGCAGAAGGACTGTTACATGTTACTGAGACAATTTGCCTCCCTTTTTCTCCCTCACTCCTTGGCTTACATACTTGTGTACAAAAGATGTAGACATTGGATACAGCCTGTCAAAAATAAAATCTACAGGCTGGCAGATAAAGTGAGTGCCAGCATTAAGGAGGAAATTGCCAAGATGTTGGAATTGGGAGTGACTGATCACTGCAGTAGTCCCTGATCCAACCCAGTGGCGCTGGTACCCAAAGCCTCCCCACCAGGAGATGCCCAAGAACTAGGTGGACTGCTGAGGGCTCAACTCGCTCACCAAGGCTGATGCACACCCCATGTCCTGAGCCGATGAGCTCATAGACTGGTTGATGGCTGCCAAGTTCCTATGCACTTTTGACGTAACTTCAGGATACTGACAGATAACTCTAACTGAGGGACAAAACAGAGGCCAGCATTCCCTAGCCCAGATGGCCATTTTCAGTTCAGAGTGATGTTAATTAAATTGAAGAATGCCCCTGCCTCTATCCAAAGATTGCAGCACAAGGTCTTAGCTGGGATGGTGGCCTTCAGTGCTGCTAATTTGGATGATATAACTTTCTATAACAGCAGCTGGGAGGAAAACGTGTTTCACTACCAGGAATTCATTCATGCCCGCATGAGTTCTGTGATGTATTTGGGGCACCTACTGGGCTGGGGCCAAGTGCCGACCCTCCAGGCCAAAATAAAGACTATCCTGACCTGAGAGCTCCCCAAAACCCAAACAGAAGTGAGGGCCTTCCTGGGCCTCACTGAATATTACAGGAGGTTTGTTTAGGGCTATGGCATCATTCTTGTCCCCTTAACTGAGCTGATCTTCAAGAAGCAGTCCAAGAAGGTGCTCTTGGTAGAGGCCTGCAAGAGAGCCTTTGATTCCCTCAAATAGGACATGTATACAGCACTGTACTTAAGGTCCCTGACCTCATCTTAAGAGTTGGCTGTTCAATCTTATGCATCAGAGCATGGCATAGGAGTAAAAATAAGGAGGGCCTAGGCCAACTTGTATTCTGCAACTGTAGCATTGAAGGATGTTTTCCTAGGAAACAAAGTGGAGTGCTCTTGAGCGAGGAGTGTTTGTAGTAGTCTGGCAACTGAAGAAGTTGAGATCATACCTGGTTGGGACTCACTTCCGGACTCACACAGACCATATATCCCACAGATGGCTCATGTAGATTAGGGGCGAGAATCCCAAACTTTTGAGGTGGTCCATGTCCGCACAGGGAATGGACTTTATAGTGGAACACCACACCGGGTCAGGCCACTCCAATGCTGACAGTCCGTCCATGTTCTTCCACCTTAATGGTGAGAACTTCTAGAAGGTTGGGTAGTTTTCTCCACTTTCAGCTGGGGGTGATGAGGGATACGTTAGATTTGTCAGCCTTACGGTGGTCTTTCCCTAAACCTTTTTCTTTCACTCCTCCTATTTTTTCTTAATTTGTTTCTGTTGACCTTAGGATTCTGTGCATTTTACCACTGCTAGCCAATGCCAAAGTGCCAGTGCTCACTCCCTAAGACATGGTAAAATTGGCTTACACCTGATTGACATATTTAATATACTTATAGGTCCTTAGTAAAGTGGTAAACCATATATCCAGGACCTGTAAATTAAATGCTACCTACAGCACTTTTTGTGCCACCTACTCAAGTAGCCTGGAAAACATGTCTCAGGCCTGTCATTGCAGCCTGAATTTAGTTTTAAACGGCCAACGCAACTTGGCAAAATAACCCCTTTGCCAAACCTAAACCCCTCATTATGGTCTGGCTTGCCAGCACAGATACTGCCAGGCAATTATGTGAGTATCGGAGAGGGACTTTGGCTCTGCCCACATGTTGAGGGCCAGGAGTACATGTTTTGACTTGGCAGAAATTGTGTGCTTCCACAAAAAATTGCTTGGTCGTCACACAACTGTGATACTTTTGTTTATTTATCCAGGTGCCTGAGCTTGAACTTTCAGGATCACACACATGCCTCTGGCAGCAGCACAGATAGGAGGAGGGCAGTCATTAACATGCATGGGGTTTTACAACTAGGTGCATTCATAAATCATACCTATTTGCATTACCAATGCTTGTTAATACATATACGTCAACACTAAAATAGGACCTAAACAACCCAGAGGACAGGGTGTATAGTAATTAAAAAGTTGGACATGTACTTTTAACTTTTACATGCCTTGGTAGAGGAAAACTAGCAAATTTGTTTTTCATTACTATGAGACCTGCCTCTCCCGTAGGATAACATTGGGATGCCTAATTACATTTAATAAATAAATAACTTTTGATTGGAAGCAGGTAGGAAAGTCAAGTTTGGTGTCTGAGGAATTTTAATTTTGAATCCTTTATAATGGTAAAGTCGGATTTTAAATCAAAATTCTGAAAATGACACTTTTAGAAAATGTTAGCATTTTCTTGTCCTAACCATTTGGTGCCTGAAGCCTCCTCCTGTGTCACATGATTTGGGGTAGGTTGCAGTTGGCTTTGTGTATTCCTCCCAAACAGCATCACGATAAAGGGTCTGGTTGTTGGCAGGATGTGCCATCTCTAACTAACCTACCACACTTGCACTTCAAAGGCACTGGCTCAGCTCACACACAAAGGACTTCACACTAGAGTCTGGTACTCCCAGACAGACTGGGACCAAGGCAGAAAGGCAGGAAGTTACAGACACCTCTGTAGGAAGAACCTAAATAAGCTTCTCCTACTTCAAAGTGGGCACCGGGTATATTTTATTTATTTATTTATTTATTTTTGCGATTTTTAAAGCACTACAATTACCCATGGGTGTCTCGGCGCTAGGAGCTATAAATGTTACCAATGTGAGAGTTTGGGCAGTTTTAGAATGGTTTAGGAACAGTCTTTACTTTGGGAAAACAGCCATGTTTTTATCTGCTTTCTAAAGGTAATCAACGTAGGACTGGATTTTATGTTAAGAGGAAGGGAGTTCCACAATCTTGCAGCTGCAACAGTAAAGCATCTGTCTCCCCAGTTGACTTTCCTTGTTCTGGGTATATGGAGCAGATGAGCAGTGTTGGAGCGAAGCGTTCTGGAGGTTGATAAAGGCTTGAGTGACGTCCTAAGAAATTTTGGTCCCGTGTTGTTTACTGCCTTGTAGACGATACAAAGGGCCTTAAATTTCGTCCGACTCCTGACCGGAAGCCAATGCAACTCATCCAAGTATCTAGAGACAGAACTAAATTTTGGAATGCCTAGTAGAACTCTGGCTGAGGCGTTTTGTATTGTTTGTAATTTGGAAATGATTTTTTTATTTGCATTGAGGAAGAGGGCGTTGCAATAGTCGATGCGTGAAAACACCAGTGTGGAGATTAATGTTTTTCCTGTGGATGTGGGAAGATATGGGAGAAGTTTCTTTATTTTCCTTAGTATGTTAAATGATGATGAGGCTATGGTGTTCACATGGTGATGAAAAGAAAGTTTGTCATCAAATGTTACTCCCAAATTTCTTACTTTACTGACTGGTTGGGGTGGGGTCCCCAGTTCTTCCGGCCACCATAAAGGAGACCACAGAGGCTCAATATTACCGAAAAGCATGACCTCCGTCTTAGATGAATTAAGTTTTAAACAGTTGGAGGCCATCCAACTGCTTATAGCCCGCATGCCATCCTTGAAGTTTGCTGCTATCTGAGAACCGTTTTTGTGTATGGATAGTACCAGCTGGGTGTCGTCGGCATAAGTTGTTAAGTTGATGTTGTAGGCTTTTATTACCCTCGCTAAGTCCGAAACATAGATGTTGAAAAGAGTCGGACTTAGCGAGGAACCCTGCGGAACTCCACAAGGGTGGCTAAAAGAGGGGGAGGTAAAAGTGCCTAACTTAACTGCCTGCTTGCGATCCGCCAGGAATGAAGTGATGAGATCTCTGGCTTTGTGTTTAATACCGATCTCTTCTGGACCATTCGAAGGCTCATAAGATGGACTGCTCTGCTGCTCTGCTTCAAGAAGGACTGCTCTGCCACCCTACTACCTGAGTAAGAAGGACTGGACCTGCACCCTTAACCCAGGACCGCCAGAGTGACTCCACGGGCTATTTGACTAGCCTCCTGATCAGAGCCTCAGGGACAGAAAAGGCTTCAGCCTTCTTGAACCCTGCACCTTGTGGGCTGTGAGTTCTAAGCCCCCCCAAGTGGTGCCTCCCCAGTTCTTAACCCTTGGAAGTGGGATTAAAGGTGCTCTGCCAGCCCAGTTGTGGTCCCCACCAGAACCGACACAGCATGACACAACTTGACACAGGACCTTACATTGCGGCTCTTGCAATGCCGCATCGGAACCGGTGCACTTTGACTCACATAGACGCGTACCTCTCCTCGCAGCCCTTGCAGGTCCTCATTGGATCCGACACTGCATTACACATCCTGACAAAGGACCTCACATCAAACCTCAGAACCTCTGCTGCTCGGTGCCCTGCATCAAGGACATAAGTCACATTTCTCAGCAGGCCTAACTTGGTCCCGGTATCCATCCCACGGTCCATCGTGGTCAACCTTAGCTTGTGATTTTCACCCAGTCTGGTGTAATCTCATAACAACAATTGGTGCTTTGTACTTTTAAGCACTATTTTTACCTAAACCTTTAAAATTGCATATCTCCAGTTCTACTAATTGGATTTAAGGTGTTTTGGAGTCAAGTAATGTATTAAAATGTGCTCTATTTTTCTACATTGATGAGGGACATTTCTGGTGTTGTGTTTTTCACTTTATTAATGTTTGTGTGCTACATACATAGATTACACATTGCCCCTAAATTAAGCCTGACAATTTCTGTGCCAAGCTACCAGATTGGTAAGCACAGGTTAGTTTAGTGACTTTTGTGGTTCACCCTGATGAGGATTGTGGCTGTTCCTGTTGAAGGGCTCACATGCTCCTTAACCAAGAACCCAATTTCCCACACAAAACATTATTTTGTGGTACTGCTTTGTGCAGTATCTACCCAGTGTGAACATTTTCTCCTTAGTAAAACTTGTGCCCCAAATGTACTACATTTTATTCCTGGAAACTTGAATAAAGAATTTCAGCACTGCATTGCACGAATGATAGAAACTATAACAGTGTCAGAGTTAGCAATAGTACCTTTCACTTGCACTAAATCTGGCTGTTTTGTAGCATGCAGAGCCTCGCACTATGCCATAAAAGAACCTCTGCACTATCTACCCTAGTATTTTTAGTGAAAGCACACCATCGGGACAAATTCTTGGGTGTAGACACCAGCACAGGGAACAGGCATGTAAGATGTGCGCTTTTAGGGTATGGCATGTGCTACATATAGGTATATCAGGAGATATAGACTTGACCTTTTGCTTGCTCCAACTTCTCTTTGGCATTAGTAATTTGGGCAAAGTCCGATAATACTGCTTTAGTGAATATGGATTTTGACTAAAATCACCGGATTTTGTTCTTGCCCGGCTCAGATACATACCATCTTGCAAACATTAGCAGGGGTATAGTGGAATGGGTTTTACGTGCAGTGTGGGGGTCAACTTTCAACGCAACATAGCATTAGCATGTGAAAGTTGATCCATTCCTGCTGTTTGCTTGAAAGAGTGCCAGTGCATGCCCTTAGTAAATATGGATATCTTTTTCTAAAAGCATTGTGAGTCATTTTGTAAAAGATGTAACAGCTATACAATCACTCCACACAATCATCTAAGAGAACTCCCTTGCCTATTAATAGCCAGTGCTTAATTTGAGACAGTGGTTGCCTATGGCGCCCGCAGGAGCTGGTTTGTGGGGGCAGGCATTTTTCCTTATCAAACTTTTACCAAGAGCAAGAGAGGGAAAGCGCAAAAAGGGGAAAGAAGGAGAGTGAGAAAGACGTCAAACCCCGCCGCAAAGGGGGTAAGTAGGAACCTGCAAGGGTGAGATTAATGGGTAAGGAGTGTTTGGCAGTCAATTATAGAAGCATAAGGTGGATTTCAGACTACGCAGCCAGCACATATTCTTCTACAAGTTCAGCACTGCCAGTAGCTAAGACATTTGTCCTTAAGGATCTTTGAACCTGGCACAAAACAGAGTTTGGGCAGAGCCATGAATTTATAAAGTCCATGATTTCCTGGTATTAGCTATCACGCATTCTAAGATCCTCATTTGTTTTATTTTCAAACGGTTCCTTCTTTCCATAATTCATTAGTCTTGGACCAGTCGCAGTGGTTTCTCTTTCCCAGCTGCTAAAACCTGAAACTCCTTGCCATTCTCTGTTTGTTCCATCACTCATTATCTGACATTCAGAAAAATGTTCAAAATCTTATACTTGACAAATGTCATTCTTCTCCCTCTTTTGCTTCATCTCGGCTAGGACCAGGACACCCTGATGGATATTTGTGGATAGAAATTTAGATGCCACATACTTTATTCTCTGTTGCAGAATATCCTGCATCATTACCTTTTAACTTGCCACTGAATTCATCTAGCCCTACCTTATAAAATGCCTTGAAATTTTTAATCTTGACATATTGTTTCAGTTGCCATATATGTGATAGCAATTTGAGCAGCTTATCATAGCTGAGGGCTTGAGCTCTCACAAACTTGACCCCCTTAAGATATGTTCCCTTTGCAGCATGTATCTGTGGCTTGAGCATTCTGGCCTCTGTCCAAAATAACCGAAAATGTTTTGCTACTCCAAATACAACCTCAAAGTGTGTGGGGGCATATAATTAGAACATTGGAATGATGGGAGCTCTATTGAAAACAATTAAGTGCTCAGGGTTTCTAATGGCCGGTAGAAGCCCGGAGCTCCAACATTCCAATGGTGTCCTTCACAGCTATTGCTGTGAAAAAGGCCTCATGGGGGTCTGAGGGGGTTTTATTCCCCTCAGGCTCCATGAGGCGTTTGTTTTATTTGTTAGAACATCCTGCTCTCTACTGACAGAATGTTCTCATAGCCTAATAGCTCTCTGTAGCTGGGCTAGCCCGGCATTGAAGTCCTGATCCCTTGTTATTGATAGAGCGGGCCTTTAATGGACGGAACAGCGGGCTATAAGGCTATATGAGGCCTTGATTGTTTTGGTAGTGGTGTAACTCTGCAAACATAGTTTGTCTCATTGAGTAAATACCAGCATGGCCACATGGGAGCAACAGAATGCCAAAAGTGCTCTTACTTCTGATAGCATGAGATTTACAAAATGTTAGAAATGTGGCTAAAATCTTGCTTTAAGTTTTCTACTGAATTCAGATTTTGGCTTCTAGCTGTTCCATGATGAGAATTAAACCACAAAGTTCGTAGCATTTTTTTGTTAATGCACTTAATTCTAACTTCTGTGTTGGAATATTGGAGGAAATGAAGAAATTCAACAGGTCTTTTTTAAAAAGGGTTCCAAATTTAATTTTGCATTGACAGAAGTGCTGGCCCGAAGACTCCGTTCAAGGTAACAAACAGAAAGCAATACAAAGGAAGTGCATTCGTACCAGGACCCTACAAACTCCTGCCTGAGTAGCACATAAATTCAGTAAATTACAGGCTACTCATGGCTCTGGAGTAGACTTGGTACCAAGTGACAGACATATCTGTCTGATAGCCAAACAACTATATCCCTTTCAGAAATTTCATTTTATGTCACTCTTACTTCTTCACAAACCAGACCTGAGCATGTTGGGACTTTTAGACCCATCCTGGCAATGAGAAAAGCAGAAACACAAGTGTCAGCATTTGTCCTGGGTGGAAAAATTCACTCCGCTCATGAAGTTGGAGGAATTCGGGAACTCTGCGCTATGCGTGTAATGTAGATTTCCCGTGAAATTATGCCATCAGGCACATGGCGGACTTTATTTCCGTTGGTGCGTGTGAGTTTTTTTTTGGTGTGAACTGGTAAGTACCAGGAGTCTTTCCTGCTGCAAGCGCTTGAGAATTGGCAGCCACTGGTGCTTCTTTCGTGATTCTGGCAAGCGCAAGCTATTGCTGCTACACCTTTAGCAGATTTTGTACTCAAGAAGCAGCAAAGGCTACTCAAAAAGATGTTTTGGAGTTAATATTCTACTCAAGTTGTTTATCAGTGCAAGAAGCCTTCTTTTTATTTTCCTTTTTTCCAACTAGAGGCAATTGTCCCAGAGACTATAAATTCCTGTTCCTGTCCAGCAGGCTCCTCCCAGTGTTTTGTTCATCATCTGCTCAATTTTCACTTGGATTTGGAGCTGGAAGAATCTCTCTATTTGTTTGCTGCATACATACCATTGGATTTATGGACTTTGTTTTTGTGATATTACAAGTAAGTTCATAAACTCTTGTATAAGGGTGTTGTTTGTTTGATAGAGGGCATGCACTAGTATTTATTTTTACTTTTAATCGATTTTTTAAATTTCTTGTAGTGGATGTCCAGCAGTTTCAGTTGGGGCCTACTTATTGATTGTATTTATTTTTTTATCTTTTGTAAAGGAAAAAGGTTGCAATGTTCAGTACATTTTCTCCATTTTGGTTACATTTGCAATATTCATTTATTTTACTATGTGGACTAATATGTTAACGGGCCACCCAACCAGTAAGCCCAATACTAGTCATGGGTACATGAAGCAACTGTTTCTGTGGTATATGTTGTTTTAAAACATCATTTAGGGCAGGGATGGCATTGGATTAAATTAAAAAAATTTTTTTTGCATTTCACGTTTTTTTCTGTAAAACGTATATCGGTGGGGTAATATTAGGTGCCTTGGAAGGATGTGTATTATTGTACATTTTTTATAGCTCAGTAAATTTTTTTTAAAAATCATTTGTAAATAAATGGTACAGTTTTCTTCAGTGTTACCATTTGTCCTTTGTCTGGCCAGTGTGTATGAGTGTGTTTACCATAGGGCACAATTTTTTTTCTCCATGCCATGCGGCCCGGGCCATTTTTTGTAGTCAGTGTCTATAAGCCTGCATGTGTTCTTTGTTTTCTGTGCCTCCTTGCTTATTGTTTGACCATGTGGCCAGCGACCATTTTGTGTAGCCAGCCAGTGCTTTTGCCATAGACCTGCATGTGTTCTTTGTTGTGTGGTCATGCCTCCTTGCTTGCTGCTGTTGTTAGCCCATGTGGCCAGTGGCCATTTTCTGTAGCCTAGCCAGTCAGTGCTCTTTTGCCAGAGACCTGCATGTGTTTTTTTGTTGTGACATACCACCTTGCTTGATGTTGTTGGCTGACCATGTAGCCGGTGGCCTTTTGTACAGCCACCTTTTTTTACAGTTTTCCAAGCCATTCTCTAGCGAGATCGACAGGAGAGGGCTATGCCTTTTTGTGTTTGTTCATTTTTTTTTACTTTCCCTGATATGAGTTTAATGATATGCTTGAGGGTCGTTATGGTATATGTATATTATGATTATAAACAGTGTTTTATATTATATGCATTTTTCATCTGCACGTCCTTGCCTCCCAATGGATTTCTCATAGACCCCTAGTACACAAGCAATTAATTTTTAGTCCTTTATTATTTTTTTATTTTACATTTTGCTACATTTAAAAAAAAAGATTTTGTTTATTTTTATTTTTTTGCATTTCTTTTTGCAAATTCCCTCCATTCCCCTCCTGCCTGCCATAGACACACAGCCACACAACAACATTCATTTTTTAAAAGTATTATTCAATTTTCACCTGGACACCCCTGCCTGCCATAGGTGCACACACAGCAGCATTAATTTTTTAAGGATTGTTTCATTTCCCCCTAGACCCTTTTGCCTGACATGGCAAGCACCAGCATTAATTGTTTTAAACTTAGATGCACATAAAGCAAACAGTTACATCTGTATGTTGTTATCCTAATTGGAAATGAAATATTTATGATATAGTGGTGTGGTTTGGCTTTGGAATGGATACACTATTGTTGTTAATTATTTAGGATAATGCCTTAAGTAACTACACAAAATGATTTTGTCTTTAACTGTACTAATTCAAACTGCAACAATGCCACATTTCCCTAAATGTTTTTCTTGCTTGTTTTCTTTTAGGTGTGCAAGAGACATCATCCAGAGTACTGCCAGACAGAAGACCTGAACTAAGTGACGTGAACACACAACATGTGACGTGAGTCCTCTAATCTTTTCTGGTTGTACAGCCAACTTCAAGATGGATCCAAATAAAGGTGCTGCCAAGAAAGTGGCAAATGAGAAGAAGCAGCTTTCCACCACTGGCAAACCTTTTTTCTGGCAACTTGTACCTGCCGCACCGGCCTCCAGGGAGCATGCCAGGAGCAGCACACCTGCATCAACAGCACCACCCCAACCTAAGCCTAAACCCATGTCTAAAGCCTAAACCATAGGGAGAGAATGTAGGCTAACAGCTAGGGCGGTCAACTTTGGAGCTGGGGAACCCGGTTAGAGTCTTGGCAGGGACGCTCAACATTCTGTGATTCTGGGCAAAGCACTTAACCTCTCCGTGCCTAACAAAAATGAATGTGTCCGTCTGTAATGTAACTGGTGCTCCTGTAAAGGGCTCTGATACCTTTGGGTCTAGTTTGCGCTATATAAAACTCCACAAAAAAAACCAAAATGTCTCTAAGTGAGGCAGCCACTGCAATCATGGCAACGCCAATGAGCAGTGACATTGAATTGGATTTGTCTCTTTTGCAATTTAGTATCCAATTGTTGCAGGAAACTGAGCAAACTGGACAACATTCGCTGCCAGCAATAGTAGACCTTCCCAAAGTAAGAGTAGAAAAGGAGGTTGAGCTTCCTGCTGAGCAAGAAGCTCTTCTTTCAGAACCATTGGCTTCAAGATGTCCAGCAATCAAAAGGAAGGGTACTCTGCTGGAGCGGGTAGTACAAAATTTTTTGTATACCCTCCCCATTTTGCATGTTTTTACTAATTAGATATTAATTAATTAATTATAATTGAACTAATGGATTGATGTGGAAATTACTAATCAACCTTATTAATGACTGAAATACACGTGGGATTGCTTTGCATGATTTTATTAAATCGTAAACTAAATTATGTACGCATACTAATGATAGACAATTAGAATATTGCATGATATATGTTGCTTTTGTGATGTATTTGTGATTTGTGCTTTATTTTGTAAGTATAAAACCGCTTGAGTGTTGCTTATTGCTAGATAAATACACACACATATGGGTATTAGTGAGGGAATAACATTTATTTAGCCATTTCTATGTATTAATTACGTTTTGTGTTTCTTTTGCTTAAGTTGACCATTTGGGCCTGCCACAAAATGGCTGCCTCTGGTACCTAACCCGACCGTCGACGCTGTATGAGGTTTGGGTGACAGTGGCCTCGTCATGACCCTAACCAGACTGTACCCATCAAGGTCATCCTGGGAAGCAAACCAGCTTTTCAGAAAGAACAATTAAATGCCTTTAAAAACCGGAATAAGCAAGATTCATGACATCAGAGACATTATTTGGTGTGAACCCTGTCAGACGATTTCGATTGACCAATCAGAGGAACTGAAGATCCGTTTTTTTACAATTTGTCAATGATATTTTACTATAGATTATGGTAGAATAGAGAGGTTGGTGCGGGTTCGTTTCTGGCCTTTCTCGATTTCCTGACGTTATGCTGACAGAGAGGACGGTGACACTGCAGGACAGCTGTTTCCCTGAATCTTTGACAGACTGAATTAATGCCCAAACTCCTGACAGAAGACCTGAACTAAGTGACGTGAACACACAACATGTGACGTGAGTCCTCTAATCTTTTCTGGTTGTACAGCCAACTTCAAGATGGCTCCAAATAAAGGTGCTGCCAAGAAAGTGGCAAATGAGAAGAAGCAGCTTTCCACCACTGGCAAACCTTTTTTCTGGCAACTTGTACCTGCCGCACCGGCCTCCAGGGAGCATGCCAGGAGCAGCACACCTGCATCAACAGCACCACCCCAACCTAAGCCTAAACCCTTGTCTAAAGCCTAAACCATAGGGAGAGAATGTAGGCTAACAGCTAGGGCGGTCAACTTTGGAGCTGGGGAACCCGGTTAGAGTCTTGGCAGGGACGCTCAACATTCTGTGATTCTGGGCAAAGCACTTAACCTCCCCGTGCCTAACAAAAATGAATGTGTCCGTCTGTAATGTAACTGGTGCTCCTGTAAAGTGCTCTGATACCTTTGGGTCTAGTTTGCGCTATATAAAACTCCACAAAAAAAAACAAAATGTCTCTAAGTGAGGCAGCCACTGCAATCATGGCAACGCCAATGAGCAGTGACATTGAATTGGATTTGTCTCTTTTGCAATTTAGTATCCAATTGTTGCAGGAAACTGAGCAAACTGGACAACATTCACTGCCAGCAATAGTAGACCTTCCCAAAGTAAGAGTAGAAAAGGAGGTTGAGCTTCCTGCTGAGCAAGAAGCTCTTCTTTCAGAACCATTGGCTTCAAGATGTCCAGCAATCAAAAGGAAGGGTACTCTGCTGGAGTGGGTAGTACAACATTTTTGTATACCCTCCCCATTTTGCATGTTTTTACTAATTAGATTAACTAATTAATTATAATTGAACTAATGGATTGATGTGGAAATTACTAATCAACCTTATTAATGACTGAAATACACGTGGGATTGCTTTGCATGATTTTATTAAATCGTAAACTAAATTATGTAGGCATACTAATGATAGACAATTAGAATATTGCATGATATATGTTGCTTTTGTGATGTATTTGTGATTTGTGCTTTATTTTGTAAGTATAAAACCGCTTGAGTGTTGCTTATTGCTAGATAAATACACACACATATGGGTATTAGTGAGGGAATAACATTTATTTAGCCATTTCTATGTATTAATTACGTTTTGTGTTTCTTTTGCTTAAGTTGACCATTTGGGCCTGCCACAAAATGGCTGCCTCTGGTACCTAACCCGACCGTCGACGCTGTATGAGGTTTGGGTGACAGTGGCCTCGTCATGACCCTAACCAGACTGTACCCATCAAGGTCATCCTGGGAAGCAAACCAGCTTTTCAGAAAGAACAATTAAATGCCTTTAAAAACCGGAATAAGCAAGATTCATGACATCAGAGACATTATTTGGTGTGAACCCTGTCAGACGATTTCGATTTGTCAATGATTTTTTACTATAAATTATGGTAGAATAGAGAGGTTGGTGCGGGTTCGTTTCTGGCCTTTCTCGATTTCCTGACGTTATGCTGACGGAGAGGACGGTGACACTGCAGGACAGCTGTTTCCCTGAATCTTTGACAGACTGAATTAATGCCCAAACTCCTGATGAACTGAAATTAGTAAATTTGATGGGCATAGATTTGCGAGACTACCAGATTTGACATAGAGGACGACAATTAGCCAGAATAGGAAAATATGATTGGCAACTTGATTAAATGAATGATTTAACTTGCATTAATTAGATAAAGATTGAATTGATTAACTTCAGAATGAGTTGGGTCGTTTATCCATTGAAAATGTATTAATGAAAGTTAAATTAGAGAATTGGAAGTTAACCTAAACCTGCAACTAACTGATCCATCCCGATTTATGAGAGGAATACTAAAAGGTGAAGTTCAGGGCCTAATGGGTATCAGAAGGTTACATAGATTTGTCGCTCATTAGGGTGAAAAGGGTAATTCCTTTCATGCCAGCGTTCAGAAGATAATCGCCTCCCAAGAAACACAGATTGATGGTGAGTGAATGTTGGTGTTATGGGCCCCACCAGCGAATGAATGGATAGTGTGTGTTTGTGAGATCTTTGGTCTGTGACGGAGGGAGGGATATTTTGCACTCCACGCTGGAGCAGTTTTCTGGTAGCAAGATGATGGTTGTTATTGTTTTGGTTTGGTGATTATTGCTTGTACATTGCTTATTGATCATTGGTTATTGATTGGTATTGGAGTTGCGTTGAATTATATGTTGTTTGCACGGCTTCTGGGATGTAGGAAGTCGGAAGTTTGTAACGGTTCCGTAGTAGAGCAGAGGTAAGCGCTGCTCTCGGGAAAGACGGAATTGTTGTTGCCCTGTAGGTACACAGGGGAAACGTGTGACAATTGAAGTTGCACGACGCATTGTCTGGGTTCGATTCGGTAGCATCATCGAGTGTTGCAATTAGAGACATTTATAGTGTGAGAGAAGAGTGTATGATAGCAAAGGTTACCTGTGAAGTTCTGGTCTTAGGTACCAGGGATCCAACTGGCATTCCGATAACGCTTATCACTGGAAAGGTAATAGGTACTCTCTGAGCTTGTTAGAAGGACAGAGGAGAGGTAAGTGCTGCTTTGTTAACATGTGTTATAATTCTGTAGTAGAACAGACTGTTCGCTGTTCTCGGGAAAGACAGGATTCTGTGTGAATGTACTACATTTTTCTTGTGTGAACGTGCATGAATATAAAGGCATTTGGGTTAATTGTGAAACTCTGGTTTTTATTTCTCAGCGGCATTGGGTCTCCAACTATGTGTCTTAAATACTAGAGAAACAATTAGCTAATGCTTGTTAGAAGGGTGAAGTAGAGGGATGTGCTACTTTATCAACGGAAGTAACGATTCCGTAGTAGGGCAGAGGTAAGCGCTGCTCTCGGGAAAGACAGAATTCTCGTGAGAAAGGTCTTTTGCTGTTCTTTGGTTAGCGAAGCGGACAATGGAGACGTTTCTATGTTGTTACTAACAGAAGTGTAGAAATTGAAACAAAAACTGTGAAACGCTCCGGATTGGTGTGTTAGTGTATGCCGCGCTAGGTGTGGAGAAATACAGGGTGACATAGACGTTCTGAATTGGTGCATTAGTGTGAGTCGCGCTGTGATTGGATAGAATAGCGGTACAGTCATAAAGAGAGACTAGCGGCACACGGAAGGCAAGAAAATGTATTACGATCCACCAGAAAAAGAGAAAAAGTCATGGTTAGGAAGAATCAAGAAGTGGTTTAAGAAGGACAAACCGGTCAAAACTAGGGAAGGACAGTTACTTCCTCCACCGAAAACCCCCGCATCCTTTATGATTGCGAAATATGGGTATCATACTTGTATTTGGTTGGACAATTGGGTGAGATATACGAATGAAGACGGAGTATTAGCTTTCCCAGAACATGGTTCATTTAATTTGGCTGTTTTGAGAAATTTGAGAGAGAAAATGATCAATTTAGAACCAAGACCTAGACCGACACAGTTTGAGGCTTTGACGGAATGGGAAGATGAAATGCATGAACGAGAGAGACAAAGAAATAGTAGAGGATATATGTACCTCTTTGGAAGACCCTACGGACATGAAACGCATAATGATCGAATGAGAAGATGGCGGGATGCGAGTATGACTGAGGGTGTGTTCCCTGTAAGAACTGTAGGAGAGAATGAAGGACGAAAGTGTGTAGAAAAGAGACATAATGTGGAGTCAAGAGGGTATGGAGTGAATGAGTCTGAGGATGATGTTCTTGATGATATGTTCTATAAGAATCCACCACCGTATCGACCAGAACCAGAAATATTAACTCCAAGTGCCCCAATGAGAGAAACAATGCGAATCATAAAATCGGAACCAGAATCCCTAAGTTTGGGTAAAAGCAATGCTACTAGAGAAGTAGAAAAGAGATCGGAAGAAGAAACAGATGGAGAAAATTCTGTAGAAATAGCGAAAACGACCCTAGAATTAACTGAGAAAATAAGAGAATTGACTAAGAATCTAGAAGCGGTAACTGTTCCAGTAACGATAGGTCCAGTAATGCCTATTTTTGACAAACAGAAGGACAGTGAGCATTGTTTGACAGTCCCTTACAGTAGTAATAAACCGGTAGAACAACCAAGAGTGAGTCAGAACGAGAATCCATGGAGACAGACTATGAGTGTAATTGAACCGAATTTTTCAAATAACCCGTTTGTAGGTCAGAATTGTGCAGAGAGACGTATGACAATGATAGAGACAGTGTCAGAAACACAAAAAGATTTTGGACAAGGAAATGTAGAAAAACCAGTAGGACCATCGACAGAGGAGTTAAGTGAATGGTTAAGAAACTTGCAGAGGAAAGACAAAGAATCCCAATCAATTGATGTGGCCAAGTTACGAATGGTATTGGAAGAATTAATAGTAGGGACTATCCCAACAGAAAAAATGAAAACCTATCAGGATGAAGAATTATTATTTTTGTGCAAAAGTGTGACCTGGAGAGCAAATAACTTACATGAAAGGTTAGAAGAAGTGGCAAATGAGATGGGCATTGATATTGAAAAGGTAAAAGCCTTACAGAAACCATATCGAGTAGATTTGACTGAAAAGGATATTGAAAATATGAAAGGACGAATAGGTCAAATTAAGGACATAATCATTTTGCTGAGAAAATGGGCAGATGTGGATAAATGGAGAAGCAGATGGTATAGAAAACGTGATGATGCCTCAGAAAAGACATTTTCAGCATTCCCTGTAAGAGAAAAGGAAAAGGTAGTGACAGAATTCCCTATGAGAGAAATTCCAGGAGGAGGATATGTACATGTCCCATGGACAAGACAGGATATTTTGCCTTTCCCTCGACTGCGTGAGAAGCCCGTCGAGTGGTACAGGCAGGTAGACAGATTTGTGAAATTGTCTAAAGTATTATGGATTGATTTGAGTAGTCTATTTGACATAATTGTACCAGCAGATTTATGGACAGAGTGCAAGCTCATGATTAATTGACCAACCCAGGAATATCCTAGGGATCCTAAAACAGGAGCTCCAGATCCCGAGGTAATGAAGAAATATGAGCAGGTTATGGTATTTTTGAAAAACAAAGTGCCCCCTAAAGAGTCAGATTGGGTAAAAATTGATCGAACACACCAAGAAAGTAAAGAATCAGTACATGCATATTATGAGAGGCTAATACTAGCTTTTAAGCAGGAGATGAGAATCTGAGTGAAAAGGATTTAAGTCATTTTGTATACAGATTTGTATATGGTTTACGTCCAGAAATTGGTGAAATGATTAAACAGCATACGGTAGATTGGCAAAACAAGAAAATAGATGACGTATTGAGACATGCTAAATATTTCAGTGATGAAATTGAAGCAAAACAGCGGAAACTAAAAGAGAAGGCAATGTGGGCACAGGTAAAGGTAGCGAAGAGACAAGAAACACACTTAGTGGAACAAGCAGGGCCAAAGCCGAAATTTAATCCTGGAAAATATAAAGGGAATATTGAAGAAGCTAAAAAGAAATTTCCGTATCATAATTGCGGTAGGATAGGGCATTGGAAATCCGAGTGTAAGTTTCCCCCGAGTACTAACAATGAAAATCCATCATTGAACCCACAGGTGCAGCATGAGGTGAGTGGTCAACTGCAGCAACAACAGCAAGTTGTTACCCCACAGAATCAGGTGCCAAAACCGCCTTTTCCACAGAGCAGAAACTCACAGAAGTATAGTAGTGAATCAGGATTCTACAATGAAGAACAGGTCAAAAAGCTGCCACGCGCTAGCGCTGTCTCGCAGTATTGGCTGCAACGCGATGAGAGTGACTCAGAAGAAAGTTATTGACGGTGCCGAAGGGAGGAAGGAGAGTGCGTACTTGGCGCAACTCAAGAAGTAGACCAGACAGGACCTTTTGTAGATGGGAAGGTTAATAATGAAAATATTACTTTCCTAGTGGATACTGGTGCTACTCGGTCAACTGTTAGATCAGCTGATGTTAAGAATCTTCCTCTCTCGGATGAAACGATCCAAGTAGTTGGTGTGTCCAACAGACAGATTAAAACATACCTTACAGAACCAGTGAAAGTTAGCATTGGGAAATTTTCTGAAATGCACCGCTTTGTGGTGTGCGACACCAGTCCTGTGAATTTATTAGGTAGGGACCTGTTGTTCAAAATGAATTGCACGATATTCTGTACTCCGGATGGAATAGCCTTTGAAACACCGGATGATGATGTACTGTATAAGATGACCATAGCTAACAGAGAAAATGAAGTTACTGAAACATATGCTGTATTCAACACTGATGAATTACCTAAAGAATTGAGACAATCTGTAAAAGCAGAAGTTTGGGATTTCACTGGAGAAGATGTAGGGCTAATGAGAAATGTAGATCCAATAAAAATAACAGTAAAGGAAGGAGTAACATATCCAAATGTTCCGCAATACAAATTGACACCTGAAATAATTGAAGGAGTAACTCCTGTAATAGAGAAAATGATCAGGCAAGGAATCTTGAGAGAAATAATGAGTAGTCCATGTAATTCACCGATAATGGGACTGAAAAAGCCTAATGGGAAATTCAGGATAGTGCAAGATCTGAGAAAGGTGAATAAAATGGTGGTATCATGTTGTCCCATTGTACCAAATCCATCAGTGATTTTATATCAGATTCCCCATGATGCAGAATGGTATACGGTGATTGATCTGTGTCATGCTTTCTTTTCCATCCCATTGCACCACGAAAGTCAGCAAATTTTTGCATTTCGATTTGGTGAGCGTATTTTGGCATGGTGCCGAATCCCACAGGGGTATACAGAAAGCCCGTCAATATTCAATCAGCTATTTAAGAAGTCTTTGGAGAGTCTAGAAATGCCTGAAAGCTCTGTATTAGTTCAATACTTTGACGACCTTTTGGTGGCGTCAAAAACAAGTGAAGCTTGTGAGGTAGACACGATAGCCTTGCTGAATCATTTGGCAGATGGAGGACTTAAAGTGTCACCATCGAAATTCCAGTTTTGTAAGAAAGAAGTACAGTATTTAGGACATAACATTGAGAAAGGACTAAGGAAAATAACCATAGACAGAATCAGAATTATAAAAGGAATGAGAGCTCCCATGACTCAAAGAGAGGTGAGAATGTTTTTGGGAATGGTTGGATACTGTCGTCAGTGGATCAGCAACTTCTCTTTGATCGCAAAACCTTTTGTGCGATTGACGAGAAGTGATGTGAAAGATCCCATCGAATTGAACAAGGAGGAATTGGCAGCATTTAGAAAATTGAGAGATGGTTTGTGTGAAGCACCTGCATTAGGTATGCCTGACTATGAGAACGAATTCGAGTTGTATTGCAGTGAGAGAAATGGATGTGCACTTTCTGTGTTGATCCAGAAGCATGGAAAACTGAGGAGACCAATTGCATATTTTTCATCAATGCTTGATCCAGTAGCTGTAGCTTTACCTGGATGTTTGAAAGCGGTGGCTGCAACATGTCGAAGTTTGGAGCAGAGTGAAGGAATTGTGATGGGATATCCGTTGAAAGTGTTTGTACCTCATGATGAAGCGATCCTGTTAACAAGGAGTCGTACTCAGTATATGACACACAGTCGGCTGACTAAGTATGAAAAGGTCATATTGGGTGCAACTAATGTGAGTCTTGCAAGATGTTTGAATGTAAATCCTGCAACCTTTTTGCCTGATGCTGAGATTGTGGAAGTAAGAGATGAAGTGGATCATGATTGTTTGGATGTACTTGATTTTTGTACAAAACCACGACCAGATGTAAAAGATGTACCTTTGCCAGAAAGTGATTTTGTGATGTTCGTTGATGGGTCATGTTTGAGAACAGATGAAGGAGTGCTGAGTGCAGCGTATGCAGTATGCACAGTCGCAGCAGTAATAGAAGCATCCTATTTGAAAGGAGTGAAATCGGCCCAAGTAGCAGAACTCGTGGCTTTGACTAGAGCATGCAAGATTGGGAAGAGTGTGAGAGTGACTGTGATAACTGACAGCCAGTATGGCTTTGGAGTGGTCCATGACTTTGGCCAACTATGGCTACAAAGGGGTTTCCTGACCTCGAGTGGAACTCCTCTTAAGAATGCTGAAGTGGTTGGAAAATTGCTTGAGGCGATACAGCTGCCTAGACAATTGGCTGTTGTAAAATGTGCTGCCCATAGTCAGGGTGGTGATTATATTGCCACAGGAAATCGATACGCCAATGACATGGCACAGTATTGTGCACGTAATCAGAATTCGGTCAATCGGGCTAAGGAAAGAGAAATGTCTTCTTGCTCATTGATGTTTACTAACATTGTAGGAACTTGGGAAGAGGTAAGACAGTTGCAAGAAGAGGCAGGAGATGAGGAAATGAGACAGTGGGTAAAAGCAGGATGTGCCCCAAGGGAAAAGGATCATGTGTGGGTCTATCGAGATGGAAGACCAGTTATACCTGATAGCATGATGTCTACCATGGCACGGATGTATCATGGCCAGGGACATATAGGGAGAGATGCCATGATCAGGTCATTTAAGCAGCCCTGGTACAATGCAAAATTCAGACTTGTAGCAGAAAGTCTTTGTCAAAGATGCCTAATATGTCAGCAATACAATCCTGGGAGAAAGACAGTAGTGAGTCTGGGAACAATAGGTCGAGAAGGAGGGCCTTTCACCAGAATGCAAGTAGATTTCATTGAAATGCCTCCCTGTAACAGACTGAGGTATGTTTTGGTTGTGGTCTGCCTATTCTCTAGGTGGGTGGAAGCATTCCCAACAAGGAGAAATGATGAGATGACAGTAGCCAAGCTACTGCTGAGAGAGTTCATCCCTAGGTTCGGTTTCCCAGTGACAATTGAATCAGACCGAGGAGGACATTTCCATAATGAGATTGTAGGATTAATTTGTGAAACCTTGAATGTACAACAAAAACTACATTGTGCCTACCGACCAGAGGCTTCTGGTGTGGTTGAACAAATGAATGGTACTATCAAAAATAGAATAGGGAAAATGTGTTTGGCCACAGGTATGAAATGGCCTGATGTCTTGCCTCTGGTACTTATGATTATTAGATCAATTCCAGACAGAACTACTGGATTAAGTCCTCATGAAATAATCATGGGTCGAGCGATAAGACATGTGTTTATACCAGTCAACAAGCTGATGATTATAACTGATGACATGGTGTTGGAATACTGTAAAGGCCTGGCTGACGCAGTTCATTCTGTGTTTCATCAGGTTGGAGCGGATGCCACCACACTTGAAAAGAAGCCAGCCCATGATCTGAGCCCAGGAGACTGGGTAAGGATAAAGGTCCACAGAAGAAGAAATTGTTTGGTTCCAAGGTGGGGAAAATCAAGACAAGTCATTCTGACCACAACAACAGCTGTGAAGTGTGCTGGACTGAAAACCTGGATCCACGCAAGTCACACATTGAGAATTCCGAATCCAGTGGACGGCACAGGAAAAGAATATTTTGATGAATCAGAATCAAGTACTGAGTCAGATGACGAAGAGTCCAAGACACGAGAAAACTCTGAAAGGGGGGAAACAGAACCAAGTCTAGCTTTGGTCCCCAGAAGTAGCTCTCTGAGAAGAAGATTGCAGATCTCTGAATCCAGCGATTCCGGAAACGAGCAAGAAGCGCAGGGTTCTAGAAAAGAACACAGAAAGAAAAGAGGGAAAAGTACTGAAGAAACAATAAAAGAAATTCGTGAAAAGGAAGTACCAGATGAGAGACTGAGAGAAATTCCACCGGAAATAACAAATTTAAGTGAACATGGGACAGGTGCAGCGAGAGAGGGACAGATTTCTGCGGAAGACCCCCGAGGAGGTGTAGGGAACTGCAACATTCAGTTAGGTGAAGGGACAAGTAGCCAGCAGGAAGATTGCGTGTCGGAGATCCGAGGAAGGACAGAAGTAGGGAAAACAAAACAAGTGGTGGAAGAAGAAATCGTTGAAAAGACAAAGCAAGTTGAGACAGAGTCTGAAGAAAGTGAAAATGAAATACCTGAAGGTCGAGTTCTAAGAAAGAGAGCTTGGAGGAATGAAAAGAACGACAAAGGACGTAAAGTAAAAAGAGTTGCAAAAGATGACGTTTGGCCCAATAAAATAAGGAAATTGAGATATCGATTGACACGAGTGAATTCATCAAGAGCTGAACAGGTGAATGAAGTAAAAAGTCAAGAAAAATCAAAAGAAGACGAAATAACTGAGGATAAAGAGAGTAAAAGAACAAGAAACCTAACCAGAAGTATAAGTCACCGGAATGGACGTACGTGGCTCTGCCTGAAAAGGGAGAAGAGGCAGATAGTCAAGGAAATCCAGAGGAGGCTGTACTGAAAGTGGTTGAAGAAGAAGTAGAATCGGAAATCCTGAGAGTTCTCTTGTCTGACATTGGAGAAAAAGAAACGGAAGTTCAGGAAATTCTGTATTTGGATGACGAGAGGAAAGTGAAGAATGATGAGATGCCAAACTGAATAAATCAAGAAAGCTGTTGATGAAGAGATCAAGAAATTAAGTCAAAAGATAGATACTGGTAGAACCAAATAGGTGTTAGAGCCTTAGGTTAGAAAACTAGTTGTGAAGTGAAAGAGGCTAAGTCAAAAGACACGGTCCATTTTAACAAAGATGGCTAACATAGATAATAGCAAAGGTAGATGTACATTCATGAAAAGATGGTGTAAAATGTGTTGTTGTTGTACAGGATTATTAATGCTTTTGTGGAGCATCCTTGCTCTTGTTATTTCTTTTAAGGTCACTATAGATACATTGGAAGGACATAGTGAGAACAAGACTAATATAGGGAAGATTCCAAAGGTAGTTCCAACTAGAATAGACAACAATTATTTGCATAAAGATAGGTCAATAACAGATTTTTCTAATAATGTGCTTTCAAAATTATTGTATGAATATGTAAAGACAATGGACGTACGGGACTGTTACGTATGCATGCAGTTACCTGCATCTGTTTCTGAAGGAGTGACTTATCATCACCTTCCAGCAACATATGGAATAACATGTAGTGTAATAGCTAGTTTATTTTATCAGACAGGAAAATTAGAATATTATTTTTCACATGTAGATAACATTTTTGCGCAAGTGCCTTCTTTTAATAAACTAAACAAAGTAAAACCTGCTAGGGTATTAGGTGAATTTTTCTTAGAAACTAAAGAACTAACATTAGAATATATTTTTAGAAACAATTTGACATGTAGTTTGAAGAAAGAGGAAAGGACATTCTTAGACATGGTTGAAGAAAGGAGACTGAAAATGCAAAGAAAAGCAACAGAAGGAAAAGTGGAGAAAACAGTCTGGGATGTAGAAAGAGAAAAACACTTGAAAGGAGAAGCTAGCCCAACTATAGCTTTAGATTGGCCTCAGAAAGGGAAATTTTGTATTCGAAGGAATCAAACTGTGTATGATAATTACTTTTTAGGTAATAGTGAGTGCCATGATACATATCGAATCATGGGTGGATGGGGAATTAAAGGCGGAAAAGATCCAGTCTTTCCTGAATTATATTTTATTTGTGGGAACAGGGCATATTATCGTTTGCCAGACCATTGGTATGCCACATGTTATGTAGGTCTGGTCTTTCCGAAAAATTTTCATATGGATAGAGGAGAAGATGGTGTACATAGTTTAAGTAATCATTTAGTGCGTAGTAAGAGAATCTTGGGCAGAAATTGTAGGTGACATTTTTGGAGCATTGATACCAGCAGTGGGAGTATCTCTGAATGCAAACAAAATTAGAAGACTCTCAAAAGTAGTGGATCGCTTGTCAACAAGCACCGCTGGAGGATTTTTATTGGTAGGCACTGAAATGGTTGCCATGCGTGCTATGGTAATGCAAAATCGACTTGCCCTTGATATATTATTGGCAAAAGAGGGTGGAGTCTGTGGAATGCTGAAAGTTCAACATTGTTGTACTTACATTCCTGACGAAAGTAGAGATTTGAAAATTTATATTACGAATATTACAGAATTGCATGATGAAATTGTACCACTGGAGGTTGAAGGTGTTTGGGAAAAGATTGGAAAGAAAATAGCTGCTATTAAAAATTTCTTAGTAAAGCTTGGTAGTACATTTGTAGGCAAAATATTGTTTCCATTAACATGTGTAATTTGCATAATATTAGTGATAAGATCAGGTTGCATTTGTTGTAAAAGTAATAAAAACAAGAAAAGAGTAAAAAGCGAAAAATTAAGAAGAAAAGATAAGAAACAAGAAAGGGAAATGGAGGAGGTAGAATTGGAGGAGTGGAAGGAGAGTATGTATGAATCAGCAAAAAGAGAAGACGTAGGTGAAACTGAATTGTGATTAAGAGCAAGAAAACATTTTAAAGATTCCGTAAAGACAGAACAAAATTTTTGGGTGGTATGGTGATAAAATCACCAAAGGGGGGATTGCTGGAGCGGGTAATACAAAAGTTTTTGTATACCCTCCCCATTTTGCATGTTTTTACTAATTAGAATAATTAATTGATTATAATCGAACTAATGGATTGATGTGGAAGTTACTAATCGACCTTATTAATGACTGAAATACACGTGGGATTGCTTTGCATGATTTTATTAAATCGTAAACTAAATTATGTACGCATACTAATTATAGACAATTAGAATATTGCATGATATATGTTGCTTTTGTGATGTATTTGTGAGTTGTGCTTTATTTTGTAAGTATAAAACCGCTTGAGTGTTGCTTATTGCTAGATAAATACACACACATATGGGTATTAGTGAGGGAATAACATTTACTTAGTCATTTCTATGTAATAATTACGTTTTGTGTTTCTTTTGCTTAAGTCGACCATTTGGGCCTGCCACAAAATGGCTGCCTCTGGTACCTAACCTGACCGTCGACGCTGTATGAGGTTTGGGTGTAGTGCGCCTGCGCTGACGCCTGCTACAGTGGCCTCGTCATGACCCTAACCAGACTGTACCCATCAAGGTCATCCTGGGAAGCAAGCCAGCTTTTCAGGAAGAACAATTAAATGCCTTTAAAAACCGGAATAAGCAAGATTGATGACATCAGAGACATTATTTGGTGTGATCCCTGTCAGACGATTTCGATTGACCAATCAGAGGAACTGAAGTCCCATTTTTGTTACAATTTGTCAATGATTTTTTACTAAAAATTATGGTAGAATAGAGAGGTTGGTGTGGGTTCGTTTCTGGCCTTTCTCGATTTCCTGACGTTATGCTGACGGAGAGGACGGTGACACTGCAGGACAGCTGTTTCCCTGAATCTTTGATGGACTGAATTAATGCCCAAACTCCTGATGAACTGAAATTACTAAATTCGATAGGCATAGATTTGCGAGACTACCAGATTTGACACAGAGGACGACAATTAGCCAGAATAGGTAAATATGATTGGCAACTTGATTAAATGAATGATTTAACTTGCATTAATTGGATAAAGATTGAATTGATTAACTGCAGAATGAGTTGGGTTGTTTATTCATTGAAAATGTATTAATGAAAGGTAAATTAGAGAATTGGAAGTTAACCTAATCCTGCAACTAACTGATCCATCCCGATTTATGAGAGGAATACTTAAAGGTGAAGTTCAGGGCCTAATGGGTATCAGAAGGTTACGTAGATTTGTCGCTCATTAGGGTGAAAAGGGTAATTCCTTTCATGCCAGCGTTTGGAAGATAATCGCCTCCCAAGAAACAAAGCTTGATGGTGAGTGAATGTTGGTGTTATGGGCCCCACCAGCTAATGAATGGATAGTGTGTGTTTGTGAGATCTTTGGTCTGTGACGGAGGGAGGGATATTTTGCACTCCAGGCTGGAGCAACTCCACCATCTTCTCCAAGCCTCCCTTCTGATGATCTGGACATGGATTGAACCGCGGATGGATCCGAGACACACCAGGAGAGATAAGGGAAAATGAAAGTTCCCGAAAACCTTACAATTATAGAAGGTGTTGAGGATGAAGAGTCAGTCATTGTCATGGAAGCTGGCCCAGAGGAGACCGACACTACCGCTCCTCCTATTCAACCTGCTCTGAGGGATGTGGCACTGATACCACCACGACTGCCAGTGCCAGCTTCTATATTTTTAAGACCCCGCTGAGAGCTGTACTCACCACTACCTCAGTAGAAGTATGCACTGCAGAGAGGCAATTATCGACACCCCTGCCTACCTCCAGTTCTTCGGGTATTGGCAGTGGCACCAGTGGCCCACTGAAAAAGTTCACCACCCCAGTTTGGGACTTCTTCACGATTAGCAAGCAGGAGGATAGCATTGCAATATGCTCCATTTGCCGCAGGAGTGTTCATCGAGGTAATCCTGGTTCACACTATGTTACTGGAGGCCAAATGACCCATATGAAAAACATTCTGCAATCCAGTGGGAGGTGCACCGTAAATAAATTGCTTCAGGTGGTGGTGATGATGAGAGAAGAGAATCAGCTCGGATCATGGTGGGAGGTAAAGGTGATGAGGAAGAAGAGGGTGGCATATTTGCACAAAGCAGCCCTGCCCTCTGTAGTGTTCCAGTGTCACTTGCCTCAGTAACCTGTCAATGGCACAAGAGTCAGATGGAGACACCATTGAAGCATAAACTGATTGTCCCAACAAGATGCACATTAAGTCTACCAACATGACAGTTCTTCTTTTCTCCAGAAGTTGCCTGCTTCAGTGGCACAAGAAAAGAAAAGAATCTCGGCTACTATAACGGGGATGCTGAGGCAGGAGGGGCCGTATGAACACAACCACTCAACTGCACGTTTGTATAATGTGAAGCTGCTTCAATGTTAGCGCTGGACCGCCTCCCTTTTTCTTTTGTGGAAGGAGTGGGCTTTTACAATTTGTGGTGACCATCTGCCTGAAATGGAAGATTCCCAGCCCAACCTATTTTTCCAGAGTTGCTGTTCCAGCACTCGATGATGTGCTGCAACTGGTTGACAAGCCTTGCCATAGAGTGCTGTTCACACTATCCACCTGACAACAGACATGTGGACCAGTTGTCAAGCCTCTGATTACATTTGTATAGCTGCACACTAGTTTGCTTTTGTGGGGGTTAAGGAACAGCTATCTACAGGTAGGCCTGGGCATAGTTCGCGAAGTTTTGCTACCCGGAACTCCACAAAGTTACAAAAAACTCGACGAAGTTCCGCGAGTGGCGGAGTGCAGTGCGAACTGCAGTTTGTGCTGGTATTTCGTCTGCTCGGGTAGAAATTCTACCCAAGCGGCAGCTCACACTCCCAAACTTACAGTTCGCGATTGCAAACTTACAATTTCGCGATCGCAAGAAAAAACTACGCTGCACATCGCGAAGCGGAGTTTCCTGCACTCCGCAAGCTCCACGGAGTGCAGAAAACTCTGCAAACTCCACGAACTGAGCGAAGTTCACCGCCCAGGCCTATCTACAGGTCTTGGTGCTGAAGAAACTTTTAAGGGCGTTCAGCGGCATGTAACATGAGCCCTGTCTGCCAAGTAAAAATCCTACACAGCTGATAACATATTGGAAGATTTTAACAGCAAGGTGTTTGAGTGGCAGCAGCCCCGAGGTCTCAGTATTAGATTTGTTGCCACAGACAATGGCAGTAATATAGTTAAGTCCATGGCAGATGGTTGCTATCTCAGGGTCTTGTAAATGGTGCATTGCATCAGCTTCATTATGCAGGACTTTCTAAAAAAACAAGACCTAGTCAGCAACTGCCCATATGCAGAAGAATATGCACTCATTTCAGCCATTTTTTTTAAGTCCGGAAGTAGTTGAGAATCATTCTGCATTCTACTAGAGTACCAGTTGAAGCCCACATACAGGAGGTGCAAACAGGTTGGAACCCGACCTATTACATGGTGCAACCAATGAGTATGTCATTCAAAGAGAAGGGGACGCAACTGAAAAATATGACCACTACCATGGACAAATGGTGTCTTGTCAAATCTCTGACAGACATGCTACTTCCTTTTGAGGTTTTCACACAGGAAGTCAGCAGGGAGGACAGTACGATGGGTCAAGCTATCCTCTTGTTACATCTGCTACAGGACCAGGTAAAAAAGGTGTCTGAAAGGTTTGCATGTATGAATAAAAACTAAGATGCGCATAACTTGGTTCAAAGCTTAATCCTTCGAATGGGTGCAAAGAGACATTGTGTTGTCAAAAGAGTACATCTGTGCCACAATACTTGATCCAAAGTACAAAAAAATACTGGCCACTTTCATTCCTTTTTAAGAAGGGGATGTTTCAGAATATAACAGGTGGACTGTTAAACGAGCCAGAGACCTAGAAGAAGAGTGGCTGGAAATTAGAGTCTCACTCCCGGAAACAAGTTCTGGGGTGCCGCCGTCATCATCCACAAAGGCTAGTCCTGTTGTCTCACAGCAGCCAACACAAACAACAAGAACACGGGTGGCAACAACAACAAAAACAAAACAATCAACTCCAACTTCTGCACTGGTTTGGTAACAAGGGGAAGGTCTTACATCTAGTGCAGAGGTGAAGGCAAAAGAGGTTGAGCAAGTGGTAGCACCAGAGGAAGTTTCAGGACTATCTGGATCACCCAAGAGAGATCTATGTGGATCAAAACCCATTAGTGTATTGGTATGGGAAGATGCTCCAATGGACAGAGCTCAGCAGGCTGGCAATAAATTATCTGCCTTGCCCGGTAGCCAGTTTTTCTGCTGAGCATGTGATCGGTGCAGTTGTCTCAGTGAGAAGGACCCATCTCTCACCCCATAATGTGGCGAGATTGACCATGATCAAAATGAGTGTGAAACAAGGAGAGAGCAAGGTAATTGCAGGGGTGCGTACTTGTCCCCAATTCAATACTTAGCTAAACAATGTGGACGAATCCACTGAAAGAGAGGGGAGAAGACTTTATACAACCTCACTATTGTAGGTAATCTGTCTCTGGGACCCATTAGGGTTTCTTAAAAGAACCCTCACACACCAACCTAGTTGGTGTCATGCTTCATCATTGGGGTCTCAACCGGGTGGCTGAATGCCCCCGTTTGTGCTACGACACCTAATTACAGCGGAGCGGGTGTTGTGTGTAATGTGATAGGTGTTGGTTAAAAAATATCTCTGGGAATCCTTGTCTGATAAGTTTATTAATGACGGCCCAGGATATTGTTTAAAAACTAGTGTGGCAACCAGTGGAGGGGTTTGCTCCTAGTTGTCAAGTAAAGGTCTATGTTTCAGCCCAACTAAAACAAAATGGAGGGGCGTTCTTCAGGACCAGGTGGGTGGTTGTGAGTGGCAAAACAATCACGCCACGTGAATATAATATCCAACACACACGCTAAGGTGTGTGGTACTGTGCATAGGTGTCGGTATATTTACGGACACTGAATAAAAACCTGTGGAGAAAAAGAGACAGGACGGGATATTGACACATAAAAAAGCAACATAAAATGCAATCTTTGAGTGGTGCAACCAATTGCAGGCTTAGGTAGGTGGGACACACTGTGTGGTAATACATGAGCATAGCCAGGTGAAACTACATTATTTTGGCTGCACCGGGTGCATATATTACTCTTATTCATGTGTATTTGTTACTGTGGAACACCACAGCAGTCTGGAGAGAAGGCATGCAGCCAATCATGCAGCTGTGTTTTGAGCGCAAGTTTATTGTGTGGCATGCCAGAGTGGTAATATCCAGGAACAGGGTTGAGTTCCGCCCTGTGGGTGCCTTAAGTGAGGCGCGGCGTTAAATATACAGCAAGTGGTGGCCATGAGTGACTCAAAACACAGTCACATGATTTGCTGCATGCCTTCTCCTAGTCACAGTGACACTTTCTATGTGAGACTATCAAATGCACCATGCCCAAGCATGTAGTCTCACTTGGCTTTGACTTGATAATTCCTCACTGCTGTGGTGTTCCACAGTAACAAATACACATTAATATGAGTAATATATGCACCCGGTGCAGCCAAAAATATGTAGTTTCACCTGGCTATGCTTATGTATTACCACACAGTGTGTCCCACCTACCTAAGCCTGTAATTGGTGGCACCACTAAAAGATTGCATTTTATGTTGCTTTTTTTATGTGTCGATGTCCCATCCTGTCTCTTTTTCTCCATAGGTTTTTATTCAGTGTCCGTAAGTATACCAACACCTATGCACATTACCACACACCTTAGCGCATGTGTTGGATATTATATTCACATGGCGTGATTTTTTTGCCACTCACAACCACCCACCTGGTCCTGGAGAAAGCCCCTCCATTTTGTTTTAGTTGGGTTGAAACATATAGACCTTTACTTGACAACTCGGAGCAAATCCCTCCACTGGTTGCCACACTAGTTTTTAAACAATATCCTGGGCCGTCATTAATAAACTTATCAGACAAGGATTCCCACAGATATTTTTTAACCTACACCTATCACATTACACACAACACCCGCTCCGCTGTAATCAGGCGTCGTAGCACAACCGGGGGGCATTCGCCCACCCGGTTGGGACCCCAATGATGAAGCATGACACCAACTAGATTGGTGTGTGAGAAGTCTTTTAAGAAACCCTAATGGGTCCCAGAGACAGCTTACCTACAATAGTGAGGTTGTATAAAGTCTTCTCCCCTCTCTTTCAGTGGGTTCGTCCACATTGTTTAGCCATGATCAAAATGAACCAACACTTCAGACGACACATTTACGCCATTACCAAAATATCACAGGAGGAGGATGGAGGTGATTGCTTATGCTCAAGTATGTTAAATGACCAATGTCTGGGTGAACCACCTGGGTTTGAGGACAAACTCTACTTCTTTGGGTGTGAGTAGGCCACCATAGAACTTTTTAACCCCTTGTACGCTCATGACGGAACCACGTCGTCATGAGCCACGGGCGGCGTGTGCTCATGACGGCGTGGTTCCGTCATGCTGCGGCCGTTAGCGGCCGCTCCTCCCACGCGGCTCTAATTCCCCACCTGTGCGGGCGAAATAGAGAGTGGGCGGAGTCGTGACACAGCTCGCCCGTGACTCATGACGGCGTGGTTCCGTCATGAGCATGACGGCGCCGCGCTCACCTCTCACCCCCCCAGCGCTGCGGCGGAATTCGCGCCGCAGCGAAGGGGTTAATTATTTATCGTCTAACTGCTTTGCCTAAAGAATAAGGATATAGCTAGTAGAACATGATGTTTGTGTATGACTTATGCAGCTACACCATTTTTAGGCCCTTGTATGCCCAGATTAGAGTTGGACCAGTGTGCAGTGTAGAATGCTCCCGATTTTTCTTCAAGGACAATCGCAGTGCCTGTCTCCCTCCCATGCTTATCTTTCTTTTTTCATCCCCTCGCAGAGCTACCCCAGTAAAGATCATTTGATTTACAAGATTGACAAATTCCAATGTGTTGCTTGCATCAAAGAGGAGATACACGTGTGTAGCTACCACCATGCTTGGATTGGAACAGGTAACTATCCATTGCACCAATGGGTGATATATTATTGAATGATTGTGAGTGATGATTGATGATTGATGATTAACGAGCTGCCAGCCAATAAGGGAGAACGTTCAACCAATAATTTGTAAACTTGATTTAGATGATTTTCAGTGTTTTGGACCTGATGGGTGATAATTTTTCCTGAAGGTTGATTGGCCCTTTCTCACTTAATGAGATTTACTTGCAGGGTCCACTCCTTTTTTTCTGGTTCTTCCGAGACCAGATAAGTCACTTTAGTCAACAAACACAAATCTACACAAAATACTAAAATTCTGCCTCTCGTCTTGTTCGTCAACAGCAGTGCACTACAGCTCTCTCTCACTAGGGTTTGGACGGAGTTGGACTGATTGGTTACTCAGAGTCAGAATAAGGTTGGAAGGACTCAGGGCGGGACTACCTCAACAGTCAGAAGAAGTAAGGTATCAACTCTATCGACTTCAAAGGGATACTAACATGATGATGACTCTGAGGCCTCCTCAATTCTGTGGACTTGAGAGGGGTGTGTTGATTTGGAAAATGCTGCTGAATGTGTGTGCTGGCTCAAATGTGAAACTCCTCTAATGTGTTTGTGGTTGGGGTTCTCTTGCATGTAACTGGAGACAGACTTGTAATGCCTCATCATCATCATCACACAATGCATGCACTTGGCTAAATGTTTTGATGACAGTTATGAGATTGATCAGCCCAGTACATGCAGCTAGTTGTCTGTGATTGGTTTTAAATTGCTCTCCGTTCTCAGTTAATCGATCTGCCATGAGTGATAAAATGAATGATTGCCACAGCCTATGCTCTTGCTCTCAGTCCTGGTAGTTGGTACACTCCTCATGAACCTTACCTTGAAAAAGAAATGAAATTAAATTATAATTTATACCACACACTACTACCCGAAGCTGCCTGGGTGCCACAAGCTCTGACTGAAAAGAAGTGAAGATAAAAACAGAAAGAATCATTAGCTGTTGAACAACCAAGTTTTTAAGGATTTACAGAAGGGAAGAAGATATGATTTAACCTTGAGAGAGATAAGCAGAGAGTTCCAGACTCTAGCTGTGCCTAATATAAAACTCCTCCCCCCCCCCCCCCCCCCCAGCAGGCTGTTTTGACTTAGGGAATGACAAGATTAAAGGCAGGTGAAGATCGAAGATGTCTTGAGGGCACATACCGGCAGAATTTTTGTTTAAAGTAATCAGGGCCATGCCCGTGCAATGCCTTAAAGGCGATACATAGGGATTTAAATGTAATCCATTTTGTTATAGCAAGCCAGTGCAAATGTGGTAGAAGATGGGATACTGGTTGCCATTTTGTTACTGCGAGCAGCAGTCGTGCAGCTGCATTTTGAAGAACCTACAGTTTATTCAAACTTTAATCAGAATGTTTAAAATCAGGGTACTACAGTAGTCAAGTTTAGTTTTGAAAATATTAAAGCACAAATCACAGATTTCCGCAAGTCCAGGGGAATGAATGGTAGAATTTTCCTGAGAGTTTTTATTGTTAAAAGACAGGAGGACGTTATAGAATTGATTTGGCCCTCGAAAGAGAGCTTATCATCAAAATAGACTCCTAGATGTTTTACCTTCCTGACCGGGGTGGGGAATTCTCCCATTTCTGCAGGCCACCAAATTGGTGAAAAAGAGGAGGTGTCCTTCCCAAACAGGAGAACCTCAGTCTTACTGGAATTCAATTGATCCATCCAGTTCACAATTTCTTGCATACATTCCTGAAATTTGGGAGCTGTGCCCTCCAGATCACTGGCCAGCGATACTACATTTTGTGTATCGTTGGCGTAGGATACCACTGAAAACCTGAATGCCTTTATGAGCCTGGCCAAAGGTGAAACATAAAGATTAACTAGCGTGTAGATCAGAGGTGATCCCTGAGGAACTACACAAGGAAGCCAGAAGACCTTCGATTTAAAGCCATTGAACTCCACAAACTGCTCCCTGTCTGGAAAAAAAAGATGACAGAAGACTAAGTGCCTTACCCCTGATCCCCAGGGCTGAAAGGCGGTCAATAAGAAGGCTGCAATTGACCGTGACAAAGGCTGCGGATAGATCTAATAAACTCAACGCAGCCCTCGCACACTTATCAATGATTTGCCTAATTTCCTCTGACACCGTAACCAGAGCAGATTCGGTGCTATGCTGACTTCTAAAGCCACATTGAGTAGCATCGAGAAGGTTGTTGTTTAAAATAAACAGGGATAATTCAGAGTTTATGGCCTTCTCCACTAATTTTGTCCTTCCCCTTGATTCTACAGTATTGTTTCCATTTTACAATCCACAGGCCATTTCTTCTCCTGCACGAAAGGTGAAAGCTCCATTATACTCCTGCTTACCTCACTGGACAGGTTCAACCAGGCACACAAGACGGACATACACAGAAGAATGCAGATGCACTGCCCAATTTGGCAATACAGTATCATTTTTCTTTTTGCAATCATAATTTTTAAGAACTATGTGGATTCACTAATTATAGTGCGAGCCAGACTGCACAAAGGTTGGTCATGGTTGTACAGGACACATTAGCAGGGACTTTTGCTCCCCATTACTGTGTGACCAGGATCCCCATATCTCTGTGCCTCTGACACCTTTTCTGACCTCTCAATACCCCCCATCTCGTTGCCTCTCAAATATTCTCTCCTGGTACCCTAACTATGGCAGTGCACCAGGCCATTGTCAAGCCTTTGAATGACCAAACTCATCCTTCCTAATTTTGCCTACATTTACATTTAGATATATATTAACTTGGGTCTCTGGGCCTGAAGGACTCATTTTTTCATTTCCTTCGACAACAGATTGAAAATGAAGTGCTGCTCATCACCCTGATGAATATTGTTGTTGTGTAGTGTTTGTCTTTATCCCACCTTTCCTCAAATCTCATTTCCTATCCATTCATCAAACTCCTAACCCTTTTCCCCCGGGCTGCATGATTTATTGATGTGCGACTTCCCAAACAATAGCCCAAACCAACCCCACTTACCCACCCACACATCAATAGGATCCATATTTTAAAAAGGTCCTATTTTAGATATAGGACATGATTCGTCAACATCATCATTCAGGCCTTGTGTTACGTAAACGCTTAACCATGTCGACTCCACTACTGACTCTGAGTTCACTTCTCCTGACTCAAGGATTTCATACATTACTTTTAATTAAATACTAGCTTCTCATTGCTCAGAATAAGTTACTGTTGCAAGTTGATCTAATATCAGGTATTCTTTGCTGTGCTATTGTGGTAGTAGTCTGGTCTTAGTCTTTATAAAGCTATGATATAAATATTTCCCACTAGATCTGTGTTTTTCTCTTGTTACCTGTGATGGATAATACTTTTGATTAATCCTACAGATGGAGCTCACCGTGGAGGAGTATGACCTCTCTTATGATGCCTTCCCTGTTATCGCACTAGCCTACTACTACTCCCACCACCATTAAGAAGGCACCTTGGGAAACCCTGCAGTAATGTTTAGGAAAATTGAGAGAGGTAGTAGCCATAGCTTCATCTATTCAGGTAAGAGAACTATGGAGTGAAGTGACCTAATTTAGTTAGTGAGTAACTAACTTCCACTGCAGATAAGTACTTTGACTTTCCTTATTTATCTTGGTTGCTGTAGGCAATGGCAGCATACCCCCCTAATGGTCAATATATAGTTAGGAGGGCATATTTAACTAGATATAACTAACTGGTGTACACTTTGATAAGTGGATTACAGCCTGCTCAAAAAGACAGCAGTGCAAAGTAAACATGAAACACAAAAAAAGAAAAACTACTTCAGGCATAAAGTAGAAGAATATTTTTTCACTTTACATTCTTTCAACAATTTAAATAAAATCCACTGTCTCCACCCACAAAAGGCCCACCCCTCTCCCCAAACAAACCGCCCCATCCTTAACCGATGTCCAATACCCAAGGAAAACCATCCAACAAAGTCCAAACTCCCAGTCTCAACTCCCTTCCCTATTCCCACCCTCTCGACCCACAACCAAAGTCCCTGACACCAAAACAAAAAATAAAAAAGGGTTCAGAAAACGGCATTCCCTATGTGGGTCTAGAGTTCCTGCTGTTCTTCTTCAAAGCATGGCACCTGACGGCTGAGATGCACCAGCTGGCGCCGCACATGGCGTTGGAACTGGCAGTCTTGATGCAGGGGCAGCAGTGGTGTTTTGGGGGTTGCCAGCTGTCGGTGGCGATGGCAATGGTGTTGCTGGGAGGATGGAGGCACTGGCGACTGACTGGAGGAACTGGGGCCCGAGGCACCTGCAGATATCGCCGCCTGAGCCTCCTCCTTCTCCAGAGTCACCAGCCTAAGTCCTCGTACTGGATGGCCTTCAACCTTTACCGCTGCAGCTGGGCTGCTATTTCCTGCTGTATAGGTTGTGGACAAGAAGGAGCATCTAGATCAAGAATGACAAAAAAAGAAAATATACAAATTGTAAACCATGCTCTGTGCAAGCAATTATTTAAAAGTATATAGTGGCAGAATAGCAGTTTTTTGCTGGTCCCCTAGGACCATTGGAATTTAATATGATTAGGAGAGTCACAGGGCTGTTTTTTACCCACAAAAGCCTCAGGGAAAAACACTGACTGGCTGAAAGGGATTAAGGCAGAAAACCAGATGAAAAAACAGTGATTTTCTTTTATTTTCAAATATTTCTTAGTAAAATAACTAAACAGACTCTTTGTGTGGATAGATACACTTAACCCCTTCGGTGCTCATGACGGAATGGTTCCGTCATGACCCACGGTTGAGCTGTGCTCATGACGGAACCATTCCGTCATGAGCACACCCGCGCAAGATTCCGTCAGCACAGCGGCGGAATCTGCGCAGCATCGAAGGGGTTAAATTACCTCTAATTAATGGGCAAGGCATTGTGCACTATGGAATACAAGTCTTGTTGTGCTAAGTTAATGGAGGCATGCTAGATAGCGCGTTGGGTACTCTGCTATTCTCTGCAGTATGCAGCGGGGCAGTTCTAATGGACAATTATCTTATTTTAATTCCAATGGCCCTGCTCTTCTCCGAATGCCTTTCAATTCTGCCCTAACTCCAAAGAAACAAAAAAATAATAAGATACTATGTCACACACATTACATATAAAATGCAGATATCCTTAGACAGTGTGAAAATATATGCACTGCGGTACAGGGAAAGGAACAGGATATAGATTTTATTTGGCACGTTTGTCATAGGACATCTCAACCGCAAAACTCAAGAAATACACTCACTTGACATTGTTAGCAGTAAGGAAAGGAATCTTAACTTACTCTACTGCAGGGTAAATTAGAGGGATTAAGCCGGGTAGGTAGAGGTTTTGCTTTAGAATAGTGGGATGTCACTGATCATCATCATGTGCCCAAGCTTTGGCTTAGTCATTCACTATAGTCAACCAATGTCGAAAGGGAAATTTGTTTACAGGCGTGAATCCGTTATGGAAGCCATGAAATATATGAAACACTTGGCCAGAAAAAGGTGGCACATGCTAAGAATAGATTTTTAAATTTTTCTGGTAGGCTGGGCCACAACTTAGGAAAGAAGAAAGGAGTGAAGTACAAGGACTGGAGGTAATTGAGTAGGCACTGGCAGGAAAGGGAAACACACCTTGTTTTAGGTTTGGAATGCATTGAAAACTTTGTAAATGCTACATTAACTGAAGCAGACGCACTTTACAAAGCCAACAAAGCAGTGCCAAATTCAACCATGCTGCAGTTAGGTCATTGGTGGTGAAATGCCATGAGCAGGGAGTTGATAAATGACAATGGGTGGGATACATATCTGCCTCACTTAACAAATACAGTAACTATACTAGTAATTAATTTGTGAATAAGCAAGCAATGTGACTTACCACTGCCCATCCCAGCCGCCATTGGTACCCCCCCTCCAACCACCTCCATGTCTGCTGAACTGGTGATGTTGCTGGCCCTGGCATTGGTGTTCTGTGCAGCTAGAAAAGAACACATTTGTAGATGCCCGATACGCCTGCCCTTATAATTGTTTTTCAACAAAATACAACCACAATACATCACTACAGTTTACTTAGCAGCATCTTCTTTCAAAAATATTACTGTGGGCATTTTGTTGGTTGACAATGTTTGAAAAGTCAGGTAGTGAAGCCAAACAAAAACTTTTCATAATTGAGGAGCAGAGCTATGGTGACTCTGAGTCACTGAAAAGTAATGAAAGAGTGAAATAAATTGGTCAATGAAGGACATATGGTCTTCGTTGGCAAATGCAATGGGACTGTCCTCATGCTACATTCCTGCCATGGTGCCCTGTCATTTAAACAGCTGGTGTACTGTACAAATGAAAGATACTACAACACAAAATTGCGGGGGACCACCATGACCATGGCCACTCTCTAATTTTACTGTTTGGGCATAAACAAGAAAAAGAAAGCCTTCTCAACAAACATGCGCAGAATAGCCTGACTTCGGCCTGCAATATTCACAGAAGAGTACCTAAAATCTGTTCTCTTGGTCTTACAGTACCAGTCCACAAAACATAGAAGGGAAGCGTTCTAACAAAGCACAAAAAAGCTACAGACTAGTACAGACAGGAAGAAGTGATCTACAGAAATATGGAATATAGAAAAAAAGGATAATGCAGGGATAACAAGAATTTAACAAACATTAGATAGATCGAAGAGGAGTTTAAAAAAAAAGGAGGATAACTAACTTGGGCCAGCAGATCCCTCGGTTCGTCTTGGTACGTCTACCCACCGCAACACTAACGGCATCAGGCCCTGACCTGCCTCCGATGCCCTCTTTTTCCCCTTGCGTGCTGATGTCAGAAATGAAAGAGATTAAAAAAATTGATTCATGGTACAGTTAATCTCATAAAAAAAGATTCTGACAGGCAAAAGCAAACGCAGTAACATTGTACTTCTCTAAATTAGATCACCTATAGTACTAGTACTCGAGTTGACCTATTTCTAATTTCCTAAACCGAAGCCCTTGTCCAAATTTCCTAAACTACATTTGTAAATACTAATGCATTGCAACAAATTATCTTTACTTCTCATCTCAACCCCCTTTGATGGCCAAACTCAGTAATCTTTTTCAATGCATAGATGCATACTACACATCACTGGGAGATTGCTTGGGACTGTACGAGCCACATAAAAAAGGCAGAGAGAATGCTAACTCACTGATATTACTACTACCACTATTTCAGTGACAGGATAAGGAGTCTACATGACTTATGAAACAATCAGCCCAAGCGAGCGCCACTGCTGCCAAGTACAATTTGGTAGTGCGGAGCACCTGAGTAGCTCAAACTGGATCGCAAAATATTCAATCAATCAATCAATCAATCAGTCAGGCATTTGTAGAGTGCACTACTTACCCGTGAGGGTCTCAAGGCGCTAAGGGGTGGGGGAATACTGCTACTGTTCGAAGATCCAGGTTTTGAGGAGTCTTCTGAAGGTCAGTAGTTCTTGGGTCTGCTGTAGGCGGATGGGGAGGGTGTTCCATGTCATGGCGGCAAGGTGGGAGAATAATCTGCTGCCGGCGGTCACCCTTCGGATGCAGGGGACAGTGGCAAGGGTGTGGTCGGTGGAGCGGAGCTGGCAGGTGGGGGTGTAGAAGCTGAGTTGGCTGTTGAAGTACGCTGGTCTGGTGTTGTGGAGTGCTTTGTGTGCGTGGGTTAGGAGCTTGAAAGTTATCCTCTTGGTGACGGGGAGCCAGTACAGGTCTCTCAGGTGGGGTGTGATGTGGCTGCGGCGAGGGATGTCGAGGATCAGGCGTGCAGGGGCGTTATGGATGCGTTGGAGCTCTTTCAGGAGTTTGGCCGAGGCTCCTGCATAGAGGGTGTTTCCGTAGTCCAGTCTGCTGCTGACGAGGGCCTGGGTGACCGTCCTTCTCGTTTCGGTGGGGATCCACTTGTAGATGCTGCAGAGCATGTGGAGGGTGTTGAAGCAGGAGGAAGAGACGGCGTTGACCTGCTTTATCATGGAGAGGGTGGAGTCGAGGATGACCTGTAGGTTGCGTGCGTGGTCGGTGGGCGTAGGAGCTGTTCCTAGTGCGGTCGGCCACCAGGAGTCGTCCCAGGCCGAGGGGGTGGATCCGAGGATGAGGACCTCCATCTTGTCCGAGTTCAGCTTCAGTCGCCTGTTTCTCAACCAGTCGGCGACGGCCTTCATTCCCTCGTGGAGGTTGGTTTTGGCGGTGTGGGGGTCTTTCGTGAGGGAGAGGATCAGCTGGGTGTCATCGGCATAAGAGATGATGCTGAGGTCATGCAGTCAGGCGACGTGGGTGAGCGGTGCCATGTAGATGTTGAACAGTGTTGGGCTGAGGGATGAGCCCTGGGGTACTCCGCAGATGATCTCGGTGGCTTTGGTGCGGAAGGGGGGGAGGCGGACGCTCTGTGTTCTGCCGGATTGGAAGGAGGTGGTCCAGTCCAGGGCCTTCTCTTGGATCCCGGCATCGTGGAGGTGTGTTCGTAGTGTGCGGTGGCAGACCGTGTCAAAGGCGGCTGACAGGTCCAGGAGAATGAGGGCTGCGGTTTCTCCGTTGTCTAGCAGGGTCCTGATGTTGTCGGTGGCGGCGATGAGGGCAGTTTCGGTGCTGTGGTTGCTGCGGAACCAGCACTGGGACAGGGTCAGGATGCTGTTCTCCTTGAGGAATCTGGTCAGTTGTTTGTTGACGGCCTTCTCGATGACTTTTGCCGGGAACGGGAGCAGGGAGATGGGTCAGAAGTTCTTGAGGTTCTTGGGTTTCTTGAGTAAGGCATTGATCTTGGCGTGCTTCCAGCTCTCTGGGAAGGCTGCTGTCTCAAAGGAGATGTTGATGGCTTTCCGGAGATGGGGTTCGATGGTGGTGTTGGCTTTGTTGAAGATGTGGTGTGGGCATGGGTCTGAAGCGGATCTGGAGTGGACGGAGTTCATGATCTTGATGGTGTCATCGTCGTTGATGTTGGTCCAGGAGATCAGGCGGTTGGTTCGGGTGGTGGTCGTGGGGGTGGAGGCCTCGGTGTTTGCCGGGGCAGTCGCGGTGTTGAAGTTGTTGTGGATGTCTGTGATCTTGCGGTGGAAGAAGGTGGCCAGCAAGTCGCACAGGTCTTGCGAGGGTGGGATGTCATTGGTGTTGGAGCTGGGGTTGGAGAGTTCCTTCACGATATTGAAGAGCTCTTTGCTATTGTGTGCGTTGTTGTCTAGGCGGTCTTTGAAGAAGGTCCTTTTGGCGGATCTGATGAGGTGGTGGTGTCTGCAGGTGGCGTTCTTGTGGGCTGCGTAGCTTTCTGGTGTTCGTTCACAGATCCAGTTCTTCTCTAGCTTACGGCAGGTTTGCTTGGAGGCCTGGAGCTCTTTGGAGAACCAGCTCGCTTTCTTTCTGGTGTGGCTGTTGGAGGGTTTCGTGAGTGGGACAAGGGTGTTGGCGCAGTCGTCGATCCACTGTCTGAGGTTGCGGGCTGCGGCGTCGGGGTCGGTCGGGTCTGCGGGTGGGCTTTGGGCGAGGGTGGTGGTTAGCTGGTCTTTGGTAACTTTGCTCCAGCGGCGGCGAGGCATCTGCTTGGTCCGGTGGTGTGTGGTGGGTTTCCAGAAGGTGAAGTGGATGCAGCGGTGGTCGGTCCAGTGGGGTTCGGTGATGTGGTTGAAGAAGACGTGGGAGCTTGCTGAGAAGATGAGGTCTAGCGTGTGGCCGGCGGAGTGGGTGGGTGTTGTGACGAGTTGTCTGAGTCCTAGGTTGGCGAGGTTGTCAATCAGGGTGGAAGAGTTGGGGTCGTTGTTGTTCTCGAGGTGAAAGTTCAAGTCCCCATGGAGGATGTAGTCCATGGAGGCGAGGGCGTGTGTGCTGACGAAGTCGGCGATGGAATCGCTGAACTGTGGTCGGGGTCCGGGGGTCTGTAGATGAGGGTTCCTCTGAGGGTGGTGTTGGGGTCGGTGTGGATCTGGAAGTGCATGTGTTTGGCGGTGCTGAGGGTGTCGTCAGTGCTGGTCGAGATTCTGAAAGTGTTCCTGTGGACGATGGCAATTCCTCCTCCCACTCCGTTGGTGTGGTCCTTGCAGGTGATCTTGTAGCCTTCTGAGATGGCTATGGCGTTATCTGGTGCCGAGAAGGGGTTCAGCCAGGTCTCCGTCAGGAAGGCGACGTCTGGGGAGGTTGAGTTGAGTAGGTCCCAGAGTTCAACCGCGTGTTTGTGGGCGGAGCGGGTGTTGAGTTTGATGCATCTGAGGTGGTTGGGTTCTTTGGTAGGTGGGTTGGCGGGCCGGGTGCTGGTGAAGCTGCACTTCCGGCAGGAGAAGAGTCCTTGGGTGCGCTTCGGGGCGGCCAGGCAGCAGGTGCGTGATCGTCCGGCGTTGAGTGTGTGGAGGGTGCTGGAGTAGTAGCGGAGATGGGCGTCGTGGTGTTCGTGCGGGCCAGGGGTTCTGGCACTGGGTACAGTCCAGCCGCGGACAGGCACAGATGGGCTTGCCTTAGGCGCACCACCGGCGCACCAGCGGCGCGCCCGCTGCGCAGCCTCCATATGAGGGGAGGTGGGAGGGAGGAGCAGCTGGGAGCGGGGTGACGAATAGGAGAGCAGGGGGGCGGGGCTGCAGGGACGCAGCGGCGGGAAGGAGCAGGCGAACGGCAGGGGGAACAAAAACCAGGGCACAGCAAGAGTGGCGGGGGGGAAAACAACGAAATAAGGCAGGAGGGAGAAAATGGATTAATGGGCAGTGAGAGAACACAACAGATTACAGTAAAGATAATACAGCGAGGGAAAAACGAGCAAAAGCAATCCAGTAACAGCAAAGGAAATACAGCGAAATACAGCGAGGGAAGAACAAGCAGAAGCAATCCGGTAACAAGTGCAAGAGACAGTGCTAGCGTAGCATTGCAGCAGTGTGGGGAGCGACCTGCCTGCGAGCAGGGTCAAAGGTCGCTCCTTTCACCGCTGCGCGGCCTCCATATGAGAGGAGGTGGGAGGGAGGAACAGCTGGGAGGCGGGAGCGGGGTGGCGAATAGGAGAGCAATAGGAGAACATAAACTTAGCATACCTCGGAGTGTGAGCACCATGCTATTTGATTTTGTTTTGCATTTTAGAAAACAAACAATGAATAACTACTCCCCAAGCCCTACAAACTCAATACCTAACAGGTCAAGCAGGTCCTGTGCATATTCAATTTTATCTGCCTAGTTGGGCGTCAACTGCTGCACTAGACCCCACTGTGCTGGCGTCAACACCAGCACACTCTCACCCACAGCAGCCAATGCTCCTGCAGGGCATATACCCTCCCAGTCCTGTTGCCTGCTGCCTGCTGCCATCATGGAGGGGAGGTGGTTCTGAACATAGCAAACAAGTGCAGCCTTCTCCGCCTCAGAAAAATGGCGTGGGGCTGCACCCCCTAGAAAGCGCTGGCAACCACAAGGTGTGTGGCTTGTAGAAGCCGCACTGGCACCTTCGCTTGCTCCCTGGTGCTCCAACATGGCAATGGGTAGGAAAAAAATTGGAAACTAACAAGAACAGAAGCAGAAAGGAAGAACTAAAGGAACTAGTAAGAAAACAAAAAAAGTACCAAAAGTCACAGAAAGAGCGGAAAAAAAGACAATGGCGTAAAATACACAAACAGAAAGACACACACTGATTCAAAAAATGTAAATGAGGGATAAATGAGTGGTATAGGGCGAGGATTGGAAAGGATTGAAAAATCAGGCCCAGCACCATGCAGAAAACAGAAAGCATGTAAAACAAAATGGCAGCCCCCGCGCAAACCAGGTAGTGCTGTTTGCGCTGATTTTTCACAGTGCTTCAGGGAATTCCGCAGAGAAAAACTCCAGGAGATCCACCCAAGCCTAGTCAGTATGCTTATTGCTATTGACTGAGAAACCAGGAGTAACTGATGGTCGCCGCATCATTATATGCAGCCTCTTGAAAGCTATGAATTTCAAACTGTAAGTCAGTGATTAAATTTTGACCATGTGTCCACCTGATGAAAGCACAACACAAACTTTGATACAAAATGTGCATACCAGTGTCTTTTGTTGTGTGTTTTACCATGATAGGAGCTTCGTGGGGATGTTGAGTTTGTGGTCGACAGAGTCTGCAGTATTGGCTTTGTAATATGCCAGCTAAACCCATGTGTCTGTGATGTGAGGTTAGTATTATATGTGGCAGCTCTTGGGGTGTTTTCATGTTTTGGGTCTTAGCTGACCTCACTTTTGTAGGATCTTAACTTGAGTTCCAGTAGACATGGGTATATGTGCTATAAAGAACCAACCCCTTCTGTACATAATAAGCAAACTGGTTCTGTGACCATATAGCGGACCAAGGCCAAAGACCGAGTGCCTTCATTTAGTCATGGAATTCCAAAGTGACTGGCAATACTCTTTGAATGTACAGCAGAGGCTATTTTATTCCTTGAAATACATTGTCACAGAAAAAGCTTGAAGCCTTGATGACTTACGGTTGCTGACATGAAGAATAAAAGTGGAACCTGCATTTCAAAAGTAAAAATGCCAAAATGCAATTAGTAATTTTTTGCAAAAACATTAAAATCAGTTCAGCGGAAATCAGATTAAAGAAGGGGTTGCTCAGAATGGGCTGAATGAACATGAAGAGATATTCTACATTACTTACAGCCTGCAAAAGATAAATATATTGGCTTAAACATCTAATTCTACTGATCAGTGGTCATTCAAGAAAAACGTACCATAAGAGCAAAAAGACAGTTCTCGTTTTCATGATTCACACTGCAGCTGTGCTGAAGCTCCTTGACCTGCCTTTCACCTTGGCTGCTGGGTATAGCATCAGACCTTATGACATCATAATTCAACCATAATAATTACAGTTGAGCAGCTGCATCATGTTTTATTACAAGTGACAAAAGGTGTCACAGCTCGACCGTATTTGGAAATTAAAGATAGGCTTTTATACAGGGATTGCAGGCTCACTTTTGTATTATAAACCTATTATTAACAGTAGTTCTCCTTACTTCAAATGAACCTTGTGGAACTAAATTCCTTCTACTACTATAAGACATTCTCAATACTTGGTTGGATAAAATCCAATTTTTAATGTTCTTATTACAGTTGAGTTGTGATGTAGCTGCTCATCTGTAAAACCTGGTTACTTACCAATAATGTTTATTACTCTGAGTCTACAACTTCCCTTCACAATCTTGGTTCCCATAACCTCCCTCCCTGTGTTCAAATCCATTGCTTTGGAATCTGGGTTTCCGGATGTGAGGTCAGAGGTTTTATATTTTACAGGATGTGGGTGTGGCCGGGAGGGAAGGGATGGGAGCTGTATGTGTTTTTTGGTTTTGCTTGGTTAAGGCTGCAGGGAGGAGCCGACCCTCATAGATGTAAGGACTGGGATGGGAAGGTTGGATGAGGAGGTAATAAGTTGTGACAGTTGAGTTCTGATATCACAATTCCTGCTGCCAGAGCCAGCAGCAAAGGTGAGAGGCAGATTGCGGTGCATCACTACAGCTACAGTTTCAACAACAAAAACAAGAACTTGATTTTCCTTCCGCTCATGTTTTTCTTAAAGGAAAAAGTGATGAGTGGAAAGTAGATGTTTATGGTAGCATAATAATTGTTTTCCTATGCTATAGGTAATTAGAGGAAAGATACAATCTTTCTACACAGTCGAAGACACAGCATTTTTTAATTCATATTTACATCAAACCGATTATAATATCTTTATGCAAAAATGACTAACTGTAATTTCTCAGTACAGATTCTGCTTTCATTCTTCATGTCTGCAATGAGCTTAAAACAGCAAGACACTAAGGGGTCCATTATAACGAGTCGACCGGGCGGAAAAGGGTTGAATATGGTAGCCGTGTGTGCAATCACAATGCTGCATTGCATCATTGTGATTGGCTTTGGGGAGCCTGTTTGTTTCCTGCTTTTTACAGACTGCAGTGAAGTGGAGATGACGAGGAGAGACGGAGGAAAAGGTAAGTGGTTTTTAAAAAATATTTTTCAACCACCTCATCCCCCCCGCTCTGCCACCCCTTTTCCCTACCAGCCGCCAATGTATTCCACGTATATTTTATTTTCCCATATTGAAGTTTAACGTGTCACGTGTACCCTGGTTTTATACTTCCGTCCTAAGAGAAGTGGAGAAAATAAATTCTATGCCACAAAAACACTGAGACAACTTTATAAAGATTGCCGTCTACACACACAGACCTGATCAGATGAGAAATTGTTCTTTGTTGGGTATTTAATGACAAATTTTTAAATTTAATTGTATGTATGTGGCTTTTCTGTTGTTTGTGGATGACTTGTAACATGGCAAGGATTTTTTTAAAATCTATGATATTAATTGATGCAAAAGAGAATTTAAATACCGATTTTTTACTAAATAAATCATAATACATACATTAGTTTGATTTTATAAAGTCATACTAAGTCCACTATTTAGATATAAATACATTTAGTTCAGCTAGGTTGATTTGAAATAAATGGGTGCTACTGTTAATAATCCTTTTTAAGGGTTGCCCTTTCTTAATAAGGTTAATTCTGGTAGACGTGTTGCATAATTTGCAGCTGAGCTGCTCTTATTATATTGGTGTTCCATACAAGACCTGGTATTGGAGCTTCTTCCATTTCTTTGAACGCAGGAGTTTGCTGTTCAACTCGTTGGAAGATCTAGATTGATGGGGTGTCCTTCACTCTAGCTGCAGACTATGTGCCATTTCTTATTTTGATTCTTCTTTTTCTAACTGTTCTCCTCAATATTTTTCATTCCCAGAACTGGCTAAGTACTTTTTACATTTTTAGATTGTTTTTGAGAATGTCTAGTTTACTTTGACTGTCTTGTCTTTGAATTTTTCTACCTATGTTATATTGTACTGCAAAATATGTTTAGCTGGGGATGGCACTGCTGCCACAATTTGTCAGAACGTTATGTTTCTGTAATTGTAAATGGCATTTATATAGTGCTTACTATCTCTGACGAGAGGTTGAAGCACTTTGCAGCAAGCAGGGCTGGACTGAAAACCCAAAGCAGCCCTTGGCAATTTTCTCGGACCATCCCCTTGGGAAGCACGGCATGTCCCCAGGAGTCTGGAAATGCTTGCTTGATGCTTTTGTTACTGGGGCCCATATTGCAGCACTGCTGAAAACCCGGACCCCAGTAACCAAACCGGTCCTCACCGCTGCAAAACCATCCTCCACCCTTCCAGCCTCCCAGGGAAATGCTTGATGCCCGGTACGGCCAGTCTGGCCCTGGCAGCAAGAAGCACACTACTCCACAGGCCAATGTGGTGTAAAAGGTAGTTTGTAAACGTGTTTTTTTTGTTTCCTTGTAGATTAGTTGTGGTAAGCATGTTAATTTTGTGCTCTTAAGAACTCATGCATTTAGGGCCATATTCACAAGGAACTATCGCCGACTTAACGGCACTTTATCACAGCCAAAGTTTCCAGAAACTTATCGCCCCAATCACAAGCTAGTGTTAACAGCCAACAGCACCAGTTTACCCGCGATACCAGCCGCAATAAACATCGCCACGGATGACCCCCGCAACTATCGCTAATGAGATGCAGAGTAGGCGTTCCCGTGCCAAAATCCGCAACAACACCACTCCACAACATTCACAACGAACGGCCAGAACTGCGATAAGGACACAAAACATGCGATAAGGCGTTAGCACCAGGAAACTAACACCTGCTCTGACCTGGAAGAGAGACGGAGACTGCACAAGCAGCGCAAGGCCTCCCGGGCACCTGGCCCTACATGCCAACATGTGTGTGTGTCACTATTGGGACACCATGAGCTCAAGACCTTGCCCCAATCTCAGTGCCAAAGCCACATCACATTCCGAAAACGCAAGTAGTAGTCAGACACACATTACGGATGAAAGCTCCTTTGTACCAATGAAGAAGGCAGGAGTACACCTGCACCTCTGACCTTGGTCCTGAACGCAGGCTGGAACACCCTGAGAGAGATGCCATGGCAGACGTGGACGACTCCCACACCACACATTGTGCAAATGAACAATCCAACTTATCCACACCCCACACACAGAAGGCCCTGCCTGATGTACCCCTGCATGGGATGCCCTTGACACTCACGGAAACAGCAACCCATTCTCCCCAACGTTGCACACACAATCTAATTATAGCCCAGAGCTGTGGCATATCCTCCACACAACTGCCGCAGTCCAGAAGAGTGCCGGTTCCACGAGACACACCAACGCAATGTCAGGCCATCCCAGGCACATGCACAACCCCCGTCACGTGGAACAGTACAGTGCACGTATGCTGCATTTACTGGGCGCACTGCCACTGGCAGTGCTGCCGATCAGCTACCGGCTGAGCTTCCTGTGCCGAACATGCACATTCGAGTGTCCCATGGATGTCTGCCTATCCAACACAACCGTAGATGAATTGGACTATGACTTGTGTGTGCGCCCCCTGTCGGATCACGAACAGGAGTGTAACCGAGACAGCCGTGCATGGGATGCTTTGACATACTGCGTATGTATTGGCAGTTGTGCATGGGAGATTGCACAATTCCTCGTGTGCAGAGACCACATCGAGGCGCTCCCCTATTGTGCTGTGTTGCGGATTGGGGAAACGGCGTAGGCTGAGCACAACTGCCCGGACCAGTTAATGGATTGGCTCACCCTGGTGTTCCTCGAACATCACAACGACGTACTATTGGAACGCATTGCACATGAAGCTGCACAGACATTCATGGACGAGTAACTACGTCCCTGCAGCCACATCGGATTGTCACACACAGCACAGGTCCCAACAACTTGTTGCATCGTGAGGAATGCTCACATATCCCACCACAACAGAGGACATTGTCTGCCATCGTTAGGACTCTGGATGCATGTGCGTGGAACTACGCTTGCGTACACACACCTGTGTAAGGTGATGCCGGTCCATGCTCGGAACAACACAGCATCGTTATGCGACGTTACCAATTCGTACACACTGCTGGGGTGAGTGAACACACATGGCAATGTAGGATGACATGTGAACCTGTCAGACCCTTCCACCTGATCACTGTCAGCAGAGCAGACAATCTGCGCACTCTGGTGGCAGAGCACTATGCTGATCACATGGGCAGTGAGTCGAGCCCCCTCACACGAGGCAATGGACAGACGCCAGACAACACATGACTCGTCCAGAACGGCAAGGTGTGCTGAGACTGGTGTCCATTTTTGCCTCACCGTTTCCTGAACCTCTGCATGTTCCCATGCTGCGTGTAAGCGCCTTAAGCCTGTCCCTGCCTGTTGTGGCCGTTGCCTCGTCCGTACTGACACGCACATGCCAATAAAGTCTTTGCTAATCCATTGGTGCGTAACTGTGATGAGTGTTTTATCGAATGTCCACTCGTGTGCCACAGTGTGCATCGTCCCTACACAGGGAGGAACTGACTGACGCATGTACAATGGGCGTGGCTCCCTTTTGCAATCTCCACCTCTGTGGGCCAGACATTTTTATGGGATAGTTGCTGGCCGACTTGTACACTTACGTGACTTCTGCAATGTGAGTATGGTGTCCAAACTCAGACCATGTTTTGCCATGTCATAAATTGTAACGGGACGTGGCCACACAGATGTGTGCGTGTAGGTATGGGAAGTGAGGTCCGGTTGTCACATGTGATGTAGGACACCACCTCTGGCCTGCTACCGATTGGGCATTCCTACACACAGCCCTATTCAATACATGTACGTGTGCCTACGTTGGGAGGTTGTGAGACTGTAGTTAATGTGCAATGAGGACACAGCTAGTACTCACCTTCACAGTCATCCAATTTGCCATGTGTCTCAGTGATACACATACACATAGATGTCAGTTACCAGGGTGTACCTACATGTGCATCATTGTCCCTACATCCTGCAATACTTCTATACGTAAGTGAACATAGTCATGACACATATGTGTGATTTAGAATGTTTTATTCACATTCAGGTGATTGACAAAGCTGGAGGTGTACATGGCCATCCAAGCCCACATTACATGGAAGCCCAGCGGTGGACCAAACAGAGTCCTTTGGGTAATGAAAAGTGATTTGGACGAGGGGGAGTGCAGTCCGCAGCAGGGTTGCTGTGTCCAGCAGGGAGGATATGACAGTCCGTGTCGGGGTCCGGGTGAATGTCCCAGAGTGTTCCGGGGGTCAGTGGGAGGTGTTGTCCCAGGGCATGATGCATAGGTCAGAACCAGGCAGGAACAGGCCATATGGCGGTGATGGATGCTACTGTCTCCCTCCTCACACTGTAATTTCCATTCCCATCTTACTCCCCTGATACGGGTTCTGTGTCCAGTGTGTCAGGTGTGTGTGGCGGGGTAATGGCTGCATCACTGGGTGCCACTGACACATCAGACTGCGAAGGTGATGGGTCTGCATCACCGTGTGCCACGACACATCAGGGGTCGAAACTGTGTATGTCGATGTTCCCGCTGCAGCCATCTGTGACAGGCTCAGTGGCATCAATGGCAAGATGATGTACTGCAGGATGTTGAAATTCCCAGCTATTACTCACTGGTGTCCAGACGTGGCAGCAAGACTTCCAGCCTGCATCTGCTCCATGGTCTTCATTGCCCTCCGCAGCTGTGCCAACTCTGTGCTGTCATCGCTGCTGCCTGTCTGACCAGACAGTTCTTGTATCTGATTATCTGATTAGTGGCCCCAGCGAGGTCAGCCAAGGTCTGTGGAGGAGCATGGTGCATACAGGGGGTGTCCGATAGGGACTGTAAGTGGCCCCTGATGGGACTCAGACACCCACGTATGGCATCGAGTTTGGCTGCCACGAGCTCAAAACCCACCTGCAGCTGATCAGCCAACTCCACCTGGCATGCCCACACATGCTGTTGTAATTCCGTGTTTTGGTCGGGGGGTCCTGGGAGACAGCCGTGGTGGTCTGTATATCCTGCTGTCTGGTCTGTACAGGTGGTGGGGTCACCTTGAGGCAGCTGGCCTGCCCTGCCCCTGGGGATGGGGTGCGGAGGCTGTCCATTATCCGTTGGAGGGTGTCCTGACATATGTGCAGGTTGTCCTCTTCATCATCACTGATGGGAAGTGTGGTGTGCTCTGCACGAGGTGTTTTTTGTCCCTCTGAAATGTAAAGGGGTGATGCAGGTTAACAGTGTTTCACATGTATGTTGAAGGATTGCAGATGTTTACATTCAGACTGCATGCCAATGTACATTGTGGCTGTTTTGGTGGAGCTGGTTATTTGATGGTAGTCAGTGTGTTTACCGACTACATGACGGATGTGTGGTAGTACCCCTGCATTGTCATCACACAGTGTCAGGCAATGCCTGATGTGAGTGGACAGTTGATACGCACGAGCGGAACATGTTCCTCTGGTGTTGCGCATTGTACCAGGTTGCTCTCATTGCTGATGTACTGTGATTGCTATGTGTGTGTGCTGCATTATGGGGGAGTTGCCCCTACAGCTCTGATTTTGTGTACCCTTCTACCTTTGAGGCGGGGTGCCTTTGAATTGTGTGCTTTTCGGGGGCTGTATTGTTTTTGACTTGGGTCATATGGGCTCCGGGACAGATTTTGTAGCCTGGTGCATTGTTCGTCTGCTGCATGTGTTGTGCGTCATGGGTTGTGGGTGCACGTGGATATGTCAGAGTTTGACCTGCTCCTTTACGGATGTGATCTGGACTGGGACACCTCCATGTCGATTCGTGGGCCATGGCATGTATTGTGACTGCAGCCATGCTATCTGTCATGCAGTGTCACTTGCATAGTCAGTGTGGCTCACAGAGCCGCTGCTTTCCTGGATTCAGCACATGTGCATGGGTAGGTTGTGATATTGGTGTTGGGAGGGGGGCCCCTTTGTGCACATAGTGGGCGGGGGCCTACTTGGTGTTTCTATGTATGCTGCAATGTGCCAAGGCTGTCAGGGACATGTTCCACGATCATTGTGGGTGTGCAGTGTGCGATACATATTTGTGCAGGTGTGCCATTGTGCCCATCTCCCCCGTCCCCCCAGTCCCTGGTCGTTACTCACCCTGTTGCTGTTGAGTCAGGTCGTATCGAGCTGTGTCCAGGCCCCCAACTCCTGCCACCATCTCCACACTGCTGACTGTGGCCACCATTTCCTCCAGCTCATCCAGCTCCTCTTGCGTCGCAGGACTCCCACCTCCAGTCACCGTTGCTGCATTCCTGTTGGCGGCGAGTTTCTCCTTCGTTTGGCTGTGCACTTCATGCCAGCTCCTCCTGACCTCCTCCATTGACCTCCTCGACCCTCCGATTGCATTGACTTTTGTGACGATGGACTGCCATATTTACGTTTGTGTTGCCAGTTCCGCAGGGGAGGTGACGAACATGTTGTTGATAGTTTTCTATCACCTCCGTGACGAGGATCCGGTCTTCCGGCCGACTGAACCCCGTCTTCCTCTTCCTCTTCTCCTTGCCCTTCCCCGACCCCAGGGTTCCGTGCTGGTCCTCCATCTGACTTGGGGAGTTCGGCATGTCCTCTGCACTCGGTCCAGGTGCATCCATGGTGCTACGCAGTTTGAATTGGTTTTGGTGTGTTTTTTTTGTTTCTTTTATAGTGCATTTTCCCGCCAGTCGCGTGGGATCTGAAGGCCTGTGGCTGGTTTTCGCTAATTTTTCTTACTGCGATTGGACTCATCGCATGATTTTTTGTGTTCGCGTTTTGCATTTTTGCAGCGTGGTGTTGGATTTTGCATGGCCATTTGACGCGTTATCTGGTGACTATCGCATGCTACCGCCGCGTTGTTAATACTTGGTTGGCACGTCGTAATTTTCCCGCGATGGGCTGCGATGTTGAGAGTTGCGTTAGGCTACTCTTGCGGTAGTTATCACACGTTCTTGTGAATATACCCCTTACTGTATTGTTTCCAAAGGAATAGACTAAAGTGGCTTAGCAAAGGAAAGATGTGATGTGTTATTGGGAGCCGTGGACAAGTGTCGGTTAGATAAATTGGATCAATGAGGGAAGAGTTTGGAGAGGGTGTTTGGTAGTCCATAGTCGGCAGAAAGGTTTGCGATGAGTGAGAGAGTTGAGGTACACTCCTAGAGTGAGAGAATGTATTTTCCCTCCCCCAAAAAGTATAAATAAATATCTACATATATAGAGGTGTACCCAAACTTGAAAGTATGTTGTCATATTGATACATAATACATACACAAATAAACTCATTATAGTTATAAATGTTTATGTACAAGGCATAACTCTCACAATATATACTCCCATATGTACATGCATGTAGTATTCTCATGGCTAAGCGTTCACATGTGCTGTGCATAAATATTCAAAGACAGTGTAAATGTTTTTTTATTTCATTTATCATCTATTTGTGTGTAACTCCTTATAAAAGGGAGCACAGTCCCATGTCCATTAAGAGAAGCATATAGAACAACCTGAAATGCCTTCTGCCTAATATTCAACAACATCGTGATTGGCTGGCTGGTAGATTGATTGACAATACACGAGGTTTACTCTAAGCCACATGAAGGGTGGCCAAGTGTTGCTGGCTCAACGCTGGCACTCAAATAGTTTGTCAAAGTGCATGGAGATCGAGAGTCTGAAAAGCAATTTCCGGTTTTGGAATAATCAATATTTATGAAAAATCTGTCTTTGTGTAATGTAGTCCGTTGCTCATTTAAATCTCTCTAATGACCTTGGGACACGTCTGAGTCCTATAAACCTGCAATAAATTTGGAAGATTAAGAAAAATCTACTTTCTTCAACTTGCAGTGAACACCCATGTGACTGCACCCGGGGACTGCCAGAGCAGAGAAGGCATGATGTGAGTGAGTGACTGAATGAGTGAAAGGGTAGTTTGTGTGGGTACTTTGTGCAAGTGTATATGCGTGTTCGTTTGTGTGAGTGGGTGTGTGTCTGAGAGTTTGCATACGTTTGTGTGTGCCTGGGTGTCGTCTCACTCTGTGTGTAGACGCGTGAATGTCCATGAATCATACACATATTACATATAGTACCCTCCCTGGTATTTGGCAGGCCTACAAGTCTTGATGCCTGCCTTGACATTAGCACTGGCTAAAGGAGGCATTTCCTTGCATCCGTTGAAAGCCACTGCTGTCTAGCAGCTCCCTATGCTATACACAAGTTATTCATAACATACAATGACCCTCCCTTCGAATGAGGAGCAATTTGGTCGCCACTTCCAGATATATAGGCCACCACTAAAACACACAAGATGATGGATGGAATGTTGCACATTGGCAAAACATTCACCCCCAGTCACAGATCTGGGTTTAATCCATCGTTATTTTGCTCACCACGCCACCCCAGTTCAGACATGGCCATATGCAAATCAGTCTTGACCCTGTGCCTCATGAGAACAGTCCAGCCCGAACTGCCAAGCCATGTCTTCCCTGGACCGGAATCAAGCATCCTAGGACCGGTTTCGGGGTTTCACCCCTCTTCAGCCAGGATAGCTTGACTCCAGTGGCGTAGTGAGCACGGAACCCACGTCTGGGCATACCCTTCCCACATAGGGTGAACAGCAAAACACACAAGATGATGGATGGAATGTTGCACATTGGCAAAACATTCTCCTCCAGTCACAGATCTGGGTTTGAACCATCGGTATTTTGCTCACCACGCCACCCCAGTTCAGACATGGCCATATGCAAATCAGTCTTGACCCTGTGCCTCATGGGAACAGTCCAGCCCGAACTGCCAAGCCATGTCTTCCCTGGACCGGAATCAAGCATCCTAGGATCGGTTTCGGGGTTTCACCCCTCTTCAGCCAGGATAGCTTGACTCCAGTGGCGTAGTGAGCACGGGACCCACGTCTGGGCATACCCTTCCCACATAGGGCGTTCAGCAAAATACACAAGATGATGGATGGAATGTTGCACATTGGCAAAACATTCACCCCCAGTCACAGATCTGGGTTTAATCCATCGTTATTTTGCTCACCACGCCACCCCAGTTCAGACATGGCCATATGCAAATCAGTCTTGACCCTGTGCCTCATGGGAACAGTCCAGCCCGAACTGCCAAGCCATGTCTTCCCTGGACCGGAATCAAGCATCCTAGGACCGGTCACCACTGACATGTACAGGCCATCAAAGCCTTATAGTAGCAGCACTGCCATACTGTGACTTTTCTACGCATGTGGTTTTACGCCCACAAGTGAACACTTTTCAATAGCGAAAACTTTGGTTGTAGGTAGCTTGACCTGAGGAGAAATACGAGCATCGAAGAAAATAGTTGAGGAAGTGCATATAAAACAAACATTGGTAAATGCATTAGGTTTCCCCGATGTGGTTGATAATAAGCAGTTTTTTGTTGCAAGTTGTAGCTTGCTGAGTAGTTGTACAATATAAGTTACAGAAAGTCTGTTAAAGTGTTATGACTTGTGTATGCACAAAAAGGCAATATATTGTGCCGTTACTAGAGGTATAGAACGGGTAAGTAATAGCAAAATAAAAATAAAATGAAACGAAAGAGGGAAATAATCGAATTGATGTAATAGAAATATTATGAATTTAGAGGAGTTCTCACAACTTTTGGGCCTGGTGCCACTGCACCTGCCGCACCATTTAAATTGCGACCCTATTGCCTGTAAGGTAACTGCACTTGTGACTGCCTGTTTAATAGTAAAATATTGCAATATTCGGTTTTTAGAGGGGTTCCTAAAGCATTGGGCCCCAGTGTCACTGCACCTGCTGCACTACTGAAATCATGACCCTAGTACCTGCAAGGTAACTGCACTTGTGCCTGTTTAGTAGTTAAATATAGCAATATTCGGTGTTTAGAGGAGTTCTGACAACTTTTGGCCCCAGTGCCACTGCACCTGCAGTACCATTGCAATTGTGGCCCTAGTGCCTGCTAGATAACTGCACTTGTGACTGCCTGTTTAGTAGTCAAATTTACCAACATTCTGTGTATAGTGGGGTCCAGAGAGCCTTTGGCCCCGGTGCCACTGCACCTGCTTCACCATTCAAATCAAGCCCTTTTTAACTGCAAGATAACCGCAATTGTGTTTGCCTGTATAGTAGTAAAATATAGCAATATTAGGTGTTTAGAGGAGTTATGGCTCCTTTTGGGCCTGTGCTACTGCACCTTCTGCACCGTTCAATTCATGACCCTGTTGTCTGCAAGTTAACTGCACTTGTGATTGTCAAGTGTAGCAATATTATGTGTTTAGACGAGTTCAGACAACTTTTTGGCCCGGTGCCACTGCACCTTCTGTGCCATTCAAATCATTAACCTAGTGCCTGAAAGATAACTGCTCTTGTGACTGCCTGTTTAGTTGTAAAATATAGCAATTATCTTTGTTTAGTGTGGTGCCTGGAGCTTTTGGTCCCGGTGCCACTGCACCTGTTTCACTATTGAAATCATGACCCTAGCGCTTGCTAGATAACTGCGCATGTGACTGCCTTTTTAGTTGTAAAATATAGCAAGCAATATTAGGTGTTTAGAGAAGTTCTGATAACTTTTGGACCCGGTTCCACTGCATCTGCTGCACCATTCAAATAATGACCTTGTTGCCTAAAGGATAATTGCATTTGTCACTGTCTGTTTAGTAGTAAAATATAGCAAAATTTGGTGTGTAGTGGAGTTATGACAACGTTTGACTCCGGGGCTACAGCACATGCTGCACCATTTAAATCAAGCCCCTTTTAACTCCAAGGCAACTGCAATTGCGACTTCATGTATAGTCGTAAAATATAGCAATATTAGGTATTTAGAGGAGTTCTGATGACTTTTGGGCTCGGTGCCAGTGAACCTGGTGCCCCATTCAAATCATGACCCTGTTGTGTGCAAGGTAACTGCACTTGTGACTGCCTGTTTAGTAGTAAAATATAGCAATTTTAGGTGTGTGTTGGGTGTCTAGAGCTTTTGGTCCTGGTTTCACTACACCTGCTGCACCATTTAAATCATAACCCTGTTGTCTGCACAGTAACTGCACTTGTGACTGCCTGTTTAATTTTAAATATTAGCATTAATCTGGGTTTAGTGGGGTCCCTAAAGCTTTTGGGTCCGGTGCCACTGCACATGCAGCAGTATTCAAATCAAGTCTCTTTTAACTGCAAGGTGACTGCAATTGCGACTGCCTGTTTAGTAGTCAAATATAGCAATATTATGTGTTTACAGGAGCTCTGAATACTTTTGGGCCCGTTACTACTGTACTTTCTGCACCATTCAAATCATGACCCTGTTGTCTGCAAGGTAACTGACCTTTTGGCTGCCTTTTTAGTAGTGAAATATAGCATAGCTCTTGTATATTCACTTTATTTTCAACACGCAAAGTTTATTACAACATTTAGAATTTGATCATAATTACCAAATAGATTAAGTTGAAAAAGTCAATCTGATAATGCAGAGAAAGTGCAAAGAAAGGTACTGAGGTATGAATAGTAAATGCCACAAATGTTCTAAGGCTAAAGCATCTGCTTTACACAACCTAAGTAATACAAGTATTGGGAAATGCATTATGTTTCTCCTATATGTTTAATATAAAGCTGTTTGTGCATGCAAAAGGTCAAAACAAAGATGTCCGCGTTGACTCCCGGCACTCAGTTCATTACCCAAGCAACATAAAACCTGAAGAGAAAATGCAAGAGCAATTTTATATTCAATTTAAAAAATAGCCAGTAGATGGCAGTTTTGTCCAGTTCTTCCGATATGGGGAGAGAGTGACGCGAGATCTTCATACAGGCTCATACAGGCGCGCTAATATAATTACACAAAACAAAGCCATAAAATCGAGCTCAAGAACTTAAGCCCACATAAAATGTAGAGTGAGATCAAATGAATACCCCTTGGTGGTGTCACAATGAAAAAATCAGGAGTATAACACAGCTGTTTCAGTGTGTGCAGCCAGGGAAAGAAAACAATAGAAAAGTTCCACACAACAAATGATCGACACAGTAATTTGGTAATAGAAACTGGTACGAGCCCCCTTTTAAGTTATATTAAATACAAGACATTTTAAAAGCACAGCCCAAGATAATATGCTGTATTACGTTGCAGAATTTGCCTTTTCTTGCCGTATAATTTACTCAACCATGCCACGTAATTTAGCACTCCCTTGTCACATAATTCCAAAGGCCCTGTCTATAATTCACAGCTTAATTGCTTGATTTGACCAAAGATCTTAGTTCAGGTGTAGCTAAAACTTCTATTACTGCATTTTCAGTTTGTAAAGTACATACAAATAGAAGTGTCCCACAACGACTCCTATTGGCGGATAAAACTGGCCGTAACAATCATACACTAAAGCAATTTGTGGCCTCATGTTTGAAAGCGGACAGGGCACGGCCTGCCTCTACTCTTTGTTAGGATGGGAACCGAGTACCATTTAGTAGGTTAAAGCGAACATGGATTGTATAAAATGTTAGGAAGTTGCAAACATGTTTTAAAACACAGTTTATTCGGTTTAAAAGCCAAGTGCACTGAGTGCCTACAACATAAACCAAGGTGAATACCAACATGCTGTCCCCTTGGTATTTTGTATACATCACTCTTGTTCTTTATTGGTTTTTTTTAAACAGTGGATTCTGAAAACTTTTATGCCAAATTACTTGCCTGTGTGAAACAATTTACATACCTGGGAACCACTTTATATAGTGAAAAACTCTTGTAGTGAAATTTTGCTTCAATACTTAATATCCGATGCCAGTAGTTTTGAAGCTCTGTAAATTGCATATCTTATAGTAATACAATGGTTCTCAATTGGGTGACATGGGAAGAACGAAAGGCTGAGTTGGTCTCGACAGGATTCGGACTAAAAAGCTGCAGGTCACAAAAAGTTGTCATCAGAGCGTGGTTAACTCACTGAGCCATTTAGCCTAGCAAAACATTTCCACCGATCCAGCAGTGCAACAAATACGTATTTCTTTTGGAAATTCTAATGTGTTTGCTTTGCCTCGTGCACAAAAATACATTCAAAGTGCATATGGCAATGCAGTAGTTCGTTTCTGTTAATTTCATTAATTATCTTTTATAGCACAGGCCCATTGCAGTTTTAGATACAATTTCCTGCATATAATTTAAACTTTACAATGCACTGCGCTATAAGCATCCCAATAAACAACCCGTCTAAATTTTCACTTCAGTTCTTTGCAAACTATTAATCCTGTGTTAAGACTTGGTGTAAAAATTCTCTTAAAATAGTCTTTCCTACAATAAAAAAAATAACATAATTGGTGTGTTTCCTGATTTTCTGTGCACAGGACATACACTTTTATCACATAAAAAATAAATGTGAAATGCAGATGTTAAAAACTATTTCATTTTATGTGCTGTGCCAGTTTTATTTTTTTCAATGTGTAAAGTAGTACTGATAACCTTTTTTTAGGTCGAGCATTCGAGACCTCTTGTATATACTTTAGTATATACTTATATGTGTATATACTTTGTGGGCTCTGGAGATCAGCCCTAGGACTTGTTTGCTTACGCTTAGGGACTTTTTTTCTGTTCAACTACCTCTATTTAACTGTCTTGATAGAAAACGGCCAGTAGAGATCAGTAAAATACCAGAATTGCTTTCTGCTGAGGGACTTTCTTTTTACATTTTTCTGGCAACTGCCTCTATTTAACTTTCTTGATAGAAAACGACCAGCAGCGGTCAGTAAAATACAAGAATCACTTCAGCATTCTCTAGATTTCAGTCCATAGGTATCAGGCGCGCAACACCCATTGGACTCACAGGGCTTCAGCCCCCCCCCGTCGCGTGTGGCAGCCCGGGATGAGACACCTTCCCGGGCAAAAAAGCAGCCGCACCCGAGCACTTCGCAGGTCTTTAAAAGACCATTTGCATGTTGATGAGGCCTCGCTGTTGTTTCACCCCTTCTAAGAGCCCCTGCAGCTCCACTCTGCCAATTGCTTAAAGTTCAGCCCCCCCCGAAATTTTTGCTCAGCCCCCCCCGAAATTTGGCTCTAGTTGCGCCTCTGATAGGTATTGTCTCCCATGAGCACCCGTAGGCAAAAATATTTTTTTCAAATCTTGTATTTTCAGTGAAATGACCACCGAAGGCCCTGATTTTATATTGAAAACAGCGCTTTCGACTATACCATTTCCCATTGAATGGCAATATTTCTCTCCATGTCTTCCCATACCTGGTGTGTAAACAGTTTGGTGCTTACTTTCACTCCATGTTAAAGAACAGTAGATGTTTCAGCACCCAGGCTAATGTGCTGCATAGCTAAATACATATAAGGTCCCAAAGGCAAGACCGATTGCATTGCAAATGCTTGTCCTACTTTATTGCAGTGATTCACAATCATTTTGCAGTCTATAAGTATGCCAAATAACAATTCACTATGGAAAAACAGTGAGTTTTCAGTGTGTGGGTGTACAAATGTCTTCGTACTTGATGGCCACGTTGAATAAACAAATCTTTAAAGTCAAGATTTAATGAGGATTGTGCGGTTGCTGGCACGGTGTTGCGCAACTTTGAGCTCCAACTGTGGGCTTTCATAATGATTAGTAAATTGATGCAATGCTTTGCGTCGCGCAAGCAAAAAAATGAGTAAATACCCCCTAAGTGTCTTTGTCAACTACACACCAGTCATGTTGGCTTGGCATCACAGCAAACATCCACTCATGCTCTTGCCAAATTGACTCTTCGTCCATGCCATGGTTTAGATGAGGCATTGAGGGTATGAAAGCTGTAGTTCATCAGCCACAACATATGTACTTGAAGGGGCTAAACTCAAGATCAGTGCTTTTAAAGCCTGGGTTCTGTAAAGGTCAAAGTGGCTGACCTTTTCCTTCTCATGCAACGATCTTCGTTAAGACTCGTCCTTTGTCATTCAAGGAAAGGTACAAAAGTAAACAAGCATTTGCAATGCAATAGGTCTCGCATTTGCGAGAGTTTGTGCTATTGACATTGTAAATGACACTGCCTTTTATTTATGTGTTTTGAAAACCTGCAAGTGGTGCGCGTAAACACACACTTTGCAGGTTTTCTTAACGCATACATAAAAGGCATTGTCATTTACAATGCCATATTGCATTGTAAATGCTTTGGGCACGTTCACGCTACATAAAACTGCTATAAATATAAATAAATACTATAACATTGCTGTGTCCCTTACCGTGGCTGCAGGGTATGCAGTGCTGTGAGCATGGTAGCAGTGCTGTGCTGTGCCCGTGCCTGCAGGGTGTGCAGTGCCCCTTACGATAGCTGCAGGGCATGCAGTGCCACCCCACGTGCTCCCAATCTGCTGCTCTGGTCCGGGGCTGGGCTCTGCCGGCCTCTGGTTCATGGGGATCTTCAAAGAGAACCTGCTCTTCCAGTCCAGGTCTCATTAGCCACCAGTGAAGGGGGGTTGGGCAGGGGCGGTGTTGAATACCCCTGTCTGGGGGGGGGGGGGGGGCTTGTGTTTACTGCCGGAGAGGAGGCGCAGGGACAGAGGAGCAGCTGGAGACAGGGGCCACTGGAGCACACGTACCGAGATTGCAACTTCAGTGCAGTGGGTTTAAGGCCCCATTGTTTGCGGAGCTGTGCATTTCCACATGTGGTTTTATACTGGAATGGAAGTCACTTGTGCAGCGCACTGATGTCCTAAGAGTGCTTTGGCGCTAGACACATATATATTTCATTTATTGTTACCTGCCAGAGCTTTTTTTTACTGTTTATCACAAAAGCAGAAGGGGCCTGATAGAGGGAGAAAAAAATGTCACACCTAAGAAAGCTCAAAACTTGGCAGCTATGGCCCATAATTTCAAATGCTTTGGGGAACACAACTGAAACTGAACGTGTCTGCTGCACACCTATATAGAGAAATCAAGTCAAATCGCCAACCTGTTTTAGCACAGAAACAATGCTGTTCTCGTCCGCCCCTTGCTCTACCTTGTAACATTGCGCTGTGCCGCCGATCATGAGGAATTAACATCACCTTGCCTCATGTTCACAGAAGTGGAAGAAATAGGAAACCAACATGACATCGAGCTGCACGTTCCCTAATAGTCAAAAGTACGCATCCATCCGCTCTCTATTATGTGCTAATTCCGGATGCAAATCATCATCCTCGCTATGTTTTAAGTTATTGAAATACTCGAAAGTTATGTTTGTAAAAATTCAAATAAATAAAAGCAAATTCTACTCGTCAGTAATGCTATATTCTGCATATTATTAGTTCTTCAATTTACTTCTACTTCAGGAACAGATAAGGTTATAAACGCGGATTGTGGTCTGTTTACATTTGGAAGACGACCCCGCGCCATTGCCATACGCTTATGGTGGGCATCATTATATTCATGAAAACCCTTTTTTTAACCAAAAGTGGCACCATGTTGTTAACCACTGCTGTGCCGGTTAGCTGGTTGTGCTTTCACTGCCAGAGCTCTCACAAAGTTTCCTATGCCAGGGCATACTTGAATAGCTCGTCCAGGCCAGGTATTTTCCTTGCATCATGGGACTTGAAGTACCCATGTCATAAGGATTACAAACCACTGACAGCAACGTTAACTACCTGAGCTGGATAAAATACGCCCCTGACCAAGGCGGTTTACAGGGCTGCTGAAGCATCCCTTGGATTAGGAAGCCAGGACACCACGCACTAAAGATGGTGTAGGTACTGTAGAAACACATAAGAACCCACGCGCCATTGTTTCAGGCTCCACGGGTATCTTTCTCCAAGAGGCGGTGAACCCGCCTGAAAGCCTGTGAGTGGCGGTTTAACCAGCTTCAGCAGTGAAAACCAAAACAAACATTTGATATTACAAATGCAGAAGTAAACAACATTCCGATGCTATTGAAAATACCATGCAGAATGTTTTCAATTAAATGTTTTCTTTCCCTCTGCCTATAAGCCTGTTTTATTTAGTAAGCGCCGTACGCACAATACTAACAACATAGCCTCTCTGTGTGCAAACACACATATATAGATTCCACATAATTAACAAATATAACATAATTTGATGTAGAGTTGAAGGCAATATTTAAACAAGTAATTGCGCCAGAGGAGTGAGGCTGGACGGGAAAGCAAATACAACGGCAAAGCGGCAGTGACGAAGGGAAGTAACATATAATAAGTATGGATAACTGCCAAAAGACCGATTAAGCTTTGCAATGCACAGCTGCTCTGTAGCTGAACACAAAACATCACAGAGTGCTGAGATGATATTTCATAATCTGGCTCCTATCCTCACATCTGTGGACTATAACAAGCCCACAATAAGCCACACCCAGGGAAAGAAACCGGAACAAGCCCATCCCCAAAATGACGTTATTATGATACAGATGTGGCTTAACATACAGAGCTGCCGACTTAGTGACTGGGGAACCAGGTTCGAGTCTCAGCTCTTCTGTGCGTACCAAAAAAAAATGCCAATTGTGAAAATAAAATAGAAGAATGGCAGATTTAGCGGCAATGGTTGAACTCCCTTTAAATAGTAAACAAGGTCAGTGCAAAGCGAATGCCGATTGTAACGCTAAAATTAAACCATGGCAGACTTGAAATAGGGACGGAAGCTGGAAATGGTTGAAATCCCTAAACACTAAACAAGATAAGCGCGAAGAGCATTGTTGTTGGGATCAAGCAGCGGCATGCACAAAAAGCGCGCGCCGAAAGTTTTAACAGAGCTGCCGACTTAGTGACTGGGGAACCAGGTTCGAGTCTCGGCTCTTCTGTGCGTACCAAAAAAAAATGCCAATTGTGAAAATAAAAATGAAGAATGGCAGATTTAGCGGCAATGGTTGAACTCCCTTTAAATAGTAACCTAGGTCAGTGCAAAGCGAATGCCGATCGTAACGCTAAAATTAAACCATGGCAGACTTGAAATAGGGACGGAAGCTGGAAATGGTTGAAATCCCTAAACACTAAACAAGATAAGCGCGAAGAGCATTGTTGTTGGGATCAAGCAGCGGCAAGCACAAACAGCCATGAATCAAGCAGGATGGCTCTGTCTCCCTTCACGCCCAGGGAGGAGGGAGATGGGAGCAGAGCATCAAAGGGCTGGGTGAGAAGGGAGGGGTGAATGCAAGGGTCAAAGCTGTGAAAGTGAAAGTAATCAAGCAGAGCATCAAAGGGCTGGGTGAGAAGGGAGGGGGGAATGCAATGAGCAGAGGAGCAGCTGTGCACGTGCATGTGATGATCGTGCACTCAAGGTTTAGGCCAGCCAAAAGACTGTGGGTAGCACTTTGAAAATCCCACATATAAAATGTCTCTTCGAGCCTTTGGCTCGCGAGACCTAAAAAGCAGCACTGCGGCGCTGTTCGTATAATCCCTGAATTTGCCCATGTCCGCCTTTTACCCTTAGTTGGATCCCATTTCGAACACAGCAGTTTCAAAAAATGTGTAAGCAAATGTTTGCATGCTTCCTCTGAAACTTCAGCCCTGCAGGCCGCATTGAGACACACCGTAAGATGCATACTGCCACAATGCATGTCTAGGTGCATACTTGAGGGGGTTAGTTTTCCTATGCTTTCTGCAGCATTCTTAACTCAGTTTTCACTGAGGTACGTACACTGCCAAGGTCAAATCTGTAAAGTTATCCAGTATCAAGCTGTTGAGTTGTTGTTTGAAAATGTATCTCTTGTGTCAGGGGATATTTACTACTCAGAATGGTTTTCTTTCTAGCATGGGGTATGGAGACTTCTCATTCAAGCTCTAGAAAACCTACCCTGCTGCTCAAACTTCTCCAAATTGTAACTGCGCTTCCTGAAAGCAGCAGGCATCAGAGGGTGTTAGACGGGCAGAGGCAGTGATGTGAGAGCACAAGAGCTAGTCTGTGATGTGGACTCTGCAGCATCATGGCTGGGGCGACTCCAGCGACTTCCGCACGCTCGTACCCTGGGACGGCAGCTCCTGCAACTGGACACCAAAGCCTTCTGTCAATTCCATACAAACAAAGCCGGTGCCCTGGGGAAAACCAGTGGCATATCTCAAACAGGGAAATGCTAGGGTGCCCAAACATCATCGCAAAGAAGCAAGAAGAGAAACAAGCAGGGGAGAGGTTGTGGCCCAACAGCTAGAGCGGTCAACCTGCAAGCTGGAAAACCGGGCAAGTCTCAGCAGGGACGCTCCATCATCTTGTGATTCTCTGCAAATCACTTAATCTACCCGTGCCTAACAAACTAAATGTGTCCATCTGTAACACACCTGTTGCCCATGTTAAGCGCTCTAATACCTCCGGTCGAGTTCGCACTATATAAAACTAAAAAATAAAAATAGCAAATGATTGAGGCTTTGCGGAGGGTGGGGCTCAGGACTGAAGGCAAGGCTTGGAGCAAAATGATTTCCAAGTCTCATGTAATAATTAATACATTAAAGAAAACATGGCCTGCATGCAGTTAAAATGCTGGATCCAGGGTGAGAAGGATTATATAAAGGCACTGAGAAAGAATGAAATAGAAGTGGGAGAAGGGAAAACCAGTGCAAGAGCGATAGAGGAAGGTGAATGATGGCTCAATGGCAAAGAAAACACTTCCAGAAATGTGGATGGAAACAGTACTTTGGCTACGGGGAATTGATAAGAGAAGCACAAGAGGAACAAGCACTGGTAAGTGCAGGAAACAACATGCTACAGCCAATAGAAATGGAGGAAAAGTAAGTGGCAAGCACAGGAACCAATGAAAAGCAAGGACAGCAAGGAGACAGGATATGATTTATAAGATTTATATTCAATACAATCGATTTCACAAACACAACGCGAAAACACTGTGTAGGCGAAATCTAAAAACAGCCAAGCCATCACAAGTTTAAGTAAAAAGTTAAAATGCAAATAGGAAAATAAAACAAACATGAAAAAAACGTATAAGTTCAAAAGTTAGAATCAATGGAGATACTCAAAAAGTAAAAGTATGTGTACATGGCTTGCAGAGGTGTAACTGCTACCAGTGCAAATTGCTAGCATACGAGTCCGGGATATCTTAATGAAGGGATTTTGCCATACAAGATTTCTACATTTGCACTTAGAACAAACCACAGAGCGAGAAAATATCTACCAAAATAACATGGAGTCTATAGGGAACATGGTTCCAAAAGGTTTTATACACAATGAAGGTCACAGGTGGAAACTATATATTTGGTATAAAAAGCTATGAGTGGGGCTAGTGCTAAGATAGGCAACCCACAAACGTGCAGTAATGTATGATTCTGGAGTGGGTTCCAGTCAATATTCTACATTTGGTCATAAAAAATCTTTATTGAGCTCAACACGGTCCACAGAGACAAAGTCAAAGGTAATATCTGGCGAAGGCTCCAGGAGGTCAAATGGGCTAACAGGAGACTTCTGTGAATACTTAGAGTCAGATTTATCATTATTTTAACGTAGTGCAGCGAGCCACCTTGCTGCACTTCGTGAAGGGAAGGGGCAAGAATACGCTGAGCTAGATTTACAATGAAGTAACACAGCGCGGTGCCGCAAGCCATTTGGCTGTGCCGCTCTGCGTTACTTCCAAAGCAAAGGGATACATTTTATTTGAAGGAATATGACGTATCCCTGAGCTGTCTCCTGCACTGACGCATTTTTGGATGCCAGGTGCCATTGCAGGCATTCTTGCACCATGGTGCAAGGGTGCCTGCATCGCTGGGATGATTGTTTTTGTGCCAGAAGGTGCAGAATGCAGCACACATAGAAAAAGGAAAAAAAAGAGGAGAAATAAAAGTATTTCTCCTCATTGCACCTCGTTATGCCTCCCCTGTGAAGGTGTACGATTTTGATGCAGTCCCAGGTTTATGAAACATGTAAATCTGGGAATGTGCCTGAATCCATGGGTTTCTGCTGCTCACCCACAGCAACACGCATCGAACACCTTTCGCGCAAAGTGCTGCGTGAAAGGGACCGTATTTACAAGGACATAAAAAACCACGCTTTATGTGTCCTCGTAAATATGGAGCACCACACTGCACCGCTGGTGCATCACAAAAATTGACGCACTGGTGGCGCTAGGGGCTTGTAAATATGCCCCACTGTATTTAACATCATACGGTGCATTCCTGTCCTTTCCTTGTGCTGAGCCAAGGCAAGCACACTTGCGTGGTGGTGGATGGGCACCTGCGTTGCAGACAGGATTTCCTTTGCACAGGAAGGGTCACCTTCTTGAACACAAATAATCCTCTAAGCCATTTCCTCTTTCTATTGGTGCTGCATGCAGTACACATAGAAAGAAGACGAAACATGGAGAAATAAAGATATTACTCCTTGTTACTCTTCACCTGGGGAGGGGCAGCATTTGGACGCATTCCCAGGTCTACCGTTAATGGTAAATCTGCAAATGCGCCAAAATCCATGGGTAGATGCATGGGAAGACCCACACTCCCCCATGGAACACAGCCCTATGCCAGAGTAACAAAACACAGCGATTTGTGCTGCGTTGTGTTAGTCTAGATTTATCAAGCCACACAGGGCCACACAAGGTGGCCTTGCGTGACTTGATAAATCTGACTTAGTAGTTGCACCGCCCTTGTGCCCCCTTGCGTGGCGCAAGGGGGACACAACTCTAAGATAAATCTGCCCCTTAGTACTCACAGAAGCCTACTAGGAAGTAGAGCTATGGTTGGATGGATACCCCTGGGTGCCAAAAGTCTTCAGAAACCCATAAATCAGTTCCTTCCCACAAAAAGCACAAAATAACTAGCCAGCAAAGGAAGGCTATTAAGGCAAAGAAGTCATTTTAATCAGTTTGTAAAATTGGATTCTTTTGGTATGATCCCCGTGAATCCAGTTCTCTTGAAAATATTTGTAGTAGCCCACATTCAACTAGTGATGCCGCTTCACTTTTCCCAGTAACACATAACTTTGCAGGTTTCTCTGGAAAGATTCCGATGTCTTTTATGGCATGGGAACATCTCAGTATCCTAATACTTCAGGGTCTCACAAAGCAGGATCATCCAGAAGTAAGGAACTATTCTGAGCAGACCAAGGCCTGAATGTTTGAAGAGAAGTTCCGGTTGCAATCAGACATTGGTTCCCAGTTAGAACCCAGTGTTCTATGGCATTAGCGGCCTTTCACATCTCATCTGTTTTAGTATTCAGGAGAAGCTCGGGTGCTCTGGGCAGTGCTTAATTTGTAAAAAGTGAGTGCTGGTGCCCAAAGCTCTGCTCAGAAGCTCCTGGCCAGCGCAATTAAATGTTGACTCACCTGCATAGTCTTAAATCCACCCCACACCTGCTTAATTCAGTACCAGACATTCACCCGCGGGTCCTGCTTTCTACTTTTGTGACGTTTTGTTCGTCTTTCTCTTCCTCCGTCACTCTACTGTGAGTGTTTTCCCTCTCTTGCTCTCGCAAAATGTCCATGTAGACAAATAGGCGCCGGTTCCCAAAAATGAGTGCAGGCGGGTCCACGGACAGCTACCGGCTCACATTAAGCACTGGCTCTGGTATTTTTAGTCTTTTACATCACAATCTTATATACTTTTGAACAGTATAAAGTGACTGCCGCTTTACCAGTAAGAAATCTTGTTGCATGCATTTCACAGTCTTTACCGGTCTTCGGAGGAGATCAGCTGTTTGGCAGTTTTCTAACCTAAATGATACAAACTAAAATGGCTATCTACCTTCATTCAAAAGAAGGTTTGCATGTCCATGTTTGTGGTCCCATTCACAGTTGATGTGCACCAGCCATTCAGGCTAGACTGTTGCTGCTGGGACTGGACCAAGGCTGATTTGCACCTAACTTGCCCCTCTTTGTAATGGCATCAAGAGCAAAAGAATGATGGAATGTAATGCGGCCCAGATTAATTACTGGTGGCTGAGATTAATTCAAGCATTCCCACCATTTGTCTGATTCTGAAGGGCTTTAGGATTCTGGGTGCCCTTTACTGTTCTCGGAGTCTTGTTGACCTGAGTCAAAGTGGTGTGTTATTATTGCATTGATGGTGTTTGGTATTGCTTAGCGATGGGTTGTACTGGCTAGTGGCTGATAATATTTGAGTAGTCTAGCATAATGTTTAGTGATGTTCCAGAATCAACAGTAGCCAACTGCATCCTGTTATGGGTTTCTGTAGAGCATTATGTGTGGATGCCTATGCCAAAAGCACGTTAGGGTTGGCTTTGTTCTGCTGTTTCAGCTCTTATAAGCCTTCGCCCAGAAGGAAAGAATTCATCAGGGTCTGGTTTTTTAGGTCTCGCTAGCATATGCTCCACGTTAGGTCTCGCTAGCGTAGGCTGCGTGCATGCGCAGTCTCGCTGGCGAGATTTAATGACATGGGGATTTTTTAGTAAAGGGCATTAAGCCCCGCCCCTCTTTTCCATTGGCCGGCGTCACCGTTTATGCTAAACGGTGGCCAGCCATTGGAAAACAGCTGTTGGTGACGTATTTGCTCGGCTTTTTGAGCCATCCCACTTGGACGGGCTCGCCTGAACTACTTTCGTCGCAAAAGGTTTCTTATCTTTATGGGGCCAAACACATGGCCCCATAAAGACAAAAAACCTTTTAGCAGGCGAGGCCGTCCAAGTGGGATGGCAGAAAAACCTGAGCAAATACGCACTGGCCCCAAACACAGTCTTACAGCTGCTAATGGCTGAATTCACCGGGAATACTGCAACCCGAAACCACACGTCGAACATTAACAATACTATTCGGAGAGGGAGGGCGAAATGTCGCTTCACCGAGGATTCAAGATGCTGCGGTTCACATATTCATTGCCACTTGTTAGCGAAGAGTATTTACTTGTGGTCCTTCAAGGTATCTGTCGCTCTGTCACATTAGGTGTTTTTTTCTTATTAAATGGATTTAGTGACTTGCTGCCCTTCTCCACTCTTACCTAGAAGGCACTCAGTTTCCTTCAGATTTTAAGATTTCCAAGCATGTCGTCAGCGTGCTGAGACATGAATGGCCCATGTTTCTTAAACCTTGGTGGGTGGAAAACTGAATATTTGCAACTCGGATCTAAACCGGAAACCTTCACCGCTCCTTCCAGCCCGCTTCTGTTAACTGCGGCATTCTCCGTGTCATTGAGGATTTATTGATCTGAGCTTATTGGTAGCGCTGAAGTCTGTTTCTCCAGTATTTGGAGTATATCGATATAGTACACCGCGTATGTACTAGCTTGGTCTCAGCCTCACTATTTTTAAAATTTCTTCCTCTGATCCGTTCTTGTTCCTGCTTTAACTTTTCCGTTTGTAGGTTACTATAGCCACATTGTTTTTTCATTTCACTGTCTATGGCCACTGCCATTTGACCCCATAGAGAATATCGGATGACTGTGTGTAGGAGCACCTCGGGACATGTGTTGACATTTACTTCTGCAAACCGGGACACTTTCAGGCACCCCCTTGTGAATTTTGTTAGATTGTGCTGCAGTAAAATGTCTCGTTTTTATGTAAGCCCTGTGCTGAACTCTAGAACTGTTAATGCCTCTGTAATGTCAATTACATTTTATCTCGCGACTTCTGATGGCTCTGGAGTGAGGTAGGCTTCCGCAGTAACATTGTGCTTGTTTTCAGCATCGGGGCGGGCAAGGCTCCTGTGCCACAGGACCAGGGTATGCCTCTGCCCTGCTGCTCTAACAGCGGCCTGACCCTCGCTGTCCAGCCCCTGCCTGTCCCATCCCCAGTAGCAGTAAATGGGACAGGCTGGGAGTAATGCGGCCTGTCTGTGGCAGTTCGATCATGGCGGCAGCACGGTACCTGGCGAGACTTCCACTCTCTATTCCGGCAACGGCCTCTTGTTTTTTGGTAGGCACGGGGAGATTGAGTGATTTAGCTAAAATCACGGGATGTTGAGCCAACGCCGAGGCTCGAAACTGGTCCCCCAGCTCCAAAGTCGGCAGCTCTGGCCGTAAGGTCACATCCTCTCCAATAAAAGCTATGAATACACGATTTTGTCATTTAGTGGAATGTGTAGTATAGTTAAGAACTTAAGGTTCATATGTCGGATGCTAAGTTATGTATGCATCCAGGTTTGATTCCCAGTTGGCCAGAAAAGCCCTTTATCTGTCAGAGGTCCATAAAACGAGAAGTGTGGAGCAGGGTACTAGTAAGAAGGGCATTCTAAGAGTTATAAAACTCTGACATCTTGTACTTATTCAAGTCATATATATTTGCTTCTATCATCGTTATTTCTTCAGATGATGGTACTTGTGACGTTGAGTTTTTAATGGTAACTTAAAAACTACCGGGATTACAATTAGCAGAAGACAGAAAAAATGCCTCTTGGTCAACAGCTCACGCACAACTTGGGACAGCTTGAGAGGTCTGCACCAACATGGTATTATAAATATCGATTTTTATGTCGTTTTTATGACAGTACATCTAGTGGCAAAATCAGGGTCGTGGCCTTCGGATCACAACAGATGTCAGCGGTGAGCGTTAACTCGCTCAAACAAATTACTCATTCCTGGGCACTGAGTGTGAGTGACCATTTGAAAAAAACAACGGGTTGCATGCTCTAGGGCAGGGGTACTCACAAACTTTCTCTCGGGGGCCAAATTTACAGTGTGGTTTCTGGCTGAGGGCCGCACCGGTGGGGGCGGGGCCAGTGGGGGAGGGGCGGGGCTAGACCCCCACAAAAATCTATGACCATGAGGTTGAACACAGGCCCCTGCAGCGGACGCCTTTGTCCACTGAGCCACCAGACCAGGCATTCACACATATCTATCTGTCTGTCTGTCTGTCTGTCTGTCTGTCTGTCTGTCTGTCTGTCTGTCTGTCTGTCTGTCTGTCTGTCTGTCTGTCTGTCTGTCTCCCTCCCTCTGTCTCCCTCCCTCTCTCGCTCTCTCTATCACTCTCTCGCTCTTTCTATCACTCTCTCGCTCTCTCTATCACTCTCTCGCTCTCTCTATCACTCTCTCTATCACTCTCCCTCTCTCTCCGTCTCCTTCCTTCCCTCTCTCTCCCTCTGTCTCCATCGGGAGCTTCGCGGGTGTTTCTGGGGGACTGCTGGCATTGGGGGGGCTGGTCCTTGCACCTTTCACAGGGGAGGCATCCCTCGGGGCAGCTGCTGTAGGACTCGGCCTCTCCACCGCAGGGGGAGTCACCTCTGCAGGGGCAAGTGTGGTGGATGCGATCAACAGCAAAATAGAGAAAGACGAAGTGGAGGGGCTCTTGAAGGAGTGTGAAAGGGGGCTGGAGAGAATCAAAGAACACATGACGCCTGCCAACCAGCTGGCGGAGGAAATCAGAGATTTGGCCGAGACTGTAAACCCGGATTTTGGGAACATGTGCTTCGGAGTCAGCCAGGCCGGCCTCCATCTCTCCAAATTAGTTAAAATCGTCCAGGTATTGAACAGTGGCCGCCTTCTAGCCTGAATAGCCGGGAGCACAACCGTAGTGTTCAGTGCTTTCTTCGTGGTGTTTGATCTGCTCAGCCTCATACACTTCAGATGACATTCATTCCCAGGCAGAGCCAGGCGCGATGAGAGGGGAGGCGGGGCGGGGCACAGAGTGGACAGAGCGCACACAGCCGCCGCACCCAAGTACTTCACGGGTCTTTTAAAGACCATTCACTTGTTAATGAGGCTTTGTTGTACTTCACCTCTTCTTAGCGCCCCTGCATCTCCACTCATTCAGAGGGGAGATGCAGGGGCGCTAAGAAGAGGTGAAATACAACAAAGCCTTATTAACAAGTGAATGGCTTTTAAAAGAATCACCCGGCCCGGCCCGGCCCGGCCCCCATAGCTCCACGCTGCTGCAACCGGCACGATGTCTGCAAGGTCCGCGGGCCGCCAAGGAAGGCTTGCCGGGCCGCTGGCGGCCCGCGGGCCGTACTATGAGTATCCCTGCTCTAGGGCTTTAGGTTGTGACGTCAGTGCAGCTCTAAGAGAACAACCGGGAAAATACTGGGGTTTAGGAAGATTCACCAAGTTACCTTTTTTTCCTCTGCGCGCTCGTTTTGTTTAATTAAATGATGCTTTGCTTAACGCCCATGACATTTTGCAACCTTCGAAGTTGCTCACCGAGAAAATAAAAAACGAAAACAGATATGTCGTAGGCAGTAAACAAGGGGGCGTGGTGAGGACGCACTGTTTTCTGTCTGGTATATATTCATTAATGCTACTTAATATAGGTTGCATCTCGCTGACACAACTGCGATTCGTTAAAAACATATATATTTTTAAGTATCTTTCTCTCTCTCTGTGGACAAATAAAGCTACTGGAAAACAACAAGACACACAGAAGTTGCCAGAGGACAAAAGCCACCTGTTTTAACATAAATAATTATGTAAATGACTATTTTTCACCAACTTATAGGCATTAACACGCACATTTTAAACAAGCATTTGCAATGCAATAGGTCTCGCATTAATGAATGTTTGAGCTATTGGCGTTGCTAATAATAATGCAACACCAAAAGCTCAAACTTTCAGTAATGCGAGACCTATTGCATTGTAAATGCTTGTTCTGTGATCTTTGCAGTTTCAGACACACCCTATCAACATGAAAGGTGCTATTGAATGTGGTCCCTTCTAACCAGCGCACAGGCCTCTCGAGCTGCAATGGAAATGAATGTCACCTCCAGTCTGTCTTCACTCTCCCACTAGCGTTGTCCAGCCTAAGCCTTGAAGGCCTCGTTCAAAGACGGTAGAGTGAAGGTTTACTGGAGGTATACTGCAACACTTGTATCACAGTTACAGTAAAGATGGAATGTTTTTTTGTAAAAAAAAATGCTTTCATATGCAAATTGTTTGAGGCCGATGAAAGCAGCCAGTCACCTTTCAATGTTGTGATCCTCGGGTACGCTTCCCAGTGAATCATAAGGCAGCTCTGTAATGTCTCTCTGAGGCCCCATTATGCTTGCGATTCTCAAGCAATCCTAATGTTGACAGTGTGAGGTACAAAAACATTTATGACTCCCAATGGGGCTTTCATTAATGGAGTTTGATTATTCACTCTGACAAAGCCTGCGGCTTTGGGTAATGCCGTATTTGCCACAGTCATATGCATTTAATACATCGGGACTATCAGAGGCGCAACTAGAGCCAAATTTCGGGGGGGGCTGAGCAAAAATTTCGGGGGGGGGGGGCTGAGCAAAAATTTCGGGGGGGGCTGAACTTTAAGCAATAGGCAGAGTGGAGCTGCAGGGGCTCTTAGAAGGGGTGAGACCACAGCGAGGCCTCATTAACATGCAAATGGTCTTTTAAAGACCTGTGAAGTGCTCGGGGGCGGCTGCTTTTTTGCCGGGGAAGGTGTCTCATCCCGGGCTGCCACACACGACGGGGGGGGGGCTGAAGCCCTGTGAGTCCAATGGGTGTTGCGCGCCTGATAATGGTTATCATACTGCTACGCAGAAGCACTACATCCTCCATATAGCTATAGAAGACATAGGCGTTGAATATCGATGGCCCAGTTCATTAAATTCCGCGAGCAAGCAGCTGTTCGCACTCAGACATCATTACGTTTTTGCTGGTCCAACCTACTGGAATTTAGGAGGGAAAAATGTCCTGGAAATACTGGAATGCATAGATTTTAGTTGCTACTCACCACAATCTACATTGAGATGACCCATTGTAATCAGGGACATCTGAATGATGTTGGGCGCTCGGGGCCAAGCGAATTTTGGGGGGCCCTGTTCATCTTTAAATTTACGATCCAATTTCAGCTCTTTCATGCCCTCTTTGGCCAGGTCACAGACAGTGAGTGCACAGGGCACTCGTCCAAAATTCAAAATGGGTTTACATCTAATATGCAGCAATAGTGACGTGTTTTCAATATTCTAACACAGCATCACCTTGCTAATGTTACTGCATATAATCTCCGTGACACCCTCCCATTTGTCCTATGTGGGGTCCTGTTTTGATCTAAAATAAAAATAAAACATTTCTCTGCAAAATGTCTGTAATAGACTCTTACCCTTTCTTTTGAAAGAGTCACCACAACGGATCATCTCTTAGCTTTAACACGCTTTTTGGCGGCTTACAAAGACGCTAACCATAATGACTGTTTTATTATAATCTCGGGTGACTTTAACATCCACGGCTGTCCTGACACTTGTCAGACCTTTGACCCATTAGGATCATCTATACAAGGTGATGCTCATTTTGAGCACTCTGTTCAGGGAGAATGTCTTGAGTCATTATTAGCAGACTTCGGCCTTATACTCCCTTCTTTGACGTCGGAGGAAATTCCCACTTTTAAAGGGAATGGTAAACACTCTGTCATCGATTATATTTTTATTAGCTTTGCACTTGGTAAAATGATTCACGGTTACAAGGTGATGTGGTCACACTTCAGTGACCATAACCCTGTGGTCCTTAGCATTTCAGAAACTCTTATTACCCGCACTAAAACTACGGGCAGGACGGATAAATTCAATATCCGCCCCTCTGACCAGAATCGTAGGATTAGATGGAACAAAATTATTCCGGAGGATTTCCACTCTAATTTAAAAAGGAAGGTGGGTTCAGAGATAAATATTTGTTTGAACACGGATGCCGGTAATAATGAAGTATTAGAGGCTTACTCTGTAATTTGTTCACAAATCTCCGCTGATCTCAGCTGCCCAGCTAAGGGTAATGATAATATAGACCTGGGATGGTTTGATAGTAACTGCTCTCTGGCTAACAGAAGGCTGAAGGCTGCTTTACGTTGTAAACCTATCAACAGGCCGATTATTGCTATGCTGAGGAAAGATTATGATAAAGCTTTGAAAACTAGAAAGCAAGAGGTTAGAAAGGAGGCTTGGGCGGAACTAGCTTCCGTGGATGTTCTTAGAAATAGTGCAAAGTTCTGGTCCGTGGTGAATAAACCCTATTTTAGCGACGCTTGTAACGGCCAATTAGATTGCGGAATAGGGGAAGATTTGTGGTGTACCCATTTTAAGTCAGTCTATGAAGGGGTTAGAAATGGGGCACAGCCCCCATCCTCCTCCGTTGTAAATCAATATACTTTAACGGTTTCTAAGACCGAGGTAGTCGAGGCCATTGAAAAGATGACAAGCAATAAAGCCCCGGGCCCGGATGGTGTTCCGGTTGATCTTTATAAAACTGACCTTGAGACTTGGTCTGTGGTTTTAATGAATGTTTTTAATAGGATTTGTGTTTCAGGCATCCCGGATACTTGGTCTGAATCCGTGATTATACCCATTTTTAAAAAAGGTTGCAGGGGGGATCCTAGTTGTTACCGCCCTATCTCCCTCATCGATTCTGCAGTCAAAGTCCTTGGGCGTGTAGTTTTGGGGAGACTCTCTGCGTGGTTGGAGGATAAGGAGACCCTATCTTGCCTACAATATGGGTTCAGAGCAGGCCGAGGTACTATAGATCAAAGTCTGAACCTATATTTATTAATAGGCAAATACACTATTGCCAAAAAAGGGAAATTATATCTTGCCTTTATGGACCTGTCCTCGGCCTTTGACCGAGTAAACCGGTCAAAGCTATGGGATCTGCTTCTTAAGTGTGGCATTGATGAAAACATTGTATTTTTCCTGGCTGATTTACATAGGGATCTCACCGCCACTGTTAGATATGACCGCCTGGGCAACTGTACTAGTAGGATTGGAATTTCGAATGGTGTTAGACAGGGCTGTATTCTAGCCCCCCTGCTTTTTACTTTATATATTAATGATCTAGGTGCTGTTTTGACCAAATCGTGCAAGGACATTCCTAGAGCTGGCAAATTTTCTATTCCGGCATTATTATACGCCGATGATGCCGCCTTGCTAGCACGTACTCCTGTGGGTCTGCAACGGTTGCTGGACTCATTTGCAAATTTTATGAAAGCACTTGATCTCAGCGTGAATTTTTCCAAATCTCATGTTATGATTATGGGGTGTAAAGTAAAAAAAGCTAAGAGCTTGTATTGCGAAGGGCATGTTTTATCCCGCGTCAGTAGATTTCCCTATTTGGGGGTTATCTTTGATGATAGTCTTAACTGGTCTCCGCAATTGGCGGCTAAGCATAATACTTTTGTTAGATCTACCTTAGCTGTATTAGACTTTGCCCGCAAATTGGGGGTGAAGCCCATGCAGGCCATTTTGAACATTTATGTTGCTAAATGTCTTTCTATAGCAACGTATGGGGCTGAATTATGGGGAATTAAAGATGTAAAAATTCTTCAAATAGTTGAGGACAAATTTTTAAAATCTATTTTATCTCTTCCTCAGTCAACCCCTGCCTTTATTGTTCATCAGGAATGCGGGTTAGACCACCTCGTGGACCGTATTGCTCTAGCGCCCATGTTAAAATGGATTACAACCTGGCTAAACCCTGATTTGGAATTAAATCACGCAATTTTAAAGGATTGTTTATCTCTTGAGTATGGCACCTCCATCCCCTGGATAAACTATGTTAAGAACTTATCAAGAGAACTAGGTCGTCCAGAATTATTTGATGCTCCTGGCAGTCTAACTAAGGGGGATTTAAAATGGGTGAAAGTTGAATATAAAAATCGGATAACTTTAGAAAGAGAAGATAAGGAGCTACTTAAACCTTCAGTCAGGGCTCATCAGTTATTAATCACCTCAAACAGTATTGAACCCTACCTGGTCATTGTTAATAACATGAATCATCGTTTTTTACTTACCAGGTTCAGACTGAACAAATTTCATCTTTTGCTCACCGATTCCCCAGGGTGGTCAAGGGAGAAGGACCTGGGAATCTGTTCTTGTGACGGTTTTTCCCTTAAAGATACAGTGCACTTTATCTTCTTTTGTAAATACTTGGCTCCCATTCGTAAAAAAACATATCATCCCCCTTATTAAGGAGAAAGGTTTTAGGCAAGTTAAACCTGCCCTTTTATATTTACAATTGCTGGGATCAACGTGGGAGATCTTTAATATTGCCAAATTTTTAGCAACCTCAATGAGATTAAGGAAGAAAATTTCTTGGACATAATCATTATTTGGGTAATTCATGAATTGTAACCACTACCTTGTATGCCTTTTTAATTCACTCGTAATGTTTTAATGTTAAATGTTATTTATATTGTCTGTATATATTTATATGCTTTTATGGTTTTTGTTATGAAACCGAATAAAGTAATTTTGACTGACTGACTGACTGACTCTCACCCATCACCCCCATTAAATTCTAATGAAAGGAAAATGGCATTTTAAACAATCTCTTTAAGAATTATTCAAGGTCATCGGGTCAGGGCACTTTGCAGTACAGAGCTGGCTCAAAGGGGGCACTCTGAAAGCGTGGGGCTCCAGGACAGGGCCCACTTTACCCATGCCTTAAAACGTCTCTGTTAATTAGGTAACAATTATCGTATTCGAAAAATTCCATACACATACACCTGGATGTTGCTCATTATCAGACGTAAAACTTATCACAAAGACCCGGGCCACCCATAATGTAGGCCAAAGCCCTCAATCAGGAGGTTGTGGTACATTTCGACACTCTTGTAAACCACCTTTTACATAGGTATCAGGAATAAAAGTATGTTGGACTTTCCTGAAAATCAAAATTTGCACGCGATACATTTCGGCAGGCTAAATCACCAGGGGAAAAAGGTGTGGTAAATAAAAAGACAGAGGGAGATATTCACAAGGGCTTATCTCCGATTTATCTCCACCTTAACGCATCAAAAGTGGAGATAGATTTAACACCCCATTCACAAGCTGGTGCAAACTGCAAATAACGCCAGTATTCCCGCGATAACTGCCCCAAAATTTATCGACAACACCAACTAACCCTAATGAGATGCAGAGTAGGCGTTCCCGTGCAAAAACACATGATAAAACCACAACACCACTTTCACAACGAACTGCCAGATCCGCGATGCGAGTCAAAACCATGCGATAAGCCACGGTAGCAGCAGGTATTTAACACCTGCCTCCTGCAGGTGTAAAGCCAGACGACTACCTGCAGTAGGCAACGGAGCCCCGCACACAGCCACACCCTAAGAACAAACAACGATATGGAGTTACTCATCATGCAGCTCGGAGCCCCGACAGGGCCACAACACCCACCGCCTCCACCCCTAGGACTGCCACCACCCCCAGGATCCAGACCCGCCCCCCCGGACAACCACAGTGGCAGCGCAGAGTAAGACAGCGGACTTACCGAAAACGCACCACTCTCACAGACCTAACGCCTGAGAAAGTCATTGCCCAATACAGGCTCAAAAGGTCAACCATCATCCGCATCATGACCCACATCGCCTACAGGTTGACGGTCCCAACACAACGGAGAACCAACATCCCTCCGCAGGCAAAGCTGCTGGCTGTGCTGCACCTGTTGGTCTCTGGTACCTTCCAATCAACAACTGCCAGAGTCAGAGGGGTCTCACAGCCAGCCCTATCAAAGTTCATCACACCTGTCCTGGATGCCATCATCATCTTCATACCCCAGTACCTTCACCTTTCCCACACTGCGCAGGAACAGCAGGAGACCAAGCAAGGCTTCTATGCCATAGCTGGATTCCCAGTAGTATTGAGGGCAATAGACTGCACACATGTCCCACTTGTGCCCCCTGTGGATACTGCACACCACTACTGCAACAAAAAGCACACACATTCCAACAATGTGCAGGCAATAGTGGACCACCGGGGAATGTTTACCAATGTCCTCGCAAACTACCCCGGCAGTGTGCACGATTCCTACATCTTCCGACAGTCCATTATCAAGCAGCGCTTCCAGGATGGCACACATGGAACTGGACTGCTCGTTGGTAAGTGCCAAATCAACACACCACACACCTCAAAGCCACCATCACACAACGCACAAATGTGGGAATGCACACGTGACCAAACCACATACAACATGTCAATCAACATGACTACCTACCAGACACGACAACACTACTCCATGGCGATCCTGGGCTACCCCTGCACACAATACAGCTATGTCATGGCACCACAGCCACACAACAGCTGAACATGTGGAAATGCGGAATGCAGCCATGTGCGAACGATGCAAGTGACCCGTGAATGGAAATGTACAGAACGACAAGTGAGGCATGGATGTGCAGGACAGACATGGGGATGCAAACCACAGATATGTCCATGCAGACCACAACTGCTGGTGACTGGAGAGTAGTGAACAGTGGACGCAACCATGTCACACCAGGCTGTGGGTCAGATAGCGGAAATGTCACTCGCTGCATCCCCCCTGTGTGCGTGAGCGTAGTTGGTTGCCCCTGAGTACGCCAGGGCAACGCAGGGCTATGGACCAACCCCCCCGTGGCGCAGAGCGTGGTTCTCTCCCGGAAATGCCAACGTCACTGACAGGGTGGCGCCTTGCAGTCTGCCACGAGGCCGACACCGTGAGCAGCGGAGCCTGCAACCCTGTGAGCCTGCTGCACCCCAGGACGCTGAAACCCAGACCAGGCCTGCCCGCCCCAGCGCTCCAAGGCCGCTCTGCTCACCTGCCGACACCGTCGTGTGTCAAAGAGTGCCCACCACGTGCCGGTGCAAGCTCCAAGCACCAGTCCCGTGACCTCTGCAGCCTCCGCAGATTATCGCTGCCCCCCCCGACGCTGGCCCACAAACTCCCTTCAATCAGTAAGGCATAATTCCATATCGCAGGCCTGCGACACATGGTGCCACTAACCCTGTTCAACGCTAGCCGGCGACACGTAGAGCCACTAACCCTGTTCAACGCAAGCCGGCGACATGTGGTGCCACTAACTCTGTTCAACGCAAGCCGGCGACACATGGTGCCACTAACCCTGTGTGCCGTGAGTGACCGACAGCCTCCGGCAGAACATCGTTGGTGTCTGAGCGTGTGGCCTGGGGGTTGTCATCAGCAACGGGCAGGTACGGACTTGGTGTCTGGCATGAGTCTGTGGCATTCATATCCGCCATGTTGCCAAACACAGCTGGCATGTGCTCTCTGGATCATGCCCTGGGGGTAGACCTCCCATTCTCCCCCAAGAAACTACGCAGAAAGCACCTATGACACATACAACACCCTTCTCTGCCCTCATGACTCTACCCCAGTCTCCCGCAGGTCAGCGTCCCGTGGCGGTGGGCCCGTGTCGGCTGCTGTGCATCCAGGGCCACTAACCCTGTGCGACTCAAGTCATCATCCCTTGTTGTTCTGACATTGCATTTCTGAGTGCCTGATGAGTGTTAGAGTTGTTGCCAGCACCAGCTACTCCCTGAGGGCTGGCTTACACACACCCCACACACAGCCAGCACATGCGTCACTGGATTAGTGGGCCTGCTATCACATCCTGCAGAAACCAAGTATTGACTCTTTTCTCCCTGCACTGTCACAGGTGATCAAGGATATGCCCTCTGCCCTTGGATGATGACACCCCTCCAAGACCCGAACACACCCGCCCAGAGGCAGTACAATGCGGCCAACATACGCACCAGGGGCATCGTTGAACGCACATTTGGCGTGTAGAAGTCACGTTTCAGGTGCCTGGACGGCACAGGTGGAAAGCTCCTGTACAGCCTGTACATCGTGTGCAAGATGATCATTGCATGTTGTGTGTTGCACAACATCTGTGTACGCACCAATGCACCATGGATCCCAGTTCCAGATGATGGTGACGATGGTGCAGGTGGCCCACATCCCACTGCAGCTGCGGCAGGAATGGCCCATAAGAACACCATCATTGACAATTTCTTCTCATGGGCACGTCACATTATGGCTGTCCCTGGCAATCATGGGACAGTACAAAATGTCCAAAAGCACAGCATGTGTGCATAAAACATATTTGCAGGTTACAGGTTGTACTTGTACATTGTCATGTCACAGTTTCCTTCCAGATATGATTTGCCATGTTGTGTACATTTGCGGCACCAGTTGTGTCCTGTGTTCTGTTGTGGAGGTGTTGCTGTTTGTACCGAGATGTTGTCAGTGTCGAGGGGCACTTATACTTATGTCTGAGGTGGTGTGCCATCTTTGCCTCTTTGTTGCCAATGAGACCTTGGAGGTGACGTACAGTTGGTGGTGGTGTTCTGGCTCATCCTTGGCGATGATCGGGTTTTCCTGGCGACTTTACCCCGTCTTCCTCTTCCTCTTCTCATTGCCCTTCCACGGGCCCTGTATTCCTGGGTGTTCCTCCGTGGGGATTGTGGGGTTCATGTTGTCCACTGCAGTCGGGCAGGGTGCATCCGTGGTACTCCGCAGTTGATGTCGTTTTTTAGTGGCATTTTCCATATGCTGTTCTTGTGCTTTTTACCGTATTACGCGTGGGTATTGCTGGTTGTCACTGTTTTCTTATCGTGCATGGGCACATCGCGTCTTTTTACGCGTTGGGGTTTGTGTTTTTATATCCGTCGCGGTGGTTGTATCGCGGACATTGGCCGCGTTTTTGGCGGACTATCGCATGGTACCGCCGTGTTGTGAGTTCCACGATGACACAGGGTTATTTTCCCGTGATAGGCTGCGATGTGTAAAGTTGCGTTAGCATTTTTTGGTGATGTTTAGCACACGTTCTTGTGAATATCCTCAGAGATTTAGGTGCTGTAAGCACCTAGTGGTTTAGGAACCAACATTTGAATGTTATGCCAATTTGTATGGCAAAACTCATAATTTCCTTTATTTATAGCATCCAATAACTAACGAACCCCGGTATATGTTAATGATCGGATGCTGCAACTAATGCACATTTTATGAACTCGAATAAAAGCCATTTTTTGTCTGAGAAACAGTAGAAATATATTCCATATGTTGTCGGTAGATGGCAGCAGAGAAATATAAATATGCAATTCGAAGGCCCGTTTACACTTCAGTGTGTGTTATTTCAATTGTGCAATATAATTATGCCTAGTTGTCTTCACTTTCTATTTTTGGTGGTTTATCCAGACTCTGGTACACCATCCCCACGCCCCACCACGCAGACAGTTATTGTATGCTTTTATACACCACTATAATTAATTCCAATGTTTGTTAACAGATAAAAGGGAGATTTAGAAAGAAACCGGGGTAAGGTGATTTCTCTAGTAGGACTGCGGGAGCAGCAAAAGAAACATATTTGCTGACATTTTTTTCTACATTCTACACTCTTCCTCAAGACGTTACCAGCGATTTATAAGAACATTAGTTGGCAGTGCCCCGGCAGTTCAGCCCCACCCCCGGCGCCATCTAATGGCATTCAAATGTTTGCACTGTACCCTAGCACACAGTACTGCACTCCACCTAGAACAAATGCATCAAAAGCAAATATTTGAATATTTAAGTCCATTCCTTTCACTGTGGTTCGCTTTGTGCTCCCAACATCAAAGGTACCTAAAGTAAAATTAATCACGTTATAAAAATATCGAATTCTAACTCCTTTCATGCAGTCATACAGCACCAATCTTTAGCAAAAGCAAAGCCTTTATTCTTTGTCATTTCTAGATTTTATACACTTTATTTTATCAAGCTCAGTATGTGAGTGATAAATGAATTTAGACTGTCAGTTCAGTTCAGTTCAGACTGCCAAGCTTCATTCAGAAAGCATTGCAGATGAGTCAGTCAGTCATAATTCCTTTATTGCAAAATTAATTAAAATCTTTGCAATGTGTGTACGGAAACATGAGTATAAACAAGCATTTGCAATGCAATAGGTCTCGCATTTACACGAGTTTGAGCTATTGACATTGCAAATAACAATGCCAGACAGTCTTAATAAGTGTATAAAAGACAAAATAATGAAGTAATAGTATCACAAAATCTGCAGCATAATTTGCCTTTTTTTGCTGAATAATTTACTAAACCATGACACATATTTTGGCTCTCCTCTGCCGCATAATTCCAGTGGCCCTGTGCATAACATAGGGGCATAAAACAGCAACGAGGCGATAGAAAATTATCGCCGCTTATGCGGCCGTTATCGGCCGAAAAGCGGCGATAATTTTATCGCCTAATTAGCAAGGTCACGCTAACGTGTGAAACCTAGCTTTAGCGTACGAAATCTTAACGCCCAGCTTTGCATCTCTAATGAGATGCAAAGTGGACGTTCCTGACCTAACGTGACAGGAGAAATGTCGCTAAGCGACATTTCTCCTATCATCAAGCCCCACGCTATGAAGCATAGTGGCAAGAAAAGTAGCGATAACCAGTGTTATCGCTACTTTCCTTACGCCTGCTTCAGGACTGACTTAGCCATGATATCCTATGGAAGGAGGATATCATGGCTAAGTTTGTGAGTCCCTATCAACAAGCTAACGCCACATTTCGTGAGATTATCGCTGGGTTTCCAGTGATAATCTCACGTTAGGCAGTTAGCTCTAGGATTTTTATCGCTTTTGAGATAAGCGTTGCTAATAGCACGCTATCTCAGCGATAAAAATCCACGCAAGCCGGCGATAATTATCCTAGCGCTAAGTGCGCTTAGCAATAATTATCGCCGGTTGTTGTTGATATGCCCCATAGTTAATTATAGAGGTTTCAGCCAGTCTTGATGTTCATTTGTCCGTTTTTGTGTCATTCACATTTTTCTTCCTCCCATTCATTCCAGCATGCATTAAGGAGCATGCCTGAGCCCATTTCAGCCAATTGCTGACTTCGCTATGAGTGACGGCATGCTGCCCTTTCAGAAGGAACACATCCACACACAAAGTGAACTCAACAGGTCTCAAAGGCCAGAACTAATGGCTTTGCAAAGGCCTGTTTATCTCGGACTCCAGAAAAGATGACATCGCTGCACAAGATAAGTAAACGTGACTCTTGTCTTTGTAAGAAGAAACCCGGAAGGCGTCATAAAGCAATTTAAATTCCTCTGGACCGTCACCGTCGGACATGGGTGTGGATGAGGGGCGCGAAGAAGGTGACATCTGGGAATGGATGCTCAAGCCATCATACAGAACACCAACAGGAGCCAGAGGAGGAGCGTGTGTGTCATTCAATGGACAAGTATACAGGGGTAGGAAAGAGATCAAGTCAGAGGGCGGTAAAGAGCAAAGACGCAATGAAATGTGCACACAAAAGTGGAGATTACACAAGAGTTACTGCAACAACAAAAAACAAAAAAAGTCCGAGGCCCAGAAATGCGGCAATGAAATGTGCACACAAAAGTGGTGATTACACGGGAGTCACTGGAATACAAAAATAAATTAAACAAGTCTGAGGCCTATAGAAGTGAAATGAAAGTGCACACAAAAGTTGGGATTACACGGTATTCACTGCCACACTTTTTTTTTTAAGTACGAGGCACAGAAAAGCAGCAATGTAATGTGCACACAAACGTGGGGATAACACGGAAGTCACTGCAACAAAAAGAAGAAGAAGAAGTACAAGGCCCAGAAAAGCGAAAACGGAAGTGCACACAAAAGTGGAGCTTAGATGGGAGTCACCACAACAAAGACATAAATAAACAAGACAAGCCCGGCGGAGCGTGGCGCGCGCGCTTGGCGGGGGCGGGGGAGCGGACCCTTTGAAGTGCGATGCCAAACGGATTGCATGGCGGCACGATGCGCGTGATTGTGCGCGTGCTGGCCATGCAATCCGCTTTTCGGAGCACTTTTGGGAGCCCCTTACAATAGTCTCGCTTTGCGATCGCTTACGCGATAGCAAGGCGAGACCTAATCATGTGTGTTACATGCAAGTACTTAAAAACTGGTTTAAGAATGTACAAGAGACAATAGAAAGAGAGATTACAAGTTCATGAACAAGGACTGGGTGAGCGCCGGTCATTAATGTGCAAAAGAGCTGTGGCTGTGTAAACAGGGCCCGATTCACAGAACTAACTTAAGACAAAATCCTAAACTTACTACCATTTTGGTATTCACAGAAGGCACTTACTCATTTTGGTATTCTCAGAAGGCACTTACTCATTTCGGTATTCACAGAAGTTAGGAGTCCTAACTTTAGGACTCCTAAATGCCTTCTGTGAATACCAAAAGTCTTAAAGTTAGGATTTTTCTCAGTTTAGGAGTAGTAAAGTTAGGACTACTAACTTTACTACTCCTAAACTGAGAAAAATCCTAACTTTAAAACTTTCGGTATTCACAGAAGATATTTAGGAGTCCTAAAGTTAGGAGTCCTAACTTTACCACTTTTTTCAACAGCCTCATTTGACAAACGTTTATACATAAAAATACATACATGGAGAGTCTCTGGGTTAGCCCTCTTCAACCATTGATCCCCCCCACAGCCGGTCGCTCATCTCCACTGCTCTGCCTACCTGTCGCTGCCTGGCACCTGCCCACCCTGCAACCACCGCCTGACGCCACTTACCTGGTTTCACGCCGCCACCGCCGCCTCCTGCCTGCTGCCTGCTGCCTCTCAGGTTCCGCCTGTCGCTTCCTGCCGCTGCTGCCCCTCCTCGCCCGCTGACCGCCGACGCTGCCCCGGTCACTTCTGCTCCGTTTTTCCCGCCGTTTCCGCCGCCGCTGACCCGCTCTCCTCCTTCCTGCTCCCGCCTCCGCCTGCAGTCCCGCCTCCCCTCACTGCCCATTGGCCAACCCGCTCCCGCCTCCCAGCTGACCCTCCCTCCCGGCTCCTTATTTATGACGCCCCCTCAGCGACCGCGCAGCGGACGCGCGCAGCGGGAGCGCCGATTGTGCGCCGAAGGTGCGCCAAAGGTAAGCCCGTCTGCGCCCGTCCGCGCCTGGACCACGCCCAGCGCCAGACCCCCTGGCCCCCGCGCCCGCCAGCCCCCCCGCAGGACCTACGACTTCGCCACGCTCATCGAACTCAAAACCGCCCGAGCCCCCGGATGCTACCGAGCGACCCCGCGACGCACCCATGGACCCTTCGTCTGCCGATCCTGCAACTTCTCCTGCCTCCAAACAGGCACCACGCCCACCAAGACGGACAACAGCAACCACCTCAAGTGCATCCTGATCAACACCCGCTCCGTGCACAGACACGCCGTGGAACTGTGGAACCTCCTCGACACCGCATCTCCAGACGTCGCCTTCCTCACGGAAACCTGGATGAACGACTCCTCAGCCCCCGACATCGCCATAGCCATCCCGGACGGCTACAAGATCATCAGGAGGGATCGCAACAACCAGACCGGAGGGGGCATCGCCATCGCTCACAAAAGCACCATTCGCATCTCGACGGACTCCACCGACGCATTCAACACCGCCGAATACCTGCACTTCCAGATCCACACCGACCCCAAGACTACCCTCAGAGGCACCCTCATCTACAGACCCCCGGGACCACGCGCACAGTTCTGCGAAGACATCACGGACTTCATCAGCCCTCACACCCTCCCCTCCGCCGACTACATCCTCCTCGGGGACCTCAACTTCCACCTGGAGAACAACAACGACCGCAACACGACCACCCTGCTGGACAACCTCGCCAACCTCGGACTCCAGCAACTGGTCCACACCCCCACCCACTACGCCGGCCACACGCTCGACCCCCTCTTCTCATCCAGCAAGCACGTCACCTTCAGCCACTGCACCGGACTCCACTGGACTGACCACAGCTGCGTCCACTTCATCTTCAAGAAGAACACGGTCCACCACCACCCGAAGCAGGTTCCCCACAGAAACTGGAGCAAGATCACCGTCGACCAGCTCACCACCTCCCTCAGCCAGAACCCACCGGTCAGGACAACGGACCCTAACACAGCAGCCCTCGACCTCACGCAATGGCTGACCTCCTGTGCCAACGACCTCGCCCCACTGAAGAACCCACTCACCAGGCCCAGAAGCAAGAAGGCCCCCTGGTTCACCGACGAACTCAAGGACTCCAAGAAGGCCTGCCGCACCCTCGAGAAGGCCTGGCTCCTCGACAAGACCACCGACAACATGACCGCCCTCAAACTCGCCACCCGCAGACATCACCAGCTCATCCGCACCACCAAGAAGAAATCTTTGAAGGAACGACTGGACAAGAACGCCCATGACAGCAAGGAGCTCTTCAACATCGTCAAGGAGTTCTCCAACCCCAGCACCGGCAACAACGACATCACTCCCTTGCAGGACCTCTGCGACTCCCTCGCCTCGTACTTCCACCGCAAGATCGCCGACATCCACAACAGTTTTGGTGCTCCACCCCCGCACCCATCGACCGAACCTACGCACCCCGCCGCTATCCTCCAGACATGGACCAAAGTGACCCCCGAAGACACGACACGCATGATGAACACCATCCACTCCGGATCTCCGACCGACCCATGCCCCCACCATGTCTTCAACAAGGCCGCCTCTACCATCGCACCCCACCTCCGAGACATCATCAACGCCTCCTTCGACACAGCCACCTTCCCGGAGAGCTGGAAGCACGCCGAGCTCAGCGCACTACTGAAGAAACCAACAGCGGACCCGACCGACCTCAAGAACTTCCGCCCAATCTCGCTCCTTCCATTCCCTGCCAAAGTCATCAAGAAGGTCGTCAACAAGCAGCTGGCCGCCTTCCTCGAGACGAACGGATCCCTCGACCCATCGCAATCCGGATTCAGAGCCAACCACAGCACCGAGACCGCCCTCTCTCAATTCAATTATTTATTATGTTTTGGCACTCCGAAGAGGGCCACATAAACAAAATGCAAAAAATACATTTACATATTCCATCATAAAAAAGAAAAGAAAACAATTACAACACTCTCCATTAAAAAGGACATACTACGACACAGTCCTCCTTATTTCATCAATAAATATCTAAAAAACCTTTAAAAAAGTTAAAAATATTGAAGCAAAACATTTCATTGGGAGGAGTATATAAAGCCTTTAAAAAAGAATTCGCATCAAGAATTCCCAATTGTAAACAAATTGATCGTAGCCACTTTAAACGCAATGAACGCAATGCAGGACAAATAAACAATACATGAGTACAATCCTGTGCAGACATATTACAAAAATTACATAAGGGGGAAGACCCATACCATTTAGCCAAGAGAGAATTAAGCGGCAATAGATCTTGCCTCAAGAGAAACCAAAATCTCCGAATGCCGTGTGGTAAATTCCAAAATACGTAAGGTTGAACAAGCTTCCTTGAATATGTATTCAACAGAAGGACGCTTCGCTTCTTAGCTGTCATGGATTCTTTGTCCAGCATGAAGCAAAGAGTCCAGGAAGCCTGTTTCAAAAGAGATTTTAGTTGGGAAGAAGAAATAGTAAAGATAGAACTCTCATCTAATTCAAGTAGTGCCACAGCCTTTCTGAATTTCCTAACGATTTGAGAGTGTTCTTTAAAACTTCCCAATAGTTCTCTCTTGAGAAGGGATCTCAGCGTCCCCATTTCTCCTCTAGCCAGGCTGGCAACCCAACGTACTAAAGCAGACAGGCCCTGTACCCAACTGCTACGTAGACCAAATTCAAGTCTAAGAGCAGCTGTAGAGCAAGCAGAATTCAGAGTGGTTAAAGACCTTAATAATTTTCCTTCAATCATATGTAGAAAGCCCCAGTGTTTTAAGTCAACCAATTCTATTCCATATAGGAGGGTTGAAGGAATTTTTGCCTTATAAACCTCGAGTAAAAAAGCAAAGTGTCTTCTCCCTGTGGCGGAATAAAGAGCACTCAAGCTTTTGCCTTGAGACAGGGCTTTACGAGAGTTGTTATCAATGTGCTGCCTCTCGCTCAGGTTTGCAGAAATTATTCTTCCTAAAAAGGTATATGATTTAACCACTTCCAATTTCTGACCACCTACTGACCAGCCATAATTCTCAGATTTAGATTTTTTCCTCCCTGTAATGCACATAATTTTACTTTTTGTGGCATTTATCCTCAAGAAGTGGGACTCAGCAAAATCATGTAAAGCCTGCAGACGATTAGCTAAACCTTTAGGAGTTAGATCTAGGATTAAAATATCGTCAGCATATAGAAGGCAGGCTATAGGATAACCCCCCACTACCGGGGCTATGCCAACACAAGATGCAAGCGAGGTTGGAAGATCAGCAATATACAAGGAGAACAAAAGGGGAGCCAGAAGACAACCTTGTTTTAAACCATTAGTGGAGGGAATAGCCCGCGAGAGGCCCCTTTCTCCACCCTGTAACACTCGACACCAAGTGTCCGAATGTAGAGATCGTACTAGGTCTAGTAGAAGAGAGGGCATACCTAATATAGCTAGCTTTCTCCACAGCAGAGGACGATCCACTTTGTCAAATGCTGTGGAGAAATCAATAAAAGCCGTATAGACTCCTCCGCCCCGAACTCTTACATATTTATCCAGAATAACCTGCAGGGCTGTAAGGTTATCCAAAGTACTATGCCCTTTGCGGAAACCCGTTTGTTCAAGGGGTAAAATCTGGTTCGCCTTGACCCAGTCAGTAATTAGTGCTAGAAGGCATTTGGAAAAAACTTTTCCAATAGCATCAAGAAGGGCTATCTGACGATAGTTCATTGGGTTATTCCTATCGCCCTTCTTGAACAGGGGAACCAAAATGCTCCCCTTCCAAGAGGATGGCACAATCTTACTGGAAAAGCAAGCTCTAAATAAAGGAAAAAGAATCTTACTCCATAAAACAGGGTCTAGCTTTAGTATCGAAATGGGAAGTTCATCGGGCCCCATAGCTCCAGAGGAACGCATATCCTTAATGGCCATTTCAATGGTTTTCTCTGAAGGAGCTTCAATAGGAAGCTCAGCATCTCTAGGAGCTCCTAAGGAGCACTCACATTCAAATGCTACACCATTCCCAGCATAAAGGGCGGAGATAAATGACACCCATAACGATTCAGCAATAGGAATAGGATGAGGGCTAACTCTAACTCCACAACCCTCTCCAATGAGAGACCAAAATTTTCTAACATTGCCATGAACAACCGCCTCCCGTAAACTTATCCAAAGAGAATCCTCTTTTTCCTTTTTAAGTTTCTTCTTGATGCGACTTCTCCTTCTTTTTAACAAATATATTTTGTTTTTTAATTCAGCAGATCTGCACAGAAATTGTTCCCGCACTAACCTGTTTATTGCCTTATTTAAAGGGATCAAAGAACTGGGGACGAAGCTCCGAGACCGCCCTCATCGCAGCCACCGACGACATCCGAGCCCTGCTCGACAAAGGTGAAACAGCGGCACTCATCCTCCTTGACCTCTCCGCAGCATTTGACACTGTCTGCCACCGCACCCTAGTCCAACGCCTCAACGACACCGGCATCCAGGGGAATGCTCTGGAATGGATCATCTCATACCTCTCCGGCAGAACACAGAGAGTACGCCTCCCTCCGTACCGCTCTGAGGCCACCGAAGTCATCTGCGGCATCCCGCAAGGATCGTCGCTCAGCCCTACTCTCTTCAACATCTACATGAAACCCCTCGCTGCCATCGCACGCCAACACAACCTCAACATCATTTCCTACGCCGATGACACCCAGCTGATTCTCTCCCTCACCAGAGACCCCGACACCGCCAAAGCCGACCTACACGAAGGGATGAAAGATGTCGCCGAATGGATGAACATCAGCCGCCAGAAGTTGAACACGGACAAGACAGAAGTCCTCATCCTGGGACCGTCGCCCTCCGCATGGGACAACTCCTGGTGGCCCCCGGCCCTGGGCACCGCACCCAAGCCAACGGACCACGCACGCAACTTAGGCGTCATCCTGGACTCCTCCCTATCGATGACCAGACAAGTCAACGCCATCTCCTCATCTTGCTTCCACAACCTCCGCATGCTCCGCAAGATCTTCCGATGGATCCCGACCGAGACCAGGAAGACTGTCACCCAGGCCCTCGTCACCAGCAGACTAGACTACGGAAACACCCTCTACGCCGGTACAACAGCCAAGCATCAGAAAAGACTTCAGCGTATCCAGAACGCCTCCGCCCGTCTCATCCTGGACGCCCCCCGACGCAGCCACATCTCGAGCCACCTGAGAGACCTGCACTGGCTCCCTGTCAACAAGAGGATCACGTTCAGACTCCTCACCCACGCACACAAATCCCTCCACGACCTGGGCCCAAGGTACCTCAACGACCGCCTGACCTTCTACACGCCCACCCGACAGCTACGATCCGCGAACCTCGCCCTCGCCGTCGTCCCTCGCATCCAGAGAGCCACCGCCGGAGGAAGATCCTTCTCCTACCTGGCGGCTAAGACATGGAACTCCCTGCCCGTCCACCTGCGGCTGACCCAGGACCACCTCGCCTTCAGGAAACAGCTCAAGACCTGGCTGTTCGAGCAGTAGCAGACCCCCTCCCCCAAGCGCCTTGAGACCCTTCCGGGTGAGTAGTGCGCGATATAAATTCCATGATTGATTGATTGATTGATCTGTTCAACTATCATTATTGGTGTTGTGGTTCTGTCCACCGCAGCATTTAGCGGGGGTTATTAGGGCAAACCTACTTAACTCATTGGCTCTCTTGCACTCTGAATGGTAGCACAAAGTCCACTGCAGTGCCAGGACTGGTGGGCAAATACCTTATTTTTTTTACTTTACTAATGCTTTTTACTTTCGTTTTTTACACACGTTTCTATTTTTAGTCATCGTTGTGTTTTCTAAAGCATGTTTTCACTTTACACCAACTTCACTTTCTTCCCGGCGATAAAATTATACTTTCCTGTCGTACATAAAAACTAAAATGGGTTTCTACATGGGTCTAAGTACACCTGCCTGCTAGGAAGCACTCATACTGCTCTGTTGAAGATATACTTGATGGCATTTTTTTCTTTATTTAAAATTCTTAGTGGACGCATTGGGCGCTGGCATATTTTAATATTTAAATTTTTGATGCTGTGCCATGCGTGAAATAATAAAAATAAAAACATAAATATGGTGTACCAAAATGTTCCTAAAGGCTATCCTCTATGGCTGGCGCCAGTCATGTAATTGCTTGCCGGCATTTTGTATGTGCTGTAAAATCTGATTCGCAAAGAGTAAAATTTATTTATGTCGACATATAGAATAGGGTTAGAATTAGGTGGTTTATATATGGATTACTATTTTGTCGTTTACAGTTGTTTTCTTCAAAATCCTGAAACTCCTCCCTGTCATCTCTTGGATACAGAAATCTCTGATGTTTATTGGGGTGGTTACAACGAGTGCTGGAGTCCTTTGGTTATTTAAAAGTGTGAGTGGGGTGTCAACGGGCAAGTGAAACGTGCTTGAATCTGACGGAGGACTATGTTTTGGTAACTTGTCATAGGATATTCGGAAGTTTATGCTCCTCGCTCATCACTGACTCACTGTGATGATCTTGGATATCCACAATTATGCCCATGTCTGCACTGCTGGTGGAAACCTATGACCAGCTTCCAGGTTTCCACTGGATATTATGTTGTTCACCGCACTGATGATGCTCTTTTCAGTCTGGTTCACTTCCCCTTCTTCTTTTCCTGCATATTGAATAAGTACATCTTGGAGGAAGCTCAATCTTTGTGATCACACCTTAGTTGTGGAACAATCTGTTTCTTCTGCCTTAGCAGAAGGCCAACCATGATAGGTTCCTCATGGCCCCAAAGTCCAGTTTATTCAGCTAATGAGGTTCTATGAAGTCCTGCAGCACTTATCCATAACTTTATCAGCCACAGGGCAAATCTGACCGTGGGTGGACAAGTTTGTGCTCTACAATTATCACTCCCTCCCTGGATTGCCCTCTTGCTCGTTCACTCACTCACTCACATCTTACTCCCATATTACTAAAACCACACTCTTCTGCCCGCCTCCCACACAGTTTGGTCTCTCCCTTTGAGGTTGTTCCTGGTTAAACCTATAAGCATTGCAGGCTCATCGCCCCCTCAATCTCTCTGTCAGCTTGTCACCATCCCAGTCTACAGACTGTCCCCTCTCTGATTGCACCAACCAGAGACGTCTAGGATTACACTCAGTCTGTTTCCCACAGCCTTCCTCGCTCCCACTATGCCTCCTTCTACCCTACCTCTTGTAACTCATCATATGTATGTCGTCTTTTGCTCAGCATACCCAGCCGCGGCCCGTGGTGGGAGTTCCGTGGGGCAGAAAGGCGGGGCGGGGCGGGTGAGGGGCAGGGTGGGGGGTACTAAACACCGGAATATGGATAATTGGAGGTAAGTAAACAATCAAATAAATAAAACAAATTTTGTAGCACGCGAACGAAATTAGTTTGATTTATTTAATTGTTTACTTACCTCCAATTATCCATATTCCTGTGTTTAGTACCCCCCGCCCCGCCTTTCTGCTCCATGGAACTCCCTCCACGGGCAACGGCTGAGCATACCCCTCCAGTTTTCTCCCTTTTTATGGTCGAGCATTGGAGACCTCTTGTATACACTTTAGTATATACATTATTATTTATATACTTATATGTGTATGTACTTTGTGGGCTCTGGAGATCAGCCCTAGGACTTGTCTTCTTCCGTTTAGGGACTATTTCTCTGTTCAACTGCCTCTATTTAACTGTCTTGATAGAAAATGACCAGCAGAGGTCAGTAAAATACCAGAATTGCTTTCTGCTGAAGGACTTTTTTATTTTTCTGGCAACTGCCTCTATTTAACTTTCTTAATAGAAAACGACCAGCAGAGGTCAGTAAAATTCCAGAATCACTTTAGCATTCTCTAGATCCCAGTCCATAGAAATTGTCTTCCACGAGCACCCGTAGACAATATTTTTTTCAAATCTTGTATTTTCAGTGATATGACCACTGAAGGCCCTGATTTTATATTAAAAACAGAGCTTTGGACTATACTATTTCCAGCTGAAAGGCAATATTTCTCTCCATGTGTTCCCATACCTGGTGTGTCACGCAGTTTGGTGCTTACTTTCCCTCCATGTTAATGAATAGTAGATGTTTCAGCACCCAGGCTAACGTGCTTAATAACTAAATACATATAAGGTCCCAAAGGCGAGACCGATCGCATTGCAAATGCTTGTTCTCTTTTTACCTTTCGTGTTGCCTCTCTTCCCGTCCCATTTCACATGTTTCTGCAGAGTCTTCCTTTACTCTGTGCCCGGATCCCAATTGTATTCAATAGGTTGGCCTTTTCAGTCAGCTGTGCGCATGCCCAGTTTTTAGGGTAGTTTGCTTTTTGTTCCATTCTGGGATGAACCAGTGTTGAGTAATATCTGGAATCTCCTTGAGATCGTGTAACTCCATTGCGCCCAAGAATAAACTCGGTCCTGGCAGCGCCAGACAGAAGCAGCAGATGTCTTCTCGGGCTAAGCTAGGGGATACATGATTCACCGAGACACCAAACTCAGCTCAAATACCCAATGTCTCTCTAATACTGCAGCCATTGCTGCGCAGTTGCAAGTACTACAAAGAATGAGGCATGAAATAAAAGAAAATTAAATGCATGAAGGGAGACAGAGTGAAAGGATATAGAATATTTTCAAGGAAATGGAAATAAAAAAAATTCAACATTTGCGAAAATAATTTTTTATTCTATTAAGGACACAGAGGCGATGATTATGCTTATCTCTCTCTACTAGCTCCAAACAGCAGCCAATCAAAACAGTAGAAAAAACTTATAATAAGCTACAAATCCCAAGAACTTCTCAAATCATGCCTCCCTACCACAGTCCAGCAATCGTGACATTCCTAAGCCCCTTAAAACTGAGAGACAACATCTTGAATGCCTCTTTCTTTGTGAATGAACTAAAAATTCAACAGTAAAATGTCTGACGAATTATAAGTCCAAAATCAAACAGTAACAACAGGAACTGCGGAGCCATCTCAAAGGTTAATCCTGTTCAAATCATGTGATAGCATGGACCAGTCATCCACCATGGAGCCACTCCTGATCTCACTCTTATGTTATTTTAGCTCCTGAAATCAGACAACATGCAACGAAAATAGTTCAAACAACAAAAGGGCGGGTCAATGCATAAAACATTTACATGCTGCAGACCAAAAACAACATGAATAGACTAACATCACATAGAAAAGCAAGCCTTTACTTACACATCATTGCACCAGGGGCAGCTCCTCCGTGTGGGTGGAGGAGCGTTGTCTCACTGCAGTGCAAGGAGCAGAAACATAAAATGGTATTTTAAATACCATTTTATGTTTCTGCTTCTCACACTGTGTGAGAGGCTGGCCTGATATATGCTGGCCACTATTTAAAATGGGCACCCTGCCCCAGTCCAGACAACCCTTATGGGGATTTAAGAGGTCTCAGACAACCTTAGAAAGCTATCCAAGTGGTAGTTGTGGAGATCAGCCTTCAGGCTAAGTTTTGAAGGAGTGTAAAGCAGCTTGTTTTACCAGAATGCAATCTTATAGGGTAGATTAAATGAAAGGAGAACCACACAGTAGGTATAACAATATGTATTTATTTATATAACACTATCTAGTGCTTTTCAGTATCTCCTACACGGCGATAGACACAAAGCACACAATAGAAAATAGCGCTAATACACAGTGGGCCACAGTGGGGGACCAAACCATATACTAAGAAAGTGGTATAAGAACCATGACTCGAGTCAGGACGATGTTGAGAGGACGTAGAATCACTGGGCTCCCAAGGAACCACCCAAGGTGAGTAGATAGGGCCCCTAACAAGACTACAGAAGAGGGACCCTGAGTAAGTTAAGTAGGTGAGGAAGTAATCAGGGAAATAAAGTGATCAACAAAACAGGCTAAACTTCCTACACGCATATACTTCAATAGTGGGCAGTATGTCCATACAATCGATCAGACCCACAGACCAAAAGTGTTCAAAAAATAATTATTTAATTTATTAAATCATTTTCATTTTCATAATGTTTATAGCAATTTTTCTCATCTTTTAAAAAAAAATACAAAATATCATACGAAATGGGTGACAGTGATGAAAACAGATACATCCTAACCAGCACAAAACGTAAAAACAAAAATAAATAACAATAACAAAACATGAAAGAATCTAAGATCTGAGAATAAAAAACCAACAATAGCTGTGTTACAAAACAGTGAGCAACAAATCAAAATACATTACACAATAGCTAAAAAATACACAAAAGACAAGCGCCGACGCGCGTTTCGGAGATCTTATGAAAACTCAACATCTCCTTCTTCAGGGCGCACACAAAATGAGTCGTTTAGTTGAAAGCAAATTTTTAAATCTTCATTTCCAACATCATTTCATTATAGTGCCGGACTTTATTCAACATTTATAAAACTGTTGGTCTGTGGGCAAAAGAGAATTTGCAATAAATATCTAGGCTTTACATAAGGCTGCAACTGGAAAAGGGAAGAAGGAGAGTAGCTACTCTAGGAATTACCAACAAAGTAAGAGCCCACACCAAGTGAGTTTGAATAATCATATTCAAAACCAAAAAAAGTGTTTTTGAACGAAATAAGAAAACCCAAGAAGTGAGAAAAAAATATTGAAAGAAATATAGATATCAGTAGCACCAGTCACCACACCCTCGTAAAGAGAAATGTATAAAAACCTACTTGAAAAAATAGATGGATACCCTGCTAGGGGTGGAGCCAGACCGGTTTTATCACTTCAAAGAGAAGAAAAGAATGGAAACAACATCAAGACAGTCCGCATCGTAAGACATGTACAGAGTTACTGAATGAGTTAAAGGATTTACAAATCTATGAGGTTCTAAATAGTTCCTCACATCCAAAATATTTGAAAACAACCAAGCTAAGTATACAGCAAAGTAAAAGCTACAAAAATAAAAAGAAGAGCTGAAAGTAAGTAAATCTCCAATACATGAAGTAGCCCACAAATGAGTCCAATAGGCAATATGATCAACTGAGATAAAAAGCCAGACCAAAAGTCAAGCAATAACAGTGACATATATTACCAGAAAGAAAGAAATAATTACATCGTTCCATACATGGCCAAAAAGAGTAGATAGGGCTCCCACAGAGGACGGGTGCAGTGTGGGAACACGACCGCCTGCTCTGTACAACTCTATGTGAAAGTCGTGGTTGATGTTTTAAAGATTAAGGACCCTTCCCAGAACTATGAAGAAGACCTATTGAAGACAGAAAGGTTAGAGAGCCACCCCACCTGTGGGTACCGAGGTATCCAAGTTACCTAACCCAGGGAAGCCGGGTGCATAGGTGTGAAGTGGCACCCGAAACCGCTGTCAAACCCAGTGGAGGACTTCGAAGAAGAGCTGCTGCTGGAAGGGAGAAGAATGTCAGTTGGAATCCAAATGTGAATTCTAGTCAAAGAGTACCGGAAAGCAGAGGGGACAGAGTCTGTGTCACTTCAGAGTGACCAGGGGCTTGAGAGACGAATGCCCACCGATGTCAGGTGCTTCAGGATAGTTGACGGGGACCTTGACTGTGCAGCTGCTGGGACCAGGCGATGTCGAGGATGACCAGGAGCCAGATACGGGCTGTCTCAAAAAGAATGTTGAGTGCTGAGTTGTCGGTGTTCGGGGGGAGCACCAACAAGCCTTGGCAACGACAACTCACTCCAAAGGCCAAAGAAGTGTATGGTTTAGACCAGCAAGGTCCAAGAGACTCACGACACACAGGGGAGTCAGGGCAAGCCTGGAGCAACCAGGTGAGTACAAGAAAAGCAAAGTTGACCCTCAAATGGACCCACAGGCCGGAGGAACAGGAGTCGCAAGAGGACCTCAAACAGCTTCACAAAACAACAGGTCACGGAGCCCACGGTGCAAGGTGGTTGTAGATCTTTGTAAAAAGTGGTGCCAGAGGTTGGGGCTACTCGGAGCCTAATGCAGTTGTTCGGAAATTGCCAACAAGCACATGCACTTGCAAAAGTATGCAGTGCACAGGGGTTAAGGTATTGCAGCCCCCACAAGGGATTCTGGTGAGAGGGCAGCTCAGACCTCAAGAGGCATAGAAATCTACCTCTTGTGTTGCTGGACCCTTCAGAGTCCACAGGAGATTGGGATCAGCAGACCAGTCAGCAGTGTTGCGGTGCCTGCGAATGCAGGGGAGTGACTTCTTCACTCCAAGGGAGATTATCTTCAGTTGTCTTGATGCTCCACAGGGCCCACACAGATCCTGTATCGTGCACAGGCACAAACAATGCAGCAGACTGAGAGGAAGATGGAGTAAGGCACAAATGAAGTCCAGCAAAGTCCAAAGTGCCCAGACGGTCGAAGTGCAGTTGTTTCTGGTTAGAATATTGTCCTCGATGAATCTGAGGTATTACAGGCAGGTAAGCCCATAAGTGCCCACAGGAGAGGGTTGGAACGGTCCAGGGTACCCTCCCTGGGGAGGGTCTGGACAGGGGGGAGGTTACTCCCATGTCTTTTGTCCAGTTTAGCACCAGAGCGGGAGCCAACGGCACCCAGGACTGGTTTAAACTGCACTATGTACAGGGACACCAAATGTGCCCCTCTTGCAGACTTTCAGTCACTGGCAAGTGCACCCACCTAGTCCTAATATACTAAATCCTGTCTGGGAGGTGGTCACACCTCCCTGTGACAGGATGCTTATTGTTCTGCCTTCCCCTGCTCGAGCTTCGCTCAGCAGCAGGAGGGCATAAATGTGTCTCTAGTTGGCAGCAACCATTTCGTGCTGTCCGGAGTTTGAAGGCTGGTACCGGGAACACCAGGCATTATCTGTTAAAAGCTCTGGAAACACCTTAAGGGCAATCGGGTAGTCGATAATCATCTCCAGAATAACAGGAAACTAACATTGGGTTTTCTAGCTGTGAGTGATCAACACCACAGCTGCTCGTTGGTGTCTGACTTGGGCCACAACTTTGGAGATCATTGGAAATGGGGGAAATTAATAATACTGAAAAAATGCATCCATGGCAAGTGCTTCTGGGTCTGGTCTTCAACTGTGAAAACCCTTCAACTGATAGATCACCCAGGATGCAAACAGATCCACCTTGCACGTACCCAGGGCACAATTAATCCCCTGAAAGACTCAGGAATGAAGCTCCCAGTTGCTGGGATTTGCCATAAACCTGGAGTTCCAGTCCACCGCAACATTGTCCAGTCTGGGCAGGTATTCCACTACCACTGTGATCCTTTGGCAAAGGCAGAAGTGCTAGAAGTCTTTGCTGATGTCCGCAAACAGCCAGTCTGTTTATATAGCATACTACCAACACATCCATTCAAAGGAGAATGCAACAATTGGACTTTGTGAATAAACCTGCCAAAAGCTCTAAGCAGTTGATGTGAAGACCGAGTTCCTCTAGCGACCAACGACCTCTAGTGGAGAACTCTCCACACCTGGCTACCCAACCCCATTTGCTGGCACTGGACTCTATGACCACATCTGGAACGGCTCAAAAAATGGCTCTGCCATTCCAGGGCTCCACGTGTTGTAGCCACTACATTACCTCCACTCTCGCGTCCTGGGATAGCAGAATCTGAGAGTTGTATGTCAATCAGTGTCTATGTTGAATTTTCAAGTTTTGAAGGGCCCTGTAGTGCAGAGGGCCCAGAAAAAAACACTTGGATAGAGGAACCAGGACGCCCACCAGTTGACAACTGATCTCAACGAAAGAGGCTGCTTGCCCATTACAGATCTCAACTCCCTCTTTTTTGATTTCATCTTCGAAGCAGAGAATAGTAACTGTGTCATGACAGAATCCACCTGGAACCCCAGAAATTCTATCTGTTAGCAGGGGCTCACAACTGACCTCTTCAGGTTCAAAATGAAGCCCAGGTCTTGCAGTAAGTTGATCATCCATGAAAGTTGAAGAAGCAGGACAGTTTGAGATTAGGTTATAATTATCATGTTGTTGAGATATACTATCAATCATATGCCCTTCTCCCTCAATGTCTCGACCTCTAGTTTCATTAGATTGTTAAAGGCCCAAGGAGTTGAGGATAACCCAGAGGGCAGGGTTAGGTATTCGAACTACTGAGATATCCATTGGAACTGTAGAAACCACCTGTGGGGCACAAAAATGGGGATCATGAGATAGGCAGCTTTGAGGTCCAACTGGTCCATCCAGTTCCCTTTCTATAGTAGGTCTCGGAGTGAAGTGGTGATAGAACACCCCATCAAATGTAATGTTACTGATTGAGCCCAAGTTGGTGACCCCGCCTTTCTTCTGAACAAGAAAGATAGTGCTGCAGAAACCCCTGGGAGAGGGCTGGAAGGAGCAATGGCCTGCTTCAGAAGAAGGTCTTGGATTTCGGTGTATAAAACCCACCCCTTTTAGTTGGAATGAAGTTGAGAAGGAATAGAAGATTGAACAGGATTCTATGTAAACTCTATTTTGTAAACCTGAACAGTGTAGAGAACCCAGGCATTGGTGGAAACCTTGGCCCAATCGTATGCAAAGTGGCAAAGTCTGCCCTAGAAGGAAACATAAGGAAAGGTAATTGGAGTTACCTGAGAATTTTGTATTGAAGGAGACTTTATTTCCACAGAGAGCTCCCCTGTTGAAACGTCCCCTGAAGCCTCTTGATATGGAGGACAAACACTGTCTTGCCATCCTCTGCAATGGCGAAATCCAAATGCCCTCTGAAGACCTTGTGAAAAGGAGCATCAGGCCAAGCGTCCTAGAATGGCTTGTCCATAAAGGGCCTGTAACACTTTAAGGAAGGTCTGCCCCTTGTCAAAAGCTGTAAACATGTTTATAAATTTCCCAATGTCTTTTAATAAATGGTCCCAGCAGTGTTCTTCAGCCAAAGGGCTAGCTTCAGATGTATCCATGTCGAGAAGTTTGGGATCAATTCTCACAACTATGGACTTATGGCACTCAGAAGAGAGAGCACAGTTAACATTGCCAAGGAGGCAAACTGCCCATTAAGCCCACCCGGCAAGGACTTCTGGGTCTACCCCTTTAACAGTCTCTTAAGCCTCGAAGGCTAACTCCAGTATTTTTGTCAGGGGCCCCAAGACGTCCAAAAGTTTGTCCTGATGGGCTCGTAAGGCACAATCAATGCCTTTTTTGGGGTCAGGAGCATATTTCTTTAGAAAGGTCAGCATACTAGGCTCTATGTCTGGGGTCTCAGCAGTCTTATTCACGAGGTCAGCTATGGGCCACTCAGCTCTGAGGCGACTGCACACCTCATTTTAAAAACTTTTGCAAAGATTAATCTGTGTGTATTTGGCCTCCACATGGTCTGGAGCCCAATACTTGGATCTCAGATGGACGATATTGTCCAGCTCATCCTCCAAGGGGCTGGTCAGAAGAGAAGACAGGGAGCCACTTGGAAGGCAGTTCACAGCCCTCTTACACTTGCAGCCTGAAGGTTTGCTAAGGTTGGAGAGGATGGAAGAAAGAGGATTGGAATCTGAATCAGGGTGGGAGGCATCCTGTTTTGGGTCCTGAGATACACACCAGACACTATGTATGTTCTCTTAATATTTTGTTTGACAATTTTGTTAGAGTCTTAGCATGTGGCCAGTCCACCAACTTAGATTTGGCTTTATATGATTGGCATGAACCTGGGGCACAGTCAGAGTGGAGGGGAGACTTTCTTCTGGCACTCACTCAGTTGATCTAGGTGCTCTGTTATAGGCTGCAGGGCGACAGTCAGTGCTTTTCTCAGGGAATGCTACACAGAATAATCAATAACCTACCCAAGCCATTGTTGAGGTAGTACCCCTCCTTGTCCTCACGGCCATAGGATTCATACTCACTGGAATCAAAAGATTTGCAGTCCGACATGATGGTAAGCAGTTTGGCAGGTCTCAGACTCGAACAAAAAGGATCCAATAGTCAGTCACTTCCATAGGAGCAAGGGAAGCCGCTCACAAATGAGAGTAAATAGGTGTATACATTAGTCACCAAAGAAAATAGCTCCTTAGGGCACGCCTGTAGAAGGATTATTACAGCCCTGAAAGTATCTGCCATACAGGGCATCATGAGGGAGCAGTTCAGACAGATGTAGAATATTCCAGCCAAAGCACCACCTTTATAGAGTCAGAAAGCTGGGGAGAGAGGCAACCCCTGTCATTGCTGCCTGGGGGATGGCACTGAACCTCTACTGTAGATACAACCTTCAGAAGCCACCAAGAGTGTAAAAGAGTGCCGGCTGTAGAGAGGAAGAAAGAGGACTACATGTGCAGAGCCCAATTGGGCTACCTGCGTGTCCCTCTCTCCCAAACAGGCCACTGCGGGGAACAGTCGGCCAGCTCGACAGTAACACAGAGCATGGAGAAGATCACGCTCCACACACCGGTAGGGCGGTGGGGGGTATCCATGCAATAAACAAGCGTGGTCGCAGAGAGTAACAATGAGGTATTGGACACTACTTCCAGTCTACAAGAAGTGAACAATGGCATCAAACACAACGTCGCATGCCTGCAAAAAACATTGAGTATCAAATCTAACAAAATCTGAACAACATTAAGAAGGACATCATAATAAGCAGAGAAACACTTATATTGGCTGCAGAGCAGCAAAGAAAGAGGCAATCAAGATGGTGCCTCCCAGGTTTGGGGCCTAGGAATGTCATGATTTGTGGACTGTGGTGGAGGCGGAGTTTGAGGGGTTCTTGGGATTTGTAATTTTTACAAGTGTTTTTTACACTGTATGATTGGCTGCTGTTTGGAGCTAGTAAAGCGAGAGAAGAAGAATCTGAGCCTCTGGTCCTGACATAGAATTAAATTATACAATAAAGCAAGAGGGGAGAGAATGAAAGAGAAGGGAAACAAAAGCAGAAGTTAAAAAAGCTGGAAGGGGAAAACCCATAAAAGGGGTAGAAAAATGAAAGGATGATGGGAGGAAAAAAGGCAGTGAGAAAGCAGCAGTAGAAAATGGGGGAATAAAATATTTTGTATTTTATACAATTAACAATATAACAATATTTTTTACAATTGTGTAACTGGCACTGTAAGTGCAACAAAAGTGGTTGTTTTATGACATGCATACAATCATAAGAATGCCAACTAAAACAAGAATTGGTAAAGCCAATAGTCTTGCCTATGAGAGAGTTATTGGACTCGTCAATGTTTTTAATCATGTTGTACAGCAGAATAGATGGAGTGTAGCATGAACGAAAGTGAAAAAGCGATTTGATATGATCTTAGTTCTTTTTATATTGTTGGTGGGGTATGAGGGAAGGCATGGTACACAAGTAGCAAGAGAAGGGATGGGTGGGGGGCAACACAGACAACAGAGAAGGTGGGAATAAAAGCACTTTATTTGTTTATTTAGGGGCTGGAGGCACAGCTCTGCCAAGTACCATGCATCAGTGGTTAGACTAACACATTTTAGTGTGGTGGTCTTCATCACAGCACTAAAATACTTAGGGTCTGATTTAGATCTTGATGGAGGGGAACACTCCGTCACAAACATGATAGAGATCCCGTCCGCCATATTACGATCCCATTATACCCGATGGAGATCATAATAAGACTGAGGGGATATCCGTCATGTTTGTGACAGAGTATTCCATCCGCTGAGGTCTAAATAAGGCCAATAGTGATGCATTTATAGCACATTCAAAAATGGTGCAAATGCGAGGCACAATAAGGCACATGTAGGAGCAGGCAGGTGGAAAACTGCGAGACACGCATTGCCTGCTGGCAGTGCTGTGACACTGCCGCCAGTGAGCCTGCATTATATGATGCTGCCTGTCACAGTTGTGGTTTTTCACTCACAACAGTGAGCACAAATTGGTACCACACGGCGCAGTGCCGCCCTTGCCGTAGGCTCTGACTGCAGTGAACAATAAAGGTGGGCTTTGGGTACTTGACCACGTGACATGCCATGGCTCAATCAATCAAATATTTATAGAGTGCGGCAAATCTCCTGTGAGAGTGCCGAGGCACTGGAGCGGTTTGCTGCTGCTTGGAAGTTTGAATATTCATACATTCAGGTCTTTAGTTCTCTTCTGAATTGCTGGAGTGACAGTGCGGTCCTGAGGTGCAGGGGGTGGTTGTTCCGAGTCTTGGCTGCCAGGTGCAAGAAGGAGTATCCTCTGTTAATGGCTCGACAGATCCGTGGTGTGTCTGCAGAGGGAGGGAAGCTGATTGAAGGTATCTGGCTGGTTGGTGGAGGGTCAGGCTTTTGTTGACGTATTCTATTCCTTCGTTGTGCAGGGCTTTGTAGGCATAGATCAGCATCTTGAACTGGCATCTCCTCTGAATCAGGAGTCAGTGTAGTTACTTGAGATATGGTGTGATATGGGTCTTTCTGGGGAGGTCGAGTGTGAGTCTTGCCACTGAGTTCTGTTTTGTGGGGGTCTCTTTAGAAGGTATGCAGTGATTCTTACATAGAGCATGCTTCTGTAGTCCAGTCTACTGGTGATGAGTGCCTGCGTGATGGTCCTTCTGGTGTTCCAGTCTACTGGTGATGAGTGCCTGCGTGATGGTCCTTCTGGTGTCTACTGGGAGGTAACTGAAGATCTTGTGGAGCATCAGAAGGGTGTGGAAGCAGGCGGAGGAGACTTAATTGACTTGCTTCTCCATGGATAGCTTGCTATCTAGGATGATGCCGAGAATGTGGACATGGTCTGTTGGGGCAGGTGGTGTGCCCGGCTACATGGGTCACCATGTGACGGTCCAGGGTGAGGTGCTATTCCCAAAGAGGAGGACTTCAGTTTATTCAATGTTGGGTTCGAGACAGTTGTCCTTCATCCAGTCCACAACATTCATTATGCATCTGTGGAAGTTAGCTTTAGTTTCTCTCACATTGACACAGACTCTGATAATTACATCCTCTCTGGAGAGTCATAATCACCCCAACACAAGGAGTCAGTGCACTGCCCCCTGTCCAAGCTGAGAGTCAGTGGCGTTAACTCGAGTTCACAAAGAAGTCAGTGATTGGATGAGGATTGGCCAGTGACCTAGCTACTAGCGGGTGAAACATTGTCTTTGTTTTTGTGTTGCGTCATGCCATGCGCTGCAGCAGTCAGACAGTGAATGGTGTGAGAGCTCACCTGGGTTTACTGCAGGGACAGCATGGATGAACACGAGGCTAGGCCCCAACTTCCCTCACCCACCTCTTTCGCCCAACTTAGTCAAAGCAAACGAGCAAAGGTGGGGAACAAGGTAAACAAAAAAGGGAAGGAAGAAGGGCTAGGCGTCCGCTGCATCTTCTTAGAGAGTGTCTCCTAGAATCCTAAAAGAGAAAGCACAAGGTGAGTTCTAAATGTTCACACCAGCAAGCTAGCTAAATACCCTGCTTATTTTTTAAGGAATACCTTGAATGGAAAAAGCTATCACGCACGAAGAGACAGCTCCTAGGGACACCAGAATGCCCAGCTACCTAGAAGGACGGACAAGGGTCAATTAAGTAATAGGACTGCAGCAGTTAGCGTATAACACTAAGAAGACAAAACGAGTACTAACCTAGGTTAAAATCACCATAGGTATGGAAGGCCCCAAGTAAGACAAAAATACATTTGTACTCCTATACACAGGGAAAAACAAAAAACGAATTTCCCTTCACAGGAGGAAGTACGAGGAACAGAATAAATAAATAAATAAATAAACAGGGGTCGAAATATGTGAGCAACAAGAATGAAGAGATGGACTCTTGTATAATAACTATATCTCTTCCTCTCTTTTACAGAGACTGGAAAACACAAGAATCTCCAGACATACTGCAGAGGGATGCAAGACCATCAGATAAGTATTATTCCCAGACATAAAGTTGTTGAAATACAAAAAAGAAAACCTAAATCAAAAATATTGATGCTTTAAAACGCTATTCTGTTTCCTATCTCTGGACCAGACTGTCAAGGGTTACCATCAGTAACTCTGGGACAACATCACGGAAGGTCAGAAAGCTCCGGAAGAAGACTTAAGGACCCAGGAAGCGGAAGAGCCCTTCCGGAGACCGAAAGCAGGCAGACGACCAATACAGAGGATAAAGGTTAAGGACAACAGCAGGTAAGTGTAGTCAGAAAATGCAGCCGGCGGCGGGAGGCCAGGCGGGATCCGAACTGGAACGCGGAGCGCGTTTCCAGTGTGGATCCCGTCATTAAATACCCCTTAGGCACCACCTCCGGCCGCCGACAAGGAATGACGGGCGGGCCTCTCTGCTCCGTCTGCGAGCGTGGGTGCTGTTAAAGGCCCCGCAGCTACGGAGCCTGACAGTGCACCCCCCAAAACCCCACTCCAACAGGCTTGGGTTTGTGTGGATACCGACAATGGAACAAGCGAACTAAACAGGGTGCATGCACATTAGAAGCTGGCTTCCATGACCGCTCATTTGACCCATAGCCCTTCCAGTGAATCAGGTACTGCAACCAACGATGCACTCTACTGAAGTCCACGATATAAGCAACCTCATTCTTGGGACCCTTATCAAGCAAAACAGGGGGAGGCTGCACAGGAACAACAGTACCTGGGGTGACAGGTTTCAATAAAGACACATGAAAGACAGGATGTAAACGCAAGGAGGTAGGCAACTCAAGCTTCAGAGCCACAGGGTTCACTACTTTGGTAACAACATAGGGACCAATAAAGCGAGGCTTGAATTTGGTTGTACACTTCAGTTGAATGTTCCGAGTGGACAACCATACCCTGTCTCCTACAGCATAAACAGGTGATTGTCAACGATGCCGATCTGCTCCCTCTTTGTACTTGTTTTTTGCCTCATCTAGTGATTTCTTAGCAGAAGTATGAATGTTCTGGAGGTGAGATACCATTTCCTGAGCTGCCGGGGAAGTAGCAGGCAGTAAAGGTGAGACCATACCACAATGAGGGTGAAACCCATAGGTACAAAGAAAAGGTGAAACCCGGATAGACACATTCTCACTGTTATTATATGCAAACTCTGCAGTCCATAAGTCACAATCCTTCTCTCCCTGCAGGAGGTGACACTGCAAATATTGCTCTAGACACTGGTTGCCCTTTCTGTCTGAGCATCGGTCTGAGGATGGTGAGCCGTAGAGAGACGTACATTTATCTCCAGCATGCCATTCAGCCCTTTCCAGAAATGGGACAAGAATTGAGGGCCCCTGTCTGAGACAATTATGGAGTGTAAGCCATGAAGACGCACTATCTGTTGGAGAAACATACAAGCTAGTTCTTTGGGGAAAGGTACTTTCTTCAAGGGTATAAAATGTGACATCTTGGATAGAATATTGACCACAACAAATATGACTGTGTGCCCTTGTTTAGTAGGAGGCAGTTCCACAATAAAGTCCATAATAATAGAGTGCCATGGTGTAGGAGGTGTAGGCATAGGAGCTAAGAAACTAGCTGGTACCTGATGAGTTATTTTGCTCTGTACGCAAACATAACAATCTTGTACGTACAAACGGGCATCTTAGTTCATGGATGGCCACCAAAAATACCTTTTGAGCATGGCAAGGGTCTTCTTGTAACCAGGGTGGCCCACTAGAGCATGTGTATGACACCAATTCAGTGCTTGTGTCTGAAGAGACTGAGTAGGGAGGAGTAAACAAAGACCAAATCCTTACTTCTGACTCCGTTGTGTTTTGTTTCAATGTTCCTAACTTCCTCTGATTCATGTGTAAGGGCCACTTCTTTCATAAGAGATTCTTCTGAGAAGGTACCCCCAATACATGATCAGGATTCAAGATGAAAGTTGGTTCTTGTGCACACAGTTCGTCAGGAAGGTAATACCCAAAGCGGGATAGGGCGTCTGCCTTGCCATGTTTAGCGCCAGCCTGGTACTGGATGACATAATCAAAATCACAAAAAAATGGGCCAATCTCAACTGTCTCATAGATAAGGCCTTGGCTGCCTTCAAGAATTGCAGGTTTCTGTGATCAGTGATGATGGTTACTGTGTGCGAAGCCCCAAGCAAATACTGTCGCCTTTCCTCGAAGGCCCTTTTTATAGCCAACAATTCCCTATCTTCTACCGAGTAGTTTACTTAAGCAGGAGTTAGCTTATGGGAATAATATGCTATGGGATGTAGATATCCCTTCAGTCTGTCCCTTTGAGACAACACTCCTCCTATGGCAACTTGGGATGCGTTTGTTTCCAACAGAAACAGCTGTGAAGTGTAAGGATACGCCAGAAGAAGGGCGGTAACAAAGGCCTCTTTTAAACAGGAAAAATCCTTCTCAGCCTCAGGCGTCCAACAGAACGACATCCCTTTCTTCAAGAGTCTGGTGATGGGAGTTGTGAGTGCAGCAAATCCTTGTATGAATCGCCTATAGAAATTGGCAAAGTCCAGAAAGTTCTGCACTTCCTTCACGGAATGAGGAGATGGCCATTTAGTGATAGCAGCAACTTTTTAGGGGTCCATAGTCACCCCCTGTGCTGATAAGACAAAACCCAAGAAGGTGACCTCAGGGACGTGGAACTCACATTTGTTTAGCTTGACGTACAGGTTGTTGTCTCTGAGACGGTTTAGAACACTCTTGACATGTCTGACATGATCCTCCACAGTGGAAGAGTAGATCAGGATGTCATCGATGTACGCAATAGTGTTTAGGTCCAGGTCTCTCTTAACACGTCATTGATAAAGAATTGAAAGTCCGTAGGGGCGTTGCAAAGCCTGAAAGGCATTACCAAGTATTCATATAACCCAAACTTGGTTCGAAAAGCCTTCTTCTATTCATCTCCCGCTCTTACTCGAACCAAGTGATACGCACCCCTCAAATCCAGTTTAGTGAATATGGAGGCTGTTTCAACTTGGTCGAGCAGAGATTGTATTAGAGGCAATGGATATCGATTTTTTGTAGTCACGTTATTAAGGGCTCTATAGTTGATGCAACATTTAAAGCCCCCTTCCCGTTTGGGTATAAAAAAAAGAGGGGAGGAAGCGGCAGATCGCGAAGGGCAAATGAAGCCTTTTTGCAGCATGTCGTCCAAGTACTCCCTCAAATAGATGTTATCTTTTTCAGTTAGGGCATAGATGCCACTGCACGGAATTTTGACACCGGGTACCAGATCTATACGGCAGTCATACGACCGATGGGGTGGTCCAACACGTCTTTGAACTCGTTATAACATCCGGTAATACCGGTACCGGACAGTCGGCACTGCTAGCTACCTGTTGCGCTAATACGGAAGGCTCCAGACTATGGTTTATACAGTACTCTGATGCACAGTCTATGGTATGTTTTTGCCAGTCAATATTGGGGATATGTTTCATCAACCAAGGGAGACCAATGATGGCTTGGAACTGAGGCGAGGAGATGATATCAAAATAAATGATTTCATGATGTTAGTTTAAAAGTAACACATGTAACGGTGTGGTAGTATGTGTTATAGGCCCAGATTTCATAAAACTGCCATCAATTGTCCTAACAATATCCACAGTGCTTTTTGGTTCTGTAGGGATACACATTCTCTCTACCCAGGCTGAATCTATAAAGTTCCCTGTGGCACCCAAATCTAGCATAAGTTGAATGTTAATTCTGTGATCACCCCAACTGAGTTGAGCAGAGAGGAAATTTTTTTGTAGGGGATACAATGTGGGTCTTAACCCTATCACATAGGAGACCGGTAAGCCTGTCCCACCTGACCGATTCATCTCCACTATGCTCAGGTGAATCAGTTTACCGACTCCGTACGTTTCTGGGGTTTAACGCGGCAATCCCTCAAAAAGTGCCCTGATTTGCCACAGTAAAGACACAAGTTGTTTACTCGTCGTCTCTCTCTCTCTTCCTGACTCAGGGGCCCTTTAATACTGCCTATTTGCATGGGTTCTGACTCCTCAGCAGGTTTTTCCAGTCAGTGCGTCCTTTCTCCCTTTTTCTCTAATGGAGGCGGTGGTCTAATTTTACGACCGGATCAATTAATGCATCACAAGATTCGGAGGGGTCAACCACCTGTGCAAACATGTCTTTTAAGTCGTCCCTTAAGCCTTTGTAAAAGAGAGCACTGCGTTTGGCTTCCAACCACACAGCTTCGGCCACCAGCCTGTTAAAACTAGAAACGTAAGTCATAAGATCCTTGGATCCTTGTTTAAGGTTTAACAGCTCAGTATCCACAGACTGCATGAAAGAGTGTCTGTTGAATAAACGCCGTAACTCCTCTTTAAAGACTCAGTAATTGTATAACAGGGGATCGTTTCTGTCCACAAGTGGCAGCTGACCCACCCAGGCATGACAAAACAAAAGCCACCTTGGATTGTTCAGTGGGGAAGCAGGAAGCTTTGCACATAAAGTGCTGCTGGCACTGATTAATAAAAGTGGCAAACTTAGCTGGGTCACCCATAAACCTTTCTGGGGGTGCTAAAGGGATAGAAGATGGTGTTGTGATATGATACACTAGACGAGTAGTGCTTGAAGATGGAAGAGAGGAGGTAAACGTGGAAGCATAGGGGCCTGTAGGGGGATCAGAAGAGGGTACAGTCCAAGAGGCTTGCTGTAGGGAGTCGACTCTAATAGACAGGACCTGAGTTTGCTTCTGCAGGTTCCCTATCATGCTTGCCACATCTGCTAGCGTTATCGGATGTTCCTCCATGACGTCCGGGCAGCAAGGAGTACGTGGGCTTCGCGTTCTGTGAGAGCTCACCTGGGTTTACTGCAGGAATGGCATGCATGAACACGAGGCTAGGCCCCAACTTCCCTCACCCACCTCCTTCGCCCAACTTAGTCAAAGCAAATGAGGGAAGGTGGGAAAGACGGGAGACAAAACAAGGGAAGGAAGAAGGGGTAGGCGTCCGCTGGATCTTCTGAGAGAGTGTCTCCTAGAATCCTAAAAGAGAAAGCACAAGGTGTGTTCTAAGTGTTTACACCAGCAAGCTAGCTAAATACCCTGCTTATTTGTTGAGGAATACCTTGAATGGAAAAAGCTATCACGCACGAAGAGACAGCTCCTAGGGACACCAGAATGCCCAGCTACCTAGAATGACGGACAAGGGTCAATTAAGTAATAGGACTGCAGCAGTTAGCATATGACAACTAAGAAGACAAAACAACGAGTACTAACCTAGGTTAAAATCACCATAGGTATGGAAGACCCAAAGTAAGACAAAAATACATCCGTACTCCTATACGCAGGGAAAACCCCCAAAACTAATTTCCCTTCGCAGGAGGGGGTACGGGGACAAAAGAAAAAAATAAAATAAACAGGGGTCTAAATATGCGAACAACAAGAATGAAGAGATGGACTCCTGTATAATGTCTATATCTCTTTCTCTCTTTTACAGATACTGGAAACCACAAGAATCTCCAGAAATACTGCAGAGGGACGCAAGACCATCAGATAAGTACTATTCCCAGACATAAAGTTGTTGAAATACAAAAAGAAAACCTAAATCAAAAATACTGATGCTTTAAAATCCTATGCTGTTTCCTATCTCCTCAGGACCAGACTGTCAAGGGTTAACATCAGTAACTCTGGGACAACATCACAGAAGATCAGAAAGCTCTGGAAGAAGATCCAAGGACCCAGGAAGCAGAAGAGCCCTTCCGGAGACCAAAAGCAGGCAGACGACCCATACAGAGGATAAAGGTTCAGGACAGCAGCAGATAAGTGTAGTCAGGAAATGCGGCGGGCAGCGGGAGGCCATGCGGGATCTGAAATAGAATGCGAAGCGCGTTTCCAGCATGGATCCTGTCATTAAATACCCCTTAGGCCCCACCCCCAGCTGCGGACAGGGAATGGGAGGGGGGGCTCTCTGCTCCGTGTGCGAGCACGGGTGGCGTTAAAGGCCCAGCATGCCACGGAGCCTGACAAAAGGGGCTGCCGGCACCTCTCAGTCCACCTAGCGCGACAGACCTTTGGCCTGATTTGACAGCGCTGAGCTTACACTACCTTGTGTGCAAGGGTGTTGTCACAGTGACAGGCTGGCACCAGGATGGTTTTTTTTCAAAATCCTCCTGCCATCACCCGGAAGACATCACTGCCAGAGGGAGTGGCCCGCCTGCTTGCGCCGGAAAAGCAACAAGTGACTTGTGTCACAGGTGCTGTCCGCACTGGTATCCACATAAGGGGGGGTACGGAACCGGCACTCTGCTTGTGCCTGGTCATGCCAATGGCATGTGGTACATGTCTTTAAAAACTGGTGCAGCATGGCTGCAGTGTGTGATGGACTTTCACCACGCCAAACATTTGCCCCCTGACCTCATGTCAGAGAGAGCATGAGTTCTCCACCAACTCTTACTCCACACCGTCATAAACAGCACTGAGCCGCAGAGCATGACTGCAAACTAGGAAGCAGCATCTTTGCAGCCGTTGAGTGTCAGACAGTAGCCAGTGTGAGTCTACACACAGGACAACAGTTATAGCATCAACATCAGCCTGCAGAGGGCCAGCAGAGAAAGTTGGTAAGTTGCAGGAAATAAGAGAAAGACAAATTGATCTGTCTGTCACTGAGCTGTTTGGGAAGATCATGTTTGTATGTCATAGTGTGGGTTTCTAAAACAATGAAAAAAGGAGATTTCAAATCTAATTTCTAAGTTGTGATAAAAAGTGTGTTTATGTAGCCAAATTACATCATGGCCTGGCAATCCCACACTGTTCGGAGACAGTAATGCCATAATTTGTCCATTGTAATGCAAGCAGCTCTAGTGGTCAGAAAAGACCTGGTAAGTAGAGGTCAGTTCAGGAGTTTCACAGGCTTTGATGGTGGTGGGTGGTCATGATAGTGACATTATATTTACTGTACTTTGCAGGTGTTTTAAGCTTGTTTTAGGGGTTTTCATTGTTCAAAATTGTGTCATTTCACTTTCCATGCACTTCAGTGCTTATTTTTACTCACAAGAAACTGTCACTCTAAATTTTACACATTTGATCGTTGAATGTCACTCATAAGTACACTGAAACCTTCGAAATGTCACACATAGGCAGTCAGAAAACATGGCTTCGATGGAGGCAACAGAGGTGGGTGGGTGAGTCATGGGGACAACATGAATAAAGGATGGCAGAAGGTAGGGGTTCAGAGCAAGCACATGGACAATGCAAGGTGGGAGGGTGTCAACAACACAGACAACAACAGGGTACGCAACAATACGGTCAATAAATGAGGTAGGGTGAGTGGGGCAAACAAAAACACAAGTAACAACTGAAGGAGGGAGGGTGAGTGGGGTAAGCAGCAACACTATAACACTGGCAATAACAGAAGAAGATAGAGTAAGTGGAGGCAAGCAACAACATGGGCAACAATGGAAGGAGTGTGGGTGTTAAAAGCAACTACAAATTCAACAACAAAAGGAGGGAGGGTTGGTAGGAGCATGCAACAAGTGCAACAACAGAAGAAAGGAGAGTTGGTGGAAGCAACCAAGAATATACACAACAATGGAATGGGGAGGGAGGGCGGATGTTGGAAGCAACAAGCTAGGCAACAATACTCCAATGTCCCATGTGCGTCGGTGTTGCGCCGACACACACTCGACATTAGAGTGCTCTCCTTTCGGAAACGAGCGGGTTAGACAGTCACAGATATTACACTTGGCCATATGGAACTGAACTGAATACAGAGAGGAAGACTACATCTCGGTTTAATACAGACGCATGGAGATACATGAACAAAGGTCTTTCCCAATGCTATTACTTTAGACTCAGCTAATTGTTTTCAGTTCTGATGAAGTCAAATGTTGACACACCTAATGACGAAACACTTGTTGGCTACTTATGCCTTTTGAATCAATAAAGGGATTACTGGATGTATGAAAGACACCTAATACTTTGTGAAGAAGAAAAGAAAATTAAAAATACGAAGGACAAAGACACTTTTGTGCTATGGACATTGAGTTGCTCTAGGGTAACATTAAAACAGTATTTTTGTGGCAAATCTCAGAAATTGTGTTTTCCATTGTCTCTTTTTATGGGATACCAAATATTGCGGCTCATGCATTGCTGTAATAATTGTTATCTCCTATTTTTCGGGGATTACCTTTTAACCATTGGTAAATTGAAATTGTGTTTTATTTGACAGTGGATTACCGTATCTTTTAGCACTTTTGACATCATTCCACAAGTTTTCACTTGCAGCTCCTTTAGTGGACATGAAATATAATGGCCCACATGGGATATAATATTTGGTATCCCTTATGTTTATATGTTTAAAACTTCCCAGGGTCCAATTTGACACAGTCTTATGTTGTCAGGGTGAACACCTTTATTTTATGCCAATATTATGGCTTATGCATTGCAATAATCTCTATTTTTTCCTACATTTCATGAGCTACATTTAACATTCATAGTCTATAACTGTCAGAATTACCTGTCCTGCTCTTCCACTTGTTTCCGCATTTGGCCGATAAAGCATGGGTAAGCCACAGGAGACTGCATATCCCATGAGTATCAGCTGCGGCACATCAACGTCAGCGGGAGAGCCGAATCTCATTTAAGCACTTCTGCTTCCAGTGACATTGCCGATTATTTTAAATCCTGGGCCGGAGCCTGTCGTAAGAAGAATTGCTGTCCTGCCTCAGGGGTCCGGTAAGGGTGGCACCACTATTTGTATCAGTGTTTCATTCATTCAAATCGCATGATACTGTTATACCCGACAACGTGAGATTCTTGCTCCACGAACGAAGGGCGGGGGTCCAAGGATTTCCTTTGTGACCTAGAATTCTGAAGTTTGTTTAACTCTTGTGAGCCTTACTGATATTGTGCAAGGTGTTCCTCCCCGTTGGCGAGACACACGTTTGTTGTCACTTGCGGGTAGTAGGGATACCTGCACATATCAGTGGGGGATATATATATATATATTCTGATCTTAACTAATTTCCATGATATTGCATTAATTCCCCAGCTTCTGTGGAATGAGTGCATTACTGGTTCAGTTTAATCAATTTCTCTCCATTGGTGAGCTTGCCGCTTATTGAGGTCATGCAGAGGAGAATCCAAACCAAAAGACAAATATCATGGAAACAGAATTTTCTTTGGGAGAATCAATGTTGCCTCAATGATGCTGCAAAGCAATGATAGAATGTGTGCCAAGTTGATGTTCCCCACCAGTGTGTTTCTATATGTTCGTATTTGTTCTACTAGCATTTGCGTTGTGTGAGATTGAAACATTGTGTGAGACTAAGCCAAGGGATAAAAGGCCCTATCGGATAAAACTTGGTATGCCTATCCGTCCTTCCTCCCATGACGTGAAAGAGGAGTATATTAAATTTAAAGTAGCATAGTTGTTCAAAGGGTATGGTTAACATTGATGTTTATGGTTTCTTACCCGACTTTAACAGGGGAATGTAGTAGAGCAGAAGCAATCATCAGGCTCTTACATCCTTTGTGAAGTGAGAGACAAGATAACAGGGGTAGGACACTTCGGGTGCACATATATATCAATACTTTTGTATGGAAGTAGAGCTTTTACACATTTACCTATAGATTCTCACAGAAGCTATATCTTTGCTATATTTTGCTTTCTTTTATTTAGCACTACCACGTTTTGTAGACCATTAAAATAGTTACAGAAATTCTAAACCCTCCTGGGTTGTATGCCACTGAACAGTTATTTTCCTTCACAGGTACATTACCCTATATAAATGAAATCATTTAAAACAGCTTAAAAGGAGGAACGGGTAGATGCTTATTGTCTCTTCATTTATTTTTTCTCATTTTTTCTCTATAGGTCTGCTTCTCTGCTGCCCCCACCCTTTCCTTCCCTCGATTGATTGCTTCACTGATCTGTGCTGTAAAAGCAAACAGACTTGAAGCTATCGAGAGGTGGACCATATTTGAGCAGCGTTCTGATCCCGAGGAGTTGGTGAACCCGACAATAAGCAAAATAAAGTGAGTCTCTCTTCCAAATGTCTTTCTCTGACTAACATGTAGAGAGACATCCTTTGTGTAGGATGTTTTTTTTTATGATAGGAAGCACTGTGGATGACTCTTAGCTTGAACACCCACAGCGTGGACATAATGAGGTTTGAGATCTTCCTGAAGCACTGATCGTGGACAACAGGGAACAGACCTGGCTAGAAGCCTTTGCTTCCTGGAAAACTGAGGCTGGGGGCCCGCCTCAAACGTGGCTTTAACCGGAAGACTCTGCTGGGGAGGAGTATTCTGCATCTTTTAACCAAAAGGCCTCTTGGAATTTCTAGAGTAGCCTGGTCTCACCCTCCTCACCTTGTACCATGCTAAACCAGACCCCATTTTGTTTTGGTAATTAATACTGTGAAGCCAACCTCAAGGTTAAACATCAGAACACATCAGCTAAAGCATTCTGAGAATTTTCGTTTCAATGTTTAAATTACTTACCATGTATATTCTCTCTATTGCTTTTATCATGAGGTAATTGATTCATTCAGGTACAGTCTAAAGTGCTTGATAAAGTCCTTTATATACATTCAGTGATTACTTTGTGCTTCCAATCCGTTAGCTATTCAGCTGTCTTTGCTCAAGTGGTGGTCTAGCAGTAGCCGGCAGCGAGCAGATTTGGACACTGCCAGATAATCTGACAGACACTCCAAAACTCATAAATGCAGACTCTCACACATATACTGGCACAGTGACATAGAATTTCCCACCACTACTGAGTAATGCATGCACTTCTTAGATGCAGACGCACACACTGAGGCACCCACAAGGATACCCACACCACTATTGACTTAGACACACATTCAAGTACTCTATGACATAGATTTGCACGCTGAGGCCTGCACAGGGACAAACATTCACCCTCAGCCCCTAACTTAGATACACACTCATGGACTCATAAATGTAGACTCACTCACAGAGGCACAAACAGGGACACATTCACACACTGCCACTGACTCACACAGGCACTCATGAACTCACAGACGTGGATACTTTCAGAAAGGGACACACAATTGCACAAAAACACACTCAGGCACTATTTTACACAGACTCACATACATAGGTTTACAAAGTATCATGGATTCACACATTGTCACTGAGAGGCACACTCATATACTCAAACAGACTGTCGCACATAGGCTTACATATAGCAATACTCCTTTGCGCAAAGCAACTGACTGAGACACATTCTCATACATGCAGACTCAAACACAGAGACACTTATAGAGACACACATTCGCACACTGCCTCTCACAAATTCACAAACCCATCGATGTAGACTCACACACATAGGTTCACACACCAGCACTGACTCACACTCACAAAGGCATAGATGCAGACTCACACCCAGAGGCTTTAATATGAACACACCTTCATACACTGCAACTGAAGTCGGACACAAATCTATGCACTTATAGACACAGACTAACACACAGAGATACATACAAGGACACACATTTGCATAACCCCTGGAGTCAGAGACACACTCATTCACTCATAGACAGAGACTCTCACACAGACGCACACACAGTGATTTGCACTCAGACACCACCACTCACCCACACACACACTCACAAACACATAAATGCAGACTGGCACACAGAGATGCACTGAAATAGAGAAGAAAATTAAAAAAATAGAAATGGATACAGAAAGCATTGCAGAATAGATAGGTAGGGAGAAATAATTCAACTTAGCAACACATATTTATAAAACACTAAAGAGATTGAAGAAGAGCTAAGGGCCTTACTTAGAGTTTGACTGATAGGATACACCACCACAAACAGGGAGGATGCCCTATTGGCCTTATTACAAGTGCAATATATACTACAAGACTTGTAATATGACAGACAGTATATATATCACATTTGGGAGGGTATTTGTAGTAGTTTTCCTTAAAAATGTATTTCACTTTATGTACTATTCTGTTCTACACAGCTGATGATGTCATTGTCAGAGCAATGGAATGTTATAGTTTGAACTCCAAGAAACAACAGATCAGTTGTTCCCTGGAAGCTGTGGAGATGGAGAGTCATTAAATTATCATTCTCAGACTTAACTGCCTTTGGTGTGATTACTACAAATCTGATTCCAGTGTTGGAGGCATGTTCCATGTATTGGGGTCCCCTTAGAGGAGCCCACTGTAGTCCTGGTTAAAGGCTTTCAGGGTCTGACAGCAAGCTAATGCCAACCACAGACAGTGTTCTGCCCTTCTGCTGCTGAGCTGATCTCGAGCAGAGAAGGTAGAACAATAGGTTTCCTGTCACAGGGAGGTGTGCCACCAAACTGCATTGAAAGGCACATTTGGTACCCTCCTTACATACACTGGTTTGAGCCAGTTCAGGGACCTTTTGTTCCCACTCTGGCACAAAACAGGACAAGGGACAGGGGAGTATCCTCCCCTTTCTCCTGCCCCAACCCTGTGTTGTTCCAACCCTTTCCTTGGGTATGTAAGGGCTCTCCTGTGGGTGGGTCCTCAGATTTGTCATGGAACAAGACTCACCTCTGAAACCAAAACACTCTTCGACTGTCTGGACACTTGGACTTTGCTGGACTTTGCCTGGAACCGAGGCTGAATCAAGGAAGACTACTGCTGCTCCTGGTCTTGCTGTTCTGCAAGTATTGTGCCTCATATGTGTATGTGCTTTTCTCAGGATCTCCAGGGACCTGTGGGCATCAAGAGCATTCAAAGTAATTTCCCTTGGAGAGAAGGAGTCACTCCCCTACATCTGCAGGCACCTCATCAAAGCTGACTGGTCTGCTGCTCCTGTCGTCCTACAGACTTACCGAGAATCAGCAACACAGGTGATGAATCTGTGGTTCCCCTGAGGCCTGACCTCTCTTCCCTGTAATTTGGAGGACTGTATCCCTCTTCCGAGCCTCTGGATCTAAACTCCTGTGCAGTGTGTCAACTTGCCTTTACAAATGCTTGTTTGCTCTGCACTCCAGAGAACTTTGGGCTAAAAGAATCTCCAGCCTCCAGCACCTCATCCCTCGGGGAGCAGCATCCTCCCTACATCCCTTACATCTTGGGCCTTCATATTTAGTGAGCTGCCTGACGTCATCTTGCAACTCCTGAGTCTTTGGCCTGTGGGTCCTCTCAAGGATCTTCTTCTGCTTTTGTGGGCTCCCCTGCTTGCTCAGGGCCTTCTCTGACTCTCATGCACGTGATGAGTCCCTTGATCCATGCTAGCCCAACAATTACATCTTTTCGTCTTTCACGCTAGTTGCAGCCACCAAGGCTTATTGGTGCTCCCACTGGACACCGACCACATGAACACTGACATCTGACACCTGACATGGGACAGCTCGTGTACCGCTCCTGGTATTCCACAGCTTCGCCGGGTCCCCACAGCTGCAGCGACAAGGTCCTTGTGAACTCTACTGAACTTCCTGACAAGAATGGGCATTGTGCTTCTGTGCCTCCTGGTCACATTTAAGTGGCATAGACTCTGCCCCCTCTGCTTGCAGGTTCTCCTATTCAAGAATCCACCCTTGGATTCCACCAAACATCTTCACAGACTTCACAGAGAGACTTCTCCAGAGCCCTTTCTTCCTGAGTCACCCATTGTTGTCTACGAGAGGTTCTGACATCACACTTCACCCCAATGAACCCAGCTTGCCTGGTGCAGGTAACCTGGTTCCTTGGGTATCCACAGGTGAGATGTGGCTCTCCAACCTTCCATACTCAAAAGGGTTTCTTCGGGTCCTCTGTGAATGGTCCTTTTTCTTTCAAACTGTACCTCCGACTTCTCTATTGACTTCCATTGTACACAGCAGCTGTGTTTCCACTCTGCACACAGCCTCCTTGGAGTTCTTGAGTACTTACCTTGGATGGTTCCTGGATCTCCAAGCTCTTCTGAGTCACTTGGTCCAAGTCCTGTTCTCCTTTGTAGTTCACATGCCACTTATTTAGTATATGGTTTGATCTTCCCTTGGAGACCAGTGTGTATTTGTGCTACTTACCTGATTTCTTTGAAGTATTCTCATGCGTATTATTGATATCTCTGGCTAGGAGATATACCAAGTGATAGCAATTGTGTTGTGTTAATAAATAGACTTGTTTTTCATAAACACTGTGTGGTTCTTTGTCATCTAATCTGCACTCTTGATCAAATGTGGTAAAACAAGCTGCTTTGCACTCCTTAAAGATACGCCTGAAGGCTTCTCCCCTCAGCTAACCCTTTGAGAGCTTTTAAGGTTATCAAAGCCCACTAAAATCACCATAAGAGTTGCCTGGATTAGTGCAAGGTGCATCACTCCTTTCAGTGTGCACCATATACGAAGCCAGCCTCCTACACAAAGGGTCTAAATCAAGGGATCAGTGTGAGTATATGATTATATGCTTTACGCCTGTGACTCACATGAACATTACTAATCAGAGCATAAATGATGTAACTTGTAAAATTAACAAAGATGAGCACAGCAGATGAAGCACAGCCAATGGCCTCCTGAATCTACATACATTATATTAATCATCTGACCACATCTGACGTCACTTGTTCCAAACAGAAAAGGAACAAACAACAATGTTTGGCCACACTGCAGCAACGGCACTGAATCAAATAAACACACCTGTTCTTGTCAAAAGAATATTGGAATCTTTTATTACCGAAAGCCACCATTCAAATAAATGACCCCGCAGTACACTGGCAGGCTTGACAGCTTGTTTAGAGCACACATGCCCAGTGCCCTGAAGGATTACATTTCTAACAATGCATTCAGGTCTTTGTAAAACATTTGGAAATAAGAAAGTGTGTAAATACCTCCCCCGGTCTGACATTCACTTTCTTCAGACAAATAGAATCCAAAGCTGTGAAAAGAGAGCACAGCAAATACGTTGTTTTAAGCCAGGCAGGTGTTTGTTCAAGTCTGGACCTGTCAGGGAGCACTTCCTGTATTTTAATAAACGGAACAGTATGATCTGATTGTCAGGATCCTGAAATTATATAGCAGTCCTGTGCACTTGATTCATTAGGTATGCTTCGCGGACAAAGACGGCCTTCGGTACACAATAACTTACACAAAGGCCTGTTGTGGTTAACAGACAGAAGGAAAGCCATGATTAAAAGTACGGTAAGAACGATTGGGAAATTCATGTTAGTCTATCACCTGTTTGCATTTGTCCGAAGAATCCTTCTACAAACAAAATGCCTTCATGCTTGGCATTAACGGCGCTTGGCACATTTCTTAGTGTGAACAGCTCCCCCCCAGCCTGAAACAGTGTCCTCAAGTGCACTGCTGCTCTGGCCCCAAGGCTCAATCCATGTTTATTATCACCGGATGTTTGAACGGAGGTGTTAGTGAGAAACACGGATTGGCTGTCATGCGCTCCTCTCACCGAGTTCAGGAGAAATACGTGTTACCGTGACGCTCCCACTGCCCCCTATCCCCCCCCCCCCCTCCACATCCAAGAACCCTTAGGAAGGGCCTACTGGACCAGAAATGGATTGGGGAGACAAAATAATGTGTGTAAATGACTCATAGTAACTTTTTATCCATTTTCACTAGAAACAAACATGTTTGTGTTGAAATCTATAAACTATGCAGCCCATGGAGGATTATGTGGCAAATGAGGCAAATCAAAATTACGGAAAACGATGCAGCCGTCAAATTGCTTTATTCAATTGGCCATGCCTTGGATGGACAAAACATTAATGACAAACATAGTGTGTGTGTAGACCACACATTCCCATGCAATTATTAATAACAATTGGGGAAAAGGTTTGGCACTGCTGTGTTTTTCTGCAGAGCCAGCTCCTTTCGGACACTTCTGTGCAATGAAACTAGGCAACACTTATCTTTCCTCCCATTGAGCATCGAGTTTTCTCCTCTAGCTCCCTGAACAGGGACCATCCAAGGGGCAAAAAGGGAGAAGTAAGGGATCATTATTTCTTGAATTAATTAAAGTGCTACGGTCCAGCCAGCAGTCTGATATGTGCATCGTGCATTAAAAGAGTTGCAAGAAACCTATGTATTGATAGGAAGAGCCGTCCACATATCTGCTAACTGAACTCTGCTGACTTGATCTGTACTTTTCTGATCCTTAGAACCTTCATTTTCATTGGGTTACTGTCCTTCCTTCCCCCAGCCGCTTGCAGAACTTTCTTGAAGCTTCCTTGCAATAGCCATTGTCTATCCTGTCTAACAGTGTGGAAGGAGTGGTCTCCTTCTGTATAACAAAAATAGAGAGAGCCACCCAAACTAATGGGCGGCAAGTGCTGCCTGGGGGAGTTTAATGTTCTTATCCAACACGTTCTTTAATGTAGTATTTCAGTTGTGTTACTTTTACCTTTTTCCTTACTAATATTGTAAAGTGACACTTCTGTGATTATGTTCGTTCGTTGTACTTTCTTATGAACATATTTTATATTTGATAGCGCTCTTTTTTACTCTCTCAGAATTTTCCATACATTTCTTTCCACTTTGCCATGCTTTTACACCTACTCTTTTATTTTTAAACTTTACTATTTTTTTTCTCTATTACTTTCTGAGCTAAAATCTTTGTTGTATTGAAAGAAGTGTTCTCGCCATGTTATTCTGACTTAATCTTTTTCTTTAAAAAAATATATTTGTAGTACTTCATTAGGACTCCCTGTTGATCGTGTTACATTACCTTCTGTACTGGCACTCATTTTAATTATATGGTGCACTATGTGGTATGCATCTGTACTTTTTCGGACATGTGCAATCTATCTACTCAGCCTTGAAAAAGCCCCCGGCTCTCTGGCCACTGAGCGAAACATGTGTCGGCTGTTTGTTTTTCCTTTTGTTTTTGCAACACCATCTTGCCCACACATGACCATAAAGAAATTTTTATTGTCCAATGAATACATCGTATGAACTTTATTTCCACATGAATCTTTGCATGATTAAGAAGGGTACAAACCTCCAACAACTGCCTACAGTACCTTCTGTAAACCCGGTATTTGTAAAGCGCAAAATAATCACACCTCAGGATCTCAGGGGCAATCGGGGAGATTAAGCGAGCTATTGCCCAGGGTCACAAGGTGCAGGGCTGAGCTGCCACCGGCGATCGAACCGTGAGCCCTGTGCTCCAGAGTCAGCTGCCCTGGCCGCTGTGCCACACCTCTCACTGTGTACAGCATGTTCGGCTGTTATTCATCCTTCGAACTCTGCAAATACACCCTCTACACCAGTATTTGAGATCCTGCAGGTGTAGGTCGAATCCGATGAGGAAGGAGAGGAGGCGGCTAGCCCGCCTACAGCCTCGCCTTCTCTGGGCTTGAAGTGAGACCCGTTTATTAGTGTGGGCGCACACCCTGTCCCCTAACACAAAGACATCACATTTGCAGATGGGGCAGTAAAAGCACTACCAGGTACTTTTTTAGAAGTGGATTGACTTGGAAATACTCCACTCCAACCAGAGGTGCGACTAGAGGCAAATTTCCGGAGGCACTACTAAAAGTTACGGGGAGGGGGGGCTAACTCTTCCAGCAATAGGCAGAGTGGAGATGAAGGGGTGAAAAAACAACAAAGCCTTGATAATGCTGCATATCGGAGCATATAAATTCTCCCTACTTCAACGGACAGAGTAATTCCACAGTCATACGCACATACACTCATCATACGCTAGGGCCCATCACACTAACATTCATTCTATTACTCTATCCACACTGAATATACGAGAGAACTCCTAAATCAATCTCCATCTAAACTGAGGTCAATGCGACCTAATTGATATGTCTCGAGTCATGATTTAATCAATAAGAACACATTTGGAAACTCAATAAATGACAAAGAAATAACCACCCGACACTGTGATTCAAACAAAAGGTTATTTTATCTAAATTAGTTCGAATGAAAGTCAATCAATAGCAAAATCATTATTCTCATAATTACCTATTCTAGCTAAATGTCGTATTTAGGTCAGGACCGGTCTCTCAATAAAGTCTCCCGAATCGCCGTCCTCTCAATCAGCGTCGATCCTCTCGAGCATAAGTTCGGGAAGAAGTGGCCTTAGACCCTCTCTAGTCTAACAATATTTATAGTAAAACTTACACATTAAAAGTTACAAACAAACTTTAAACGTCCGTTGAGCCGTTGAGCAGAGCGAGCAGGAAAGGATGTTGACTCGCAACATTTAGAAAAACCTCCGCTCTCGAAAATCTCAAAAATAAAACACGGAAGAAGGAAGCACAAACTAAAAAATGTAACATCCATGAATGCTCTTCCTCGGAATCATAGTGAAGCCACCGCAAGTTTATCAAAGTTCATTGTGGCTTTTATTCTCTCCCAAGGATAACTGGTGACAACTGGCATCAAGCCCAGAGCTGCTGTCCTCACGGAAACTTTTAATACAGACGGAGGCCGAGGTCAGGATTCCAATCATATTCAGCGAGGCCTCTCTTCGTATTTCAGCTACTCAAATGCAGGCTGTAATTGTCGGCCATCTTTGACTAGGCCAAAATGGACAATCTTAATCAAAAGAGACACAAAACAACGTTACTACATCGTAATGATTATACAGTGTTAATTCCCACTAATACTCTTATGTGTATGTAATTATCTAGCCATCTGCGACATAAAGAAGCATTAAAGCACGTTATTTTAAAAGCGCAAACACATAACAAATAGCACTTTAGCAACACGTATTAATTAATTTGCTCACCAACTTAGTTCACGTATTAATAAAGCAACATATATGCATTCCCACGTGTAATTCTTTCATTAGTAAGGTTGATTAGTCAGAAACTTTCAACGAAATTGATATCTAGAAATTAATTATTAGTAATTTTAATTATGACATATAAAAATATAAGCTGATGTTCGGGTTTTGACAGAAAACCCTGCTCCAGCAATAACACGTAAATGGTCTTTTAAAGACCTTTGAAGAATTTGGGTGCGGCAGCGATAAGCTCAAAAACTGTCTGTGTGTGTGCCCAGGAAGCTGTCTCAGCCTGGGCTGACACACACGACGGGGCGTTGCACGCCTGACTCCAACCTCAACTTTATCATGCCACCTTGCCAGGAATCACCATTTTCACCATGTGTCGCTGATAAGCAAGTATCCAGTTTCAGTAGATGTGCAACCAATGGCACCGCCTGTTCTGACAACTGCCTCCTATTCACCTCTAGCAGCAGAGAGCACAGGGACAGGGTGACGTGTTAAGACCTGTCTTAAATGGCTTGTGGAGTAACATCCACCAGTGCGTCCTCTGCTGTAGTAAGTGAACAAGCTTGCACCCACCATTTTAAATTTGTTTTGATTCACCATTTTGATTCTTTCAGTTCTATGACCAAATTTTTAATGTTTGCTTTTAGACGTCCACATTACATCTTCTTTTGAAACTTCATTATTTTTTTATATGTTGGCTTCTATTTTTTTCTATTGGGAGTTCACGCTCATCCTAATCCTGAAAACTGAATGGCTCTTTATAGAGCCAACACAGAAGCTTCAAAGTGCTTGTTCAATGCAAATGTGCATGTTTGAACTGTGGTGCAGTTCAAATAATTACTTAAATATATTTCTATCCTCATCCTTCTTCTACTTTTTCATAGTCTTTGTTCAACACTTTGGTCCTTATTTAGAGTTATTCAGATGGGATACTGTAGTAATCGTACCGAGGCAGGTAAGTGTGAGAACAATTAGTTTAATGACTGTCCCTCTCCACAGCTTCCACGGAACAACTGATCTGTTGTTTCTTGGGGTTCAAACTATAACATTCCATTGCTATGACAATGACATCATCAGCTGTGTAGAACAGAATAGTACATAAAGTGAGATACATGTTTCAGGAAAACTACTACAACATCTCCTTCCTTTCCATGAAACAAAAACAAAAGCACAAAAAGAAAAGGAGAACAAACAGGTCAGATAACGAAAGAAGAGAAAAAACAAAATACATACCAAAAAGGAAAATAAAACAAGAAGAGTGAGCAAAAAGAGATAGCATAAATAGAGGACAATGAATCCAAACAAAGCTATAAATCTAGACGTTTAGGAGGAACGATTCTTCTTCCACTCTTCCGAGGAAAACATACTCCAAAAATACTTTGGAAGCTTAAGAAGGTTTCTGAGAACATCCCTCCAGAGCTTGCTGGACATGGAAAGAATCATTCTCAGACTCAAGCCCCAGTTGTAACACAACCCTCCTAGGATCCTTATAGATTCTTGACAAGTTCCACCAACTCCTCTGTTGTAATCTTCAAAGCGCAAGAATAATACCAGACACTTGTGGTTTGTCTGTAAGCTTTAATGTGGGATCAACGAGCCACCGCTCCTCTCACGGTCAAGGAGAGGTCCCAACTGACACTCCATGGAATTTACCCACAGAGTATTCCCATGACAACTTAAAGGAATGCTCAGCATAAACAAACAAGCACAGCTAAGCATAACATATTACCTCTTTTTGTAAAAACAAGTTACAATAAAAATAAACAAAACTAAAGGAAAATAAAACAAAACAGAAAGTCAGAAGTACATATAAATAGAACTAGAAAGGTACTAATATAGTTTAACAGTACAATGCAAACCTGAGTATCAACTAAAAGACAAACTTAAACGCTATGACAATGGCAATGTTTAGAGACGGAAAGATCAACGCAGCTTCCAGGGAAGTTGCCTAACACGCGTAGACTTCCTTGGCACAGAATTAGTCCCATTGTTTCCACCGGCATCGTTTTGTGACACGTTGAAAGAACCAGCAGAAAAAGTAGGCAACTTAGATGACTTCATAGAAATATTAGAACACTCTGCACCTTGATTGGACAAAACAGGAGGTGTATCACTTGCTGATTGAACTTTGACCACTTTGCTCAAGTTCCACCAATGACCACCTTTTACCATTACTGCACCACCACACACTTTTTCCACACAAACTGGTTCACTAAAGATCATTCCACCTTTTCTAACATACTGCGTGTTTTTGATCCGAACCAGATCCCCAGGATACAAATCAACCAATTTAACAGACTTTTTCAAATTATATCTGTCAGACATCTTCTTCTGAGCATCCTTCACCCGAGACTCCAAAGCAACATTGTCTATACTACACAAAACCTTGTTAGCTACAGTCCTCAACAACCAAGCTGGGTACAACGTAGACGTAGGTACTCTCCCTTTCAATGAAACGAAAGGTGCAATTTTAGTAAGTGAGTGAGGTGGTGTCCGGTAGAACCACAACATGGATCTGACTGCACCTTCGACATCAAAACTGTTTTGTTTAGCCCACTTGATGTAATCCACCACCACTCTATTCATTCTCTCAACCAAACCATTAGTTTGGGGGTGTCCGACTGAGCTCCTCAAATGTTTCACCCCCGATTCATTTAAAAACTCATTCATTTCCTGACTTACGTATTGAACACCATTGTCTGAAACTATGGCCTCTGGAAACCCTTCCCTCATGAATATCTCTTTCAGAAAGAGAATGGCGTTATTAGCAGTGGGTGAGGCACAGAATTTTACTTCAGGCCACTTACTATGAAAGTCCATCAATACAAATGCAAATCGTAGATTGTAAGGGAGGAAATTGAATGGACCAACTAAATCAATTCCCACCTTCAACCATGGTTTCGTGGGATAGGAGATAGGTTGAAGCGGAGGAGTAACAACCTTCAGCTTTTTTTCCGCACCACTACACACAACACACTGCTTAACTCTCTCTTCTATGTCTCTATCCATAGAAGGCCACCAATAATGTAATCTAAGATGTTTCTTAGTCATGGTTGCTCCCAGATGGCCATCATGTGCACAATCAATTAAGTTGGAACGAATCCCAACGGGAGGCACACATCTACCATCCCTCATAACAACTCCATCCTCAATAGATAGCTCCTCAGAGATTTTCCAAAAGGGTTGAATATCAGGGGGCACACACTTCTCTCGTGGCCATCCTTTCACAATGAATTCTTTCACTTTATACAGACAGCGATCTCCATTCACAGCTTCTCTCCACTCCACTTCACTGCAAGCCTTGTTCTCAACAGCATCCACCACAGCGATAAAGCAATCCCCCTTGTACTCATCCAAATCTATGGGATCATCCTCGCCCAGAGGAAGTCTGGACAACATATCAGCCCTAACATTTTGTTTCCCAGGTATATGTTTCGTTACAAAGTCATACTGTAAAAGTTTTGTGGTCAACCGTGCAATACGAGGAGTAGAGTATTTGAGACGTTCACCACCCAAGATATAAACCAGAGGTTTGTGATCCGTTTGAATATGGAATTTTCTACCACATATATATGTTCTAAACTTCTCACATGCCCAATAACATGCTAACAACTCCTTCTCAATCACAGAGTAATTGACCTCGGGATCTCTTAGTACCCTGGAGGCATAACTAATGGTGACCTCATTGTCACCCGAAAATTGTGTAAGGACCGCCCCCAGGCCGTAATTGCTGGCATCAACTGTGATAGTACAAGGTACCATCGGATCATAGGCCCTAAGAGATTTTGCATTAACCATTTCAGATTTAACCAACTCAAATGTTTCTTGACATAAGTCATCCCACTTGAACGTGACATTCGACCTCAGCATATTGGATAAAACTTTCATTTTGCTAGCGTAGCCAGGTATAAAACGTGAGTAAAATTCACACAATCCCAAGAAAGAGCTTAGCTCTTCTTTGTTCTTGGGACAAGGACACTCCACAACTGCTTTTACCAACCCAGGTCTAGGACTCACACAATCACCGGAGACCAGGTGTCCCAAGAATTCTATCGCCCTCTTCCAGAACTCACATTTGTTCTTCTTCACCACAATCCCTTTCTCCTCAAAAATCCTAAGAACAGATCTAAGAACCTTATCATGTTCTTCCAAGTGCTTGCTGAAGATAAGCACATCATCTTGCAAAATCACAACTCCTTTTACATCCTGTAACACTGACTGTATGACCCTTTGAAAAACTGACGCTGCAGAAGCTAGCCCAAAAGGCATTCTACAGAACTGAAACGACCCAAACGGAGAATTGAAAGCCGTGTAATGGCGTGAATCAACATCTAACAAGACCTGATGATACGCCGAAGCTAGGTCAATCTTCGAAAACCATTCAGCACCCCTAAGTTCTTCTAGTAAATCTCCAATTTTGGGAAGAGGGTGTGAATCTACCCAAATTTCCTTATTGAGACTCCTCAAATCTATGCATAAGCGGATCTCTCCATTTCGTTTACGTGCGACAACCAATGGACTAAGCCACAAATTGGATTCTACAGGCTCTATAATTCCAGATTTTTCCAACCTATCCAGCTCTGCCTTAAGATCTGCTCTAAGACTGAATGGTACTGACCTCACCTTGTGCTTCACTGGCACTGCATCATTCTTAACCTTAATCATGTGCTTAAAACCTTTAATTTTTCCGAGAGAATGAGAAAATACACCAGGAAATTCACGCTCTAAACAATCTGAACCAGAAACATCTTGCACGACCAATACTTGTTCACTTGTTCCTGGTCTCAATACCATACCAAACAAGCCTTGATGGTACCAGCCAAGAATATTTAACCCACGAACAGCCACATACATTTTTCCCTGGATTTTACGACCTTTGAACTCCAGCACATCCTCTATGTACCCCTCCAAATCTATATTGCGTCCCTCATAAGAGACAGGTGCTTTCTCCGTTGGAAAAAGTGGTCTCTCACCCCAAGATTCTCTAAAAAGCTCATACGTTATCATTGTAATACGTGCTCCAGAATCCACCAACAACTTCAAAGTAACATCACCCACAGTTATATCAACATAGGGATCAACACAATCAGCTGGGTCCCCAGGAACAATACCCTCCTCAGTGACCGTGACAATCATATCTTGAAACTCTTGTACAATGTCGTTCTCATTTAATCACTCATCCTTGACCACACAATTAACCTTTTCATTCTTAACCATACTGGACTGGCACACCTTCGCCAAATGCCCCATCCTGCCACACTTGTGACATTTGGCATTTCTCCCTGGACAAAATCTGCTGTCCTTGCCATGTGGGGGATAACCGCATCTGTAACACATATTGTTTTTTTTGAAAAACCCCTTCTCCATAGTTTTCACTTTTCTAGATGAGTTGCCATTGGCACTTGCAGAAGCCACTACATTGACAGATTCTTTTGAACTAGAGACCATATTTAGCTCCTTAATAGAATTTTGCGCCAACTCTACACTTTTAGCCACTTTTATAATTTCCTCAAGACTAGGATTGCCCATAGTGAGTAACAGATTGGATCCTTCTTTTATTACTTGTTTGTCCAAGATGACCAGCATGGCCAAAATCAACAAAGTGAGACTTCAAAGACTCAGGAGGAATAAACTTGTCCCCCCGCATGATCATTTCACCACCCTCCAAAGTAAGCTCATCAGCAATCTTTGCAAAAGGGTGAAGCTCACTGTCCAAATGCTTTTTCTTGGGCCAACCGGGCACTATGAAACCCTTAACTCTCTCGAGTACAGAATCAGACTCCATGGCACAGAACCACTCTCGTTCCGTAAAATATCCCTGACTGCACACACCCACAGCCACAATCAGACACTCTTCCTCATCATCATCATCAAGATCTTGTTACCCCAAGGGATAAGGAGATCTTGAGAAAAAATCAGCCCTTGTGTTTTTCCCGCCAGGGATATGTGCAACTTCAAAGTCGTATTATAGCAATTTCGACTCAATCTTGCAATTCTTGGTGTGTTCCTTCACAATGTTGCCGTTTAGAATGGGGATAAGCAGTTTGTGATCGGTCAAAAGTTTGAAAGTCGTCCCCCACAGAAAACATTTAAATCTTTGGACAGCCCAACTGCATGCCAGCAACTCCCGCTCAATTACAGACTAATTCTTTTCACTTGGGCGTAAGGTACGTGAGGCAAACCCAATAGTGTATTCCTTACTCTGCTTGAACTGAGAAATCATTCCACCCAAACCATCCAAACTGGCATCCACAGACACAGTACATTGGAAATGGGGATCAAAAGGCGTAATAATTTTGCAAGAACCTAGTTCTTTCTTGACATTGGTAAATTCATCTTGACAATGCTTTTCCCAGACGAAAATGACTTTTCTCTTCAATAAGCTTCGCATATGTGCAGTTTTAGCCGTAAAATTGAGGATAAACTTTGTATAAAACTCACACACACCCAGAAAAGAGGAAACCTGCTCTTTTGACACAGGACATGGAGCATTCACAATAGCCTCGATGAGACCTTCTCTAGGTACTATCCTGTCACCAGAAATTCAGTGACCCAGATACTCAATAGTTTCCACCCCAAAAATACATTTGAGTCTGTTAGCAACAATCCCTTTCTCATGTAATCTCTCCAAAACAACCATGAGATCTTTTTCATGAGATTCCCTGCACCTTCCTGCAACCAAAATGTCATCTTGGAAAACAACAGTGTCGGGGACACCCTTCAAGACTTTCTTCATGACACGTTGAAACACTGAGGCTGCCGAAGCTAGCCCAAAAGGCAACCTTCTGAACTGAAAAGTCTCAACAGGAGAGACAAAAGCAGTCAGATGCTTACACTCAGGATCCAACTCCACCTGATGATAGGTGGAGGCAAGATCAATTTTAGAAAACATTTTGGCACCCTCAAACTGAGAGAGAATATCATCAATCCCAGGAAGAGGATGGGAGTCTACCTAGATTTCTTTGTTTAAGCTGCGTAAGTCAACACACACCCTAAGACAACCATTCTTTTTACGAGCCACTACCAAGGGAGACAACCAAAGGGAGGACTCTATTGGTTCGATGACACCCGATTCACACCTCCTTTTAAGCTCATTTGACAGATCATCCCTAATACTTAAAGCCACGTTACGCAGTTTATGCCTTTTTTTCTGCAGTTTTATATAGCGCGAACTTGACCCGAAACGGGTATCAGGGCGCTTTACATAGCACCAGTTACGTTACATTAGTACACACATTCATTTTTGTTTGGCATGGGGAGAATAAGTGATTTGCCCAGAATCACAGGATGTTCAGCATCATTGCCGAGACTCGAACCCAGCTCCCCAGATTCGAGGTTGACTGCCCTAGCTGTTGGGCCAACTTCTCTCCCTTATGCTTGACTGGGGTAGCTTGCTCCTTAATCTTAATAAAATGTTTATAACTTTTGACGCATCCCAAGCGTCAGCAACAACACTGGGGAATTTGTTGAACCATACGCCAAAGCTCTCACCACGAGGGAAATCATCGACCATGAGACTTGTTCAGCAGTGCCAGGTCTAAGAGTCATCCCAAATAAACCCTGATGGTACCACCCAAGAATGTTAAGACCTTTTTTTGCTACATAAAACATCCCACGAATCTGCCTATCTTTGAAAACAAGGCTTGTTTAAAAAAATACCTTCAATTCAATTCTCCTGTCTTCATAAGAAACCGTACTCCTGTCTAGAGGATTAATATTCTTGTCTCCCCACACGCTTTCAAACAATTCTTCTATAAGCATAGTCATACGTGCTCCATAATCCACCAAAAGTTGTACAGATTTTCCATCAACCAACACATCTAAACAGGATCAACACAATCCTCCGAGTCATCTTTAACAACCACAGTGACATCAGTCAATGAACTCACAATCTCATTCACAGAATCATCCTTATCCTCCTCAGTATACACAACATTGACCTTGCCCCGGAACCCACACACTTTGGCAAAGTGTCCTTGTTTACCGCACTTCCAACATGAAGCATTCTTAGCAGGGCAAATACGAGAATTAGGGAAATGGGAAGGGAAACCACATTTTGTACAAACATTTTTTGAGAAACCTATTTTTTTCAGGTTTAGAAAACGTGAACTTACTCACTTTTTGCTCACTGTGTGGTTTGTCTCTGTCTCCCTGTAACTTATCACCTTGATCTTTACGCTCCTTCACCACACCCACAACACTCTTCAAAAGGCTTAAGCTCTCTCGAGGCTTTCTGAGATATTTCAATGCTTTTCACAATGGTAATTGTTTCTTGTAAAGAAGGATTTTTTAAAGTGAGTAATTTTTCTTGGACCTTTTTGTCTTTACAGTGCACTACAATCTGATCACGAATCAACTGAGATAAAAAAAATTCAAACTCACACTCAGAAGCAAGTTTGAGTAAAGCTGCAACATAAGATACAATGCTTTCATCAACATCTTGTACTCTCGTGAAAAATGTATGTCTGGCTACTACTAGACTACTTTCTTCATTGAACTGTTTCTCCAGCATTTTCACAGCTTGATCAAATTCGTTCAATTCGTCTTCCCCTCAACGACTTCAAGGGGAGGTAAGTGTTCTAGAACTGCCTGCCCCTCAAACCCTAGATTATGTTCTAAAATAAACCTTTTCCTTTCAGCACTGAATCTAGTACCCCCATGGCACCTAAATACTCCTCAAAAGCTCTGAACCATATTTTGTACCTGATTGGACATCCCACAGAAGCTGTAAAAACAGAGGAGGTGGTTGTACATTTTGTATCTTTAGAAAACAATTAAAAGAAATGCAGAGCAATGAAACAGAAAGGTATAACACTAATTAATCTACACCTGTAAAGGAAATATTGTTAACAGAAAAACAGAAACATTGTCACACTGTAAAGGCGAAAAGACAATTAGTTGAAATAACTATCCAGTGACTTCCAGAATAGGGGTTAACTATAACGATGCCAGGAAATATGCTGTGAAATGTACTAAAAAATAATCTTGCAAAATTGTTTAGTGTGCATCACTCGAATGTTTATGCCAGGAAACAGCAAGGCGTCCGGACCCTAGCTACCGATAGCTCTGTTGAAAAACGGAACTCCACACAAAGGTGTAAGAAAGGAAAACATTCGCTTTTACGTTGCTAGGTTACCAACCTAGATAACAATGTGTGAGGAAATGCAGGCTGGCACACACCCCTAAAGACATAAAAGTACCTAACTTACAGTGCATCACGTCAAAAGGAAAATCAACAGACTCACAATGACCTGTTGCCAAACAGTCAGACTGAAATGCATGTACTTCCCAGGTCTGTATGTGTGTAGACTCCACACAGCTGTGACACGATTGAAAACGTCTCTAACTAATGACGTGGGCTAACCAGCGCGCTTCTGTTGGAAGAGCAGCTGTGCGCCCGTCACACAGCCAGTGGAGGGACGCTCACAAATGAAGCTGATGAGAGACCAATAGCCTTGCAGCATTCCAGAGCGTCATCAGTTGCCACATGCAAACGAACAGAAGGAGCACATGACGCTGAAGATCCACCAATACCACAGCAAAGTTCTAGTGCATCATCAGTTGCCACCATAAGGAGAGGAGGAAAGAGCTCTGGCTCCAAATGATCGCAAGGAAGCGGGGCACAAGAATGAAAGCTCCCGACAAACGGGGCACACGAAGAGTAGCTTGAAAAAACAGGAAACGGACAAGAAACTCACAGTTGGTGGCCCAATCACAGGACCAGCTTCAAGCAAGAATCACGGAGTAAATCTTTGGAGGACACAAAACCATCAGCTGTCAGCAGTCCTTTCTAGAGTGGGAGATAAGTCATAAGGATGTCCCACACACTCAGCAGTAGAAGGTCAGCGATGTCCACCAACACGCACTGGATGAAGAGGGCCAAACTGCAATCCTTTCAGCAAAGGAATGCCATACGACTGGAACAGCAGAAAATGCGAGGCAACCTCGGCACAGCACATGTAGGTAGAGAGAGGGACAGTCCAACTCGTTGCCAAATTTGTAGTAATCACACCAAAGACAGTTAAGTGTGAGAACGATTAGTTTAATGACTGTCCATCTCCACCGCTTCCAGGGAACAACTGATCTGTTGTTTCTTGGAGTTCAAACTATAACATTTCATTGCTCTGACAATGACATCATCAGCTGTGTAGAACAGAATAGTACATAAAGTGAAATACATTTTTAAGGAAAACTACTACAGATACCCTTCCAAATGTGATATATATACTGTCTGCCATATTACAAGTCTTGTTGTATATATTGCACTTGTAATAAGGCCAATCGGTCATCTTCCCTGTTTGTGGTGGTGCATCCCATCAGTCAAACTCTAAGTAAGGCCCTTAGCTCTTCTTCAATCTCTTTAGTTTTTCATAAATATGTGTTGCTAAGTTGAATTCTTTCTCCCTACCTATCTATTCTGTAATACTTTCTGTACCCATTTCTATTTTTTAAATTTTCTCCTCTATTTCAGTGCATCTCTGTGTGCCAGTCTGCAATTATGTGTGTGTGAGTGTGTGCTTGGGTGAGTGGTGGTGTGTGAGTGCAAATCACTGTGTGTGCGTCTCTGTGAGAGTCTGTGTCTATGAGTGAATGAGTGTGTCTCTGACTCCAGGGGTTATGCAAATGTGTGTCCTTGTATTGTATCTCTGTGTGTTAGTCTGTGTCTATAAGTGCATGGATTTGTGTCCGACTTCAGTTGCAGTGTATGAAGGTGTGTTCATATTAAAGCCTCTCGGTGTGAGTCTGCATCTATGCCTTTGTGAGTGTGAGTCAGTGCTGGTGTGTGAACCTATGTGTGTGAGTCTACATCTATGGGTTTGTGAATTTGTGAAAGGCAGTGTGCGAATGTGTGTCTCTATAAGTGTCTCTGTGTTTGAGTCTGCATGTATGAGAATGTGTCTCAGTCAGTTGCTTTGTGCAAAGGAGTGTTGCTATATGTAAGCCTATGTGCGACAGTCTGTTTGAGTATATGAGTGTGCCTCTCAGTGACAATATGTGAATCCATGATACTTTGTAAACCTATGTATGTGAGTCTGTGTAAAATAGTTCCTGAGTGTGGTTTTATGCAATTGTGTGTCTGTGAGTTCATGAGGGCCTGTGTGAGTCAGTGGCAGTGTGTGAATATGTCCCTGTTTGTGCCTCTGTGAGTGAGTCTGCGTTTATGAGTCCATGAGTGTGTATCTAAGTTAGGGGCTGAGGGTGAATGCTTGTCACTGTGCAGGCCTCAGCGTGCAAATCTATGTCATAGAGTACTTGAATGTGTGTCTAAGTCAATAGTGGTGTGTGTATCCCTGTGGGTGCCTCAGTGTGTGAGTCTGCATCTAAGAAGTGCATGCATTACTCAGTAGTGGTGGGAAATTCTATATCACTGTGCCAGTATATGTGTGAGAGTCTGCATTTATGAGTTTTGGAGTGTCTGTCAGATTATCTGGCAGTGTCCAAATCTGTTCGCTGCCGGCTACTGCTAGACCACCACTTGAGCAAAGACAGCTGAATAGCTAATGGATTGGAAGCACAAAGTAATCACTGAATGAATATAAAGGACTCTATCAAGCACTTTAGGCTGTACCTGAATGAATCAATTACCTCATGATAAAAGCAATAGAGAGAATATACATGGTAAGTAATTCAAACATTGAAACAAAGATTCTCAGAATGCTTTAGCTGATATGTTCTGATGTTTAACCTTGAGGTTGGCTTCACAGTATTAATTACCAAAACAAAATGGGGTCTGGTTTAGCATGGTACAAGGTGAGGAGGGTGAGACCAGGCTACTCCAGAAATTCCAAGAGGCCTTTTGGTTAAAAGATGCAGAATACTCTTCCCCAGCAGAGTCTTCCGGTTAAAGCCACGTTTGAGGCGGGCCCCCAGCCTCAGTTTTCCAAGAAGCAAAGGCTTCTAGGCCAGGCCTGTTCCCTGTTGTCCACCATCAGTGCTTCAGAAAGATCTCAAACCTCATTATGTCCACGCTGTGGGTGTTCAAGCTAAGAGTCATCCCCAGTGCTTCCTGTGATAAAAAAAAACATCCTACACAAAGGAGGTCTCTCTACATGTTAGAGCAGAGAAAGACATTTGGAAGAGAGACTCACTTTATTTTGCTTATTGTCGGGTTCACCAACTCCTCGGGATCAGAACGCTGCTCAAATATGGTCCACCTCTTGATAGCTTCAAGTCTGTTTGCTTTTACAGCACAAATCAGTGAAGCAATCAATCGAGGGAAGGAAAGGGTGGGGGCAGCAGGGAAGGAGACCTATAGAGAAAAATGAGAAAAAATAAATGAAGAGACAATAAGCATCTACCCGTTCCTCCTTTTAAGCTGTTTTAAATGATTTAATTTATATAGGGTAATGTACCTGTGAAGGAAAATAACTGTTCCATGGCGTACAACCCAGGAGTGTTTAGAATTTCTGTAACTATTTTAATGGTCTACAAAACGTGGTAGTGCTAAATAAACTGCCTCTCAATGCAGTTTGGTGGCACACCTCCCTGTGACAGGAAACCTATTGTTCTACCTTCTCTGCTGGAGATCAGCTCAGCAGCAGAAGGGCAGAACAGGGTCTGTGGTCGGCATTAGCTTGCTGTCAGACCCTGAAAGGCTTTAACCAGGACTACAGTGGGCTCCTCTAAGGGGACCCCAATACATGGAACATGCCTCCAACACTGGAATCAGTGTTGGGGTATGATTCCAACATGTTTGATACCAAACATGACCAGGTTCAGCGTAGCCATTATGTAGTTAGACATCTCGTAATGACTGATATTCACTATTTGTCTTAAAATGGCTGACCGCACTTACAAAGCGTGGAGAATCAACTCCGGGGTTTTGGAGGGCTGTCCCACTCATGCAGGGGCACCCCATACTTATAGCCAAGTACCATGCCCTCAGGACTGAAGGGCCTACCATAGGGGTGTCTTTTAGTCTTTAAGTGTAGGGATCTCAGATATAAGGTAACTTATACCTGTCGTGAGAGGTGCAAGCAACATCTCACACAGGCTGTATTGGCAGGCATGTAGTCAAAGTTTAAGTGGACTCCCATGGGTGGCAAAGTACATGCTGATACCCATGATGGATCCCTGGTGTACGTATGCCCTGGGTACCTCAGTCAGTACCATATATTAGGGACTTATAAGGGTACACCAGTACCCAATTGTGTAGATACCAAAGTACTTACAAAGCCAGTTTTGGGGAGAAAGCACAGATGCTGGTGTCCTGGTTAGCAGGATCCCAGCAAACTACAGTCAAAACATACTGACAGCAGGCAAAATGTGTAGAGGTAACTATAAAAGAATGATCCTACTTTCCTACACTTTATAAAAGAGAGAAATATGTTTAGTAGCCCATAAATACAGATTTTCCACTCTGACAACCGGCACGTTTTCTGAGGGGTCACCAAAATGTGAATAAAACAATGTAATGGTATCTTGCTGATAGAAAAGATTCAAGAAAATGGAACAGGAAAACGAGTAGGACATGGGTGGGTGAAAATATACTACTCCGTTGGCTGCAGACACTGGAAGCAATCCTCTACTTCCATAACCTATATATACTCAGTCAGCATTTGATAATACACATTGTAACTATGCACACTCTCATGCTGTGAAACATGTGAGACTTTATACTCAGATAATGGAGATCTGTCTACAGATCCAACTGTGAAATTTATTGAAACATGGGGGATATCCCCTCCTAGCAAATAAACGTCTAACAGCCATCCAAACATGGAGACAGAAATGGCAACTGCCAAACTCACAAACAAAATTATGCAGCGTTGCTGAGCCATGTTAATTAAATCAGATCAAGGAAATCTCAGATAAAAGGTTCAGCTCTCTTGGTCCTATCTTGTTGATATACTTTATTCGATAAAAAAAATTCCATCATAAAAGTATGCAATTTATACAGTACAAAAAGGATAAAAACAAGAACCCACCAATCCTTAAATACATACAACATCACATACTACACAAATTCTAATTTGATAAAATATACAATAAAAACAGATACCAGGAACCATGGGAAGATCCTACCAGGAACCCCTCTAGCAATTAGGTGGAGTGAGGGAGGGACTTAGCCCTCCTCATGCGTGTCTGCCATGCACTACCCAAGTATTTAGCTACTCCACACACCATAGCAGTAGAGGTCGTGTCGGTGCAAAGAACCCGCAGGGCCATTTTGTGACATCTGAGACCCAGCCCCTTGCATAATGGCTTTAACCATATCTTCCTGGCAACCCTATATGCTGGACAGGCAAAGAGGAAATGCGCCACAGACTCGTTAGGGGCTGCACAACCAGGGCAAGCTTTCATTGGACCACCCAAGTTGTTCCACCCGGAGGTGAAGTCGTTCACCGGAAGAGTCCCGAGCCTAACTTTTAGGTAGAGTGATCTATCCAGGGGTTTCCCTATGAAGTCAAGGAAAGGTTCAAGTTTCCTTGTCCATTTGAACTCCAGGAACCGCCAGTGAGAGGACCCCCTACACCTCTACATGTGGCCTCCTCCTGGACCCAGTCCCAATACAACTTCTTGATCACTAACTTGGGGGGCGGTGTTTGGCTCGTCCATGATTCACTCAATTCCAATTGCACAACCATCTGCCTCAGATTGCACAACCACTTGATCTTATTACCTGTATTAAGCAGAATAAGTTCATCTAGAGCTGCTGCATAGTTATGAAGCTCCCGGGTCCTTCTCAATCGAACCCAAAAAAGTAGTGGGCGCAGGCGCACTAAGTCTTTAAGGGAGCGCCTACCCAAATCTAACCGTAGTGGGATTAGCGGGGTGGAAACTGGAATAGCTACCAGATCTCTCATGAACTTGTTTTCAGATGTAACTAACTCTGATGTATTCTCAAACCCCCACAGCTCGGATCCATATAGGGCGGCCGGTAATACTTGGCCCTCATAAATTGCGAGAGACGGTGCCACAGAAAATTGAGTAAGGACCGCCCCCAGGCCGTAATTGCTGGCATCAACTGTGATAGTACAAGGTACCATCGGATCATAGGCCCTAAGAGATTTTGCATTAACCATTTCAGATTTAACCAACTCAAATGTTTCTTGACATAAGTCATCCCACTTGAACGTGACATTCGACCTCAGCATATTGGATAAAACTTTCATTTTGCTAGCGTAGCCAGGTATAAAACGTGAGTAAAATTCACACAATCCCAAGAAAGACCTTAGCTCTTCTTTGTTCTTGGGACAAGGACACTCCACAACTGCTTTTACCAACCCAGGTCTAGGACTCACACAATCACCGGAGACCAGGTGTCCCAAGAATTCTATCGCCCTCTTCCAGAACTCACATTTGGTCTTCTTCACCACAATTCCTTTCTCCTCAAAAATCCTAAGAACAGATCTAAGAACCTTATCATGTTCTTCCAAGTGCTTGCTGAAGATAAGCACATCATCTTGCAAAATCACAACTCCTTTTACATCCTGTAACACTGACTGCATGACCCTTTGAAAAACTGACGCTGCAGAAGCTAGCCCAAAAGGCATTCTACAGAACTGAAACGACCCAAAAGGAGAATTGAAAGCCGTGTAATGGCGTGAATCAACATCTAACAAGACCTGATGATACGCCGAAGCTAGGTCAATCTTCGAAAACCATTCAGCACCCCTAAGTTCTTCTAGTAAATCTCCAATTTTGGGAAGAGGGTGTGAATCTACCCAAATTTCCTTATTGAGACTCCTCAAATCTATGCATAAGCGGATCTCTTCATTTCGTTTACGTGCGACAACCAATGGACTAAGCCACAAACTGGATTCTACAGGCTCTATAATTCCAGATTTTTCCAACCTATCCAGCTCTGCCTTAAGATCTGCTCTAAGACTGAATGGTACTGACCTCACCTTGTGCTTCACTGGCACTGCATCATTCTTAACCTTAATCATGTGCTTAAAACCTTTAATTTTTCCGAGAGAATCAGAAAATACACCAGGAAATTCACGCTCTAAACAATCTGAACCAGAAACATCTTGCACAACCAATACTTGTTCACTTGTTCCTGGTCTCAATACCATACCAAACAAGCCTTGATGGTACCAGCCAAGAATATTTAACCCACGAACAGCCACATACATTTTTCCCTGGATTTTACGACCTTTGAACTCCAGCACATCCTCTATGTACCCCTCCAAATCTATCTTGCATCCCTCATAAGAGACAGGTGCTCTATCCATTGGAAAAAGTGGTATCTCACCCCAAGATTCTCTAAAAAGCTAATACGTTATCATTGTTATACGTGCTCCAGAATCCACCAACAACTTCAAAGTAACATCACCCACAGTTATATCAACATAGGGATCAACACAATCAGCTGGGTCCCCAGGAACAATACCCTCCTCAGTGACCGTGACAATCATATCTTGAAACTCTTGTACAATGTCGTTCTCATTTAATCACTCATCCTTGACCACACAATTAACCTTTTCATTCTTAACCATACTGGACTGGCACACCTTCGCCAAATGCCCCATCCTGCCACACTTGTGACATTTGGCATTTCTCCCTGGACAAAATCTGCTGTCCTTGCCATGTTGGGGATAACCGCATCTGTAACACATATTGGTTTTTTTGAAAAACCCCTTCTCCATAGTTTTCACTTTTCTAGATGAATTGCCATTGGCACTTGCAGAAGCCACTACATTGACAGATTCTTTTGAACTAGAGACCATATTTAGCTCCTTAATAGAATTTTGCGCCAACTCTACACTTTTAGCCACTTTTATAATTTCCTCAAGACTAGGATTGCCCATAGTGAGTAATTTTCGCTGGATCTGTTTATCAAGACAATGTGTAATAAATTGGTCTCTAAATAATTGGTCTCTATATTCACCAAAATCGCACTCTGCACATAATTTACGTACAGCACTGAGGTATGTGTCGACATTTTCACTATGCAATTGTGCCCGCTTAAAACATTTGTGCCTTAATACTATCAAGCTAGGCTGGACATCAAATTTTATCACTAATTTCTTTATAGCTTCTTGGTATTCATCGACAACTTCACCCTCCGCTAATACAATATCAGGAAGATGTTTAAAAACTTCCCTCCCTTCAAATCCAAGAGAATTTAAAAGAAGATACTTCTTTCTCTCAGCCCTATATCGCGATGCACCGATTGCCCCAATGTACGTTTCAAATGCGTCGAACCATTGTCTCCACTGTATCTGAGGTGTACCAGGACTCTCCAGAAATGGAGGTGGCGGGTTTACTGATTGCATAATGATAATACTAATTAACCTAATAAGCAATGCGGTATCAGAACTCACCTAACTATCAACAATATTTTTTTTTCTTGACCCAGACAGGGTGAAACTGGCTAAAAGAATAAAAAAAAAAAAAAGAAATCGATAAAATAAATGTGATATCACACACCCACAAAAGGGAAAAGATCAATAAGCCCTTTGGACAAAACACATTTCTTCACCATAAAGTCACCCTCTTGTAATACTGCTCAACATGTAAAATATTGTCTTGACCTTGCACCTGACGTTGGAGCAGAGGAAAACAAAATAATGAATGTCACACAACCCAAAAAAAAAATTTTGTTCCAGCTTTGCTCCAGCAACGTTAGAGTTCCCTCGACTCAGATGAAAAGAAAATAGAAAGGTCAAATAAGCATCTGCTTTGAAGAATCATTACCGCATTGAAGTCGGAGTACAAGTAGACCTGCGGAGATCTAATACGGACTTCCAGACATGCACAGTCAGGTAACCTTTCCCACTGAAATAAACTTCCCGCTTTCAAATTAGTTACGAAGACACGCACTTCTGTATTCCACTGCCAACAGTGCTGACATTCGCTTCACGCACGTATACACAACGTGCTGACGCTGGCCATATCCCTGATCGGCTGACGCAATGAGTCTATCACCGACTCCACCAGTAGCGTTCTACTGCGTCATCATTCCCCAGCAGGACTTGACAGGGAAACAACTCCTGCTGCAACGACTTGCGCTCTGCGCTGACAGCCAAGGCAGCGAACCGACACACCGCCCTAGCTTGAGCACATCCACATGCGTCTCCCCCCCGATCTCCTCACCGGCGAAACGACATCTTGAGGGTCATTCCTCCGCTGAGCAGCGCCGAAACTCAACTACAAGAGTGTACAGCTTCAGAAGGAGGTAGAACGCCTTTCTTTTACAGCGACGGATGTCCTTTTTTAAACTGTCCAAACTCTTTATCTTCTCATTTTCCATAACGTCTTCTTTGTCATGAATGGGCTTGACAGAGCCTCTTCACATTGTAAATTTGAATACTTCAACTGCTGCGATGGCTCGCCCACTCGTCGCCAAAAATTATGTTGTAATCTTCAAAGCGCAAGAATAATACCAGACACTTGTGGTTTGATTGTAAGCTTTAATGTGGGATCAACGAGCCACCGCTCCTCTCACGGTCAAGGAGAGGTCCCAACTGACACTCCATGGAATTTACCCACAGAGTATTCCCATGACAACTTAAAGGAATACTCAGCATAAACAAACAAGCACAGCTAAGCATAACATCTTACAGCAAAACGTGAAGTGACATCCACTTGAACAGGAGGACCATATTTCGACAAACCTTTAGCTACATTGATAGGAGATTTAATTCTCGCCCAATCTCCTACATGAATGCTAGACTTAAATCCACACTCTTGTACAATAGGGTGGACTTGAGTCTTGACATCAGTTTGATCATGTCCAGATGAAAATCGTGTACCCCATTTTTTCATCCAAGCCGGGCACATATGAAAAGAGGCCTCGCAGCAGAGCAAAAGGGCCAGAGAACGAGATGGGACTGGGAGTGGTGCGATGCGCCCACAACATACTCTGAACTGGTCCCCTGATATCATACGTGGACGAAACAGCCCACTGAATACACTCTACCAAAATGCAGTTTGTGTGCTCAATAAAACCATTGGCCTATGGGTGATAGAGGGCAACATGACAATGTGAAATCCAAGATTGACTTACCAATGCAGACATCTCTTTGGAGGTAAACTGCACCCCATTATCAGATACGATCTCTTTAGGAAAACCCTCTCTGGCAAAGAGGCACTGCAGAAATTAATACATTCATGTGTATTTCGATCAGACATGAATTGAACCTCCCACCACTTATTGAAATAATCTGCAACAACCAAAGCAAATTTGTATTTAGTGGGTAACACATTGAAAGGACCCACAAAGCCTATGGCCAACTTCAACCAAGGAGCATTCTGTATATTAACCTCTTATAATGGAGGAACAACAACATTTATGACTTTGTCACTGGTCAAAGTAAAATATCCCCCTACAACATCGTTGACTTGACGATCCATGAAAGGCCACCAGTAGACAGATCGGATCCTTCTTTTATTACTTGTTTGTCCAAGATGACCAGCATGGCCAAAATCAACGAAGTGAGACTTCAAAGACTCAGGAGGAATAAACTTGTCCCCCCGCATGATCATTTCACCACCCTCCAAAGTAAGCTCATCAGCAATCTTTGCAAAAGGGTGAAGCTCACTGTCCAAATGCTTTTTCTTGGGCCAACCGGGCACTATGAAACCCTTAACTCTCTTGAGTACAGAATCAGACTCCATGGCACAGAACCACTCTCGTTCAGTAAAATATCCCTGACTGCACACACCCACAGCCGTAATCAGACACTCTTCCTCATCATCATCATCAAGATCTTGTTACCCCAAGGGTAAAGGAGATCTTGAGAAAAAATCAGCCCTTGTGTTTTTCCCGCCAGGGATATGTGCAACTTCAAAGTCGTATTATCCTCTTCGGTGCCCGTGACGAGCTGGACTCGTCATGGGCCGCGGTGGCGCTGTGCCCATGACGAGTCCAGCTCGTCACAAACCCCGCCCGCTAATGTAACGGCCGGCACAGGGCGGGGAAAGGGGCGGGCACCGAAGGGGTTAAAGCAATTTCGACTCAATCTTGCAATTCTTGGTGTGTTCCTTCACAATGTTGCCATTTAGAATGGGGATAAGCAGTTTGTGATCGGTCAAAAGTTTGAAAGTCGTCCCCCACAGAAAACATTTAAATCTTTGGACAGCCCAACTGCATGCCAGCAACTCCCGCTCAATTACAGACTAATTCTTTTCACTTGGGCGTAAGGTACGTGAGGCAAACCCAATAGTGTATTCCTTACTCTGCTTGAACTGAGAAATCATTCCACCCAAACCATCCAAACTGGCATCCACAGACACAGTACATTGGAAATGGGGATCAAAAGGCGTAATAATTTTGCAAGAACCTAGTTCTTTCTTGACATTGGTAAATTCATCTTGACAATGCTTGTCCCAGACGAAAATGACTTTTCTCTTCAATAAGCTTCGCATATGTGCAGTTTTAGCCGTAAAATTGAGGATAAACTTTGTATAAAACTCACACATACCCAGAAAAGAGGAAACCTGCTCTTTTGACACAGGACATGGAGCATTCACAATAGCCTCGATGAGACCTTCTCTAGGTACTATCCTGTCACCAGAAATTCAGTGACCCAGATACTCAATAGTTTCCACCCCAAAAATACATTTGAGTCTGTTAGCAACAATCCCTTTCTCATGTAATCTCTCCAAAACAACCATGAGATCTTTTTCATGAGATTCCCTGCACCTTCCTGCAACCAAAATGTCATCTTGGAAAACAACAGTGTCGGGGACACCCTTCAAGACTTTCTTCATGACACGTTGAAACACTGAGGCTGCCGAAGCTAGCCCAAAAGGCAACCTTCTGAACTGAAAAGTCTCAACAGGAGAGACAAAAGCAGTCAGATGCTTACACTCAGGATCCAACTCCACCTGATGATAGGTGGAGGCAAGATCAATTTTAGAAAACATTTTGGCACCCTCAAACTGAGAGAAAATATCATCAATCCCAGGAAGAGGATGGGAGTCTACTTAGATTTCTTTGTTTAAGCTGCGTAAGTCAACACACACCCTAAGACAACCATTCTTTTTACGAGCCACTACCAAGGGAGACAACCAAAGGGAGGACTCTATTGATTCGATGACACCCGATTCACACCTCCTTTTAAGCTCACTCGACAGATCATCCCTAATACTTAAAGCCACGTTACGCAGTTTATGCCTTTTTTTCTGCAGTTTTATATAGCGCGAACTTGACCCGAAACGGGTATCAGGGCGCTTTACATAGCACCAGTTACGTTACATTAGTACACACATTCATTTTTGTTTGGCATGGGGGATTAAGTGATTTGCCCAGAATCACAGGATGTTCAGCATCATTGCCGAGACTCGAACCCAGCTCCCCAGATTCGAGGTTGACTGCCCTAGCTGTTGGGCCAACTTCTCTCCCTTATGCTTGACTGGGGTAGCTTGCTCCTTAATCTTAATAAAATGTTTATAACTTTTGACGCATCCCAAGCGTCAGCAACAACACTGGGGAATTTGTTGAACCATACGCCAAAGCTCTCACCACGAGGGAAATCATCGACCATGAGACTTGTTCAGCAGTGCCAGGTCTAAGAGTCATCCCAAATAAACCCTGATGGTACCACCCAAGAATGTTAAGACCTTTCTTTGCTACATAAAACATCCCACGAATCTGCCTTTCTTTGAAAACAAGGCTTGTTTAAAAAAATACCTTCAATTCAATTCTCCTGTCTTCATAAGAAACCGTACTCCTGTCTAGAGGATTAATATTCTTGTCTCCCCACACGCTTTCAAACAATTCTTCTATAAGCATAGTCATACGTGCTCCATAATCCACCAAAAGTTGTACAGACTTTCCATCAACCAACACATCTAAACAGGATCAACACAATCCTCCGAGTCATCTTTAACAACCACAGTGACATCAGTCAATGAACTCACAATCTCATTCACAGAATCATCCTTATCCTCCTCAGTATACACAACATTGACCTTGCCCCGGAACCCACACACTTTGGCAAAGTGTCCTTGTTTACCGCACTTCCAACATGAAGCATTCTTAGCAGGGCAAATACGAGAATTAGGGAAATGGGAAGGGAAACCACATTTTGTACAAACATTTTTTGAGAAACCTATTTTTTTTCAGGTTTAGAAAACGTGAACTTACTCCCTTTTTGCTCACTGTGTGGTTTGTCTCTGTCTCCCTGTAACTTATCACCTAGATCTTTACGCTCCTTCACCACACCCACAACACTCTTCAAAAGGCTTAAGCTCTCTCAAGGCTTTCTGAGATATTTCAATGCTTTTCACAATGGTAATTGATTCTTGTAAAGAAGGATTTTTTAAAGTGAGTAACTTTTCTTGGACCTTTTTGTCTGATCACGAATCAACTGAGATAAAAAAAATTTAAACTCACACTCAGAAGCAAGAATGAGTAAAGCTGCAACATAAGATACAATGCTTTCATCAACATCTTGTACTCTCGTGAAAAATGTATGTCTGGCTACTACTAGACTACTTTCTTCATTGAACTGTTTCTCCAGCATTTTCACAGCTTGATCAAATTTGTTCAATTCGTCTTCCCCTCAACGACTTCAAGGGGAGGTAAGTGTTCTAGAACTGCCTGCCCCTCAAACCCTAGATTATGTTCTAAAATAAACCTTTTCCTTTCAGCACTGAATCTAGTACCCCCATGGCACCTAAATACTCCTCAAAAGCTCTGAACCATATTTTGTACCTGATTGGACATCCCACAAAAGCTGTAAAAACAGAGGAGATGGTTGTACATTTTGCATCTTTAGAAAACAATTAAAAGAAATGCAGAGCAATGAAACAGAAAGGTATAACACTAATTAATCTACACCTGCAAAGGAAATATTGTTAACAGAAAAACAGAAACATTGTCACACTGTAAAGGCGAAAAGACAATTAGTTGAAATAACTATCCAGTGACTTCCAGAATAGGGGTTAACTATAACGATGCCAGGAAATATGCTGTGAAATGTACTAAAAAGTAATCTTGCAAAATTGTTTAGTGTGCATCACTCGAATGTTTATGCCAGGAAACAGCAAGGCGTCCGGACCCTAGCTACCGATAGCTCTGTTGAAAAACGGCACTCCACACAAAGGTGTAAGAAAGGAAAACATTCGCTTTTACGTTGCTAGGTTACCAACCTAGATAACAATGTGTGAGGAAATGCAGGCTGGCACACACCCCTAAAGACATAAAAGTACCTAACTTACAGTGCATCACGTCAGAAGGAAAATCAACAGACTCACAATGACCTGTTGCCAAACAGTCAGACTGAAATGCATGTACTTCCCAGGTCTGTATGTGTGTAGACTCCACACAGCTGTGACACGATTGAAAACGTCTCTAACTAATGACGTGGGCTAACCAGCGCGCTTCTGTTGGAAGAGCAGCTGTGCGCCCGTCACACAGCCAGTGGAGGGACGCTCACAAATGAAGCTGATGAGAGACCAATAGCCTTGCAGCATTCCAGAGCGTCATCAGTTGCCACATGCAAACGAACAGAAGGAGCACATGACGCTGAAGATCCACCAATACCACAGCAAAGTTCTAGTGCATCATCAGTTGCCACCATAAGGAGAGGAGGAAAGAGCTCTGGCTCCAAATGATCGCAAGGAAGCGGGGCACAAGAATGAAAGCTCCCGACAAACGGGGCACACGAAGAGTAGCTTGAAAAAACAGGAAACGGACAAGAAACTCACAGTTGGTGGCCCAATCACAGGACCAGCTTCAAGCAAGAATCACGGAGTAAATCCTTGGAGGACACAAAGCCATCAGCTGTCAGCAGTCCTTTCTAGAGTGGGAGATAAGTCATAAGGATGTCCCACACACAGCAGTTGAAGGTCAGCGATGTCCACCAACACGCAGTGGATGAAGAGGGCCAAACTGCAGCCCTTTCAGCAAAGGAATGCCATACGACTGGAACAGCAGAAAATGCGAGGCAACCTCAGCACAGCACATGTAGGTAGAGAGAGGGACAGTCCAACTCGTTGCCAAATTTGTAGTAATCACACCAAAGACAGTTAAGTGTGAGAACGATTAGTTTAATGACTGTCCATCTCCACCGCTTCCAGGGAACAACTGATCTGTTGTTTCTTGGAGTTCAAACTATAACATTTCATTGCTCTGACAATGACATCATCAGCTGTGCAGAACAGAATAGTACATAAAGTGAAATAAATTTTTAAGGAAAACTACTACAGATACCCTTCCAAATGTGATATATATACTGTCTGCCATATTACAAGTCTTGTTTTATATATTGCACTTGTAATAAGGCCAATCGGTCATCCTCCTTGTTTGTGGTGGTGCATCCCATCAGTCAAACTCTAAGTAAGGCCCTTAGCTCTTCTTCAATCTCTTTAGTTTTTCATAAATATGTGTTGCTAAGTTGAATTCTTTCTCCCTACCTATCTATTCTGTAATACTTTCTGTACCCATTTCTATTTTTAAAATTTTCTCCTCTATTTCAGTGCATCTCTGTGTGCCAGTCTGCAATTATGTGTGTGTGAGTGTGTGCTTGGGTGAGTGGTGGTGTGTGAGTGCAAATCACTCTGTGTGCGTCTCTGTGAGAGTCTGTGTCTATGAGTGAATGAGTGTGTCTCTGACTCCAGGGGTTATGCAAATGTGTGTCCTTGTGTCTATAAGTGCATGGATTTGTGTCCGACTTCAGTTGCAGTGTATGAAGGTGTGTTCATATTAAAGCCTCTCGGTGTGAGTCTGCATCTATGCCTTTGTGAGTGTGAGTCAGTGCTGGTGTGTGAACCTATGTGTGTGAGTCTACATCTATGGGTTTGTGAATTTGTGAGAGGCAGTGTGCGAATGTGTGTCTCTATAAGTGTCTCTGTGTTTGAGTCTGCATGTATGAAAATGTGTCTCAGTCAGTTGCTTTGTGCAAAGGAGTGTTGCTATATGTAAGCCTATGTGTGACAGTCTGTTTGAGTATATGAGTGTGCCTCTCAGTGACAATATGTGAATCCATGATACTTTGTAAACCTATGTATGTGAGTCTGTGTAAAATAGTTCCTGAGTGTGGTTTTATGCAATTGTGTGTCTGTGAGTTCATGAGGGCCTGTGTGAGTCAGTGGCAGTGTGTGAATATGTCCCTGTTTGTGCCTCTGTGAGTGAGTCTGCGTTTATGAGTCCATGAGTGTGTATCTAAGTTAGGGGCTGAGGGTGAATGCTTGTCACTGTGCAGGCCTCAGCTTGCAAATCTATGTCATAGAGTACTTGAATGTGTGTCTAAGTCAATAGTGGTGTGTGTATCCCTGTTGGTGCCTCAGTGTGTGAGTCTGCATCTAAGAAGTGCATGCATTACTCAGTAGTGGTGGGAAATTCTATATCACTGTGCCAGTATATGTGTGAGAGTCTGCATTTATGAGTTTTGGAGTGTCTGTCAGATTATCTGGCAGTGTCCAAATCTGTTCGCTGCCGGCTACTGCTAGACCACCACTTGAGCAAAGACAGCTGAATAGCTAATGGATTGGAAGCACAAAGTAATCACTGAATGAATATAAAGGACTCTATCAAGCACTTTAGGCTGTACCTGAATGAATCAATTACCTCATGATAAAAGCAATAGAGAGAATATACATGGTAAGTAATTCAAACATTGAAACAAAGATTCTCAGAATGCTTTAGCTGATATGTTCTGATGTTTAACCTTGAGGTTGGCTTCACAGTATTAATTACCAAAACAAAATGGAGTCTGGTTTAGCATGGTACAAGGTGAGGAGGGTGAGACCAGGCTACTCCAGAAATTCCAAGAGGCCTTTTGGTTAAAAGATGCAGAATACTCCTCCCCAGCAGAGTCTTCCGGTTAAAGCCACGTTTGAGGCGGGCCCCCAGCCTCAGTTTTCCAAGAAGCAAAGGCTTCTAGGCCAGGCCTGTTCCCTGTTGTCCACCATCAGTGCTTCAGGAAGATCTCAAACCTCATTATGTACATGCTGTGGGTGTTCAAGCTAAGAGTCATCCCCAGTGCTTCCTGTGATAAAAAAAAACATCCTACACAAAGGAGGTCTCTCTACATGTTAGAGCAGAGAAAGACATTTGGAAGAGAGACTCACTTTATTTTGCTTATTGTCGGGTTCACCAACTCCTCGGGATCAGAACGCTGCTCAAATATGGTCCACCTCTCGATAGCTTCAAGTCTGTTTGCTTTTACAGCACAAATCAGTGAAGCAATCAATCGAGGGAAGGAAAGGGTGGGGGCAGCAGGGAAGGAGACCTATAGAGAAAAAATGAGAAAAAATAAATGAAGAGACAATAAGCATCTACCCGTTCCTCCTTTTAAGCTGTTTTAAATGATTTAATTTATATAGGGTAATGTACCTGTGAAGGAAAATAACTGTTCCGTGGCGTACAACCCAGGAGTGTTTAGAATTTCTGTAACTATTTTAATGGTCTACAAAACGTGGTAGTGCTAAATAAACTGCCTCTCAATGCAGTTTGGTGGCACACCTCCCTGTGACAGGAAACCTATTGTTCTACCTTCTCTGCTGGAGATCAGCTCAGCAGCAGAAGGGCAGAACAGTGTCTGTGGTCGGCATTAGCTTGCTGTCAGACCCTGAAAGGCTTTAACCAGGACTACAGTGGGCTCCTCTAAGGGGACCCCAATACATGGAACATGCCTCCAACACTGGAATCAGTGTTGGGGTATGATTCCAACATGTTTGATACCAAACATGACCAGGTTCAGCGTAGCCATTATGTAGTTAGACATCTCGTAATGACTGATATTCACTATTTGTCTTAAAATGGCTGACCGCACTTACAAAGCCTGGAGAATCAACTCCGGGGTTTTGGAGGGCTGTCCCACTCATGCAGGGGCACCCCATACTTATAGCCAAGTACCATGCCCTCAGGACTGAAGGGCCTACCATAGGGCAGTCTTTTAGTCTTTAAGTGTAGGGATCTCAGATATAAGGAAACTTATATCTGTCGTGAGAGGTGCAAGCAACATCTCACACAGGCTGTATTGGCAGGCATGTAGTCAAAGTTTAAGTGGACTCCCATGGGTGGCAAAGTACATGCTGATACCCATGATGGATCCCTGGTGTACGTATGCCCTGGGTACCTCAGTCAGTACCATACATTAGGGACTTATAAGGGTACACCAGTACCCAATTGTGTAGATACCAAAGTACTTACCAAAGCCAGTTTTGGGGAGAAAGCACAGATGCTGGTGTCCTGGTTAGCAGGATCCCAGCAAACTACAGTCAAAACATACTGACAGCAGGCAAAATGTGGAGAGGTAACCATAAAAGAATGATCCTACTTTCCTACACTTTATAAAAGAGAGAAATAGCTTTAGTAGCCCATAAATACAGATTTTCCACTCTGACAACCGGCACGTTTTCTGAGGGGTCACCAAAATGTGAATAAAACAATGTAATGGTATCTTGCTGATAGAAAAGATTCAAGAAAATGGAACAGGAAAAAGAGTAGGACATGGGTGGGTGAAAATATACTACTCCGTTGGCTGCAGACACTGGAAGCAATCCTCTACTTCCATAACCTATATATACTCAGTCAGCATTTGATAATACACATTGTAACTATGCACACTCTCATGCTGTGAAACATGTGAGACTTTATACTCAGATAATGGAGATCTGTCTACAGATCCAACTGTGAAATTTATTGAAACATGGGGGATATCCCCTCCTAGCAAATAAACATCTAACAGCCATCCAAACATGGAGACAGAAATGGCAACTGCCAAACTCACAAACAAAATTATGCAGCGTTGCTGTGCCATGTTAATTAAATCAGATCAAGGAAATCTCAGATAAAAGGTTCAGCTCTCTTGGTCCTATCTTGTTGATATACTTTATTCGATAAAAAAAATTCCATCATAAAAGTATGCAATTTATACAGTACAAAAAGGATAAAAACAAGAACCCACCAATCCTTAAATACATACAACATCACATACTACACAAATTCTAATTTGATAAAATATACAATAAAAACAGATACCAGGAACCATGGGAAGATCCTACCAGGAAACCCTCTAGCAATTAGGTGGAGTGAGGGAGGGACTTAGCCCTCCTCATGCGTGTCTGCCATGCACTACCCAAGTATTTAGCTACTCCACACACCATAGCAGTAGAGGTCGTGTGGGTGCAAAGAACCCGCAGGGCCATTTTGTGACATCTGAGACCCAGCCCCTTGCATAATGGCTTTAACCATATCTTCCTGGCAACCCTATATGCTGGACAGGCAAAGAGGAAATGCGCCACAGACTCGTTAGGGGCTGCACAACCAGGGCAAGCTTTCATTGGACCACCCAAGTTGTTCCACCCGGAGGTGAAGTCGTTCACCGGAAGAGTCCCGAGCCTAACTTTTAGGTAGAGTGATCTATCCAGGGGTTTCTCTATGAAGTCAAGGAAAGGTTCAAGTTTCCTTGTCCATTTGAACTCCAGGAACCGCTCAGTGAGAGGACCCCCTACACCTCTACATGTGGCCTCCTCCTGGATCCAGTCCCAATACAACTTCTTGATCACTAACTTGGGGGGCGGTGTTTGGCTCGTCCATGATTTACTCAATCCCAATTGCACAACCATCTGCCTCAGATTGCACAACCACTTGATCTTATTACCTGTATTAAGCAGAATAAGTTCATCTAGAGCTGCTGCATAGTTATGAAGCTCCCGGGTCCTTCTCAATCATACCCAAAAAAGTAGTGGGCGCAGGCGCACTAAGTCTTTAAGGGAGCGCCTACCCAAATCTAACCGTAGTGGGATTAGCGGGGTGGAAACTGGAAGGGCTACCAGATCTCTCATAAACTTGTTTTCAGATGTAACTAACTCTGATGTATTCTCAAACCCCCACAGCTCGGATCCGTATAGGGCGGCCGGTAATACTTGGCCCTCATAAATTGCGAGAGACGGTGCCACAGGTTTACTCGTCGACTCCCGCTGTTCTCTCAAGACCACCCCTGAGACTCTTTTATGGTTTAATAACATTTTGGCCAAGTGATCTTTCCAATTCATCCGGCTATTTACCCTAACACCCAAATAGTCAAAGGAATCTACCAACTCCAGGGGTGCACCATTAAGCGAGAGATTGTTCCTAAATCTCTTGGAGGGTGATAGGGCCATAAGCTTTGTTTTAGAGGTGTTGATGGTAAGACCTCTGTCGGTACAAGACGCACTGAAACGGTGCAAGAGCTTTTGGAGGCCTGCGGGGGTTTTAGAGATCAAAATGGTGTCGTCCGCGAAGAGTAGGGTAGGTGTTTTTTCCCCTGCCAGGGATGGCGCGTCAGCCGATTCCTCTCTCAGATGGTCCACCACTCCATTCACAAAGAGGGAGAACAGGGTCGGCGCCATAACACATCCCTGGCGGACTCCACTCCTCACGGGCACCCTCTCTGTCAGTTGTCCCTGGGTGCCCCATCTAATCCTCGCATAATTCCCCTCGTGGAGCTTCACAATAAAACCCAAAAGTGGCCCTGGGAAGCCCATCTTCTCTAGGATATCCCACAGCCTTGCACGGAGGACCAGGTCGAACGCCGTCTTGAGATCTATGAAAGCCAGGTAGAGGCTACCTTTATTGATGGTCACAAACTTCCAATAGATCGCAAAGAAGCGGAAGACCTGGTCCATCGTGCCCACCTTTTGTCGAAACCCTGCTTGGAAATGAGAAAGGACATGCTCCTCTTCCATCCAGACACCCACCCTCGAGATAATGACCCTGCCAACCACCTTCTGGATCACGTCAATCAGACTGATCGGTCTGTAATTGGCAGGGTCATCTCTGGCACCCTTTTTATACACAGTTACCACCTCTGCTCCCTTCCACGAGTCTGGCACAGGGTGTCCCTTGGAAATCAAATTCATTATTAGGGCAATAAGTTTAGCCCAAGCTACAGGTTCTTCCAAAATGAGGTCCCCTGGTATCCCATCAGGGCCAGCAGCCTTCCTCGGGGTCAGGTGTCTAATGGCCAGTGCTACCTTAGAGGCCAAAAATGGTTCCTTAAACACCAGTGGAGATAGGGCCCTACTATCTGGATCAGAAGGAGATGAACATGTCGCATCTATCCCGCCGTACAGTGCAGAGAAGTGGGAATACCATTGTTGATTTGTTATGTGGTTAGCTATTAGTGGCATGCTTCACTGCCTAGCCTTGTTAATCAGTTTCCAGAACAGCGTTGCATTCTTCATGTTAGCTGCAGATTTGAGATCCTGCCAGTGTTGTTCCTCCCACTCTCGTTTGGCCAACACCATTACCCTCGCATAATCCTTCCTAGCCACTCTAACTAGTGAGGGATTCTTTTTAAGCAGGGCAACTGTTAGCTCCTTCCTTTTTACCTTACACTGGTCCGAGTACCAAGGGTTACTGGCTTTGGGCAGTTTATTATTCACTCTACCACTTTTACCCTGGATTAAAAAGTATTGTCCTACTTCCTCTATTACGTTTTTATAAGCCAAGGCGAAGGACGGCCCCTGGGCACTACCTTTTCCCAGTTCCAGATCTGCCAGCTCTACAGTCAGATCTGCTACGTGCGCCCTGATCCTCGCAAGATTACCATCCTGGGATTGAACCTTATCCCATTTCAGCCTACGATTACCATTATAAGGGACAACCTCGTTGGTTGACCTCAAAGGGACATTATTCACACATCCTTTTAGTTTACACCACCTTAGCTTCGTACATAAGGGGTTGTGGTCGCTATCCTGCGAAGGTACCACCTCCATATCTATTAGATCACACCACAATGTGACATCCAATAAGATATAATCAATTCTAGATGGGCCATTAAGCCTATTAAAGGTCGTCGCTCCAGCACGGTCAGAGGGTTTCCTGCCATTTAGCGCTCTTAAGTTGAATTCCACGGTAAGGGCATTGATCTGTATTGCCTTTGCTGACCATTTTCTGATTGGGGCTAATGATAGGGCTGGAATGGACCATCTAGAATCCTCCTCCTCTGTGCCCAAGGGATCATCCCCACTGAGGGGTTCGAATGTACAGTTAAAATCCCCTCCCACGATAATTTTAGAGGTTGGGGGGCAGTTGGCTAGTGCCTGTTCTAAGGTCGCTAATGTACATGAGGTTGAATCCCCCGGGATCCCTCTAGAATAGATATTAAATAAATCTATCCTACTGCCCTTGTTTTGCCCTGCGAATGAAAGATGTTGGATATCCCTACTCGCTGATTCGTGGGTGGTAACATCCCAATTCAGTTCAATTTTCACCCAGACATGTAGGCCTCCTGCTGGTCTGCCCTTCCCACAACTTAGTGCGGGCAAGAAAAAAGTTGCATAACCGGATTTGTGTACTGGGAGCAAACTCCAGGTTTCTTGGAGCATGCATACATCGAACTTCTCGATAAACGCATTCCATTCTGGAAGAGCCATCTTTTTTTGCAACCCAGCCACATTCCAAGATACCAAATGGATAACCTTGTAACCTGTGGCGGACAAGTCAGGGATAACCCTCTTATTCCCACCCTGCACACATGGGATAGGCTCGGTGGTAACTTCTAATGGGCCTATTGATTTTGGGGATAAACTACTGTCACCATTGCACCCCAAAGACAATAATTGTGTGGTGGTTGTAATCTCACTATTATCAGAACTATTGTCTGCCATAGGAGCCACTTTCCCATTATCGGGGCTGATGGACTCCATAAGAACCTCATAATCACTGCCCACTGGGCTAGCGGCAAATAATCGGCCCCACATGCCCAGCGTAGACTGTAATCTTCAGTCGCAATCATCCATACCAGTGAACACATCAAACCTGTTTACTGTCTCCAGGGGTGTAAAGGGTCTCAAATGATCCATTCTCCTGTTGGTATTTCTGTTAAATCTAGGGGGTACGATGTTCCACCCAAAGGGATCAACAGCGGGTGCTGTGTATTGTCCATGTGCCGGTTGCCTAGTGTTGTATGCTATTGAGAAGTTTGTATGAGTGGGAGCCTGTCCGCTTGTGTGGGTTGGTGGGAACACCAGGGATCTAGGATAAAAATATGTCAAGGCACGGGGGATGATGCAGTTGTTACCATTTCCCGTAGGCCAATTTAGTATATAGTCAACCGCGCGTGGATCTCTGAAATTAACTACAACTAAGTCTCCCTCGATATCTTTGCATCTGCCACCCAGCCAAGGGAGTCGCCTAACGTGCACTATCTCACCATTGATGTTCTTTATGATTGGTCTGTATATACTGAGCCAGTGCATGATTTTATTTTTCAACTGGGCGAACCCTTCCCTCTTGTTGTCTGCCAATGTGGGCACCCCCGTCAGAACAACCACAAAGGGCACAGCTTCTGGGGGTAGTTCTACTTGTGGCCCTTTATTCGCTAAAGCCCTGGTGTGTCTATTGCTTCCCCACTCTTCCCACGTGTTCCCTGTGGGTGCCTTTGCCCTTCCCCTCGAGACTTCACTAGCAGGATTACCAGCCGGTTTATTTACATGCTTATGGGGCAGTAACCTTTGTTGGTTAGAATCTGCCTGACTAGAAGGCTGTAATATAGCTTTGGTAGATTGGGATGTGACTTTGGGGGCATTATTGATAGGTAGTGTGGCCATGGGAGTGAGTGGCACAGCCACACTCACCTGAGCCTTGACAGAATCAACCTTGCTGCTTATAACGGACTCTATGTCCGCAAGTCTTTTCTCCACCCTCTTCAAACTCTCAATAATGGGCAGGATGAAAGACCTAATTAGATGTCCCATGTTATCTTGTAAAGCAGTAGAGGGTGCTGCCTTCAGCAGCGATTCAACAAGGATAGGGAATAACTCAGTGATGTTAGCGTCTGTTTCAAGGTGTGCAGATGATGGGGGGAGTGCCAAATTTGGCTACATTGCTGGTACGGCCGCTGTCGCCGGCACAGTTCTAGCAACAGGCTTTGTGTGCTTAGCAAAGTCGAAATGACTGATCTTGGGTTTAACCAGACCCCCCCCCCCTCCTTTCGTCTTCTTTTACTTGGTGGTGGACCAAGAATCTTAACCGTCACTGGTTTCTTTGGCTTCTTCCTATCCAGTTTGCCACGGATAGGGGTCTGGGTGGTCAGGTCGACAGCTGTACTGATAGGACTGGGAAGAGGAGTGTCACTTATGTCCTGGTCAATGGGAACACAAGGTATGGGAGTACAATCTCGCAGCAAAAGTGGGACACTCTCCTGAGAAAGAAAGTCTTCTTTACCACTAGGGCTACCTCCATCATGGGAAAGGGCGTGGAGCGTGAGATCTATGGGAGCCCTGGATTTCAAACTTTCAACAGAGCGTCGACGCTCTGCCCTGCGCTCTGCCAGTATGTTTTCCCTGTCTTCGTCCGGGAGGACCCTTGTAAAGTATTTATCAAGAGAGCCATTTATCAACCCCCCCGGCTTTTCAAGGATGACTTTGTCGGGACTCTGGGCCATGACAAACAATAATATCGAGGAATACAGATGAAAACAAAATGAAAATGAATGGGCCCTGCCCGGCCTCACTCGGCCTCTGAGGGCCTAAGAGGGCCCGCCCTTTGCCCGGGCTTAGCCCGGCGTCCCGCTCGCGTCCTGCGAGGCGGGGCTTACTACGTTTTTAAGCGCCTCCTGGTGCTGCAGAATGATGCATGTAGCCGCAGGGGCAGCTGGGGGATGAAGCCCTCCGCTCTCACTCAACTTGGCAACCTCGCCAGCAAGGTGGTGGTTCCAGCGAGGCGGCGGGAGGTGGGCTAAGGGCTCCGGCGGCAAAGCAGCACTTGGGGAGAACAGTGCTATCCCGTAAACCAGGCGGCAAACAGCAGTCCGTGGCAAGGCAAGAACCCCACTCAGCAGGGGCTTACAACGTTTTTAAGCGCCTCCTGGCGCTGCAGAATGATGCGTGTAGCCGCAGGGGCAGCTGGGGGATGAAGTCCTCCGCCCTCACTCCACTCGGCAACCTCGCCAGCAAGGTGGTGGTTCCAGCGAGGCGGCGGGAGGTGGGCTAAGGGCTCCGGCGGCAAAGCAGCACTTGGGGAGAACAGCGCTATCCCGTAAACCAGGCGGAAAACAGCAGTCCGTGGCAAGGCAAGAACTCCTATCTTATTTTCTCTAGACTATCTCAAAAGCTACCAAGATTTTTATTCTGCACCAACTGGAAGCCTAACATAGCTATTGTCCTATGACCATTATCCTAACTCGCTGACAGTTCTTCCAACATTTGTCAGTAGTCAATGTGTATAGTCTCTTGTTGTGGCATGTCTTAGTCTCAGGGAGGCTCATCAATGTCAGTCAAGTACTTGTCAAAGTCAAACTTTATTTGGACAGATGCGGCCGGTCTGGGACTGAATTCTTGCGGTTGATTTTCCTTCTCCTTTGGGTCGTTTGGTACTGATTAAGTCCAGACTTTCATCCACATTGTCTGTCTGGTCAACCTATTCCTGTTCTTTTAACTAACTGTCTTCCCTAATCTTCTCTGGTCTCCACTCTAGCCGTCAACAGTCTTTTTCAGCTGGTTGTAGTTTTTGGCCAGTTTCTTCAGCTGGAATTCAATCATCGGAGGTGCTTGAGATCTCTGACTCTGATAAAGCTGATTCACTCTCCGAGGGGAACTTCCTTATCCCAAACCAACCTCTACTCTTCATGAGATTTTCTACCATAGATTAGTTTATGCCTTCAATGAGTTTTTGCTGTCTTGGAAATGCGTATTCTCAATCCAGTGGTCGGTATCACAGTGTTTGCTGGTATAACAGCACCCTCAACATTCTCTTTCACTGAATGATGCTCGCCTGATGGAGACTGTGGACTCTACATCTGGTCTCCATCTTTTTCTGTAGCTTCAAATAGCTCAAAGGGTAAACGGACGAAATATGGAATTTTTAATATTGAAAGGACATAATATCGACTCCAAAATATTGAGTGGACAGAATATATAATAGACATAATGGTGCCGATTCCGATCCGTTAAAAATATTCCCCGTACGAATCGTATCCGGATTTTTTTACGTACGAATCGTACAAGTCCCGTACAAACTGGCAAGTACGATTCGTATGTTAAAAAATCCATACGAATCGCATTGGGAAAATTCCCCGACACGTCCTCGGGTTGGAAAAAGTGTCCGACACGTCCCCGGACAGTTTTACGTACGAATTGGTGAACTGAAGTCCGAGCGCGCAAGTACGATCCGTCCCGTCCGTCCGATTGCACAACCGTATGGAAAAAACACCGTACGGAGCTAACTCCCATAGCAACCATGGAGACGTCCAAACATGTGCCCGCATACGCGCCGAACACCCCCCAGCCCCCCCAAATACGCGCCGCACCCCCAGCCCCCCCATGTACACGCCGTACCCCCACCCCACCCCCGTAGGTACGGAGCGTACCCCCACCCCGTAGGTACGGAGCGAACCCCCACCCCACCCCGTGTAGGTACGGAGCGTACCCCCACCCCACCCCATAGGTACGGCGCGTACCCCCACCCCCGCATGGACGGTGCGGACACCCAGCGCGTACCTACGGGGTGGGGGTACGCACCGTCCATAGGGGGGGTGGGGGTACGCACCATCCATACGGGGGTGGGGGTACGCTCCGTACCTACGGGGTGGGGTGGGGTGGGGGTACGCCCCATACATACGGGGGTGGGGGTACGCTCCGTACCTACGGGGTGGGGTGGGTATCCGCACCGTACATACGGGGGTGGGGGTACGCTCCGTACCTACGGGGTGGGGTGGGGGTACGCTCTGTACCTACGGGGTGGGGGTACGCACTGCCCATATGGGGGTGGGGTACACACCGTACCCCCAGCACCTAGTATGTACGTGCCGTACCCCCAGCCCCCCGAATGTATGCGCCGTACCTTCGGTTCCCGTATGTACGGCATGTACCCCCAGGCCCCTACACCCTGCCCGTGCCTGTACGCACCCTACCCCAGGCCCCTACACCAGCACCCACACCCAGCATTGCGCATGTACGAGTCGTACCAAGCCATAGCAAATGTGAGCACTGTACAACAACATGGCCGATGTACGCACCTTACAGACGCGAAAAACACACGTACTGAACCAGGACACTGCAAAACACCACAAGGAGAGTCAATTCGAATCGCACAACACCACTAAACACGTCCAACAAGCCCAAGTCCATCCAATACACTGACCTGCAACAGCCAAACAGGTAAACAGAGGCCCAAAACACTACCACTTCTTATAACACACCCACCCAAAGTTCAAACACAGCCACACCCACAAATGGACCAATAAAAAGGGCCCACCCACACAAACCATGAGCCTTTGCAACAGACCCACTGCTGCCAGACCCCACAGACAACCCACAGCACCATACTTGAACCTTGACTACACCTTACACTTGCACACCTTCACACAACCACCTTCACAAACACCCCTTCATCACATTCACACACACACCTTCACAACCACACCCACACACCCACAACCATCCACACCCACACCCCACACCATGCCCACAGACAAGAATCCAAAGTTCACAAGGGCGGAACTGAAGATCCTTGTCAACGAAATCATCAGAGTCGAGCCACAGCTCTTTGGAACATTGGTCAGACAGACCAGCGTAGCAGCAAAATCAGCCATGTGCCAGAGGATCGTCGAGAGGGTGAATGCTGTTGCGCCCATCAGAAGGACCAGGCATGAATGCCAAGCCAGGTGGTATGATCTGCGGAGGACGCTCCGCCGCAAAATGACTGACGAATATAACCAGGGGAACATCACTGGAGGTGGCCCGCCCCGCAGACCGGTACACTACCATCCCTGGGAGGAGAAGGTGATGCGCACACTGCCGCCGGTGGGAGTACACGGAGTAGAAGGAGTCGCCCAGCCTGGTGAGTACAGAAACAACTCACCTCACATGGGGGGAACCGCATCAACAACCCAACTCCCAATAATGCACGCAACTACCCCAAAGCCATCACCGGACACAACCACACTCCAAAAACACGCACATGCCACTAGCGGCTCCATGCCCCATGCACCAAGCAAGGCCATGCCAAGTCACAGGCCACACAAAACACCAACACAAGACAGGATGTCCGTGATGCCGGGAGGGTGGGCCTCCAAAAAAACATTGTGCAACTCAGAAGCAGACACCAATGCACTCAGCCCATATGGCCTAGGGCAGAGCTATACAAACAGTGTGTACCGACACTGTACTGTGTCGCCTGCAAATGGTGGCCGCGTCACAGGATGACATGGGTATGAAGGCCCAATTTGCACATAACAGCAGCTAATGAAGTGGCATCACTGTGAAAGAGTGTCAGCACACACCGCCGCAGCAGCGCAGACTCAGAGACACTCTGCCCAATGGGGGCCGGGAGATTCTAAACAAAGCCACATGAACAAGCCAATGGCCTTTGAAAGACCTGCAAAGTGTGTGTGCCCAGGTAGCTGGGCTGAGGTGACAGAGGGTGACAGACAGACGGAGGGAGAGGGAGAGGGAGGGAGGGAGACAGAGGGCGACAGAGGGCGACAGAGGGAGACAGACAGAGGGAGGAGAGTGACGGAGGGAGGGAGAGAGGGAGACAGAGGGAGACAAAATCACCCTTGGGTGGTGTGGGCATGTCCGCTCGTCAGCAGGTGGACTGTGTGCATGTTGACAAGGTCTGGCAGTGCGTGAAACACCCCTTTTTTGTTTGGAAATCACTGGGCCATGTGTCAAACTGTGCACGAGTAGATCCTTGCTGCAGGCACAAACCTAACCTTACACCCAGTATACCCACTTACTGTGTTTGTTAGAACCCAGTCACAAATGCATAAGTTATCTACCTGAATTCTACAATAGATATGAAAAAGCACCATTTGCCCACGTACAGTGCAACACGCAATCCGGTTCTGCATCGCTCGCTACGCACACTCGCTACACTGCTTACTGCGTTCAAATTTGATGCAACAACAAAGAGTGTGTCACACATAGGAAAAGTATTGAGGGCTGTGGCCAAGGGACATACCCATGCACCATGCACAATGCACAGGGACTTGCCAAGTACAGACAAGGTAGATGACACTTGGCCCTGCTGTAGACAGCACAAGGCAATCCTGTGACCACTGTACACTCAAACACCAACTCCACATGCCACCTACCTACCACAGGAACTCACATTCACTGTCATGCCAGCATGCACCATGAGGGGATAGACACATCACCTGGTAGACCCAATGACTAATCACACCACACCCAACAGCATGCCCGGTCACACACACCCCCCCTTACACAAGCACACACCCCCGGGGCAGCCAACGCAAATTGGCACTCCCACAATGGATATGTGACACAACAAGACCAATCCATAGCCGAATAAGCATCCCAACACTCATTAGACATGCCAAATAACCAGGAGTACATATCAATCTGTCCCCCACAACATACACATCCACAAGTGCACTGTGAGATGCTAGACATATCCAACTACCAGAGGAACTGTGCCAACTTGAATATGTATGAAACATGGATGTCGCATGAAACACCATTAACATTGTCTCTCTCTCACACACAGGGCAATGTCATCGATCTCCCCCCAACACTGGGGGGGAAGAATCACAGGACCCGGCTCGGCGTGACGATGATCCCACCGGCAGCGACGACTCTCACCACTCGTGGATGACCCCGACCAACCTGGCCCCTCTGGTGCCCAAGCACCTGCAGCACCTGCGTCAGGTACAACTGTGCCAACCACCACCCCCATTCCTGCCACATCCCAGGATACACACAGGAGCCCTGCTCGCACACAACAACGCAGCCAGTCTGACCAGGAGGGACAAGGTACTCCGGGCACCCAGGAGGAGGCAGGCGACCCCGCAAATGCCATCCCTCAGGGGTCCCAGAGACCCGATGTGCCCACAACGGCAGGCCAGGCTCAAGTGGGCAGGGGTGGTGGGAGTGGAAGACGGCGGAGGCGCAAACCTGACAAGACAGCTGAGGAACCCGTTATGTCACACGTCCGCAACATTCTGGACACATACCGGCGTGACACCAGGGGCATCAGCCAGGTAGTGGAGACCCTTAATGAGATTAAGAACCTGCAGGCCGTGCAATATGCCAGTCAACAGCAACACCAAGGACGGATGGAGGCAAGACTGGCTGAGCTCGTGGCGGTGCAAATGGACATGAGCCGTTCACTCCATCGGATTGCCGAAAACATGGGTAACCCTCCCTGTGCCACCAGGCGAAGATCACCACCAGCCACAGGGAGGGATCAGGAGGAGGAGGATTCGTCCGACGGAGCATCACAGACATTGTCACGGCCTGCTTCTGAGGGTCCCCGGAGGAAGGTGGGTCGTCCACGCAAAAGACCGTGAGAGTCAGCGGACCATCACCATCTCCCAGGTCACCTGGCCTGGCACCTGGCCCTCTGGCGCAACAGCAGCCCCTCATCCAATGACATTCTCTGCCACATGGACTTGCTGGTCACTGTCTGACCAATGTTGACAAAGACTGTGGCATGGACTCTGATGACTTCCAATGGCAAGGATCCCAACTCCCCCTGTGAACTTTGGATTACAGACACCCGGCGAGCACCTCTTTACATCCCCCCAAACACGTACCCCACCACTAATAAAAATCATAAAAATCACGAGATGATGCCGTCATTTTGCATTATTCCATAACATGTGTGTGGTGGAAAGTCAAACCATGCCTGAGTTTTGAAGTAACTCCAACCATGCATACCCTGGGGTCTGAGTCTGGCACAGGACACACATGGGTCACAATGTATCATCCAATACAGACATGGAGCACCATACTCACCCGTGATGGGCCCAACCAGCTGAGGGGGTGCCTGCACAACTGTGTGGACAGACCTGTTTCGAAGAGCAACAGTCATGCGCAGAGGTCAGGGATCATGTGGAGTGTCCTGGGGTGGGAGTCCCAGGTATGTGTAGCCAGGTGGGAGAACTATGTCCTGCATGCTGGAGTCAGGTGGATGTGGAGAATGGTGGCCAGGCCAAGGTTGGATGCATGGAGATGGCACAAAGGGGTCTTGGATGACAGTGCCACAAGGTTGTGTTGGGGTCGTGGTCGTGGGCTGCATCCTGAGTGTGGGTGTGGATTGTGAAGGTCATCCTGCAGCTGACAGTGATCCATTGCAGCTATCTCTGTTGGACGGTGATGTGGCTGGGTCGCCGGATGTTGAAGCAGAGCTGTGCAGATGCACCCTGGATGTGGACAAGTATCATGGGAGTTGTAACGTACTTGTCCGTAGAGTGCAGGGTAGGATTAGACACGATGTTGTAGTTGACCTGGGGGATGGTCTGTCTTGCCTTGAGGTGGATCGAACTGTGGATCTTGTGCATAATGCAGAGTGTGCTGAAGCCTGAGGTACAGATGCTGGTGATCAGCATAGCACATGTGAGCAAGCAATCCATGATGCACACCAGCTCGTGTGCGTGGACACTGTGTGCCTGTGCAGGGCCCTTGTGGGTGGGACACAAGCAGTTGACCCAGCTGTAAGGGGACAATCCACAGATGAACACCTCAGTCGTGTACAAGTCCAGCATCAGGTGGCCGATGTTCAGCCATCTGCCAATGGATACCATGCATTATTCAATATGAGAACTGGCAAGGACTGCGTCTTTGGGGAGGGTGAGGAGCACCTGGCTGTCAATGGGACACCAGATGATGATGAGATGCAGTGCACATGTCATGGTGTAGAGGGGGATCCTGGACACATTGTAGACTGACACGCTGAGACATGATACCTGTGCCATGTGTCCCACAACGACACCATACTACATGCAGAGGCCTGGAGTACCACTCCCATGGCCTTGTTGGGGTACAGTGTCGGTGGGGAGTAGGAGGGACATGACCTGGTTGGTGTGACAGGGCCTGGAAGGCGTGCCAGTGCTGTGTAGGCAGTTGGAGTTGCACACTCATTATGCAAAGGTGTTGTGTGGGCGATGAGTGCATGCGTGAGTGCATGCAACAGATGTATTGGATGGACATTGCTTGGTGTGTTGCCTCAACATCATGGCGTATCATGATGTGGCACATGCAAGGACATGAGGCACGTGCAATGTGCACGTAGCATGTGCAGACGGTCCAGCCTTTGCCACTGCAACTGTGTCACACACAAGCAGATTACACCAAAATGAATGGGTGGAGGGAGGAAGGGGGGTGCGTCTTAGAGGCGTGTGTGTGAGGGCAAATATAGAAACTCTGTGTGCCCTTGCTGCAGGACCTGCAGCAGCAGGCGCCATGTCCTGAAAACCATGCCACAAGTTGCACACAAACACAAGCATGTCAGAAAGGACTACTGCAAAAGGTGTATGATAAGGAAGGAGTGTCTGGTTCAACATGGCACACACACAGACAATGGATGCACATGCAGCAAAGTGGCCGTTGTGGGGACTGAGATGCCAAAATACCTACACAGCCATGTACATCATGCACAATACATATCATAATCCCTGACAAACAGCTTGCATCTTGCTACTCTACATATAGACTCATATGCACAATCTGTGATAACTATACCAGACATGCCGCATGCACAGTGGCAAGAGACCTGCATTGACAGAGATGAGGCACCTTGGAGGCTGAGGGACACCTTTATTAGTCATGTTTGCCAGAAGGCAAATGCATATATATTAACAGATGCACAGGTCATGTGGATGAACATGTGGGACCTACACTGGCACCCCCCTTTGCACCACAGATGCAGGAAATCCATAGAACTGGCACACAAGTGACGGGTTTGAGGCAAACACCCCGTGCTGCTCACGGAGAGGCTGCTATTCACCATTGAGCCTCTAATGGGGATGTCCCACACTATGTCAACCCGGTGCATCCCGTATGTTTCCGAGGGCAGTGTTACACACATTGATGCCTTCATCACAATCCACAATCACATTACAGATGACTGTCACCAAGTGTGACTATCAATTCAGGTGAATCCAGCTCCATGTCATGTGCCCCATGGTGATTCTACATGTATGCAAAGTAACCAAACCTGAACAGGAGCAGTGCACACACATTCCAAACAAATACCACACCCAAAAAGCCGTGCTGCATCCCTTACCCTAAGGAGAATTTTCAACATGTCCATGCATGTTACACCGATTCAGCACACGTTGCTGTATTCATGAGGAATAGCAGGAGCACAACTATGCCACCAGCAGACAGCATGCGCAAATACCTGGGGATGAGAGACACACAAGAAGTGAGCCAAAAGAAGCACATCCGCATGCATGGGCATGTACTCGACACGTATAAGGTTGTCAACATGCTAGGTGAAAATAGTGTCTCAGGAAAGACATTCTTTTATTACACCATCACTCGAGTGACACATTCAAACACACCTCTGACTCACTTGCCATACATGCAGATGGACCCACACATTGCAACACTTGCCACACAAGGCTCAATGCGTGCACACTCAGACACTGCAACTCACCACTAAGCAAAGAAGTTGCGTATGAGCCTACTCCGGATGTCCTCTTCCTCCTCCTCCTCAACATCACTTGCCTCGTCACCAAGCATCTCATCCTCCACGGGTGGATGTTCCTGCTCATCCGGATCCAGGATGAGTGGCACAGCTTTCTCCACTGCCATGTTGTGCAGCATGCAGCACACGAGGAAGATTTTGCAGACCTTCACCGGTGCATATGGGAGTGCGCCGCCGGTCTTGTGGAGGCACCGGAATCGGCTCTTCAGGAGGCCAAAAGTCCTCTCGATCACTCGCCTGGTCTGCCCATGGGCGTTGTTGTACCGGTGATCGGCAGCCGTTCTGGGGTTGCGGAGAGGCATGATCAGCCATGGCATGTTGGGATAGCCAGAGTCCCCTACATGGAAACATGATGGACAGAAGTGGGTCAGGAGAAGCAGTAAGACAGAAAGATGACGCTAAATACAGGACTAACAGAGTATACCCACCAACAAGACATGCTCGTTCGTTGCGCAGCTGCAGCATCATTTCAGGCACCCTTCTATGCCTCATGATGTAGGCATCGTGTACTGATCCTGGAAAACGATCACAGACATGGGAAATCACCATGTTAGCAAGACACACCACAAGGGCATTAATGGAGTGGTAAAGTTTACGGTTGCGAAAGGCTACCTCCTGTGCCTGTGGTGGTACCAAAGCCACATGTGTCCCATCAATAGACCCAATGACAAGTGGCATCCCTCCCAGGGCATAGAAGTCACCCTTGACACCTGTCAACTGCTCAGGATTGGGGAAATGAATAAACTCTTCCAGGTGAACCAACATGGCCGCTAAAAAATCATGCAGGACACGGCTGAACATGGTCTGGGACATGCCACCAACATGAGCTATGGTATATTGAAACGTACCCGTGGCAAAGAAATGTAGGGCTGCCATCACCTTCATCATGGGTGTCAGTGCAGTAGGATACCTGTGTAGCGGTTGGAGGTGTGGTGCCAGCCTTGCTGTCAAGTTCGCAATCAACCGTTGGGTGAAGCAGTGGCGGCGTATACAGTCACGTTCCCTCAGGGCAGCCAAGTCTGGCATTGGTCGGGGGAGAGGCGGAGCCCTGCAGTAATTTGGAAGGGACAACGAAGAGTGAGTACAGTACAACAACAATGTCAATGTACTGAGCACATGTTAAACAGCCAATACACATATGCTACATACAGAGTCAGATCTGTGCAATATATCCTGGACACGTATGCCAGGCAGGTGACACTACTACCAAGAGCCAGCTACAAACGTGGATTCTCAAGCACAACATGACATGGCATGAAACTAGCTGTGGGCCAGTGTAAGTGAACAGGCAGACGCATTACAGGAGTGACAGACATCCACATATGTGCAGAAGAAGGATGTTTATCATACAGACAGGTTGCGGAACACTAGAGGCACAGGTCACATGTCCCTGAAAAAAGGACAGACCACACACCTTGCCATGAAGGGGTACATGTCAAGACTGATCACACATACATTGCTACTACGCAGATATGTCCATGTCTCACAAGTCCATGTTCGATGCATACATACAGACGTTACGTCTGATTCCACATGACCCCTTTTATTTGGATGGGTATCAGTCTTTCATTAAATATGCCATGCCCTCCTCTATGGGGAGAGCTCGAGGGGGTCTTTTGTTATTATTTAGTTTAAAGCTACTATATAGCGTAGAACTTCTAGTGACTACTTCCTCACACATTTTGGCAGTAAAACTTGAAGGCGTACGCCATAGTGATACGACCCCTACACACGCGTGTACGTGCCGTTTCACCATGGCGTACGCCTACGGCAACACAACCATAGTGATACGATCCCTACACACGCGTGTACGGACCGTATCCCTATGGCGTACGATTACGGCGACACAACCATAGTGATACGGACCCTACACACGCGTGTACGGACCGTATCCCTATGGCGTACGCCTACGGCAACACAACCATAGTGATACGGACCCTACACACGCGTGTAAGGACCGTATCACCGGAGTAGTGGTGCCCTAGGGGCGTGGCAAGTTATGGGAACACATGACACACACATGACATAGTCACATCGTGCAACGCCGGTAGTCACATGTCAGGTGTAATTATCCGTGTACCTGGCATCAGGGGACAGTTGCGGGTGTTGGTGACTGTGCCATGCCAGTGACGCATTGCTCAACAAGTCTGTACTACATGCACACATGTCAAAGGTGTGAAGGGGATGTGTGGCACATAGTGCACCATCACACATGACATGTGTACACAGCTCATCACACATCTATTGGGTTCAAACATGAGGAGATATGTGCCACATCACAGCCTGACACACCTAGGCCCGAGACATGTAGGACTGCACTGACAATGACTTGATGTCCATCCTTGGCCAAGTATGACAGCTCAATTCCTTTCTGTGTGCCGCCTGTCACCAGTGTAAGGTGTGAAACGCCGTAGGCGTACGCCATAGTGATACGACCCCTACACACGCGTGTACGTGCCGTTTCACCATGGCGTACGCCTACGGCAACACAACCATAGTGATACGACCCCTACACACGCGTGTACGGACCGTATCCCTATGGCGTACGCCTACGGCGACACAACCATAGTGATACGGACCCTACACACGCGTGTACGGACCGTATCCCTATGGCGTACGCCTACGGCGACACAACCATAGTGATATGGACCCTACACACGTGTGTACGGACCGTATCCCTATGGCGTACGCCTACGGCAACACAACCATAGTGATACGGACCCTACACGCGCGTGTACGGACCGTATCACTGGAGTAGTGGTGCCCTAGGGGTGTGGAACGCACCGTACCTGTGTGTGTATAGTGAAATTACATAGGGGACACATGAGGGACAAGTATAAGGGCCTAAATACATGCTGGTTGTCATGGAGACCGAGTTTCAAGTTCAAATATTTTCATCAGGTGGCCAGCAAAAGTCGGTTGGAGACAATATACTATGTTGCAAAGTGGTTGTTGACTTAACATCATGCTCAATTTTTAAACCATGCAAAGCCCCTCACTGGGGTAGGTTTAAAGGGATTGGAGGAAACGTAGGATGCAAATGAGATTTACCAATCACTCTGTACTCCTGTAAATGAAACAGCCCAGCAAGGGAGATATAAGGCAGCCAGGTCCCATGAGAGAGCACTTGCCTGCACAACCTTTCATTCCACACCACTGCTGCTGCTTGTGATTCCTCTGGCACCATGTCCAGGTCTGTGGAGAGGGCCCAGCCATTCACCCTGGAGGAGAATGTGGCATTGCTGCATGTCATCCTCCCACAGTACTGTGGAAATATGGATTTTTCTGGTCAGTTATGTCCCCTATCTTGGACCCCAACGGTTCTATGTGCATGTTACAAGTACATGTATGCTCCCTCCAGTTCCAGTTATGAAGACGCAAATACATGTGCGTCCACCGTTAACATGTCCTCTGTTGATCCGCCATGAATGGGCCGGATATTCCATTCCTAAGTACGAAAGGCCACCGCCTTTATATGGTTCACTTATGCCATTTTACAGTCCAGGCAAGTAGGCCCTGATTCTGTCATCAAACTCTTCTTGCCTTCTGCCTCTGAAAACTCCAGTCTGAGCCTGCATCTGTGACCATGAACTTTGTCTCATTCTCTGCGCGGCTCACGAAGCCTGACATCAGCCTATTCTCTGCCAAGAACTGTATTTCACCTTCGAGTTATCTGCTTCCCCCTCAGCCAATGCATTCCTGCCTAGTAGTTTAAGTAAACATTCTTCCAGCTACCGAGCAAAGGGCTCGGCTTCTCTGTCTTTATGCAAGTAATTCATAGTCCTGTTACCATGGAATATTCCTACCCCCTCGCATCTAGTGTAGACACTTAGACGCTTGTACACGCACGCACAGTCAGTATAGAATAGATTCTGTCCAAGAGTCCTTCTTTTGTGGATAACATAGTTCTTTAAACATAGGATGTTAGATATGATTTGGGATTAGGTTGACTTGACCCCCCAGACTTCTTGTCTCCACATGTAGAGCTAAATGTCAAGTCCCCCTCACCCCCTAGTTACACGTCAATCACACGTCATGCTGCTGCGCGCGCATCTATGCCAAGTATTATCTTATAGATCCACCTATATATGACATCATAACCAATTATGTTCCTTTTTACTCCTTATTACACCCATTTTCGGTTACGCATATGAATCGTCATTTTCCTTATCAATTGTTACGCCTACTGTATTCGCTTCATTGTAATGTATGTTCTATAAAAGTCATTTCTTGTCAATAATGTATGCACTTCACTTCCTGAACCTCCGTGGTGACGGAACTTGGAGCAACCGATTATAATCGTTCATTGGAATAAAGCCCATTCCGAACCTCTAATACCACGGATTCTGCCTCTCATTTTACTGAGCTGTTTTATTATGTTTCCGTATCAAATTAAGTCCAGGTAATGAAAATTATTTACCACATGAATGGCGCCCGAATAGGGACACTTTCTCATCTCACGCGCCGGCGGTGAGTTGCAGGCCCGGTCTCCTGCCACAGCTGGACGGACAATAACGCGTACCAGCAGGATTTCCTGTGCCTCCCTCCGGTCAAGCGGGGGCGACTGAGGCTGCGATCAACACCCAGACGAGGCGGTGAGAAGTGCGAAGTATCCCGACCAGAGCCTAGCTGAGAGAGCAAGATCCGAGGTATACAGAGGCCCACCGGTTTCCGAAGTCCCAAGTCGAGTCCAGTGTCCAACGAGTCGAGTCGAGTCCAGTCCGGTCCAAGTTCAGTCTCCGAGGCCTTCCGTTTCCGAAGCTACCCGGTGAGTACCATTGCTGGGGAGGCATTTCTGACGTGCACATAGGTTGTACCGGTCAAGACGGGTTTGGGTACACAAATCCGGTCTGCACTGTTTTAGCAGTGTATATGTACTGTTTAGCAGTATATCAAGTATTCCGAAGTATCTAGTTATTGTCAAAGAATTATGCTTGGTGATTAGTTATGCAGACGATCATCATTGTTGGTTATTTTAAAGGTTAAAAATGTTTAATGTTTAATGTTTAATGTGTTAAACGTCCTGCATATTGTGGTATGAATGGTTGTTCATTATTGTGCTTTTGTACTAAGTGTGTTCAAGATTAAGTATCAGATCAGTTCTCAATATGCCGCTCTTTTCGAAACTAAGACAGATCACTACAAGAAAAGGGGTACTCGAAGAAGCCGTTCCTATTCCTCCTAGGGACACTCCAGGGTACTTCATGTATCATAAACATGGCCTAGACGCCATATTATTTCTCGATCTATGGGTAGACTACACTAAGGAATTACCAGAAAGTCAGAGGTGGCCCACAGCGGGAACCTGGGATGCAGAGTGCATCGTGAAAGTAGAGGAAGAATTATGGAAAAAGAAAGCTAGACAATCACAGAAAGACGCCATTGAATTATGGCGTAAAGAATCACATAGACGAACAGAAAAAGCACGTAGACAGGAAGAGAAGAGTAAAGAGAATTCCAATAAAGTTCAAGAAAATCTATTAATTGAGGAAGGTATCCGAGTGAAATCAGAACAAGTAGACAGACAAAGAAATGCCCTTATGAATGGTATGTATCCCCTTCTGGCCGAAGGATTACCTAAGGCTACTCCAGAGATACCGAAAGACTTGCCACCCCCATTATTCCCAATAAAGGTACATCCTAAGGGGCATCCTAGAACCGCAGAAGATGTTTTTCTTTCCTCATATTTAGATGACGCAGCTCCCGAGTATGCTAATTCCGCCCCACATAGACCACCTATCAGGGAGGTTCAACGCCAAGATCCGGTACCCGTATCTCTACAGCAACGAGTTCCGGCAAGCACATCTGTTTCTACATCTGTTCCCACAACTGCTTCTATAGCTGTGTCCACACCTATAGTTGCTGTGTCACGTTCGACGAATCCTTTCACGCCCGACACCCCAGATGGGGCTACGGGAGGTGCTAGCAACATTTTTTTCTACGCCACCCAGAATAAATAAACTTACTTTTCAAGAGTCAGCACATTCACGTACACCCAAACTCATAAATGCCCGTACGCTTAAGGAACTTCTGATAGATTGTAGATATGACCCTGTGCCCGGAAAAGAGGACGAAATGACCCTAGCATCATTACGTATCAGACGAGCCGCAGTGTATTTAGGGAAGTTACCAGGAATGACTGCGCATCTAGATAAAATATACCATTTTGTCCAAACAGGGCGAGATCCAGAATGTATTAACAGAGCTATGGAATATCAGAAAGTGGAGATACAGGGGGAACTGTTGCGTTTCCTTATAAATTGTGTGATCAGAAATGAAGACCGACCGGGGGTAGACCCGGAAGCAATGCAAATTCTTACCAGATGGAGCCAGAATATATCAGAAGGAAGACATGATAAGCAGAATTGTATAATAGCCATGTGCCGAAAGATCCGTAAAGAAATAGAACGCCTACACGAAGAAAGATTAGCGGTAGATGAGTGCGAACAAAACGAGGAAGAAGGATCAGGACTGCCCGCAGGACAGTCAGACACCATAGCCTATGTAGGTAAAGGAAGATCTTGTAATAATAATAGATGTCTTATTGACCCGATACGTCCGATGTGTCCAGACAATAACAGGGGTTTCCCAACACCCATAGTCCATATAAGGTCTAACGAGCATTCGTTCCAAGCCGCCAACAAACTACTCCGAGAACGAAGGGGTTATCATTTTCTCGATTCTATGGATGAACAAGAATTAGCCAGGGCAGCCGTCCATTGGGTTGACAGTCCCGGAAAATACAGTGATGATACAGTAGCACGCACATTTTTGAATCTTACCCCAGATGAACAGCGGTTAGCTGGGATTTATATGATTCAACAACTCATTATACTATATCAGAGTCAACATTCAGATCCTGGTCCCTTACCTGATATATTGACTGAATTACTCATGAATAGATGGAGAGGTTCAGGTACTAAATTAATTAAAGAAATTCTAGAATCAAGAAAGCAGTATATTCTTTTTGTATGTTCAGACCGTGTCTCATTGCCCATCAAGGAAAGAACCACGTATTACATGGATAGACAGAATCCCTTACGAGAAGTGCACCCAATAAAGGGCGAGGACAACGAGTTTAAGCGCGTATTTGTATACACGCCCATATCAAAAATAGAATTGTTAGAAATGAAGAAAGTGGTACCCAGTCATGACAAAGATCCAGCGGGTTTTCACCGAGAAATTAAAGACATGCTACTCATGGGAGAGTATACCTATCCCGACATTATGACAATATTAAAGGTATTGATGCCTGCTGGCATTTATGAGAAACTCAGAGAAAAAGAGTGGGAGGTAGGAGACCAAAAGATAGAATGGTCAGTATTAGAAGCAGAAGAAAAGGCCCGAACTGCAGGAGCAGGACTCGGGGATAAAACTAAAGCACTACCAGGTTTATTAGTACAGGTACTGCCACGTTTATTAACCACGAAAAAGGAAGATTGGGGTACAATTTCAGCCTGTAAACAGAAGCAAGATGAAGACACTAGTGATTACTATGCCCGATTTGAAAAATGTTTTGGTATAAATAGTGGCATAAAAGCAAGTAGCGAATCATACCCACATCTGTTTGTAACAAAATTAGTGGAAAATGCCCTGCCCCAAGTAAAGAATAGAGTATTAAAATTCGAGAGTACCTGGCAAGGTAACACTCCATCACAAATGTTACAAATGTTACAATACCATCACAATAGAATTAGAGAGGAACAAGAACATGAACACAGACGCATGAAAGACACAAAAATGAAAATGCTAGTTTCTCAGACAGTTCCAGCTGAAGGACATAAAAAGGGTATGACACATTCCGGTGATTCAGCCGGACCTGTAAAGGGGACATGCAATTATTGTAAAAAGCCAGGTCATTACGTACACGATTGTCCAGTTTTGAAACATAATATCGCCATAGGTAAAACACAAGAAAGACCACGGCCACCTAGACAGGACCAGAATGAACAAGGAGCTCCGCAGCATGCACAGTCCATGCCAGCTTCACAACAGTCTATACAGTTTGTGCCAGCTGCACCAGCGCTGCCTGTTGCTGCCACACAAACCACGACACGACAACTGTACCAGACCGCACAGTACGACTATCCTGATTATCAACGATACGCATGAACCAGCCTAGAGAGGGAAGTTGACTTACCCCTTATCGAGATCCCTGTAGATCAAGAAGGACCTTATGTACATAGTGAATTGTTAGGCCAAGACAGAAAATTTTTACTCGATACAGGAGCAAGTCGAACAACCATAAAACGTAGTGAAGTTCCAGGGGCACCCCTCTCAGGCTCACAGAATATTTCCCTTGGTTTTTCAGGAAAACCTATTGTTAATGAAGTATCACAGCCTCTTCCACTTACGATAGGACCTTTGACCCGAACTACAGATTTATTGCTTACTAAATCATGTCCAGAAAACCTGTTAGGAATAAAAACATTGAAAGCTCTAGGAGCTATAATATGTTGTTCTCCGGAAGGAGTAAGATAGTTTTTACGTGATTTTAAAGGTCACTATGTATCTAGAGACATGGATCCCCGACTACAGACTTTACCTACACATCTATGGGCACAAGGCCCTACTGATGTTGGTTGCATGAATATTACACCATATCGAGTCACATTAAAGGCAGGAGTGGTACTACCACGAATGCGACAATACAAGTTACCACCAGATGCTGTAGTGGCTTTACTACAAATCATTGACGAGCTCATTGCCCAAGGAGTAGTTGTAGAAACAGACTCCAATGTATGTAATTCACCGATAATTCCGATTCTTAAACGAACAGATCCAAAGGCCCCGCCAGTATATCGATTGGTTATTGATCTGCGCGAATTAAACAAATGCATCGTGCCACAATTCCCTGTGGTCCCCGATATCTCATCATTATTGACAGCTATTGATTCCGAAGCGACATTCTTTACTGTAATCGATCTCAAGAATGCCTTTTTCAGCGTCCCAATAATCCGGAAAGCCAATATTTGTTCGGATTTAGTTTAAATGGACGTAGCTTTAAATTCTCACGCGCACCTCAAGGATTTACAGAAAGCCCCAGCATCTATAGCCAAGCACTGAAACGAGAACTCGACAGTATCCACATGCCAGTTAACACTGCCTTGCTTCAATATGTCGATGATCTGCTGATCACCGCCCGAAGCGAACCCGAATGTGAAAAAGCATCACTGACAGTTTTACAATTTCTAGCCGAAAAAGGGCACAAGGTGTCCCCTTCTAAGCTGCAATTCTGTGTCCAGCGAGTTATTTACCTTGGTCACTCGCTGTCCAAGGAGGGAAGGCAGCTTACACCAGACCGCATTCAGTTAATAGCTAACATGCCAATACCCAAGACACAAAAGGAGGTGCGGGCTTTCATAGGCCTCACTTCATACTGTAGACAGTGGATCCCTCAGTATGCATTTCTAGCAAAATCACTCATTCAGTTGACAACCCAGGAGGCAGCCACATCGACTGTTCTCCCTTGGACTCAGGAACATACACAAGCTTTTGAAAGCCTAAAGAAAGCTTTATGTCAAGCACCTGTTTTAGCAACGCCATGTTACAGAAAACATTTTACACTCTTTGTTACAGAACGCGAAGGTACTGCCCTGTCAGTACTCACACAGGAACAAGCAGGAGCACACAAACCATGTGCTTATTTTTCTAGCACATTAGATCCAGTAGCTCAGGCTCTGCCTGCGTGCCTGAAATCAGTGGCAGCGACAGCATTAGCAATCAGACAAAGCGATGCCATAGTGTTAGGACATCCATTGACAGTTCAAGTACCACATGCAGTAGAGGTTCTTGTAAATAGAACGCAAACACAACACTTGACTATAGCGCGACTTACAGGGTACGAACTTACATTGTTTCAGCCACACATAGAAATCAGACGCTGTAACACATTGAATCCGGCCACACTTTTGCCAGTAACCGGAACAGACCCACTAGCCCATGACTGTATTGAAGTTATCACTATCACGACGAAACCCAGACAAGACTTGACAGATGTTCCATTGTCAGATCCAGACCTGACGTTGTATGTAGATGGTTCATGTATGAGAACAAATACAGGAGAGTTAGTGGCTGCTTACGCAGTCACAACAGATACTGAAGTCATTGAAACTAATCGTATAAATACTTTGTCCGCTCAAGCAGCAGAGCTCGTCGCTCTGACACAAGCCTGTATTCAAGCTACAAATAAAAAAGTCAACATATACACTGATTCACGTTATGCATTCGGAGTTGTACATGACTTCGGCGTGCTGTGGCGAGAGAGAGGTTATTTAACTTCCCACGGTGCCCACATTCAGCACGGACCCCTCATTCATGCCTTATTAGATGCAATACATCTACCTACTGCAATATCAATTATGAAATGTAAGGCTCATACGAAGGTTACTGATATCATTTCTCAAGGCAATGATTTAGCTGACAGAACAGCTAAACAGACTGCTCAAACACAAACATCCGACATGACAAAGACAATAGTCCCGATGCCGACACATTGTATGACGGTTAAAGATCCTACCCTTGACGTAATTGACATACAGACACATGCTACACCAGACGAAATAAAGAAATGGACTGAGTTAGGGGGGATCCAAACGGACCAAGGATGGATGATGAAGGAAAAGTCTGTATGGTTCCTCCCTGATTCAATGGTCCAAGTCATTATTAACACTATCCATAGTCCAGCACATCTAGGAGAAAAAGCTATGCTAGATAGCATTCAACACATTTGGTTCAATAAACATTTACGAGCAGCAGCCAAACAAAAGGTCCGTACCTGTATGATCTGTTGCCAGTTCAACCCAGGAAAAAGTGTTCCCGTAGAACAAGGTGGATTTCATCCTCCTAATCACCCTTTTGAAGTCCTCCAGATGGATTATATCCAGATGGAACGATGTCGAGGATTCAAATATGTTCTCGTAGTTGTCTGCGCTCTGTCCCGCTGGACGGAGGCATACCCGGTTTCAGATTACACTGCCCCGACTACTGCCAAACAGTTGGTTCGAGAATTCTTCCCACGATACGGTTTACCACGTGTTGTTCACTCAGATAACGGCCAGCCGTTCTCATCCGAATTAATGAAACATGTTTCACTTTTGTTAGGTTATCAGTGGAAATTCCACTGTGTCCGACACCCCGAAGCAGCAGGTCTCGTAGAAAGACATAATCAGACCCTGAAAATTAGATTGTCCAAAATATGCAGGGAGAAAGGTGTTGACTGGGTAGTAGCACTACCAGTTGCACTCTTTTTCACAAGAATGGTAGCACACTCTCGAACAGGGCTATCCCCGTATGAGGTGATCTTCGGCAGACCACCAAATATGTGGGGGACGCCTATACCACGCAAAATAACTGATATTGACTGTAATATGCTGACAGATTACTTGGCTTCCTTGATGTCTGCACTACAATCTTGTCGTTCACAGGTAGCTGCAGCTTTTCCCGACAACACTGAGGTGAAACCCCATGACGTAATTCCGGGGGACCTCGTCCTTGTGAGGAATTTCGACCGAAAGACTCAGCTGGAGCCCAGGTGGAAGACACCCAAGTTGGTCTTGCTGACCACAAGGACAGCCGTGAAGATTGAAGGCAGGAAAGGATGGATTCATTCAAGTCATATCAAGAAATTTCATGGACTTCCTTCAGATGTAAACAGCCCACCTCGTGTGTCCTCACCAATTGACTCAAAACTACCTCTGGCTGAGGCCGATAGTAAAGAACTCTACAAACTAAAATTAAGGCCTAGGCCGTCGGACGATTTGATTGTTTAAGTCCTCTCCTAGGTGAAGCGGTTGAATCTGTCCCCGACATGTATCGCCTAGACCTGAATCATGGACAGTCGCGAAAAATGATGAAACGACAGGCGTATTGTAAATTACTGCGTAGCCATTGCATAGTGACATTATTAATCTTGTTTTTCTTAAATCTTTTAATAATTACTGCAAGTATATTGTTGCACATATATTACCCCATTGCCAGAAACGTTTACAATGTTACTGCTGAACATTCTTTTAGTGACTTACCCCCGCATGAATTGTCTTATAGACTTGCGCTGCGCAATAACACTTTCATTAGTATGTTACATCATTCCCATCAGACTAGTAATGCAACAAATTGTTGGGTGTGTGGCCGACTCCCTCCCTATCAGAATTATGAAGGAGTCCTGCCTTTCTTTCCACATCCGTTTACACATAATGGCTCCTGTGGAGCATGGTTCAGCTTAATCAATTCCATAGACTCAGACACAGCAGTCTATCAAGACCATTGGGTATGGGGAAATCTGAACCTAGTTTTATTCAAAGTCTGTTACCCTGACAAGGAGGGTCGCCCCAAAGGAACAGGAACTGATCTAGAAAATGAAGTATATGGATTAGGTAACTTTACTCCTAATCTCATGGTTCTAAATGTCGAATCCGAAGTTGAACTAGTTTTACCAACCATGTCAGTATTCCCAGCGAAAGGTGAATTGTGTGTAAGAAAAGTTGGTTCCATACATATGGGCCATAGTAAATGCACTACTACAGTAGAATTCAGTGATCAAGGCAAATCTTCATTTAGAGCTTATCGCCACTCCTACTTTATATGTGGTCAGACTGCATATATGCGTCTACCTCTAGATTGGGATGGTACCTGCTACATTGCATTCCTTTTGCCACCTGTTTTCCTAGCTCCTCCTGATTATTATAGAAATATTCATTTAGTACACAATAGAGAGCGGAGAGATCTCCCGATAGTCGATTACACTGAAACAGCATGGGAAAAATACACAGATTTCAATAAAGGCATCTTTCCCTATATAGGTACTGTTACTAATAGTAAGCTGATACGTAGATTAACTAGAACCCTTGAAGCAGTAGTGAATGAAACTATTTCCGCCTTAGGCAATTTAACAGAAGAGCAGTCTGCTATGCGGATTGTTGTGCTTCAAAATCGTCTTGTCCTTGACGTCATCCTGGCTGATAGGGGCGGAGCTTGTAGGGTCATCGGATCAAGCTGCTGCGTATTCATACCAGAAAATTCGCCATCTGTATATAAAGCTATAACTCGCCTTCATAAGATTGTAAGCCAGATACACCAGAACCCAGGCACCTGGACTTGGTCCGGTTGGTTTTGGAGCGTGATATCAGCCTGGGGATGGAAAGTTCTATCATTCCTAGGTATTGGCCTTCTCATACTATTCAGTTGCTGTCTATGTCTACAATGTGGACCAGCGATCTGTGGTCTGTGTGCCACATCGTGTATTCCACCACCAAGATCTCATTCGTCACGAAAGAAGAAAGAAGAACAAATGATGCTATATGAACAGATCAATGGATTAATGAAGATTGATATCTCTTGACGGGCAAGTAGGGGACAAGGAGGGAATGTGGAAATATGGATTTTTCTGGTCAGTTATGTCCCCTATCTTGGACCCCAACGGTTCTATGTGCATGTTACAAGTACATGTATGCTCCCTCCAGTTCCAGTTATGAAGACGCAAATACATGTGCGTCCACCGTTAACATGTCCTCTGTTGATCCGCCATGAATGGGCCGGATATTCCATTCCTAAGTACGAAAGGCCACCGCCTTTATATGGTTCACTTATGCCATTTTACAGTCCAGGCAAGTAGGCCCTGATTCTGTCATCAAACTCTTCTTGCCTTCTGCCTCTGAAAACTCCAGTCTGAGCCTGCATCTGTGACCATGAACTTTGTCTCATTCTCTGCGCGGCTCACGAAGCCTGACATCAGCCTATTCTCTGCCAAGAACTGTATTTCACCTTCGAGTTATCTGCTTCCCCCTCAGCCAATGCATTCCTGCCTAGTAGTTTAAGTAAACATTCTTCCAGCTACCGAGCAAAGGGCTCGGCTTCTCTGTCTTTATGCAAGTAATTCATAGTCCTGTTACCATGGAATATTCCTACCCCCTCGCATCTAGTGTAGACACTTAGACGCTTGTACACGCACGCACAGTCAGTATAGAATAGATTCTGTCCAAGAGTCCTTCTTTTGTGGATAACATAGTTCTTTAAACATAGGATGTTAGATATGATTTGGGATTAGGTTGACTTGACCCCCCAGACTTCTTGTCTCCACATGTAGAGCTAAATGTCAAGTCCCCCTCACCCCCTAGTTACACGTCAATCACACGTCATGCTGCTGCGCGCGCATCTATGCCAAGTATTATCTTATAGATCCACCTATATATGACATCATAACCAATTATGTTCCTTTTTACTCCTTATTACACCCATTTTCGGTTACGCATATGAATCGTCATTTTCCTTATCAATTGTTACGCCTACTGTATTCGCTTCATTGTAATGTATGTTCTATAAAAGTCATTTCTTGTCAATAATGTATGTACTTCACTTCCTGAACCTCCGTGGTGACGGAACTTGGAGCAACCGATTATAATCGTTCATTGGAATAAAGCCCATTCCGAACCTCTAATACCACGGATTCTGCCTCTCATTTTACTGAGCTGTTTTATTATGTTTCCGTATCAAATTAAGTCCAGGTAATGAAAATTATTTACCACAGTACCCCAGCCTGTATGGGAGACCAGGGGAGCAGGTGAGTGCTGACTCCACTAGCTTAGACTGTGCCCCTTTTTTGTGACTGTCACTTCTGGCCTTGTGTCCAGGTGTGACAGACATGCAATGTTGTTTAGAGTGGGTCCCAGGGGGGGAATGCCTCATGTCTCCCATGCAGAGCATGCTGTAGTGCATGTCTGCACTCCTCACTTGCATAGTGCTTACTGTGACAATCACTGCATGGTGCATGCCACATTCAGCCTGGCTAGTCCTCTTGGGAATGTTGTTTCTACGGCCCTGATATGATTCTGTGTTCCCCCCAGTGTGACAGGTGACTGTACCCACAGGTGTGTGAGTTGAGTGTACCTGTGGTGAGAGTGTCCAAATGATGTGTTCGTCCCCAGGACATTGGTGTGTGTGTAAGTCCCCTGTCATGTGGGTGAGTGTCTATGTGGAGTGTTGCACCCCAGCTGCATGAGGGATGCCTATACCCTACCCATCTGATGTGAGCAGGGAGCAGCGCTGTGTGTCTGACGTGCTGGGCTAGCCCAACACCTGTGACACCCCCCAGTCAAGTGGCACATGTGCAGAGTGAGGTTTGTACCCGCAGTTGCCAATGGCAGGTGATTGTCCTGTGCCTGTGTGTGTCTGTGTATTCTGCTGAGGTTTCCTCAGTGGCCTGGGGCATGTGCCTGCTGTGAGGTGCTGTACATAATCCATAATCCTGGTTTAGCTTGTGATGCACAGTGTGAGCCATGATCATTGATTGTGTCGCACCCCTCATTCCACCTGTGTACTTTCAATGCCACGTAGTGCATTTTGCCTTCCCCAGAGGAGAATGTCCCTATGACAAAGGTGCAATGAGTCTGCTGCATACTATGCCCTGTTCAAACCAGCCAAATTCTTCTAATGTGTGTCTCTGTGACATGTAGCATGTATATTTAAGTAGTCTCACTTTGTCATGCTCACAGGTAGGCGCCTATGCCAAGGGGGAGATTTGGAGGGAAGCCGTCAGTGCCGTGAGGTCGGTGGAGGGTCGGAAGCGGCGCCTGGCCCAGGTGAGGAAACGCTGGCAGGATATTCGGTGCTGGACCAGGAGGATTGCCCGGGTCCTGCTGGGGGACTCACCAGAAGGGAAGAAGAACCGTGGGCGCCGGCGCCTGACCCACATCATGAAGCGTGTGCTGGCGGTGGTCTTCCCTGACTTGGATAGGCGCTTACTGGAGAAGCAGCAGCAGGAAGGGGGTAGGTACATGTGTGTTTGTTGTGTGTCACCAGCTTTTGGAAGTGCGCTGTCGAATGGATACACTGCCAGGGTTGATATGTGCAGTGCATATCCTGTTCCACAAAGTCAACCCGTGCTGTTCTTCCTCCCTTCCCCTCCTTGACATGTGTTCCCGGGTCTGTGGGTAGTCACTCTTGCGCAAGGTTATCTAGGCTTCCAGTTAATCCAAGTACCCAATGCTTGCAGCATCATGTGTGGGGGTGGTGTGTTTCATGTGTTGTGAGCTTGCCTGTGCCCTGGCCAGTTCAGTCATTGTGGGGTCCATGTTAGTTGGCACTGCTGCTGAGTCCCGACATAGGAGTGTGTCTTAAAAGTGTACTGCCTTACAGCATGCATGACCAATGTTGTGCCCTCAGACATGATGTGCATGAGTGTGAGATATGCATAGTGCAGGGACGGTCGCCTCTGTTGCAAGCATATCCATACAGGACCATGGAGGAGTGTGGCCACTACAGTCCCCTGGGGCACCTTTTCCTAGGTATCATGTGTGTCAGCCAACAATGTTGACATTCTCTGTGTCTTCAGTTCAGCATAGGTTGGGCTCTGTGGCATTGTACCCTGGCCTCATTTGTATTTACGTTAAGAGTGCTACATGTGTCCACTTGACAGGGTGACCCAATTTGGCTTGTGCATACTCACAGTGGCCACTGCCTGTGTGTCTTGGTACAACTATCTTATGATGGTTGTTTGTCAATTATATGTGTGGTCAGGCGCACGAGGGGTAGTTCGTGTACAATCAGGATTTATTGTAGGGCATTTTTTTACTCCCGGAGTACGAGGTGTAAGTACTTCCTCTGTCTCAATCACATTGTCTCAGGTAGGGGGGGGGTTGTGCGGGCAAGGCCTACATGTCCAAACCGTATTTCTCCTTGCCAGGTCTGGCCTGTGTGTGATGATTGTCTGGACATACACTCAACATGCAGTGACCCAGTCATGTTGGGCATGGTTTAATGTATTTGCTAAGCATGCATGTGCCAAAAGTTAACAGACATGGTTCTGATCATCCCTTTTTTGGCAACGGTGTGTGGTCCAGATGCTGTGCTCGACTGTCCCCAGACACTAGCTCCTCTGTCTCATTTGATATCAAGTTATTTGCTGTTGTGTCATGCACTCCATTGTTTCTCAGTGGCATGGTGGGTCAATCCACTGTGTGGTGCAGGGCCTACATATGTACGTAGTATTGTAGATGTTACTCATGTTGCTTTTCATGCTATGCACTGTGACCTATGTAGTTTTGACTCATGTGTCATATGTATACAGGTGTCTGATTATTTCCTGTCTCTTCACCTTGCCCACAGCATCGTCAGGGGACACAGAGGGAGACACTGGCACGGACCTTGAGGAGGGATCCAGCACCGGTGCCACCACTGCTGGCGAGTCTTGCGCAGCGAGTGGCACGGAGGCCCAGGGGAGTGAGGCGAAGGACCTGTCCAGTCCCACCACCGACTATGACGCTGACAGGTCCGAGGCTGAGCTCCCAGAGGGGACGGAGGCTGCTCCCAGAGCTGAAAGCAGCACTCCATCTCTCGCCGCCCCCTCCATTCCCATCACCGGCCTCCCACTTGCTCGGGTCCCTTCCCTCCGTGCTAGGCAACCACATGTCTCCTTCGTGCCAGGCACCGCACCCCCTGCCCCTGTCTCCCCTGCTGCCGTCAATGCCGAGTCTGTGGACATTCTGCGGCAGTTGCAGTTTGGTCAGACATCACTGCTTAATGTCATCCATGGCCACACCAGACTGCTGACACAGATGGTGTCGTACATGGAGGGCATGTCAGCAGCGATGTCTGAGCAACTGATGTTGCTGAGGTCCATAGACTCGTCACTGGCTGCAGCAGTGGATCTCCAGCAGCGCTCCGTCCCCCCCTGCCCCTGCACCATCCACACTTCCCACTACCATGCCTGTCCCACGCACACCCAGACGTCCCCATGCACGCACCCCATCAGACACAGGCAGCACACCACCAGGGAAGGCCAAGCGCACACCTCCTGTCACGCACACACAGGGGGAAGTAGGCACAGCCACTGGGTCGGGGGGCAAACAGCAGCCACGCAGCCACAGTGGGAGTGCGCAGTCCTCACAACCCACTTCCTCCAAAACCACTCCCCTTAGCTCTCCTGGCCAACTGTCAGATAAAGAGTCCTTCATGGACAGTTTGTTCCTCAGCCCCAGTGTGGCACCACCCCGCAAGTGGTGGAGGCAGTACCTGGCCAGGGTAGTTGAGTCCCCCCCCTGTCCACACCCTCCCCCAGTAGTGCTGCAACCCATCCCTCCGACCCCCCCTTGGGGCCTGTTGTTTCTCCGGGTGCAGGGGAGACGCTTGAAGAACTGGCAGAAGTGTGCAGCGCCGAGCTCGCATCCACCTTTGGCGCTGCCCCACCCCCTGTGGTGGAGTCGTCCGTCCCTGCACCCACCACACCTACCCTTCCCCCTCCTGTCCCTGCGGTGCATGGTCCTTCCCCCCCACATGATGCCCCCCCCCTTCTGTGGATGATATGGAAGAGTGAACTGTGCAGGCAAGCAAGGGGAGACGCGTCCCAAAGTGTCCCCCACTAGGACTTCGCACAAGGCCTGGCCTATTGGCCCTGTATATAGTGGACATTTCTTTTGCTATAATTTTCTATGCTGAATAAAGCATTTTGTTTTTCATTTGCACACGAATGCTTTTCTGGTATTGCTGTTGGTGCTGCTGCTCCATGATTTGGGGTGGTGATAATGTGTTAGGTGTCTGGGAAATGTTGTAGTGTGCTGCTCATGGGGTGGCCCTTGGTATCTGTGTGCCATCACAAGGTATCTGCAAATAATCTTTGGTCATGTAAGCTCTTACTGTATGGTGACATTGTCCCAAGGTGTGTTCCTTCCTCTGTGGACCCTGACATCTTCCCTGCAGGGTGTTTCCCAATTGTTGTGCTGAGCTGTGTCTACATTTCCTGGGTGTGTGACGGATCCCTTCAACTTTGGCCATGCATGCTCAGCAATGTCTCCACCTGCATCATTTGTGGCATCCTTGGTGGTCACTGTACTTGTGTATGGAGTATATTGACATGACTTCATGTGGACATGTTCCCTTTTACGCACTATGCATGTGTGTACTCCCAGCCTCGCACACATGTGTTACATGTTCTGCAGGGTCTTTGGGCACCTGTCTGACAATTGTGGGCATTGTATCTGTGGGTACTCCACCCTTTTCCTTCCATGGGAGGCAACAACTTGTTGGCTGCCCCAGCACCTGTACATTCCTATCAGTCCTGGAATGTGCGTGACAGTGTGTGTTCCCTTTGGGTCTCTTAGTTTAGTAGGGTGGCACATGAATATACAGTCTTGTTGCATGCTCTCAGTGTATGCATTGTGCTGCCAGCGCCAGGGGTGGGTAAGCATGTGTCATTTGTCATCACACCCACATGTGGTGTGTCATGCAGTGGGGGATGGACATCCACCCTCATGGGAGTAGGACACTGCTGTCAGCGATGTGTTGGCATGCCACTCTCAATATAGTCGCACTTTGTGTATGCCTTCATGCACCCATGGAGTTTGGCTAATTGTAGGATGGTGTACACACCACCATGTCTCTGTCCACTGCTGGGAGGACTCTGCACCCACCCCTCCTGTGTCTGGGCACTGCTGGGAGTGATAGGCACCCACCCCTCCTATGTCTGGGCACTGCTGGGAGGACTCTGCACCCACCCCTCCTATGTCTGGGCACTGCTGGGAGTGATAGGCACCCACCCCTCCTGTGTCTGGGCACTGCTGGGAGGACTCTGCACCCACCCCTCCTATGTCTGGGCACTGCTGGGAGTGATAGGCACCCATCCCTCCTGTGTCTGGGCACTGCTGGGAGGACTCTGCACCCACCCCTCCTGTGTCTGGGCACTGCTGGGAGGACTCTGCACCCACCCCTCCTATGTCTGGGCACTGCTGGGAGTGATAGGCACCCACCCCTCCTGTGTCTGGGCACTGCTGGGAGGACTCTGCACCCACCCCTCCTGTGTCTGGGCACTGCTGGGAGGACTCTGCACCCACCCCTCCTGTGTCTGGGCACTGCTGGGAGGACTCTGAACCCACCCCTCCTGTGTCTGGGCACTGCTGGGAGGACTCTGCACCCACCCCTCCTATGACTGGGCACTGCTGGGAGTAATAGGCACCCACCCCTCCTGTGTCTGGGCACTGCTGGGAGTGATAGGCACACAACCCTCCTGTGTCTGGGCACTGCTGGGAGGACTCTGCACCCACCGCTCCTGTGTCTGGGCACTGCTGGGCGGACTCTGCACCCACCCCTCCTATGTCTGGGCACTGCTGGGAGTGATAGGCACCCACCCCTCCTGTGTCTGGGCACTGCTGGGAGGACTCTGCACCCACCCCTCCTGTGTCTGGGCACTGCTGGGAGGACTCTGCACCCACCCCTCCTATGTCTGGGCACTGCTGGGAGTGATAGGCACCCACCCCTCCTGTGTCTGGGCACTGCTGGGAGGACTCTGCACCCACCCCTCCTGTGTCTGGGCACTGCTGGGAGTGATAGGCACCCACCCCTCCTGTGTCTGGGCACTGCTGGGAGGACTCTGCACCCACCCCTCCTGTGTCTGGGCACTGCTGGGAGTGATAGGCATCCACCCCTCCTATGTCTGGGCACTGCTGGGAGTGATAGGCACCCACCCCTCCTGTGTCCGGGAACTGCTGGGAGGACTCTGCACCCACCCCTCCTGTGTCTGTGCACTGCTGGGAGGACTCTGCACCCACCCCTCCTATGTCTGGGCACTGCTGGGAGTGATAGGCACCCACCCCTCCTGTGTCTGGGCACTGCTGGGAGGACTCTGCACCCACCCCTCCTGTGTCTGGGCACTGCTGGGAGGACTCTGCACCCACCCCTCCTATGTCTTGGCACTGCTGGGGCTGATCGCCACACACCCCTATGTGTCTGTCCACTGGCGTGGTACGACCCGTACCCACGTCCTTAAGGGATGGGTATGGGCCATAGCCCTACGGCACCCCAACAATGGCGGTACAGCTCGTACCCACATCCCTAAGGCATGGGTACAGGCCGTACCGCCATTGTTGGGGTGACATAGGGGTGGGCGTGGTACGACCCGTACCCATGCCTTAGGGTCGTGGGTACGGGCCGTACCGTCATTGTTGGGTTGCATAGAGGTACGGCCCGTACCCACGCCTTAAGAGCGTGGGTACGGGTCGTACCACGCCCACCCCTACGTCACCCCAACAATGGCGGTCTGGCCCGTACCCACGTCCCTAAGGCATGGGTACGGGCCGTACCTCCATTGTTGGGGTGACGTAGGGGTGGACGTGGTACGACCCGTACCCATGCCTTAGGGACATGGGTACGGGCCGTACCGCCATTGTTGGGGTGACGTAGAGGTGGGCATGGTACGATCCGTACCCATGCCTTAGGGACGTGGGTACGGGCCGTACCGCCATTGTTGGAGTGACGTAGGGTTACGGCCCGTACCCACGCCTTAGGAGCGTGGGTACGGGTCGTACCACGCCCACCCCTACGTCACCCCAACAATGGCGGTACGGCCCGTACCCACATCCCAAAGGCATGGGTACGGGTCGTACCACGCCCACCCCTACGTCACCCCAACAATGGCGGTACGGCCCGTACCCACGTCCCTAAGGCATGGGTACGGGCCGTTCCGCCATTGTTGGGGTGACGTAGGGGTGGGCATGGTACGACCCTTACCCACGCTCTTAAGGCGTGGGTACGGTGCGTACCACAATTGTTGTGTTGCCGGTTCACGTCCATGTCGACTTCCGTTGTGGCGGACGCAGGCCTTGGTGGAGACGCCCCCGCCCCCTGAAGTGACCAGGCCCTGGGGGTCAGGTATGTACAGGGCATGTATGATTTTTAACTTGGGTGGGGGTTATGTTTCCTGCCCCCCCTTTGCCCCTGGGTGTTGTTCTGACCTTCTGCGGCGTCTGCGTCGGTTCCTGTACACCATGTGGACTGCTATGAGGGCCGGGATGACACGTAGGTTGGGGTCCATGGCCGTCCGTCGCGTACAGGTGCTCCTTCTGCGCGTCGTCCTGATTTCCCGGCAGTTTTTGGCTGCCGTAAAATATAATCCGTGCGGAGTGACGTGGGCACGGATCGCACTTACTGGTTCGTGAAACGCTGCCTGACTCCGTCCGGACGTCACGTATGCGGTGTCCCGGATCGGAATTGTGTGTTTGTGTTTTGTCGGTCGGTGGTTTTTGCGATTCGTATGGAAATGGTGTTTCCGTACGAATCGTACATGCATGTTTGTAAAGGTATTTTTCCCGGGTACGAGTCGGACGGAGAAAACGCTCCGTCCGACGATTCGTACCCGGTTTTTCCAGGATCGGAATCGGCCCCTATATAGGTGCCGATTCCGACCCTTGAAAAACCGGGTACGAACCGTCGGTCGGAGTGTTTTCTTCGTCCGACTCGTACCCGGTAAAAAAACCCTACAAACTTGCTAGTACGATTCGTACGGAAACACCATTTCCGTACGAGTCGGTAAAAACACCGACCGACTGTAAAAACACATACCAATGTGATCCGGGACAGCGCCGACGTGACGTCGGGACGCATGCAGGCTGCATTTCACGAACCAGGAAGTACGATTCGTACAAACACCAGTCCGGACGGCAACATTTTTACGGCACCCAAAAAGTGCCGGAAAAGCGAAGTACGGCGCGATGCGAGCGGAATTGGGGGCCCGGTACGTGGCGAACCCCCCCCCAGCCCCCGTAAGTACGCGCCGTCCCCCCCCAGCCCCCGCATGTACGCGCCGTCCCCCCCAGCCCCCGCATGTACGCGCCATCCCCCCCAGCCCACGTCCTCGGGTCGGGAAAAGTGTCCGACACATCCCCGGACGATTTACCGTACGATTCGGAAAGATGAAGTCCAACCACGCAAGTACGATCCGTCCCGTCCTTCCGATTTTACAACCGTATGGAAAAAACACCGTCCGGAGCGAACTCCTATAGCAACCATGGAGATGTCCAAACAGGTGCCCGGTATGCTCCGAACCCCCCCCAGCCCCCGCATGTACGCGCCGTCCCCCCCAGCCCCCGCATGTACGCGCCGTACCCCCCCAGCTCCCGCATGTACGCACCGTACCCCCACCCCACCCGTGTATGTACGCGCCGTACCCCCACCCCACCCGTGTATGTACGCGCCGTTCCCCCTCTCCCATAGGTACGGCGCGTACAACCACCCCCGTAGGTACGGCGCGTACCCCCACCCCCGTAGGTACGGCGCGTACCCCCACCCCCGTAGGTACGGCGCGTACAACCACCCCCGTAGGTACGGCGCGTACCCCCACCCCCGTAGGTATGGCACGTACCTCCACCCCCGTAGGTATGGCGCGTACAACCACCCCCGTAGGGGTGGGGGTACGCGCCGTACCTACGGGGGTGGGGGTACGTGCCGTACCTACGGGGGTGGGGGTACGGCACGTACATACACAGGTGGGGTGGGGGTACGGCGCGTACATACACGGGTGGGGTGGGGGTATGGCGTGCACATGCAGGGGCTGGGGGGATGGCGCGTACATGCGGGGGCTGGGGGGGACGGCGCATACATGCAGGGGCTGGGGGGGGGTTCGGAGCATACCGGGCACCTGTTTGGACGTCTCCATGGTTGCTATAGGAGTTCGCTCCGGACGGTGTTTTTTCCATACGGTTATAAAATCGAAAGGATGGGACGGATCGTACTTGCGTGGTCGGACTTCATCTTTCCGAATCGTACGGTAAATCGTCCGGGGATGTGTCGGACACTTTTCCCGACCCGAGGACGTGTCGGGGAATTTTCCCAATGCGATTCGTATGGACTTTTTCCCATACGAATCGTACTTGTATGGTACTTGTGCGATTCGTACGGAAAAAAATCCGGATACGATTCGTACGGGGAAAATTTTTCCAGGATCGGAATCGGCACCATAGTTGGAAATAATATCGACACATAGGTAAGTAATATCGAATGTCATTATATTGAATGTTCGGTATGCTCCGAACCCCCCCCAGCCCCCTCATGTACGCGCCGTCCCCCCCCAGCCCCCGCATGTACGCGCCGTACCCTCCCAGCTCCCGCATGTATGCGCCGTACCCCCACCCCACCCGTGTATGTACGCGCCGTACCCCCACCCCACCCGTGTATGTACGCGCCGTACCCCCACTCCCGTAGGTACGGCGCGTACAACCACCCCCGTAGGTACGGCGCGTACCCCCACCCCCGTAGGTATGGCGCGTACAACCACCCCCGTAGGTACGGCGCGTACCCCCACCCCCGTAGGTATGGCACGTACCCCCACCCCCGTAGGTACGGCACGTACAACCACCCCCGTAGGGGTGGGGGTACGCGCCGTACCTACAGGGGTGGGGGTACGTGCCGTACCTACGGGGGTGGGGGTACGGCGCGTACATACACAGGTGGGGTGGGGGTACGGCGCGTACATACACGGGTGGGGTGGGGGTACGGCGTGCACATGCAGGGGCTGGGGGGACGGCGCGTACATGCGGGGGCTGGGGGGGACGGCGCGTACATGCGGGGGCTGGGGGGGGGTTCGGAGCATACCGGGCACCTGTTTGGACTTCTCCATGGTTGCTATAGGAGTTCGCTCCGGACGGTGTTTTTTCCATACGGTTGTAAAATCGAAAGAATGGGACGGATCGTACTTGCGTGGTCGGACTTCTTCTTTCCGAATCGTACGGTAAATGGTCCGGGGATGTGTCGGACACTTTTCCGGACCCGAGGACGTGTCGGGGAATTTTCCCAATGCGATTCGTATGGACTTTTTCCCATACGAATCGTACTTGTACGGTACTTGTGCGATTCGTACGGAAAAAAATACGGATACGATTCGTACGGGGAAAATTTTTCCAGGATCGGAATCGGCACCATAGTTGGAAATAATATCGACATATAGGTAAGTAATATCGAATGTCATTATATTGAATGTCATTATATAGAATGTCATTATATAGAATGTCATTATATAGAATGTCATAATATCGATTTTTTTTAAATTGTATTATATGTTAGTGTATGTGTTAAAAGTATGTAATATTTTTTTAATGTATGTTACCATTTTTTTAAGATAATGAATTTTATGTTAATTAATTTTTGCCTATATTAGTTCCGTAGCGGGTTGTGGGTTTATAGGGGAATATGGTGGGAAGTAATTTAATTTAAATTAAAAAATGTATATATTAATTAATAATTTATTGTTTAATAATTAATATTGGGAATTCATTTTTGCGTATATTAGTTCCGTAGCGGGTTGTGGGTTTATAGGGGAATAGGGTGGGAAGTAATTTTATTTCAAATGTTTTTTTAAATTAATTAATAATTTATTGTTTAATATTGGCAATTAATTTTTGCGTATATTAGTTCCGTAGCGGGTTGTGGGTTTATAGGGAATAGGGTGGGAAGTAATTTAATTTAAATTAAAAAACCTAATTTATTAAATAATACTTTTATGGTAAATAATTAATATTGGTAATTAAGTTAATTAATTTATTATTAAATATTTAAAAAGTAATTAATGCAAGGTTTTAATTAATTGATAATTATGTAAATTGTGTACATTTTTATTAATTAGTAATTAATTAAATATGAATTATTAATAATTGATGTATTAATATGCCAATTATGTTAATTTTTTTAGGAGTGTGTTGAGTGTTTATAGGGGAGTATGGCGTGTATTAAATGTATTGAAAATATATTTTGATTAATATTTATATAATATTTAATCAAAGTTATTTTATACTGTTAATTGTGTTCATTAATTTAGATATCATAGTTATTATTTTTTTTGTTAATTGTGATTAGCTGGGAGGAGCCTAGCGCGCATCCAAGATGGTCGCGTGAGCACAGGGCTCCCCGGACCCTTTCTGCTCCTCGGAATTTATCCTGAGAATATCCTGATGTGGTTTATGGAATCTGGGAGATGAAGACCAGCTGAGCACATATCTCTTTTCAAAAATCAACTCGGACCTGGGAATCCTGAGTTGTCGTCGTCGGAACTTTTGGGACCCACCCGACGGAGGTGACCGGGGTGAGGGTGACCCGTGGGGCCGGGCTGCAATTGAACAACAGCGGCTTCAGCGCGGTTCCAGTTGCCGATCCACCACTTTCGGTTTCGGTTTTGGACTTCAGGAGACCAGCTGGCGGGCGCGCTCGGGGTGGAGAGGTGCTTCCTGGGCCTCTGCACGAGGTTTTCCTCCACCTGCCACTAGAGTGCCTATAGCCTCGGACCCCCTATACCGACATTTTGAGGTCTTCTTGCTGGTGCCCTTACACCTCTTGGTTGGAGGTCCCCTTGAGTGACCGTGTTCACATGGGGGGCAAAGGGGGTCCCGAGGGGCGCAAGACCAAGGCCTCCCTCCGCGGGGGAGCGGTCCAGAGCAACAACATGGACCGCTACACCCAGGGCAGAGGGTCCCCTGGCGCTGCTGGCCTCCCCCCGGACGCTGCAGGGGGAGGCACGAACGTCTCTACGGAACTTTCCCTGCAGGACATTATGGGCGCCATTGCTGGCATCAGGGAAACCATCGCCACGCAATACGAGGCCCTGGCCCGTAAGATTGACACCGTCGCGATTGATGTCACCCTGATCCGGGCCGACCTCTCCAAAACAAACGAGAGGGTCCAGGCCCTCGATACACGGACCTCCACCCTCGGTGCGGAGGTGTCGGATCTGCGGGCCGCGCTTGGAGACATCAGGGTGGTCAACGATCATATGGCCCGGCGGCTTGAGGACTTCGAGGGACGGGCCCGACGCAACAACATCCGCGTCATAGGTGTACCGGAGTCCTCCGACGGCCGCCCGGTTGACCTCGTGGTCGAGGAACTTATCCTGCAACAGTTGTCCCCGGCAGGCCTAAGTAAGTTCTTTGCCGTGGAGCGGGCCCATCGAGTTCCGTGCGGTCGGCCACGGCCGGGGGCCCCCCCGAGGCCTATCGTGGCCAAACTATTCCACTACAGGGACCGCGACGCCATTCTGCAGGCCTCACGGACCCACGGCCCGGTTCGTCACGAGAACTCGACCATCAATTTTTACCCGGACTTCACGCAACTGGTCCAGAAACAGCGGATGGGATTCCAAGGGGTGAAGCGTCGTCTCCGCGAGCTGGGCCTAAAGTATTCGATGCTCTACCCTGCAAAACTCCGAGTGGAACATGGGGATCGGACAGCCTTTTTTGACTCTCCTGTGGCCGCAAGTGACTGGCTGGACTCGCTGCCGGACGGAGGTGGCCGTCCCGGACCCTCTGCGGGCACCGCAGGTGACGGGTCCCCTTTAGAATGACTTTTGGTCCTTGATTTTGCCGTTTTGCACTGTTCAGTTGGGTCTTACTTCTTTTGTATATTGTGTTTCACCAGGACCTGTGAGGGGGGCGGGCGGGGACGGGTCCCTTTCCTCCTCCGGGGTCTTTTCGTAGAATGGGGTTAGTGGGGCGACAGGCACACTGCAAGTTGGGGGGGTTTTTTGGCCCGCAGGGGTGCAGGGAGGGGGGAGTTGGACTTGGGGTGGGGTTGGGGGGGAGGAGGGGTTGTTTTGTTGTGTGTTTTTTGTTTACAGGGCGAGGTATTGATTTTTGTCCACATCTGGGAACTGTGCTGCAGGCTGGGGGACCCTTGATCTATTGGAGGGGATGGGGGGGGACGGGTTGAGGCTTATGTCATGGAACGTCAATGGGTTGGGGGACCGTATCAAGCGGGGTGTAGTGCTGCAATATTTGCGTCGTTTGACTCCTGATGTGGTGTTTCTCCAGGAGACGCATCTGGTTGGTAATGTTTGTCATGCAATGAACAGGGGGGGATATCGCCTCGTAGCCCATTCTGGTTTCACAACTGGTTCCAGGGGGGTGGGCGTTCTCCTGCGAACCTCCCTTCCGGTGGAGATCACTAAGATAGTCTCGGATGACAGAGGGCGCTATGTGTGTTTGATTGGGAGGTGGGAGGGGCAGCCCCTTACCCTGGTTTCAGTCTACGTCCCCCCGGGCCTCCAGAACTCCACCTTCACTGACTTGGGTCGAATGCTGCTTGACCTTCCGGACGGCCTCCTGCTCATGGGCGGGGACTTTAATTCTGTGGTTTCGGGTGAACTGGATCGTCACCCACCAAGGACCCTCCCCGCTGCCCAGGCATGGCTGGGTGGGATGTTGGAGACCTTCGGCCTGGTGGATAGCTGGAGATTAATGCATCCGACCCAATGTCAGTTCACCTTTCACTCGGGGGCGCATGGGAGTCTCTCTAGGTTAGACTACTTCCTTATGCCCGCGGCGCAGACTGGTCGGATTAGAGAGGTCAGGCACCTGGCGCGGGGTATCTCCGACCATTCTCCGCTGTGGCTTCTTTTTGACACCGGGTCGCGGTCTGCTGGGCGGATCGCTCCCATTAACCCATGGTACCTGCGAGACCCTACGACTCGCGACAGCCTGGTTAAGGCTATGGACCAATACTTCCTTGATAACGAGGGGTCGGTGTCGTCTGCAATGTCCCTGTGGGAAGCCTTTAAAACCGTGATCCGCGGACACGCCCTCTCCCAGATAGTGGTGGCTAAGAAGGTCAAGAGTGAGGCAGTGGTGAGGCTGGAGACTGACATCTCGGGGCTGGAGTCGGCCTTGGAGGCGAATGTCACTCCGGACGGGCTCCATGCCCTTAGCCTGAAACAGTTTGAATATAGGTCCCTGGTCACTGACGCGGCCAAAACTATGTATAGGGAGCAGCAGGGTCGACTGTACGACGCCGGGGACAAGGCGGGAAAGTTGATTGCGTGGCTGGACAAAAAGGAGAGAGTGAATCGTGTGGTCCCGGAGTTGCGTGCTGCGGATGGTGCGTGTGTGACTGAGCCGGATGAGATTGTGGAATGTTTCGCCGACCACCTCCGGGCTGTGTACTCCCCAGTGACTGACAGAGATGAGGACGACTCTCGCCTTCTACTGAGGGATATTGCCTTGCCCGGCCTGTCCGTTGAGGACCGTGAGCGGCTGGACGCCCCCTTGTCGGCGGATGAAATAGCGACCGCGATCCGCTCCCTTCGCTCGGGCAAGGCTATGGGTCCCAACGGTCTGCCCATTGAGCTATATAAATTGCGCCCTGATAAGCTTGCGCCCTTCCTCAGTCGCATGTTCCGTGAGTCTCTTGCGGCGGGTTCCCTTCCGGCTGACCAGCGTTTAGCCACGATAGTCGTGATCCCCAAGGAGGGCAAGCCGCGAGACCGCTGTACTTCTTACCGGCCTATTTCACTGCTCAATGCAGAGCCTAAAATCCTGGCGAAAGTCCTTGCCAATCGTTTGTTGAGCGTCGTGTGCGATCTTATTCATCCGGACCAATGCGGCTTCATCCCGCATCGCAACACCGCTCTTAACTTGCGGCGTCTTCACGGCGCCCTGGCCAGGGCGGAGCTCCTCTCCGAACCGGCCGTGCTGGTTTCTTTGGATGCCACGATGGCTTTTGACACCATCGAGTGGCCATTCCTCTGGGCTGTCTTGGCTAAATTTGGCTTTGGGGAAGGATTTATTGGCTGGGTGAAGCTTCTTTACACGGGGCCCATGGCTCAGGTGGTGGTGAATGGGCGGGTCTCTCGGCCCTTTGCCCTCGGCAGGGGCACGAGGCAGGGGTGCCCGTTGTCCCCTTTGCTCTTTGCTCTCGCCCTGGAGCCACTCGCTGCTTGGCTCCGCTGGGAGCCCTCGCTTAGAGGGATCCGGTGGGCCCCGGGCTTCGAAGATCGGGTCTCGCTGTATGCGGACGATATTCTCCTGTATCTCACCTCACCGCGGCAGTCGCTCAACGTCCTCTTTGACGTTCTGACTTCCTTTGGGAACAATTCGGGTCTCACGATCAATTGGTCTAAATCCTGCGTCTATCCTATCTCTGGTGGTCCTCCTCTCCTGCCGCCTCGGCTTCCGATCCAAATATCTCGGAGCGGCTTTAGGTACCTGGGGATATACGTTTCGCTGGACCCGGTGGCTCGTTATGAGCAGAATCTCCTGCGTCCACTCCGGCGATTGCGAGAGGACACGGCCCGGTGGTGCAGGCTGCCCCTGTCCCCGCTGGGTCGGGCCGCGCTGTTCAAAATGATGTCCCTTCCCAGGTTCCTCTATGCACTCCAGAACTCCTTCGACGTTATCCCAGTGGCCTACTTTCGGGAGGTGGAGAGCCTGCAGAGGAGACTGGTGTGGGACGGGCGGGCGCGTATTGCTCTTGCTAAGCTTACTCTCCCCTGGTACGACGGGGGCATCGCGCTTCCTGACATTCGCAGGTACTATTGGGCCTCGCAGCTAGCGGCCATTAACCATGCCACGTATGCGCCTGGCTTGAATCCGGCGTATGAGATGGACAAGTTCCTGCTTCCCGGCGGGAACTATAACAGGGCACTTTATTCCCGCTCGGCTGGCCGGACCCTTACGGGTCCTACTAAGATTGCGGTGCGGACCTGGAGGGCTGCCACTGCGGCCACGGGCTGGAGTGAGCGACTAACATGTGCTACTCCTTTGTTTGCCTCCGACCGCCTGGGCAGCCTCTGGACTACGAAGGGGTTTGACCAGTGGGATACGATTGGTATCAGCAAAGTGGGAGACCTGTGGCATAAGGGCACGGTTAAGACTTTCGCGGTGCTCCAGGCCGAATACGAGCTTACGGACAGGGAGTTCTTCCGCTATGCCCAGGTTCGACACGCCCTGCTCTCGGTCTTTGGGGAGGGGACCAAGATCCCGGTTTCCTCGCCCCTCGAGGACCGCATACTTGACGGACATGTCCCTGACAGTACTATTTCTTTAACTTATAAAAAACTGATCAATCATCGGGCTGACCTCTTTGTGCGCCTCCGGGAGGCTTGGACGGGGGACGGGGTGGAATTGGACGACGAGGACTGGCAGTCTGCACTGTCGTCCCCCAAGGAGGTCGCCATTCCAGCCCGTCTCCGGTTGGTACAGCTCAAGATTCTTCACCGGGTGTATGTGACGGGTCCTCGCTTGGTCTCGATGGGATTTTCCGACGACGGGCTCTGTAAGCGGGGTTGTGGGCTCAGCGCCACCTTTCTCCATATCCTGTGGGAGTGCCGCGAGGTGGCGGACTACTGGCGCCGGGTCCATATGGTTATGGGACAGGTCACCGGGGTTGTGCTGCTGCCGGAGGTGCGTCGCTGTGTCCTGAATGTGTGGGAGCCCAATGATTACAGCGCGGCTCAGACTCGGTGGGCGGCCCTGGGGAACATGATTGCCAAGAGAGATATAGCGCAGCTTTGGGGCGCCCAACGGCCGCCCACCGTGTCAGTATGGAAGGAGAATATGGACTGGTGTATGTTCAGGGAGAAGACTGTGTATGTGGCCCGTGGTAAGCCGGGGGCATGGGGTAGAATCTGGGGGCAATGGAATGCGTATCGCGGGGGTATCTGTACGCCCCCCCTGGTGGACACCGATATCGCCATGTCCCCCTGACCCCTGATGGTTCCTGGCACCTTTTGGAATAACTACATATGGACGTTCATCTCCCTTGACCCCCCCCCCCCCCCGTCCCCAGCCTCCCGGTACTCCTTCCTTTTGCCGGCTGCTTAATGGTCTGCACTGGAGTTCCCCGGAGGAAGCCTGACTCGCACTGTTTGCCCTTATGCCTCGCCTTTTGTTTTTCTTTTAGTTTTTGTGTCTGTTGGACTTAAGTCTCCTGTTCCTTTAGAACTATCCGGAGCCACTACGGGGCTGCGCCCCGGGACTTGACTGCAGCCATGATAATTGTATATTTCATTCTGTACCTAGCGGCCGGCCCTGGTGGTTGTAGGCCCGTGCTTGTAACCGAATTATTGTTCAATAAAAATTAAAAAAAAAAAAAAAAAAAAAAAAAAAAATTGTGATTAGCTAATTAATTAAATGTTAATTAATTATGTTAATGTATTAATATTTTAGTGTATTGAAGGTGACGTTTATAGTGGAAAATAGTGGGAGGTAAATTAGTAATTTTTACACTCCCTCTATCCAACACTTTCCCTACTGTTCCACTCACTGGAGTGGGAATAGTAATTTTTATTATCCCGCTATCCAACACTTTCCCTACTGTTCTACTTGTAGGAGTGGGAATAGTAATTTTTACCCACCCGCTATCCAACACTTTCTCTACTGTTTCACTCACTGGAGTGGGAATAGTAATTTTTTCCTCCCGCTATCCAACACTTTCCGTACTGTTCCACTCATTGGAGTGGGAATAGTAATTTTTACCGTCCCTCTATCCAACACTTTCCTAACTGTTCCACTCCATGGAGTGGGAATAGTAATTTTTACCCACCCGCTATCCAACACTTTCTGTACTGTTACACTCACTGCAGTGGGAATCGTAATTTTTACCCTCTCGCTATCCAACACTTTCCCTACTGTTCCACTTACTTGAGTGGGAATAGTAATTTTTACCCACCCGCTATCCAACACTTTCTCTACTGTTTCACTCACTGGAGTGGGAATAGTAATTTTCATTCTCCCGCTATCCAACACTTTCCCTACTGTTCCACTCGTAGGAGTGGGAATAGTAATTTGTACCCACCCACTATGCAACATATTCTATACTTTGGCACTTGTTGTAATGTGAATACTATTTTTATTCACTACGCTATGCAACATTTATATTGTTCATTTAATGTAGTGTAAAATATTAATTTGCATAAAACATATTAATATTAGTATTTAAATTATTGTATAATATTTATTTTTAAATGTATATGTTTATATATATATATACATGTGTGTAATTATATTTTTAATAATGTTTTAAATATTTTATCATTAAGAATATTAATTATTTTTTAATGTTATTAAGTTAATATATATATGTTAAAAGATTATTAAATTTTTTACAGTACATTAATTATTTTTATATTTTAAGCTTTTTTACATTATTTTAACTATGTTTTATTTAATTGTGTTTATTATTTAATTACTTTTATATTAGTTTCAATATATTTTAAAAAATCGATATTTTAGTTACCTATATTTTTAACGATGATATTTTGTACTCTATATTTTAGTCCTTACCTGTTTGTAGATACGGACTGGATATTCTGTTCCTCGATATTTTGGCTTCGATATTCTGGGTAGTCGATATTCCGTCCCTTGATATTTAGTCACTGATCCAGCTCAAACCTAGGGTGATTCCTTGCAGTACTTGAGAACCAGGTCATTTGTGATATTTACAGGGGCAGCTGCTGGGACAGAAGGGATTCACGTAGCTCTACCCATCAGCCCCCCATGAGGAGATAATCCACTTGTATTGCAGCTGGTACTTCGGGTATATTCATTAGCACCCAAGGAAGAACATCAGGCCATTTGAGCGACATAGAGGCACTGGTTTTAGCCAGTTTAGCTTTGATTACATAGTTCAGACTTTCCATAATACCTGATGCTTTAGCCTGTAGCCACAGTGGAGTCTCTGGTCTATCCTTAAAGCTGTACACAATAACTGCATCACTTCACTCTTGAAGTGAGGTCCTTGATCTAATTCAAGATGAACTGGCATCACGAATCGCAGTATTAACTACTGCAGCAATAGTTTAGCGACTGTTCGACTGTCAAATTTCTGGGTTGGATATGCCTCAACCCATTGTGAGACAAGCCTCACAATGAGGAGGATATGCCTCGTTTGGTTATATTAGGTCATCTCCACAAAGTCAATTTGAAGGGACCATCAGATTGCCAAAATGTGGCTTATGGTCACCGCTACCCTTATGTCTACATTTCGATTTATGCAGGTAACATGGCGCTTGCATTCATTTTCTGGTATTGTTCTAAATTGAGGATTGTACCAATATAATCACACAATAGACACCATTCTGTCTTTGCCCACATGGGTTGTACAATGCAGGTGTTGCACCACCGTGGGCAGGAGGGAATCAGGAAGAATTGGTTTCCCCTCTCTGGATACCCAAATGTCACTGGCATCCCTTACGATTCACCATCTGCCGCCTCATTCCACTCAGGTAACATGTCCTCCACAATTGACTACACTCTAGTATCTCTCCCATTTTTCCATCATATATTAAACTTCAGCCTAGGAGATAAAGGAGACAGTGACCACCGACCTCAGGAAGTCTCCATTCTGGCCTCTCCAGACTTAACCCTCCCCAATCCGACAGGATCCCAAGCTTGCCACACAATAAACCTCAAAAGAATTAAATCCTCAGTGGCAAACACAAAGGAGGTACTCTCAGCAGCAAAATCTCAATTAAACAGTCTGAAATACCCCATGGGCAATCCTATAGCCCTATGGGAGATCTTCACAGATGTATTTTCAAACCTTTACTCTACCACAGTTCAGCACCATCCGTCTCACGGCTCAATGACCACAGGGAAGATATCCAGTGCTCAGAAATCGGCCCTGAAACATCAAAAAAATGCCATAAACAGACTACTAAGGCTGCAGAGGACACATCAGGGGGGCACGAGCACTCTCCAACAGCTTCGCAGACATAAGGCTGATCTTAAAAAACTTAAATGGGAGATCAAAAGATGCAAAGAAGATGACTTTTGGGCTAAACTTTACTGTGACATTAAAGCAAATAACAGTGCGCGCTTCTGGTCCACCCTGAATAAATTCCTAAACCCCAAACATGGAGGCATAACATCACATGTAACAGATGTCTAGACAAAAAAAGGTCCCCACAGCCGACTAATGTTGAGCACATCAATACCAAGGTCCCACAATTCAAAGAGTCCCGTGCCAAGCGTCTCCAAGACCTGCTGCAGAAAGGTCTTACTAAAAAAACCAGGAGTAAACTTTTAAAGAAAAGTAGAGGCGGCACCAGGAATGACGTTACACATCCGAAAAGATCATCATTTTTCTAGAAAATCCTTTATTCATCTTCAAATATTGGTAGGTATACACAGGACGACAGCCAACGCGTTTCGTTCCAATTGATGGAACTTCATCAGGGCATCAAATTGTACAGATGTAGAACACAAGCATGTACGTATATATGTAGGTTCAGCAATGAATACTTCGATACTGCAGCGTTTCGATTGGCGCTGTAGTCATGGTTGACCATACCCGTAGTGTGAAGGCAAAGCAACGTAACAGATGACTCCTGGGAACTCTATTTAGCTACTCACTTGAATCAACAGCCTGTAGGAATAATTAGGCGCCAGGATGTTCAGGCGACCAACCCACAGCAAACAATAACACTACATGAAGAGGCAGCACCTGAAATCAGCGCTGTTACAATCAGGGAACTAATTTCCAAAGGGAGGAAAGATGGAGCGTCAGGGCCAAATGGAATACCACCAGCTCTCTTTAAACACGATCCGGAGTACTGGTCAGAAATTCTGACCCCACTTTTCATCTCGGCCAGCCTGTCTGGGAGCCTCCCAGCGTCATGGAAGGGCTCAGTTATCTCACCAATATATAAAGCAGGCGACAGAGCTCTTCCTAAAAACTATCGCCTGATCGCTCTATTGGACATTGAGGCAAAGTATTTTGCAGGGCTATTATTGATTCAGCTGCGTGAATGGGCTACCAAGAACAACTTAATTCCGCCTAGCCAAACAGGATTTTGCAGAGATGCCGGAACAACTACAAATCTTTTAGCTTTATCACTACTCATTGATAAAGCAAAACAGACCAAACAAAGCCTCCACTTCTGTTTTGTAGATTTTAAAGCAGCCTTCGACAATGTCAATCGAGCAAATCTGTGGAGGAAACTAGCTCTATGGGGGATTCCCACACCACTCTTAAATCTTCTGATAGAACTGCACTCCAACACATGGGTCCAAGTGAAGCTCGGAAATGGCACCCATCTTTCAAGGCGCATAACAACCACAAAAGGCCTTAAGCAGGGGTGCGTTTTAGCACCAACTCTCTTCAACCTATACACGGCTGATTTGCCACCGGCTCTAGAGGCTTGCAACGCACTCGCCCCTCGTTTGGGGGGTCGAACCCTGCCCAGCATATCCTATGCAGACGACGTGGTTCTGATTAGTCACACTAAGGTAGGTCTGCAACACCTTATTAATGTACTGCACGGATATGCTGAGGACAACCTGCTCAAAGTCAACATTGAAAAAACCAAAACATTGACAATATCCAAAAAAAGAAAATCCTTCTCCTGGTCTTTTGGGATAAGGGCAATTGAGAACTGCTCTGAATACAAATATCTTGGCGTCATTGTCGACAAGGGCGGCCAGTTTTCAAAACATCTTGAGGCCACCAAGAGGAAAGGTATGCTGATCGCAACAACTCTCAGACAACTTAAAACCAATCTGTCTGGGCCAACTCTTCTGCCACTACTGCGTGTTGCCCAAGCAAAAATCGAGTCATCAATTACTTACGGTAGTGAAGCCTTAAGAGGTACAGATGCAAAACTGCTGGACATAACTATCTCAAAAGCTTACAGAGTCCTCCTAAACCTACCATCATATACCTCACAGGCTCAAATCCGGCTAGAATTTGGTTTAACCAAGCAACTACTCGCTAGGCGAGGATTATACATCAAATGCTGGTACAAAATAAAGAACTCGCCTGAAAACACACTGAATCACCAGCTTTGGGAAAACCTGCGCGGCAGCTCCACTGCACTTGCAAAAAACTACCTAGAGGAGTCACTAGTAAAGACAGGTCTAAAAGACCTATGGGAAACTTCCCTTCCGAACACACAATTTAAACGCGTTGTAAATAGGAACATAAAGCGACTCTCCTTTACAGAGGATAAAGCTACCTTTGCTCACAGATGCCACGCATGGATGATACTGAGCTCTTATAAATCGCCCTGGTTACAGGCATACTTCGGACTGGGTTACTGCAGGAAATCAAAAGAATCAGTTTTAAAACACAGGTTCGGAATCTTACCAGCCATACCCCACCTACAACCTTGGCTGAGAAAGAACTGTGGGCCCACATGTAGGCTGTGTGGCTCAGGGAAAGAAGATATGGAACATCTGATATGCTCCTGCAAAAAGCTAAAAGAGGAAAGAGTAGCTATCCTGAAAACCAGCTTCAACAAACTTAACATACGTACACGGAGACAAGCAGTCATTGCATGCTTCGACCCAAGACTTTTACATCTGAATGGACTGTTGGTAAAATTCCTGAAACTAGTTAAGTTTAAACAACCTAAAACAGATGACGGTGCACAGAAAATCAAGGAATCATGAACATCTCTTAAACTTTTACTTTTTAACTCTTATTTTCTTTTTAACACTGTCCTCAAATTCAGAAATTGATGAAATGTGTATTTATTATGAACTTTTGTAATGGTTTTAATTAATCAGAAACAATAAACTTTTACTCACTTACTTACACTGGCATCCCTTACACATCTAATCTTTTCCCATTTGGCTTTCTCTAGCTCTGGGCCAGCATGCTGCAGTTCTATCAATTCATTCAAGTACAGTATTCAGTAGCATGTTGGATTCAGCTTCTCCTTCTGTATTACATGGGTCATCAAAATAGAAGGTGTTGGACTCAAGCAAGCAGTGTCAGGCAATTTCTTCGGCATAGCAGTTGCCTGTGGTGACAACATCACTGCCACTCTTATGTGCAGCATACTTCACTACAGCAATTTCCCTTGGCATGTGCAGAGCATCTAATACATTGAAAATATACAACCCATTCCGTGGGGGTACCTGCTGAGGTCAGAAATCATCATTGCTACCATAGCTGCCCGAGGTCGTGCACACCTCCAAAACCATACTTGCTGTCAGTATTAATGTGACTAGTGAGCCTTCTGAAGAGCAGCAGGCTTTGGTAAGGCCAATTAGTTCAGCTACCTGTGCAGACGTTACATGGCTCAAGTACGGCACTTCTACAACTCTGCTTAGTGTACATACAGCATAAGCAGCTCTTGAAATACCACAGTGGTCTCTCAAACAAGACCCGTCAACAAAAAGAGTATGGTCAGGATCAGGAAGGGGAACATCCAGTGTTTCAGGTCTCAGTTTGGTGCACAACTCGGTAGAACTAACACAATCATGATCAAATTTGCCCTAATCATCTCCCTATGAGGTTGGTAACAGAGAAGCAGGATTTGGTGTGTCACACCTCCGAATAGAAATAATTTCTGCTGCCAAAATTACTCTATCATAGCGGGTCAGGCTGCTATTTGTCAGGTGTAGAGTTCTGGTGCGAGTCATGAGGATCTCAATGGAGTAGGGTACCATTATAATTAAGGGGTAGCCCGTCACAATCCCTTCAATCTGCTGAATTTTAAGGCTCACAGCTGCAACCACTTTGAGACAACCAAGTAACACTGCTGCCAATGGGTTAAGAGTAGCTGAGAGGTACCCAATGGGGGTGCTTAATCTCCGCATGGTGTTGTGTTAGAACAGACAAAGTACATCCATCTCTTTCGTGACAAAAGAGGACAAATTATTTTGTGTAGTCTAGCATTCCAAGACCGGTAGTACTACAAAGTAGATTCCTGAGCTCCTAGAAGGCTTCCATGCTTTCAGCAGCCTTTGGTACTGGATCATGGATATCAGTGGACATCAGCCTCAGTAAACGCTTTGCCACAAAGAAAACGTTCAGGATCCATTGTCAGGAGTTCCTAACCATGCCCAAAACATTCTCTCTTCTCTCTGAGTAGTTGGGAACTTCACCTTAAGGACTTTCTCTATTCACTCATAGGATACTCACCTCACTCCCTTCTCTATCTGATGTCCCACTCCCAGGGATATGAATTCCCTCTGACAGTATTCTAATTTCTTGGGTGAGAACTTCTGCCCATTCTCGGACAAATGGTTGAGCAGAGCAATCATGTCTTGTTTGCAAGCTTCCTTGGTCATGGAGGCAATCAAAAAATTGCTGATGTATTGTACTAAGGTCGAACTACATGGCAACTACAGAGACTCTAGGTTCTTTTTACGTATCTGATTGAAACAGGATGAACTTCCAGTATAGCCCTGTGGAGTACAACACCACAGGAGGGTCTTTTCTTGGAACCGGAACTCAAAGAGAAATTGGCTCTCTTTGTGTAATAGAACCGAGAAGAAGTCTTGACAAAGTTCAATGATGTGAACCATTCAGCCTCTGGGGGAATTTGGTACAGAATCATAGCACGGTTCGGTACCACAGGATAACATGTAACAACAAGATAGTTAATCTTTCAGAGGTCTTGAATGATCCTCCACTTTTTGTTTGCATTCTGTAGGGCCATGATTAGGGAGTTACATGGACTCCCAAGAGGATGCCTTGTTCTATTATGCTTTCGATGACACAGTGACCCCTGCTATAACTTCTGGGGTCATTTTATAACGGCGAGCCTGGGGGGAAAAACAGTATTGGGTCAGAGGGTGATATTTAGGGGCTTATCCCCTTTAATTAACCCAGTCTCTCTCCCTGTGAAATCCCAGACCTCTTCCCCTACTGTCTCTCTCAAATCCACTGGTCAGGTTCTCCCTTGTAATGCCCAGGAATAACCTGACAACAGGTTCCGGGGACTGCAACTTAAATGCAGCATCGGCTACTTGAGTTTCAATTGTGACCTTATCCTGCGTACAATAGATGACGCAGTTATGTATTTGAGCTTGCAAAGGAGATACTGACACAACAGGTTTACGAGACTAGAATCATAAATCACGAACTGATGTTGTTCTCTGATAGCTTCTATTTTCACCGGTCCTGGGGCATTAATTTGGTTGGTACGTTTTTGATTTGTAATTCCTGTGAATTGGACTTCTTTCAATGAGAGGGGTAGGTTAAGAACGTCTAATGGTTCTAACCATTGAACTAATGGTCCTGTGTCTATTAGGAAAGATATGGGATGTCTGTAAACCTCTTCATCCACATATGGTTCACTCTGAACAACTACCAAAAACAAAAACACTTTCTCCCAGGTAAAAAGCTGAAAAACTGACCAAACAATAATTTCTCAACAATTCCCAATAGGACTATGTCAGTTAAAGAATTGCCACAAGTCCCTTTAATCATTGGGCCCTCACAATTGTAGGATCATTCAACTCTGTATAGTTACAGTTGTCGGAGCCTTAATTCTCCCCCACAAAAGACATAGTTCTGTTGGTAATTCAGTCCAGAGTCTGAGGATAATACAGATATTTTTGGGAAAGAAATTGGGGAGGAAAAATGTATATGTAAGTCCTGTAGAAGATGATGTTTTATACTTGGGTGCCATCGATACAGGTTTATGGAATTTGAAACCATGACCTACAGTACATGGATTATATTTATATGTTATAGAATATACTCAGAGATCCAGTGACATAAAAAGTAGGAGTGCTCCTATTGTAAAAGACAAATTGGATTGTGTTGGAAATTCTTCTTCTTGTTTTGTACATGTTATGTTTGCATATTTGTGTTGTTATATATATTAAATCTTAAATTTATGAATTTTTAAGAGAAAATTATTAAAGCCATATATATATGTTTTCAAACTTTTGTGGTATTTTTTGCATCAGATTAGATATCCTGTTGTGATTGTTGAGTGAGTGATTGTTTAGAAATTCGGGTTGTCCGTTTTTTCCCTGTGGAATGTGTTTTGTTTTAAGAACCCTGTCCCCTTGGTTTCAAAGGTATCTCTCATTGTTTTGACCACTCTGATCCACTTCCAGGACTGTGTCAAGTACACTCACACCCCACCAGGCACTGTCAGTGGTCCTAGTTGAAATCTATGGAAGTCTTGCACAACATAGGGACTGGACCTCCTAGTGACATCCTCGAATTTTGAGGTACCTTGGGGATTTGAAATGCCCCCCTGCATCTGCATTGGGTTGACGGAATTCGGCAATACCCTGGATTTATGAACCTTCTGGGCTGCCATAGGGGGTCTAGGTATTAGGGGAAGATCCCCCTGGCCTGCTGGTCACACACCTTGGGAATCTGTCATGATTCGGTCTGAGTTGTAATGGCACTCCTGCATCCAATGCCCCACCCTGCTGTAAATGTGATATGGAGTAACTTTCTTTAGTGCACTTATACTGGTCCCTGACCCTTGCCCTCTCCCCATTCCTGGGACATTCCCACTGCAGTCCAGGGAGACCCTTTCCATTGCCATTCCGAAACTGGGGTCTAACTCGCATCCTTAGAGAAGAACCTGTAAGTTCCTTTGCCCCTTCATTCTGTGCCACCTGAGCTTGGGCTACCATGTACTCCTTCCCTCCTGGATTTCACTGCAGTATTTTGCACTGTAAAATCTCATCAACCAGTTTGCTCTGCCAATAAAAAACACCTTGGGTCATTTCATTCTTAATCTCTGGCCTCAGTCCATATACAAAGGATGCAATAAACCCTCCCATGTTAACTTCTAGTGGATCGTTTATCCCACTGTGCTCTCTCTACATTTTCATCAATCTCTCAAAGGAAGTGTGCACCTCCTCTTTTCACTCTTGAGAGGCTCTTGGGCCAATTCATATCCCTTTGGGGAACCTGCATCTTTAGGTGTTTTATGACCTCTTCGTATTTGGTTTTAACGATGGGCAAAGGGGCATTAGTCATTGCCACCTGAGGTGGTTCTTGTGTTGGACAATCAACTGCCCTTTAACACTCTGCCCACAGATCCTTCCGAACTACCACTTCACACGTCCAAGTCTTTCCACAAAAGTTTGGATATGGTCACAATCTGTTCCATCTGGGTGTACCATTTATTGGGATTTTCTCTGAGGTTTGGAAGGGTGTTAGCAAAATGGAAAAGGTCTGTTTGCTCCATGGGACATATATGTGTTCTCCCCCTGCACTTCCCATAAGGTACACTCACTTACCCCTCCTCCAATGGCTCCTTCCTCATCTTCCCTTGATCCATCTCTCTTTTGCTTCACCTTGACCTTCTCTTTCTTGGACCACAACTCCCTAAACTTTTCAGTATTTGCCCATTCCCTAATGTTTTCAATGATTTCCCTCACATGTGCCCTCAACCCCCTCAATTTTAATATTCGTATCTCCTTCTCACTCATTGACATCCTAGCATTCTTTTGCAACTTCTTTTACTGGATTATATCAATTCCACATTCGTCTGCCACCTTTTTCATCCTTCCATGTGCTTCTTTTGCCACTCTTGCTGCCTCCCTGCCCATGTAGAGCAACTCATTCTCCCTGTAATGTCCTAAGTAAGCCATTCTCACATTTCCCTTGACAATTTCCTCAAATTCTGTTTTCAGCTGGGTGAGGTTGATTCGTTGTGGCATTTGCCCTACACTCAGTGAGGTACCTGTCACGTCTTTACTAAATGTCTGACCTCCTATCCTGTCATTCCTTGCACTTACTTCTTGTAGGAGGGTTTGATGCCACCCTTCCAAGGCTTACTGTTGAGTCCTGAGGTATACTTTGGATAGGCTGACTCAGGAGGGTACCAAAAAGTGTCTCAGCCGGATAAATGATTGTGGTACTTGATAAAAGCAGGGTGTCTACTACTACAGGCACTGGAGTCTGAGCAAAGGATAGAACTGCAATTTCTGTATGACTTGGAGGGTGTGTGGACTCCTCTAGAGGGTTTTGCAACTGTTCCTGTCTCAGTGGTTACAGGGGGGGTAGCACTTGATGCAGCATATGCCGTATTATATTGGGGTGGTCTTGTGCTAAGGAGCTCTTCCTCGCTATCCGTGGCTGTTTCCCTCTTTAGTTTCTCCTTTTCTTTTTCTTCACAATAGATCAGGGGATAGACCCCAATGGTCTCCATGGCTTCCTCTCTCTACTTTCTCTGCTTCTCCTCATCCTTTGCGCTTTTCCAGGAATGAGCCCACTGGGGATTTTTTATTTAAACGTCTTTCTTTTCTTTTCAATTGCCATTTGTTGACAAAGATTTTAGGCTTCAAATTGTGTAGGCCTAGGCTGTGGTTTTAAGTTATATAGTCTTCTTCTCAAATTCTCTATTCAATGGATGTGGAAAGTCCCACTCAATGGGAATCAATGTTCCCCATCTTTGGAAATATATTTCTAGCATTGGCTAAAGCCACATGCATGTGTTTAACCCTTTCTTTGCCGCCATCTTCCTAGCTGAAATACCTTTGGGAGGAAACTTCTCCTTCGTTTTCTGTCCTTCTCGTTCTTTGACAAAGAATTCCCCATTTTAGCAAGCTCTTAGCCACTCTCTGTTTGAATCTCTCACTTATTCTGCACCAACAATCTCCCAATCTGTCTGCCAATATCAGTGTATCTCTGTCAAAGGTCACTCTATCGCAGTGAGGCTACGGCCATTCAATACTTTCATAGCACCTTGATGACGCAATGCTCCAATACCACCAGACAGCTTCTAAACCACTTTGCAAACATTTCACCATTTGCCTGCTTTAACTAAACAAAGGTTTCTATAACAGTAAGAATGCTACCTGCTTTCATACAACACTGATCTATTGACCTGCGAAAGTCACTATACTCAGCACATCCACTACCCGTGCACTAAGCAACGGACTGCTACCGACCTCAATTAGTACACTCATGCAAGAAAATTATGTCTCTATCTTTGTGTAACTGAGAGCGCCTCACAGTACACCTTATCCAGCAAGCTAGTTCAATAGTTTAATGTTCCAACATGAGGTACCTCTCTTTTGGTCCAAACAATGTGTGTAACAACCAAGACATCCATCCCTTTCAAAAGTCCAAGAATATCATCAAAAACACAATAATTATTGCTCTAGCTAATCCAACAATCAATGCCACATAATAATTACTCTAAAAATTCATCCATTGCATTCCATCACAATGCGCTTACTAAAACTCCCAACATGCACTGCTCCACAACGAATTCATTTTTGCATTTTGCATGCAAACCCTGTTGATACTCACATTGTTCTCCTACTGCCACCTCGTCTTTCCATAATCAGGATCGGGTTGGGACTTGGTCAGTTCTGTTCTCTGGGTAAGCCACCTGAACCATGAAGATGCAGTAATCGTTTCTATAGACTATTAATTTGTCAAATGTAGGTCAGCTCAAAATGGAACCATCACCTCTGCTACCAGATCTGTCTTCCCATAACCCAATCATAAATTCCAGCTTATAAAGCACACCAACGGCTAGGACCAATAGCAGAGTAGTCCCGATACTGACTTTGGTGCTGCCTGACTGGAGCAGTCAATATTGATATGAGGTTAAATTCCATGGCAAATGCTGAAGCATTCTTGTAAGAATGAAAGACAAATTTTTTCATTTTAAGTTTTATACATAGAATTAATAGGTAATTACATGAAACATGCCACAGGAATTTAGCAACTTAGGGGGAGAGTTACCAAATCTCCACGCAACGCAGTGCAGCCACTGCGAGACTGCACTGCGTTGCACAACAGGGAGGGAGCAGGAGAGTGCCATATGTTCAAAGAGATTGCTCTTTCCTCCCCTTCCCTTGTGCCGGCGCTGATTACAACGATACCCTTCCTGTACAAAATACTATGCCTAGACACAAGGGAAAGCTTTTCCCACTTTGTATGGGTGCTGCACAGCTCAAGACACATGCAAAGTCAGAAAAGGAAGGAGAAATGAAAGCATTTCTCCTTCCTTGAGCCTAGTTTAAAAGGACTCAGTTTTCTCATGCTAAACCCAATCTACTGTATTTGGTAAATTGGGTTTAGCATGAGAAACCTTGAGTGGTTGCAATGAAATGCCCATGCACCACCTTTGGAACGCCCACATGGCTCTGCTTCGCATTGCTTTTACGTTAATTCCAGCACTAAACGAGTTTAGCGCTGAAAAGTAAATTAGGAAAAAAAGATTTTGTGCCATTTCACAACACTTTTGTGACACAAACTCTGCGCAAATTCTTAGTAAATCTCCCCCAAAGCATACAGATCATAGGTACAAAGAACTTAGTAGAGTTCTAAGTGAAATCCAGTATAGATTCGCCTTCTAAAGGTGGGGAAATACAGAAATCTACATGTCCTGTTTTTAGGACTTCGAACAAAAACATACACACATTCTAAATGAGTACATGGTTCTTAAGATGTGAACCAATGGAAAGCAAGCAAGATTTTTTTTTCTTCTACAGAATGCATTTGAAGATTCTCTCATGGTAGTAATACATTGGATTTTAGTCACTCTCATAGTTTATTCAAGCAATTCCAATTCAGTTGGTACACTGTATAGTAATAGCCTAGGACTATGAAATGTCTTTGGTTAGGTACAGTGAGAGGAAGATTCTGTGAACACTCTCTGGGGCATATTTATAAGCCTCTTGCCCTACGGGTGCGTCATGTTTAATATGGGAAAAAGTGACGTATTAGGGTGCCCCAATACAATGCTTTATTTAGAACATGAAAAACATAAATATACATCACATGATATATTGTGACATCGGTGCAGGATGGAGAACAGTGTAAACACAATCTAGATTTACGTAAGCTCAGCTTATAATGTATTTACTATGAAAACCAAAGACAATGACTCCCCCAGAAACATATGTTATGTTATATTAATTATATTTATAGAGTGCACGATTACCCACAGGTGTCCTGGCGCTAGTAGCTCAACTCCACTGAGATCAAGGTTGCAAGGACGGATTAGCTGAGGGATTCTATAGGTTAAAAAGCTACATTTTAAGTTCCATCCTGAATGCGATGAGGTCAGTGGAGTTCCTCAGATTCCAATGGAGGGCATTCCAAACTTTGGCTGCACCTAAAATAAAAATTCTACCCCCCCCCCCCCCCCCCACGGAGCTTTCTTCGTGGGCGGTATGCTCACTAGTTTGGCTCCTAGTGAGTGCAAAGTTCTGTTGGGAGTGTACCATTGAAACTGGTGAGTTGAGAATTCAGGACCTTGGCAATGTAGTGTTTTGAATACAACGAATAGCAACTTAAAGTGCACCCGTTTCCTGTTAGGCAGCCAGTGTAAGCTTTTAATTTACTTGCTGACCAATACAAATTACAAACATATGTGCCAGTCCCCAAAAATGAGTGCAGGTGGGCTCCAACTGCAACCACTTGCTCTAAGCACAGACCAGTACCTTCGAACTGCAAACATCAGCTCATATTAAATATTGAATATGGGACCCAAACATTGTTTTTGAGCCTGGGCAGGAGACCACAGCTCCTAGGCTTCACCGCTTCCTAGCATCACTGTCGGCGCCAGGAGGCGCATTTTAAGCTGCTGCGAGGGACCCAAACCTTGTTTTTGAGCAGGGGCAGGAGACCACAGCCCCCAGGCTCCACCGCTTCCCAACATCACCGTAGGTGCCAGGAGGTGCACTTATGTACCACAAAACAATGTTCACAAGGAACTCATTTGAAAATAGTTATCTATCCCATACAACATCAGTAGTTGTCTTTGAGTTAATCTCTCACCAAACTAACATAAAGTTAGAAATTCACGCAGTAAGCCTATACACAACCAATATTTTACAAAGCCTCAGCCGAGGTCTTTTATTTAGCAAAAAAACTTTTTTCAAAGCACATATAAAAACATATCATATATACAATACTCCTCTCTTTTTCTTACATTCACAGTGCAAAGTGACCCCAGTGAAACCATAACCATACAGACACAGATAAACAAAAACAATTTTTGATAAAGGTGCAAAAGGTTATTGGAAAAAAATTAAACAAGGACAGTTTTGTAAATAATATAATAATTCAGTCAGAGCTGTCTCTTATTTTGTTTGTCGACGGCGTTTCGACCCACTTCTAAATACCGGGTCTCATCAGGACTGTAAATATGGGGACTAGTTTATGGCATACACAATGTCCATTTCGGATCCAGTATGCAAATTAAATAATAGTATCCACACTTTGACTTCGTTAGCAAATAAAGCATATAATTATATCTTCCACTGATATGGGTCAATTGGTAGGTCGAATGATTTGCGGAACAAAATTCTTGGGATTTTATGTTAATATAAATCCCTATTTTCGGGGTGCCCCATCGTTTTAGGGAGATGCGGCCTGTTCTTGTAATGTTTTTGGTTTCTGTTGAATTGTAATGTAGGAAAAGGGGTCCGTAATACAACCGGGCAATAGCCGATTGATTCCACCCTCAACACGCTCTTGATCCGTGTCTTGCCAGTAACGGACTGAATCACGCTGGCTAGCGTGATTCAGTCCGTTACTGGCAAGACACGGATCAAGAGCGTGTTGAGGGTGGAATCAATCGGCTATTGCCCGGTTGTATTACGGACCCCTTTTCCTACATTACAATTCAACAGAAACCAAAAACATTACAAGAACAGGTCGCAACTCCCTAAAACGATGGGGCACCCCGAAAATAGGGATTTATATTAACATAAAATCCCAAGAATTTTGTTCCGCAAATCATTCGACCTACCAATTGACCCATATCAGTGGAAGATATAATTATATGCTTTATTTGCTAACGAAGTCAAAGTGTGGATACTATTATTTAATTTGCATACTGGATCCGAAATGGACATTGTGTATGCCATAAACTAGTCCCCATATTTACAGTCCTGATGAGACCCGGTATTTAGAAGTGGGTCGAAACGCCGTCGACAAACAAAATAAGAGACAGCTCTGACTGAATTATTATATTATTTACAAAACTGTCCTTGTTTAATTTTTTTCCAATAACCTTTTGCACCTTTATCAAAAATTGTTTTTGTTTATCTGTGTCTGTATGGTTATGGTTTCACTGGGGTCACTTTGCACTGTGAATGTAAGAAAAAGAGAGGAGTATTGTATATATGATATGTTTTTATATGTGCTTTGAAAAAAGTTTTTTTGCTAAATAAAAGACCTCGGCTGAGGCTTTGTAAAATATTGGTTGTGTATAGGCTTACTGCGTGAATTGCTAACTTTATGTTAGTTTGGTGAGAGATTAACTCAAAGACAACTACTGATGTTGTATGTGATAGATAACTATTTTCAAATGAGTTCCTTGTGAACATTGTTTTGTGGTACATTGTACTTACCCGGTTCGCAGGGACATAAGGGTTGCTCTTGTGACTTTAAATATAGGAGGTGCACTTAAGCCGCTGTGAGGCCCCACTGCACGGGACCCAAACAATGCTTTTGAGCCGGGGCAGGAGACCACGGCCTCCAGGTTCCACTGCTTCCCAGCATCACTGTTGGTGCCAGGAGGTGCATTTAAGCCGCTGTGAGCCCTCCCCTGCATGGGACCCAAGCATTGTTTTTGAGCTGGGGCAGACCACAGCCCCAGGCTCCACCACTTCCCAGCATCACTGTCGGTGCCCAGGAGGCGCATTTAAGCTGCTGTGAGGCCCTGCTGCACAGGCCGCACCCGGGCCAAGGGCAGGCCCGTCTGTGCCCATCAGAGACCGAAGGAGGCCGGGCTGGGCCATCCCCCTTGGTTCTCTGGGCAACTATGGTAGGAATTTGTTCTGGGCGAACAGTCCGAGAGGGGGTGGACCACTGACAACTAAAAGGGAACTGTTGGAACACAAGAAACTACGGGGAAGAAATCGGACTTGCCATCTCTGGACCACAGGTACTTGTGCAAGCCAATAAAAACAAGCCGCAGCCTTTAGTTTCTCATTGCTTCTGCCAAATTTTAACAAAAAAGATAAGACCTATATTAAGTTCCCTAAGGCTTAAAGCAGGTCCGATGCTTTACAACCAGGAAATATATATAGAATAGGACTTCAGCTGGATGACACTTTTGATTTACAAACTATATCTATAATATTTTCTATATCTTATATATCAACTTTTAATTCTCAAAGTTTTCTTGTATGTTCTGTATGTTTATTTTCATATAAACTGTATACTTCTATCTAGTTGTTGATCCCAATTTGAAATAAGTATGGGAAAAAGGAAGCTTACAGGTGAAATGGGAAGGTCAAGATCGCCAAAAAAGCCACAGACACAGACCACGTTATTAAAATTCATTTCAGGAGCTATGGGAGCTATAGAGAAACAAATCTCCTCTGTGGAGGAGTCATTGTCAGTTTGTGGCGATCAAATTACGGCCCCCACAAGTTTGGTACAGTGCCCAGATAACCATGTCGATAGTATCAGGACCAGTGATAAAGGCAGACCGGCTATGATCAGTAAGGGGGGGAACAGCTGCATTCAGCATACATCTGAAACTATTCATCTAAATCGGATTCTCCACCATCCCCCAAATGAGTAAAAAAAAAACTGTACATGTACCACATCCAGCACTTTAAACAATGAGGTAATTCGAAATTAAAAAAAACGGACCCCAAAATAAGAGCAGCAACTTAAATAACCAAAAACTTGATACTTTATGCACGGAAGTTAAATGTTTAGAACAATATGTGAAAATAACTTTAGATTCAATTAACTCTCGCCTAAAGCAAATGGTAATTAAATGCATGACCTGCCTAGACCTACTTAAGATTTGAACTACAGGTGACATCACTGGGAAAGAAGCCCCTGGCAATAATATGCATACAATTAGCAAAGAGAGACAAATAAACCAAGTATGTAATCAGGGCATTCAGGACACTACACCCCGTGACTATTCTGGGTTAGGTTCTATTGTAGGGGAAAATCCTGGTAACGTTTCACCCCCTCTAGATAATATCAGACCCACACAAATTTTACAACCACAACCAACTACATTTTTTGATCTTCGCCGGTGTCCACCCCATATGTAATTGCTCTGGCAAATGTTCTGCCCTTATCATCACAGAGTACGGAATCGTGGTGCTCTCTCAGCAATAAAGCATTACATTGGTTAGGGGTTAGATCAGGTCTAACCGAACATTTGTTTGAGAATATTAAGATGGTAAGGTGAAATAAATGGGGGAGCTGGACACAGAAATCTTTAACAGGAGATTGTGTTGTTCTGTCGTTCAAAACACCGAGACTGGTGGAGACAGTCCTGAATAGAATCAAGAAAAAAACCTACAGATAGAAACACTATCCTCCACTATGAGAGTAACCACCCAAGATGCCAGAAAGACAACATACCCTTCGGGCAGTTCCTCCGATTGAGGAGGAACTGCACGAATAGGAGTGATTTTGAGTTCCACACGATTATTTTGAAAGAGAAGTTAGGCGATAGAAGATATCCAAAACATATAATCAAACAGGCTTATAAAAGAGCAACATATTATAATTGGGTACTCCTACTTGATAGTAATAAAGAGAAGAACGAAAGTAATGACAACATAGTGTGCATGATGAATTTCTCCAATATCAGCAACAAAATAAAGAATCTGATTAATAGAAATTGGTCCTTGTTGTCAGGCAAAAATCAAGGAGCTTTGGATAAACCATTGTTTGCATATAGGAGAAACAAAACAATAAGAAATAGTTTAGTACAAACATACAGAGAACCTAAGCAAACGCAACAGATCACTCTTGATGAAAACAAAAAGGCAGTAGGTCATTTCCCCTGTAGTAATTTTAACAATTGTAGTTCTATGATTTAAGGCAAAGAAATAGTGCTTGGGTTGAGGGTATTAAACACATATATAACTAATTGCTAAACTGTAAGACTAAAAATGTGATATATCTAATCCTATGTCCCCGTAACAATGGGTATGTGGGAGAGAAGGCAAGAGAAGTACGCACTCATTTGAATGAGCATAGCTCAGCGAAACGCAGAGGTAAAAAGAATGCTCCCTCAACTGAAGATTGGCTCACTTGTAACCATAAATTAGAAGATATCAAATGGTGCATACTGGAAAAAAATCACTGGCATTGCATGTGGGGGTGACCTTGATAAAATACTCAAGTGTAGGGAACAATTTTATTTGAGCAAATTGAAAACATATATACGGTTTAAACAATAGGGACGAATGGGAAGGAATCTTACGACAAAAGAATAGATAGCTTAGTCACGCACGTAAAAGATACAATAATTTTTGCATCTGAATAATATTTAATATCAGGGGTCGGCAAAGAAGACCCTCTGTTGTCAGGTGAGCATAAATTAAAAATAAAAATGATAGATGTTATCGGTTTCTATTGACACTAACACCATTTTAACTAAGGTGTTTGGAAAAGAGGTCTATTGTAGGTTCTTGTATAGATCTGCACAACGAAATGCGAGTTTGTATATGAGATTTTTGGAGATATAAGTTAATTATAGGAATACCCCCCATATCCATTCCTGAAGTATTACAGCTTAACAACAAAGGTCAATACGCCTATTGAAACAATTAGTGAATTTGTACCATAGATCAAAAAGACTGGTTTGAAGAATACTGTAGCATATAAATTAAAATAGATAGCGAATGGTAATACTATTAATAGGCTAAGTATCTCCGCTTTGTTTTGGTACTTCAAAGATGGCCGTCAGTTAATTTACCGTTATACATATATATATATATATTTTTTTGTAACAAAGGACGCCGCACTCTGGAACTTGTCGTTTTATATTTTATTCCACAGAGCCCAGTCTGTCACACCGACGCGTTTCGGCCTGGCGGTCTTTCTCACGGTAGGTGGCATTACTTTTTTGCATCTGCTTTATTGCATTTCCTGTCAATACATTTTCCCTAAGACTTATGGGAAATGTAGTTTCTTTGGAATTCGATACAAATCACCTTGTGACAGTTACTTTCAGAATCAATATCATGCATTGATACTTACATTTCGCAATCAGTGATATTCAATTATTTAGTTGAAACCCGATTGTGCATTATTTACGAATTAGTTGGCATTACAGGGGCATTATACATATAATTGTCAAGGAGCATTATACATATAATTGTCCATTGTCATTTATAAGGAATAATAGTATACCTGGTAAATTACTCTAATTTTCGATTTAGATTTTTTACAACTAATTCGTAAATAATGTACAATCGGGTTTCAACTAAATAATTGAATATCACTGATTGCGAAATGTAAGTATCAATGCATGATATTGATTTATACAATTCTGAAAGTAACTGTCACAAGGTGATTTGTATCGAATTACACAGAAACTACATGTCCCATAAGTCTTAGGGAAAATGTATTGACAGGAAATGCAATAAAGCAGATGCAAAAAAGTAGTGCCACCTACCGTGAGAAAGGCTGCCAGGCCAAAACGCGTCGGTGTGACAGACTGGGCTCTGTGGAATAAAATATAAAAAAGACAAGTTCCAGAGTGCGGCGTCCTTTGTTACAAAATTGATATTGGCTATTGGTTTGGCCCTACGCCTGCACCCGCTGTTGAGCGATCCGGTAACGAAACCACATTGAGGAAAATATATATATATATATATATATATATATATATATATTACCTACTGGCGGTCGCCAGTAGGTAGTTATAGTTAGTGACCGAAATAAAGTTATCATCAGTTATAGTTAGGACCTATTTTCCATAGGAAGTCCGCAACATTCTATTTGGAATAACTTTGGCACCCGTTGACGAATCGTCGCGAAATTTTCAAAACTTTTGGCCAGCTCCGGTCCGCTCCTATCCTGAAAGTCTCGGGATGATTCGTGTAGCGGGGGCTGAGAAAAAAGCGGGGTCCCAAAACATGTTTTCCCCATGCAATTTCCAATAGGACCTTTAGCCGCAGCTACAGCCCGAACTGCTGAACAGAATTACACCAAATTTGACAGCAAGGTAGACCTTGGTTCAGAGTCAGGCCTTTTGCTTAAATGGTGTAAATCCGTTCAGTAGTTCCTGAGACAATCAAAAGTAAAATCACATATATATCTGGGAAGAGCCTAACCACACATCTCATCGTGAGATTTGATTGGCTGTCAGCACTTCATCCAAGAAGTGTTGGCAGCCATCTTGGGACCAATATACATGATAGCACCTCATTAAAAAGCATTGCTGTTAATAGAAGGTTTTAAGGGCCCGATTCACACAACTAACTTAAGACAAAATCCTAAAACTTACTACTTTTAGTATTCACAGAAGTTAGGATTTTGTCGTAAGTTTGTCTTAAGACAAACTTAAGACAGACTTAAGACAGTCTTAAGAAAGACTTAAGACAGTCTTAAGACAGACTTAAGACAAACTTAAGACAGACTTAAGAAAAAATCCTAACTTAAGTCTGTCTTAAGTCTGTCTTAAGTCTGTCTTAAGTCTGTATTAAGTTTGTCTTAAGTCTGTCTTAAGACTGTCTTAAGTCTGTCTTAAGACTGTCTTAAGTCTGTCTTAAGTTTGTCTTAAGACAAACTTAAGACAAAATCCTAACTTCTGTGAATACCTAAAGTAGTAAGTTTAGGATTTTGTCTTAAGTTAGTTCTGTGAATCGGGCCCTAAGACTTTAGTTACATTATAAATCATTTGTTGATGGTACCATACTCATTTTAGGAATTGTGGTATGTTCTAAGGTGATTTTACCATGTGAAAAAGCCTTCTACTGGGATATCATGAATCATGTTTGAGAGAAAACTATTTTCTCATGCTTTTCCCACAGAGGTTTGGAAGGTGATCTATAAGCTAAACTGAGAGCATATTTTCTGTAAATTCACATTATCTTTCTCAGTCATGTGAGAATGAAGTCTGACATTCTCAGTAAAACATGTAAATCCAACAAGGGCAGAGACTGTCAGTTGATTCCTTTGTGTTCTACTGCAGCTTCCCAGAGTGTTCCAAAGAACAACTAGAGCGCTACCAGTCCTACTTATGATAAACGTACGGCACACCTGAAGCCGTCTTGATTGGAATAAAGTGGTAACTCTTAAAACATTTAATTAAAAAAAGAACAAAATGAGGGGGTTCATTTTGCCATAGAAAGTAGGATTAGTGCTGCAGAAAGAAAAATGAGGGCACATTTTGAGTGACATCTCAAATCCTCTTCTATTTCATTAAAAAATTCTGACATGCAGACTGAAACATGCACTTTCAATACCAGCAGCAGACTTCCTTGGTGAGCAGTAGCTTTACTACAGTGATCTAATGAGCAACTAGAGTGCTAACATTCTGAATTTATGGCAAATGTGTGACACATCTGAATGCCTTCTTGATGGAATCAAAGTAAAAAACTAAAAGTATGCCTACTGAGGAGACTGTAGTAAATGAGGAAATTAGGAAACTTCATAACAAATAAGTCTCCCAAAATGGACACCAGAGACAAAAGAGCCCAAATGTAGCACAAATATCACCCAGATGTAGCCCAAGTATAGCCCAATGACAGACTGTCCCAGAGTGTTTTAAAGAACAACTAGAGCGCTAAAAGTCTTACTTGTGACAAAAGTATGGCACACCTGAAGCCATCTTGATTGGAATAAAGTGGAAACACTTAAAACATTTAATTTGCAAAGGAACAAAATGAGGGGGTTCATTTTGCCATAGAAATTATGATTAGTGCTGCCGCAAGAAAAATGAGGGCACATTTTGACTTCTCAAATCCTCTTCTATTTCATTAAAAAAATTCTGACATGCAGACTGAAACATGCACTTTGAATACCAGCAGCAGACTTCCCTGGTGAGCAGTAGCTTTATTACAGTGATCTAATGAGGAACTAGAGTGCTACCATTCAGAAACTATGGCAAATGTCTGACACATCTGAATGCCTTCTTGATGGAACCAAAGTAAACAAGCATTGAAAATGCAATAGGTCTCGCCCTAGTTTAAGTTAAAGCAATTCTGTTTGTAATTAGGTGGCTTTTTAGCTTTGCTTTTATTAGTGTTTTTCAAACTTTCATGTACATAACATGCATATATGTATATGTATATGTATGCATGCATTTATATTTGTATTTATATAGATATGCAGATTATATATATGTTTATATATGTATGAATATATATATACACATACATATATATAAATGCATGTGCATATAAATGCATATATATATGTGCATATGTGTGCGTGTAGATAGAGGTAGAGAGAGGTAGAGGTGTAGAGGTAGAGAGGTAGAGGTAGAGAGTAGTAGAGAGAGAGGCAGAGAGAGGTAAAGAGGTAGAGAGTAGAGAGCGAGTAATAGAGAGTAGAGAGTGAGTAGTAGAGAGTAGTAGAGAGAGTGAGTTGTAGAGAGTAGTAGAGTGAGTAGTAGAGAGTGAGTAGTAGAGAGTGAGTAGTAGAGAGTGAGTAGTAGAGAGTAGTAGAGAGTGAGTAGTAGAGTGAGTAGTAGAGAGTAGTAGAGAGTAGTAGAGAGTGAGTAGTAGAGGTAGAGAGTAGTAGAGTGAGTAGTAGATAGTGAGTAGTAGAGAGTAGTAGAGAGTTAGTAGCAGAGAGAGGGTATTAGAAAGTAGTAGAGAGTGGGTAGTAGAGTGAGTAGTAGAGAGAGTAGTAGAGAGTGAGTAGTAGAGAGTAGTAGAGAGTGAGTAGTAGAGAGTGAGTAGTAGAGTGAGTAGTAGAGTAGTAGAGAGTGAGTAGTAGAGAGTAGTAGAGAGAGAGTAGTAGAGAGTGAGTAGTAGAGAGTGAGTAGTAGAGAGAGCGTAGTAGAGAGTAGTAGAGTAGTAGAGAGTGAGTAGTAGAGAGTGAGTGGTAGGGAGTAGTGGAGTAGTAAAGAGTGAGTAGTAGAGAGTAGTAGAGAGTGAGTAGTAGAGTAGTAGAGAGTGAGTAGTAGAGTAGTAGAGAGAGAGTAGTAGTGAGTGAGTAGTAAAGAGTGGTAGAGAGTGAGTAGTAGAGGGTGAGTAGTAGAGTGAGTAGTAGAGTAGTAGAGAGTATTAGAGAATAGTAGAGAGAGAGTAGTAGAGAGTGAGTAGTAGAGAGTGAGTAGTAGCGAGAGAGTATTAGAGAGTAGTAGAGTAGTAGAGAGTGAGTAGTAGAGAGAGAGTGGTAGGGAGTAGTGGAGTAGTAGAGAGTGAGTAGTAGAGAGTAGTAGAGAGTGAGTAGTATAGTGAGTAGTAGAGAGTAGTAGAGAGTGAGTAGTAGAGTGAGTACTAGAGAGTAGTAGAGAGCGAGTAGTAGAGAACAAGTAGTAGAGAGTGTGTAGTAGAGAGTGGGAAGTAGAGAGAGTAAGAGAGAGTAGTAGAGTAGTAGAGAGTGAGTAGTAGAGAGAGTAGTAGAGAGTGGGAAGTAGAGAGAGTAAGAGAGAGTAGTAGAGTAGTAGAGAGTGAGTAGTAGAGTGAGTAGTAGAGAGTAGTTGAGAGCGAGTAGTACAGAGTGAGTAGTGGAGAGTGAGTAGTAGAGAGTGAGTAGTACAGAGTGAGTAGTACAGAGTGAGTAGTAGAGAGTAGTAGAGAGTGAGTAGTAGAGTGAGTAGTAGATAGCCAGTAGTAGAGAGTGAGTAGTAGAGAGTGAGTGGTAGAGAGTAGGAGAGTAGTAGAGTGAGTAGTAGAGAATAGTAGAGAGTGAGTAGTAGAGTGAGTAGTAGAGAGTAGTAGAGTAGTAGAGAGTGAGTAATAGAGAGTGAGTTGTAGAGAGAGTAGTAGAGAGTAGTAGAGTAGTAGAGAGTGAGTAGTAGAAAGTGAGTAGTAGAGAGTAAAAGAGAGCAAGTAGTAGAGAATGAGTAGTGGGGAGTGAGTAGTAGAGAGCGAGTAGTAGAGAGGGAGTAGTAGAGAGTGAGTAGTAGAGAGTGAATAGTAGAGAGTGAGTAGTAGAGAGAGAGTAGTAGAGAGTGAGTAGTAGAGAGTAGTAGAGTGAGTAGTAGAGAGTGAGTAGTAGAGAGAGAGTAGTAGAGAGTAGTAGAGAGTGAGCAGTAGAGTAGTAGAGAGTGAGTGGTAGAGAGTAGTAGAGAGTAGTAGAGTGAGTAGTAGAGAGTGAGTAGTAGAGAGTGAATAGTAGAGAGTAGTAGTAGAGAGTAGTAGACAGAGAGTAGTAGAGAGTGAGTAGTATAGAGTGAGTAGTAGAGAGTAGTAGCGAGTGAGTAGTAGAGTGTGAGTAGTAGAGAGAGAGTAGTAGAGAGTGAGTAGTAGAGTAGTAGAGAGTGAGTGGTGGAGAGTAGTAGAAAGTAGTAGAGTGAGTAGTAGAGAGCAGTAGAGAGTGAGTAGTAGAGAGTGAATAGTAGAGTAGTGGAGAGTGAGTAGGAGAGAGTGAGTAGTAGAGAGATGAGTAGTAGAGAGTGAGTAGTAGAGAGTAGTAGCGAGTGAGTAGTAGAGAGTGAGTAGTAGAGAGTAGTAGAGTATTAGAGAGTGAGTAGTAGAGAGTAGTAGAGAGTGAGTAGTAGAGAGTGAGTAGCAGAGAGAGAGAGTAGTAGAAAGTGAGTAGTAGAGAGTATCAGAGAGCGAGTAGTAGAGAATGAGTAGTGGAGAGTGAGTAGTAGAGAGCGAGTAGTAGAGAGTGGGTAGTAGAGAGTGAGTAGTAGAGAGTGAGTAGTAGAGAGAGAGTAGTAGAGAGTGAGTAGTAGAGAGTAGTAGAGTGAGTAGTAGAGAGTGAGTAGTAGAGAGAGAGTAGTAGAGAGTAGTAGAGAGTGAGTAGTAGAGTAGTAGAGAGTGAGTGGTAGAGAGTAGTAGAGAGTAGTAGAGTGAGTAGTAGAGAGTGAGTAGTAGAGAGTGAATAGTAGAGAGTAGTAGTAGAGAGTAGTAGACAGAGAGTAGTAGAGAGTGAGTAGTATAGAGTGAGTAGTAGAGAGTAGTAGCGAGTGAGTAGTAGAGAGTGAGTCGTAGAGAGTAGTAGACAGTGAGTAGTAGAGTGTGAGTAGTAGAGAGAGAGTAGTAGCGAGTAGTAGAGAGTGAGTAGTAGAGTAGTAGAGAGTGAGTGGTAGAGAGTAGTAGAAAGTAGTAGAGTGAGTAGTAGAGAGCAGTAGAGAGTGAGTAGTAGAGAGTGAATAGTAGAGAGTAGTAGAGAGTGAGTAGTAGAGGGAGTAGTAGTAGAGAGTGAGTCGTAGAGAGTAGTAGAGAGTGAGTAGTAGAGAGTGAGTAGTAGCGAGTGAGTAGCAGAGAGTGAGTAGTAGAGAATAGTAGAGAGTGAGTAGCAGAGAGTGAGTAGCAGAGAGTGAGTAGTAGAGAGTGAGTAGTAGAGAGTAGTGGAGTAGTAGAGAGTGAATAGTAGAGAGTAGTAGAGAGTAGCAGAGAGTGAGTAGTAGAGAGTGAGTAGTAGAGAGAGAGAGTAGTAGAGAGTGAGTAGTAGAGTAGTAGAGAGTAGTCAGTCAGTGCCAGTCAGTGTGGGTCAGTGTCAGTCAGTCAGTCAGTGTCAGTCAATCAGTGTCAGTCAGTGTCAGTCAATCAGTGTCAGTCAGCGTCAGTCAGTCAGTCAGTCAGTCAGTCAGTGTCAGTCAGTCAGTGTCAGTCAATCAGTGGCAGTCAGTCAGTCAGTTTTAGTCAATCAGTGTCAGTGTCAGTCAGTCAGTGTCAGTCAGTGTCAATGAGTCAGTGTCAGTCAGTCAGTGTCAGTCAGTCACTGTCAGCTAGAGCAGCTCTGCTGGCCTGGTTCTCTGGCTCTAAAGCAGCTCTGCTGACCTGGTTCTCTCTCTCTAAAGCAGCTCTGCTGACCTGGTTTCTCTGGCTCTACAGCAGGTCTGCTGACCTGGTTCTTTGGCTGTAGAGCAGCTCTGCTGACCTAGTTCTTAGGCTACAGAGCAGCTCTGCTGATCTGGTTCTCTGGCTCTACAACAGCTCTGCTGACCCGGTTCTATGGCTCCAAAGCAGTTCTGCTGACATGGTTCTCTGGCTCTAGAGCAGCTCTGCTGACCTGGTTCTCTCCCTCTAGAGCAGCTCTGCTGACCTGGTTCTCTCCCTCTAAAGCAGCTCTACTGACCTGGTTTCTCTGGCTCTACAGCAGCTCTGCTGACCTGGTTCTCTGGCTCTAGAGCAGCTCTGCTGACCTGGTTCTTAGGCTCTAGAGCAGCTCTGCTGACCTGGTTCTCTGGCTCTAAAGCAGCTCTGCTGACCTGGTTCTATGGCTCTAAAGCAGCTCTGCTCACTTGGTTCTCTGGCTCTAGAGCAGCTCTGCTGACCTGGTTCTCTGGCTCTAAAGCAGCTCTGCTGACCTGGTTCTCTGGCTCTAAAGCAGCTCTGCTGACCTGGTTCTCTCCCTCTAAAGCAGCTCTGCTGACCTGGTTTCTCTGGCTCTAGAGCAGCTCTGCTGACCTGGTTCTCTCCCTCTAGAGCAGCTCTGCTGACCTGGTTGTCTCTCTCTAAAGCAGCTCTGCTGACCTGGTTTCTCTGGCTCTACAGCAGGTCTGCTGACCTGGTTCTCTGGCTCAAGAGCAGCTCTGCTGACCTAGTTATTCGGCTACAGAGCAGCTCTGCTGATCTGGTTCTCTGGCTCTACAACAGCTCTGCTGACCTGGTTCTCTGGCTCTAAAGCAGCTCTGCTGACCCGGGTCTATGGCTCTAAAGCAGTTCTGCTGACATGGTTCTCTGGCTCTAGAGCAGCTCTGCTGACCTGGTTCTCTCCCTCTAGAGCAGCTCTGCTGACCTGGTTCTCTCCCTCTAAAGCAGCTCTACTGACCTGGCTTCTCTGGCTCTACAGCAGCTCTGCTGAACTGGTTCTCCGGCTCTAGAGCAGCTCTGCTGACCTGGTTCGTAGGCTCTAGAGCAGCTCTGTTGACCTTGTGCTCTGGCTCTAAAGCAGCTCTGCTGACCTGGTTCTATGGCTCTAAAGCAGCTGTGCTGACTTGGTTCTCTGGCTCTAGAGCAGCTCTGCTGACCTGGTTCTCTGGCTCTAACGCAGCTCTGCTGACCTGGTTCTCTGGCTCTAAAGCAGCTCTGCTGACCTGGTTCTCTCCCTCTAAAGCAGCTCTGCTGACCTGGTTTCTCTGGCTCTACAGCAGCTCTGCTGACCTGGTTCTCTGGCTCTAGAGCAGCTCTGCTGACCTAGTCTTAGGCTCTAGAGCAGCTCTGCTGACCTGGTTCTCTGGCTCTACAGCAGCTCTGCTGACCTGGTTTTTTGCACTCACGATGCACGCACCCAACTTCGCGAAAATATATTTAAAAATAATATAAGTTTATTATAAGTACAAATATATTATTTTTATGAATATCTTACATAATCTCTTGCCCTAATATGTATATTAAAGACACATACATATAATTTTGGAACATAACATTATTTGCGGGAGTCGCGCACCCAGCGTGCCCCAGCACATATATGATGTCACGCAGGACCCGCAACTATGCAAACATCTTGTACCATAATGTGCATGTGTCGTAAATGCGCGGGAGCAGGATTCGTGGACTGGTCGCATACCAATCGCGCACATCACGTGATATTAAATGTATATGAGGTAACTGAAAAACACGCAGCCGTTGAACACCATACGCTGATCCTGCATGACTTTTCTAAAATGGCGGCTAGAATGCGCGCACCCACCGTGATGTGTACGCTTTGAGTGCGCGACTCTAAAAAAAAATTGATTTAAAAAAAAAAAGAAAATAATATAAATATATTAAAATAAAAATGAAAACAAGAAAAGTAATCAATATTTCAGTTTTAATTTTGTTAAAAAAATTTGTGTTCAATTTTCAGGAAAATACATCATGTTATTTAATGAATAAAATATTTATAAATAAACAGTTAAAAAACTGGAGAAAATCAGTACAAAAAAATATGTATAACTGCTATCACACTTAAAAAATTAGCATTTAAAAAACCTTTGAAATTCACTGAAAAAAAACATAGGCTTTCAGAGACGTTATAGTTAGAAATTAGCATTTAAAAAACCTTAGAAATTCACAGAAAAAAAAAAGCTTTCAGGGGTGTTATAGTTAGCTGACCATTTCACTCGTACAAAACCATAGAAATTCTTCCGTTATAGTTAGTTCTGCTAACTAAAACTCACGCGCCCGCAATGCACTGCTGATGATGTCACATATTGCATCACTTATGACATGGTCAGTGACATCACTGAAGACATCACTGATGACATCTCAAATGACATCACTGATGACATCATCCACGTGACAATCTGATACACCTCATCATACACTAGTACAACCTTTCATCACTCACTGTAAAATACAGAGTACCATATTTGAAACCATTGACACCCCAATACCAGTTATTACATACCCACTCACTGATTCCTAAGTCTACACACACAACTACCCATTCAACAACAGAATCATTTAGACATGCAGTCACTAATTATTAGAACACTATCAAATGCACTTATACACATATATAGACATTGACACATCCGCAGTCATCTTAGTCGGTTATGCAGTCATCCCACTCACCCATTAAAAAAATTAATCGCACTTACATTTACTCACTTACACAATTATCCAACAATACCTCATTTATTCAAACACATAGTAACTCATAGTTAATATGTTAATAAAGCACCATCACAATTATACACTCATTCATATAGTTACTCTCACAATCACTGACTCTTACACATACTTTTTTATATACACCAACTCTCACATACAATGCCTTTTATGTTTTTACTTTGTTGAAGATGTACAACTAAAACATATATTCGCTCACCAACACACAAGTAAATACACTCAGTTACCCAAACAACTGTTTCCACATGCACTCTTAAACCTATACACCTAGTCAATCAACCATTCACACATCTATGCATAGAGTTACACACACCCCATCCAACCACACACAAACTCAGTATCCCATACAAAAACTCACCCAACTATTCAACAACTAATATACACACTCATGTAGTTAGTGACCAACTGATGCAGCATGTTATACAACAACTGAGACAGTGCTGCACACATTCACATAGTTTAGTTACTAATCCATGTATTAAGGGAGACACTTTTAATTACTCACTTAAAAAGACAGCTACTAAATCCTCCATCCAGACAGTTATATATCCACTCAATCTTCAATACAGATTGGTATATATATAATACATATTTAAATTTCAAACTAAACCTGATGTCATCAGTGATGTCATTTGAAATGTCATCAGTGATGTCATCAGTGATGTCACTGACCATGTCATGAATGATGCAATATGTGACATCATCAGCAGTGCATTGCGGGAGCGCGAGTTATAGTTAGCAGAACTAACTATAACGGAGGAATTTCCATGGTTTTGTACGAGTGAAATGGCTAGCTAACTATAACACCCCTGAAACCTATGTTTTTTTCTGTGAATTTCTTAGGTTTTTTAAATGCTAATTTCTAACTATAACGTCTCTAAAACCTATGGTTTTTTCAGTGAAAAAAAAATAAATATATATATATATATATATATTCACTGAAAAAACCATAGGTTTCACACATGTTATAGTTAGCGGGACATTTTACTGATAAAAAACCAATGAAATTCCCCCGTTATAGTTACTGTAGGCAACTATAACTCACGCGACCGTAATCCTCTGCTGATGCTAATACTGTATTTAGACACTTATTTGCCCATGTCTTCTTCCATTACATTTTAGCTATACATATATTACAAATATTTTTTTTTCATAAAGACACATATGTCATCAGCAGAGGATTACGGTCGCGTGAGTTATAGTTGCCTACAGTAACTATAACGGGGGAATTTCATTGGTTTTTTATCAGTAAAATGTCCAGCTAACTATAACATGTGTGAAACCTATGGTTTTTTCAGTGAATTTGCAAGGTTTTTTAAATGCTAATTCCTAACTATAACGTGTGTGAAACCTATGGTTTTTTCAGTGAATTTGAACCTTATTTTAAATGCTAAGTTACTTTACGCCATTTGTTGCGTGCGCGCCCACTTAACGCAGTTCGTTCCGTGCGCGCACGGTGCGCTTCGCGCACCGTGCGCGCACAGTGAGCACGCGGTGCGCTTCGCGCACCGCGTGTCCACGTTACGCTAGATGGGCCATGAACGCACGATGCGCTTCGCGCACCGTGCGCACATGGAGGAAACATATGATGAGCATTGTTGTAAATGGAAATATATATGTTTTGTTTGTTGAATATATGCCATGCACAAATGGTGCCCTACGGGCACCGTTTGCACACGGGGTGGGGAGAATTTGGATATTTTTTTTTTTTTTATTATTTGCTACCGTACGCGTACGGTAAGCGTAATCGGCGAAATTTTCAAAAAAATAAAATTTGCCTTTTTTCACTTAGGGGATCGTTGGGGACACCCCCAACATGGCTAGGTGCTTGGGAGCTGTCTAAACAGCCCCTTTACATCTTTTTACACTTTGTTTATCCTCCCCCCCTCAGAGTGCGAGAGAGAAAATGGCGGCCGCCGCTTCCTGGTTTCGACCGATTCGAATGTTTACTAAGATCTAGCGGCCAATCAGAATCGCGCTCGCGCACGTCACCGTACGCGTACGGTAAGCGCACCATAAGCGCACCGTAAGCTGGCTCAGATATATACATTGATTTAAAGGCTATTTTCTCATAATCTACTGAACAGATTTACACCAAACCTACAAAAGGCACTTCCTTGACCTGGGGACTACCTCTCTGCCAAATTTCATTAAATTCTGTTCAGCCGTTCGGGCTGTAGCCCTGTCTAAAGGTCCTATGGAAAAATGCATGGGAAAAACGCGTTTTGGGACCCCCCTTTTATCTCAGCCCCCGCTTGACGAATCCCCCCGAGACTTTCAGGGTAGGAGCGGAGCGTAGCGCCCCACCTATTTTGAAAAATTCGCGAGGATTCGTCGACCGGCGCCAAAGTTATTCAAAATAGAATGTTGCGGATTTCCTATGGAAACGTGGTCCTAACTATATATATATTATTTTTTTTACCGTACGCTTACCGTAAGCTTACCGTACGCGTACCCCGTGATTTTTTTTTAAATCAATAAATGTTTTTTTTGTACTTTTCTGTCCTTCTTTGACCCCCTTACAAATGTTAGGGGGTCTGTAACTCTCCTCATTGCCCCCTTTCCTTGTTTTCACTCTTTTTTTTCAGAGTGAAATACACAAAATGGCGGCCGCCGCTTCCTGGTTTCGGCCGATTCGAATGTTTACTAAGATCTAAGAGCCAATCAGAATCGCGCTCGCGCACGCCACCGTACGCTTACCGTAAGCGTACGGTAAGCGTACCGTAAGCGGGCTCAGATATATATATTGATTTAAAGGCTATTTTCTCAGAGTCTACTGAACAGATTTACACCAAACCTACAAAAGGCACTTCCTTGACCTAGGGACTACCTCTCTGCCAAATTTTGAGTAATTCTGTTCAGCCGTTCGGGCTGTAGCTCGTTCTAAAGGTCCTATGGAAAAATGCATGGGAAAAACGCGTTTTGGGACCCCCCTTTTATCTCAGCCCCCGCTTGACGGATCCCCCCGAGACTTTCAGGGTAGGAGCGGAGCGTAGCGCCCCACCTATTTTGAGAAATTCGCGAGGATTCGTCGACCGGCGCCAAAGTTATTCAAAATAGAATGTTGAGGTTTTCCTATGGAAACGTGGTCCTAACTATAACTACCTACTGGCGACCGCCAGTAGGTAATATATATATATATATATATATATATATATATATATATATATATATATATATATTCACTGAAAAAACCATAGGTTTCACGGGCGTTATAGTTAGCTGGACTTTTCACTCGTACAAAACCATTGAAATTCCCCTGTTATAGTTAGTTCAGCTAGCTATAACTCGCGCGCCCGCAATGCACTGCTGATGACGTCACATATTACATCACTCATGACATGGTCAGTGACATCACTCATGACATCACTGATGACATCTCAAATGACATCACTGATGACATCACTGATGACATCATCCAGTGAATGTGTGTTGTTCTGAAAATTACCTATGTTTTATATATGTATATCTCAAGTTCGATGGAAGAATAAATGGGTATATAAGTGTCTAAATGGATGATTTGTTTTTGAAAAATTGATTGTATAACTGACTGATTAAGTGTATCTTAGTGAATACATGGCTTAGTGAGTAATGTTTAAATATGCAAATATCTGTATCAGTCTCTCACTTTGTGTATAAGTGGCTGCATGGGTTGGTGAGTAGCTACATGAGTGTCTATATAGGTTATTAGTTGGTTTTTTGAGTATCAGTATGAGTGTCTGAGTGTGTGTATGGTTCGGTGGGGGGTATTACGTAGTGCATAGATGCATGAATGAGTGACTCACTGTGTGCAGGACTGTATGGGTGGATGAGTGTGTGCATGGGTGTTTTAGTAAGTGAATGACTGTCTCAATAGTGTCTTTATGAGTAACTACATATGTTTTAAACTAGTATATGTGACTATTGGTGTATATAAGTGAGTATATGTGAGAGTGAGAGATTGAAAGAGTTCCTGTATGAATAAGTATGTGTTTGTATAAGTGATTGTTTAAAAGACTAAGTATGTGTAAGTTTCTGTAGAAGTAAGTGTGGTGGTGTGTGTATAACTGTATATGCAAGTAAATGGATGTTTGATTCTTTATTAGCATGAGTGACTATGTGTGTGAGTAACTCTATGGATGAGTGGCGTTGTGTAACAGGATGTATAGGTGTATGAGTACATATGATGAGTGAGTACATGTATGAGTGACTGTATAGGACTGTTGGTGAATGAGTGGATGTGTATGTGGATCTTTGAATTACTGAATAGGTTGTTGTAACTGATATTGGTATGTCCATTGTTTTGAAAATTGTAGTTTCTATTTTTCAATGTGTGTATCAAAGGTTATATTAGGGGGAGAGGAGGTCTGCCACTCTATCACAAGGATGATGTCATCAGAGATGTCATTTGAGATGTCATCAGTGATGTCATGAGTGATGTCACTGACCATGTCATGAGTGATGTAATATGTGACATCATCAGCAGTGCATTGCGGGCGCGCGAGTTATAGTTAGCTGAACTAACTATCACGGGGGAATTTCAATGGTTTTGCATGAGGGAAAAGTCCAGCTACCTATAACGCCCCTGAAACCTATGGTTTTTTCAGTGAATTTCTAAGGTTTTTTAAATGCTAATTCCTAACTATAACGTGCCTGAAACCTATGGTTTTTACAGTGAATTTCAAAGGTTTTTTAAATGCTAATTTCTAACTATGCCTACAGAGATAGGAGATGTGAAGAAAGAAGAAAAAACACACAGAAAGAAAAAAAAGAAATGCAGAAAGAAGCAACAGAAGTCCTCAAAGATGAAGAAAAGTGCAGGAAGAAGGATAACGTGCAGAAAGAATAAACAGAAGTGCAGAAAGAAGCCTTTTTGCAAAATCATCCTGTACCCTCAACTTTTTCAGACGGATACTGGTGGTAACTGAGTCTGACTAACCAGTCCTAGAGCCAGTGCTATGTTAAAAGACACTCAGAATACAGTGAAAACACCTACATACACTATGGAACACTATGCGTTGGGGTCCCCCTGTGATCAGCATGACCTCCTCTGTAAGCCCCTAGTATATAATAGGGCAGGGGATTAAAACTACCTCTTAAAACGCGCCACAGGGCGTGTTTGCACATGTCACCTCAGGCCCAGTCCCCTCACTTCCCCACTGTGTAAACACGCCTGTGGCCATTTTAAGTTGGGAGATTAAGTCCCCTTGAATCCTGAGGGTCCCTAGGGTCCAACTAGACCACTAGGTACCGCCAGTAAGCGCCACAGAGCTGCGTTGCAGAGAGATGTAAAAAGGAGCACGGCCTAGACCACCTCTCTGCAACGCAGCACAATGGCGCTTACTGGAAGCACCTGGTGGGCTAGTTGGCCCCCAGGGTCGCTCAGGATTGAAGGGGAATTATTTCCCCAACTTAAAACGCGCCACAGGGCTTGTTTGCACACGTTAACTCAGGCCCCGTCCCCTCCCTTCACCACTGTGTGAACATGCCCTGTGGCCGTTTTTAGATAGGAGATTAAGTTCATTTGAATCCTGAGGGTCCTTAGGGTCCAACTAGCCCACTAGGTACCTCCAGTAAGCGCCACAGAGCTGCGTTGCAGAGAGGTGTAAAAAGTGGCACGGCCTGGACCACCTCTCTGCAACGCAGCTCAGTGGCGCTTACTGGAAGCACCTGGTGGGCTAGTTAGCCACCAGGGGCCCTCAGGATTGAAGGGGAATTATTTCCCCAACTTAAAACGCGCCATAGGGCGTGTTTGCACACGTCACCTCAGGCCCCGTCCCCTCCCTTCCCCACTGTGTAAACACGCCCTGTGGCCGTTTTTTAAGTTGGGAGATTAAGTCCCCTTGAATCCTGAGGATCCCTAGGGGCAAAATAGCCCACTAGGTACGTCCAGTAAGCGCCATTGCAGAGAGGTGTAAAAAGGGGCATGGCCTGCACCACCTCTCTGCAACGCAGAGCAGTGGCGCTTACTGGAAGCACCTGGTGGGCTAGTTGGCCCCCAGGGTCCCTCAGGATTGAAAGGGAATTATTTCCCCAACTTAAAACACGCCACAGGGCGTGTTTGCACACGTCACCTCAGGCCCGTCCTCTCCCTTCACCACTGTGTAAACGCGCCCTGTGGCCGTTCTAAGTTGAGAGATTAAGTCCCCTTGAATCCTAAGGGTCCCTAGGGTCAAACTAGCCCACTAGGTACCTCCAGTAAGCGCCACAGAGCTGCGTTGCTTAGAGGTGTAAAAAGGGGCATGGCCTCAGAACACCTGTCTGCAACGCAGCGCCCTGGTGCATACTGGATATACCTGTTGGGCTAGTTGGCCCTCAGGGACCCTCAGTATTGAAGGGGAATGAATTCCCCAACTTACAACTGGCCAGGGGACACGTTTGCAGAGTGCTGCAAGGAGGGGGCGTGGCCTACGGCGCGATGCCGGTCTTTTATTTATTTTATTTTTTTAAGAAGGAGGGCTGTGTGGTCCCCCTTCTTTTTCTAATTTACTGGCACTGGGGACCCCATCCCCCAGGGCCTGCACCCTAATTGTTTTTGTTGAAAAAAAAAAATTTGGCCCTCGCAAGGCCTTAATCGGCCCCGGGGACCCCAACCCCCGGGTCATGGCCTTTTTAAAAAAAAAATCTTTAGGAGGGGCTGCGTTGCCCCCTCCTCAGGCCACTTATGGCCCCGGGGACCCCATCCCGCGGGGCCGGCCTCTGTTTTTTATTATTTTTAAAAAATATATATTTTTAGAAAAATCTAGGACATGCTGGACAAACCGTATGTACCTATCACCATGACGATTTGCGTGCTATTCATTAAAAGGCGACTATGCATAGAATGAATCCACATGGAATGTATTTACACCGCTAGTGAAGCTCTGACGTGTCTGACGCCCTACCGTGACTAATCCCGACGCCCCCGCCGGTGGGTACTCTTCAAGTAGACACCCTTGTCGTTTATTCATACAAACTTGGGTAGCTATTGACGGGCACATTTAATATACACGCACACCAAGCCATTCAAAGGGGATTCAACAAAAATTCGACCAAACTATGCAAGAAACCCCCCTCACGGTTAATAAAACACATATCCACCGCCGGATGTGTAATACTTTTTATTTTACTCTCTGGAAAGGAGACGAACCTCACTTGAGAGTCACAGCGTGCTCCTGGCTGAGCCCAATGCTGTGTTACACCCACCAGTGCCCGCCGAGTGCCTCGCACCTCTGTGTTGTATTCCACCAGCTAGTGCGTATGCTATGACACTCTCTAGCCCATGTGCACTGTAACACCACCCCGTGAATATGTCATGCCACACTTGCATTCGCACGGGTTATATTGCCCCATCTAACGTGCCTTCCTCGATGCCTATGTTATAACGCACAGCGCTATGCCATACATATTACAATCTGGGATCCATATCTTTGTCACAGTGCATATGCAACGTTACACTCCCCAGCACATATTGTATATTACAACTTTAGAGACTAGTTAGGTTACACAACACTGCCCTGTGCATATTACCCTCCAAGGCGCATATCGCATAGCATGCGCTAGTGCCTGTGCTATCTCGCGCTCTCCAATGAATCTGTCATTGCGCACAATGTATTGCATATTATATTTCACACCCCGGTTCATCTTATATCACACTTTTTGGTGCATAGTTTATACCATATACTATATCTAGTTTTCATTTTCAATCGTGCTCTCACTGCGTCTATCTACCCTTTTCACGGGCATTACATTTTGCGATGGAGGGTGGAGGGTCAGGGGGTGTTTCTGCCACGTGAGCCCGGATTCACAGTCACAAACGTCCTCTTCTTCCTGAATAAAAGTGAGATTATGCTGCATACTTGTTCATATTTTAAGTAGTTCGCACAGACACACATTTTAAAAACAATAAAGTTCCTAATACCCACCTTCTCTGAACAGTTAGCCTACTGCACCATCCACCTCCTCCCTATCCTCTGTTGTCTGAATCCATGGACTACCCTCCTCCCTCCTGCCATGCATGGTCTGATGTGCTGCCACTGGCCTCCATTTAGCATGATGTGCCAGTCCACTCCTCCTGCCCTCTATTGGCCAATTCTATGGCCCATCATTGACCTCCTGCTTAGCCTCTGTGCTTAGCTTGCTGCCCCTATTCTACTTCCCCCTGCCCTCCGATGTCTTTGTGCATGCCCCTGCTCCATCCTTTTTGCCCACCATGTTCCATAGTCCTGCCACTCCTATCTACTCTGAGTGTTCTGTTGAGCTGCCACTCCCCTCCCACCTGCCTAGCATTGTCAGATGACTGTAACCTGTCCCTGCCACCTCCACACTGCCCGTCCACATGCCATGCCCCTATCCCCTTCCTCCTGTCCTCCATCGTCTATTTTACTGCCACACCCTTCTGCCCTCCCAGGTCTGCTGTGCTGTAACTGCTCCTCCTGCCTGCCCCGCGCGGTCTGTTGTGAGGCCACTTCCCCTGAACTCTCTTGTCTGTGCCCAGGTCCTGACCCTCCCTTCTATCCTCCATGGTCCTTTGTGCATGCCCCTGCACCCTCCTTCTTGCCCATCATAGCCATTGTGCTGCCACTAACCCTCCCGCTTGCCATGCATGGTCTTCTGTGCTGCCATGACTCCTCCCACCTTCCCTGTGTGGTCAGCTAGCTTCCCCTGACCCCCTCCCACCTTCCCTCCAAGGTCTGTGTGTATGCCATCATAGTCTCATTGTTGCTCTCCATGGTGTGTCTTGTTTCTAGTGCCCATCCTGCCTGACCTCCATGGTCATCTTGCTGCTCCTGCCCTGCCCCCTTGCCGCCAGCCCTCTGTTTCCATGTGCGACCCCTATTTCCTCCCTCCTGGCTTGTCTGTTCCATTGTAATGCCCCTGATCCGTCCCTCCTGCCCTTTATGGTCTGTTATGCTGCAGCTTTCTCTCCTGTCTGTCCATTACGGTCAGCTAGCTACCATTGCCTCTTTCCCCTCTGTTCTCTATTGTCCATGTGCATGGTCCTGTCCCCTCCCTATTGCTTTCTATGGATTGTTGTGCTGCACTCCCGTCTTGCATGCGCTGTGTGGTGTATTGTGCTGCTGCAAACCCTGATGCCTGCCCTGTAAGGTCAGTTTGGTGGACCTCTCCTTGTCCCTCCTGTCCTCTGTTATCCGAGTCCATGTCCCTACCCCAATTCCTCCTGCCTACGATGATCCAATGTACCATACTTGCGAACATTTTGAACTTGGTAAGAGGGAGATTTTGAAAATAAACTGGGGTATTGATTTTCCCCTTTGAGTTACATTGAAAAAGAGGAGATTGAAGATAGGAGACAGATCAAATAAAGCCCATTTGAGCTTAAAAACATTGGACGTTTCCTGGCTGAAACTGGTCTGTTGGCATGTATGGTTGTACTACCACTGCTTCTTCCTTCTGCACACAATGGTCTATTATATTGCCACAGACTCTCTTGCCAGTCCGGTATTGTTGGTTTGTTGCCCCTGCCCCCTTTCCACTGCCCTCCATAGTCTGTTGTGCTGCCACGGCCCTTCCTGCCTGCTCAGTGTGGTTAAATTGTTGCCTTTGCACCCTCCTACCTGCCTTAAATTTTCAGCGTCCGTGCCCCTGGCCTCTGCCTCTCAACAGTATCCTAATGAACAACTAGATTGCTAACATTCTATATTTATTACAAAAGTGTGGAACGCCTGACGTCATCTTGATGTAATCAAAACTGTAATACCTAGAGTGTTTCCTTTAGAAATTACATATATGAGAGGGGCTTATTTGCATCAAAAGTATGGTTAGTGCTCTAAAAAACTAAAATGAGGACATATTTTCTGAGTTTTCAAATAGCGACAAAGAACTTTTAAATTATTTGTAATCTTTATGTTTTTTTATCCAGTTGACCACTTGATTAAATGTTGCACCTAGGGTAGAGAATGTGGTGTTACTTCCAGAGCTGCAGACTTTGCAACTGGGGAACCACGTTGGAGTTTCTGCTTCAGCTCAACATTCTGTGATTCTGGTCAAATCACTTAATCTCCCCATGTCTACAACCAAAATGAATTTGATCTTGTGTGATGTAACCAATGCTCATGTAAAGCACTCCAATACCTGACAAGTCTGCACTATATAAAACTGCAAATACACAAAAAATAAGTGTTTTGCACACTTCTGTCATTGGGCTATGCTTGGGCTACATCTGGGTGATATTTGGGCTACATTTGGGCTCTTTTGTCTCTGGTGGCCATCTTGGGAGATTTATTTGTTATGAAGTTTCCTAATTTCCTCATTTACTGCAGTCTCCTCAGTGGGAATACTTTCAGTTTTTTATTTTGGTTCCATCAAGAAGGCATTCAGATGTGTCACACATTTGCCATAAATTCTGAATGTTAGCACTCTAGTTGCTCATTAGATCACTGTAGTAAAACTACTGCTCACCAGGGAAGTCTGCTGCTGGTATTCAAAGTGCATGTTTCAGACTGCATGTCAGAATTTTTTTATGAAATAGAAGAGGATTTGAGAAGTCAAAATGTGCCCTAATTTTTCTTTCTGCAGAACTAATCATAATTTCTTTGGCAAAATGAACCCCCTCATTTTGTTCCTTTGTAAATTAAATGTTTTAAGTGTTACCACTTTATTCCAATCAAGATGGCTTCAGGTGTGCCCTACTTTTGTCATAAGTAAGACTGTTAGCGCTCTAGTTGTTCGTTGGAACACTCTGGGACATTCTGTCATTGGGCGATACTTGGGCTACATATGGGTGATATTTGGGCTACATTTGGGCTCTTTTGTCTCTGGTGGCCATTTTGGGAGACTTATTTGTTATGATGTTTCCTAATTTCCTCATTTACTACAGTCTCCTCAGTAGAAAATACTTTCAGTTTTTTACTTTGATTCCATCAAGAAGGCATTCAGATGTGTCACACATTTGCCATAAATTCTGAGTGTTAGCACTCCAGTTGCTTATTAGATCACTCTAGTAAAGCTACTGCTCACCAGGGAAGTCTGCTGCTGGTATTGAAAGTGCATTTTTCAGTCTGCATGTCAGAATATTTTAATGAAATAGAAGAGGATTTGAGAAGTCACTCAAAATGTGCCCTAATTTTTCTTTCTGCAGCACTAATCATACTTTCTATTGCAAAATGAACCCCCTCATTTTGTTCCATTTTAAATTAAATGTTTTAAGAGTTACCACTTTATTCCAACCAAGATGGCTTCAGGTGTGCCATGCGTTTGTCATAAGTAGGTCTGTTAGCGCTCTAGTTGTTCTTTAGAACACTCTGGGAAGCTGCAGTAGAACACAAAGGAATCAACTGACAGTCTCTGACCTTGTTGGATGTACATGTTTTACTGAGAATGTCAGACTTCATTCTCACATGACTGAGAAAGATAATGTGAATTTACAGAAAATATGCTCTCAGTTTAGCTTATAGATCACCTTCCAAACCTCTGTGTGAAAAGCATGAGAAAATAGTTTTCTCTCAAACATGATTCATGATATCACAGCAGAAGGCTTTTTCACATGGTAAAATCACCTTAGAACACACCACAATTCCTAAAATGGGTATGGTACCATCAACAAATAATTTATAATGTAACTAAAGTCTTAAAACCTTCTATTAACTGCAAGGCTTTTTAATGAGGTGCTATCATGTATATTGGTCCCAAGATGGCTGTCAACACTTCTTGGATGAAGTGCTGACAGCCAATCAGATCTCACGATGAGATGTGTGGTTAGGCTCCGCCCAGATATATATGTGATTTTACTTTTGATTCAGGAACTACTGAACGGATTTACACCATTTAAGCAAAAGGCACGAGTCTGAACTGAGGACTACCTCTTTGCCAAATTTGGTGTAATTCCGTTCAGCACTTCGGGCTGTAGCTGCGTCAACAGGTCCTATGGGAAAATGCATGGGGAAAACGCGTTTTGGGACCCCCTTTTTTCTCGGCCCCGCTTGACGAATCACCGTGAAATTTTCACGATGGGAGTGGACCGGCGCTGGGCAAAAGTTTGGAAAATTTCACGAAGATTCATCAATTGACGCCAAGGTTATTCCAAATAGAATGTTGCGGATTTCCTATGGAAAATAGGTCCTAACTATAACTACCTACTGGCGACTGCCAGTAGGTAATATATATATATATATATATATAATACTTGGTCGTATTAAAAAATTGTGATTACATCAGGGTGCTGAGCAGTATGTTACCGACTGACAGCTGAAATGAGGAACTTTCAAACTACCACTTACCCGCAATATACGATGCATTCTGGGAACTGTATGCTACAATCAGTCAGGTGACTGCAAACGTTATAAATTCGTAGGCACAAACACTTTGGTGAAACTTCCTGCCCGTGATCAAGGCTGCAAGTGCCGAAACTAGTAGGGAATCAGGAACGTTGTGCTGAAATCCCGATTAAAGGCTTTCTGATTGCTGAAGCGGGCCTCTTGTGTGTGTCTCTTCACTGGGGTGGATTTGTCGGGCTTCTCCGTGCCCGTATGAAAGAGGCCGCCCTGCAGGGTCGGAGGCTCCCCATTCGGAGGTTTTCTTGTTGATGTTAAATGGGGGAGCATGACCCACACGCTGCCGCCAAACCTACAAAGGAGATGCCAACATGGTGAAAACAACGGCAGCGCTGGAAGGGATTTGGTTGGGGCTGACTCCCCTTCCAATCGTTCAGGTGACAGATGCGCGTTGGTCGAGATGTTTGATTACGCAGCATTTGCTATCACAAGGAATCTGACTGATTTCCAACTTGGTCGTATTAAAAAATTGTGATTACATCAGGGTGCTGAGCAGTATGTTACTGACTGACAGCTGAAATGAGGAACTTTCAAAATACCACTTACCCGCAATATACGATGCATTCTGGGAACTGTATGCTACAATCAGTCAGGTGACTGCAAACGTTATAAATTCGTAGGCACAAACACTTTGGTGAAACTTCCTGCCCGTGATCAAGGCTGCAAGTGCCGAAACTAGTAGGGAATCAGGAACGTTGTGCTGAAATCCCGATTAAAGGCTTTCTGACTGCTGAAGCGGGCCTCTTGTGTGTGTCTCTTCACTGGGGTGGATTTGTCGGGCTTCTCCGTGCCCGTCTGAAAGAGGCCGCCCTGCAGGGTCGGAGGCTCCCCATTCGGAGGTTTTCTTTTTGATGTTAAATGGGGGAGCATGACCCACACGCTGCCGCCAAACCTACAAAGGAGATGCCAACATGGTGAAAACAACGGCAGCGCTGGAAGGGATTTGGTTGGGGCTGACTCCCCTTCCAATCGTTCAGGTGACAGAAGCGCGTTGGTCGAGATGTTTGATTACGCAGCATTTGCTATCACAAGGAATCTGACTGATTTCCAACTTGGTCGTATTAAAAAATTGTGATTACATCAGGGTGCTGAGCAGTATGTTACCGACTGACAGCTAAAATGAGGAACTTTCAAAATACCACTTACCCGCAATATACGATGCATTCTGGGAACTGTATGCTACAATCAGTCAGGTGACTGCAAACGTTATAAATTCGTAGGCACAAACATTTTGGTGAAACTTCCTGCCCGTGATCAAGGCTGCAAGTGCCGAAACTAGTAGGGAATCAGGAACGTTGTGCTGAAATCCGGATTAAAGGCTTTCTGACTGCTGAAGCGGGCCTCTTGTGTGTGTCTCTTCACTGGGGTGGATTTGTCGGGCTTCTCCGTGCCCGTCTGAAAGAGGCCGCCCTGCAGGGTCGGAGGCTCCCCATTCGGAGGTTTTCTTGTTGATGTTAAATGGGGGAGCATGACCCACACGCTGCCGCCAAACCTACAAAGGAGATGCCAACATGGTGAAAACAACAGCAGCGCTGGAAGGGATTTGGTTGGGGCTGACTCCCCTTCCAATCGTTCAGGTGACAGAAGCGCGTTGGTCGAGATGTTTGATTACGCAGCATTTGCTATCACAAGGAATCTGACTGATTTCCAACTTGGTCGTATTAAAAAATTGTGATTACATCAGGGTGCTGAGCAGTATGTTACCGACTGACAGCTGAAATGAGGAACTTTCAAAATACCACTTACCCGCAATATACGATGCATTCTGGGAACTGTATGCTACAATCAGTCAGGTGACTGCAAACGTTATAAATTCGTAGGCACAAACACTTTGGTGAAACTTCCTGCCCGTGATCAAGGCTGCAAGTGCCGAAACTAGTAGGGAATCAGGAACGTTGTGCTGAAATCCCGATTAAAGGCTTTCTGACTGCTGAAGCGGGCCTCTTGTGTGTGTCTCTTCACTGGGGTGGATTTGTCGGGCTTCTCCGTGCCCGTCTGAAAGAGGCCGCCCTGCAGGGTCGGAGGCTCCCCATTCGGAGGTTTTCTTGTTGATATATATATATATATATATATATATACATATATATATATACATAATGGCGCCCGAACAGGGACAATTCTCTTTCCCCACACGCCGGAGATGAGGGTCCAGTTTTGCCCCCTTCCACAGCCGTGACGGACTTCAAGTGCGCACGTCGCGGGTTTTCCCGCCAACTCCCTCAGGCCAGCGAAGGAGACGGACTGCGACCAGGCATCCACACGAGGCGGTGAGGAACGCAGATTGTCCTACCCAGAGCCCACCTGCGAGAGAGCTGTGTCCGAGGTTTCTGGAGATCCGCCTAGGTTACGCCATTCCCCGCGCAGCGTCAAGTTTCGGAGGCCTTCGACTTCAAGTTCAAATTTTCAAGTTTTCAAGTTTTCAAGTTCAAGTTCCGCTTCCCGGTGAGTTTTCTCATGGGGGTTGCAATCAAGATGGGTTCTCACTTGTGAGACCTGTATGTTCAAGTGCATGCTTTACGAGTTATAGGAAATAGAGATCTCAAAATGTTCAGGGTGCACCGGTATAACTGTATGAATGTTATTGTCATAGCCAGGTTCAGTTAGGTTTGAATGTGTCAGGTTTTATGTAAGTTCGTTTTATTATAGTTTTTGTCTTTACAGCGCTATTGTGATTTTTTTGATTTTGGCCACATTCCAACATGCCGTTATTTTCGAAACTACGCAAAATATGTACCAGGAAAGGTGTACTAGAGGAACCAGTTAACATTCCTCCTAGGGACACCCCTGGACATTTCATGTACTGTAAGCATGGTTTAGATGCCGTGTTGTTCTTGGAACTATGGGTAGATTACACAAAGGATTTAGAGACAAAATATAGATGGCCTATCACGGGAACGTGGGATGCGGAAAGCATCATGAAAGTAGAGGAAGAGATATGGAAGAGAAAATCTAGACCTGCCCAGAAAGATGCCATTGAGTTGTGGCGCAAGGAGTCACATAGAAGAACAGAAAAAGAGTTCCACAAAGTAGAGAGAAGTAAGCAAGAATCAGAAAAAGCCAAAGAACAGAACTTAAGAGAGGAAGGGGAACGAGTAAAAAGAGAGCAGACTGAAAGAACAATGAATACTGTCGTTGCTGGTATTTACCCCGTCCTTTCAGAGGAACTAGCAAAAGTGACTCGAGTAGAAAGAACCATCAGAGTGCCTCCGCCAGTACGCCGCAAATTAAAAACAGCATCCGACAGGTTTATTGACACCTATCTAGAGGAATCCCCACCAGCCTACGTGGACGGATCTTTCCCTGCACCACCAACGCCAGAACAGCTCCAGGAGCTCGATGACGGCGAGGAGGGGGGATCCGGGACAGCGTCAGGAGGGGTGTCGACAGTAAAAGTAGACATCCCCGAATGTATATATGATCCAGACCCAGGAAAGGGTAGGATGCTTGTTTTTTCACTACGGCTTAGAAGAGCAGTCACAGATCTGGAAAAACTACCAGATATGGATAAACATCTAAAGAAAATGTACACATTCATAAGAACAGGGGAAGGTCCTGAGAGCATAGCAGATGCTATACAAAATAGAAAAGTGGTTGTTAAAAATTACATCCTTCGCTTCCTAATTAATTGGCTGATCAGAGAAAAAGACGAAGGAAACGGGGATGTAGACCATCGTTATACTGGTTGGAGTGATCGCATAGATGCCGGTCAGCATGATAAATCAGGACAGACAGACCACATGTTGACCAAAATCCGAAAAGCAATAATAGCATCACACGAAGCAGGACCGCACGATAAAGCTGCTTTATCATCCGATGATGAAACAGGGGACCAACAAGATAAAATACAATACATGGGCGGTCGCCAGTAGATAGTTATAGTTACAACCTAGTTTCCCTAGGAAATCTCAAAATTCTATTTTGAATAACTTTGGCGCCGGTTGACGAATCCTCACGAAATTTTCAAAACTAATGGGGCGCTCCGTTCAGCTCCTACCCTGAAAGTCTCGGGGTGATTCGTCAAGCGGGGGCCGAGAAAAAGGGGGGGTCCCAAAACGCGTTTTCCCCATGCATTTTTCCATAGGACCTTGAGTCGCAGCTACAGCAGGAACGGCTGAACAGAATTACGTGAAATTTGGCAGAGAGGTAGCCATAAGGTCAAGGAAGTGCCTTTTGCAGGTCTGGTGTAAATCTGTTCAGTATTTCCTGAGAAAATAGCATTTAAAAGCATATCAATATCTATACGCGCGCACCGTGCGCGCACGGTGCGCGCACCCTGCCGTGCTCGAGCGCAATTCTGATTGGTTGTTAGATGTCGGTAAACATTCGAATCGGTCGAAACCAGGAAGTGTCAGACGCCATTTTGTCTCTCGTAGTCTGAGGGGGTGAAAAAAAGGTGGAGAACGTGAAAAGGGGGCAGAGTGGACAGTTCCTGACCCCCTAGCCTTGGTCAGGGGGTTACAGACGGACCCCCAAGGGAGAAAAAAAAATATACATTTTTTTTTTTAAATCGCGAGGTGCGCACTGCGAACCATGGGCGCTGGGTGCGCGAAGCGCACCGAGCGCCTACAGAGCGCGCACGGTGCGCGCACGGTGAAAAACCTGAAAACAAAAGAAATTAATAAATACATAAACCGTACAAATTCACTGAAAAAACCATAGGTTTCACACACGTTATAGTTACGAATTAGCATTTAAAAAACCTTGCAAATTCACTTAAAAAACCATAGGTTTCACACATGTTATAGTTAGCTGGACATTTCACTCGTAAAAAACCAATGAAATTCCCCCGTTATAGTTAGTGCAGGCAACTATAACTCACGCGACCGCAATCCTCTGCTGATGACGTCAGATATTACATCACTGATGACATATGTGTCTTTATGAAAAATAAATATTTGTAATATATGTATAGCTAAAAATTAATGGAAGAAGACATGGGTAAATAAGTGTCTAAATACAGTGATGTAATATCTGACGTCATCAGCAGAGGATTGCGGTCGCGTGAGTTATAGTTGCCTGCACTAACTATAACGGGGGAATTTCATTGTTTTTTTACGAGTGAAATGTCCAGCTAACTATAACATGTGTGAAACCTATGGTTTTTTAAGTGAATATATATATATATATATCCAAAAACAGGCTCCGAGCAAAGGAGCCCTTGACCCTACAGGGCGGCCTCAGAACAATGGGCACGGAGCAGCCCATCCATTTGACATCCATCAAGAAAACACATGAGGCCCAATACCGGAATAGGAGCGTTTTAATCACAGGTTTAGCAGCGCAAATGCATCTCCATTCCCTTACGCGTTCCAGCGTCTTACTGCCTTGATCACAGGTGGAGACAATAATTTGCATAGTGCTTACGTGCGCGCTTTAAAGTTTCAAAATCACGTGACAGTCCTTTTAAAATACAGTCCCCATGATGCATTGCACTGATTGTCATAGTTCGGTACATGGAATCTTAATAGATTATGTTTCTCTTTCAAATATCCATTCTTATTCAGTGCATGTTTCAATAATAGTGGGTTTCACTACTCACGCCGTCACATTGATATCTCATGGCTTGATGCTGTTATTTCATGTTTGCCTGCAATAATGCCCCAGCTCCGGCACGATCAGAATGAGAGGTATCCCCCTCTCTCTTAATCCCTTCCTGCAGCCACTGTATTTTTGTTAAAATAACTGCCTTGGCTAGGATTGCAGTGGCAAGTGAGTCATGCTCCAGATTAGGTATCCAAAAACAGGCTCCGAGCAAAGGAGCCCTTGACCCTACAGGGCGGCCTCAGAACAATGGGCACGGAGCAGCCCATCCATTTGACATCCATCAAGAAAACACATGAGGCCCAATACCGGAATAGGAGCGTTTTAATCACAGGTTTAGCAGCGCAAATGCATCTCCATTCCCTTACGCGTTTCAGCGTCTTACTGCCTTGATTTTTTTTTTTAACAAACAAGATCTTTATTGGTATCATCAGTCGTACAGCTCAACCCCTGCCTACATCCCGTCGGGCCGGCAGGGCCAAAGTAACAGTGCTAGGTGGCACGTAGGGGGGGGGCGGGGCAAAATACACAGCAAGCCGCCTACAACCCCATGTGGGGCCGGCCGCATCAGGGTGGGGCAGCGGTAACGACACAGGGTGAGTTAGATCTCGTTTTTTTAGGGTTTTTCTTCTGATATAATCATTTAACAGAGACAGAACTAGGGAGGGGGAAACCACAAACCGTGAAGTGTGTGCCAGGGTATGCGCGCCGAGGTAGGTAGCGTCTTACTGCCTTGATCACAGGTGGAGACAATAATTTGCATAGTGCTTACGTGCACGCTTTAAAGTTTCAAAATCACGTGACAGTCCTTTTAAAATACAGTCCCCATGATGCATTGCACTGATTGTCATAGTACATGGAATTTGAAAGAGAAACATAATCTATTAAGATTCCATGTACCGAACTATGACAATCAGTGCAATGCATCATGGGGACTGTATATATATATATATATATATATTATCTACTGGCGGTCGCCAGTAGATAGTTATAGTTAGGACCGTGTTTCCATAGGAAATCCGCAACATTCTATTTGGAATAACTTTGGTGCCGGTTGACGAATCCTCGCAAAATTTTCAAAATAGGTGGGGCACCCCGCTCCGCTCCTACCCTGAAAGTCTCGGGGTGATTCGTCAAGCAGGGGCCGAGAAAAAAGGGGGGTCCCAAAACACGTTTTCCCCATGCATTTTTCCATAGGGACCTTTAGTCCAAGGTACAGCCCGAACGGCTGAACAGAATTACTTGAAATTTGGCAGAGAGGTAGTCCTCAGGTCAGGGAAGTGCCTTTTGCAGGTCTGGTGTCAATCTGTTCAGTAGTTCCTGAGAAAATCAAAAGTAAAATCATATATATATGTGGGCGGAGCCTAACCACACATCTCATCCTGAGATCTGATTGGCTGTCAGCACTTCATCCAAGAAGTATTGGCAGCCATCTTGGGACCAATATACATGATAGCACCTCATTAAAAAGCATTGCAGTTAATAGAAGGTTTTAAGACTTTAGTTACATTATAAATCATTTGTTGATGGTACCATACTCATTTTAGGAATTGTGGTATCTTCTAAGGTGATTTCACCATGTGAAAAAGCCTTCTGCTGGGATATCATGATTGAGAGAAAAATATTTTCTCATGCTTTTCCCACAGAGGTTTGGAAGGTGATCTATAAGCTAAACTGAGAGCATATTTTCTGTAAATTCACATTATCTTTCTCAGTCATGTGAGAATGAAGTCTGACATTCTCAGTAAAACATGTACATCCAACAAGGGCAGAGACTGTCAGTTGATTCCTTTGTGTTCTACTGCAGCTTCCCAGAGTGTTCCAAAGAACAACTAGAGCGCTAACAGTCCTACTTATGATAAACGTATGGCACACCTGAAGCCATCTTGCTTGGATTAAAGTGGTAACTCTTAAAACATTTAATTTAAAAAGGAACAAAATGAGGGGGTTCATTTTTCCATAAAAAGTATGATTAGTGCTGCAGAAAGAAAAATATGGGCACATTTTGAGTGACTTCTCAAATCCTCTTCTATTTAATTAAACAATTCTGACATGCAGACTGAAACATGCACTTTCAATACCAGCAGCAGTTTTCCCTGGTGAGCAGTAGCTTTACTCCAGTGATCTAATGAGCAAAAAGAGTGCTAACATTCTGAATTCATGGCAAATGTGTGACACATCTGAATGCCTTCTTGATGGAATCAAAGTAAAAAACTGAAAGTATTTCCTACTGAGGAGACTGCAGTAAATGAGGAAATTAGGAAACTTCATAACAAATAAGTCTCCGAAGATGGCCACCAGAGACAAAAGAGCCCAAATGTATCCCAAATATCACCCAGATGTAGCCCAAGTATAGCCCAATGACAGAATGTCCCAGAGTGTTCTTAAAAACAACTAGAACGCTTACTGTCTTCCTTATGACAAAAGTATGGCACACCTGAAGCCATCTTGATTGGAATAAACTGGTAACACTTAAAACATTTAATTTAAAAAGGAACACAATGAGGGGGTTTATTTTGCCATAGAAATGATGATTAATGCTGAAGAAAGAAAATGAGGGCACATTTTGAGTGACTTCTCAAATCCTCTTCTATTTCATTAAAAAATTCTGACATGCAGACTGAAACATGCACTTTTAATACCAGGAGCAGACTTCCATGGTGAACAGTAGTTTTACTACAGTGATCTAATGAGCAACTAGAGTGCTAACATTCAGAATTTATGGCAAATGTGTGACATATCTGAATACCTTCATGATGGAATCAAAGTAAAAAACTGAAAGCATTTCCTACTGAGGAGACTGCAGTACATGATGAAATTAGGAAACTTCATTACAAATAAATCTCCCAAAATGGCCACCGGAGACAAAAGAGCCCAAATGTAGCCCAAAATCACCCAGATGTAGCCCAAATATAGCCCAATGACAGAAGTGTGCAAAACACTTATTATTTTGTGTTTTTGCAGTGTTATATAGTGCAGACTTGTCAGGTATTGGAGTGCTTTACATGAGCATTGGTTACATCACACAAGAACAAATTCATTTTGGTTGTAGACATGGGGAGACTAAGTGATTTGACCAGAATCACAGAATGTCGAGCTGAAGCAGAAACTCCAACCTGGTCCCCAGTTGCAAAGTCTGCAGTTCTGGAAGTAGCACCACATCCTCTCCCCTAAGTGCAACATTTAATCAAGTGGTCGACTGGATAAAAAAACATAAAGATAACAAATAATTTAAAAGTGCTTTGTCGCTATTTGAAAACTCAGAAAATATGTCCTCATTTTAGTTTTTTAGAGCACTAACCATAATTTTGATGCAAATAAGCCCCTCTCATATATGTAATTTCTAAAGGAAATGCTCTAGGTATTACAGTTTTGATTACATCAAGATGACGTCAGGCGTTCCACACTTTTGTAATAAATATAGAATGTTAGCAATCTAGTTGTTCATTAGGATACTGTTGAGAGGCAGAGGCCAGGGGCACGGACTCTGAAAATTGAAGGCAGGTAGGAGGGTGCAAAGGCAACAATTTAACCACACTGAGCAGGCAGGAAGGGCCGTGGCAGCACAACAGACTATGGAGGGCAGTGGAAAGGGGGGCAGGGGCAACAAACCAACAATACAGGACTTGCAAGAGAGGCTGTGGCAATGTAATAGACCATTGTGGGCAGAAGGAAGAGGCAATGGTAGTACAACCATACATGCCAACAGACCCGATTCAGCCAGGAAACGTCCAATGTTTTTAAGCTCAAATGGGCTTTATTTGATCTGTCTCCTGTCTACAATCTCCTCTTTTTCAATGTAACTCAAAGGGGAAAATCAATACCCCAGTTTTTTTTCAAAATCTCCCTCTTACCAAGTTCAAAATGTTCGCAAGTATGGTACATCGGATCATGGAAGGAAATGGGGTAGGGACATGGACTTGGATAACAGAGGACAGGAGGGACATGGAGAGGTGCACCAAACTGACCCTGCAGGGCAGGCATCAGGGTTTGCAGCAGCACAATACACCACACAGGGCATGCGGGACGGGAGTGCAGCACAACAATCCATAGAAAGCAAGAGGGAGGGGACAGGACCATGCACATGGACAACAGAGAACAGAGGAGCAAGAGGCAATGGTAGCTAGCTGACCATAATGGACAGACAGGAGAGAAAGCTGCAACATAACAGACCATAAAGGGCAGGAGGGACGGATCAGGGGCATTACAATGGAACAGACAAGCCAGGAGGGAGGGAGTAGGGTTCTGCACATGTAAACAGAGGGCTGGGGGCAAGGGGGCAGGGCAGGAGCAGCAAGATAGCCATGGAGGTCAGGCAGGATGGGCACTAGAAGCAAGACACACCATGAAGAGCAACAGTGAGACTGTGATGGCATACACACAGACCATGGAGGGAAGGTGGGAGGGGGTCAGGGGCAGCTAACTGACCACACAGGGAAGGTGGGAGGGGCCATGGCAGCACAGAAGACCATGCATGGCAAGTGGGAGGGTTAGTGGCAGCACAATGGCTATGATGGGCAAGAAGGAGGGTGCAGGGGCATGCAAAAAGGATGATGGAGGATAGAAGGGAGGGTCAGGACCTGTGCACAGACAAGAAAGTTCAGGGGAAGGGGCCTCACAACAGACCGCACAGGGCAGGCAGGAGGAGCAGTTGCAGCACAACAGACCAGGGAGGGCAGAAGGGTGTGGCAGTACAATGGACCATGTGGACAGGAGGAAGAGGATAGGGGCATGGCCTGTGGACAGGCAGGGTGGAGGTGGCAGGGACAGGTTACAGTCATCTGACAATGCTAGGCAGGTGGGAGGGGAGTGGCAGCTCAACAGAACACTCAGAGTAGATAGGAGTGGCAGGTCCATGGAACAAGGTGGGCAAAAAGGATGGAGCAGGGACATGCACAAAGACATCGGAGGGCAGGGGGAAGGAAAATAGGGGCAGCAAGCTAAGCACAGAGTTTAAGCAGGAGGTCAATGATGGGACATAGAATTGGGCAATGGAGGGCAGGAGGAGTGGACTGGTACATCATACTAAATTGAGGGCAGTGGCAGCACATCAGACCATGCATGGCAGGAGGGAGGAGGCTAGTCCATGGATTCACACAACAGAGGATATGGAGGAGGGGGATGGGGCAGCAAGCTAACTGTTCAGAGAAGGCGGGTATAAGGAACTTTATTGTTTTTAAAACGTGTGTCTGTGTGAACTACTTAAAATATGAACAAGTATGCAGCATAATCTCACTTTTATTCAGGAAGAAGAGGACGTTTGTGACTGTGACTCCGGGCTCACTTGGCAGAAACACCCCCTGACCCTCCACCCCCTATCGCAAAATGTAATGCCCGTGAAAAGGGTAGGTGAACACAGTGTTATACAGAACATAGTCCTGAGAGCACGATTGAAAATGAAAACTAGATATAGTGTATGGTATAAACTATGCACCAAAAAGTGTGATATAAGATGAACCGGGCGTGAAATATAATATGCAATACATTGTGCGCAATGACAGATTCATTGGAGAGTGCGAGATAGCACAGGCACTAGCGCATGCTATGCGATATGCGCCTTGGAGTGTAATATGCACAGGGCAGTGTTGTGTAACCTAACTAGTCTCTATAGTTGTAATATAAAATATGTGCTGGGGAGTGTAACGTTGCATATGCACTGTGACAAAGATATGGATCCCAGATTGTAATATGTATGGCATAGCACTGTGCGTTATAACATAGGCATCGAGGAAGGCACGTTAGATGGGGCAATATAACCCGTGCGAAGACAAGTGTGGCATGACATATTCACGGGGTGGTGTTACAGTGCACATGGGCTAGAGAGTGTCATAGCATATGCACTAGCTAGTGGAATACAACACAGAGGTGTGTGGCACTCAGCAGGCAATGGTGGGTGTAACACAGCATTGGGCTCTGCCAGGAGCGCGCTGTGACTCTCAAGTGATGTTCGTCCCCTTTCCAGAGAGTAAAATAAAAAGTATTACACATCCGGCAGTGGATGTGTTTTATTAATCGTGAGGGGGGTTTCTTGCATAGTTTTGGTCGAATTTTTGTCGAAGCCCCTTTGAATGGCTTGGTGTGCATGTGTATTAAATGTGCCCGTCAATAGCTACCCATGTTTGTATAAATAAACGACAAGGGTGTCTACCGGGATTAGGCACGGTAGGGCATCAGACATGTCAGAGCTTCACTAGTGGTGTAAATACATTCCACGTGGATTCATTGTATGCATAGTCGCCTTTTAATGAATATCACGCAAATCGTCATGGTGATAGGTACGTACGGTTTGTCCAGCATGTCCTAGGTGTGTCTATAAATATATATTTTTTTAAAATAATAAAAAACAGTGGCCGGCCCTGGGGATTGGGGTCAAAAAAATATAATTAGGAGACAGGCCCTGGGGGATGGGGTCATCAGGGCCAATAAATTAGAATAAGAAGGGGAACCACACAGCCCCCCTTCTTAAAAAATTAAAATAAATAAAAGACTGGCATCGTGCCGGAGGCCACGCCCCCTCCTTGCAGCACTCTGCAAACGCGCCCCCTGGCGAGTTGTAAGTTGGGGAATTAATTCCTCTTCAATACTGAGGGTCCCTGAGGGCCAACTAGCCCAACAGGCATCTCCAGTATGCGCCAGGGAGCTGCATTGCAGAGAGGTGGTCCAGGCCGTGCCACTTTTTACACCTCTCTGCAACGCCCGTCCCAGAACAGGCGGCGTTGCAAACTCTCCACCTCGCGTAAGTAGCGCGCCGGGACGAGGTCCATTGTATTCTGCAGAGCGTACAGGAAACGCGGCAGCGACATCATCTTAAACAATGCCGCCCGGCCGAGCGGCGAGAGCGGCAAACGCCGCCAACGCGCGACATCCTCCTTCAGGCGCTGGAGGGGGGGCAGCAGGTTTCGATCATACCGGGCCTCCGCGTCTAGGGTGATGAAGATACCCAGGTACCTAAATCCCTGCGGGGCGATCTGGATAGGACAGCCCCGCGGAAGGATAGGAGCCTCCCCAGAGAGAACATACACGCACGATTTAGCCCAGTTGATGACAAGGCCGGAGTTACGACCAAATGATTGCAATACATCAACCAGTACTATCAGTGATTTACGTGGGGAAGCCAGGTACAGGAGAATATCGTCAGCATATAGAGACACGCGGTCCTCATACTCGGGGGTCCAGCGGAGACCACGAATAGAAGGTTCCCACCGCAGCCACTCCGCCAGGGGCTCCAAGGCAAGCGCAAAAAGGAGCGGCGATAACGGGCAGCCCTGCCGCGTGCCCCTGCCCAACTCAAACGGAGCCGACACTCTCCCGTTCACAACCACCTGCGCCAGTGGGCCAGAGTACAACAATTTAACCCAGCTGATAAACCCTGGGCCAAACCCAAATTTCGCGAGCGTCGCCCAAATATATGGCCATTCAAGTGTGGCGTCCAAGGATGCCAAGATGGCCGGCTCCCGTATGAACGGGACACGTGCGAGCACCCCATGCAAACGCCGCAGGTTAAGCGCTGTGTTACGATGGGGAATAAAGCCGGACTGGTCCTGGTGGACCAAGTCACACACCACGCCGACCAGCCGATTGGCCAAAACCTTGGCGAGAATTTTGGGCTCCGCATTCAATAACGAAATGGGTCGATAGGATGTGACCCGGTCCCGTGGCCTCCCCTCCTTGTGGATAACCACGATGGTAGCCAGACGCTGGTCTAGCGGGAGGGAACCCACCGAGTGGGCCGCAAGGAACATAGCACGGAGATGCGGCGCCAGCGTATCCGGTCGCAGCTTATACAACTCGATGGGAAGACCATTAGGACCCATGGCCTTGCCGGAAGCGACCGAGCGTATGGCGAGGGCAATTTCTTCGGAGGTTGGAGCGGCGTCCAACAACACTCTGTCCTCCTCCGAAAGGGAAGGCAGCGCGATATCTCTGAGCAGGGCATGGGAATCCTCTTCAGAGCGGGAAGACACTGGGGAATACACCCCACGGAAATAGTCCGCGAAGCAGGAGACAATTTCCTCCGGTTCAGTGACACACACACCATTCGTTTTCTCAATCAACGGGACAACTCGACTCGCTCTCTCTTTTTTATCCAGCCACGCAATCAATTTACCAGCCTTATCACCCACATCATACAGTCTCCCCTGTTGCTCTCTACTGAGGCCCCTGGCCGCCTCCGTGACGAGGGCCTTATAGGCCGCTTGCTTGAGTTGGAGAACATGTAATTTATCATCCGTCACCCCACATTCTAGATCACCCTCCAACTCGGTTATCTCAGCTTCAACACGGGTCACCTCCTCCCGCTCGCGCCTCCGGGAGTGGGAAATAAGGGACAGGGCCTCTCCTCGGAGTACTGTCTTGAACGCCTCCCACAGTGAGACCGCCGATGACACAGACCCCACATTCTCGTCAAAATAGCGCTTAAGGGATTTAATCAGCTCTGCGCGAATGGTGGGGTCACACAGGTACCAGGGATGGATCGGGGCCACTCTACCCTCTCCCCTCGGCAAAATATCAAAGTGCAACAAGAGCGGGGAGTGGTCCGAAATACCCCGTGCCAAATGGCGCACTTCTCCCACCCTCCCCACATAAGCCGCTGGGACCAGGACATAATCTAGCCGTGAGAGACTACCATGAGCCCCTGAATGGAAGGTGTACTGTAGCTGCGTGGGATGTTTTAAACGCCAACAATCCACCAGCCCCAGGGTATCCAAGAGGCCAGATAACCACGCTTGGGCCCGGGGGAGATCCCTAGGGGGGTGACGATCCACAGTTCCGGAAACTACAGCATTAAAATCCCCCCCCCACCACTAGAATCCCCTCCGGAAGGCCAAGGAGGAGGCGCCCCAGGTCCGCAAAGGTGGTCGTCTGCAGCCCCGGTGGGACATACACTGACACAAAAACGACCACTCTGCCCTCCAGTCTGCCCACCAAAACCGTGTAACGTCCCCTATCGTCATGGCGCACCTCCTCAATCTCCAACGGGAGCGAGTTTTTAACCATAATGCCCACACCCCTTGAACCTGACGTGAAGCCCGAATGGGCCACAAGGCGGTAGCCCCGTCGATTCATAGCGCAAAAGGAGTTGCCAATGAGGTGCGTCTCCTGCAGAAAAACTATATCGGGCGAAGTTCGCTTCAAGAACTGCAGGACCACACCTCGTTTTATCCTGTCCCCCAGTCCATTAACATTCCAGGACAACAAACTCAGTCCCCTACCCCCCATCATAAACAGAAGTCATCACTCGTCCCCCAGAGAGCACTGTAGAGATAACACAATGATACGTTTGCCTTGTGGTGTAAACGAACAACACCCCACCCCAACCCACCCACTCCAACAAAACTCCCCCCTCCCTGCACCCCTGCATGAGCCCAGACAGCCCCCCCAACTTGCAGTGTGCCTGTCGCCCCTATAGAAAGAAACTAGCTAGACCCCCCTAGAGGAGGAAAGAGTACCCCTTCTAGACCCCACACAACCTCCATGGGAGGGGAATGTACAAAGACAGATGCTTGATCGAAAGTAGCATCGTATTCGTCCAGAGTGAGGCCCAATATTGACCCCTCAGTCCCGATCCAGTGGGCCGTCTCCTCCCGCCGCCCCCCCCGCCATCTCGATCACGATCCCCAGACAGAGTGTCCAACCAGTCCCCGGCCGCTTCGGGACGATCAAAAAAGTGCGTGCGACCATCCACCTCCACTCGCAGCTTGGCCGGGAAGAGCATGGCGTACTTTAAGTTCAGGTCCCGGAGTCGGAGTTTAACGCCCAGGAAGCTGAGTCTTTGCTTCTGGACCGATGGGTGAAATCAGGGTAAAAGTTCACCTCCATATTTTCCAGCTTAACCAGCCCATGTAGTCTGGAAGCTTGCAGGATAGCGTCTCTGTCCCGAAAGTTAAATATCCGGGCAATGAGAGGTCGCGGAGGGGCTCCGACCTTCGGCCTTCCCCCGGGAACCCTGTGGGCCCTCTCCACAGCAAAAAATGTACTCAGTCCCCGAGGCTGGAGATGGGTAGCTAACAGGTCCTCCACAAATAGATCCGCCGCCGCTTCCTCCCGTCCCTCGGGTACTCCGATGATGCGGATGTTATTCCTCCGGGCCCGACTCTCGGAATCCTCGAGGCGCCGATCCATAAGTGCGCTCGCCTGACTTAGCCGGTATACCTCCAGTTGTAGTGCCGCCACCTCAGTCGTAAGGCCCGATGCGGTGTGGGCCAAAGAATCAACTCGATCGTTGGTCTTGGAAAGATCGGCCCTCACCAGGCCAACATCCACAAGGACCGCGTCGATCTTCTGTGCCAGGGTGTCGAACCGCTGGCCCACCGAGGCCTTCATCTCGGAAATGGCGCCCATGACGTCGTGGAGAGTCAGATCCGTGGGCAAGTCCGGGGCATCAGAAGGGCCCTCAGGGGACTTGTACGGTCCGCCGGGAGATCCCCTCTGTAGGGTATAGCGGTCCATGCTGTTGGCCGGATGGACGGTGCCACGTCGGGTCGACTTGGTCTTTGACCGATCCCCGTCTTGTTTCGTGGCCATCGCCGCTGGTCCCACAATCGCACCAGCAACGCCGTAGAGGGCAGGCAATCAGGGCCACGAGCTCCGGGGGGGCCACCCCAGATCGGCGGGGTGGGCTACAGCAGGCAGGCAGGCAGGGTCCCCCAGCGAGGCCACACCAACACAAAAGGCTCCGCGATCTCACTTGCAGAGACGGCGAGAAAGCGAAAGCGAAAGTGCGGGGTACGCGACTCGCCAGGCCCGGCCCGCCGTTGTTGTTCACTTTGCCACTGGGTCACCCCCCAACGCAAATCCGGGGTTCGGCGAGAAGAAGGCCGCAAACTTCAATCGGTGCTCACTCCGGCACCCGAGGTCCGATTCGAGAACGGAAAACGGGTTCCACCTCAGCTCAGGCTCACCAACACAGTCCCCTCAATCGAGGCAGGATGAATTCAGGATAAATGTAGGAGGTTGCGGAGGTCCTCGGGAGCCTCGCACCTACGCGGCCATCTTGGTTGCGCGCTAGGCTCCTCCCCCCTCTGACACATTTCTAATCCACTTTTCAGATTCTCAAAAAAGCACATGTCCAAACAGCTTTTTGAGACCAGCAACATGTGTAACCTGGGTGACTGACTACACTCCAGCAAGGGCAACCAGCCTTAGTGATGCTGAATGTATTTGCATTACTGACTGCAACCTCAAACCCCACTCGGTTGTGAATACTGTGCATGATTCCACAGGATAAGCAGCTGGGTGTGTGCTAAGAGTCTGCTTCTGCATAAAAAAATAGCTCCCCCTTTCCATCTAATGGAAATGTAAAATTACCAGAGCAATACGCAATAAATCTCTGCCTGTAATTCCTCTTTGCACACAGAGTCATGTTTTCATATTAGTCAGAAAACGAAATTTCTTTGCCAATTTGAAAGCACACTTACTACTCTTTTTTTTTGCAAGTGATAAGTACTTTTACAGTCTGACACATTTTGAATCCACTTTTCAGATTCTCAAAAAAGCACATGTCCAAACAGCTTTTTCAGACCAGCAACATCTGTAACCTGGGTGACTGACTACACTCCAGCAAGGGCAACCAGCCTTAGTGATGCTGAATGTATTTGCATTACTGACTGCAACCTCAAACCCCACTCGGTTGTGAATACTGTGCATGATTCCACAGGATAAGCAGCTGGCTGTGTGCTAAAAGTCTGCTTCTGCATAAAAAAAATAGTTCCCCCTTTCCTACTAATGCAACTGTAAAATTACCAGAGCAATACGCAATAAATCTCTGCCTGTAATTCCTCTTTGCACACAGAGTCATGTTTTCATATTAGTCAGAAAACGAAATTTCTTTGCCAATTTGAAAGCACACTTACTACTCTTTTTTTTGGCAAGTGATAAGTACTTTTACAGTCTGACACATTTTGAATCCACTTTTCTGATTCTTAAAAAAGCACATGTCCAAACAGCTTTTTGAGACTACCAACATGTGTAACCTGGGTGACTGACTACACTCCAGCAAGGGCAACCAGCCTTAGTGATACTGAATGTATTTGCATTACTGACTGCAACCTCAAACCCCACTCGGTTGTGAATACTGTGCATGATTCCACAGGATAAGCAGCTGGCTGTGTGCTAAGAGTCTGCTTCTGCATAAAAAAAATAGCTCCCCCTTTCCTACTAATGCAACTGTAAAATTACCAGAGCAATACGCAATAAATCTCTGCCTGTAATTCCTCTTTGCACACAGAGTCATGTTTTCATATTAGTCAGAAAACGAAATTTCTTTGCCAATTTGAAAGCACACTTACTACTCTTTTTTTGGCAAGTGATAAGTACTTTTACAGTCTGACACATTTTGAATCCACTTTTCAGATTCTCAAAAAAGCACATGTCCAAACAGCTTTTTGAGACCACCAACATGTGTAACCTGGGTGACTGACTACACTCCAGCAAGGGCAACCAGCCTTAGTGATGCTGAATGTATTTGCATTACTGACTGCAACCTCAAACCCCACTCGGTTGTGAATACTGTGCATGATTCCACAGGATAAGCAGCTGGCTGTGTGCTAAGAGTCTGCTTCTGCATAAAAAAAATAGCTCCCCCTTTCCATCTAATGGAAATGTAAAATTACCAGAGCAATACGCAATAAATCTCTGTTTGTAATTCCTCTTTGCACACAGAGTCATGTTTTCATATTAGTCAGAAAACGAATTTTTTTGGGGCATTTTGAAAGCACACTCACTACTCTTTTTTTTGGCAAGTGATAAGTACTTTTACAGTCTGACACATTTTGAATCCACTTTTCAGATTCTTAAAAAAGCACATGTCCAAACAGCTTTTTGAGACCACCAACATGTGTAACCTGGGTGACTGACTACACTCCAGCAAGGGCAACCAGCCTTAGTGATGCTGAATGTATTTGCATTACTGACTGCAACCTCAAACCCCACTCAGTTGTGAATACTGTGCATGATTCCACAGGATAAGCAGCTGGCTGTGTGCTAAGAGTCTGCTTCTGCATAAAAAAAATAGCTCCCCCTTTCCTACTAATGCAACTGTAAAATTACCAGAGCAATACGCAATAAATCTCTGCCTGTAATTCCTCTTTGCACACAGAGTCATGTTTTCATATTAGTCAGAAAACGAAATTTCTTTGCCAATTTGAAAGCACACTTACTACTCTTTTTTTGGCAAGTGATAAGTACTTTTACAGTCTGACACATTTTGAATCCACTTTTCAGATTCTCAAAAAAGCACATGTCCAAACAGCTTTTTGAGACCACCAACATGTGTAACCTGGGTGACTGACTACACTCCAGCAAGGGCAACCAGCCTTAGTGATGCTGAATGTATTTGCATTACTGACTGCAACCTCAAACCCCACTCGGTTGTGAATACTGTGCATGATTCCACAGGATAAGCAGCTGGCTGTGTGCTAAGAGTCTGCTTCTGCATAAAAAAAATAGCTCCCCCTTTCCATCTAATGGAAATGTAAAATTACCAGAGCAATATGCAATAAATCTCTGTTTGTAATTCCTCTTTGCACACAGAGTCATGTTTTCATATTAGTCAGAAAACGAAATTTTTTTGGGCAATTTGAAAGCACACTTACTACTCTTTTTTTTGGCAAGTGATAAGTACTTTTAAAGTCTGACACATTTTGAATCCACTTTTCAGATTCTTAAAAAAGCACATGTCCAAACAGCTTTTTGAGACCAGCAACATGTGTAACCTGGGTGACTGACTACACTCCAGCAAGGGCAACCAGCCTTAGTGATGCTGAATGTATTTGCATTACTGACTGCAACCTCAAGCCCCACTCGGTTGTGAATACTGTGCATGATTCCACAGGATAAGCAGCTGGCTGTGTGCTAAGAGTCTGCTTCTGCATAAAAAAAATAGCTCCCCCTTTCCTACTAATGCAACTGTAAAATTACCAGAGCAATACGCAATAAATCTCTGCCTGTAATTCCTCTTTGCACACAGAGTCATGTTTTCATATTAGTCAGAAAACGAAATTTCTTTGCCAATTTGAAAGCACACTTACTACTCTTTTTTTTGGCAAGTGATAAGTACTTTTACAGTCTGACACATTTCGAATCCACTTTTCTGATTCTCAAAAAAGCACATGTCCAAACAGCTTTTTGAGACCACCAACATGTGTAACCTGGGTGACTGACTACACTCCAGCAAGGGCAACCAGCCTTAGTGATGCTGAATGCATTTGCATTACTGACTGCAACCTCAAACCCCACTCGGTTGTGAATACTGTGCATGATTCCACAAGATAAGCAGCTGGCTGTGTGCTAAGAGTCTGCTTCTGCATAAAAAAATAGCTCCCCCTTTCCATCTAATGCAAATGTAAAATCACCAGAGCAATACCAAACAGCTTTCTGAGACCAGCAACATGTGTAACCTGGGTGACTGACTACACTCCAGCAAGGGCAACCAGCCTTAGTGATGCTGAATGTATTTGCATTACTGACTGGAACCTCAAACCCTAAAAGTATTCCTTTTTTATACCAGTACACCTTAATTTATGGTGAAAACATAGTCCATATTATTTTACATGTTCCTCACATTTAAATTTCTCCCAAAACACAAAATGATAAACACAACTTTAACAAAAGGAATTCCAATTCTATTATTCATTTCTTAATTTACCATATACATCCCCTCTCAAACTCTTAACTCACCTTTAAAATTAGTTAGTTGTGAAAGAAATGTGGCACTCAAACAGCAGATTATCAGAGCCAGGATCTCTGTTCTGTACACCTCTCTCCTCTCAGCAGAACCAGATAATGGCAAAGTTTCCCTCTCTTTTTCCACACATATACATGTTAGTTTCAAATCTCAGTGCTTCCCCCTTTTTTTCAAATATAATCACACATTTCTATTGGTTGAAAACCAACCCTTTTCCAACTGTACCCTTCCCCCAACTTGACTTCTGCCTGCTACCATAGCAACAGCTCATGGAACACTGCTGTCTACAGTCAGGTCAGAAGTTCACCACACAATGTTTCATTTTCAATGAGCAAGAGTGCTTGACTTTTCTAACCTAACAGCAAATCCATACTAATGTTCTTTGGTAACACATTTTTCTGTACCAATACAAATCATGCTTCTATAAATTGACACACACAGCCTAGTTTTTAGTGTAGAATGGTATGAAACAGCCAATGAGTTCATTTTATTTTAAAAAAATATGTATGCCTCCATTTCCAAACTGTCTTTCATTTCATTTTCCCATTCTACTGAAATACACCTCCTGAGTGCATCCAGATCTCCTTGGAAGATGTTCACAGTGTGGATTGTAGGGCACAGCTATGTTTTCTGGAGTGAAAAGTTTGCAGAGAAAACAGGTATGGTGAGAGACCTTGCTTTGCCAAATGTAGACATTAAATGGATTGGTCAGAGAGGGTTAAAGTGGCACCAATTAATGCCATTGGTGAAATCCTTCATGCAAATCCAACACCCTGACCTCATAATAGTGCACTGTGGTGGCAATGACCTAGGCACTTTGACTGGGGTAGGTCTGGAAATGCTTATGAAGGAGACCTTTGCACAACTGTTTTCACTTTTCCCTAAAACTGCCTTTGTGTTTTCTAACATATGCCAAAGGCAAAAATGGAACTGGTCCAATCATTTTTGTCCACAGATTGACAAAGCAAGAAAGCACGTCAACAAATCTGTTTCTGCTTTCCTCCGTGACTATGGTATGGGTTCCATTTACCACAACAACTTGCGTTACGACATGCAAGACATTTATAGAGGAGATGGTGTACACTTTAATGATGAAGGCAACAGAGTCTTCCTCTTGAACCTTAGACTCTGCATCGGTACTTACTTGTAGGTACCACTAAAAAATCAAATCACTTCATAAACACAACGGCTCTTTTTAGAGCCCCCTAATATCTAAACACTTAAATCTGAATTTTATTTCTTTTTTTTTTTTTTTTACCGTACGCGTACGGTGAGCTTACCGTACGCGTACCCCGCGATTTTTTTTAAAAATTAATAAATGTTTTTTTTGTACTTTTCTGTCCTTCTTTGACCCCCTTTCAAATGTTAGGGGGTCTGTAACTCTCTTCCTTGCCCCCTTTTCAAGTTATCACCCTTTTTTTTCTGAGTGAAACACACAAAATGGCGGCCGCCGCTTCCTGGTTTCGACCGATTCGAATGTTTACTAAGATCTAACAGCCAATCAGAATCGCGCTCGCGCACGTCACCGTACGCGTACGGTAAGCGCACCGTAAGCGCACCGTAAGCTGGCTCAGATATATATATTGATTTAAAGGCTATTTTCTCAGAATCTACTGAACAGATTTACACCAAACCTACAAAAGGCACTTCCTTGACCTGTAGACTACCTCTCTGCCAAATTTCAAGGAACTCTGTTCAGCCGTTCGGGCTGTAGCTGTGTCTAAAGGTCCTATGGAAAAATGCATGGGAAAAACGCGTTTTGGGACTCCCCTTTTATCTCAGCCCCCGCTTGACGAATCCCCCCCCGAGACTTTCAGGGTAGGAGCGGAGCGTAGCGCCCCATTAGTTTTGAAAATTTCGCGAGGATTCGTCGACCGGCGCCAAAGTTATTCCAAATAGAATGTTGCAGTTTTCCTATGGAAACAGGGTCCTAACTATAACTACCTACTGGCGACCGCCAGTAGGTAATATATATATATATATATATATCAAACAACCTCTCTACCTGAGAAAGGAACGAGCCGCACTCCATCCGGTAATAAAAGATTTTTATTTCAAAGGTGGCATTTCCTGATGCATTTCGGTCACATCTTGACCTTCGTCAGAGGGGAGCCACAGCAACTCGAGGTCAAAACAGTACAACAACACGAAGCTTGCCTTTTAAACGGACACTGTCTTTCCCCAGGTGGGCGCCTCGTTAAGCTGATTTTAGGCATGCTGGACCATGTAGTGCGCTGTAGACCACATAATTTTAACCCTCCAGTGGGCGCTGCTTTGTGCTCCATTTACCACAGCCGGAGTCCCCAGACAAAATAATATTGACATTGCTGGGGCACCGAAACCAAAATCCATTTCTTGGCGGCACCAAACACCCTACGTGTTTCCACTTCCACAAGCATGGTCCGTTTTCGGGTGATTTCTGGCGCTCTTAGCAGGCGGTGCGTTGCTCAGGGCTGGACCAAGCCGCTTATACATCAAACAACCTCTCTACCTGAGAAAGGAACGAGCCGCACTCCATCCGGTAATAAAAGATTTTTATTTCAAAGGTGGCATTTCCTGATGCATTTCGGTCACATCTTGACCTTCGTCAGAGGGGAGCCACAGCAACTCGAGGTCAAAACAGTACAACAACACGAAGCTTGCCTTTTAAACGGACACTGTCTTTCCCCAGGTGGGCGCCTCGTTAAGCTGATTTTAGGCATGCTGGACCATGTAGTGCGCTGTAGACCACATAATTTTAACCCTCCAGTGGGCGCTGCTTTGTGCTCCATTTACCACAGCCGGAGTCCCCAGACAAAATAATATTGACATTGCTGGGGCACCGAAACCAAAATCCATTTCTTGGCGGCACCAAACACCCTACGTGTTTCCACTTCCACAAGCATGGTCTGTTTTCGGGTGATTTCTGGCGCTCTTAGCAGGCGGTGCATTGCTCAGGGCTGGACCAAGCCGCTTATACATCAAACAACCTCTCTACCTGAGAAAGGAACGAGCCGCACTCCATCCGGTAATAAAAGATTTTTATTTCAAAGGTGGCATTTCCTGATGCATTTCGGTCACATCTTGACCTTCGTCAGAGGGGAGCCACAGCAACTCGAGGTCAAAACAGTACAACAACACGAAGCTTGCCTTTTAAACGGACACTGTCTTTCCCCAGGTGGGCGCCTCGTTAAGCTGATTTTAGGCATGCTGGACCATGTAGTGCGCTGTAGACCACATAATTTTAACCCTCCAGTGGGCGCTGCTTTGTGCTCCATTTACCACAGCCGGAGTCCCCAGACAAAATAATATTGACATTGCTGGGGCACCGAAACCAAAATCCATTTCTTGGCGGCACCAAACACCCTACGTGTTTCCACTTCCACAAGCATGGTCTGTTTTCGGGTGATTTCTGGCGCTCTTAGCAGGCGGTGCGTTGCTCAGGGCTGGACCAAGCCGCTTATACATCAAACAACCTCTCTACCTGAGAAAGGAACGAGCCGCACTCCATCCGGTAATAAAAGATTTTTATTTCAAAGGTGGCATTTCCTGATGCATTTCGGTCACATCTTGACCTTCGTCAGAGGGGAGCCACAGCAACTCAAGGTCAAATATATATATATATTCACTGAAAAAACCATAGGTTTCACACACGTTATAGTTAGGAATTAGCATTTAAAAAACCTTGCAAATTCACTTAAAAAACCATAGGTTTCACACAGGTTAGAGTTAGGTGGACATTTCACTCGTAAAAAACCAATGAAATTCCCCCGTTATAGTTAGTTCAGATAACTATAACTCGCGCGCCCGCAATCCACTGCTGATGACGTCACATATTACATCACTCATGACATGGTCAGTGGCATCACTCATGACATCACTGATGACATCATCCTTGTGATAGAGTGGCGGTCGCGCGAGTTATAGTTATCTGAACTAACTATAACAGGGAATTTCATTGTTTTTTTACGAGTGAAATGTCCACCTAACTATAACCTGTGTGAAACCTATGGTTTTTTAAGTGAAATTGCAAGGTTTTTTAAATGCTAATTCCTAACTATAACGTGTGTGGAACCTATGGTTTTTTCAGTGAATTTGTACGTTTTTTTAAATGCTAAGTTATGTATTTATTAATATATATATTTTTTTTTAAGGTATTTCACCGTGCCCGCGCGTTGGGCGCACCGTGCTCTCCATGCACCGCACGCCATGCGCGCACCGTGCGCGCACCCCGCAATTTTTATAAAAGAATATAAAATGTTTATTTCAGCCTTGGGGGTCCTTCTGTGACCCCCTGACAAAGGCGAGGGGGTCAGGAATTCTCTTCCCTGCCCCCTTTTCACGTTTTCCACCTTTCCCTTTCATTTCGAGAGGCAAAATGGCGGCCGACACTTCCTGATTTCGACCGATTCGAATGTTGACTGACTTCTAACAACCAATCAGAATTTCGCTCTCGCACGGCACCGTGCGTGCACGGTGCGCGCGTATAGATATTTATATGCTTTTAAATGCTATTTTCTCAGAAAATACTGAACAGATTGACACCAGACCTGCAAAAGGCACTTCCCTGACCTGAGGACAACCTCTCTGCCAAATTTCAAGTAATTCTGTTCAGCCGTTCGGGCTGTACCTTCGACTAAAGGTCCTATGGAAAAATGCATGGGGAAAACGCGTTTTGGGACCCCCTTTTTTTCTCGGCCCCCGCTTGACGAATCACCCCGAGACTTTCAGGGTAGGAGCTGAGCGGAGCGCCCCATTAATTTCGCGAAGATTCGTCAACCGGCGCCAAAGTTATTCAAAATAGAATTTTGAGATTTCCTATGGAAACACGTTCCTAACTATAACTAACTATCTACTGGCGATAACCTTGTTCAGACCGGAAAAGGTCATGAACTGATCCCGGAAACACTTAGCACGAGTGGCGGGAAGAAATGATGTAGACATATAGGAAGAGTATACATAGTGGACCTCATAATAATTTTAAGGGGATTGATGCCGGGTGCTGACTAACCGATACACACAGATATATACGTGCAGTAAGCATGAAGCGTGAAGCTTTTAGTGAGGGAATAGACGTTGGGTTAAAATTAGGTCTTTAGCGGTTTATCAACAACCTTGACCCCGAACTATTACTTGCCTACATTAGTCTGTAAATCCTATTGGAGATCTAGTCATCCAGGACTATGTAGTGATTAAAAGGGAATAATTTGTGTTAATATAAACTTGAGGGTCCCATGGGTAACCTTAAAGCATATGTGTTTGAATACAATCACTAGAAACATTGTGGTATCGGATTTTAATGCAGTCCCAGAATAATTGGGTAACTATTTTATGAATGATTATCATGCAGAGTGCTTAGGACCTGGGTCAACTAATACAGTCTATTCAGTGACTCGGTCCATAAAGAAACCTAATACAATTGTACAATAAAGATGCCATAGCTTCTATCACCATGTAAAATCTTTTCTAATCCAGATATTGGCAGTAAACAAAATAGCAAATAAAGTAGAAACGCATCATATTGAGTGCGAAGGGAATCGAGACTCAGCCGTTACCGTTCTCATTCCATGGTGTCATGGACTCTCAATATCAAGAGGACTAAGTAACACTATCCTTTGTCCTATGGTGAGCTCCTAGTGTTTTTAACTATTTTAAACAAAAAAGGTTTTAAGCATTCACTGTAAACTATAAAACAGACTACTCTTATGTGTATTGATAATATAAATCTATATTACAGAGTACACAAAAACAGGGTGAACAGCGCCTTTCAAATCAGCAAGGAAGTCGATTGAAAACTTATTTTTAAAAAGATAAGGGTGAGATCCTTTAATATCTATGTCAGTATGTACAATCTGAAAGACTCCTTATTGATAGGTGGACTAATTTAATTTAATTTGTATATATATAATCATAGATCATCAACCATCGTGTGGTGAACCTCTACTTGACATAAAATACATAACAAAATAGAATCTTTCATTGAGAGCTTGAACATATAATTATAAAAAGTTCAAGTAAGTAAACTGCCAATTAGTGCATTAGGATTGAATGGATAGATTGGCTTAGAAAAGTAAGATATCAGGGTGAATGTGTTTTTTAAATTTGTGTTTTTTAAATGATGTATGGTTAGTGATTTTTTAAACTCACAATAGCAAAAATTGCTGCATGTACCCTCATGAATGAGTTTTGATTCTAAAGTAACTGAGACGAATTTTTGATAAAATTCCCCCTTGTGCTGAGTATTATATTTATATTTTTTTTACTTTAGAATCAACAATATTGTTTTTAACTAACAACTCTGTCCTGAAGAAGGTGGCGTCAACCAATTTGTCCACCGAAACGCCACGTTGACTACTGTTGTTTACTATAAATTGATTTGACATGACTGTTTTTTTGAAGTAGTCTTTATAGACATGATTTTTTTTAAATGAATAATGTGCAATCGTGTTTATGATATTTGTATTGGTTCCATGTAAACGGTTTTATGCAATGTATTGATTGATTTTAATGTGAAAACAATTGTTTTGATTACATTGAAAATAAAGGAGGAGATATACAATTTTTACCAAAAATTAGCCTTATAATCTGTGTGGTGTGCATGAAATCGGGGATAGAATCAGATTGAGTGGCAGTCAGTTCTAAACAATTTAACAGAGGGGACGATTCCTTTTTTAGGGTATTTGAAACCCAGTACCCTTTGTGTTTGAAGGGTTGCTCTCTTTTTTGTTGATCTGAATAGAACCAGGCCTGTTTACATTACCACAAACTCCATCTCTGCTCTCCTATTAGGCTATTTTTTTCAACCAAGCACACTAGAGGCCTTCAACTGTATAGAGCCCACACATCTTTTGTTACAATAGACCAATCAACTTTACAATGTCCCAACATTTAACAGGTTTCAGGAATTAGTAAACCGTGATGGGATAGACTGAACCGACGTGGAGCATGGGAATGGCAGTGAGGAAAGTTCCGGCGTGCAGTATAGGGAGGGCATTGACGGAAGAGCAGAAAGAATTATCACATTGCCTAACCTGGGAGAGGGGCCCTTCATTCACGAACTTTCCGGCTCAAATATCCCACTAACTGCTGGCTCTTTACATAAAAAACAGGGTTTATTACTGATACAATGTCAACAAACAGTGTGAATTGTTCTCATATCTCCACTATAAAATTGTATTTTTGTTTTAGAAAGTGGCAGGTCTCTGGAACAAAATTAACAACCCAGAATGGTTAGAATTTTTTGAGGGTCTTAACTTCAGTTTTATCTGTCTCCAAGAGACTTGGCCTATGGAACCTGTACACATGAATGGGTTTAGAACCTACCACGTCCCTGCTGTTTCAACTATAGATGGTAGATCAAAAGTGGTCTCTGTATTTTTGTTTCTCATAATTTACCATCTGTAAGAATAGTAAAGGAATTAATTAACGCCTACTACCAAGTAATTGTGTGTGAAGGTCAGGGCCTGGCCAGGCTAGCATTGATTAATCTGTATAATAACACTTCAAGCTGTGAAATTATAGCAAACTGGCACAAAATGGATGAGTATTTGGAACATTTAGACAATAGCAGCCGAAAGAAGCTATCTATTCTGTGGGATGGGGACTGTAATATTCAACTTTGTAATACACATTCCGACAGAAAATGTGGTATGAACAATTTAGATGAGGTGGGTCAAACTCATTTTAATCATAATCAATTTGGAGACAAATTAAAGAAACGTATTTATAAGTTTGACCTGTCATCTTCAAATGAAATTGTATCCCCATATGCCCCATTTAGGTGCACTCTACTGCTATTATTGATTATGTTTTTATCATCTAATAATCTTGTCACCCATCTGTTTAACTTTTATACGCACTCTATTCCATCAAGCAATCACTTTCCGCAGTCCGTACAAATGTCATCAGTGTCACTTATTAGAAAGCAACACTGTTAGGCCTTGACCTGTCCAGGGGAGCTTGAGGTAGCCCCTCTATATGGCAACGGATTACCCCCTAGGGTTTTTAATGAAAACTAATTTAGCGCACACGGGAAGCCTTTGAGATTTGCTTAGATGACATCTCTCAACCAAAGGAGATCATTAATGCCTTTTTAATAATTATGCAGGCTGTAAAGGAAAGCCTTTATGCAACCACGAAAGCCAAAAATAAGAGAAGTGGTTGGTTCGATTTGTTGTGTACCAAGGATAATAAGAGACTAAAGGAGGCATTACACAAAAGCTCTAGATGTCGAGCCGAGCTACAGTCCTGCAGATCAGCCTATAAACAGAGAGTGGAACAAAGGAAAATATAATTATGAGAAGATGCATGGGATGCTTTACTTGAAGCATGCACTAATAATGACAGTAAAGCATTTTGTAAGGTAGTTAATTCTGCACCATTGAGAGAGGATGCTCGCCCTAGGATCGTGGTTGCGATACCAGAGGCTGATTGGATTAAACATTTTCCTAGCATCTACTCCGCATCTACCCCCATATTAGATCTTGTCCCGGCTTCTGAACTTAATGACAACTTACCACTAAGACAAACTACCACTGATATACCATTCAGTTTAGAGGAGGTCAGCAACTCAATAAAGTCTAGTAAAGGGGATAATGCATCAGGTCCTGACAATATCCCCGTGTACTTGTATAAAGCCAATATTACTCTATGGAGGCCTATTTTAACTGTTGTTTTAAGGGCCTGTTGTCATTCAGGTTTTCTTCCTACATGGGCGGAATCTATAATCGTTCTGATCTATAAAAAGGAGACCGACATAACACTGCCTGTTGTAGGCCAATATCACTGCTTGACTCCTTAGTGAAGATAGTGGGTCGAATAATTTTAAATAGGCTTTAAGAGTGGGCTGAATTTAAGGGAACACTGTCTGACCTCCAATATGGGTTTCGCACCGGGTGGGGACTATAGAATAAGGCCTCAATCTGAGTATGTTATTTGGAAAATATACTAAGGTTAAGGGAGGAAATTCTACCTTGGATTTGTAGACCTGTCTTCCGCATTCGACTGTGGGAACCATTCTAAATTTTGGGCAATCATGACTGATAATGGAGTGGGCCCTGCGATTATCACCTTTTGGGGGATTTGTACTCTGGTACAAAAGCAAGGGTTAGATACGGGACCAGAGGCGAATGCACACAGCCTTTCAGCGTAGAGAGAGGGACTAGACAGGGTTGCGTTTTAGCACCCTTTCTCTTTTTGCTTATATATACAAAGTAGGCACTGCTATGACCACACATGCCAAAGATCTTGCTCAGTTGGGTCATCACCTTGTGCCCACTCTCCTCTACGCTGACAATGCTGTTTTATTGGCCCGTACATCCCTTGCAATGCTGTTTATTTTGTTGGCTATATGTCCGATCTTGATTTGCAAGTGAACCAGACCAAAACATTTATAATGAAGTGCTGTAGGAAAACCGAGATCTGTCGTGCCACTAAAATTCTGGATACCACTATAGAAGTTACCAGCAATTTCTCGTATCTGGGAATTTTATTTGATAAAGAAGGCACATGGAATCATGTTATTAAAACCAGAGTATTATTATATAGCAGTGCCTGTATGGCCCTACTAAAATTTGCCACTAGGTTAGTTTCAAATTCTCCTCGAGTGATGCTCACTATTCACAAGGCTAAATGTATAAGCAAAGCACTATACGGGGCAGGCATATGGCACTTCAATCCATGGAAAATGAGTTTTTGATATATTTGCTTGCTACCTCCAAAATAATCCTCTACGTTTGTATGCCATGCTGAGTTGGGAGTATCATTCCTTATAGATTTACTTAAGATTCAACCTATCTTTTTGTGGAACAATGTATGGTCATCTGAACACACTGCCTTGAATTGTTCTATAATAGGGGACTGTTTAAAATAAACTCTGCACACTCGTATGCCAAGTCTGCCGGGACTTGGGGCGACCAGACTATTTTTATGTACCTGAATCCTAGCAGAAATCAGTAGGAAAGATCTAAAAAGAGAATGTTTAAAGCACTTAGGGGCCTCTTCACAGATCTAAACTGAGACAAAATTCTAAACTTTCTCATTTTGGTATTCACAAAAGGCATTTAGTAGTAGTAAAGTTAAGACTACTAACTTTACTACTACTAAATGCCATCTGTGAATACCAAAAGTAGTAAGTTTAGGATTTGGTCTCAAGTTAGTTTTAGTAAAGTTAGTAGTCCTAACTTTACTACTACTAAATGCCTCCTGTGAATACCAAAAGTAGTAAGTTTAGGATTTTGTCTCAAGTTAGTAGTAGTAACGTTAGTAGTCCTAACTATACTACTACTAAATGCCTTCTGTGACCACCAAAAGTAGTACGTTTAGGATTTTGTCTCAGATTAGTTCTGTGAATCGGCCCCTCTGAGTATATAAGGCTGTCAGATGGATTACTAAAGCCTACTGTTTTAAGGAATCAGCTTATTTTAACTAGTTATGATACACAATTTTATTTGACAGCTCTACCGAACCATAGGCATAGACTCATTCTGACCCCTTTTAGAATAGACACTTTTCACTGTATAGTCAGCTTCCCGGAACTTAATGACTGGTTCTCAAACTTATTTATTTGTCCCTGTGACAACATCTGAGCAAAGCGTACAATGCATGTTGTACTCTTTTGTAAATTTTATAACACATGGAGGAAACGCTATATTTTATGTCCCTTGAAGCTGCTATCGTTCATCCAATGTCGTCCGGCGTATCTTTTTTACAGGCATTGTCAACCGTCGAGATATGTGTGAGAATGTTGAGTTTTTTATGGAGCATTGTTTATGCTAGGAAGAACCTTTTAATTCGGACATGAACAATTTTGTATGACAACAGATAAGTGATCAAATGACATACGTCTCCTAGTTAACCAGCTTTTATATGACAAACATTTTAATCATGGATTTTATTAACATTTTTACCAACATGAATCAATATAAGTGAATAGAATAGGAATGTATGGCAGACCCAGACTTGAGGTTTTTGCACTCCTGTATATTCTCTGATTGCATGTTTAAATTCCAGTGGGGGCAAATTAAATGTTGCAATGGTAGAGTTTTTAACAACATGAAATGAATGTCTTTTTTTTTATGTATTCTTTGATGTGCTTTTATGGTCTATTCATTAGATCGAATAAAGTTGATTCTATTTATCTATCAATCTGTAAAAGAACATTGGAACAATCAATGTATATATAAAGAAGCTTAATGTTAAGAGCATATGCCCCACTGTTCTTTGAAGTGTACCTTTCACGGAGAAATACCTATGACAGAAACAATATCACAAGTGGGGCTGAATCACAATACACTTTAGATCGGAGTTTACAAGGCAGTGCTTGCTCTCAATACCTGTTACCATTGTGTTCTGAAAACATGATTCTGGGGGTGGTAATGTGGAACTCATATTTGTGCACATATTCTGTGTGTCATTTTGTTGTGCTCGTGATGTGTTTTATTATTTTTTGTACTACTGTCTTTTTCAGCTAAATTATTGCAATTTGATTTTGTTTTCTTGCACTGCATTTTTTTGTGTTGCCTTTTGTTGCAACTGTTTTGATGTGATGTGCCATGTTATGATTTAATTGTTATTATGTTGCAATGTGTATATCATTGTGCTTTGTCTATTTTTGATTTTAGTTATGTCAACAAACACTACTATAATTTTAGCCAAAAGTAGCACATGCTTTGAAAGTTTATTTCTTAAACAACCATTTACCAAATCTGAGATGGTAAAATAGCACTGCCCCAGCTCTTCAACCACTTAAGACACCAGTCAGCCCAAACTGTGGACACCACCAGTGCTCACTTTATGTAATATGGCAATTGGCCTCTTTTCACCAGAACCGTATAGGTCGACAATGCCTCCCAAGTCCTTTAGTGAACTACCCCTTTACTCGAGAAATGGTAATTTTGAAGAACATCTCATACAGTAGTAAATATTTACATATGTGCCGCTGCAAACAGCAGTGTTATTCCTCAGTGGCTATAAATGCATGAAAGTGTAAACAAGTGAGAAGAAGCAAGATGGCGGCAGTGTGAGGCGGCCGTAATGCAGCTCTACATCTAGTCTACGAAGCCGCAAGCATGCTGTAGGCACAGGTCCTTAGAGTATGTTCCCCGGTGCAGTGTCTGGTTTCTGGAGTGCCCTGTGTCAGTGGGACATGTATGGTGGCAGGGGTGCTTTGCAGCTGCCGTGAATGTGGTTGTGGCAGAATCAGAGTGGCAGGATGAATGGGGCCTAAGACGGCTTGTGCTGGTCACCCAAAGGGCAGGGTAACTTCAGCCCCATCAGCTCAGCTTGGAGCTGCTACAGTAGAAATATCTGGCAGTAGTACAGCTCGCCAGAGGGGCCAGCGCCCCCCCAGGAGGAAAGACAGATGCAACAGAGAAAAGAGGAAAAGGAGAGCTACCCTCCCATCCAAAGACATCTGGGACAGCGATCATCGATTTACTGTGTTACCCAATAGGGCCCCCCTGGCGCTCAGCAGGGTCTGAGGTCAACTCTGAAGGCACAGTTGTGGTACCTCAGGGGGACCCTGTGCAGTAGGAGATAACAGAACCATGTCTGGTGACTGTAGTGCCGTGTGTCAACGGGACATGTATGCTGGCAGGAAGTGCGACTTGTGTGCTACTTGGATGAAAGCTCCTCTTCGCTTCGGAGCATATGATTGCGGTAGCTGGGGTGCTTTGCAGCTGCCGTGGATACAGTTGTGGCAGAATCAGAATCAGAGTGGCAGGATGAATGGGGCCTAAGACGGCTTGTGCTGGTCACGCAAAGGGCAGGGTAGCTTCAGCCCCATTAACTCAGCTTGGTGCTGCTACAGGAGAAATATCTGGCAGTAGTACGGCTCGCCAGAGCGGCCAGTGGCCCCCCAGGAGGAAAGACAGATGCAGCAGAGAAAATAGAAAAAGGAGAGTTCCCCTCCCATTCAAATACATCTGGGACAGCGATCATCGATTTACCGTGTTACCCAAGAGGGACCCCTGGCACTCAGCAAGGTCTGGGTGCAACTCATAGGTCACAGTTGCGGTACCTCAGAGGGATCCTGCGCAGTAGGTGAAGACAGAACTAACTGAAGTTAGCAAGGAAGAGGGGGACTGGTTGAGTAGGGCCACCCTCAAGGACAGCAGGTGCAAGCTTCAAAGGTAAGGTACTCCACTTCTTCATCACTACTTGAAGTGTCTGGGCATGATTCAGGAGCAGCCCTGCAGAAAATCACTGATTATTTGTCTTTGACTGATGTAGGCATTAAGGTGAAGGTAGGAGAAATGCCAGTTGAATGTGAAGGTGGCCCCCAGCTGGCAAGTTCAGTACGATCTCTGAGGGATGTGAGGTCTTCAAGGTCAGACTGTAGTAAAGAAGAGCCCTGTTAATCATGTCATACTCACAACCCCTGGAGGCAAGACAGAAGCCCTCACTTTGGGGGTAGGAAAGCAGGCTCAGGTCTGGATGGAAATTAGTGTTTTTCTTCGTTATCGGATGGGATGGAGTGGTCTTCACACAAATGCGCAAGCCCGGGCGTCCGCGCATGCGCATTTGTGTGAAGAAGTTACCGGCAAGCAGGAAGAGGGAGCCCCGGGACGCCGCACTGCAGGTAAGGTCTTTTATTTACTTTTTATATTCTATAAAGTATTTTAAAATGAGGGCGGGCGGGCGGTGGGTGGCAGGCAGCTCCGCAGCGGTGTGGGCATAGCGCTGCCTGCTATGCCTACTTCGTAAACGGCGAAGCAGGCAGCGCTACGTGCACTCCGTGGGCGAAGCGGAGCACGACGCCCACCCTTACAGAAAATGTCTTTTGTCCTTTTCCTCTTTACTTAAAGGGCCTTTTATGCCCCCTATTTGCATGGGTTCAAGAGAGGAACTGGGCCTATCTTCTTCCCTCTGTTCCCCTCTGAACATACATGCCTGAGGGATGTCTGATTTACTCTTTTCACCCCTCTGCTCATTTACCCAGTAGTATAGCTTTACCACCAGATCGATAAAGTCCTCACAGTTTTCAGGAGGATCCACCACCTAAGAAAATATGTCCTTTAGCTCATCAAAGAGACCCTAATAAAACAAGGAGGTTATTTTCTCCTAAAGCAAATGTGTCTCTGACACAAGACGGTGAAAATTATATATATATGTTAACAAACCTTGTTTTCCCTGCCTTAAATTGAAAAGTTCAGTATAACTGGCCTGCATAAAATATGTTTGGTAAGAAAAACATCACTTCTGGTCTTTGAATGCGGCAAAGGTATACGGCACTGGTTCACCACTATCAATCAGTCGTATAGACCAAGTAGCTGCTGTTCCAGACAGGTATGAAATTACAAAAATCACACAAAAACAAAAAGTGAGTAAAAGCAAAGGTAAAGGTCACGGCAAGGGAAAGGTGGATCAAAAGGAGACCTAGCTGAGCTAGGGCATAGAGGTGGTCAGTATGGTGTGGAAATCTGTGTCATATAAGGAAACAGGTGGCTGGGGAGTCTTTGTGGTGGTAATTATCTGGTTTTAATATGGTGCAAACAGATAAAGCCACCATCTGTTCAGTGAATGTAGGCAGCTTAAATGATAATTCAAAGCAGCAAAGGGTGACAGAGATACTCAGATCTCTGGGACCTGGCATTATCTGTGAACAGGAAGAACATATCCCTTGGGGGAAGAGGGAGCTGATGAAGATGCTAGTGTATACCCTTCTCACCTGTACGACCCAAGGCACCTCCATTAGGGGGGTGGCTAAAGGGCATTTCAGGCCTGGGCAGATGGGTCATTGTTGAGTTTCTGGGGGACAGACTTACAGTTTGCTCCATTTATGGTTCTAATCCGAACAACACAACACGTTTGTAGGATTTGAAGGTGGAGCTGGCGACTTATCCCACTCCTGTTGATTGTTTGTGGTGCCAAATTTGCATCTTGATGCTGGTAGAAAACTGGGGGCAGATTTACAAGCCCCTTGCGCCACTTTTGCATCACTTTTCCCATGTTAAAAATGATGCAAAAGTGGTGCAAGGGGCTTGTAAATCTGCCCCCTCAAGTCTAAATACCAGGGGAGAAAGCCTCAGATGTGTAGAGCTTTGAGGCATCTAATGGGTAGCCAGAGGCTGGCGGATGGTATTAAATCTCTGGATCCCAGGTATACTTATTTTTCATGTCCACACAGAAAATATGTAAGGTTGGATTATTTTCTGATATCCAGCGGGCTACTGAGCACGGCTCCTTTTAGGAAATAAAAAAAGCAAAAAAAAGAAATACAATCATGTGCCTGTGGGAAAAATGTGTGTGCTGTATGTATATGTGTCAAATAAAATCTTGATTGATTTTCAAAGTAAAATATCAATAAAAGTTACCAAAAATATCTCAACAATACACGGTTACTCAAAATTATTTCACAACCACATTGTAATAAATATAAAATGTCAGTATATGTCAACACAAACCCCTGTTAAAATGTGCGTATTTGGATTGCAAATTAGTTAACTTTATGCCAAATTCTATTCAATGTGAGCGTAATGTAAGAAGTTGTAAACTCATTTTGCAGTATACATATCCATGTTCACAAGTTTTTTAAAGGATCTAAAATATATATATATTCACTGAAAAAAACATAGGTTTCAGGGACGTTATAGTTAGGAATTAGAATTTAAAAAACCCTTAGAAATTCACTGAAAAAACCATAGGTTTCAGGGACGTTATAGTTAGGAATTAGAATTTAAAAAACCCTTAGAAATTCACTGAAAAAACCATAGGTTTCAGAGACGTTATAGTTAGTTGGACATTTGACTCATATAAAACCAGAGAAATTCGCCTGTTATAGTTAGTTGAGCGAACTATAACTCGCGCCCCTGCAATGCACTGCTGATGACGTCACATATTACATCACTCATGACATGGTCAGTGACATCACTGATGACATCACTGATGACATCTCGAATGACATCACTGATGACAACACTGATGACATCATCCAGTGAATGTGTGTTTCTGTAAAGTTTAAATATGTTTTATAAATATATATATGCCAAGGTGTATTAAAGAATGAATGAGTGTATAAGACTCAGCATGGATGATTAAGTAGGTGTGTCACTAACTGTATAAGTGACTAATTAATTGTGTCTTGCTAAATGCATGTGTTAGCGACTGATATAGATATTCACACAGTTTAGGTTGTTAGTTGATGTGTAATCAGGTCCATGATTTGGTTAGCAACTAAATGAGGATCTATATGAGCTATTCATTGCTTGTTTGAGTACCTGTATGAGTACCTGAGTGTCTGCGTGGGTGGGGGGGTGTGACTCTCTGCATAGATGTGTGATTTGCTAATTCACTAGGTATATGTGTTCAAGTCTGTATCTGTGAAGGTCTGTATGGCTGAGTGAGTGTGTGTATGAGTGTCCCAGTGAGTGAATAGATGCCTCAGTGGTACATGTGAGTAACTCCATATGTGAAAGGCAGAATAAATGAGTATTGGACTATATAAATGACTATATGTGAGAATGAGTGATTGTGAGAGTGCCTGTATGGATCATTGTGTCCTTCTATTAGTTATTGTATTAGAGTGTAAGTATGTGTTAGTATTAAATAAGTGACGTGGTATGTGTATAACTGTACAGGTGAGTAAATGAAAGTGTTATTGATTAGTCCTATTACTGATTAGGTGTGTGAATAACTCTAAGAATGAGAGGCAGTGTCTGAGTGTCTGTATAGATATGTGACTGGATATGATAATGCTGTATTGATGGCTGACTGTATGTATGAGTGAGTGTATAGGTGAATGAATGTATGTGTGTAGACCTATAAATTAGAGAGTGGATATGCACTAACTGGTATTGATGTGTTCACGGTTTCGAAAATTATAGTCTGTATTTTAGACTGGGTGTATCAAGTGTTATAATAGGGTCTGATCAGGTGCATCTGATTTTCACATGGATGATGTCATCAATGATGTCATCTGTGATGTCATTTGAGATGTCATCAGTGATGTCATCAGTGATGTCACTGACTATGTCATGAGTGATGTAATATGTGACATCAGCAGCAGTGCATTGCGGGGGCGCGAGTTATAAGGTCAACTAACTATAACAGGCAAATTTCTCTGGTTTCATATGAGTCAAATGTCCAACTAACTATAATGTCCCTGAAACCTATGGTTTTTTCTGTGAATTTCTAAGGTTTTTTTAAATGCTAATTCCTAACTATAACGTCCCTGAAACCTATGGTTTTTTCAGTGAATTTCTAAGGTTTTTTTAAATACTAAATTTCTAACTATAACGTCCCTGAAACCTATGGTTTTTTCAGGGAATTCTAAGGTTTTTTAAATGTTAATTTCTTACTATAACGTGCCTGAAACCTATGGTTTTTTGAGTGAATTTCAAAGGTTTTTTAAATGCTAATTTCTAACTATAACGTGCCTGAAACCTATGGACTTTTCACTGAATTTCAAAGGTTTTTTAAATGCTAATTTCGATTTATAACGTTCATTAAACCTATCTTTTTTTCTGTGTTTTTTAATTATCATCCCATTCTCAACTTGGTGAAAACTGCAAATCTCACCACTCTTCCATCAATACCTTACACCAACAAAATTGCCACAAACAAGAGCCACATCTAACGCTAATTAAATGCACAGTAGGCGTTCCCGTGCAAAAGAAACATGAAGACACCACTTCCCCATATTTTCAAAACCAGCCAAATCTGCAATGTGATCCAAAAAGCAGGCGATAAGCCGAGTTAGCAGTAACATTTTAACATCAACCTTTAACTGGTGTAAGGAGGTCGAGTATCTACTCTGTTATTTTGACCCAACTCACAGCCACATCTAAAGACCAGCACGTGATACAGCTACTGATCATGCAGCTCTGACACCCAACAACGCCACAACACCCAGCCTCACCACCAGCAGAACCTCCCCCCTGGACCAATCCCCCCTACTACCACTGAGGCAGCACAAAACAGAACAACGGACCTTCCCAAAATGCCATGCCCCTCGCCACACAATAGCTGAATGTTGGGAGATGAGCAACGAACTATATATGAAGGAGGCAAGTCACCCATCACTGATAAAGCACACAATGCCAAGTGTAATGCTCTTGCGCTGCACACACCTTACTATGCAAAGCACAAACCTCTCCATGTGGAGATATACTATTGATACTTGTACTGTAGTGCACAGTGGACGCAACCATGTTACCTCAGGCAGTGGGGAAGATCTCAGTCATGTAGCTGTGTTGTCCCCCCCTGGAAGCGGAAGGGCAGTGGGCTGCTCCAATGTACGCCACTCCAGCGCAGGAGTATGAATAAATAGACCAGCCCTAGGCATGGTTCACTTGTGGGAAGACCAACGAGTCTGTCAGAACGGCAGCCCTCACCCTGGCATGTGGCAGCCGCCATAACCGCAGGCCTCCTCGACACAGGGCCCCTGCGAACCCAGCGGCACAACACCGCAGACTTATGTCTGTACCGAATACTGCCTTCGATCTACACTACGGACAGCACGGCTCACAATTCAGATGTAGGGGCGATTGCAGATATCGCAGTCCAGTTCGCAAGACATGTTGCTCCCAGTGCGGCCCAACCAGACCACGCATCTTTGCAGGGTGCGCACATGCTGTGTGCTTCAGGTGCTACTAACTCACTGCACCATAAGTCATCGCCACGTGGCCTTATCAATGCAGACTTCTTTAGACAAAACACATGGCTCCCAGTGCTGCCCGCTGGGACCACGTCTCATCGCAGGGTGCGCACACGCTGAGTACTCCAGGTGCCACTAACTGTGCAGCTCAACTCAACGCCACGTGCCTGTGCGCCCATCCTGACCGCTGCCTCCGCCCTACACTGGTTACATGCTTCACAATTCAACATTAGTAGTGACGCAAATTGTGTAAGAGACTATAATGCGTTAAGAAGACAAAATGTTCCCAATCTGTGCAGCTCAAGTCAATGTCACCTGACTGTGGGCCTTTGCTGACCACTGCCTCTGGCCTACACTGTGGAAAACCGGTGACACATGGTACCACTAACCGTCTTCAACACAAGCCGATCCCACATGTGTAACTGTGTCCTGAGTCCTGAATAGCAGCGACCACAGCACCAGACTCCCTTTGATCAGTGAGGGGTATTTCCATATGAAAGTCCGGCGACACGTGGTGCCACTGAACCTACACTACGCAGGCCGGTGGGGCCACCAATGTATGCACGTGGCTGTGGACTCTAGCTCACCGCTACCTCTGCCCTACACTGTGGGCGACCGGCGACAAATGGTACCACTAACCGTCTTCAACACAAGCCGATCCCACATGTGTAACTGTGTCCTGAGTCCTCAATGGCAGCGACTACAGCACCAGACTCCCTTCGATCACCGAGGGGTATTTCCACATGGAAGACCGGTGACACGTGGTGCCACTGAACCGGTACTACGCAAGGTTTGTCTGGGTCACCAACGTATGCACGTGGATGTGGACCCTACCTACCGCTACCTTCACCCTACACTGTGGGCAACCGATGACAAATGGTACCACTAACTGTCTTCAACACAAGCCGATCCCACATGTGGAACTGTGTCCTGAGGCCTGAATGGCAGTGACCCCAACTTGCCAAAAATACTTATAATTTAAAAAGAACAGAAGCATCGAAGTACAATAATGATTACAATACGGAGATTTTGAAGATGTGAAATGCAAATATGAACATACAATATGATGCACATAACTCAATTTCTGTTTCTCACTATGTCACGTCATATATTACCAACTCTGAGAAGACAGAATTGAAAGAAATGTGGGAAGAAATTTCACAGAAGACACTTAGGAAAAAAATGTATAGCTTCAGTTTGAAGATACTTTCACATCGATAAATTGCATCCTACCAATGTTCAAATCGATAGACATCTGCAAGTTTATGTTCAAAGTCAACAGGAACCATCTGGATAAGTCTAGGTTTTCCTGCGGCACGAAATCGAGTTTTAATATAAATGTTATAAAACAAATGTGTGATGATATGAACTTACGTTACTTTGCTAGTCAAGAGAACTGTACAGAAAATAACAGTTGGATGTGTCTAGGTGTTGATCAACAAATGGAAGATAATACTGTTGTGAAGTTTGAAAAAGAAATAACATAGTTTAAAGTAGTTTCTAGTGAAAATCCCAACTATGTTTATATTTATTGCCGACTTACTCATTATAAAATTCAAACTAGGAATGTGGATGTACTACCACTAACCCTGTTCAACACAAGTTGATCCCACATGTGTAACTGTGTCCTGAGTCCTGAATGGCAGTCACCCCAAGTCCCTGGCAGCGACCACAACACCACACTCCCTTTGATCACTGAGACACATTTCGATATGCAAGGCCAGCGACACGTAGTCTCACTAACCCTCTTTAACACAAGCCGATCCCACATGTGTAACTGTGTCCTGAATGGCAGTGACCCCAAGTCCGTGGCAGCAACCACAGCAGCATACTCTCTTTGATCAGTTAAACATATTCCCATATATGCAACGGCGGCGACACGTGGTGTCAATAACTCTGTTCAACAGAAGCCGATCCCACATGTGTAACTGTGTCCTGAGTCCTGACTGGCAGTCACCCCAACTCAGGCCACCACACTCCCTTTCATCAGTGAGGGGTATTTCCATGTGCAACTACAGACTCCAGTAGGCAAGTAAGTATCACAGTCCTACACCCTACATATTATCCTTTTAGTATCCTTGCTTCAAGAATTTATTTTTATATCAGTTATAGCTTTACTACAATGACCAAATTAATCTTCAAATGAAAACTAAAATGGAATAGCAGTCTACACTGCAGGCAGTACATCTCGCAATTCCATTTTTAAATGCTAATTTCTAACAACAAGATTGTACTCAGAAAATACAACACTTTGTCAGGGGATTCTATACTTATTTCACCTTTTGATAATACGCCTACACCGCACTCACTAGGGCTCCCAATGCAAAAAAAAAATGTCATTCATTAACTACAGAGTCACTAGGCAAGTAACTATTACAGGCCTCAAATCTACATAATATCCTTTTAGTATCCTTTCTTCTTGAACATTTTTAATATCAGTTATACCTTTAGTACAATCACCAAATTCATTTTCAAGTACAAACGAACACTCAGCAGTCTACACTGCGAGCAGCAGACCTCGCAATTTGAATTTCGGACACGTGTTGCCAACTAACTGTCCAACACAAGCCGATCCCACATGTGTAACTGTGTCCTGAGTCCTGAATGGCAGTGACCCAAAGTCCATGGCAGCCACCACAGCAGCAAACTCTCTTTGATCAGTTAGGCATATTTCCATATGAAGTGACCCAAAACTTCATGACAGCGACCACACCACCACACTCCCTTCGATTAGTGAGGAGTATTTTCATATTGAAGGCTGGTGAAAAGTGGTGCCACTGAACCTGCACTACGCAGGCCGGTGACGCCACCAACGTATGCACGTGGCTGTGGGCCCTTGCTCACCATTACCTCTGGCATACACTATAATCAGCAGGCCTCACAATTCAGATAGAGTCGTGATTCCACATGATGCTATCCTATAGCCATGACACATTGCTCCCAGTGCGGCCCGTCCACACCAAGCATCATCACAGGATCATACACTCTCAATACGTCTGGTGCCACTAACCCTCTTTAATAGAAGCCGTTCCCACATGTGTAACTGTGTCCTGAGTCCTGAATGGAAGTGAGCCCAAGTCCGAGGCAGCAACCACACAACATGCTCCCTTCGATTTGTGAGGCATATTTCGATATGCAAGGCCGGCGACACCTAGTCCCACTAACCCTCTTTAACACATGCCGATCCCACATGTGTAACTGTGTCCTGAATGGCAGTCACCCCAAGTCCGTGGCAGCGACCACAGCACCAGACTCCCTTCAGTCTTATTTGTTGTTCCTTTCTTTAAATAATTTTTTTATATGTAAATCTATACATGTCTAAGACTCTTCTTTGTCCAACTGCACAGGGACACTTCCGGGCCCAAGAAGGTTGTTGGGGGTATGATGGTAATGTGGGAAGAGGGTGCGTTACCTGCTGATGTGGGGAGAGGCAGCGTCAAAGGGGTATCTATCACAGAAAGAACTCCGATATGTTTTCACAAATACCTCGGACAAATGCCAGCTGACAGACTGAATCACAAAATGATTTTTCAATACTTATGTAGTGTGAGTTTTGAACAGTTCGCACCCAGGCTCGCAGAGGGACAACGGCGGCCCGTTCACTCCACTCACAGATGCAGTACTATGAGCCATCCGTGCCATTGTAGCTATCCCTGCCCTGTTCCGTCGTACACCACGCCATGCCATTCAGATTACGTTCTGACTATGGCCCCACATAGCTACCTGTCGCAGGCGTACTCGCTGTTGGTGTGCATGTCAGTGGTCTAGTTCTCCACATCTCCCGCCCACTCCCTCAGGGCAGGTTTGCACACACACTACACCCGTCTGGCACATGCGTCACAGGCCATGTGACCACGTAAATATAATAGATCGACAACGTCACATCCTTTATTGCCGGTGCTGACTAGATGCCAGACACTCCACGTGTCTCAACCATAAAGAGTCCTTCAAAACTTCAGCAGAAGGTTACTCGCACCCTAATCTGTATAGCCCTCAGGGGCCTACCACCCCTTTGGCGCGGAATTCAGATGCACAGGTTTAGTGCCACCCGAAGCTCATATGCCCATCAGGGGCCTACCACCACGTGGCACGAACTTAACTTCCACAGGCTTAGCGGCCCCAAAAGCTGATGTGGTCTCCGCCATTGATGACTCAGGACTCAGAGACATGTGTGAGATCTGCCGGGCCGTGGAGAAGATGATGTGGTCTCCGCCATTCATGACTCAGGACTCAGCGACATATCTGGGATGCGCGGAGTTTTGATGGGGGCGTGGAGTGCCCACTGCTGCACACTCCGGCGGCACCAGGTAATTATTTGCTCATGGATACGCAGGGGCGGCAGTGTCTCTCTCTCTCTCTCTTTCTCTCTCTCTCTCTCTCTCTCTCTCTCTCCCTCTCCCCCCTCTCTCTCTCTCCCCCTCTTTCTCTCTCTCTCTCTCTCTCTCTCTCTCTTCCTTCTATCTCTCTAACTCTCTCTTCCTTCTCCCTTTCTCACTCCCTTTCTTTCCTTCCCTCTCTGGCTTTTTTTTCTTTCTCTTTTTCTCTATGTCTCTCTCCTTTGATATACACACGTCCTTATTTTGTGCTTTATTTTCCAGGCTATGTCGTTCACATCCATGGTCCCCACAGCAGTGTTCCACCTTGTTATTTTGTATTTTTTTTATTACATTTTGTTTATTACTTTATCGTTGATATATGTTAATTAAAAAAAGTTTGAAAAAAAAATTAATAACGTTTCTGGTTGGTTTCTTAACTACTGTGTAACTCTTTCTTTTTCTTATTACTGTTATTTGATGATGTCCACCATGCTCTTAAATTTTGTAGGACTTATCGCGGGAATACTGGTGATGTCTGCATTTTCCACCAACTTCTGAATAGTGTGTTAGATTTATCTCAACTTTACTTCCATTAATGTGCTGATATTGAAATACAGACTAGCCGTTCCCGTGCAAAAAGACACGAGGTGCACCTTTGCGATTTATTCTAAATACTAAAATCCTATATTGAATTGCACTGACGTAGTGGCTGCACTCACAGTGTACACACAAAATCATTTACAAAACCTCATTGTATTTATATTGATTGGGAATCGGGCCTCAGGTGCTGGATCTTGACGAGATACACTGCCCAGTTTGTATATATTGTCCTGCACACGCAAAAAATCACATCACAACTTTCACACCATCTGCAATGCGAAACAAATTCCAGCGATAAGCCACGTTAGCACCAGGGATTTTACACCTGCTTTCTGATGGTGTTAAGCAGGACAACTACCTGCACCATGAAAGAGAACACAGCCAAGAGCCACACCAGAACACCCACAGGTGCCATAGAATAAATGAGCATGATGTAGGGATACCCATGAAGGCCACAAGACTCTTCTGAACAACTCCGGGACTGCCAACACCCCCCAAACCCGCATCTGAGCAAGTGTGTCCCTCTGGTCATTGTGTTCGCATGATAGACACCAGCCCTGCAACATCACAGTGTGCTATCACCTCAGCGTTGGTAGTCAGCCTGGACATGTAGCTATGCATGCATCTTCCTGCATGCACAACCGGCGTGTGCTGGTCCGGAGTATACAGGTCAGCGCAGGGGTGTGCCTATCCGACAACGGGAACAGGGTGTCTCGGACATCTCCGTGTACAGGAAGGGCGGTAAGTGTGTCTCTGTGTTCTGGTGTGGGCTGCCACAAGGGTCACAGCAGTCGATGTTGTAAAGTGGCATGTATCACCTCCAAACGGCCCTGTGATGGTGTAGTTTGAATGCAGCAGCACATGCGAAAATAGGCATTACAATGGTGTGCCGTACGAGTGCACGAGATACAACACCGCACCGTACAAAAGTGTGGCAGCTCGTGGGAGGGAGGAGCAGTGTAACAGACAGTGAACTCGCACATGTGCCACATGCTGGGCATCTCATCCATGATGACCACGGTCGCAGACATCCGACAACACCAACGACCTGCCTTTGTACACATCCTCTATGAATGCAGCATGGTTTTCACTTCTATGCTCGTTCACTGGTGTGATGTTGGCGAGTTGTGTGACTTGTGCTCCTTGTTGGTATATTTGATTTTGGCCATTGTTTGTCTATACTTGTGCATTAATTGTGCATGTCTTCCATTTTGCCCATCTCCCCCCGTCCCCCGACTCGATGCTTCTTCCTCTTCCTGGTGCTGTTCTGTCTATAGTTTTGTTGCTCCACATATAAATACATGTAAAGAACAAATTAGAATAGTTCCTTGATTCTTTTAGGTTTCAAAACTTCTCTCTCTTGGTTTCTTTTTAATTTTCCATATAAACAGGATTTTTTAATATTCAACCACACATAGAAGTCACAAGTGCAACGTATTCTATCAACACACTTTCTAGAACATTCTACAACACGTGCAGGTTAAAAGTTCATCAATCTTTTTCAACTTAACCATATTTTTATGCAAACATTTTCTCGAATATTTAACGGCATGTGCAGGTTAAAAGTTCACGATTGTTTTAAAATGCAAGTAGCAGGGGTGGTTGAGTTGACAACTTTTATCCTATGATATATACTCCACATTGAAACTGCTTTTTCTTAACCAATCACAAAGATGCTTTTCCACAAAACTAATTGGCACCCTACTTTTAAAAAAGAATGCTTTTCGTCTCCCAATCACATATCGTTTTGTATGGCAATAAAAAGTAGTTCCCCAGCTTTAAACATATCTCTTATTCTACCAAGGAACTGCATGAGCTACAGACATCTTTCCATACCTTCCAGCCATACCTTCAAAATGCTAGTGTGGATCATAGGACATAGCTATATTTTCTGGTGCAAGAGGTATGCAGAACAGAGACGTATTGACTTAGACCTAGGTTTACAAAATGTGGACATTAAATGGTTTGCACAGAGAGGATTGAAGTGGCACCAATTGTTGCCTTTGGTTAAAACCTGTTTGCATCTCCAACACCCTGACCTCATGATTGTGCACTGTGGTGGAAATGACCTAGGCACATTGACTGGGGTAGGTTTGTAAATGCTTATGAAGGACATCTTTGGATAATTGATGTTACTTTTCCCTCAAACTGTCTTTGTATATTCCAATATATGCCAAAGACAGAAGTGGAAATGGTCAAAACAATTTTGTCCTCAGATTGAAAAAGCTAGGAAGAAACTCAACAAAGCTGTGTCTGCATACCTCAGAGACCACCAAATGGGGTCCATCTACAACAACAACATACGTTTTGATATGGCTGATATCTACAGAAGTGATGGAGTACACTTCACAGATCACGGAAATCAAGTTTTCCTGAATAACTTGAATCTGTGCATCCACACTTCTATGTAGCTCCAACTAATCAACACAAGGGCTCTTTTTAGAGCCACCCTATAACTGACAACTTAGGCCCGCTTTTTTAGGGCCAGGTAACGGCAACTCCCGCACCCTCACCAAAATGTATTCTCCACACAGCTGTGACGCAGCAGCCAGACCATCTGACTTTGCAGCACAGAGCTCTTGCTTTGATCACCACCTCTTCTCCCCCATATGGGAGAGTAGTTTTGCGCTTTACAAATACCGAATTGATTTGATACGTGCGAATTTACCTTTGCACTCCCTGTGTAACACCCCCTAAGCACCATACACAAGCTACAATGTTCGAAACAAAAGTTCCTCCGAGTAGGTATACTGACACTACTTGGACAGATGTGGCACAGCGGCCAGAGCACATGACTTCACAGCATATGACACACTGTGTGGACTCACACTTTCACCCCCGAGTCCGACAGCAGCTCAGCTTAGCAGTATGAGACTGTACACAATACCTCACATATTTCCCGTACCCCAGGACTTTCAGACCAGTACGTGTCAGTAGTTCGTCCTAGTAGGTATAAAAACATGCTGACACTACTTCCACAGGTGTAGTATAGCGGCCATGGCACATGACTTCAAAGCATAAGACGCACAATTTGGGCTCACGCTTTAATCCCCGACTCCCGCACCAGCTCACCTTAGCAATACCTCACTTAATTTTCGTAGTCCAACACTTTCACACCGCTAGGGGTGAATACTTCGCTTCACACCCCGTCTATAGCACACCCTAAACACCCCACAGAGGATACAGTGCTCCTACCCTCCTTTTTCCTACTTTTTTCACCCTTTTATCCCCTTACTTGCTTCATCGGAATCACAAAATGGCGGCCAACACTTCCTAGTTGCAGCCGCTCGCAGCCAATAAGCCGCCAGCTCGTGCTCGTAACGCCTCAGATGGCAGAATTCCCAAATATCGATATCTGTAAATTTCGATATTTCTCAAGAGCTACTGAACGGATTTACACCAAAAAAACAAAAGCGTGCTTTCTAGACCAAGACCCTTCTCCGTGCCAAATTTGGGGTAATTCCGTTCACCCGTTCAACCTGTAGCCTTGTCTAAAGTTTCCTATGGAAATTAACATGGAGAAAACATGTTTTGGGACCCCCATTTGTTCTCGCCCCCCCTTGATGAATCACCCCCAAACCTCCCACATAGGAGCTGATATGAACAAAGAATTAGTTTGGAAAAGTTCATGAAGATTCATCAAACAACGCCAAAGTTATAAGCAAAACAAAAAATGCTCTTCCTATGGAAACTTGGTCCTAACTATAACTACCTTATGGCGACCGCCAGTAGGTAATATATATATATATATATGTGTATATATGTATATATGTATATTAACTAAAAGTATATGGGTAAAGCCCGCACTTCAGTCTCAAAAGATCTTGTTTATAATGCTGCTCATTTCTAAAATGGAGACAAGAAAGCAATTGGCTCCAACTGTTATGCATATATAAGATGTATAATGAGGACTGTAAAAAGAGGGGGTCCAGGGCTTCTGTCGTCCATTGGTCCATGGTTCGGACCCACCCAAATCTGAGCCTTAAAAAACGCACTGGTACTGATCAAAACCATGAACTGCCAAAAAGAATTGAGGCTGGAGATTGAACTCTAACCCAAATATTTGCCTGAAGCATAGAAGATGGCAAGTTAAAAAGTGCAGAGTAAACACTTTGTTATGGCCAAACAATGTGGGAACTCGCCTGGTGAGCCATTAAAGCACAATTAAGAGAGGATGGATATGTGCCTTTTTGTTAAGTATCGGACTCCCTGTCAGACTTACCAAACTGATATTTCCTTTTTTTCTAGATGAATTTAAAGATGCGGCTTTACTTTTTATTATTGACTAGATTTGCTTTTGTCCACCTAGATATCCTCAGCAGAACCCAAGCTAGTTGCAGCTGCCTTCGAGTTCAACTAAGGAGAAATATCATGAGTCGGCTTTTATTTGTTGATGGCCAGACAATCTGCTTTAGACCCAAATTTACAAAACTGTCACGTGAGGCAGCTCAGCAGCCAAAAATGCTGTGCTGTGCTGTCCTGCACTGTGTTGTTTGACAGGGAGAGTGGAGGAAAGTGCCATGTCTACAGAGATTTGGCCCTCTCCCAAGCGCTGGCTCAAAACTTTGCTTCCAAGCGGCACACATATAGTTTTGCGCCATAATGCAAGAGTGTGTGCATGAGTCTAGCATAGTTTTTTACCTGGAAGGGCACCTTTCGAGTACAAAATACTATGCTTACTATGCTAGACTTAATTTAAAACCTTTCCTACTTTATATGAGTGCTGTACAGTGCAGCACACATGCAAAGTCTGAAAAGAAAGAAGAAATGAAACATACTTTCTATAGGACACCTGCTCCTCTTACACTCATCTTGCTTTCAGCCGCAAATTTCATGATTGTCTTATATGACTCTTGACTATAATTTACTGACAGCGTAATCTATCTATCAGACACAAATAGTTAATAAATGTTAGTAGATAGCGGTTTTACGTCAAAAAGCATTAATCGTTGCATGGGAACACCAGTGCTTCACACTGCTTTGTGGTACATTGAGGCTAATTTCCAGTGCTAACAAACTTTGGCTTGTGTTGGTTATCCCCAAACCTTCTGCCTTTTCCTCCTATTTTTCGGAGTCTCTTTTTTTTCATTTTACCACTGCTAATCAGTGCTAAAGTGCATGTGCTTTCAACTTTAAACATGGTATGATTGGTTTACACCTGTTTGCCATATTTAGTTTGCTTGTAAGTCCCTTGCATCGTGGTATCCTGTATACCAATGGCCTGTCAATTAAATGCTACTAGTCGGCATGCAGCACTTATTGCCCCAAACACAAAAGTAGCCTTTCAAACCTGTCTCAAGCCTTCCACTGCCGGGCCTACATGCACAGTTTACTGCCACTTTGACTTGGCATTTAAAACTACATGCCTAGCCTTAAACTCCCCGTTTACTACTTATAGGTCACTCCTAAGGTAGGCCCTAGGTAGCCCTATGGGCAGGGTGCTGGATAAGTAAAAGGTAGGACATGTGCCTTTATTGTGTGGAATATCCTGGCAGTGACAAACAGCCTATTTTTTCTCACTACTGTGAGGCCTACTCCTCTCATAGACTAGCATTGGGAATTCCCTTATATATGTTTAGGTGGTAATTTCGGATCTAAAAGGAGTGGTGTTGTCATGTTTGGTATGTTCAGGTTAGTAGTGATAAATTCTGCTGACTGGTGTAGTTGGATTATACATATGCACTTCAGAAATGCACTTTTAGAAAGTGGGCATTTCTCTGTGCTTATGACTCTGGTGTTTTGCAGCCTGAAGCCAATCTATGTCCAGGGAAGAGTAACAGCTACACTTTGTACATACTATCCAGACAACCACCACGTAGGAAGGGCTGGGTGTGACATGAGAGGCATCTGCATCCCTCTGCATATTAATAGTCTTCCTGGGCTGGAAGAGAGGGACGTGGGGCACACTTACATTTGTGTAGGCTGTTTCCTGTTCTCACTCAAAGGGCTGATTAACTCCTACTGTACGTCAGGAGCTAGGGCTGGGATTGAAAGGGAGGGTTGTGCACTTGTAAGGTTTCTATTGAAGTGCCCCCTAGATCAAAAGCATTTTGAGTATAAGTACAGGGGCTCTGATCCCCCATCTTTAGAGCACTTTTGAAACTGGGACTGTACCCCAATCAGAAGTATTTATGTGCTGCAGAAAGGACTCATCTGGACTGCTCTTCTGTTGTTGCCCTGCTGCCTACTACTTAGTAGGTGGCCTAAAGCACTCATTGGATTGCTCTTTTGCTTGTTGCCCTGCTGCCTGCTGATCTCTGACTTTGAGTGCACTTAGCCCTGCTGGGTTGCCAGGAGGAATAGCCAGAAAGCTTACTTGCCTCATTGTGCTGGCCTTGCTGACCCTTCGTACCTCCTCAAGTGCCTCCCAAGGAGCCTAGCACGTGGGGAGTGCTGTTTCTTGGCTTCCCCAGCAATCAACCACATGGTGAGTGCTTCATTTTGTTTAGTTACTGTTTCCCCCAAGACAGCGCATGGTAGGCACCTAGCCTCTTTCCCCTTAGCAAGATCAGCGCATGTGAATCGTCCTTCCTTTCCTAATTGAGCCTGGATTGGTAATATGGCCCCCCCACTTGGGGAGACCGAAACAGAAGACTCATTTCTGCCTGCGCCGCCGCTGACTTGGAGAAGTGAGCGGGTCCCCCAGGAAGCAGGGACCGTTCTGAGTGCCTAGTTACAGGCGAGTACCTTCCCTGAGGAGGTTTGTCCCCACCAGAATGTCAGTGGCTGAGTCGGGCCCCAGGGGAGTTCTGGAGCCGTCCCGCACACCCATTTAGAAAGCTTTGTTAGTGGTTCATTCGTCTGCCCGCAAGCTGACCTTGAGTGGCCCTTCCCAACTGGGCTGCTCTCCTCGCAACTGGAGGCATATCTACAGCTGATATTTGCCATTTGTGAACAGTCTTGATGGACACATGGCGCCTCTGTAGCCATCTACATTTCACATGCCGATAGCGGAGGGACCCAGCAAGGTCTCCAGCATTAATCCAACGGTTCATGCCCTTTCCTTTTTTGCGTGATCCTATGTAGATGACAATGGGGACAACTGAGCCTCAGTTGGCATTGTGGGATACTAGGCCTAAAAGTTAACACCACAAGATGAAACCTCCATTTAGGCCTCTGTGCTTTTGATAAAAGGAATTCACAGAAGTTACTATGATCATCATATGACATATAATAGAAGCACAGGTGCGCTGCCTCAATCTGATTTCTGCACTGGGAGATACTTTCCTCTATATGTTTATGGTGTTAAACAGAGGGCTATGATGATTCTCTGGTACTATTGTGACTCTTGTGCTCACTCACTTTAATTAAGCTGCTACATTTCATGCCCCAAGGTCCTAATATATGTTATCCTGATCCTTGCAGTGTCAGGAAACCGAGTATTATTCCAGGATTGCATAATATGCACTGTATTATTGATTCATGTGCCTCTTGTCTACCTGCTGCATTTCTTGCACTGATGTTAGAATGTATGTCATTTTAATTCTTGGTTCGTCAGGATAATGAGTACTGACTCAGGATTGGCATAGTATGCACAGTTTTTATGATTTTGCGGTTTTGGTCTGTGTTGTGTGAATAATAACTGGTATATTTGTATACAATCCAGGGTGGAGTATCTTTTGTGGTATATATATTGTGTTACAGGTGTGAGCGTGTTGAGCAAATGCTTTACACATTGCCTCTTGGGATCCGCCTCACTGCTCTGTGTAAAGCTAGCAATATGGTGAGTACAGGTTATCTTTGGTGTGTAACATACTGCCCTTTCTGAAGTGGGGGGTTCTGGCTGACAGCTCCTACCTAGCAAAAGCAAACATAACTCCGCTTTCTGCAAGTCGGAGTTGTCAAACAGGTTCAGCTTGCAGAAATCAGAGTTTTCATCTATTTCGCCGCATGCAAATATGCTTGCAGGAAAACAGATTAAAACATTGCCCTGACAGACAGGGAGCTGCCTTTCAGCAGCCTCCTGTCTGTCAGAGCAATGCCAGCTCTCGCAGGAGGTGGGGAGCCAGCTGGGGCCACAGGGCCTTGAGGCTCCACAGTGGTCCCATTGCACACTGGGTGCCCTAGGGCACACAGGTGGCATGGATTGGCCCATGGGGATGGGTTCCCTGGGACTGAATTCCATGTGCCCCCTTCCATAGTAAAACTAAGAAGCACTTACTTTTGTAAAGTGCAAATCATCCAATTGTGTTTTTTCTGCTTTTCCTCTGAAAAGTTATCTGTAATGCGTGATCAAGGTGTTTGCAACCTTGCTTTTCTCAAACTCAATATCTCATGTAGTATCTGTGATGAGGGGGTTCTGTCTAGTCATCTGCTGCTAAGACCAGAGATCATGTTCTAAACTTTAAAAAAATAGAAGTATGTAAACTTGCATAGAAAGTCCGTCCATTTAGCCACACCACATATACATTAGCGGTATGCAGCATCTTCTCATCCTTTTCTCAGGATGATGGACAGCTTACAAAATGGCTCCTTCAGTGTATTTCCCAACAATTTTGGCAACAGGATCTTGATACCTAGGAACACGATTGCATCTCCACCAAACAAAGAAGCACTTACTTCTGTAAAGTACAAATTATCCAAGTGTGTTTTCTCTGCAGTTCCACCGTATAAAGTTATCTGCTGAAGATGCTCGAGGAACAATCCCTCTGGCAAAGTTACAGACACATGAAACTACTGGAGATATTTTCCTCAGCATCCTATACACTGCTGTAGTGTAGGAGAGGCACTATACATTTACCCAACTAGGTAACACTTACTAATTAGCCAGTAGAAAATCCCCCAGTTGGCGAGAGGTGTTGCACAAAACGGTGACCTCATCTTGGATAAATACGCAAGGCAGGATTCATTCTGGCATGATACTCCTTTCATAGAAAGTAAACCTCAACAGGTTATAGATACCGAATAAACGCTGTTTCCTGCCCTTGCCTGCTCGCCACTGCTGGGCACTCCATCTCCCACACTTCCACACACCAGGAGGTGCTGAAGCAGCACATAGTTTCCATGCCAGGAGGCGCATAAAATCGGCACCAGGTTCTCGTAGGGCGGGAGCCGCCAACGCTGTTTCCTGCCCTTGCCTGCTTGCTGCTGCTGGGGACTCCATCTCCCACACTTCCAAGTGCCAGGAGGCGCTGAAGCAACATTTAGTTTCCACTCCAGGAGGTGCATACAATCGGCACCAGGCTCCCGCAGCGCGGTACACGCGGGGGCGTGCCTGGGCCTCGCCCGGGCCACGCCCAGGCAAGGGGCAGGCCCGAATGTGCCCGTCTGAGCCCAGAAGAGGGTGGGATGGGCTGGGCCACCCCCCTAAGGCTGGCATCTCAGATTCCTGGAGCTAAGTTAAGAGTTCTTCCTTACTTATTGTTACTTTGTAGAGCTCTATTGCACTGAAGCACCTAGAAGCTCCTTTTCACCAATTCTGCTCACCACATACTCTATCTCCCCTTCTAATTCAATCGGCCGAGGCTGGCCCCAGTGAGTGGGCTGATTGCGGCTAAAAGTCTGGAAGATTATCCTTACACCCCACTCACAAACATGGGAAAGCGCACCTGTGTGAGGAAAAAACAACCGCAACCCCCACAAATTTCAACACCTAGCCATCAAACTTCAATTGACAGGATACTCCAGAGGGCATTAGGAGCTGTGTCTATGGAAATTAAACTGACTGAAAGGCACCTATCTCTGAGCACAGATCTAGCCCTACCCCTCCCTAGCCAGATTGCCTCATCCTCTCCATCAGTTCTGGTCCCGTACTCTCCTTCACCTCATCTAAGGTCACGTGCAATGGATCACGAGCCACCCAGCTATCAGCAGCATCCAGAATCTGTCCATCTTGGCCCAGCACGAAAAAACAAACGCAAAACTACAGTGAGCACATGGTCTAAACGCAATAAGAACTCCACAGACGATCTGGCTATTGATGACTTGGGAGAGGTTGAGATGGGGTCTTCCACAAATGGAGTCATGGAGCAGCCATCCTGGATTCACAAACTGGTGATGGATTTGCAGGACCAAATGAGGGTTATTGTAAAGGATGAACTTAATAATTTGATGGAGCGGGTAGACAGGCTTACATCCTTGGTTGAAAGCTGGGTTGGTAAGACTGAGGCAATTTTAAGGGGGAATGAGTCTGTAATTCATTTGAAAACTCAGCCAACCTCTACAATCACTTGGTCAGAACCCACAGTGACAAGTAATTTGACCCTCACTTCAACCCATGAACACACTAGCCAGGAGGGAGTAAGTAAACGTCCGAGTATCCTATCGAGGCCATGGATAGATGACACTACTGTCAGCCAGGGGCAATCTCAAGGGCCAAAGGCAGGGAGAAATCGTAGGTCCTACGTTGCAAGGTCACCGGCCAGTGAACATCTTTCACAGAGGTTCAACTATAGAGGTGGCGCGAAGTCTGCCCACTGACAAGAAAGCACTGAAACTAGTTCAACCCTGCCACGCATCAACCTCCCCGGCCTCAACACCATACGTAATCATTCTAACTGGTGTTCCAGAGCTGAATGAGGGCTCTAGGGAATCTCACTCGGCACTTAAAAACAAATTTATATTTTGGTTAGCGAAACATCGATGATTTTCCTACAAAAACGCAGATGAAATACTGATGGGTGGGCTGGAGGCCAAAAAATGTTCCAGGGGATTGTGTTGTGATCAATTTTAAGACTCCAATGGTTGTACAAGCACTTCTAGATGGAATCCTCCCAAGTGTGGATGGGGGCATAGGGTCCCTTCCACTGGGCTATGTTTACCCCCAGGCCTCATCCCATTTAATAGAACGCAGGATGGCTACGAGAAGGGGGCATGAAATCAGACCAAGCTACCCTCAAATCCGGGAAAGAATCGACCCAGCCCATTACTCTATCATCTTCCTCTTTCTAATGGATTCGACCCTCTCGAATCTGTGGATTGACTCACACGCACGAGGAACCAGCATGGGAGCTCCTACTTACAAGGGGAGCCTGTGGGGGGCTTAACTCAACAGGGGTCATCCACACAGGGGCATGGGACTCCCAAGCAGAACGGGGAAGAGTTTATGGTAGAGGTGGAGGGAGAGAGTGGAGTAGATAACAGAGGTTGGAAGGTTGTCTCCAACATCCAAATTCTCCCAGATCAGCCCTGGGAGATCACACAGGCATCCAACCATCAACAGTTGGTGACCACAAACCCACCAGACAACACAGCTGCCCAGTCTGACGTCAGTGATGGCACACAGACGGCAAGGTTGGAGGCGTTAAAACTACTGCCCCAAGGTCATGCAGCGAAGCATTGAGCTCAGCTCCCTAACCCAGAACCTTCCACGGGCCTTCCCAGGTTGAAGCTCCTTTCCTGGAACATAGCAGGTCACACCGCCAAACTGGATAACCCAGAATGTGGGTCATTCATAGGACAACATGAGATCTGAATAGAACCAAGTCCTGTGCACATGTCTTCAAAATTTAGGTTTCAGTGTAAAAACCATTCTTCAAAGTACTTTACGTTCAGAAATTATGAAGGTCGACATCAGGAATATATTAAAGAAGTTTCTTTTATATTAAGTCATGTGGGTCAATACAGAAAGAAAGCCATCCGACACGTGTTTCGTCACTCAGGAATTATCCCGTGACTCTTCAGGGCTGTAGGAGTGAATCATAAGGCTGCGCGAAAATCGCTTAACCAATGATATTTCCGACCCGGTCGATAACGGGCTAAAAATTAAATAAAGTTGAACGTGGAAATGCAACGAGGGTTGTCAGGGAAGGACAGATCCGTCGCGCTCCCCAAGTGCTCCGTATTGATTGAAATGTAGGTACCATGTTGTCGCTGTAAAGTCTGCTCTAGGAATGGAAAGAGGCAGGAGAGTCATATTTACAGCCCCCAGTGCCCATCTCACCCAGTCCTGTTCTTTCCTGATTGGTTTATATTGTACCATACAAAAAATGAAGAGTTGGGAAGTTGACAGATATGTGCATGGATACCTATCTTCCATAGGCCACTACTTCACTAGACAAGCTGCCGAAGAATTTGTATGCCTCTACTTGAGGAAATCATGGACTTGATTATAGCCAGCTCAATACCTTTATCCACCGTCACTGTGATTAGTGTTCTGTTTGCTGATTAACAAGGCATTATAGTCCCCACACTGTACATAGTGGTGTACAGAACATAAGCCACATTGTCACGGAGTACCCTGTGTGGCAAAATTATAAAAGCTTGACTAGATTGTGAAGTGCTTTTTAGGGACGTTATGTATACAACACAAGGACAACCCTGATTGCCCACAAGAACCAGAGTAAGTGTAATTAGTCAAAGAAATGTCCTGTGGGACTTCTTCACCAATACTTCTACTTGCTTTGAAAGCGTGCAAACTCAATTAGTACTTTGTATCATAACCAATGATATTGAAAAGGGTACAGGCTGGGCCGGACTGGCAACAGAAACCGGCCCTGGCAAACTGCTCAGCTGGCCCCTCCTGGGGTGAGGGGGAGTGCAGCCGAGCAGTGTGCAAGGGCCGGTTTCGGCAGATTTTGTTACAGGGGGGCGATATTGCCGACCCCCAGTAACAAACACTGCCCCCAGGGGCCCAAAACTGGCCCCCTCCCTAGCGGCCTACCGGGGAAACGCCCGGTGCCCGCTATGGCCAGTCCGGCCCTATGTACAGGACACAATATCATGTATGATTGTTTTCACATCTTTAGTATTACTTAGGATACTAATTAGAAATAGAGTTTTCACACTTTCAAAGCAAAAGTAGAAGTGTCAGTGAATGCGTCCCATAGGACATTTGTTTGGCTTATTACTATAGGGAAATTAGGCAGTATTCCCCAGCATGTGTGCCTTACTTTCAATGGTAGATATGCACACTCAGTACGAGGAATGAGCTCTCAGGGGAAGGCATACTCTGATACCCGCAACTTGCATCCACAAACTGGAAGGAGTTCTATTTAGCACAGTAAGTGCTGTCATGGCGCATGAAAGGCATGTTTTCTTGAGTGTCAAGTAGCTAGGGATGGAAGGCATTAGTAGTGGTTCACTTGGCAATTATACAGGCTAAGTCAGGACTCTGGTGAGGACAGAGACATGCACAGGTAAGAAAAGCTTACTGTAGGCATGCTTTCCCAGTAATATTGCATAGGTAGAAGGCAGATGGTAAAGGTAGGTCAGATACACGTCATGACGTTTTTTCATCTATGGATTCAAAACCAATGGTGCGGCTCTCGTCCAATAGTACTTATTATGGAACATATTGTTAAATGCTTGACTAAATGCTTGACCTGCTTGCCATGTTCATCCTTCATTAGACCTTAGTAGATGCTCAGTTTGCTATATGATAAGTGCATTATAGTCACAGCACTGCACTGCACATAACAGTGGATGGGACATATGCTAGGTTCTCACAGACTACCCCATGTTTCAAAAGCTACAGTTCTTCAGTTTAATAAGTTCACCTTAGGAAACTTTGGAAAATTCCCCAGCACATTTGTCTTAGTTATAAAGGTAGATATGCTTGCTCAGTTCGAGGAATAGGCCTTGGACACCCCCCAACTTGCATCCACAAGCTGGAAGGAGTTGGATTTAGCACAGTTAGGGGTCCATTAGGATGTCGGGTGGTGGCACCACCGCGGCGCTGGCGGTGCGGAAAAACGCCTTTTTCCGCCCGCGAGCAGCGGTCCTCACATCCGCCTTATTAGTATGGCCATCAAAGTGTGACCGCCACCGCGGCGGTGGGAGCCAATGGTGACTCTCCGCCGTGCGGAACGACGCCCGCACCGCTCCACAAATTAGGATGACTCAAACAAGCAGATGCACCGCAGCGGAGACACCGCCCAACCAGAGACGGCGGAAGTTCGACAGCGGAGCGCGAAACCAGGGTCCTGGTCACGACAGCCATGGACCCAGCTCTACACGTCTTTCCGGTGCAGTACCTGCTACATAACCATGAACTCATGGACCGGCGCGGATACCCCTGCAGGTACGCAACAACACGAACACAACACAACACATGTGCAGACACAAGGTTCAAATCCACATCAGACACCCTAGGGGGGGCAGGGACACATCCACAAAGGCACCCACACGTCACCCACCTGCCACAAAGTCACCCCTCTGCATCCTGGACACACAGCTACCGCCATGCAACAATGTCTCGGTCACGTCACCGCAGCGGCGAACACAAGGACACACATACATACCACAGACTGACACACACACACATACACAACCCACATGCCAACAGCAATGGACCACAACAAATAGGGAAACCAAAGTGGGCTGCACACAAATGGAAGGCCATGGAGACACACAACAAGCATGTGTACATCACATCAACACAAGGAACTGAGAACAACACCCTCACACCATCAAATCACACATGGCTGGCACAGTCAGTGAACTCAAACCACAGACAGCTCAGTGCAACAACACAGGAAGACAGCAAGGCAAACTTCGTATAGGCACAAGGATGAAAGGAAGGCCCTAAAGTCAAACTGTGAACAGCCACACATCCATACAACAACTTCACAGGAGTACACCAGCAGCACTACACACAGGGCCCATCTACACACCACAAGACTGACAAACACCAGTAGGAATCTACACACATACCCATACCACATACTGAAGGCTGGTAATACTTGCCAGTCAATACACACACAAACAACCACACACTCTGGGGTCAGCCACAAACATCACACACACACACACACACACACACACACACAGGGATGCCACCACAAATGTCGAAACAAATACAACAGTCAAACACATAACCCAACAGAAGCACACACAGAGCCACAACTACAACAGACATGCCCTGTGTAGCTAAGCGGGGAAAGGCAATGGGAGCACAGCCATAACAGGAGCGCACAACCTCTTCACTCAGGAACAATGCACAGACAACATACCATAACACAAACAAGAAGTGCACCATCACAGAACAACACAGCCACAGAAAACAAACAACAGATACACAGGCAGAACAATCACATAGCAAACACAGCAGGACATCAGGGAATGCACACCAGGCAATCACAAGGCAACATACACACACAACACTGCATGCACAACAAGCTGTGTGTGCACACCAAGCATACCAGCCACACATGGACATCAGTGACAGAACAGCAACCCACACAACACCATACAGCACAGCACAAAGACAACAGCACACCCAGGAAGTGAAGCAATAACACAGCCAACACTCATACATCCAACACAACACCCAACAGATGCACAAGTCTAGGAAACAAAGGTGGAAACAACTTGACCTGAGGACTGGGCAGCACACACAGTTGAACTGCATAGGAGCAACCATGACTGACAAACAGAACCAGAACATCACACATGACCCATTGGGGAAATGCCCTGAGTGACACATTGACCCTGGCCAACGAACTGCACCACAAAGCACAGTGTCACAAATGAAGTCATGGGAAGGCACACACACATATAAACCAAGGGGACAGCTGACACCAAAGTGAAGTGTACTGCATGTCAGTAGGGGACATGGCATAAGTGTACCATACACAAAGAGAGGGAGTGCAGACCCACAATGGGTAGGCAGCTGAAGCACAGATAGGGGATGGAATGACGACACACATAACATGCCACACTGGAGGCAAGAAGGCACCATGTGACAGCAATGCATGAGAAAACACAAGCAGTGTGGAGCAGCAGGTCTGCACAGTCTCCACAAACAGCAACAAGACACATGGATGTGCAACAAAACACAACACTGACGTGCCAGTAACACTCTCTGCATACTCACAAGTGACAAAAACAACAAGTAGGAGTCAGACAGAACTGCAAGGACACACCAACACACTGCACAGTGCACAACATACAACTCACACATGGGCATACAACCACATCCACAGGGATGAACAATCAAAACAACAGGCACACAACTCCTGGGTGACACATGTGTGTAGTTGACAGTGCAGAGGCATGTACACATCAACACTCCCCACAAACTCACCCCCTTCACACTGCACACGACCTGGTCATCCAAGAGCACAAATGGAAAGTGAGCCATGGGACTAGAATGACTGGCCATCACAAGATGACCACACACATACACCACTGGGCACACATAAAGGACAAACACACATACATGATGACCCTGGCCAGCCTGCCTGCAATACTGTGTGCAGAAACCCACTCTGTGCTGGCAGTGCCCCCCAACCTGACGTGTGTACAATATAGCCAACATGAACTAAATAAGTAAATGACTACTGCTATCCATTGTAAATTGACACCATTGCCCACACAAGTATCTGGGTCAAGAAGAACTGAAGACCCTGTCACCCCTGAAAAAAAGAGAGTAGGTGAGCCCAAAAATTGACTATGTTGAAGTGGCACACAGACCATGTGGCACAGTAAACCATTTACACAGCAAAATAATTTTATTCAGTAAGGACACTGACAAAATAGACAACAGGAGCAACTGTCTTTATTCACATATTGCACAGAAAGGTACCATGAGAAGAGAAGAGCAAGGCACAAGATGCAGAGCATGTCCTTGAGAAGCTGCACAGGCAGGGGGCACACAGCAGTGAATGACAAGGTCAGTGGGCAGCACAAAGTGCAGAGTGAGTCCATGAGAAGCTGAACAGGCAGGGGGCACACAGCAGTGAACGACAAGGCCAGTGGGCAGCACAAAGTGCAGAGTGAGTCCATGAGAAGCTGCACAGGCAAGGGCAAAACAGCAAGGCCAGTGGCCAGTACAGAGTGCAGAGTATGTCCATGAGAAGCTGCACAGGGAATAGTTTAACACAGCAAAGAGCAACAAGGCCAGTGGCCAGTTCAGGGTGCAGAGTAGGTCCATGAGAAGCTGCAGAGGGGATAGTTCAACACAGCAAAGATCAACAAGGCCAGTGGCCAGTTCAGGGTGCAGAGTATGTCCATGAGAAGCTGCACAGGGAATGTGTGCGACTGTACCTTTCCATGATCAGCAACACAGTCAGGGGGCAACAATGTGCAGTACAGGCCCACCTGTGTGAGAGACAGGTGTGTGAGGGTGACTCCCACTAAGACTTGGCTGTCAGGTGGACTGAGAGCTGGCTGTGTCTCGGGGATTGTCGGGGCACTTGACCAGGGAGAGAGTGGAACAGCTGAGGTAGAGCTATCAGTGGCTTGGCATACCGGAGGGCTGCTTGGACCAGGTGGTGTAGTGGCACGTGGAGGTGAAGTCATGCAGATGGGAGACACGGTGTGGCTGGGAGATTGTGGAGGGGTGCCCTTCCACTTCTTGGGGATGCTAAATGGCTTGTCTGACTGGCTTTGCCTCTGCCCCCCCTTCCCCTGTTTACTTACTAGGTGTTACCCCTACAGTGCCCTCCAGCCCCTGCTTCACTGGGCTTGGAAAGGGAGTCAAGGTGGTTGGTGATTCTGCCTTGGAGCTCTTCCTAGGTGTACCCTTGGCATGCACTACCTCCTCGGTGGGCACAGACACTGTATGCTTCTCTTTGCGCAATGCTTTAGGGGCAGGAGAGTCCTTGGATGGGGATGCCACTGAGGCATGTGTGCCTGAGGTCTGCTGCTTTGCTTTTTGTCCACTGGTGTCGCCTGACGGGCTTTTCTCCCTGCGCTCTGGGGTGGCTTTGGTCTTCTGTGGGGATGGTGTCCGCGCCCAGGACCGCTTGGGTTGCTGCTGCTGTGTGCTTCGCGTGCTGTATCATGACTTTGATGTATGTGGACCGTGGTCACTATCGTCAGACGTGGACACTGGCAGGGGGGTGGACAAGGGACCGGAGCTGGACTGTGAGTATGTGCCTGATGCAGGGCAGACGTCACTGTTGATGACAAAGCCTGGACTGTCCGGTGCAGCCCACCCACGTCTGAATGTATGCCCTCCATGAAAGCAACCACCTGGGCCAATTTCTTGTCGTGGTCAATGGAGGCATTGAGGAGAGCTGTCTGGCCTACACACAGCTGGTTCAAAAGGTCCACAAACTCAGCACTGATGCCAGCAGGGGGGACAGGGGCAGGGGCAGCGGTGCCAGGGGTGAAGGACACTCTTCCCCTCTTACTGAGGTGGACACGGGCAGCACCAGAGGAAGTGGCTGGGCACTGGCCGCTGTGTGGTGGAAGTAGATGCAGAGTCCCCATTCCCTGTGCCCTCCAACATGGATACATCCCTGCTGGCATCAGATGATGTGGTGCTTTGCGTCTCAGGCTGGGATTCCTCCAGCAGACTCCTGTCCCCCTCTGAGGCACTGCTGACATCTGTGTCACTGGGCTCCTGGGCAGCTGTTGTGCTAGTTTCACCCCCACTGGTGTCTGTCTCGTGTCCCTCCGTGACCACAGGGGATGCTGCATGAGAGAGAGAGAGATGTAGGGTCAGGTCAGTGACAGTAACAGAACAAACATATGCAAGCAATGCATCACAAAAGAAGACCAAATCGACATGTTGCACACCACCCTGTGCAATTACATCGTGCCAACTCACTATATTGACTCAAGCAGTGCGTGGAAACTGGAAACTCAGGCATGAGTGAGCCATGTGACGACCACACAGCACAACACCCCGCTTGTGGCTCTGTTCAAACAGACTTACAACTAGCTCTGAGCACACCTAGAGACATGATGGGGGCACAGTACATGTTGCCAATGACAGATCTGGATGGAACAGGAGGGGACAACACAGACCCAGACTACAACATGACAGTCCACAATGGACATTAGCTCATGCCACCCACCATGTCGTATCTTGAGGACAATAGAATGATGCACATTGCTGTCAGATGTGTAGGCCTCCCCAATATGGGTGCATGCAATAGACGCATTAATGTACACACATTCAGATCGGGCACACTGCCATTCCCTCCCATGGGATTCCCAAGACTACCCCAATGCAGAACAAACCTGAAGAGCAAAACTCAGAATGTAATATGAAGGCACAGCATCCAAATCACCTTTGTAAGTACAGAAAGGGCAAATGCATGCCACAGGCACCCAGGCCAGCAGCCACTTACATGCCACAGCATCACACTTCCAAAATCACAGAGGCCAGCACTGGCACAGGCTCTGTACACATGCAGCCACTCCCAGCCAAAGTCAGACTCTCCAAAAGCTCACCCCTGGCTTGCTGCTGATGTTCCTTCAAACGTGCATCCAGCTCAGGCTGTATTTGCCATGTTTAGGACTCCGTCCATCATCTCCTTGTGTTTGCTTTGTTCACCGCCAAGATGTGCCCCATTAGTGGTGTCATGCTGCGCCGTGCCAAACGCCCAGTGTGAGGAAGCAGCCCCAAGGTCATCTCCGCCACATTCTTTGCCAGCCGGCTGATGTCGTCCCATCTCTTGTGGCAGTGGGTGCGCCGTCGGTTTGTGACCACCAGAGCTCGCACCTTCGCTGCAATGTCCTTCCACACGGCCTTACGCTGGTGTACCTTGAGCTGCAGGCATGGGAGACAAGAGGGGGAAATGATCAGTGACACAGTGTCATGTACCGACATCTATCAGTATAGCAGCAAGATACAAAATCATCACATATCCAACGATATGTCAATCAGAGACTATATTACAGCTCACATGGGACACCTGCATGGGAGCAGCTGATGTTAAAGCATGCAGGTGTGAGGGGGAACCCAGTCTCTGCACATTTTACGCACATGCAGGATGCCAGCACTGAAACATGTAGCCTGCCCACATCTCCAATCCATTGTTGGCTTGAGCAACACATACATCACATGACAACCTGTGTTTGGGAGTGGACTGTGTCCAAGACTGTGCAGCCATCAATGTTCCTGTCCTGTGAATAGATGAATGTGTCATGATGGTCACATTGAGGGACATGATCTCACAAATACAAAATGCCATTCACAAGGGCAGTTGTATGCAAAATACAGTGCTGAGATGGCCCATAGCTGTAGTGCAATGTGAAAAGACTGATGTCATACTCTGTAAGTTAAGTGAGGTGTCCTTGCCTTTGTAGGCGGGGACTGTGCAGACCAGCTGGGCTCACACTGAGAAGGACTACAGGGGCACACACAGCCATCCAGCCAAGCAATCACTGTCCTGACTACAGCAGGAAAAACCTTCTGTGTCACTGTATGGCTGACAACACAACACAGGTCACTCATACATACATGTGCAGGGAGGGAAAGCTGTGGCATTGGGTACACACACCCTCCCACTGGAGACAGCATGTCAGGCAGTGCATGAAACTACCCCACACTCGCAGGCACATACTGCAGCAGTTCAACTACATGTGTGGCCCCCCTGCCCTACTCCCCAACTGTCGAAGATTTACCACGACATTTGGGGCACTATATAGCCTTGGGTACTGTGTGAGCACCTCGTCCACCAGGACCTCCAGCTCCTCGCTCGTGAAGGGACTGGCACGGATCTTCTCTGTCCTTGCCATCACTGTGGACATGAGACAACAGCAGCGGAATTGGGTGGTGAAGGGTCTCAGGCAGCAGTCCCTAGAGGCAGCAGCAGGTGAGGGGTCTCAGGCAGCAGTCCCTGGAGGCAGCAGCAGGTGAGGGGTCTCTGGCAGCAGTCCCTGGAAGCAGTAGCAGGTGAGGGGTCTCTGGCAGCAGTCCCTGGAGGCAGCAGCAGGTGAAGGGTCTAGGCAGCAGACTCTGGGAGCAGTGGAAATGTGAGGCTCACTACCACACATATAGCCCTTTGGGGTCATTTCAAAGGTGCCAAGTTGCAGCAATTGGTGGTCCAGGTATGCCTCTTTCAAATGCATCCAATGACCTCCTCCGCGGTGGCAGAGCACGCCTACCGCGATCTTCAAAATAACATCATGCCACCGCAATCATGGCTCCCATTGGCTGTAAGGGCATGCTCCATGACGGTGATACAACGCTGGGGCCCGGGGTGCGCTACAGCGATGGTGCATCTTTCAAATGCAGCCAATGTTCGCCTCTGCGGTGGCAGGGCACGCCTACCGCGATCTTCAAAATTGCATCATGCCACCGCTATCGAGCTTCGCATTGGCTCTAGGGCAAGCTCCATGGTGGTGACACACCGCAGGGGCCCGGTGTGCACTACCGCGATTTTAGCAGCGGAGCATGCCACCCGCCATTTGGGCATGTCTCCATGCCTATCACTACCGCACTCGTGTGAATGGGGGTGCTGGTGACACGCCGCCGGGGCCAGGCGGTAGCTACCACGACATGGATGGCGATGCATTGCAACTGCCATTTACCCATGTCTACATGCCTAAGACTACTGTACCTGTGTAAATGGGGAGTGCTGGTGGCACACCGCTGGGGACAGTTGGTAGCTACTGCGATTTGGGTGCCATACATTCACATGAGACACCGCGATTTGGGCGGTGGAGCATGCCAACTGCCATTTGGGCATGTCTCCATGCCTATCACTGCTGTACCTGTGTAAATGGGGAGTACTCGTGACACACCGCTGGGGACAGGCGGTAGCTACCGCAATTTGAGGGCCATACATTCACATAAGACACCGCGATTTGGGCGGCAGAGCATGCCAACCGCCATTTGGGCATGCCTATCACTACCGCACTTGTGTAAATGGGGGTGCTGGTGACACACCGCCAGGGCCAGGCGGTAGCTACCGCGACATGGATGGCGATGCATTGCAACTGCCATTTACCCATGTCTACATGCATATCACTACCGCATTTGTGTGAAGGGTGGGTGCTGGTGACACACCACTGGGGACAGGCAGCAGCTACCGCGATTTGGGTGCCATACAATGGCAATGGCCATCTGGCAAACATCAACAGTGCACAGTGCCCACATGGTCAATGGCACATCATTGTGCACACGATGCCAATGTCCCATTTACTCCACTGGTGACCACGCATGCCACTTTTGTGTATGTGCAGTTGTGTATTGGCCTGTACTCCATCACATGTCACTAATGGATTTGATGTTCAGGTAGGCAGGACAGTGTTGTCCTTGGCTCCACAATGAGTACACATGTCAAAGTGTTGAAGTGCATTGACAATCACAGCAATGCTTGGCTCAATGTATAATGATCCTTTTTGCATGGCCTCTTCTGTCTGCTCATGCACACATTTGACATTTCTGCGCCGACTGTGGTCATTGTGTAGTGGAGGTGTGCCATGTTGATATGACACATGAAGGTGTGACAGGTACAGCAGCTATGTAGGAGACAGTGGGGTTGATTTATTACACATGTGCTGGATGCTATACTCCCAGGCGTACTCATGTGAAATTTGGCCATATCCCTATGTGCATTCCCATTGACCAAGGTACTATTTGAGCTACTTGTTTTGTGTAAGTTGACAGGTGTGCCCTTTGTGTAGCTGAAGGTGTTCCCACATGTAAGTTGGTCTGTAACTCAATTTTGATGTCAGTCATTGTTGTCGTTGTGCCATCCAGAACGTATTACATTGACATGTGTCCACTTTCATCTCAAATAGGAGGAGGCCAAATCTGATTCGTCACTTGACGGAGCTGGAGGACATGGAGGATGTTGCGATCATCCATAAATGCCGGCTGGATCGAGCCACCCTGAAAACCCTTTGTGATCTGTTGGAGGCCCACCTGCAGCCTCGCAGGGAAAATCCAACAGCATTCACCCCTACTTACAAGGTCATGGCGGCCCTGCATTTTTTTGCCACTGGATCGTTCCAGGAGACAGTGGTCAGCACTGGTGGGATGTCACAACCGATGTTCAGCGTGGTGCTGCGTGATGTACTGTCCGCCATGATGATATACAATAACAGGTACATCCATTTCCCCAGGGGTGCTGAATTGCCAGCTGTGAAGGGAGACTTCTATCCCCTTGGACACATCCCCAATGTCGAAGGTGCCATTGAGTGCACCCATGTCGGTCTTGTGCCACCACAGGCAAGTGAGCACATTTACAGGAATCGCAAGCATTACCACTCCATAAATGTGCAGGTGGTGTGCCTGGCAGATATGATCATCTCCCACGTGTGTGCCAAATTCCCAGGCTCGGCCCATGACTCCTACATCTTTCAGAACAGCATTGTGCCCCAGCTGATGGCTAATCTGCTTCCCGAGCGTGCATGGATTGTGGGTGAGTATGCCTAGTCATATTACGTGTTGGGTGTGTGAGCTGCTGCCACAGCTACATTGCAATGTCTATTTGTGTTTGTCATACCTAGGTGACTCTGCATATCCCAATCGTGCCTGGTTGCTGAGCCCACTGAGGAATACAACCAAAGAAGTATCGAAGCTGTTCCTTAAGTGAATGAGACGGACCATGTGGTGTGCATAAAGTTCGTATAGAAGCCACAAGGTTGGATATGGAAGCCCTCACACAGCCATCAGGATGTCATGGCACACGCACCCATCAGGATGTAATGCCTCATCATCGGGCTGCTCCACGTCGAGTCGGCTGGTGCAATACCCGACGGGCTCCTGATTAAGGAGCGCTCTTATGGAGATCTTTTATCCAAACGGCCGTTAGGTGAGGTGGGAGTGAGGGGCTCTACTCTGATGTAGATGAAGGGAAGGTGGTGGGAGATAAAATAGGGAAGGGAGTACTTTCTCAATTAATTTATTATGAAGCCTCCTTACCTAGTTAAAAAATATATATGAGGTAAAGTGTTAGTACCGTAGATCAATGTGCTAGGTTATAGACACTGCCTCATCTGGGGTCAACATGTTTCTCGCTCTAACTGAGGATTACTCTAGCGATTCGTCAGGACCTAGTATATTCTATCTACATTCAAACTGTGTATCCAAATTATAGTAAGCATTCGTTTTGGTAGCTGGTATTTTACCTGCAACTCGGTCTACCTGTGGAAAGGGAGGAGATGAAGACCAGGTTGGTTATAGAATGCACGAAAACAATTTGTTATGTGTTAAAAGGTGCGTCTCGTGAACTAGTTGGTGCAGCTGCAGTGAGGGTGCACACTATTCATAGTGATAATGAAACAAAAACACAAGCCACGTGATGTGATCAATCCACAAAGTGTCGGATAGTTAAAAGCTTGCTTTGGGACAGGAAACAAGCGTGCTGTGTGAACTTACCCTATCAATTCCATAGGATAGCACACTGCAGTTCCTGGTAGGTTATGCAAGGAGTTCCTTGCGTTCTGTAATGGTATATTAAGAGAACTAGTAGATTGTTTATAAATATAGGCATATACTCTTTTCAAGAAGTATTGATATTTTGTTATCTAAATATTATAGAACTAAAAAAGGCAAGAATTTTACTATCGGAGTTAAAACTCCCCAAGGTAAATTAAAGTGTGTGAATCCTTAATTGTTCCTTCAATCACTTTGCTTGAAAAACAGTACTCATTAAATTCAGTCACTGAAGTGAGGGAGAAATGTAAAATTGAATTACATTGGGAGAAAGACCTTCACAGTACCTGACCATTCATGATAAAGGACAGTATTTACATCTTGTTTTTTACTTCTAGTTCTGCAAGTGTGACTAAAACACATTATTTTCTATGTAATAGATTTTTATTGCTCTATGTTCTTTACATAAATTTAATTCCTCAAATTCCAGCCACTGTTGGTCTTCTTCTAATTTTACTGGTAGATAACTGACCTGTTCATTACTTAAAGGTTTTTGTTGTAGATGTGCAAAAAATGAATGATGCATTACAGACTGAAATACCTCTACTCTACACAATCTCGTATCAGGAAGTTTAGTAAAATATAGGTACTCAGTTATTGATATGTTTATATTGATATAATTATTGCGCTATTTATATTCATATAGTTATTGTGAGAGTGATTTAATAGATTACAGTTAAATAGAAGAATAACATATTGTCATATAGTGCTTAGTGTAATAGTGATTATTTCAGTCTAAGCGTGTCAGATTTAAAACTTTTTCACTACACCCCACTGTTAAAAGCAAATCAATAAAGTCTCCGTAAACAACATATTTTTTCAGCTTGTAGTCGGACACATTTTTTAAATTGTTTACTAGAGAGGAAGCCACAAAGACTCTGAATACGAGTATAGCAGTCGGCGGCTGACGTGCTAACTCCCCACCCCCGCCACGTCAGGATTCCAGTACGTTGCAGACCCAAGATCGCACCAGATGGTGGCTGCCAGCTCCCCTGCGACTCTCCATTGCGATGCCTCGATGCTGGCTGCGATCACAGCGGCCGGGAAGGACCGCAACCTGGGGTCAGACCGCGCCTTGTATAGGAACAAAATTTGAAGTCTCTGCAGACGGGACCTCTCAGCAACTTGTGAAGTCTGCGAGGAGAAGGAAGCTGTTCCAGGCTACTCGGTGGCTGTGGCTTGTTTGTGTTTTGCCATTCCAGAAGGATATCAGCAGTACCCAGACCCAAGAGGCAGGAAAGTTTCATCTTCATCAGGGACGGCCTCCAGGTTTCTCAACAGGGGGTAAGTGCCTGCACTCTGCTTAATTTTTGGTAAGGCTGTAGCGCTACCCTGTAGAGGGTCGCTGGGGAGAGCCAAAAGAGCTTTTTTTTTTCTTCTTCAAGGCACTACTGACAGACTTTATAAAGAGGATTTTTCAGAGGAGGTAAATTAGGGGGGGGCTGGATTCTGTAATAAACACTTGGAAGTCATCATAAGGTATATGGCTCTGCAACGACTAATTTTGAGATTACCGCCCCCAACGAACGGACTAAGAAGAGAGAGGGGCAAGCTACAGCCCAAGCAATTTGCACTGCATTGGCTCGGAAAAATAACACTCCTCCTTAGTGATCTAGGAGACTGAGAAGGTGCAAATATTAGTGAGGATCATCATCCAATGGAGGGGGGCATGGGCAGAGCGATAGCAGCACGGAATTTATAACAGCCATGCCCACTAAGATCTTAATGCAAGATTCAAGTGATTCTATCTCAAAACCAGAGACTGCTCCTTTAAAAGAAGTTATGAAATATTCCCTCTTCATGAAGCGAAACAAGGCTCGGGCCAAATGCAGCTCCCGTGACTGATCACCTCGAGAAGACTACATAGTCCCCACTGTCACCGCAACCCCAGTCACATCTTCCCATTCTTTCCTCTGGAGATAAGCTGATGGTGTTCCAACCCCTGACATCATCTAATGAGTCAGCTATAACTCAGAATAAATTAGATACTGAGCAGGAAGATTCAGAAGGAGAATGACGCAACAGGATCCACCTCTTCTAGACAGTGAGACATCTCAGGGCAGTCTCCCATTTGCGATGCAATCGAATGCCAAGACCATGTTAAATCTCATCCTGGAGGAAATACGGGATTTGAAAGTTTCATAGCCTATGGACATTGCTGCCCTGCTTGCACGTCTTATGAAAATTGAGGAGACGGTGGCCCAGATCCTGGAGAGGTTAAGAGAGGCAGAAGAAAAGATTCCTCAGTTAGAAGATCAAGTAGTGAGTCTACAGTAGAAGACAACCACTATTCAGAAACAGAAATCCTTGATCGAATTTAAGTTGGAAGAGTTAGAAAATCACTCAAGACGGGCTAACCTGCGCATTGTTGGGGTCCCGGAAGGTTTGGAGGGACTGTAAATGCAAAAGGCAAATACTTTCATCAAAAAATATGTCCTCCCGGAATACTCCGGTGATCTCACACTTACAAGTGCTCACCGAGTACCTGCGCATCTTCCTCCAACATTTTAAATATCCATGCACAATCCTGCTCAATTTCGGAGACTACAGGGTGAAGGAGCAAGTGCTATCCACAGCTATCAAAGAGAAACAGTTTAGCACTCCTGATATCCCTCTCTGTCGCATATTCTCTGATACATCTACTGCAGCAGCTAGGAGGAAGAAAGAATTCATAAAGATCTTCATCGTTTTAAGGCACAAGGAGCTTAAGCAATGATTTTGCAGAAGTCAAAACTGAAGGTGCTAGTAAAGGGACGGTTCCATTTATTCTGCAATGTCTCAGAGGCTCAGGAATTGTTACAGCAAATATCAGATAACCCATGAGTAAGGAATGAGTGATGAGAAAGTGGATAATGAGAATCTTTTTTTTTTCTTTGTGCAATCCAAGACTGAGAACTATGGTTATAATAGGTGATTCCCTTCCCCGGGACTGAATGTCGACTCTTCGGGTGGAGGCACACTGTCTTATTTTATAAGTATAACGGAATACTCAAGTAATTCCCAACTGGCAATGCCCGTAGCATAAGGATGTTTGTTTAGGTTCTCAATGGGGCTCTATCTCTTTTCTGGCATGGTAGAGAAGTAAGGGTAGGCTGATCGATCTGGGCACAAGACCAGGGTGCCTGATACTTGGGGTGTGAGTGGGATGGCGCACTACTCACCATGGTTTAGGGATGGGGAGGATGAGGGTAGTGAGAGGGGGAGAGTTGAGGGGGCATGTGTTTGGTGGTGGGATGGGATGGGAAGAATGATCAATATGGATCCAGGTGCACAGTCATTTAAATCATGCAGTAAAGCAGGCAGAATAGAATGTCAGCCTTGCCTGTGGGGGGGCCCACTCAGCAGCAAGGATCTCTCCTCTCTATCAGTTTACTGCAAGATAAAGGTGCTGCGAGAAAGGGGAAGTTGTCTTTTTTCCTTTTATGAAAGGATACTATTTTACTGAAGTTGCTTTTAATAAAACATTATTATGAGTTATTCCCTGAGGGTATTGTCCTTCAATGCAAGCAGGCTTAATAATGTTAAGAAACTGGATTTTAGCCGAGAACCCAGCTGCCAGTTTGATCCAAGAGACTCACATCCCGGCTGCTAAATTGTTGGGATTCTTAATGTTTAAAAACTGGGCAGGATTTAGAGGATTCTAACCGCGTCAGTGATACTGAGGCGCGTTGGTGCTGGGTTAGCTGCTTGGTCGGGGAAATCTTTTAAAATTTGCTTGATTTTCTGCTCTGGTGGAAGATAACATTATTCCACATGTGAATTTGTTTCAATCACTTAAGCAAAACCTGGGGGGTTGATTATTGGTGTAGATTTCAATGTGCTGCAGGACCCAAGAGTGGATTACTTGGTCAAAACAAAAAAACTGGCGAAACCAAATTCTCTGAGAATTGTTAGGAACTTTAAGGATATCCTTCCTTTAATTAACCCCTAGAGGCAGCATGCCCCACAGAAGCTGCATTTACTTGCTTCTCTGGGAGGTTTCGTACCTCATCCCTCATGGATATTTTTTTTTAATTTCTCAAAAACCCTTAAATATAAGATGCAAACCACTATTCCTAATGGGTTCTCCGATCATGTAATGCTCAGTCTTGAGCTCGAAGTGAGTAAATCGCCGCTGGGCCCTAAACGATGGTTGTTAAATAAACAATATCTGCAGGAGGAAGGGTGGGTACAAATCCTTAAAGAAGAGGTCGGAATTTTTTTTAAATCAATGCTAAGACCGCATCCAAGGGTATTGTGTGGGACGCCATGAAGGCATTCATTAGAGGGAGGATGATAGGCAAAGATGCAGAGAATAGCCTCAAAGCTTAAAAGCAAAAGCAGATTTTAGAACAAAAAGTACAACAAAAGCTGTAACAGGTTTTTGAGGAACTCATCTAGGGCTAATAAAAAAGTGTTTGACGTTGCTAGACAGACAATGAGTGAATCATACTATGATAAATGTGCAGCACTGAGTCGGATGCACTCTCAAAAAGTGTATGAAGTATGCAACTTTACTGGCAAATGTTTAGCCCTGAAATATACGATCACTGTAATAGTACACAGGGATTCAGAGAAAGTGGGAGAAATCATGTTAAACCATTATAGACAGATTTACTCACAAAATCAGTCACTTTACAGAGTCTCTTTATAAAGATTTTTAACAGATTGCGATATCCCAGCCTTAACTATATAAGAGGGAGCTGATTTGACTCGACCCGTCTCTAAATAGGAACTGTTGGAGATCATTACGAATCTCGCGAATGGGAAAGCCTGTAGCCCGGATGGATTCCCTGGATAATTTTTTTAACTTTTTTCAGACGCTTTAGTTAACCCTCTTTTATCTTTAGCTAATAGAATGCTACAGGGAGACAATATACCACCTTTTTTCTTTAAAGGAAATGTTGTAAGTTTCCTGAAGAAAGACAAGGAGGCTGAGGATCCTAATTCGTACCGCCCTATCACACAATTAAATACAGATTATAAAACAGTGACAAAGCTGTTCGCAAATAGATTTAGTTCAATAGCTGTGGATTTGATTCACTTATACCAAAACAGCTTTTTAGTGGGTAGATAACTCGGGACAAATACTCGCTAGTTGGCAGAAGCTTTGGATTATTTAGTGGTGAATAATATACAGGGCCTGGTGTTTTTGCTAGATGCAGAAAAGGCTTTCAACCTCGTGGTCAGGGCAAATGTATTCAATATTCTGACCAGATTTTGTATTTCATCCCAGATCACGGGGTTTAAATATTATATGTATTGCTAAGCCGAAGCTGGTGTTATCATCAACTCAGTAGAAGTGAAGCAAATAAAGGTATTGCGTAGCACAAGGCAGGGGTGCCCACTGTCCCCTATTCTTTTCGCCTTCTTTATCAAGCCACTTGTCATGCTCCTGTACTCACGGAGCCGAAAACAAAGACGCGAAGGTCGATTCCTCCCGTCCCGTCACAACCAAGGCGGAAAAACTACAATTCCCAGAGGCGGGGCCGTTTCCGGGGCAGGACTCTGTGACGTCGGAAGCACATAAAAACACTTCCGGGGTCTCGGAACGGCGCTTGACAATCCGTTCCGGACCCTGGCTTCAAGCGGACGCTTTCTTTTCCCGCAAACCTGAGAGAGGAAGCGAAAACTTCGTATATCCTGAGAGGACTTCACAAGGGCGGAGAGTTCCTCCGGAAACCTCCGATTTCATCGTATATCCTGAGAGGACTTCACAAGGGCGGAGAGTTCCACCGGAGCCTCCGATTTCCAAGTCTCGTCCTGCCGAGGTCATCTGCCCTTTTCCCTCGAGGACTTCAAAAGAGCGGAGGGCTTCACCTGAGCCTCCGATTTTCTTCATTGCTGCGAGTCCTGCCTTCCCGGTGGAGACGTGAGTACTTAGAGGAATTCAATGTCTTCCTTAGAATTCCCCAGTCCTGGTGAGTTCCTCGAGTCCGAGGGAATCCCCATGTATATATATTTCAGACCTGACTATTGTTTATTGTTTACAAAGTTCAGCACATCGGCCTGCTTCCTAGACACTGTGGAAGTTGGGGCAAATTACATTGTCGGTCGCTGTGACTACAACAGAGACGACATTGCTTAGAGGAGTCACTCGAGACTGTGTTGAGAACAACAGGTTCGCTGCAGGGTTAAGCCTTTCAGGTACGTGTCTGACAAAAGGGAAGTAGGGAAGGGATGAGATTGAGTGCCCCCCTTTCTAATGTAAGTTTCTTATTGTTCTTACAGGCAGCTTGCAACTCCTCTTAGACCAGACCCCCTGACCCAAGACCCCGAAGACCCTTGTGTTGTTCCTTGTCCCCCGGGTGCGTTCCCTCAGAGCTGTAAAACCATTACACTTTGGGGTGAAGGTGTTCGGTGGCGAAGGAATCCTATTCTTCACGACATCGTCCCTGCTGGCTGCTACGCAGAGGTTAGTGGGCTGTATATATTCCTTTGTTGAGCTGCTGACAACCTGACAGATTGTCAAGCCCAAGAAAGACGCCCAGCCCGGACGATGGACACCAATGTGGTGATGTCCTCATTGTTGGAGAGCCTAACCGCTCTTCAACAAGAGGTACAAACTTCACGGTTAGAAAATCAAGAAGTACGTAAAGAAGTGAATTCCTTACGTAGGGAAGTCGCTGGATTATCCCGTAGGGGTCCAAGTTCCTACATCAAGGAGGCAACCCTACCACCTCCTTCTCAATCGACCCGATTCCCTTCAGTAGGTGATCCTCGAGGGGGGTGGTATCTTCACAGCCTCTCCTAGTCCCCCATCAACCTCCGAGCCTGCTCCCACAATCCATGTGATCCAAAAGCTCAGTATACCCTTAGCGCCACCCGAACGCTTCTATGGAGAACCAAAAAAGTTTGAAACGTTCCTCAATCAATGCCGGTTGCACTTCTTATGTAAACCGACAGTCTTTCAAGAGGACTCGGCCAAAACCGCCTTCATGATGTCCTACATGGGAGGTAATGCAGCGAGTTGGACCATACCCCTAATGGAACGAAACGACCCAGTCTTGCATCATTTTGGGGATTTTTGTGTGGAGCTGAGGAAACTATTTGATAGAAAGTCCCATATGATGTCCCTGGATCGCGAACTCCTTACACTGAGGCAGGGGTCACAAGACCTCTTAACGTACATTACCTCGTTTAATAGGTTAGTGGTTGAAACGGATTGGCCACCAGAGAAACGAACCACCCTTTTTTACCAGGGGTTAAGAGGAGAATTGAAGGACGTTTTGGCACAGGTGGTTCAATTGCCTTCCACGTGCGAAGAACTAATAGATCTAACAGTCCAATTGGATCACCGACTGCTGGAGAGAAAAGGGGATCGGAGTCGTGGGGAGATGCGTCCTTTTGTTCCGCGCCCTAGAAACACCTTAGAAGAACGCTCCAAAGGGACCGACGGACCTGAACCAATGCAAATAGGGGGGATCAGAGGTCCCTTAACGACCGAAGAGCGAGAAAAACGGAGAAAACTGAAACTCTGTTTATATTGCGGTAAAGGAGGACACTTCATACGTGAATGCCGAGCACGAGCTCAACTACCCGAACGGAGCAGCTCCCCAAAGACCGTGGCATCCATGGAGAGCCCAGAACCATCGGAAAACTAGCAAACCCGAGCCAGGCAGAGATCTCTGGGTCGGGTCCTTTACATTTACCGATCTCCTCCCTCATAGCAAACACTCTCCAACCTGCCGTAGCACATCTGTATGTAGGTGTTTCCTTGTAGATTATAGGGTCAAAACCAGTGAAAGTAGAAGCCTTAATTGACTCCAGGGCAACAGGAAACTATATGGACCAAACCTACGCAAAACACCTTGGAGTAACAAGTGAACGAAAGAAGATCCCTGACAACGTGAGAGCTGTGGATGGCTCCGAATTGACATCCGGACCCGTTGTAAGCCATACACATCGCCTTCTGATGAAACTCGGGAAGGAACATTATGAACGCATCTCTTTTGATCTAATTGATGCCCCCCAGTTTCGGCTCATACTAGGCATACCGTGGCTTACTCTGCACGACCCCAAGATTAGTTGGGCCGATCGCACGGTCTCTCTGAATTCCCAGTATTGCAAGGTACACTGCACAGAAGAGAATTCCGAACCAGAGACCAACACCGTGTCCCTCGCAGTATTGGTGGCCCTCGCATGTAGCCCATCACTCCCAGCGAAAACCATCCGGCTACCCGAGGCCTATCAGCAGTACCAGTCTCTCTTCAACAAACAGAAGGCCACGCAACTACCTCCGCACCGGACTCACGACTGCAGGATTGACTTAATTCCCGGCGCCGACATTCCGTGTAGTCGTGTTTACGCTTTGACAGAGCCTGAAACACTATACCTAAAGAAGTATTTAGAAGAAAACCTGGCTTCTGGATTCATCACACACTCTTCCTCACCAGCCTCGTCCCCTCTTTTCTTCATTCCGAAGAAAGATTGTGCCGAATTGCGGACGTGCATAGACTACCGCGCGTTGAATCGAGTCACAGTAAAAAACCGCTACCCTCTCCCTCTGATCCCGGTTCTCTTAGACCAACTGAAAGGAGCCCGAGTTTTTACTAAATTGGACTTGAGGGGTGCCTACCATCTCGTCAGAGTTAAGAGCGGAGACGAGTGGAAGACCGCCTTTAGAACCAAATTTGGACTGTTTGAGTACAGAGTGATGCCGTTTGGGCTCTGTAACGCCCCAGCGGCGTTTCAATATTTCATGGACGAGGTGTTGAGAGGCCTTCTGGAAGTCTGTTGTGTGGTGTACATAGATGATATCCTCATCTACTCTCCCTGTCTAACTGAACACATCAAGCATGTGACAGCCGTTTTGGAAAGACTTAAACAACATTCCCTATACGCCAAGCTGGAAAAATGTTTGTTCCATGTCCCTGAAGTAGCCTTCCTCGGCTATGTGATTAATGCAGAGGGTTTTCAGATGGATGACACTAAGGTGGAGGCGATCACCCGCTGGAAAACTCCTCAGCATGTCAAGGCAGTCCAAAGTTTCTTGGGATTCGCGAATTATTACCGGCGTTTTATCAAAGATTTCTCCAAGGTGATCCAGCCCATAACACAATTGCTCAGAAAACATGCCCCATTTGTGTGGGGAGAGGAGGCCGAAAATGCATTTCGAGAATTGAAATCCAGATTTACCCAGGCCCCCATCCTACGACATCCTGACTCTTCTCTCCCATTTGTGGTAGAAACAGACGCGTCCCAGTACGCCCTAGGAGGGGTATTATCCCAGCGACACCCCCAAACGGGACAGTTGCACCCGGTGGCCTACTTCTCAAAAAAGACTGACAGCCAATGAACTGAATTATTCTATTTCAGATAAGGAATTACTCGCCATCAAACGGGCTTGTGAAGAATGGCGCCATTATCTCTTGGGGGCACAACATACCATCGAGATATATACTGATCATCGGAATCTGTTGTTCCTTAAGACAGCGAGAGCTCTTACACCCCGCCAGCTTCGCTGGACCTTGTTTTTTGCTGATTATGATTTTGTCATCAAATATAGACCTGGCTCCCAAAATGGGAAAGCAGATGCGCTCTCTCGCTTTGAAGACCTTGAGACACAGGGGGACCTGGACACGCAGGAACCTCCCTTGATCCTAGCAGAAGGTACCGTAGCGGACTCCTCCCTCGCTGTACTAACCTCCCAGAACTTTCTCGAGGAAGTTAAGATGGCCCTGGCAGCTATGGATGAACGGGGTTGGATTCAGGAGGAACCTGAACTCAGAGTCATAAATGATAATTTATGGTACCACTCGCAAGTATTATACATACCCACGACCGGTTTACAGAGACAGGTCATGGCCTGGGCCCACGATACAGCATTGGGAGGACACTTGGGAACCTCAAAAACCATTGCCAGTATAGAACGCTCCTTCTGGTGGCCGACGGTAAAGAAAGATACCAAGGAATACATTAGTGGGTGTTCGATATGCGCTCAAGGAAAAGCGATACACCTGAAACCCGTGGGACTCCTACACCCTTTACCGATCCCTCCCAGGCCATGGCACACAGTTTCAATGGATTTTATAGTGGAAATGCCCCCCTGCAATGGATACACAGTAGTGCTGGTAGTGGTGGACCATTTAACTAAAATGGGGCATTTCATACCCTTGAAAGGGCTCCCTACCTCTTCAGAATTGGCCTTTGCTTTCCTCCAGCATGTCGTGCGTCTCCATGGCATACCCAACGTTCTAATCACAGACAGGGGATCCCAATTTACCTCTAGGTTTTGGAGAGAGTTATGCAAGGTCATGGACATCGACGCCAGGCTCTCTACCAGTTTCCATCCTCAATCGGATGGGAAAACAGAACGCCTCAATCAGACTGTGGAACAATACCTTCGTTGTTTTTCCCTTCAGAGCGCTACCAGCTGGACTACCCTGCTCTGGACGGCAGAGTTTGCGTACAACAACTCTGATCATTCGACATTGGGATGTTCTCCATTCTTCTGTTTGTACGGGTACCACCCAAACATGCTCTCTTTTGATTGGCCGATCCAAACACCAGTCCCTAGCATACAAGAACATCACACACATCTGCGCACTGTGTTACAAGAAGCGAAACAACACCTAAAGAAGGCACAGGAAGCGCAAAAGAAATTTGCAGATCGCAAAAGAACAAAAGAACCCGAATACCAGGCGGGGGACATGGTCTGGCTGGCTACAAAGAACTTACATTTAAAAGGGGCCAACAAATTCAAACCGAAATACATAGGTCCTTATAACATAGTTGAAGTAATCAACCCTGTAGCCATGAAACTATCCTTACCCCCGTCATGGAGAATACACCCAGTGTTTCACGTATCCCTGCTCCAACCATGCCCTACTCACATTCGATTACCAGAACGACCCCCCCCAATTGCAATCGACGGGCAAGAGGAATACGAGGTGAAAGAAATCCTAGATTCACGACTAAAAAGGGGTAGGATTCAGTACTTGGTGGACTGGAAGGGTTATGGAGTGGAGGATAGAACCTGGGAACCGGTACAGAACCTTAATTGCCCTGATCTCGTAGAGAAATTCCATGACACTCACCCTGGTAAACCAGGACGACCGCCGAGACGACGTTCCTTAAGAGGGGGTTCTGTCATGCTCCTGTACTCACGGAGCCGAAAACAAAGACGCAAAGGTCGATTCCTCCCGTCCCGTCACAACCAAGGCGGAAAAACTACAATTCCCAGAGGCGGGGCCGTTTCCGGGGCAGGACTCTGTGACGTCGGAAGCACATAAAAACACTTCCGGGGTCTCGGAACGGCGCTTGACAATCCGTTCCGGACCCTGGCTTCAAGCGGACGCTTTCTTTTCCCGCAAACCTGAGAGAGGAAGCGAAAACTTCGTATATCCTGAGAGGACTTCACAAGGGCGGAGAGTTCCTCCGGAAACCTCCGATTTCATCGTATATCCTGAGAGGACTTCACAAGGGCGGAGAGTTCCACCGGAGCCTCCGATTTCCAAGTCTCGTCCTGCCGAGGTCATCTGCCCTTTTCCCTCGAGGACTTCAAAAGAGCGGAGGGCTTCACCTGAGCCTCCGATTTTCTTCATTGCTGCGAGTCCTGCCTTCCCGGTGGAGACGTGAGTACTTAGAGGAATTCAGTGTCTTCCTTAGAATTCCCCAGTCCTGGTGAGTTCCTCGAGTCCGAGGGAATCCCCATGTATATATATTTCAGACCTGACTATTGTTTATTGTTTACAAAGTTCAGCACATCGGCCTGCTTCCTAGACACTGTGGAAGTTGGGGCAAATTACATTGTCGGTCGCTGTGACTACAACAGAGACGACATTGCTTAGAGGAGTCACTCGAGACTGTGTTGAGAACAACAGGTTCGCTGCAGGGTTAAGCCTTTCAGGTACGTGTCTGACAAAAGGGAAGTAGGGAAGGGATGAGATTGAGTGCCCCCCTTTCTAATGTAAGTTTCTTATTGTTCTTACAGGCAGCTTGCAACTCCTCTTAGACCAGACCCCCTGACCCAAGACCCCGAAGACCCTTGTGTTGTTCCTTGTCCCCCGGGTGCGTTCCCTCAGAGCTGTAAAACCATTACACTTTGGGGTGAAGGTGTTCGGTGGCGAAGGAATCCTATTCTTCACGACATCGTCCCTGCTGGCTGCTACGCAGAGGTTAGTGGGCTGTATATATTCCTTTGTTGAGCTGCTGACAACCTGACACCACTAGCTAGAGCAACCCGAGCAAATAAGAGTATCCAACATCCTACCCCACAAATGGATACCATAAAATCATATGCTGATGACATCATGCTAATTTTAGATAGTCGGAAAACCTTTTTTGAGATTTTCGCTCAATACGAGATAATGGGAGGGTATAGATTTTTAAGACGAAGACAGAAATAATACTTTGTGAGTTCACCCCAGAGGTTGTACTTACAGATTTTGCTGTTTGTGTTAACTCCCATCCAAAGCGATATTTAGGCATAAGGTTTTCTTCTAAAATTGAGGATTTGTATGACCTTAATTTCTCTCCTCTTCTTGTAAAGGTACAACACTTATTCTCTCAGTGGATCTCTCTCCCTTTGATTATTCTATGGAGAGTTTCCCTAATCAAAATGTCGGTCCTCCCTTTATTTAATTTCCTATTCTCGGCTATTCCGTGCATTTTAACTACCTCTTTTTTTAAAGTTGCTGAGTCCATTCTCTATTGGGAAAACAAATCACCTAGAATTGTACTTAGCAGTTTATATGAGTCACGGGAGAATGGAGGGTTGGCGCTCCCCAATCTTAGAGATTATTACTCTGCCTATTTTTCACATTTGCCTAGATTCAATGCAAAGGTACTTGGGGGCTTTTTGTAAATACATTTATGTAGTTGATTTTTAAAGATGTTAATATTTGAGACGTACTAAAGATAACTCAGCTACCTAAAAGAGTAAACTACAAGAGTCTGAAGGGGCTCTTCCGGAAGCGTGAGGATCTCTGCAGGAGATATTCTATTCTCCAGATCAATGTGGCGACATCCGTGGCTGTAGTTGATATTAGACCAGGGGGGAAGATTTAGCCTGACATTGTTCAAAAGTAGGGTAACGCAGGATATTGGTAAATCTCGGACTTCCTCAGGGGAGATAGATGGCAAAACTCAGGGGAAGTAAGACAGTGTATACAGGATGACTTTCTCCTCTCTGGCTCATGTCGAATACTTAATAAAGTTCTATCTGATTTGGATCTGGGCCAGATCCTTAGCAGTAGAGGGGTGGTGTCTGCTTTAAGTGGTGATGAGGTTTTTAAAAGGCCAGAGGTATGGAAAATAATACTTTTAGTGTGTAAATCCACTGAAACAGTGATTAAAAAATGGGATAAAAATTAAGGCCTTCAAATAACAGAAAAAATGTATGTGGAAAGAAGTCAATATATTAAACTTTAGAGTATTAAGAGGGGCAAATTGGTGACGGATGCTTTTCTTTTGTAAATGGCTTTTATATAGAACCCCAGCCTTATTAACATATATTAACCGAGCTCTCCCAGGTAATTATCCCCGGTGTAAAGGGCACTCCCCAGCAACCTGAACGCATGTGATCAGCCACTGCTCATCCGTACAGGGATTCTGGATTTAAATATTTCAGCATCTTGTAGGTGTGGGGAAGGTCAATTTGGCTCCAAATACTTGGCTTAGAGCCTTGAGGTATGACCCGGGACTGGCCCTGCCTAACAAGTGGGTGAAAATAGTATATATTGCAACAGCCATAGATAGATCCCCTCAATGAAGGACTGGCTACAAAAAAGCGAGTTAGAGCTAGTGAACAGCTATATGCAATACGAACCGGGGGAATCAGGAAATTTGAGAAACTCTGGGGACAATATTTTCAATCTAACGATATAGGAGTTGTCTAAAAGTGGAATGATTAAATAAGTTAAGCTTTTTACCCCTACCCTATTGCTGACACTATTTGAACTATTCCCCCTCCTCTTTTCTTCTTATCTGGTTTTAAGTCAACTGCATTTATAGTATTTATAATATTCTCTATTTTGATTATACTTTTTTATCAAAAGATGTGATACCCTGTGTATTTATATTATTTATATTGTATTTATATAATATGAAATTATATCTGTATTGAAGACTCTTTTTATAAAATATATTTTTATTTGCTTTTAAACATTGATATAAATAAACAATTACGTCATGAGTGCATGATGCCGAGCAGTCTACAAACGGTGACAATAGATGGGAGACAGAAAACAGTACTACATGCCCTCCAAGAGAGAGCACCCTCCAAGTTTGCAATGGTACAAATATACATTTGCTGAAGATCATATCAAAATCAATCATCATTTCCCACAACAGGTCAGGTATTACAGAGTATAAGGCTCTTTTCCCAATCATTCCATCTGTATTGAAGACTCTTATGTATAATTTATGATGAATGTTCACTGCAAGTTATATCTATGACATTGCATCAACTGGATCCTAATAAAAATAAATATTTTTACAAAACATTAAAGACTTTGAATACATGATTGAAGATAATATATTGCTATTTAGATGTTGATATTTACTCTACTACTCCCATTACATTTTAATGAATGTCACTGAACATATTTTCTTTACTCTTCTTATAAACTAATTTATTTTCATTATCATTTAGCGGATGTTTATGATACCAACACCATGTTTCATCATGGCTACTTTTTTCCTGGTTTTCCTTTTTCCCTTTTTTAACATAGGTACTTGGTTATGGATTCCCTAAAAGTTGTCATGATAAGAAATTAAGTGATCAGCTTACTTACAGGTTCTGGCTGTAATGACAAATTATTGTTACAATGTTAGTTGTTAATTTGCTTCTGCTTTAAATATTAGCTGCGTTTTTGTTGTTTTTGTGTATTCAATGAATCTTTTAAACTAAAATAATACTATATTCATGTACCGGAAAACAAATCTAGCCACATTTGCTATTATTATATCCGAAGTCCTGCCAATATTTGTTAACTCCTGCTTCATTTGGTGAAGCACTGGCATTAATAATGATATGAAAGCAGTCAAAGATCAGGAACCAACTTGACAATGCAGATCAGTATGCTCCCACCCCATTTAGTTTGCCTGGGTCATGCTCAACCTTCAGGTAAGCATTTTAATATGCAGGGATGCTGCTTAGTATGACAGGGTTCTCTTCAAATGTGCAGGGATGGTTCGAGGGCATATCGTTTGAGGATGGCTGTGGGTAGACAAAATGTCCCAATTCTTTGCGGTGTAGTGGTGCATGCCCCCCTAGTTGAAGGCAAAGGGAGCAGAGGCCAAGCGTTACACAGCAATAAAGCATTGTGCATGCATAATCCCTGCATATGGCTGCACACATTTGTGATGCGCCTTTAGTTGCTTCTCAGTCCCTCCAGCAGTGTTTCTGCTTCTCTGTAACTCTTACAAGGTCACACAAGGTCATCGTTTATATGGACCTTAACTGCAGCAAGAAGTGTCTACTATTTAAATGTTCAGTGCCTGTTGTGTTAAAACACCATTAGAGAGCAAAAACACAGTGTGAATTTTATACTTTATAATTTTACTAATCATATGTTAATCCATGTGTTAATATCTGGCCATATGTGTATAAAGAAGCCACTCTTTGTGTAGTCAGATGGATCTCTTATCGTTGGTCTAACTGTGAGTAGGCCTCAGTTTCTCAAAGCTTTTCACAGTTAAACTTAATGTTGATTTCAAAATGTGCTTTCACGTTTTCCTTTATGTTGCAGGTACAAGATAACCTTCATTAGTTAGAAGATTGTTAAGCTTTTAGAAATGTTAGAATAGAGGAGAGAAGATGGTGCTAGCAAGAGGAGCAGGCAGCTAGTAGGCAGGAGCCCGTGTGGCTTTTAAATACAGTTGCGCAGCGTCCTGCAGTAAGTAGGCCCCCCAGGGGGATGGCATCCTCCCCTGAGCGTAGAAGCAAGAGGGCGGCCGTATGGGACAGTCAAACGACTTTCTCTGTCCTTCTGACGTCAGAGCTGGAGCTTGGTCTGAATTGACTGGTGCACCAGTGATAGACTGCTTCCTGGATCCGTCTTCAGCATGTGGTCTACGGTAGTGATGGAGCAAGGACTCGTATAAAAGAGACTTGCTCGGATGCAATACTCTCAAAATAACTTATAATGTCGTAATAATTATCAGCCTCATGCATCAACCCAAAATCCAGTCGGTAAAATACCGATTCGCTAATAGCTCCCGGTATTAAGTTAAAAATACCCAATCCCAATGCATCAACCCAAAAGCAGAAATCGCTATTTAAGGAATCCTTAAATACCGATTCCTTAAATAGGGATTCCTTAAATACCGATTCCTTAAATAGGGATTCCTTAAATACCGATTCCTTAAATAGGGATTCCTTAAATACCGATTCCTTAAATAGGGATTGCATTTAAGGAATCCCAAAGTGAGATTCCTTAAATGCAATGCATCAAAGTAAAACAATTAGCGATTTCGCTAATAGGGGGAGCAAATTACCATGAAGATGAACTGCATGGTAATTTGCAAAAACTTTGAAAAATGCACTTTTGTGCATTTTTCAAAGTTTCATGTTGCGCACACACATGCCCTTAGAGCATGTGTGTGTGCAACATATGTGCACATATCATTTTCAGGGGTGCTATAGGGTGTCATTTTGACACCCTTGCACCCTTGAAATTGCATGAGCAATTAGCGAGAACCTACTGGTACTCGCTATTTGCTCATGCAATCTCCGATTCATTCCTATGGGCCTGGAGGCCCATAGGAATGATTGGGACGGCATTCCTTAATTGCTACTCGCTATTTGCTAGTAGCAATTAAGGAAAGTTAAGGAATCGCTATTTGAATAGCGATTCCTACATGCATAGCCTTTTGCTATTCCTTATTAGCGAATCCTTATTTTTCGCTAATAAGGAATCGCAAATGCTAATGTTTATGCATATGCCCCTGAGTTTGTAAGTACTAACATGCACTACAGTTCATATATTTAAGTTTAGGGGAAGCTTGCCTATGTGTCGTACTAACAAGTAACTCGAGTGTGATTTAAAATGGCTGCTAACGCGGGATTCTGTGCTGCGCATGCGTCAACTACATCTACATAGTAATGACGAGTCTTTGCTTGGAGGGAATTTCTTGCAGCTGCGCAATAGTAATCAAAATGGCCGCTTGAAACTCACATGTAAAGCACCTGCTTCATCTTGAACTAAAACATGCAAATTTACTAAAATGCTAATACAAAAGATTTTTATAAATGAATGGGATTAGAGTAGAGATAGGTGGTATACAGTGAAATCATTTTATTTTGAATTTAATATGTCTCTTTCTGACCTCTCTACTAGTTCGTATTTGGGCCTCCGAGGGTAACCGATGTCCATACACCACATGATCTCCACGCAAGCGCAATCGTAACCCGCCGGGAACCATGATGATACACTTGAATCTCAGCCAAGGCCACGTTCACAACATGTCCTGGGAAAGTAATGGACATCCTGAAGGATTAATAAGAAAAGTGTCAAATGTATTCTTTTTATTGATAAAGATGTGTAATGCGGGTGGGAAATAAAGCTTGGGAAAATAAATGAAGGGACGGTAACACTGAACAATAGACCAAAGAGAAATTATTAAAACTTAGCATAGTTTGATGATCACCCCCCCCTTACTTGTCCAATCTGAATTAGGAGTAACATTTAGGGGTGGTGTTTACCGTTAGAGGAGTATAATTGGGGTAGTTAGTTAGTTAGTTAGGAGAGTTCGTGTTGCTGAGATGCTGAGAGACCGGGAGGCTGTCCGAGAGCTGAGCAAATATTGAAGAAGAATCAAATAGCAGACTTAGAGCCTTAAACCTCATTAATTAGAAGAAGATTGCGGAAGAATCGAGGAGGGAAATAAGGAAAAGACTTAGAAGTAGATCGCGGAAGAATCGAGGAGGAAGATAGTGTCAGAGAGGGGTGCGACGCAGGCGTCGGATCTAGAAGAGATCATCTATCCTGTCCCTGAATCCTGTTCTGAACCTATGTCACCTGAGCTGTCCCAGGGGACCCATCCAGCTCCTTGGCCAAGGGGTTGGTTTCCACACCATCCTAGGTAACTATAACTCTATGTGGTATGTCATTGTACTCTCTCTTTATTTCTCCTCTCCAGGTACTGTCATCATAATAACATTTCTTGGATGAATTATTTGACATTATTTTGATAGAATAATTTCTTCCTCTAGAGATATCGGTGTACAAATTGTATTGGTTTTTGGCTCACATGAATTTACCTAGATAAACCTTTAAAACTCTCCCGAGTCTGTGGTTATTTAAAGATATTTTACTCCAAGTAATTTCGCCTACAATAGTTAAATAAAAGGTCCATTGACCAGAGGTAACAACATTTGGACAGAAAAGGTTTGGTAAGAAATGATAGGGTAAATTTATCTTACAGGTATTATCACAATAAATTGACCCCAGCGGTATTTTCCTAGCTTATGTGAATGTGTGTTTATGGGCCCAGGTGAGAATGTGGATTGTGAGTATTTCTAGCTGGTAACACGATGGATCAGTTTTTCTGGTAGCAGAGCTATGGTGTATTTTATTAACTAGTGAGGTGAAAATATTGAGATTTGAATTGTGATTATGTATTTACAAACCTGTTTGTATCTTGTTCTATGTTGTCTGGAAATTCCCGGGAATATTGAATAGCGGGTGGTAAATGGAAACCACACTGCAGTGAGGTTACTTGTCTGTTAAAAATAAGTGCTGAAAAGCTATGCAAGGCTGGCAGTGCTGATTTAGGGATTCATTTTGTATAAAAGGGAGAGAGACTGATAGCAAGAGTTCACTGGTGAAACTTTGGTCTTATATCACCTAGAAAGGGTAATACTGAAGGAGTAGGAGGTTCGTCGGCGCTTGAATGAAGAGAAACCGGAAGAGTTGTACTCGTAGTGTGTAAAGACAGAAAAATGGACAGAGAAAGACAGAAAAACAGCACAAACGCAGAGACAGACAGCAGCGGCCACCAGAAGAGCAAGGCTCTCCCACTGGACCACCAGGGATGAGGCACAGGCAGGGGCCTGCAGGTGGAGGAGGGCCTCGAACACTTACCTGCACAGGGGCAGTGGCAGCAGCACTACCGCGGCGCTGCTGGGGGACAGAGCAGGCTCTCTGCATGGAGGTCAGGATGTATCTTCTACATACGAGCATATAGTGACACAGTATTACAAATAAATGAAAGATACGTAGTCCAGTGATGTAGTTCAGGATCACAGCTTTATTCTTCAGATAGGATCCATATTAAGTTCATGCTAGGCCTTAACCAATTTCCAGCAATGCCCCACCAGGAGCAGCCTACCTGCTGCTCAGCCCTTCCACACCAACTGATCTCTGCTCCCACTCAAACACTCTCAACATTCCAATGACATCACATAGACTGAGCAGCAAGGCAAGGACAGCAACAGAGAGGATGCATCAATTACCTACTTAGATCATAACACATCCCCCCTCATCAAATTTGTAAAGACACGAACATGCAAGATCAATGTACTCACATGCAATAAGACTAATTAAATAAAATGTGCGTTGATAGAGATACACACATACAAAAATCAATGAGCTTCAAGAATAACACGAAGCTTCAGAACATAACACTGAAAGGGGTAAACTTGCAACCCCTGACAGGCAAATCAGAAAGCTATAAGATAAGAAATTTCCACACGTGCGCACCTGTGACGCACAGACCAACACCTCACACGAGGTAACCAATTCAAGGGTACAACCAGACCTGTAAATCTGAGAAGCCTCGAAATAAGGAGTCTTCTTACGTGCGCACCCTTAACGCACAGACCAACACCTCACACGAGGTAACCAACCAATTCAAGGGTAAAACCAGACAGGAAAGTCTGAGAAGCCTCAAAATAAGAAGTCTTCTTACATGCGCACCCTTAACACACAGACCAACACCTCACACGAGGTAACCACCAATACAAGGGTAAAACAAGACAGGAAAGTCTGAGAAGCCTCAAAATAAGGAGTCTTCTTACGTGCGCACCCTTAACACACAGACCAACGTAACAACCAAACAGAGGGTATCACCTAAACAGGTAAGTCAGAGAAGCTTCATAAAAAGAAGTCTTCTCATGTGCGCACCCGTAACGCACAGTCCAAACACCTCACATAAGGCAAAACTTACACTTACAAGACCAGGGACACTATACTCTCTCTCTCCCTCTTATTTATACAAACACCAAACAAGGACACCACACTCTTCCCCCTCTCATACTCAAATACATACAAATACTAAATCAGGCATATAGAGAAATGTGACTAAGGACAAACCCTCCTAATCACAAGCTTGCAGGACTGGGAACACTAGACACCTTGCCTACAACACCCATTTACGCATGCACTACAGTGCAGTATACACTTGCAGTACTTGGGAGATAAGAACAAACACCCCCCTCTTCTGCATAAACCAAAGAACTTAGAATACTACCTACGTAATCTTTCTACTGCACAAACCTACAAGTCTAACACCTTATACTGTTGATGACATACATAAGATAGCATTCACTCATCTCCTCGAATACTCTTAAGAGAACATAGTAAAGCTTCATAAGCATGGGAAACAATAAACGGAACTATAAATATAACATTAGATATAAAGCAAAAACATAGACTTCGCATTAGGAAAGTTTAACCAAACAGTCAACATGACCGGTGAGCGACTTCTCACCCGAGGCTCACAGGTGCCTTGTGACAGTAAAACTAAAGGAAATCTTCAATGTGGCTTCTGCGTTTCCTTTGGTAACCATGGAAAAGTCGTCGCTACTCAAACAAAAGGGAATCTTCCATGCGACTCCGCGTTTCTCTTGGTAACCGTGGAAAAAGTCGCCGCTACTCAAAACGAGCCCTGAACAAATCGATTCCAAAATGGTGGCACTTAGGCGACAGCACGTCGGGTGGCTCCCGGTACGTTGTTGCATGCAGGCTACGAAACAGAGATCCACAGCGCACAGTTCAGAACGTCGAAGAGGATCCATGGCAACATCACCGTTCTCTGAGAAGCAGGTAAACTGCGCGCGCTATTCACAACGCGAGTATGATTTTCAAACTTCTACACCACGGTTAACAGTCACATGAAATAAAAACACTTGAAATTGGGATCAAAATACTGTATAAATTCACCGCAAACCAACAGCTGAGCCGCTCTCCAAATCTTGCTCTGTGCCTCTCAACCAAGCTTACATCCTATCGTACAGCAGAGTTTATCAACACTACACCACGATAGGAACAGCTTCCAGAGATTTTGTCATCAATTGGTATCACTACTAGGCAGGAGAGTCAATCTTCCACAGCATATGTTAAAGAGTGTGTGGTACATCACAGCAGGCCAAAAAACAGGATCAAAATGTAGTAGTAGACAGGCAAACAGAAACTGGCACAATCATGTCGTGGGCGACCGTTGACAGGGTCACTGGTGGGGCATTAGGGGTGCCAAGTTTCTTCAAAACCAGATGATTCACTTACTTGAAATTCTTTTGATTTCTTCAATTTAAAAGTCCAATCAGCATTAAAGTAGCACACAGGTTCTTAAAAATCATCGCCAGTGTTACAAATAAATGAAAGATACGTAGTCCAGTGATGTAGTTCAGGATCACAGCTTTATTCTTCAGATAGGATCCATATTAAGTTCATGCTAGGCCTTAATCAATGTCCAGCAATGCCCCACCAGGAGCAGCCTACCTGCTGCTCAGCCCTTCCACACCAACTGATCTCTGCTCCCACTCAAACACTCTCAACATTCCGATGACATCACATAGACTGAGCAGCAAGGCAAGGACAGCAACAGAGAGGATGCATCAATTACCTACTTAGATCATAACACACAGCTTGAGGTAGTTATTGTAAATATGTAAATATGTTTAGCAAGATATTTATGTTGCTTTATGCATAGCTTTCAGGAAATTCCAGTTACCTGTCAAAACATAGAGAGTTGATCTAATGTAATATTGGTATAATGCGTCATTTCAAAATTGCAAGTTATGTTCAGTGTGCCATTGACAAGTTACTTAAGACATCTCTTTGTCAGTACTCGGCGCCTTTTGAAAACAGTTATGCCCTTCACTTTTAGTGAGGTCTTTAAGACTCCCTCTCTTGCCTCTTACTCGGTTGTATGATACAACAGTGCATGCCTTAATCTCCATGCCTAAACAACACGGTCTGAATCACTACTGCTTTTTTACCACCCATGCCTTTACCACACATGACTATACAACGTATTTCGTTGTAAAGGCATGATTGTTGAAGGGATATGCGTGGTAAAGATCACACCCCAGGCCCCCCACTCTGAGCCCTAAAACCAATACCCCAGCTCTGCAATCTACCCTGCCCCAGCCCTAAAAACTACCCTTACTCCCCACCCTGAGCCCTAAAACCTGGGCCCTGCCCAAAAAACTAACCCAACCCCAGCCCCCCCCCCGCCCTGAGCCCTAAAACCGTCCCGGCCCTAAAAACTACCATCACCCCCAAAACCCTGCCCCATCCCCACTTACTAAGCCACGTCCCGGTCCTTCCTCTCCCGATCCTTCCTGTTCCTCTACCCACCCATGTGCTCTGTATCTAGACCGCTGACTACCTTAACCACGCATATGTGTGGTTAAGGCATATATTTGTAGTTAAGGCATATGGCTGGTTCAAGCAATCATTGTTCCTCGTTTGTTGAAACAGCACACATGGCTCAGCCCGCGTTGTAAATGCCATTTCTCCTCTTACTCAGATGTAGATACAGTCTTGTCTGCATACCATGATTCTCTAACTACCACACTCGATCAAATAGCCCCTTTTAAAAATGTCATGTCTGTCTACCTCAGGAAAAGAGTTCCATGACACTGATTCCTTGCATCAGGAAAAGTCATTTTGCAAATGTCTTGAATGCAGATGGCGCATTACCAAGTACCCTGAGGACAAATTAGAATATTGGACCCGGCTAGTAACTTATCATAACATGATTAAGGCTGTTTGGAAAGCACATCTAGCTTAATCAATTGCCAGCACTGGCAATTTCACCAAAGAGGTATATAATGCTTTAAATAGCTTTATGAAACCTTCTGCATTTGCCTCCACAATTGCGGCATCTCAGGACCTTTGTGATGATCTAGCTGACTTTTTTAAAACTAAGATTGACAGCCAGTCTGGAGTGTCCGAAAAGTGAACCTGACTTAAACTATCCACATCCAATGCTACGGCTAGTTTGAACAATTTTGAATTCTGTTCTGTGGATCAGGCTCAGGAGATGCTTGCTAGATCTTGCTCTCCCCAGGCCTTATGACCTCCCAAGACTACAGCTAGCTTAGTAAACTGTTTGGCACCAGCAGTCAGGGAAATATTCAATCTCTCATTGGCCGTGGCCAAAGTGCCAAAGAAATGGAAGAGCACCAAAGTATCTCCTCATCTCAAAAACTCTCAGCTAACCCTTATGTCCTTTCTAACTATAGACCAATTTCGCTGTTACCTTTGCTCACAAAGGCTCTAGAAAGATATATGAATGCACAACTCCTATCTTTTCTTGAAGAGCATAAGATCCTATACCCCTCTCAATCAGGTTTCAGGAAGCTACACACTACAGAGACTGAATTGTTGGTCATCACTTGACAACATCAGGGGCTCTCTAGATACGGGAGCACCAGTCATGTTAATTTTACTAGCTCTATCAGCGGCCTTCGACACAGTCTTCCACTCTACCTTAATTCGCAGACTCCACGTGGTTGGTCTTCACTGTAGGGTGCTACTTTGGCTCAGTGGCTTCCATGATAACCGCACACAACAGGTTTGCCTTTGGTCCTTTCAAATCAAGACTGGTGGATGTCAACAAGGGAGCCCCCCAGGGCTTGTGCCTAAGCCTAACACTCTTCAATATCTACAGAGCACCACTAGCCAAAATCATGAGAGCATGTGGAGTGGAGATCGTGTCATACGCAGATGACACTCAACTTCTCATTTCGTTTGGCCCCGACCCTGACAAAGTGAAAGACAATTTCACGGACTGCATGAGGGAAATCACTAGCCGAATGAATACTGGCTGCCTCTAACTGAACAGCAAGAAGATGCAGATCATGCTATCTGGCAAAGCCAACGAATTATGGTCAGTAGACTCTAGGCCCCCTGAACTTGGTCCAGCCCCCACACCTAAGCAGGCAGTGAAAAATCTTAAAGTGAAAATAGACCAATCATTCTCTATGTCTGGTCAAGTTAATGAAATATATGTCTCCTGCTAAGTCACAATGAGCCTTCTAAAACACAGCTTTTCCTTAGCTCCCAGATTCCTCTTGAAAAACCCTTGTCCAGGCTCTTGTAACCAGCCGTCAGGACAATGATAACGCCTTACCAGTTGCGGAAATGACACCTTGCTGATCAAGCTGCAGGTAGTGCAGAACACAGTCGCCCAGATGAACTGCAATCTTCCTGCAAGGTCCTCCTCTGCCCCTATCTTAAGGAAGCTACTTTGGCTGCCTATTAGAAAGCGGGTTGTCTTTAAAATCTCTGTCTGACTCATAGGGCCCTTCACAGGGCCCACCCAGCCTATTTGTCCTCACGACTGAATTACTATCTGCCCTCCAGACAACTACGGCCCTCAAATCAAGCACTCCTGCTAACACCACATAATCCCACCTCTTGATTTGGGGGTAGATTCTTCTTGTATAAGGCTCTACTCAACTAGAGCATCATCTTTGCACCTGCCCTACTTCATGAACTTTAAAAAGATACTAAAAACTTGGCTGTTCTAGAGTGCCCTCTTCTGCCATGATTAGCACACCGCAGAGATACTGCTCTGGGAGTGAGTTGCGATCTATACCAAGACTGTAAAAATGTAAATTGTCTTATAGCGATCCACTACACCTGTAGACCTCCATGACCGCAAAAGTGACAAGGTAGAGAGCAGAGTCCTGTGTCCCTGTTTTCTCTTATGTCCTATTTCCATTTCCGCGCTTCTACCACTGGCACTCATGTCAGCGTGGTGATTGGTGGAGATGGTAATAGGCAGAAAAGAACATTGTTTCAAATGGATCTTGTGCAAAAGATTAGTGCAAACCTGTGACTTGTGTAATACTGTGCACAACAGTCCAAATTTGATAATCTGTAAAAACTAGGGAAAGCCAGAAATAATGTGTTCTGAGTGGTAGAGCGCAAATGGACGACGCCAGAGTAATATTTATGAAAATATTCCTTATAAAGTAATCGGATGTTATAAAAATTATGTATGCATGTTAATCCATGAATTCTCATTATAAATGTTGTCGAATTGTTTTGCGCATTTTGATCCCAACATTTAAATCTGCTATTCTGACAGTATTAAGAATATGAAACGTGTCTAGTTTTGAGTGTTTCAAAACTTGTTTTTCAAAAACAAAATTACTAGGTACTCTGAATTCCATTTCATAGATGGGGGCGGTGGAATTGTTTTTAAAAATAGGTAGTTATTCATTTGTAATTGTCTCACCATATAATGTGACAGGTTTCCCAAAGTTTCTGACAAACAAATCAATTCCAGGGGCTGGTTCCTATACAAAACGGTTGATGGAACAGCCAAAACGAATGTGCTCTGAGTGAGAAGTGGACAGCATGCGAAGGAAATCTGATAAATATTTATTGAAATACTCCTAATAAAATAATCGGATGTTATCCCATGTTTAATTCAGAAATTGTAATGCTGTTTTTTGTAATCGGGTATGTCATGATATGATTTCACAAGCTGTAATCTCAAAAGCAGAGCTAAAACCATGTCATTATAATTGTGCTTTAGTGGTACACGCCCCTAAAGAATAGAATAGAGTTGCTTGTGCATTTGTGTTGATTAGGTTATATTAGGTTTTGAGTAACCCATCCTCTAGACTAGATAGCTCAAGATATGACTGATTGATTGTATTATGAATAAATGTTTATTTCCATTATTTTAAGTTGTGCTTTACATTTGCTGACGGGTACTTTGTTTAGTGCTATGAGGTTCACTACACTGATAAAGGAAAGGTCTGGGCCAAAATGTACACCCTACCTAATTACATTTTTGCACGCATGACTGGGTGGTAAAAAAAACATAATTAGGCCAACAGGTCCCAGTGTAGAGGCAACATTCCAACCACACAAGATAACTTCCGGTCTCTGAAAAGCTGAAGGCAAGTGATCATTGCCCACTCCTTGTTGTCCTGTTGGCTGCACCAAGGTGTGAATGACACTTCAAGTGAGCACTGGATGAAGGAGGCTGCCTATAAACTCTCACTGTTTCTTTTCTTAATTCTTCGTGACATTTCTAAAAAATAACTAAGGCTGTCACATCAGCCCTCACTAGCTGGCCGCTAATAATAATAGAATAATCAGCATGTGTCATGTCTAGAGATGAACGTTTGTGGGAAACAACTCTAAACATGCACGAAAAAAGATAACTTTATTCCTCTATTGGTTCACATCATGTATGTAGCATCTTTCTGCAGCTTGGACTGGGTTTGAACCAACTGTGTGCTCCATGTCATAGGCAAACGAAAGTTATTGTATGCTTGCCACTGCAAGGAACACTGCCCTTGGCATTCCATGGTGGTATTGGAGGGCTTTGTCTCCTGTGGCTGCTTTCAATTCATATAGCTGTATAGCTGGAATATACGTTAAGGCGGGGGCCCTGTCCAGAAAGGCACTTCCGTTTTAGAGGTGTAAAGAGCAATGCAGAAAGGAGGGCAGAGTCAAAAGAAGCTGAAAACTTAAAGGTACAATATATCCAAAACTGATTTCGAAAGATATAGTACAATATAGATAATGGAGCCTACCAGTCGCTTTAAAAATAGGCCCTTTAGGCAATAGCATAATTAGTATGAAATATATTGCAATGCAACAAATATGAATGACTTTTTGACTGCAGCATTGTTTTCCACTTGACACAAAGTGCACATTCAGACAATCTTCAATAGTGCATCACAAAATGTGCTCGGTAGAGACTCTTCTCATTGTGCCACCATTGAGGAATTACCTGTTGAAGGGCAGGGTCTGGGTCACAAAGGTTAGTTTACTTATGTATATCTACGTAGATAGAAATATAGCCCCACACCTAAATATAAATATTCATTTTTTCCATTCAGCATTTTCGAGAGGTGATGTAGACTTAGGGTCACCAGGCTCAAATGAAGGAGTGGAGACTCAAACGACTTCACAAGAGTACAGTGACAATTAGTAACTTTGCACCTGTTCGAGGAGATCTCAGTCACCTGAGCGAAGATCTCCCCACTGGAAAATATAGGGACAATTATGAAAGTTTTTTATATAAAAACATAAATGATATTAATTTCATGTAGAAAATGTAAAATAAATTGCAACTAATAATATTAACTTAGGAGTTTTTAAAGAAAAAGATACCACACGCAACCTCCTGAAGTTAAATTTGTATTAATTTGTACATTAATTTCAATATCTGTATATATATTTAAATTAATTTACACATTAATAATTTAATGAGTTGTAGCTCATAGCTAACAAAGTTTGTGTGATGGAGAAATGAAACGAAATGAAATTAAATTAAATTAAATCAAAAATGGTATTTGTAGAGCGCACGGCTACTCCACGGAGTGTCCCGGCGCTACAAGACCAACTAGGACAGAGCAATCAGAGTACACAACAGCGCACTAGAGCCAGAACAGAGGACTTATGTCCGGAAAAGCCAGGTTTCGAGCTGTCTCCTGAAAGCCAGCAGGTCTTGAACCCCGCCTAAAATGAAGGGGTAGCCTATTCCATAGGCGGGCGGCCAGCACTTGAAATGAGCGCCCGCCTACCCGTGAGCGGGAAAATTTAGGAGTAAGTATCAGGGCTTGACCAGAAGACCTCAGGGCACGATGTGGCACATAGTGTTGAACCCGTCTCCTAAGTTAAACAGCGCCCGTGCCCAGGGCCGGACTGGCCGTAGTGGGCACCGAGCAATCCCCCGGTGTGCCGCACGGGTGGCGGGCGGTTTTGGGCCCCTGGGGCCGTTCTTGTTACAGGGCCGTTTACGGCCCTGTAACAAAATCGGCCGAAAACCAGCCCTGGCAAAGAGCTCGGTGGCACCCCCAACCCCCCGGGGAGGGGGGGGGGCAGCCGAGCACTTTGCCAGGGCCGGTTTTGGTTCCCAATCCGGCCCTGCCCGTGCCATGAAAGGCCTGAAACGCCAGAACCAATGCTTCAAACTGGATCCTCCTACGTATTGGGAGCCAGTGCAGGGTTTTTAGATGAGTAGACATGTGTGCTCTGGGTACCACCATGAGAATAGCTCTAGTCGCTGCATTCTGAGCCACCTGCAAGCGGTTGAGTAGGTACTCAGGCAGACCCAAGTACAATACATTGACATAGTCAAGCCTGGAGGTGACCGAGGCTTGAACTACTGTCTTCCTGTGTTCAACCGGCAGCAGAGGGAGAACATTTAGAATAATGTATTTGGTGCCACCTAGTGGTGGTACCAAGTTGGGCGCCTCCCAAAAAAACGAGCTAGGCCTGTTATTTCTTATGTAAGTATGTTGAAGTACTAGGAACGCGGGTCCCTGGTAGGCGTGGGACCTCAGGCACAGAGCCCCGGCTGCCACCCCCTTGGGACGGGCCTGACGCAATCCCCAGGGCATGGTGCAGGGGGCGCTCGCACAGTCTCTGCCTTTTCTCATTCCAGTAAAGTGACCTGAACTGCGCGCATCAGCATTTGTAAGTGGCTGTTCTTCCTACCTCACGTCAAAACAGGAATTTGCATCTGCATTCGAAAATTTTAATGGGCGACCTGCCGAGTTTTTGTTTTCTTTTCATCCGGGAACTGATTTGTTTAGCACATTTCACTGAACCGACACAGTCATATTGTAAAAGGTTTATTTATGCAGCTTATTTAAACATGCATGATTCCATTAACAGTTTCATTACCTCCTCGTGACATAATTGTTTCTTCTATGTGCTCACGAATCCTACTTAGCATGGACATGGATATGACTAAACTGGCGCTGTTCTATCATGATAATTAAACTTGCATAACGCAGCATCTCTAGCTGATGTGCCTGTCCGCCACCCCGACCCCGACTTCTTTATTCCACTTCAATGTAACTCAGTTGGCTTCGAAAGGTGAAAAGAGTTGCTGCGTTCCCAGTTGTACAGCGTTTACTTTACTCCTCACCCCATGTCCTCGGCTTCAGAGGGTGATCTGCCTTTCTACCAGATTGAACCGGACTGAAACTTTTCAGTTTCGCTCGGTCTGGCTCAGTTTGTCAACTCAAAGCAGCTTTGGCGCCCATTTAGGAAGCGGGGAGTGTTCTAACCTGATGTAGATTAAATGTGCGATAGCTCCCGGTGTGTGATTATTTACACACTGGCCACCGACATCAGGTACACAGGAAATAATAACAATAGCAATAATAATATTAATAATAATAATAACAACATTACTGCTAATAATATTAATAACAATAATAAGCATAACACTGATAATAATAATGATAATAATAACAATAGTAATAATAATATAGATGATGATGATAATAATAATAATAATAATAGTAATAATAATAGTAATAATAATAATAATAATGTTAACAACAATAATAATAATAATAATCCCAACAACAATATTAATTTATATAAATATTGCTTTTTTGTTTTTGCTCCTATAGTAGTCAAAATGATGATGATTATTATCATCATCATCATGGAAAGGGACTGGAGAGCAGCAGATTCTGGGCGAGGATAGACCTTCGAAGAGGGGGGTCTCTGACATTAGGCCAACGAGGATCAGAGAATCTGACACCAGAATAAGGCTATTTGACAAGGACGGATAAACACACCAGGGCATGAAGACAACGCCACAGGTAGGAGGCGGGCTCTGACATTGTGATAAAAAGCTGCAGCAATGTATAACAATTTCAATGAAAATGATTTTAAAATTTAAAAAAAGAAAAAGACACTGGGACAGGTAAACTGACACTTAGGGGCCTATTACGAAAGCCTCCGACATCGAACGCCTGTTGGAAAAGCGGGTTTGCAGACTCCGGTTGGGGGCCGAGGGGGCACCTATGATCCCGGCACCGTATGGCAGGCACCATGAGGTGCCTGCTACGCTGTGCAGGGATGAACACAATCTCCCACTTCTCTATGGGAACTTGTGCTACGGCTGGTTTACGGCCGCACCACAAGCTCCCATAGGGAAATGGAAGTATGCGACCCATTGGTGCTGTCGCATCGTAATTCTGCGGTCGGGAATATCAACCGAAGGTCCCGTTCCCGCGATGATGTTAGTCGGTGGCAACTCCAACAGGCATCATAATAGGCCCCTTAGTCAATGGCGAATCAGATACTAACAAATGGAAGCCTCTGACAGTGAGACTGAAAAACCCACTAGCAAAGTGAGGACACTGAACTTTAGAGAGGGAAGACACTGACTCTGAGACCAGGATGGATCCTCATTCTGAGAGAGGGAAACAACATCATCTCTACACACATATATTAATACTGGGGCCCCACAAACGGGCACAGAGCAATACAAATCGCTGGGAATCATATCTGGGCCAGGGGCTTTCACAGGTTGAAGGGAGTAAATAGCCCTAAGTCTGTCCTCCAAAGTGAACTGAAGTGGGCCATAGTCGATAGGCAATAATGCAATAAATCGAGGGTAAAATCGATGTCCTGGGTATTTTCCATGTACACTAATACTGGGCCATCCTCCGATCTACTTGGGCCATGCGTTTCTGTGAAATGATCCAACCGCTGCTGTGGTTGTACACAAAACTCCAATGTACTAATATTAGTTCAACTACGGTTGGCCAGAATATAGCAACAGGCTTTAGTATTTTTCTGCTTGAAGCTTTAACTAAAGCGTTCCAATTGGAATCAATGCAGTCCTGCTTGGAGGTGCTTTAAATTGTGAACACGGCACCCTAGTAGCCTGCTGATCTGCTGACTTAATTGCTTAAAAAAATGCTTTCGACATTCAACAGAAAACCAGGGAAGGGACTGATGAACCACTGGTTTCATAAAGGAAGAATCCTTTGCACATAGTTCTTGTAAGGTACTAAACAAAAGATTATGAAGAGCTAATATGGGAATCATTGTAGCCAGACAATTTACAAACGGGTCAAAAACTTTAGTGAACTCAGTAGACGTTTTCAATTTTAAATCTGGATTATTTTTTAGGTTACAACATTTCACAGTCTTCCTGTTATTCCCTTGAGACAGAACCACCTCCGACCGAATATATAAATTGGTTTATTAGCGAAGAATGTACTCCTCAATACAAGCTGTAAGCATTATCAGGCTTGGAAATGATTACAACGTCTAGCGCCTTATTCCATAAATCAATATCCAGTAGAATATAATCAAAGCGTCTCTGACAGGCACCTCTAGAAAATGTGATTGCCATCTGTCTGTCTACATTGCATCCCCCATTACAGGCATGCAAACCAAACAATAAAGTCAGGGACGACAGTTGCATGGCAGAGATGGTCCAGGGGCATATAGCCTCTATATCCAGCTTTAGAATGCCCCACTCTTCATCCTCCAACCCCACGATGGAAGAAATACTATCTAAAGACTTGAATGTGGTATTAAAGTTTCCTGCAATCAAAGTAGATTTGTCTATCTTACTTTCAAGATGGTGGTAACTAGTTTTAAAATAAGGGATTCTATATTTATATTTGTGGCACGATTATACACATTATATGGGAATACCCTTTTATCATTATGGTTTTTAGGCTAAAATCTCAGAATAAATAAACTGTCAATTTCCAACTTTTCAATTGTTAGAATTAGAAAGTTTCTAACTCAAATCAACAGCCCCCCGGAAGGACGATCAGCTCTAGGTGGAATTGCCTCTACACCAAAATTGGAAAACCCTGTTCCAAACATAGGTTCCAGGGCCTATGTTTCCTGCATGAATATTGTATTGAATTGATCAATGAAAGTCCCCCATTCAAGCAATAAAATTCTTCCATGTAAGCCTGCTACATTCCAAGATAATAATTGTATTGGGGGAGCTCCCTTTCCCAAGAAATGTGTGATCAGTAGAAAGAGGTGAACACTATGCTAAAGATGCTGACATGCAGTTGTCTTGATAATCAATAGCTAATGGGACAGATAGGGGGGAAGTATTGACAACACTAGAATATGAGTAATCGACTTTGTAGTCAGTTAGTCTCTGCCAGGGGTGAATGATCTAACCTCGATGTTACAGCTGGCTCCTGGAACAGATTTCTTGTTGCCAGACTCTTAGCTCTAGAAAAATTAGAGGTACTGGGTATCACAGGTTTGCTAGATGTGCATACATTCCAGGGATATGATTCTGCAAGGAATGTGGATCTTGGGCTTCTTTTAAATTGGATATTAGCACCAAAATGTGGAAATATACACGCATCCAGTGCCAAAAGGCCATCTGCTTTACTGAAATCTCTCAGTGTTAGCTTGATGATGTCAAAATCAGAATTACATGTGGACATGCGTTAGGCATTACAAATATCTGAATGAATTAGGTGTGGTGCCGCGGCCAGGGTGACTGCCTCCGGAATCTGGGGATCATGGTTCGATCCCCGGCGGCAGGTTAGCCCAGCACCATGTGACTCTGGACAATAGCTTGCTTAATCTTCCGGACGGCCCCCAGCGCCTAGAGACCCTTACGGGTAATTGTTCGCATTTTACAAATGTGGATTATTAATTAGGGAGAAGCAGTGACGCAGGAAGCTTATCCAATAAGACACCTTATTAATCAATCATTCTGTGTTTTCCCCATGCCCCTCCTTTAACTTTGGCATGTCGAACATAAAAACAACGGGTTCCGTTGGAACTTTCAAGTTGACTACAAGATGTTTAGGCTGGTCACTAAGTAGGGGGACTTGCTTGTTTGAGCTGGCCCTACCATTGTGCGGCCTATTCATTTCGGACGTCCTGATGCTATACTTTGAAGAGTTTAAGGGAACACTCCTGAGGTTGGAGTTCATTATAGTGGATTTGATACCTTCCTGCTGGTTAATAGGAGATAGGTTCATCCTATCATAGATGTCTGCTGGCCGCAAGCAATTACGCTTGGCATTGTCTCTTGATTTTGTAGAAGTGATTGAATCGGATGAGTTTCTGACACTGGTTCCCCATCTGCCCAATGGGCGACCAACATAGTTGTGCCAAGAAGACAGTTAGAAGGTTCCGTAAGATAATCAGAATGGCCGGTAGTCTGGGGAATAGAGGACCTCTCAGAAAAGCTTTAATTAGCTTCCCAAAAATATGACAACTTCAGACTTAGTTTAAGTACTGCTTATTTCACCTATTTGAGGTTGCTTCTCAAACTATTAACAACAGGTCTAACATTGTCACATTATTTTGTATCGGGCAAGGGCTCAGGGTGTGATGGTGGTTCCTGTCTTCATCTAATTTTAAAAGTGGTGAGTAGCGATTGGAGGAAGTTAATGGGGATGTGCTAGTAGGCTGTCTAGTTATAGGAGCTTCTAACTGCAACAAACCACTAATGGGAGACATCTAGGCACTATGTGTGACAATGGGATTTTAGGCCCTCCTCCCTTCACAAGTTTGTGAGAGATCAGGAATCTTTTTTCTGGAGCTTTAAAGAATCATTGGAAAATTGAGTGATTTTAGACTCTTTCTTAGAAGAAATTCATGCCGCAAGCTTTTTCCACCGCTATTAAGGATGTCCTCCACTTCCACAATAAGATTATCAATGTCCTGCAAGTTGCAATTTTCCGCCGCATGCCACCTGGCTGACTTCGGCTCATTCCCAGCTCTTGAAGGGAGGTTCACCGCCTTCCTTTTATCCATGTTTGGAGCCCTCTAAATTGATAACATGTAGTAGGTACTTCTTTGTCCACAGTTCTTAGTGTCTCGTTCATTTCATTTTAGGGGGAATAATATAACAGGTGGCAATGGAGGTACAGAAGGGTCAAATTTGGAGTTGCAGCAACTCTTTTTGACAAACACTGCAATGACAAGGGAGAAAGCTAAGAAAAAAGTCTTACCAGCAAAGACCAAGCTTAGAACCAAGTATGGTGGGCCAGCCCAGCCTTTCCCAGCCACAGACGGTTGAAGATTGGCCTAGTCTTGGCCTTGTCTTGGCCCGGGCACACACCCGGGCTCATCCGTATGCTTCACGCACCGTCAAGAGTAGTACTTTTAATCGCTATGTTGCAGCACGCCCCTCCTCCTGGTGGTGAATGCTAGGGTTGCTGGGGGGTACAGTCCCAACCCAGCAGTGGTGAAAGCCTTGCGAAAACAGTCTTGTGCCGCAGGTCAAGTGTAGCGCTTTAGAGCGTGATGTGGCAGCGGGCATCTCCTCCTGGCGGTGATGCAAGAGCTGCTCGGGAACGTGGTACCACCCCCCAGCAGCGAAAGCCTTGCATAAAGCGTCCCCAATCAGGATGAATTTTGTCCTTGAGAGTTGGTCATATCCATGTCTTCTTTTATATACTCCTCATGGAAACACACAACTCCTGTCTCCCAACAGAGGGTCTCAAAAACTCAAATGCTTCAGCCCAAAGCTGCCAGGAGTGAGAATAGTGAATATCACCCCTTTAGTGTCCAACACGTTCCCCCATTATGGTTAGATTGGAGTGGGAATAGTAAATTACACCATTTTAGTGCCCAATGCCTTCCCCAAATTGGTTTAGAATGGAGTGGTAATAGTAAATGTCACCCTTTAAGTGTCTAACACCTTTTAAAAAATGGTTTATGTTGGACTGTGATTATTCAATCTTAGTCTGAAATCCTTTATTTTAATTGTATTTGTATGTAGAAGAAACAGTGTGTTACTTTATTAGTATTGTTGATGTTTAGAAATATATTTAAAAAAAGTTATTTATAAGTTTGTAGGCAATAATAAAATTATTTACGTTTTTTGTAAAATAAAGATGTAACACATTTTTCCTATTTTATTTATGTTTCCAAAGTTAATTTATTGTATAATTTTACATTTTTAAACATACGTTTCATCTTAAAAATAATTATTTATATAAGGTTAAGTAAATGAAAAAAGTCTTGATTTTTGTGTTAAAAAAAGTAAATTATATTTTAACTACAATTGTATTTTGTATATTTTCCCATTTTATGATCAAACATTTTATGTTTTTTAACAGTTTTTTTAAACATTTCCTACATTGTTTTATGTACATGTTTTCAACATGTTTTTTCAGGATATATTAAAAAATTGTACATATTTTTAAATATAGTTTAATTAATACTTTACCATTTTCTAGCAATTTTTACAACATTGTAGGACATGTTTTACATGTTTAATTTTTTTTTTCATTTTCTCATGCATTTTTACATTATTTCCCATTCATTTCTATGGGGAGATAGTCTTTTTCTTTCAGTTACATTTAAACAGCCATTTCTTTTATTGCTACCTTCTATTTTGTGATCTGTTTGTGTTGGTTTTTTTTTGTCTATTTTCCCGGAACTAAGCCGTGGTAAGGTGCTGCTGTTCGTTGGAACAGGTAAGTCCTCTTTTAAGGGGTTTGAGGGTAGGGGATTTTAAGGAAAGGTCTACAAGTTAGTTATAGTGTTGTTTGTGGCTTTTTTGTATATTTAGATGTAGTAACAGTAGTGTTTTTCACAAGTTTTTAGCTTTGGGTTTTCGCACACTATTATAGCAATATATTTTTAGGTTAAATTAAATTGTGTTATGCAGCTTATGTTTTGATGTTTAAGTGTGATGTATATGTATTTTGGGAATATAATGTGTTTTGTGGGTGGGTTATTCAAATTTATTTTACTGGTTTTGTCTGCAAACGTGTCCTCTGGGCAATGGGAGTTTCCAATGTTCTTTTTGTAAAGGAAATCAGTTTTGGTTTATAAATATAATTACCCAATGCTTTTGACTTTAATTTCCTTTGTTAGGGTTTCCTGGAAAGTTTCTGTTTTTTTAAAACACTTTTTGTGTTTTTTTATTGTTCCTAAATACTTTGGATTGGTTCAAGGCATCTCTATTGAATTCATTTATTTTTGCAGTTTTTGGGGCTTTTTTGACAATATTTTTCTAATTTGAGAGGGATTACTATTTTTGACTAAGTGGATAAAGAGGAATATCTGCAGCTACAGAACAGAAAGTTTCATTTCTTATATTTCCATTTGGTGGGAAATACGATCATTTATTGTTTGTATAAATATAATGTGATTGTTATTTGGAACTGTGTGGTTTATGTGATTAACTTATGTGATGGATTGATTTTGCTTTTAGTTTAGGTTGATGATAGTTACTTTTGTATTTAAATAATTTATATAATCTTTTATTATCTCAGTCTTCATTAGTTTTGGAATTTTATTTACATATTTGACTGATTTAATAAAATATTCTATTTATTGTTTATTAGAAAATGATTTGTGTTATTTGTTCAGTTTTTGTGATTATTTTTTAAGACTTTTGTAGGTTAATGTTTATTTTATAATATTCTTTTTGGTTATTTTTTCAAAGTAATCTACTTCTTTGTTATTCATGATAAGTTTGACTGTCAACTGTAGCATGTTGTACATTCTTTTGGTTTGTTTGCTAAGTTTAGGGGCAATTTGGCTAACAGATTGTTCCATTTGCTGTTTTTGGTAGCTTTGCTCTTTTTATAATGCTTCTATAAATTATAAAGTGTTGGGGTTTGCCTAGGGTGGATTTGAAGGCATTGTGCCATTCTTCATCTGTGTTGTTTATTTTGGGTTCTTGTGTCAAGTTTCAGTCATAGACATTCCACCATGGTATTTGGAATTTGGGTTGGCGTCTGTGTTCTGAGCGGGGCAGTCTGCCAACCCAAGTGTCTTTGAAATAATCCATTAGGGGCATAAGTTTGTTTTTATTTGGTTGGTATAAAGGGCTTTCTCTTACTAAATTGTAGTGGTTAATAACCTCTGGACATGGGCTAGTGCTATAATTTTTGAAATTCCAAATGCAAACTAGCTGTTTGATTAATATTCTATGCTTTGTGCAGATTGTTGACGGTGTCTCCATATGCTTTGATTGAAATGATAGCAACAGTCTTGTATGGCTGTGTGGGGGTAACATTTTTAAAATAGTTTGGGTCATGGCTTGCTCATAGTCTATGATTATTTTTGGGGGGTAGTAGTTATTTGTTTTATGTCTAATGTGGTTTAGGAGGTCGAAGTAAGGGCTGCTATGTTTATTGTGATGTAGGCATATATGCAAGGGATATTTATACTTTGATATTTATGATGTATGGTGTATATCTGAGTGAATGGCTTGGGACACATTATGAAGATCCCATTCATCATCCATGTTTGACATTGGCTAAGTTTTAGTAAGTTATTTGCTGTAGAGAATTTTAGGATGTGTTTCTTATTATTTAGATAGTCATGTAAATTGAAAGGTCCTTAATTATGTGTCATAGTTAAATGTTCAGGTATTTGTATGTCTTGGTATCTTCCAGGCTATGGAAAAGACAAGGGGACCCAAATAAGGTTGGTCAGGGACCTTGGTTAAGTTAACTGTTTCTAAAGACAATGGTCCCTAGACACTGATCAGAACCAAGTTAATCAATATAGACTCAGTCAGTACTATATCCCTCTGTCCAGCCGGACAGGAATTTAATATGCAATCAAAGTAGATTTTAATTAATACAGAGAAATCAACATAAGTGGAACACAAGCCTGCATCCAACTCAGCAAGAAAGGACGTACAACATAAAGTAAAGGGTTCAGGCAAAAAAGAGTTTGTGTAGAACGCATTTCAAATGGAACAAACAGAATATAAATGAGACACCATTACATATTAGACTTAACAGTTTGGAAAATGTATATGGTGTACAAAGTGTCGATGGCGTTTCGATCCCTTAAATGAATGCTGGGATCATCTTAAGGACATTTTAGTTAACATGCCTGTGTACAATAGCCTATATAAAGGCAACATTTTCCAGTGGGTAATCACCCTGAATGGGGAGCGTGGCTGCAATAGTTTAAGGAGAGTTCGTTTTTCACTTTGGCAATGACAGTGAATCTATTGTGATTGGGATGAGGTGCTGTGATGCACAATGGCAGAGGAGGTAAGACGCTGTGGCTATGGTAATATGTGGGAAATCCAGCGTATCATAGCGGGAAGACGGGAATCTCAGGAATCAGTTACAATGGAACTCGCGGCAATTGGTGAGTAAGGGAAGCCAAAATCACATGTACCGGTGAGAGGATTAATGCGAGCAACGTTTGGGGCTTCGATTCGGAATGCGGGCTGGGACGGGTAGGGTGTTCGATCCGGGCACAGCGTCTGCTTGGGGCCTGGTACCCGCCCCCCAGAGCAGCGTCAGTGGGACTGAGACTTCGAAAGGCCCTAAGATCTGCTCAAAAACCGGAGGATGGCAACGATCCGGGGTGGGCCTTGGCTGCCAGTGAACAATCTGCTTACAGCTGCAAGGTAAGCGAGCAATCAGTCCCTGATCGAGGGTGCCGGACGGCTGAGGCCACACAGGGTCACTGGTGAGGCTGCATCACCAAATTCCACACGTACCCCCTGCTGAACTGCCTCTGACCAATGCCGTAATAACAATAATGAAGCCTGGGCCCGGACTTTAGCCAAGGGGGATCGATGAAGCAGATGAAGCAGTGGCAATAGAGGCCCCAGAACATCCCGGCAAACACCACTTTGTGGCACCTAACAGACTTTCCCTGGGCCCCACCAGATAATTAAAAACGCCAACATCCAGAAGGGGCACAAACTGCGGCCGCCCCTGAGCCCCCCGCTCTCCCCCTAATTCCCTAATTCCCTAGTGAAGCTGACGGGTAGTAGCGAGCAAGAATCTGGAACCACCATCATGGGAAAATGGAACACTGTCTAGGAGCCTGACATCCGTCCCGGACCGAGGCCTGTGACGGATAAAGTATCCCTATCTTAGGAGGGGTCCTCCACGAATCTCAACACTCAAGCGTTCTAGTTTGGTATTTCAGATTATTTATTGGGGACGACAGATGCTTCTGTTCTTGAAGTATAGGGTGGGGGGTCGGTTAGGGACGGGAGGTGAGGGGGGACCATTGTCCCGAATTGTTGTTATTGAATGTTGTCCACAACACCAGCATCTCTTTTCAGCACCAAAACAGTTACATGCATTACTCCCAACACAAGGAAAGACTTGCAACCTTGCAGCCCGCGCGCACGCACTGCCATGCTCTCCACACCTAGTTGGGATCTCGCTGAATCCTGACCACACTTTGACCCACTGTGACAGGCACAGGTAATGGCGGAGACCCACTCCGTGGGCTATCATGGAACACTAACGAGTTATTAGATAGAGTTAAATGGACGGCAGTCCTGCGATACGCCCAACGCCAGGGTGCTGATGTACTACTGCTCCAAGAAACCCACCTCATAGGCAACAATTGCCCCTTTCTGGCGCGATACGGCTATGACAGAATTTGGCATTCCAGGTTCACTCGACGGCGGGGCAATCCTACTGCGGCACAATCTCCCCTTCGTGCTCACAAAGGCCACTAGCAACCCTCAGGGATGCTTCATGGCTGTAAGAGGGTCCATATGGGGTAACCTCCTGAATCTAGTCTCCATATACTCTCCTCCACCGCTGCTCTCCTCTACCCTAAACTCCACCACAGATCTCATTGCATCCCTACCTCCTGGTCTGACAATTATCAGAGGCGACTTCAACGCAGTCATGCACCCAGAACTCAATACCACAAACACCCCATCCTCCACGAGAATCTCCCAAGCTAAACTTTAACAAACTGGGCAAACACTGTAGGTATCAGTGACACTTGGTGAGTCTGGCACCCCATGACAAACAATTTACACACACCTCTGCGGCACACCACACAAATGCGCAAATTGACTACATTTTCATGCCTGCCCTTGACTGTCAGAAAATCAGAGAAGCCACCATCCTTCCTAGAGGCATATTGGACCACTCACCCGTACTCCTGAGAGTGGGTGACTCTCCCGACATACTCTGCCCGATATGGAGGATGAGTGCTTGGTTTCTCCAAGATCAAGACTTTAGAAATCCATAGAGATGGAACTTGAGCAATACTTCCTCACTAACCTGAACTTTGTCCCCTCCCCGAGTACTCTATGGGAAGCGAGCAAGGCCACTATACGCAGCTTTGCCAAGGGCCAGATTAAGATCAATCCCCTAGCCCAAACCTCCCAAATCACTCTATTGGAGGCCCAGGCGACTCTCCTCGAGCACCAAGCATCGGAGCGCCGACAACAACCCACAGAGCAGACAGCTTGCACTTCTAAGAGAAGAGATCAAGCAGATATCCATGGAGGCCGCCAAGCTACTGTGGAGATCCTCTGTAGCCAGGGTATATGGATGGGGAGACAAAAATAAGAAAATCCTGCACCGACTGGCCCCATACCCCATGACCATACTGCTTACACCCCTCCCAATTTTATAAGTACCTGCAACTACGCCATGCCCTCAACAATCATATTCCAACTGGCACTTCACTACCAGAGTACAGCCCCCCGAGGCACAAACCATGACAGGTGACCTGGGGAGGGGAAGGATCTCCCGTATTTACAGTTCTCTGACAAACAACACTACAAACACATTAGATCAGCTTAGGAGATGATGGGAGGGATAGATCGGGCCACTTCAGGAGGAAGACTGGAGAGATGCATTGGTGGCACCCAAAACAATCACTACCTTAGCCAGACTTTGCCTGATCCAATTGTTCTACCTACATGCCGCATACCTAACACTGAAACGCCTTCCTAATGCAGGTCTGAGGCTAAATGCATCATGCACGCGTTGTGACCAGGACCAAGCAGACTTCTATCATTTGGTTTGGTCCTGTCCAGCCATAGCACGATACTGGGAATCCATCAAAAGGGAACTCTCAGAGGTTCTGGGCTGGGAGGTCCCACATAATCAACTGAATGAGCTCCTGGGAATCACAGATGGTCTCAATGGCTCCAGATTTGACAAGTTGTTCCTAAACACAGCTCTGGTAGTGGCCAAGAGGAATATCGCAGCTAACTGTTCAAACCCCACCCCACCCACTATAACAAAAAGGCGCAAAGGGGTGGATTGGTGCACCACGCAAGAGAAGTCTCTGTATGAGGCCAGAGGGTGCCCGGCTAAACATTGTTAAGTCTGGGGGAAATGGCTGGGGCAGATAGAGTAGCAACAATCCAATGTGGGAAGCCTGAACAGTGTGCAAGGTTTAGTGAGACCATGTATTGTTAGTGCCTTTTCTTCACATGTAACAATAATTTTTTTTACAACTGCTGTAACATGCTGCCTTTGACCACAGCGGGTGTATTTTTCTCCCTGTTTAAAATCAATAAAATTGCTTATCAAAAAAAAAAATTCATTGGGGTGAATGGTAACGAGTTTGTTCATCATAACACACAAGGGCCCTCGGGTGTAAGAGATTAAGTTAGGCTGAACGAAAAAACACCAGATTGAAAAGGCTTCCCTTTAAAGAATGGATTCTCACCCACCAAAGGTGGCATGCTTCATCATTGGGGAACCTCCTTGCATTATGAAGCCTAGTCATGGTGCGGGCTACAACCCCCTCACTGAAAGGGAGGAGCTCAATGATGGAGCATGTCACCTTTGGTGGGTGAAGGACACCGTCCTTTAAAGGGACGCCTTTTCCATCTGGTACTTTTCATACAGCCTAACTCGACCCGAGGGCCCTTGTGTGTTATGTTGTACGAATTAGGGGAGTTTGCCCTCGCTGGTCTCTAAACCTCCTCTAGCTCTTTTTGTGTATTTCCCTTAACAATTTTGTTTCATGTCATATATTTATATTTCATTTAAACATGTGTATAAAATGTTTTAGATTTATTGCCAATACTTGTTTTATGTAAAAAGTGATTTTTTTATATAAATCATAATATTTATTTAATCATTTTGCTGATAATACTGTGGTTGATATTGGGTGAATCGATATTTTTAACATATTATTTGTTTTATTAAAGGTAACAATATTTTTGTTTTCGATAATTCTGTTTTCGAAATAGGTAAAAATCCATATTTTAACAATGGTATTTGTGGTTTTACTAGTTAAGCATAGGAAGTTTATTTTTTTTTTAATCATTATTTAATTTTGGATTTGTTTTTTGTTTCAATATTGTATGCATCAATATTATGTCAGCAATCCACCTGAACTACTTTGTGACTCTCCTGCTCTCAGAAGAACAATGCTTTGTAGTTTATCACATAAATCTTGGTGTTTTCTTTAGCACTGTATATGGCAGGTCAAGGTACCAGGAGCAAAGACAGAGGTGGAAATAAGGGCCCCATTTAGAGTTTAATGAAGCAGGAGCACCACCAGAGCTCTGTAGTTCTGCTGCCTTGCTAAACCCGGTTGTTCCCCTGCTCTATTTAGAGTTGGCAAAGGGCCTTGTTTGCACCTTTGGAGCCTCCAATGGCCTGTGCATAAGGCTGCCGGTGTTTTGTATTAAGAAAAGACAAACTCATGCTTAAGGAGTTTATATTCTGAATACAGAGAAGTTTGCAGAGTGAGTGCTTTAAAAATAGTGTCCCCTCAGCCAGCCTGTAGTCTTTCAATGTGATGCCCCCACTTGTGAACAATACTCTACCTGAGTGGCAGAGGGCACAGGCTGATCCCCCATGACAGATCTGCAAACTGCTCATCAAAGCTCAAAATGTCCCATTAGCATAGTCTACAAGATTATAGTAGGCAGGGCATTTGACAAATTAGACGAGTCTAGCAGTCTTTATGTATCATCAAAATGTAAGCGTTATTTTAATTATCTTTTTCGCACCACTGTGTGATGTTATCTTAGAACAAGAGCCAAGACAGAGCTGTTGACTGCACACACACACATACACCTCCCCCACCCTACTTATGTTTATAGTATTGTATTGTCAGGGCAAAGACAGAGGTGGAAATTCATTAAAGTCTGTGAGGTTGCAGCAGATAGAAAAATAAACACACTAGAAGCACATGTTGACCCCAAATTGAGACAAATATGTTGTGAGCTATATATAGATAGCATCATGATAGAAGCACAAAGACAGATTTGGAGATGAAGGCCATGGTTCCATGCGATGTAGAATTTAGGTGATAATGAGTGCACACTGTAATTACCCCAACCCTGGTGTGGAGTATTTCATGCGTAACGTAATTAACTTCTCCTGTGTTCACCACTTCAGAATGGAGCATAACATGTAGAAGCAGGGCCTGATTCACAAAGGTAAACTGACACTTTAGTGGAAGTTTATTATTTTTTGTTATTCACAAAATATTTTCCTCATATTATCTTTACAACTGTGTAATCTCCGGACTCTTGGCGGAGACTTCGCGCATTAAAAGATAGGCCATGCTTATCTTTTTATGTATGGAGTTAACATCACAAGAACGGAGACACCACATTTGTAACGATACCACTGGTAGAATTTGTTCATGAATAGCAACAAATCGTACCCCATGGGCCCTATTCACAAAGGGCCTCCACAATTGTGGCAGAGGCCCCACAGTCGTGGGGGAGTCTCTGCACTTGGGGCATAATCTCCGCATTGAGAATTCTCATTGTAGAGGTTCCACCCTGAGTGAGGAGACTCCCTCACGACTGCTGGGCGTACCCCATGAGTGCGGAGGCACTTTGTGAATCAGACCTGCAGGGCCCGATTCACAGAACTAACTTAAGACAAAATCCTAAACTCACTACCATTTTGGTATTCACAGAAGGCACTTACTCATTTTGGTATTCACAGAAGGCACTTACTCATTTCGGTATTCACAGAAGTTAGGAGTCCTAACTTTAGGAGTCCTAAATGCCTTCTGAATTCTCAATTTAGTAGTCCTAAGTTTAGGACTCCAAACTTTAGGACTCCTAAATGCCTTCTGTGAATACCGAAAGCCTTAAAATTAGGATTTTGCTCAGTTTAGGAGTCCTAAGGTTAGGACTCCTAACTTTACAACTACTAAACTGAGAAAAATCCTAATTTTAAGGCTTTCGGTATTCACAGAAGGCATTTAGGAGTCCTAAAGTTAGGAGTCCTAAATTTAGGACTACTAAATTGAGAAAAATCCTAATTTTAAGACTTTCGGTATTCACAGAAGGCATTTAGGAGTCCTAAAGTTAGGAGTCCTAACTATACTACTACTGAACTGAGAAAAATCCTAATTTTAAGACTTTCGGTATTCACAGAAGGCATTTAGGAGTCCTAAAGTTAGGACTCCTAACTTCTGTGAATACCGAAATGAGTAAGTGCCTTCTGTGAATACCAAAATGGTAGTAAATTTCTGCATGTTTTGCATTTGTGTCTTGCCATTTTACCCTGATAGATTTCCTGAGGGGGTTTCAGGCCAAACCTGTCAGGAGAAAATTGCAGAGTATGGTAGTTGATGTACAACTTAGAATTCCAATCCGTGTACAAAGGGAAACGTCCTTTACCCCGCAGTCAGAACCACAACCTGCCTTTACTCCGCAGTCACTGCCCTGACTGCGATGTGCCACACATTACTTTACCATGCAAGTCATTACAGTGACTTGGTTTAGGGGGCGCATTGTTGGACTGGTGTTGGATTTTAAGTCCAACACCTTCTCTACTGATACACTTACTGGAGTTTGAATAGTAATTTATACTATTCCAAAGTCCAGCGTCCCCGTAAGGCAAGTCGTTGTAACGACTTGTGTGGTAAAGTAACGTGTGGTAATGTCGCATTTGGGGTAGTGAGTGCAGAGTAAAGGCATGTGTGAGAAATGCATGCAGGGTTCCATCATACATCCGTGTACAAACAACCATTTGCAAATGGATCGAAACTTAAAACAAAACTTTGAATCAGGGTCTAAGTAAGATTTAACCCAGATCTATTGGTTGGGGGTGAGTGTTTGAAAAGTTTAAGCACTCCCTCCATCATCTTGTGTTTGCTATGTTCAACCTTAATGGCCGAAGGTATGCACAGGCGTGGGTCCGTTACTCGCTGTGCCACTGGATTCAAGCTAGCCTGGCTGATGAGGGGTGATACCAAGAAACTGGTCCCAGGATGCTTGTTTCCAGTCCAGGGAGGGCTTGGCATGGCAGTTCGGGCTGGACTGTTCCAATGGGGATCAGGGTCAAGACTGATTTGCATATGACTGGGCCCAGACTGTGGTAGTGTGGTGTGCATAAAAACGATGGCTCAAACCCAGATCTGTGACTGGGAGTGAATGTTTGATTTGTTCAGCATTCCGTCCATCATTTGCTCTTTTTGATTTTGTCACCCTAAGCGGGCAGGGTAAGACTAGAAGTATGTCCCATGCTCAGTGTGCCGCTGGATTAAAGCTAGCCTGGTTGATGAGGGGTGATACCCCGAAATCAGTCCCAGGATGCTTGGGTCCTGTCCCGGAAAACCTGGCCTGGCGGTTTGAGATGGGCTGTTCCTATGAGGAACAGGGTCAAGACTGATTTGCATATGGCTGGATCCAACCTGGGGTGATGAGGTGAGCAAATAAATAATGGATTAAACCCAGATCTCTGACTGGGGGAAAATGTATGTTTTTTTCAGCATTCAGTCCATCATTTGCTCTTTTTGCTTTTGTTGCCCTAAGTGGGCAGGGTAAGCCCAGAAGTGTGTCCCATGCTCAGTGACCCACTGGATTGAAGATAGCCTGGCTGATGAGGGGTGATACCCCATAACCAGTCACAGGATGCTTGGGTCCTGTCCAGGAAGGACCTGGCCTGGCAGTTCAAGCTGGACTTTTACCATAGAGAACAGGGTCAAGACTGATTTGCATATGACTGGGCCCAAACTGGGGTGATGTAGTGTGCATAAAAAAAATGGATCAAACCCAGATCTGTGACTGGGGGTGAATGTGCCGCTGGATAGAAGCTACCCTGGCTGATGAGGGGTAATACTTTGAAGTCAGTCAGGATGCTTGGATCCTGTCCAGGAAGGACCTGGCCTGGCAGTTTGATCTGGACTGTTCCCATGGGGAACAGGGTCAAGACTGATTTGCATATGGCTAGATCTAACCTGGGGTGGTGTGGTGAGCAACAAAATGATGGATTAAACCCAGATCTCTGACTGGGGGTGAATTTTTGATTTTGTTCAGCATTCCGTCCAGCATTTGTTTTGTTTTTTGCTTTTGTCACCTTAAGACATGGGTCCCGTGTTCACTGTGCCACTGGATTCAAGCTAGCCTGGCTGATGAGGGGTGATAACCAAAAATCGGTCCCAGGATGCTTTTTTCCGGTCCAGAGAGGACCTGGCCTGGCAGTTCAGATGGACTGTTTCTATGTGGAGCAGGGTCAAGAGTGATTTGCATATGGCTGAGTCCAAATTATTTGTTCTTTAAGCTTTAGTCGCCCTAAGTGGAGAGCACGGTCAAGACTGATTTTCATATGACTGGGGTGGTGTGGTGAGCAAAAAAAGATGGAATAAATCCATATCTGGGACTGGGGCTGAATGTTTGATTTGTTCAACATTCCGTCCATCATTTGTTCTTCTCTCTTTTAAAAAGTTGGAATTCTCATGACCTTATTGGATGTGGAGCACACCCCCATTTGCAAATCAATAGGGTATGCCCTGTCTTCACACAAAGGACATGTAACACCTTCATTGTTCATGCAGCCAGCCTGGAGACAGAGCAGGGGAGGCCGGAAACTTCAAGCACGTCAAAGGGAAATTTTTAGAAACTTACAATCCTTAAAAGAAGGCACCAGGCACAAAATAGGACCCTCTCTTTAGTTCACTTTCTGGACCCAAGAAATGACCCTAAGAGGACTGCGTGCCACTGCAGCCTGCTGTGTACTTCAGAAGAGTGCTTTGTTGCACCTGGAAGAACTGATCTGCTACCTGTAGCCTGCTTTGAACTCTCAGAGGCCTGTCCTGCTGCTTGAATCCTGTTCCACTACTTGAACCCAAGAATACCAGAGTGACTCCAAGGGCTAGTTGGCTAGCCTCCTGACCATAGACTCAGGGACAGAAAATTCTCCAACCATCTTAAACCCGCACCTGAACTCAGCATGAGTGACTCTCAAACCTCCATGTGGTCCTTCCTAGTCTTTGACCATTGTGAGTGGTACTAAATGTGCACAGACTGCCAAAATCCCAAACTTGGGACTTAGAATGTTTTGGGCTAAAAAAACGTCTTTAAGAACCGAGAGGAGACCGGCACCAACCTGCTCGTCTGTTTGCCCGAGGTGCATCACTGAGAATCCTAACTTTGTGGCAGCTCCCGCTACATTTTTCACCACAGCAGCAAATCCTGTTCAATGGTACTGTGCAGACGAGGGTATCCGGGCTTGTGAATGCCTAGCTGGCTACAACCTCCAGCCTTTTCCAGTTCGACATTTTCAACTTCCAGAAAAGACACTGAAAAGTCAGAACGTGGAATTCTTCACTTTAACTTCGTCCAGCGGCTCCCTGAAGATGATGCCTACTCCTCAGACACTGCCTGCAGCTTGAAATTCTACCGTCCCAGAATGTTTTTAAAAGAAATGTCTTCTAAGTCCACAGGTAAGGGCTGGCTGGGCCCAATCCACTCTTTGTATCAAACTCACGCTTCATCATGGTCGGTCATATATTTCAACTTTGACCCGGTCCCGCATGACTAGATGTCCATGGTTGCGCTTTGATAATTTAGGTGCTAGTTTTTATAACTCAGGTTCTACTGATTTGATATATATATTTTTTTTGGTTTAACTTTGTTTTATTACATTTTAATGTCAAAACAAGTACATTGCAAATCACATCTATTACTCTGTTGAAACAGTACGAATGAACCCCAGGTACCCCACCCCCCTCCACCCCAGCAAGCTATAGCAGTATATTGATGAAATCCCAAATGTCCACGGATGCAAGCAGGGTCAAGGTTCCCTAGCCCAAATCCCCAATCCCCCCCAACCCTCAACCATAACAGCAACCCCCCCTTCCCTGGGAGCCCCCCCACCCAACCGGTGTGCCAGGTCCTGCCACATGAAGCCGTCACCTGAGCGCATCCCGCCCTATCGATTGACAGGAGTTACTCTGGAGGTTGAGGAATCGGTGAGGCACAGAAGACGGAGATATTTGGGACAAGTGATTTCATTAAACTCCGTTGAAAGGAGCGATAGGATAGGTTGCCAGACTGTGTGAAATGATGCCGTGGACTGTGTGAGTGTGGCGTGTATACGTTCCGTACCCACTGTATACCATAGTTTATGCAACCAGCCCATGTGAGTAGGTCGAGTATGTGTTCCCCAGAGCGAAATGATGCGCTGAATGGCCGCGCCCATGGCCAGGCCCATCTGACGCCCCCGTAGTGACTTCAAAGGGAAAGTGAGTGCATTGGGCAACCCCAAAAGTGTGTAGGCCGGGAAACAAGGAATTTCGGTTTCAAAATGAGTGTCAATGTCATTAAGAACTGCTGTCCAATAACCCGTCACTTCCCTACATTCCCATAGCGAATGGGTCAGGGTGCCCTCCTCCCCGCATCCCCTCCAGCATGTGGAGCTGCGGCTAGGGTTGCCTTTATGTAACCTAACCGGCATTAGATACCAATATGTAACCACCTTCACGGCAGTTACTGTGCTGACGGTATTCCTGGCTGTATGATGGGCCCTAAAATATATTGCCTGCCAATCTTTTATGGAAAGGTTTCTCCCCAACTCCGCTCCCAGCGCCGCTGACCTGCTGAGGGGCAGAAAGTGACCATCAGGCAGATCATCTTATACAAGTCAGTGATCAGCTTCTGGTCCGAATCTCTGGTAAGAAGCCATTTTTCAAAAGTGGTCAGGGTTCTCCCAACTAGAGGGCGTACGGCGGGTTGATTCAACCAATGCCGAAGTTGAAAATATTGAAATCAGCGTGGAGCCTTGATGCCGTGATACCGGGAAAGATCACTAAACTGAATGAAGCCCTCAAGGTCAAACAAATGACCCGCTGGTCGGCATGGGGATGACCGCCATTGCAGGAAAGCCCCCTTCTCTAATCCCGGGGCGAACTCAGGGTTGTCGAACAGAGGTGTAAGCGGTGAGGGAAAAGTGGTGAGCCCCCTCCGAACCGCGACTGTGTCCCACACTTTCAGTACCGTACGAGTGATGGGGGACTTCTGGAGGTAAGCTGGCCTATCGGGGCGTTTGAGGAAGGGTAACTTCCAAAGCGATGTTTGCGCCATCGCCCTGTCCTGAAACAACCATCTCTTCTCCGACTCTGGACGGCTCCACTCCACCAGGTATCGCAGGTGCGCTGCCTTATATTAATGCCTTCTTTAACTGCAGCATGCCTAATTTTCATCTTCCAGATCTCCTTGAGTGAAGAAATTTGTCAACGAAGGACCAACTGGCCTTCTTTGTCATACAAGATCAGAACAGTCAGTATTCTGAATTCCATTGTTGCCCATCGTGCTACGGGCACTCACATGGTATACACCCACCCAACTAAGACCGGGTATGTTATATAAATTGATAGAAATCTACATTAACACTCGTTTTATTTAAAGGCCTAACCATGACCATTCTATAATTGTTTTCCGCTTTATAGATGAAGTACAATCAATCTCCAATGAGGAAGTGGTTACTCCTCTAATTCATACAACAACCTATGAGTAAGCGCAACAACTCTTTGTTAGTCTCATTCGAGCGCACACTAATATTAACGTATTCCTCCAACCTTTTCCACTGAATTATACGGTAATGCAACAACGCTGTTTTATTCTTCGGTATAAGGTGTTTCTTTCACAATGTCTTTTAGACAAGATTGTTTTCTCACACACGGGCTATCCCTCTACTTTCTCTATCAACTATGAAGAGAATTTTATGGTTTTTCTTTGTAATTAATTGATACCATATTTATGCAGGAGTCTTTTTGTATTGCTCAACTGTCCTGAAGATGGTCTGACTGATTGACGCCCCAACAGACCGAAACGTCGACTGCATTTTCCATTTCCACAGCATACCTGCACAGTTGATTGTTCTCCAAACATGAGATAGATCTCTGTTTACTTTATTGGATTGGATATCTGTAATGTCATGAATTGTGGATAATATTAAGTTGTTTTTCCCTTCATGTTACATTATACATTTACTTGTTTTCTGTACTCCTTTTTATCAATTGTTTCTACATAAAAAGCTAGTGATTTTTTTCACTTCAAAAATACCCCGTGTGTGTTGTTATATATCATTGACTGAATTCAATTGAATAACGTTTGGTTGAGTATCTATCATGAACTCACGTAAAGAGTACTTTACACTGTACAATAGAACTGAATCTCTCTAGAATAAAATCCCTTGTTGGCTTTCTACTATTACATTATATTAATGCAGCAGGTTCAGAATCCCCAGGCCTCCCTCTGCCGGCGAACGGTAGGAGAGGTCCCTGCACAGACGTGGCCGTTTTCCTGTCCATATGAAGTGTTGCACCGCGTCCTGCAATTTTTGTATGGTTCCCAAAGGCGGAAGCACCGGGATGGTCTGGAAAATATATAAAAGTTTGGGTAATATAGACATCTTCACTGCAGCGACACGCCCAGGCAAGGAGATGGGTTGCTTCTGCCAGCGCCGAAGGTCGCCCTGAACCTGGGAAGTGATATTCATGTAATTCAGACTGACTGTCCTCTCGATGGATGGGGTAAGAACGATCCCCAAGTACGGGATGGATTCCTTGAGTTGCAGACCACCACAATGAGAAGCCACGTCACCGGCTGTGTGCTGATTACTACCCAAAGGAAGGAGCATAGACTTCGTTCTGTTCATTTGAAACCCAGATACCCTCCCAAAAGACTCCAGCTCCCTCAAGAAGGCAGGCACAGACCTTTCGGGATCTTCTAGCGCAGCCAGGATATCATCTGCATATAAACTAAGGGTATGCTGTTCTCCCCCGAAGGTGACACCGAGAATGTCAGGATTGTCACGAATCCGCTGTGCCAAGGGCTCGACATAGAGCGCAAAGAGGAGGGGCGAAAGCGGTATCCTTGTCGAGTGCCCCTCCTGATGTCAAAGGGCTTGGAACTGATACCATCGACATGGATCATCGCTCAAGGTGTGTCATAACAGCTAGCAACCCATGCCCGAAAGCGATGCCCGATCCCGAAGTGGGCCAACGTGGCATCTAAAAAACCCCAGTCCACCCTGTCAAACGCCTTCTCCGCGTCTATAGACAGAAGCACGGCATCCAACCCCTTAAAATGAGCTTTATCGATGAGGTGCAGCAGGCGTTTAGTGTTGTCGCTGCATTGTCTGCCGGGAATGAAGCCAGATTGGTCTCGCTCGATGATACCAGGTAGGCGTGGGCCAAGTTGGGAAGCCAGCACCCCCGTAAATATTTTAAGGTCCAGGTTAAGTAAAGAAATAGGCCTGTAAGCGGCGCATTGGGTAACATCTTTACCCGGTTTGGGTAATACAATGATGTCGGCTTCCAACATCTCGGGAGGAATCGTGCCAGGCCCCTGAAAAGAGTTGAAAAGTCACGTCAGAAGATGTGCGAGCAGCGGACAAAAGGTTTTATAGAAACCTGACGAAAAGCCATCTGGCCCAGGCGAATTCAAGGGCTTGAGGCGAGAAATCGCCCCCACCACCTCCTCTATTCTAATAGGCGCGTCCAGCTCGGCGGCCCCAACAGAGTTGAGCGCAGTCGTAGCCGCCCCCTTGAGGTATGCCTCCCTGTCTGTGTCTAGGGACCGATCAGCGCTATACAGTGAAGCATAAAAATCTCTAAAGGCTGCAGCAATTTGGTCATCGCTGACCAATTTCTCTCCCTGGGCGTTGGAGATGGTTGTGATCTTCGACTGCTGAACGCGAGCTCGCAGTGCGCTGGCCAGGAGGCGTCCTGTTTTATCGCCACCTACATAGTATGCATGTCGCAGCCGCAAGGTGGCATATTCTGCGCTATCAATATCGAGGCCAGCGAGCTGCGTCCTGGCCGTCTACAATTGCCTCCACACCCTGGGAGCCCCGGTACGACTATGTACTCGCTCGAGCTCAACTACCTGAGCCGTCAAGGATTCACGCTGCTCCCTACGTTCTTTGGCTTCAGCTGCCGTAATGGCGATCAGTTCCCCCCGAATGACTGCCTTCAGCGCCCCCCAAACTGCAGTCAAGGATGTGTCCACAGTATCATTAAGTGCCAGGTAATCTGTAATGCGTTTGTGCAGCTGCTGGGCCACCCCACTCCGCTGCAGGAGGGTCTCCCGCAGGCGCCATCGACCCCGCACCGTCTTAGTCCGGGGGACCGCAAGGGACACCACCACAGCGTCATGGTCCGACACAGCAGCAGGGATAATATCTATGTCTCTTACGAGCGATTGGACCTCCGAGGAGCATATAAAGTAGTCCAGCCGAGCATAAGTGTGGTGCACATGTGAATAGAATGTGTAGTGGGTGCTGGAAGGGTGTGTCTCCCTCCACAAATCCACCAGCCCCCTCTGGGCCATCCACTCCTTCCCCTCAGGGGAAAGCGCTCCGGATGAACCGAAGCGGTGGCCTGATCTATCGGACTCCCCATCCATGACTAGGTTAACGTCGCCTCCCACCAGTGTGTATCGGGTTTGGGAAGTTAGAATTGCGGCCAACGCGTCTTTGAGAAATGGTTCTTGACACGAGTTGGGAGCATATAGAGACCCTACTGTCATGGAGAGACCGCCCACTCGTATGACGTAAGCAATTAGTCTACCTTTAAGTTCCGCTACTTTAACTCCCACCTGACCTCGGAGGTGCTTAGCAAATAAGATAGCAACCACAGCTTTCTTATCATTGGTAGAGGAGTAGAATTGGTAAGGAAACGCCTGAGAGCGCATCCAGTGCCAATCTTTGGCCAAAAGATGGGTTTCTTGCAAAAGACAAATTGAGAGTTCTCTAAATATGATAAAATGGCGCGCCGTTTAACAGGATTATTGAGCCCTCTGACGTTCAGGGTAATAACTTTCAGTGTCTCCTCTATCATTCGCCCGCCCATGGGATGAGAATGGCGTCTAAGGGGGATTTACCTCTATGTGGCCTCTCCCCGGAACTCACTCCCATAAGGCACACCGGTTCCCACCCTCTCCCACTGCTCCCAGGCCCCCCACTTCCCCCACCCCCCCAACCTCCCACCCCAACCTGTGATCCACGATCACTCCTCCCCCACCCTAGCCCCAACAAAACATCCCCCCATGACTTCCATAGTCCAAACCCGCCTCCTGATTCCGCAGGCCGGTGGTGAAGTTACCAAACTGAGCGTGATACACCAGCGACGCCGGCCCCCCACCCCTCAGCCAGCTAAAAGATGATGCGTATTCGTCCCCAAGATAAAAAGTTATTCAGTGGGAGAGGTGACTCTAATCACCGTGTCGAGGGCCGCCGCCCGTTCTTGTAAAATCGTCGTGAGGCCTGGCTTCAGTGCTGCTATGGGGCGGCATCTGCAGCCCACACGATGCCATCCGTCGCCAGCGGGTTTTTGCGAGTGAGTGGGGGAGGCCTCTACTTCGCTATGTTCAAGACCCAAGAGAGTGCATGCCTCCTGAAAAGATTTTAAGTGATGCAGCGTCCCATTCCATTTGAAAATCAAGCGGAAGGGATGACCCCAGGCATAAGGTGTCCCTTTTTCTCTTAGGACCGAGGTGACTGCTCTAAAGGCCTTCCACTTTTGCAGGGTAATGACAGATAGATCCTGGAAGAGCGCTACTGAATGCCCTTGGTATTGAAGAGGTTGCTGCCTGCGCACCTCCCGTAGGATCTGCTCTTTCAGGGGAAAATCTGGTAGAAAAGCCAAAATGTCTAGGGGGGGGAGCAGGCGTGCGTGGCGGCAGACCCAAACTGTGCGCTCGATCAATCCGGACGTCAAAGTCAGGACCTTCGCCAAGGATCTCGCGGAAAAGGCCCTGCAGATATTGGGTGATATCAGACCCCTCTGCAGATGATGGAATGCCCCTGATGATGTTGTGGCGCGACCTATTCTCAAGGTCCTCCGCATGCACTTGGAGGTCCACCGGTTGGTCCTTGAGGTGAAGAACTTCTTGTTGGAGGAGTTCCAGTTCCTCACTTCTAGTATAATCATTATCCTCAACGGCGGCCACCCGCTCCCCCAAACCGTCCACCTCTCGGCATATCTCCCTTACCTCCCCCGCCACCTCCTGCTTGAGCGAGTGGAAGTCTTCTCGAAGGGAGTTAATGAGGGTCTCCAAGAACGCACACGTGATCAGCCCCTCCCCGTCGCCCTGGTCTGAGTCATGTTGCGAAGGGATGGGGGAAGGGGGCCCCCTATCGCTTTTGTGAGGTCCTTTAAGAAGCATCTCTGTTAACGCACGCTCCCCTCTCTTGCGCGTGGATGTCGTGACCTAGGCCTCCCCCGCAGGTCGCCGCTTAGTATGCCAAAAACAAAAACGCTCCTGAGGAGATATGAAATCTATAGTCCTGCACCAACTCCAGTCATATGCCCTTCCTGAGGAGGGAAAGCCTGGGAATTTCCCACAACCTCGTTGTATCCAGAGCACTTAGGCCTGCACCTGAGAGAGTTCCTGATCACAACAATATAAGGGTCGGTGGGACCCAACCTCCACGCACTGTTCCTGATCACCCCACCGGCAACTTATGGCAGGTACCGCTCAGGGCGCCACACCTGCATCAGGGGCAGCAGAGACCACGAAGCGCCGACAGAAAAGTGCCGTATCCCAAGGTGCAGTACTCTCAGCAGGGGACCAGACTGAAGCTCCGGGCATGCAGCGGTGAAGTCATCAAGCGGGAGGAGGGGGGCCTTCTGTCACCCCTCCCGTTGTTGCCCCAGGTCCTCAGTTCACTACTGCGTGGTCCTCAGCTGCCGGTGCGCCACCCCACTGGGCTTCTTCCACGTCGTAGTCAGCGTACACCACCGGCAGCCAACCCCGCACTCTCTCGTCAAGCTCTGTAGGTGCGAACACCGATGTGGTCTGTCCGTCGCCTCGTGCCCTCCATCTGTGGCAGGCCAGCGCTCAGGATGTGGGGGGTACACAGTGCAGGCCCTCTATCCGTAGCACATCAAGGCAGCGCCGCTCCACCGCAGCCACGGTCCGGCACGACTGTCTCCGGCGCCGCGGGAGGGAGCTACGCCCGCCCCCTCTCCTGGAGCCCAGCAGCCGCGGCCGTTATTTAGAAGCTACACGGGGAGCCCCAGGTGGCTACGGAGCAGGGGGCGCTCTCACCTGGGGGTCCGACACTACACCGCTGCCACACCGCCGCCGACCGCCGGGCGGCCCCTGGTACTCAAAGGGGCAGCGAAGCAACGCTGTGCAGGCGCCGATGTCCAGGCGGGAGGCAACCGGGTCCCTGTTAATGGCTGGGTCGGGTGGGCGTCATTTTGTGAGGCCGGACCGGGAAGAGAGCACCAAATTCTCAGACAAATGGGCCGCCAGCACCTCCATCAAGCAAAGGCTCGCCCTCCGTCGCCGATCCGAGGGCAATTTGTGCCAACTTGGTGACTCTGAGGCACAAAACAGCCGGGTGAAGGGGTAAGGAGCGAGGAGCCTCGGTAAGCCACTTCTGCTTAGGTCGCCATCTTGGCCACGCCCCCTTGATTTTTTTTTACGGTCAAATAATATATTAAATGTACTCTTTTTTTCTAAATTAGTGTGGGCTTTTTCTTCTGTTGTGTTTTAACTTTATTGCTGTTTGTATGATGCATAAATACTTTGCACATTTCCTCAAAGTTAAGACTGACTGCTTTGTGCCAAGCTGCCAGATGGTTAAGCACAGGTTAATTTAAAGACTTTAGTGGTTCATTCTGACAGGGAATGTGGCTGCTGCTTGAGCGGGGTTTCCAACCCACTCAACCAACCACCCAATTTCTCACACTAGGGAGGCAAAGACCACAACACCAACTCCGATTAGTTATCCTGTAAAAGGAAACAGGACATGGCCACTAGTGTAAAATGAAAAGAAAGAATGTCTTACCTGGCTGATTTTGCATACTAATGTCAATATAGATGCAACAGGAATTGATATGCACAATGCACCTTGGGTGTTACATATGATTGAGATTGTATGGAATCCATTACTTGGAGGCCAAGGTGGCATCACATCGTGCTCCGTTCTAGCTATCATGTATGTGCTCATTCCATGTTCATTACTTCGTGTTAATTGCCCATCAGTCAACTAGGTAGTAAAGTGTGTGTTACAATTCTATAATGTCATAAAGGCACCCACACAAGGAACATGGCTTGCATAGTTGCCTGATCATTCTAGTCGTTCTTAAGTGGCATGTGGTTATTTTCTTCTCTTGCAAGCTAACCCATATGATTTTCAAGACCAGATATATGGTCTTTTTTTTATAGTTTTGTGGACAGGCTACTCTGCAACATAGAGGAAGGAGTACCCTGTCCCCAAACTGATGGCCCGCCCACCATATTTACATACCATATTACAGATAGACTGTTCTGTTTCCAACAGCAGTGCACCCCGCTGGCTCTGTCAGTGGAAACCCTACACCATGCCCAACAAAGCTGGGGCCGTTTGTGTGTGTATATCAGACCATCCATCCTATTTACAGTGAATGTCTGATGTACTTGTTTTTTTTACAGTTTAGAACTTTGATGAAAACCCAGGTGGTCCTTAACCAAAAAAGAAGGAAAATGTCTACCCTAACCTGGAACAAAACTCTCAGGATAGAGTAATTTCCTTTTTTGTTTTTCAATAACAAACTCTCAGTTTGGGAGTATTTTTTGGAATTCAGAAAAGTTTGATGAGCATCTGCCTGAAATATGATGGTCACTCATCAAACTTTCAGTGCGTTCAGAGGAGCTACTCTGAAGATGGAGAGATATTCGCTCAGTCCACGAAGATCTCAAAATATGGCATGCAGTAGTTTAGTCTGGATGGCTAAGAAAAGACATATGCCACTCTTATGGATGGCGGGCCTCCCTCCAATGTCTAAACCATAGTATGAAGATCAGAAAAAGCTATCTCTGACACAGACGACAACTCATTTCCAATACTATGTTACTGGGGCTAAGTTCATAAAGTGTACATTACAATTGAAAAAGCCTTTTCTTTTTTCTAGAAATAGCCGTAAACATTTCTAGTGTGCACAACGAAGGCATCTTCAGTGCGCTGCAATAGTTCATGGAAACATCTACACCTCCTCCGCCAGCCCAGTGGCCAACTTTACAGAGAAAGTAAAATAAGCAGGGCTGGCTTTAGCGCTGTGGTGCCCAGTGCGACAATGTTTGTTGGCGCCCCCAATGACAACCTCCACCACAGATTACCTTACCACCACCCTCTAACAGTACCCATCAAGTCTCCATACATTACACAGAGACAATCAATGAAAAGGTTGTAAACAGTGTATAGGGAATGTTACATAAGCCAGAGGACTACAAGGTGTAGGAGTGACGTCATCCATACTGGTAACCAGTATATTTTAAAAAGTGCTTGGCCTAGAGAGAAGCACAGACTCAGAATATAAAAAAGAACACCATAGTTGCAGGTTCTCTTTAATAATAAGAATCAATTTCTACCCAAATTAACCCTTTTTGCATCGTTAGTCTATGCTCTAATCCATACTATGCAGTGTGCATGCAGTTCTTTGATGAAAGTTAATAGCTCACTGTTTTATATTACGATTTTAACTTATTAACTTGAAAGTAACAAAAGGATGTCCCTTTTTAAAAGCAGTAAGGCACTGACCTATTTACACTATAAGCACTTTGTGTAGTGCATGGTACATGTTCTTTCCAGCTGCCATATTGCCCCTCTGCACTACCTTACAGTGAGTCAAAACCTCAACTAGACAAAACTCTGCTTTCTCTCCACGAAGAACATTAATCACAGGAGTTATCTTGACATTTTTATTGTTACTTGGAAATTGCTGGAGGCAAAGAATGCAACAGGTGGTTTAAAACGACAATAAACTTGAAAACACACCTCCCCCCACAAAGTTAAAACCTGGTGAGGTGGCACCGGTTGCACTGCCCTAATCGTTTTTTGGTTTACAATTATATGTGTTATGTTGGTTCTGCAAAATCATGTTGTTGAGACTGACTCTACCTTGAAAGAGCAGGACAGTGTACATTAAGAGACAATGCTGAAGAAACATCTGAGCAAATCGCGTGAGTGTTGATATATAAATCGAGAGATGTCTAATCAGTTTCTTATCTATGTTTTACATAAACATGTGGGCAAGGTGATGAATTATGAGATAAAGGTATGTAAGAAACTAAATTAATGTACTGAATTTGAAAAAAAAAATCTTGTATTTGAGTTCATTTCAAATTAGTTCATGCTGTACCTGCACATGCTCTTTTCGCATAAAAAAAAAAGTAAGTACACAAAAAAATCTGTATCCCTCCTTTGGTAAAATTTTCCCCTTAAGTTTCAACGTAGCACCCCCTACTTTTCTACTTTTTTCAGAACAGTGGGTACTTGTAGAATGCCACCACCAGGGTCGATCCAGGATGGAAAATAGTCACGGGCACTAAAATAAAATTAGCCCCCACAAGGGAACTAGCTACAAAAGTGGCCATGTTTGCTAATTGGGGAAGTTTTTTATTTCTGAAGACACACTGTGCAAGTGTTTTACAAGGCATGGACGACTACATAGATTCGTGCTTGCTGTATGCAGTGTTTGTTATTAATACCAGTCAATTCAACATGAAATTCTCTGGACACATAGTAACCACAGACAACTACATAAGGTTAGTTAATTTATTACAAAGCCAAAAATAACTGAACCTAGAAGCACCTCAAAACGAGAGTGTAAAAATAAACTCAGATGGAAAGGCACGTACCAAATTTTGCCCATGACAAACACCGCTGTTAAATGTGCCGAAGTTCCAAACTGGATTCATGCCTCACGTGCCAGAAGAGTGATCAAATCCAGAGGAAGCATCTTTTGTCTATGATCCTGAAAGTAGAGCACTAGTGGTTGCACCACCAGTGGAAAGGCCAGTCCAACCTGTTGCACCTGCAGGAGAGCAAGCAGGAATACAAGCAGAAGTGCTAAGAGAAGTAAGGGGTGAAGACAAAAGACAAGAGCAAGTGACTGAAATAACGCAAAGTGGGATCGAAGTTTCCAGTAAAGAAGAAGAAAAGACTGAGTTAAAAGAACAAGGAGAAGAACAAAATCTTACTGAAGGAACAAGTTCCAGAACGAAAAGACAATGTCGACAAGCTGAGTGGCCAAAAAGTTCAAGCAAACAATGACCAAAGTAGAGTCTATTCATAGCACGAATTCCAGAAGTTGTGCATCAAGAAAGTGAGACAAAAGAAGAAAACTCACTTGATCCAAATCATCAAGTCTTGAGAAGATCCAAAAGGACTCGAGAACCTAGTAGAAGATATTCTGCAACTGGATGGTCCTACTATGTGAATACTGCAGTGAATGTGACTTTGGAAGATCTTTGCAAGATGAGACCTGAACGATTAGATCCTCCCTGAAATCAAAATAATTAATTGCGGTTAACAGTTATGCATTGGAAAAAGGGTAAAACAGTTATGAGTTGTGACTATTAGTAGTTGTTATTTGTTTTACAGAAGGCTACCCTAGGCCTGAGAAGAAAGTTACAAGAGAGAAAGGGATTACCTTTTAGAATAACACTAAGGGGTCGATTCCGATCCGGGTCGGACAGCTCTCCGAGAGCTATTCGTACCCTTACCGTGCGACTGACCCGTACCCGGAGCCGGTCCGTCCTGTTGAGGAAGTACGGTGCGCATAACTGCCAAAACCCGACCGACACGTAGGCTGTGACTCAAGCCCCATTCTCCGTCCGAGCCGTAACTCCTAACGCCGAACCGAGTTGCCCGGAAGCAGTATCCATAGCAGTTTCCGCCCTGACAAGTACGATGCATCCGGAAAAGAAGCATATCAGCTGCGATTCGCGCCACAACTCAATCCATGGCTACGAGACGGACCAGCTTGCAACGGATACAAGACAGAGCAACAAGCAGCGTGTATGAGTCGAACACATCATGAATCCCATTGCGCAGGTCATACCAGTACTCTTCATCTATGACCGGATCAGGAACAGATGCGGACGGCGCAGACGGTAAGTCAGACACCTACCACACAAACAAACGACACGTACAAGCAAAATGGTACACACACACAGGAGATCCACATCCTGGCTACTAACAACAGGCCACCATAGGGGTTGTATGGCCAGCACTACTGCCACCCCCACCCATAGGACTTATGTTGCCCATCACCCCTGCCACCCCCACTCTTAGGGGACCTGTTGCCCAGTACCACTGCCACCCCCACCCATAGGGCTTTTGTTGCCCAGCACAACTGCCACCCCCACCCATAGGGGAACTGTTGCCCAGCACTACTGCCACCCCCACCCATAGGGCTTATGTTGCCCATCACCCCTGCCACCCCCACTATTAGGGGACCTGTTGCCCAGCACTACTGCCCCCCCACTTATAGGGTTTATGTTGCCCAGCACTACTGCCACCCCCACCCATAGGGGACCTGTTGCCCAGCACTACTGCCACCCCCACCCATAGGGGACCTGTTGCCCAGCACTACTGCCACCCCCACCCATAGGGCTTATGTTACCCATCACCCCTGCCACCCCCACTCTTAGGGCTTATGTTGCCCAGCACTACTGCCACCCCACCCATAGGGGACCTGTTGCCCAGCACTACTGCCACCCCCACCCATAGGGGACCTGTTGCCCAGCACCACTGCCACCCCCACCCATAGGGCTTATGTTGCCCATCACCCCTGCCACCCCCACTCATAGGGGACCTGTTGCCCAGCACTACTGCCACCCCCACCCCCACCCATAGGGCTTATGTTGCCCGGCACTACTGCCACTCCCACCCATAGGGGACCTGTTGCCCAGCACTACTGCCACCCCCACCCATAGGGGACCTGTTGCCCAGCACTACTGCCACCCCCACCCATAGGGCTTATATTGCCCATCACCCCTGCCACCCCCACTCATAGGGGACCTTTTGCCCAGCACTACTGCCACCCCCACCCATAGGGCTTATGTTGCCCATCACCACTGCCACCCCCACCCATAGGATGGGTGATACACCACACATCCATCATACTCCAACATTAGGTATGTCAGCAAAATACATCACCCCTAACATCATGACAACAGTGTGTAGTCTGTGACAAATGCCCACAACAGTGATTATGACTTCGAACATACAATGTAACTACCATCACACGTGTGACCAAAAAATGAGTGTGGTCTACACAAGGCAAGCATCACTATAGCACTGTGTCAATGTAAAAATAACACCCCCTCACAGTGTAGAACAAAAGTTAAGTGTGGGGTTCCAAACTGCAGCAAATGTCGAGCATTGTGGTGATGGGGTCTAAACCCCCCTCTTCACAGTGACCAAAAGGTAAGTGTCATCATGTTCAAAGCTGCAAATGCCAAACAGCATGTATGATTCCCGGTCCCAACACATGAAACACTTTTGTGGCAAACTAGTGGTTGTGTCCCATACCCACAGAGATGTGGTGAGGCTAACAGTGCTGTGGAAACATAACATACTCTCGGCCATGTGCAGACAAGCACCACCCATGGGGGCTGACAATGCATACAGTGTATAATGACACAAAAGCAGAAGTGACCATCACAAAGCATACACACATCTCGAAAATAGACACACTAATCAAAACAACATGTGTAGACTGTAGGTGTCAGGTCACAAACTCCCATTCCATGCCAGCAATGGGACCTAACAACCAGGATGAATGTGCAGAATGATGTGATATGACTTACAGGGACAGCAGGGTAAATCACAAAAACAGCATCCAGACAATGGCCCACAACAGCAATACCAATGCACTGGTGCAGATGCACAAACACAAACAGGCAACCTCACACTGCACATCTGACACAACATGTGTGTATGTGTCTCAGTATCCCCAGGCAACTACACAACACATGAGGGGTGCTGAACCACAGTGACACAGATGTGGACACAGTGCCATACAAAAGTAACCCATCATTGGGACACCCTTAGTGGGCAACCAGGCAATGTGAGATGAGAGGGAGCACAACAGACACATGTGACACAAGCTGGAATGAACACAAACTAACACAGCAAGAGACTGATACACAACAGCACTACCCCCAGGGACCAGACATTGGGGTGACACAAGCATGCATGACACCTCCACTGTGATGACAAAGGTAGATGTCGTACAAACTGTGAAACCCAGACATGTGTTCTGTGCCACAAACGTACATCACATCTACACAAACACAAATCACTCAGCATGGCCCGTCATCCATGGACAAATGGGAGCTAGGGGCCCATCCATGCAAACATTTACATCAGTCCACCCTCAACACCACACACCCTGAACTGCACCAATGTGCATCTGTGAAGCCCACATGGACAGGTGACATTGCACATGCACCCATGACAAACACAGGAATGTTGGGAGGAACTAAGGTGCACAGACTCATTACACAAGGACAGTTCACAACCCTGGTGAATGACAGACATACTGCACAATATGCGGTACATGGCCATGATGTCAAAGCTCACGTAACCTTCAGAATACCTGCCACAGTCCCAGGACAATGCAGAAGCCAAGGCGAACCACAAGGCACACATGCTGACACCTGCAAACATTGCAGCCCTGAACCGGACAAGTGGGAGCAGTCACACACACATACACATGTCTCAATCACTGTAAGGTATCACCTAGGGACAACTACATGATATTGCGAACAAACAAGTGCCTTGGGGACCCCTGACTGTGTTCCATCTGCGTCTGACAACATCATCACCACTCAGAACTGACAAATCCAAATGATGAAACACCAATTAACAGTAGTGTGTCATGCACCCACACATCTGGTAGCCTATGGCAAAGTTGTGGGATGAACACAGTACCACTCAGCAAGCATAAACAACAGGAACATATCAAGGGAACACTGCCTGTGTATGACAAGGGATGTGGACACGCACACACATGCTCACACAACACACACCGTGGGCCCAGGCTATGTCACGGAACAACACACTTACTTGAGGGGACCCAACTCCTGTGGAAGCCCAGCTGTGCCAAACATAGTCACAGCACATCTCAGTCATGTCAGCAGAACACTTGGTCATTCAGCCATCAGTTACCACACAATAAAGGCTCTGGTCACAACAGTCTGGGTACGGGAGTCTCCCTTAAGCCATCTGCACATATTCAATACACATGTACAGCAAGTTGCACAGAGGACCCAGTTGCTCCTACACCAATGATGCCCACACCTGTAGGTCCAGTGGTGGTGCACCCAAAGTCAGGGAAATAGGCAAATTGGGCAATGGGAAGCACATCATATGTGCATGTGTGCAAGCCACAGATGTGACCATGCAAATGAAATGTTCACAGAGATGTCCACAATTTGTTGATCATAACACACACAGTTAGATGCAAAGGATGACATGATACCGACCAGAATAGGATATATATCTCATAGACCCCATGGAGTACCTCACATCAACACCTCAGTATTCAAAATTGGAAATCAAGCATTACAGGTGCAAGGTCATGCTAAACATCATCAACATAATGTACAGCTAAATCAAGTTCACAAGGATAAAGAAAAAAGCTTTATTCAGCAGATGAAAATTTAAACATCCGTTCAAAACAAAGGCCAATGGCCAGTCCATTATCAAATGACAAGGAGTGAACTTGAGTGAGAACTGTCACACGTTGTTTGCCTGCACTGCTATGGACTGGGGACATCCCCTTGGAGGGGCATACATGGGAGCAGGCCAGGCACCGCAGGGACAGGATCAGGGTGCAGCACAAGGAGGCAGTGATGGGGTGGTGGATGCAGGAGAGTCACTTGCAACTGCAGTGGAGCACAAGTCAGATGGGGTGGGTGCCGGCACAACTTCAGTGGGCAGGTCAAATGGAGTGGATTGGGTCCCCACTGCAGTGCCGAAGTCAGACGGGTGGTCGTGGACTCCACTGCAGTGCCTAAATCCATGTGAGTGGAATGGGGTGCAGGTGAGGTCGGCAGGACAGAGGGGGGGACATGGTCCTCACATCAGTGGCACTAACTGTCTGACCGGGTGTGGAGGAGCAAGTGGTAGGGGGGAGGGCCTCAGCATTTTGGGGATGGTGTATCTGTGGGTGGGGGAACCCGGGGCAGGGTGTGGCGGGTGAACCTCTGGAGTGGTGGCCTGGGGGATGGAGGACGGAGACTTTGTCATGGAGCTGCGTGGCGGGAGTGGGGTCTTGCTCTTCTGGCTCCGGGGGGACTTGCGGGTGGGGGCCTCAGTCTGACTGCACCTGGGGGAGGGTGTCCGGGTGTGAGGGGCACTCCCCTCTGTGTGTGGGGACTTCCTCTTCCCCTTGTAATCTGGATCTGCTGGGTCGGTGGGGAAGAGGCCAAGGTCACAGAGGCTTCTGTGGAGATGGGGTTGCAGGTGAGGCAAGGGAAGAGGGCTGGGAGGGAGAGGTTTCGGAGGACTGCAGAGTGGTTGTGGATGACTGTGTGTGTGTCTGCAAACCATCCCCTGTGAGTGTGGTATCAGTCCCCTGTGCTTGCTTGTGTGCACGTCTAGACCTTGGTGTGGCTGTTTGTGTGCTGCCCGTGTCTGTGGCTTTGTGAGAATGTGCAGGTGTGTGTGTGCTTGGGACAGGTAGGGTGCTAGGAATCGTGGGTAGTGCAGGGGTAGGAGGGGTGAGGGACTGTTGGAGGAGGGATACTGCTGCCGCCAGGGAGGAGGCCATGGACTGATTGGTCATCTCTAGGGCAGACATGCCCGATGAAATGCCCTCCATGAACGACACCAATTGGGTCAACAGACTGGTGTGTGCATGGAGGACACTCAGCATTGATGTCTGCCCTACATGGATCTGTCTAAACAAGTCCACAGACTCCTCACTCGGGGCAGCAGGGGACACAGGGGCAGGGGGTGCGGTGCCTGGCACAAAGGAGACATGCTCCTGAACACGGGAGCCTCCACAGACCTCTGGGATGGGAGTCGATGGGAGGGTGGTGATGGTGGTGGTGGGGGCGGTGGCGGGGACAGCCTCCCTAGCTTGGGTTTGGTGGCTGGTGACACCCGCCTCCACAAGGGAGTCATCCTCAGAGCTGCTGTGGCCCTCAGCTGGGATGGATGGTGCTGAGGACTCCTCGGTGTGGCTCCACTCGCCCTCCATGCCACTGGGTCCCCCGACTCCTCTCCTTCTGTCCCAGTCAGGCTCTGTGGCTCCTCCTGGTCCATGGAGTTGTTCCCTCCTGTGGCCGTGGATGTATCTGGATAGAAATAGGAAAAAAGAGAACAACATCAGTCACCTGCACTGACTGCACACACCACAGTGAGTACATCACATCACAGGGCAAGGCCTGGCATCATCAGCTGAACACTGCTCAAAGTGCCAACACTGTTTAGAATAAGCCAATTGTCATTCTCACCATCAACCATGGCACACATATCCCTCCTGGACTTGCACCCATATGTCTGTTGCATGTTGGATGCTGATACCCCAATGTGCCGACATGCACCACCCACACATTTGTTGGACATGCAAGTGAACATGTAGGAGTATGTCACTATACAGACAGCACATCTCTTGCCACTGACTCAGCACAGGTGTCCGAATGAAGGGATGGGCAGAGACTCATTTCACATGCTTGTGATGCATGCCAGCAACACACACTATGATGTTCTCATGTCCTGATAGTCAATGCCACACTGGGGTGCATGGAGCACACTTGAACACAATGCAGGATCACTCATAGCAAGTTAAATACCATGGCACTGGCATGTATGGAAAGTCAGTCAACACTGTATCCTGTCACAGGGGCAGGACATCCAGCCAACAACAGTATGCACTGTGTCACAATCATAGCTCAGGGGTAAAGCAAACTGCAGATGACAAGTGCACTTCCCCATCCCTTGCAAACAACATATCCAGGACATAATGTGGAAGTGTGACCAGGCCAAAAGACTGCAATTAGCATGTCAGACATAGTACACAGATTAGGCATGGCCTTACCCCCTCCTTGCTGCTGTCTGGCCTTCAGCTGCCTATCCAGGTCCGGGAAGACTACCGACAGGATCCTGTGCATGTGGGGGGTCAGGGTCCGGTGTCCGCCCTTCCTGTGAGGAGGTGACAGCTTCAGCTGGACTCTTGCGCTCCTCCGGGTTCAACCCCGAAGGTCCTGCCACCTCTTCTGGCAGTTGCAGATCCGGTGCTTGTAGACCCCCACCGAACGAACTGCACGGGCGATGGTCAGCCATATCTCCTGCTTCTGGTGAGCATCAACCTGTGAGGATGACAAAGTTAACAGTCCATTAACACACAAGCCCCATATTTGTAAGGCACACATTGGGATATACATGTCATCATCACAAAGGGAGATGAGTGACACAGGTACTGCACCCATGGAAAAGGACAAATGCCCTGCATGTCTGACATGTTAACAATGCCTGGGAAGTTTAAGCAAGCACAAATGCACTTTAGCAGCAGAATACCTGTTCATTACATGTACCTACACACTTTGGGGGATGAAATTACTCAGTGAGAATGCTTGCCACTGGTGTACACACTGCTAGTACTGCTAGTCAGACAACATGCATAATTAGGAAGGCAGTGGACTGCACACTCACCTGCTCCCCTGGTTTCCCATACAGCTTGCTGTACTGTGGAAGGAGCCCGTCCAGCAGGGCCTGGTTCTCCTCCTCAGTGAAGGCTGGTGCCCTCTCCAGAGTGTGTGCCATAACAGGAGCCAGAGGATGCAGAGACAGCAGCAATGGTAGCAGGGATGTGGTCTAGTAGCATGTAGTGCAGGCAAGTGAGCTCCCTGGGGGCCATCCAGCTTTATATCTGTGCTGAAGAGGCAGACTCTGTGCCATGTGTCCCCAGTGATAGTTCCAACACGGTTGCATTCTATGAATCTGGCCAATCCATGGAAATGTACGACTCGTACACGTCTTCCGCATCGTTCAAATCTTCACCTTCATAAAACCCTAGGACTTGCAACATTGTAGTAGACATCCAACTGAATTTCCAGCGCACAACTCGTACAAGTTTTGAATCTGCAACCGTCTCCATGACAGTCCAGAGCCAATGGGTGCGCACGGATCGGTCAACTGACTGTACAATGCGTATTTTGAAAATACACATACACCCATCTCCATACGATCCAATGGCAAAGGCGTACGCCTGTCTCGGAACATGCCTGCCCGACGCGCATCCATGATAGTCACCCGCGTCAGACCTCATTGCAGTCAATGGCAAAGCATACGCGCGGCTCGGTCATGAACCGTGCAATGCGTACGCATTGTCACCCTGCGTCGGCCCTCATTGCAGTCAATGGCAAAGAGTACGCACGGCTCGGTAATGAACCGTGCAATGCATACGCATTGTCACCCGCGTCGGCCCTCATTGCAGTCAATGGCAAAGCGTACGTACGGGTCGGTCATGAACCGTGCAATGCGTACGCATTGTCACCCGCGTCGGACCTCATTGCAGTCAATCGCAAAGCGTACGCGCGGCTCGGTCATGAACCGTGCAATGCGTACGCATTGTCACCCGCGTCGGACCTCATTGCAGTCAATGGCAAAGCGCACGCACGGCTCGGTCATGAACCGTGCATTGCGTACGCATTGTCACCCAAGTCGCACCTCATTGGTGTGACTATTTGACGGCTTCAACACACACTTACTTGCCAGGGACACATGTGCACACCTATCACACTACAGCATTGGCCACACAGTGTCCCATGGCATGTAAAGCTGCATTCCCTGTGTGTTGGGGGGGGCAACATTTGGTTTGTTGTGTGGCACTTTTGTTCAGCCACTCCCAGGCTGTGCACGTGTTCATGGGGGCATAATCCTTTGTGTGTTGTGCACATTGCCACTGTGATGTGCAATTGTACAGTGATGGCCATGAGTCATGGACACAGTTGCAGGTTGGATATGTTTAGGACATGTCAATTACACCCTGAGTCCTGGGGGTGATGGCATGTATGTCACAGTGAGACATGTAGCCACAATTCTGATGTGCACCCACAGTCTGTGTGCATGTTGTGTCTCAGATGTGGATGATCAAATGTGCCCAATGGGAGACACTCTCCACATCCATGTGGTATGTGCAGCAACCTTGATGGTGTGTGTGTGTCTAAGAGACGTACATGTAGGGCCTGCAGAGACAACAGTGGCCACTACCTGTGGGACTCACGCTTGCCTTGTGGCGTGTATGTGATACACCATGTCATGCCAGTGTTGATGTGGCAATACAGGGACCCTGGGTATCTGCATGGCAAAGATCTGTGATGCCTGGGAGACATCAGGCCTCACTTGTCACTGTGGTGTGTGTTTGTAACGTCACAGTAGTACATAGGTAGGGTGACACAGCCCAATTATTGGCCATTGCACTACATGGGACTTATGTGGACATGTGGAATTGAGATGTTAGGTGATGGTCATGTAAGTGACATATGTGTCCATGCCCAACAGCACACACCTCAGTACATTGTGTAATGTCATGATATATCATGTGATATTGAGCCTGGTCATGGCAACATGGGTGGATGAACCGACAATCTTCCTTTGAGCATCTCTGTTCTGCAGGGCACCAGCTGTCCAAAGACCGTTACCAGACCTTGGAACCATGCAGGAACACGACTGCATCTGATGGTACCGCTTCACCAGGCCACTGATTGAGGAGTTGGCGGAGCAGTTGGCGCCACATCTGCTACCTGGCCGGACATACACTACAGCACTGACCCCAGAGGTGAAGGTGATGGCAGCCCTGCACTTCTTTGCTGTTATGTTATGTTATGTTAAATTTATTTCTATAGCGCGCGTACACCCAAAGGTTTCATGGCGCTGAGCAGTGAAGTACAAAAAGCGAGGGTTACTGGTAGGCTTTTGTGAATAGAAAAGTTTTGAGAAGGGATCTGAAACGCGGCAGGGATAATTCAAGTCTGAGATCCAGCTGGAGGGAGTTCCACATCTGAGGTGCCAGGAAAGAGAAGGTGAGTCCGCCGTGTTTTTTTCGATTGAAACGAGGAGAAATAAGGAGGTTAGATTGAGACGAACGGAGTGTGCGAGTGGGAGAATAACGAGAGATTAAGGAAGAAATGAATACAGGTGCCTTGCAGGTGAGGGCTTTAAAAGTAATACAGCCCAGTTTGAACAGACAGCGTTTGGCAACTGGGAGCCAATGGAGGAGCTTAAGCAGTGGGCGAATGTGCTGGGACCGTGGTTGATGGGAGATGAGGCGGGCGGCCTGATTCTGTACCAGCTGGAGACGATGAAGTTGATAGAGGGGAATGCCAACATAAAGGGAGTTGGCATAATCTATTCGTGAGATGACCAAGGCCATGAGAACCACAGTGAGGGCCTCGGAGGTGAGAAATCTAGCGATCTTCCGGATTCTACGTAGGTGGAAGAAGCATGAAGATGTAACTGCCCCAATCTGGGGTGCTACTGGTACCTTCCAGTACACTGTGGCTACTGCTGGTGGGATGTCGCAAACTATGTTTAGTCGTGTGCTATGCGATGTCTTGGAGGGGATTTTGCATTTCCTTGACCTGTACATCAAGTTCCCTAGCCCAGCTGAACTCCCTGAAATAAAGGATGCCTTTTATATACTGGGGAGGATGCCAAACGTCATCGGATCTATTGATGGTACACATGTGGCCCTGATACCACCACAGGCACATGAGCAGGCATACGGGAACAGGAATCATTTCCACTTGATCAATGCTCTGGTGGTTTGTCTTGCAGACATGTGTATCACACATGTGTGTGCACAGTTCCCCGGTTCTGCGCACGATGCCTACATAATGAGGAGTAGTCGCATTGCAATGCTGATGTCACAGATGCCAGATCAGCGTGCCTGGCTTGCCGGTGTGTACTGACTGTTTACCATTGTATGTGTTTGGCAATGTTGTATTCCGCACTCCTACAAAACTCAGCTAATTGTTCATTTTTATTTGTGTAGGTGACTCCGGATGCCCCAACATGGCGTGGTTGCTGACACCCCTCAGGAACCCTGTGACACCAGCCGAGATGCGCTACAATGAGGCACATGGTCGGAGCAGGAGGTTGACTGAACGGACATTTGGCCTCCTGAAAAGCCGCTTTCGCTGCCTGGACAAGACCGGAGGGGCCCTCCCATATGAGCCTGCAAAGGTGTGCAAAATAATCCTTGTGTGCTGCATGCTACACAACATGGTAGTGCGGAAGGTGCCTCTCATCCAGGATGACAATGACCAAACTCCGCCACCTGTGGAGGATCCCGGCCTGGGCCACGATGCCAGTGATGATGAAGATGAGGGCGATGTCCGCTCACAGCTCATCAACAACTTCTTCACTTGAATGTGAGTTTACAGGGTTGTTATGTCAATGTATGGAGTTAGGCTGGAATGTGTTGTGGCTGCTCTGTTGCTGTCTGAGTGTTTCTGTGTGCCACTTGACTGGATGTGTGCAGTGATGTGTCCATTCAGGTGGTGTGTACTCCACAATAGGGTGGTACTGCTAACTTGTTTCTGTGTAGGTTTCTTGTGACATTTTTTGTGCATGTGTATTGCATTTCTCTCCTGTTCTGTTGTGCTTTTGACTGTGTCTTTTGTCTATCCTTGCAACTATTTTTGTATAAACATGTTGCTGATGTGTAATGAACCTGTGCTATGCTTTGTTAGGTGCGTTGTCTGTCTTCGAACATCTGAGTGACATTTGCTTACCTCACCCGTGGACTTGTTGCCACTGACTGTGGATAGGTGTTGTGTCTGTGTGTACCTATGTTTTTCAGGTCAACATCAGTGTGTGGGATGAACAACATGGCCATGGTGAGTATGTGTTGTGTTGCCATATTGGTGTGTCTCCCTCACATGTGTCACATCACCATGACTCACCTAATGGTGGTCACATTGTTGTAGTATTTGGCATGCACTGTGTTGTTTAGCAGATCGTCATCTCCATGACACATGACAAGTTGGAAACACAACAGAGGCAAGTATGGTGTACTGGTGAGTTTATTTTCGAACATGTGTAAGAAAGTGCACAGGATGGTGGGTGCTGTACATTGGTTTTTTAATCCAAAGTTCAGATTAGAGTTGAAAGTGTTGGTAGATGAAATGTCCAGAGTAAAGTCCACAGTCATCTGCTACATTGGACCAACATGAACCCTCCATGTCATGTGAGCGAGTTGTGTGCGATTGGACAAGGTGAATGGGTTGCGCACAAAGAACATTGTCCAGAAGAGGTTTAGAGGCCCTGGGGGATGTGCTGGGACATCTGCCTCTCACATGTCCTTCTTCAGACGACCCCTCTTCTTCTTGGGGGGGGATCCTCAGGTGCAGGCCTCTGCAGTGCAGGGGACTCTCCACCAGAGTCCTCCTCCCTCCCTGTGGCACTGGCAGATGGTGTTGCAACAGATGTTGTGGCCACACAGGGAGGTGTGGACATGTTTGTGGTGATCTGACGGAGGCATTGGAGTATGTCCCGATGCACTGCAGTAAGGGCATCCCACTTTGCCTCCATGTGGGCATGGTGGGCAGCCTGTTCCTGTTGTATGTCCTTGAGGATCCCCACTACCTGGCCAAATCCTCCGGTGCTATCCTGGTACACATCTATGATGTGTGCCAGTTGGGGGTCATTATGCAGTCCAGTCCACTCAACAAGGCATGCCCTCTGCCTCCCACCCCTCCCAGCACCCCTATCCACACGGGCAGGACCAGCGGCGTGCCGCACAGTTGACACTGGGACCCCTTGGGTGGTGTTGCTGGGGGTGTTGGCTGTAGCTTCCGGGGGGTCCTGTGCTGTGGGTGTTCAGTGGCCTTGGTCTGTCCGTGTTGGCGGGGGTGCCCTGTCGGTTTCCAGATGCTGGAGGCGTGGGTACAGGGGGTGCAGATGTTGATGCTGCTGGTGCTGCATGATGACTCACACCGTAGGAGCCAGGTTGTTCGTCGTCATCCGAAGAGGACAGAGACAGAGTCAAACCAGAGAGCTCAGTGTCCACCAGAGTCTGGGACTGGGAATCCTCTTCATTTGGTGCTGTGTCCCCAGCACCACCTGTGTTTGGAAGAAACACACAATGTAAGTTATGTTTTTACAGGCATCAATGGTTCACAAACATTACATATTCTACTGTACGAATGGATGCCTGCCTGTACACTGCTTTTTTCAGGCATGTCATGGACAGAGATTGATATTGTTGTTGCACATTGCCCAGCCGTAAAGAAACATTTCAATGTGCATGTCGAAGTGTGTGCATGCCCAGCTCATGGATAGATTTGTCTGTACATGACCATTATGTTGCTGACACAGGTGTGTCATCCTTGTACACATGTGAGCTTTAACAAGGACATACGTGCTATTCCACTGGGGATATGTTGTACTATTGGGGCATGTGTGGTAGCAGAGTTTGCTAGTCTTTGTGTGCCACATTGGTGTATTGGTATGACCTGGTCACAGTCCGGTATGCCTGTGATCTGTTTGGAGGAAGTGTTTTCTTCTAGTGTTCCTATTTCGCATCTCATTTCATACAAGTGATGATGTCACCATGGTTAATGAGTCTGGTGCTGAGTTTTTTACGTGCATATGTGATTTGACTTGTCAATGTTCCCCATGTTGACATGGATTGGGCAAAGTAGCACTCTGGCTTTTCAATGTTTATGATGGTGAGGGCCATTGGTGTGTGTGTTGCAGTTTGGCTGCTGTTAGTAGCATGTTTCCTCCAACGCTGTCCAGGTTTGACCTTGTGTCTACAGTGTCTATGTCAGTGAGTGGTGTTTTGTGTGAAGGATGCATATGTTTCAGCACGATGTAGGGGTGGAATGCAGCTCACAACAGCACCGAGTGTGAATGAGACCATGCTATGGTGTCGGCTATATTGGTGTGTCAATTGCATTCACTGTCAGATGTCCACTGTCAATGATGTATATGTGAGTTCCTGTGTGTTTTGTACAATGTACCATATATATGGCTCTCCACATTTGTCATTTGCAAGACACACCTCCCCTGCCCGGCCAGGGGGCACCCCTGGACACTGCATCCCCAGACAATGATTTTGAACATATGGTTGCAATGACTGTGTGTGCGACCGGGTTTTGTTTGGTCAGTGCATATGTGTGATTGTCAGCCACATCATTTCTGAGGCCCAGTGTCAGACATCTTGACAGTCCCTTCCCACTCCCTGTGGGACGAGCATGTTTCAGTGTGAGCTTGCTGGGCCATGTGGGTGGGTGGGGATTGTCTGTGACTGCAACTCCCATCATGCTCTTGGCTACACCCCCCTTCCCAGCATGCCCATACCTCCTCCCTCTTGACTCTGCTTCCCTGTGAGGGGGTGTGACAGCAATGGCAAGATGGCTGACTGTGAAATCCTGGTGTTTGTTTGGCTGCAAGTCCAAAGAGAGCCCCTGTGCTTCACACAGCTGCACCCAGTAAGGGGTATCTTTTGCTGATATTTCACTGAGGTGTGGGTCAATGCATTCTACCCGGTGAGTTGTGTGGAGTTTGTGTTGAGGGGTGTGTGTCTCTCCACATACTGGTAAGTATGGTCAGAGCTGTCAGTCCTCCTTCCCACCCGGCTAGACATACCACCATGAAACGTGCATCCATTGGAGGGCGTGCAAGTTGTCTTTCAGGATGTCAGTCAGTGGTGTCCTGCTTCTGATTTGCACACAACCCCTACCAGGGCCTTGTGCTCCCCACAGCAGGACCAAGTGTCAGCCATCTTGTCAGTCATTTTCCACTTCCTGTGATGTGGGCATGTTTCTGAGAGGTCTTGATGGGCCAATTTTGAGGGGGAGCATTATCTGTGACTACAAACCCCATCATGCTTTTGGCTACACTCACTTCACCTGCATCCCCACTATTCCTTCCTGTCAGTCAGCTGCACTGTGCGGTAGTGTGTTTGTGGTGGCAAACTGTCTGGCAGTGTTTATTTGGCTTTGTGCCACTGCCTTGCTCTATTTGTTTGTAGGTTGGTACATGTCATGACACAGTTCCAAGTCACTATGAGATGGCAGGTATTGTGTTTGTCTGACTAGCATACACATCTTGGGATGATTATCTATTGGTTACTGTGGCTGTGCTTGCGGTGCATGATTTCACTGTCCCCATGCCACACAATATTGGGTATGTTGTTTGTGTACTCACCAGGCTCTGGTATGTCTGTTAGACCATTGACGCTCTCTGGTGGTAGGATGTCCCGCACCTTCTCCTCCCAGGTCCTGAAGTAGACTGGTTTGGCAGGAGGGCCACCACCGGTGCACTGACTCAGGGCGTGATCTTTTTCAATGAGTTTCTTGACCCTCCTGCCCACGTCATACCACCTGTTCTGGATATCGTCCTTTGTGCGCCTTGCTGGTGCTTGTGCGTTCACCTTGTCCACAATCCTCACCCTCATCTTGGTTTTCTGTGACATGGGGGTCCTTTGGACCAATGTACCAAACAAATGTGGCTCTACTCTGATGATCTCATCTACCAGCACTTCTAACTCACTATCTGTGAACTTTGGATTCTTCTTTGGGGGCATGGTGATGGGTGGTGGTAGTGAGTGATGTGTGTGTGAGGATGCAAGTGAGGGTCGGTTAGTGTTGGTTTAGCTAGCTGTATGTGTGAGTGCTATTGGTGAGGTACTGAGGGTGTGTGAGTTGTGTGATGGGTGACTTGTGAGTGTGTCTGTGGTTGCTGTGTGATGGTGTTTGCTGCTGGCTGTGTCTCCTATTTGCGAAGCATCATGGTAGTGATTGATGTCCTTTACATAGGTGGAGTTGTGGGTGTGTCTTTGTACCAGGTTTTTTAAAATATTTATTGTCATTGCTTGTTTGGTCCTTGTTTGGTCCTTTTTTTCTCTTTGGGTTTTCTAGGCATGAAGGAGACGTTCTTCTGACCGAGACGGACGCTGATGTTGGCTCGTTCGGGATTCTCCGCCTCGTTCACGCTGACTATCTTCTGTGTTTCATACTCGTTGGTCGCGGAGATCTCTATTACTTGTGGGCCCGGTTTTCTGTGCGTGTCGGTCATGCAGCATGGGCTCCGTGTGAGTCGGTCTGGTTTTACATGCATTGCATCGTACTGCGTGGGTCGGACATCGCAGGTACGTGTCGGTCGGGTTCATTCTGGGTTTGTGTCGGTCGGTGAAACTCGCGTCGGTTTTCTGGCCGGATCACTATTTTCCCTACGGCTCGGACGTACAGCTTGTATTCCGTATGTGTTGGTTGTAATTCACATGCGTTGCATCGTACTGCATGGGTCGTACGGCGCTGGTCCGTGTCGGTCAGTCTCCGGTCCGGGCCTGTGTCGGTCGGTACGTTCTGCGACCGGAATCGGCCCCAGAGTAGAGTTAAGGATTGGCTATTAGGACACTTCCAAGAAGAAAGGAAAAAAAAGAAAAAGAAGAAAAACAAGCAAACAATTTCCTCATAGGCTAACTACTGATTCACAAAGAGTGGTTGCATTTTTGTTATCATGATTGCTATAGTATTAACAGGATTTTATTTAACACCAGATCCAGAAACTTCTAGAACTAACGTAACAAATGTATATGCTCAGAATCTTAGTGATGACACATTTACAAAAACTTTTCCAATTCTCAAAAAGGAGGATTATTCTACAAATGTTTACTCTAGATTAGTGCAAGAATACATGAATGCTCTAAATGTTAAGGATTGTTATGTTTGTGTATATTTGCCATCTTCAGTTTAGGGAGAAGCCACTTACTATCACCTTCCTATGTCTTATGCAATCTCCTGTAGTATTTTGCTTTTACTAGTATTGGAAAAGACATTTTGAATATATTTATTTAAATTATGATTTAGTGTCGTCACAAGTGCCCTGTGGGAGGGTTGGTTGGACAAACAGACGCAAAGGCTGAATATACTTCTTAATGATGATGTTTTAATGGACTATTGATAAGCCAAAATAATATGATCAGGTTGGTGATGTTATTTCTTTTTTTCCTTCCAGGTTCTTCCTCTCCCGAAAAAGACATCCCATAGGCTCGGAAAAGAGGAGACAAAGCAGTGGTGAGTATTTTGATTGGGTTTTATATGGGTTTTTATTCTACGCATCACCGCACTGTATCTCTGAAGAGTTGTTCGGACCAAGTAGAGGTAAAGGGAGGGGCTGTGCAGGGTAATACAAGATGCGAATGCTCCAAGTGATACCTTCTCTTATAACCACCAAACAGAAAGACTCCTAATTTTAGAAAACTAGAGGTGATAACAAAGTCTCTATAGTGTAGACCATTTCTAGGTATTTCTCCCCCAAAACGCATGGACTTCTTTCTCCCAGTTGGGAAGACTGACTTAGGTATTACCTCACACCGTCCAATAGGCTATTGTGCCTTTATATCATTTAGGGTGGCTTCCCAAAGAGAAAAGAATAATCCAAACAACAAAGAAAAAAAGAGTATCCATTCCATGCTCCCCGTGCTCCTAACTCTCTTCCTCCCCTAAAGACTGCCCACCCATCCCATTATGACTCACCTGCTCCGCTGTAACTCTCCAGAGTTGTGACTGTCCTTCAGCATCCTCTGGGGGGCTCCACTAACCTTGCTCCACTGCTCAGCAGCTTCCTCCGTCTCAATATCTCTCCTCGCTTTCTCTGACTGGCTGGGACATGTCTGTCCAGGTGCACAGACAGAATATCAAGTTTAAAATGTTGACATACACTAATATTGAGTTTTAAATATCTTGATACAGAAATATCGACAGGAAGAATATCGTGGTCAAGAATATCGACTTGCAGGTGAGAAATATAGTTTTGGGAAATATCCAAAATTGTTATATCGTTTGCAAAAATATAGTTGGTTCAAATATTATTGATTTAATTAGTATTATGTATTTTAGTATGTATTTTAAAAGTATGTGATCTATTTTTTTGAATAAGAATTTGTTTTGTTTTTTAATGTATGTGTTGTATTTTTAGTAGTTATGAATTTTATCTTAATTAAATTGTGCGTTTTTAAGCTTTGTAGCAGGTTGTGGGTTTATATGGGAATAGGATGGGAAGTAATTTAATTATAATAAATTAATGGTTCTTTTGTATGTATTAGTATTTATTTAATTAAGATTTCATAGTGTTAATTGTGGGAATTAATGTATTAGTAATTATTTATTAATTAGTTGTCATTATTTTTAATTAATTTATTGGCAATTATGTTAATTGTGTCTTTGTGTTGGAGCGGGTTGTGGGTTTAAAGGGGAATAGGGTAGGAAGTAATTTAATTATAATACATTAATTATAATTTTTTATGTAATAGTATCTATTACATTTAGATTTTATAGTGTTACCAGTGGGCATTAATTTATTATTAATTATCAATTAATTAGCTTTTAATTATTATTAATGAATTAATTGGCAATTATGTTAACTATGTAAATTAGGAGCACTTTGCTGGTTTATAAGGGAATAGGGTGGGAACTAATCTAATTACAATAAATGCATTAATATTTTTAATGTATTAATATTTATTTAATGTATATTTTATAGTGTTTATTGTGGAAGTTATTTTATTATTAAATATGTATTAATTGGTTGTTAATTATTATTAACTAATTAATTTGTAATTAATTATGTTAATTATGTCATTTTTTAGGAGTGGGTGGTGTAAATTAAAGGAGAATAGAGTGGGAAGGGGGCGTGGTCTGGCCACGAAGAAAGATGGCCGCCTGAATGTGAGGCTCCACTGCGAGACAGACCCTTGACGGAGGCGGCGCACTTTACACCTCAGCTAGGATCACCCCTGTGACAGCTATGCCTTCCTACAGCAGCGCTTTTACTTGTGGCTGAATTTCAGAGTCGAACAACCCTTTTTAGGGTTAATTCTGACTGAAATACTTTCTGCTCCGGCAAGCACGTCCTAGGCCTCAGAAGCCTCGCCTCTTTCGTAACCGGAGAGCCCCTCTGGCTGCATTCCTGAGAGGGTTTTATTACCGGGCATAGTGGAAAAAGGCTCTCTTCGTTCAGTGCGTCAATATTTCTCAGCCGGTAAGAAGTATCTTTGCCTTCTGCCTCTGTGATTAATTCCTGCAATGACAGGACCCTTTTCAAGGTTATCTCTGACTGGAACAATTATTCTTTCACCAAATACTTCTGAAGTATCGGAACTCAGCTGTTCTATTGAAACTTCACACACAACCTTTTGCGCTTCGATTAATGTGTGAAATGTAAAAGTTCTTCACAGTTTTTTCTTTTTTTTATATTCTCCAACCTTCGTCTGCCAACACCTGCAGAGAGTAAAATTCAAGAATGGAGTTCACAGGTCAACTAATACTTTTTTCACTCTTGCGACATATTCATTTCCAACATGCTTTCAGATAGACTGTTACTCTTCATTTCAAAGCGCCCTTTCATGTTGGTAATGCGCAATATCTTCACTTAATACCACCTCACTGTCCATTGGAAATATCTTTCCGCCTATGAAGTATTATTTATGAGGAATTTCTATGGCATATTATGCGTTTTTTCGCTCAATGATCTGAACACACTGTCAGCTTTATATTGCATGTTATGAAAGTCTTATGATTTTATACACAATGCAGTAGAAGATTGAGCTCTTTTTTCTTATAATTTGTATCTTACTAGTTTCTTATGCTGATGTTTTTCAGTGACAAACGCTAAATATTTTATGTCATAGGATGCCATACATTGTCATTTGTGACTGATTATTTTTGGCATTATTATCGGTAAGAGACTAAAATATTTATTTACGTGAGCCTACAGGATTAAGTGTGATAAGTTTACTCTTTCACCCTCATATTAACCCCTACGTGCTCTAATTGTTTGCATCTGATTGTTAATCGCTTCATTTGTGTCTGGTTTTTTCAACACTCTGCGGACACATTTTACAGATGTCTAATCACAAAAATTACAACAAAAATTCTAAATTGTCTCCTCCTGTAGACACACATAAGCAACTGTGCACTATGCCTACTAAAGGTTCACCCCCATCACCACCTACTTCATCTTTGGTCAACTCAACCGCTGAGTCAGCAGCAACTATGAATCGTATTTTGCAGGAAATTTCAACTATTAGTTGCCGTCTGACAGATATGGATAATAACATTTCCTCCCTCACGACAGAAACCAAATCCATTAGAGCGGATATTGCGCAATTTCATCAAAAAACTGATGGACTGGATCGGTGATTAACTGTAGTGGAAAACAGGCTTGACTCAGTACAAAACAGGGACCAGGATCTTCTACTTCTTCGCAGTAAGCTTGTTGACTTGGAAGATCGCAATAGAAGAGACAATGTTCGCTTCTTTGGATTTCCGGAGAAAATTGAAGGCCAAAATGCTCGGTTATTACTATGTGAAATTTTTCCCAGATTACTTGGTACTACTTTTGACCCACCATTGGAAATCCAACGTGCTCATTGTATTGGTCCTCCACGACCAAACCTGGATTCTCGACCACGGCCTCAAATTGCTTGTTTTCTGAGACATAAGCAAGTCAGACAGATATTAATATCAGCTTGCACGCAAAGATCTTACATCTATGATGGTCATCAAATACATATGGCAGCTGACTTCTCGAGAGAAACCAACGAAAGAAGGAAACTATTCTTGGCTATGCGACCACAACTGCGGAAGTTGGATATCAAGTATGGCCTGTTTGACCCAGCTCTCCTTCCGCCTTACTAAAAATGGTGAATCTCCCTTAAAATCTGCTCCAGATGGAAAATGAGTTGAGTCCCTATTTATTTATTCTAAACATTATTTCTAATTTTATTTCACATTGGTCATATGTTATACGCTATGATATGTGCTCTTAATGTTTTACTATCTAACTTTTTAAGAACAGGCTCTTTATCCATCTTTACAATGCTGACATTCTTTCTTAAATAATACCAACGTTTTTTCATATAGTTATTTATGAATTTAAGTTATCAAATGTTGTTTATTATGTAAATATTATGAGAATTGTATTTATGAATGATAATTTTAATAGTTTACTTTAACTTCTGGTATTCATTCTCATTCATTTATTGCTTTTAGACCCGTTTAATGCTTATCTATGTTTCTTGATGAAATGTGCATATCCTCCTAACGCATACTATTATATGTATTTGTGTCACAGGAGTTTTCACTCTCTTTACAGCTTTTCTAATTTATTGTCCTGACTGATATTCATTTTAATTGTCCACCCTCCTTAAGGTGTCTGTACTCGTAGTGGTGCTCCAGTGAGCCCAGAACCGCGGTTAAAAGGTTGTAGGCAACGAATCTATATACATTTTTTTGATTCTCTTTTATATTTTAACAGCCAGAAATATACTGATTACATAGAACTCTAATATATATCAATAAGAACTTTCTTTTACATTTTCTTATATCTTTCTCTATTGTTCTATACAATACTTTATTATATTCTTTATTTGCTTCTTTATCACGTTTGTCCTCCATAAGCCTTTTTCTTTTCTTCTCTTTTTCTTTTTCTTTTCATATACTAAACTTTCTTAACCTGTAAAACTCTTATTTTCTTACACTTTTCTATTTCTTATCAATCAGAGTACTGTCCCTTCCCATACAGCCCTATTCCCTCCCATTGTATTCCTACCTCTTATTTTTCCCATTTTTGACTAATATATTGATTCCCTATCCCTTTTGAGTGTATCCCATCATGGCTAATATTCATCCTTTATCTACCATTACTTGGAATGTCCATGGCCTCACTCATTACATTAAACGGAAGAAGGTACTTTCTTATTTACAGTCCAAACATGTAGACATAGCTTTATTACAAGAAACGCACCTCGATGAGATTGAATCTGACAAACTTTGCAGAGATTGGGTGGGGAAGGTCATTCACAGCAGCATTCACAAAAATGATCCCACTGATACTAATCCTGTCCGCAAATGTGGAGTTGCAATTCTTATCCGCAGATCACTTCCAGTCACGATCTCCAAGACTTGGTCAGATCCTGATGGTCGATATGTATTTGCCAAATTACGTATCGGGAATTCTTATATCTGTCTTGGGTCTATTTATGCTCCGATTGGCACTAAAAAGTCTTTTTTCCTTCAATTGAATCGCCTCCTCACAGAGATTGATGCCTCACAATACCTCATTGGTGGGGATTGGAATTTGGTACAAGATCCTATTTTAGATAAATTTGGTTTGTTTGATAAGGCCAATGCAGCGGATAGAGCGGTATTAAATGACATATTTTCGGATAACGATTTGGTTGATCATTGGCGTCTTAGTCATCCACAAGACAAAGAGTATACGTTCTTCTCATCCTCACATGGTACATTTTCCCGCTTAGACTATTTTATGATATCGCACAAAGCGGTTCAATTAGTCATGGAATCACGTATCCTAGAAGCAGCCTTGTCTGATCATTCTCCTGTCCTTTTATCTTTAGATTTAGGTCTATCCCGGCCAGGGCGTAAATCATGGTGTATGAGCATTCAAATACACAGGACGCCCAAGGGTAAACTTCAGTTACAATCCCATTTACAGCACTACCTCTCTATTAACCAGGGTTCTGTCACCTCCAGCAGAACTGTTTGGGCGGCGGCTAAAACCACTATTAGAGGGCAACTAATGCGCGATGCAGCACTTGCCAATAAGAATAATATTGCAAAGCAGACAGAATTAGAACGAAATATTCAACTCTATTCCCGTTTATATACGTCGGATCCTACCTTGCATAATCGCAAGTTATTGGAGCAAGCACGTATGTCTCTTAATAGTCTCTTTACATCCAAAGCTGAATTTGCTTTACAAAGGATGAAAGGAAGACATTATGAGCAAGGGGAGAAGGCCGGGAGGTTGTTAGCTACACAATTACGTCAAAGGGAAGCAGCAATGGCTATTCCAGCTATTCGATCGACTCAAGGTGACATACTTACAAGGCCCCAAGAGATAGTTAATGAATTTGTCTACTTTTACCAATCCTTATATACTCCAGGGTGCCGATTACGATCCTGTAAAAACCGGGTACGAACCGTCGGACGGAACATATTCTCCGTCCGTCGCGTACCCGGTCGTAACAATATACAAACATGGAAGTACGATTCACACGGAAATACTATTTCCGTACGAATCGTACTAAACCCCGACCGACGAAAATAAACATACAAATGTGATCCGGGAAAGCGCCGACGTGACGTCGGGACGCACGCAGCCTGCCATTCACGAACCAGGAAGTACGATTCGCACCGACGTCATCCCGCACGGAGAATATTTTCCGGCAGCCAAAAACTGCCGGGAAATCAGGACGACGCGAACAAGGAGTACCTGCACGCGACGGACAGACATGGACCCGAACCTACGTGTCATCCCAGCCCTCATAGCAGTCGACCTCCTCTACAGGTTACGACGCAGACGCCGCAGAAGGTCAGAACAACAAAGGGAGGGGGGAAAGGGGGGGGCAGGAGCAGGGGCAGGCCACAAAACCCCCACCAAAGTCACACAGCACACATGCCCTGGACATACCTGACCCCCAGGCCCTGGTCACTACGAGGGGGTGGGGGCGAGTCCAGCAAAGCCAGCGTCCGCCACAACGGAAGTGGTTGACGACGCAAACCGGCAACACAACAATACAGGTACGTCCCGTACCCACGCCTTAAGAGCGTGGGTATGAGTCGTACCACGCCCACACCTACGTCACCCCAACAATGGCGGGACGGCTGTACCCACATGGCAAAGGCCTGGGTACGGCCCGCACAAGCATTCCACAGCATGGGTATAGATATGTACGGACCGTACCCCCACCCCCGTATGCATGGAGCGTACCCCCCACCCCACCAGTGTATGTACGGACCGTACCCCCACCCCACCAGTGTATGTACGGCCCGTACCCCCACCCACGTATGTATGGAGCGTACCCCCACCCCAACCGTGTATGTACGACCCGTACCCTCACCCGCGTACGTATGGAGCGTACCCCCATGCCAACAGTGTACGTACGGACCGTACCCCCACCCCGTATGCATGGAGCGTACCCCCACCCCAACCGTGTATGTACGACCCGTACCCTCACCCACGTACGTATGGAGCGTACCCCCACCCCAACAGTGTATGTACGACCCGTACCCTCACCCGCGTATGTATGGAGCGTACCCCCACCCCAACCGTGTATGTACGACCCGTACCCTCACCCGCGTATGCATGGAGCGTACCACCCATGCCAACAGTGTACGTAGGGACCGTACCCCCACCCCGTATGCATGGAGCGTACCCCCACCCCAACCGTATATGTACAACCCGTACCCCCACCCCGTATGCATGGAGCGTACCCCCACCCCAACCGTGTATGTACGACCCGTACCCTCACCCGCGTATGCATGGAGCGTACCACCCATGCCAACAGTGTACGTACGGACCGTACCCCCACCCCGTATGCATGGAGCGTACCCCCACCCCAACCGTGTATGTACGACCCGTACCCTCACCCGCGTATGCATGGATTGTACCACCCATACTAACAGTGTACGTACGGACCGTACCCCCACCCCGTATGCATGGAGCATACCCCCACCCCAACCGTGTATGTACGACCCGTACCCTCACCCGCGTATGCATGGAGCGTACCACCCATGCCAACAGTGTACGTACGGACCGTACCCCCACCCCGTATGCATGGAGCGTACCCCCAGCCCAACCGTGTATGTACGACCCATACCCTCACCCGCGTATGCATGGAGCGTACCACCCATGCCAACAGTGTACGTACGGACCGTACCCCCACCCCGTATGCATGGAGCGTACCCCCACCCCAACCGTGTATGTACGACCTGTACCCTCACCCGCGTATGCATGGAGCGTACCCCCCATGCCAACAGTGTACGTACGGACTGTACCCCCACCCCATATGCATGGAGCGTACCCCCACCCCAACCGTGTATGTACGACCCGTACCCTCACCCGCGTACGTATGGAGCGTACCCCCACCCCAACAGTGTATGTACGACCCGTACCCCCACCCCAACTGTGTATGTACGACCCGTACCCTCACCCGCGTATGCATGGAGCGAACCCACACCCGTGTATGTTCTAAGCGTACATATCCTGAAATAGGAGGGTTGGGTGCAGAGTCCTCCCAGCAGTGCCCAGTCATAAGAGGGGTGTGTGCAGAGTCCTCCCAGCAGTGCCCAGACACAGGAGGGGTGGGTGCCTAACACTCCCAGCAGTGCCCAGACACAGGAGGGGTGTGTGCAGAGACCTCCCAGCAGTGCCCAGACACAGGAGGGGTGGGTGCCTAACACTCCCAGCAGTGCCCAGACACAGGAGGGGTGTGTGCAGAGTCCTTGCAGCAGTGCCCAGACACAGGAGGGGTGGGTGCCTAACACTCCCAGCAGTGCCCAGACACAGGAGGGGTGGGTGCCTAACACTCCCAGCAGTGCCCAGACACAGGAGGGGTGTGTGCAGAGTCCTCCCAGCAGTGCCCAGACACAGGAGGGGTGGGTGCAGAGTCCTCCCAGCAGTGCCCAGGCACAGGAGGGGTGTGGGCAGAGTCCTCCCAGCAGTGCCCAGACACAGGAGGGGTGTGTGCCTATCACTCCCAGCAGTGCCCAGACGCAAGAGGGGTGGGTGCAGAGTCCTCCCAGCAGTGCCCAGGCACAGGAGGGGTGTGGGCAGAGTCCTCCCAGCAGTGCCCAGACACAGGAGGGGTGGGTGCCTAACACTCACAGCAGTGCCCCTGCAAAGAAAAGGGTGGAGTACCCACAGATCCAATGCCCACAAATGTCAGTCAGGTGCACAAAGATCCTGCAGTACATGTACCACATGTGTGCGAGGCTGGGAGTATACACATGCATAGCGCCGAAAAGAAAACATGTGCACATGAAGTCATGACAACAGTCTACATACACAAGTACAGTGACCACCAAGGACGACACGAATGATGCAGGTGGAGACATCGCTCAGCATGCATGGACCAAGTCTAACGAGTCCGTCACACACCCAGCCAATGTAGACACAGCTCAGCACCACATATTGGAAAGACCCTGCAGGGAAGATGTCAGGTTACACAGAGGAAGGAACACACCTTGGGACGATGTCACCATGCAGTAACTGCTTACATGAACAAAGTTATGTAGCCAACAGCTTGTGATGGCACACAGATACCAGGATCCACCCTATGACCAGCACAAGACTACAATTCCCACACACCCAACACATTATCACCACCCAAAATAAGGGAGCAGGTCCACCAACAGCAATACCAGACAGACAGTAGTGTACTAAGGAAAAAGAAATTGCTTTATTCAGCATCCAAAAATCTGTTTGTCCCTTGAAAGTTCAAAATGTACAATGCCCATAGGGCAATCCAAAGTACAAATACAGGTGGGGGACACAGTGGGACGCATGTCCCCTAGATTGCCTACACAGTCAGACTCCTTCGTCTTCCAGAGGGGGGGGGGGCATCATGTGGGGGGGAAGGACCAGGCACCGCAGGGACATGAGGGCGAAGGGTAGGCGTCGTGGGTGCATTGATGGAGGACTCCACCACAGGGGGTGGGGCAGGGCCAAAGGCGGAGGCCAGGATGGCGCTGCACACCTTAGCAAGGTCCTCCAGCGACTCCCCTGCACCCGAAGGAACCACAGGCCCCAAGGAGGGGGGGGGGTCAGAGGGATGGGTCGCAGCGCCACTGGGGGAGGGTGTGGACAGGAAGGGGGGACTCAACCACCCTGACCGGGGAGTCCCTTGACCGCTTGTGGGGTGGTGTCACTGTGGGGCTTAGGGACAGAGCGGCCATGAAGGAGTCTTTGCTGGATATGTGGCCAGGAGAGCTGAGGGGAGGGGATTTGGAGGGAGTGGATTTGGTGGAATGCGGACTCCCACTCTGGCTGCGTGACTTACGTTTGCCCCCCGACCCAGTGGGTGTGCCTACTTCACCCTGTGTGTGCATGCCAGGAGGTGTGCGTTTGACCTTCCCTGCTGGTGTGGTGCCTGTGTCTGTTGTGGTGGGTGCATGCTGACGTCTGGGTGTACGTGGGACAGGCATGGGAGTGGGAAGTGTGGATGGGTCAGGGGTAGGGGGTTGGACGAAGCGCTGCAGGAGACCCACTGCTGCAGTCAGTGTCGAGTCAATGGACCTCAGCAAGTTGCGTTGGTCAGCCTGCGATGAGAAAATGCCCTCCAAGTATGCCTCCATGTTGTTTAGCACTTGGCTGTGGCCATGGAGGGCATTAAGCATCGCAGCCTGACCAACCTGCAACTGCTGCTGAATGTCCACAGACTCGGCATTGGCGGCAGCAGTGGAGACAGGGGAAGGGGTTGCGGTGCCTGGCAGGAAGGAGACATGTGGTGACCGGGCACGCTGGGAAGGGACACGAGCAAGTGGGAGGCGGCTGCTGGCAATGGAGGGGGCGGGGAGAGATGTTGTGCCGCTGTCAGCTGCTGGTGCAGCCTCCGCCCACTCGGAGAGCTCATCCTCGGACCCGTCAGCTTCATGTTCTGTGGTGGCACTGGACAGGTCCTCGGCCTCACTCTCCTCCGCCTCAGTTCCACTCGATGTGCCAGCCACGATGTCACCGCTGGCACTGGTGCTCGGTCCCTCCGCTCCGTCCGTGCTGATGTCTCCCTCCGTGTCCCCCGACGATGCTGTGGGGAAGGTGAAGAGACAGCAATTAATCATACACCTGTATACATATGCCACATGAGTCCAATCTACATAGGTTACAGTGCATAGCCTGAAAAGAAAGATGAGTAACATCTACAAAACAAGGTACATATGTAGGGCATGCAACACACAGTTGGTTGACCCACCATGCCACTGAAAAACTATGGAGAGCATGACACAATAGCAAATGACATGAAATGGATTTTGACAGAGGAGCCAGGCTCTGGGGACAATCCAGCACTGCATCTGCACCACACAGCGTTGCCGAAAATAGGGATGAGCAGGGACCATATCCATGAACTTGAGGCACATGCTGCATAGGTAATACTGAAAACATGCCCACCATGACTGGCTCACTGCACCTTGAGTGTATGTCCAGACAAACATCACACACTGGCCAGACCTAGCAAGGAGATATCAGGTTTTGACATGTAGGCTTTGCCCGCACCAACCACCCCCTACATGAGACAATTTGTTAAGACACAGGAAGCACTTACATCTCTTAGTCTGGGTGAAATACACATGGGCTGGATAAATGCAAGATTGGACACAAAATACCCAAGGTGCGCCTGTCCAAATAATCATGTACAAATGGTCATCATCAGATGATTGTAACAAGACACACAGGCACTGGCCACCGTGAGTATGAACAAGGAAAATCAGGTCAGGCTGTACAGTGGACACTTGTACTACATTTTACGTCAATATACATGGTGCCAGGGGACAATGGCACAGAGCACAACCTATGCTGTAGACACTGAGAGTGTCCACATTTTGTGATGACACACATGACACCTAGGAAAATATGCCCCAGTGGACAGTGGTGGCCACACAACTCCATGGTCCTGAATGGGAATGACTGCAACACACGCCACCATCCCTGCACTATGCGTATCGCACACTCATGCACATCATGTCACAGGCCACAACATAGGACATGCGTGCTGTAAGGCATGACACTTGAGAGACTAACTCCCATGTCTGTACTCAGCATCAGTGCCAACTGACATGGAACCCACCAGTACTGAACTGGACAGGGCACAGGCAAGGTCACAAAACCTGTTACACACCACCCCCACACATGATGCTACAGGCATTGTTCACGTGGATAAACTGCCAGCCTAGATAACCTTGTGAAGGAGTGACTACACACAGACCAGGGAACACATTGCAAGGAGGGGAAGGGAGGCAAGAGAGCACCGCTATACTGTGGGTAACCGGATCTGCACATCACTTTTAAACCCTGGCAGTGTATCCATGCAACTGTGCACTTACAAATGCTGGTGACACACAACAAACACACATGTACCTACCCCCTTCCTGCTGCTGCTTCTCCTGTAAGCGCCTGTCCAAGTCTGGAAAGACCACCGCCAGCACACGCTTGTGGATGTGGGTCAGACGGCGGCGCCCGCGGTTCTTATGGGTCTCAGGTGAGTCCCCCAGCAGGACCCGTGCGATCCTCCGCGTCCAGCACCGGATATCCTGCCAGCGTTTCCTCACCTGGGCCAGGCGCCGCTTGCGACCCTCCGTCCTCCTCACGGCACTGACGGCGTTCATCCAGATCTGCTTCTTGGCAGAGGCGCCTACCTGTGAGGATGAACAAGTGACACTACATCAATACACCTGGCACATGTCACAGAGACACATATTAGAACCAATTTGCTGTTTACAACAAGGCATAGTATGCATCCAACGCATTGCACGTTTGTCATAGGGACATGATCCTCTGGGGAAGGGCAAAAGCAGTACGTGCCATTGAAAGTACACAGGTGGAATGAGGGCAACGACACAATCAATGATCCTGGCTCACACTGTGCATCACAAGCTACACCAGGATTATGTGCAGCACCTCTAAGCAGTCACATGGCACAGGCCACTGACGCTACCTCAGCAGAGTACACAGACACACACAAGCACAGGACATTCACCTGCCATTGCCAAATGCAGTGACAAACCTCACTCTGCACATGTGCCACTAGACGGGGGGGGCTCACAGGTGTGGGCCTGGCTCTGCACGTCAGACACACAGCACTGCTCCCTGCTCACATCAGATGGGCAGGGTATATCCATCCCTCATGCAGCCCGGGTGCTACACTCCACATATGCACCCACCCACATGACAGGGGACTTACACACACACCGATGTCCAGGGTACGAACACATCATGTGGACACTCTCAGCACAGGTACACAGAACTAACACACATCTGTGGGTACAGTCACCTGTCACACTGGGCTGACCACATAATCAAATGAAGACTGTAGAGGCTACATTCCCAGGAGGATAAGACAGGCAGAATGTGGCATGCACCATGCAGTGATTGTCACAGTAAACACAATGCAAGTGAGGATGGCAGACATGCACCACAGCAGGTGTTTAGCCAAAATATCGAGTTTTAAATTTCGACCTACAATAATATTGTGTTTTTAATATCGTAGGTACAGAATATCGAAGTCAAGAATATCGATGGACAGAATATCGATCCCAAGGTAAGTAATATCGAAGTTAATAATATCGAAGTAATTAATATCGATGTAAGTGATATCGTAAGTAAAAATTTCGATGTCAATAATATCGATATTTATTTTGTGTAATGTCATTTAATATGTATTTTATTTGTATGTTAAAGATTATTGTAATGTATTTTAATACATTTAAAAATAAATGTTTAGAGATTAATAATTATTTTACATTTAATTTAGCGTTTTAGTATCAGAGCGGGTTGTGGGTTTATAGGGGAATAGGGTGGGAAATAATTTAATTATAATTAATGAATTAATCTGTATTGTTTAATTGGTATTTATGATTAATTAATTGGTAATCAATTAATAATTGGTAATTCATTGATTAATTAATTGTTAATTAATTATTAATTGTAAAATTATTTTATTAATTGGTTAATTATATACATTATGATTAGTTTATTATTAATATTTATTTATTGTTATTGTTAATTAATTAATTGTTAATTAGTAATTAATTGGTGATTTAATTTTATTAAGTGATTAATTGATAATTAAATTAATTATGTGAATTTTTATGTTTAGTGGGTTGTGGGTTTATAGGGGAATAGGGTGGGAAGTAATGTAACTATATTTAATGAATTAATATGTATTGTTTAATTGGTATTTATGATTAATTAATTGGTAATTAATTAATAATTGGTAATTAATTTGATTAATAGATTAATTATTTTTTAATTAGTTATTAATTGTAAAATTATTTTATTATTTGGTTAATTATATACATTATAATTAGTTTATTAATAATATTTATTTATTGTTATAGTTAATTAATTAATTGTTAATTAGTAATTAATTGGTGATTTAATTTTATTAAGTGATTAATTCATAATTAAATTAATTATGTGAATTTTTATGTGTAGTGGCTTGTGGGTTTATAGGGGAATAGGGTGGGATGTAATTAAAATAAAATAAATAATGATATATGTTATTTATTTGTAATTATTAATAATTAATTGTTATTAGTTAGTTAAATATAGTAAATATAAATAATTGATTATTGTATTTTATTTGTTGTTATTGCTAATTAATGTATTGTTAATTAATAATTAATAGGTGAATATTTGTAATTTCGTAGTTAATATGTATTAATTAGTCAATTAATAACTATATTAATTATAAAGAATGTATTATTAATTGTAAATAAGAGATAAATTGATATTTAAATCTATTGTGTATTTTGTATGTGTAGTGTGTTGTGTGTTAAAGGGGGAATAGTGTGGGATGTAATTTAAATTTATTTATTTAAATATTTATTTTACATAATTGGTATTTAATAATAATTTTTTTTTTAAAACATTGTTAACATGCAATTTTTTTATAAGAAATTATTGAATTGGTTATAATGTTCATAGAATCACTATGCTATCTAGTGCTTTCCCAACTGTTTTACTATCTGGAGTGGGAATAGTAATTTTTACCCCTACGCTATCCAGCGCTTTCCCTACTATTGCACTCTCTGGAGTTGGAATAGTAATTTTTACCCCTACACTATAACCAACGTTTTCCCTACTGTTGCACTCTTTGGAGTTGGAATAGTTATTTTTACCCCTACGCTATCCAACGTTTTCTCTACTGTTGCACTGTCTGGAGTGGGAATAGTAATTTTTACCCTTACGCTATCCAACACTTTCCCTACTATTGCACTCTCTGGAGTGGGAATAGTAAATGTTACCCTTACGCTATCCAACACTTTCCCTACTATTGCACTCTCTGGAGTGGGAATAGTAATTTTTACCCCTACGCTATCCAACGTTTTCCCTACTGTTGCACTCTTTGGAGTTGGAATAGTTATTTGTACCCCTACGCTATCCAACGTTTTCCCTACTGTTGCACTGTCTGGAGTGGGAATAGTAATTTTTACCCTTACGCTATCCAACACTTTCCCTACTATTGCACTCTCTGGAGTGGGAATAATAATTTTTACCATTACGCTAACCAACACTTTCCCTACTGTTGCACTCTCTGGAGTTGGAATAGTAATTTTTACCCCTACGCTATCCAACGCTTTCCCTACTGTTGCACTCTTTGGAGTTGGAATAGTAATTTTTACCCCTACGCTATCCAATGTTTTCCCTACTGTTGCACTCTCTGGAGTTGGAATAGTTATTTTTACCCCTACGCTATCCAACATTTTCCTTACTGTTGTTTTTGTTGAAGTTGGACTAGTAGTTTTATTGTGTCTGATATTTAATATGTTTTGTAATATTTTAGCTATTGTAATATATAATTAATAATAAAAATTATTCAAATTAAAAATATTGATTATTATTTGCTATATGTAATTATTTAATATTTATTAATGTTATTGTTTTATGTGTATAGATGTACTGGTAATTTAAATAAATATTTAATAATTTATATGTTACAGAAATTATTATTAAAAGTAATTATTAAGTAAGTGTATATATTATATATTATATATATATATGTTTAATTAAAGTTTCATTTAATTATATATATTTATTATACATATTACATATTATAAAATATATTTAATTATGTTTCTTTGATTTATAAGTATTATTTGGTTTATTTTACATATATTTTTAAACTAAAAAAAAAGGATATTTTTGAATTACGATATTTTTGACATCGATATTAAATTATCGATATTTTTGTACTTACCATGTTGTAGATAGGATGTCGATATTCTTGACCACGATATTTTTGTTGCGATATTTTTGTAGGTCGAATTTTTGTCTTTCGAAATTATGTCATACAACCACCACAGCATGCTCTGGCTGGGAGACATCAGGCATTCCCCCCCTGGGACCCCCCCTACAGTACATTGCATGTGTGTCACACCTGGACACAATGCCAGAAGTCACAGTCACAAAAAAGGGACACAGTCTGTGCAAGTAGACTCTGCACTCACCTGATACCCTGGTCGGCCATACAGCAGGGGGTACTGTGGGAGGATCACATCCAGCAATGCCAGGTTCTCCTCCAGGGTGAAAGGCTGTGCCCTCTCCACAGACCTTGACATGGTTCCAGGGAATCAGGAGCAGCAGCTGGGTCGTAGAATCCAAAGATGTGCAGGCAAGTGCTCCCTCATGGGACCTGGCTGCCTTATATCTGCCTTGCTGGCCTGTTTCATGCACAGGAGTACAGAGTGATTCGTCACTCACATTTGCATCCTATGTTTCCTCCAATCCCTTCAAACCCCACAGTCAGTGGGTTTTAATTGTGTTTTTTTCTTGAGCATGATGTCAACTCCAGAACCACATTGCAACAAAGTAGATTCATTCAAACTGACTTCTGCTGTGCACCTGCAGAAAAAAATCATACTTTAAACTTGGTCTCCATGACAACCAGCATGCATGTAGGCCTTTATACTTGTCCCTCATGTGTCCCCTATGTAATTTGGACATTCACACACAGGTACGGTGGGTTCCAGGGCCCTAGGGCACCCCAAATGCATAGAAAAGGCCCGTACACGCGCGTGTACGGGGCGTATCACTATGGGTACGCATACGCGCGCAAAGCCATAGTGAAACAGCCCGTACACGCGTGTGTATGGTCCGTATCACTATGGGTGTGCTCGTGTATGCGTACCCATAGTGATAGTGAGCGTACAGGCGTGTGTACGCTCCGTATCACTATGGGTGTGCTCGCATATGCGTACCCATAGTGATAGTGAGCGTACACGCGTGTGTACGGTCCGTATCACTATGGGTGTGCTCGCGTATGCGTACCCATAGTGATAGTGAGCGTACAGGCGTGTGTACGGTCCGTATCACTATGGGTGTGCTCGCGTATGCGTACCCATAGTGATAGTGAGCGTACAGGCGTGTGTACGCTCCGTATCACTATGGGTGTGCTCGCGTATGCGTACCCATAGTGATAGTGAGCGTACAGGCGTGTGTACGGTCCATATCACTATGGGTGTGCTCGCGTATGCGTACCCATAGTGATAGTGAGCGTACAGGCATGTGTACGGTCCGTATCACTATGGGTGTGCTCGCGTATGCGTACCCATAGTGATACGGACCGTACACACGCCTGTACGCTCACTATCACTATGGGTACGCATACGCGAGCACACCCATAGTGATACGGACCGTACACACGCCTGTACACTCACTATCACTATGGGTACGCATACGGCAGCACTCCCATAGTGTTAGGGAACGTACACAGGCCCTCTGAGCGAATGTACGGTGCCTTTCACACATCACAGTGGTGACAGGCAGCACACAGGAAGGAATAGAGCTGACATACTTGTCCATGGATGGACATCAAGGCATTGTCTGGGCAGTACTACATGTGTGGGGCACAGGTGTGAAAGGCTGTGATGTGGCACATTACTCCTGAGTCGAGGAGGCAATAGATGTATGATGAGATGTGTACAGATGTTATGTGTGACGGTGCAATATGTGCCAGGCATGCCCTTGACTCCTTTGACATGTGTGCATGTCGTACTGCACACTTGGGATGAGCGTCACTGGCATGGCACAGTCAACAACACACGCAAGTGTCCCCTGATGGCCGCTACAGGGGTTACCACACCAGACATGTGACTACCCATGGTGCACGATGTGTCTATGTCATGAATGTGTGGTGTGTTCCCATTAGCTTGATGTTGGTGTTCCCTCAGGAGCATCAGCTGTTGCAGCAACCAACATGTGTCTGTGTGTAGATGGACATGGCACACTGTTACGCACACCAGTCCACATGTGGTATCGGATGTGAGGTGCGTATGTATGCATGGGACACGGAGTAGCGTAACAAGGACCTGTCTGCATCCTCTCAATGTATGTGTGGTGAGTCATTACATGTACACCTTATTGGCAAGGTGTGTGGGCTGTCCTAGTGTAATGTCATGTGACCTGTGGCTCTAGTGTTCTGCTACCTGTCTCTGAAATCGACATCCTACTTCTGCTGATGTGTTGATGTATGTCACTCCTGTGTTGCGTCTGGCTGTTCACTTACACTGGGATACAGCTAATCCCATGCCATGGCATGTGGAGGTTCACAATCTCCGTGTGTAGCTGGGTCCTGGTAGGAGTGTCACCTGGCAGCCATACGTGTCCAGGGCATGTGGCACATACCTGACTCCGTATGTAGCATATGTGGATTGACAGATTCACATGTGCTCAGTACAAATAAAGTGTTGTTGTAGTGCACTCACTCTTCCTTGTCACTTCCAAATTACTGCAGAGCGCCGCCTCTTCCCCGACCAATTCCGGACTTGGCTGACATGCGGGAGAATGACTGTATACGCTGCTACCGCTTCCCCCAACCATTGATTGAGGAGTTGACGGCAAGGCTGGCACCACACCTGCAACCGCTGCACAGGTATCCTACGGCACTGACACCCAAGCTGAAGGTAATGGCAGCCCTTCATTTTCTTGCCACGGGTACCTTTCAATATACCATAGCTCATGTTGGTGGCATGTCCCAGAGCATGTTCAGCCGTGTGCTGCATGATTTCTTAGAGGCCATGTTGCTTCACCTTGATGAGTTCATCCATTTCCCAACTCCTGAACTGTTGACTGGGGTCAAGCGTGGATTCTATGCCCTGGGAGGGATGCCCCATGTCATTGGGTCCATAGATGGGACACATGTGGCTTTGGTACCACCACAGGCACAGGAGGTAGCGTACGGGAATCGCAAACACTACCACTCCATCAATGCCCTTGTGGTGTGTCTGTCCAACATGGTGATTTCACATGTCTGTGCTCGTTTTCCAGGATCAGCACACGATGCCTACATCATGAGGCGTAGCAGGGTGCCTGAAATGATGACGCAGCTGCGCAACGAACGAGCATGTGTTGTTGGTGGGTACACTCTGTCTGTCCTGTATTTTGCGTAGACTTCCAGCACGACCGCTTCTCCTGTCCTACTTATGTCCATGTGGTTTCCATGTAGGGGACGCTGGCTATCCCAACATGCCATGGCTGATCACACCTCTCCGCAACCCCAGCACGCCGGCCCAGCTCCGCTACAACACCGCCCATGGCCAGACAAGGCGAGTGATAGAAAGGACATTTGGCCTCCTGAAGAGCCGATTCAGATGCCTCCACAAGACCGGCGGCGCCCTCCCATATGCCCCGGCGAAGGTCTGCAAAATCTTAATGGTCTGCTGCATGCTGCACAACATGGCAGTTGAGAAAGCTGTGCCACTCATCCTGGATCAAGATGATCAGGACCATCCACCCGTGGAGGACGAAGGGCTTGGCAATGGGGCTAGTGATGTGGAGGATGTGGTTCCACAAGAGGACATTCGGAGTCGGCTCATACGCGACTTCTTTGCTTAGTGGTGAGTACCAGTGTCTGAGTGTGCACGCATTGGTCCCCGTGTGGCATGTGTTGCGATGTGTGTGTCCATCTGCATGTATGCCACGTGAGTCAGAGGTGTGTGTGGATGTGTCACTCGAGTGATGGTGCCAGTGATGAGTGTATTTCCCCAGTCATAATTGTGACCTAGCATGTTGTCATCCTTACATGTGTCGAGTACATGCAAGTGGATGAGCTTTTTGTGGCTGACTTCTTGTGTGTCTCTCATCCCCAGGTACTTGCGCATGCCGTCTGCTGGTTGCATTGTTGTGGCACTGCTATTCCTCATGGACACGTCATAGTGTGCTGACTCAGCGTTACACGCACGGACAAGTTTGGAAGTCTCCTTAGGGTAAGGGATGCATCAGGGGTGTATTGGGTGTGGCAGTTGTTTACGATGTGTGCACACTGCCCCTGTCGATGTTTGGTTCCTCTGCAGACATGTCGCATCACCATGGGACACATGACATGTAGCTGGGTACACCTGAATAGATGGTCAGACTTGTTGACAGTCATCTGTGATGGGATAGTGGATTGTGATGATGGCATCAATGTGTGTAACACTGCCCTCGGACACATACGGTTTGCATTGGCTTGACATGGTGTGGGACTTCCACATCAGAGGATCAATGGTGTATGGCAGCCTCTACGTGAGAAGCAGGGGGTGTTTAGCTGTTAGCCGACACTTGTGTGCCAGTTCCATGGCTATCACGCATTTTTGCTGCAGAAGGGGGGTTCCAGTGTTGGACCCACATGTTACTCCACATGACCTGTGTATGTGTACTCCGAGTTGCTTCTGCATTCCCGAATACATGAATAATAAAGGTGTCCCTATGCCTCTAAGGTGCCTATTCTCAGTCAATGCTGGTGTGTTGCCACGGTGTATACGGCATGTCTGGCATGGTTTTCCCTGATAGTGGCTATGTGTCTATGTGTCGAGTAGCAAGATGCAAGCTGTTTGTGTGGGATTAGACTGTGTATTGTGCATGATGTCCATGACTGTGTGGGTATTGTGACATGTGCCATCCCCATGCATCCAACGTTGGCCAGGCCACCATTCTCTGCATCCACCTGACTCAAGCTTGCAGGACATGGTTCTGCCACCTGTCCACACATACCTGGGTGCCCCCCAGGACACTCCGCATGATCCCTGACCTCTGCGCATGGCTGTCGCTGTACTCAATATGTCTGTCGGCACGGTTGTGCGGCCACCCCCTCAGCTGGTTGGGCCCATCACGGGTGTGTATGGTGCTCCATGTCTGTGTTGCCTAATACATTGTGACCCATGTGTGTCCGGTGCCAGACTCAGGCCCCAGGGTGTGGATGGTTGGAGTCATATGAGAACTCAGGCATGGTTAGACTTTACAAGACACATGTAAGGTAATAATGCAAAATGTAGGCATCATCTCTTTATCGTGTAACTTTTTATTTTTGTTGGGGTACGTGGGGGGGGGTATGACATGAGGGGCTTTCCGGGTGTGTGGAATCCAAAGTTCACTAGGGGAGTTGGTGTCCTTGCCATTGGAAATCCTCAGAGTCCATGCCACAGTCTTTGTCAACATTGGTCAGACAGTGACCAGCAAGTCCATGTGGCAGAGAATGTCTTTTGCTGCTGTGCTGCTGTTGGTCCAGTGGGCCAGGTGCCAGGCCAGGTGTCCTGGGAGATGGTGCTGTTGCGCCGACCCTCACGGTCTTTTCCGTGGACGACCCGCCCTCCTGCGGGGACCCTCAGAAGCAGGCCGTGACGATGTTTGGGATGCTCCGTCGGATGTCTCCTCCTCCTCCTGATCCCTCCCTGTGGGTGGTGATGTTCTACGCCTGGTGGCACAGGGAGGGTTGCACATGTTGTCGGCTATCCGACGGAGTGTACGGTGAATTCCCGTGAACACCGTCACGAGCTCAGCCTGTCTGTCCTCCATCCGCCCTTGGTGCCGCAGTAGACAGGCATGTTGCTCCGCATGTTGCTGGGCCTGCTGGGTCTTGATCTCCTCGAGGATGGACACAACCTGGGCCATGCCTGTGGTGTCCTGCCGGTATGTCTCCAGGATGTTTCTGACATGGGAATATACCGGTTCCGCAGCCAACAGGTCCTCCACTCCCACCACCCCTGCCCACTTGCACCTGGCCTGCCCTTGTGGGCACATCGGGACTCCGGGACCCCTGAGGGGTGGCATTGACGTTGTCGCCTGCCTCCTCCTGGGTGCCCGGTACACCATGTCCCTCCTGGACAGTCTGGCTGCATTGTGGTGGTGGGGCAGGGATCCTGGGTGGCTCCTGGGATGTGGCAGGAGTGGGGGTGGTGGTTGGCCCAGTTGTACCTGACGCAGGTGCTGCAGGTGGTTGGACACCAGAGGGGCCAGGTTGGTCGGGGTCGTCCACAGAGTGGTGAGAGTCGTCGCTGCCGGTGGGTCCGTCATCCCGCCGAGCCGGGTCCTGTGAGTCTTCCCCCCCAGTGTTGGGGGGTGATCCACGACGTTGACCTGTGTGTGAGAGAGACAATGTTAATTTTGTTCCATGCAACATCCATGTTTCATTCGTTTCTAAGTTGGCACATTTCCTCTGGGAATTTGGATATGTCTTGCATTCCACTCACAGTGCACTTGTGCATGGGTATGTCCCTTGGCCACAGCTTTTGCGACTTTACCTATGTGTGGCACAGTCTTACTTGCTGTGTCAATTGTGACTGCAGTCAGCAGTGGAGTGAGCAGGTGTGGCGAGCCATGCATTGGCGCCTTCCGTGTTGCACTGTACGTGGGCACATGGAGTTGTTCCACACACTAATATAATGCAGGTAGCTGGCGTTGTGCTCGTGCACAGGTTGAGACATGGCCCAGTGTTTTGCCATGGAGAAGAGAGGGAGATTCAGGCACTGGCCACCCTTGTCTACATGCACGCAGTCCACCTGCTGACGAGCAGACATTCCCACACCCCCCAAGGCTGAATTGGTCTCCCTGTGTGTCCCTTTCTCACTCCCTCTCTGTCCCCCTCTCCATCCCTCCCTGTGTCAGCCTCCTCCCTCTGTCCGTCTCCCTGTGTCTCCCTCCCTCTCTCTCCCCGTCTCCCTCCCTCTGTGTGTCACCCTCTGTCACCTCAGCCCAGCTTCCTAGGCACACACTTTTTGCAGTTCTTTGAATGGCCCTTGGCTTGTTGATGTGAGTTTGTTTCTGATCTCCAGGCACCCATTGGGTGTAGTGTCTGTGTCTGCGCTGCTGCTGTGGTGGTGTGTGCTGCCACTCTTTCACAGTGTTGGCTGTTCATTAGCTGCTGTCATGTGCAAAAACGTGCCGTCACCCCCATGTCTTAATGCAAGGCGTCCGCCATTTGCTGGCAAGTCTTTCCTGTGTGGGGACACACTGTTTGTCTGGCTGTGACCTAGCCCATATGGGCAGAGGGCATTGTTGTCTGCTTCTGAGTTGCAATATGTGATTTTTGGGGCCCACACTCCCGCCATCCGGCTTACCGTGTCTTGTGTTGGTGTTTTCTGTGGCCTGTGACTTTGCATTGTCCAGCTGGGTGCATGGGGCATGGTGGCGCCAGTGGCATGTGCGTGTTCATGGAGTGTGGTTGAGTCATGCGATAGCTTGGGGTGGTTGCGTGCCTGATTGTGAGTTTGGTTGTGGATGACGTTCCCCCCATGTGAGGTGAGTTGTTTGTGTACTCACCCGGGTCTCGGAGTCCTTCTAATCCGTCCACTGACACCACCGGCAGTATGGCCATCACCCTCTCCTCCCAGGGATGGTATTGTACGGGTCTGCGGGGCGGCCCTCCTCCAGTGACGTTGGCCTGGTTGTGGTTGTCGGTCATTTTGGCTCAGACCCTCCTCCGCAGATCGTACCACCTGGCTTGGCATTCACGCCTGGTCCTTCTGGTGGACGCAACAGCATTCACAGCATCGACAATCCTCTGCCACATGGCTGTTTTTTCGGACATGCAGGTCTGTCTGACCAATGTTCCAAAGAGGTGTGGCTCGACTCTGAGGATTTCGTCGACAAGAACCTCCAACTCTTGGCTAGTGAACTTTGGATTCTTGTTAGTGGGCATGGTGAGGGGTGTGGGTGTGGATGGTTGTGGGGGGTGTGGGTGTGGATGGTTGTGGGTGTGTGGGTGTGGTTGTGCAGGTGTGTGTGTGAATGTGATGAGGGGGTGTCTGTGAAGGTGGGTGTGTGAAGGTGTGCAAGTGTAAGGTGTAGTAAAGGTTCAAGTATGGTGCTGTAGGTTGTCTGTGGGGTCTGGCAGCAGTGAGTCTGTTCCAAAGGCTCATGGTTTGTGTCTGTGGGCCCTTTTTATTGGTCCATTGGTGGGTGTGGCTGCGTTTGAACTTTGGGTGGGTGTGTTATAAGGAGTGGTTGTGTTTTGGGCCTCTGTTTGGGATTTTGGCAGTTGCAGGTCAGTGAATGTGTTGTTTTTGTGCTTGTTGGACATGTTTTGTGGCTTTGTGCCATTCGAATAGTGTATTCTTGTGTTGTTTTTCTTTGTCCTGGTTGTGTACGTTCGTTTTTAGCGTGTGTACGGTGTGTACTTCGGGAATTTTGTTGTACAGTGCTGTCCTTCTGTCTGGCTTGGTAGGACTCGTACATGCGCGATGTTGGGTGAAGGTGCTGGTGTTGGGGCCTGGGGTGCGCTCCGTACTTAGAATGTTGGGGTGGGGGTACGCTCCATACGTACGCGGGTGAGGGTACGGGTCGTACATACACGGTTGGGGTGGGGGTACGGTCCGTACATACACGGTTGGGGAGGGGGTACGCTCCATGCATACGCGGGTGAGGGTACGGGTCATACATACACGGTTGGGGTGGGGGTACGGGTCGTACATACACTGTTGGGGTGGGGGTACGCTCCATACGTACGCGGGTGAGGGTACGGGTCGTACATACATGGTTGGGGTGGGGGTACGCTCCATGCATACGCGGGTGAGGGTACGGGTCGCACATACACGGTTGGGGTGGGGGTACGCTCCATACATACGCGGGTGAGGGTACGGGTCATACATACAAAGTTGGGGTGGGGGTACAGTCCGTACATACACGGTTGGGGTGGGGGTACGCTCCATGCATACGCGGGTGAGGGTACGGTTCGTACATACACGGTTGGGGTGGGGGTACGCTCCATACATACGCGGGTGAGGGTACGGGTCGTACATACACGGTTGGGGTTGGGGTACGGTCTGTACATACACGGTTGGGGTGGGGGTACGCTCCATTCATACGCGGGTGAGGGTACGGGTCATACATACACGGTTGGGGTGGGGGTACGGTCCGTACATACACGGTTGGGGTGGGGGTATGCTCCATGCATACGCGGGTGAGGGTACGGGTCGTACATACACGGTTGGGGTGGGGGTACGGGTCGTACATACACTGTTGGGGTGGGGGTACGCTCCATACGTACGCGGGTGAGGGTACGGGTCGTACATACATGGTTGGGGTGGGGGTACGCTCCATGCATACGCGGGTGAGGGTACGGGTCGTACATACACGGTTGGGGTGGTGGTACACTCCATACATACGCGGGTGAGGGTACGGGTCGTACATACAAGGTTGGGGTGGGGGTCCGTCCGTACATACACGGTTGGGGTGGGGGTACGCTCCATACATACGCGGGTGAGGGTACGGGTCGTACATACACGGTTGGGGTGGGGGTACGCTCCATACATACGCGGGTGAGGGTACGGGTCGTACATACACGGTTGGGGTGGGGGTACGGTCCATACATACACGGTTGGGGTGGGGGTATGCTCCATACATACGTGGGTGAGGGTAGGGGTCGTACATACACTGTTGGGGTGGGGGTACGGTCCGTACATACATGGTTGGGGTGGGGGTACGCTCCATACCTACGCGGGTGAGGGTACGGGTCGTACATACACGGTTGGGGTGGGGGTACGGGTCGTACATACACGGTTGGGGTGGGGGTACGCTCCATACGTACGCGGGTGAGGGTACGGGTCGTACATACACTGTTGGGGTGGGGGTACGCTCCATACATACGCGGGTGGGGGTACGGGCCATACGTACGGGGGTGTACATACACGGGTGGGGGTACGTCTCGTACATACACGGGTGTACATACACGGGTGGGGATTCGACTCGTACATAGGAGGGCTGGGGGGAGTGTTGGGCGTGTATGCGGGCACATGTCTCCATGGTTGCTATGGGAGTTCGGTGCGGACGGTGTTTTTTCCATACGGTTGTAACATCGGACGCACGGGATGGATCGTACTAGCGCGTTCGGACTTCACTTTTCACATTTGTACGGTAAATCGTCCGAGGATGTGTCGGACACATTTTCCGACCCGAGGACGTGTGGGGAATAATTCCCAATGCGATTCGTATGGACTTTTTCCCATGCGAATCGTACTTGGCAGTTTGTACGGCACTTGTACGATTCGTACGGTAAAAAGACCGGATACGAGTCGTACGGGGAAATTTTTTCCAGGATCGTAATCGGCACCCAAGTAGTCAAATAGACCTAGGTAAGATGTCCTCTTTTTTAGAGAAGGTGAGTCTTCTGCGTCTTTCTGATGATGGTAGAGCTCTGCTTGATGGTGAAATCACAAGAGATGAGATCTCTAAAGCTATTACTGCTCTGCCTTATCATAAAGCTCCTGGGGAAGATGGCTTCCCTGCTGAATTTTATAGATGGGCAGGTCATAGTATGATTGATACGTTACATGCTGCATTTCTTGAGGCTGATAAAGAATCATCATTGGGCGCTCTCTCTAAAAAAGCAGTTATAGCTGTACTACCTAAACCTGGCAAAGACCCTCTTTTGTGCGGTAGCTATCGTCCCATTTCTTTATTAAATTGTGATATTAAAATCTTGGCTAGCATCTTGGCGTCTCGACTCCGCAAAGTACTGCCTTCTTTAATACATTTCACTCAAGTAGGTTTTGTACCAGGGCCTTCTTCTCAGAACCATCTCCGCACCCTGGCCCACACCTTGTGGTCTGCTAAACATCTTTCAGAAGATACCTTGGCCCTTTCGCTTGATGCAGAAAAAGCGTTTGACCGAATTGAGTGCGAATACCTTTTTACTATTATGCATAGATTTGGTTTGGGTGATCAATTTATCAATAAAGTGCGTTTATTATATGACAATCCCTCAGCTCAGGTTAATTGCGGTGTTTTTTTGTCCAATGCATTTCCAATACGGAGGGGAACACGTCAGGGTTGCCCATTGTCCCCCCTTCTTTTTCTTTTAGCTATGGAACCACTTGCTGCTGCTATCCGTCAATCTGATGATTTTATAGGTGTGCCTCTCCCAATTGGACATTCTAAAATCTATTTATATGCAGATGATATTCTTCTTACTCTTACTAATCTTCCTTGATCTCTTCCATCCCTTCTTCAAATTATTAATGATTTCTCCTCCTTTTCGGGTTATAAAATAAATTGGGAGAAAAGTGAAGCATTACCCATTTCTAATGGCACTACAAGGGCAGTGATTCATGGATTCCCTTTTCATTGGCAGTCCTCACATCTTAAATATCTAGGAATTTTGGTCAACAAAGGTTTGGAAGATATGGTTGCAGATAACTTAGCTCCTTTACTTTCTCAAATGCAGAGGGATTTTGATAAGTGGAAAGCTCTGGGTTTATCTCTTTGGGGTAGAGTACAAGCTATCAAGATGGTCACCCTTCCTCATTTCATCTATGTTTTAGGTATGCTTCCCCTCCAGATTCCTTTAGCTACCCTTAGATTAATAGATTCTAATATTAAGATTTTTGTATGGGGCTCAGCTAAACCACGTCTTGCTATAACAAAATTAAAGGCCCATCAGTTATGTGGAGGTATGGGTCTTCCATCCATTGAACACTATTCCCTTGCTCTATACATCTCCCAATTTTCTTATTTTTTGCCAGGAACTAAAGATGTCCCACAATGGGTTTCCATCGAGCGTCATCTTTTATCCAATAACTCAGATCTTTCTCTTTTATATGGTTGTGGCACTAGTTCTTCTGATCCCAAGAATCAGATCTTATCAGTCATGCACAACCCTTGGCAAAGGGGGGATCGTATACTAGGCTCAAACGCGCGTATTCATGTTAAGGCTCCTCTTTGGAACAATTCAGCTATCCGTATCAATTGTCGCACTTTATCCTGGCCTTTATGGCAAGCAACTTCTTCATGATGGAAATTTTAAATCATTTTCTCAATTATGTTAGGAATTTAATCTTCCTATACAACACTCCTCTAGATACTCTCCACTTCAACAATGTCTGAGGAAACACTTGGGATCTCCCCCTTGGGTGTTGCAGGTGTCCCCAATACTATCTTACCTAAATCTGTGGGGAAAGTTTAGAGGAGTGACCTCTGGTCTTTATAAAACCTTTATGTCTCCTTTATTTTCATAATCTCTCTTGTATGCTCTTCAAAATAAATGGCAATCTCGTTTATCTATTTCATATACGGCTTCTGAATGGGACAAGATACTGGAGGGATTACATAAAGGCGTTCGTGAAGCAAGGCTTACATTTTGTATATTTAAAATCCTTCATGAATGGCACTGGTCACCAACTAAGTTACAGAAAGCTGGATTGCTTTCACACACTAATTGCTGGAGATGTTCCACCTCTGGTTGTGACATAGTTCATATCATTTGCGATTGCCCAGCAACAAGGTCCTTTTGGTCCTTTGTTGGCAAGACTTTACATTCCACAATGCCATTGTCCTTACCATTTACACCTGCCACAATCCTTCTACATGATTTTCGACACTTTCCAAAACTTTCTAAATCACAAATACGTCTTCTACACACTGCATTGGCTACAGCTAAAATCTGTATTTTGCGTCATTGGAAGTCTCCTTCTCCACCCTCTCAGGAAGAATGGCTGGTGGCAATGATGCAAACGGCCCTACATGAGCGCACAATTTATAACCTTCAAGATCAAGTTGATGTAGTTCTCCAGACCTGGTCTTCTTTTTTAAAAACTGAAATTAACACTGATGCCAACTCCACTCTCTCTACTAATGCAAACACTTGAATTAACTAATTCATTATTTTATATTTTGTGTATTTCTTTTCTTTTTCCCTTTCCTTTATCCTTCATCAATTTATTTCCCCCACTCCCGTCCTCCTTCTCCTCCCTCCCTTCCTCTGAAACTATTATCTCTCACTGGTCTCTTATTCTCTTCTTTACAGTTTATCTCTTTTCTCTTTTCTTCTTTCTTCCACATTTCATATCAAGTTTCTCCTCTTTTTTTTTTTAAATTTTTTGCTCTGATCTAATTATTTTAATTATCTTGTACAAAGTCATTCTCTTTTATATTTAGATTTATTGATATTTGATATATTATAATATGTATAATATCCAGTTCTTATTCATGTTCTTTATACCATATATCTACTCACTTATTTATTCATTTTAATATTTATATATAATATGATTTCTTAATTATTCGTTCATATTTATCATCAACATATGTATTTAATATTATCAATAATTCATTGTTTTATTATTTCTGTGTTACTCTGTATTTCATGATAAAATTCAACAAAAAATTTCAACACAGAGAATAGAGTGGGAAGTAATTTATTTATAATTAATTAATAATTGTTTGTTAATTAATGCCAATTAAATAATTAAAATGAAAATATGGCAATTGTGTAATTTATTTTTGATGTAAGATGTGGGGTTTATAGGGGTAAAGGGTGGGAAGTAAATTATTTTAAATTAATTAATACGTTGTTAATTGATATTAATGTATTAATGTAAAATTAGTTATGGAAATTGTGTACTGATTTTTAGGTGTGTGTTGTGGTGTTGATTGGGGTAGAGGGTGAAAAGTAATTTATGTTTAATTAATTAATTATTAGTTGATTATTAATATTAATTTATCAATTGATAAATATTTATGGTAAGTGTTTATTATTATTTTGTGTGTGTGTTTTGTTTTTACAGGATTAACATTTGGGGAGTAAATACATTTGTATCTGTTACAAAAAAAATATTTGTTCAATTCATAATTAATATGTTAATTATGGAGGTACATTTAAAAAAAAAATTAAATGTGGGTTGTGAATTGTGTGGTGTTATAGGGTAGGAAATAAAAATATTACATTTATGTAAAAAATAATGTTTTTGTTTATAAAAACCTTCTATTAAAAAAATGTTTTTTGTTTTTAAGTTATTTTAGAATTTTTTCAAATAATCTTTTTAGGTATTTGTTAGATTTTTTAACATTCTAATCTGTTTCTATCTTTTATAATATTTACATTTTATATATATGTTTTATTTATTTGCTTGTTAATATTTTTTGTTTTTAATTTTGAGTCCAGTGGAAATATACATTTTTACCCCTCCACTATCCAACACTTTCCCTACTGTTGAGCAAACTGGAGTGGGAATAGTATTTTTTACACCTCCGCTATCTAACACTTTCCCTACTGTTGCACCCACTGGAGTGTATATAGTAATTTTTACCCCTCCGCTATCCAACACTTTCCCTACTGTTGCACTCACTGGAGTGGGAATAGTACATTTTACCTCTCCGCCATCCAACACTTTCCCTACTGTTGCACCCACTGGAGTGGGAAAAGTCATTTTTACCCATCCACTATCCAAACTTTCCCTACTGTTGCACCCACTGGAGTGGGAATAGTAATTTTTACCTCTCCGCTATCCAACACTTTCCCTACTGTTGCACCCACTGGAGTGGGAATAGTAAATTTTACCCCTCCACTATCCAACATTTTCCCTACTGTTACACTCACTGGAGTGGGATTATTAAGTTTTACCCCTCCGCTATCCAACACTTTCCCTACTGTTGCACTCACTGGAGGGGGAATAGTAATTTTTAGCCCTCCGCCATCCAACATTTTCTTTACTATTGTACTTACTGGAGTGGGAATATTAAGTTTTACCCCTCCCCTATGCAGCACTTTCCCTATTGTTGCACTCACTAGAGTGGGAATAGTAATTTTACCCATCCGCTATCCAACACTTTCCCTACTGTTTCTTTCAATGGCGTGCAAAATGTAATTTTAAAGACTATTAAATATTTTAATGATTTAATTCATAATATAATGTTTTTTTATTAGATTTTATGTTATAAGTGTTTGTAAATATATATATAATTTGTAAATTTGTATTTATTTATACAATTATTAAATCATTTAAAATTAATAATTTATTAATTGTTTTAAAGGAAATATATATATTATATTGTATATACGTATGTTTAGATATTTTTTAAATGTAATTTATTTTATTATACTTGTGAAAAAGGATATTCTAAAGAATCTTTTTTAAGTTAATTATTTTACGAAATCGATATTTTGTACATCTATATTTTTTACATCAATATTTTTGTTTCAGTATTTTTGTACTTACAATTTTAAATATAGTATGTCAATATTTCTGACAATGATATTTTTGCATTGATATTTGTATACAGGGATTTTTGGGGAATCGATATTCTATCAGTGAACCGTCTGTCCAACTTACAGGGTGTCAGCAGCATCCTCCTTCAGCTCTGGGCTTCCTGTGTGATCTCCCTCTCTTGTGTATTTGTACTCCGTCTTCTTTTTCTGTCCTGTCTAACTTCCTGCATCCTGTCCCTTTTCTCTTTCTTTGACCCTCAGCGATTGGTTCCTGTCTGCCAGGTCTCCACCTCCATGCTGTGACATGTGAGAAGCTGGAGTTTTTGCGGGAGCAATAACGAATGTCCCATTTCCTTTTCTCCTGCAGATAGAATCCTGGTCCCTGGACCCTCACCATTTCAGGTAAGTAAAGGGGGTCATGGCGTCTTCCTCACATTCCCCAAAAAGAGAGCATGAATTTACACCCCAAAGGAAAACAATGGACACAACTTGGTATTATTTCTTCCCACTCTTACCTATAAATAGTGTAGAGGCTTATAAAAATGATTTTCCCTGCTTAATGCATCCCAAAGAGAAAATTAAGCTTATGGCCCATGAGCATAACGAAGACTGCAGATCAGAAGGGAGATGTGTTGGAAAATACATGAAAAAGGAAAAAAACTAATTCAGGAAGAAATTGAGTTATCCAAATCTTAGGGGTCTATTATGATGGCACCGCAACAGCAAAAGGTACTGCCCGCCATAGGTAAATGAACACTCAAATGGTAGTGATGGTTAATCAGGGATGCACATCAATCTTAGAAGAGTAACTAACTTTACCCAGTCTATAGGAAAGATCAAAGGTATCGGTGCCCCTCAAGGTAATCAAACAAGGACACCCCACTACCACTGGTGTCTGACAATGAGAGATCAAAGGAGCTTCCATTTAAAGCTTAAATACATAATACCCTGGCACTCTTATTATGTCAAAAACTGTCACATAATTTGAACAAAGTAAAGCTTCCAAAATCAATGTGTAGACTCACAGGAAACCAAAACCAAGTAGTCAGTATACTATACAAAGTTATTTATTGCGTAATATTTTTTACCCCAAAAAGAAACCCACAGTTTCAATGCAATCAACAAATGGGGATGTCATCCAAAATGTAAGTAGTCCTTAAGCTTCTACGGAGGTCAAGATCATGTGGCCTCTTTAGTTGGCAATGATGGAGAAACAGCCGACACGTGTTTCATTACAAAGTAACTTCTTCAAGGCTGTAGATGGTTAGGACATCAAACAAATACAAAGAGTTCTTTTAATAAAAGAACATACAAAGTAATTGTACAAACATAAGTTGTAGCCAGTTAATTACAACGTATACCCATAATTATCCAAAAAACACCTAAATAAAAAAGGGAACGTGAAAGAAAGGAAAGGAGAACCGACTTGTTTGTGAATATCCAAAGATATGAAAACAAGAAACAACCAATGTGCATGTAAAGAAAAAAGAAGGAGAAAGATAAAAATCACAATGAAAAGAACTGTCCCATAATAAAAAATGAATAGAACATAAAGAATAAGTTAACTTACTTTTCAATAGAAAAATAACATAAGTAGCAGATGAGGGAAGGAAGAGAGGCTGGAAAGACCATATATCTATAAAGAGATGAGTAAAGAAGGTAGCACCATCTACCATTAGTTATGTTAGTTGTATATATAATAGAAACTCCAAAGTCTCCATGCTTATTGTTTCTTATTCCTTTCAAGTGTATAGAAATAATCCTAAAGAACAGATGCACATTATTTTTTGTAAGAAGAAGAACAGTATTATAATAAACACTCGAAAAAGTGTGACCAAGCAAAATAATACCTCAATTCAAAAGAACATGTATGCGTAGTGTCCTCATAATAAGAGCTTGTATGAAGACACAATTCATTCAGTATTTAAGAATCACCGTATGCGCCAAACACCTGTATATAAATCACAATAAATAATATGATAAAAATAATGGAGGACGTGTACAGTAAACTAACCTGCATTTAGTTGAACAAAAGACCCCACATATTATATGTAATGAAAACTAAATATGTACACGGGGGTTGTCCTAACATAAGGACACAGATAAAATATCTCTGAATGTATTCTAACATATAGTAGCAATACTAAGAGGAAAAAAACAATCTAAAAAGTCAAGACATATTCATTTAGTGTTTAAGAATTACAGCGGGCGCCCAGACACTTGTATATGAGTCACAGTAAAAGATCTAATAAATTCAATGAAAGACGCATAAGGTAATGGAATCAAAATTTAGTTAGACCCAGGACCCCACATATTGTGTATAATAAGAGCTAAATCTAGACTCTGGGGCCATCCTATAGTAAAGACAAAGATAAAACGTCTCCAAGTTATATTTATATATGTAGCAGCAATTAAACGAAAACAGTCAAAGAAGTCAAATATATTGACTGTTGAAGGAAAGTTTTACTCACAATCAGACGCATATTTCATTTATATATTGGGTATATTTGTCAAAAGTATGGTCCTCAAGCTAACCTAAACAAAAGAAGGAAAAATATAATGATAAGTATCCAAGTATTATAAACCTGATTCCCGATCTCGGAGTATCAGACAAGGCTACTTTAACAAGAATTGGTATCGGTGGAATTCTAAAGAAGCGAATCTGAGAAAAAAAAACCCAGGTACTAAGCCCCATGTCCTAAAAGACACTGGTCCTTGAATTCATTGAAAATCTCTAATAAAAGTAACAAACAGGAGGATAGAGTTACTCCTCAAGCAAGCTTTAAAAAGATTCAATGGGATATGGCTCATTGTTTTCTAATGTTGAACTCTTTATCGAATATGATATACAACCGGCCGGAAATATTCATTTATAATGTTGAAACCTACCGACCCTAACCAGACCAAAAAGTATCCTTGCTTCAAATAAGTAAAGTTAGTTCCCGTTAGTCTTAAAGGTCACCGTCAGTAAACTTACTTGTCAGCTTCCAGGGAGAAGGCTGTGATATGCCTCTTCCAGATCAGCGCGTTCTCCGTGTTCCGTGCTCAGGATCGCAAAATGAAGTAATGAGAGCTAAGAGTTTAAAGGGCCCGTCCCTTTATGGATAGCTATTTCAAAGCGGAAAACTCATTTCATTGGAGCGATATTCGCGCCAAGGAAGGAACCAATCATAACGTAAAAGAGACGATACTGCAAAATTCCTCTCAGCGTCTAACCATTTCCGCTATGAAAGGTGTCACACACAAAGATGATGAAAAGAAATAAGGGACTAAAAACAACTGATCCAAACGTCGGCCATGTTGTGTGTGTGTGTTCTTAGCACATCTAAAAACCGATACAATACGTCATTTTCAGTGCATATCCAGGTTAGATTCCTCTTATTTAAAATAAATAAATCGTAGTCTTTAACAATTAAAAATCAAGCCGAGTCGAATATAGAAGGTGTGTTAAAGTATTATAAATCACAATATTCAAAAAATTCTTTTTTTAGGTGTAAACGTGAAAAAGTCAGAAAAGATACAGAGAGAATAACGAGAAGCCAAAAGGTAATGTGGTATAGCCCCAAAGGAGGACAATATATCAAAATGTGAAAAAATCAATAAATTGTACACCATTCTGTCAAACTACGTCTAACAATTCCTATTACGTGTACAAAGACATCATTAGCCATCATCCCCCGAAAACACAGCTTATCTTACTTGACACTATATCCAGTAATATCAAGGGATATCACATGTGTACAGTCTATTCTTAATGGGCATCAAAGCACATTTCGCATTAATCTGAAATTCAGAGATACCAAGGCTTTGCAATACATTCAACATAGTTCATATACATCAAAGTAACTTTAAAAACATGCAGATCGTAATGACGCCGGGGATGCCTGGTTTCACCTTGGAGATACCCAGAAAGGGACCATCTCACAGGGATAGCCAGGACGGGTTCCCCAGTGGTCTACAGCGCCGGGACGCCCCGTTGCTGGGGCAGCTGTGCGCTTTACAAGTCTACAACATTTACATTTACAAGTCTATCCAACTTTAAAACATGTCCAGTAGTATCAAGAAAAATCTCATGTATGCTGTCTAATCTAAGTAGACATCAGAACTAGGGGTGGGCGGAATTTGCGAAAGTGACTTTCGCAAATTATCGCGAAAATGTTAAAAATCTCCGCAAACACGCGGAAATATCGCGAAGATGCGGAAGTTTTTTCCCGCCCGTTCGCGGTAATTTCTGCGTGGTCGCGGCTCGCCAACTTACCCATGCGGTTGCTCGCGGGCGCGGCCATCTTGTTTTCACTCTTCTCGCGGTGCATGATCGCGAGAAGAAAGACGTGATCGCGCGACCAATGACATTACTGCGGGCGCGAACTGTCACAAGACAGCGCAAATGGCTACCAACAATCCAACATCTCGTGGAGAACTTGACCGGATCGGGAAAACTTGTCGGCGAACGCGGGGATCCAGGTAAGGCAATCGCGCGAGAATGTATTATTTTACAGCGCGAGCAAGAAACAAATTATCGCTAAGCTGCGGAATGCGGAAATTTTGACATTTTCGCACTCTCCGCGGTACGCGAAAATGTCAAATTATCGCAATTTCCGCGAGCGGAACGGAAATTTAGCCCAGGCCTAATCAGAACATATATTACAATAACCCGAATCACAAAGAAACCAAGGCTTAAAGTTGTATTCAGCACAATTCATATACATTGATATATCTTTCTTAATCAGTAAGGAAAACATGCAGTTCTCTATCGATATTCAAACCCATCTCAACAGCATGGAGGCACAGAATCCATTGGCTTTCTACCCTCCTTAGTGTTCGCGTTCTGTCCCCCCCTCTAGGATCACTACATATCTGTGCAATGGCATGAAAACAAATATTAGTCAAACTTGACTTTGGGTGACAGGTGTTGAAATGAACTGACAGAGGGTAACTATTATCATTGTAGCGTATTGCCCTTATATGCTCCTGTATCCTTTCCTTTAGGGGACGGATTGTGCTACCAATGTAAATGAGTCCACAATGGCACCGTATACAATACACAACATATCTAGAATTGCAGTTAATAAATTGTTGGATTCGATATGTGATTGCGGTATTGTATTTGAATTCTTTGATTTTGTCACCTGTGAATAGACACAAATTGCAGTGAGTACACCTATAAAAGCCTTTTGGTTGGCTAGGTAGCCATGTCTCCCCATGTTTCTTAGGTGGAAGGTAGCTAGTACATAGTATATCTCTTAGGGTTTTCCCTCTCCTATGTACTATCCTTGGTTTCTTCGGGATATACTTAGCTAACGGTCTGTCCATCGTCAGTAAATGCCAATGTTTGAGAAAGATCTTATATATGGCATTGCTATGTGTGTTGTATCCTGTCACCCGGCTTGGTTTCTCTTTTTCTTATTGCTCAATAGCGTACTTCTTGATGTGTCTAAAATCTTACTCCTCGATTGTTTAATAACTGAAGCAGAGTACCCCCTATTTTTAAAGCGGTCCTGCAAGTTGTTCAATTCTTTATGAAAGGTCGAATCTTCGCTACAATTTCTTCTGACCCTGGTCATTTCGCCCAACGGGATGGCATTAATCTGTGCTACCGGATGTGCACTAGAAGCATGCAGTATGGAATTAAACGCTGTAGGTTTCCTGAACAGTCGAGATAGAATCTTGTTATTTTTAGCATAGACTGTTACATCTAAAAATTCTATTTCAGACGTGCTGTAGTTGGAAGTGAACCTGAGATTGTACATGTTATTATTCAGGTAATCGGTTAAGATATCAAATTCCGATTTCGTGCAAGCCCATATGATAAAGATGTCGTCTATATAACGGCCCCAATAGACAATCAATCCAGTCAAATATGAGGGGCCGTTCATCCAAAGATGTTTGGCCTCAAATTTACCCATATACAAGTTCGCAAACGAAGGGAAACATTTTGAGCCCATTGCCACCCCCATAGATTGTTTGTACCAAGTGTCTAGGTGTAAAAAGACATTGTTCTCCAGCACCAGTCGTGTAAAATCTAACACCATCTATGTGTGTTCATACAAAGTTGCATCTCTTTGATACAGCGCATCCCTGAGTGCTTGTATTCCCTGTTCAACTGGTATACTAGTGTACAGTGAACACACATCTAGTGTGGCGAAGGCAAGATCATCTGTCCATTCTATATCCTCAAGTTTGCTAAGGAGATCTCCCGTATCTCTCAAATATGAGGGAAGATTTACCACTAAAGGCTGTAAGAATGTATCAATAAACTCAGAAAGGTGTTCTGTTGGCGACCCAATCCCGGAGACAATGGGTCTTCCAGGTGGGAAGGTACCCATCTTGTGTATCTTTGGGAGTACATATATACAGGGTGCCCTAGGAAATGGTGTAAATAAAAATCTGTTCTCCATATCTGAGATAAGTCCTTGCTGTTTCCAACAGGTGAGTCTCTCCTCTATACGACTAGTGATGGTTTTAAGTGGATTCACTGTCAGTTTAATGTAAGCTGTAGTATCTCTTAGCTGTCTCTCTATCTCCTCTATGTAGTCTACATCCTGCATTACCACAATGTTGCCCCCTTTATCCGCTTCTTTGATTACTAAATCAGAGTTAGCAGCTAACGTTTTAAGGGCAGTGTGTTTGTTCTTAGTCAGGTTGAAAGAAAATTTCTTTTTTGAGCTATGAAGATTATCTTCCAGGGTATACAGATCCTTCGTCACTGCCCTATGAAAAATATCTATTAAGTTGTCTGATGATGGATTAGGGACAAATCTAGATTTAGGTCTGCAACCACTGGTAACATCAAAATTAGTTCTAATTTCCAGATCGGATAGCGTATCAAGCATAGTTTCTGTCTCACTATACAATGATAACAAAAGGTGTATGTTTTGCACATCATTAATCATTTTATTACATGGTGGAACAGGATTAGAAACAGACTAGACAGGCATGGGATTTTCTTCAAAAAATGTCTTCAATTTAGCACGGCGGGTGGATTTAAACAAGTCAATATGCAAATTGACAAAGTCAGGTCGTGTTGTTGGGCAAAACCCAAGACTTTTAACAAGAACATTTTTAACATCTGGAGACAAGACTAGATTGGACAGATTTACTATATTCACATCTTTAGAAGGAGTAACATTGATGCCTAGAGAATTATATTTGTCATTATCAGAGGTTGAACTCAATTCTTCACATTGCGGGTTGATGAGCGGGTGTTTGTTGCCCCCTCTCTTTGATTTGTGGTGGCGCCCCCTCCCCCCCGTCTGGTTTTCTTAGGTTTACTCTGTTGAAGTTGGTTCTGGAGCCCTTTCGGAAACGTGTTAGTTCCTCTAAAAAAGAGGAAGAGGTGGGATCATGTAGAGATTTCGCATTAGTTGACTCCGATGCTGCCCCACCACTTGATTCACTGTGCACACTAGAAATATCAGAGGCTACTGAGAAAAACTATAAAATACTTAAAGACATCTTAGCTAAACATCAGATCTATATAAAAGACAAGAAAATGCGAAAGCTGAAGCATGATGACGACTATAAAAATGGCCGAATCTTCACCTTCGCCAAAAGATTTGATGAGATCAAACCCCGACCACCCATTGTTAATGGTTCTAATAACCCCTCTGTGATTACAGCTTCCACAAGCGAATCTGATATTTCTAGTGTGCACAGTGAATCAAGTGGTGGGGCAGCATCGGAGGCAACTAATGCAAAATCTGTACATGATCCCACCTTCTGCCATTCAAATTAGGATGCGCCCGCCACACTGGCGGGTGTATCCCGCATATTTTACATTGCGGCGGGTGATGCTGTAAGCAGCACCCGTCGCAATGTAAAAAATGAATGTTGTGCATTTGCATGCACAACATGACAGGCACCGCGTGGTGCCTGCCACCTTGTGCATGCAAATGCAGGGGGGACCATAGGTATCCCCCGTGTGCACCCCCACCCACCCAACACCTTGGACTTGTAGCCAAACAAACACCAGGATTTCACAGTCAGCCATCTTGCCATTGCTGTCACACCCCCTCACAGGGAAGCAGAGTCAAAAGGGAGGAAGTATGTGCATGCTGGGAAGGGGGGTGTAGCCAAGAGTATGATGGGACTCGCAGTCACAGACTATCTGCACCCAGCCACATGGCCCAGCAAGCTCAAACTGAACCATACTCCCCGCACAGGTAGTGGGAAGGGACTGACAAGATGTCTGACACTGGGCTCAGTTGTGGGGAGCACAAGGCTATGCTGGGAAATGGCCAACAATAATATCAAACTCTGTCCGTGACAAGGTGGGAAAAAGCAGTGTACAGGCAGGCATCTGTTCGAAAAGTAGAAAATGTCATGTTTGTGAACCATCAATGCATGTAGAAACATAACTCACATTGTGTGTCTCTTCCAAACACAGGTTGTGCTGGGCACCCAGCACCAAATGATGAGGATTCCCAGTCCCAGACTCTGGCGGACACTGAGCTCTCTGGTCTGACACTCTCATTGTCCTCTTCGGATGACGACGACCAACCTGGCCCCTTCGGTGTGAGCCATCATGCAGCACCAGCAGCATCAACATCTGCACCCCCTGTACCCACGCCTCCAGCATCTTGACACTGACAGGGCACCCCGCCAACACGGACAGACCAAGGCCAATCAACACCCACAGCACAGCGACACAGGACCCCCTGGAAGCTACAGAAAACACCACCAGCAACACCACCCAAGGGGTCACAGTGTCACCTGTGCGTCCCGCCCCTGGTCCTGCCCGTGTGGATAGGGGTGCTGGGAGGGGTGGGAGGCAGAGGGCGCGCCTTGCAGAGGGGTCTGGACTGCATGATGACCCCCACCTGGCACGCATCTTAGATGCGTACCAGGATAGCACAGGAGGATTTGGCCAGGGAGTGGGGATCCTCAAGGACATGCAACACGAGCAGGTCGCGCACCATGCCCGCATGGAGGCCAAGTGGGATGCCATTACTGTGGTGCATCGGGACATACTCCAATGCCTCCGCCAGATCAACACCAACCTGTCCACACCTCCCTGTGTGGTTACAACATCTGTCGCAACACCATCTGCCAGCGCCACAGGGAGGGAGGAGGACTCTGGCGGAGAGTCCCCTGCACCGCAGAGGCCTGCACCTGAGGATCTCCCCCGGAAGAAGAGGGGTCGTCCGAAGAAGGACATGTGAGAGGCAGATGTCTCAGCACATCCCCCAGGGCCTCTAAACCTGTTCTGGACAATGTTCTTTGTGCGCAATCCGTTCACCTTGTTCAATCGCACACAACTCACCCACATGACATGGAGGGTTCATGTTGGGCCAATGTTGCAGATGACTGTGGACTTTACTCTGGACATTTCATCTACCATAACTTCCAACTCTAATGTGAACTTTGGATTCCCAAACCAATGTACAGCACCAACCATCCAGGGCACTTCGAACACACATGTTTGAAAATAAACTCACCAGTACACCTTACTTGCCTCTGTTGTGATTCCAACTTGTCATGTTCAGGGAGATGTCGATCTGCTACACAACACAGTGCATGCCAAATACTGCAACAATGTGACCAACGTAAGGTGAGTCATGGTGATGTGACACATGTGAGGGAGACACACCACTATGGCACCACAACACATACTCACCATGGCCATGTTATTCATCACACACAATGATGGTGACCTGAAACACATTGGCATGCACCGACACAACACCAACCCCAGTCAGTGGTAACAAGTCCACAGGTGAGGTAAGTAGATGTCACTCAGATGTGGGAAGACAGACAACGCACATAAGAAAGCGTAGCACAGGTTCATTACACATCAGCAACACATTTATTCCACAATAGTTGCACGCTAATTCTACGTAATAGTGGACACACGCTCACAATGTGTTGGTGAATTGAAGTCCAGGGATGTGTGGTACATCAGTTGATGGGAATTGTCAACTTGCACACTGGTGTTGGCTTCTGGGTGTTGGGGGTCAGTGTTGACCAAACAACAGGCAAAGTACCCTGGGAAGGACAGACACAAGACACAGTCAAAAGCACAGAAGAACAGGAGCGAACTGCAATACACATGCACAAAACATGTTGCAAGACACCTACACAAAAAGTAGTTAGCAGTACTACCCTATTGTGGAGTACACACCACCTGAATGGACACATCACTGCACGCATCCAGTCAAGTGGCACACAGATACACTCATACAGCAACAGAGCTGCCACAACACATTCCAGGCTACCTCCATACATTCACATAACAACCCTTGAAACTCACATTCAGGTGAAGAAGTTGTTGATGAGCTGTAAGCGGACGTCAACCTCATCCTCATCATCACTGGCATCTTGACCCAGGCCGGGATCCTCCACAGGTGCCGGAGGTTGGTCATCGTCATCGTCATCCTGGATGAGAGGCACCTCCTTCCGCACTGCCATGTTGTGTAGCATGCAGCATACAAGGAATATTTTGCACACCTGTGCTGGCTCATATGGGAGGGCCCCTCCGGTCTTGCCCAGGCAGCGAAAGCGGCTTTTCAGGAGGCTGAACATCTGCTCAATCACCCTCCTGCTCCGACCATGTGCCTCATTGTAGCGCAGCTCGGCTGGTGTCACAGGGTTCCTAAGGGGTGTCAGCAACCACGGCATGTTGGAGTATCCGAAGTCACCTACACACACAAAAATGAACAAGTAGCTGAGTTTTGCAGGAGTGCGGAATACAACATTGACAAACGCACACAATGAGAAATAGTCAGTACACACCGACAAGCCAGGCATGCTGAGCTGGCATCTGTGACATCAGTGTTGCAATGCGACTACTTCTCATAATGTAGGCATCGTGCGCAGAACCAGGGAACCGTGCACACACATGTGTGATAGACATGTCAGCAAGACATACCACCAGAGCATTGATGGAGTGGTAGTGCTTCATGTTCCGATATGCCTGCTCATGTGCCTGTTGTGGTATCAGGGCCACATGTGTCCCATCAATTGATCCAATGACGTTCGGCATCCTCCCCAGTGAATAGAAGGCATCCTTTATTTCAGGGAGTTCTGCTGGGCTAGGGAACTTGATATACAGGTCTAGGAAATGCAACATCCCCTCCAAGACATCGCGTAGCACCCAACTAAACATCGTTTGCGACATACCACCAGCAGTAGCCACAGTGTACTGGAAGGTACCAGTGGCAAAGAAGTGCAGGGCTGCCATCACCGTCACCTCTGGGGTCAGTGCGGTAGGGTATGTCCCGCCAGGTAGCAGATGTGGCGCCAACTGCTCCGCCAACTCCTCAATCAGTGGCCTGGTGAAGCGGTACCGTCTGATGCAGTTGCGTTCCTGCATGGTTGCAAGGTCTGGGAACGGTCGATGGACAGCTGATGCCCTGCAGTACAGAGATGCACAAAGGAAGATTGTCAGTTCATCCACCCATGTGGCCATGACCAGGCTCAATATCACATGCTAGATCATGACATTACACAATGTACTGAGGTGTGTGCTGTTGGGAATGGACACATATGTCACCTACATGACCACCACCTCACATCTCAGTTCCACATGCCCACATGAGTCCCATGTAGTGGAATAGCCAATCATCTGGCTGTGTCACCCAACCTATGTACTGCTGCAATGTTCAAAACACACACCACAGTGACAAGTGACGCCTGATGTCTCCCAGGCATCACAGATCTTTGCCATGCAAAACCCAGGGTCCCTGTATTGCCACATCGACACAGCAATGGACATAGCGTATCACGTACACACCACAAGGCAAGCGTAAGTCCCACAGGTAGTGGCCACTGTTGTTCCTGTCGGCCCTACACGTACGTCTCTTAGACACACACCCCATCAAGGTTGATGCATATACCACATGGATGTGGAGACTGTCACCCATTGGGCACATTTGAACAGACACATCTGAGACACAACATGCACACAGACTGTGGGTGCACATCAGTATTCTGGCTACAGGTCTCACTGTGATGTACATGCCATCACCCCCAGGACTCAGGGTGTATGTGACATGTCCTAACCATATCCAACCTGAAACTGTGTCTGTGGCTCATGCCCATCACTGTACAATTGCACATCACAGTGGTAATGTGCACAACACACAAAGGATGCTGCCCCCATGTACACGTGCACAGCCTGGGAGTGGCTGCACAAAGTGCCACCCAACAAACCATATGTGCCCCCCCCCCAAACCCCCAGGGAATGCAGCCTTACGTGCCATGGGACACTGTGTGGCCAATGCTGTAGTGTGGTAGGTGTGCACAGGTGTCCATGGCCAGTAAATGTGTGTTGCATCCGTATAATAGTCACACCAATGAGGTCCGACGTGGGTGACAATGCGTATGCATTGCATGGTTAATGACCGAGCCATGCGTACGCTTTACCAGTGCCTGCAATGAGGTCCGACGCGGGTGACAATGCGTACGCATTGCACGGTCCATGACCGACCCGTGCGTATGCTTTGTCATTGAATGCAATGAGGTCCGACGTGGGTGACAATGCGTACGCATTGCAGGGTCCATGACCGAGCCGTGCGTACGCTTTGTCATTGAATGCAATGAGGTGAGGCCCGACGCGGGTGACAATGCATACGCATTGCACGGTCCATGACCGAGCCGTGCGTACGCTTTGTCATTGAATGCAATGAGGTCCGACGCGGGTGACAATACGTACGCATTGCAGGGTCCATGACTGAGCTGTGCGTATGCTTTGTCATTGAATGCAATGAGGTCCGTCGCGGGTGACAATGCGTACGCATTGCAGGGTCCATGACCGAGGCATGCATACGCTTTGTCATTGAATGCAATGAGGTCCGACGCGAGTGACAATGCGTACGCATTGCACGGTCCATAACCGAGCCGTGCGTACGCTTTGTCATTGATTGCAATGAGGTCCAATGCGGGTGACAATGGGTACGCATTGCACGGTCCATGACCAAGCCGTGCATACTCTTTGTCATTGAATGCAATGAGGTCCGACGCGGGTGACTCTCATGCATATGCATCGGACAGGCATGGACCGAGACAGGCGTACGCCTTGGCCATTGAATTGTATGGAGACGTGTGCATGTGTATTTTCAAAATACGCGTTGTACAGTCAGTTGAACGAGCCGGGCCCACCCATTGGCTCAGGACTGTCATGGAGACGGATGCGGATTCAAAACTTGTACGAGTTGTGCACTGGAAATTCAGTTGGATGCCTACAACAATGTTGCAATTTCAAGTGTTCCATGAAGGTGAAGATTTGGACGATGCGGAAGGCGTGTATGAGTCGTACATTTAAATGGATTGGCCAGATTCATAGAATGCAACCGTGTTGGACCTATCACTTGGAACACATGGCACAGATTCTGCCTCTGCAGCCCAAATATAAGGCTGGCTGGCCCCCAGGGAGCTCACTTGCCTGCACTACATGCTACTTGACCACATCCCTGCTACCACTGCTGCTGTCTCTGCTTCCTCTGGCTCCTGCTCTGGCGAGGGCCCCAGCCTTCACTGAGGAGGAGAACCAGGCCCTGCTGGACGGGCCTCCTTCCACAGTACAGCAAGCCCTGTGGGAAACCAGGGGAGTAGGTGAGTGTGCAGTCCACTGCCTTCCTAATTATGCATGTTGTCTGACTAGCAGTACTAGCAGTGTGTACACCAGTGGCAAGCATTCTCACTGACTACTTTCATCCCCCAAAGTGTGTAGGTACATGTAATGAACAGGTGTCCTGCTGCTAAAGTGCATTAGTGCAAGCTTAAACTATCCAGGCATTGTTAACATGTCAGACATGCAGGGCATTTGTCCTTCACCATGGTTGCACTACCTGTGTAACTCATTTCCCTTTGTGATGATGACATGTCTATCAAAATGTGTGCACCACAAAAATGGGGCATGTGTGTTAATGTAATTTTCACTTTGTCATCCTCACAGGTTGATGCCCACCAGAAGCAGGAGATATGGCTGACCATCGCCCGGGCTGTTCGTTCGGTGGGGGTCTACAAGCGCCAGATCCACAACTGCCAGAAGAGGTGGCAGGACCTTTGGGGCTGGACCCGGAAGATAGCTAGAGTCCAGCTAAAGCTGTCACCTCCACGCAGGAGGGGCGGACACCGGACCCTGACTCCCTACATGCTCCGGATACTGGCAGTGGTCTTCCCGGACCTGGATAGGCAGCTGAAGGCCAGACAGCAGCAGGAAGGGGGTAAGTCCATGCCTAATCTGTGTACTATGTCTGACATGCTAATTGCAGTCTTTTGGCCAGGTCACACCTCCACATTACGTATGTCTTGTAGTCCAATACTCAGGTCCCTCAATTGTGTGATGCACCCTCCTCATCTGTTCCACAGGTGTGGCCCCTACGGTCTGTTGCTTGTGTCACTAGGGCACTGTGTCCCTTCAGTCAGCTATGCTTCAGCTACCGGACAGCATCTGTTCCCATAACTCTGTTGTGGGTCTCATGGGTGGGTCAATTGTTTACACAATGCCTGAGATCTGACATGTGATCTGTGTGTGCCCTTGAGATGTGTTCCAATTGCAGGTCTGACTCGCCACATGTGGCTGGGGTATTCCAAACAAACCCATGCAGCAGGGGACTACAATTTTGGGGCCTCAGGAGTATGTATATCAAGTATGTCACACTTGATTAGCCACCTGACTACTGTCCAGGGCCAAACACTGTTTCACGTAGACCTGGCCAGTCATGCCTCCTCAAGGGCATTTAGAAACACTCTGTAATCCCACTCCTGTGTATGAAATTGCAGGTTGTGCTTAGTGACATGTGCCCTCAGGTGTCTGCCTCTGTGTCATTAGGGTGTGGCTTGTTGTCACGCACAACTGGGGTGCCCATGATTCAGAGTGTCGGCATGACATCTGAGATGTGACTGTGAGAGACAAGACCTGTGTGACATATAGGTGTGTGATCATCTGACAGCGCACAATGGTGTATGCAACTGTGTCCTTCATGCAGCTGGGTTACATGCATGGCAGACTGTAATGTGTTAATGTACAGGGAGTTGTGTTTGCAGAGACTCATATGTCTGATGTGCATGATGTGGGGTCTTCTGGGTCCTGTATATCTTGTTTGCAGGGGATGGGCAAGTGCGCCGGTCATCTGCAGAGTTAGCTTTACCCCTGAGCTAGGATTGTGAGTCAGTGCATATTGTTGTTGTCTGGATGCCCTGCCCCTGTGACAGGAGACAGTGTTGACTGACTTTCAGGGTATCCTAGTGCCATGGTATTTAACTTGCTATGAGTGACCCTGCATTGTGTTCAAGTGTGCACCATGCACCCCATTGTGGCATTGCCCATCAGGACATGAGAACATAGTGTGTGTTGCTGGCATGCATCACAAGCATGTGAAATGAGTCTCTGCCCATCCCTTCATCCAGACACCTGTACTGAGTCAGTAGCAAGAGATGTGCTGTGTGTATAGTGACACACTCCTTAATGTTTACTTGCATGTCGAACTAATGTGTGGGTGGTGCATGTTGGCACATTGGGGTGTTAGCATCCAACATGCAACAGACATATGTGTGAAAGTCAAGGAGGGATATGTGTGCCATGGTTGATGTTGAGAATGACAATTGGCTTATTCTAAAAAGTGTTGGCACTTTAAGCTTTGTTCAGATGATGATGCCAGGGCTTGCCCTGTGATGTGATGTACTCACTGTGGTGTGTGCAGTCGGTGCAGGTGACTGATGTTGTTCTCTTACTTCCTATTCCTATCCAGATACATCCACCGCCACAGGAGGCAACAGCTCCCTGGACCAGGAGGAGCGACAGAGCCTTACAGGGACAGAAGGAGAGGAGTTGGTGGGACCCAGTGGCACGGAGGGCGAGTGGAGCCACACCGAGGAGTCCTCAGCACCATCCCCCCCAGCTGAGGGCCACAGCAGCTCTGAGGATGACTCCCTTCTGGAGGCGGGTGTCAGCAGCCACCAAACCCCAGCTAGTGAGGCTGTCCCTGCCACTGCCGCCACCACCACCACCCTCCCATCGGCTCCCATCCCAGAGGTCCCTGTAGGCTCCCGTGTTCGTGAGCATGTCTCCTTTGTGCCAGGCACCACACCCCCTGCCCCTGTGTCCCCTGCTGCCCTGAGTGAGGAGTCTGTGGACTTACTTAGACAGATCCATGTAGGGCAGACGTCGATGCTGAAGGTCCTCCATGCACACACAAGTCTGTTGACACAACTGGTGTCATTCATGGAGGGCATTTCCTCGGGCATGTCTGCCCTACAGAGGACCAATCAGTCCATGGCCTCCTCCCTGACGGTAGCAGTCTCCCTCCTCCAACAGTCCCGCTCCCCTACTACTCCTGCACCACCCACGATTCTTAGCAGCCTACCTGTCTCAAGCACACAAACACCCAAAACAAGGTCTAGACGTGCACACAAGCAAGCACAGGGGACTGATACCACACTCACAGGGGCAGGTTTGCAGACACACACACAGTCATCCCCAACCACTCTGCAGTCCTCCAAGACCTCTCCCTCCCAGCCCCCTTCTCTTGCATCACCTGCAACCCCATCTCCCCAGAAGCTCTTCCTCTGAGACCTTGGCCTCTTCCCCACCGACCCAGCATATCCTGATTACAAGGGGAAGAGGAAGTCCCCACACACAGAGGGGAGTGCCCCTCACACCCAGACACCCTCCCCCAGTTAGACTGAGACCCCCACTTGCAAGTCCCCCTGGTGCCAGAAGAGCAAGCCCCCCCGCCACCACGCAGGTCCAAGGCAAAGTCTCTGTCCTCCATCCCCCAGGCCACCACTCCAGAGGTTCACCCGCCACTCCCTGCCCCGGGTTCACCCACCCACAGATACACCATCCCCAAAATGCTAAGGCGAGCCCCCCTTAGCACTTGCTCCTCCACACCTGGTCAGACGGTTAGTGCCACTGATGTGGTGACCGTGCCCCCCCTGTCCTGCCGACATCACCTGCCCCCATTCCGTTCCCATGGATGTAGGCACTGCAGTGGAGTCCACGACCACCCCGTCTGACTTGGGCACTGCAGTGGAGACCCAATCCACTCCATCTGACCAGCCCACTGGAGTTGTGCCGGCACCCACCCCATCTGACTTGTGCCCCACAGTTGTGACAGCACCCACCAATTCAGTCAGCTCCACTGCAGTTGCAAGTGTCTCACCTGCATCCACCACCTCTTCACTGCCTCCTTCTGCTGCACCCTGATCCTGTCCCTGTGGTGCCTGGCCTGCCCCCATGTAGGCCCCTCCGAGGGGATGTCCCCTGTCCTTAGCAGTGCAGGCAAGCAAGGTGTGACAGTTGTCACTCTACTTCACTATTTGGCATTTGGACATGGACTGGCCATTGGCCTTTTGTTTGAACGGACGATTAACTTTTAATATTATTTATTTATTTATTTATTTATTTTAAACATTTATATAGCGCAACTGTCACCTGGCAGGTATCCTGGCGCTGAGAGATTACTCCTAAGATGAAAAGAGACGGGAGACTGGGGAGGGGTTGTGAGGGATTTAGGGGAAGAGCCAAGTTTTAATCCGCTTTCTGAATGGAAGGAGTTGTGAAATTTGGCGGATGTCGACCGGCAAACTATTCCAGAGTTTAGCGGCGGCCACTCTGAATAAAGCTTTTTTCTTTATCCCTGTGAACTAGATTTAGCTGTACATTATGTTGATGATGTTTAACATGCCCTTGCACCTGTGATGCTTGCTTTCCAATGTTGAATGCTGATGTGTTGCTGTGAGGTACTCCCTGTGGTCCATGAGATATGTATCCTATTCTGGTGGGTATCCATGGCATCCTTTGCAGCTACCTCGGTGTGTCAGGATCAACTATTTGTGGACATCTCTGTGAACATTTAATTTGCATGGTCACATCTCTGGCTTGCACCCATGCACCTATGATATGCTTCCCATTGTTCAATTTGTCACTTCCACAGACTTTGTGTGCATCACCACTGCACCTACAGGTGTGGGCATCATTAGTATAGGAGCAACTGGGTCCTCTGTGCAACTTACTAGACATATGTTTTGGGTATGTGCAGATGACTTAGGGGAGACTCCCATACCCAGGCTGTTGTGACCTGAGCCTTCATTGTGTGGTAACTGATGGCTGACTGACCACGTGTTCTGCAGACATGAGTGAGACGTGCAGTGAATATGTTTGGCATAGCTGGGCTTCTACAGGAGTTGTGTCCCCTCAAGTAAGTGTGTTGTCCCGTGCCATAGCCTGGGCCCATGGTGTGTGTTGTATGAGCAAGTGTGTGTGTCCACATCCCTGTTCATACACAGACAGTGTTTCCTTGATATGTTCCTGTTGTTGATGCTTGCTGAGTGATACTGAGTTCATCCCACTACTTTTCCAATGGGCTACCAGATGTGTGGGTGCATGACACACTACTGTTAATTGGTGTATCATCATTGGGGTTTGTCAGTTCTGAGTGGGGATGATGTTGTCAGACACAGATGGGACACAGTCAGGGTTCCCCAAGGCACCTGTTTATTTGCTAAATCATGTAGTTGTCCCTAGGTGGTACCTTTCAGTGATTGAGACCTTTGTATGTGTGTGACTGCTCCCACTTGTCAGGTTCATGGCTGCAATGCTGGCAGGTGTCAGCATGTGTGCCTTGTGGTTCTCCTTGGCTTCTGCATTGTCCTGGGACTGTGGCAGGGATTCTGAAGGTTACGTGAGCTTTGAGGTCATGGCCATGTACCGCATACTGTGCAGTATGTCTGTCATTCCCCAGGGTTGTTAACTGTCCTTGTGTGATGTGTCTGTACACCTTAGTTCCTCCCAACATTCCTGTGTTTGTCATGGGTGCATGTGCAATGTCACCTGTCCATGTGGGCTTCACAGATGCACATTGTTGCAGTTCAGGGTGTGTGGTGTTGAGGGTGGACTGATGTAAATGTTTGCATGCATGGACCCCTAGCTCCTGTTTGTCCATGGATGAGGGGCCATGCTGAGTGATTTGTGTTTGTGTATGTGTGATGTACGTTTGTGGTACAGGACACATGTCTGGGTTTCCCAGTTTGTACGACATCTGCCTTTGTCATCACAGTGGAGGTGTCATGCATGCTTGTGTCACCCCAATGTCTAGTCCCTGGGGGTAGTGCTGTTGTGTGTCAGTCTCTTGCTGTGTTAGTTGGTGTTCATTCCAGATTGTGTCACATGTGTCTGTTGTGCTCCCTCTCATCTCACAATGCCTGTTTGCCCACTAAAGGTGTCCCAATGATGGGTTACTTTTGTATGGCACTGTGTCCACCTCTGTGTCACTGTGGTTCAGCCCCCCTCATGTGTTGTGTAGTTGCCTGGGGATACTGTGACACACACACACACACATGCTGTGTCAGATGTGCAGTGTGGGGTTGCCTGTTTGTGTTTGTGCATCTGCACCAGTGCATTGGTATTGCTGTGGTGTGCCTTTGTCTGGATGCTGTTTCTGTGATTTTCACTGCTGTCCCTGTGAGTCATATCACATCATTGTGCACATTCATCCTGGTTGTTAGGTGCCATTGCTGGCATGGAATGTGAGTTTGTGAGCTGACACCTACAGTCTACACATGTTGTCTTGATTAGTGTGTCTATTTTCGAGTTGTGTGCATGCTTGGTGATGGTCACTTCTGCTCTTGTCTCATTGTACACTGTATGCATTGTTAGCCCCCATGTGTGGTGCTTGTCTGCACATGGCCGAGAGTGTGTTATGTTTTCACAGCAATGTTAGCCTCATCACATCTCTGTGGGAATGGGACACAACCACTGGTTTGCCACAGAAGTGTTTAATGTGTTGGGAGCAGGGATCATACATGCTGTTAGTTATTTGCAGCTTTGACCATGATGACACTTACCTTTTGGTCACTGTAATGAGGGGGGGGGGGGGTTAGACTCCATCACCACAATGCTCAACATCTGCTGCAGTTTGGAAGCCCACACTTAACTTCTGTTCTACACAGTGAGGGGGTGTTCTTTTTACATTGCCACAGTGCTATAGTGATGCTTGCCTTGTGTATGGCACACTCAGGTGTGGGTCACACATGTGTTGTTAGTTACATTATATGTTTGAAGTCATAATCACTGTTGTGAGCATTTGTCACAGACTACACACTGTTGTCATGGTGTTAGGGGGTATGTATTTAGCTGACATACCTGATGTTGGAGTATGCTGGATGTGTGGTGTATCACCCATCCTATGGCTGGGGGTGGCAGGGGTGATGTGCAACATATGCCCTATGGGTGGGGTGGCAGTAGTGATGGGCAACATAAGCCCTGTGGCTGGGGGTGGCAGTAGTGATGGGCAACATAAGCCCTATGGCTGGGGGTGGCAGTAGTGATGGGCAACATAGTCCCTATGGGTGGGGGTGGCAGTAGTGATGGGCAACATAAGCCCTATGGCTGGGGGTGGCAGTAGTGATGGTCAACATGGTCCCTATGCGTGGGGGTGGCAGTAGTGATGAGCAACATAAGCCCTATGGCTGGGGGTGGCAGTAGTGATGGGCAACATGGTCTCTATGGCTGGGGGTGGCAGTAGTGATGGGCAACAGAAGCCCTATGGCTAGGGTTGGCAGTAGTGATGGGCAACATAGTCCCTATGGCTGGGGGTGGCAGTAGTGATGGGCAACAGGTCCCCTATGGGTGGGGGTGGCAGTAGTGATGGGCAACATAAGCCCTATGGCTGGGGGTGGCAGTAGTGATGGGCAACATAGTTCCTATGGGTGGGGGTGGCAGTAGTGATGGGCAACATAAGCCCTATGGCTGGGGGTGGCAGTAGTGATGGTCAACATGGTCCCTATGGGTGGGGGTGGCAGTAGTGATGAGCAACATAAGCCCTATGGCTGGGGGTGGCAGTAGTGATGGGCAACATGGTCTCTATGGCTGGGGGTGGCAGTAGTGATGGGCAACATAAGCCCTATGGCTAGGGGTGGCAGTAGTGATGGGCAACATAGTCCCTATGGCTGGGGGTGGCAGTAGTGATGGGCAACAGGTCCCCTATGGGTGGGGGTGGCAGTAGTGATGGGCAACATAAGTCCTATGGCTGGGGGTGGCAGTAGTGCTGGGCAACATAGGCCCTATGAGTGGGGGTGGCAGTAGTGATGGGCAACATAGTCCCTATGGCTGTGGGTGGCAGTAGTGATGGGCAACATAAGCCCTATGGCTGGGGGTGTCAGTAGTGCTATGCAACAGGTCCCCTATGGGTGGGGGTGGCAGTAGTGATGGGCAACATAAGCCCTATGGCTGGAGGTGTCAGTAGTGCTGGGCAACACAAGCCCTATGAGTCGGTGTGGCAGTAGTGATAGGCAACATAGTCCTTATGGCTGGGGGTGGCAGTAGTGATGGGCAATAGGTCCCCTATGAGTGGGGGTGGCAGTAGTGATGGGCAACATAAGCCCTATGGCTGGGGGTGGCAGTAGTGATGGGCAACATAGTCCCTATGGGTGTGGGTGGCAGTAGTGATGGGCAACATATGCCCTATGGGTTGTGGTGGCAGTAGTCATGGGCAACATAAGCCCTGTGGCTGGGGGTGGCAGTAGTGATGGGCAACATAAGCCCTATGGCTGGGGGTGGCAGTAGTGATGGTCAACATGGTCCCTATGGGTGGGGGTGGCAGTAGTGATGAGCAACATAAGCCCTATGGCTGGGGGTGGCAGTAGTGATGGGCAACATGGTCTCTACGGCTGGGGGTGGCAGTAGTGATGGGCAACATAAGCCCTATGGCTAGGGGTGGCAGTAGTGATGGGCAACATGGTCCCTATGGCTGGGGGTGGCAGTAGTGATGGGCAACAGGTCCCCTATGGGTGGGGGTGGCAGTAGTGATGGGCAACATAAGCCCTATGGCTGGGGGTGGCAGTAGTGCTGGGCAACATAAGCCCTATGAGTGGGGGTGGCAGTAGTGATGGGCAATATAGTCCCTATGGCTGTGGGTGGCAGTAGTGATGGGCAACATAAGCCCTATGGCTGGGGGTGGCAGTAGTGATTGGCAACAGGTCCCCTATGGGTGGGGGTGGCAGTAGTGATGGGCAACATAAGCCCTATGGCTGGGGGTGTCAGTAGTGCTGGGCAACATAAGCCCTATGAGTGTGGGTGGCAGTAGTGATGGGCAACATAAACCCCATGGCTGGGGGTGGCAGTAGTGATGGTCAACATGGTCCCTATGGGTGGGGGTGTCAGTAGTGATGGGCAACATAAGCCCTATGGCTGGGGGTGGCAGTAGTGATGGGCAACATGGTCCCTATGGCTGAGGGTGGCAGTAGTGGTGGGCAACATAAGCCCTATGGCTGGGGGTGGCAGTAGTGATGGGCAACAGGTCCCCTATGGGTGGGGGTGGCAGTAGTGATGGGCAACATAAGCCCTATGGCTGGAGGTGTCAGTAGTGCTGGGCAACACATGCCCTATGAGTGGGGGTGGCAGTAGTGATGGGCAACATAGTCCCTATGGCTGGGGGTGGCAGTAGTGATGGGCAATAGGTCCCCTATGAGTGGGGGTGGCAGTAGTGATGGGCAACATAAGCCCTATGGCTGGGGGTGTCAGTAGTGATGGGAAACATAGTCCCTATGGGTGTGGGTGGCAGTAGTGATGGGCAACATATGCCCTATGGGTTGTGGTGGCAGTAGTGATGGGCAACATAAGCCCTGTGGCTGGGGGTGGCAGTAGTGATGTGCAACATAAGCCCCATGGCTGGGGGTGGCAGTAGTGATGGTCAACAGGTCCCCTATGGGTGGGGGTGGCAGTAGTGATGGGCAACATAAGCCCTATGGCTGGGGGTGGCAGTAGTGCTGGGCAACATAAGCCCTATGAGTGGGGGTGGCAGTAGTGATGGGCAACATAGTCCCTATGGCTGGGGGTGGCAGTAGTGATGGGCAACAGGTCCCCTATGAGTGGGGGTGGCAGTAGTGCTGGGCAACATAAGCCCTATGGGTGGGGGTGGCAGCGGTGATGGGCAACAAAAGCCCTATGGGTGGGGGTGGCAGGGGTGATGTGCAACAAAAGCCCTATGGGTTGTGGTGGCAGTAGTGATGGGCAACATAAGCCCTGTGGCTGGGGGTGGCAGTAGTGCTGGGCAACATAAGCCCTATGAGTGGGGGTGGCAGTAGTGATGGGCAACAGGTCCCCTATTGGTGGGGGTGTTTGTGGTGCTGGCCATGCAACCCCTATGGTGGGCTGTTGTGAGTGGCCAGGATGTGGATCCCCTGTGTGTGTGTGCCATTTTGCGGGTACGTGTCGTTTGTTTATGTGGTAGGTGTCTGACTTATCGCCTGCGCCGTCGGTGTCGGTTCCTGTGTCGGTCCTAGATGTAGAGTACTGGTATGACCTGCGCGATGGGATTCATGATGTGTTTGTGTTGTACACGCTGCTTGTTGCTCTGTCTCGTACCCGCTGCAAGCTGGTCCGTCTCGTAGCCGTGTATTGAGTTGTGGCGTGAATCGTAGCTGATATGCTTGTTTTACAGATGCTGTGAGGTGCCGTACTTGGCGACCAGTCCGGCGCGTAGGAAGTACGCATTGTACTTGTCATGCCGGAAACTGCTATGGATACTGCTTCCGGGCGACTCGGTTCAGCTTTAGGAGTTACTGCTCGGACGGAGAATGGAGCTTGAATCACAGTGTACGTGTCGGTCGTGTTTTTGGCAGTTCTGCGCATCATACTTCCTCTGCAGGACTGACCGGCTACGGGTAAGTGTCGGTCGCACGGTAAGGCTACGGACAGCTCTCGGAGAGCTGTCTGACCCAGTATCGGAATTGGCCCCACTATAATGAAAAGATCAGGAAGCTAGATATAGTAGTGGATAAAATGGAAACTGGCACATCTGGAGCTTTACTCTAATTAACACAGAACTAATTGCTATACGGTCTATGGTTTTGCAAGCTTGTTCGGCGTTAGACATCCTTCTTGCTGAGAAAGGAGGGGTCTGCCACATGCTGAAGCTAACTCACTGCTGTTCATACATACCAGACGAGAGTAGGAAGGTTGAAGAGTTTGCAGGTAACACATCAATTGGGATTACAAGAATTGGAACCACCAACTCTGTATGAAAAGTTCGGAAAGAACTGAACACCATTGTAGTTGGTTCTCAACAGCTAGAAAAGGAATAATAAAGGCTATATTAATGCCTATACTAATAACAGAATTATGTTTAATATTCTTGTATGTCTTATAGCTGAGCTGCAAATATTTCTTGCACAAAAAACAAGATGCTTACCAACGAAAGCGTTTAAAAAAAGAAAAGGGTTTAATGGGGATACTGAATGATGATTATCTAAAAACATTACAATACATGAGGGGGATAAAAAGACGGGATACACTTGAGGACAAAACCATCTTTTAGATTCAGATTTGAAAGTGAAACCAAACTACGATGATGATTTACATCAAAAGGGAAGGAATTTGGGAGAAATTAACACAAATTTAGAAAACAGAATAACTCACTGTGTTAGAATTGCACTTTAGAAATGCTTTAAATGCTGAAGAAATGTTTATGTTAGAAAATGACTTGGAGGAAATGTGTAAATGCAAACTGTTTAAAATTCTAGTAAATTGTAAAAACCCATTTGTTAATCACATGCAGGATTGAGAATGTTCCTAGAACTCTGTAAATGAATGGATCTCAAACATTTTTGCACCAGACAACCATTTCTTAACGTTTATACTGACAAGGCCCAAAAGTCTTTTCACTCGACTCTTGCTCACTGTCACATGAATAATATATTTAGAAAAACTGCTTAACATTAGTGACATCCTTTAAAAAAGTGTTAGCTATAACATTATGTTCATCCAGCTCCTCAGCTCATGTTAGACATGTTAAAATACAAAGGGGGATATTTGCATCACAATTTCGGATCGCGGTGTTACTCCAAAATTGGTAATGCTGTGCTCCAACATTTTTAAAACGGAGGGATATCCTGTATTAAAAAACATAAGGCGCACCCCTGCGTTTCCCTTAGCGCAAATAAAGCTGCCTAGCCCAGCACAGGCTTCCTTGCGCCATGTTGCAAGGGTGCCTGCGCTGCAGGGGCAATTGTTTATGTGCAGGAAGAGACACCAATCTGCATAAACGGAATCTTGAAAGGTGATTTGCTCTTTATATGTGTGCTGCAGAATGCAGCACACATTGAAAGAGCAAAATACAAGGAGAAATTAATCATTTATCCTCGTATGGCCAGTCTAAGACCAGGTATTCCCTGGTCTTCGTTTTTGGCACTGTCCCAGCCTTGTAAATCCAGGACAGCGTCAAAAATCAATGGATCTTAAGGCGTGAAAAGGGGCCTTATTTACAAAGGGGCGTTAAGCCATGTTCTTAACGCTGCTTTGTGAATACAGAGAAGGATATTTCGCCACCGCAACGTCACTAAAAGTGACAGCCTGGTGGCAATATCCCCTTGTAAATATGCCGAATAGAGCTTATTAAAACTGCTTATGTGAAATGATGACTTAGAGACTTTTATGAATGCTGTTTCCGAATAACATTGATAGTTTCTTTCATAGTCCTGATTAGCTATTGTCCACACATCAAGCCCATAGTGCATCCTTTACCTCAGCTAAGAGGGTTCTAATAAGAACCTTCCCTCATGTAACAAATGTGGCAACAATTGTATCGATCATGGCAACAAGAGTACAGACTGTGGGAATTGGAAAAAGAAGCATTGTATGACTGATGGCACCACCTCATGAACTAATCTCATTGGATATCGACAGAAGATACCTACAGAATTGTTACGCAAGTATGAGTTTATATTAATGACTGTTCCTAAGTAGCTAACACACTTTTCCTCATCCTCATTTCCTGAGACATACACTTACTCTTACCCATCATTTGATTCCTTTGACTTTTCTGGTGGTCCTACTGCTGGATCTTGCTTACCCTGAGACTCTTCTTTATGGAGAGTTGATTTCCTTGGCTATTTCCCTGAGGGTATTACTTTTGGATTATTAGTGATCAATGCTACTGCAAGGATCACATTTTTATTTACAGTTGGTACTGCAGCTGTAGGCAACTCGGCTGAGTTTCCAGAACTACTCTTTATGAAAAGTGTACCTCGTACTCGCTCTCCTCCAGTAAGAAACTTCATGGGTTCTATTTAGAATAGGTTAGGTTACAGGGTGTCTTTATGGAACACTGTGGGGCCGATTCCGATCCGGGTCGGAAAGCACTCCGACCGAGTCGGATCCGGAGTGTTTTCTGACCGAGCCGGACCCTACAGTCCGACCGAGCGAGTACGATGTGCACGTATGCTGTCGGACTCGGTTCGGTCGGACTCCCATAGAAGTCAATGGGAGCCAGTTGTACGATGCGTACATGCGCTCCCATTGACTGAATGGGTACGTCTTGAACAAGTGCGCTCCCTACAGTGGGTACGCATCGGTGCCATCCGCACCGTACATGCCTGTGTTGGGGAGACCCATATGTTTCCCCCTGTGTCCGAGTCATAGGGCTGTGGGAGTCAGGGGTCTGACGCGGACCCCTGAAGTCCGACACTCCGGCTCGCACAGGCTGTCCGACGCATGCATCGTACTGGCTCGGTTATAAATCGCATCCATTGCATGCAACGGTTAGCTTTCGACCGAGACGTACGGAGCGGTTCGGACTCGGAAACAACTCGGTCGGTAAATCTCACGTAGCTCGCATCGTACTTGCTCGCTCGTACAGCTGTACGAGTCGGTCAGAAAACACGCATACAGCTCGTAGTTTTTCCGGCCGGATCAAGTTCGGTGCCCTTCCGACCCGGATTGGAATCGGCCCCTGTGTGTTTTTCTAATGGTGACTTCTAACCAGATCTTTTTTATATTTTTATTGAGATAATTAGGGATTCTAAATTCATGATAAATAAATGTTTTTGAAACCTTCACCAACCTTTCATCATTGACTAATCGCCAAATCTAATTGCCATTGATGTTTTCATTATTTTGAAAGAGCCCTAATTCACCTACGTTGGAAAAAGTCAGTCGACCTCCCTGGAGCCACAAGGATTCTCCTTGGTGAGATTTTTAAGTGGGTGTACATTAAGATTGAACCATCTTGGTGAGTCCTTGGGCTCCTGCAAGGCATACCACAAGGCATAAGTTGCACCGGGTCCTCCTTGGCCCCCTTAGCTCCAGCTACCCCACAACCTCAGCTGTGATTGGAAAAGTGCTGCATGTGGCAGCGTTCAAGCACTCAATCACTCCTCATACTTGACAGCTATGCTGCTGTTCTGCTGGGCTTATTACAAGGCTCACCACTTGTCGAGGACAGGGCCATGGAGCAGCTCTCTGGCATTGATGTTGGTGGGCAGGTCTGAGTCAGCATCTATGGATCAGCAGATTATCAGCCTTCATTTCAGACATGTATACATTTAAATCTTTAGAAAATAGATAGATAGATAGATAGATAGATAGATAGATAGATAGATAGATAGATAGATAGATAGATAGATAGATAGATAGATAGATAGATAGATAGATAGATAGATAGATAGATAGATAGATAGATAGATAGATAGATAGATAGATAGATAGATAGATAGATAGATAGATAGATAGATACATAGATACATAGATACATAGGTACTATATATGCGGCTGACTTCCGCAAGCCTTGTTAGGCCCAGGAGACTTCATCCCCAGAACCATTTCTAACAATAACCGTGGCAGGGGTGTTGTACGGCGTCCCCTCCCAGAGCCTCTAAGGAAGCTGGGGAGCCCATCCTCCAGGCAAGTGTATTTTTTTAAGGGGAGGGAAGCCAAATGACCTGCTTCCTTAATGTAATAAACCCTGGGAATGGGCACTCCCGGGCATTTGGAGGCTCGGGTAGGGGGGTCAGATGTCCCACTCCCCACAAAAAGTAATATTGGCCCCAGGGTGGGCTCCCCCTTACCTTTGAGGCACTGTCCCCATCCCCATATAAGCTGATTTTGGCCCTTGGGGTGGGCTCCCCATGGCTCCTGGCGGATCAAGGAGGGGGCTTAGCACCCTAAAGTGGGATCCCGGGGCCTCTGGAGGCACAGGTAAGTGGGGCACGTGGTCCCCCACCCTATATAAGCTACTTTCGGCATCTAAGGTGGGCTCCCTGGGACATCTGGCAGGGAGTGGTGGCACGCGTCCACCCTCCCCAGATAACCAATTATCAGTCCCAAGGGTGAGCTCCCTGGGGTCTTAGGGGACTTGGGGACGGGGACCACACAGCCTGCCTACCCTGTATGAAATCAGCCCCAAGGGTAGGCTCCCAGTTCATACATATAATAAATGTGGCTCAGCCCCCATTTTTTTTTATCTTGCAAGAGTTTTGTGGGATTACTACATTTTGTGTTGTTTTTTTCCTTTTTGGCCATGGGGTGGGGGTCCTTCTAGTTCCCCCCATGGGGCCTAGGCGGTCATGGTATACCTACCCTGCCTCCATATATCTTTACTTTTTTATAACTTCAGGACAGGGGACTAAGTCCCTGAGCCCTGTAATGGCTGCCAGAAACATCGTTCTCATGTTGCTGGCAGTCAATTAGAGCGCTCGCTCTCTCAGCAAGATGGCCCAAGGGAAATAATGCTCCCTGGGGCAATCAGCACACTCTATTTTTAAATTGGCTCCCCAACGAGAGTCTCAGAGACTCTTGTGAGCCCAACTGCCAAAATATACAATTATCTTTGACCCTTTATTTCTCAAAAAACGACTGAACCGAATTAAACCAAATCACAAAAAGCACAATCTGTCAACCAAAATCTAGCATCCGGACGAATTTGGTATAATTCCGTTCAGCAGTTTGTGCTGTAGTCCGTCTTAAAGACTTCTATGGAAAATGCATGGGGATTTTGCATTTTGGGACCCCCTTTTGTTCTTGGCCCCCACTTGATGGATCACCCCAAAACTTTTCATGCAAAAACTAGTCAAAAGGTAGCACCTGTTTGGAAAGTTTCATGGAGATACATCAAACAGCGCCAACGTTATTGGTAACACAGAAAACCGCATTTCCCATGGCAAAGCAATCCTAACTCTAACTATCTAGTGGAGCCCACCACTAGGTAGTATATATATTTGCAATTCAACATTATAGTGAAAGAATGTTTGACAGGACTATATTTGAGAAATAGTATTCAAAAATTAGATTTTTCCCGATGTTTCAACATGCTAAATATATTTTAAAACACACTCTCATTCTACTGTTTATATGCACCTAAAAAATTAGTTAATCAATTGTAACCAGGTAGGTCATGCGCCTTCCTGAAGAATGTTCCAAATTTGCTGTCTGATTAAGAAAGCCATATTTAATGGATAGTGTTTCTAATTTATCATTTCAAACATCCAAATGGTTGTTACTCAATAAAGCAATACCATTCTGTCTGTCCATTAACAGTGAATTGATTAGACAAGGTCCTAAAACAGGGCTCTGGCAGTGTCTCCTCTGGAGCAGTGCTCAATTAGCAGAAAGGAAAGTGTAGACAAAGGTGTGAAACAGGTACAGGGTAGAATAGGTGAAGCCAAATATGGAGCATGAATCAGATTAAACTAAGGAGGTCCATCTGTGATCACCCTTGGAGAAAAGGCCCCCAAATATTTTTAAAGGTTTAGGGCCCGATTCACAGAACTAACTTAAGACAAAATCCTAAACTTACTACCATTTTGGTATTCACAGAAGGCACTTACTCATTTTGGTATTCACAGAAGGCACTTACTCATTTCGGTATTCACAGAAGTTAGGAGTCCTAACTTTAGGACTCCTAAATGCCTTCTGTGAATACCGAAAGTCTTAAAATTAGGATTTTTCTCAGTTTAGTAGTAGTATAGTTAGGACTCCTAACTTTAGGACTCCTAAATGCCTTCTGTGAATACCGAAAGTCTTAAAATTAGGATTTTTCTCAGTTTAGTAGTAGTATAGTTAGGACTCCTAACTTTAGGACTCCTAAATGCCTTCTGTGAATACCGAAAGTCTTAAAATTAGGATTTTTCTCAATTTAGCAGTCCTAAGTTTAGGACTCCTAACTTTAGGACTCCTAAATGCCTTCTGTGAATACCGAAAGCCTTAAAATTATGATTTTTCTCAATTTAGTAGTCCTAAATTTAGATTTAGGACTACTAAATTGAGAAAAATCCTAATTTTAAGACTTTCGGTATTCACAGAACGCATTTAGGAGTCCTAAAGTTAGGAGTCCTAATTATACTACTACTAAACTGAGAAAAATCCTAATTTTAAGACTTTCGGTATTCACAGAACGCATTTAGGAGTCCTAAAGTTAGGAGTCCTAATTATACTACTACTAAACTGAGAAAAATCCTAATTTTAAGACTTTCGGTATTCACAGAAGGCATTTAGGAGTCCTAAAGTTAGGACTCCTAACTTCTGTGAATACCGAAATGAGTAAGTGCCTTCTGTGAATACCAAAATGAGTAAGTGCCTTCTGTGAATACCAAAATGGTAGTAAGTTTAGGATTTTGTCTTAAGTTAGTTCTGTGAATCGGGCCCATTGAGTTTCTCTTCGATTTCATAGATCAGTTTTAAATAGGTACGAAACAGGTAATGCCACTTCACTTGATTCACTGCTTTATCTGCACAGTATTGCAACTATGGCTGTATTTTCACTACCTAATCAGGAATTGGAGGCAGAGAGCTGATAGTAGGCCCATAGGGCACCCTTGCTCATCAATGCATGCTTCGGGGGTTTCCACTTTGTAGTGTCCTGGTTGATGATTTGTTTATACAGGTTCTCTATGGTTATGCCTATCTGTCATACAAAATGTTTCTATGGTTTTGATGTAGTCAGAGATAGAATGTATATAGGTCATAAGGGAGTTTGGGACAGTTGACTAGGAGCTGTTGCTGTACTGGTGAACTTGTATGGATGGGATCTTATCTTGAAAATTAAACTCTTTCTTCAAATCAACTTTAAACTGGATCTTGACTTTTCATTGAAATATAACACTGGCGTAGTCGGCAGTCTTCAAGAAGATCTCAACAACAAGTATTATGATAAACTGATTCTGGTGAGATACAACATTTTTTATACTAGAGGGTTGGGAGCATTTCGCCACATTCCCACGGTGATTTGAGGGGTTTAACTCGATGTGGGCTCACTCTCTAGCAATTTATGCCTCAATCGCGAATTGCCTTAATTTACGAATTTTCGTTGGACCAGCTGGATCGTACGTCTTTTCTCATGAGCTTCAAATGTTTTAGTGGCTCGGTCAAAGATGCTCTACTGCTGAACCACGGTCATGAGTTTCAAATGTTTTAGTGGCTCGGTAAAAGATGCTCTACTGCTGAACCACGGTCAGAGTGGCTGGTGAAAATTCGATGTGAATGAAAATATTTACAATTCAAGCGTGAGAGGATCTTCGAAAGTTTTTTTATTTTTTCTTCCTATGTGATGGTTTTCGCGATGTATTAACTTTGCGTTAACTTTAACTGTACGTTACTGGTATACGTTGAGAAGGAGTCTCGCGCTCTGTTTAAATACTAACATTTATAGAACTCTTACCTTCAAGCTTCGTTTTGGATTGTTCATCTTCTTCGAATCTTCAAGTGTTCTTTCGGAGTCGACTTCTGTTTGAGGCTTTCTCACGCTCTGACTGCGGAATTGCATCCTGGGACAGCGTCATTACGTCGCACGTTCCTGCGGCCATTTTGGATTGGGATGATTTTGGTGAACTACGTGAATTAACATCACATATTTTTACGTTTTGCAGGTTTTATTTCTACTTCGGATTCCTCATCCCTGACTCGTACATCAGCTTGGCAAAGTGGACTTCGAATCCATTTGTTGTGGTGCGATAAATTCCTCCTCTCAGTTAATTACTCATCGGTGACTCGCACACCAGCGATTTAAAGCGAGTCTCAATGCCAGTATGGTACAGTAATTCCATAATTCTACTCATGTCAGTTAAGAGGTATTTTTGACAGAGAGTTACACGCTGGTATTTAAAGCGTTCTAGGAAAGAAATTACAACCACGCACGCTAATGTATGTGCATATTAGGGTTTAATCTCCATGATATAGATGTTAATTGTATGGCATAAGATCATCATTTAGGTTACAACGCACAGTTTCATTGTTTAGTTTTCTTCTTGTTTATCATATATTTTATTTTAAAAAAAAAAGGTTCACTTTAAGTTTGGTGCAATGCAGAATGTTACTGCAGCACCTTTCTTTCTTTCTCAAACTGGTGAACCTCCTATCAGTGTATTCGAAAGATATGCTAGGGTGTGTGGCGCTTCGTTGAGTGCTGAAAGGAAAACATCTCTTTTGCTTCATTGCCTGGGCTCAGAAGGACAAGACGTGTTCGATCATCTCCCTGAATTGGCAACTTCTGAGTCAGATGGTTTAAATGATTATGAAATATGCATATCTAAGTTAGACAAGCATTATCTTCCAAAAGTAAGCACGATATTGGAGAGGTATCATTTTGGGAAGAGACTGCAGAATGAGGGTGAATCTATTGAAAATTATTTGACAAGTTTACGGAAACTTGCTTCATCTTGCAAATTTGAAAACTTGACGGATGAACATGTGCGTGATCAATTCATGTTAGGTTGTAGTATGGATAAAGTAAGAGAAGAATTGTGGTTACGAGATGACCCTACTCTAGATGAGGTCATTGTTGTGGCTAAAAAGATAGAACACTCATTAAAGTGTGTTGCCATCATAAAAAAGGATAATGTTAAGGAGGTAAAGGTACAAGTGGTTAAAGAACAAGGTGATGTCAAGTTTAAAACAAAAGACAAAGGTCAAATGGATAGGAGTAAAATAAGTAATACTTTATCTGATAAGTCAATGTCTTTTAAATGTTACAGATGTGATAAGTTAGGGCATCTTGCTAATGATAAAAGGTGTCCTGCTCTTAGTCATATGTGCTTGAAGTGTAAAAAGAAGGGTCATTTTGAATTTGTGTGTAAGACTAAGCTTAATTCAAAAGTTAAAATGGTAGAGGTTTATGAAGATGAGCATTCAAGAGAAATGTACAAAGATTTTGAGTGTGGTCAAATAATTTTAGAGATAGGAAATGATAACAACAAGAAAATGTGTCCCACGGATGAAATTTTAGTTGATGGGGAGTTAACTCAGGTCTTGTTTGATTCAGGAGCAAAAATTACTATAATTTCGAATGATTTTTACAACAAGAAATTGAAGCAAAAAGTTGTTCTGTTGAAAGCTGACATAATTCCATTGGCGTATGGGGGAGAACCCATTAAATTACATGGGTACTTTCTGGGATTGATTGAGTACAAGGGAAGATTTGTGTCAGGGAAAATTTATGTTTCAAAAAAGGGTGACAGTATAATTAGCTGGATTCATCAGGGAGATTTGGGGGTTTATCTTGATCCAAATTCTGATCCACCCATTTTGTTAAGAGATGTGTGTACGGTAGAATCTGTACAAGATGAGAAATTGGTTAATGAATTGATGTGTGATTTTCCAAAAGTGTTCAAAAAAGATTTGGGTTGCATGAGAGGTTATCAGCATAAGATAATGTTAAAGGAGAATTCTGTACCGGTTGCCTGTAAAGTCAGGAATGTCCCGTTGGCTGTTAGGTCTGACATGGAGAAGGAGATCATCAAGCTTAAAAATGGTGGTATCATTGAAGAGGTTGAGGGAACGGAGTGGATGGCTCCGGTGGTCGCTGCGCGCAAACCGAATGGTGATTTGCGTCTTTGCATAGATTTACGCCAATTAAATAAGAGTGTGGTTGTGGATAGATATCCTCTTCCTAATATTTCGGAACTCTTAGTTCTTCTGGGTGGTGCTAAGGTTTTTAGCACCCTTGATTTAACTTCAGCTTATCATCAAATTGAATTGGAGCAATCTTGCAGGGACCTTACTGCTTTCATCACGCCGTTTGGTACATTTAGATTTAAAAGAATGCCATTCGGTTTGGTATCAGCTTCATCTGTTTTCCAGCGTGCAATGGAGAAGGTTTTGAAAGGTTTACCGGGTGTCTGCATCTATCAGGATGACATACTTATTTTTGGTGATAATGATAATGAACATGATGACCGCCTCAGATCTGTTCTGTCTAGGTTATCTGATGCTAATCTCACCATTAAAATTGAGAAGTGTAAGTTCCGATCCAATTCTATTGACTATCTTGGGCACAATATTTCAGGTAGTGGGGTCAAACCCAAAGATGATTTGTTGTCTTCTATACGTGGTATGCATTCCCCTACTTCAAAGGAAGAATTGATGAGTTTTTTTGGTTTAATAGAATACTATGGGAAATTCATCATGAACTTTTCGGAGTTAACTGTCAATATGAGAAGTTTGTTAAAGAAGGGTGCTAGTTTCAGATGGACGGATATATGTGAAAGAGAGTTTTCTGATGTTAAGAAGAAGTTAAGTAATGCACCATTTTTGCAAAGTTTTGATACCAAGCTTAAGTCAATCCTTACAACTGATGCTAGTGAGAAGGGGTTAGGTGCGGTTTTGCAACAGGAGAGTCCTCAAGGAATTAAAACCATCTTGTTTCTTTCTAGAGCTTTGAAGGACCCTGAGACAAGGTATTCTGTGGTTGAAAGGGAATCCCTTGCAGTTTTTTGGGCAATCAGAAAACTGAAGAAATTTTTGTGGGGAGTAAATTTCGAGGTGAGAACTGATCATAAACCTTTAGTGGAAATTTTTGAGAAGAAAGGTTTGGATGCTATTTCTAGTCGCATAACAAAATGGATTATAAGCTTGCAAGAATATTCTTTTTCAATCAAGTATATTCCAGGAGTTAACAATAGAATAGCGGATGTCTTTTCACGTTTGGTGTCAAGTGACACTTGTGATGGGGATAGTAATGATCTAAATTATGAGTGGGTGTGTGCTTTGGATGCGGATCATATATCTGAAGAGAAGTGGCGAAAAGCAATGGAACTAGATGTAACTCTTAAAGAGGTTGTGTCTCTTTTATTGGGAAATTGGTCTAGTATTAAAAATGGATCAGAAGATACAAGACCTTTTTGGTATGTGAAAAATGAACTTTCTGTGGATAAGGAGATGTTGTTTCGTGGTACTAAGTTAGTTCCTCCTGTAAGTCTTAGAAAGGACTTGATAGATTTGGCACATGCTACTCATTCTGGTATCTCTAAAACAAAGGAGAGATTACGATTGTCTTATTGGTGGCCAGGAATGGATAAGTTGGTGGAACGAGAAATACGTGAGTGTGTTGCTTGTAATTTGAGTGATAAATCTAAAATTACTAGAGTACAACCTATGATTTTGAGAAGGAGACCAAAGCAACCATGGGAGGATATCGCTTTAGATATTTTAGGTCCTGTGTATAGTAATGGTTCTCAGGTATTTTTATTGGTTGTGATTGACATGTATTCTCGCTGGCCTGAAGTTTTCTTTTTGTACACTGTGGATTCAATTAATGTCATCAAGTGCCTTAAACAGTTGTTTGCAAAGGAAGGATTTCCTAAAAGTATTTTGACGGATAATGGCGTACAACTAGTTTCTAAAGAGATGGAACAGTATTTGTCATCCTGTGGAATCATTCACAAAACATGTTCTCTCTATCATCCCGAAGCTAATGGGATGGTAGAGAGACTCAACAGGGTTTTGAAGGAAACCATTACTTTGGCTAAATCTTTATCTATAGGGTGGAAGGAGGAAGTACTTAAGAAATTAGAGGATTATAGATTGACTCCTCACTCTACTACAGGGAAATCTCCCTTTCTTTTGTTTCGTGGTAGGGTTCCCAATACACACCTGGAACCATTTTGGGTGAATGATTATTGTTTCAATAAGGGGAAAGAACGAGTCTGTGATGAAGAACTGGTTGGAAAAAGAGAAGAAGAGAAAGCATTATTAAGGAAAAATTATTTTGACAAAAAGAATTCAGTCAAAAAGTTGGAAGTGAATGTTGGTGATGTGGTGGTGGTAAAACGTCCTGGTCATGTGAGGAGTGGTAATTCAAAATATTTTGATCCCATGATGGTCATAAAAGTGTTTAAGAATGCGGTTAGAACAGAAGACCATCGGGTGTGGAATCTTAATAGAGTGGTTGTTGTAAGGAGAGGAGGGGTCACCAAGACTGTAAAGGAAAATGCTCAAACTAGTGATGGTTCTACACGTCAGTCTTCAAGATTGGTGAAGAGACCAAGTTATCTTGAAGATTATGTGTAGTGTATAGGTACATATATAAATGTATATGGAAATGCTCAATCTTGAAGATTAGGTGTAGTGTGCAGTTAGATATACAAATGTATTTAATTTGTTGGGGAAGGGAGATGGTGTAGTGTCCTGGTTGATGATTTGTTTATACAGGTTCTCTATGGTTATGCCTATCTGTCATACAAAATGTTTCTATGGTTTTGATGTAGTCAGAGATAGAATGTATATAGGTCATAAGGGAGTTTGGGACAGTTGACTAGGAGCTGTTGCTGTACTGGTGAACTTGTATGGATGGGATCTTATCTTGAAAATTAAACTCTTTCTTCAAATCAACTTTAAACTGGATCTTGACTTTTCATTGAAATATAACACACTTGTTTTAGGTTTCAGTCAAATAATTTTCCATGGGGACTATGCACAAAAGCCTTTTAAATCTTGAAAAGTTGCAAACTGCTTTCGCGAAATGGCTCCAAAACTTTTAAAATAGGAATAAAATGATAATATTTATTTATGATTAGTTAAAATATAAAATAATGTGTCCTTGTTGCACATTTACCTATAGGGAGTTGGACTTTTCAGGGTCGATTCACAAAGGTAAGTAAGAGTACATAAATGAGTACTCATGTAGTACTACTTCTGGTACTCATAAGTACTTTTGTGAATCAGTCCCATTAAGTCAAACCCTCATGGATTAGACCAGGGATTCTCAGAGTACGGCTCGGGGGCATATGCGTCCCTTCTGACCTTTACATGCCCCCTGATCAACAGCATCGCTGGGCTGCTGTGCACTGGACGCAGCCAGAACATTTAAAACATGTTAAATAAACAGGCAAGCCTATATTTAAAGGTTAATTGAAGTTAAGAATAGAAAGTAACTAGGTTGTCCGGCACCACTTAACTTTAGGAACAACTTCATTTTCAAAGCCATCTTGCAGCAAAAGGGTAAAAATATGATAAGGTCTCTTCAAAATTCAAAAAGTGTATTTCATTAACATGCATTACCATTTCACCTGAGTATATCCTGATTATGATAGCGATACATGCACAGCCAATGGATATACAGAGTTTAAATTCTGTATATCCATTCGCTGTGCACGTATCACTATCATATATCTACTAGTTATCTGAATCAACTACGTAGCACGCCTTCAAAGAAAGATGGCATATGAGGAAATCTCAAATCTAAGAGACCTAAGAGCTGAAACATTTGCATTCTCTAATGAAGAAGTAACCCGCATATATGCACTCCTTCAGGATGAGACCACTGAATTCACATCAAACCGCACAAAGGAGCAGAACATACGTCAGCTACTATACCTGTCAAAAAAAGAGATTAACCAGACTCCACGCAAGTACCATGCTTAAGTACCACAAGGCACAACGAATCCCAAGAGGACTAAGAATACCCTTGAAACCGTCATTGTGTAAAAATGTCCAAAGAATTAATTACCGCTGGTTTGCCATTTTAAATAAGTGCTCACTGGATTTAATTGTATTAATTATAGAAGAATTGACTAACATCTTAGAGGAAATGTCCAAAGAAATATCTAGTCTAAAAACAGAATTAAGCAATGCAATGTCCGCTGAAGATTGGGCTAAAGTTTTACAAGACATCAATGACCAACTATCCAAGCACACACAAGAAGTCAATGAGAGGAAAATTCGAAAATTACGTCGTGACACAATAGACTATAAATTAGGGGAAGTATACACATGGGCAGACATATACGCAAGGAGAAGGCAAACCACAAACTCAAAATACAGACACATCATCATCAGATAGTGATAGATCCAGCCACTCCAGAACACCTTTAGAATTAGTAGTATCTGCAACTACATCTACAACAACAACCACCCCTTTTTTAGGGGTAGGCCCCAACAACAGCGAAGACCCAGGAGGAGCACCAGAAAAAACAAAAGAACATCCCCAGACGCGAACAGTAACGGCCAAAAAAGACAAGACGAAGAAGGGAACACAGCAGATAACCTAGTGATTAACATCTCGGATCACCACCTTTCTACCGTTGAGATGAATACCTTGCAAAAAGGGACATCGTTCGTCCCTACAAGTCACACCAATCTACTGGAACTAGAAATCAGCACATTTAAACTAGTCAGAAAACTCAGACTACGACACTTCTTTGAAAATGTGGTTACTGATCGAGAAGAAACCACTAGAGACCCCCTCATGGGACTGAAGTACAGAAGCACTTAAATGGCACCCACCAGCCATAAGAGCATAGACATGTTTGAAACTCTTGTCAAGCAAGATTTAAGCAAACTCAACTTCAAAAGAAAACAGAAACACAGTAACCTCACTCAAAAAGAGTACGGCATACTTAAGTCTATTGCCCAAAACCCGTTGATTGTATGCCAAAAAGCAGACAAAGGAGGAGCTTCAGTGATACTGAATTCCAGCTATTACAATGAACAAGTAGAAGTCTATTTGTCTGATCAACAAACGTACATGAAACTCCATACAAACCCAACTGATCAATTCCTGGAGGTGCTTAAGACCATAGTTCAAAAAGCAGTCAAACAAGGAACCATCATAGAAAAGGTCCAGAAATATCTGATTGCAACAAACCCTTGAAGTCCTAGTCTATACATGACACCAAAAATACATAAAAATCCAACAAGATCACCATTCCGACCTATTGTGTCCACCAGAGGAAGCCTACATGAAGGAGTTGGAAAATACCTAGATCGACACCTACAACCAATAGTAATAAAAATGAGTACCTTCATCAAAGACACTTCTGATTTTTTGAATAAACTCAGTCAAGTAAAAATAACTGACACTGACACTGACACTGACACGACACTATTATGCACCATCGATGTGCAATCCCTATATACATCTATTCCCCACCAACTTGGAATTGAGGCAATTGAACAAGCATTACTAACCAGCCACTATGAGGAAGATATGAAAATCTTTTTGATGGAATTGCTACAGTATACATTAATGCACAGCTATTTTAAATGGAATGGAGAATGGTACTTGCAAAAGATAGGAACATCTATGGGCAATTGCGCAGCTCCATCGTACGCAAATATCTTTATGAGTGCCTTTGAAGAAACCCATATACTTTCATCCACTATTTGGAAAGAACATCTGAAATTGTTCGTAAGATTTATTGATGATATTTTCGTACTATGGAATGAAACAGCCTCGCAACTAGAAAACAAACTCACCAAACTCAATGAAATTGATGGGAGAATACAATTCACCCACGATATTCAAGAACAATCCATAACATTTTTGGATGTGAGAACTACGAAAAAAGCCAATGGATTTCAAAGAGATCTATTCAGGAAACCAACTGACAGAAATAATATACTACATTTCTGCAGCTTTCATCACCCATCACTAAAACGCCACCTACCATACTCACAATTATTGATAGTGAAACGCATCATTTCGGACTCACAAAGACAAGAAGAACAGACCCATTACATGATGCAGCGTTTCAAGGCACAGAACAACCCGGATGATTTAATGGTAAAAGCTCAACAACGCTGCCAAATGACAACACGACAAGACACACTTAAACCTACACCAATAACCAGCCAAAATCATACAACTGTAGTTTCTAAATACTCTACAATGAGTACAGCATATAAAAACATCATTAAACGACATTGGCCAATTTTGAAATTAGAACAAGACTTTAACAACATATTTAATCATGAACCCTTGTTTGCATACACACGTGGACGAAACCTTGGTGAAATGATCAAACAAACAAGGACAGATAACGCTCCTAAAACCTACAAAGGGACCAGTCCCTGTTGGAACTGCAATAACTGCCACAACGTACTTACTGGAGAAAGCATCACGCACCCCATGAGAGGATTTAAGATCAAACTTAATGTTAATGCCACATGTGACTCCTCGATCATTATTTATCTTCTTAAATGCCCGTGTGGTAAAGTATATGTGGGTCAAACGGAAAGAAAATTGAAAGTGAGGGTCAATGAACATAAAAGTAACATAAGAACCAGACAATTGAAATCTACAGTTGCGACCATTTTATCGAGGCTGGCCACAACATCAGCCAGCTTAGGTTTTGTGTCCTTGAAAACATCGAGAGAAGAGAAGGTAGGATTAACCATAATTACATCAGACAGAGAGAAAATCATTGGATTCGTCTTTCAAATTGTTTAAAACCTGATGGCATGAATGACCGGATGGAGTTCCAATGTTACCTATAATGAACATTTTCATAGAGATAGTGTCTGACCTATTCTGCTTCGACATTACCATTAATGTTACATGTGTAGTGTTAATTTGTTTATATATCTTGAATATTTTAATTTTATCACCTTTAACATTTTTTCACGCACAATTCTTGAACCACATATATCTATGCCCTTTCATAGATCATACACCCACCATGTATTATTATCTTGGGCAATAAAGGTTTCACCTTTTGAATTTAGCTATTAACACTTGGACTTTAAGTTTTAGTCCATTTTCTATTTTTTTTGTTTATCACTGCACGTCATCAACGTTGCGGCAAATAAGATGCACCAACGCTGGATCATACCGCGAGATTTGACTATCGGATTACACGCCATTCCGTAAACGATTTACACTGCATGCACGAGTAAGATCCAAGAAGTTTTGCTTTTAGCTTTTTACTTTGATGATTGAACAGGTTTCCACTTGGTGTTAGACTCACGCTATTATGCTCAACGATTGCATCGATCGTCACTTTTATATAATACAAGCGCGTCACGGACATTTCTATAGTTCACCCGGTTTCTGTTTTATCCACACGATGCTATAATTACACACGGCACGTTATTAACTCAACTAACGCTTGGCGGCTGACACTTGCGTTGCTATCTCTATTTCCTTGACTTTTTAAAAAACTACCTAAAATACGTGATTACAAACAGTTACCGGCACCGCTTCAAAATCCGCATGGCACAACTTAAATACTCACTAACTAATACATTCTTATCTCATGCCTGATTACTGAGTAGCGTATGTTCATATTATTCACAGATATTCCCTTGACGAAGGCCATCATAGGCCGAAATGCATTGGGACAATTGAAATGATTAAACAACTTGCATGTTGGGAAATGAAGTTGTTTCGACTACACAAGTTATGTTGTGAAATCAACAATACAAATTATGTTGTGAAACCAACAATATAGCAAATTTGGAACAACATTTGGTTCTGGAGTATTATTTAATTATTTACATTCAACAATTTACTAACCACTGTGGAGGAATTCACCAGACAGCGCCCTGGGTACATATCCCAAAACTTTGGGAATGCAGCCCGTTTCTATATCGTGATTATATCAGTGCATTAAGAAGATATTTTTTGAGTGGTAGTTTTAAAATATGAATTTAGAAACATTCATTCTTCCCCCCACACTGACAACAATGCCAATAGTGAACGAAGAGGCAAGTCAGTTTTTAAGTGCACTCTTAGGGTATTACACATTATCAACATTTTAGTTTATTAAATCAAACACAGGAGAAGGTTTTACAAAGCACACATCATGAAGTAATGTATTACGCGGTCCTTATACATGTGATAACGAAGAAAAAGGAGGGAAAGTGAAATAAATCACCGGCCTAGGGTCACATAGGTTGGTAATGTGGGGAACCTGGGATTAACCTCAGGTTTTATGCTTTCACAATGTGCAATTCAGCCATTATATGTATTAGCTTTGTTTCCCTAATGCCCCCTCCCCCACCGGATCACCACCCTGCTGGCATCAATGCAGCTCTCCCTCACAGACCAAACTGAAAATGTTTGCGAGTACCCATGGACTAGAGGAATTAGAACAATGGGCACTATTAGATTTCAGCAATGATTTAGATCAAGGTGATTTTTTTTTTACTTTCACTCTGGGGTCCTTTTCAAGCGTCTCATTGCCTGCCATTACCTTGATAATCAGTAAGAATAGCTGGAAGCAGCAATAGAAGGGACATTTTAGATTGGCTCCACGGTTTTTGCTGCTGGGGTAAATTGGAATGGAGCAAATAAGTCTACAGAGGAGATAGGATGTGGCAGAACCTGAGCTGCCGACTTTGGAGCCGATGGGAACCAGGTTCGAGTCTTGGCTTCAACATCCTGTCAAGTCAAGTCAAGTCAATAAACTTTATTCGGATTAATAATAATCCATAAAAGCACACAATACAATTAGCATTACAAAATACACAATATGATGCTGTTTACAAGATAAAAAAAAGAACAACAATCCATACAAACTTTAAGACATAGTTAATCGGGCACGAACCACAGTTTTTAAGAAGGAGCTCATACGAAAAACAAGTTCATGATCGTCCAGGGTCAAAATCATCGAAAATGCAAGGTCCAGGCTGATTGGTTTCAGTTTTTGAAAATACGGGGTTAAAAACCATTTAATATATTTAGTATAAAATTTGCAGAAGAATAAAAAGTGTAAAATTGTTTGATCACTCCGACAATCACAAGGGCATGGCTCGGTGAATTGATCGTTATAGTTCCATAGCGGAAAGCTAAGAGCATATTTGATAGTGCCTGCCCTAAGACAGAATATAAGGCCACGCTCTCAGTGACTCATGGGAAGAGTTAGATAACTAGGTGTAGGATAAGTTAAAAGATTACGAGCTAGATATCTAGAGACACTAAGGGGCATATCAACAAGGGCTTTATCTCTGCTTTTTTGGCTTTAAAAGCCAAAAAAGCAGAGATAAAACTAGCACCCTATCAACAACAGGGTGCTAACACGCAAATTTGCCTGTTAGCACCCTTTTACTCTTCGCTTCCCCTTGCATCTCTAATGCGATGCAAAGGGGGCGTTCCAGAGTAAAATAATAGGAGAAAAGACGCTAAGCGACATTTCTCCTATTATCAAGAATGTCGCTAACCCTGTTAGAGACAAAAAAAGCAGCGCTAACCGCGGTTAGCGCTGCTTTTTTACGTCTGCTAATTTTCAGACTTAGCCATGATATCCTATGGAAGGAGGATATCATGGCTAAGTTTGCCTGTCCCTATCAACAAGGTAACGTGTGATTATCGCTGGGTTTCCAGCGATAATCTCACGTTAGCCTGTTAGCGTGTAGATTTTTATCGCTATTGAGATAAGCGTTGCTAATAGCACGCTATCTCAGCGATAAAAATTCACGCTAGCCGGCGATAATTATCTTCACGCTAAGAGCGCTGAGCGATAATTATCGCTGGTTGTTGTTGATATGCCCCTAAGGGGCATATCAACAAGGGCTTTATCTCTGCTTTTTTGGCTTTAAAAGCCAAAAAAGCAGAGATAAAACTAGCACCCTATCAACAACAGGGTGCTAACACGCAAATTTGCCTGTTAGCACCCTTTTACTCTTCGCTTCCCCTTGCATCTCTAATGAGATGCAAAGGGGGCGTTCCAGAGTAAAATAATAGGAGAAAAGACGCTAAGCGACATTTCTCCTATTATCAAGAATGTCGCTAACCCTGTTAGAGACAAAAAAAGCAGCGCTAACCGCGGTTAGCGCTGCTTTTTTACGTCTGCTAATTTTCAGACTTAGCCATGATATCCTATGGAAGGAGGATATCATGGCTAAGTTTGCCTGTCCCTATCAACAAGGTAACGTGTGATTATCGCTGGGTTTCCAGCGATATTCTCACGTTAGCCTGTTAGCGTGTAGATTTTTATCGCTATTGAGATAAGCGTTGCTAATAGCACGCTATCTCAGCGATAAAAATTCACGCTAGCCGGCGATAATTATCCTCACGCTAAGAGCGCTGAGCGATAATTATCGCTGGTTGTTGTTGATATGCCCCTAGGTTTCATAGACTCTCTGGTGGCCCTTTCGTCACTGAACAACATATAAAGTGCTTGTTTAAGTTCAGACTTGGGTGGTAACTTGGTGGTTGTAGGTTTTAAGAAAACATTTTGAAAATTCACACTGCGAAGGGCACTCAGTACCCCTGAGAGCCAAGGAATGGCCATGCCTTTCTCACAATGGAAACAATCCTCAATAATATCCCAGGTCAATTTGGCGGCAGGGTTTTTCCAGATCGCCAGCCAAAAAAGAGCAGGGCGGGCACGAATAAAGTCCCCTATAAATGCAACCCAAATTCCTTATGGCATATGTGGTGTGGGGAGGAAATGGGGGCACAGAGGAGTTTCCTGCAAAATCTATTTTCCTCAGCAAGTATGTGTGAGCATCTAGCAGTTCCCCAGACCTCAGCTCCGTATGTGGCAACCGGAACGCATTGGGCTTTATATATTTTTAGGGTAGCAGCCAGCGCACCGGTCTTTTTGGGGCGGGGGAGGCTCAAAATTGAGTTAATGGCCTTTGAGAACTTACCCCTGGAGTGGGCAATATGCCCGCTCCAGGAGTTGTTCGCAGCAAAGACCACTCCCAAATACGGGAAACTACTAGTTGACCCCAGTCTCTCTGTCCCCACTACAATGCTACCAATATGTCGTTTCTTCGGGCCACAGGACATAACAAAAGATTTTTTTAAATTAGTCTTTAAGTCTAAAGAGTCCATGTGGTCGACGAAACCATTCACTAAAATGCGTAATGCATTAGGGGTGCGGCCCATAAGGACCGCATCATCTGCATATAGCAGAGCGGGGAGGTGGTTGCCATTTATTTTAGGGACATCGCCAGTTAAGGAAACCAGATGTTTGTGCAGGCCATTAATATAAATAATAAACAGAAGAGGGGCTAGGACACAGCCCTGTCTGACCCCTCTGTGGACTCTTACCATCTCAGTCACCTCACCCCCTTGGCCAATCCTAATGCAAGCCTTCAAATCTCTATGCAAATAGGCCATGAAATGAACCATAGATTCGTCCAGGCCATAATTCAATAAGGCCCTCCAAAACAGCGACCTATTAACAAGGTCGAAGGCGGTAGATAAATCCATAAAAGCAAGGTAAATTGGGCATTTACGTGCAACGGTATATTTGCCCAAAATAAGGTTGAGGTTAAGGCACTGCTCTGCAGTGCCAACCTTATTGCGAAAACCCAACTGACAATTCTCTAAAATATGATTATCCTCAGCCCAGGTCAAAATTGTATTATACAGTACTCTCCCTAAAAATTTTAGGGTATTGTCGATAAGGGAGGTAGGCCTATAACATGATGGTTGGGACCGATCGCCCTTTTTAGGTCTCGCCTGATCCAGCGCTTGCGCTGATCTGGCCGAGACATTTTGTATACAGGCTTTTCAAAGTGCTGCCTTGGCCTAAAGCTTAAGTACACGTGAACGTGCACGCGCGCAGCACCATGTGTCTTTCCTCTGTAGCACGCGAGTAATCACTTTCACTTTCGCGTTGCCAAAGCTTGTTAGGAATTGTGCCCTGCACGTAGCAAATTTGTTGACCCATGTGTGTTGTCTACTCTGCTGCTCCTTACCTTCCCCCCACGTCAACCTCCACACTGGCAGCATGTTTGTTGCTCCAAGCTCCGCTCTGGGCGCTTCTTAACTGACTTAGTAACACGGAGGCACGCTTCCCTACCCGGTATCTAGGTGCCCTCGCGCCCACTCCTCTTTGCAGCAGCCGCAGCAACATCCCGGCACGGCAGCAACACCGACTGGGGGCTGCCATGACAGTCCGTACAGTCAGTGTCACCACCATGAAAAGTGAAGAAAGACAAACTAAACCTTGCGACTAGTGGTTAGAACACCTGTCTTACTAAAAAGGCACGATCATTTACACATTTTGGAAATCAGATCCTGGACTCTTGTATTTTTCAAACTCCAATGTACGGAACACACAAGTTGAAACATTACGAGAATATTGTCTGTATGCCACTTTTATTCTTTATGATTTAATAAAATCTAACAGCGAAGTACTGATGCTGGGCATAACGAAAGGGAAACAATTTTGCAAATTATAGACGTGTTTCGTTTCTTCACCCGACAATTATCAGTATGAATCTGATGACGCCGTGTCTTTAAGATGGCCACATTAGTAGTTTCAACCTTGAGGGATAGTTTTGTGTATGAAGTCCCTCTTCTATGTTTTCAGCAGAACCAAAGTAACGTAGGAAGGAGTTAACATTGAGGCGGGGGGAGTTGAGGGGTGTCTTTCTTTGATTTCCCTTTCTGACGTCTTTCGCGAATTCTGCTTACAGTGCAGTGCACTTGTCCTAAAATAAGCAGACTTGAATGTTTGTGTTTTGGCACGCAGCCTTGTGGTATACACTTAATCTCACCCTCGTTTACCGGGTATTTTGAATAGTTTTTGACTCTGCTATACACCAAAATGCAATTTCTAGATTTGCCATGATCAGCAAACAGCATTATAAAGATTTCGTAGCTGTTAACTTTTTGCAAATAGGAAAGACACATTTTGAGTGTGCGTTGAGCCATCACATCAAGTCACTGCCGCACCTAGTAAGAAGGTCTACTCGAAAACCTAACATTTAACGTTACTTTATCCAGATTTTGATTGCACCTCGTTTATAGGATTAAGGAAATGTAAAGCCCCTGTTACTTACGGTAATTTTCAGTAAGCGTAGCCGTGCTCGTCAATCATTACATTTGAGGGGATACTACCTCCCAAATAGGAAACAAGCATTTGCAATGCAATAGGTCTTGCATTTATGCAGTTTGAGCCATTGGCATTGTAAATGACAATAGCCTTTATTTATGTTTTGGTTTTCAAAACATAAATAAAAGGCAGTCATTTACAATGCCAATGGCTTAAACCTGTATAAATGCGAGACCTAAGTAAGCAGTCTGCCGGTAAAAAAATTTGCATCAAGAAGTAGCTGTTTTTAATGGAAAATATAATACACATTTTAAAAACAATACTTTGTTTTTGAATTTAAGAAGAAACATTGAATGGTGCTACATCACATTCTCAACTACGATGTCCAGCATTCAATTGGCTGACAAAATAGACACTATCACTTAGGCCTGAAAACCAAACTAACACAGCATTTCCCAACATTCGGACACGCCAGAGGACACCAAAGAATTATCCGGGGAGTAGAAAATCTTTGCAGTAAGTTCCATCTCATGTTTAATAAGAAGCTACAAAGTCAATTTATTAAAATAATGAGTCAGCTGCGTATAAGCAAGGACACAGAATAATGTAGAAGGTTAGGCAGACGAAGTATAAAATCCAATGTATCAAGTTATGACACGGATAAAAATCACACTAGGTGTCCAAGTGATTCGTTACTAAATTACGAACTGAACACAAGACAGAGCACTTCAAGAGCAGTTAGCTTCAGAAGTACAAAAAAAAAACGTGCAGACAAAGCAAAAAGTCAGAGAAATGAGACAGAATTAACAAATGCATCCGACACAGGAGTGAAGCCTGATTTAAAAGGTTTTTCAAAACGTGAGTTAGATTACATATGGCAGTTTCTAATGAAAATATTCTCCATTATTTCTACAGACACAAAGGAGAAGTCATACAATAAGAATATACAAGCATTTGCAATGCAATAGGTCTCGCATTTACTAGAGTTTGAGCTATTGGCGTTGTAAATGACAATGCCTTTTATTTACTTGTTGATTTTTAAAACATAAATAAAATGCATTGTTATTTACATTGCCAATAGCTTAAACTCTCACAAATGCGAGACCTATTGCATTGCAAATGCTTGTTAAAAATAGGCACTATTATGCTTGATGACCAAGTTGGTGGTGGAGAGGTAAGAGTTAAATTTTTAAAAACGTTCAACAGAAGAGGGCCCCACAAATCAGGGAAGGCCATCCGAGCCTGGGGCCTTATTCCCCGCGCTCTGGGCGATAGCCTCTTCCACCTCCGATAATGATATATCTACCCACGGAGAGTGGTTAAATATTAGAGTAGCCATCGCTGAGGGTGGGGCGGCATAAATCTTAGAGAAATGGTCCACCCAGTCAGCTCCGGAAATAGTACAATCCATTGGAGTCAAGAGCTGACCTGAGCAGCGCAGATCTTTGACCGCGGCCCAAAAGATGTCCCCCCTTCCGCGATCGGCGGTTTGCGCTAACACCTCCCAACGCTCTTCAAGGATCTCCTCCTTCCTTCTACTAATAGCCAGTTTATATCGAGTCCTAGCATTTTTCACGTCGGTCAAGTTCCTCGGGCAGGAAGATAAAACACGCCGCAGGTCGCGCTTGGCCAGAGAACACTCATGGTCGAACCATCCCTGGTCCACCGTGACTGCACGCGGCGGGGTCATAAGCTGGGCTCGAAGAGCTGAGCAGATCTTTACAAAATCCTCAACTGCCACAGGATTCGGATTTAAATTAGACAGACATGAGAGAAAAAGGGGTAGGTTATCTTTACCAGAGTCTGAAAGGTCCCCATAACGTTAATACCCCTCCATTTTAATCTAAGGTTGTTTGAGCAGATGGAGAGGTTCCTAACTCCAGCACAAACTTGGGGGACCCCCTCTATATGCTAATTTTCAGGCTAGGGAAGAAAGGGGAAAAAATTAACAAGAAGTGAAAAAGTGTTCCCTCGTAGCCTATTTATAACTCCCAAATTGACATTGTTCTCAACACTTTAAATTCTCAATTTACTCACAATAGTGACAACAGAATATCATTTGTATAATTTTATTTTTACAATTTCTTTAAATGAATTTCATTTCATTTTCCTTAATATAAGTATCATATTTTTTTATTTTTTTCCCATTATTTTTAGAATGGATATCAAACTAACAATAACAATTCATATACAAACAATGAGTACAAATAATTACAAATTCATGATTCCTTTTAAACTTGAACGAACGTCCCTATATAAAGTTTAAAAAGCTACACAAACATACTCCATTTACTCCAACACATTCATACTGACTCACTAAATCACACAAAGGACAACTGAGTATAGGATTAGATTGTATTCTGATGAGTAACACTTCTTCGACCAAAAAAGATTTTCTATTAAGAGAGCAAACGGCTCAATATACAGGAGGTATATGGTCGACGCGCGTTTCGGTGGTATGAAGATACAAATTAGACCACCTTCATCAGGACCTAAACAGTAGCCATTTTCATCCGTACCATAGAAATCAAGGGACTCGGTCATTAATTGGGTAGGATATCCAAAGTTTATCCGTCTGCGTTTCCTTTGAAATATGTTATACGTATAGTGGTGGTGTACTTCACTATATTTGCTCACAAGAATCTCTGTCGTATGAATAAGAGGAAATGATGCGAAGTCCAAGAATCCTACGGCTGGATATTGTATTGCCTTTATTCAGTTGAATCTTCTTATGAGGAGTTTATACTCGAGGCCCTGGACCAATTCAGCCTCATAATCTACAAAATGTTTTAGATTTTGAGTATTTAATCCTCTTTACGTATTGCCAATATTTCTTTCATTCAATATTTCCTTTCTTTGAAAATCTTGTGTATTACATCATAAAGTTCTTCAAGGCATTTAAAAGCAAGTATATGTCATTTTTTAATCAAAAGGAAAATCCTGGGTTGAATCCCTCACGTAGTCATTTTCAAGTGTGCCTAGCTCCACATTCCTTATTATATACTGGACGGTGGATTGCTTTTAGTCAGACCTTAATGGGGTTGTGATCCCCTTGAGGCATAGGAATTACTATTGCCTTACTGATGCGATCGGCCAGCCCAGGAGAAATAAAAATATAGTCAATTATTGATGAGCAGTCTCTACCTCTAAATGTGGGCACTGGGGGGACTGTTGGGAAACAATAAGCCATTATATCCATGGCATTCTCCAGATTATGTAAACTCAAAAAGGAAGTTAATTCCACACCCCTTTGACACCCAGGGGCCAAGTTGCAATCCCCCATAGGTGGACAATCGGCATTAAGTCTCGCATTAAAATCACCTCCCAACACAAGGCCGCTAGTATCATCAAAGTCATGCCTGGATTCCAGAGTGGTGATAAAATTAAAAAGGTTTATAAAATTTATATTTGGTGATGAACTAAAATCGTTATTATAAAAATTGACCAGAAAGAAACTTATTTTCTGATTAAATAATACAGCCTGGAAATTCTGGTTGTTCGTTGGTATAACCCTGGTGGTGCCTCCGACAGAAATATTAACCCAGATAGATAAGACTCCCGAAGGGCGGCCCATTCTGGATTTGGTTGCGAAAATGTTATAACACTGAAACCCATTAACATATAGATCTGTAGTTGCCCACGTCTCCTGTAACATGATTATATCGTGACTCTGAATAAAGCTAACCCACCTAGGGTCACGAAGCCTCTGTTGGAGGCCTGCTACATTCCAACTTAAAACATTTAGGGTGCCTACTCTTGACACTACACTCTCTAGGTGGTTATCTAAACTATTTGGAGTGACAGGTACTAGTGCTAAGTGAAGAGCAGGGGCCTCATTCTGTAACGAGACTGGAGATTCAGCACTCATTCTTGGTTGTCAGTCGGGGACGTCTAAATCAGACAAAGCTGAGAAGCGATTGACCAAAGGAAGGGCCGTGGGCGTGGGCACACTAGCATTAGTAATGGGTTTATAAAAATAACCAAGAGTAAACATACATATATTCGTCTTAAAGCCCGGCAATAACTCACGGGTTCGCATTAGAGACTGAACAGTGTGTGGTCTACAAAAATTTATAACAATACAATCGCCTGTGATGTTTTTGGCAGATTCGCCCACCCATCTCACTCTCCGCACCATTAACATTTCATGTAATCTGGCCGAATCAAATCCCTTGTGTTTCTTCAACCAGTCCACGCATTTGTTACGAAGATCCACCCATGACTCCTTCTTCGCACCTGACAAGCAAGGAACTCCAGCCAAAACTATCACATAAGGATGTGACGCAGGGGGGAGATTCAAAGTCTCAGTATTAGGAAAAGTCTTTGGTGGCAATAGGACTGTGGGGAATTGTCTTACTTCGTGGTCCGATATTTGGGGAGGAACAGTCACAGAGGAATATTGCAATAAACTACTAGGTGGACGCTGAGTTCTATTGTTAGCGTCAGCCATCCCTAGACCTAAGTTAACGGAATCCCCCGGCATACAAGTGGTTGTAATTAGAGAATTACGATTTTCAACCGATGGATCAGAAGCTGACTCCCGAGTTAACAATTGCTCCATACGTGTGAGTCTTTCCTGTAGAGAGGCAAAGTTTTTATCAAATAAGGCCTTAGAATGACTAACTATTGCTTTCAAGCCCGACTCCAGGGCTAACATAATATCGTCCTTACTTTGGGAACTAATGATATCATCAATTTGGATGCCAACGGACACAGTATTAGGAGCAGCTAATATTTTTAGTGGAGCAGCAATAAGGCCTTCTGGGCAGCAGTGAAAATTAGATTTATTGTTGGGGCCCCTTTTCCGTTTGGCCGGCGGACCACTAGATTTAGCCTCTACAGTTATTTTAGAGGTACGTGATCTTGTGCGAGCTTTTTGGCCACTTGGAATAGTACCGGCGGGTAAATCTGAAATAACTAAAGGGGAGGGTTGAGGAGAAGATGCCACAGACATAGGAGGTAGGGTAGGTGACACAGAGAGGCGATGATGCAGGATGTCTCCCTGTGTAAAGGCTTCCAGAGCAGAGCGCCGCTGAGCCGTTATTAGATCTAAAGATAAACGCCGCTCAGTTAGCTCAATCTCGTGTGTAAGTAATCGCTCTGCCCTAATCATAAATGCATCAAGTGTCCCCACCGCGCCCTTACGTCTATTCATATTGCGCAATTTAAAACACCCCCAGAGGAAACAGTACAAAGCAAGTCAATGTAACAAACAGCCGGGAGTTTAAAGATCATCTGGGCACATAGGTAGTCGGGAACAGTAAATCCAAGGGGGGTGTCCCTGCCTGGCCTCCTCTGGCCCCGGACGACCACAGACGGCCCGCCCTTTGCCCGGGTTTCGCCCGGCGCGTCCCGCATGCGTCCCGCGAAGCGGGCCTCAGCGCTTCTTGAATGCGCCACCGGGTGCTGCCGTGACGTAAACAGTGCGCGCCGCCGCAAAGGACCTCGGGAATTGTAGTCCCGTGGCGGCGGCGCTATCGGCAGAGGCAGGGGCTCCTGGTGCGGTGTACGGAAATGAAGGGACTCCTGGCACTGTCGGCGGTAAGCAGGGACTCCAGCCTGTGTCAATTGTCAATGCGCGAATGGTACCCCATCCTGTCATTCTGGGCAAATCCCTTAATCTCCCCGTGCCTATAATTCAACCCCTTGAGACCCTCATGGGTGATTTGCCAAGATTTACGAATCCTGGATTTTTATTATTTGCATGACATAAATCATGTTTGCACTAAGACAAAACTGAAAACAACAGATTGTGTAATATTTGCAAATTTAAATAACACAGATACATCGTTCACCTAAGAATCATATAACAAGCTCAATCCATAAAGTATTTAAAAATGGTAACATATAATCCTTGAATAACTTGAGTCAAAAAACGAAGCAAACCGAGTTTGAATCACACATATAACATCTATCTTCTAATTGTAAATAAGTTTGTATTTAGTCATATTGTGTAAGCACAGAAACAACTGCGCACATTTATTTTTTTCTTTTGTTGCCCTGTTAGTTCTGCAGCACAGTTTATGCAGTTTGAGGACGTTGTGTGCACATTCCACTGAATGAGATCAGGACCTACACTCCTTGTTTTCACTGGCTGGACGCCAGTTACATAATTCTCTCTCTTCAGGGGACAATTAAACAAAAAAACACAATAGGTAATGTCTGCTTCTCCCCCTTACAAACAGTGCAGCTGCAGTGAACTTTCCATGAGCTAATTCAAGTTTCTTTAAAAATTGAACTTTTTAATTTATATTTTTGAATGACTTTGACAGCGAAATCAATTTATCATAAGACATTTAAATAAAAGGTAAAACTTATTTTTACATACACCCTTATGAACTCATGAGAGATGTCACGGAGCAAAGTATTATTGTACATGCAAGTATTTTGGCCTTAACCCTTAATACATCATGGGTCTTGTTAGAAATGGGGATCTCTAGTTGGCAGCGGCTGGCGCCGATGTCCAAATAGGGATCCTTCTTCCTAAATCAGAGTAAGGGGCTACACCCTTTGATAAGCCCTGCTCAATCCTGTGGTAACGTAGCACGAGCAGACAGGCCTATCTCAGAGGCAGTGTGTGAAGCATTTATGAGCATACACAATAACGCAGTGAAGACACTACAAAGGGACACCACACAAGCATTGAAAATGCAATAGGTCTCGCCTTTGGTTAAGTTAAAGCCATTTGCTTTGCTAATGGTATTGTATAGCAACTCAACTGGCTTTAACTTAATGAAAGGCGAGACCTTTTGCATTTTTAATGCTTGTTTTGGTCTTGTTGTCCTTTCCCACCTGTGGTTTCCATTCCTTTCCACCCTCCCTCCCTTTGTCCGTGTTACCCACCCCCATCTGCCTTAAAAAAAGTGATATGATGTGGCCAGTGCTGACCGTCCTAGCACTTTTTTAAAACAACTTTTACCCATGCTGCACAGCACCTAAGCTGGTCTACAACATAGCTAACAAGACATTGGCAAAGTCAATAGCTCTTGCATAGACAAGACCAACTGGCTCTGCCAATGCTTGTTTTCCTTTTCTTAGCATTGTGCAATGGTTAACCAGCAGCTTGAAAATCACCAGTCAGAGCGAAATCCATGTCAGGGGTAGGGCTGTGGACTTCACGAGTTTTGCATCAGTCTGAGAGTTCCTTCAGACTGTGATGAAGCCTCTGTTTCGCCTGTGACTGTCTCCTCTCATATATATTAGGTTTGTTCTAAGATGCAATTGGTGGGGGTGGCAGAGGGACCCCTGGGGCTGAGGCTTGCAGTGCATACATCTAAGAAAGCTAATATGCTTTCACGTACGCAGGGCTGTGTGCCGCAGACAGGCTGACCTCGGAGTGAACTGTCCACCCCTGACAGCCTCTGAAACAAAGGTGTCTGACTGCACTGAACGTCTCAGACTCCTCGTGCACAGAGCCCGGTTTGTACAGGTTCTCTGAGAAGTGACTAGAGACCACTGCGGCCTCCTGTCTCATGTCCTGAGCTAACGCAGACGAACCGTGGGATACCACAACAAGCTAATGATTTTTTGTGTGCAATTTTATATAGCGCGAACTCGATCGAAGGTATCAGAGCACTTTACATGAGCACCAGTTGCATTACAGATGGACACATTCATTTTTCAGGCACGGGTAGATTTGCTCAGAATCACAGGATGTTTGTACCAAACTGAACCTGGTTCCTTAACTTCAAAGTCAGCCGCTCTAGCCGTTAAGCCACATCTTCTCTGCCAGCCATGTGCGTGACGGCCTCTGCCCCTGCTCTACAGACACTCCATGGAATACACGTGCTGCCTTTCTGTCCATCCGTTTCTCTCCAGCCCCGGCTTCATGTCTGGCTCACTGTTTGAGTTTCCAACCTAACCCGGTTATAATGCGAGAAAGCATGTCTCAGGTGGGGAAAATGTGACGGAATGAGTGCGGTGGGGGGCTCTGAAAGAAGCGCAGTCCTCTCATGGGCTGCCGTACTGGGGCCCCCAGAAGTGGCTCTGGTGCCTCTCTACCCAAACACCGTCAGAAATACAGGAATGGCTGTATAAAGGCCAGGAGGGGCTGACACGCGACATCCCTCGTACACAGGGCAACACCCTGCAGCCGACCACAAAGCTCAGCGGGTTGGTGCATTTGCTGCAAAAATAAATGAAATACACCGCACAGCTTTCCATCAGGGCGGGGCCAGAACAAAGTTTCTCTCTAGCGCTCGCTCTCTCTCTTTCACACTCTCTCTCGTGCGCTCTATCATCCTCTCGCTCTCTCTCGTCTATAAGTGCCACTACTCTAATAATGTTATTGAAAATACTTTTGGGGATATTTTTTCCCCTTTCCTTGTATTCGATAATATTCCTTAGAGGAGGTTGGTGATATTATATTGCTGACAGGCCGTGCGGCTATTGTGCCCGACTCTTTTAAAAAGTAACCGTTTAAGCTCCATCAAGATAACGGCTGTCTGTGGGGGTCGTCGAGTTCAGACTTGCCTCTCCGCGAGGGAGCTGTGCGGTGACCCTGGGATTTGCAGAAGTAGCATTATTAAACCTTCGGATTATTGCGAGGGTCGGTGTGTCTGGGGGTAGGTAGGTGGGGTAGGGGGTGGGGGGAGGACGTGACTTTACATGAATCTGATGCAGCTATGGTGAGCCACAGACTTGATGTCAACAGAGTCGGCCTTTACCAGGGTAGCGCCCTGGGCGGAAATACATTTGGCACCCTGGCTGCTGGTGAATACAAGCATGGTCGGCTTTCACTTTCGTCCGTAGCAAAAGCTTTCATGTCTTTATGGGGCCATGTGTTTGGAACACATGGCCCCATAAAGATAACAAAGCTTTTGCAACGACAGTAAGTCAAGTGAACCAGTCCAAGTGGAACGGCTCAAATAGAGAAAACTGTACGTCAGCAAGTGCTCTTTCCCAATGGCTGGCCGCCGTTTAGCATAAACGGTGACGCCAGCCAATGGGAAAGAGGGGCGGGGCTTAAACCCCAATACTGACACTGACCTTAAATCATTAAATCTCGCCAGCGAGACTGCGCATGTGCGCAGTCTTACGCTATGCTCGACCTAAAAATGAGTATCCTTATATAGGCTTAACAGAAGGCTCAAAAGCGATCAAGAAATCACAATGCACATAATTACAGTTTTCACTTAATAAGCAATAGAGGCACTCAAAAAGCGTGCAAACAAACTAAGTTCGAGGCTGGGGTCCACGTGACCCGGTGATGCACAATGTATCTGAGATCTAAAGGGGCACGGCACGCAGCCTCACAAGGAAGCTGCGGTGGTGACAGGCGGACTCGCAGCAGCCACAGCTCCCCGCTGTAGCGGTCCGCGGCGTGCACTCACGATAATCCTGGGACGAGGTTTAAAGGCAGGCACCCAGCGGCACCCGCAGGTGATAACAAGATCCTCGAAGTGGTGACTAGTGCGGACACTCAGCGGCACAGCTCCTCAGCTGCAGTGGCCCACAATAGCGATAGCGATGATTCTCGTAGGACGGCAAATGCTGGCACTCAGCGGCACAGCTCCTCATCTGCAGCGACCCACAATAGCGATGATTCTTGTAGGACAGCCAAGGCGGGCTCTCAGCGGCAACAGCTCCTCAGCTGCGGCGGCCCACAATAGCGATCACAATGACTTTGGTAACACAGGCAAATGCGGGTTCTCAGCGGCACAGCTCCTCAGCTGCGGCGGCCCACAATAGCGATGCGATGACTTTCAGCCCACGTTCCCTGCAGTAGAACCAGAGGCTCTGGAATTCTCAACAGAGGCCTCACCTGCGAGGAGAACCCCTCTCAGTAGGAATCCGGATGGCTGATGGGTGAAGTCTAATGTCCCTGAGACTTCAGCAGGAGGCAAGCTCAAATCAGGCCCTGGGATAGTTGCTTCAGCAAGATGGATAAAAGTTTCAAAGTCCTTTCCCTCTCGTTACACTGACAGAGGTTTGCTTGACATCCAGAAGTAACACACCCTGTAGGGGTTTTAGCACAGATCTTTATACCCCAAAAAGTCTTTGTTCTCAAAAAGTCACAAATCACTGAACCCAGCCAGAACCAGTTTGGTGTTGTCCTGGAGCACTTTATTTATGAGGCTACATCCTGCCTTTCAGGGAAAGGGGGTCAGACGCACAGTGGGAGGTGGAGCCATCATTCACCTTGCCAGGCACAGCCCTGCTCAGTCAAAGGGTCACCCCTCCCCATAATCCAACTGCAGATCTCTCTATTTAATCCAGGTCGGTCTCAGCCTGCCCTGACCCTCCAAAACCAGATAGCCAATACACATAATAGCAGAGCAGACGGGAAGGCTTAGGCAAGAAAATACCTACTTCCCAAAAGTGGTAGTTTTAAACACAGAATATAGAAATAATCGTCAGCTCAGGCATACAAAATTCGACTTTCCTATCATGTTCCTTGGGTCAATTAGGATTATACCAGTTCATACCATCAATTTACAATAGGGAGCATTCGCGCTGTGGCACTGAATGGCAGTGGCACAACACCCAGAGCATCTAACACCGGCAAACACAGAGGAGACAAAAGCGAAATATGGAAGGGAGACCCACGCCAATGGTGCCAGGTCTAACATGGCTCCCCTCCAGCTGAAATGTGGGGAGAACTACCCACCCCCTTGGGGGTTCTCATCACTAAGGCGGAAAAATCTGGACAGACCGTCAGCATTGGCGTGTTCAGTACCAGGTCGGTGTTCCACCGTAAAGTCCATACCCTGTAGGGAAATAGACCACCTCAACAGCTTTAGATTTTCACCCCTCATCTGCATCAACCATCTGTGGGACCTGTGGTCTGTCTGAACCCGGAAGTCAGTCCCAAACAGGTATGGTCTCAGCTTCTTCAGCGCCCAGACCACAGCAAATGCCTCACGCTCAATTGCACTCCACCTCTGTTCCTGTGGAAATAATCTCCTAATAATGAAGGCTTCAGGTTGGTCTAGGCCCTCCCCATTGAGCTGTGACATTACGGCCCCCACACCATGCTCTGAGGCATCTGTCTGGACAACAAATTCTTTTGAAATGTTGGGTGCCTGAAGGACAGGTGCTGGGCACATGGCAGTCTTCAGGGCGTCAAAAGCTTCCTGACAGGTGTCAGTCCAGTTCACAATCTTTGGCTGCTTCTTAGAAGTCAGCTCAGTCAAGGGTGCAACAATGTTGCCATACCCCTTGACAAACCTCCTGTAATAACCCATGAGTCCTAAAAAGGCTCTCACCTGTGTCTGGGTCTTTAGGGTTCCCAAGCCAGGATGGTTTCAATCTTGGGCTGTAGGGGTGCCACCTGGCCGCTCCCCTCCTGGTGTCCCAAGTACACCACAGGACCCTGCCCAATCTGGCACTTACTTGCCTTGATTGTGAGGCCTGCCTTTCACAGGGCCATCAACACTTCCCAGGATGGTGCAGGTGGTCCTCCCATGAGGAACTAAACACTGCAATGTCATCCAGGTAAGCAGCACTGAAATCTTCCAGCCCAACCAACAACCTGTTTACCGACCTCTGAAAGGTGGCAGGGGCATTTTTCATCCCAAAGGGCATCACTCGGAACTGGTAGTGCCCATCTGGGGTGGAGAATGCTGACCTCTCCTTTGCCCCATCAGTCAAGGCAATCTGCCAATACCTAGACGTCAAATCAAACGTGCTGAGGTACCATGCAGCCCTCAGTCAATCTATGAGCTCATCAGCTCTGGGGATGGGGTGCGCGTCAGTCTTCGTGACTGAATTGAGAACTCGGTAGTCCACGCAGAACCGAAGTTCTGGGGTGGCACCAGACACTGCAGCTTTTGGTACCAGGACCATGGGCTGGACCAAGGGCTGCTAGAGGACTCAATCACCCCTAAAGCAAGCATTTTGGAGACCTCCTCCTTAATGCATGCCCTGACCCGGTCAGTCACTCAGTAAGCCTTTTGCTTCACAGGAGGACTGTCCCCAGACTCTACGTCATGGACGCACCAATCAGTGACACTAGGCACCAGGGAGAACAGGTCACTGAATTGGCCCAACAGTTGGCGACAATCGCTGTGCTGCTCAGGGGTCAGTGTGGTGGAGAGGACCACACCCTCCACTGACCCATCTTGCTCCTCTGCACGCAGGAGGTCAGGAAGAGGCTCACTCTCCTCTTCCATTCCAGAATCTGTGGCCAGAAGCATGCCCACTTAAGACCTCTCAAAGTGGGGCTTCAGGCGGTTAACATGCAGGACCCGCAAGGGGTTCCTGGGAGACCGCAAGTCCACCATGTAGGTAACCCGGACTCTTGCGCTCCACCACCTCAAAGGAGCCGGTCCCCTTATCTTGGAGCACATAGGGCTCCACTGGGGCCATGACCCAAACCTTTTGACCAGGCTGAAACTCAATCAGAGTGGCATTCTGATCGTGCCAGCGTTTCATCTCTTCCTGGCTGGCTTCCAGATTTGCCTCAACAAGTTTTCTGAAATGCCGAGTCTGGTTCCTGAAGGCCAGCATGTAACTAAACACATCCTGGGGAGGTTTCCTGGGAGATTGCTCCCAGCCTTCCTTGACCAGACTCAGAGGTCTTCTTACCGGGTGACCATAGAGCAGTTAAAAGGGACTGAACCCTAAGGACTTCTGTCGCTCTGTGGCACCTCACCGTAAGCAAACAACAGGCATGGCAAGAGGACGTCCCACTTATGCCTCGTGGGCTCCTCTAGGCCCATAATCATGCCCTTAAGGGTCCTGTTGAATCTCTCAACCAGCCCATTACCTTGGGGGTGGTAAGGAGTCGTAAACTTGTAAGTCACCCCACTCTCATCCTACAGAGACTTCATATATTTGGAAATTAAGTTAGTACCCCTATTATACACCACCTCTCAAGGAAATCCCACATGGGAGAAAATCCCCATCAGTGCACGTCCCACCACGGGGGCCGTCACTGTCCTGAGTGGGATGGCTTCAGGGTACCGGGTGGCATGGTCCACCAAGACCAGGATGAACCTGTTGCCCGTGGCTGTCTTGGGGTACAGTGGCCCCATAATGTCAATGCCCACTCGCTCTAATGGGATACTGAATCAATCAATCAATCTTTCAATGAATTTGTAAAGCGCGCTACTCACCCGTAGGGTCTCAAGGCGCTGGGGGGAGGGGGATCCTCTACTGCTCGAAGAGCCAGGTCTTGAGCTGTTTCCTGAAGGAGAGATGGTTCTGGGTCAGTCGTAGGTGGGTGGGGAGGGAGTTCCATGTCTTGGCCGCCAGGTAGGAGAAGGATCTTCCTCCGGCGGTGGTCTTGCGGATGCGCGGGTCGGTGGCGAGGGCGAGGCTGGCGGAGCGGAGGTGGTGGGTGGGTGTGTAGAATGTGAGGCGGTTGTTGAGGTATGTGGGTCCCATGTCGTGGAGAGCCTTGTGTGCGTGGGTAAGGAGTCTGAACGTGATCCTCTTGCTAATGGGGAGCCAGTGCAGGTCTCCCAGCTGGGGAGAGATGTGGCTGAAGCGGGGGGTGTCCAGGATAAGTCGTGCAGAGGCGTTCTGTATGCGCTGGAGTCTTTTCTGTAGTTTGGCTGTGGTTCCAGCATAGAGGGTGTTTCCGTAGTCCAGTCGCCTGGTGACGAGGGTCTGGGTGACCGTCTTCCTGGTGTCGGTGGGGATCCACCGGAAGATCTTTCGGAGCATGCGCAGGGTGTTGAAGCAGGATGACAAGACGGCGTTGACTTGCTTGGTCATTGTGAGGGAGGAGTCCAGGATGAAGCCCAGGTTGCGAGCATGGTCCGTTGGCTTTGGAGGGGAGCCCAGGGCAGGGGGCCACCAGGAGTCGTCCCAGGCGGAGGGGGATGCTCCCAGGATGAGGACTTCCGTTTTATCTGAGTTCAGTTTCAGCCGGCTGAGCTTCATCCATTCCGCGACGTCTTTCATTCCTTCCTGGAGGTTGGCTCTGGCTGTGGCGGGGTCGTTGGTGAGGGAGAGGATCAGCTGGGTGTCGTCGGCATAGGAGATGATGTTGAGGTTGTGTTGGCGTGCGATGGCTGCGAGGGGGCTCATGTAGACGTTGAAGAGGGTGGGGCTGAGCGAGGATCCTTGTGGGATGCCGCAGATGACTTCGGTGGCCACGGACCGAAACGGGGGAAGGCGGACTCTCTGGGTTCTGCCAGCGAGGAACGAGATGATCCATTCCAATGCCTTTCCTTGGATTCCGATGTTGCTGAGGCGCTGTATCAGGGTGCGGTGGCATACGGTGTCGAAGGCTGCCGATAGGTGCAGGAGGATGAGGGCAGCTGTTTCCCCGTTGTCGAGCAGGGACCTGATGTCGTCGGTGGCTGTGATGAGGGCGGTCTCGGTGCTGTGGTTTGCTCGGAAGCCGGACTGCAAGGGGTCGAGGGATCCGTTGGTCTCGAGGAAGGCGGAGAGTTGTTTGTTGACGATCTTCTCGATGACTTTGGCCGGAAAGGGGAGGAGCGAGATGGGGCGGAAGTTCTTGAGGTCCGTGGGGTCCGCGGTGGGTTTCTTCAGGAGGGCGCTGAGCTCGGCGTGTTTACAGCTCTCTGGGAAGGTGGCGGATGTGAAGGAGCTGTTGATGATGTTCCGGAGTTGGGGTGCGATGATGGAGTCGGCTTTGTTGAAGATGTGGTGTGGGCAGGGTTCGGTTGGGGAGCCGGAGTGGATGGTGTTCATCGTGTGGGTGGTATCTTCGGTGCTGACCGTCGGCCAGGTGTGGAGGGTGGTGGTGGGGGGCGCCGGATCGGTGGTAGGGTGCGCGGTCTGTGCGCCGAAACTGTTGTGTATGTCGGCAACTGGAAAGGGATGGAGTGGGGCCTTGATCTTCCCCCCACTCTTCCCACTTGCCTGGCAAGTTTCACATGTTCTGCAGTGAGCATCTGAGCTCCTGCGCATCTGGGGCCAATAAAAGTGGGTCACCAGCCTCTCGAAGGTCTTGGTCTGCCCCAGATGTCCGGCCAATAGCACATCGGGAGCCAACCCCAGTAGGAAGGCTCTGAGGCGCTGGGGTACCACCAGCACACGGGCTGACCCAGGCTCAGCAACCTTAGGCTCGCTGTAAAGAAGGTCATCCTCCCAATAGATCAGATGTGACCCTGACTGATCACCTGCTGCCTGGGTTGCAGCCTGTCATCGCAGCCCCTCAAGAGAAGGGCACGTTCTCTGCTGTTCACAAAATTCCTCCCTGGTGGGCCCTCCTTCCTGCTGCCATTGGGTCAGCTCAGGCAGGTCCGCAGTTCGACTACTTGTTCCCCTGTAGACTCCAGGGCATCCCCCTCTGCTCCCTCCTGGACCGTGGGAACTATGGGGGCTGGTTTCCCACGCCCCCTACCCCTTCTCTTTAAGGCAGGGGCCTGGGCCATACTTTCAATCTCCAGGTCCTTCTGAACATCCTGACTGGCTGCCATGGACCGAGTGGTTGCGCACGCCTACTCAGGCAGACCCAACATTTCCAAGTGAGATTTCCTCTCCACCGTAGCCCACGGGGAGTTCTCTAAATTGTTGCCCAACAGACAGTCTACTGGCATGGCTGGCCTCACAGCTACTTGAAGAGTTCCTGAGAACCCCCCCCCCCACTCAAAGGGAACTTGAGCCACCTCACACTGGCTCTCAGAGTTGTCTGCTAACACTACTGGGCAGAATGCATGGAGGACAACCTGCTCTTTGGACACCAACCGGGAGATGACAGCAGTCACACTAGCTCCTGTGTCCCTCAGAGCCTCCACCCTATGACCATTGATGGTCACCTACTGCCTGTACTTCTTAGTGTTAGCAGGCAGTGCAGGGTTAGGGACCTTCTCAAAGTCTTCTAGCGAGACAAGGGTCAATTCTACGGTATCCCACCCACCTTGGGCACCCATCTCCTCCCCTCCCAGGGCTACACTAGCAATCTAGTGGGGGCGCACGGGTGGTGCACTGGAGTCCCTTTGGGGACACTGTGGATCATAATACCGGTGGCCTACTTAACCACACTTAAAACAAGTAAGAGGCCCCCTCTGAACAGGCATACCTGTCAGGGGCACTGCCGTCTTCTCAGGGGGAGGCTGGGACACCACTCCTTGGTTCCCTTGGGAATTACTTTGGGCCCCTCTCTGGAACTCCCTCTGTTTACCACTGTCCCCCCCACTTCTCTGCTGGGGACCCTGTCCACCTTTGGCGAAGTCTCCCACCGGACCCTTGTGAACCCGGGTGCTCACCCAGTGGTCCGCCTCCTCAGCAAGCTTCCTTGGGTGAGTTAGCTTGCTATCAATAAGGTGCTGGTGTAGCGCTGGAAAACATTTACTAGATAAATGTTCCCATGCAAACAAATTATACAATTGCTCAAAAGTTTTCACTTTGCTACCCTTTACCCAGCGATCCATTGCGCTGCAAAAAAAAGACACATATTCAACCCAAGTGGCACCCTCTAACTTCTTACAGGTTCTAAATCTCTGCCTGTACATTTCTGGGGTCAAACCATATTACGTCATCAAGGCCTCTTGCATATGGGCATACACCATCCTGCTCTCTTCAGGTAGATCCAACAGGGTATCCCTCCCATCACTCACAATGCGTCCCCACAACCCCGCTCCCCAATCCTTCTCAGGGACCCGGTGGGACACCATGGCTATCTCATATGCAGCAAACCATTGGCCAATATCCTCACTGTTATTGAAATCCTTGATGACATCCTTGGGTATGTAAACTCTACTCTCGGTAGGTACTAACGGTATGCTGCCACCAGACGGGGAGATCTCTAAACTCTTAGCCTTGATCTCCAACTCCCTCAATACTCTCTGATGCTCAAGTTTCATTTTCTCAAGTTCAAATGCCAACCTGTTATTCTCAATATCCAACTTTTTACTCTCTAGGTCCTTCTGACCTTCCAATTTGGCCATCTCCAAACTATGCCTCCTAAATCTCTCCCTGTCCTCCATCTCTTCTGGAGACAGACCCTTTGAGGACACACTAGTACCTGGATTGGAAAGTGCTTTACCTCCCACTAAATCCACTTCATCATCCTGCTGTCCTCCAGCATTCTCTCCCTCATTCCTAGCGGACTCTCTTGCTTCTAACCAGGCCTTAAGGGACTTCTGATACTCCTCCTTCCTAGAGAGACCCGCAATAGGGACTGTGAATCGCTTGCAAAAAAACTTTAGCTGTTTGGCAGTGTAGGTTTCTAACCTGTCTTCCTCAAAGATGAGATCCCCCGAAGCATTGGACATTGGCCTGCCCATTGTAGACATAACTGTCAATTACAATCAACAATAAAACAAAATCAAACCGTATGTGGTTGCGCCTAGGCCTACACTCACTAGTAGCAAACACCAGTTATTGTATGTGGATCATAAATGCAAGTCCTGATCCTCACCGCTGACCAGCAATGTTAGAAATGAGGATCTCCAGTTGGCAGCGGCTGGCGCCGATGTCCAAATAGGGATCCTTCTTCCTAAGTCAGAGTAAGGGGTTACACCCTTTGATAACCCCTGCTCAACCCTGTGGTAACGTAGCACGAGCAGACAGGTCTATCTCTGAGACAGTGTGTGAAGCATTTATGACCATACACAATAGCGCAGTGAAGACACTACAAAGGGACACCACACAAGTAGCTATAGAAAAATAAGTATCTTTATATAGGCTTAACACAAGGCTCAGAAGCGATCAAGAAACTACAATGCACATAATTACAGATTTCACTTCAAAAGCAATAGAGGCACTCAAAAAGCGTGCAGAACGAACTTAGTTTGAGGCCGGGGTCCACGCGACCCGTTGATGCACAATGTACCTGAGATTTAAAGGGGCACGGCATGCAGCCTCACAAGGAAGCTGTGGTGGTGACAGGCGCACTCGCAGCAGCCACAGCTCCCCGCTGTAGCGGTCCGCGGTGTGCACTCACTATAATCCTGGGACGGGGCTTAAAGGCGGGCACCCAGCGGCACCCACAGGGGATAACAAGATCCTCGAAGTGGTGACTAGTGCGGGCACTCAGCGGCACAGCTCCTCAGCTGCAGCGGCCCACAATAACGATGATTCTCATAGGACGGCAAATGCGGGCACTCAGTGGCACAGCTCCTCAGCTGCAGCGGCCCACAATAGCGATAGCGATGATTCTCGTAGGGCGGCAAATGCGGGCACTCAGCGGCACAGTTCCTCAGCTGCAGCAGCCACAATAGCGATAGCGATGATTCTCGTAGGACGGCAAATGCGGGCACTCAGCAGCACAGCTCCTCAGCTGCAGCGGCCCAAAATAGCGATAGCGATGATTATCGTAGGACGGCCAAGGCGGGCTCTCAGCGGCAACTGCTCCTCAGCTGCAGCGGCCCACAATAGCGATCACAATGACTTTGGTAACACAGGCAAATGGGGGTTCTCAGCGGCAATAGCCACTCAGCTGCGGCAGCCCACAATAGCGATCACAATGACTTTGGTAACACAGGCAAATGCAGGCTCTCAGTGGCAACAGCTCCTCAGCTGCGGCGGCCCACAATAGTGATGCGATGACTTTCAGCCCGCGTTCCCCGCAGTAGAACCAGAGGCTCTGGAATTCTCAACAGAGGCCTCACCTGCGAGTAGAATCCCTCTCAAATAGGAATCCGGACGACTGATGGGTGAAGTCTAATGTCCCTGAGACTTCAGCAGGAGGCAAGCTCAAATCAGGCCCTTGGGTAGTTGCTTCAGCAAGATGGATAAAAATTTCAAAGTCCTTTCCCTCTCGTTACACAGACAGAGGTTTGTCTTGACATCCAGAAGTAACACACCTTGTAGGGGTTTTAGCACAGTTCTTTATACCCCAAAAAGTCTTTGTTCTCAAAAAGTCACACATCACTGAACACAGCCAGAACCAGTTTGGTGTCCTGCTGGAGCACTTTATTTAGCAGGCTACATCCTGCTTTTCAGGGAAAGGGGGTCTGCCATCAGACGCACAGTGGGAGGTGGAGCCATCATTCACGTTGCCAGGCACAGCCCTGCTCAGATCAAAGGGTCACCCCTCCATCCAGGTCTCTCTCAGCCTGCCCTGACCCTCCAAAACAAGGCAGCCAATACACATAACAGCAGGGCACACGGGAAGGCTTAGGCAAGAAAATACCTACTTCCCAAAAGTGATAGTTTTAAACACAGAATATAGAAATAATCGTCACTAAAAGATGCACTATAATATTTGGAGCTCAGGCATACTAAATTCGACTTTCCTATCATGTTCCTTGGGTCAATTAGGATTATACCAATTCATACAGTCAATTTACAATAGGGAGCATTCGCGCTGTGACACTGAATGGCAGTGGCACAGCGCCCAGCGCATTTAACACCGGCAAACACAGAGGAGACAAAAGCGAAAAATGGAAGGGAGACCCACGCCAATGGTACCAGGTTTAACAGGTCTGATTCACAAAAATGTTGCTCGCACTGCAATGTGAGCAGCTTCAGACTTTGCACTGCAAGGTGAATGTAATCCTTCATTGTTTCCAATCTGCCTCATTATTATTAATAGGATGGGAAAGATATGTGTCCCTCTTTGCTAACAGTAGCGAATACTGGAATAGAGCTTGCATGGGGCAGCAACCCTTCCTTCCACCATTCGCAATGTGCCATCATTGCGACCAAAGCTCTTATAAAGAACAGGGGTCACAATCTCACAATAGTTGGTAAATTATCAATCAGACATTGTGGGGGTCATGCAGCGGGCCATGAAAACTCGGTCTGTTCCTCTAGATCATTGCAGCTTCCTACAGACACTTTAAGTTGTCACATTTTCAACGTCTACGCTTTGCTTACACATTGTGAATAAATCATCCCACAAGCAATGATCCTAAGCCGCCCATTTCCCTTGTGGCACACAAATGTTTGAATATGTCCATTTGAATTGGAAATGTCAATTTCTACATTGCAAATTGGGCTTTGCATTTGCAAAGTTTGCTGTGCTGGATTTGCCAATGCAAATTCATTTTGAGCATCAAGCCAGTGAACTATGCTATTAGTTTTAATTTTTACATTACCGGTTTATATGTCTGCCTGTTGTAATGTTTCTGTTAAATGCTGTATAACCCGATAAAGACATTCTATCATTTTTTAATGGCTTTGCTAATTATACGTGTGCGGAATCATCAGAGAAGGGCACAGTAAGATATAAATTGTGTCCCATGAGCATGAAGTTACTCCTCCTGGCAACACAAAATGTATATGTGTTGAAAGTATAAAGGCATAAACATACCTCAAACTAAATTATTTTAAAATGACCTAGGCCCTCATTACCCGTCAGGAGAAGTGGAATTTACTTATGGATTTCTGCTAAGCCTGATTCTAAGTTAGTTGTTTTTTCAACACACGGTAATTCTGCATTATAAAACCGCATGTGGCTTTGACTGCAACAGCGGTAAATTCGTATTCTTAATTTTTTTCTGACAGAGACGAGTAGATAATGCTCAACACTGGCAGAAAACACATTTTCCATCCCTCCTTTACCCCTACATCACCGAGAGATCACTATATTCATTCATTCATCACCTGTTCAGAGCAGTTGGTAAACATACTTGCTGAACCTACTGAACTGGAAATTCTGTGAGGTTTTAACACCAGAAAAATCGGTCCCACACAGTTATTTCCCAATGCGATGAGTTTAGGTTGTAATTTGGTGGTACTTGGTAGACCTAACCGTGCCCCCGGTATTGTGCACCTCAGGGCTATTATTCGAATCATTAAAAACAAGCATTGGCATAGCCAATAGGTCTCGCCTTTGGGACCTTATAAGTGTTTAGCCATGCAACAGTTGCATAACTAAATAGTTATAAGGTCCCAAAAGCGAGACCTATTGGCTATGCAAAGCGGCCGTGCGGCCGCGAAAGTGAAAGTGATCGCGATCGGGATCACGATCAAACGGCAGCGAAAGGGAAAGTAATTGCAGTAAAGCACGGCACGCGCGCCCGCGCACATGCACTGTAGCTCTAGGCTGGCCTGGTAGCACTTTTTGGAGCCCTCTCAATAAGTCTCGCCAGACCAGCGCATGCGCTGGGTCAGGCGAGACCTAAAAACTATGTTCTGAATGTTATCTTGCTCTTTCACATTATGAGTGCTAGACAGCCCCAACAAATCACCAGGGTGTATAGAAGAAGTTCAACCGCATGCAGAGTTTTCACCACTGTCTTGTATTCCTTGATCACTGTTGTGAAGCCTGTGTTCCATTTGTGGTCCACCAAACATGAGAAATTCGAGCTTTCAAGAAATTTAGGCTAACTTTATTCTGTCATCCATTTTCTGTGATGCCACAGTCTCACAGGTGAGTCTAGTCACTGTTTATTCTATGTTATTATAAAGTCTGGTAGACTCGCTTTCAGGGCCGGCGATAGGCATGGGCAGCTTGGGCAGCTGCCCAGGGCCTCGCACTTAGCCTACCAGCTTGGGGCCCCGCACCAGTGCAACACACCACCAAACCTGTTGTGCCCCTGCTGATCCCATTGAAGAAAGGTGTCTGTTTGCAATTGGGCCCAAGGGAGGGGACCCGGGCCTCTCAGGGATGGGGTGGGGAGGCCTTGGGGAGGGGGACCCTTCATCTTGTGCCTGTTGCAAGGAGACACATTTTGTCCTGCAATTAGGCTCCTGCTCGGCTGCCCATTGAGAGACACTGCGGGACACCCATTGTCAGCACTTTACCGTCTGTACAGTTTTAACTCTGGGCCCCCAAGTTATTTTCACACCTTCAGCCCGATATGAGCTGCGAAAGAGGTGCTTGTAGGTGGCACAGAGCGGAGCTGCGGCCCAGGAGGAGTCTGCACAAAGCAGCTTCCGGAACCTTGAAGGTGTCACTTATGTAAATTAGAGGGGCCTCGCACATTCCCCTTCGCCCGGGGCCCAAAAAATCCTAAAACCGGCCCAGCTTGCTTTGTTGAGAAATAACTGTCCTTGACTACCTAAGTAGAGTGTACCTTCTTAAGGACAGAGCAACTGTCCCAGCCTAAATAGCAAAATATGTAACACTTCATGTACAGAGAGTAGAAGTTGGGAACACTAGAACTCCATATATTAGTATTGTGATAAAAATCTTCAATTTATTTTTTTAATAACTACTTTTCTCCTGTTCGTTGTGAACATGTGAACCATATACTCATGCAGTATATGTATGAAACTTTTGTCTAAAGCCCTATAAAAGGGTGAGATTTTTCTAAGGGAGATACCATTTCCCTTTCTTAGAAGGTGAATATATGCTGGACTTCTAGGAGAACTTTACTGAGTTTATTTTGCGTGCCTTATGTACTAATTGATGTATGACTAGCATATGCATTTCTGTGATATATATTCTTTAAATAAAACCCTTTAACTTTAGTTCTCACCTGTCGTCCTTAAATCAAAAATGCTCTCATCCTAATGATAAATATGTAATATTTAATTAAGAAGTAGAAGGATCCAGCGGGGAGCACCAAAGTCCAATAGGGACTACAACTCTCCTGGTCCAAACCATTGGTGCTCACAATGAGGAGCGCTTTTTGAACTTACTCAAGGGGCAGCAATTGCCGTGGTGCAACCTCCTTCGTTTCACGCTGGTCGCCTGGCTGGTTCCCGCCTCCCGCCGCCGCAGCTCCTTCCAACGTGGCTGCGGAGAGAAGGACAAGGACTACAATTCCCAGGCTCCCTAGCGGCCGGAAAGCCGCCAACGCCGTTCCCGCGCACTGAGGCGCATTTAAACCCAGCACTCCCCCGGCAGAGCGGGCGCTTTTTGAACTTACTCAAGGGGCAGCAGTTGCCGTGGTGCAACCTCCTTCCTTTCACGCTGGTCGCCTGGCTGGTTCCCGCCTCCCGCCGCCGCAGCTCCTTCCAACGCGGCCGCGGAGAGAAGGACAAGGACTACAATTCCCAGGCTCCCTAGCGGCCGGAAAGCCGCCAACGCCGTTCCCGCGCACTGAGGCGCATTTAAACCCAGCACTCCCCCCGCGTCACGGGACCGCGCGCGGGCAGCGCCGGGCTAAGCCCGGGCAAAGGGCGGGCCGTCTGTGGCCGTCAGGGGCCGAAGGCGGCTGGGCTGAGCCACCCCCTTAGATCCACCGACCAAAGGTACTGTAATATTTGTATGTGGAATTGTTGTCGGGAGGATGATGAAAAGGAAAACAAGAGTGGCCAATAGTAAAGGAGGGGATGTAGCAACATTGGACTCCTACTTGGTGAAAGTTTCCAGCATGCTGAATGAGGAAATAGAAAGAACTGAGAAAAGACTGTCTTTGGATATAGGGTCTACTACATTTGTGTCGGTTCATGCAGAACCTGAGGGTTTAGAGTCCCAGCTGGACCTCATAGTGCCGGACATTCCAAGGGATTTACTAGGAAATGCTATGTCAATTCATGATCAGTCATCCAGATCCCCCACAATAGATGTGATAGAAGATTCCTCTCCCAGTACTACTCCCTCTCCCGCCCAAAAGAAAAGACGCTGTACTAGGGCTGGAGGGGTAGGGCTAACAAGTAAGATTGCCCCCCCTAAGGGGCCAGGGTTACAAAAGCACAAGCATAAAAAAACTAAACCGAACACCCCTTTGGAAGCCCAAATGGACCTCCTCTGGGTGGTATTTAAAGAGAAACTAGACTATATCTTAGCCCCGATAATAGAAAGGTTATCCTCTCTTGAAGTAAAAACGTCCGCTATAGAAAAGAGTTGGGAATCGAATGGACCACCCAACCCCTCCTCAGTTTATAGTGAATCTCAGCCCCCGGTCCCATTGTCTCAGTTACCCACCTCAAGTACCGCTGACATACATCGAGCCCAACCCTTAAGCCAGACTACCATTTTAATCGAGGACGTTGTTCCCACACTGAATGGAAAAACTCTAGGCTACAAAGGTCCTCAGAATACCAGGGCTTTGGCAAAATCGAGTGAGGGGGTTACACTTCCTAATCTTAATAGTAGTTTGGATGCCAGGTGCGTTCATTCTTTGACCCCTACAGATAGGGAAACATTCCAACTTATTCCCGAGGCCACCCCCCTAGTACTCGTTTTAGCTAACGTCCCATGCTTAAGCCCAGGTAAAGAAGAATCCGCAAGTAACCTAATTGACAAAGTGCTTTATTGGTTATCCAATAACATGTGGATCTCGGACAGGGGAAAACACCAACTAGCCAAGGATATTATAATGGCCAGAAGGGTACATTGGTTGGGTACGAGTAAGAAGCGTTTTGGAGGGGATTGCATAGTTGTAAATTTTTCCAACCCCCAAATATTGCCGTCAGTTCTAGCAAGTTTATTCCCCCCTCAATATAGGAGTTTGGCTATAATTCCACTGACCCCAGAATTTTTCTATGATCGATCATGGTGTAAAGGGCGTTGTTTAAGGTCTCGTCCATTGCCTATTCACCCTTGACCACTAATGAAAGGGGGTCTACCATCTCCCTTGGATGGAATTATTATTATTATTATTATTATTATTATTTATTTTTTATAAAGCGCATAGTCACCAGGAGGTATCCCAGCGCTGAGGAACCCTAAAAAAGTAAAACTGAGGACCGAGGCTGAGTTCACGAGGGGGACATAGAAGCTAGGGAAAAAGATGTGTCTTAAGCAGTTTCCTAAAGCGAAGGTATTGGGGTTCCAGACGGAGAACCCGAGGAAGGGAGTTCCAAAGACGGGCCGCATGGACCGAGAACCGTCTTCCTCCTGAACGTGCTTTCCTAAACCTTGGGGCGTTGATGAGATTTTCTGCGTTGGAACGGAGGGATCTCGTGGCTATGTAAGGGGTGATGAAGTTGCGGAGAACTGGGGGGCCTTGGTTGTTCAAAGTTTTGTGCACCAAACACAAGGCTTTAAATTTAATTCTCTCCCTTATAGGGAGCCAATGCAGGAGTATGAGGGCAGGTTTGGCCGATGATCTGGCCGGGGTGTTGGTAATGATCCGGGCAGCAGTATTCTGAATCCTTTGCAGTTTATTCAGTGTTGCTTCCGGTGCACCCAGGTAAATCGCATTACTATAGTCCAGTCTTGATATAATAAGACCCTGGACTAATAGTTTTTGTGATTTCGGAGGAAGAAGGGGCAGGACTTTCCTCAAGGATTTTAGAAGACCGAAACAGGTCCCTACGACCTTCTTTGCTTGCGGGGCAAATGAGAGTTCCGAGTCAATCCAAACACCCAGACTTTTCACCTCTGTCTTTGGGTCTGGGGGAGGACCTAGACATGTTGGCCACATGTCCAGAGGAAGTGAGGTTCCTTTTGAGCCGAGTACAAGGACCTCAGTTTTTGTCCCGTTTAGTTTTAGCGCTGATCTATTCATCCACTGATGGACCTGCGTGAGGCAGTTGAGGAGATCAGCTTTCTGTTGTTTAGGGTGGGACAGAGACACCACTAATTGTGTGTCGTCAGCATAGCTGATGACGCTCACTCCGAAAGGGGTGATAACCTCCTCCAATGTGGACATATAGATATTAAATAATGTGGGGCTCAGGGAGGAGCCCTGAGGCACACCACATTGGAGGGGCATTTCGGAGGAGCGGGCGTTCTTCTCCCAGATCTGATAAGATCGTTGTGTCAGGAAGGATGAGAGCCAGGATAAGGCTGCGCCTTCCAGACCAACTCTTGCCAGTCTTTCGATGAGGAGTTGGTGGTCAACGGTATCGAACGCTGCGCTAAGGTCGAGGAGGATCACTGCCACTGATCCTCCTCCATCCAGCAGCGTTCTGGCTTCCTCTACCGCCGCCAGGAGGGCGATGTCCGTGCCCTGTCCTGGTCGGAAGCCCGTCTGGGAATTTTTCAGTTTGTTGTTAGCCTCTAGGTACTGCGAAAGTTTCTTGTTGATGAGTTTTTCCGCGATTTTACTTACTCCTGGGAGTAAGGAAATGGGCCGGTAATTCGCCAGGTTATCAGGGTCAAGAGTGGGTTTCTTCAGTAAGGCCTTTACCACCGCCTTCTTCCAGCTCAGGGGCACAACTCCCTGTTGAAGTGACGTATTAATCAACTGAGTGAGGGAGGGAATGATAGAGGGGGCTACCTCTTTAAGGATCCGAAGAGGAGCAGGATCTCTGGGGGAGCCGCTCTTCATGGAGTTGAGCGTCGTCCGTACTTCGTCTGAGGTGACCTGGCCCCATGTGGACAGGCCGGTGGAAGAAGTCGGATATGGGAGAACAGTTTCTTCCCTCGGGCTCAGGGGAGGAATTGAATCCAGGATTAATCGGATTTTGTCCTGGAAAAAGTTAGCCAATTGTTGCCAATTGTTGAATTGATCTGAGGAATCGCTTTGGGGCATTGACAGATATGGGGGACTGCGACTGACTACTGATCCCAGTTCATAACATACCTGTCAGCCCACAATGGGAGACTTACCAGAACAATCACCCCCCTCCCATTAGGAGTGACAACTCCGGCCAATTCCTACCCACACACAATCTGGAGGATCCAAAAAAGAACATAGGGCATTTCGATAATAATTATGTGACGACCACCAGGGGCATGGACACACGGAGTGTAGAAAGCTCCCCTACAACCCATAGCGAAAACCAAATTCCTAATCCCTTATCTGAACCAGAGACAGAGCATTGCATGGAGGGACAAGATGTGGCCCTGCAAGGTCAAATAAATAATCTTATTAAATTGAATATCCCCCAACCGGGTAAGGAGGGATTATCTCTTATTTCATGGAATCTTGCTGGAATTGGCAATAAGATCCTATCTCCAGAATGGTGTGCATCCATTGATCAATATGATATAATTCTTTTCCAAGAATCTTGGTCGATAGAGGCGGTTTTTCGTGATGGTTTCCTCAATTTTTATATCCCCGCAGAAAAAAGGCTAAAAGGACGCCCATCGGGAGGTCTGGTGATCTGGATTCGTCAGACCCTGAGCTGTAAAGTTCAAAAGGCTAGAGCCCCGACAAATGATATTTTGGCCGTCAGACTGGAATGGCCCGATGGCACTAAATTGGCAGTTTTTAATGTTTATGCCAGAGGCCAACAAGGAGGGCGTGCCTCAGAGGTGGTTACAGCGCTTGACACCCAATTAGAGGACCTCCCAGTACAGTTTGTCCCGCTAGTGGGTGGAGACTTTAATACCACCTATGAACCACTCGGCCAAGAAGATCAGGAGATCTCTGCCGAACAGGACAATAGATGGGCGATCCCTAAGTTAGATCTTCCGCCCATCAAAAGATGGTCGGCTGCAGCTATTCAGTTAAAATCTATGTGCCTTGAAAGAGGACTTCGCGCAGCTAACGGGAGAACCCCCTCTGACCAACAGGGTGCATGTACCTTCGATAACGGACGGTGCATCAGTCGGATTGACTATTTACTTGTGGACATTAGATTCTGGCATAGATTGGTTGATATGGTCATTAAATCACGGCTAGAAAGTGACCACAACCCTCTTTGCTCACTTTTTAATGCCCCAATTGGGGATAAAGTAGAGCTCAATGCTGGAGCGAGTACCACCTTGAATATTGTAGCTACCAATAATCTGCGCCACGTCAAATGGGATAAAATAGCAGTGAACCCCGTCGAGCTGGCCTCTCTTAAGAATGAAGTCACCAAGGCACTAACGGAAATAAATGCCCAAAATAACAGACGGGACTTCCCTGGCTTCATGTTAAAGGCCCATGAAAATCTTTTCTCCAAATTAAAGACATTCTTTCAGAAGTCACTTCCCAGGGGAAACAGGATTTTTAAATCAAAAACAGCTAAATGGTATAACAAAGCTTGTAAGGATGCAAGGTCACTATTGGGTAAAGAAGTTAAAGCAAAGAACCCCACGAGAGTCCGTGAGGCAAGGGGTCTATATAGATTAGCCCAAAAGGCGGCAAAAAAGCAGTGGGACGAGGACAGATGGCAGGACCTGAAGTCGGCATGTGCTTCTAGGGATTCTAAACAATTTTGGAACATCATAAAATGGGATAGAGAAGGTCAAGGAGACCCCCCACAAAATAATGTCCCCCAGCACTCATGGTTGGAATTCTTTAGACCACAATATGCCCGAAATCAGCAGTTGCTAGTTAGCAATCCTCCACTTACCATCTTTTTTCAACATAATTTGTTTACAGCCAATGATGTAGATAGGGCATTAGACTGTGTCACTAGAGGTAGAGCCCCAGGAATGGATGGCATTCCAGCCGACATTTTCCTGAGTGATAGGTCCTCATGGTGCCAGTATTTTGCATTGCTAGCAAATTCAATAGCCAGGGGTGCTCCCATTCCTCCCTCATGGTAGGGAGCTGAGATCATCCCTGTTTTCAAAAAGGGGAACAAATCACTACCTAATAATTATAGGCCTATTAGCCTCATTGACTCAGCCCAGAAACTGGTTGGTCGTTTGATACAGAGCAAAATACAAATGTGGATTGACGAACAAGCTATTCTATCTCCTTTCCAGGCTGGATTTCGCCCATGTACCAGATCAATCGACCAAGTCTGTTTCTTTATTCTGATATACTGGAGGAATGTGCTGATTTCCAAAGGGACACTTTACTCAGTGTTTGTCGATTTAAAAACGGCCTTTGATTTAGTCCCACGCTGTAAGCTTTGGACCGTTCTTTCCAATCAGGGGATGCCACCTGATCTCCTGACTTTGCTCGTCCGCCTGCATGAGAACAACTACGCGAGAGTCAGATGGGGGGCCCAGGGTGAGGTCACAGAACCATTCCCTGTTGAGCGCGGTGTTCGCCCGGGGTGTGTTCTGGCCCCAACCCTGTTTTCCTTATACATAAATGGAATTGTGGAACATCTTGGAAGCTCCCCCACTGACGCACCTATATTGGCTGGAGCCCGCGTGCCTGTTCTCATGTTCGCGGACGACACCTTAATTGTATCACGGACCCCGAGCGGCCTACAGAAGGCAGTTAACGCATTTGGGGAGTTCTGCCACCAGCGCGGTCTGGAGATCAACATCTCAAAGACAAAGTTCATGTCACTGAATCAGACTAACTCTTTTAAGGGTAAAATATTGCTCAATAGTCTACCTCTTGAGCGGGTTGATTCTTTTGTTTATCTTGGCCTGTTACTACAAACAAATATGGGATGGAATCGACATTTGGATATGGCCCTACTAAAATTTCATCAACTTGCAGGAGCCCTATCCCTCAAACATAGGTCTTCCTTAACTAGGCCAATCACTCCCGCCCTTGAGGTGTATAATATGAGAGTTGTTAACACAGCTCTTTATGGATCGGAACTATGGGGTCATACCAATTTGAATAGCTTGGTAAGAGCAGAGAATCTTTTTCTGCGTAAATTGGTAGGTGTACCCTAAAGTACTCCAACTGTCCCGCTTTTGTTGGACTTGGGTAGAAAGAATATAGCTGACCTGGCCAGACTGCGTCCATTACTGTACTGGAGACGCATTTGGACGACCCCAGAATTAACACACTATACTCGGGGCCTTAAGGATGTGATCCTGGCCGACCAATTCCACAAAATTCAGTGGTTAAAAGAAATTAGGTCTTTATTGCTAAAACTAGACCTGAGTATCCTATGGGACAAGCCGGACGTAGCAAATTTCCCATCAAAAAAACATCTAAAAGAAAAATTTTGGGAAATGATCCAGACAGAGCCTTACAGAATTAACTCCCCAACGAATCTAACTGGTCGTTTTATGGATCATAAATCATGCCCAAAATGTGAACAATATTGGGACATCATTGAAAGGCCGTTGGATCGAAAGTTATATTTTCAATTTAGAGTTGGCACTCTTCCGGTTAAGGCATTTACAAGTAATTGGTCTCTAAATAAAGATGACAGATGCCATAACTGTTTAGATCTTTGTGAATCTGTAGCCCATATCCTTTTTGTATGTCCTGTCTATGCTTTCCCTCGTTATAGGTGGCTTAGACCCATTTGTCTTAGGTTGGCAACTCGAAATTGTAAAGAGGCACTAAGGATATTGAGCTCTGATTGTTCACCTTATATTGCGGTGGCTGTAGCAAAGTTTTTAGGCTGGTCCTGGATTATACGCACTCAAATGCTTACCCAATATGCTGTTAATTAGCATTTTCAATGTGACTAGACTCCTTTCAAGTTAAATGAAATATCAGCTAATTTTATTGTTTTATCACAACTTCGACAGAAATGATTGGATTTAATGGATTTCTTAAAATGTGAAAATAGTTTTATGATATTTATTGTGTTGTATTTTATGTACTAAAGTGATTTTAAGACAAACTGTCGAATAAAGCTTTTTGAAATTGTAATTGGTATAGGTTTGCGCACCGACAGATCTGGTAACAGAGCTGATGGTTCTGTCTGGAGGATCTGGCACTGATTGGTCCCATTTGAATGAGGTTGATTGACTATAGAATTGGCTACTGTACCTTCATGGTTCAGGCAGTTTTGCCCAAGTGATTCAAATTGACCCAGATCTAGCTCAATCCTGATTCCCGGAGACTAGGGGGGAGACAAGGTGAGTGATTAGGTAACCTGAAAGAGATTGACATGATCATTGTGTGTATGAAGAGAGTAGGGTGAAGGGAGACAGTGGGGTTCGTAGTCCAGAATTGCATGGTGAGATGCAGCAGATACAGTATGAATTTAATTACTGTGTGGCACTGATTCTTGGACTTGTTTGGTTTGGCAGTTATTTTACTCCTGACAATGTTTTTCGACTTCTGAGGACAATAGTGTATAATTTGTGTTTTGCTTACAGATGCTTGCTGTAAAAATATTGCAGAGATGTACCTCCAGTTAGTTGCAGTTTGAGATTATGGAATTGTCAAAGTTGTCTTCTAAATTGAGGTGTACTGTGAGGCGCTATCCATTGCACTAAGAGTGGGCCATAATTCTCCTGTTGTATGATTGTACTAAACGAGGTTGGCAGTTGTTCATTCCTTAGTGCACAGGAGTGAGCGCACCAGTCACAACAAGCTCCCGTGGGTCGAGAGTCTGCCGCCGCATGAACATGGGTAAAGTTCTCTCTATGCTAGAAAAATATTTGTTAAGAGGGAGCAGGCAATGTTAATAATAAGGAGTATAGAGAGAGTCTAGGAGAGGTTGGCAGTATACGATTGCTTACGTCATAGGGTACCAAACAGGGGCTGGCTGACGAACGCTGTGAGCCATGATGAGATTGGTTGATCTTTGACTGGGACGTACTGGGACGTACTGGTGTTGGTGGATGAACTGTGAGCTTGGCATGAAAGAGATGGAAGGGAGTGTGAAAGTGAAGTAAGGAGTGATTGTTGATCCTGACAAAATTGAGAATCCCTTTCAAAAACACAGAAGGATTCAAATAAGGAAGAGACATTTTCACTCGTAGGAACACTAGCTAGAAAGATGACAGCAAAGAAAGGGTTACACATATGCATGTGGCTCAGCCAGTGGGTCACTTACAGTGCAAAAGAACATTTCATATACCTGGAATTGAAAACCTGATAAGGAGAATGCACAACTTAATGTCCCAGCCTAGGCCCTCACAATTTGAGGGCCGAAATCTTTGGGACCAGGTGGCAAACAATAAAAAGAGAAAGAAGTTTGCACTGAAGTCCTTAATAAGTCTTACTCCTGGATCAGCGCGCAGGACTATAAGAGACAGAGGTGTGGTGGGAGGAGGTGGGACAGCTGGAACTTACACTTTCATAGAGAATGAGGACATAGAGGGAAGCAAGCCCAATACCCCCCAAAAAAACTCAAAGATGGTGCAGAGGCAGAAAGTGATGAGCAGGACGCCTTCATAGATGTGTTCCTAAACATATGACAACCGCCATATAATGTAGCACCCGCAACCACGGCCCAGACACCGGTAGAAAATAATTCTACTTCTGTGCCCTCACTGAAGGCAAGCGTACCCCCAAGTTACACTGAGACTATCATCACACTCATCGCTCCGACATCTACTCTACTGCTTCAAATAAGTCTTAAACCCTGACTAGTATGAGTACTGCTTCCACCCAGATGAATACTAGCTCACCTCAAAATTACCAACATCCAAGCATTCCCACAAACAGAGTGGATACATCCAGTAGAGAAATTTTAGTAACCCCCGTCATGGGAAAAAGAACAACATCTATAACTCAAGAGGTCACTGCACAGCCAACTGGGCAAATCCCACAGAAACCAAATACAGCTCAATTCAAGATTGTGTTTGAGGAGATTGTGAAGGTTTATGTGGGATTGTTTTTTTTATCTTCAGGACAATACAATGAGAACGAGCTGCTTTATATGAGCAAAGAGGCTGCAAGAGTAGTATGAGAAGCTTATACAAGGATGGAAAAGAATATCCGGTGGATGATGAATGACAACGATTTGAGATCATTGAAGCTAAAGGGATTGAAAGTGCACACCTGGGAACTGATTGAGAGCATCAGGGAATGGAGTAATGTAGAAAAATTCAGGGAACTGTGGTCCAAGAAGGAATGGTCAAAAGAAAAACAGAAAAAGGAGACCCCTGAGGAGGGCAAGAGAGATGCCTCAGGGGAAGTATTGAAGGAGTACCCTCTGAGGGAAGTACAGGGAGGAGCATACGTCCATGTCCCTTGCTCCTGAACAGACCTCTTCCACTTCACTAACACTCTCTTGAATATGACGAAAAATCCTAACAAATGGTCCACCCAAATAGAGCAGACGGTGACAATCTAAAAGGTTTATGGGCAGATTTGGATTTGCTTTTCAAGGTATCACTCCCACAGGATCTGGGGTGGAATGCAAGAGAGCTGTAGACACAAGAGCCCCCTAGAGTAGCAAACACAAATGCCCCATCGCCCTTCTAGTCAAGACCAAGTACGATGCAGTTACCGTCCACCTTAAAACCAAGCTATCCCAAAGGTAAATGAATTGGCCAAAGATCTTACGAATGTCTGAAGAGCCCAAAAAATCAGTACATGCTTATTTCGATAAATTAATGAAGGTGTATATACAGCACTATGAGCTATCCCCTTAGAGACAACATGGGGGGATTTCCTGCTCCATTTGAGTATGGGCTACATCCAGTATTTAGCACACAGATAATACAGGGTGTCCTCTGTTGGCTAAGCACGCCCCTAGATGAAATATGCAATGTGCAAACTATTACACCAATACATTAAATGCTAAGTGGAGTTGACTGAAAGAAAAGTTCATTCATGATTGCACAGGCCAAGTTGGTACAGACTGCAGACGTAAGGGGCATAAGCTTGCCTGGTTCACGACAAGACTTTGATTCAAGTATGAGATTATACATGCAGGTAGTTTCTATGCCCTATAGAGGGAATGCCCAAGAATGGGAAGAGAATAAGTTGGTGCACCTAGAGCCAGGATAAGTGCTCTGAAGAACGCTACAAGCCTGTCACATTTGCACCAAGGCTGGCCACTGGAACCGGAAGTGTCCATACAATCCCAACCATTTAATGATTGATGCTTGAGAACCCAACTCCATGACCCAAGCAGAACTTCCCCCTATAATGAGACCTCCAGTGATAAACCTGAAAACCCAAAAGCCAGGACTTCCACAAAATCCCTTGTTGTCCATACAGATGCAAGAAGGGAACCTTCACTTCCAACCCACTGTCAAAGCTCAGCAGAATCCATTTTTAATGCAAGCTTCCCTATTTCTTATCATGTTAGGAAACTCAGTGGCTTCTGAACTAGCTCAATGATGGTGCCTGAGGGTGGGGGGGGGAGTGCGCGATAATGGAGCCACGCATTTGAGCATTACAACAGTTGCGGTCCTGAACCTACTCCACTCGGGGAAAAAAAGACCAAGTTGTTAGTATCGTGAATCAGTAGCGTACTAATTAAATTTCAGCCCCAGTGCCCATAAAAATAGGGACCACCAAAGAGTGTCAACAATGCATTATATGTGGTTCAAGTCCTGTAAATTTATTAGGAAGAGATCTACTCTGTAAACCTAACTGTGTGATATATTGTACAACAGATGGAGAAGAGCTGGAGACCCACGCAGCAAATGCTGAGTTTAAACTGCATGCACTAGAGTCCCTAGTTAGCCTATACCCTGTATTTAACAAGGAAGATTTCCACGTGGATCTAAAAGAGTCAGTTATAGAAGAGTTTGGGGATTTCACAGCAAAGGAGATTGGATTAGTTAAAAGTGCTAAACTCCCAACTCTCTGTCCTGATCCAGTTTTCCCTCACAATCATCCTTACAAATTGACCCCCAAAGCCATTGCAGGAATTACGCTCATTATTGAGAATATGATAGAACAGGGACTTCCAAAGGAGGTCATAGAGAGACCATGAAATTCTCTACAGAAAGCAAATAAAAAGTGGAGGATAGTGCAGGATCTAAGGAAAATCAACCAAATTGTTGTTCCATGCTGTCCTGTGGTACTGAACCCTGCCGTATTCCCATTCCAAATTCCCCATAAGCGGCGTGGTTCATGGTCATTTACTTAGTCCAGGCATTCTATTCCATTCAATCAAAAGAGAGAGCTCTCCTGTGTTTTTTTTCTTCCCCAGGGGATTCAGGTGGTGGAGGACGGGGCTCCTGGAATCTCTTATATTATAAAAAAGTATGCTCACCCACTAGTACCACCAGTGGTGTACTTCATCATTGGATTCTCAGCCACTACACCTAATATGAGTGGGTGGGCTCAACGCAGTTTGTAAGCAGAGCTCCTATTATTGCGGAATCTAAATTAAAATTGCCTGCAGGTTTCTCCAATTTCAGTTAGGATAATAGTTTATTATAGATAGCTTTACCAAGGTTAAAAACACTTATGAGAGGATATTGTTAGAGTATATTATGACCCAAACATCTAAGGTCGACATGTTTCAGCCTTTTCAACTGCCCGGAAGTATCAATGGACTTTCTTCAGGACCGAGTTCCCTCTAGATCCCTAGATTCTGAGAGATGACTTATCACTACTGCAATGTGCTACCGTTTTTGACATTCTCACATGGAGATTAGCATGCATACAAGAACAATTTATTAAATGGTAATTGCCTTTATGCATACTGCCCATACGTAGTTCATGGCTTCTTAGAGCCTCAGGGGTAGGCAGACTCTTTAGTCAAACATTCATGAAGAGTTCTGGCAAAATTCCACCAATCGCCTCATGGAGGATGGTTATGTTGTGCAAGACTCAATAGGGTCTTCAGGGTAGGCGGACTCTCTACTCAAACATTCATCAAGAACTTCAGCCAAATTCCACCAATCGCCGTGTGGCAAAAATGTTTGTTGCACGCAGCTCCAGATCATTAAGTTGGTGAGCGAGACATGGCATCCCCTAGCACGATTTCCAGTTGCTAGGAGGACATTCGGCATGATTTCTCTAACGCGGGCAGTCATGACCATTTGCAGTTAGAAGCCTGCCACTCAAGTAGAAAATCTACTTGAGCAGCAGCAAAATCAACTCAAGTAGCTGCGCCTCCCTGATGCACTGTGTAGTGCTGCTCATGCTGATTTAACAGCACGAAATGGGCTACCACTGCTAAATCACAGCGCAAGCAGCACAACATGCCTATTTCCACCCATTCACGGATCTCCAAGGAAACTTGTAGAGTTTTTATGTAACTCCGCGGAATTACGCAGAGTCAAATTCTGTGAGTTCTGCCCACTCCTAAATTTGACTAAAATTATATTGATGTTTCCGAGCAATGCCAAAGTGAGGTCAAACATAATTGATGTGCCCCTTATTGAATATGGCCATACTTTGATTGTTGACAGCCTTTGCCTGAGGGACAGATGTGGCATTTTGAGAGCTGCGAATGCCGCCTCTACCCTAACTGGAGTCGTAGAAGCATCTTTCTTGTGTCGCACAACCTCTGCACAAGTCACCAAATTGATTGGCCTCATCAGAGCTTCTGTATGTCTGAAGGCTCTCGAGTCATCATACACTGACAGCATGAATATGGCATTGTGCATGACTTAAGTCAGTTGTGGTCTCAGAAGGGATTTTTTTGCTTCTGATGGCTCCCTTATCAAGAATAGCTTGTATGTCCTAAATTTATTGTTTGCTCTTCAGCTGCTAAGGGAAATAGCTGTAGTGAAATGTTCTGCACACAGGAGTGGTGCAGAGTTTGTCACCAGAGGCAAACACTATGCGAATGAGATTGCTCAATACTGCGCTCTTGAGTGCTGCACATTCCACATGGATGAGCCATTCAGTGCTGAGGGAGAGACGATTTCAAACATGCTCTTGAACATTGTACAAACATTTAATAATTGAGGGAAGTACAACATGAGGCCCCAGAAATAGAAAAGGAGTAATGGGAAAGAGCATGATGTGTGAAGGATGCTAATGACAACTGGGTTTCTAGTGATGGAAGACCTGTCGTACCAGACTCTATGTTACAAACCATGGGAAGACACATGCATGGTCCAACACATGTGGGACGAGATGGGATGGTGATGACCTGCAGGCATCAGTGGTATAAGCTACTGAAAATGGCTGCCATTGTTGCATGATTTGTCAAAAAAAGAACGTGGGCAAGAAAGTTGTCGCGACTATGAGTCACATAAGAAATTCAGATGTCTCCTTCATCGTCTCCAGATTGTCTTTGTGGAGATAATCTGATGCAACCAATTAAGGTACATATTAATTTTCGTATGTCTATTCTGACATTGAGTTGAAGCATATCCCAGCAGGAGATGTAACAATCTGACTGTTACCAAACTACTGCTGCAGGAATTGATCCCATGATTTGGCATGCCAGGCTATCATGAATACGATCAAGGGAGGCACTTAAAAAATGAAGTGATGCAGTTGTTCTTTATGACGCTAGGGATCAACCAAAGATTTCACTGTAGCTAAAGACCAAGAGCATCAGGTGTGTTAGAAAAGGTCAACAGAACGATCAAGGCAAAATTGACCAAAGCCTGTGCCTTCAACATCCCTCAAATGGCCCTATGCAGTTCCCGTGGTACTAATGAGCAATCAAAGCACTTCATGCAAGAGAACAGGAGGTGCCATGAGAATTCCTTCTCTCCAGCTGCTGTCCTTGTGAACATCACAGAGGATCTGTTTCTTGAGTACTGCAAATTGATGGCTGATGTAGTGCGTTCTATATCGCACCAGTTTGGTGTTGTAACTCTATCTGTGTGAGAAGCTCAGTTTTATGATTTGAGCCCTGGTTACTTGATTAACGTAATGAAACATGTTTGCAATTCATGCCTCAGAGAATACTGAAGAGGTTCTTACCAGGTAATCTTAACAACTAACACCACTGTGAAGTGTGCCAGATTGCTGAACAGGATACATGCCTCCCCTTCCAAGCGGGTGAGACGAGCAGAGGAAAAAGCAAAGCCAACATCCATTAACTCCTCAAGTTCAACCAGGATTGAGGTTTCTGAGGTGTCCGAAAAGGAAGAGAAGGGCCAGTCTGAGATGCCCCAGCCTCCCACAGTTGATTATCAACAACCACCGCAGCACACCAATGATGCCGATTCCTCTGTTGCAGCTGATGCAGGAGTCTCCAGACGGAGGTTACACATTCACATAGAGAGCAAACACTCATCGAAAACAGAAACAAACCTGCTGGGACAAGTGTTCCAGATCAGACAGTGGAGTTGACAAGGAAAGTTCTATATCAGAAAATGATACCCCTTTACTGAGCCGGAAATGATACGTACCTCAAGTGAACAAGTGCAACCTCTTGATGAATTGCCAAGGACTAGGACTAGTCAGAAGAGGCTGTTAACAAAGGTTAAAAGATCAAAGATAATTAGGGCAGTAAGTGAGGTACAGGAACTAGAAAGTCCTGAACTGCAAAGCATCAGTGTCGAGGACCTAGAGTCAACTACCGCTAAAAACCTTAAAGGGAGATAAAAGTAAATCACAAGCATTCAGGTCCCAACTGGACATACTTCGTAAAGGTTGACATTGAATCTGATGACTAACTAATATTGACAAGCCTACATGAGTCAAAACTTTGAGACCTGGGGGGTGTTGAATCTCATTGGTGGATCTGCCAATTCTCACAAGATAAATAATTCTTACCAGAGAAATGCAGGCATACTTCAGACTTCTGAATGCTGCAATCATTTATTCCAAACAGCTCACAACATGCTTTGCCCAACAATTCCGTCTTGCTCACGATATATAATTTATATACAGATACATATATATGGGTGTATGTGTGTGCTTGTATAAGCTGAAAAGGCAAAACAGAGAGCAATCAGACACTGATGCACCCGCTCACAGATCCACTCAGACACTCACTCACAGACCCACGGCCACCCCTCCCCTTTTGATTCTAAATATGTAAAGGCCTAGGGATGGAGGCCGCGCAAACCCCTGCCCCTGTGCAGATGATGGAAGAAAACCAAGGAGTAAAGACAAAAGCGAGGGAAGAAAAAGGAGCAAAAAAGGCAAAACAGAGGGCATTTAGACAGTCACGCACCCACTCACAGACCCACTTAGAGAATCACGCACCCACTCACAGTGCCACTGAGACACTCATACAGTCACTCACAGACCCATTCATAGACACACAGCCCCTCTCCACTTTTGATTATAAATATATCAAGGCCGGACCCCTGGGGGAATGAGGTCCCCAGGGATGGAATTGACCCAGAAAGGTGTGCCATGCAACCCCCTCCACTGTGCAGAGGAGGGAAGAAAAAAGAGCAGGAAATGCAAAACAGAGGGTAGAAAAAGGAGCAGAAAGAAAAGGTAAAACAGATGGCAAAAACAATCAGGAAATTCAAAACAGGACAGGAGAGGGCAAAACAGAGGGCAGAAATATGAGCAGGAAAGGCAAAAGAGAGGCAGAAAAATAATCAAGAAAGATGAAACAGAGGGCAGAAAAACAAGCAGAAAAGGCAAAACAGAGTACTCAGACATTCCCAAACTCACTCACAGACCCAGTCAGAGAATTATGCACCTACTCACAGACCCACTGAGACACTCACTCAAAGACTCACTCTTAGACATATGCATCTACTCACAGACCTACTCAGACACTCTTGTACCTACTCACAGACCCCCTTAGACACTTATGCACCCACTCACAGACCCACTCAGAGACTCACACACCCAATCACAGACCCATTCAGACTCATGCACCCACTCACAGACCCACTGAGAGAATCATGCACTCACTCACTCACAGACCCACTGAGAGACTCATGCACTCATTCACAGAGCCACGGAGAGACTCATGCACTCACTCACAGACCCACTTAGAGGCTCATGCACTTACTCACAGACCTACTCAGATACTCACGTACCCACTCACAGACCCACTAAGACACTCACACATCTACTCACAGACCCACTCAGAGACTCACACATCCACTCGCAGATCTCCTGCAGAGACTCAAGCACCCACTGACAGACCCACTCAAAGACTCACACACCCAATCAAAGACTCACTCAGACTCATGCACCCGCTCACAGACCCACTCAGTGACTTGTGCACTCACTCACGGATCCACTTAGAGACTCAGCCACTCATTCATGGACCCACTGAGAGACTCATGCACACACTCACAGACCCACTCAGAGGCTCATGCATCTACTCCCAGACCTACTCACACATGTATGCACACACTCACATACCCACTTAGACACTCACACATCCACTCACAGACCCACACACACACTCATACACCTACTCAGACACCCCCTCAGACACTCACTCACCCACTCCGCCAACCACTCAGATACTCACACACCCACTCACAGACCAACTCAGGTACTCATGCACCCACTCACATACCCAGTGAGACACTTATGCAGCCACTAACAGACCAACTCAGACACTCACACTCCCACTGACAGACCTACACAGACCTACTGAGATACTCAAGCACTCACTGTCAAACGTTACTGCTTGCAGTTAGGAAACAAAGTGTAAAAAACCGTAGTAATTGACTGAAAAAATACAAAGTTTACATGGATGTTATAGTTAGGCTCAGATTTCACTCATACAGAACCATAGATTTTTAGCAGTTATAGTTACCCGAGCTAACTATAACTTACCCCCGCAATACATTGCTTATGGCCTCAGATATTACATCACTCATGACATGGTCAGTGACATCATCCACAGAACCACTCATACACCTACTCATACCCCTATACAACCTCTCACACATCCACTCACATACACATTCACAGACCCATCCAAATGCTCACACAACCACTCATTCACCCATAAAGACACTTACACACCCACTCACTCATATAGCCAATCGCACAACCACTCACTCACCCATACAGCTACTCATACAACCAGTCACTCATCTTTACAGTCAGTCACATAGCAACACACTCACCCATACAGTTAGTCACACACCCACGTATTTAACTATACAAACATTCACACACCCACTCATTTATCCATACAGCCTTTCAACACAGCCACTCACTCACCCATGCATGCACTCACATACCCACACACATGCTTACATACCCATTCACACATCCATACAGGCCCTTACACATCTGCTCACTCACCCATACAGCCAATCTCACAAACACTCACTCTCCAATACAGCCACTCACACACCAACTCACGTTACCAAACACCCACTCAATCAGCCACTCACTGACCCATACAGCCACTTACACACCCAGTCAGTCACTCATATGGCCAGTCAGACACCCACTCACTCACCCTTCCAGTCAATCACACACCCACTTACCAACCCATAAAGCCACTCACACAGCCGCTCACTCACCCATACAGCCACTGAGAAATGGAAGCAAGCAACAGTATTCCCTTTACAGAAAAAAACTTCAGCGGATCCAGTATTGTTAAAAAATGTACGTCCTATCTCGTTGCTATCATTCTTTGCAAAAATTGAAGAGAAAGTGGTGAATAGGCAACTTGTAAATCATATTAATTTGAATGATCCATTTCACTCCTCACAATCTGGTTTCAGAGCCCCCCACTCCACAGAGTCGGCCCTACTACTTGCAACGGAAACCCTAAGGAAATGTGCTTATGCAGGACAGACTGCTATGCTGGTCCTACTGTACTTTAGTGCAGCATTTGATACAGTATCTCATAACCTACTCCTCAATAGATTAAGTAACTGTGAGGCCAGGGGCTCAGCTTTAAGCTGTATGACCTCCTTCCTCACATCACAGAGTTTTCAAATTACTCAGCACCCGTACATGTCAAAGAGGATCTCTCTTACATAGGGAGTCCCACTGGGCTTGATGTTAAGCCCTACTCTATTATATAGGCCCCCTTGCAAAACTAGTGGAAAAATACAATGTAACAGTCGTATCATAAGCCGATGATACGCAACTTATTGTCACCCTATCTCAGGATTCGGTGAAGGCTGCATATCAGTTCTCTTTATGCTTAGAGGAGCTAGCCTTAATGATGTATAACCACTGCCTAAAACTAAATGGCAATAAAACTGATAGTTGGGACAGCCCCTTCCATATCATCATCAGCATGGTGGCCTGAGGCTCTGGGGCAAAATACTGCCCCAAAAGCAGAAGTTAAAAATATTGGGGTTTGGCTGGATTCCAAACTAACGTTTGAAAGCGAAATCAGGAAGGTTGCGGGGAAATGTTTAGGGACTCTTAATGTCCTAAGAAAACTCCTAGATCTATCACCAATTGCTGCCAGAAAAACTATTGTTCATGCCTTGGTTACTTACCAGATATATTATGGTAATATCATGTATCTGGGAGCACCAAAAAAAGGTCTAACTAAGCTTCAATCTATTTAAAATGCAGCTGCACACCTAGTCCTGAACTTTCCTAAAAGAGCATCTGCCATAAAGGCACTGGCTACCCTCCACTGGCTCCCTGTGGAGAAGAGGATTACTTTTAAGGTCATGTGCTATTGTCACAGAATTCAATGGAAACAAGCATTTGCAATGCAATAGGTCTCGCAGTTACACGAGTTAAATCTATTGGCATTGTAAATGACAATGCCAATAGGCATTGTTATTTGCAATGTCAATAGCACGAACTCGCGTAAATGCGAGACCTAATGCATTGCAAATGCTTGTTGTCTTTGGGAAGTATTTCTGACTCGGGGGGGGGGGGAGGGGCGGTGACGATGGCGGGATTGCGTTCTACACTGAAGGGCGCAGCAGGCGACCTGACTGGAAAATGTGATCACACAGTGAGGCGTGTGCTCGCAGAGGGGGGCAAACTGTTAGAATAAGGTGCCATAATGCACGCCTGGCCAGGCTCCACTCCTGCAGAGAAAGGTCAAAAGAAGGGTCAAGGGACACAGAACCCAGCAACTAGGCTACAGAGGTGTGTAAGAACCACTAAAGAAGCTGACGTCATGGGGACGTTCGCGTGAGGGACAGACTCCAGACTCCAACCTCCAACTCCCCATTACATGCTTTAGATACATGGGGCCTGCGCGACGCACACGCCGTTAAAATGCATTTATATTTTGAAAAAAGTAACCCACTATTGAGATGCTCGATAGAGTTTAACAGTACCTCGTTAAAACGTATTAAAAATGTTTCATGTACTTTATTTTATGATTTAAATCAGGTATTACATGACTAGTTATAAAATGCAAAACCCTGCTATAAGTTGACGAGGAGGGAGTGGGAGGGGGAGTGGGGGCGGAAAGACAAGCGCGCACTGAAGTTGACGAGGAGGGAGTGGGAGGGGGAGTGGGGGCGGGCACAGTGGTGCGGGACATCAAAGGGGCCCCGAAAGTGAAAGAAAACGAGTGCTTTCAGGCTGCCAAATGGTGCGCGCGCCCGGGGCACATGCACTGTAGTTGGAGGCCTGAAAGCACTCGTTTGCACTTCCAAAACGCGCTTACTATAAGTCTCGCCAGAGCCAGCGCTAAAGCGCTGGTCAGGCGAGACCTAAAAAGGTCCGAAATACCTTCACTCTATGATAATCTCTTACACACCGGCATGTAATTTAAGATCTAAAGTAACTTCCTTGGTCACGGTGCCAAGAATTTAAAAACTCAGGATGGGAGCTTGATCTTTTGGATACCTTGCAGCCAAGAGGTGGAATACTTTGCCAGTGACTTTGAGAACTGAACCTTGTGAAAGTACTTTTCGCAAGGGATTAAAGACCTGGCTGTTCCCATCTTCAAACTAGAACACTTAGAGCCTTTAATGTTCTGGGGAATTATAGCTAGTATAGCTTCCCCGCTTTCTCCACTTAGAAGTCCAGAGTAGCACGGGGACACACCGGTGTTGTAACCATGCACTTTATAAATTGATAAAAACTAAAACTGACACCCCCACTCACTCACCAATACAGCCCCTCACATAGCAACTCACTCAACGACACAACTACTCACACACCCACTTATACAGACACTCACACACCCATACAGTCACTCAGACACCCACTCACACACAGATACATACAGTCACACAGCCACTCACATAATATATGGTAGAAGTAGTATCACTCATTAGTAGTACACCTAGTATACTAATTTATCTTTTGTAGTAGGTTAGTACTTATGTGTAACCATCATAAACTCTTAGAAAATACTTAAACTCCCTAAATGATGTCATCAGTGATGTCATTTGAGATGCCATGAGTGATGGCACTGATCATGTCATGAGTGATGTAATATGAGAGGTCATAGGCAGTGCATTGCGGGCCATAAGTTACAATTAGTTCAGATAACTATAACTGTTGAATTTCCATGGCTTTGTATGAGTGAAATCTGAGCCAAACTGTAACGTCCCTGTAAACCTTTTTTCAGTGAATTTCTAAGTTTAAAACAATTCTATTTCCTAACTATAGCATATATACACACACATATATAAATGATATATATGTGTATGTATAATTTTTTCAAACATTGAAATCATTTTATTTATTTAAAATTTCCTATATGAAGTGTTATTTGAAGTCCCTGCCTCAGTTATTTTCTATGGGACTGTGGTGCAGTACAAGTGAGTGCCCACGTATGGTGCTTGAAATATTTTAAAGCTGGGCTGAAGTACATTTACAACTATTCTCTCACCACTAGAGTACTAGCAACTTCAGAAGTGTAGTTTGTTAATAGTGATGGGCTTGCTCGTTTGTGGGCAGGTGCTTTTAGTAGTTTGTCCCTTCCTAAGCTTCGACTTACTTTTCCCTAAAACCGTCCTGTTTTGTTGTAAGAATTCCAATTGTTCCAGTCACTCCCCCTTGTCACTCACACATTTGCGACAAAAAAATTGACCTCATCCTTGCAGACTTAAAGTCTGCATTTGACCTCGTCCCACGAGGAAAGTTGTGGAGGTCCTTAAAAACAAAGGGGTTCCCCACAACCTTCTGGATGTTTTGGTTCGCCTACACAAGAATACATATGCCCAAGCTAGATGGGGAAGTAGTGGGGAACTCACCGAATGGATACCCATTCAAAATGGAGTGCGCCAGGGATGTTTCCTTCCCCCAACCCTATTCTCTCTATCTCTAAATGATGTGGCGCTTTACATAGAGGACTCCCAAAGTGATGCTCCTCGATCAGCTGGTTGCAAGATTCCCCTTTTGTTATTCCCTGAGGATACCCTTTTCATATCAAAGACCCTGAGTGGCCTTCAACGTTTGGTGGACAAGTTCTCAGCTTTTTGCAGCGAGCGAGGGTTGGTTATTAATCATTCCAAGTCTACATTTATGGTAAGTCTTTCAGGGGTTTGATAACGCTGGAAGACATACCATTAGACATACCATTAGATCGGGGCAGTGAGTTAATTTACCTGGGGAGCAAGTTAACTACATCAATGTCTTGGTTGCCCCAGGTCGAAATAAGTAGTTTGAATCTCACCCAGCACTCTACTGTCATTTTAAAATTCCATTGGGCTTTCCAAGCAAGGCAGATATCTCCTGCCTTGAAGGTGCATAGAGCCAAGGCTGAGGACAGTACATTGTATGCGGCTGAAGTATGGAGCACTGCTGACTTGGACCCTCTGGGGGTGGCTGAGAATACGTTTTTAAGAGCCTTAACCAATCTCCCAAAATCCCCTATTGATATCAGTTAGACGAGACCTGGCCCCTGAGCACCTGACTTATAAAGCCCTTCTTAGACCACTCCTGTTTGGGCGACGGCTCAAATACTCCCAAGCCCTGGAGGATTTTTATAGCTCCTTTCAGGACATAGTTGCTCATGGCATGGCCGGAAAAATTAAATGACTCTTTAATATTAAAAATGTGTTATCTAGTCTTAGTTTAGTTGAAATTTGTCCCTCTACCATAAAACATCTCTCTAAGGCCACTCTCAAGAACGCTTTCTGTGAGTATATGTATGTTGTTGAAATTTGGAATGTTTCAGAGAGGTCTCTTGTTGATAACTTTCTAGATTTTAAGATTGATATGGCTTTTGAGCCTTTCTTAGACTATATAACTTTGACAGCTTCTAGGAGTATTTGTCTTAGATTTGGATATGGCATTCTTCCACTACTGTCACTGCAAGTGAAAGGAAATTCCCGATGCTGTTTGAGTACCATATGTCCAGCATGTCAGCAGGCTGATGAATCACTGGCACATTTTGTTTTCTTCTGTTCCTCCTATGCACGCCCTTGAAAAGCCTGGATTATTCCTGTATGTAAACAACTGGGCTGGAGACAGCATCAGGACACCTTACAGCTCCTGTGCATGGAGTCAAAACAGACGATTGTCTGTGCAGTGTCTAAATACCATAATTGGTGCTGGTGTTTTAGATCTGAAGTGATGGCCTGAAAATTCTCCCACAAAATTGTGTACTGTGTAAAGCTTTGATTTTAATTAGATACTACTGAAGACTGCTTATACATTTCATTATGATATTGCTTTTTATTGCTCCACTGATTACATAGACTGTATATTTATTGAGGGTCTCTCTCTCTCTCTCTGTCTCTCCCTCTCAATACAGGGTTGGTCTGCTTTGTGATAATTTATGACTTTAGGTACATTTGTAAACAGGACCCTCTTTTTACCTTAGCCCTGAGATGCACTATTTTTAGTTTATAATTTTAGATATTCTCTCACATAGCTGAATCTGTTATTTGTGATGTGGCTGGATGTCAAAGTCTTTTATGTGTTTTTTCATCTCTATTAATTGCATATATATTTATTTATGTGTCTTGTACTTTTATAGTTGACAAAATACAGAATAAAGTATTTGATGATGATGATTCAAAGTAGGCCTATGAGTGCAAAGTGTGGAAATAAAACCATTCCCCAAAGATTGGACATCTTAAAATTTCCCTCAATTGGTTCTTCCACAGTTACTGGATCTGAGACAGTGTTAAACGTCATCATGAGTCAATGTGTCACTGCATTAAGGCACCTTCTCAAACATCAATTAGCGGAGTAAAAACAATTCTTTAAAAATCAGAAACTAGTCTAAGTCTCAATGGGAATAAAATCATAAAATAAAATCGGACAGCATCCCTTGCAGCACATGAGAGCTAAGAGAAGTACTGTCTCACCCCACAAAACAAGGGGTTCTTATACACAATATTTGCATAGTAAATTACGAATCAGAAGGAAATGGTCCCAGTGGAACACAGTTAAAACATTTCATTTGTTTGCGTCTGTTAAATTACTTACCAACGGTTTTTCACGTTGAACATTATTTAATCATATTGAACACATGCTGGCATGTTCAAAACACAGCATATATCTGAATAAATTGTGCAAAGGTGCCCCAGAGAAACGAAAGGGCAGGATTGGTGTTGCAATGTGCAGAAGTGACGGTGAATGAAAAAAAGAGGGCAGTGACAATATATACATCAAAAATACATAAATGGCCTATTCAGCCTTAACCAGGCTACAAAAATATTTACAAAACCATAATGTTACATTTGGCTCGGTGAGAATATCACTGTGGTCCACATTTGGCACATAAAATGGAGCTGTCGACATTTCGACCCAATGGTAGTGTAGGGTCGCCTAAATCCTTACAGAAGGGTCTTCATCAGGACTGTGGGGGGAAAATAAGGATAATTGAAATTACCTTTAGTGTATATATGCGATAGACAAATAATTGCAACACGAATTGCAACTTGAATTTATACAAAACATTGGGTGTGTGAGATTACCCTGTGTCCACCTGTGTCTACGGTAAAAAAAATGGTCTCATAGGGCCTGTGGGCTCCAAAAGCAGAGAGGGATTCAGGATGGCAATCTGTAAAAAGAATTTGTCAAGCCATCAGTGATATATGACAGAGCAGGTATATGCTTTGAGCCACTCGTCTATTTTAGCATTCCTATTTATAGAAAAGCAAAGCACTTACTCCATTTTGGCTGTATGTTTCTCAGGGTCATATGTACGACCGTGAAAATAGCGCCTCGCAAATTGCGAGTTTTTTGCGACTCGCAATTTGCGAGGTGCTATTTCCAATGTAAAACAGTGAATTTCACACTGTTAGTGATTCCCAATGGGGTCACAAATTGAGAGGCTCATGAATATTAATGAGCCTCTCGCAATTTGCAACCGCATTGGGAATGGTAGGCCCTCCCAGGTATGATGGCCTGCTGGGCTCAGCAGACCACCATGTCTAGGACTGCTTTTCAATAAAGCAGTTTTTTTTTTATGCAGCCCATTTTCCTTAAAGGAAAACGGGATGCATTAAAAAAAAAATTGAAACGTTTTCGTTTAATTTTTAAAGGGCAGGCAGTTGTCCCTGGGACCACCCTTAAAGAATATTTTCCCCTGCATTTGCAAGGGGGAAGGGGTCCCCTGGGGACCCCTTCCCTTTTGCGAGTGCATTACCACCCTCTTGAAGAGGGTGGTAATTTGCGAGTGTTTTGTGCCGCAATTGCGGACGTAAAAAACATTCTTACATAGGGTTGCGCTCGCTATTAGGAAGGGAACGTCCCTTCTTAATAGCAAGTCTCAAAACCCTATTTTGCGAGTCACAAAAAATTGTGACTCGCAAAATAGGGTTTGTACATTCCCCATGCTGTTTTTGCATGCGCAAGCAGGTTCGCAAACCCGTTTGCACATGCAAAAATGGTCGTACATCTGGCCCTAAATCTTTCCTTTGGTTTGTAGAGCAACAGTAATTAAGGATGCTCCATAAATCTATAAAATAAAACAAGTGAAATAGAGAGTAATAAACCTCTCCACCTCCACAAAAGACTGAAAACTAGAGTCATTAAGCGCTTTTAAAAAAACCAAGGTGGAAACCAACCTAACTCCACGTAGATAAACACGTCTGTTCGCTGGCTTTCAAACGGAACAGTGTACGCGTCCTATCTAAAAAACCTCCTTGACCAGCTAGGAACGTGCACTCGCTACGCTACGAGCACAGCTCTTCTCATGGAGTAATCGAGTACTCTTCGACTATCTAGGGGTGAGGTTAAGTGACTCCCAGGCATGGGTCCCCCAGTTGGCAAAAAGTAAAACTGCTCTTCACCAGAAAGCCTTCGCCATAGTGAGGTGGTTAAGAGGAGCATCTAGAGGAGCTGTCTATCCGATTATCTCTGTATACAACTCCTCAGATGTAGCTTCAGCAATATACGGAGCCGATATATGGGGTTACACCGACACTGAGAGCCTTACAAAAATAGAAAATAGGTTCATCAAAACACTTTTTAAGCTCCCCCTAAACTCTCCCACTATAACGCTTCGCTTAGATTTAGCACTCAATCCTATTAATCTAAAAGTGTCATTTAAACCCCTTTTATTTTGGGTCAGATTGCTGTCCACTAATGAATTGGCAGCCTATAAAAAGTGTGTGAAAGATCTTATGACTCCTGATAGAAATCTGAGAACACCATGGCTGAAACACATTAAAGATCTTTTGTATAGAATAGGAATGAGGCATTTGTAGACCGCTCCGGAAACAATAGTAAAAGGTGATGACCAAAAAATAAAAGTATCTTACTGGGCAGCAGTCCTATCCCAAACTTGGGAAATCCATTCGACCAATTTTGTCACTGGTAAATTTTTGAACCACAAAAGTACGCCTAGGTTTGAACCCTATTTGAACAAAATGTTTCACCACCAACTAAAATGTCTGCATGTGCAATATAGGTGTGGGGTGTTACCTTTGAGAGCGCAGACATCCAAATAGGCCAGTGCTACATCACAAGCAGACTGTTGCCCAAGCTGCCCATGTATAGTGCAATCGAAATCCATTTTATGTTGTTCTGTCCAGTATTTAGTAACGTCCGCAAAAAATGGCTGGTGTCTGAATGTAAAAATCTGGATGTAAGGCACTATTGGGAAGCGGAGAGACTTTTCAAAAGTGACACTAGAGATCTCCTAGCCTTCGCAGTCTCCAAGTACCTATACATTTCTTGGGTATTAAGGAAAAAGGCAATTGGCAAACCTGAATCTTGACAGTGAACCGTTTTACCCTTTTTTACGAATATTAAGTTTATATGAAATGTTGTACAGACATACCCTGTTTATCTTCCCCTTGTATTTCCCTAACAATTGCTGTTTTGCACACTTTCCCTAGTCATGATTACTCGATTATCTTAAGAACGACCAGGAGGCTTATAAACAAATTGTAAAATTAGTTACAATCTCAGACCTAACCTTTTTATCTCTTTTAACTTGATCGAATGTTCTTTTTAACTGTTTTTTCATTATATTTGTATATTCTGCTGTATCAGGCTCCTATATTGTCTGATTCTTTTTTTAAGTATTCAAAATGTATGCACCTATGGACTTGAAGTGTTTTATGGGCAGTGCCCGAAATAAACAAATATATCTATAATCGAGTGCTCCCCAGGAGGACAAAGGATTGCTTCTAGATTGCTGTTCGACTTTAAAAATGTGGAAACACTTCTAACAAGAAGCTACTTGGATGTAAAATGTTATTCGGTAAAGGAGTGCAAAGCCTCGCATGGGTAAAATACGGGACTCCTTTCCAAAGCTGTGCTGGTGTTAATGTGATCTCAAATATCAATTACATAGCACGCTACAATGGACGAATGCATAAATGAAAAAATGTCTCACAACACTTTTAAAAACGAAATTTGTCGTCATAGTGAGTTAAACCCATATTGTGCATAGTGCAGGTTACATTTATAACACGCTTCAAACGTGGACAAATTAATGTATGAAGAAACGTTCCATACCAATGATAGAAACAGAAGAATTATGTCATAACCATATGGTTAGTTGTGATACATGATATACATATTACAGAGATGGTAGCTCATGTTCAAAACCTGGAATAGTATGCATAATTTCAGCTTTAACTGTGGCCAAAGTTTAGGATTGATGTTACAGCGTGTCAAATGAGATATCATGTGGTACTAACTATACGATATGGAAGAGATAAGAAGATCAGGGCACTCGAGAAAACTGCACCAATCAAGAAAGTGTGATACAGTGTTATAAATAAGCAAAGATGTGGTGCAAGAAGCCAGGGACGTGACCTTCATGCGCCCCTAATATTTGGTATCACCCAAAAAATGCGCAAGACAGAAGTGGCTCAGCACGCAACTTAAATACAGATATAACGGACAAAATTATTCGTCACAATCAATAAACAAACAGATGTGTAATGTATCCCCAAAGATTCACGATAAACTTCGAAGTCTTGAAGATGAGTTTCTCTTTATTTGGTAGTTCAGATTTTTCATTTAAAATTACAGCATACAATTCATAGCCAGTTCATAGCCGACGCGTTTCGTCCCAACGGGACTTCTTCAAGGCTCAATAAGTCCCTCGACCTTTTGGCATACACGGAGCACGGACCCGGTGGTTTTGACCATATCGCACGATCAAGGCCATCGTACCTTTTCTTCCTACACTTTCACATCATACTAACACTGGGTCTAGGCCAATATTGAGCCTTGAAGAAGTCCCGTTGGGACGAAACGCGTCGGCTATGAACTGGCTATGAATTGTATGCTGTAATTTTAAATGAAAAATCTGAACTACCAAATAAAGAGAAACTCATCTTCAAGACTTCGAAGTTTATCGTGAATCTTTGGGGATACATTACACATCTGTTTGTTTATTGATTGTGACGAATAATTTTGTCCGTTATATCTGTATTTAAGTTGCGTGCTGAGCCACTTCTGTCTGGTACTAACTATACACATGGAGAATGCGTCATGGGTTCCGTCACCTGATGTCCAAACAACATGTCATTGACCTTAGAGCTCACACATATTGCAACACATCTGATGTGATATATGCCATTATTTGTCCATGCGATATGATGTATATAGGTCAGACACGACAAAAAGTGAAAGCACGTGTACTTCAACACTGCAGCAGAGTGAGATGGGGTGTAGTTGGGGCACCGCTGGTGGAACATTTCCAGAGAGCAAAACATTTAGTCGAAAGTTTAAAACGGGTTGTTCTGGGAAAGGTCACATTAGGCATTGGGGGAGTAGACATCCAATCGGTTTTAAACATACCAGGATGTAAATGGATGCACTCCTTAGATACTATTCATAATGGGTTAAATGAACTAGATGCTAGCAGTGCCCAATTATCATGCTTAACAAACGAGTAAGGAAATCAGTTGACAAGATAGGATCACTATCTACTTTGGGACAGCTACATATGTTTGCTTGCCAGCAATTGGTTCATGTATATTGTCCATCTGCACACAACCTACAATCTTACGACATATGTACATAAATGCTATCACCGCCATGGACATATATTAAGATCCGCCTAATCTGATGTGGGCTTTATAGTTGACTCGCCTTGACTTAAGGTCCTCCCTATGTATACAGTTCATCCATCAGGATGCCGTGAGATACATAGTTTTACACCCTTGAAGTATGGAACCACAGATTACCCATTCTGATCCTACTGCACTGTAATTATCATGTATCAGGTGTACCAAGAGTATTTCCAAACAAGCTGCACCTTCATATAGTCTATCGTTTTTAGCCAAAGCTAGAATGTGGGTACGTCTACTATGTGCCATTTGAATTCTTCACCCTTGTAAGATGTACATCAGGTGATGGAAACCATGACGCATTTATTTATTTATTTTGAAGATTTTATATAGCGCTGGCTAGACCCAGAGGTATCAGAGAGCTTTACAAGATAAGGATAGTATAAGGCACATAGGGTATAAAAGCATATGAAAGGTAGTGCAACAGAAATTTGAAATATACAAAGTACAAACAACATGAGCATTATACAAAACCAGATAAATAAACAGGGGCAGGAGCTATACATTTAAGTAATTAGGTAAATGGTGAACAGGAGAGCTGGGTAGATAATTACTGAACAAATATAGTATGATAGATAAGAAATCATGAGTAGGACACAGGTTAGGAACCCCAATAATAATTGAGGAGGTGGGTTTTGAGGTCTTTTTTGAAACTAGAATAGGAGGGATTACAGCGCAAGGTTTTTGGGAGGGCATTCCAGATAATAGGGACATTGCCAGAGAAGGAGCGAGACTGTGTAGATTTCTTTTTATGCAGAGGTGGGATTAGGAGTAGGGTGTTGGTGCTTCTCAGAGGTCGAGTGGAGCCCGCAGTGTGGAGTTTCTTTGAGAGGTAATGCGGAGTGTTTTGGTGGAGGACTTTATGAGTAATGCAGGCGGTTTTGTAGGCAGATCTTCCTTCGATAGGGAGCCATTTAAGAGATTTGAGAGCCGGGGATATATGATCGAAGCGTTTGCAGTCCGTGATGAGCCTGGCAGCAAGGTTGAGCACAGCTTTGATTGGAGCTAGGTGTACCTTGGGGATTCCATTAAGGATGGCATTACCATAATCAATACATGACAGAACAAGCGACTGAACTACGAGTTTGAAATCATCGGTGGGTATGAATGGTTTGATTTTCTTGAGGTGACGGAGAGTGAAGAGGGCTCCTTTGGCAGAGTTTTTGATGTGAACATTAAGGGTTAGGGTGTTGTCGAAAGTGATGCCAAGAGATTTGACGGAGTTGGACAGGGTGAGTGAGCAATTGAGTGCATTGAGGTCAGGGATCCATGATTGAATGGGTAGAGGGTTATTTTTGGGGGAGAAGAGAATGATTTCGGTTTTGTTAGGGTTGAGTTTGAGATGATTGGAATGAAACCAGGTTTGGCTCTCGGTAAGGGTGTTGTTCAGGTGTAAGATGTCAGCATGAGTTTTAATCTTGTAATAGATTTGGGTGTCATAGGCGTAGAGGTGGTAATTTATGCCTGCTTGGTTAAGAATGAAGGTGAGGGGTTCCATAAAGAGGTTAAAGAGGGAGGTAGAGAGAATAGATCATTGGGGGACTCCAAGGGAGACAGGAGTGAGGGTAGAGAGACAGTTTTGAATTTTGATTTGCTGAGTACGGTGTTGTAGATAAGAGATGAACCATTTTTAGGCAGTGCCATTAAGTCCGAAACGGGTCCTAAGCACATTAAGTAGGGCTGAATGGTTGACTGTATCGAATGCTGCGGAGAGATCAAGAAGTATAAGAAGGCAGGTCTCACCATTGTCAAGTGATTGATGGATGTCATCTATGACATTGAGCATTGTCGTTTCAGTGCTGCAGCCTTTTCTGAAGCCAGATTGAAAGAGGTCGAGAAGGTTGAAATTTTCTATGTGTTTGTCTAGTTGTAGTAGGACACATTTTTCAAGAACCTTTGAGAGAAGGGGGAGGTTAGTGATGGGGCGAAGATTATTTAGGTCATTGGGGTCAGATTTGGGGTTTTTGAGTATGGGCGTTGACCAAGCTGAAGGGGACACAGCCGGTGGAGAGAGAGGTGTTGATAATTTTGGTCCAGAATGGGGTGATGATGTGCTTAAGGACAGGGACAAGGTTGGAGGGTAGTGGGTCTTTTGTGTGGGAGGACGGTTTTAGATTGCCAATTATATTGAGGACTTCAAGCTCAGTGACGGGGAGAAAGTTGAGCAAGGAGGCATTGTTCGTAGGTTGAGATTTAGGGGAGTTGGTTACTGGAGATGTGGAAGGTGAGAGGCCTGTGGAGTGTTGGGGGGGATGGAAATGGGTGGGTGAGGAGGCTCGCTGGGGAGCGGTAGGATAGAGGGCAGAGGAGAGAGAGTGTCGTCTGGAAGGGGGGATGTGGAGTAGGCATTAGAGGTGAGGAAAAGATTGGATTGGAAGTTGGAGGATATTTGTGTGGGAAGGAAGGATTGGTCAATTTTGGCAATTTTTTCTGAGAAGAAGTGGGCAATTTCTTCACATCTGTCTGATGAGGCTGTCATATTACGAGGTGCGGGGGAAGTTTGGTTTCGGATGATTTTGAAGAGTTCCCTGGGTCTGTTTTTGGCACGGTCAAGTTGAGTGCGGAAGAAGGATGCCTTTTCCTTGAGGATGTGTTTTTTGTAAGTGGATCTAGCATGTCTGAGAAGTGCAAGATGGGAGGGTGAGGGATGGTGTCTCCAGGTTCTCTCCGACAGTCTGAGTGCCCGTCTCTGATTATTTATCTCTGTATTAAACCAAGAGTTTGAGGGGGTGTTTCTTTGGTTGTTGAGTTTAGGCGGGGCTAGTTGGTCAAGAATATCTGTAACAGTATTGTTAAAAAGTTCAGTGAGCTCATTCGCATTTTGGGAGGGGGAATGAGAAGAAGTTGAGCTTGGAGTTTCGATTGTAGAACACCTGGGGGGATGCCTTTTAGGTTTCTGGTCAATTTCTTAGGTCTGGTAGTTTTAGGGGCGGGGAGGTTTGCTGAGGTAGCAACGGTGAAGAGTATAAGATGATGGTTGGACCAGTCAATGGGGATGATATTGGTAACGGAGGGCAGATCATCGTTGGACAGAATGACGTCAAGTATAGATCCTTTAGTGTGAGTTGGAGATTGGCAGAGTTGTTTGAGTTCGTTCATTTCAAGAAGTGTAGTGAGGAGGGAGATGGTGGGGTCATTGATATCATTCCAATGGAGGTTGAGATCCCCAAGAAAGAATTTTTTTGAGTTGGATAATGTTGATTGCGCCAGTAGATCAGATAAGTCCTCAATGAAGGGCTGTGGTGGTCCCGGGGGGGCGATAGATGTTGTGTAGACGAATTGGGAGGGAGTTTTGAGTTAACAGTTCTGCTTCCAGGTATTCGCATGAGGAGTAGCCTGGGTTAGTGATAAGGGAAATCTGAAGTTCCTTTTTGAAGATAATGGCTAGCCCTCCCCAACTCTGTTAGGTCTGTCTTTTCTAAGAATAGAGTATCCCGGGGGGAAGAGAAGGTCAAGTATGCTCGTTGAGTGGTCATTTAGCCATGTTTCAGTGAGGAATGCAATATCAATGGATTCACTCAGGATGGTTTCCGAGATTTCCGTGGCGTGTAGGACCACGGAGCGACAGTTAACTAGCATGCATTTCAGTGGTGTGGGGTTGGGTATGGAGGGTGGGCAAGATCAGCGAAAGTTGGGGTGGTGGTCTGGGGGAAGCGGGGGAGGAGGAGGTTCTATTTGTCCCTATGATAACAGGGATGGGGGCATAAGGGAGTGGAGGGTTGGTGGTTGGCAGATTAGGAAGGTAGGAGTTACAAAGGTCTGCGAGGTCGGATGGGGAGAGATGGTTCGAGGTACGGAGAGGCCTATGCTTACGGCATCAGAGAGGGAGTGATCTCCAAAGATTGTGTTTGTTATTGGGGATGTTTGAGGAAGGGAGGATGGTGGTTTTACGGTGAGGGAGGGATCTGGTGCTGTGTACGAAGAAGTCTTTTCTGAGTCGGGCAAATTCAGTAGTTAAATTAGATAGGTCACATTCAATTTTGTGTAGGATCTGGGCACTTGAGGAGAGGGGAGGTATCGGGAGTGCGTGGTCTGAATTATTTGCAGAGGGTGGACTGATGTGTGAGGGGGGAGATGTGGTAGATGGTGTGGGGTGAGCGATGACGGGGCTGGGAGGAGTGAGGGGTTCGGAAGTTAAAGTAGGTAGGACGAGTACAGTGTTGTGTATGCTCGGGGTATTCCGGGTACAGGGTAGGAACGACGAGGCGTAGGAGGTGGGAGGAGAATGGTCTGGGGATAGGGAGTGGTTGTGATTAGTTGTGGATGGAGGCCTACTGTGTGAGGGGGGAGATAGGATAGTAGGTATGGAGTGATGGCTGGCAGAGTTGTTAAGTGAGAGGAGGGGTTAGGTTATACAAGGGGCAGGAATCTTCAGGTGATGTGGTCAGAGAGGATAAAAGGGCATGAAGCGAGTGAGAAACAAATATATTGGTGTGATGGGGATGTGTAATTATTGAGGGTTGGGGTGAGGGGGTGTGAGGGAGATGGGTGTTTATTGGGGATTGAGGTGCGGGGTTAGGGGGGCGGGTAGAGAGGAAGGCGAGGAGCAGAGAGTGTATGGGATTGGTAGGAGTAGTAGGGGGTGAGGAGTTGTGATAGGTGTTTGCGGGGAAAAGACAGTGGGGTAAGTGAGTGGTTGGGTCAGGGGGAGGGAGGTTTGGGGGACAGGGGGAGGGCGGGTCATGGGAAGGGAATGATAAGTAGGTAACAGGAGTTTGGGGCTACCGTTATTCAAGGAGGGGTCAGAGGAGTAAGGGTTAAGGGGGTTAGGGGGTGAGAGGGAAATAAGGAGATAAGTGGGGGATGAGAAGTAGGTAATTGGGGATGGGGATAGTCGTTATCAATAGGGGGGTCCAGGGAGGGAGATGGTGAGGACAATTTTTGGAGGTTGCGTGTGGATGTAGAGTGGGGGGGAGGGGGGAGGAAGAGGTTTGCGGGGCTCTGTTCATTTGGGGAGGAGGAGTGTTAGACTCTGAGTAGTTAAGGAGGAGAGACATAGTGCTAAAATGGTGTTCAAAGATAGAAAGGTGGGATGGCGAGGCTTGTATGAGGATGTTACCTGTTTTGAAGATGGAGATATCAATATCACCATGAAAGGCTGGGGAGGGAGCGGTGGATATTTTAAATTCATATGGTATATTGGTTGATTTAGAGATAGGGAGGTGTTGGAGGAAGATGCTCTTCCATTTGGAAGGGCGTTTGGAGTAGAAGATGTAGTTGGTAATAATGGGGGAGGTGAGGTTGAGGTAGTTATCAACAATGAGTGTTTCAGGGTTGCGGATGAGGAGTTTATGTTTGATATTTTTCCTTGCGTATTTGGAGAGATTTGGGGGGTAGAGAATGGTCCAGGAGTTGGGGCCGTGTTTAGAGAGGGTATGGTCCTGAGGGTGATGGTCAGTGCTGTGAAGGGGCATGTTGGGTGGACGTGAGACAGAGTAAAGAGAAGGAAGTTAAAGGAGATGGGGGTAGGGGTGGAGAGGGGGGTGCTGGGAGAGTGTGGGGTCGAAAAAAAATCGGGGGGCAAGATAAGGAGGTAGTGTTAAGCAAGAGAGGAATAAAATCAGGATCAGATTCGATAGCAAAACAAATTACATCACTGATGTTCAGTAGGGTAGAAAAGGTAAAACAAGCACGGTAGATATGATGAATCAAGCAAGGGGGCAAATAAGCGAGGAAATACAGTCAGGCACAGATACGATAGTAAAAGCAGATTCCAGTGCTAATATGGATCACATTAAATAGGTAAACAAACAGGATAAAATAGGGGAGTAGGATAAACAAGGGAGGAATTAAAAATCAAGAGCAGATTAGGTAGCAAAACAGATTACATCGTAAAATTGGAGCAAATTAGATAGGTAAACAAACACAAACCTCAAAAAGCAAAAGATAAAATCCAAAAACAATAGTCTGTGAGGGAGCAATTATATTATATTATAATATTATATCATATTTTAGCAATATGAAGCAAGTAGCTTGGTTTGATAGGCTCGATTTCCAGGGTTTACTCAGGATGTGCGCCAATGGCGATCCCAAACCTCCGGGGCCCAACCATTCAATAAACATAGAAAAACAGGATGAGGAAGAAAACAATGGCTGATGTCCAGTCGGCCCCTCTGCTCACCTTTTGTGGACCACACAGGGCGTCAACCTGAAATCGCCTGACAGGTGCCATTTTGAAGATAGGCGACATCAACCAGTATTGACAGTAAAATCAGTGTCATCTTTGTGCCGGGTGAGTCTTTCATGCTCAAAGGTGAGTTTAACTTGTTTCGTATCATGATGTCGCAATCAGACTTACAGAGGCCCTGCAGACACAGCTGGGCGCACCAGGCGCAACCAGGTTTTAATCCGAATCAGAACTCAATCCTGTGTAGGTATAGCACTCAACGTTCACTCCGAAGCACAGTAGGTTCACCAGACAGCCAGCAAGGACCCACGGGTGCACACCGCTAGGGCTGGCTTGATCTGGTGTGACTTACGGTGCGCCGGTGCCCGTGGTAATGGTGCTGTTCTCTTTTGCCAGGAGGGCTCTCACTCATCTGTCAGGAGAGAGCACTAGGGTTAGCGCCCTTCCATTTCTGGTGCTCTGCATTAGTTTCAAGAACTTCTTGGAGTTTCTTATTGCTCAAATGGGTGTCATTTCTGATGTTAAGAAGTTTCCCTCATCTTCATTGCATGATTTTTGCTCGCGAGAAAGTGTCATTCATAGTCGCTGAAATGTCACTCATAATTTCAGTGAAATTATGGAAATGTCACAAATGACAATCTGAAACCTTGGCAGCTATGCGCTGGTGTTAAGTATAGTATCAACAATTCGTGCACTTACTGACTTTGCTGACGTGTTCCTGTTCTATAGCCAAAGGCATCTCAGCCGTGAGCCAGAATCAGGGAGTTAGAGGACGTTATGTCTGCATACAGTGGCACAGGCAGCCTAAGTCTTTTGGGGACGACAGGGACATTGCTAGATTTTATATGTCCTTCTGGTGATTAACAAGAATGAAAGTTCTCCCCCGGGTCCTGGTTAGTGTCACTACGCGGCATCTGCGTGTCATCCAGGTTTTGTTTTCGGCCGTAGCCGATCATGGGTTCACACATCAATACCATATGCAGAGTTGAAATTTATGATGATGCCCGATGTGGTCACGTCGCTCCAGTATCAGCGGTGTGTTGTACACCGTTAGCCCCACTATACTGTTTATAAGCGTTTTGCTTTAGTCGGATGCACGTTCGGTTCACTATGGCGACCCCCAGTCACCTCCGCTGTCTCTTTCCTTGTGGTATATCTTTATATAATGTATTGGGGCTGCATGCAGTGTCACAGTTGTTTCTCCTCAAGGGGATTCCCGGGGGCGATCCCGCTCACGGTCTCGTCCAGGCCGGGGCCGCCATCTTGAGGCCGAGATCCTCCACCCGCTCCGTACCTCACGGCTTTAGCGCCCAGCTTCCGTTTCTTACAGGCCAGAAGCACACAGCTCGTCACTCCTTTCACCGGCTCTGATGGAATTCTGAGATCTATTCAAATATGTCATTCATTCCACAAACACTCGCCAGGCTCAGATCAACATTAAAAACGAAAGGTTTTCAAATTCCGACACCTGCAGGTCTGCTCCAGAAAGATGAGCCCGGCATCCCTGAAGTGCACTCCGCTTACAGCTGCGATTCACTGGGGGTCCACAGAGGTCACAGCAGTGCACATTGTAGCTGCCATGGTTTTCTTGATGTAGATGCTTCTTGCACCTCCTTGTGTGACACTTGTGTACAGGTCTGTTGTGGTGCCCCGGCTGTGAGTCTGTCTGCTCTCCTGTCAGCGGTCTCTGTGTCTCTCCTTTCCTCCACAGCATCGAGGGCGGCCGCCTCCAGAGCAGCCGGAGATCAGACGGTGGGAGCAGCGCACGGGGCTGAACCGGGACTGCAGCCGGGAGCCGCCGGAGATCAGACGGTGCGAGCAGTGCATGGGGCTGAGCCAGGAGTTGTCCCAGTTGTCCCTTTGCTCCTTCTCAGGTCTTCGCACAATGTCATGGGGTCGACCATTCAATAATACACGATCAAGGCGCCAAGAACAGAGACAAGAGGGCGAAGGACTATCTACTTAAAGTCTAGGATTACCTAAATTGGGGGGGGGGGTAAATGTACGTAGTACAGTTAAATTCTTCAAAGCTTCCGCTGTCCTTGCTTCACTTTCTATTGTTGTTACAGGTATAGCGTTGCAATTCCAGGTGGAGCAGTCTGCCATTTAGGAACTTCAATATACACTATTACTGCAAGCGAGACTGACGTTTTAAAGACATCATGGATATGCAACTTTTTTTTTATCGAGTAAGTCACTGGATTCGCGTCAGCTTCGGGGTTTAAACAGCAAGCTAGGCATTTTAAAAACTTATTTGAGCATTGTTTAGTACATGCCTGGGCTCACTTGGGCTGGGCCAGGCGGCCCCAGCCATATTCTTGTAGGTGCAGGCAAGTGGTGTAGATCATATCCCAGACCCTGCCTCACCATGAGGGTCATCAGCGCTGGGGGTACGAGCCGGCCCAATATCTGGCACGGAGTTGAAATGTCACAGAGTGGAGTGGGGGGCTGTAGATTGAGCCGAACAGGAGCTGAGTTGTTGGCCGAACCTGGCACCTGGCAATGGGGTAAATGTTACATCCCTGCCCTCGGTGTGCTTCAGTGGAGGGTCAAGAATCTCATAGTTGCTGGCAGGGGGGATAGGGTGGCAGTCAGGACTCAGTAAGCCCAAAACCAGGTACTCTATAGCAGTTTCAGGTAGGGTAGGCACTTTCTTTACACCACACAAGTAGGGCCCCACCAGTCGGGTCTGCGCCGCACCACACTTTCTCCATGTGTATAGTTAGTGCCACACGTTATCTCTTTTGACAAGCTGTAACATCCATCCTAGACTTTGGCCTCTGTTAAAGCTTAAATTATGAATACTATTCCAGGTTTTGAACATGAGCTACCATCTCTGCAAAATGTATATCATGTATCACAACTGACCATATGGCTATGACGTAATTCTTCTGTGTCTATCATTGGTATGGATCTTTTCTTCATGCATTAATTTGTCCACGTTTGAAGCGTGTTATAAATGTAACCTGCACTATGCACAATATGGGTTTACCTCACTGCGACAACAAATATAGTTTTTAATAGTGTTGAGACATTTTTTCATTTATGCATTCGTCCAATGTAGTATGCTATGTAAATGATATTTGAGATCACATTAACACCAGCACTGTTTTGGAAAGGAGTCCCGTATTTTACCCATGCGAGGCTTTGCATTCCTTTACTAAATAACATTTTAAATCCAAGTAGCTACTTGTAAAGAGTGTTTCCACATTTTTAAAATCGAACCACGATCTACAAGCGGTCCTTTGGCCTCCTTGGGAGCACTCGATTACTCCACGAGAAGAGACAGCAGCTAGCAGCTGTGCTTGTAGCGTAGCATGTGCACGTTCCCGGCTGGTCAGGCTGGTATTTAGAACGCTTTCACTGTTCCATTTGCCAGCCAGCAAACGAATGTGTTTATCTACATGGAGGTAGGTTGGTTTCCATTCTGGCTTTTTCAAAAGCACTTATTGACTCTAGTTTTCAGTCCTTTGTGGAGGTAGAGAGGTTAATTACTCTCTATTTCACTTGTTTTATTTTATAGATTTATGGAGCAGCCTTAATTAATGTTGCCCTACAAACCAGAGGAAAGATATAGAAACATACAGCCAAAACGGAGTAAGTGCTTTGCTTTTCTATAAATGGGAATGCTAAAATAGATGAGCGGCTTAAAGCATATACCTGCTCTGTCACATATCACTGATGGCTTGATAAATTATTTTTACAGATTGCCATCCTGAATCCCTTTCTGCTTTTGGAGCCCACGGGCCCTGTGAGACAATTTTTGCACCATAGACACAGGTGGACGCAGGGTAATCTCACACACCCAATGTTTTGTATAAATTCAAGTTGCAATTCGTGTTACAATTATTTGTTTATCCCCTATATACACTATACACTTTTTACAGATTGCCATCCTGAATCCCTCTCTGCTTTTGGAGCCCACAGGCCCTATGAGACCATTTTTTTTACCGTAGACACAGGTGGACACAGGGTAATCTCACACACCCAATGTTTTGTATAAATTCAAGTTGCAATTCGTGTTGCAATTATTTGTCTATCACATATATACACTAAAGGTAATTTCAATTATCCTTAGGTGCCCCCCACAGTCCTGATGAAGACCCTCCTGTAAGGATTTAGGCTACCCTACACTACCATTGGGTCGAAACGTCGACAGCTCTATTTTGTATGCAAAATGTTGACAACAGTGATATTCTCACTGAGCCAAATGTAACATTATGGTTTTGTAAATAATTTTGTAGCCTTGGTTAAGGCTGGATAGGCCATTCATGTATTTTTGATGTATATATTGTCACTGCCCTCCTTTTTTCATTCGACCTCACTTCTGCACATTGCTGCACCAATCTCGCTGTTTCCCTTCTTTGGGGCTCCTAAGCACAATTTATTCAGATATATGCTGTGTTTTGAACATGCCAACATGTGTTCAATATGATTGAATAATGTTCAACATGAAAAATAGTTAGTAAGTAATTTAACAGACGCAATCAAATCAAATGTTTTACCTGTGTTCCACTGGGACCATTTCCTTCTGTACCGTACTTTACCAAAGTCTTAATGATGCTTTTGGGTGATACCCATAGTTTCGTAACTAGTAAATTATGAAAGAAGTAGAATCATCAGGGTTGAGCAAAAGTCTAATTTATTTAGCAAACAGAACACAAGAATAATGCACATCATTCATTACCTTAACACATAAGCACCATCCCATTTAAAAAAAAAGTATTCAACACCCTGTATGCTAATGTCATCTGGAGATGATCAAACAAATATAAAACATTTAGAGTATAAGAGTTTCCCCCAGTGAAAGGACCCAGTGAAGAAATTGAATGAGATAGACACTTGTTGGAAGCTCAGATTCGCACCATAGCAAGTTCAACACTAGCAAGGCAACTACTGCAGTGGAAATTACCATGTGTCATCTTACTGTGTTCTGCAAGGCTTGTGGGGAGAGGATGTGTGCGGGGGGAGCAGGAGTGAGTGACAGAGATGGCGTTCATCTTATTCAAAATGGGTATTTTCATAGAGATGAGGCTTAACAAAAGGACATTAATAACTTCACATCTCTGCATCATGTGAAATTTGTTTCAATTGCAACTATATTAACTCAGTCTATATATGCAGGATCATATGTACAATTGCATACTCTATGTTATAATTAGAGCACAAAAATATCAACTTAAAACATTCATACAGTGATCTCAAGACTGAAAAAGTTATGAGAGTCAGAGCTCTCCACCTGCAGGTTAGTGACTAGCATTTGTAGGACATAAGTAGTCCTACTGTAGTAATATTTCATGTACCACAAAATGCAGTTGGTGAATAGATGAAAAAGTAATTAAATAACAACTCATTCTTAAACCAATAAATAATATTACAATCTTAGTTTCCTGTTTCACAGTGTAATGGGTAATGTGATATGCATCTCACCACTATCTATTTTTTGTAATTGAACCTGTCGCATCAAGAGTGAGGCACTGAGCATTGCATTTGGGATGCAAATTATGGTTTGTATGGTTGTTGTGCAAGTTATGGGTTGTGGTTCCCACCATAATGTGCACATTTAGGTGATTTCTAATTCATATCCATAACTGCACTTTAATTGTGTTTTTTAAGCAAGATTTTTTAGGTTTCCTTTTTGACTATAAGCATGTTAAAGAGATAAAAAAAACATTGGCTAATTTATCTGATACCTGTTACAAGGTGGGCACAGCTTTGCAGATGAATAGGATCTTCCTAGGAAAAGTGATTTCCAAGTTCTCATTCAATCACTAAGATACTGACTATCATGGAAATCACCCTCCAGAGTGATGACTATGGCTTTTTTCTGAAAGGACCAAGAGAATGCTGGAGGAAGGGAGGGGTACAGAAATCCCACATAATCTACTCTAAACAGATACAAAACACTTCTCGGTTGTAACATAATATATTGATCCCATGGATCCGTCCCACTTTAAAGTTGAGCAGCAAAACATTGTGCCAAGGTGCCCAGGCACCACATCCACTGTTCTTATTCCACTTGATTCTCAGCCCCATGGCTCTGCTCATATTCTGCTTCCAGTCTTACCAGGTGCCAGTGTGAAGCTTCTATCTTGAGTGATATCAACTTCTTCTTACTCCTTTGCGACTCCCGACATCTCCTTATGGTTAATCAGCCATAGTCTGAAGATAACAAAAGGCAGTCTTCCTCTATTTTTAGTTTTCCTCACATCTGTCTTTGTATAGGGTTTATCAGTCCAACAATCACAGTGCCTCTCAATGGAGGGTTAGAGCCCGCCTCTCTTGTTCAGGTGACTGAAGGCCTTGAGAATTGTATTATGGTGGCACAAATCTGGTGGTAGGACACCTGTAGCATGAAAACTGTGTATCATTGTGTGAACGGATGTGCCTTATGTTGGATTTGGATTCAGACACTGGCTGCCCTTGAGGCATTTATAATATGCTCTATCCAATTTTCTTTCTGTTTTAAGCACCACTCAACATAGGCTTTGAATTCACACTGGGAGGCTCTGTGACTGGCTGTAGTCCCGACGATCTGCAGAACCCCTCCCCCCAATAGAGATGTATAATTGTAAGATACAAGAGTTCAATTTGAAAGCATTGAAATGGCCTCTACTAAGGAGTTGAAGAACCAGTCGCTCGAGTATTGCTTCTTATGCCCACTGTTCATAACATAGCACTCCAAAAGGAGAGTAAGAGATCCAGTTTGCCTGTTTTGAGCAACCATATCAAGGAATCCATACACTCTGAAGTACCAATCACCACAAAAATCAGGGAAGATCTACTTCAAGTTTTGAGATACAACCTGGAAACATCAAGGGAATATGTGAAGCAGGAGCTGTAGAAAGTGAAGAAGGATCAAAATGATTTAAGGAATATAGTTTTTGCTCAGAAAGAATGAGAGGGTGTGAAAGAAGAACATGAATTCTTACAGCAAGAAATCCTTACATGGCAGGAATGGAATGTCATTTTGTAGAGCCATGTTGAGGATCCTGAGAAGTTGTCTAAGTATAACATCATAAGGATTCATGGTGTTCTTAGGGGAGTGAATGTTTAAATCTCTGCTCCAACCAAACAATCCTAATTTTATAATATTAAATAGAACTTATTGAACAGCGACTTTTCCCTCCCAAAACATCAGGCCATCAAACATACTGGTCACTTTCAAGCTCTTTTTCCTCAAAAAGGAAAAAATCAAAAAGCATCACATAAGAAAAGTGACTTATTGTTCGAAGGGCATCCAGTTCTCACTTATCAAGACCTCTTCTCAGTGACTGTTTTGCCCAGTAATTGACTTTCTATGGACCCACAACATTTACCTCAGATGTGGTCCTCCCTTCTGCCTAATCTTCAAGTTGCAAGGTTACAATAACGGATGAAATCCTGGTCAGAGGAGAAAACAATCCTGCAGATGGCAGAAGATTCCCAGGGAACTATCGGAAAGGCAAGAGGATCCTCTGCAAATCAGCATTAGAAATCACACCAAGAATACATATAAGAAAGATCACAGGCATTCTCTAAGAATAGTGGAGCTGTCAACCAATAACAGTGGAAATGAACAGGGAACAGAGGGTGGCCTTCAAACAAATAAACATTGTATTCACACATGTGGAGGATACACTTCTAGAGCATTGAGAGTGTAGGAGGCAGACAGAAAGTGAATATCTCAGCCCACCACGGGACTCCATTGTTAATTTGAGCTGGAAATAGTCTTTGGTATGAACAGGAGTTGGGGTAGTAAGGAGAGTAGGGAAGTGGCAAGGTAGGATGTTTGGTAGGTCACAAATATTTCAGAAAGGTTGTTTAAATTCAGTTTTGAAGGGAGTGGGGGGAGTTAGGGCTCTTTGTCTGGTGGTTGTATGTGAGACATCTGTTTGGGGTGTGATAGCCTTATATTAACAGATAGACAGAAGGGATGAAGTAAAAGGCAATTTTGAGGTCCATCGTGGCATAATGCCTCATAGACTAGCTAGCTGAGGCTTATTCTAACGATGATAGGAAAATGCCTCTTAATGAACATCCATGGGTTAAAGATTAATTGGTACTCCAAGCCATCAAACAAGCTAGTGGGGATTTAAAATTGATTGGCAAAGTAAAAAAGGAGAATCTGGGAAGAAGGACTCTACCTTGGCTCTGCAAGGTTTACACCTCACTGTCATCACCCGATGCTGCCACCATTATTTTCAATTTTGCAAAGTGCATTCAGGAATGCAGTTTTAGGACAAATAGAATTTAAGAACAAGCTTCAAAGTGGTACCAGTATCAATAAACATGTATTACTTCAATGAAAGGTTTGTAAACAAAGAGTATTAGATGGTTCACAATTCTAGATACTCAATGTGTTACACTCAAATACACATTTCAAAAATAGCCCCAGACAGAATGGTTCTCATTTGATCATTTCACAAAGTGGTTTGAGTTTACATTCATTCACAGAGATGAATCAAAGTCCATGGTTCATGATCCAACACGTATCAAGCACTTGTAGTCTTACCATGAGGAGTGCTGTTTAATTTAAATGATTCACAATATTCTGTGGCCTGTTTGCAGGGCCGGCTTTAGAGCTGGTGGCGCCCGGTGCGACAATGTTTGTTGGCCCCCCCAGTGACCACCTCCACTACGGATTCCCTCACCACCACCTTTTAACTGTGCCCAATTCTCCATAACCACTTTCTCTCAGATGCATATATAGCACTCTCTCTCAGATGCATATATAGGTCCACTCATACCAGTGTAGGGTGTCAGAGCACTTTACATCACACACACATTACACTTAGACAATCAATCATACATGTACAGGAAATGTTACATAAGACAGAGGACTACAAGGTGTAGGAGTAACATGTCATCCATACTGGTAGGCATAATAATTTAATAGTGCTTGGTCTAGAGAAGCACAAACTTAGAATTTAAAAAGGAACACCATAGTTGGGTGTTCTCTTTGATAAGGAAAAAAAATTCTGCCCAAATTAATCCTTTTTGCAACATTTATCTTTGTTTAAATATATACTTTACAGCGTGCATACAGTTCTTTGATAAAAGTTAATAGTTCAGTACAATTACAAAGTGCATAGAATGTAAATAGGTCAATGAGTTACTGCTGTTAAAAGAGACATCATTTTTTTACTTGAAATTTATAAGTTCAAATCCTATATTAGGATTTTAACTTATAAACTACAAGTAACAACATTATGTCGCCTTTAAAAGCAGTAACCCAATTACCTATTTAAATTCTATGCACTTTGTAATCTGTTTAGTACTTGTTTTCTGCACTAGAGGTATTAACCCTCTGCACTACTTTATAGTGAGTCAAAACTCCAATTAAACACAATTTACAAAACTCCAACTTCAGAAAGAACATTAATCACAGGATTCATCCTGACATTTCTTTATTGCGCGAAAATTGCTGGAGGAAACAAACGCGGCAGCAGGTGCTTTTAAATAATATTAAACTCGCAAACACGGCGCCCCCCGGAATCCAGCACCCGGTGCGGTGGTACCGGTGGCACCGCCCTAGAGCCGGCCCTGCCTGTTTGGTCAACAGGAGGTTAGCCTCAAGTGGTTCCCCAAAATACTGAAATTACGACCAAGCAACATGTGCTTCACGGGATGATGAGACAGAACATGAAAACAGAAAAATAAAGAAAAACAACTGTGGTTTGTACATAGGTTCTAAACCAACAATATCAGATAGCAAGTTACAAACAAATATCTTAAAGTAGTGCTAAACCATGTCAAGAAATCTCAGGAGTTAGTGATATTCAATTCATTCATCTGATGTTAAGATCTAGTGGTTACTACATACCATTTAACCTATGCTCAACCCTCTGGAATCTTGGCACAAAGCAGTCAGGCTTAATTTAGAGACAATATGGAATGTATTTATGCAGCACGTCAAACAGTAATAAGGTGAAAACACAACACAATAAAAATTCCACACCAATTTATAAAAATAAAGTAAATGTAATAAATAGTTTGAAACCATAATGACAAAAATCCAATTAGTAGAACAGGAGATATGCAATTTTAAACATTTCGGTATAAATAGTGCCTAAAAACACAAACCGTCAACTGTGGGTATCTAGTCGCGCCAGACTGGGACAAAGTGATATATCCAGCTGACTGCAATGGCGCACAGATCGGATACAAGGACCAAGTTAGGCCCACTGAATAACGTACTGTAAATCCAGGTTGTGGAGCAGTACGAGATCCAGCGTGGAGGATGCGTCATGCAGCTGTGGTTCTGATGGGCTGCAGGCTGTGATGTGAGGGCCTGAGTGGAGCATGCACCATGCAACGGCAATTCCAGGGAGCTATGTGGCTGCAATGCGGGGTCCTGTGCCAAGGAGGCGTGTTGCAGTTGAGGTTCCGAAGAGCTGCAGTGTCCTGTGTCGGGGATGCATCAGGCAGCAGCGGTTCCGATGCAGAACTGAAAGGTGATGCATCACTCTACATCGGTTATGCTTGGACCATATCTGGCTAGAAGAGCACCTTCAGACCCACTTCCAAGGGTCAAGGATAGGGGTGGCACCACTTGGGGGCATGACTCAGAGGAGATAGTGTCCAGGTGCTGGGTTCAAGGGGGTTGGTGCCTTTTCTGTCCCTGAGGCTCTGATCAGGAGGCCAGCCAACAAGCTCATGGAGTCACTCTGGTGGTCTTGGGTTCAAGATGCAGGCCCATTCCTTTTCACTCAGGCAGCAGGGCAGCAAGACAGCAGAGTAGCAGTCCTTCTCGTAGCAAAGTAGTCCTTCTGGGTCTACCACAGATCCAGAGGTGTACTGAACAGTTGGGTCTAAGGGTGTAATGTTTATACCTGGTGCCAGTTTTGTAGTAGGCAAAGGTTTTGGCGGTTCCACCCCTAAAGGTGATTGGAATTTCCTGCCTCTCTGCCCTGGTCCCAGTTTATCAGAAGGTACAAAAGATCAGTGTCAAACACTTTGTGAGTGTGCTCTTGCAGAGTCTTTGTGATATGCAAGTATGGTAGGCAGGTGCGTATCTCGACCGGGGGGGTGTTTAGGTTGTTACACCCTCCCTAATAAATATATTCCGTAGTTGGATACAGTTGCTCTCAGTCGGGTATGGTGAGGTGGCTGTCAAACTTCAACCAGGCATTTTACATGCACACACAGACAAAAGAATACACACACACTCTCTCCTCTCTGTTTTAAAGTTCTTAAACTGTGGGGTATTTTACAACATATTGTCTTTTATTTAACCCTACAATACGCACTGCTAACCCTTCACACTGCCCCTTATGCCTCCTCTTGCTTAGCTTCTCAAATAAAGTAATTTCCCATGATATGCCAGTGTGATTCTTGGGAAATGTGAAACTCACACCCCTTCAATCTTACTGAGCAAGCTACACCTCTGGTGGTAGATAACCCCTCCACCCTGTCAAGTCAGAGATGTCCCATCCTGCCAACGCCAATTCCCCCTTTGTCTCACTGTCTGGTGGCAATACACAAAGACCAGCTGTCAGCTACACCTAGTCATGTGACCCAGGATACATGCTGCAGACACCAAATGGTTAGGACAAGAAAATGCCAACTTTTCTAAGAGTGAACAACAATACCCAGATAAATATCTGGGAATACCCAGTGCACTACAAAAAAAACACAATCCAGTGTGAATCAAAACTTCATATGAATATTCAATTATGCTCCACTTGTCCAACAGTTTGAACAATAATCCATGAGACTCGAATTCAATGAGTCAGAAAAATCAAAATAGAGTCCAATCAATCTTTCTTGATGATCCAAAACGATTCTTCTTTATTACTGAAGAATATCGATGAGTGGAAATCAACAGCATACACAATAAATCATTCAGACAACCGTCTCAATTTCGAATTTTCCCAATGCATTTCGGGCTATGCAGAGAAAAAGCCCTTCATCAGGGGAATCTGTAGGAAATGAACAAAAATAAACTATGTAACGAGGGAGTATCTATTCACTCGGTTTCCTCGGAGACCGAGTTTATACATGCTTCCTAAAATCCACAAGAATCTGAATGACCCCCCGTTGAGACCCATCGTCTCCGGTTGTGAATCTATCCATGACCCGCTTGGGCGGTACCTTGATACTTTTTTTCAACCGATTGTACAAAACAGTTTGTCTTATGTTCAAGACACGACTCATTTACTCACCATACTTCAAAATACGCAAATCTCTAATACTCAACAACTTTGGCTATGCACCATTGACGTTGTTTCGTTATACACGTCCATCCCCCACAGTGATGGCATTGAAGCCATTGAATGGGCATTACTACGTCAAAAAGAAGTTAGAGCTAACAAAGTTTTTTTGATTGAAATTTTGAATTTTTGTTTGTTTCACAGCTATTTCCAATGGAAGGGTCAGTTTTTTCTCCAAGCAAATGGCACTTCGATGGGCTTTTCTGGAGCCCCCAGCTACGCGAACATTTTCATACTCAAATTTGAAACTGAAAATATTTTTGCAGATAGTGGATGGACTGATAACCTTACGTTATACCGTCGCTATATTGATGATATTCTCATCATCTGGCACGGGTCACGTAGTGATTTGGAAAAACAGATTCTGTCACTTAATGAGATTAATCCTCGCATTCAATTCACGCATCTGATTGAATCCTCTAGTATTGCATTTTTGGATGTACTTTTGACCTTGTCTGGTTCACTGATCTAGACAACTGTGTTCACCAAACCCACTGATCGCAACAAATCACTTTTGTTTCAAAGTTTTCATCCATGGCCCTTGAAACGCCACCTTCCTTACTCACAGTTCCTCAGGATAAAACGCATCACTTCTGATGCAGTGGTGGGCCTTCAGACGATTGAAGCCTCCAAAAATAAGTTCTTAACCAGAGGTTATCCTGCACACATTGTCGACCAGGCAGCCAAAAGGGCGAATTTCCTTAACCGTGATGATTTACTTAAAAAGAAAACAGTAGATACTAACAAAAGGAGAGAGGTGTTTGTTTCTACATTTTCTACTGACTCTCATCTGTTAAAAAAGAGCATACTACAGAGATGGGACTTGCTTAAATGTGAACCTGACTTTAAAGGATTATTTACTGACGTTCCACTTTTTGCCTACAAAAGGTCATTGAATTTAAACGAAATGTTGAATAAATCCTGCACTAAATCCCACATGGTTTACAAGGGTATGTCCAAATGTAACAACTGTTCCCATTGTAATAACGTGATGGTAGGCAATAGTTTGCCGCACACCCCCGTACTGGGAGAAAAATCAATTTGAATTTCAATGCTAATTGTAACAGCCATCATGTTATTTATGTCATCAAATGTCCCTGTGATTCATGTTATGTTGGTAAAACTGAACGCACTCTTCGAACTCGGATCACTGAACACAAAAGTCGGATTTGTATTAAAACTATCAGTTCCCCGCTTGCCCAACACTGGCTAGCAGCTAAACATACCATCGCTCAGCTTAAATTTGGGGTTCTTGAAATTGTTGATGTGATCCCAGGGCGAAACATTTCAAAAATGTTATCCCAACGTGAATCGCACTGGATTTGGTTTATGCAATCTCTGTCCCCCTTGGGATTGAATGACAGATTTGAATTAGCCTGTTTTCTGTAAACGTCATGACCTGTGTTGTTATGTCTGCTGTTTTTGATCTTGTGATCTCTCTGTCTGGTACTCCATTTGTAGTATTAGTCTGTATTGCATTCATTGTTTAGCATTTTTTCTGTTGTTTAATGTGCATTAGCAGTTCTCAATCATCATTATTGTCATTTCCATTTAGTTTTTGGCATCTGTTGACACATTAGATCTGGTGACGTTTATTTTCCCCACAATCTGTACCAGTTCACTGCCGTTTCCATGATGGCCGCCACTTCACCACCCTTCACGTTTCGTCTACTTGGTCCGTCGTCCATTTCTGCTTTGCATCTTTAAACTCACTGGCTCATTCTATACGCATGCGTGAGCCATCGTCTGCACTCTGAGCGTTCGTGTCCCCGTTCTCGGTAAGCCGCTAGTATGCATGCTATTTCTTTTTCTGCACATTAGACTTTATCATTGTAGTAAATGAGACCGTGTTTCCTTGATTCATGGTTCACCGGCGTCAATAATTTTTTTACAGAAGTCCTTCTATGTCTTTTCAAATTTCGGCCTCGTTGCCGTTTTGCACAGTGTTACGGTAAGATTCGCTTGGTTTGGTCACTTACGTTATTTTGTGCGACTCACCTTTTAGGTGGTTGATTATTGTGATTGTCGATCCTTTCAGGGTACGTATCGCAGGAGACGTTGGTGCAATGTTATTCTTTCCTCGATACTTGTATTACAACCGCTGAAGGTATTAGTCTGATTTTTTGCACTTATCTTCCCAGTCAGTTTTTCTGTCACTTCATTGTCACTATGGTTGCGGGTGTTATTGCACTTTTAGTGATGCTGTTTTTTCATTTTCATACACCGCACTTGGGGATCTTGTCATTTTGCTTTCACAACATGATGACCACGTTCAGTGCTCTTTAGACTGAGAACGCTTTTCATTCCTTGCCTAGTCCATTTATGAGCCATAATGTTCATTCTTATAATATCGTCACGATGATTTTGAGTGTACATAGTTTATTTTTGTTCATTTCCTACAGATACCCCTGATGAAGGGCTTTTTCTCTGCATAGCCCGAAATGCATTGGGAAAATTCGAAATTGAGACGGTTGTCTGAATGATTTATTGTGTATGCTGTTGATTTCCACTCATCGATATTCTTCAGTAATAAGGAAGAATCGTTTTGGATCATCAAGAAAAATTGATTGGACTCTCTTTTGATTTTTCTGACTCATTGAATTCGAGTCTCATGGATTATTGTTCAAACTGTTGGACAAGTGGAGCATAATTGTATATTCATATGAAGTTTTGATTCACACTGGATTGTGTTTTTTTTGTAGTGCACTGGGTATTCCCAGATATTTATCTGGGTATTGTTGTTCACTTTCAGTACACAGAGGCCTGCAGAGCCTCTTAACCTGGTGCACACTACATGATGATTAGTTGGTTCACAAGCTAAGTTTTGTATATTCATGTTTAAACCAGATTCTTTGAGTGCAACATAGCTGCTTTCTTTCAAACTTTCTAAGAGTGGCATTTTCAGAACTGTGACATAAAATCCCACTTTACCATTAAAGAGTGTTTTAAATTACAATCTTTAGGCACCAAACTCGACAATCCCACTTGCTCCCAATTGAAGGTTATCTCTTATTAAATATAATAAGGTAACCCAATGTTATCCTACGGGAGAGGTATGCCTTGCAGGATGGAAAAATAAATGCAAGAGTTTTTTACTACCAGGACATGTAAAACTTAAAAGCACTTGTCTAGCGTTTTAAATACACTGCACCGTGCCCTCTCAGTCGTTTAGGCACTACCCGAGGGGTGACTTGCATGTATTAAAAAGGAAGGTTTAGGCCTGGCAAAAAGTTAATTTTGCCAGGTCGAAATGACAATTTTAAACTGCATATACATAGGCTGCAATAGCGGGCCTGAGAAATGTTTAAAAGGGTACTTAAATGGGTAGCACGATAACTGCTGCGGGTCCACTAGCAGCATTTAATGTACAGGCCCTGGGTACATATAGTTCCACTGTACTAGGGACTTATACGTAAATTAAAGGTGCCAATTGGGTGTAAGCCAACATTCACATGTTTAACGGTGAGAGCACAAGCACTTTAGCACTGGTTAGCAGTTGTACCGTGTGCAGAGTCCTGAAGTAAGCAAAAACAAAATCAGCAAAAACAAGAGAATGGAAGGTGAAAAGTTGGGAGAAAATCAAGCCAAGGATGTCAGGTCCAACAAATTGGAAATAGTTTCAACAAAGATACGTAAGCCCGTTAACAATTACTGTTTGAAAGGTATTCCATTCAAAATATGTACTCCTGAAGAAATAGACATAGCTCATGTGATTTCTGCAGGATCACTGAAAGTTGAAAATGTAACATCATCAACAAAGATCTTGTACCTGATTCCAATGCAAAATTATTAGTCCTCGCATTCAAAAATAAGGAAATGGTAGTCTACCAAAAAACTAGAATTTTGATTGAATACGTAATGTTATATATTCTGAAGTTGATAGTACGAGAATAGTTTTTGAGAGTCATCAGCTACCAACCTTAGCCTACAATATTTGCAGTCCCATTGAGTTCTGATTTTACGCAGTATTTTTTTATTGCCTCAGTAATAAAAGCACTCCATGATAATAGTCCAAACAAAAAAGAGGCAAAAGAGTATGGGCCTGATTCACAAAGGTAAACTTACACTTTTGTGTAAGCTTATGGTTTTTTTTGTGTGTATTTACAAACTATGATTTGATAGTAAGTTTACGTCTATGGAGTTGGGGTGGAGAACTCCGCACATAAAAAGATAGGCTTTTTATGTGCCAAGTTCTCCGCCCCGACTGCAGAGTCTCAGAAGCAGTAAGCTTACCGTTAAATTGTAATTTGTGAATACAAAAAAACGAAACTTAAAAACAAATCTTTAAGTTTGCCATTGTGAATCAGGCACTATATGTATAAAGCTAAATATGCTGGCTATGGTCATGGACAAAATAACTCTGTATGCTTAGCAATGATAGTGCACAAGGCTGAAGGCACCAATAGGAAGCATCAAGTACTTTATTTTAACAGAAACAATAAAGAGACTACCCATTCATGATTACCACAGGCATACTGAGAAACGAAAAATGTGGCCTCTCATGCACTGAACGTAGTATCAGGAGGGGAAAATGAATAAACATTAATGTCATACTAAAATAATTTTGAAGGACTACCTCAAATGTAATCCCTCCATTATATGGGTCCATCAATGCACTGGGACTTTTGATTTGAAAAAGGGTGTCCTTCAAGGGTGCATCTTGGTCCCTTTTTTATTCCTTATGAATATAAACCGACTGGAGGGCGTATTAACAAATATTGCTACTGATGTTCCTAGGGTCGGCGGAAGACTGATACCGGTTCTTCTCTATGCTAACGATGCCGTTTTATTCACTTGCAAAACCAGGAGTTTGCAATGCCATTTAAATTCTTTTATAGTTTTTATTAATAGTTTGGACCTCCCTACTAATTTTAAACAATCCTTTTTAATAGGGGCAGGTCCTAAGAATACAAAATTATGCAGCATTTTTGTGCAGGGCAAGGTTTTATCAAGGGTGGAGAGCTTTTTATATTTGGGACTGTTACTGAACGCAGGTCTTGGTTGGACATCACTAATAAAGAAGAATGGAAGAACTTTGAAAAGGGCCATCTCTGGGTTATATGATTTTGCCAGGCGTATTGGGCATAAGCCCCCAAAGCTTATGCTAGTTATACATAAAGCCAAATGTATGCCGATGGATACTTTTGGCTGTGAGATTTGGGGGCATGCATCAATAGATTCCCTTCAAGTGATTTAAAATATGTTTATGAGGAACGTCTGGCCGTGAGACAGGAAACACCCTAGAAATAATCCATGAGGAATTGGATAGGCGTTTTTATCTCTGAGTTTATTCATTTTTGCCCACTTCTATTGTGGTGCTCAATTTGATATATGGAGGATCGACAATTAAACTGGTTTAAGATTTTTTACCAGCTTTTACTCCATAAAAGGGTTTGCTTTACATAATCTAACTTGCCTTTTTGTACTTTGAAAAATTTCTCCGTTTGTACTTCTATGCACATAATACTTACATGTCCCAAGTTTTCTGCCCTTTGATATACATTTTTAAGGTCTCTTCTGATTGTTGTACATTTCAAACAGGTGTATCTGGCTTATCTTTACCTTCAGCTTTTGGACACACCCAATATTTGCATCTTTGTTGCTAATTTTTTGCTTGGGGTTTTACGTACAGGTCATTAATATTGGATTGGTCTGTCTTTATTATCGAGGATGAATTGTAAACCTTGTGTTTTTAATGATACTCAATTTTTTAATAAGGCTGGTTTGTCTTATATAAATACATCATGTAGATGCATCCTGGAAATATATTAATGCTGCTTTACAATTTTGTGCAATTTTTATGATGTAAACTTGCATAACTTTTACCAAACATCAAATACAAATTGTATTAATTAATTGATTGGTTCCTCTATGAGTTTTTAGGGAGCATTAAGATAAACGTGTAAATAGTACAGCAAACTCATTTGTTTGATGATGAATTTAATATTAAACCAGAAATGCAAACTATGTCATACTGGTTAACAGAGTCATGAGCTAAAATGTTTTGGTTGAAAGCGCAACAATAAAAATGTTCAACAAAAGGGAAATGGAAATGTGCTGGATCCCATATTAGCATTTATCATGTTTAAAATGTGACCAAACCTACAGACATGTATTGTTGGCTGTCCACCCAAATGTACATCGACAAACATATTAGTTAAATGAAGTAGCTTATCTAAAGTAATGAGTAAAGAAAAGAAATGTTAAGCTTGAGGGGACAGAAGGTTTAGGCGTGCTCGAAGCAACAGCAGAATACTATGTATCTGGTTGAGAGACCAAAGAAGCCAATACACAAACAAAGCTTACCTGTAAATCAAGACTGTCAGCAAAAGAAAATAGGCATTGGCAATGCCAATAGGTCTTGTAAATGCCCAAGCTATTGGCCATGTCGATGTGAATGTCTTTTAGTCATGTTGTCTAGCTGCACATCTGCTTCTCAGCATAGCTGAAAGTTACAAAACAGAGCACAATGATGCAGCCAAAGAAAGCCACATCCTAACGTTTTTTTGTGTGTGGTGGGGGGACAGGTTCATGCTATGGAAAACTGCAAAGACAATAAGAATAAAAGCAGCAGCTTTGAGGGAGGTCATGTGGGGAAGGGTCAAGCAGAGAGGCAGGACGCCTGTTTACAGAAATTCTGGACTGGTGGAAGAATATAGTAAATAGTGTTTGGACAAGGGAAGGGTTGAACTTAAATTGGACCGCCTAAAACAAATAAAGCCAGCAAATAGAAAGCAAGTACATGGGAGCTCTAAACCACAAAGTGTATGGTAAGCAATGGGTAGAATGTATTCCTAGGGAAGCTTTCCGTAGGTCCCCAAGATGTCATTAGCAAACGAGACAGCCGCGCTCTCTCGTAAGCATTGGTCTAAAAAAATAGAGACTTTGGGGTAATAGTTTAGTGGGCTGGAAGAAATGGTAAAGATAGGCCACACATAATATGTGGGGTGTTATTGTAGACCGTAAATGCGATTTTGGACCTCAGTGGGTTAGTGAAGTAGAGATTACATATCCTGAGAATTTAACTTACTCAAATTAATAAAGTACAGAGTAAAACAAAAATTATCCACGCTTTCTTGGTAGAAGGTCGCATGACATCTGTAGAGTGTCGAAAGTCCAAAATGCTTAGACCAAATGTTAACCGTGGTGTTGCCTTTTTGTTTAAGAAGAGATAAAGCCAAGACGAGTTTCTCTGAAAGACCCACTGAAGCTCAAATTAATAAAAAATCCTGTAGCGGCAATTAACAAAATTACTTGTTATGAATGTACAGATTTAAAATAGTTTTGGTACAGCTTGCCTATCTTTGTCCCTGTGTCGATAATTGAGATTGTAAGAGAGACTTGCCAGATATCGATTGCAGCAGCAGTGGACTGATAAGACATTATATTCTAGTAGGGGAGCAAATATTTAGTATGCATAACAGACAGTAGCATTCGAACAGAAATGCTACACAGAAGTAAGAGTAACACGTAAGAGTACATATTTCACTGAGTAACAGGGTGAAGTGGTTACATCAACCACAGCAAGGACACAAATACTGTTCGAGGGTGTAATGAGAGTGTAAGTTCTAGATCTCATCACAAAAAGCAAGGTATTGCATGGAAATGTAACATTTCTCTATTTTGTAGCCTCCAATATGTTGCTATGATGTACAATCAAGTATCAAGTGCATATCTTGCTGGAGGAAGCTACTTGGTGACATCAGGGAACAATTTTCTGCAACTCCACCACTCTGACATCTGGAGGAACAAGTTCCATCTGTTTGACACATCAACAAGAGACCACATTCATCAAGTTCTTCAAGCTCACATGTTTTCTTTATTGTATGGAGCAGAGGAGCTGCAGCTTGCCCCACCCCAGAGGCTGCAACAACTGTTTGTGTTGGATGAACTCTGATGCTCGACCAGTTGCCTGCTGGCCCGGTTCACATTTGTCAACCTGGTATGAGCACATCCAGAAGCCCAGCCCTGGTCCTTCTTACTTGGTCCCTCCCTCCCATGGCTCAATCGTGATGCCGAAACAGCAGCACCATTGTTTGCTTGTTCCTCTAAGATGTACACGCGCTGTTGATTTAACATATGTAGAAAAGTGCACACATTTTCTTTACAAGACACCGGGGTTATGACCCTGCCAGGAGCACACGTTAAGTCTCAAAACTTCACAAAACTAATTTCTATTTTGCATAAACAGAGACATAAAAACTACTTGAGCAGCAGCAAAGTCAACTCGAGTAGCTGTGCCCTCTTGTGAACTGTGTGGTGCTGCTCATGCTGATTTATCAGCAAAAAATGCGCTACCAATGCAAAATCACAGCACGAGCAGCACAACATGCCTATGTCCACCCGTTGACAGATCTCCAAGGAATCTTGTAGAGTTTTTACGCAACTACGCGGAATTGCGCACTCGAATTCTGTGAGTACTACCCACTCCTAAATTTGATCAAAATTATATTGATGTTTCCGAGCAATGCACAAAGTGAGGCCAAACATAATTGATGTGCCCCTTATTGAATATGGCCATACTTTGTTTGGTGACAGCCTTTGCCTGAGGGACAGATGTGGCATTTTGAGAGCTGCGAATGCCGCCTCTACCCTAAGTGGAGTCGTAGAAGCATCTTACTTGTGTCGCACAACCTCTGCAGAAGTCGCCAAATTGATTGCCCTCATTAGAGCCTCTGTATGTCTGAAGGCTCTCGAGTCATCTTACACTGACAGCATGAATATGGCATTGTGCATGACTTGAGTCAGTTATGGTCTCAGAGGGTATTTATTACTTCTGCTGGCTCCATGTGGGACGAGATGTGATGGTGATTTCTGCCATTGTTGCATGATTTGTCAAAAATAGAACTTGGGCAAGAAAGTTGTGGTGACTATGAGTCACATAAGAAATTCAGATGTCTCCTTCAATCGTCTCCAGATTGACTTTGTGGAGATGCTCTGATGTAACCAATTAAGGTACATATTGATCATCGTATGTCTATTCTGACATTGAGTTGAAGCATATCCCACCAGGAGATGTGACAATCTGACTGTTGCCAAACTAAACCTGCAGCAATTGATCCCATGATTTGGCATGCCAGGCTATGATGAATAAGATCAAGGGAGGCACTTCAAAAATGAAGTGATGCAGTCGTTCTTAATGACGCTAGGGATCGACCAAAAATGTCCCTGTAGTTAAGGACCAGGAGCATCAGGTGTGTTAGAAAAGGTCAACAGAACGATCAAGGCAAAATTGGCCAAAGCCTTTGTTTTCAACATTCCTCAAATGGCCCTATGCAGTTCCCTTGGTACTAATGAGCATTCGAAGCACATCATACAAGACAACAGGATTGTCTCCTCAGGAGGTGCAGATGGGAAGAGCCATGAGAATTCTTTCTCTCCAGTTGCTGTCCTTGTGAACATCACAGAGGATCTGTTTCTCGAGTACTGCAAAGGGATGGCTGATGTGGTGCGTTCTATATCTCACCAGTTTGGCGTTGCAACTCTATCTGTGTGAGAAGCTCAGTTCTATGATTTGAGCCCTGGCTACTTGATTAACAAAATGAAACATGTTTGCAAGTCATGCCTCAGAGAATACTGGAGAGGCCTTTTCCAGGTAATCTTAGCAAATAACACCACTGTGAAATGTGCCAGATTGCTGAACAGGATGCATGCCTCCCATGCCAAGAGGGTGAGACGAGCAGAGGAAAAAGCAAAGCCAACATCCACTAACTCCTCAAGTTCACCCATAATTGAGGATTCTGAGGTGTCCAAAAAGGAAGAGAAGGGCCAAGCAGAGATGCCCCAGCCTTCCATAGTTTATCATCAACAGCCACCATAGCACACCAACGATGCAGATTCCTCTGTTGCAGCTGATGCAGGAGACTCCAGACTGAGGTCACACATTCACATAGAGAGAAAACACTCGTCGAAACCAGAGACAATCCTGCCTGGGACAAGTGTTCCAGATCAGACAGTGGAGTTGACAGGGAAAGTTCTATATCAGAAAATGATACGTCGACAAAATGATTACCATTGAGTTGGGTAACAATAAAACATCTGTTATTCAGCACCAGGACACCTACGGGTAATCGTCTGCTTTACAAATGAACCTGTTATGTTATGTTTACTGAGCAGGAAATTACAAGTACCTCAAGGGGACAAGTGTAACCTTATGACGAATTGCCAAGGACAAAGACTAGTTGGAAGAGGCTGTTAACAAAGGTTAAAGGACCAAAGACAATTAGGGCAGTGAGGTACAGGAACTAGAAAGTCCTGAACTACAAAGCATCAGTGTTGAATATAAATGTTCAACAAAAGGGAAACAATGGAAATGTGCTGGATCCCATATTAGCATTTATCATGTTTAAAATGTGACCAAACCTACAGACATGTGGGGAAGGGTCAAGCAGAGAGGCAGGATGCCTGTTTACAGAAATTCTGGACTGGTGGAAGAATACAGTAAATAGTGTTTGGACAAGGGAAGGGATGAACTTAAACTGGACCGCCTAAAACAAATAAAGCCAGCAAATAGAAAGCAAGTAAATGGGAGCTATAAACCACAAAGTGAATGGTAAGCAATGGGTAGAATGTATTCCTAGGGAAGCTTTCCGTAGGTCCCCAAGATGTCATTAGCAAACGAGACAGCCGCGCTCTCTCGTAAGCATTGGTCTAAAAAAATAGAGACTTTGGGGTAATAGTTTAGTGGGCTGGAAGAAATGGTAAAGATAGGCCACACATAATATGTGGGGTGTTATTGTAGGCCGTAAATGCGATTTTGGACCTCAGTGGGTTAGTGAAGTAGAGATTACATATCCTGAGAATTTAACTTACTCAAATTAATAAAGTACAGAGTAAAACAAAAATTATCCACGCTTTCTTGGTAGAAGGTCGCATGACATCTGTAGAGTGTCGAAAGTCCAAAATGCTTAGACCAAATGTTAACCTTGGTGTTGCCTTTTTGTTTAGGAAGAGATAAAGCCAAGACGAGTTTCTCCGAAAGACCCACTGAAGCTCAAATTAATAAAAAATCCTGTAGCGGCAATTAACAAAATTACTTGTTATGAATGTACAGATTTAAAATACTTTTGGTGCAGCTTGCCTATCTTTGTCCCTGTGTCGATAATTGAGATTGTAAGAGAGACTTGCCAGATATCGATTGCAGCAGCAGTGGACTGATAAGACATTATATTCTAGTAGGGGAGCAAATATTTAGTATGCATAACAGACAGTAGCATTCGAACAGAAATGCTACACAGAAGTAAGAGTAACACATAAGAGTACATATCTCACTGAGTAACAGGGTGAAGTGGTTACATCAACCACAGCAAGAACACAATTACTGTTCGAGGGTGTAATGAGAGTGTAAGTTCTAGATCTCATCACAAAAAGCAAGGTATTGCATGGAAATGTAACATTTCTCTATTTTGTAGCCTCCAATATGTTGCTACGATGTACAATCATGTATCATGTACATATCTTGCTGGAGGAAGCTACTTGGTGACATCAGGGAACAATTTTCTGCAACTCCACCACTCTGACATCTGGAGGAACAAGTTCCATCTGTTTGACACATCAACAAGAGACCACATTCATCAAGTTCTTCAAGCTCACATGTTTTCTTTATTGTATGGAGCAGAGGAGCTGCAGCTTGCCCCACCCCAGAGGCTGCAACAACTGTTTGTGTTGGATGAACTCTGATGCTCGACCAGTTGCCTGCTTGCCCTGTTCACATATGTCAACCTGGTATGAGCACATCCAGAAGCCCAGCCCTGGTCATTCTTACTTGGTCCCTCCCTCCCATGGCTCAATTGTGATGCCGAAACAGCAGCACCATTGTTTGCTTGTTCCTCTAAGATGTACACGCGCTGTTGATTTAACATATGTAGAAAAGTGCACACATTTTCTTTACAAGACACCGGGGTTTTGACCCTGCCAGGAGCACACGTTAAGTCTCAAAACTTCACAAAACTAATTTCTATTTTGCATAAACAGAGACATAAAAACTTGGGAGTGAGCTGAAAATAACAAGAGGGAGATGGGGGTGCAAATGCATCCTGGGTCTGGCATCTGAGAGTTGGCACCTTCTTACATTTGTTTTATGCAGACCCTCGCCAAAAGACCATACTTTCAAAATAGTATATACAATAAGGAACAGCCAGGTTCACCCACTATGCTATTACCTTCCAATATGATACAAAATGAGATACATATATGAATTGCTCTTCACCCAAAAATAATAGTAACTATTCATTTTGAGAGGTCCATCGCAAAAATTTTCTAAGTCAAAAATGTCATTGTTCTCTTATTTTGGCAGGAGTTTAATGATTCTTAACTATGAAATTTGCACTTGTTTCATATTTAAATATTGTTAAACAAAATTGATGTACTGCCACTCTTGCTCTCAGCACGTAGTGGATCCGTAGTTAAGAAGCTGCAGACTGGTTTCTGAAGCAAGCTGTGTTCACACACTTCATGTAATGTGGGGCTGGCAGCCTTGATGGTACATGTCACCATGTCTTTGAATAGCATGTGAGATAACACTGATAAATCCCCTTACACAAAGAAAACAGAATAGGCATTTGGCACAAACCTGTGGTTGCTTCAAATCTCTGATCCCTGTCGTAAGAGGGGAAAGAGACAACAGCAGACGGAGAACAGAGTGAGTGAAAACACGAGCTGTTGAGTTAAGTGATGAAAACAAAGAGCAAAGTAGCTCCTAAAACGGGAGCAGTGGAAGGATACAACTCAGATAGAATAATTTGGTCCATGCTCTACTGGAGGGCTGAACACAAGAAGAGTTATGATTCATGCATGTCATGGACCAATGAGAATGAAGGATACAAAGTGCGACAAAGGAGTGAACAAATGGTAAGCTTATGTGCGGGCTGAAGCCCACAGATTGAATACAACATGTCTCTTAGAGACAGCACATGCGCTATCTAGCCAAGACCTAAAAAGAAAACAAAAAAAATGAAATCTCACAAGTAAAGTATTGGAGTCCTTTTGAAAGGAATTGTTTGTATCTGCGAGTAAGGTCATTTCAACAGTTTCAAAACAGAAAATGGTGCCAAACTTTCTGGTTTCACAGAAACTGAGTTTGTGAATCGAGTGCTTGTAGAGGTATAATTAGCAATGTGCAATTTAATGAACTGAATGCTATCTCAAAAATTAAATGTAAAAATAAAAAATAAAAAAGAGGTTATATTTGAGATCAATTACCTAGAAGAAACAGAGTGTGGTCACTAGGCCATATGACAACTGAGTGTAGAAACTGACTATAAAGTGGTGCATAAGGAACTACTCAGAATAGAGGAGAACACCCTCCACACCAAGTTGATTACATGATTGAGGGTTCTTTTGATCAACAAGACCTTCTAAATGTGAAGACACCAATTGTTCCAGTAATCAACTTTCTATCAAAGTTACATTAACAGGGCAGCAACCACCCATGCTGCCTGATAATTTTGGTTACTGTGTCTTTAGTGGAGAGATTATCTCAACACATTGATAGCTTTTTTTACCCCCTTGTACAAAAACTCCGTTCATGTACCCAGGGCGTAAAGGGTGCACTTAAGCTACAATGTAAGATACCTTGGAAGAAATAAATTACCAGCCTCTTTAGATGTAAAGAGTTTGTATACCATTATTGCTTACAATAAGGTGTGATAGTGATGGCATATTTTCTCAAAATGTTCACAAAATGTAGACCTTTGGAACAGATATATTGATTACATCTTACTCATTAGTAACAGTATTGATTCAAAACTAAAAGAATATCATATGTTCCTAAATACAAAAGCAGTTAATGAAGCACATTTCCTTGCTTACAGTATCAGTACAATTCAGCTAGAGATCTATGCAGAGGAAAGTAAAATACAAACACAACCCTTTAGAAAAGCAGCATCTTTGTATAGCACTCTCTACTTCCCACCAGGCCCCCTGAGTAAACAGAATAGTAATATTCCATATGGTGAATTATTATGTTTGAAAGGAATTTGCAGTATCAATGCTCGATATCAACAGGAGAAATCTACAGCAATTTCACCTGTATAAAACTTCACATATGGCAATGTCTAAAGTTAAGAAAATAACAAAAGAGCAAATCCTGTTGCAGGCAAGGGGACCCAAAACTAACAGTAACACCATTAGATTCATCATTCAGTTTAGTATTTCTAATCATAAAATGTTCAAAATCCTGAATAAGCACTGGGCCATTCTAAAATCGATTAATGCTTATCTAGAGTAATCAATGAGCGTCCCTAAATTACTTTTCAAAAAGAAGCCAAAACATTGAAAATAAAAATGCTTTTAAGTTCTAGTGATACTATAGATCATGAACCATCCAGATGATCTTAATTGGTTACCAGATCTACCTAAATGGTGTTTCAAAAGTAACACTTGGAATTGTTGCAAATACATCACTGACTCTGAAAAAACATTTCAAGAGGCTCACACAAAAATATTTAGAATCAATGTGCATATTAATTGCTAACTCAAATATTGTGCTTATATTCTTAAGTATGTCTGTTCCAAAATGTATGTGAGAGGGAAACATCAATTACAACGCAGTCATTAAAGCGACCTACCTTTACAATGCAACTGTTACAACACAACTGCCTTTACATCGCATGCCATTACAATGCATGCCATTACAACGCATGTCACTACAACGCATGCCATTACAATGCATACCATTACAGCACATGCCATAGCAACGCATTTTAAGGTAAGTAATCAACATTTTTTTAGTATTAGGGTGGGTATGGGTTTTAGGGGACATGGGAATAGTAATTTTACATTCTACACTATCCAACACTTCCCCACTGTTGCACTCACTGGATTGGTAATAGTAAGTTTTACCCCTACACTATCCAACACTTACCCTACTGCCGCCCTAAAAGTATTATGCATTGTAATGGTATGCGTTGTAATGGAACGCGTTGTAATGTAATGCTTTGTAATGGTAGTTTTTAAAAATGAGTTGTAATGGCATGCGTTGTAAAATCGTGCAATATAATGGTAGTTGCGATGTAAAGACTGCGTTGTAAAAGCATACGTTGTAATTGCATGCTTTGTAACATCATATATTCATGTGAGATCCACCAAACACACTTTAACGGGGAGCTGGCAAGAACATCTTAAGGCTGTTTGGAATAATGATAATAGATATCCGTTAGCTGTACATTTTGGGCAAGAACATAACCTATGTGATTTAAAGTATATCACATTTTTTGGAATATAACACATTACTACTACTACTAAATAGATGCAGTGTCGACACATAACACTTTTTATGGATGAGAGAAAGTAGATAGAACATTTAAACAGTGTTCAGTTAATAAAGTTGGATCTCAACACTGATCATTTGAAGTGATTCCATATTTACATGCAGCTATGAGCCCTCAAGCGAGAATAAAAGAGTTGCAGTTATCAGTTTCCACACTTGTCTATGTCCCTAGCAAATCTATCCCCATATCTCTACAAAACCCATATTTACATATCCATACATATAATGTGCAGCAGCATACCAAGTGCTTCTTATATACTGGATGATGAACTGTGGACTGTGACTGATCTCTGTGATATGTAGATAAACTCAAATCACTTTGTGAACCGATCATAGAAGGACTTTTCCTGCTGGGTCTATTTTTATTATTGAAGTTTGAAACTTCTGACATTTGAATATGAGTATGGAACATGTTGAGGATCTACAATTGTGAATCTTCTAATAGTCTTTGTTTACATAATTGTACTTGATGTGTATATATATATATATATATATATATATATATATATATATATATATATATATATATATATATATATATATATATTACCTACCTATCGCCAGTAGGTAGTTATAGTTTGGACCTATTTTCCATAGGAAATCCGCAACATTCTATTTGGAATGCCATTGACGCCGATTGACGAATCTTCGTGAAATTTTCCAATCTTTTGGCCAGCTCCGGTCCGCTCCTATCCTGAAAATTTCACAGTGATTCATCAAGCGGGGGCCGAGAAAAAAGGGGGGTCCCAAAACACGTTTTCCCCATGCATTTGCCATAGGACCTGTTGACCAGCTGCAGCCCAAACTGCTGAACAGAATTACACCAAATTTGGCAAAGAGGTAGTCCTCAGTTCAGACTCATGCCTTTTGCTTAAATGGTGTAAATCCGTTCAGTAGTTCCTGAGAAAATTAGAGTTAAAAAGCTAGATATATCTGGGCGGAGCCTAACCACACATCTCATCGTGAGATCTGATTGGCTGTCAGTACTTCATCCAAGAAGTGTTGGCAGACATCTTGGGACCAATATACATGATAGCACCTCATTAAAAAGCATTGCAGTTAATAGAAGGTTTTAAGACTTTAGTTACATTATAAATCATTTGTTGATGGTAACATACTCATTTTAGGAATTGTGGTGTGCTCTAAGGTGATTTTACCATGTGAAAAAGTCTTCTGCTGTGATATCATGAATCATGTTTGAGAGAAAATTATTTTCTCATGCTTTTCCCACAGAGGTTTGGAAGGTGATCTATAAGCTAAACTGAGAGCATATTTTCTGTAAAATCACATTATCTTTCTCAGTCATGTGAGAATGAAGTCTGACATTCTCAGTAAAACATGTACATCCAACAAGGGCAGGGACAGTCAGTTGATTACTTTGTTTTCTACTGCAGCTTCCCAGAGTGTTCTAAAGAACAACTAGAGCGCTAACAGTCTTACTTATGACAAAAGTATGGCACACCTGAAGCCATCTTGATTGGAATAAACTGGTAACACTTAAAACATTTAATTTAAAAGGGAACACAATGAGGGGGTTTATTTTGCCATAGAAATTATGATTAGTGCTGAAGAAAGAAAAATTAGAGCACATTTTGAGTGACTTCTCAAATCCTCTTCTATTTCATTAAAAAATTCTGATATGCAGACTATAACATGCACTTTTAATACCAGCAGCAGACATCCGTGGTGAGCAGTAGCTTTACTACAGTGATCTAATGAGCAACTAGAGTGCTAACATTCAGAATTTATGGCAAATGTGTGACATATCTGAATACCTTCTTGATGGAATCAAAGTAAAAAAACTGAAAGCATTTCCTACTCAGGAGACTGCAGTAAATGAGGAAATTAGGAAACTTCATAACAAATAAATCTCCCAAGATGGCCACCAGAGACAAAAGAGCCCGAATGCAGCACAGATATCGCCCAGATGTAGCCCAATGATAGAAGTGTGCAAAACACTTATTTTTTGTGTATTTGCAGTTTTATATAGTGCAGACTTGTCAGGTATTGGAGTGCTTTACATGAGCATTGGTTACATCACACAAGATCAAATTCATTTTGGTTGTAGACATGGGGAGATTAAGTGATTTGACCAGAATCACAGAATGTTGAGCTGGAGCAGAAACTCCAACCTGGTTCCCCAGTTGCAAAGTCTGCAGCTCTGGAAGTAACACCACATCCTCTCCCCTAGGTGCAACATTTAATCAAGTGGTCAACTGGATAAAAAAAACAAAGATTACAAATAATTTAAAAGTTCTTTGTCGCTATTTGAAAACTCAGAAAATATGTCCTCATTTTAGTTTTTTAGAGCACTAACCATAATTTTGATGCAAATAAGACCCTCTCATATATGTAATTTCTAAAGAAAATGCTCTAGGTATTACAGTTTTGATTACATCAAGATGCAGTCAGGCGCTCCACACTTTTGTAATAAATATAGAATGTTAGCAATCTAGTTGTTCATTGGGATACTGTTGAGAGGCAGAGGCCAGGGGCATGGACTCTGAAAATTGAAGGCAGGTAGGAGAGTGCAGAGGCAACAATTTGACCACACTGGGTAGGCAGGAAGGGCAGTGGCAGCACAACAGACTATGGAGGGCAGTGGAAAGGGGGGCAGGGACAACAAACCAACAATACAGGACTGGCAAGAGAGAGGCTGTGGCAATATAATAGACCATTGTAGGCAGAAGGAGGAGGCAGTGGTAGTACAACCATACATGCTAACAGACCCGTTTGAGCCAGGAAACGTCCAATGTTTTTAAGCTCAAATGGGCTTTATTTGATCTGTCTCCTGTCTACAATCTCCTCTTTTTCAATGTAACTCAAAGGGGAAAATCAATACCCCAGTTTTTTTCAAAATCTCCCTCTTACCAAGTTCAAAATGTTCGCATGTATGGTACATTGGATCATGGTAGGCAGGAGGAATTGGGGTAGGGACATGGACTCAGATAACAGAGGACAGGAGGGACATGGAGAGGTGCACCAAACTGACCCTACAGGGCAGGCATCAGGGTTTGCAGCAGCACAATACACCACACAGGGCATGCGGGATGGGAGTGCAGCACAACAATCCATAGAAAGCAATAGGGAGGGGAAAGGACCATGCACATGGACAACAGAGAACAGAGGGGAAGGAGGCAATGGTAGCTAGCTGACCATAATGGACAGACAGGAGAGATAGCTGCAGCATAACAGACCATAAAGGGCAGGAGGGATGAATCAGAGGCATTACAATGGAACAGACAAGCCAGGAGGGAGGGAATAGGGGTCTGCACATGGAAACAGAGGGCTGGGGGCAAGGGGGCAGGGCAGGAGCAGCAAGATGACCATGGAGGTCAGGCAGGATGGGCACTAGAAACAAGACACACCATGGAGAGCAACAATGAGACTATGATGGCATACACACAGACCATGGAGGGAAGGTGGGAGCGGGTCAGGGGCAGCTAGCTGACCACACAGGGAAGCTGGGATGGGCCATGGCAGCACAGAAGACCATGCATGGCAAGGGGGAGGGTTAGTGGCAGCACAACAGCTATGATGGGCAAGAAGGAGGGTGCAGGGGCATGCACAAAGGACCATGGATAGGGAGGGTCAGGACCTGGGCACAGACAAGAGAGTTCAGGGGAAGGGGCCTCACAACAGATCGCGCGGGGCAGGCAGGAGGAGCAGTTGCAGCACAACAGACCAGGGAGGGCAGAAGGGTGTGGCAGTAAAATGGACCATTGAGGACAGGAGGAAGGGGATAGGGGCATGGCATGTGGACAGGCAGGGTGGAGGTGGCAGGGACAGGTTACAGTCATCTGACAATGCTAGGCAGGTGGGAGGGGAGTGGCAGTTCAACAGAACACTCAGAGTAGATAGGAGTGGCAGGTCCATGGAACATGGTGGGCAAAAAGGATGGAGCAGGGGCATGCACAAAGACATCGGAGGGCAGGGGGAAGGATAATAGGGGCAGCAAGCTAAGCACAGAGGCTAAGCAGGAGGTCAATGATGGGCCATAGAATTGGGCAAAGGAGGGCAGGAGGAGTGGACTGGTACATCATGCTAAATGGAGGGCAGTGGCAGCACATCAGACCATGCATGGCAGGAGGGAGGAGGCTAGTCCATGGATTCAGACAACAGAGGATAGGGAGGAGGTGGATGGGGCAGCAAGCTAACTGTTCAGAGAAGGTGGGTATTAGGGACTTTATTGTTTTTAAAATGTGTGTCTGTGCGAACTACTTAAAATATGAACAAGTATGCAGCATAATCTCACTTTTATTCAGGAAGAAGAGGACGTTTGTGACTGTGACTCCGGGCTCACTTGGCAGAAACACCCCCTGACCCTCCACCTCCCATCGCAAAATGTAAGGCCCGTGAAAAGGGTAGGTGGACGCAGTGTTATGTAGAACATAGTCCTGAGAGCACGATTGAAAATGAAAACTAGATATAGTATATGGTATAAACTATGCACCAAAAAGTGTGATATAAGATGAACCGGGCGTGAAATATAATATGCAATACATTGTGCGCAATGACAGATTCATTGGAGAGCGCGAGATAGCACAGGCACTAGCGCGTGCTATGCGATATGCACCTTGGAGTGTAATATGCACAGGGCAGTGTTGTGTAACCTAACGAGTCTCTAAAGTTGTAATATAAAATATGTGCTGGGCAGTGTAACGTTGCATATGCACTGTGACAAAGATATGGATCCCAGATTGTAATATGTATGGCATAGCGCTGTGTGTTATAACATAGGCATCGAGGAAGGCACGTTAGATGGGGCAATATAACCCGTGCAAAGGCAAGTGTGGCATGACATATTCACGGGGTGGTGTTAAAGTGCACATGGGCTAGAGAGTGTCATAGCATACGCACTAGCTGGTGGAATACAACACAGAGGTGTGTGGCACTCGGCGGGCACTGGTGGGTGTAACACAGCATTGGGCTCAGCCAGAAGCACGCTGTGACTTTCGAGTGAGGTTTGTCTCCTTTCCAGAGAGTAAAATAAAAAGTATTACACATTCGGCGGTGGATGTGTGTTTTATTAACCGTGAGGGAGGTTTCTTGCATAGTTTGGTCGAATTTTTGTCGAATCCCCTTTGAATGGCTTGGTGTGCGTGTGTATTAAATGTGCCCGTCAATAGCTACCCATGTTTGTATAAATAAACGACAAGGGTGTCTACTTGGAGAGTACCCACCGGCGGGGGCGCCGGGATTAGGCACGGTAGGGCATCAGACACGTCAGAGCTTCACTAGCGGTGTAAATACATTCCACGTGGATTCATTGTATGCATAGTCGTCTTTTAATGAATATCACGCAAATCGTCATGGTGATAGGTACATACGGTTTGTCCAGCATGTCCTAGGTGTTTCTATAAATATATATTTTTTTTAAATAATAAAAAACAAAGGCCGGCCCCGGGGGATGCGGTCCCCGGGGCCATAAGTGGCCTGAGGAGGGGGGCAACGCAGCCCGCCTCCTAAAGAATAAAAAAAAAAAAAAGGCCATGACCCGGGGTTGGGGTCCCCGGGGCCAATTAAGGCCTTGGGAGGACTAAATTTACTTTTTTCAACAAAAAAAAATAGGGTGCAGGCCCTGGGGGATGCGGTCCCCAGGGCCAATCAATTAGAAAAAGAAGGGGGGCCACACAGCCCTCCTTCTTAAAAAAATAAAATAAATAAAAGACCGGCATTGCGCCGGAGGCCACGCCCCCTCCTTGTAGCACTCTGCAAACGCGCCCCCTGGCCAGTTGTAAGTTGGGGAATTAAATCCCCTTCAATACTGAGGGTCCCTGAGGGCGAACTAGCCCAACAGGTATCTCCAGTATGCGCCAGGGAGCTGCGTTGCAGACAGGTGTTCTGAGGTCACGCCCCTTTTTACACCTCTATGCAACGCAGCTCTGTGGCGCTTACTGGAGGTACCTAGTGGGCTAGTTTGATCCTAGGGACCCTTAGGATTCAAGGGGATTTAATCTCTCAACTTAGAACGGCCACAGGGCATGTTTACACAGTGGTGAAGGGAGGGGACGTGGCCTGAGGTGATGTGTGCAAACACGCCCTGTGGCGCGTTTTAAGTTGGGGAAATAATTCCCTTTCAATCCTGAGGGACCCTGGTGGCCAACTAGCCCACCAGGTGCTTCCAGTAAGCGCCACTGCTCTGCATTGCAGGGAGGTGGTGCAGGCCGTGCCCCTTTTTACACCTCTCTGCAATGGCGCTTACTGGACATACCGAGTGGGCTATTTTGCCCCTAGGGACCCTCAGGATTCAAGGGGACTTAATCTCCCAACGTAAAAAATGGCCACAGGGCGTGTTTACACAGTGGGGAAGGGAGGGGACAGGGCCTGAGGTGACGTGTGCAAACACGCCCTATGGCGCGTTTGAAGTTGGGGAAATAATTTTCCTTCAATCCTGAGGGCCCCTGGGGGCTAACTAGCCCACCAGGTGCTTCCAGTAAGCACCACTGAGCTGCGTTGCAGAGATGTGGTCCAGGCCGTGCCACTTTTTACACCTTTCTGCAACGCAGCTCTGTGGCGCTTACTGGAGGTACCTAGTGGGCTAGTTGGACCCTAGGGACCCTCAGGATTCAAATGAACTTAATCTCCCAACTAAAAACGGCCACAGGGCGTGTTTACACAGTGGTGAAGGGAGGGAACGGGGCCTGAGTTAATGTTTGCAAACAAGCCTTGTGGCGCGTTTTAAGTTGGGGAAATAATTCCCCTTCAATCCTGAGGGACCCTGGGGGCCAACTAGCCCACCAGGTGCTTCCAGTAAGCGCCACTGCACTGCGTTGCAGAGAGGTGGTCTAGGCCGTGCCCCTTTTTACATCTCTCTGCAACACAGCTCTGTGGCACTTACTGGAGGTACCTAGTGGTCTAGTTGGACCATAGGGACCCTCAGGATTCAAGGGGACTTAATCTCCCAACTTAAAACGGCCACAGGGCGTGTTTACACAGTGGGGAAGGGAGGGGACGGGACCTGAGGTGACGTGTGCAAACACGCCCTGTGGCGCGTTTTAAGAGGTAGTTTTAATCCCCTGCCCTATTATATACTAGGGGCTTACAGAGGAGGTTATGCTAATCACAGGGGGACCCCAACGCATAGTGTTCCCTAGTGTATGTAGGTGTTTTCACTGTATTCTGAGTGTCTTTTAACATAGCACTGGCTCTAGGACTGGTTAGTCAGACTCAGTTACCACCAGTATCCGTCTGAAAAAGTTGAGGGTTCAGGATGATTTTGCAACAAGGCTTCTTTCTGCTCTTCTGTTTGTTCTTTCTGCACGTTATCCTTCTTCCTGCACTTTTCTTCGTCTTTGAGGACTTCTGTTGCTTCTTTCTGCATTTCTTTTTTTTCTTTCTGTGCGTTTTTCCTTCTTTCTTCACATGTCCTATCTCTGTAGGCATAGCTAGAAATTAGCATTTAAAAAACCTTTGAAATTCACTGAAAAAAACATAGGTTTCAGGCACGTTATAGTTAGGAATTAGCATTTAAAAAACCTTAGAAATTCACTGAAAAAACCATAGGTTTCAGGGGCGTTATATTTAGCTGGAATTTTCACTCGTACAAAACCATTGAAATTCCCCCGTTATAGGTAGTTCAGCTAACTATAACTCGCGCACCCGCAATGCACTGCTGATGATGTCACATACTACACCACTCATGACATGGTCAGTGACATCACTCATGACATCACTCATGACATCTCAAATGACACCACTGATGACATCACTGATGACATCATCCAGTGAATGTGTGTTTTTCTGAAAATTACATATGTTTGGGTATATAATCGTCTAAATTGATGATTTGTTTTTGAAAAATTGATTGTATAACTGACTGATTAAGTGTATCTTAGTGGAGAGTGAGTAGTAGAGAGCGAGTAGTAGAGAGTGAGTAGTAGAGAGTGAGTAGTAGAGAGTGAATAGTAGAGAGTGATTAGTAGAGAGAGAGTAGTAGAGAGTGATTAGTAGAGAGAGTAGTAGAGAGTGAGTAGTAGAGAGTAGTAGAGAGTGAGTAGTAGAGAGTGAGTAGTAGAGCGAGAGTAGTAGAGCAAGAGTAGTAGAGAGTGAGTAGTAGAGTAGTAGAGAGTGAGTGGTAGAGAGTAGTAGAGAGTAGTATAGTGAGTAGTAGAGAGTAGTAGAGAGTGAGTAGTAGAGAGTGAATATTAGAGAGTAGTAGAGAGTGAGTAGTAGAGAGAGTAGTAGTAGAGAGTTAGTAGTAAAGAGTAGTAGGAACAAAATGAGGGGGTTCATTTTGCCATAGAAAGTATGATTAGTGCTGCAGAAAGAGGCACATTTTGAGTGACTGAAACATGCACTTTCAATACCAGCAGCAGACTTCCCTGGTGAGCAGTAGCTTTACTACAGTGATCTAATAAGCAACTAGGGTGCTAACTTTCCGAATTTATGGCAAATGAGTGACACATCTGAATGCCTTCTTGATGGATTCAAAGTAAAAAACCTGAAAGTATTTCCTACTGAGGAGACTGTAGTAAATGAGGAAATTAGGAAACTTCATAACAAATAAGTCTCCCAAGATGGCCACCAGAGACAAAAGAGCCCAAATGTAGCACAAATATCACCCAGATGCCTTCTTGATGGAACCAAAGTAAACAAGCATTGAAAATGCAATAGGGCCTGCCCTCGTTTAAGGTAAAGCAATTCTGTTTGTAATTAGGTGTTTTTTTAGCTTTGCTTGTATTAGTGTTTCTCAAACTTTCATGTACATAACATGCATATGTATGCATATATGTATATGTATGCATGCATTTATATTTATATGGATATGCAGATTGTATATGTATGTATGTATATATATTCACTGAAAAAACCATAGGTTTCACACATGTTATAGTTAGGAATTAGCATTTAAAAAACCTTGCAAATTCACTGAAAAAAACATAGGTTTCACACATGTTATAGTTAGCTGGACATTTTACTGATAAAAAACCAATGAAATTCCCCCGTTATAGTTACTGTAGGCAACTATAACTCACGCGACCGTAATCCTCTGCTGATGCTAATACTGTATTTAGACACTTATTTGCCCATAAGTGTCTAAATAAATTTTAGCTATACATATATTACAAATATTTTTTTTTCATAAAGACACATGTGTCATCAGCAGAGGATTTCGGTCGCGTGAGTTATAGTTGCCTACAGTAACTATAACGGGGGAATTTCATTGGTTTTTTATCAGTAAAATGTCCAGCTAACTATAACATGTGTGAAACCTATGGTTTTTTCAGTGAATTTGCAAGGTTTTTTAAATGCTAATTCCTAACTATAACGTGTGTGAAACCTATGTTTTTTTCAGTGAATTTGTACGGTTTTTTAAATGCTAAGTTACTTTACGCCATTTGTGGCGTGCGCGCCCACTTAACGCAGTTCGTTCCGTGCGCGCACGGTGCGCTTCGCGCACCGTGCGCGCACAGTGAGCACGCGGTGCACTTCGCGCACCTCGTGTCCACGTTACGCTAGATGGGCCATGAACGCACGATGCGCTTCGCGCACCGTGCGCACATGGAGGAAACATATGCTGAGCATCGTTGTGACAGGTAAAATATATGCTTTGTTTACCAGTTATAAGTCATGCACAAATGGTGCCCTGCGGGCACCATTTGCACACGGGGTGGGGATAATGTGTTTTTTTTTTTTTTTTATTATTTGATACCGTACGCGTACGGTAAGCGTAATCGGCAAAATTTGCGAAAAAATTAAAATCGCCTTTTTTCACTTGGGGGATCGTTGGGGACTCCCTCGATATGGCTAGGTGCTTGGGAGCTGTCTAAACAGCCCCTTTACATGTTTTTGCACTTTGTTTTACAAGCCCCTGTCTGAGTGCGAGGGAGAAAATGGCGGCCGCCGCTTCCTGGTTTCGACCGATTCGAATGTTTACTAAGATCTAAGGGCCAATCAGAATCGCGCTCGTGCACGTCACCGTACGCGTACGGTAAGCGCACCGTAAGCGCACGGTAAGCGCACCGTAAGCTGCCACAGATATATATATTGATTTAAAGGCTATTTTCTTAGAATCTACTGAACAGATTTACACCAAACCAACAAAAGGCACTTCCTTGAACAGGGGACTACCTCTCTGCCAAATTTCATTAAATTCTGTTCAGCCGTTCGGGCTGTAGCTGTGTCTAAAGGTCCTATGGAAAAATGCATGGGAAAAACGTGTATTGGGACCCCCCTTTTATCTCAGCCCCCGCTTGACGAATCCCCCCGAGACTTCCAGGGTAGGAGCGGAGCGTAGCGCCCCACCTATTTTGAAAAATTCGCGAGGATTCGTCGACCGGCGCCAAAGTTATTCAAAATAGAATGTTGCGGATTTCCTATGGAAACGTGGTCCTAACTATAACTACCTACTGGCGACCGCCAGTAGGTAATATATATATACACACATACATATATATAAATGCATATGCATATATATGCATATATATATGTGCATATGTGTGCGTGTAGAGAGTGGTAAAGAGAGGTAGAGAGGTAGAGAGGTAGAGGTGTAGAGGTGTTGAGGTAGAGAGGTAGAAGTAGAGAGGTAGAGAGTACTAGAGAGTGAGAGGTAGAGAGAGGTAGAGAGGTAGAGAGTAGAGAGCGAGTAATAGAGAGTAGAGAGTGAATAGTAGAGAGTAGTAGAGAGTAGTAGAGAGAGTAGCAGAGAGTGAGCAGTAGAGAGTAGTAGAGTGAGTAGTGGAGAGTGAGTAGTAGAGAGTGAGTATTAGAGACAGTAGTAGAGAGTGAGTAGTAGAGAGTAGTAGAGAGTAGTAGAGAGTGAGTAGTAGAGTGAGTAGTAGAGAGTAGTAGAGAGTGAGTAGTAGAGAGTAGTAGAGAGTGAGTACCAGAGAGAGAGCATTAGAGAGTAGTGGAGAGTGAGTAGTATAGTGAGTAGTAGTGAGTAGTAGAGAGAGAGTAGTAGAGAGTGAGTAGTAGAGCATGAGTAGTAGAGAGTGAGTAGTAGAGTAGTAGAGAGTGAGTAGTAGTGTAGTAGAGAGAGAGTAGTAGAGAGTGAGTAGTAGCGAGTAGTAGAGAGTGAGTAGTGTAGAGAGTAGTAGAGTAGTAGGGAGTGAGTAGCAGAGAGTGAGTAGTAGAGAGTAGTGGAGTAGTAGAGAGTGAGTAGTAGAGAGAAGTAGAGAGTGAGTAGTAGAGTGAGTAGTAGAGAGTAGTAGAGAGTGAGCAGTAGAGAGAGTAGTAGAGAGCGCATAGTAGAGATCAAGTAGTAGAGAGTTTGTAGTAGAGAGTGAGTAGTAGAGACTAGTAGAGAGTGAGTAGTAGAGAGAGTAGTAGAGAGTGAGAAGTGGATTGTATATGTATGTATGTATATATATATTCACTGAAAAAACCATAGGTTTCAGGGGTGTTATAGTTAGCTGGACTTTTCACTTGTACAAAACCATTGAAATTCCCCCGTTATAGTTAGTTCAGCTAACTATAACTCGCGCGCCCGCAATGCACTGCTGATGACGTCACATATTACATCACTCATGACATGGTCAGTGACATCACTCATGACATCACTGATGACATCTCAAATGACATCACTGATGACATCACTGATGACATCATCCAGTGAATGTGTGTTATTCTGAAAATTAAATATGTTTTATATATGTATATCTCAAGGTCGATGGAAGAATAAATGGGTATATAAGTGTCTAAATGGATGATTTGTTTTTGAAAAATTGATTGTGTAACTGACTGATTAAGTGTATCATAGTGAATACATGGCTTAGTGAGTAATGTTTAAATATGTAAATATCTGTATCAGTCTCTCACTTTGTGTATAAGTGGCTGCATGGATTGGTGAGTAGCTACATGGGTGTCTATATAGGTTATTAGTTGGTTTTTTGAGTATCAGTCTGAGTGTCTGCATGGTTCGGTGGGGGTATTACGTAGTGCATAGGTGCATGAATGAGTGACTCACTGTTTGTATGTGTTGAACACAGTATGTGTGCAGGACTGTGTGGGTGGATGAGTGTGTGTATGGGTGTGTTAGTGAGTGAATGACTGTCTCAATAGTGTCTTTATGAGTAACTACATATGTTTTAAACTAGTATATGTGACTATTGGTGTATATATGTGAGTATATGTGAGAGTGAGAGATTGAAAGAGTTCCTGTATGAATAAGTATGTGTTTCTATAAGTGATTGTTTAAAAGACTAAGTATGTGTAAGTTTCCGTAGAAGTAAGTGTGGTGGTGTGTGTATAACTGTATATGCAAGTAAATGTATGTTTGATTCTTTATTAGCATGAGTGACTATGTGTGTGAGTAACTATGGATGAGTGGCATTGTGTAACAGGATGTATAGGTGTATGAGTACATATGATGAGTGAGTACATGTATGAGTGACTGTATTGGACTGTTGGTGAATGAGTGGATGTGTATGTGGATCTTAGAATTACTGAAGAGGTTGTTGTAACTGGTATCGGTATGTCCATTGTTTTGAAAATTTTAGTCTCTATTTTTGAATGTGTGTATCAAAGGTTATATTAGGGTGAGAGGAGGTCTGCCACTCTATCACAAGGATGATGTCATCAGTGATGTCATCAGTGATGTCATTTGAGATGTCATCAGTGATGTCATGAGTGATGTCACTGACCATGTCATGAGTGATGTAATATGTGACGTCATCAGCAGTGCATTGCGGGCGCGCGAGTTATAGTTAGCTGAACTAACTATAACGGGGGAATTTCAATGGTTTTGTACAAGTGAAAAGTCCAGCTAACTATAACACCCCTGAAACCTATGGTTTTTTCAGTGAATTTCTGAGATTTTTTAAATGCTAATTCCTAACTATAACGTGCCTGAAACCTATGGTTTTTTCTGTTAATTTCAAAGGTTTTTTAAATGCTATTTTCTAACTATGCCTACAGAGATAGGACATGTGAAGAAAGAAGAAAAAATGCACAGAAAGAAACAAAAGAAGTGCAGAAAGAAGCAACAGAAGTCCTCAAATACGAAGATAAGTGCAGGAAGAAGGATAACGTGCAGAAAGAACAAAAAGAAGAGCAGAAAGAAGCCTTGTTGCAAAATCATCCTGTACCCTCAACTTGGACGGATACTGGTGGTAACTGAGTCTGACTAACCAGTCCTAGAGCCAGTGCTATGTTAAAAGACACTTAGAATACAGTGAAAACACCTACATACACTAGGGAACATTATGCGTTGGGGTCCCCCTGTGATTAGCCTTACCTCCTCTATAAGCCCCTAGTATATAATAGGGCATGGGGATTAAAACTACCTCTTAAAACAGGCCACAGGGCGTTTTTGCACACGTTAACTCAGGCCCCGTCCCCTCCTTTCACCATTGTGTAAACACGCCCTGTGTCCGTTTTTAGTTGGGAGATTAAGTTCATTTGAGTCCTGAGGGTCCCTAGGGTCCAACTAGCCCACTAGGTACCTCCAGTAAGTGCCACAGAGCTGCGTTGCAGAGAGGTGTAAAAAGTGGCACGGCCTGGACCACCTCTCTGCAATGCAGCTCAGTGGCGCTTACTGGAAGCACTTGGTGGGCTAGTTAGCCCCCAGGGGCCCTCAGTATTGAAGGGAAATTATATCCCCAATTTAAAACGTGCCATGGTGCGTGTTTGCACACGTCACCTCAGGCCCCGTCCCCTCCCTTCACCACTGTGTAAACGCGCCCTGTGGCTGTTCTAAGTTGAGAGATTAAGTCCCCTTGAATCCTAAGGGTCCCTAGGGTCACACTAGACCACTAGGTACCTCCAGTAAGCGCCACAGAGCTGCGTTGCAGAGAGGTGTAAAAAGGGGCCTGGCCTCAGAACACCTGTCTGCAGCGCAGCTCCCTGGCGCATACTGGAGATGCCTGTTGGGGGCGCGTTTGCAGAGTGCTGCATGGAGGGGGCATGGCCTCCGGCACGATGCCAGTCTTTTATTTATTTTATTTTTTTAAGAAGGGGGGCTGTGTGGTTCCCCTTCTTATTCTAATTTATTGGCCCTGATGACCCCATCCCCCAGGGCCTGTCTCCTAATTATATTTTTTTGACCCCAATCCCCAGGGCCGGCCACTGTTTTTTATTATTTTTAAAAAATATATATTTATAGACACACCTAGGACATGCTGGACAAACCGTACGTACCTATCACCATGACGATTTGCGTGATATTCATTAAAAGGCGACTATGCATGCAATTAATCCACGTGGAATGTATTTACACCACTAGTGAAGCTCTGACATGTCTGATGCTCTACCGTGCCTAATCCCGGTAGACACCCTTGTCGTTTATTTATACAAACATGGGTAGCTATTGACGGGCACATTTAATACACATGCACACCAAGCCATTCAAAGGGGATTCGACAAAAATTCGACCAAAACTATGCAAGAAACCCCCCTCACAGTTAATAAAACACACATCCACTGCCGGATGTGTAATACTTTTTATTTTACTCTCTGGAAAGGGGACGAACATCACTTGCGAGTCACAGCGCGCTCCTGACAGAGCCCAATGCTGTGTTACACCCACCATTGCCTGCCGAGTGCCACACACCTCTGTATTGTATTCCACTAGCTAGTGCATATGCTATGACACTCTCTAGCCCATGTGCACTGTAACACCACCCCGTGAAAATGTCATGCCACACTTGTCTTCGCACGGGTTATATTGCCCCATCTAACGTGCCTTCCTCGATGCCTATGTTATAACGCACAGTGCTATGCCATACATATTACAATTTGGGATCCATATCTTTGTCACAGTGCATATGCAACGTTACACTCCCCAGCACATATTTTATATTACAACTTTAGAGACTAGTTAGGTTACACAACACTGCCCTGTGCATATTACACTCCAAGGCGCATATCGCATAGCACACGCTAGTGCCTGTGCTATCTCGCGCTCTCCAATGAATCTGTCATTGCGCACAATGTATTGCATATTATATTTCACGCCTGGTTCATCTTATATCACACTTTTTGGTGCATAGTTTATACCATACACTATATCTAGTTTTCATTTTCAATCGTGCTCTCAGGACTATGTTCTATATAACACTGTGTTCACCTACCCTTTTCACGGGCATTACATTTTGCGATAGGGGGTGGAGGGTCAGGGGGTGTTTTTGCCAAGTGAGCCCGGAGTCACAGTCACTAACGTCTTCTTCTTCCTGAATAAAAGTGAGATTATGCTGCATACTTGTTCATATTTTAAGTAGTTTGCACAGACAAAATGTTTTAAAAACAATAAAGTTTCTAATACCCGCCTTCTCTGAACAGTTAGCTTGCTGCCCCATCCCCCTCCTCCCTATCCTCTGTTGTGTGAATCCATGGACTAGCCTCCTCCCTCCTGCCATGCATGGTCTGATGTGCTGCCACTGCCCTCAATTTAGTATGATGTACCAGTCCACTCCTCCTGCCCTCCATTGCCCAATTCTATGCCCCATCATTGACCTCCTGCTTAAACTCTGTGCTTAGCTTGCTGCCCCTATTCTCCTTCCCCCTGCCCTCCGATGTCTTTGTGCATGCCCCTGCTCCATCCTTTTTGCCCACCATGTCCCATGGACCTGCCACTTCTATCTACTCTGAGTGTTCTGTTGAGCTGCCACTCCCCTCCCACCTGCCTAGCATTGTCAGATGACTGTAACCTGTCCCTGCCACCTCCACCCTGCCTGTCCACATGCCATGCCTCTATCCTCTTCCTCCTGTCCTACATGGTCCATTGTACTGCCACACCCTTCTGCCCTCCCTGGTCTGTTGTGCTGCAACTGCTCCTCCTGCCTGCCCCGTGTGGTCTGTTGTGAGGCCCCTTCCCCTGAACTTTCTTGTCTGTGCACAGGTCCTGACCCTCCCTTCTATCCTCCATCGTCCTTTGTGCATGCCCCTGCACCCTCCTTCTTGCCCATCATAGCCATTGTGCTGCCACTAACCCTCCCACTTGCCATGCATGGTCTTCTGTGCTGCCATGGCCCCTCCCACCTTCCCTGTGTGGTCAGTTAGCTGCCCCTGACCCCCTCCCACCTTCCCTCCATGGTCTGTGTGTATGCCATCACAGTCTCACTGTTGCTCTTCATGTTGTGTCTTGCTTCTAGTGCCCATCCTGCCTGACCTCCATGGCCATCTTGCTGCTCCTGCCCTGCCCCCTTGCCCCCAGCCCTCTGTTTACATGTGCAGACCCCTACTCCCTCCCTCCTGGCTTGTCTGTTCCATTGTAATGCCCCTGATCCGTCCCTCCTGCCCTTTATGGTCTGTTATGCTGCAGCCTTCTCTCCTGTCTGTCCATTATGGTCAGCTAGCTACCATTGCCTCTTGCCCCTCTGTTCTCTGTTGTCCATGTGCATGGTCCTGTCCCCTCCCTCTTGCTTTCTATGGATTGTTGTGCTGCACTCCTGTCCTGCATGCCCTGTGTGGTGTATTGTGCTGCTGCAAACCCTGATGCCTGCCCTGCAGGGTCAGTTTGGTGCACCTCTCCATGTCTCTCCTGTCCTCTGTTATCCAAGTCCATGTCCCTATCCCATTTCCTTCCATGATCCAATGTACCATACTTGCGAACATTTTGAACTTGGTAAGAGGGAGATTTTGAAAAAAAACTGGGGTATTGATTTTCCCCTTTGAGTTACATTGAAAAAGAGGATATTGTAGACAGGAGACAGATCAAATAAAGCCCATTTGAGCTTAAAAACATTGGACGTTTCCTGGCTGAATCGGGTCTGTTGGCATGTATGGTTGTACTACCATTGCCTCTTCCTTCTGCCCACAATGGTCTATTACATTGCCACAGCCTTGAAGGAGGGTAGATTTTGTATCACAGGGGGCCCCTGGCCCGTTCTGTCCACACCTGAAGTATGAGACCCTTGTCCTTGCCCTGCCAGCCGCATTTGTAGGCCGTATTAAATTGACCAGCGGGTCCTGTGTTGCTATATAATTATCCTGAGACATCCTTACCACTCAGCCAGCATAAAACCCCTGTGTAGGCCCTTCTGTTCAATATGTAGGCCTCTTTGTTAAATTGACCATAGCTCTGCAATTTTAGTGTATAGCAGTCTGAAGGCAGGTCTGCGAGGCCTTCTGCTCCAAACTAGTAGCCCCCACCCTACCCGAGTGCTCCGTGCTCGGTATCAAAGTTCAACATCCCCCTGAAGCTGTCGACATACAGTAGGCTGCATCCTGGACTGGTACTTGCTTCCTGGGCAGGTTTCCCGCTTTTAAGGAAGTGGCAACCGCAGAGCGTCAAGTTAGGAGAACTGAGGAGATTTTATACATGAATATATTGAATTCCTGTACAATACCCATTATTTTCTGCTTGCTCTATGGAACTTACGATAAGCGATTGGCCTGAGAGACTGACCTTTTCACCCAGTCCATTGTCAGCATTAAGTGGGTAAATGACGAAATGTCTGGTAAAATCTGCAGACGAAGCTTTTGGGTAGCATACGTAGGTAGATGTAGCGTGCAAAGGAGCCCACAAAATGATATAAAAAGGGAGCACCCACAGATATCGACGGACAACCTCGCCGTCTGTATGTAGGTTAACAGGCTGTGCAGGTTTTCCCCAAGAACTGGGAGCTCTTGTCTTCCTTTGCTTAAAATGTCTTGCTCGGCTTTGCTTGAAGTATCTTATTCTATTTTACCTATATGAAATGTCATGTTATGTTTAACCATTGTTCTCTTTACTTTTGCATTTAAAAGATGTTGTATTGTAATTGCAGGAATGCTTGCTCTAAGAGTAAATGTGAGTGTCCCTAGGTAACATTTTCCTTGGTGTAACTTGTTTCTCATGATGCATTTATAGATGTGTTTTCTCTCTCTCTCTGTCAGTCCATTAATTGAGATACAGAGAATATCATGACAGCTGTATGATTATCTGGATTCTGTATTTTGTACTTTAGGTCTCTATTCTGCGGTTTCTTTGAAGTTGCATCTTCTCATTAAACTGCCATTGTATTCTGCCTCCAATTCCATGTCTCATATGTCTGTTTTCTTCATTTTTGGAGCAAGCGTTCCTAGGCTCCCCGGCTCAAATTAAGGTGCCCCTTTTGTCCCTGACTCACTCTCCTGCTCAGTTCTGTGGTGGCTCCCGGGGCTCTGGGGACCGCCCCTAGCTTCCTTGACCCGTAATAGATCTTCCCTCCAACAGCCTCTCTTGCAAGTCCTGTATTGTTGGTTTGTTGCCCCTGCCCCCCTTTCCACTGCCCTCCATAGTCTGTTGTGCTTCCACGGCCCTTCCTGCCTGCTCAGTGTGGTTAAATTGTTGCCTTTGCACCCTCCTACCTGCCTTCAATTTTCAGAGTCCGTGCCCCTGGCCTCTGCCTCTCAACAGTATCCTAATGAACAACTAGATTGCTAACATTCTATATTTATTACAAAAGTGTGGAGCGCCTGACATCATCTTGATGTAATCAAAACTGTAATACCTAGAGCATTCCTTTAGAAATTACATATATGAGAGGGTCTTATTGGCATCAAAATTATGGTTAGTGCTCTAAAAGACTAAAATAAGGACATATTTTCTGAGTTTTCAAATAGCGACAAAGCACTTTTAAATTATTTGTTATCTTTATGTTTTTTTATCTAGTTGACAACTTGATTAAATGTTGCACTTAGGGGAGAGGATGTGGTGTTACTTCCAGAACTGCAGACTTTGCAACTGGGGAACCAGGTTGAAGTTTCTGCTTCAGCTCGACATTCTGTGATTCTGGTCAAATCACTTAGTCTCCCCATGTCTACAACCAAAATGAATTTGTTCTTGTGTGATGTAACCAATGCTCATGTAAAGCACTCCAATACCTGACAAGTCTGCACTATATAACACTGCAAAAACACAAAATAATAAGTGTTTTGCACACTTCTGTCATTGGGCTATATTTGGGCTATATCTGGGTGATTTTGGGCTACATTTGGGCTCTTTTGTCTCCGGTGGCCATCTTGGGAGATTTATTTGTTATGAAGTTTCCTAATTTCCTCATGTACTGCAGTCTCCTCAGTCGGAAATGCTTTCAGTTTTTTACTTTGATTCCATCATGAAGGTATTCAGATATGTCACACATTTGCCATGAATTCTGAATGTTAGCACTCTAGTTGCTCATTAGATCACTGTAGTAAAACTACTGCTCACCATGGAAGTCTGCTCCTGGTATTAAAAGTGCATGTGTCAGTCTGCATGTCAGAATTTTTTAATGAAATAGAAGAGGATTTGAGAAGTCACTCAAAATGTGCCCTCATTTTCTTTCTTCAGCATTAATCATAATTTCTATGGCAAAATGAACCCCCTCATTGTGTTCCTTTTTAAATTAAATGTTTTAAGTGTTACCAGTTTATTCCAATCAAGATGGCTTCAGGTGTGCCATACTTTTGTCATAATGAAGACAGTAAGTGCTCTGGTTGTTTTTAAGAACATTCTTGGACATTCTGTCATTGGGCTATACTTGGGCTACATCTGGGTGATATTTGGGCTACATTTGGGCTCTTTTGTCTCTGGTGGCCATCTTGGGAGACTTATTTGTTATGAAGTTTCCTAATTTCCTCATTTACTGCAGTCTCCTCAGTAGGAAATACTTTCAGTTTTTTACTTTGATTCCATCAAGAAGGCATTCAAATGTGTCACACATTTGCCATAAAATCAGAATGTTAGCACTCTTTTTGCTCATTAGATCACTGTAGTAAAGCTACTGCTCACCAGGGAAAACTGCTGCTGGTATTGAAAGTGCATGTTTCAGTCTGCATGCCAGGATTTGAGAAGTCACTCAAAATGTGCCCTAATTTTTCTTTATGCAGCACTAATCATACTTTTTATGGAAAAATGAACCACCTCATTTTGTTCCTTTTTAAATTAAATGTTTTAAGAGTTACCACTTTAATCCAAGCACGATGGCTTCAGGTGTGCCATACATTTATCATAAGTAGGACGGTTAGCGCTCTAGTAGTTCTTTGGAACACTCTGGAAAGCTGCAGTAGAACACAAAGGAATCAACTGACAGTCTCTGCCCTTGTTGGATGTACATGTTTTACTGAGAATGTCAGACTTCATTCTCACATGACTGAGAAAGATAATGTGAATTTACAGAAAATAAGCTCTCAGTTTAGCTTATAGATCACCTTCCAAACCTCTGTGGTAAAAGCATGAGAAAATATTTTTCTCTCAATCATGATATCCCAGCAGAAGGCTTTTTCACATGGTGAAATCACCTTAGAACATACCACAATTCCTAAAATGAGTATGGTACCATCAACAAATGATTTATAATGTAACTAAAGTCTTAAAATCTTCTATTAACTGCAATGCTTTTTAATGAGGTGCTATCATGTATATTGGTCCCAAGATGGCTGCCAACACTTCTTGGATGAAGTGCTGACAGCCAATCAGATCTCAGGATGAGATGTGTGGTTAGGCTCCGCCCACATATATATATTGATTTAAATGCTATTTTCTCAGGAACTACTGAACAGATTTACACCAGACCTACAAAAGGCACTTCCTTGACCTGAGGACTACCTCTCTGCCAAATTTCAAGTAACTCTGTTCAGCCGTTCGGGCTGTAGCTGTGTCTAAAGGTCCTATGGAAAAATGCATGGGAAAAACGCGTTTTGGGACCCCCCTTTTTTCTCAGCCCCCGCTTGACGAATCCCCCCGAGACTTTCAGGGTAGGAGCGGAGCGGAGCGCCCCACCTATTTTGAAAATTTCGCGAGGATTCATCGACCGGCGCCAAAGTTATCCAAATAGAATGTTGCGGATTTCCTATGGAAACAGGGTCCTAACTATAACTATCTACTGGCGACCGCCAGTAGATAATATATATATATATATATATATATATATACACACATACATATATATAAATGCATATGCATATATATATGTGCATATGTGTGCGTGTAGAGAGTGGTAAAGAGAGGTAGAGAGGTAGAGTTGTAGAGGTGTAGAGGTAGAGAGGTAGAAGTAGAGAGGTAGAGAATACTAGAGAGTGAGAGGTAGAGAGAGGTAGAGAGGTAGAGAGTAGAGAGCGAGTAATAGAGAGTAGAGAGTGAATAGTAGAGAGTAGTAGAGAGTAGTAGAGAGAGTAGCAGAGAGTGAGCAGTAGAGAGTAGTAGAGTGAGTAGTGGAGAGTGAGTAGTAGAGAGTGAGTATTAGAGACAGTAGTAGAGAGTGAGTAGTAGAGAGTAGTAGAGAGTGAGTAGTAGAGTGAGTAGTAGAGAATAGTAGAGAGTGAGTAGTAGAGAGTAGTAGAGAGTGAGTAGTAGAGAGTAGTAGAGAGTGAGTACCAGAGAGAGAGCATTAGAGAGTAGTGGAGAGTGAGTAGTATAGTGAGTAGTAGTGAGTAGTAGAGAGAGAGTAGTAGAGAGTGAGTAGTAGAGCATGAGTAGTAGAGAGTGAGTAGTAGAGTAGTAGAGAGTGAGTAGTAGTGTAGTAGAGAGAGAGTAGTAGAGAGTGAGTAGTAGCGAGTAGTAGAGAGTGAGTAGTGTAGAGAGTAGTAGAGTAGTAGGGAGTGAGTAGCAGAGAGTGAGTAGTAGAGAGTAGTGGAGTAGTAGAGAGTGAGTAGTAGAGAGAAGTAGAGAGTGAGTAGTAGAGTGAGTAGTAGAGAGTAGTAGAGAGTGAGCAGTAGAGAGAGTAGTAGAGAGCGCATAGTAGAGATCAAGTAGTAGAGAGTTTGTAGTAGAGAGTGAGTAGTAGAGACTAGTAGAGAGTGAGTAGTAGAGAGAGTAGTAGAGAGTGAGAAGTGGATTGTATATGTATGTATGTATATATATATATATATATATATATATATATATATATATATATATATATATATATATATATATTACCTACTGGCGGTCGCCAGTAGGTAGTTATAGTTAGGACCACGTTTCCATAGGAAAACCTCAACATTCTATTTTGAATAACTTTGGCGCCGGTCGACGAATCCTCGCGAATTTCTCAAAATAGGTGGGGCGCTACGCTCCGCTCCTACCCTGAAAGTCTCGGGGGGATCCGTCAAGCGGGGGCTGAGATAAAAGGGGGGTCCCAAAACGCGTTTTTCCCATGCATTTTTCCATAGGACCTTTAGAACGAGCTACAGCCCGAACGGCTGAACAGAATTACTCAAAATTTGGCAGAGAGGTAGTCCCTAGGTCAAGGAAGTGCCTTTTGTAGGTTTGGTGTAAATCTGTTCAGTAGATTCTGAGAAAATAGCCTTTGAATCAATATATATATCTGTATGCGCGCAGAGTGCGCGCTGGGTGCGCGCACCTTGCCGTGCGCGAGCGCAATTCTGATTGGTTGTTAGATCTTAGTAAACATTCGAATCGGTGGAAGTCAGGAAGCGGCGGCCGCCATTTTGTCTATCGCATAAAGAGGGGGTGATAAACAAAGGGGGAGCACTTGAAAAGGGGGAAGAGTGGGAAGAAATAGACCCAGTAGGCATTGTAAGGGGGTCAAAGTAGGACCTTGTAGGGCAAAAAAAAAGAATAATATTTTGAAAAAAAATATCGCCGAGTGCGCGCACCCTGCGCGCACCCGAAAAAAAAAAATAATAAAAGAAATTTTTAAAAAATTGCATTTAAGTGTTTAGATATAAGGTGGCTCTAAAAAGAGCCCTTGTGTTTATTGTTTGTTTTTCGGTACCTACAAGTAAGTACCGACGCAGAGTCTGAGGTTCAAGAGGAAGACTCTGTTCCCTTCATCATTGAAGTGCACACCATCTCCTCTATAAATGTCTTGCATGTCGTAACGCAAGTTGTTGTGGTAAATGGAACCCATACCATAGTCACGGAGGAAAGCAGAAACAGATTTGTTGACGTGCTTCCTTGCTTTGTCAATCTGCGGACAAAATTGGTTGGACCAGTTCCACTTTTGCCTTTGGCATATGTTAGAATATACAAAGGCAGATTGAGGAAAAAGCGACATCAATTGCACAAAGGTGTCCTTAATAAGCATTTCCAAACCTACCCCAGTTAAAGTGCCTAGATCATTACCACCACAGTGCACAATAATAAGGTTAGGCTGTGGGAGATGTAGAAAGGTTTTCACCAAAGGCATTAATTGGTGCCACTTTAACCCTCTCTGACCAATCCACTTGATGTCTACATTTGGCAAAGCAAGGTCTCTCACCATACCTCTTTTCTCTGCAAATTTTTCACTCCAGAAGACATAGCTGTGTCCTACAATCCACACTGTGAACATCTTCAAAGGAGATCTGGATGCACTCAGGAGGTGTAATTCAGTAGAATGGTAAAAAGAAATGAAAGACAGTTTGGGAATGGGAGGCATACATATTTTTTATAAAAAAAAAAAGAACTGATTGGCTGTTTCATACCATTCTACACTAAAAACTAGGCTGTATGTGTAAATTAATAGAAGCATGTTTTGTATTGGTTCAGAAAAATGTGTTACCAAAGAACAGTACTATGGATTTGCTGTAAGGTTTGAAAAGTCAAGCACTCTTGCTCTGTGGAATTGAAACATTGTGTGGCGAACTTCTGACCTAACTCTACACAGCAGTGTTCCATGAGCTGTTGCCATGGTAGCAGGCAGAAGTCAAGTTGGGGGAAGGGTACTAGGCAGAAGTCAAGTTGGGGGAAGGGTACTTTTGGAAAAGGGTTGGTTTTCAAGCAATAGAAATGTGTGATTACATATCTGGTTCTGCTGAGTGGAGAGAGGTGTAGAGAACAAAGGTCCTGGCTCTGATAATGTGCTGTGGGGTTTTGAGGTTTCAGTCTGTAATGCAAATACATTCAGCATCACTAAGGCTGGTTGCCCTTGCTGGAGTGTAGGCAGTCACCCAGCATACACATGGTTTGTGGTCTCAAAATGCAGTCTGGACATGTGCATTTAAAAAAATCTGAAAAGTGGATTCATAATGTGTCAGTCTGTAAAAGTAATTTTCACTTGCCAACAAAAAAAAGCAGTAAGTGTGCATTCAAATTGGCAAAGATTTTTCGTTTTGTGACTAATGTGAAAACATGACTCTGTGTGCAAATAGGAATTACAGGAAGAGATTTGTTGCGTTTTGCTCTGGTGATTTCACAGTTGCATTAGTAGGAAAAAGGGGGAGTCTCTCAAAAAAAAAAAAAAAAAACAAAAAAAAAAAAAACCTTGGGTGCGCGCAGGGTGCGCGCACCTCAAAAAAATTTAAAAAAAAAATTAAAAAAAAAAAAAATGTTGGTTAAGTTTATAAGTGGCTCTTAAAAGAGCCCTTGAGTTAATGGAGGGAAACAGGAAGAGAAAAACGCAAAAAATGAAAAAAAAATCTATGGCCTAGTGCATGAATGTGCATCAAATTTTCTCTGAAGGAGATCAAGACTGGTCTCCCCCACAGAAATAAGTGAACCGCAATCAGTGCACCGTGTAGACAACCTCGCCAAACAAGGTGGACCAACAAGAGGTAAAGAAACAGGTGAAGGCACCACCGCAGCTGAAGTGCTCCCCTGAGCTGCCGAAGATGTGCTCGGCTGAGCTGCTGCTGATGTCGTCGGCTGAGCAGGTGAAGAGTTTTCTTCAGAAGCTCGACGAAAAGATACTGGGTGCATTTTGTCAACATGTCTTAACATAGTGTGAATGCTAAAAGAATATTTCTTATTAGGATTCCCACGAGATAAGACTTTGCCACAAAGTACACAAGTAACTTTTGGTGCATTTACCTTTTTCTCATTCTTGGGAAAAGTGAAAAACTGCCATATAAAGCTGTCTTTCTGCTTCCTGTTCCTCTGCCTCTCAAGAGTGTCCTGCTCACTGTCTGAAGTAGGTTGCTGTTCAGCCATTGTCTCTCAACAACAGAATAGCTCCTTCTCCAAAGGAATCAGAACTAATAATGAGGGGAGTAGGTGTGGTTTGGGAAGAATCTGGAACAGAAAGTACTTCAAACCAATCAAAAGTGATGATTCTTGATCACATGACTTGCCATGAGGGGATTGGGTGTGGTATTGAAACAATTAGAAACTGAAAGTAATGATAACCAATAAGAAATGTTGTTTTATTATGTATAAATCCGAGGTGCGCGCACTGCGCAAGCTCCGAGCGCGCACCCCGTGATGACGTATGCACGAACGCGTAAACGCGCAGGTGCATACGTCATATACGCGCACCTAGCGCGCATACGTTTAACACGCGTATACGCGACCGTTATTGCGCGTAATTTTAGCGTATGCGGAAGTAAACCGCGTCGAGGGCGTAGGACGCATGCGTACGTACGTACGTACGCATACGTACTGGGTGCGCGCTCCCAGCGCGCACCAACAAGTATATTTGCGTACGTAAATAACGTACGCCGGAATTCATAAAAAACATACGAAATAGTACTAGGAGCGCGCTCAGAGCGCGCACCCCAAGAAATTATAAATAAAAAAAAAAAGAGGACATTAAATAATTTAAAAAATTATAAAAAATAAATATCCAAATTGAATTATTTAAAAAAATAATTTATAAAAAAATACAGATAATATATAAATGAATATAAAGTAATTTTATTTAAATAAAAAAAATATCTTTAATTAAAAATACATAACTTACCATACAAATTCTCAGAAAAAAACATAGGTTTCAAAAACGAAATATTTAGAGATTAGCATTTAAAAAACCTTGCAAATTCACTGAAAAAACCATGGGTTTCACACACGTTATAGTTAGGAATTAGCATTTAAAAAACCTTGCAAATTCACTGAAAAAACCATAGGTTTCACACACGTTATAGTTAGGAATTAGCATTTAAAAAACCTTAGAAATTCAGTGAAAAAACCATAGGTTTCACACACGTTATAGTTAGCTGGACATTTTACTCGTAAAAAACCAGTGAAATTGCCCCGTTATAGTTAGTTCAGCTAACTATAACTCGCGCGCCCGCAATGCACTGCTGATGACGTCACATATTACATCACTCATGACATGGTCAGTGACATCACTCATGACATCACTGATGACATCTCAAATGACATCACTGATGACATCACTGATGACATCATCCTTGTGATAAAGTGGCAGACCTACTCTCACCCTAATATAACCTTTGACACACACATTCAAAAATAGAGACTAAAATTTTCAAAAAAAAAGGACATACCAATAACAGTTACAACAACCTCTTCAGTAATTCTAAGATCCACATACACATCCACTCATTCACCAACAGTCCTATACAGTCACTCATACATGTACTCACTCATCATATGTACTCATACACCTACACATCCTGTTACATTATGCCACTCATCCATAGAGTTACTCACACACATAGTCACTCATGCTAACAAAGAATCAAACATGCATTCACCTGCATATACAGTTATACACACACCACCACACTTGCTTCTACAGAAACTTACACATACTTAGTCTTTTAAACAATCACTTATAGAAACACATACTTATTCATACAGGAACTCTTTCAATCTCTCCCTCTCACATATACTCACATATATACAACAATAGTCACATATACTAGTTTAAAACATATGTAGTTACTCCTGAAGACACTATTGAGACAGTCATTCACTCACTAACACACCCATACACACACTCATCCACCCATACAGTCCTGCAGACATGCTGTGTTCAACACATACAAACAGTGAGTCACTCATTCATGCACCTATGCACTACGTAATACCCCCCACCGAACCATGCAGACACTCAGACTGATACTCAAAAAAACAACTAATAACCTATATAGACACCCATGTAGCTACTCACCAACCCATGCAGCCACTTATACACAAAGTGAGAGACTGTCACAGATATTTATATGTTTAAACATTACTCACTAAGTCATGTATTCACTATGATACACTTAATCAGTCAGTTACACAATCAATTTTTCAAAAACAAATCATCCATTTAGACACTTATATACCCATTTATTCTTCCATCGACCTTGAGATATACATGTATAAAACATATTTAATTTTCAGAAAAACACACATTCACTGGATGATGTCATCAGTGATGTCATTTGAGATGTCATCAGTGATGTCATGAGTGATGTCACTGACCATGTCATGAGTGATGTAATATGTGACGTCATCAGCAGTGCATTGCGGGCGCGCGAGTTATAGTTAGCTGAACTAACTATAACGGGGCAATTTCACTGGTTTTTTACGAGTAAAATGTCCAGCTAACTATAACGTGTGTGAAACCTATGGTTTTTTCACTGAATTTCTAAGGTTTTTTAAATGCTAATTCCTAACTATAACGTGTGTGAAACCTATGGTTTTTTCAGTGAATATATATATATATACACACATACATATATATAAATGCATATGCATATATATATGTGCATATGTGTGCGTGTAGAGAGTGGTAAAGAGAGGTAGAGAGGTAGAGTTGTAGAGGTGTAGAGGTAGAGAGGTAGAAGTAGAGAGGTAGAGAATACTAGAGAGTGAGAGGTAGAGAGAGGTAGAGAGGTAGAGAGTAGAGAGCGAGTAATAGAGAGTAGAGAGTGAATAGTAGAGAGTAGTAGAGAGTAGTAGAGAGAGTAGCAGAGAGTGAGCAGTAGAGAGTAGTAGAGTGAGTAGTGGAGAGTGAGTAGTAGAGAGTGAGTATTAGAGACAGTAGTAGAGAGTGAGTAGTAGAGAGTAGTAGAGAGTGAGTAGTAGAGTGAGTAGTGGAGAGTAGTAGAGAGTGAGTAGTAGAGAGTAGTAGAGAGTGAGTACCAGAGAGAGAGCATTAGAGAGTAGTGGAGAGTGAGTAGTAGAGTGTGAGTAGTAGAGTGAGTAGTAGAGAGTAGTAGAGAGTGAGTAGTAGAGAGTAGTAGAGAGTGAGTACCAGAGAGAGAGCATTAGAGAATACTAGAGAGTGAGAGGTAGAGAGAGGTAGAGAGGTAGAGAGTAGAGAGCGAGTAATAGAGAGTAGAGAGTGAATAGTAGAGAGTAGTAGAGAGTAGTAGAGAGAGTAGCAGAGAGTGAGCAGTAGAGAGTAGTAGAGTGAGTAGTGGAGAGTGAGTAGTAGAGAGTGAGTATTAGAGACAGTAGTAGAGAGTGAGTAGTAGAGTGAGTAGTAGAGAGTAGTAGAGAGTGAGTAGTAGAGAGTAGTAGAGAGTGAGTACCAGAGAGAGAGCATTCGAGAGTAGTGGAGAGTGAGTAGTAGAGTGTGAGTACCAGATAGAGAGCATTAGAGAGTAGTGGAGAGTGAGTAGTATAGTGAGTAGTAGAGAGTAGTAGAGAGAGAGTAGTAGAGAGTGAGTAGTAGCGAGTAGTAGAGAGTGAGTAGTAGAGAGAGTAGTAGAGAGTAGTAGAGTTGTAGAGAGTGAGTAGTAGAGAGTGAGTAGTAGAGAGTAGTGGAGTAGTAGAGAGTGAGTAGTAGAGAGAAGTAGAGAGTGAGTAGTAGAGTGAGTAGTAGAGAGTAGTCGAGAGTGAGCAGTAGAGAGAGTAGTAGAGAGCGCATAGTAGAGATCAAGTAGTAGAGAGTTTGTAGTAGAGAGTGGGTAGTAGAGACTAGTAGAGAGTGAGTAGTAGAGTGTGAGTAGTAGAGAGTGAGTAGTAGAGTGAGTAGTAGAGTAGTAGAGAGTGAGTAGTAGAGTAGTAGAGAGAGAGTAGTAGAGAGTGAGTAGTAGCGAGTAGTAGAGAGTGAGTAGTAGAGAGTAGTCGAGAGTGAGCAGTAGAGAGAGTAGTAGAGAGCGCATAGTAGAGATCAAGTAGTAGAGAGTTTGTAGTAGAGAGTGGGTAGTAGAGACTAGTAGAGAGTGAGTAGTAGAGTGTGAGTAGTAGAGAGTGAGTAGTAGAGTGAGTAGTAGAGTAGTAGAGAGTGAGTAGTAGAGTAGTAGAGAGAGAGTAGTAGAGAGTGAGTAGTAGCGAGTAGTAGAGAGTGAGTAGTAGAGAGAGTAGTAGAGAGTAGTAGAGTAGTAGAGAGTGAGTAGTAGAGAGTGAGTAGTGGAGTAGTAGAGAGTGAGTAGTAGAGAGAAGTAGAGAGCGAGTAGTAGAGTGAGTAGTAGAGAGTAGTAGAGAGTGAGCAGTAGAGAGAGTAGTAGAGAGCGCATAGTAGAGATCAAGTAGTAGAGAGTTTGTAGTAGAGAGTGGGTAGTAGAGACTAGTAGAGAGTGAGTAGTAGAGAGAGTAGTAGAGAGTGAGAAGTAGAGAGAGTAAGAGAGAGTAGTAGACTAGTAGAGAGTGAGTAGTAGAGTGAGTAGTAGAGAGTAGTTGAGAGCGAGTAGTAGAGAGTGAGTAGTGGAGAATGAGCAGTAGAGAGTAGTAGAGAGTGAGTAGTAGAGAGTAGTAGAGAGTAGTAGAGTGAGTAGTAGAGAGTGAGTAGTAGAGAGAGAGTAGTAGAGAGAGAGTAGTAGAGTAGTAGAGAGTGAGTGGTAGAGAGTAGGAAGGTAGTAGAGTGAGTAGTAGAGAATAGTAGAGAGTGAGTAGTATAGAGAGTAGCAGAGTAGTAGAGAGTGAGTAGTAGAGAGAGTACAAGAGAGTAGTAGAGTTGTAGAGAGTGAGTAGTAGAGAGTGAGTAGTAGAGAGTAGTAGAGAGCGAGTAGTAGAGAGTGAGTAGTGGAGAGTGAGTAGTAGAGAGCGAGTAGTAGAGAGTGAGTAGTAGAGAGTGAGTAGTAGAGAGTGAATAGTAGAGAGTGATTAGTAGAGAGAGAGTAGTGGAGAGTGATTAGTAGAGAGAGTAGTAGAGAGTGAGTAGTAGAGAGTAGTAGAGAGTGAGTAGTAGAGAGTGAGTAGTAGAGCGAGAGTAGTAGAGCGAGAGTAGTAGAGAGTGAGTAGTAGAGAGTGAGTGGTAGAGAGTAGTAGAGAGTAGTATAGTGAGTAGTAGAGAGTAGTAGAGAGTGAGTAGTAGAGAGTGAATCATAGAGAGTAGTAGAGAGTGAGTAGTAGGGAGAGTAGTAGTAGAGAGTGAGCAGTAAAGAGTAGTAGAGAGTGAGTATTAGAGAGTGAGTAGTAGAGAGTAGTAGCGAGTGAGTAGTAAAGTGTGAGTAGTAAAGAGTGAGTAGCAGAGAGAGAGTAGTAGAGAGTAGTAGAGAGTGAGTAGTAGAGTAGTAGAGAGTTGTCAGTCAGTGTCAGTCAGTGTCAGTCAATCAGTGTCAGTCAGTCAGCTTCATTCAATCAGTGTAAGTCAGTGTCAGTCAATCAGTGTCAGTCAGTGTCAATCAGTCAGTGTCAGTCACTCAGTGTCAGTCAGTCAGTTTCAGCTAGAGCAGTTCTGCTGACCTGGTTCTCTGGCTCTAAAGCAGCTGTGCTGACCTGGTTCTCTCTCTCTAAAGCAGCTCTGCTGACCTGGTTTCTCTGGCTCTACAGCAGGTCTGCTGACCTGGTTCTCTGGCTCTAGAGCAGCTCTGCTGACCTAGTTCTTAGGCTAAAGAGCAGCTCTGCTGATCTGGCTCTCTGGCTCTACAACAGCTCTGCTGACCTGGTTCTCTGGCTCTAAAGCAGCTCTGCTGACCTGGTTCTCTGGCTCTAAAGCAGCTCTGCTGACCTGGTTCTCTCCCTCTATAGCAGCTCTGCTGACCTGGTTCTCTCCCGCTAAAGCAGCTCTACTGACCTGGTTTCTCTGCCTCTACAGCAGCTCTGCTGACCTGGTTCTCTGGCTCTAAAGCAGCTCTGCTGACCTGGTTCTATGGCTCTAAAGCAGCTCTGCTGACCTGGTTCTCTCTCTCTAAAGCAGCTCTGCTGACCTGGTTTCTCTGGCTCTACAGCAGGTCTGCTGACCTGGTTCTCTGGCTCTAGAGCAGCTCTGCTGACCTAGTTCTTAGGCTACAGAGCAGCTCTGCTGATCTGGCTCTCTGGCTCTACAACAGCTCTGCTGACTTGGTTATCTGGCTCTAAAGCAGCTCTGCTGAGCCGGTTCTCTGGCTCTAAAGCAGCTCTGCTGACCTGGTTCTCTCCCTCTAGAGCAGCTCTGCTGACCTGGTTCTCTCCCTCTAAAGCAGCTCTACTGACCTGGTTTCTCTGGCTCTACAGCAGCTCTGCTGACCTGGTTCTCTGGCTCTAGAGCAGCTCTACTGACCTTGTTCTTAGGCTTTAGAGCAGCTCTGCTGACCTGGTTCTCTGGCTCTAAAGCAGCTCTGCTGACCTGGTTCTATGGCTCTAAAGCAGCTCTGCTGACTTGGTTCTCTGGCTCTAGAGCAGCTCTGCTGACCTGGTTCTCTGGCTCTAAAGCAGCTCTGCTGACCTGGTTCACTGACTCTAAAGCATCTCTGCTGGCCTGGTTCTCTGGCTCTAAAGCAGCTCTGCTGACCTGGTTCTCACCCTCTAAAGCAGCTCTGCTGACCTGGTTTCTCTGGCTCTACAGCAGCTCTGCTGACCTGGTTCTCTGGCTCTAGAGCAGCTCTGCTGACCTAGTTCTTAGGCTCTAGAGCATCTCTGCTGACCTGGTTCTCTGGCTCTACAGCAGCTCTGCTGACCTGGTTTTCTGCACTCACGATGCACGCACCCGACTTCGCGAAAATATATTTAAAAATAATATGTTTACTATAAGTACAAATATATTATTTTTCTGAATATCTTACATAATCTCTTGCCCTAATATGTATATTAAAGACACATACATATCATTTTGGAACATACATTTGTTTTTGCAGGAGTTGCGCACCCAGTGCACCCCAGCACATATAGGACATCACTTGGGACCCGCAACTGCTTTAACATCTCGTACCGTAATGCGCATGTGTCGCGAATGCGCAGGAGCAGGAGTCGCAGACTGATCGCATACCAATCTCGCACATCAGGTGATATTAAATGTATATGATGTAACTGAGAAACACGCAGCCGTCACACACCATACGCGGATCCTTCATGACTTTTCTAAAATGCCGGCTAGAATGCGTGCACCCACCGTGATGTGTACGCTTTGAGTGCACGACTCCAAAAAAAATTTGATTTTTTTAAAAAGAAAATAATATAAATATATTAAAATAAAGAAAATGAAAACAAGAAAATTAATCAATATTTCAGTTTTAAGTTTTTATTTTTTTTGTTGCAATTTTCAGAAAAATATATAATGTTATTTAATGAATAAAATATTTATAAATAAACAGTTAAAAAACTGTAGAAAATCAGTACAAAAAAATAGATATAACTACTATCACACTTAAAAATTAGCATTTAAAAAACTTTTGAAATTCACTGAAAAAACCATAGGTTTCAGAGACCTTATAGTTAGAAATGAACATTTAAAAAACCTTAGAAATTCACAGAAAAAAACATAGGTTTCAGGGGTGTTATAGTTTGCTGGCCATTTCATTCGTACAAAACCATAGAAATTCCTCCGTTATAGTTAGTTCTGCTAACTATAACTCGCGTGCCCACAATGCACTGCTGATGATGTCACATATTGCATCATTCATGACATGGTCAGTGACATCACTGATGACATCACTGATGACATCTCAAATGACATCACTGATGACATCATCCACGTGACAATCTGATACACCTCATCATACACTATTATAACCTTTCATCACTCACTGTAAAATACAGAGTACCATATTTGAAACCATTGACACACCAATACCAGTTACTACATACCCACTCACTGATTCCTAAGTCTACACACACAACTATCCATTCAACAACAGAATCATTTATACATGCAGTCACTAATTAATAGAACACTATCAAATGCACGTATACACATATATAGACATTGACACATCAGCAGTCATCTTAGTCGGTTATGCAGTCATCCTACTCACTCATGAAAAAAATTAGTCGCACTTACATTTACTCACTTACACAATTATCCAACAACACCTCATTTATTCAAACAGATAGTAACTCATAGTTAATATGTTAAAAAAGAACCATTACAATTATACACTCAGTCATATAGTTACTCTCACAATCAGTGACTCTTACACTTACTTATTTATATACACCAACTCTCACATACAATGCCTTTTATTTTTTTACTTTGTTGAAGATGTACAACTAAAACATATATTTACTCACCAACACACAAATAAATACACTCAGTCACCCAAACAACTCTTTCCACATGCACTCTTAAACCTATACACCTAGTCAATCAACCATTCACACATCTATGCATAGAGTTACACACACCCCATCCAACCACACACAAACTCAGTGTCCCATACAAATACTCACCCAACTAATCAATAACTAATATACACACTCATGTAGTTAGTGACCAACTGATGCAGCATGTTATACAACAACAGAGACAGTGCTGCACACATTCACATAGTTTAGTTACTAATCCATGTATTAAGTGAGACACTTTTAATTACTCACTTAAACAGACAGTCAGACAGCTACTAAATCCTCCATCCAGACAGTTATATATCCACTCAATCGTCAATACAGATTGGTATATATATAATACATATTTAAATTTCAAACTAAAGCACATTCACTGGATGATGTCATCAGTGATGTCATTTGAGATGTCATCAGTGATGTCATCAGTGATGTCACTGACCATGTCATGAATGATGCAATATGTGACATCATCAGCAGTGCATTGCGGGCGCGTGAGTTATAGTTAGCAGAACTAACTATAACAAAGGAATTTCTATGGTTTTGTATGAGTAAAATGGCCACCTAACTATAACACCCCTGAAACCTATGTTTTTGTCTTTGAATTTCTAAGGTTTTTTAAATGTTAATTTCTAATTATAATGTCTCTGAAACCTATGGTTTTTTTCAGTGAATACATATATATATATATATATATATATATATATATATATATATATATATATATATATATATATATATATATTACCTACTGGCGGTCGCCAGTAGGTAGTTATAGTTAGGACCACGTTTCCATAGGAAAACCTCAACATTCTATTTTGAATAACTTTGGCGCCGGTCGACGAATCCTCGCGAATTTCTCAAAATAGGTGGGGCGCTACGCTCCGCTCCTACCCTGAAAGTCTCGGGGGGATCCGTCAAGCGGGGGCTGAGATAAAAGGGGGGTCCCAAAACGCGTTTTTCCCATGCATTTTTCCATAGGACCTTTAGAACGACCTACAGCCCGAACGGCTGAACAGAATTACTAGAAATTTGGCAGAGAGGTAGTCCCTAGGTCAAGGAAGTGCCTTTTGTAGGTTTGGTGTAAATCTGTTCAGTAGATTCTGAGAAAATAGCCTTTAAATCAATATATATATCTGAGCCAGCTTACGGTACGCTTACCGTACGCTTACGGTAAGCGTACGGTGGCGTGCGCGAGCGCGATTCTGATTGGCTCTTAGATCTTAGTAAACATTCGAATCGGCCGAAACCAGGAAGCGGCGGCCGCCATTTTGTGTATTTCACTCTGAAAAAAAAGAGTGAAAACAAAGAAAGGGGGCAATGAGGAGAGTTACAGACCCCCTAACAATTGTAAGGGGGTCAAAGAAGGACAGAAAAGTACAAAAAAAACATTTATTGATTTTAAAAAAAATCACGGGGTACGCGTACGGTAAGCTCACGGTAAGCGTACGGTAAAAAAAATAAAAATAAATAAATGAAAATCAGATTTAAGAGTTTAGAAATTAGGGAGCTCTAAAAAGAGCTGTTGTGTTTATGGAGTCATTTTTTTAGTGGTACTTACAAGTAAGTACCGATGCAGAGTCTAAGGTTCAAGAGGAAGACTCTGTTCCCTTCATCATTGAAGTGCACACCTGTCTTGCATGTCGTAACGCAAGTTGTTGTGGTAAATGGCACCCATACCATAGTCACGGAGGAAAGCAGAAACAGATTTGTTGACGTGCTTTCTTGCTTTGTCAATCTGTGGACAGAAATGATTGGACCAGTTCCATTTTTGCCTTTGGCATATGTTGGAAAACACAAAGGCAGTTTTAGGGAAAAGTGTAAACAGTTGTGCAAAGGTGTCCTTCATAAGCATTTCCAGACCTACCCCAGTCAAAGTGCCTAGGTCATTGCCACCACAGTGCACTATTATGAGGTCAGGGTGTTGGATTTGCATGAAGGATTTCACCAATGGCATCAATTGGTGCCACTTTAACCCTCTCTGACCAATCCATTTAATGTCTACATTTGGCAAAGCAAGGTCTCTCACCATATCTGTTTTCTCTGCAAACTTTTCACTCCAGAAGACATAGCTGTGCCCTACAATCCACACTGTGAACATCTTCAAAGGAGAACTGGATGCACTCAGGAGGTGTCTTTCAGTAGAATGGCAATATGAAAATAAAGACAGTTTGGAAATGGAGGCATACATATTTTTTACAAAACAAAAAGAACTGATTGGCTGTTTCATACCATTCTAGAAAAAAAACTAGGCTGTATGTGAAAATTAATAGAAGCATGTTTTGTATTGGTACAAAAAAATGTGTAACCAAAGAACAGTACTATGGATTTGCAGTTAGGATTGAAAAGTCAAGCACTCTTGCTCTGTGGAATTGAAACATTGTGTGTCGAACTTCTGACCTAACTGCACACAGCAGTGTTCCATGAGCTGTTGCTATGGTAGCAGGCAGAAGTCAAGTTGGGGGAAGGGTACTAGGCAGAAGTCAAGTTGGGGGCAGGGTACTTTTGGAAAAGGGTTGGTTTTCAACCAATAGAAATGTGTCATTACATTTGAAAAAAAGGGGGAAGCACTGAGATTTGAAACTTACATGTATATGTGTGGAAAAATAGAGGGAAAGTTTGCCATTATCTGGTTCTGCTGAGAGGAGAGAGGTGTACAGAACAGAGATCCTGGCTCTGATAATCTGCTGTTTGAGTGACACATTTCTTTCACAACTAACTAAATTTAAAGGTGAGTTTACAGTTTGAGAGGGGATGTATGTGGTAACTTAAGAAATGAATAATAGAAATGGGAATTGTTTTTGTTGTAGTTACACATGGTGGATTCATAATGTGTCAGTCTGTAAAAGAGATTTTCACTTGGCCCGAAAAAAAAAGAGCAGTAAGTGTGCTTTAAAATTGGCAAAGAAATTTCGTTTTGGGACTAATGTGAAAACATGACTCTGTGTCCATAGAAGAATTATAGGCAGAAATTTATTGCGTCTTGCTCTGGTGATTTCACAGTTGCAGTAGATGGAAAAGAGGAGCGAATTTTTGGGGGAAGAAGCAGAGGGTTAGCACACACCCATGTGCTTGCCATGTATAGTCATGCACAGTAATTAGAAGCGAGTGGGGTTTTCAGGTTTAAGTCTGTAATGCAAATACATTCAGCATCACTAAGGCTGGTTGCCCCTGCTGGAGTGTAGGCAGTCACAGAGAATACACACGATGGTGGTCTGAAAAAAAAACAGCTTGGACATGTGCATTTAAATAAATTTAAAAAAAAGGTTTCAGAATGTGTCAGTCTGTAAAAGTGATTTCAAAGTGTAAAAAGAGATTTTTACTTGGCCCAAAAAAAAAAGAGCGGTAAGTGTGCTTTCAAATTGGCAAAGAAATTTCGTTTTGGCACTAATGTGAAAACATGACTCTGTGTGCATAGAAGAATTATAGGCAGAAATTTATTGCGTCTTGCTCTGGTGATTTCACAGTTGCAGTAGATGGAAAAGAGGAGCGATTTTTTGGGGGAAGAAGCAGAGGCTTAGCACACACCCATGTGCTTGCCATGTATAGTCATGCACAGTAATTAGAAGCGAGTGGGGTTTTCAGGTTTAAGTCTGTAATGCAAATACATTCAGCATCACTAAGGCTGGTTGCCCCTGCTGGAGTGTAGGCAGTCACAGAGAATACACACGGTGGTGGTCTGAAAAAAAAACAGCTTGGACATGTGCATTTAAATAAATTTAAAAAAAAGGTTTCAGAATGTGTCAGTCTGTAAAAGTGATTTCAAAGTGTAAAAAGAGATTTTTACTTGGCCCAAAAAAAAAAGAGCAGTAAGTGTGCTTTCAAATTGGCAAAGAAATTTCGTTTTGGCACTAATGTGAAAACATGACTCTGTGTCCATAGAAGAATTATAGGCAGAAATTTATTGCGTCTTGCTCTGGTGATTTCACAGTTGCAGTAGATGGAAAAGAGGAGCGAATTTTTGGGGGAAGAAGCAGAGGCTTAGCACACACCCATGTGCTTGCCATGTATAGTCATGCACAGTAATTAGAAGCGAGTGGGGTTTTCAGGTTTAAGTCTGTAATGCAAATACATTCAGCATCACTAAGGCTGGTTGCTCCTGCTGGAGTGTAGGCAGTCACAGAGAATACACACGGTGGTGGTCTGAAAAAAAAACAGCTTGGACATGTGCATTTAAATAAATTTAAAAAAAAGGTTTCAGAATGTGTCAGTCTGTAAAAGTGATTTCAAAGTGTAAAAAGAGATTTTCACTTGGCCCAAAAAAAAAAGAGCAGTAAGTGTGCTTTCAAATTGGCAAAGAAATTTCGTTTTGGCACTTATGTGAAAACATGACTCTGTGTGCATAGAAGAATTATAGGCAGAAATTTATTGCGTCTTGCTCTGGTGATTTCACAGTTGCAGTAGATGGAAAAGAGGAGCGAATTTTTGGGGGAAGAAGCAGAGGCTTAGCACACACCCATGTGCTTGCCATGTATAGTCATGCACAGTAATTAGAAGCGAGTGGGGTTTTCAGGTTTAAGTCTGTAATGCAAATACATTCAGCATCACTAAGGCTGGTTGCCCCTGCTGGAGTGTAGGCAGTCACAGAGAATACACACGGTGGTGGTCTGAAAAAAAAACAGCTTGGACATGTGCATTTAAATAAATTTAAAAAAAAGGTTTCAGAATGTGTCAGTCTGTAAAAGTGATTTCAAAGTGTAAAAAGAGATTTTCACTTGGCCCAAAAAAAAAAGAGCAGTAAGTGTGCTTTCAAATTGGCAAAGAAATTTCGTTTTGGCACTTATGTGAAAACATGACTCTGTGTGCATAGAAGAATTATAGGCAGAAATTTATTGCGTCTTGCTCTGGTGATTTCACAGTTGCAGTAGATGGAAAAGAGGAGCGAATTTTTGGGGGAAGAAGCAGAGGCTTAGCACACACCCATGTGCTTGCCATGTATAGTCATGCACAGTAATTAGAAGCGAGTGGGGTTTTCAGGTTTAAGTCTGTAATGCAAATACATTCAGCATCACTAAGGCTGGTTGCCCCTGCTGGAGTGTAGGCAGTCACAGAGAATACACACGGTGGTGGTCTGAAAAAAAAACAGCTTGGACATGTGCATTTAAATAAATTTAAAAAAAAGGTTTCAGAATGTGTCAGTCTGTAAAAGTGATTTCAAAGTGTAAAAAGAGATTTTCACTTGGCCCAAAAAAAAAAGAGCAGTAAGTGTGCTTTCAAATTGGCAAAGAAATTTCGTTTTGGCACTAATGTGAAAACATGACTCTGTGTGCATAGAAGAATTATAGGCAGAAATTTATTGCGTCTTGCTCTGGTGATTTCACAGTTGCAGTAGATGGAAAAGAGGAGCGATTTTTTGGGGGAAGAAGCAGAGGCTTAGCACACACCCATGTGCTTGCCATGTATAGTCATGCACAGTAATTAGAAGCGAGTGGGGTTTTCAGGTTTAAGTCTGTAATGCAAATACATTCAGCATCACTAAGGCTGGTTGCCCCTGCTGGAGTGTAGGCAGTCACAGAGAATACACACGGTGGTGGTCTGAAAAAAAAACAGCTTGGACATGTGCATTTAAATAAATTTAAAAAAAAGGTTTCAGAATGTGTCAGTCTGTAAAAGTGATTTCAAAGTGTAAAAAGAGATTTTCACTTGGCCCAAAAAAAAAAGAGCAGTAAGTGTGCTTTCAAATTGGCAAAGAAATTTCGTTTTGGCAATAAAGTGAAAACATGACTCTGTGTGCATAGAAGAATTATAGGCAGAAATTTATTGCGTCTTGCTCTGGTGATTTCACAGTTGCAGTAGATGGAAAAGAGGAGCGAATTTTTGGGGGAAGAAGCAGAGGCTTAGCACACACCCATGTGCTTGCCATGTATAGTCATGCACAGTAATTAGAAGCGAGTGGGGTTTTCAGGTTTAAGTCTGTAATGCAAATACATTCAGCATCACTAAGGCTGGTTGCCCCTGCTGGAGTGTAGGCAGTCACAGAGAATACACACGGTGGTGGTCTGAAAAAAAAACAGCTTGGACATGTGCATTTAAATAAATTTAAAAAAAAGGTTTCAGAATGTGTCAGTCTGTAAAAGTGATTTCAAAGTGTAAAAAGAGATTTTCACTTGGCCCGAAAAAAAAAGAGCAGTAAGTGTGCTTTCAAATTGGCAAAGAAATTTCGTTTTGGCACTAATGTGAAAACATGACTCTGTGTGCATAGAAGAATTATAGGCAGAAATTTAAAATGTAAATATGTGTACTGTATTATAAAATGGTTTAAAAATATTAATACTTTTTTCTTTTTTTTCAGATCGATATAGAAAATTTTCGTAAACTACAACCATTTTAAAAACTATTTTTTAAAAAAACAAATGAATAAATATTTTTTTGAGTAAGTAAGGTAAGTCAATAGTAATAATTGTAGTCTCTCAAGGACCTTGTAATGTGATAAATGATTTTTAGTGTTTTTTTTAAAAAATAAAAAAAAAGGTACGCTTACCGTACGCGTACGGTAAAAAAAAAAAAAAAAGTTTTTTAAAAAAAATGTAAAAAAAAGATGAAAGATAAGGTTGGCTCTTAAAAGAACCGTTGTGTTCATGCAGGGACAGAGGAAAGGAACCATGGGAAAATCATTCAAAGCTACAAATGTGCTGATCTATTTTGTTATTCACTAGGGAAACACTGGTCTCCCTATAACAAATTAGAGCTTTACAAAATGTGCAATGAATATCAACCTTCCGAAATCGAGGGTTCATTTCCAGAGGGCCAGCAAAAGGAGATTCTCCCCCCACAGATGAAGGGCTCACCTGAGCTGCAGAAGAAGGAGTAAGCTCTGCAGGTGATGGTCCAGGCTGAGCTGCTGTGGATGTACTGGCTCGTCTTTCTGAAGAGTTACCTCCAAAAAGATGTGCATGTGTCCTTTTGTGTACATCCTTGAGGTGCCTCATCATGGTGTGATTCCCAAAGGAATACTTCTTGTCAGGTTTACCTCTAGAAAGTACACGCTTACACAGCTTGCAAGTAACTAAAGGTGCATTCACCTTTTGCTGGCCTTCTGGAAAAGTAAAATAATCCCAAACATAAGAAGGTTTTACTTTCCTCGCTCTCTGCCTCAAGACAGTGCTGCTGGTGCTAGCCTCACTCTCAGAAGAGCTCTGCTGTTCTGCCATCGTATCCCAAAGACAAACCAGCTCCTTCTCCCAAGGGATCACAAGCAGAAATGAGGGGAATGGGTGTGGTGTAGGAGAGTTCTAGAACTGAAAGTAGTTTCAACCAATCAAAAGTTGTGTTTCATGATCACATGACCAACCGTACGCTTACGGTACGCTTACGGTGCGCTTACGGCAAAAAGTACGCGTGCGCGTAAAAAAGACACGCGCTTGCGCGCATGCGCATAACAGTCATTTCCCGGCACTTCCGCGTAACGTGCGCGTGTTGCGTAAGCGCGCACGCGTCCCACGCGCAGTACGCGCGGCTACGCAAAGTACGTAACTATACGCAAGCAGCGTAGATAGTTTACGGACGTTGCGTAAACCGTACGCTTACCGTGAGCTTACGGTACGCGTACTATAAAAAAAAAAAAAAAAAATTTGAGATGTCATCAGTGATGTCATGAGTGATGTCACTGACCATGTCATGAGTGATGTAATATGTGACGTCATCAGCAGTGCATTGCGGGCGCGTGAGTTATAGTTAGCTGAACTAACTATAACGGGGCAATTTCATTGGTTTTTTACGAGTAAAATGTCCAGCTAACTATAACATGTGTGAAACCTATGGTTTTTTCACTGAATTTCTAAGGTTTTTTAAATGCTAATTCCTAACTATAACGTGTGTGAAACCTATGGTTTTTTCACTGAATTTCTAAGGTTTTTTAAATGCTAATTCCTAACTATAACGTGTGTGAAACCTATGGTTTTTTCAGTGAATATATATATATATATATATATCCAAAATACATCTGCTCCTTCTGGACAGCCAGCCCCATGGAAAGTGGTAGAATATTAACTTTTAATCGCAAATATGATCACCTTTATAAACATAAAGAGACATTAACAACTAATGATACCAATACCGTTGAAGAAGAAGAAAAATCAGGGGCTTCAACGGCCAGTGATACTGAATCGGACATATCAAAGGGAGAAACCTCAGGAGAAGAGCGTGGCACTCGTACGATTACTTTTTTAGACGAGTATCGGACAATGAGACAGACAAGACAAACGAGGGGCACGACAACACCGAGAACAAGGGGCCAAAGAGGACGAGGATGAGGCAGAGGTCGAGAGGTCGTAGAAACAGACGTCAACGAGTCAGACAACGGTGGCAGAAGAGGCAGAGGAAGGGGCCGCATGGGAAGCAACAAGACGCGCTCCAAACGAACATATTAATGGACTCAGATATGGTTAATAAAACTATTATTAATCTTTCTAAGAGACATCTAAGTGATATAGAAAAGCACACGTTATGTCTAGGCCTTTCCTTTTGTCCCTCATCTAATTTTAACTATGTGGATACAAGGATAGATCTGTTTAAATATGTAAGGAAACTTAAGCTTAAAAAATGGCATATATTACGCCGCCAACGATCTAATACTGGTTCTAATACTGGCATTAACACAGAGACACAGGGGGCCACCATTGACAACCTAAAAATAGGGGATCTAGATACCCTGACTGCATTATTTGAGCTGCATAACGTCACTGACTCTGAAATGCCATTCAGGGACGATAGAGAAATTCTGAGTGAGATGGATATCTCATACGACTCAGCTACCACCACAGGTTTCAGACCCCCCTCTACATTCCTACCTACCCTACCACATGACGGAATTGACACCTTTCATGACAATGTAACTAAGGCCCTCATTGAGCTTAGAAATAAAACACACTATAAACAGAAACTGAACAATAACTTGACTTTTAATCAAAGACAGATCTTACAATCATTGGCAGCAGACAAGGATATAATCATACGCCCCGCAGACAAAGGCGGTAATGTGGTCATACAAGACAAAGGACAATACATTACTGAGGCCCTCAGACAATTGGGTGACACCGATTCCTATATGGAGATAACTAGAGAAGTCTATAATGACAGTGTCATCACTATATGGTACAAACTGACTACCTGGAGGGATAAAGGGATTCTGGTGTGGGAAGAGTACTGTTACCTTAAAAGAGATTTTCCTAGGATACCGGTATTGTACCTCCTACCTAAAGTCCACAAAAACGCACAAACTCCACCTGGACGTCCCATAGTATCCTCCATAGGAAGCGTAGCAGAACACATCTCAAACTACGTGGATCATTTTTTGAGAGAACATGTAATCAATCTTCCTAGTTATGTGAGGGATACTAAGGACTTTCTTAGTAAACTGCAAAACATCAAATGGGAGACAGGACTGCTTCTCATTACCCTTGATGTGCACTCATTGTACACTATAATCGACCACCAGCAGGGACTCACTGCATGCAATCATTTTCTCAAATCTAGACAGATAAGATATTGAGAACACAACTGCATGATTATTGAGATGATACAATTCTGTCTCACGAATAACATCTTTATCTTCAATGGTACCATTTACAAACAACTCATTGGTACCGCGATGGGTTCGTGTCTAGCCCCAAGTTTTGCGAACCTGTTCATGGGTCTTTGGGAGGAAGAGATATTCTCTAAGAAAATCACCATCAAAGAACTTCACAAGGTTGTACTTTGGCTCAGGTATATCGACGACCTTTTCATTATATGGAAAGGTAGTCACTCAGAGGCACAGGCATTTATTGAAGAACTTAATTGCAATGATCGCAATATACGACTTACAGGTAACATCAGTGCTGAGATGGTCGAATACCTAGATGTCAAAGTTGTGGTTAAGGAAAACACACTACAGACCTCCCTTTTCCGCAAAAACACTGCAGGCAACAGTATCTTACATGCCCTCAGCAGTCATCCAGACACCCTCAAATGGAGTATTCCTTTTGGCGAACTGCTGAGGGCAAAAAGGAACTGCAGTAGCACGGAAACTTTCAATAAGGAAAGCGCAGAGATGATCGAAAGATTCAAACTCCGCGGTTACCCCACTTGGGTACTTAAGAAAGCTATCAGCAGAGTAGAACGGGTGGACAGACAAGAAACACTTAGAGAAGACACAACCAGAGTGGAAGATACCAGTGAAATAGAGAGTAGAGTGATTCTCACCTACAATGCTGAATCAGATAACATCAAACGCATTCTGTCTAAGAATTGGAATACCCTCAAAAATGACAACAGCATAGGTCACACATTTAAGAATAGACCTAACATCACATACAGGCGAGGTAGGAATCTGAGGGACATATTGGTACACAATGACATCACTTTAACACCGGAAAGGGGGATTCAAAATCTCAATGGATTTTTTCCATGCGGTCACTGTAAGGCCTGTTCGGCCAGTCCCTTCCGCAGAGATTACATACAAGGACTTAACCGCAGAGAGATAACCCAATTCCTCACATGTAGTACTACTTTTGTTATATATGTAATCGAATGTCCCTGTAACCTATATTATATAGGCAGTACTACCCTTATGGCTAAGAAAAGGATATTAGAACATAAGCGGGCGATTAACAACAGAGACCCCAAATATCCTGTAGCGCGCCATTTTCAGGAGAGACATTACTCAGATTCTTCTCTTCTGAAGTATTTCATTCTGGAACAAGTTCTCATTGATCACAGAGGTGGGAATAGAACATTGAAACTCAGACAGAAAGAGTCCAGATATATTATTGATCTACAAACCAAAGCCCCATGGGGTATGAATCAGGACGAAGAAATGTCGATCCATTTAAAAAAAGATTAAAAGAGTAATATTGCTATATTTATGTGGATGTTTCAGTTCATGGTGGACCTATTCACCATGGACTATCGGGCTCTGATACATGCAGTTTTTACTATCTTTATAATATAATGTGATTTTCATTCCATGTTTTTATAGTCTCTCTTCTAATCTCTGCTGTTTTGCTTAAACTTCTAAAGTAATTTCATTGTTCAATTTTAACCTAATGCATTGATAATTCTGTAAATTTCGTTTTCTAATCCATGCATATCATGATTTTTTACAGGAGAGAAGGAAGGTACCTACCCACTTCACTGGTTACCTAACCTTTTCTTCAATGTCACTTTATCACCATCACGTCAGTATTGGGCACAGCATTGCGACTGAAGACTCCTATGATGGGCACGATTCTACTACAGGATAAGTGGTTTTGGGCTTGATATTGTACTTTTATCTACACTGACCTCACATTCCCTCTCAGTGCACCTTTTCTGTTATTTTTATACTTAGTTCCGTAGCGTCATGTCCAGCCCCAGGCCAAGACTGATCGCTTTAGAGGCATAGTACCCTCATGAGCACTATGCTTTGATGTATACTCTCCAGTAATACTGGAGTTTGTTCTTTCAGTACATGTTTACAGGCACTATGCTTAGACCTACTATTCAAGTACTGCTGGCAATTCTTATGCTCTGTACATACTTGGGGTTTGGTAACTCAGGGAGGTCACATCGGTAACAAGCACTATGCCTGTATAATTTCGGAACGATATGTTCTATTTACATTCTGACCCTGACTAGCTTTATATTTGAGCGAACGCACGCCGTGGGAGGGAATTGCAGATGTCCTCACGCCACATATTATACAGATGGGGCAATACGATATACTGGGCTGTACACAAATACAAAGTGGTTTCATTTTGTTTCTATCATGTTTATTGTACACAGCATTCCTTTAGGTCGCAGTCTTCGACTATTATGTCCTTGTATACAAAAATGACTTCGAGTGGCACTTACTTTTGTATATACTTTATTGACAATTGCCTTGGACCATACGATTAACTGTGATTTACACTTATATTATGGGACTGCATTTCAGTTTAAGTATGCTTACTGCACATAGGATTTTCTTATGCTACGGGCCTTGACAATTATGTCTTTTTGCACAGAAATGATGTACAATGGCATTTAACTTCGGTACACTAACTTTTGTATACAAACTTTATTGACAATTGCCTGAAAAACTCGTGAGCATTACGATGGTGTAACTCATGTAACAGTTTTTTGTGTACGCTGAGCACAATTGGTATGTCGCCTCATAGCCTGCTTATTTTCGTTCCACAGGGTATGTTTATTTTGGTATTTTGTCATTTGTATTATACTTATATTGTTGACCTATGTAAGATGGCGGCCATTTCCAGTCCTGTTTCTATTGTGACTGTCACTGTTGAGTGTCCGCTGTATTTAGTCGCGAGCTGCCCTATGATGCACGATCTTCATGTGAGCAAGGCTGCGGACGCAGTCGAAACGCGTCATGAAAGAAACCTGATCACTTCTACTCTTTGGTCGTGCTATTTACCTGCCTGAGAGCGTACTGAACTTTGGTTATTTTGGATATATATATATATATATATATATATATGTATATATATATATTTATATATATTCACTGAAAAGGCCATAGGTTTCAGGGGTGTTATAGTTAGCTGGACTTTTCACTTGTACAAAACCATTGACATTACCCCGTTATAGTTAGTTCAGCTAACTATAACTCGTGCGCCCGCCATGCACTGCTGATGACGTCACATATTACATCACTCATGACATGGTCAGTGACATCACTCATGACATCACTGATGACATCTCAAATGACATCACTGATGACATCACTGATGACATCATCCAGTGAATGTCTGTTTTTCTGAAAATTAAATATGTTTTATATATGTATATCTCAAGGTCGATGGAAGAATAAATGGGTATATAAGTGTCTAAATGGATGAAATGTTTTTGAAAAATTGATTGTGTAACTGACTGATTAAGTGTATCATAGTGAATACATGGCTTAGTGAGTAATGTTTAAATATGTAAATATCTGTATCAGTCTCTCACTTTGTGTATAAGTGGCTGCATGGGTTGGTGAGTAGCTACATGGGTGTCTATATAGGTTATTAGTTGGTTTTTTGAGTATCAGTCTGAGTGTCTGCATGGTTCGGTGGGGGGTATTACGTAGTGCATAGGTGCATGAATGAGTGACTCACTGTTTGTATGTGTTGAAGACAGCATGTGTGCAGGACTGTATGGGTGGATGAGTGTGTGTATGGGTGTGTTAGTGAGTGAATGACTGTCTCAATAGTGTCTTTATGAGTAACTACATATGTTTTAAACTAGTATATGTGACTATTGGTGTATATAAGTGAGTATATGTGAGAGTGAGAGATTGAAAGAGTTCCTGTATGAATAAGTGTGTGTTTCTATAAGTGATTGTTTAAAAGACTAAGTATGTGTAAGTTTCCGTAGAAGTGCGTGTGGTGGTGTGTGTATAACTGTATATGCAAGTAAATGTATGTTTGATTCTTTATTAGCATGAGTGACTATGTGTGTGAGTAACTCTATGGATGTGTGGCATTGTGTAACAGGATGTATAGGTGTATGAGTACATATGATGAGTGAGTACATGTATGAGTGACTGTATAGGACTGTTGGTGAATGAGTGGATGTGTACGTGGATCTTAGAATTACTGAAGAGGTTGTTGTAACTGGTATTGGTATGTCCATTGTTTTGAAAATTTTAGTCTCTATTTTTGAATGTGTGTATCAAAGGTTATATTAGGGTGAGAGGAGGTCTGCCACTCTATCACAAGGATGATGTCATCAGTGATGTCATCAGTGATGTCATTTGAGATGTCATCAGTGATGTCATGAGTGATGTCACTGACCATGTCATGAGTGATGTAATATGTGACGTCATCAGCAGTGCATTGCGGGCGCGCGAGTTATAGTTAGCTGAACTAACTATAACGGGGGAATTTCAATGGTTTTGTACAAGTGAAAAGTCCAGCTAACTATAACACCCCTGAAACCTATGGTTTTTTCAGTGAATTTCTGGGGTTTTTTAAATGCTAATTCCTAACTATAACGTGCCTGAAACCTATGGTTTTTTCTGTGAATTTCAAAGGTTTTTTAAATGCTAATTTCTAACTATGACTACAGAGATAGGACATGTGAAGAAAGAAGAAAAAATGCACAGAAAGAAAAAAAAGAAGTGCAGAAAGAAGCAACAGAAGTCCTCAAAGACGAAGAAAAGTGCAGGAAGAAGGATAACGTCCAGAAAGAACAAAAAGAAGAGCAGAAAGAATCCTTGTTGCAAAATCATCCTGTACCCTCAACTTTTTCAGACGGATACTGGTGGTAACTGAGTCTGACTAACCAGTCCTAGAGCCAGTGCTATGTTAAAAGACACTTAGAATACAGTGAAAACACCTACATACACTAGGGAACATTATGCGTTGGGATCCCCCTGTGATTAGCATGACCTCCTCTGTAAGCCCCTAGTATATAATAGGGCAGGGGGATTAAAACTACCTCTTAAAACAGGCCACAGGGCGTTTTTGCACACGTTAACTCAGGCCCTGTCCCCTCCCTTCACCACTGTGTAAACACGCCCTGTGTCCGTTTTTAGTTGGGAGATTAAGTTCATTTGAATCCTGAGGGTCCCTATGGTCCAACTAGCCCACTAGGTACCTCCAGTAAGTGCCACAGAGCTGCGTTGCAGAGAGGTGTAAAAAGTGGCACAGCCTGGACCACCTCTCTGCAATGCAGCTCAGTGGCGCTTACTGGAAGCACTTGGTGGGCTAGTTAGCACCCAGGGGCCCTCAGTATTGAAGGGAAATTATATCCCCAATTTAAAACGTGCCATAGTGCGTGTTTGCACACGTCACCTCAGGCCCCGTCCCCTCCCTTCACCACTGTGTAAACGCGCCCTGTGGCTGTTCTAAGTTGAGAGATTAAGTCCCCTTGAATCCTAAGGGTCCCTAGGGTCAAACTAGACCACTAGGTACCTCCAGTAAGCGCCACAGAGCTGCGTTGCAGAGAGGTGTAAAAAGGGGCTTGGCCTCAGAACACCTGTCTGCAGCGCAGCTCCCTGGCGCATACTGGAGATGCCTGTTGGGCTAGTTGGCCCTCAGGGACCCTCAGTATTGAAGAGGAATTAATTCCCCAACTTACAACTCGCCAGGGGGCGCGTTTGCAGAGTGCTGCAAGGAGGGGGCGTGGCCTCCGGCACGATGCCAGTCTTTTATTTATTTTAATTTTTTAAGAAGGGGGGGCTGTGTGGTTCCCCTTCTTATTCTAATTTATTGGCCCTGATGACCCCATCCCCCAGGGCCTGTCTCCTAATTATATTTTTTTGACCCCAATCCCCAGGGCCGGCCACTGTTTTTTATTATTTTTAAAAAATATCTATTTATAGACACACCTAGGACATGCTGGACAAACCGTACGTACCTATCACCATGACGATTTGAGTGATATTCATTAAAAGGCGACTATGCATACAATGAATCCACGCGGAATGTATTTACACCACTAGTGAAGCTCTGACATGTCTGATGCCCTACCGTGCCTAATCCCGGTAGACACCCTTGTCGTTTATTTATACAAACATGGGTAGCTATTGACGGGCACATTTAATACACATGCACACCAAGCCATTCAAAGGGGATTCGACAAAAATTCTACCAAAACTATGTAAGAAACCCCCCTCACGGTTAATATAACACACATCCACTGCCGGATATGTAATACTTTTTATTTTACTCTCTGGAAAGGGGACGAACATCACTTGAGAGTCACAGCGCGCTCCTGGCAGAGCCCAATGCTGTGTTACACCCACCATTGCCTGCCGAGTGCCACACACCTCTGTGTTGTATTCCACCAGCTAGTGCATATGCTATGACACTCTCTAGCCCATGTGCACTGTAACACCACCCCGTGAATATGTCATGCCACACTTGTTTTCGCATGGGTTATATTGCCCCATCCAACGTGCCTTCCTCGATGCCTATGTTATAACGCACAGTGCTATGCCATACATATTACAATCTGGGATCCATATCTTTGTCACAGTGCATATGCAACGTTACACTCCCCAGCACATATTTTATATTACAACTTTAGAGACTAGTTAGGTTACACAACACTGCCCTGTGCATATTACACTCCAAGGCGCACATCGCATAGCACGCGCTAGTGCCTGTGCTATCTCGCGCTCTCCAATGAATCTGTCATTGCGCACAATGTATTGCATATTATATTTCACGCCCGGTTCATCTTATATCACACTTTTTGGTGCATAGTTTATACCATACACTATATCTAGTTTTCATTTTCAATCGTGCTCTCAGGACTATGTTCTATATAACACTGTGTTCACCTACCCTTTTCACGGGCATTACATTTTGCGATAGGGGGTGGAGGGTCAGGGGGTGTTTCTGCCAAGTGAGCCCAGAGTCACAGTCACAAAAGTCCTCTTCTTCCTGAATAAAAGTGAGATTATGCTGCATACTTGTTCATATTTTAAGTAGTTCGCACAGACACACGTTTTAAAAACAATAAAGTTCCTAATACCCGCCTTCTCTGAACAGTTAGCTTGCTGCCCCATCCCCCTCCTCCCTATCCTCTGTTGTGTGAATCCATGGACTAGCCTCCTCCCTCCTGCCATGCATGGTCTGATGTGCTGCCACTGCCCTCAATTTAGTATGATGTACCAGTCCCCTCCTACTGCCCTCCATTGCCCAATTCTATGCCCCATCATTGACCTCCTGCTTAAACTCTGTGCTTAGCTTGCTGCCCCTATTCTCCTTCCCCCTGCCCTCCGATGTCTTTGTGCATGCCCCTGCTCCATCCTTTTTGCCCACCATGTTCCATGGACCTGCCACTCCTATCTACTCTGAGTGTTCTGTTGAGCTGCCACTCCACTCCCACCTTCCTAGCATTGTCAGATGACTGTAACCTGTCCCTGCCACCTCCACCCTGCCTGTCCACATGCCATGCCCCTATCCTCTTCCTCCTGTCCTACATGGTCCATTGTACTGCCACACCCTTCTGCCCTCCCTGGTCTGTTGTGCTGCAACTGCTCCTCCTGCCTGCCCCGTGCGGTCTGTTGTGAGGCCCCTTCCCCTGAACTTTCTTGTCTGTGCACAGGTCCTGACCCTCCCTTCTATCCTCCATCGTCCTTTGTGCATGCCCCTGCACCCTCCTTCTTGCCCATCATAGCCATTGTGCTGCCACTAACCCTCCCACTTGCCATGCATGGTCTTCTGTGCTGCCATGGCCCCTCCCACCTTCCCTGTGTGGTCAGTTAGCTGCCCCTGACCCCCTCCCACCTTCCCTCCATGGTCTGTGTGTATGCCATCACAGTCTCACTGTTGCTCTTCATGGTGTGTCTTGCTTCTAGTGCCCATCCTTCCTGACCTCCATGGCTATCTTGCTGCTCCTGCCCTGCCCCCTTGCCCCCAGCCCTCTGTTTACATGTGCAGACCCCTACTCCCTCCCTCCTGGCTTGTCTGTTCCATTTTAATGCCCCTGATCCGTCCCTCCTGCCCTTTATGGTCTGTTACGCTGCAGCTTTCTCTCCTGTCTGTCCATTATGGTCAGCTAGCTACCATTGCCTCTTGCCCCTCTGTTCTCTGTTGTCCATGTGCATGGTCCTGTCCCCTCCCTCTTGCTTTCTATCCAAGTCCATGTCCCTACCCCATTTCCTTCCATGATCCAATGTACCATACTTGCGAACATTTTGAACTTGGTAAGAGGGAGATTTTGAAAAACAACTGGGGTATTGATTTTCCCCTTTGAGTTACATTGAAAAAGAGGAGATTGTAGACAGGAGACAGATCAAATAAAGCCCATTTGAGCTTAAAAACATTGGACGTTTCCTGGCTGAATCGGGTCTGTTGGCATGTATGGTTGTACTACCATTGCCTCTTCCTTCTGCCCACAATGGTCTATTACATTGCCACAGCCTCTCTTGCAAGTCCTGTATTGTTGGTTTGTTGCCCCTGCCCCCCTTTCCACTGCCCTCCATAGTCTGTTGTGCGGCCACGGCCCTTCCTGCCTGCTCAGTGTGGTTAAATTGTTGCCTTTGCACCCTCCTACCTGCCTTCAATTTTCAGAGTCCGTGCCCCTGGCCTCTGCCTCTCAACAGTATCCTAATGAACAACTAGATTGCTAACATTCTATATTTATTACAAAAGTGTGGAACGCCTGACGTTGATGTAATCAAAACTGTAATGCCTAGAGCATTTCCTTTAGAAATTACATATATGAGATGGTCTTATTGGCATCAAAATTATGGTTAGTGCTCTAAAAGACTAAAATAAGGACATATTTTCTGAGTTTTCAAATAGCGACAAAGCACTTTTAAATTATTTGTTATCTTTATGTTTTTTTATCCAGTTGACCACTTGATTAAATGTTGCACTTAGGGGAGAGGATGTGGTGTTACTTCCAGAACTGCAGACTTTGCAACTGGGGAGCCAGGTTGGAGTTTCTGCTTCAGCTCGACATTCTGTGATTCTGGTCAAATCACTTAGTCTCCCCATGTCTACAGCCAAAATGAATTTGTTCTTGTGTGATGTAACCAATGCTCATGTAAAGCACTCCAATACCTGACAAGTCTGCACTATATAACACTGCAAAAACACAAAATAATAAGGGGCAGATTTATGAGCCCCTTGCACCACTTTTGCGTCACTTTTCCCATGTTAAAAGTGACGCAAAAGTGGCGCAAGGGGCTCATAAATCTGCCCCTAAGTGTTTTGCACACTTCTGTCATTGGGCTATATTTGGGCTACATCTGGGTGATTTTGGGCTACATTTGGGCTCTTTTGTCTCCGGTGGCCATCTTGGGAGATTTATTTGTTATGAAGTTTCCTAATTTCTTCATGTACTGCAGTCTCCTCAGTAGGAAATGCTTTCAGTTTTTTTACTTTGATTCCATCATGAAGGTATTCAGATATGTCACACATTTGCCATAAATTCTGAAAGTTAGCACTCTAGTTGCTCATTAGGGGGCATATGTATCAAACGATTTTTTAATCGCAAACGCTGCGATTCACAAAATAACAGCGTTTGCGATTAAAAAATCGGTAATCGGGATGTATGAGCCAAATCCCATCGCAAAATTAAGGAATTGCTAATTTAGCGATTTCTTAATTTTGCGTAAGCATTTAAGAAATCGCAAATTGCGATTTCTTAAATGATATGTAATAAGCACCCAAGTTGTGCGAATTATCCTTAAGAAATCGCAAATTACCACCAACTTCCAGTTGGTGGTAATTTGCGATTTCCTTTCAAAATGCACTTTTTTTAATTTTACAAAGTGCCACGTGGCACTCATACATGCCCTTAGGGCATGTATGTGCGCCATATGCACACACACGCTCATTTCAGGGGTGCATCAGGGTGTCATCATGACACCCTTGCACCTTTGAAATTATTCTCAAATTGCGATTAGCAAATTGCGATTCGCTATTTGAGAATTTCTTCCCATTCATTCCTATGGGTCTCCTGGCCCATAGAAATGAATGGGCAGGTATTCCTTAATTGCGATTTCGCAATTTGCTAATCGCAATTAAGGAATTGTAAGAAATCGCAAAAAGTTTGCAATTTTTTAAATACATCCCGTTTTGCAATTCTCAAATAGCGATTCTTTAAAAATCGCTATTTGAGAATCGCAAATGGTGATGTTGATACATATGCCCCCTAATCACTGTAGTAAAACTACTGTTCACCATGGAAGTCTGCTCCTGGTATTAAAAGTGCATGTTTCAGTCTGCATGTCAGAATTTTTTAATGAAATAGAAGACGATTTGAGAAGTCACTCAAAATGTGCCCTCATTTTCTTTCTTCTGCATTAATCATAATTTCTATGGCAAAATGAACCCCCTCATTGTGTTCCTTTTTAAATTAAATGTTTTAAGTGTTACCAGTTTATTCCAATCAAGATGGCTTCAGGTGTGCCATACTTTTGTCATAATGAAGACAGTAAGCGCTCTAGTTGTTTTTAAGAACACTCTGGGACATTCTGTCATTGGGCTATACTTGGGCTACATCTGGGTGATATTTGGGCTACATTTGGGCTCTTTTGTCTCGGGTGGCCATCTTGGGAGACTTATTTGTTATGAAGTTTCCTAATTTCCTCATTTACTGCAGTCATCCTCAGTAGGAAATACTTTCAGTTTTTTACTTTGATTCCATCAAGAAGGCATTCAGATGTGTCACACATTTGCCTTAAATTCAGAATGTTAGCACTCTTTTTGCTCATTAGATCACTGTAGTAAAGCTACTGCTCACCAGGGAAAACTGCTGCTGGTATTGAAAGTGCATGTTTCAGTCTGCATGTCAGAATATTTTAATGAAATAAAAGAGGATTTCAGAAGTCAAAATGTGCCCTAGTTTTTCTTTCTGCAGCACTAATCATACTTGTTATGGAAAAATGAACCCCCTCATTTTGTTCCTTTTTAAATTAAATGTTTTAAGAGTTACCACTTTAATCCAAGCAAGATGGCTTCAGGTGTGCCATAGGTTTATCATAAGTAGGACTGTTAGCGCTCTAGTTGTTCTTTGGAACACTCTGGGAAGCTGCAGTAGAACACAAAGGAATCAACTGACAGTCTCTGCCCTTGTTGGATGCACATGTTCTACTGAGAATGTCAGACTTCATTCCCACATGACTGAGAAAGATAATGTGAATTTACAGAAAATAAGCTCTCAGTTTAGCTTATAGATCACCTTCCAAACCTCTGTGGGAAAGAATGAGAAAATATTTTTCTCTCAATCATGATATCCCAGCTGAAGGCTTTTTCACATGGTGAAATCACCTTAGAACATACCACAATTCCTAAAATGAGTATGGTACCATCAACAAATGATTTATAATGTAACTAAAGTCTTAAAACCTTCTATTAACTGCAATGCTTTTTAATGAGGTGCTATCATGTATATTGGTCCCAAGATGGCTGCCAACACTTCTTGGATGAAGTGCTGACAGCCAATCAGATCTCAGGATGAGATGTGTGGTTAGGCTCCGCCCACATATATATATGATTTTACTTTTGATTTTCTCAGGAACTACTGAACAGATTGACACCAGACCTGCAAAAGGCACTTCCCTGAGCTGAGGACTACCTCTCTGCCAAATTTCAAGTAATTCTGTTCAGCCGTTCGGGCTGTACCTTGGACTAAAGGTCCCTATGGAAAATTGCATGGGGAAAACACGTTTTGGGACCCCCCTTTTTTCTCAGCCCCTGCTTGACGAATCCCCCCGAGACTTTCAGGGTAGGAGCGGAGTGGAGCGCCCCATTAGTTTTGAAAATTTCGCGAGGATTCGTCAACCGGCGCCAAAGTTATTCAAAATAGAATTTTCAGATTTCCTATGGAAACACGATCCTAACTATAACTATCTACTGGCGACCGCCAGTAGATTATATATATATATATATATATATATATATTCTCTTCAAAGATGCCCATGCAATGAGAGGCGCACTCCTCCAGCTGTTAGTTTACAAAACCTTTATTTCTATGAAACAGCGCTGCAAATTCGAAATTTATATCCATGTGGCCTGACGCGTTTCAAAGCAATCGTGCTTCTTCCTCAGAGGCCGTTTGTCAGCACATCAAGTTCAGGGTCCCACAGCTCCTCGCGTTTCTGCATGCATTTATTGGCCTCAGGTGTGCCTCTTTTAGTAGTTTTCGCCATGCACGCTGGGACTTGTGGTCTCAATACCCCAATTAAGCACCTCCAGTGGCTGTGTGCTTGGCAAACCAGTAATGGATTACTCATCGCCCTCCAGTTAGCGTCGAATTTGAAGTTCTGTTCCTCGCTCTGGCAACAGCTGCGCCGTCCCTGAACCAGACAATGCCGGTAAGACGATCCCCAGCACAGTGTAGGGGGCGGTGCGATCTCTCCGCGGCTGGACTTGCCGCGTGAAATTTTCTTCAAAGATGCCCATGCAATGAGAGGCGCACTCCTCCAGCTGTTAGTTTACAAAACCTTTATTTCTATGAAACATCGCTGCAAATTCGAAATTTATATCCATGTGGCCTGACGCGTTTCAAAGCAATCGTGCTTCTTCCTCAGAGGCCGTTTGTCAGCACATCAAGTTCAGGGTCCCACAGCTCCTCGCGTTTCTGCATGCATTTATTGGCCTCAGGTGTGCCTCTTCTAGTAGTTTTCGCCATGCACGCTGGGACTTGTGGTCTCAATACCCCAATTAAGCACCTCCAGTGGCTGTGTGCTTGGCAAACCAGTAATGGATTACTCATCGCCCTCCAGTTAGCGTCGAATTTGAAGTTCTGTTCCTCGCTCTGGCAACAGCTGCGCCGTCCCTGAACCAGACAATGCCGGTAAGACGATCCCCTGCACAGTGTAGGGGGCGGTGCGATCTCTCCGCGGCTGGACTTGCCGCGTGAAATTTTCTTCAAAGATGCCCATGCAATGAGAGGCGCACTCCTCCAGCTGTTAGTTTACAAAACCTTTATTTCTATGAAACAGCGCTGCAAATTCGCGTCGGGCCACATGGATATAAATTTCGAATTTGCAGCGCTGTTTCATAGAAATAAAGGTTTTGTAAACTAACAGCTGGAGGAGTGCGCCTCTCATTGCATGGGCATCTTTGAAGAAAATATATATATATATATATATATATATATATATATATATATATATATATATATATATATATATATATATATATATATTCACTGAAAAAACCATAGGTTTCACACACGTTATAGTTAGGATTTAGCATTTAAAAAAACTTGCAAATTCAGTGAAAAAACCATAGGTTTCACACACGTTATAGTTAGCGGACATTTTACTCATAAAAAACCCTTGAAATTCCCCCGTTATAGTTAGTTAAGCTAACTATAACTCGCGCACCCGCAATCCACTGCTGATGACGTAACATATTACATCACTCATGACATGGTCAGTGACATCACTCATGACATCACTGATGACATCTCAAATGACATCACTGATGACATCATCCAGTGACTGTGTGTTTTTCTGAAAATTAAGTATGTTTTAAATATGTATATCTCAAGGTCGATGGAAGAATAAATGGGTATATAAGTGTCTAAATGGATGATTTGTTTTTGAAAAATTGATTGTATAACTGAATGATTAAGTGTATCTTAGTGAATACATGGCTTACTGAGTAATGTTTAAATATGTAATTATCTATATCAGTCTCTCACTTTGTGTATAAGTGTCTGCATGGGTTGGTGAGTAGCTACATGGGTGTTTATATTGGATTTTAGGTTGTTTTTTGAGTATCAGTCTATGGTGCCGATCACGATCCGGCAAAAACCGGGTACGAACCGTCGGACGGAGCATAATCTCCGCCCGACGCGTACCCGGTCGTCAAATTTTACAAACAAGGAATTACGATTCGCACGGGTACACCATTACCGTACGAATCGTAAAAAAGCCCGACCGAACAAAAAACACCTACCAATGCGATCCGGGAAAGCGCCGACCTGACGTCGGGACGCACGCAGCCAGCCATTCACGACCCAGGAATCACGATTCGCACCGACGTCACCCCGCACGGTCAATATTTTGCGGCAGCCAAAAACTGCCGGGAAATCAGGACGACGCGAACAAGGACCACCAGTACGCGACGGACAGACGACGCCGCGAACAAGGAGGACCAGTACGTGACGGACAGACATGGACCCGAACCTACGAGTCATCCCTGCCCTCATAGCAGTCCACCTCCTCTACAGGTTACGACGCAGACGCCGCAGAAGGTCAGAATAACTAAGGGAGGGGGGAAAGTGGGGTGGGGTGGGGGTGGCACGACCAGGGCAGGCCACAAAACAACCACATGAGTGACACACTACACATGGCCTGGACATACCTGACTCCCATGCCCTGGTCACCACGAGGGGGTGGGGGCGTGTCCTGATAAGCCAGCGACCGCCACAACGGAAGTCCGTCACCACGCGAACCGGCAACACAACCAGACAGGTACGTCCCGTACCCACGCCTGAAGAGCGTGGGTACGAGTCGGACCACGCCCACACACGTCACCCCAACAATGGCGGGACGGATCGCACCCACGTGGCAAAGGCCTGGGTACGGGCCGCACAAACATCACATAGCGTGGGGACGGATATGTACGGACCCTACCCCCACCCCGTATGCAAGGAGCGTACCCCCCACCCCAACAGTGCAAGTACGACCCGTACCCCCACCCGCGTATGCAAGGAGCGTACCCCCCATGCCAACAGTGTAAGAACGACCCGTACCCCCACCCGCGGACGTACGGAGCGTACCCCCCATGCCAACAGTGTAAGTACGACTCGAACCCCCACCCACGAATGCAAGGAGCGTACCCCCCATGCCAACAGTGTAAGTACGACCCGTACCCCCACCCGCGTATGCATGGAGCGTACCCCCCATGCCAACAGTGTAAGTACGACTCGAACCCCCACCCACGAATGCAAGGAGCGTACCCCCCAGCCCAACAGTGTAAGTACGACCCGTACCCCCACCCGCGAATGCAAGGAGCGTACCCCCCATGCCAACAGTGTAAGAACGACCCGTACCCCCACCCGCGGACGTACGGAGCGTACCCCCCATGCCAACAGTGTAAGTACGACTCGAACCCCCACCCACGAATGCAAGGAGCGTACCCCCCAGCCCAACAGTGTAAGTACGACCCGTACCCCCACCCGCGTATGCATGGAGCGTACCCCCCATGCCAACAGTGTAAGTACGACTCGAACCCCCACCCACGAATGCAAGGAGCGTACCCCCCAGCCCAACAGTGTAAGTACGACCCGTACCCCCACCCGCGTATGCATGGAGCGTACCCTCAGCCCAACAGTGTAAGTACGACCCGTACCCCCACCCGCGAATGCAAGGAGCGTACCCCCCTGCCCAACAGTGTAAGTACGACCCGTACCCACACCCGCGGACGTACGGAGCGTACCCCCAGCCCAACAGTGTAAGTACAACCCGTACCCCCACCCGCGAATGCAAGGAGCGTACCCCCCTGCCCAACAGTGTAAGAACGACCCGTACCCCCACCCGTGGACGTACGGAGCATACCCCCAGCCCAACAGTGTAAGTACGACCCGTACCCCCACCCGCGAATGCAAGGAGCGTACCCCCCATGCCAACAGTGTAAGAACGACCCGTACCCCCACCCGTGGACGTACGGAGCGTACCCCCAGCCCAACAGTGTAAGTACGACCCGTACCCCCACCCGTGAATGCAAGGAGCGTACCCCCCTGCCCAACAGTGTAAGTACGACCCGTACCCACACCCGCGGACGTACGGAGCGTACCCCCACCACACCAGTGTCAGTAGACTCGTACCCTCACCTCGAATGCATTGTGCGTACCCCCACCGTGTATGTGCCAAGCGCACATATCCAGAAATCGGAGGTGTGTGTGCAGAGTCCACCCAGCAGTGCCCTGAGACAGGAGTGGTGGGTGTGGAGTCCTCCCAGCAGTGCCCTGAGACAGGAGGGGTGTGTGCAGAGTCCTCCCAGCAGTGCCCTGAGACAGGAGGGGTGTGTGCGGAGTCCTCCCAGCAGTGCCCTGAGACAGGAGGGGTGGGTGTGGAGTCCTCCCAGCAGTGCCCTGACACAGGAGGGGTGGGTGCAGAGTCCTCCCAGCAGTGCCCAGACACAGGAGGGGTGGGTGCAGAGTCCTCCCAGCAGTGCCCAGACACAGGAGGGGTGGGTGTGGAGTCCTCCCAGCAGTGCCCTGAGACAGGAGGGGTGGGTGCAGAGTCCTCCCAGCAGTGCCCTGAGACAGGAGGGGTGGGTGCAGAGTCCTCCCAGCAGTGCCCAGACACAGGAGGGGTGGGTGTGGAGTCCTCCCAGCAGTGCCCTGAGACAGGAAGGGTGGGTGTGGAGTCCTCCCAGCAGTGCCCTGAGACAGGAGTGGTGGGTGTGGAGTCCTCCCAGCAGTGCCCTGAGACAGGAGGGGTGTGTGCAGAGTCCTCCCAGCAGTGCCCTGAGACAGGAGGGGTGTGTGCGGAGTCCTCCCAGCAGTGCCCTGAGACAGGAGGGGTGGGTGTGGAGTCCTCCCAGCAGTGCCCTGAGACAGGAGGGGTGGGTGCCCATCACTCCCAGCAGTGCCCACAGACAGGAGGGGTGTGTGCAGAGTCCTCCCAGCAGTGCCCTGAGACAGGAGTGGTGGGTGTGGAGTCCTCCCAGCAGTGCCCTGAGACAGGAGGGGTGTGTGCAGAGTCCTCCCAGCAGTGCCCTGAGACAGGAGGGGTGTGTGCGGAGTCCTCCCAGCAGTGCCCTGAGACAGGAGGGGTGGGTGTGGAGTCCTCCCAGCAGTGCCCTGACACAGGAGGGGTGGGTGCAGAGTCCTCCCAGCAGTGCCCAGACACAGGAGGGGTGGGTGCAGAGTCCTCCCAGCAGTGCCCAGACACAGGAGGGGTGGGTGTGGAGTCCTCCCAGCAGTGCCCTGAGACAGGAGGGGTGGGTGCAGAGTCCTCCCAGCAGTGCCCTGAGACAGGAGGGGTGGGTGCAGAGTCCTCCCAGCAGTGCCCAGACACAGGAGGGGTGGGTGTGGAGTCCTCCCAGCAGTGCCCTGAGACAGGAGGGGTGTGTGCGGAGTCCTCCCAGCAGTGCCCTGAGACAGGAGGGGTGGGTGTGGAGTCCTCCCAGCAGTGCCCTGACACAGGAGGGGTGGGTGCAGAGTCCTCCCAGCAGTGCCCTGAGACAGGAGGGGTGGGTGCAGAGTCCTCCCAGCAGTGCCCAGACACAGGAGGGGTGGGTGTGGAGTCCTCCCAGCAGTGCCCAGACACAGGAGGGGTGGGTGTGGAGTCCTCCCAGCAGTGCCCTGAGACAGGAGGGGTGGGTGCCTATCACTCCCAGCAGTGCCCTGAGACAGGAGGGGTGGGTGTGGAGTCCTCCCAGCAGTGCCCTGACACAGGAGGGGTGGGTGCAGAGTCCTCCCAGCAGTGCCCTGAGACAGGAGGGGTGGGTGCAGAGTCCTCCCAGCAGTGCCCAGACACAGGAGGGGTGGGTGTGGAGTCCTCCCAGCAGTGCCCTGAGACAGGAGGGGTGGGTGTGGAGTCCTCCCAGCAGTGCCCTGAGACAGGAGGGGTGGGTGCCCATCACTCCCAGCAGTGCCCAGAGACAGGAGGGGTGTGTGCAGAGTCCTCCCAGCAGTGCCCTGAGACAGGAGGGGTGGGTGTGGAGTCCTCCCAGCAGTGCCCTGAGACAGGAGGGGTGGGTGCCCATCACTCCCAGCAGTGCCCTGAGACTGGAGGGGTGTAACACATGTGTGTGAGGCCAGAATTATCCACATGCATACTGGCTACAAGGGAACATGTCCCCATGAACTAATGTCAACAGACTCCACACACAAGTACAGTGATCACCAAGGATGCCACGATTGTCGCAGGTGGAGACATGGCCCTGCATGCATGGCCAAAGTAGAAGGGCTCCGTCACACACACAGCTCATGTAGACACAGCTCTGCGCTAAACATTGGGAACACCCTGCAGGGAAGAAAGCTGGGTACACAGAGGAAGGAATACACCCTTGGACAAGTGCACCATGCAGTAACTGCCTACATGAACAAAGAAAGTTAGCCAACACCTTGTGATGGCACACAGATCACAGGGTCCCACCAATGAGCAGTACACTACTACATATCCCACACACCCAAACCCTTACACACCACCCAAAACCATGTAGCAGCCCCACCAACACCAATACCAGCATAGCAGTAGTGTGATAATGAAAACAAAATTAAGCTTTATTCAGCAGGAGCACAATGTCCGTGGATCGCAGGCAGTTCAATCTTCACAAAGCCCATAGGGCAGTCAATGATTCTCAGCTGGATGGGGGACACAGTGGGATGCGTGTCCCCTACCTTGCCTGCACAGTCAAATGGCATCGTCTTCCACACTGGTGAGGGCATCAGGGGGGGGGGAGCAACAGGCACCGCAGGGACATCAGGGCAAAGGGGCGGCGTTGTGGGTGCAGGGATGGAGGAGTCCACCACAGGGGGTGGGTCAGTGCCAAAGGCGGAGGCCAGGATGGCACTACACACCTTTGCAAGGTCCTCCAGGGAGTCCCCTGCACCCGAAGGGACCTCAGGCCCCAAGGAGGGGGGGGGGGTCAGAGGGATGGGTCGCAGCGCCACCGGGGGAGGGTGGAGACAGGGGGGGAGACTCAACCACCCTGACCGGGGACCTCCGTGACCGCTTGCGTGGTGGTGTAACTGTGGGGCTCAGGGACAGAGCGGCCATGAAGGAGTCCTTGGGGGAGATGTGGCCAGGAGAGCTGAGGGGAGGGGATTTGGAGGGAGTGGACTGGGTGGAATGCGGACTCCCACTATGGCTGCGTGTCACACGTTTGCCCCCCGACCCAGTGGGTGTGCCTACCTCACCCTGTGTGTGCGTGTCAGGAGGAGTGCGGTGGACCTTCCCTGCTGGTGTGGTGCCCGTGTCCGTTGATGTGGGTGCATGCCGACGTCTGGGTGTACATGTGACAGGCATGGGAGTGGGAAGTGTGGATGGGGCAGGGGTAGGTGGGGGGAGGTCGCGCTGCAGGAGACCCACTGCTGCAGTCAGTGTGGAGTCGATGGACCTCAGCAAGTTGCGTTGGTCAGCCTGCGATGAATGAATGCCCTCCAAGAAAGCCTCGATGTTGGTGAGGGTTTTGCCGTGGGCATGGAGGACATTAAGGATCGCAGCCTGACCAACCTGCAGTTGCCGCTGGATGTCCACAGACTCTGCATTGGCGGCAGCAGTGGAGACAGGGGCAGGGGGCGCGGTGCCTGGCAGGAAGGAGACATGCTGTGACCGGGCACGCTGGGAAGGGACACGAGCAAGTGGGAGGCGGCTGGTGGAAACTGAGGGGGCGGTGCGAGGTGTTGTTCCGCTGTCAGCTGCTGGTGCAGCCTCCGCCCACTCGGCGACATCGTCCCCGGACCTGTCAGCTTCGTAGTCTGATGTGCCAGTCGACAGGTCCTCGGCCACACTCTCCTCCGCCTCTGTCCCACTCGATGTGCCAGACCCGATGTCACGGCTGGCACTGGTGCTCGGTCCCTCCGCCTGGTCTGTGTCCATGTCTCCCTCTGTGTCCCCCGACGATGCTGTGGGCAGGGTGGAGAGACAGAAATTATTCAGACACCTGTACACATCTGTCACATGAGTCCAATCTACATAGGTAACATTGCATGGCCTGAAAAGGAAGATCCCTAACATCTACTGAACAGGGTACCGATGTAGGGCATGAAACACACAGTTGGTTGAGCCACCATGCCACTGAAATACCATGGAGAGCATGAGACAATAGCTAAACACAGGAAAAGGAGTCTGACATAGCACCCAGGTCCTGGGGACAATCCAGCACTGCATCTGCACCACACAGCGTTGGCGAAAATACCGATGACCAGGGACCATATCCATGAACTTGAGACACATGCTGCATAGGTAATGCTGAAAACATGCACAACATGACTCGGTCACTGCACATTGCGTGTGTGTCCAGGCACATCACACACTGCCCAGACCCAGCAAGTGGTAATCAGGATTTAACACATAGGCATTGCCCGCCCCAACAAGACCCTACACGAGGCAAATTGTGGAGACACAGGTGGCACCAACATCTCATGGTCTGGGTGATACACACAGGGGCAGGCAAAAAGCAAGATTGGACGCCAAACAGCCAAGGTGCGCCTGTACAAATAATGAGGTACCAGTGCCCATCCTCAGATGAGTATAACAAGACACACAGGCACTGGCAACTGTGAGTATGAAGAAGGACAATCAGGTCAGGCTGCACAGTGGACACCTGTACAAATTAGCACGTCTATATACATGGTGACAGGGGACAATGGCACAGAGCACAACTTACGCTGTAGACACTGACAGTGGCCACGTTCATGATGACACATACACCACTGAGGAAAAGGTGCCCCAGGGGACAGTAGTGGGCACGCAACTACATGCTACTGAATGGTAATGACAGCAACACACGTCACCATCCCTGCACTATGTGTATCGCACAGTCATGCACATCATGTCACAGGCCACTACATAGGACATGCGCGCTGTAAGGCATGACACATGAGAGACCAACTCCCATGTCTGGAGTCAGCATCAGTGCCAACTGACATGGAACCCACATGCAGTGAACTTGACAGTGCACAGGCAAGGTCCCACAACCTGTTACACACCACCCCCACACATGATGCTACAGACATTGTTCCTGTGGACAAAGCGCCAGCCTACATTACCCTGTGAAGGAGTGACTACACACAGACCAGGGAACACATTGCAAGGAGGGGAAGGGTGGCAGGGGCACAGCGCTATACTGGGGCAAACAGGATCTGCACAGCACCTTTAAACCCTGCCAGTGGATTCATGCTACTGTGCCCTTACAAATGCCGGTGACACACAACAAACACACATGTACCTACCCCCTTCCGGCTGCTGCATCGCCTGTAAGCGCCTCTCAAGGTCTGGAAAGACCACCGGCAGCACACGCCTGTGGAGGTGGCTCAGACGGCGGCGGCCGCGGTTCTTGTGGCTCTCAGGTGAGTCCCCCAGCAGGAGCCGTGCAATCCTCCGCGTCCAGCACCGGATATCCTGCCAGCGTTTCCTCACCTGGGCCAGGCGCCGCCTCCGACCATCCACACCCCTCACGGCACTGACGGCGGTCAGCCAGATCTGCTCCTTGGCAGTGGCGCCTACCTGTGAGGAGGAACAAGTGACACCACATCAATACACCAGCCACATGTCACAGAGAGACATATGGGTACAAATTAGCTGGTAACAACAAGGCATGTCATGCAGCCAACGCATTGCACCTTTGTCATAGGGACATCATCCCCTGGTGAGGGGAAAAGCACTACGTGCCACAGTGGGTACACAGGTGGAATGATGGCAATGTCACAATCAATGATCTAGGCTCACACTGTGCATCACACCCACCCCTCCTGGCTCAGGGCACTGCTGTGAGGACTCCACACCCACCCCTCCTGTCTCAGGGCAATGCTGGGAGGACTCTGCACACACCCCTCCTGTCTCAGGGCACTGCTGGGAGGACTCTGCACCCACCCCTCCTGTCTCAGGGCACTGCTGGGAGTGATGGGCACCCACCCCACCTGTCTCAGGGCACTGCTGTGAGGACTCCACACCCACCCCTCCTGGCTCAGGGCACTGCTGTGAGGACTCCACACCCACCCCTCCTGTCTCAGGGCAATGCTGGGAGGACTCTGCACACACCCCTCCTGTCTCAGGGCACTGCTGGGAGGACTCTGCACCCACCCCTCCTGTCTCAGGGCACTGCTGGGAGTGATGGGCACCCACCCCACCTGTCTCAGGGCACTGCTGTGAGGACTCCACACCCACCCCTCCTGGCTCAGGGCACTGCTGTGAGGACTCCACACCCACCCCTCCTGTCTCAGGGCAATGCTGGGAGGACTCTGCACACACCCCTCCTGTCTCAGGGCACTGCTGGGAGGACTCTGCACCCACCCCTCCTGTCTCAGGGCACTGCTGGGAGTGATGGGCACCCACCCCACCTGTCTCAGGGCACTGCTGTGAGGACTCCACACCCACCCCTCCTGTCTCAGGGCAATGCTGGGAGGACTCTGCACCCACCCCTCCTGTCTCAGGGCACTGCTGGGAGGACTCTGCACCCACCCCTCCTGTCTCAGGGCACTGCTGGGAGGACTCTGCACCCACCCCTCCTGTCTCAGGGCACTGCTGGGAGGACTCTGCACACACCCCTCCTGTCTCAGGGCACTGCTGGGAGGACTCCGCACCCACCCCTCCTGTCTCAGGGCACTGCTGGGAGGACTCTGCACCCACCCCTCCTGTCTCAGGGCAATGCTGGGAGGACTCTGCACACACCCCTCCTGTCTCAGGGCACTGCTGGGAGGACTCTGCACCCACCCCTCCTGTCTCAGGGCACTGCTGGGAGGACTCTGCACCCACCCCTCCTGTCTCAGGGCACTGCTGGGAGTGATGGGCACCCACCCCACCTGTCTCAGGGCACTGCTGGGAGACATCAGGCACCCCCCCCCTGGGACCCCCCCGACAGTACATGGCATGTGTGTTACACCTGGACGCAATGGCAGAAGTCACAGTCACCACATAGGGACAGTCTGTGGCAGTGGCCTATGCACTCACCTGATAACCTGGTCGCCCATACAGCATGGAGTACTGTGGGAGGATCACATCCAGCAGAGCCATGTTCTCCTCCAGGGTGAATGGCTGTGTCCTCTCCACAGCCCTTGACATGCTTCCAGGGAATCAGTAGCAGCAGCTGGGTCAACGAATGCAAAGATGTGCAGGCAAGTGCTCCCTCATGGGACCTGGCTGCCTTATATGTGCCCTTCTGCCCAGTCTCATGCACAGGAGTACAGAGAGATTGGTCACTCACATTTGCATCCTATGTTTCCACCAATCCCTTCAAACCTAGCAGTCTGTGGGTTCTCTATCGGTTTCATTCTCCTGCATGATGTCAGCCCCACAAACACATTGCAACAAAGTAGACAAATCCCAACTGACTTCTGCTGTGCACCTTCCAGAACAATTTCGAATTTTGAACTTGGTCTCCATGACAACCAGCATGCATGTAGGCCTTAATACTTGTCCCCTATGTAATTTGGAGCATCACACACAGGTACGGTGCGTGTGGGGGCCCTAGGGCACCCCAAATGCATGGCAACGGCCCGTACATGCATGCCTACGCTCTCCATCACTTTTGGTCTGCACGCGTATGCGTACCCGTAGTGGTACGGACCGAACACTCGCATCTACGCTCACTATCACTACGGGTACGCATACGCGTGCAGAGCCATAGTGATAGTGAGCGTAGATGCGAGTGTACGGTCCGTACCACTACGGGTACGCATACGCGTGCAGAGCCATAGTGATAGTGAGCGTAGATGCGAGTGTACGGTCCGTACCACTACGGGTACGCATACGCGTGCAGAGCCATAGTGATAGTGAGTGTAGATGCGAGTGTACGGTCCGTACCACTACGGGTACGCATACGCGTGCAGACCCATAGTGATAGTGAGCGTAGATGCGAGTGTACGGTCCGTACCACTACGGGTACGCATACGCGTGCAGAGCCATAGTGATAGTGAGCGTAGATGCGAGTGTACGGTCCGTACCACTACGGGTACGCATACGCGTGCAGAGCCATAGTGATAGTGAGCGTAGATGCGAGTGTACGGTCCGTACCACTACGGGTACGCATACGCGTGCAGAGCCATAGTGATAGTGAGCGTAGATGCGAGTGTACGGTCCGTACCACTACGGGTACGCATACGCGTGCAGAGCCATAGTGATAGTGAGCGTAGATGCGAGTGTACGGTCCGTACCACTATGGGTACGCATACGCGTGCAGAGCCATAGTGATAGTGAGCGTAGATGCGAGTGTACGGTCCGTACCACTATGGGTACGCATACGCGTGCAGACCCATAGTGATAGGGCCGTACACTCGCATCTACGCTCTCTATCACTATGGGTCTGCACGCGTATGCGTACCCGTAGTGGTACGGACCGTACACTCGCATCTACGCTCACTATCACTATGGCTCTGCACGCGTATGCGTACCCGTAGTGGTACGGACCGTACACTCGCATCTACGCTCACTATCACTATGGCTCTGCACGCGTATGCGTACCCGTAGTGGTAAGGACCGTACACTCGCATCTACGCTCGCCATCACGATGGGTACACATACGGCAGCACTCCCACAGTGATTTGGGAACATGCACAGGCCCTCTCAGCAGCAGTACGGCGGATTTTACACATCACTGTGGTGATAGGCGACACACATGTCGGAATAGGGCGGACATACTTGTCCATGGATGGACATACTTGTCCAGGAATGGACACCAAGGCATCGTCTGTGCATTACCACATGTGTGGGGCACAGGTGTCACAGGCTGTGATGTGGAACATGCCTCCTGAGTGGAGAAGGCACCAGATGTATGATGAGATGTGTACATGTGTACTGTGTGAGGGTGCAATGTGTGCCAGGCATGCCCTTGACTCCTTTGACATGTGTGCATGTGGGACTGCGCACTTGGGGTGAGCGTCACTGGCATGGCACGGACACCAACACACGGAAGTGTCCCATGATGCCCGGTACAGGGGTCATGACACATGACTCATCACTACCCACAGTGCACAATGTGACTATGCCATATATGTGTCCGGGATTTACATCGGGTTGATGTTGTAGCACCCTCAAAAGCTGCAGCCGTTGCAGCAACCAACATGTGGCTGTGTGTAGATTGTCATTGCACACTGTTCCCAACACCATGCCACATGTGTTACCGGATGTGAGGTGCACATGTATGCAAGGGACACGGAGTAGCGTGACAAGGCCATGTCAGCAAACTCACAAGGAATGTGTGGGGAGTCATGACATGTGCACCTTCATGGCAAGGTGTGTGGGCTGGACTAGTGTAATGTCATGTGACCTGTGGCTCAAGTGTTCCGCTGCCAGTCTCTGCAATCAGCATCACACTTCTGCTGATGTGTGGGTGTATGTCACTCCTGTCTTGCGTCGGGCAGTGCACTTGCACTGGGACACAGCTATTTTCATGGCGTGGCATGGGGAGGTTCTCAATCACCGTGTGTAGCTGGGTCTTGGAAGGAGTGTCACCTTGCATCCATACGTGTCCTGGGCATGTAGCACATGCCTGACTCCCTATGTGGCATGTGTGTATTGCCAGATTTACATGTGCTCAGTAGACATGAGTTGTTCTCGTAGTGCACTCACTCTTCCTTGTCACTTCCAAATTACTGCAGAGCGCCTCCTGTTGCCAGAAGAATTCCAGACTTGGCCACCATGCAGGAGAATGACACGATCCGGCTCTACCGCTTCACCCAACCGTTGATTCTGGAGCTGACGGCGAGACTGGCACCACACCTGCAACCGCAGCACAGGTATCCTACGGCACTGACACCCCAGCTGAAGGTAATGGCTGCCCTACATTTCCTTGCCACGGGTACCTTCCAATATACCATAGCTCATGTTGGTGGCATGTCCCAGAGCATGTTCAGCGGTGTGCTGCATGATTTCTTGGAGGCCATGTTGATTCACCTGGATGACTTCATCAAGTTCCCAACCCCTGAACAGATGACTGAGGTCAAGCGTGGTTTCTATGCCCTGGGAGGGATGCCCCATGTCATTGGGTCCATAGATGGGACACATGTAGGTTTGGTACCACCACACGCACGGGAGGTGGCGTACCGCAATCGGAAGCACTACCACTCCATCAATGCCCTTGTGGTGTGTCTGTCCAACATGGTGATTTCACATGTCTGTGCTCGTTTTCCAGGATCAGCACACGATGCCTACATCATGAGGCGTAGCGGGATGCCTGATATGATGATGCAGCTGCGCAACGAACGGGCATGTGTTGTTGGTGGGTACAGTCTGTCTGTCCTGTATTCTGTTTGGCCGAGCAGCACTACCGCTTCGCCAGTTCTAACGATATCCATGTGCTTTCCATTTAGGGGACGCTGGCTATCCCAACATGCCTTGGCTGCTGACACCTCTCCGCAACCCCATCACGCCGGCCCAGCTCCGCTACAACACCGCCCATGGCCGGACAAGGCGAGTGATAGAGAGGACGTTTGGCATGCTGAAGAGCCGATTCAGGTGCCTCCACAAGACCGGGGGCGCACTCCCATATGCCCCGGCGAAGGTCTGCAAGATCTTCATGGTCTGCTGCATGCTGCACAACATGGCAGTTGAAAGAGCTGTGCCCCTCATCCTGGATCAAGATGACGAGGACCATCCACCCGTGGAGGACGAAGGGCTTGGCAATGGGGCTAGTGATGTGGAGGATGTGGAGCCGCAAGAGGACATCCGGACTCGGCTCATACGCGACTTCTTTGCTTAGTGGTGAGTACCAGGGTCTGAGTGTGCACGCATTGGTCCCCGTGTGGCATGCGTTGTGATGTGTGTCTCCACCTGCATGTATGGCACGTGGGTCAGAGGTGTGTGTGGGTGTGTCACTGGAGTGATGGTGGCAGTGATGGTAGTATTTCCCCAGGCATAATTGTGACCTAGCATGTTGTCATACATACATGTGTCGAGTAAATGCACATGCAAGTGGCTGTGCTTTTTGTGGCTGACTTCTTGTGTGTCTCTCTTCCCCAGGTACCTGTGCATGCCGTCTTCTGGTTGCATTGTTGTGGCACTGCTATTCATCATGGACATGGCATCGTGGGCTGACTCAGCGTTACAGGCACGGACACGTTTGGAAGTCTCCATGGGGTAAGGGATGCATCTGGGGTGTATTGGGTGTGGCAGTTGTTCACGATGTGTGCACACTGCCCCGGTCGGGGTTTTGGTCCTCTGCAGACATGTGGCATCCCCATGGGACACGACATGCAGCTGGGTACACCTGAATAGATGGGCTGCCTGGTTGTCAGTCATCAGTGATGGGATAGTGGATTGTGATGAAGGCATCAATGTGTGTGACACTTCCCTCGGACACATACGGTTAACATTGTCTTGACATGGCGTGGGACTTCCACATCAGCGGATGTATGGTGTATGGCAGTCTCTCCGTGAGCAGCTGTGGGTATTTAGCTGTTATCCGACACTTGTGTGCCAGTTCCATGGCTATCACGCATTTGTGCTGCAGAAGGGGGGTGCCAGTGTTGGAGCCACATGTTACTCCACATGATGTGTTCATGTGTACTTCAAGTCGCCTCTGCAATCCCAAACACATGACTATTAAAGGTGTCCCTATGCCTCCAAGGTGCCTCTTCTCAGTCACTGCTGGTGTGTTGGCACGGTGCATCCTGCATGTCTGGCATGGTATTCCCTGATTGTGGCTATGTGTCGATGTGTCGAGTGGCAAGATGCAAGCTGTGTGTGTGTGCTGAGACTGTGTAATGGGCATGATGTCCATGACTGTGTGGGTATTGTGACATGTGCCATCCCCATGCATCCAACGTTGTCCATGACCCCATTCTCTGCATCCACCGGACTCAAGCTTGCAGGACATGGTTCTGCCACCTGTCTACACGTACCTGGGTGCCCCCCAGGACACGGGCCAGGATCCCTGACCTCTGCGCATGACTGTTGCTGTACTCAATGTGTCTGTCAGCACGGTTGTTCGGCCACCCCCTCAGCTGGTTCTGACCATCACGGGTGTGTATGGTGCTCCATGTCTGTCTTGCCTAGAAAACTGTGACCCATGTGTCCTGTGCCAGACTCAGGCCCCAGGGTGTGGATGGTTGAAGTGAACAGATGACTCAGGCATGTTTAGACTGTACAAGACACATGTTAGGTAATAATGCTACCAGCAGGCATCTACTCTTAATAGTGTGATTTATTATTGGGGGGGGGGGGGCCAAGTGAGGGCCTTTCCGGGATTAGGGAATCCAAAGTTCAGTAGGGGAGTTGGTGTCCTTGCCATTGGAAATCCTCAGAGTCCATGCCACAGTATTTGTCAACATTGGTCAGCCAGTGACCAGCAGGGCCATGTGGCAGAGAATGTCTCTTGATGCTGTGATGCTGTTGCTCCAGTGGGCCAGGTGCCAGGCCAGGTGTCCTGGGAGATGGTGATGTAGCAGCCACCCTCACGGTTCTTTCCGTGGACGACCCGGCTTCCTGCGGGGAACCTCAGCAGCAGGCCGTGACGACGTCTGGGATGCTCCGTCGGATGTTTCCTCCTCCTCCTCATGATCCCTCCCTGTGGGTGGTGATGTTCTCCGCCTTCTGGCACAGGGAGGGTCGGCCATGGTGTCGGCCATCCGACGGAGTTCAGCGTGAATCCCCTGGGACGCCGTCACTTGCTGAGCCTGTCTGTCCTCCATCCTCCGTTGGTGTAGCTGTAGACAGGCTATTAGCTCCGCATGTTGCTGGGCCTGCTGGACCTTGATCCCCTCGAGGACGGACACAACCTGGGCCATGCCCGTGGTGTCCTGCCGGTATGAGTCCAGGATGTTACGGACATGGGAAAATACCGGATCCCCAGCCAACTGGTCAGGCTCGCGCCTCCGCCGTCCTCCACTCCCACCACCCCTGCCCACTTGCGTCTGGCCTGCACTTGTGGGCACATGGGGTCTCCGGGACCCCTGAGGGGTGGCATTGGCGTTGTCGCCTGCCTCCTCCTGGGTGCCCGGGACACCGTGTCCCTCCTGGCGAGCCTGGCTGCATTGTGGTGTTGGGGCAGGGATCCTGGGTGTCTCCTGGGATGTGGCAGGAGTGGGGGTGGTGGTTGGCACGGTTGTACCTGACGCAGGTGCTGCAGGTGGTTGGACACCAGAGGGGCCAGGTCGGTCGGGGTCGTCCGCAGAGTGGTGAGAGTGGTCGCTGCCGGTGGGATCGGTCTCCTGCAGATCCGGGTCCTGTGAGTGTTCCCCCCCAGTGTTGGGGGGTGCAGCACGACGTTGACCTGTGTGTGAGAGAGACAATGTTAATTTTGATCCATGCAACATCCATGTTTCATCCGTTACAAAGTTGGCACATTTCCTCTTGGAATTAGGATCTGTCTTGCATTCCACTCACAGGGCACTTGTGCATGTGTGTGTCCCTTGGGCACCAATTTGGCCCCTTTAACTATGTGTGGCACAGTCTTACTTGCTGCGTCAAGTGTGACTGCAGTCAGCAGTGGAGTGTGCATGTGTGCCGAGCTATGCATTTGCGCCTTCCTTGTAGCACTGTACATGTGCACATGGAGTGGATCCACACACTCATATGATGCAGGTGGCTGTCCTTGTGCTCGTGTACAGGTTGTAACATGGCCCTGCGTTTTGCCATGATGAAGAGGGGGGGTTCTGGCACTGGCCACCCTTGTCTACATGCACGCAGTCCACCTGCTGACGAGCAGACATTCCCACACACCAAAGGACTGATTTGCTCTCCCTGTGTCTCCCTCCTTCTCTGTCCCCCTCTCCCTCCCTCTCTGTCCCCCTCTCCCTCCCTCTGTGTGTCAGCCTCCTCCCTGTGTCCATCTTCCTGTGTCTCCCTCTCTCTCTGTCCCCCTCTCCCTCCCTCTCTGTCCCCCTCTCCCTCCCTCTGTGTCCCCCTCTCCCTCCCTCCGTGTGTCACCCTCTGTCACCTTGGCCCAGCTTCCTGGGCACACACTGTTAGCAGATCTTTGAGTGGCCCTTGGCCTGTTGATGTGAGTTTGTTTCTGATCTCCAGGCACCCATTTTGTCTGCTGTGTGTCTGTGCGCTGCTGCTGTGGTGGTGTGTGCTGCCACTCTTTCACACTGTTGGCTGTTCATTAGCTGCTGGCATGTGCAAAACAGTGCCTTCACCCCCATGTGTTGATGCAAGGCGTCCGCCATTTGCTGGCAAGTCATTCCTGTGTTGGGACACAGTGTTTGTCTGGCTGTGACCTAGGCCATATGGGCAGAGGGCATTGTTGTCTGCTTTGGAGTCGCACTATGTGATTCTTGGTGCCCAGCCTCCCGCCATCCGGGTTACCGTGTCATGTGTTGTTGTCTTCTGTGGCCTGTGACTTGACATTGTCCAGCTGGGTGCATGGGGCATGGTGGCAGCAGTGGCATGTGCCTGCTCATGGAGTGTGGTTGAGTAATGCGATGGCTTGTGGTGGTTGCGTGCCTGTTATTAATTTTGGTTGTGGTTGCAGTTCCCCCCATGTGAGGTGCGTTGTTTGTGTACTCACCCGGGTCTCGGAGTCCTTCTACTCCTTCAACTGCCTCCACCGGCAGTATGGCCATCACCCTCTCCTCCCAGGGATGGTACTGTACGGCTCTGCGGGAGGGCCCTCCTCCGGTGGCGTTGGCCTGGTCGTGTTCCTCCTGCCTCTTGGCTCTGACCCTCCTCCGCAGATCGTACCACCTGTTCTGGCAATCCTGCTTGGTCCTCCTGGTGTCCGCAACAGCATTCACAGCATCGACGATGGTCTGCCACATGGCTGTTTTGGCTGCCTGGCTGGTGCTTCTGACCAATGTTCCAAAGATCTGTGGCTCGACTCTGAGGATTTGATCAACAAGGACCTCCAACTCTCGGTGACTGAACTTTGGATTCTTGGTAGTGGGCATGGTGAGGGGTGTGGGTGGGGATGGTGTGGGTGTGGGGGGGGTGTGGATGTTGGGGGGGGGGTGTGGATGGTTGTGTGTGTGTGTGAATGTGATGAGAGGGTGTTTGTGAGGGTGGTCGTGTGAAGGTGTGCAAGTGTAAGGTGTGGTGTAGCTTGTAGTCTGGTTCTGTGGTGTCTGGCAGCAGTGAGTCTGTTGCAAAGGCTCATGGTTTGTGTGTGTGGGCCCTTTTTATTGGTCCATGGGTGGGTGTGGCAGTTTTTGAATTTTGGGTGGGTGTGTTATAAGGAGTGGTGGTGTATTGGGCCTCTGTTTGTTTTTGGCAGTTGCAGGTCAGTGATTGTGTTATTTAAGTGGTTGTTGGCCATGTTTAGTGGCTGTGTGCCTTTCGAATGGTGTATTCTTGTGTTGTTTTATTTTGTCCTGGTTGTGTACGTGCGTTTTGAGCGTGTGTACGGTGTGTACATGGGCCATTTGGTTGTACGATTTTGTCCTTGTGTGTGGCTTTGTAAGACTCGTACATGCGGTTGTGATGTTGGGGCATGGGGTGCGCTCCGTACTTAGGAGGTTGGGTTGGGGGTGCGCCAGGAACGTACTGGGGTGGGGGTACGACTGGAACGTACTGGGGTGTGGGTAGACGGGGCTATGACACGTCCTGGGGTGGGGGTACGACTCGAACGTACTGGGGTGTAGGTTCACGGTGGTACGACACGTCCAGGGGTGGGGGGTGTACATTGACGGTGGTACGACACGTACTGGGGTGGGGGTACGACTGGAACGTACTGGGGTGTAGGTACAGGGGGGGTACGACACGTCCAGGGGTGGGGGGTGTACATTGACGGTGGTACGACACGTACTGGGGTGGGGGGGTGTACATTGACGGTGGTACGACACGTACTGGGGTGGGGGTACGACTGGAACGTACTGGGGTGTAGGTTCACGGTGTTACGACACGTCCAGGGGTGGGGGTACGACTGGAACGTACTGGGGTGTGGGTACACGGGGGGTACGACACGTCCAGGGGTGGGGGGTGTACATTGACGGTGGTACGACACGTACTGGGGTGGGGGGGTGTACATTGACGGTGGTACGACACGTACTGGGGTGGGGGTACGACTGGAACGTACTGGGGTGTAGGTTCACGGTGTTACGACATGTCCAGGGGTGGGGGTACGACTGGAACGTACTGGGGTGTGGGTACACGGGGGGTACGACACGTCCAGGGGTGGGGGGTGTACATTGACGGTGGTACGACACGTACTGGGGTGGGGGGGTGTACATTGACGGTGGTACGACACGTACTGGGGTGGGGGTACGACTGGAACGTACTGGGGTGTAGGTTCACGGTGGTACGACACGTCCAGGGGTGGGGGTACGACTGGAACGTACTGGGGTGTAGGTACACGGGGGGTACGACACGTACAGGGGTGGGGGGTGTACATTGACGGTGGTACGACACGTCCAGGGGTGGGGGTACGACTGGAACGTACTGGGGTGTAGGTTCACGGTGGTACGACACGTCCAGGGGTGGGGGTACGACTGGAACGTACTGGGGTGTAGGTACACGGGGGGTACGACACGTCCAGGGGTGGGGGGTGTACATTGACGGTGGTACGACACGTACTGGGGTGGGGGGGTGTACATTGACGGTGGTACGACACGTACTGGGGTGGGGGTACGACTGGAACGTACTGGGGTGTAGGTTCACGGTGGTACGACACGTCCAGGGGTGGGGGTACGACTGGAACGTACTGGGGTGTGGGTACACGGGGGGTACGACACGTCCAGGGGTGGGGGGTGTACATTGACGGTGGTACGACACGTACTGGGGTGGGGGGTGTACATTGACGGTGGTACGACACGTACTGGGGTGGGGGTACGACTGGAACGTACTGGGGTGTAGGTTCACGGTGGTACGACACGTCCAGGGGTGGGGGTACGACTGGAACGTACTGGGGTGTGGGTACACGGGGGGGTACGACACGTCCAGGGGTGGGGGGTGTACATTGACGGTGGTACGACACGTCCAGGGGTGGGGGTACGACTGGAACGTACTGGGGTGTAGGTACACGGGGGGTACGACACGTCCAGGGGTGGGGGGTGTACATTGACGGTGGTACGACACGTACTGGGGTGGGGGGGTGTACATTGACGGTGGTACGACACGTACTGGGGTGGGGGTACGACTGGAACGTACTGGGGTGTAGGTTCACGGTGTTACGACACGTCCAGGGGTGGGGGTTCGACTGGAACGTACTGGGGTGTAGGTTCACGGTGGTACGACACGTCCAGGGGTGGGGGTACGACTGGAACGTACTGGGGTGTAGGTACACGGGGGGTACGACACGTCCAGGGGTGGGGGGTGTACATTGACGGTGGTACGACACGTACTGGGGTGGGGGGGTGTACATTGACGGTGGTACGACACGTACTGGGGTGGGGGTACGACTGGAACGTACTGGGGTGTAGGTTCACGGTGGTACGACACGTCCAGGGGTGGGGGTACGACTGGAACGTACTGGGGTGTGGGTACACGGGGGGTACGACACGTCCAGGGGTGGGGGGTGTACATTGACGGTGGTACGACACGTCCAGGGGTGGGGGTACGACTGGAACGTACTGGGGTGTAGGTACACGGGGGGTACGACACGTCCAGGGGTGGGGGGTGTACATTGACGGTGGTACGACACGTACTGGGGTGGGGGTACGACTCGAACGTACTGGGGTGTACCTAGACGGGTGGGGGTATACATACACGGGGGGTACGTGTCGGACGTACGGGGGCTGGGGGGAGTGTTGGGCGCGTATGCGGGCACATGTCTCCATGGTTGCTATAGGTGTTCGGTGCGGACGGTGTTTTTTCCATACGGTTGTACGCTCGGACGCACGGGATGGATCGTGATTCCTCGGTCGGACTTGGATTTTCACGTTTGTAAGGTAAATCGTCCGAGGACGTGTCGGACACATTTTCCGACCCGAGGACGTGTGGGGAATGATTCCCAGTGCGGTTCGTATGGACTTTTTACCATGCGAATCGTGATTGCCAGTTCGTACGGCACTTGTACGATTCGTACGGTAAAAAGACCCGATACGAGTCGCACGGGGGAATTTTTTACCGGATTGTGATCGGCACCTGAGTGTCTGCATGGTAAGCAGGGGGGGTTTAATGTAGTGCATAGGTGCATGAATGATTGTCTCTCTGGTTGTATGTTTTGAAGACAGCATGTGTGCATGACTGTAAGGTTGGATGAGTGTGTGTATGGGTGTGTTAGTGAGGGAATGACTGTCTCAATAGTGTCTTTATGAGTTACTAAATATTTTTTAAAGAAGTATATTTGACTATTGGTGTATATAAGTGAGTATGTGTGAGAGTGAGAGATTGAAATAGTTCCTGTAAGAATAAGTATGTGTTTTTATTAGTGATTATTTAAAAAAGTAAGTATGTGTAAGTTTCTGTAGAAGTACGTGTTGAGGTGTGTGTATAACTGAATATGCAAGTAAATGGATGTTTGACTCTTTATTAGCATGAGTGACTATGTGTGTGAGTAACTCTATGGATGAGTGGCAATGTGTAACAGGATGTATAGGTGTATGAGTACATATGATGAGTGAGTACATGTATGAGTGACTGTACAGGACTGTTGGTGAATGAGTGGATGTGTATGTGGATCTAAGAATTACTGAATAGGTTATTGTAACTGGTATTGGTATGTCCATTGTTTTGAAAATTGTAGTCTCTATTTCTGAATGTGTGTATCAAAGGTTATATTAGGGTGAGAGGAGGTCTACCACTCTGTCACAAGGATGATGTCATCAGTGATGTCATTTGAGATGTCATCAGTGATGTCATGAGTGATGTCACTGACCATGTCATGAGTGATGTAATATGTTACGTCATCAGCAGTGGATTGCGGGTGCGCGAGTTATAGTTAGCTTAACTAACTATAACGGGGGAATTTCAATGGTTTTTTATGAGTAAAATGTCCGCTAACTATAACGTGTGTGAAACCTATGGTTTTTTCACTGAATTTGCAAGGTTTTTTAAATGCTAACTCCTAACTATAACGTGTGTGAAACCTATGGTTTTTTCAGTGAATTTGCAAGGTTTTTTAAATGCTAATTCCTAACTATAACGTGTGTGAAACCCATGGTTTTTTCAGTGAATTTGTATGGTTTTTTAAATGCTAATTCTTACCTATAACATGTGATTTCCATGGTTTTTTCATTGATTTTGTATGATTTTTTTATTATAAATTCTTATATTAAATGTGTTTTTTTTTTTAAAAGCAAGTTTTTTTTTTTTTTTTAAACTTTATATTCTCTTTAAACACTATGTTTATTTTTTAAAAATTCTGCAATATATTAAATTTTCTCTTTTTTTTTAACCAAACAGGAAAGATATATTAGTATAACATACAAATTCTTTTTTTCTTTTTTTTTTTTTTTTTTTACTTTATATTCTCTTAAAACACTATGCTTAATTTTTTTAAATTCTGTAATATATTAATTTTTCTCATTTTTTTTTTACTAAACAGGTAAGATATATTAGTATAACATAGAATTTCTTTTTTTCCTTTTTTTTTTTTTTAAGAGCGCGTACGGTAAGCGTACAGTTTGCGTAATGTTCGTAATATTTCTACTCTTTTTGCGTATGGTTACGCAATTTACGTAGCCGTTCGTACTGCGCATGGGGCGCGTAAGCGTGTACGCTACACGCGTACGTTACGCGGAAGTGTTGGGGAGTGACTGTTATGCGCATGCGCATGCGCGCGAGCGCGTGTCTTTTTTACGCGCATGCGTACTTTTACCGTAAGCGCTCCGTAAGCGTAACGTAAGCGTAACGTACGCGCACGGTGGGTCATGTGATCATGAAACAAAACTTTTGATTGGTTTAAAGTTGTTTCAGTTCTAGAACTCTCCTACACCACACCCATTCCCCTCATTTCTGCTTGTGATCCCTTAGGAGAAGGAGCTGACTTGTCTTTGGGATACGATGGCAGACCAGCACTCTTCTACTGAGAGTGAGGCTAGCAGCACCACCATCAGGCAGAGAAGGAGGAAACATAAGAGCTCTTTTATATGGGAGTATTTTAGTTTTCCTGAGGGTGAGAAAAAAGTCAATGCTGCTTTGGTGACTTGCAAGCTGTGCCAGCGTGTACTTTCAAGAGGTAATCCCAACAAGAAGTATTCCTTCGGGAATCACACTATGTTGAGACACCTTCACGATGTACACCCTAGGACACATGCTCGACATACTGGAGGAAACCCTTCAGTAAGTCAACCAAGCACATCCACAGCAGCTCAGCCGAGTCCTTCTTCGGAAGCTCAGCAGAGCCCTTCATCTGTGGGGGCAGATTCACCTTTTTCTGATCCTGTGGAAACGAACCATCGGTTTGCGAGGGTTACTATGCGGTGTTCATTTTGCCATGGTCTAATTGTTCATAGGGAGACCAGTCTTCCCCTCATTAACAACAAAATAGACCAGCACATTTGTCCTACTAGCTAATGTTCCCATTCTTCCTTTCCTCTGTCCCTGCATGAACACAACGGCTCTTTTAAGAGCCAACCTTACCTCTCAACTTTTTTTTATTTTTTCTTTAAAACTTTTTTTTTTTTTTTTACCGTACGCGTACGGTAAGCGTATTTTTTTTTTTTTTTTTTTAAAAACCACTAAAAATCAATTACCACATCTCAAGATCCTTTAGGAATTAATAACTAAATACTAAAAATCTGTTTGATGAGAACTGGAAGAAAGGGACCATCTAATTTCTGACTTACCTGACCCACCCAACAATTTAATTTTTTAATTAAAATTTAATTGAAATTACTTGTAAAAATGGTTGGTTTTTTTCGAAAATTTTCTTACACAATCTGGAAAAAAAGAAAAAAGTATTAATATTTAATAATTCATTATATAACACAGTACACGTATTTACATATTTTCCAAAAACATTTTTTTGCCTTTTTTTTGCTGTTTTCAGAATATATTGCATTTCACTATAAATCGTGAAAGCAATTGCATTCATCACTTAACAGCGGGCAAAAAAAACTAAACAATCTCAAAGATTGTTTTAAAAAAGCCCAGAATCTCTTTTTACTTAAACATAACATTATAGAAATGCATAATATTCTAAAAAAATATCATCTAATAACAATAACTATTTTTTTAAAATACCGTCTGACAATTTTGTTACAGAAGCATAATCTCAAAAATAATATATCTCAAATAACTCCACAATACATCTGGTTACATTTCCTTTAGGCCAAATAGTAATTTTAAACTTCTTTTTTGATTAAATTTCCAATGGTAATCTAATAAAATTCCAAAATTTAAATTGTGCAGATGTTACCGATTCTCTCTAACATTTTGTTTTCCGAAAGATTAATTAATAATTAAATAAGTCCACAATACAATTGTTTACCTTTCCTTATGGCCAAATAGTAATTTTAAAAATCTTTTTTGAATACATTTCCAATGGTAATCCAATAAAATTCCAAAATTTAAATTGTACAGATGTTACCGATTTTCTCTAAATTTTTGGTTTCCGAAAGATTCATTAGGAATTAAATAAGTCCACATTACAATTGGTTACCTGTCCTTTAGGCCAAATGGTAATTTGAAAAATCTTTTTTTTTTTAAATTCCAATGCTAATCCAATAAAATGGTAAAATTGTTTTGTACAGATCTTGCCAAGTCTCTCTAAAATTTAGGTTTCAGGAAGATTAGATAGGAATTTGCTAAATCAAAAGGCAAACGTTGCTTGAAAATCAATTGGGAATCATTACACAGTGTCCAGCCTTTTTCACATTTAAGATAAACTGGGTAATGTCCAGAAGTAACAGTAGGTCCTTCATGGAAAATTATTGCAACTGTTAGAAAAGTTTTTTCTGAAATTGATAATTGCTGTCCTGTAAACTTCTTTATTAAAGTATCCAATTTTGAACCATCAGCTTTACATCGTTGCATCATTAAAATTACATACTGTCCGTATTCCTTTAAAATTAACGTTGAAAACATGTCAGATTTACACTCACCACATTCCATGCTATGATTAGCATCTTTAACTAATTTAGCAAAAGTGACTGTTTTACTGTCTGGCAATGTTAAATAAATAAACCTTTCAGAATCAACATTAGAGCCACATGTATTGTAACAGTTTTCACAACTATTTTCCCATTTATAAGAGACACCAAACATATTTTCAATTGGCACCCCTTCTTCTTCCAGTACCTGAAAAAAAATACATCAAGAATTCCTGTGCGTCTTGCTGAACATTTTGAGAAAACTGTGTTCGTCCTGAACATACATCTAAAAGTTTTCTAATTTCAGTAGCACTTTCTATTTGAGTTTTATCATTACTCAGCTTTTGAAAAAGGACACTCAACTCAGAACAGAATATTTTTCTCTGATTTACTATTATCTGCTCTTGCAAACTTTCCAGATAAAATGCAACATTCAGCACTACATTAGCATAGCAGTTGACACCAGAGCTATTTTCAAAATGACATCCTACAACCTCTTCAACATTTTCCTTTTTCTTTTTGCTTGCAATTACATCACTCCTCTTTTTTTTCCTCCTCCCTACATCCTCATTACAGATATTCTCAATTCTCCTTTTTCGAGAAACTACACGTTTCTCTAACACAGGATACTGACCTAAATGAGGAGCATAAGTTCGTCTTAATCTATTATACTCCTTTACACAGTTTGTATCAGCACTAACTTTTGAATCATCAAAGTCTATCATAAATAGACCAGATAATGTTTTCACTCATGACAAAGCTACATAAGCCATACCTTCTTTGAACACAGTTGAACCAATGTTTACAAATGCACAATCTACAGTCAATCCTTGAGACTTGTGAATAGTTACAGCATATGCTAGAGAAAACGGAAACTGTTTCCTTTGTACATATAAGTCTTTCACAAGCATGAAACGAACTGTACAACGACAAATGTCTATAACTTCTTCTATCTGATCAAATTTTATTTTTAAACATTCAATTCCATCTTTTTTCTGATAATTAATAAAACCCACAACTCTTCACATAGCTCCATTAACTATACCTTTTTCAACATCCAAATTTCTCCTTAAAAATACTCTACAGTTCATGCAAACATATAGATTTTTTTCTAATCCAGCAGTTTTGGAAATGTTCTTCTCTAGTGAATCCAATTTATTTTTTAGTTTGCCTGTTAATGTGATAGTAATTCTTCCATCCTGAATTTTGTCCACTGCTTCCAATTTCCTGATATCTTCCTTTTCCAATTTCAAAAGCTCCTAATTGAATATTGAGCATTCACGTAGAGTTGGCATTAAGCAGATGACACTTTTCTTTTCTGCAATGTTCTTGTATATCTTATCTGCAACTATTTCTTCCTTTGGAAATAAATTATGTAGCAACCGACTCTGTAATGCTTTTGTGCCAGCTTCAGTGAGTAGTCCAATTCTGATATCTTTCAGAATACTTCCATATTCTTCATCGTTCGCTTGCCTCATATTAGTAGTAAGTTCCTTGTACTCAAAGAAGGACCAAATATTTGCATTACCAATGCTTCCCAATGACTTCTTTGTGTCTTCATGTGTCACAGTATTAAATACTGGTTGTCCTTTAACTGGAGTAAGCTGTAGAAGATCCCCAAAAACTATGACATGTTTTCCACCAAATAACACGTCATAGTCTGTCCTTAGAATTTGCTGCATTCTTAAATGCACAAAGGCAAGCATTAAGTTTGATACCATGCTCACCTCATCAATAATGAGAACTTGCATCTTCTTCAATACTCTTGAAACTTCCAAGCATGCTTCTCCAGTTAGCTTGTGGTATTGTATTTTGTTCTCATGCTCCACTGGTAACATTAGCAAACGATGTAAGGTGATTCCTTTTATGTTATATGCTGCTAACCCAGTTGGAGCAGTAACCACACAAGACAAAGTTGAATCCGTTTTTTGCTGTAGGTAGCTTCTGATGACTTTTATTAAGAAACTTTTCCCAGTTCCAGCTTGTCCGCTTACATACATCCTGATTGGATGAAATGATGTGCATGAGCACTCTTTTTTTTCATGTAGTAATCCGTGATCAATTTTGTTTCTGATCTCTTCATAAATTTGTTGCTGCTCTTCATTCAGTTGTCTTTCCAAATTTGGTAAGTCTATAAATTCTTCTTGAGCTTGATTCATAGCCGTTTCCCCTTCATTCATGGCTATTGCAGCTTCATTTTCAACGATTGGTTGTCCTAGGGGATCTTGACTGAGTGTTCCTGAACTTTGGCTGTCTTGAGAACTGTCTCTAGCTACTTCAGCTGCAATTGTAGTTTCCTGTTCAATTTCTTCATTTAACATTTGCACATAATTTGTGAATGTACTACATTCTATGCTGTCTTTGCAAGCATTAAATGAATCTTCATAGCTTTGAAATTCTCCCAGTAGTTCATCCTCTGTACGCCATGGTTTAAACAGCTGTAAAAGAGCCAAGTAGTAAAATTCCTTTTTGTCAGTAGTGTCGCAACTTAGCTTCCTGTGATTTATCAAACTTCCTTTTGTTTGCTTCACCAAACATCCTTCCTCACCAATGACTTTATATTTTCCATTGTTGATGTCTTCTGTGGCTTTCCGTGAATAAATGTAGTTCTGCAGCACTTCATAGAGACACATGTTCTCTAGATGAAGACTTCTCTTAGGATAATATGTGTCCAACATGTTTGATTTCAAAATATCTGTACTTTCTGGGTCATTCTCGGCCAAATATTCAATTTCTCCAACAGATTTCAGTACCCGATTTCTCATTGCTGCAAGGCCTAAACTTGCCCAAATTATTCTTCTTGATTTCGAGTAGAGACTTGCAGAAGATAACCTATCTGAACATTCGTAGGATCCAATTTCTCGATGCGATAACATCTTTAAACTGAAACTGTACAGCTTCTTACTAACAGTCTTCTCGTGAGAAATCTCTTCCCACATTTCTTTCAATTCAGTTTTTTCTGATTTAGTAATGTAAGACGTTACATATCGAGCAACAGCAATGGAATTGTCAGCTACATACTGTATATCCATGTTAGCATTCCACATGGATAAAATGACTGGGTTGTAGTCATTTATATTTTTTGATTCTTCTTTTCTTTTAACCCCTTCGACGCTCATGACGGAACGGTTCCGTCATGAGCGTCGGTTGAGCTGTGCTCATGACGGAACCGTTCCGTCATGACCACGCCCGCGCAAGCAGCGCTCAGCACAGCGGGGGAATCCGCCCCGCATGGAAGGGGTTAAGGTTGTAGGTATTCTTAGGTGATTTTCTTGTAATAGTATGTCTTACAGATGACATAAAACTGTTTACTCTTCCATTTGAAAGAACAGGTCTAGGAAATCCAAATCGACATTTAGTGTAGTATTTATCTTTGCTCTTGTATTTCCGTCGACAGTATTTTCCACACCGATGACTTTGGAAACGTAAAACTTGCTCCTTTAACTTTTTCTCTTCTGTGCTTTTTGGTATAGCACATGTTGCATATTCTTCAATGAAAGATAACACTGCTTCATCAGTATCTGTTCCAAACTTTGGGGCATCCTTGATCCACAACAGCATATGAATATGAGGAGCACCTCTTGCCTGGTACTCTTTTCTCCAAAAGAAATCCACTACTTCTCCAAGAGGTGGATTTTTTTATTGCAGATGAAGGACATCATAGCCTCAAATCTATGATTGAAATATCTGCAAACATTAACCGGATCCAATGAGCACAGTTCTCCTGCTGTCTTGTATTCGATGTTTTTAATGTTTGAATTTGCCTCTCGTAGAAAATCCAGAAGATCATCCCAAGCGTACTCAGCACAGCTTAGGGTAAGGAACCATGTTGGTGTTCCTAAATTCCGTAACATGCATTTTAATTCACCATGGCGTCGGTACCAATATTCATTTGTCCCACGCTGACAAGCCATCAGATTGATCAGTTGTGTTTCCAAATGATCATCTCGGTGCTCCACTTTCTCCATAAAATCCTTAGCAGACACATTTTGTAAATGTACTCCACTTTTTAAAATGTGATTTACTGCATATGATAATGCAGACAAGTCGCTTTCAAATAAAAGATGGAACAAATAAGGAATACTTTGTCGAAATCTGGGATCTTCTGCATATAGTCTTGTAGTTCGATACTCAGAAGCTGGAATCTGTTCTGGACGTTCGTCGTATCGTCCTCCTTTTCCTGTAGGAAACAGCTGGGGAAAACATCGAGCTTCCAAGCTCTCCTCCCATACGCTCACGGGAGTTCCTTTTGCTTTCTTCATCTGAAACAGATCAATATTGTCTCCCATAACTTCTTTTGAATGAAGAGGATGTATGCTAAAAGGTTCATAAATTTCTTCTTCCTTTGACTTGTCCACGTTTTCAATTGGTCCAGTTGGTGTTTCTGTGTCTTCTTGTAAATCTTCTTCTTCTTCTTCTATATAAATTGATTCATACCATTTGTTATTCCTTTTCAAATACAAATTTGCTCTTTGTACTTTCCGTACATCTACCAGCTCCTGCCAAATCTTCTTATTCTTTGTAGGTACACCATTAACCAGAATAACTAATGGTTCAGTTTCGAAAGTATCTGCATCAATAGTTTCCATATTTTTTTTCAAATCCAAAGGCAAATACACCACTCTACCTTTTAAACCTCTCAGTAAATCTGAAGGAGGTAATTTACCAGTTTTGGGCTCCATACGTACTATGGTCTGGAACGGATGAACACATTGAATAAGTATAGACTCATATGTATTTAATTCAGAAAGTTCAGCAGGAATAGCATCCAATTCTAAATTATTATGTACAGCTCTGGTCGGCATTCTATTTTCCTCTAACTTGTTGTAACAGTATTTACAAATACGCTGATTTTCACCCAATTCAAAACAATTTTCAAGAAATATATATGTGGCAAAATCCTTCCACTTATAATTATCTTCATTTTCACTTTTTCTGTAGAGATCAACATTCCTGGTTTGTTTTCTATAATGAGTTCTGCGGCAACAAATACAAGTAATATTTGGTCTTTCATTAGAGATTATTGCAAATTTTGTTATGTGATCATTAAATGTCTTACTTACAGAGGGTTCTACATTCTCTTCCACTTCTTCCTCATTTACTGTGTCCTTTTCTGCACTGTCTTGTTCAGGACCAAAGTAACAAAACTGAATTTCATCAGTAACCTTCTCTACATCTGATACCGATCCACGGAACAGAGCCCTATTCAATTCATCTAACTTTATTGCTGGACTTTTAGCAAAATACAACCGTCTCACAAACTTTCTCATTTCAGTATGATGAACAGCCAGCATCCTAAAATGATGAAAAACACTTTTACACACTTTTCTAGATAGACAAGCCAGAGAATGTCCCTGCAAACCAGTATTCTCTCTCACTCTGCATGGATCTAGACTTTGAAGCACCTTAATCTTCTGTTTAACACTTTTTTTACTATATTCTCTTAGAAACTCACGAAATTTATCAATAGATTCCTGACGCACAGTGCAAATACTACTACCATTCCAAGTGTACACTGGGGCTTTAGGACGTCTCCCCATAGCCTCATCCGCCATCACTTGTACCTCATCTCTTGGAACCATTTTCTCCTTCTCCATTATACAACCATTTTTCACTTCATAAGCACGACCTCTGGTGTCAACTGCATGCAGCAAACTATTAGTTTGAAAATAACTCTCTTCATTAAAAAAAGGTTCACTACTTGAACTATGCATCCATTCACCTAAAATTTTTTTACAAAAGTTTGTTCTTTTCACTAGTCTTTTCCTTTTGCTTTGTGATTTCAGTACATTGACCATTTTATCTAATGTACGCATCCTGTTCAAAATTAAAATGAATAGTTTCCTTTTTAATTCTAATGCCTTTGCTGCAATGGCTTCAATTTCTTTTTTTCTCTTATAAAATTTAGCCTTATTCTTATATTTCTTCACATCCTTTATCAAATTGGACATAACTCTTCTCTGAAACATTTTTCTACGAATCTCTTTAATCGCTGTTTTTCTTTTTAAGTTAATCTTTATTGTTTCTGAAGGTGTATTTGCATTAACTAAATGCTCAATTTTTTCCTGTTGTTTTCTATTTAAAACATTCTTTCCAGTACAGACATTTTGTACATTTTTCCTTTTTTTGAAGATATTGCTTAAAAAATCTTTTGTCTGCTTACAAGAAGACTTTCTCTTTTTCCCAACATGAGCATCTCCAACTAACTTAGGTCCTCCAGTTGTCTTCAAATATAGTTTTTTTTTGTGGTTTTTCCTTAGTCTGGATTTTGTAGGCATCTTAAATTTTGTTCACTGCTCTTCAGCAATACCTGAAAAAAACTAAAAAAAAAATCCTTTAGTTTATTTAAATATTTTACTACATTTTTTATGATCTTTTCAAATCTTAAAATACTATGTACCCCTTTCCTACAAGTAAAAATCACAATAACACCATCACAAATTAAATATCTAAAAACAATTCCTGTGTGCACACTGAGTCATGGTTTGAAATTAGGCTGAAAACGAAATTTCTTAGCCAATTTGAGAGCACACTTCCTACTGTTTTTTTGGCAAGTGATAAGTACTTTTACAGTCTGACACATTTTTAAACCACTTTTCAGATTCTTAAAAAAGCACATGTCCAAACAGCTTTTTCAGACCAGAAACATGTGTAACCTGGGTGACTGACTACACTCCAGCAAGAGCAACCAGCCTTAGTGATGCTGAATGTATTTGCATTACTGACTGCAACCTCAAACCCCACTCGGTTGTGAATACTGTGCATGATTCCATAGGATAAGCAGCTGGGTGTGTGCTAAGAGTCTGCTTCTGCAGAAAAAATAGCTCCCCCTTTCCATCTAATGCAAATGTAAAATTACCTGAGTAATACGCAATAAATCTCTGTCTATAATTCCTCTTTGCACACAGAGTCATGCTTTGATATTAGTCAGAAAACAAAATTTCTTTGCCAATTTGAAAGCACACTTACTTCTCTTTTTTTGGCAAGTGATAAGTACTTTTACAGTCTGACACATTTTGAATCCTCTTTTCAGATTCTTAAAAAAGCACATGTCCAAACAGCTTTTTGAGACCAGCAACATGTGTAACCTGGGTGACTGACTACACTCCAGCAAGGGCAACCAGCCTTAGTGATGCTGAATGTATTTGCATTACTGACTGCAACCTCAAACCCCACTCGGTTGTAAATACTGTGCATGATTCCACAGGATAAGCAGCTGGGTGTGTGCTAAGAGTCTGCTTCTGCAGAAAAAATAGCTCCCCCTTTCCTACTAATGCAACTGTAAAATTACCAGAGTAATACGCAATAAATCTCTGTCTATAATTCCTCTTTGCACACAGAGTCATGGTTTCATATTAGTCAGAAAACGAAATTTCTTTGCCAATTTGAAAGCACACTTACTACTCTTTTTTTTTTGCAAGTGATAAGTACTTTTACAGTCTGACACATTTTTAATCCACTTTTCAGATTCTTAAAAAAGCACATGTCCAAACAGCTTTTTGAGACCAGAAACATGTGTAACCTGGGTGACTGACTACACTCCAGCAAGGGCAACCAGCCTTAGTGATGCTGATTGTATTTGCATTACTGACTGCAACCTCAAACCCCACTCGGTTGTGAATACTATGCATGATTCCACAAGATAAGCAGCTGGGTGTGTGCTAAGAGTCTGCTTCAGCAGAAACAATAGCTCCCCCTTTCCTACTAATGCAACTGTAAAATTACCAGAGTAATACGCAATAAATCTCTGTCTATAATTCCTCTTTGCACACAGAGTCATGGTTTCATATTAGTCAGAAAACGAAATTTCTTTGCCAATTTGAAAGCACACTTACTACTCTTTTTTTTGCAAGTGATAAGTACTTTTACAGTCTGACACATTTTTAAACCACTTTTCAGATTCTTAAAAAAGCACATGTCCAAACAGCTTTTTCAGACCAGAAACATGTGTAACCTGGGTGACTGACTACACTCCAGCAAGGGCAACCAGCCTTAGTGATGCTGAATGTATTTGCATTACTGACTGCAACCTCAAACCCCACTCGGTAGTGAATACTGTGCATGATTCCACAGGATAAGCAGCTGGGTGTGTGCTAAGAGTCTGCTTCTGCAGAAAAAATAGCTCCCCCTTTCCTACTAATGCATTTGTAAAATTACCAGAGAAATACGCAATAAATCTCTGTCTATAATTCCTCTTTGCACACAGAGTCATGGTTTCATATTAGTCAGAAAACGAAATTTCTTTGCCAATTTGAAAGCACACTTACTACTCTTTTTTTTTTGCAAGTGATAAGTACTTTTACAGTCTGACACATTTTTAATCCACTTTTCAGATTCTTAAAAAAGCACATGTCCAAACAGCTTTTTGAGACCAGAAACATGTGTAACCTGGGTGACTGACTACACTCCAGCAAGGGTAACCAGCCTTAGTGATGCTGAATGTATTTGCATTACTGACTGCAACCTCAAACCCCACTCGGTTGTGAATACTATGCATGATTCCACAAGATAAGCAGCTGGGTGTGTGCTAAGAGTCTGCTTCTGCAGAAAAAATAGCTCCCCCTTTCCATCTAATGCAAATGTAAAATTACCAGAGTAATACGCAATAAATCTCTGTCTATAATTCCTCTTTGCACACAGTCATGCTTTGATAGTAGTCAGAAAACGAAATTTCTTTGCCAATTTGAAAGCACACTTGCTTCTCTTTTTTTGGCAAGTGATAAGTACTTTTACAGTCTGACACATTTTGAATCCTCTTTTCAGATTCTTAAAAAAGCACATGTCCAAACAGCTTTTTGAGACCAGCAACATGTGTAACCTGGGTGACTGACTACACTCCAGCAAGGGCAACCAGCCTTAGTGATGCTGAATGTATTTGCATTACTGACTGCAACCTCAAACCCCACTCGGTTGTGAATACTGTGCATGATTCCACAGGATAAGCAGCTGGGTGTGTGCTAAGAGTCTGCTTATGCAGAAAAAATAGCTCCCCCTTTCCTACTAATGCAACTGTAAAATTACCAGAGTAATACGCAATAAATCTCTGTCTATAATTCCTCTTTGCACACAGAGTCATGGTTTCATATTAGTCAGAAAACGAAATGTCTTTGCCAATTTGAAAGCACACTTACTACTCTTTTTTTTTTGCAAGTGATAAGTACTTTTACAGTCTGACACATTTTTAATCCACTTTTCAGATTCTTAAAAAAGCACATGTCCAAACAGCTTTTTGAGACCAGAAACATGTGTAACCTGGGTGACTTACTACACTCCAGCAAGGGCAACCAGCCTTAGTGATGCTGAATGTATTTGCATTACTGACTGCAACCTCAAACCCCACTCGGTTGTGAATACTATGCATGATTCCACAAGATAAGCAGCTGGGTGTGTGCTAAGAGTCTGCTTCTGCAGAAAAAATAGCTCCCCCTTTCCTACTAATGCAACTGTAAAATTACCAGAGTAATACGCAATAAATCTCTGTCTATAATTCCTCTTTGCACACAGAGTCATGGTTTCATATTAGTCAGAAAACGAAATTTCTTTGCCAATTTGAAAGCACACTTACTACTCTTTTTTTTTGCAAGTGATAAGTACTTTTACAGTCTGACACATTTTTAATCCACTTTTCAGATTCTTAAAAAAGCACATGTCCAAACAGCTTTTTCAGACCAGAAACATGTGTAACCTGGGTGACTGACTACACTCCAGCAAGGGCAACCAGCCTTAGTGATGCTGAATGTATTTGCATTACTGACTGCAACCTCAAACCCTAAAAGTATTCCTCATTTATAACAATACACCTTATTTTATGGTGAAAACATAGTCCATATTATTTTACATGTTCCTCACATTTAAATTTCTCCCAAAACACAAAACGATAAACACAACATCAACAAAAGGAATTCCAATTCTATTATTCATTTCTTATTTTACCATATACATCCCCTCTCAAACTCATAACTCACCTTTAAAATTAGTTAGTTGTGAAAGAAATGTGGCACTCAAACAGCAGATTATCAGAGCCAGGATCTCTGTTCTGTACACCTCTCTCCTCTCAGCAGAACCAGATAATGGCAATGTTTCCCTCTCTTTTTCCACACATATACATGTTAATTTCAAATCTCAGTGCTTCCCCCTTTTTTTCAAATGTAATCACACCTTTCTATTGGTTGAAAACCAACCCTTTTCCAAAAGTACCCTTCCCCCAACTTGACTTCAGCCTAGTACCCTTCCCCCAACTTGACTTCTGCCTGCTACCATAGCAACAGCTCTTGAAACACTGCTGTGTAGAGTTAGGTCAGAAGTTCACCACACAATGTTTCATTTCCAAAGAGCAGGAGTGCTTGACTTTTCAAACCTAACAGCAAATCCATAGTACTGTTCTTTGGTAACACATTTTTCTGTACCAATACAAAACATGCTTCTATAAATTGACACATACAGCCTAGATTTTAGTGTAGAATGGTATGAAACAGCCAATCAGTTATTTTTATTTTAAAAAAATATGTATGCCTCCATTTCCAAACTGTCTTTCATTTCTTTTTCCCATTCTACTGAAATACACCTCCTGAGTGCATCCAGTTCTCCTTTGAAGATGTTCACAGTGTGGATTGTAGGGCACAGCTATGTCTTCTGGAGTGAAAAGTATGCAGGGAAAACAGGTATGGTGAGAGACCTTGCTTTGCCAAATGTAGACATTAAATGGATTGGTCAGAGAGGGTTAAAGTGGCACCAATTGATGCCATTGGTGAAATCCTTCATGCAAATCCAACACCCTGACCTCATAATAGTGCACTGTGGTGGCAATGACCTAGGTACTTTGACTGGGGTAGGTCTGGAAATGCTTATGAAGGAAACCTTTGCACAACTGTTTTCACTTTTCCCTAAAACTGCCTTTGTGTATTCTAACATATGCCAAAGGCAAAAATGGAACTGGTCCAATCATTTTTGTCCGCAGATTGACAAAGCAAGAAAGCACGTCAACAAATCTGTTTCTGCTTTCCTCCGAGACTATGGTATGGGTTCCATTTACCACAATAACTTGCGTTACGACATGCAAGACATTTATAGAGGAGATGGTGTACACTTCACTGATGAAGGGAACAGAGTCTTCCTCTTGAACCTTAGACTCTGCATCGGTACTTACTTGTAGGTACCACTAAAAAATCAAATCACTTCATAAACACAACGGCTCTTTTTAGAGCCCCCTAATATCTAAACACTTAAATCTGAATTTTATTTCTTTTTTTATTTTTTTTTTCTACCATACGCGTAGGGTAAGCTTACCGTACGCTTACCGTACGCGTACCCCGCGATTTTTTTTTTAAATTAATAAATGTTTTTTTTGTACTTTTGTGTCCTTCTTTGACCCCCTTTCAAATGTTAGGGGGTCTGTAACTCTCTTCCTTGCCCCCTTTTCAAGTTATCACCCTTTTTTTTTCTGTGTGAAACACACAAAATGGCGGCCGCCGCTTCCTGGTTTCGACCGATTCGAATGTTTACTAAGATCTAACAGCCAATCAGAATCGCGCTCGCGCACGTCACCGTACGCGTACAGTAAGCTTACCGTAAGCGCACCGTAAGCGCACCGTAAGCTGGCTCAGATATATATATTGATTTAAATGCTATTTTCTCAGGAACTACTGAACAGATTTACACCAGACCTACAAAAGGCACTTCCTTGACCTGAGGACTACCTCTCTGCCAAATTTCAAGTAACTCTGTTCAGCCGTTCGGGCTGTAGCTGTGTCTAAAGGTCCTATGGAAAAATGAATGGGAAAAAAGCGTTTTGGGACCCCCCTTTTTTCTCAGCCCCCGCTTGACGAATCCCCCCGAGACTTTCAGGGTAGGAGCGGAGCGTAGCGCCCCATTAGTTTTGAAAATTTCGCGAGGATTCGTCGACTGGCGCCAAAGTTATTCCAAATAGAATGTTGCGGTTTTCCTATGGAAAAGGGGTCCTAACTATAACTACCTACTGGCGACCGCCAGTAGGTAATATATATATATATATATATATATATATATATATATATATATATATATATATATATACCAAGAGAAATACGGGTCCTTCCGAGATCAGTCCCTTCGCCAGGTGATGCGTCAACCGGCAGAAACCCAAGCCGGTAAATAAGTATCAAAATGTTCCTTCGAATAACGATGCACACTCAGGAGTCCATTGCATCCACAGGTATTTATTTCAAACAATCGCTACGCGTTTCGACACACAGAGTGTCTTGATCACACGATCTCAATGGAAAATCATGACGTGTATATATTAACAAACATAAAGAAAGCACTTCCTGTTAGGTATACATTTTCGCCACGTTAATCGGCATCCATCTTAAACTAGTTTGTATATAATGGAATACATCACTGTTTCTTTGGTTTGCGAGTCTCTAGAAAACGAAAATTGATTCTAGCAATTGTATAACATGTATTGCACACTCATACATGATGTGATTGTTTAAGAAAGAGAAGACTGTTGATATTCAACATTTGAATAAAAACACAGAAAACTATCATACAACATGGCTATTGGGTTGCTACGATCGCACATTTGTCTGTGCATTGTGCTCGTAAACTGCAAGTGCAGAAAAAACAGCTGAAAGAAAATTCTTAAGATTAATACTGACAGTTACTAACAGTTGTATGAACTCGTATTTGTCTTTCTGTCGAATGTCAACAAAGTTTATAGACAAACGAATGAAAAAATTGTATTTCTGTATAGTGCGACAAGTGCCAAACTATTGCAAGACTCCAGTTATCTTTTAAGTACAAACCAGTATTTGTGCTTGCAGGCTATTGTAGCAGAATAGATGGAATGCATCTTAAGGCACACTCTCATAAATGCGATCTAGTGTCCAGCGTTAGTAGAGTCTTAAACGTAGCTTGAAAAGGCAAGTGCCCAACAAAAGCTTACTTATTATAAAAGAAATAGGTGAGATGGATCATTAAGAGTTGAATGTCACAGTGGCTATGATCCAGGCCTCTAGACGTGGTTCAGGTTTAACGAATTCCAGGTAAGTGCATGTGAGCGTATAAACTAGTATCAGAAAAAAGTGCTGTACATAATCAGACGTGTTTTTACTTCTCTTCGACGGTGAGTGCCCAGATGATTCTGACGAAGGAAAAGGGTAGGGTGCCCGTGAAAATTGTGCCCGCAAGTGCCAGTGAAGGGTCCCTTCCTTTCCTCCTGAAATTCAACAAGAAAAAAACATAGGTTTAAAAACACATTATATACAATATAGATATGAAATATTCGTTGTATTAATCGCAAGAATGGTTACTGTACGTACAAATTCAAAATTAACACAGTTAGTAACCTAGAGATGGGGGTGAGGGGGTGAAAGGGAAGTTCTAATCTTCCTGTAAATGACTTGCTAGTTCTTCATCAAGATTGTGCCCCCCCGGGAATCTGGTTTCTAATTCTATGATCCATTTCGATTCTTTCTTCCTAAGGGCTGCCTCTCTGTTTCCGCCCCTCTTACTTGTGTTCACCTGTTCAATAGCAAAAAATCTCAGAAGGGAGTTATTCGATTGATGTTTGGTTTCAAAATGACGAGCTACGGGGTAATGCTGATCTTTGTTAGTAATAGCACGTAAATGCTCCTGCACTCGTTTCTTAACCATGCAGGTTGTGCTACCCACATATCTTAATTTGCAAGGGCATTCTAGAACATATATTATGAAGGTGGTGCTGCATGTCAGGAATTGCTCTATTTTTCTGTTGTGTTTCGTCCCTGGGACCTCAAACTCTTTCACCATATGGCTGGATTTACACGCCCTACAGTGCCCGCACGGGTAGAAGCCTTTGAGATTGTGGTTCTTTCCTGGAATTTCAGTAATATCTCCTTTAACTAAGATATCCTTAAGGCTTCTGCCTCTACGATACGTGATCGAGGGTCTGTCTCCTATGTGTGGACCTATCACGCTGTCTGTTTTCAGGATTTTCCAGTTGTCAACTAGTATTTTCTTAATCTTTTCAGAATCATGATTGAAAGTAGTGATTACTCTGGTTTCGAAATCTTCACTCTCTGCTGATTGCTTGGTTTCCAAGGTGCTTGATCTCGTGGTATCCTTGATTTTATTGATTGCTCTGTTGAGAGCCCATTCCGGATACCCACGTTCTCGGAACCTTGTAAGCATTTTCTCCTGCTCTTGTAAATACAACTCCTCGGTACTGCAGTTTCTCCTTGCCCTCAGTAATTCCCCGAATGGAATGCTCCATTTGAGAGCTTTCGGGTGAGCACTGAGGGCATGAAGGAGACTGTTCCCAGCTGTTTCCTTTCTGTGGAGACTGCTGACTAGCTTGCCTTCTTTCACTATAATGAGTGTGTCAAGAAAATCCAATTTTTCCTTACTAAGGTTAGAAGTAAGTGAAATGTTGTATGGGTTAGAATTCAGTTTCTCAATGAAGATGTGTGCTTCTAATTCTGTACCCTTCCAGATGACGAACAGGTCGTCAATGTACCTGATCCACATCACTACTGAATCAAATTCAGATTTGAGATTATCGTCCTTGCGGATTTCTTCCTCCCATTTGCCTAAAAACAGATTGGCAAAACTCGGTGAAAAACAAGAACCCATAGTGGTACCGCGTATTTGTTTGTATAGGTCACCATCAAACATAAAAATATTGTTAGTAAGGCATATTCTCAACATTTTAATAATCATGTTTGTGTGTTCAAGATAACATATATCCCGTTGTTGTAAGAAATGAAAACAAGCCTCTATACCTTGGTCATGGTCTATAATTGTATAGAGCGAACTTACATCCATTGTGATCAAAAAATACTCATTGACCCATTCTACATTCTCGATTCTGTTTAAAAAGTCTTTAGTGTCTTTAGTGTAGGAAGGGAGAAGTGTGACATAATCTCTTAAAAAGAAATCTATATATTTAGATATATTTTCATTCACACTTCCTATCGCAGAGACAATTGGTCTGCCTGGTGGTTTGTTTGCATCTTTGTAATATACTTACTACCCAAAGTCCACAAAGATGCAAACAAACCACCAGGCAGACCAATTGTCTCTGCGATAGGAAGTGTGAATGATCGTGTGATCAAGACACTCTGTGTGTCGAAACGCGTAGCGATTGTTTGAAATAAATACCTGTGGATGCAATGGACTCCTGAGTGTGCATCGTTATTCGAAGGAACATTTTGATATATATATATATATATATATATGAGAAGAAAGGAGTTGCCCCCAGGTAGAGTACACTCGCAGCAAGTTAAATCCATAATGAAAGTGCTTTATTTCATTTCATGCAGTTCAGATAACTATAACTCGTGCGCCCGCAATGCACTGCTCATGACATCACATATTACATCACTCATGACATGGTCAGTGGCATCACTCATGACATCACTGATGACATCATCCTTGTGATAGAGTTGCGGTCGCGCGAGTTATAGTTATCTGAACTAACTATAACAGGGGAATTTCTTTTGTTTTTTACGAGTGAAATGTCCACCTAACTATAACATGTGTGAAACCTATGGTTTTTTAAGTGAATTTGCAAGGTTTTTCAAATGCTAATTCCTAACTATAACGTGTGTGAAACCTATAGTTTTTTAAGTGAATTTGTACGGTTTTTTAAACGCTAAGTTATGTATGTATTATTATTATTATTTTTTTTCTCCGTGCGCGCACGATGCGCGCACCATGCGCGCACGATGCGCACTCCCTGCGCGCACATCGCGATATTTTTTTTTTAAAATTTAAATGTTTTTTCTCCCTTCGGGGTCCTTTAGTGACCCCCTGACAAAGGCTAGGGGGTCAGGAACTCTCTACCCTGCCCCCTTTTCACGTTCACCACCTCTCTTTTTCATTCTTGCATCCAAAACAAACAAAATGGCGGCCGAGACTTCCTGATTTCGACCGATTCGAACGTTGACTGACATGTAACCACCAATCAGAATTACGCTCGCGCACGTTAGGGTGCGCGCACGGTGCGCGGCTATAGATATTTATATGCTTTTAAATGCTATTTTCTCAGGAAATAATAAACAGATTGACTCCATATATGCAAAAGGCACTTCCTTGACCTGAGGACTACCTCTTTGCCAAATTTCAAGTAATTCTGTTCAGCCGTTCGGGCTGTACCTTCGACTAAAGGTCCTATGGGAAAATGCATGGGGAAAACGCGTTTTGGGACCCCCTTTTTCTCGGCCCCCGCTTGACGAATCACCCCGAGACTTTCAGGGTAGGAGCTGAGCGGAGCGCCCCATTAGTTTTGAAAATTTCGCGAGGATTCGTCAACCGGCGCCAAAGTTATTCAAAATAGAATTTTCAGATTTCCTATGGAAACACGATCCTAACTATAACTATCTACTGGCGACCACCAGTAGATTATATATATATATATATATATATATATATATTCACTGAAAAAACCATAGGTTTCAGGGGTGTTATAGTTAGCTGGACTTTTCACTTGTACAAAACCATTGAAATTCCCCCGTTATAGTTAGTTCAGCTAACTATAACTCGCGCGCCCGCAATGCACTGCTGATGACGTCACATATTACATCACTCATGACATGGTCAGTGACATCACTCATGACATCACTGATGACATCTCAAATGACATCACTGATGACATCACTGATGACATCATCCAGTGAATGTGTGTGTTTCTGAAAATTAAATATGTTTTATATATGTATATCTCAAGGTCGATGGAAGAATAAATGGGTATATAAGTGTCTAAATGGATGATTTGTTTTTGAAAAATTGATTGTGTAACTGACTGATTAAGTGTTTCATAGTGAATACATGGCTTAGTGAGTAATGTTTAAATATGTAAATATCTGTATCAGTCTCTCACTTTGTGTATAAGTGGCTGCATGGGTTGGTGAGTAGCTACATGGGTGTTTATATAGGTTATTAGTTGGTTTTATGAGTATCAGTCTGAGTGTCTGCATGGTTCGGTGGGGGTATTACGTAGTGCATAGGTGCATGAATGAATGACTCACTCTTTGTATGTGTTGAAGACAGCATGTGTGCAGGACTCTATGGGTGGATGAGTGAGTGTATGGGTGTGTTAGTGAGTGAATGACTGTCTCAATAGTGTCTTTATGAGTAACTACATATGTTTTAAACTAGTATATGTGACTATTGGTGTATATAAGCGAGTATATGTGACAGTGAGAGATTGAAAGAGTTCCTATATGAATAAGTATGTGTTTCTATAAGTGATTGTTTAAAAGACTAAGTATGTGTAAGTTTCCGTAGAAGTAAGTGTGGTGGTGTGTGTATAACTGTATATGCAAGTAAATGTATGTTTGATTCTTTATTAGCATGAGTGACTATGTGTGTGAGTACCTCTATGGATGAGTGGCATTGTGTAACAGGATGTATAGGTGTATGAGTACATATGATGAGTGAGTACATGTATGAGTGACTGTATAGGACTGTTGGTGAATGAGTGGATGTGTATGTGGATCTTAGAATTACTGTATAGGTTGTTGTAACTGGTATTGGTATGTCCATTGTTTTTAAAATTTTAATTTCTATTTTTGAATGTGTGTATCAAAGGTTATATTAGGGGAAGAGGAGGTCTGCCACTCTATCACAAGGATGATGTCATCAGTGATGTCATCAGTGATGTCATTTGAGATGTCATCAGTGATGTCATGAGTGATGTCACTGACCATGTCATGAGTGATGTAATATGTGACGTCATCAGCAGTGCATTGCGGGCGCGCGAGTTATAGTTAGCTGAACTAACTATAACGGGGGAATTTCAATGGTTTTGTACAAGTGAAAAGTCCAGCTAACTATAACACCCCTGAAACCTATGGTTTTTTCAGTGAATTTCTGAGGTTTTTTAAATGCTAATTCCTAACTATAACGTGCCTGAAACCTATGGTTTTTTCTGTGAATTTCAAAGGTTTTTTAAATGCTAATTTCTAACTATGCCTACAGAGATAGGACATGTGAAGAAAGAAGAAAAAATGCACAGAAAGAAACAAAAGAAGTGCAGAAAGAAGCAACAGAAGTCCTCAAATACGAAGATAAGTGCAGGAAGAAGGATAACGTGCAGAAAGAACAAAAAGAAGAGCAGAAAGAAGCCTTGTTGCAAAATCATCCTGTACCCTCAACTTTTTCAGACGGATACTGGTGGTAACTGAGTCTGACTAACCAGTCCTAGAGCCAGTGCTATGTTAAAAGACACTTAGAATACAGTGAAAACACCTACATACACTAGGGAACATTATGCGTTGGGGTCCCCCTGTGATTAGCATGACCTCCTCTGTAAGCCCCTAGTGTATAATAGGGCATGGGGATTAAAACTACCTCTTAAAACAGGCCACAGGGCGTTTTTGCACACGTTAACTCAGGCCTCGTCCCCTCCCTTCACCACTGTGTAAACACGCCCTGTGTCCATTTTTAGTTGGGAGATTAAGTTCATTTGAATCCTGAGGGTCCCTAGGGTCCAACTAGCCCACTAGGTACCTCCAGTAAGTGCCACAGAGCTGCGTTGCAGAGAGGTGTAAAAAGTGGCACGGCCTGGACCACCTCTCTGCAATGCAGCTCAGTGGCGCTTACTGGAAGCACTTGGTGGGCTAGTTAGCCCCCAGGGGCCCTCAGTATTGAAGGGAAATTATATCCCCAATTTAAAACGTGCCATAGTGCGTGTTTGCACACGTCACCTCAGGCCCCGTCCCCTCCCTTCACCACTGTGTAAACGCGCCCTGTGGCTGTTCTAAGTTGAGAGATTAAGTCCCCCTGAATCCTAAGGGTCCCTAGGGTCAAACTAGACCACTAGGTACCTCCAGTAAGCGCCACAGAGCTGCGTTGCAGAGAGGTGTAAAAAGGGGCTTGGCCTCAGAACACCTGGCTGCAGCGCAGCTCCCTGGCGCATACTGGAGATGCCTGTTGGGGGCGCGTTTGCAGAGTGCTGCACGGAGGGGGCATGGCCTCCGGCACGATGCCAGTCTTTTATTTATTTTAGTTTTTTAAGAAGGGGGGCTGTTTGGTTCCCCTTCTTATTCTAATTTATTGGCCCTGATGACCCCATCCCCCAGGGCCAGTCTCCTAATTATATTTTTTTGACCCCAATCCCCAGGGCCGGCCACTGTTTTTTATTATTTTTAAAAAATATATATTTATAGACACACCTAGGACATGCTGGACAAACCGTACGTACCTATCACCATGACGATTTGCGTGATATTCATTAAAAGGCGACTATGCATGCAATGAATCCACGTGGAATGTATTTACACCACTAGTGAAGCTCTGACATGTCTGATGCCCTACCGTGCCTAATCCTGGTAGACACCCTTGTCGTTTATTTATACAAACATGGGTAGCTATTGACGGGCACATTTAATACACATGCACACCAAGCCATTCAAAGGGGATTCGACAAAAATTCGACCAAAACTATGCAAGAAACCCCCCTCACGGTTAATAAAACACACATCCACTGCCGGATGTGTAATACTTTTTATTTTACTCTCTGGAAAGGGGACGAACATCACTTGAGAGTCACAGCGTGCTCCTGACAGAGCCCAATGCTGTGTTACACCCACCATTGCCTGCCGAGTGCCACACACCTCTGTGTTGTATTCCACTAGCTAGTGCATATGCTATGACACTCTCTAGCCCATGTGCACTGTAACACCACCCCGTGAATATGTCATGCCACACTTGTCTTCGCACGGGTTATATTGCCCCATCTAACGTGCCTTTCTCGATGCCTATGTTATAACGCACAGTGCTATGCCATACATATTACAATCTGGGATCCATATCTTTGTCACAGTGCATATGCAACATTACACTCCCCAGCACATATTTTATATTACAACTTTAGAGACTAGTTAGGTTACACAACACTGCCCTGTGCATATTACACTCCAAGGCGCATATCGCATAGCACGCGCTAGTGCCTGTGCTATCTCGCGCTCTCCCATGAATCTGTCATTGCGCACAATGTATTGCATATTATATTTCACGCCCGGTTCATCTTATATCACACTTTTTGGTGCATAGTTTATACCATACACTATATCTAGTTTTCATTTTCAATCGTGCTCTCAGGACTATGTTCTATATAACACTGTGTTCACCTACCCTTTTCACGCGCATTACATTTTGCGATAGGGGGTGGAGGGTCAGGGGGTGTTTCTGCCAAGTGAGCCCGGAGTCACAGTCACAAACGTCCTCTTCTTCCTGAATAAAAGTGAGATTATGCTGCATACTTGTTCATATTTTAAGTAGTTCGCACAGACACAATGTTTTAAAAACAATAAAGTTCCTAATACCCGCCTTCTCTGAACAGTTAGCTTGCTGCCCCATCCCCTTCCTCCCTATCCTCTGTTGTGTGAATCCATGGACTAGCCTCCTTCCTCCTGCCATGCATGGTCTGATGTGCTGCCACTGCCCTCAATTTAGTATGATGTACCAGTCCACTCCTCCTGCCCTCCATTGCCCAATTCTATGCCCCATCATTGACCTCCTGCTTAAACTCTGTGCTTAGCTTGCTGCCCCTATTCTCCTTCCCCCTGCCCTCCGATGTCTTTGTGCATGCCCCTGCTCCATCCTTTTTGCCCACCATGTCCCATGGACCTGCCACTCCTATCTACTCTGAGTGTTCTGTTGAGCTGCCACTCCCCTCCCACCTGCCTAGCATTGTCAGATGACTGTAACCTGTCCCTGCCACCTCCACCCTGCCTGTCCACATGCCATGCCCCTATCCTCTTCCTCCTGTCCTACATGGTCCATTGTACTGCCACACCCTTCTGCCCTCCCTGGTCTGTTGTGCTGCAACTGCTCCTCCTGCCTGCCCCGTGTGGTCTGTTGTGAGGTCCCTTCCCCTGAACTTTCTTGTCTGTGCACAGGTCCTGACCCTTCCTTCTATCCTCCATCGTCCTTTGTGCATGCCCCTCCACCCTCCTTCTTGCCCATCATAGCCATTGTGCTGCCACTAACCCTCCCACTTGCCATGCTTGGTCTTCTGTGCTGCCATGGCCCCTCCCACCTTCCCTGTGTGGTCAGTTAGCTGCCCCTGACCCCCTCCCACCTTCCCTCCATGGTCTGTGTGTATGCCATCACAGTCTCACTGTTGCTCTTCATGGTGTGTCTTGCTTCTAGTGCCCATCCTGCCTGACCTCCATGGCTATCTTGCTGCTCCTGCCCTGCCCCCTTGCCCCCAGCCCTACTCCCTCCCTCCTGGCTTGTCTGTTCCATTGTAATGCCCCTGATCCGTCCCTCCTGCCCTTTATGGTCTGTTATACTGCAGCTTTCTCTCCTGTCTGTCCTTTATGGTCAGCTAGCTACCATTGCCTCTTGCCCCTCTGTTCTCTGTTGTCCATGTGCATGGTCCTGTCCCCTCCCTCTTGCTTTCTATGGATTGTTGTGCTGCACTCCCGTCCTGCATGCCCTGTGTGGTGTATTGTGCTGCTGCAAACCCTGATGCCTGCCCTGCAGGGTCAGTTTGGTGCACCTCTCCATGTCCCTCCTGTCCTCTGTTATCCAAGTCCATGTCCCTATCCCATTTCCTTCCATGATCCAATGTACCATACTTGCGAACATTTTGAACTTGGTAAGAGGGAGATTTTGAAAAAAAACTGGGGTATTGATTTTCCCCTTTGAGTTACATTGAAAAAGAGGATATTGTAGACAGGAGACAGATCAAATAAAGCCCATTTGAGCTTAAAAACATTGGACGTTTCCTGGCTGAATCGGGTCTGTTGGCATGTATGGTTGTACTACCATTGCCTCTTCCTTCTGCCCACAATGGTCTATTACATTGCCACAGCCTTGAAGGAGGGTAGATTTTGTATCACAGGGGGCCCCTGGCCCGTTCTGTCCACACCTGAAGTATGAGACCCTTGTCCTTGCCCTGCCAGCTGCATTTGTAGGCCGTATTAAATTGACCAGCGGGTCCTGTGTTGCTATATAATTATCCTGAGACATCCTTACCACTCAGCCAGCATAAAACCCCTGTGTAGGCCCTTCTGTTCAATATGTAGGCCTCTTTGTTAAATTGACCATAGCTCTGCAATTTTAGTGTATAGCAGTCTGAAGGCAGGTCTGCGAGGCCTTCTGATCCAAACTAGTAGCCCCCACCCTACCCGAGTGCTCCGTGCTCGGTATCAAAGTTCAACATCCCCCTGAAGCTGTCGACATACAGTAGGCTGCATCCTGGACTGGTACTTGCTTCCTGGGCAGGTTTCCCGCTTTTAAGGAAGTGGCAACCGCAGAGCGTCAAGTTAGGAGAACTGAGGAGATTTTATACATGAATATATTGAATTCCCGTACAATACCCATTATTTTCTGCTTGCTCTATGGAACTTACGATAAGCGATTGGCCTGAGAGACTGACCTTTTCACCCAGTCCATTGTCAGCATTAAGTGGGTAAATGACGAAATGTCTGGTAAAATCTGCAGACGAAGCTTTTGGGTAGCATACGTAGGTAGATGTAGCGTGCAAAGGAGCCCACAAAATGATATAAAAAGGGAGCACCCACAGATATCGACGGACTACCTCGCCGTCTGTATGTAGGTTAACAGGCAGTGCAGGTTTTCCCCAAGAGCTGGGAGCTCTTGTCTTCCTTTGCTTAAAATGTCTTGCTCTGCTTTGCTTGAAGTATCTTATTCTATTTTACCTATATGAAATGTCATGTTATGTTTAACCATTGTTCTCTTTACTTTTGCATTTAAAAGATTTTGTATTGTAATTGCAGGAATGCTTGCTCTAAGAGTAAACGTGAGTGTTCCTAGGTAACATTTTCCTTGGTGTAACTTGTTTCTCATGATGCATTTATAGATGTGTTTTCTCTCTCTCTCTGTCAGTACATTAATTGAGATACAGAGAATATTATGACAGCTGTATGATTATCTGGATTCTGTATTTTGTACTTTATGTCTCTATTCTGCGGTTTCTTTGAAGTTGCATCTTCTCATTAAACTGCCATTGTATTCTGCCTCCAATTCCATGTCTCATATGTCTGTTTTCTTCATTTTTGGAGCAAGCGTTCCTAGGCACCCCGGCTCAAATTAAGGTGCCCCTTTTGTCCCTGACTCACTCTCCTGCTCAGTTCTGTGGTGGCTCCCGGGGATCTGGGGACCGCCCCTAGCTTCCTTGACCCGTAATAGATCTTCCCTCCAACAGCCTCTCTTGCAAGTCCTGTATTGTTGGTTTGTTGCCCCTGCCCCCCTTTCCACTGCCCTCCATAGTCTGTTGTGCTTCCACGGCCCTTCCTGCCTGCTCAGTGTGGTTAAATTGTTGCCTTTGCACCCTCCTACCTGCCTTCAATTTTCAGAGTCCGTGCCCCTGGCCTCTGCCTCTCAACAGTATCCTAATGAACAACTAGATTGCTAACATTCTATATTTATTACAAAAGTGCGGAACGCCTGACATCATCTTGATGTAATCAAAACTGTAATACCTAGAGCATTTCCTTTAGAAATTACATATATGAGAGGGTCTTATTGGCATCAAAATTATGGTTAGTGCTCTAAAAGACTAAAATAAGGACATATTTTCTGAGTTTTCAAATAGCGACAAAGCACTTTTAAATTATTTGTTATCTTTATGTTTTTTTATCCAGTTGACCACTTGATTAAATGTTGCACTTAGGGGAGAGGATGTGGTGTTACTTCCAGAACTGCAGACTTTGCAACTGGGGAACCAGGTTGAAGTTTCTGCTTCAGCTCGACATTCTGTGATTCTGGTCAAATCACTTAGTCTCCCCATGTCTACAACCAAAATGAATTTGTTCTTGTGTGATGTAACCAATGCTCATGTAAAGCACTCCAATACCTGACAAGTCTGCACTATATAACACTGCAAAAACACAAAATAATAAGTGTTTTGCACACTTCTGTCATTGGGCTATATTTGGGCTACATCTGGGTGATTTTGGGCTACATTTGGGCTCTTTTGTCTCCGGTGGCCATCTTGGGAGATTTATTTGTTATGAAGTTTCCTAATTTCCTCATGTACTGCAGTCTCCTCAGTAGGAAATGCTTTCAGTTTTTTACTTTGATTCCATCATGAAGGTATTCAGATATGTCACACATTTGCCATAAATTCTGAATGTTAGCACTCTAGTTGCTCATTAGATCACTGTAGTAAAACTACTGCACCATGGAAGTCTGCTCCTGGTATTAAAAGTGCATGTTTCAGTCTGCATGTCAGAATTTTTTAATGAAATAGAAGAGGATTTGAGAAGTCACTCAAAATGTGCCCTCATTTTCTTTCTTCAGCATTAATCATAATTTCTATGGCAAAATGAACCTCCTCATTGTGTTCCTTTTTAAATTAAATGTTTTAAGTGTTACCAGTTTATTCCAATCAAGATGGCTTCAGGTGTGCCTTACTTTTGTCATAATGAAGACAGTAAGCGCTCTAGTTGTTTTTAAGAACATTCTGGGACATTCTGTCATTGGGCTATACTTGGGCTACATCTGGGTGATATTTGGGCTACATTTGGGCTCTTTTGTCTCTGGTGGCCATCTTGGGAGACTTATTTGTTATGAAGTTTCCTAATTTCCTCATTTACTGCAGTCTCCTCAGTAGGAAATACTTTCAGTTTTTTACTTTGATTCCATCAAGAAGGCATTCAGATGTGTCACACATTTGCCATAAATTCAGAATGTTAGCACTCTTTTTGCTCATTAGATCACTGTAGTAAAGCTACTGCTCACCAGGGAAAACTGCTGCTGGTATTGAAAGTGCATGTTTCAGTCTGCATGTCAGAATTTTTTAATGAAATAGAAGAGGATTTGAGAAGTCACTCAAAATGTGCCCTAATTTTTCTTTCTGCAGCACTAATCATACTTTTTATGGAAAAATGAACCCCCTCATTTTGTTCCTTTTTAAATTAAATGTTTTAAGAGTTACCACTTTAATCCAAGCAAGATGGCTTCAGGTGTGCCATACGTTTATCATAAGTAGGACTGTTAGCGCTCTAGTAATTCTTTGGAACACTCTGGGAAGCTGCAGTAGAACACAAAGGAATCAACTGACAGTCTCTGCCCTTGTTGGATGTACATGTTTTACTGAGAATGTCAGACTTCATTCTCACATGACTGAGAAAGATAATGTGAATTTACAGAAAATAAGCTCTCAGTTTAGCCTATAGATCACCTTCCAAACCTCTGTGGTAAAAGCATGAGAAAATATTTTTCTCTCAATCATGATATCCCAGCAGAAGGCTTTTTCACATGGTGAAATCACCTTAGAACATACCACAATTCCTAAAATGAGTATGGTACCATCAACAAATGATTTATAATGTAACTAAAGTCTTAAAACCTTCTATTAACTGCAATGCTTTTTAATGAGGTGCTATCATGTATATTGGTCCCAAGATGGCTGCCAACACTTCTTGGATGAAGTGCTGACAGCCAATCAGATCTCAGGATGAGATGTGTGGTTAGGCTCCGCCCACATATATATATGCTTTTAAATGCTATTTTCTCAGGAAATACTGAACAGATTTACACCAGACCTGCAAAAGGCACTTCCTTGACCTTATGGCTACCTCTCTGCCAAATTTCAAGTAATTCTGTTCAGCCGTTCGGGCTGTAGCTGTGTCTAAAGGTCCTATGGAAAAATGCATGGGGAAAACGCGTTTTGGGACCCCCCTTTTTTCTCGGCCCCTGCTTGACGAATCCCCCCGAGACTTTCAGGGTAGGAGCGGAGCGTAGCGCCCCACCTATTTTGAAAATTTCGCGAGGATTCGTCGACCGGCGCCAAAGTTATTCCAAATAGAATGTTGCGGATTTCCTATGGAAACAGGGTCCTAACTATATCTACCTACTGGCGACCGCCAGTAGGTAATATATATATATATATATATATATATATATATATATATATATATATATAAGAAGAAAGGAGTTGCCCCCAGATAGAGTACACTCGCAGCAAGTTAAATCCATAATGAAAGTGCTTTATTTCATTTCATGCATCATAAGCAGCAGTTGGGAGCCAACGCGTTTCGAGTATAGCGCTCTTCATCAAAGGCTTTCATACTGTCACGAAGCGGCCACTACAAACACCATCCCCTCTTTTATGTCCATCACACACAGGTGAATGGGCGGCAAGTGCCATAGAATTATGGGATATGTAGTTCATGTGGTATCCCTGTGGGTTGCCGCCACCATGCAGTCAAATTAAAATTCCGCTGATGAAACCCTACAAAGTCACCTTCCTTTTGCACAGGGTCCCGCTGCTCCACTAGAGGCCTGCCCCAGTGAGCAAGTCGCGGACCCGATTCCCTTCTTCCGGTAGTGCACTCCTCGACCGGGCCAGCTGAATTATTTGAGAAGAAAAGAGTTGCTCCCAGGTAGAGTTCACTCGCAGCAGGTTAAATCCATAATGAAAGTGCTTTATTTCATTTCATGCATCATAAGCAGCAGTTGGGAGCCGACGCGTTTCGAGCATAGCGCTCTTCAACAAAGGCTTTCATACTGTCATGAAGCGGCCACTACAAACACCATCCCCTCTTTTATGTCCATCACACAGCTGAGTAAAGAAGGGCTTGTTCCCATCAATCTACCTTCTGAATGTAGAGGCAGAAATATTTGTGAAAATGTTATGTATGCGCTTCCCTGACGTAATTCCCCATTTTATACACCTGAACTAGCCAGATATTATTCCTAAAAAGGCAAGTGGAAGACAATACAGAAAGGTGATCTATCTCACAGTTGTAGTCAACAAACAGGGAAGGAGCTTGAAGTTTATTTTCTAAGATGTAGACGAAATGTTTAGAGGAGTACACTGGAGTCAATGAAAAGGTACTTCTTCTGTAGTGTAAGAAATGTTGTTATTTGTGGCGAATGTGAGTCCTTACTGGGATCCAAGTACCCCATTGAAAAAGTTGGCTCTCTCAGGGTACCGTAGCAGAGCAACATAAGCTCCACTTAGAGGAGGTGGTGAGGGATAGTAATCTCAATTTGCTTGTATGCAACGCAAATCATTGCTCAGTCAGTGATTATTAGGTGGAAATACCTCTGGTGACACCCTTATATCACATTACAACCCTATTGATCCTGAGCCATATATCAGATGAAAGATTACACTTATAAGGATTGTGAGTATATATGTGGCAGGCCTACTGGCTTTATCAGGGTGGAACAACATTAATAACAATAAACCATGTTGTACTTTTTAGATGTAACGCCCCTGGAATTAGTTAAAACAATCTCAGTAGTCAAAAGCATTTCTTAGAAGTGTAAACATTGCAATGTTCATTATCAATACTGTTAATAAACCATTTCAAATTCAACAAGATGTGTCGAACTCTTCATTCAGATGCAACAAGCCAAAATATACAGCCTGCAGACCAACTTAAAGGAGTCTCAGCAATCCAGAACCCAAAAACATAAGCTTTTGCTCTGGAACAGTTTAAAACAGTGATGAACCTCTCCTGAGGTCATGTACTTAAGGCCCCAGGAGACTAGGGCACACATTCCGGGCATCTTCTGGGAGGCCTAATACAGGCCATGCAGCCACCAGCCACCTTCTCCTACCATATTGGCGATGCCCCTGCCTCTCCTTGGGGGATTAAAGCGAAAAAGAAATGCTAATAATGCATCGCCGGCATTAGGATACGTGCCATGCCAGTTTCTTTGAATATCAAATGATCAGCTTATGTTTCGCACCGAGTGTTGTTTCCTTTATGTTCTCTGTTCAATCCCGAGTGCCCTGTCCCTACCAGGCCCTAAACCAGTTGCTAAACTATATAAAAGCTTCCTCCTCATATGGGCCTAATATGTGTATTTTGGGGCTTAAAAGGGCACTACAGCTTGCGATCCCTCTATTGGAGAGACTCTGTGAAAAAACACCAGACAATCACATAATTTCACAAGTAAACTGGTCACATTAAACACAGTTAATACTAGGGGTGGGCGGAATTTGCGGAATTAACCTTCGCAAATTATCGCGAGAATGTTTAAAATTATCGCAAACAAGCAGAAATATCGCAAAGATGCGGAAGTTTTTTTCCGGCATGTTCGCGCGATTTTCTGCATGGTTGCGGGTCGCCAACTTACCCATGTGGCTGCTTGCGGGCGCGGCCATCTTGTTTTGAGTTGTTCTCGCGGTGCATGATCGCGAGAAGAAAGACGTGATCGCGCGACGCATGACGTCACTGCGGGCGCGAACTGTCGCGAGACAGCGCAAATGGCTAAAAACAATACAACATCTCATGGAGAACGCGACCGGATCAAGAAAACTTGTCGGCGAACGCAGGGATTCAGGTAAGGCGATCGCGCGCGCGCGAGAATGTATCATTTTACAGCGCGAGCAAGAAACAAATTATCGCCAAGCTGCGGAAACCGGAATTTTTGACATTTTCGCGCTCTCCGCGGAACGCAAAAATGTCAAATTATCGCAATTTCCGCGAACGGAACGAAATTTTTGCCCAGGCCTAGTTAATACATCAACAATCAAGTTTTCGCATGGTATATTTATGCAAGAATTTTCCTTTCTTGTAGGAAATTGAGTTATTGGTTGCAAAGGATGTGAGTCCTTTACAAGTAATAAGTCCATAATTATCTATTTACTGGGAGCTAAGTACCCTATTGTAACACTTTACTCTCTCAGGGTAGCGAAGCAGAGTGTCAAAGGCGGGCTCAGGAGAGTTGACGTGGGCCAGTAATCCCAGTTTTCTAGTACACAGCAACACCTCAATAATTCATTGTCCAGTCAGGTTTTTTTCTTTTGAAAAGGAAAAACACTTTCATTACACACACATCCTACTAGATACTACACATTACATTGCAAATAGGTACATTAGGTAGGTGGAAATTCCTTTGGTGACACCCTTATATCCCATTACACCCCAAGAGGGTCCTGAACCCTATAATCATAATATTACCCCACCACACATATCAGATGCAACACTACAATTGCATTACTCAGGGTATACGACATTCATAATAACATACTTTTTGTTGTCAGCATAATGCCATTTAAACTAATGAAAACAGTCTCAATAATCTTAAACACTTATTATAAGTATAAACATTGCAGCCTTCATCACGTATACTGCTAACAAAGCATTTCAAATCCAACAACACATGACATCTAAGTCTTTATTGCATTCCCCTGGCAAAAACCACTTTTTTTTTTTTTTTTTTTTTTTTGTTTGTTTTTTTTTTTTTGGCAAAAACCACACCCACCAAAACCACCTGCAAGATATGCTTGTACTTCAGAACTCAAGAGCAAAACTGTAGGTCTAGAATGTGCATAAGGTCTCAGCAGACCTGGGGCGCAAATTTTGGGGTCTTCTGGGGAACTGCTGCACTCCATGCAGCCTCTCAACACACATTTCTAGACACGTTGGCGGTGCCTCTGCTTGGGGCACCTCAGCAAGAAAAAACTTTGCAAAGTAGCATCTGCAGGGCATTATGGGACACACCATGCCGGTTTCTTTGAATATTAAATGAACTGCTTGTGCAGCTTATTTTTGGCCTTGTGTTGTTTCCTTTTCTTTTTAATCCCTGATGCCTGTGCCCATAGGGTACCCTCGTGCAGGTAAGGGGGAGGCAGCATTGGGGGGCCAACTCCCAGCTGCCTTAGCTAGATCCCTGCTCATGTGTGCACCTGTTGTATGGCACACGGCAGCCGGCTAAATCTCTGCTGCTCCCGCTAGGGGAGCAGCATGCCCTTCTGCTCCTACCCACAGAGGGAGCAGCAATTTTGTGCCAGGCGCACCCGCCCCCAGACACAGACATGGAGAGAAGCAGGAGGCCTGTCTCTGAGAGGATGGGGTCACTAAGACAGGCCAGGAATTACTGCAAAACAGAAATGCTACAGTAGAGATAAAAAGGATGATTTTCATGCAGTGCTCTCTGGATAGTTTTGCAGTGAACGCACTTTTCATTGGTAATCATTAAAAATTCGAACAATTTGGTATGATACGCGCTGTCTTCCCTGTACCTCTGACTTCCATGGTTGCAGCATTTTCTGGTATTTGCACTTTGCTAGGTAGAACCAAGTATATACTACTGGCATAATCTCACCTTGAAAGTTCTAATGTAAAAAATGTATTGGATTTTTTGGGAATGCACAAGAGGAGGAAATTACTGTTTATAGACTAAAAAGAGAAATATTGAGTTTACTGTAATGGCTACCTGGGGTTAGTAAAAATGATTGCCCAATCAAGACTTTAACTAATACTGATACAGTTGAGAGTGAGCCAAGTGTAAATACCAACTAATTTGCAGTGTTGGCTAGAATCCCCCACTCACAACCCCTAATTTGCAATATTAAGATTTAAGATATGAGAACCTTTCCAATTGTTTCAACTGATAACCTCTTAGGGAAGGGCAATCCCAGCTGACCAAGCAATAGAAGAATTATTTTACAAGATTATTTGAGCATTGTCAGCATAATCTATAAATTATCACTGCAATGAAACTAATGGTTTAAATTACACATCAAAGAAAATGGGAGACAAGCTTGTGCTCTTGAAAGCGCATCCCCAGTGCAAACATGGAAGACAGACTGTATACATTCTGTTACTAATACCAGCCATTCCCAATCGGTGCAAGTCACTCCAAAACTCTCGAGCAGGCTAGAAAGTTCAGGGATATGTAGGAGGACCGTTCACAGACAACAAGATGCTACACTGAGGTAAGGGAAAAACAGTGTGACATCATATCAAATCTCTTTATTCGGAAACAAAAGTACCCATAAATGTACATTTTAAAATCACAATATAAAAACTGACATTTCATAAAATCAAAGTAAGTGTACCATTAAACTATCATAAAATTAGCAGACAATTCTAATTACCATTCATTGTCAAACGAGCTCGAGCGTCAATTTCCAGGAACGTGCCCACATAAAAAATACTCTCCTCATCAGTAGGTTGCTACTCTAAAATCGCTAATGGCAAGCCTCTTGAAATAAAGGAAGTAACATTATCTTTTTTTTTATAACTTGTTTTTATTTATTTATATATTTTTTATTTAGGTAAATTAATAAAAGCAGTACAGGTATCAATAAACACGTAACCATTAAAAAGAGGAAAGAGAAAACTGGGCAGCGGTTGGCAGAGCAGCGCTTCTCGTATATCTTCTAACAACAGAGATCGATGTGATTTTACGGCTATATCCATCCCAACCCCCCTCTGATGGATCTTTAGTGTATTTGGTAGCAAAGTACTGAGACCTTGCCCCGATGTATATCCTTTAGTGTGTACCTGGGTGGCATCCTAGCCCGTAGGGGGGACCTGCTCACCATCAAAGTAGGACCACAGATCTCCCCTCCCTGCAATAACCAATCAGGCTCCCTTGTCACCCAAAAAAACAGAAACTCCCTTATCAGTTGGTATTTTCCGGGCTGTTAGGTGTTCCCCCACCACCTCCCTTCTGTGTGCCAGGGGTCCCAGTCTGTGGGAGGTTGTCAGTTCCTACAGCCATCTGCCCGAGGGTCTGCAGCTCCTCTAGCAATAATCTGCATGTCTCCAAATCTTGTTCGGCATTCTCGCCTGTGCGGACTATACACAGACATTGCCCCCATTCACACATATCTGCTGTCCATCCGGACAGTCTAGGGGGCACGGGCTGTGTCTAGTGTATCGCTAGGTGGCGCCTAGAAAGCATGAGTCCCAAGTTCGCAAATTTATATTGCATTCTAGTCTTCGTCTTAGGGGTTGGTAGGACCCCTAGAAGACAGTGCTTAATTGTTTCCCTGATCTGAATGCCCCGTTGCCTCTCGAAGTGTCTCCAGTACTCCTGACCATTAGGGTCATGAGGGCATTCCCACATCATGTGGGTGAATGTAGCTGGGTAATCCTCACAGCAGGGACAATCTGGGGAGCACGTCACATTGAAGCAAGCTAATCTGAGGGGGGGTCATGTATGTGTGGTGTAGGTCATGAAATTGTATAAGTTTGAAGCAAGCGTTGCTGGCCACTTCCCGGACCTGTGCAAATGCACTTTTCCATTCACTGTCTGTGAGGGGTATTGGTAGGTCTGTCGACTATCTATCCCAAACATGGGAAATGTTGACGCTGCGGTCTGTCTTGAGTGCTCAGTATAAGAGAGAGATCAATACCCTATGGGTGCCTGGGTCAAGAATCACCAGCAGAGTGTGGGACTCTGTAGGTTCCTCAGGTAAGGATGTCCAAATCTCCCTTGTTGTGCGTGAGCTTTTTGCATATTGTAAAAAATGTCCCATCGGGATCCCTAAACATTCCCATGCGTCAGCAAACGAGAAAAGACCCATTAAAATATAGATCACCCGCGGTAAGACACCCTCCCTCGAACCACCCTTTCGAGTCCGTCACAGTTTGTATATTGCAAAAATTGCACAGCCATTGAAATGATAGCGTTTGTGCATATGGCGCCTTTCGCAGCACCAATGTGAACACGCCCGTTCCCAGGCTCCCGCGGCCTGGCAAACCACAAAAGGATAGTCCAAGGATTCATCATGAGACATCTCGGTAGACTGTTCTCCCGTCCCTAATCTGCCAGGAAGTCCTTCTCTACATTGGGGCCATCCGCCCACCAGAGCGCGGCATATTGTAGAAGGTTGGCAAGATAGTAAAGATGTAGATCCGGGAGGCGCAGCCCCCCCCTGTTCCATATCCAGTTTCAGAATCTCCAATTTTATCCTACTGCGCTTTCCAGTCCATACTAACATAGTAGGGGGCTATTAATAGTCTCGAAGGTAGATATGGGGATAATGCAGAAGGAATTCTGCAGAGTGTACAGGCAGCATGGTAGGAGCACCATGCGGGCCAGGGCCACATGACCCATTATAGAAAGAGGGAGGCAATTCCAGAAACTAATGGATGACTGTAAACCTGTAAATACGGCCCCCATATTCAATGCATATTGCATATCGTCTGCGTGAGCCACCTGGATTTGTAGATAGCAGAAATGATCACACTCCCATCGGAACTCCGCTGCGGGGAGGTCAGCTACTTTGGTGCTTACTAATGTAGTGAGTGGGAATAGGACTGACTTCTGATTATTGACTTTCAGTCCAGAAACTGTGCCAAAACCCGACAAGATTTCCAGAAGAGTGGGCATTGCCTCCTCTGGGTGAGTTAGATATAGCAAGGCATCATCCGCATATAAGGATACAACATGCACCCGGACACCCACCTTGACACCCCAACGAATCATGTCCCTTCGTAGTTGAACTGCCAGAGGCTCTATCGCCAGGGCGAATAAGAGTGGGGACAACGGGCAGCCTTGTCTTGTGCCCCCGTTCAATGGAGAGAGTTTCAGAAATCTCCCGCCATTGTGTACCCTAGCAGTCGGTAGGTTATACAGAAGACGTACCCAGGAAACATATTCCTGGCCAAGGCCCATTCATGTCAGTACCTCCCAGAGGTATTCCCATTGTAGGGTATTGAAGGCCTTCTTGATGTATAAAGCTAAGGCGGCAGCACGAATGTCCATATGTGCCGTGGTGTGCAAGACATGGGATAACCTTTGTATATTTATATGTGTGCTGCGTCCTGGCATAAACCCGCCCTGATCCGTGTGGACTAGATGTGTGATAACCCTACTCAGATGCATTGCGAGTGCCTTTGCTAGTATTTTTGTATCTATGCCCAACATTGAAAACAGCCAATATGAGCCCGGCAGGCATGGGTCCCCATCCGTTTTAGGAAGCATTCAAATCTGGGCCTCTCTCATTGATGGTGGTAGGAATCCCTCACTTCTGGGTCTCCAGAAGACGAGGGAACAGGAGATCCACATGGGTTTGGAAATATTCTACCGGTAGACCATCAGGGCCCTGGGTACTTACAGTGGGTCATGTCGGCCACTGCTTCCTTCAGGTCCTCCAGTCTGATCTCTGCACAAAGTCCCTCACGTTGGCCATCAGTGAGGCTAGGGAGTGTGAGATCATCCAAAAATGATCCAGGACATCTGGAACATCCCCTGTCTCCACTTTGTATACCGAGAATAGGTGAGCATGTAAAAGGAAGTTAATACCATGTTGTGAAGATACGTGACTGCCATCTGGTCGACGGAGTGTGAGAATGATTGGGGGGATGCTCGCGCTTAAGCAACCATGCCAGCAAGAATTGATTTGCTCCCCTCCCAGTGAAGCAATGGGCAGTGTTCGAGTCAGATCATACAGTCTAATCTATCCCATATTTCTCCCACTTTACGCTGGGCATGTAGCAGTGGCTCTCCCTGTGTCTCCCTGTCAGGTTCTGCTTTCTGCAATTCAGCTAGAGTATTTTCTGCCTGAGTCGGATCTCTCTCCAATTGTCGTCTCAGTCCACCCACTCTTGAACAGCATTCCCCACATGTCACAACCTTTAGGGACTCCCATTCTGTCCCCCTTCTACTAGTGAATCCCCAGTTATTTGAAAAGTAGATGCTCATCACCTCCCTTATTTCCCATCTAAAAACATAATCTTTTAGGGTGTCAGGCTTTAGTCGACACAGTGGAACTCTGGGTCGGAGGCACTGGAGCCCCCATTCCAGGAGAACGGGAGCGTGGTCAGAGAGGTATCGTCCCAGCAGCTGCGTGTGCAATTCCATCACTACGGCCTCACCTGAGAGTAAGAATTGGTCCAATCTACTAAAAACTGTGGGGCAAACTTTAGGTATTCACAAAAGGCATTTAGTAGTAGTAGAGTCCTAACTTTACTACTACTAAATGCCTTCTGTGAATATGAAAAGTAGTAAGTTTAGGAATTGATCTCAGATTACTTCTGTGAATCGGTCCCTGTATGTGCAGAGGTGTAGCAGGTATATCCCCCGTGCTCTGGGTGCACTTTGTGCCACACATCCATAAGTCCTCGTTGGTCCATGACCCCCAGAGAGTATCTGTCATGTTTGGTTTAGAGGACGCCCTAGGGCAGAGGTCTTCAAACTTTTTGATGCCGATACTCCCCTGTCAAAATAAAAGTGTCAGGACCCCCTCCTGACAAAAATTTCTAGAACTTCATCCTCCTCAATATTGCCAACTATCGACAACCATAAACGCCCCCAATTCCCACAGCAAATCATATTTACGGTGGGGAAATAAATTGAACAGTGTTTAGCAAACCAAAGGTCAGTGAGCGTGGGGGCGTGTCCATAGGTGTGGCTGCACCCTATGTCTGTGGCCTGTCCTTTCCCATCGCTCCACTAGTGTAGGCCCACTCAGGGCATGATGCCTCTTCGTGCTGTCAATGCCCCACCTCTTGGACTGTGGGATATTTGTGAGGGCTGCTGTGGTGACTGAGAGCACCCCATCCAGCGGCTTAAAGCCGCGGCCCACATGTCACTTATGATTAGCCAACAGAGGCTCCAACAGGGGTTCCCTCTGGTAAACTACCCTGACTAGTACATTTGAGGTTGGGTGATGGGGCTCGGCCAAATTAATTGAGCAATGCTGTGTAGTTCCGGGGAGCAGGACAAACCCCTCCCCCGATCCAACAAGCAGCCCCACCGCAGGTTACACCAGTAGGAGTAACGTGTCCACACCTATGTAGTTGGTGGGAGTCAGAGAGGGCCCCTGGCTGTGGCGAACCCCCAAGCCCAGCAGGCTTTCACAGGCAGGATTCAGAGATGCACTTCCATATCGCCTAGTTCTCTTCCTTTCCAATGGTGCCTGGCCAGGCCCTTGTGTGCCGCAATATCCTGGGGGTGCCCAGCACGAAGGAAAGGTGGAAGCGGTCTCGCCCCCCCAATACCCTCACTACAATGTATGTGGGTGACTCCGGCGCCTCTCTGGATCATGCGAGGCTTTCCGCACATCAAAGTTGGCAGGAGAGGTAGGATAAATGCAGGCAGTTTTTCGGGCCGGCGCGGAGCTCCTTAGATTGCGTCCGCCATGGCTGCCATCTTGGCCACGCCCCCAAGTAAAATTATCTTAGTATATTTGGAATAAAAACTACAGAAGAATAAGAAATTTAGCAAAGATTGTCCTGAGCTTTCGTTACAGGGGCAGGGGGAAGTGTTCAAGTTTACCTGAAATCCTAAGGGAAAGCTTAATAAATATTTAATAGTCCCTGCCCTAAAATGGAACAATAAACTTCGCTCTCAACGCCCATAGATTTTGTTCAATACATTGCAGTTGATCTGTTGGGTCCAATTTTCATATAGGCAGCTACACTCGACTTGGTCCATCAGGATTTTCAAACAGCTGTTGGTAACCTGCCTTTTGCAGACGTAATTCCACTGTCGCCAACCATGGAAATCGCCTGCCTTTTTCACATTCAAGACAGTCTGAAATAATATCTTTAGTGAGCCTTGCATCTGTATTTCTCCATATTGCTAACCATGATAGCAAGGAGATGACATAGGTGTAATCTTCAATAAAAGGGATGTTCATTTTATTGTAGCAGATAACATTTGAAGTAGAAATAGGAAATAGGAAGCCCTAGGACTCTTCTACAGAATCTATTTTCTTTGACTTGTATTAATTACACTTGTTAATACCCCATACTTCTGCCCCATATGTAGCTATCGGTAAGCATTGCATTTTAAAGATCTGCAGGAGAGGGAGGAGGGTTCCGCCCTTCCTTGGTTATGGTAAACTAAACAGCGAGTTAATCGCTCTTGAGAGTTTATTACTACTTTGTGCAACATATGTTGTCCATGAGCCATTGTCAGTGAAAATTAGTCCCAGATAAGAGAAAGTGCAAGTGCATTTTAAGATGGATTCTCCGACTTCGAGTGAGACCAAATTATGTTTCTTCGGTCCGAAAATCATTATATAAGATTTATTAAAGTTGGTGCATAAATCCTGTGAGGCCATAAAATATACAAAGCCTTGTACTAGCTGTCATAGAGCTCTCGGTGTGCGAGCCATTAGTACGACATCATCAGCAAATATTAATGATGGTATAGGTAAGCCTTTGACTTTGGGAACATCGGGGGTAGTAGTTGATAAAAAAGGATGGAGATCGTTTATATATAAAAAAAATAAAAGTGGAGCTAAAACTCATCCTTGTCTCACTCCTCTAAAAATTCCAATGGCCCTAGACACCTCCTCTTGAATGTTTGTTCTTATCTGGCCATCGTGTACCTGAGCAGATAGGCTATGAAGTGCATTAGTGCTTCATCCATACCAAGAGCTAAAAGGATAGACCACATCTTCGAGCGGTTTATACTGTTGAACGCTGTGGCCAGGTCCATGAATGGCAGATATATTGGGGAGTTTTCTGCTATAGTATATTTGCTGATCAATAAATTAAGGTTAAGGCACTGCTCTACTGTACCAATCTGAGATCTAAAACCATACTGACAAGGGTAAAAAATTGAGGGGCAGATTTATGACGACTGGCGCATCCCTGCATATCAGCAGGGATGCGCCAGTTATTATGCACCACAGCTGCGCCACCATGGATGCGCCGCATTTATAATGCGGCGCACCATGGGGCAAAAACGGCACAGATGCGTGACGCATCTGTGCCGAAAAGTGGCGCATTGCTGGAGTTGCGTCGCAAGCGTGATGCAGCTCCAGCAATGATCTGGGGGGCCCTATCTGTACAATGCTGCGTCAATCCTTACGCCTGCTTCAAGCAGGCTTAGGGTTTTGACGCAGCATGGGCCTAAAAGTGACTGAGTGAAATCTTGTAGATTTCACTCAGCCACTTTTAGGAGGCGTTCCTGCGCCGGAACGCCCCCACCTGCCCTGGAACGCCTACATGTGGCGCAGGGCTTTACAACGTGACGCATCTGGGAGATGCGTCACGTTTGTAAATGCCCCGCACCATGGCGCAGGATTTGCGCCACTGCTGCGTCACAAAAGTGACGCAACGGCGGCGCAAAAGTGGCGCAAGTGCAACATAAATCTGCCCCTGAGTTCTTATTTGCCTAAACTATTAAAAACATTCAGCAACATCGGAGCCCAAATTCCAGGGTTATGTTAAAAGAGAACAATGGGTACCCCATCAAGGCCGGGAGCCTTACCCATCTGAATTATTGCATTTTCTACTTCCCCCTGGATTAACTGTACAAACACAAAGTTTGGGTCCGGTATATATTCGGTGTCCGTAGAGACTGGTGCGTAGATATTCGAAAATGCTGTTCCCAGGCCTCGCTTGTGATATTACAGCTAATCGTTGACTTTACTTGATTGAACTGTTTCATCTCTTTCACTGCTGTCCAGAAAAGACTGCTGTTCTTGTTTTTGGCCGTTAGAACTAGAGCGTCTCAATGCGGGTCTAATGCTTCCTTTTTTCTGGCTTTAGTTATGTGTTTATATGTCTTACGAAGTTCTCTCACCACTTGGGAATTTCTCGGAGAGGCCTTAAAGTGCCTGTCGCAATTGATGATTAGCGGTGGAGCACTCGTAACTTAACCATTTTGGTTTGCTGCAATAAGGTTTTATAGGTCTCATATGCCTATTCTTGATGAGGGAGCAGAGTTGGCAAACCATGTGTTCTTCATTAAGGCATGCCATAAACACAGGAAGGTTCTCTTTAATCACTTTCTGGAATAGGCAGGTGGGTAGGCAGGCAGGTGTGACTGCTCTCCAAATTAATCAAAGCCCATCTGATAAGGGTTCAAGACTACTTGTTCCAATTTCTCTCTTGTAAAGGGGTTTAGAGCCCAACAAAAAGACTACCTCAATTGGGTTGTGATCGCCATAGCTAGAGGGAATGACTTTTCCTGATAACAGCAATCTGTCTAAATTAGGCGATATAAAGAAATAATCCATTGTGGACATATGTCCTCGTCCCCTAAAAGTAGGTGGTATCTCTGTGCACTTACCTATAATATCCATAACATTATCTAATTTGCAGGTTGCCAGAAATTATGCCAGCTCGGATCCTCTGTCATCGGATCTATTCTGTACACACAAGGTGGTGTTAGTGCAGAAGGTAGTGTTAAAATAATGTGTGGGGTGCTTACTAGGCTCAACCTGGCATTAAAAAAATCACCAACAAGACAGAAGCCAGCTGGTGGCTGCTTTCGCCTACGGCACTGTGTAAGGCTAAAATGTATTGAAACAAAATTGGAAATTTGGTATTGGGCACGTTAGTGGCGTTATTATTGTAAAAATTAATATATGGTTAGGCCTGTTTGATACCGCACTGCCAGAATGTTACTATCAATCACTTCTAATGTCTGCACACAACCACCTGCTTTAATGTTCACCCAAATAGCTAACCCACTTATTGTACGACCTGATTTAGAAGGTGTTGCGAGGTTATAGTAGCAAGCAAAACCATCAACATATATTTCATGGGTCACCCAAGTCTCATGGAACATTAGAATATCAAACTGACTGATAAAAGAAAGCCAGTCTGGGCATAATAATTTTGATTGGAGCCAGAAAACATTCCAACTCAGAACTTTTAATGTGTGATCAGCTTTCCCTTGGGTTACACTCAGAGGAGTAGGGGATTTGGGGAGAGCTCGATTGCCTTGGTGTTAAGTGCATACCCTGCCCCAACTATTGAATCAGACCTCAGTCAGTCTTACCCCTCAAGCCTTTCTAAGATGGAGAACCTATTATTGTGTGCAGCCGCCAGTGGGAGGGATAGAATTCCTGTTGCTGTAGGTCCATCAAAGTACCCAAGAGGGAGGCAACAGATTTTAGTGTTGAGGCCACCAAAGATATCTTGCTGTTTTATTATGTTACGCACACTTAGTGTTCTACGAAGATTGATTACAATACACTCTCTCAATGTCTTTTTTTAAATGGCCTACTCACCCAACCCTCCGCACCATCAGTATTTCATTGCATCTTATTCGATTAAAGTGTTTATGTTTGGTAACCAGTCAATACATTCGTTCTGCAGCTCCCCCCAGGTTTCACTTTGGGAACTCCTCAACAGGGGTACTCCACCTAGAACCAGTACATACGGGCAGGCTGCAGGTGGTAAGTCCAATAAATCCTCATTGAGTACATACTTTGTTGTGTCTACAGAGCAGTGTATGTGGTTGCGGGCCGAAACAGATCTTAGGCTTGCCCCGCTGTTTTTACTAGATGATACTTCCTTTTGTGCGGTAAAAGTAGCAGATAATGTTACGCTGTTCCCTGCACTATTTTGCTTAACAGATTGCATAGGTCTGCGATGATCTGGCAGGGCTGTATCAATTAACCCAGCATTAGGATTTAAACTTGGCGACTGAGCTGTACACATCCTGCTTGATTAGATAGGGGAAAAGATCATGATCTAAGTTCACTCGGACCATATCCCCATTCATCAGCAATGGACGATTACAAACTGCTTCCAGACTCTTCTCTAGGCTGGCCAGACGATCCTTAAATGGTCTACGTTTTTCATCTAGAATATTACTTAATCTGATGCAGAAGAGTTCAAAGAGCGGGGAGTCCACGTGCAGGCAGTCGATATCCTCAGTACCCGCAGTTTGGACTTGGGGCGGTGGGCGGGGCTGTTGCTGAGGGGCTGGTGCAGACTATGTTCCCAGGTAAGGAGTATTTTATTACCACTGACAGCTTGATTCGGCTGTTTCATTTTTTGGAGGTGCTGCTTACCGGTGGCTTTTTTTCTCTACATTGCTATAGCAGTGGGAGGACAGGGGTCCACCAGTGTTATCACAGTCTGTGGGGGGTGAGGGCTATTATTACCTGGAGCAATACTTGTATTTAGGCTAAGTGTATTAGGCTGCAAGGGTACCATTTCCTTTCACTTATCTTTACTGGACAGGTTTTCTCCAGCTTTTGGGTGCATTGGTGACCTCCCAAGGTCCAATGACAGTCTGCACTCTACTAATTGTATCTCGTTGGAGACAATTCCAAGGGCTCTTTCAAGCATGGTGTCAATAAAACAGTGGGGCGTGAGGTGATACTGCCTCTATCGTTCTTACGTTTGCCCATATTGATTGTTCGTAAAGTTCCTACCTTACTGTGTGGACCACCACATTCTGATGAAGTCCTTTGTATCCCAGAGCCAAGATGGAGGTCCCAGCCGAGCCTCGTCTGGAGTGAGGGTTAATATTACCTGGAGCAATACTTGTATTTAGGCAAAGTGTATTAGGCTGCAAGGGTACCATTGCCTTTCACTTATCTTTACTGGACAGGTTTTCTCCAGCTTCCGGGGGCATTGGCGACCTCCCAAGGTCCAATGACAGTCTGTATCTCAGAGCCAAGAGGGAGGTCCCAGCCAGCCTTGTCCGGCTGTGGACAGGCGCAGACGGGCCCGGTGGTGGCCCGGGCACGCATCTTGGTGCTTCATGCATACATACTGAGCAACGGGGGCCCGTGGAGGTAAATAGGTGACTCCCTGCACCGACAGCAGAATGTGCGCTTCCTGCCACAATGTGAAATGGAGCTTGGAGTCCGGCTCCGACCTCCGATGCGGCTTCACTTTTCCCGCTCAACTGGAGCTCCGCGGGGGATAAATAGGCGCCTCCATGCGCCGACAACAGCATGGTCAGCTTCCTGCCGCAATGTGAAATGGGGCTTGGAGTCCGGCCCGACCTCCCTTCGTCTTCATTATTCAGAGTGTCATTTTTAGCCAGTAAAGGTCAGATAATGGCTATTACAAAGCCAGAGATGATACTGGGCAGGTGAGGTTGTGCTTGCACAAGTCTCTTCTGGCTAAAGGGTGCACCCGAAATGTAATTTTACATGTAATCAATCAAGGCTTCTGATCCCTCATGAAAAGTTATGGATGAACTGGAAGATTGGCGACAGTCTTGTGTTTACTGTGATAGGCCTTCCAACTCTATCTTTGAAGGAGAGAAGGTCTAATGGCATCTCTGCTGTGAAATCCACTCATTCACCCCCCCTTCAAATGCGATCCTCACATGCCCCACTTCCCCCAAACCCACTCCTGTGTGCTGCTCGCTGTGAGGGGCATGCTGCACATGCATCTGAGGACTGCTGCATTTCCATTACAACCTTTATATTGAAGTTGAGCAAAATTCTCTAAATATTTTCACATACATTTGTACAGTAGAATCAATATTCAGATACCTGATTCATCTTCCTCCAACTAGTGGTAAAGGCACTGAAAAGAGGTTAGTTTGCGTCCCTTTGGTAAGCGATCCAATATCCAAACTGCTAAGCAGTCCAATCCGCCAGGCAGCAGCTGTCTGAATACCAGTAATTCTTAGGAATTGACTGAAACCTAATTCTAAGTGAAGTCGTGGGACCCTGGACAGCTACTGCTTACACTCAACATTGTAATTTCACAAAGGTTGGTCCACTCTACATTAACAAATTCACCCCAGAAGTAGGAGATAAACAACAATATCGAAATAAGAAAAAATATCTCCTTAGTTTCAAATCATCTGAGGTGCCAAAGGCATCTCACAGCTGTAGACCTTACATTAAGGCATCTTCAGGACACCATCATGGCAATGTAGATACATACATATTAGCAATAGCTGTAAACTGGTGGATTCCTGGCTGAGGTCTGAGTCTGTAAGATTAGCTACTTAAGAAGTAGGAAAACTGCTTCAGTACTAGCTCTATGAGAAACCACCAAGGTACCCTACATGTTTCCTGACACAGTAAGTAGCCTTATGACAAAAACAGCCTACTCAACCACTTTGAGTACCACCTGGCTTACGGAAGAGAACTATGGCAAATTTGAGGAACAAACTCACAAGCTTCCCCTCTGAGTAGCATACTATTATCAGCACCAGAACTTTGAAGAATCCCAGATCCATTTGTGAGTAGCTCTTTCAGTCCAGGATTTTTCCTCACAGTCTGAGATTTGTTGCCCCATTAATTATATAATTAAACAAATTCAATGTAAAATCCTGAACTGGATGAACTACTCACAAATGGACCTGGGAAACCTGAGAACCAGAGACCTGCCACACTAGAGCAGCACCCTAATTTGAGTGATTACGGCGTGAGATATTTGAGCAAAACTCAGGTATCCTTTGGCAGCATTGTGCTATAAAATATAACAAACCTGATGATAATGTATTTTGGGCACAGACATTTTGATGTGCTGTTTAGATGGCATGAGAACAGTGGGGCATATTATGTCCTAGCGCCCTATTTAACAAGCATTTGCAATGCAATAGGTCTTGCATTTACAAGAGTTTGAGCTATTGGCATTGTAAATGACAATGTCTTTTATTTATATGTTTTAAAAACCAACACATAAATAAAAGGCATTGTCATTCACAATACCAATAGCTCAAACTCTCGCAAATGCGAGATACATTGCATTGCTAATGCTTGTTTTGTTTCTGTTCCTATACTTTGAAGTGACTTAGCTGATGAGCCACGCAAAACAAACCTTTTCATGAAAGATAGTTATCCCACACCCTTCTAAATAAAAAGTATTTTGTTTGCCTAACACCACAAACTGAACAACTAGACTAATTTAAATATTAACTCTGGTTGAGACATAGTGTAAACTATTGAGAAGTTCTTTTAAGTGCCCTCATGCTTGTTAATGTGCGCTTTACAAATATAGGTGGTGCAGTCATCCATGCTCGGTAAATGCTGATTTTTGAGCGCCTGTCTCTACCCATTAATGTGCCATGGCAATGAGCCACAGTTACTGGCACATCACCTTGCTCCAATAGCGCTGTGTGCGGATAGAAATTTCCCGCCAACGCCACTGCTGGAGAAAACAAGGCAACATCGCAAGTTCAAGTCTATATGTTACGCTTGCATTCATACCTGCAGGAAGAACCAATCCCTTGCTACAAAGCAGAAGCGTGAACATCGCCTGTCACAACCTGCTCCTGCAAGAAAGTAAAACAACATTGCTCTTTGGGCCGCTCCATCTGCTGTGCGCGAGGGAGGGAAGTGAACCCGTGCCATGCACGCGCTGTGTTCAAGTGCCACAAGCCGTACAAGCACATTGCCTGTCCGGGCGCGCTGAGATGGCCAGAGAAGACATGCCGTGAGCATGCACATTGGCTGTCCAGGCACGCTGAGCAATGGTGATGCGACGCGATTGAGAAGCCTAGCCACGAACTGGGACTTGGCAGGGGATGACTGCTGCACCACCATGCCAAAAAGCTATATGCAAGGGTGAGGCAGAGGCGGCTGTGAGTGGGCTGTGGAGATTGTGGAGCTGCCGCTGTCAACAGAGCAACAACTGAGGTAAGGGCCCAACCAGCAGCGTGCGGGGGATGAGATAAGGACAGGGTTTTTAAAAGCGGCTATACGGAATGCTTCTAGCGAGCTAGACCGTGCAGGGTGGGGTAGGTTTGCTTGCAATTGACATGAAAGCTTTTAGAAAAAAAACGCGAGTCTTTTTGTTTTTTCTCCTGCAAGTTAATCTAACGCCGTCATACGCGTTCACGAACGCGTTCACAATTGAAATCCTTTGGTTCTCCCTTCCAACGCATGGCTGGCTGACACTGGAGGGAGTGCAAGGACAGCTGGGGATTGTAGATTCAATTACACGCTGGCCACACGTGTTTACGTAAGTGCGGCGTGCACAGACAGGAGATGAGCACGCGTATGGTGCCAGCAGGAGTTGTAATAATGCCGCGAATCATACGTGTGCACAGCTAATGTCTTGCGGTACGCGCGTGCACAGGTCCTGTCCCACTTCCGACTTCAAGTCGGCAACAATAGATCTCGCCGATAGCGGGCGGCGCTTTGCGCTGCATCGCTAGGAGAGACCTAAAAATAGAGTTATTTCTGCTCTCATGGGTAATTTAATGAGATGTCATTTCCTGTAGTGCAGTTGGTAACAGATAGGCATTGTAACGCCCGTAGTGCAAATATTTGTCTACTGTGCGTCCATTCTTTGGCTCTGGTACACATTTCTTTATAAGCATGCATATTTTCTTTTGCTATGTTTACCTGTGCTTAAATGCATATACACTCCCTCCATCTCCTGTTCTCTCCCCAGGTAGTTTGTTCTTATTGGGCTTGAATAACAGAACACATTTTTGTGAGTAACTATGTTGTACATCTAGCTGTGTGACTTAATGCTGAATTTCAAGAGTTAAGACACACTCCCTCATGGAAGACGACTTTTGTGAAAAGAGCACATTGTGTCAGTCGTTTTCCCTGCCCATCTCCACTTCATTTGATTGCGACACTCGCACTTCCTTGTTGTTTAGCAACCACTAAAGGTTTGGTTTGTCAGGCACAAATGACTTCATCAGCTTGTATTATACAACAGGTCTTAAAGCTGATGCAAACAGGGCAAGAAAGTTAATGCCGTTCTGTGAGGTCAGGCTCATGTCTTCATACTCCAAAGACCTATGATCAGGCTGACTGAAGCATGAACTCCACACTTTGGAGGAGGTCAGGCATGCATCAGGAATGCCACACAATTAACTTGTAGTATCTCTAAGAAGGTGGGATATATAGCAGTGCTATGGTTCAGTTAGGATAACAGAGACGCATACATTTGATCCCATCTTGACATAAAGTAGGAGTGCACCATATCTATTGGTAGCCAGCACCCAAATATATTTGATGTGATTAATGTGCTAATATTTAAAGGTGGAGTACTGAATATATATATATATATATATTCACTGAAAAAACCATAGGTTTCAGGGGTGTTATAGTTAGCTGGACTTTTCACTTGTACAAAACTATTGAAATTCCCCCGTTATAGTTAGTTCAGCTAACTATAACTCGCGCGCCCGCAATGCACTGCTGATGACGTCACATATTACATCACTCATGACATGGTCAGTGACATCACTCATGACATCACTGATGACATCTCAAATGACATCACTGATGACATCACTGATGACATCATCCAGTGAATGTCTGTTTTTTAGAAAATTAAATATGTTTTATATATGTATATCTAAACAATGATGGAAGAATAAATGGGTATATAAGTGTCTAAATGGATGATTTGTTTTTGAAAAATTGATTGTGTAACTGACTGATTAAGTGTATCATAGTGAATACATGGCTTAGTGAGTAATGTTTAAATATGTAAATATCTGTATTAGTCTCTCACTTTGTGTATAAGTGGCTGCATGGGTTGGTGAGTAGCTACATGGGTGTCCATATAGGTTATTAGTTGTTTTTTTGAGTATCAGTCTGAGTGTCTGCATGGTTCGGTGGGGGGTATTACGTAGTGCATAGGTGCATGAATGAGTGACTCACTGTTTGTATGTGTTGAAGACAGCATGTGTGCAGGACTGTATGGGTGGATGAGTGTGTGTATGGGTGTGTTAGTGAGTGAATGACTGTCTCAATAGTGTCTTTATGAGTAACTACATATGTTTTGAATTAGTAAATGTGACTATTGGTGTATATAAGTGAGTATATGTGAGAGTGAGTGATTGAAAGAGTTCCTGTATGAATAAGTATGTGTTTCTATAAGTGATTGTTTAAAAGACTAAGTATGTGTAAGTTTCCGTTGAAGTAAGTGTGGTGGTGTGTGTATAACTGTATATGTAAGTAAATGTATGTTTGATTCTTTATTAGCATGAGTGACTATGTGTGTGAGTAACTCTATGGATGAGTGGCATTGTGTAACAGGATGTATCGGTGTATGAGTACATATGATGAGTGAGTACATGTATGAGTGACTGTATAGGACTGTTGGTGAATGAGTGGATGTGTATGTGGATCTTAGAATTACTGAAGAGGTTGTTGTAACTGGTATTGGTATTTCCATTGTTTTGAACATTTTAGTCTCTATTTTTGAATGTGAGTATCAAAGGTTATATTAGGGTGAGAGGAGGTCTGCCACTCTATCACAAGGATGATGTCATCAGTGATGTCATCAGTGATGTCATTTGAGATGTCATCAGTGATGTCATGAGTGATGTCACTGACCATGTCATGAGTGATGTAATATGTGACGTCATCAGCAGTGCATTGCGGGCGCGCAAGTTATAGTTAGCTGAACTAACTATAACGGGGGAATTTCAATGGTTTTGTACAAGTGAAAAGTCCAGCTAATTATAACACCCCTGAAACCTATGGTTTTTTCAGTGAATTTCTGAGGTTTTTTAAATGCTAATTCCTAACTATAACGTGCCTGAAACCTATGGTTTTTTCTGTGAATTTCAAAGGTTTTTTAAATGCTAATTTCTAACTATGCCTACAGAGATAGGACATGTGAAGAAAGAAGAAAAAATGCACAGAAAGAAAAAAACAGAAGTGCAGAAAGAAGCAACAGAAGTCCTCAAAGACGAAGAAAAGTGCAGGAAGAAGGATAACGTGCAGAAAGAACAAAAAGAAGAGCAGAAAGAATCCTTGTTGCAAAATCATCCTGTACCCTCAACTTTTTCAGACGGATACTGGTGGTAACTGAGTCTGACTAACCAGTCCTAGAGCCAGTGCTATGTTAAAAGACACTTAGAATACAGTGAAAACACCTACATACACTAGGGAACATTATGCGTTGGGGTCCCACTGTGATTAGCATGACCTCCTCTGTAAGCCCCTAGTATATAATAGGGCAGGGGGGTTAAAACTACCTCTTAAAACAGGCCACAGGGCGTTTTTGCACACGTTAACTCAGGCCCCATCCCCTCCCTTCACCACTGTGTAAACACGCCCTGTGTCCGTTTTTAGTTGGGAGATTAAGTTCATTTGAATCCTGAGGGTCCCTAGGGTCCAACTAGCCCACTAGGTACCTCCAGTAAGTGCCACAGAGCTGCGTTGCAGAGAGGTGTAAAAAGTGGCACGGCCTGGACCACCTCTCTGCAATGCAGCTCAGTGGCGCTTACTGGAAGCACTTGGTGGGCTAGTTAGCCCCCAGGGGCCCTCAGTATTGAAGGGAAATTATATCCCCAATTTAAAACATGCCATAGTGCGTGTTTGCACACGTCACCTCAGGCCCCGTCCCCTCCCTTCACCACTGTGTAAACGCGCCCTGTGGCTGTTCTAAGTTGAGAGATTAAGTCCCCTTGAATCCTAAGGGTCCCTAGGGTCAAACTAGACCACTAGGTACCTTCAGTAAGCGCCACAGAGCTGCGTTGCAGAGAGGTGTAAAAAGGGGCTTGCCCTCAGAACACCTCTCTGCAGCACAGCTCCCTGGCGCATACTGGAGATGAATGTTGGGCTAGTTGGCCCTCAGAGACCCTCAGTATTGAAGAGGAATTAATTCCCCAACTTACAACTCGCCATGGGGTGCGTTTGCAGAGTGCTGAAGGAGGGGGCGTGGCCTCCGGCACGATGCCAGTCTTTTATTTATTTTAATTTTTTAAGAAGGGGGGCTGTGTGGTTCCCCTTCTTATTCTAATTTATTGGCCCTGATGATCCCATCCCCCAGGGCCTGTCTCCTAATTATATTTTTTTAACCCCAATCCCCAGGGCCGGCCACTGTTTTTTATTATTTTTAAAAAATATATATTTATAGACACACCTAGGACATGCTGGACAAACCGTACGTACCTATCACCATGACGATTTGCGTGATATTCATTAAAAGGCGACTATGCATACAATGAATCCACGTGGAATGTATTTACACCACTAGTGAAGCTCTGACATGTCTGATGCCCTACCGTGCCTAATCCCGGTAGACACCCTTGTCGTTTATTTATACAAACCCCTGAACTTTCTTGTCTGTGCACAGGTCCTGACCCTCCCTTCTATCCTCCATCGTCCTTTGTGCATGCCCCTGCACCCTCCTTCTTGCCCATCATAGCCATTGTGCTGCCACTAACCCTCCCACTTGCCATGCATGGTCTTCTGTGCTGCCATGGCCCCTCCCACCTTCCCTGTGTGGTCAGTTAGCTGCCCCTGACCCCCTCCCACCTTCCCTCCATGGTCTGTGTGTATGCCATCACAGTCTCACTGTTGCTCTTCATGGTGTGTCTTGCTTCTAGTGCCCATCCTGCCTGACCTCCATGGCTATCTTGCTGCTCCTGCCCTGCCCCCTTGCCCCCAGCCCTCTGTTTACATGTGAAGACCCCTACTCCCTCCCTCCTGGCTTGTCTGTTCCATTATAATTCCCCTGATCCGTCCCTCCTGCCCTTTATGGTCTGTTATGCTGCAGCTTTCTCTCCTGTCTGTCCATTATGGTCAGCTAGCTACCATTGCCTCTTGCCCCTCTGTTCCCTGTTGTCCATGTGCATGGTTCTGTCCCCTCCCTCTTGCTTTCTATGAATTGTTGTGCTGCACTCCCGTCCCGCATGCCCTGTGTGGTGTATTGTGCTGCTGCAAACCCTGATGCCTGCCCTGCAGGGTCAGTTTGGTGCACCTCTCCATGTCCCTCCTGTCCTCTGTTATCCAAGTCCATGTCCCTACCCCATTTCCTTCCATGATCCAATGTACCATACTTGCGAACATTTTGAGCTTGGTAAGAGGGAGATTTTGAAAAAAAACTGGGGTATTGATTTTCCCCTTTGAGTTACATTGAAAAAGAGGAGATTGTAGACAGGAGACAGATCAAATAAAGCCCATTTGAGCTTAAAAACATTGGACGTTTCCTGGCTGAATCGGGTCTGTTGGCATGTATGGTTGTACTACCATTGCCTCTTCCTTCTGCCCACAATGGTCTATTACATTGCCACAGCCTCTCTTGCAAGTCCTGTATTGTTGGTTTGTTGCCCCTGCCCCCCTTTCCACTGACCTCCATAGTCTGTTGTGCTGCCACGGCCCTTCCTGCCTGCTCAGTGTGGTTAAATTGTTGCCTTTGCACCCTCCTACCTGCCTTCAATTTTCAGAGTCCGTGCCCCTGGCCTCTGCCTCTCAACAGTATCCTAATGAACAACTAGATTGCTAACATTCTATATTTATTACAAAAGTGTGGAACGCCTGACGTCATCTTGATGTAATCAAAACTGTAATACCTAGAGCATTTCCTTTAGAAATTACATATATGAGAGGGTCTTATTGGCATCAAAATTATGGTTAGTGCTCTAAAAGACTAAAATAAGGACATATTTTCTGAGTTTTCAAATAGCGACAAAGCACTTTAAAATTATTTGTTATCTTTATATTTTTTTATCCAGTTGACCACTTGATTAAATGTTGCACTTAGGGGAGAGGATGTGGTGTTACTTCCAGAACTGCAGACTTTGCAACTGGGGAACCAGGTTGGAGTTTCTGCTTCAGCTCGACATTCTGTGATTCTAGTCAAATCACTTAGTCTCCCCATGTCTACAACCAAAATGAATTTGTTCTTGTGTGATGTAACCAATGCTCATGTAAAGCACTCCAATACCTGACAAGTCTGCACTATCTAACACTGCAAAAACACAAAATAATAAGTGTTTTGCACACTTCTGTCATTGGGCTATATTTGGGCTACATCTGGGTGATTTTGGGCTACATTTGGGCTCTTTTGTCTCCGGTGGCCATCTTGGGAGATTTATTTGTTATGAAGTTTCCTAATTTCCTCATGTACTGCAGTCTCCTCAGTAGGAAATGCTTTCAGTTTTTTACTTTGATTCCATCATGAAGGTATTCAGATATGTCACACATTTGCCATAAATTCTAAAAGTTAGCACTCTAGTTGCTCATTAGATCACTGTAGTAAAACTACTGTTCACCATGGAAGTCTGCTCCTGGTATTAAAAGTGCATGTTTCAGTCTGCATGTCAGAATTTTTTTATGAAATAGAAGAGATTTGAGAAGTCACTCAAAATGTGCCCTCATTTTCTTTCTTCAGCATTAATCATAAATTCTATGGCAAAATGAACCCCCTCATTGTGTTCCTTTTTAAATTAAATGTTTTAAGTGTTACCAGTTTATTCCAATCAAGATGGCTTCAGGTGTGCCATACTTTTGTCATAATGAAGACAGTAAGCGCTCTAGTTGTTTTTAAGAACACTCTGGGACATTCTGTCATTGGGCTATATTTGGGCTACATCTGGGTGATATTTGGGCTACATTTGGGCTCTTTTGTCTCTGGTGGCCATCTTGGGAGACTTATTTGTTATGAAGTTTCCTAATTTCCTCATTTACTGCAGTCTCCTCAGTAGGAAATACTTTCAGTTTTTTACTTTGATTCCATCTAGAAGGCATTCAGATGTGTCACACATTTGCCATAAATTCAGAATGTTAGCACTCTTTTTGCTCATTAGATCACTGTAGTAAAGCTACTGCTCACCAGGAAAAACTGCTGCTGGTATTGAAAGTGCATGTTTCAGTCTGCATGTCAGAATGTTTTAATGAAATAGAAGAGGATTTGAGAAGTCACTCAAAATGTGCCCTAATTTTTCTTTCTGCAGCACTAATCATACTTTTTATGGAAAAATGAACCCCCTCATTTTGTTCCTTTTTAAATTAAATGTTTTAAGAGTTACCACTTTAATCCAAGCAAGATGGCTTCAGGTGTGCCATACGTTTATCATAAGTAGGACTGTTAGCGCTCTAGTTGTTCTTTGGAACACTCTGGGAAGCTGCAGTAGAACACAAAGGAATCAACTGACAGTCTCTGCCTTGTTGGATGTACATGTTTTACTGAGAATGTCAGACTTCATTCTCACATGACTGAGAAAGATAATGTGAATTTACAGAAAATAAGCTCTCAGTTTAGCTTATAGATCACCTTCCAAACCTCTGTGGGAAAAGCATGAGAAAATAGATTTCTCTCAATCATGATATCCCAGCAGAAGGCTTTTTCACATGGTGAAATCACCTTAGAACATACCACAATTCCTAAAATGAGTATGGTACCATCAACAAATGATTTATAATGTAACTAAAGTCTTAAAACCTTCTATTAACTGCAATGCTTTTTAATGAGGTGCTATCATGTATATTGGTCCCAAGATGGCTGCCAACACTTCTTGGATGAAGTGCTGACAGCCAATCAGATCTCAGGATGAGATGTGTGGTTAGGCTCCGCCCACATATATATATGATTTTACTTTTGATTTTCTCAGGAACTACTGAACAGATTGACACCAGACCTGGAAAAGGCACATCCCTGACCTGAGGACTACCTCTTTGCCAAATTTAAAGTTATTCTGTTCAGCCGTTCGGGCTGTACCTTGGACTAAAGGTCCCTATGGAAAATTGCATGGGGAAAACGCGTTTTGGGACCCCCCTTTTTTCTCAGCCCCCGCTTGACGAGTCCCCCCGAGACTTTCAGGGTAGGAGCGGAGCGGAGCGCCCCACCTATTTTGAAAATTTCGCGAGGATTCGTCAACCGGCGCCAAAGTTATTCCAAATAGTATGTTGCGGATTTCCTATGGAAACATGGTCCTAACTATAACTATCTACTGGCGACCGCCAGTAGATAATATATATATATATATATATATATATATATATATATGAAAGAAAGGTTACCCCTTGGGTGGAGGCACACTCAGGATCACTCAGCTCAACAGGCACAATCCCATTAAATCCGCTGCCAACGCGTTTCAAGCCCATAGCCCTTCCTCATGGGCAGCTCGTGATTTAGACTATGGCGTACAGAGAACCAGCGTTTTCCCATCTTTTATTTCCATTGCTCCTGAAATAGAAAAATTCAATGAATTGTGGGACTGGTAGTCTCGTAAACAATCAAACCCAAATGGGGTGCGTCCATTATCAAAATATATCAAATTCAATTTCAATTTCCTGGGAAACAGAGTGTCCAGTGAGCACGGCATCTCCTGCTCCGCCTCGCTGATCCAATTTCGATAGGGGCGGACCCGCAAAGTTCCTGCAGTGGTGCCATCCGTGACCGGGGCTGGTCACTCAGATACGAAAGAAAGGTTACCCCTTGGGTGGAGGCACACTCAGGATCACTCAGCTCAACAGGCACAATCCCATTAAATCCGCTGCCAACGTGTTTCAAGCCCATAGCCCTTCCTCATGGGCAGCTCGTGATTTAGACTATGGCGTACAGAGAACCAGCGTTTTCCCATCTTTTATTTCCATTGCTCCTGAAATAGAAAAATTCAATGAATTGTGGGACTGGTAGTCTCGTAAACAATCAAACCCAAATGGGGTGCGTCCATTATCAAAATATATCAAATTCAATTTCAATTTCCTGGGAAACAGAGTGTCCAGTGAGCACGGCATCTCCTGCTCCGCCTCGCTGATCCAATTTCGATAGGGGCGGAACCCGCAAAGTTCCTGCAGTGGTGCCATCTGTGACCGGGGCTGGTCACTCAGATACGAAAGAAAGGTTACCCCTTGGGTGGAGGCACACTCAGGATCACTCAGCTCAACAGGCACAATCCCATTAAATCCGCTGCCAACGCGTTTCAAGCCCATAGCCCTTCCTCATGGGCAGCTCGTGATTTAGACTATGGCGTACAGAGAACCAGCGTTTTCCCATCTTTTATTTCCATTGCTCCTGAAATAGAAAAATTCAATGAATTGTGGGACTGGTAGTCTCGTAAACAATCAAACCCAAATGGGGTGCGTCCATTATCAAAATATATCAAATTCAATTTCAATTTCCTGGGAAACAGAGTGTCCAGTGAGCACGGCATCTCCTGCTCCGCCTCGCTGATCCAATTTCGATAGGGGCGGACCCGCAAAGTTCCTGCAGTGGTGCCATCCGTGACCGGGGCTGGTCACTCAGATACGAAAGAAAGGTTACCCCTTGGGTGGAGGCACACTCAGGATCACTCAGCTCAACAGGCACAATCCCATTAAATCCGCTGCCAACGTGTTTCAAGCCCATAGCCCTTCCTCATGGGCAGCTCGTGATTTAGACTATGGCGTACAGAGAACCAGCGTTTTCCCATCTTTTATTTCCATTGCTCCTGAAATAGAAAAATTCAATGAATTGTGGGACTGGTAGTCTCGTAAACAATCAAACCCAAATGGGGTGCGTCCATTATCAAAATATATCAAATTCAATTTCAATTTCCTGGGAAACAGAGTGTCCAGTGAGCACGGCATCTCCTGCTCCGCCTCGCTGATCCAATTTCGATAGGGGCGGAACCCGCAAAGTTCCTGCAGTGGTGCCATCTGTGACCGGGGCTGGTCACTCAGATACGAAAGAAAGGTTACCCCTTTGGTGGAGGCACACTCAGGATCACTCAGCTCAACAGGCACAATCCCATTAAATCCGCTGCCAACGCGTTTCAAGCCCATAGCCCTTCCTCATGGGCAGCTCGTGATTTAGACTATGGCGTACAGAGAACCAGCGTTTTCCCATCTTTTATTTCCATTGCTCCTGAAATAGAAAAATTCAATGAATTGTGGGACTGGTAGTCTCGTAAACAATCAAACCCAAATGGGGTGCGTCCATTATCAAAATATATCAAATTCAATTTCAATTTCCTGGGAAACAGAGTGTCCAGTGAGCACGGCATCTCCTGCTCCGCCTCGCTGATCCAATTTCGATAGGGGCGGACCCGCAAAGTTCCTGCAGTGGTGCCATCTGTGACCGGGGCTGGTCACTCAGATACGAAAGAAAGGTTACCCCTTGGGTGGAGGCACACTCAGGATCACTCAGCTCAACAGGCACAATCCCATTAAATCCGCTGCCAACGCGTTTCAAGCCCATAGCCCTTCCTCATGAGCAGCTCGTGATTTAGACTATGGCGTACAGAGAACCAGCGTTTTCCCATCTTTTATTTCCATTGCTCCTGAAATAGAAAAATTCAATGAATTGTGGGACTGGTAGTCTCATAAACAATCAAACCCAAATGGGGTGCGTCCATTATCAAAATATATCAAATTCAATTTCAATTTCCTGGGAAACAGAGTGTCCAGTGAGCACGGCATCTCCTGCTCCGCCTCGCTGATCCAATTTCGATAGGGGCGGACCCGCAAAGTTCCTGCAGTGGTGCCATCTGTGATCGCGGCTGGTCACTCAGATACGAAAGAAAGGTTACCCCTTGGGTGGAGGCACACTCAGGATCCCTCAGCTCAACAGGCACAATCCCATTAAATCCGCTGCCAACGCGTTTCAAGCCCATAGCCCTTCCTCATGGGCAGCTCGTGATTTAGACTATGGCGTACAGAGAACCAGCGTTTTCCCATCTTTTATTTCCATTGCTCCTGAAATAGAAAAATTCAATGAATTGTGGGACTGGTAGTCTCGTAAACAATCAAACCCAAATGGGGTGCGTCCATTATCAAAATATATCAAATTCAATTTCAATTTCCTGGGAAACAGAGTGTCCAGTGAGCACGGCATCTCCTGCTCCGCCTCGCTGATCCAATTTCGATAGGGGCGGACACGCAAAGTTCCTGCAGTGGTGCCATCCGTGACCGGGGCTGGTCACTCAGATACGAAAGAAAGGTTACCCCTTGGGTGGAGACACACTCAGGATCACTCAGCTCAACAGGCACAATCCCATTAAATCCGCTGCCAACGCGTTTCAAGCCCATAGCCCTTCCTCATGGGCAGCTCGTGATTTAGACTATGGCGTACAGAGAACCAGCGTTTTCCCATCTTTTATTTCCATTGCTCCTGAAATAGAAAAATTCAATGAATTGTGGGACTGGTAGTCTCGTAAACAATCAAACCCAAATGGGGTGCGTCCATTATCAAAATATATCAAATTCAATTTCAATTTCCTGGGAAACAGAGTGTCCAGTGAGCACGGCATCTCCTGCTCCGCCTCGCTGATCCAATTTCGATAGGGGCGGACCCGCAAAGTTCCTGCAGTGGTGCCATCCGTGACCGGGGCTGGTCACTCAGATACGAAAGAAAGGTTACCCCTTGGGTAGAGGCACACTCAGGATCACTCAGCTCAACAGGCACAATCCCATTAAATCCGCTGCCAACGCGTTTCAAGCCCATAGCCCTTCCTCATGGGCAGCTCGTGATTTAGACTATGGCGTACAGAGAACCAGCGTTTTCCCATTTTTTATTTCCATTGCTCCTGAAATAGAAAAATTCAATGAATTGTGGGACTGGTAGTCTCGTAAACAATCAAACCCAAATGGGGTGCGTCCATTATCAAAATATATCAAATTCAATTTCAATTTCCTGGGAAACAGAGTGTCCAGTGAGCACGGCATCTCCTGCTCCGCCTCGCTGATCCAATTTCGATAGGGGCGGACCCGCAAAGTTCCTGCAGTGGTGCCATCCGTGACCGGGGCTGGTCACTCAGATACGAAAGAAAGGTTACCCCTTGGGTGGAGGCACACTCAGGATCACTCAGCTCAACAGGCACAATCCCTTTAAATCCGCTGCCAACGCGTTTCAAGCCCATAGCCCTTCCTCATGGGCAGCTCGTGATTTAGACTATGGCGTACAGAGAACCAGCGTTTTCCCATCTTTTATTTCCATTGCTCCTGAAATAGAAACATTCAATGAATTGTGGGACTGGTAGTCTCGTAAACAATCAAACCCAAATGGGGTGCGTCCATTATCAAAATATATCAAATTCAATTTCAATTTCCCCAGCAAATTGTTTTAAATTCTACATGGTGATTGATGACTGCACCCCATTTGGGGTTGATTGACTATAGAACTTCCAGCCCCATAATGCTTTGAAATTATCTATTTTAGAGTCACAGAAATAAAAGAGGGAAAACGCTGGTTGTCTGCACGTCATCAATTTTGAATCGAAGGCTGCCCAAGAAGAAGGGCGGTTGCCCGAAACGCGTCGGCAGCAGATTTGAGGGGTTGTGTCTTGCTGGACCTGTGCGATCCTGAGTGTGCCTCCACCCCAGGGGTAACCTTTCTTCAAAAAAAAAAAAATATATATATATATATTTTGTACACTTTTTACATTTTGCACATTTTTAAACTTGTGCAGGGTAATGTTGTTTTACAGCCACCTCTCTGAATAATATTTTAAAATATTTTAAAATATTTATCAATATTTATTTATTTATTTAATTAAGTATTTGTATATTTTTAAATATTTTTTTTATATATATGTATATATATATATTTATTTATTTATATATATGTATATGGATTGATAATAACAATTTGTTCAGACATCCCTCACATCCTTGTATTGGAATCGAATTATTATGCTTTTCTAGAATATCCATTGGGTTTCTTAGACACATCATCTTTGCTTGTGTTCACTATTCATTAATGAATCTCTGCTGCTTCTGCGTCTTTTGCACATGTCCCAACTTTTCATAAGTTTAGGGAATTTTTTGTTTGGGTGTTTCACGCACATTGGACAGTCCTTTTCCCCAAATAGACTAGTTTGAGGAAATGAGGTTATTCACTGTATTTGCACATAGTTTATTGGCACTTTTTCCATTAGTTCAGACTAGCATATAGATACACAACAACAACAACAGAACTTAAAACCACATCACTATCAGCATTCATGCTGCTATGCTAGACTTCCGCTGATTCATAGCTGGACTATGTGGCACCATGTTGATACTGTTTTATGAGTGATATTTTATCCTATTTATTAACAGTGTTTTTTATGGTTCACTTTTTTAGCCAGCACCGGTGTTGATGTGTAAATATATTTATCAATGTATTTGCCTTAAACTCATTGTCTAATTTTGGACAATGGTGTCAATGTATGTGGTTTGTTTTTCCTGTATTTATACAGCAATGATATAAAAACGATTTAACAAAGTATTCAAATTTACAGGACAGTTTAAAACAATTGTATTGCTGTCGACTACACGATATCTGTATTCCTGACTAGTCTGTTGCCTATGTCCATTATCACGTGACACAGGAAGTGAAACTCACGAAGCGTATTTAAAATGTATTGGCAAACCTGCTACGAGTGTGTGATCAAGGGTACGGCTGTGCCCGAAACGCGTCACTGAGCGAAGGACAAGAATAAATCTTCCTGCCAGCAATCTGGGTCCGTTCTCCTTTGTTCGCCGCTGCCGCTGCCGCTGCTGCTGTTGTGGTGTTGAAAGCGGAGGTTCGGAGGAGCTTAGCAGTTTTCATATATATATATATATATATATATATATATATATATATATATATATATATATATATATATATATATATATATATATATATAAATATATATATATATATATAAATATATATATATATATATATATATATGGCGGTCGCCAGTAGGTAGATATAGTTAGGACCTATTTTCCATAGGAAATCCGCAACATTCTATTTGGAATGACGATGGTGCCGATTGACGAATCTTCGCGAAATTTTCCAAACTTTTGGCCAGCTCCAGTCCGCTCCTATCCTGAAACTTTCACGGTGATTCGTCAAGCGGGGGCCGAGAAAAAAGGGGGGTCCCAAAACGCATTTTCCCCATGCATTTTCCCATAGGACCTGTTGACGCAGCTACAGCCCGAACTGCTGAATGGAATTACACCAAATTTGGCAAAGAGGTAGTCCTCAGTTCAGCCTCGTGCCTTTTGCTTAAATGGTGTAAATCCGTTGAGTAGTTCCTGAGAAAATCAAAAGTAAAATCATAGATATATCTAAGGCCTCGGAAGATCCGCACACCCTCCCCGCACCCAGCGCGCACCCTGCCGTGCACGAGCTGTATTCTAATTGGCTGTCAACACTCCGGGTCAGGAAGTGTTGGCAGCCATCTTGTGCCTCGGTAGAACCGAAGCACAAGAAACCTATAGAACAAATGCCAAAAAACGCAAAAAGGGGGCAGGGTAGAAACACCCTGACCCCCTAGGCCTGCTTAGGGAGTCCCGCAAGCATTTAAAAAAAACATCGGCGAGATTTGCGCACCCAGTGCGAATCTCGGCCGAAAAAAAAAAGAAGCACGTGGCTCCCGCGCTTCTTTGGTAATTGGCCCCTGAGGGGGCCAAATCCTGGGGGCAGAATTAAAAAAAGTGTGGGGAGTCCCAATCCCCCCACACTGCCCCGGCGACCGCCACCCCCGGGGCTCAAAGATAGTATATGCGGGGGGCTCATGGCCCCCCCGCAGCCCCGGGGACCGCCACCCCCGGGCTTCTTGAAAATAGGTGGGGGGCTCGCAGCCCTCCCAGCCCCGGGGACCGCCACCCCCCGGGGCTTGAAGTAATTTGGGATGGGGGGCTCTCAGGTCCCCCCAGCCCCAGGAACCGCCACCCCCGGGGCAACTTGTCAATGTGGGAGGGGGGCCATGTGTCCATTTTTGAAACATACAAATATTCCTCTAAAATCAGCCGAACTTCGAATTCCGATTTACTCACCTGTTATCAGGAGAGAACCCAGGGCTGCATCTTTTAGCCCATCACTGACTCTGAAAAGTAATTCTAAGCGTACTTACCAGTAACTTGTATTTCCTTCCATAGGAATCCATTGTGTGGTTTTCACCAGGAAAGTTTCTAAGTGTCCATTTTTGAAACAGACAAAAATTCCTCTAAAATCAGCCGAACTACGAATTCCGATTTTCTCACCTGTTATCAGGAGAGAACACAGGGCTGCATCTTTTAGCCCAGCACTGACCCTGGAAGCTAATTCTAAGCGTACTTAACAGTAACTTGTATTTCCTTCCATAGGAATCCATTGTGTGGTTTTCAGCAGAAAAGTTTTGAAGTGTCTATTTTCACAAACTAAAAATATTTCTAAAAAATCGTCTGTATGACTTAAACACATTCTTTCAACTGTTTACAGGAGATTGGCCAGTGCTGGATCCAGGATCCACCACTGAGTAAGAAAAAGTAACGATAACACTACTTACCTGCTAAGTGAATTTTCTGCCATAGGATAACATTGGTGATTCTATGTGAAAAAAATTCTAAGTGTCAACGTTTAAAATACAATAATATTCCTTAATAATTACTACTTTAACCAAAAGGCTTTTACTCAACTGTTTACAGGAGATGTCCAAGGACTGAATCTAGGATCCAGTCGTCTGGTTAGAAAAGTAATCCATAAAGTAACTAATTGCATTTGACTAGAAGTTCACATTGAGCTCAATGTTGCATTGTGTTTGAAATTGTGTTGCCCATTGCAACAACTGTAACTCCTGTACTTAAAAGTCTATTGCCTATTTGCAAAGTATTTAAACTAAAGTAATTCATTCTGAGAAATTATATTTTGTATTGTAATGTATAATGTAATTAAAAAAATAAAATATCTAAAAATAAACAGTTTACAAAATGTAGTAAATCAGTATCAAAATAATCAGTATAACAATTAATACATTAAAAATTGTGATTTACAAAACCTTTGAAATTCACTGAAAAAACCATAGGTTTCAGGCCTGATATAGTTAGGAATTAGCATTTAAAAAACCTTTGAAATTCACTGAAAAAACCATAGGTTTCAGGCCTGATATAGTTAGGAATTAGCATTTAAAAAACCTTTGAAATTCACTGAAAATACCATAGGTTTCAGGCCTGATATAGTTAGGAATTCGCATTTAAAAAACCTTATAAATTCACTGAAAAAACAATAGGTTTTAGGGGTGTTATAGCTAGCTGGACATTTCACTCGAACAAAACCATTGAAATTCCTCCGATATAGTTAGTTGTACTAACTACATCTCGTGTGCCCGCAATCCACTGCTGATGATGTCACATATTACATCATTCATGACATGGTCAGTGACATCACTGATGACATCGCAAATGACATCACTGATGACATCATCACCGTGACAATCAGATACACCTCATCATACACTAGTATAACCTTTCATCAGTCACTGTAAAATACAGAGTGCAGATTTAAAACCATTGACACACCAATACAAGTTTCTAAACACCCACTCAGTGATTCCTAGATCTATACACACATGTAATCACTTACCTATAGATTCACTCATACATGCTGTCAATGATCAATAGAACACTATCAAATATACTTATACACCTATATCGACATTACACACCAGCACACATCCTAATCACTTATGAAGTCATCATACTCACTTATGCAAACAATGGATCATACTTACTTTTACTTAGCTATACACTTATAAAAACACCACTTCATCTATTCATATAGATAATAACTCATACTTAGTGTGTTATAAAAACACTATTACAAGCATACAGTTATCCATACAGTCACTTATACAATCACTGAGTCTTATGTATACTTATTTATATACAACAACTGACACATACACTGGCTTTTATTTTTCTAGTTTGTGGGACATGTACCATTGAGACATATATTTGCTCATCGCCACACCCATAAAGATATTCACTCACCCAAACAATAGTTATAACATGTAGTTTTAACTTCATATACCTACTGAATCAACTATTCACACATCTTTGGGCAGTCACACAACCCCCTCCAAACCACACACACATTCACTCTCCCATACAAATACTCAGTGAGGGAAGGGGAATGAGAAAAGCAGAGTGAAGAGAAGTGACGAAAAGGGAGCATGAAAGTGAAGGGGTGAGAAATACAGATATTTTAAACTTACCTGACCAACAAAATAACTTAATTAGAAATAAATGGGTTTTTTTAATTACAAGAAAAATGGATTCAATTTCCTAAATTTTCTTTCTAGATCTGAAAAAAAAGAAAAAAAGTAGTAATATTTAACAATACATTTTAGAATACAGTACACATATTTTCATATTTAACAAAGTAATTTTTTGCCCTTTTTTGCTGTTTTCAGAATATATTGAATTTCACTGAAAATAGTGATATCAATTGTATTCATCATTTAACAGCGGGCAAAAAAATAAACAATCTGAAAGATTGTTTGAAAAAGCCCTGAATCTATCCTCAGTAAAACATACCTTGATAGAAATGTAACATATATATTAAAAATATCTTCTAAGAACAATAGCTATTTTCAATAAATAACGTCTGTAAATCTTGTTGCTTAAGCACATACACCAAAATAATATCTGTCAAAGAAGTCCACAATAGAAACATTTACCTTTCCATGAGGCCAAATGGTAATTTTTTTAATCCTTTTTAGGTGAAATATCCAATGTTAATCCTATAAAATCGAAATAATGGTTTCTTCAGATGCTGCAATTTGTATCTAAAATTTTGGTTTTAGAAAAATTAAGTAGGAATTTGGTAATTCTGCAGGCAAACATTGCTTGAAAATCAATTGAGAATCATTACACAGTGTCCAGCCTTTTTCAGATTTTAGATAAACTGTGTAATGACCAGAAGTTATAGAAGGTCCATCATGGAAAATTATTGCAACTGCAACAAAAGTCTTTCCTGATATTGATAATTGATTTCCTACAAACTTCTTTATTAAAGTGTCCAATTTTGTTCCATCAGCTCTACAACGTTGCATCATTAAAATTATTTAGGTGCCGATTCCGATCCGGTAAAAAAAAATACCGTACGACTCGCATCCGTATTTTTTTACGTACGAGTCGCACAAGTACCGTACAAACTGCCAAGACCGATTCGTATGGGAAAAACTCCATACGAATCACATCCGGAAAACTCCCCCACACGTCCTCGGGTCGGAAAATGTGTCTGACACATCCCCGGACGATTTACCGTACGATTCGGAAAAATCAAGTCCGACCGCGCTAGTACAATCACTCCCGTCCTTTAGATTTTACAACTGTATGCAAAAAACACCGTACGGACCGAACTCCCACAGCAAGCATGGAGACACGTGTCCCCATACACGCCGAACACCCCACCACAGACCCCGCATGTATGCGCAAAATGCCCCCCGGCCGCGGATGTACGCGCCGAACCCCCACCGCACCCGTGCATGTACGGACCGAACCCCCACCCCCCCAGTGTATGTACGGACCGTACCACCACCCCACCCGTGTATGTACAGACCGTACCCCCACCCGTGTATGAATGGAGCGTACCAACACCCCACCCGTGTATATACTGACCGTACCCCCACCCGTGTATGAATGGAGCGTACCAACACCCCACCAGTGTATGTACGGACCGTACCCCCACCCCACCAGTGTATGTACGGACCGTACTCCCACCCCACCAGTGTATGTACGGACCATACCCCCACCAGTGTATGTACTTACCGTACCCCCACCCCACCCGTGTACGTACGGACCGTACCCCCACCCGTGTATGAATGGAGCGTACCCTCACCCCACCAGTGTATGTACGGACCGTACCCCCCACCCGTGTATGTACGGACCGTACCCCCCACCCGTGTATGTACGGACCGTACCCCCACCCCACCAGTGTATGTACGGACCGTACCCCCACCCCACCAGTGTATGTACGGACCGTACCCCCACCCCACCCATGTACGTACAGACCGTACCCCCACCCGTGTATGAATGGAGCATACCCCCACCCCACTAGTGTATGTACGGACCGTACCCCCCACCCGTGTATGTACAGACCGTACCCCCCACCCGTGTATGTACGGACCGTACCCCCACCCCACCAGTGTATGTACGGACCGTACCCCCACCCCACCAGTGTATGTACGGACCGTACCCCCACCCCACCAGTGTATGTACGGACCGTACCCCCACCCCACCAGTGTATGTATGGACCGTACCCCCACCCCACCAGTGTATGTACGGACCGTACACCCACCCCACCCGTGTACGTACGGACCGTACCCCCACCCGTGTATGAATGGAGCATACCCCCACCCCACCAGTGTATGTACGGACCGTACCCCCGTACCCCCACCCGTGTATGTACGGACCGTACCCCCCACCCGTGTATGTACAGACCGTACCCCCACCCCACCAGTGTATGTACGGACCGAACCCCCACCCCACCCGTGTTCGTACGCACCCTACCCCAGGCCCACACACCAGCACCCTCATCCAACATCGGGCATGTACGAGTCGTACTAAGCCATAGCAAAGGACAGCACTGTACAACAACATGGCCCATGTACGCACCATACAGACGCCAATAACACTCCTACTGCACCAGAACTAACCAAAAAAACACAAGGACAGTCAATCCGAGGCACACAACACCACAAAACATATCCAACAAGGCCAAATACGTCCTATACACTGACCTGCAACTGACAAACAGAGTTAACAGAGGCCCAAACCACTACCACTCCTTATAACACACCCACCCAAAGTTCAAACACAGCCACACCCACAAATGGACCAATAAAAAGGCCCAACACACACAAACCATGATCCTTTGCAACAGATCCACTGGTGCCAGACACCAGAGACAACGCACTGCACCATACTTGAAACATCAATACACCTTACACTTGCACTCCTTCACACAACCACCATCACAAACACACCCTCATCACATTCACACACACACACCTGCACACCCACAACCATCCACCCCCACACCCATCCACACCCCCACCCCCACACCCATCCACACCCACACCCCACACCATGCCCACCAACAAGAATCCAAAGTTCACAAAGGACGAGCTGGAGTCCCTTGTCGACGAAATCATCAGAGTAGAGCCACAGCTCTTCGGAACATTGATCAGACGGACCAGCATATCAGAAAAAACTGTCATGTGGGAGAGGATAGTCAATTCTGTGAATGCTGTTGGGTCCACCAGAAGGACCAGGCATGAGTGCCAAGCCAGGTGGTACGATCTGCGGAGGACGGTCCGCCGCAAAATGACGGACGAGCACAACCATGCCAACATCACAGGAGGAGGGCCATCCCGCAGACCGGTACACTACCATCCCTGGGAGGAGAAGGTGATGACCACGCTGGAGCCGTTGGCATGTGACGGACTAGAAGGACTCCGAGAGCCTGGTGAGTACACAAACAACTCACCTCACATGGGGGGAACGCCATATACAACCCAAATACCAATCATGCACGCAACCCCCACAAAGCCAGCACCGGACACAACCACACTCCAAAAACACAAACATGCCACTAGCGCCTCCATGCACCATGCCCCAAGCAAGGCCAGGCCAAGTCACAGGCCACACAAAACACAAACACAAGACAGGATGTCTCCGATGCCGGGAGGGTGGGCCTCAAAACTAACATAGAGCAACTCTGAAGCACACAACAATGCCCTCAGCCCATATGGCTTAGGGCACAGCCATACCAACAGTGTGTCCCCACACAGTACTGTTTTGCCTGTTAATGGTGGCCGCGTTGCAGGACGACATGGGTATGAAGGCACAATTTGCACATAACAGCAGCCAATGAAGACGCAGCACACTGAAAGAGTGTCAGCACACACCGCCACAGCAGCAGTGCAGACTCACACACTCCGCCCAATGGGTGCCCGCAGAGAAGAAACAAACCCACATGAACAAGCCAATGGCCTTTGCAAGACCTGCAAACTCTGTGTGCCCAGGAAGCTGGGCTGAGGTGACAGAGGGTGACACACAGAGGGAGGGAGAGGGGCAGAGAGAGGGACAGAGACAGAGGTGGACACAGGGAGACAGACAGAGGGAGGAAGGAGGCTGACAGAGGGAGGGAGAAAGGGAGACAGACAGAGGGAGGAGGCTGACAGAGGGAGGGAGAAAGGGAGACAGACAGAGGGAGGAGGCTGACAGAGGGAGGGAGTAAAGGGAGACGGACAGAGGGAGGAGGCTGATAGAGGGAGGGAGAAAGGGAGATAGAGGGAGACAGACAGTGGGAGGAGGCTGACAGAGGGAGGGAGTAAGGGAGACAGAGGGAGACCAAATCACCCTTGGGTGGTGTGGCCATGTCCGCTCGTCAGCAGGTGTACTGTGTGCATGTAGACAAGGTTTGGCAGTGCCTTAACCCCCCCTTCAACCTTTGATAAACACTAGGCCATGTGTCAATCTGTGCACGAGTACATCCGTGCTGCAGGCACAAACAGAACCGTACACCCAGTATACCTACCCACTGTGTTCGTCAGAACCCTGTCACAAATTGTTAAGTTACCTACCTGCATTCTCAAATAGCATGGAAAAAACACCATTTGGCCACGTACAGTGCAACACGTAAGGCGGCTCTGCATGGCTTGCTACGCCCGCTCACTACACTGCTGACTGCGTTGACAAAATATGCATCAACTAAGATTGTGTCACACATAGGTAAAGTGTCGAAAGCTGTGGCCAAGGGACATACCCATGCACAAGTGCACTGTGGGAAGAATGCTTGCCAAATCCAACCACCCAGAGGAACTGTGCCAAATCAAAAAAGAATGAAACATGTATGTCGCATGTAACACAATTAACACTGTCTCTCTCACACACAGGTCAACGTCGTCGATCTCCCCCCAACACTGGGGGGGAAGACTCACAGGACCAGGCTCTGCGTGAAGAGGACCCCAACGCCAGCGACTACTCTCACCACTCTGTGGATGACCCAGACCAACCTGGCCCCTCTGGTGTCCAACCACCTGCAGCACCTGTGTCAGGTACAACTGTGCCAACCACCACCCCCATTCCTGCCACATCCCAGGAGACATCCAGGAGCCCTGCCCGCACACAACAACGCAGCCAGTCTGTCCAGGAGGGACAAGGTTCTTCGGGCACCCAGGAGGAGGTAGACGACACCGCAAATGCCATCCCTCAGGGGTCCCGGAGACTCGATGTGCCCACAACGGCAGGCCAGGCGCAAGTGGGCAGGGGTGGTGGGAGTGGAGGACGGCGGAGGCCCGAACCTGCCCAGTTGGCTCAGGACCCGGCTATGGCACACTTCAGAACCATCCTGGATGCATACCGGCGTGACTCCAGAGGCATCGCCCAGGTAGTGGAGACCCTCAATGAGATGAAGGCCCTGCAGGTTGAGCATCATGCCAGGATGGAGGCAAGACATGCAGAGCACTTGGCGGTGCAGAGGGACCTGAGCCAATCCCTCCATCAGATCGCCCAAAGCCTGGCAAACCCTCCCTGTGCCAGCAGGCGTAGAGCAGCACCAGCCCCAGGGAGGGAAGAGGAGGAGGAATCATCTGACGGAGCGTCCCTTGCACCGTCAAGCCAGGCGTCTGAGGGTCCCCGCCGGAAGGTGGGTCGTCCACGCAAGAAAACGTGAGAGTCAGCGGAACATCACCATCTCCCAGGTCACCTGGCCTGGCACCAGGCCCTATGGCCCAACAGCAGCACAGCAGCAAAGGACATTCTCTGCCACATGGCCTTGCTGGTCACTGTCTGACCAATGTTGACAAAGACTGTGGCACAGACTCTGATGACTGTCAATGGCAAGGACACCAACTCCCCCTGTGAACTTTGGATTCTACACTCCCGCCAAGCACCTCTTGTCACCCCCGCAAACACGTACCCAGGCACTAATAAAATTCATCACAATCACAAGATGATGCCTTCATTTTGCATTATTCCACTACATGTGTGTTGTAAAGTCAAACCATGCCTGATTTCTGAATTAACTCTGAACCACCATACCCTGGGGTCTGAGTCTGGCACAAGACACACATGGGTCACAACATACCATCCAAGACAGACATGGAGCACCATACTCACCCGTGATGGGCCCAACCAGCTGAGGGGGTGCCCGCACAACTGTGCCCACAGACCTATTTAGAAGAGCAACAGTCATGCGCAGAGGTCAGGGATCATGTGGAGTGTCCTGGGGTGGGAGTCCAAGGTATGTGTAGACACGTGGCAGAACCATGTCCTGCATGCTTGAGTCAGGTGGATGTGGAGAATGGTGGGCCAGCCAAGGTTGGATGCATGGAGATGGCACAATAGGGTGTTGGATCACAGTGCCACAAGGTTGTGTTGTGGGTGTGGGCTGCATCCTGAGGGTGTGCGTGGATTGAGAAGGTATTCCTGCAGTTGGCAGTGATCCACTCCCCCCATCTCTGTTTGACGTTGATGTGGCCTGGTCACCGGATGTAGTAGCAGAGCTGTGCAGATGCACCCTGGATGTGGACAAGTATCATGGGATTCCTAACGCACATGTCCGTAGAGTGCAGGGTAGGAGTAGACACAGATGTCATAGTTGACCTGGGGGATGGTCTCCCTCTTGCCCTGAGGTGGATGGAACTGGGGATCTTGTGCATAATGCAGAGTGTGCTGTCGCATGAGGCACAGATGCTGCTGATCAGCATAGCACATGTCAGCAAGCAATCCATGATGGACACCAGCTCGTTTGCGTGGACACTGGGTGCCCTTGCAGCAGGGCCTGCAGCAGCATGTGCCATGTCAAGGAAACAATGCCACAAGTAGCACACAAAGACAAGGATCTCAGGAAGGAACCATGCAAAAGGTGCATGTCAAGGAAGGAATGTCTGGTTCAACATGGCACACACACACACACAATGGATTCACATGCGGCACAGTGGCCGTCGTGGAGACTGACAGGCCACAAAACCTACACAGCCATGGACATCATGCACAATACAGAATCTAATCCCTGACAAACAGCTTGCATCTTGCTACTCTACACATAGACTCATATGCACCATCTCTGAGAACAATGCCAGACATGCCGCATGCACATTGGCAACAGACCACCATTGACAGAGATGAGGCACCTTGGAGGCAGAGGGACACCTTTATTAGTCATGTGTGTCGGAATGCTAATGCAACTCTGTCTACACATACACAGGTCATGTGGATGAAGACGTGGGACCAACACTGGCACACCCCTTAGCACCACAGATGCTGGAAATCCATGGCACTGGCACACAAGTGACGGGTGACAGCTAAACACCCCCTGCTGCTCACGGAGAGCCTGCTATACACCATTGAGCCCCTAATGGGGAATTCACACACCATGTCAACCCGGTGCAACCCGTATGTTTCCGAGGCCAGTGTCACACACATTGATGGCTCCATCACAATCCCATTACAGATGACTGTCACCAAGTCTGACCATCAATTCAGGTGAATTCTGCTCCAGGTCATGTGCCCCATGGTGATTCTACATGTATGGCAAGTAACCAAACATGAACAGGAGCAGTGCACACACATGCTAAACAAATACCACTCCCAAAAAGCTGTGCTGCATCCCTTACCCGAAGGAGATTTTCGAACTTGTCCCTGCATGTAACGCTGATTCAGCACATGTTGCTGTGATCATGAGGAATAGCAGGAGCACAACAATGCCACCAGCAGACAGCATGCACAAGTACCTGTGGATGGGAGACACACCAGAAGTCAGCCAAAAGAAGTACATCCGCATGCATGTGCATGTACTCGTCACGTATTAGGTTGTCAACATGCTAGGTGACAATGATAACTCAGGAAAGACATTCTTCTATTGCACCATCAATCGAGTGACACATCCAAACACACCTCAGACTCACTTGGAAGACATGCAGATGGACACACACATTGCAACACATGCCACACACAGCCCAATGCGTGCACACTCAGACACTGGAACTCACCACTAAGCAAAGAAGTCGCGTATGAGCCGACTCCGCATGTCCTCCGCCACCTCCTCCTCCTCCACATCACTTGCCTCGTGCCCAAGCCCTTCATCCTCCACGGGTGGATGGTCCTGCTCATCTGGATCCAGGATGAGTGGCACAGCTTTCTCCACTGCCATGTTGTGCAGCATGCAGCACACGAGGAATATCTTGCAGACCTTCACCGGTGCATATGGGAGTGCGCCACCGGTCTTGTGGAGGCAACGGAATCGGCTCTTCAGGAGGCCAAACGTCCTCTCTATCACTCGCCTGGTCCGCCCATGGGCGTTGTTGTAGCGGTGATCGGCAGCCGTTCTGGGGTTGCGGAGAGGCGTGATCAGCCATGGCATGTTGGGATAGCCAGCGTCCCCTACATGGAAACATCATGGACAAGAGTGGGTCAGAGAAGCAGTAAGACAGGAAGATGACGTTAAATACAGGACTGGCAGAGTATACCCACCAACAATGCATGCTCGTTCGTTGCGCAGCTGCAGCATCATTTCAGGCACCCTGCTACGCCTCATGATGTACGCATCGTGTGCTGATCCTGGAAAACGAGCACAGACATGTGAAATCACCATGTTGGCAAGACACACCGCAAGGGCATTAATGGAGTGGTAATGCTTGCGGTTACGGAAGGCTACCTCCTGTGCCTGTGGTGGTACCAAAGCAACATGTGTTCCATCTATGGACCCAATGACATGGGGCATCCCTCCCAGGGCATAGAACTCACGCTTGACAGCTGTCAACTGCTCAGGAGTTGGGAATTTAATGAACTCATCAAGGTGCTCCAACATGGCCTCTAAAAAATCATGCAGAGCATGGCTCAACATGGTTTGGGACATCCCACCCACATGGGCAATGGTATGTTGAAAGGTACCCGTGGCCAAGAAATGTAGGGCTGCCATCACCTTCACCTTGGGTGTCAGTGCAACAGGATACCTGAGTAGCGGTTGGAGGTGTGCTGCCAGCCGTGTCGTCAAGTCCTCAATCAAAGGTTGGGGGAAGCATTAGCGGCGTATACAGTCATTTTCATGCATGTCAGCCAAGTCCGGAATTGCTTGAGGGAGAGGCGGAGCCCTGCAGTGAATTAGAAGGGACAACGAAGAGTGAGTACAGTACACCACCTATATTAATGTACTCAGCACATGGTCAACAGGCAATACACATATGCTACATACAGAGTCAGGTCTGTGCAATATGCCCTGGACACGTATGGCAGCCATGTGACACTCCTACAAAGAGACAGCTCCAAACGTTTATTCTCAACCTCATAATGCCATGCCATAAAACTAGCTGTGGGCCAGTGTAAGTGAGCAGGCAGACGCATTACAGGAGTTACAGACAACCAAATATGTCCAGAGGAAGGATGTTTATTGTACAGACAGGTTGCGGAACACTAGAGGCACAGGTCACATGTACTAGAAAAATGACACACCACACACCTTGCCATTAAGGATTACATTTCAAGAATGATCCCACATACATTGAGAGTATGCAGATATGTCCTTGTTGTGAAACTCCGTGTCGATGCATACACACACACCTTACGTCGGATTCCACATGTGGCGTGGTATGCGTAACACTGTGCCATGGCCATCTACACACAGACACATGTTGGTTGCAGCAACTGCAGATGCATTTGACCAAACACCTACAGCAAGCCCATGGGAACACACGACACATACATGACATAGTCACATCGTGCAACGCGGGTAGTCACATGTCAGGTGTGAAAACCCCTGTAGCTGGCATCAGGGGACAGTTGCGTGTGTTGTTGACTGTGCCATGGCGGTGACGCTTTTCACAAGTGTTCTGTACTACATGCACACATGTCAAAGGAGTGAAGAGGATGTCTGGCACATACTCCACCATCACACATGACATCTGTACACATCTCATCATACATCTATTGCCTTCACAACTCAGGAGTAATGTGCCACATTACAGCCTGACACACCTGTGCCCGACACATGTAGTACTGCACAGACAATGCCTTGATGTCCAGCCTTGGACATGTATGTCAGCTCTATTCCTTTCTGTGTGCTGCCTGTCACCACTGTCAGGTGTGAAATGCACCGTACATGCGCTCTGAGGGAGTGTGTACGTTCCCCATCACTATGGGAGTGCTGCCGTAGGCCTACCCATAGTGAAACGGCCCATACACGCGTGTGTACGGGGCGTATTACTATGGGTACGCATACGCGAGCAAAGCCATAGTGAAACGGCCCGTACACACGTGTGTACGGGGCGTATCACTATGGGTACGCATACGCGAGCAAAGCCATAGTGAAACGGCCCGTACACGCGCGTGTACGGGGCGTATCACTATGGGTACGCATACGCGAGCAAGGCCATAGTGAAACGGGCCGTACACGCGCATGTACAGGGCGTATCACTATGGGTATGCATACGCGAGCAAAGCCATAGTGAAACGGCCCGTACACGCGCGTGGCCATGCATTTGGGGTGCCCTAGGGCCCTGGAACTCACCGTACCTGTGTGTGAATGTCCAAATTACATAGGGGACACATGAGGGACAAGTATAAAGCCCTACATGCATGCTGGTTGTCATGGAAACCGAGTTTAAAGTTTGAATTTTTTTCATCAGGTGCCCACCCAGCTAAAGTCGGTTTGAAAGAATCTACATTGTTGCAAAGTGGCTGTTGAGTTGACATCATGCTCAATTAAAAAAAAAAGCAAAGCCACTGACTGTGGTAGGTTTAAAGGGATTGGAGGAAACATAGGATGCAAATGTGAGTGACCAATCACTCTGTACTCCTGTGAATGAAACAGGGCAGCAAGGTAGATATAAGGCAGCCAGGTCCCATGAGAGAGCACTTGCCTGCAGATCCTTTGATTCAACTACACTGCTGCTGCTCGTGAATCCTCTGACACCATGTCCAGGTCTGTGGAGAGGGCCCAGCCTTTCACCCAGGAGGAAAACCAAGCCCTGCTGGATGTGATCCTCCCACAGTACCCCATGCTGTACGGTCGACCAGGGGTTCAGGTGAGTGCTGAGTCCACTAGCAAAGACTGTGCCCCTTTTTTGTGACTGTGACTTCTGCCATTGTGTCCAGGTGTAACACACATGCAATGTACTGTAGGGTGGGTCCCGGGTGGGGGAATGCCTAATGTCTCCCAGCCAGAGCATGCTGTGGTGCATGTCTGCTCTCCTCACTTGCATTGTGTGTACTGTGACAGTCACTGCATGTGGCATTACACATTCTGCCTGTCTAATCCTCCTGGGAATGTTGTTACTACAGTCCTCATGTGAATCTGTGGTCCCCCCAGTGTGACAGGTGGCAGTACCCACAGATGTGTGTTTGTTTAGTGTACATGTGCTGAGAGTGTCCAAAAGATGTGTTTGTCCCCTGGACATTGGTGTGTGTGTGTAAGTCCCCTGTCATGTGGGTGAGTGCATATGTGGAGTGTAGCACCCCAGCTGCATGAGGGATGGATATACCCAGCCCATCTGATGTGAGCAGGGAGCAGTGCTGTGTGTCTGCGGTGATGGGCCAGCCCCACACCTGTGACACCCCCCAGTCTAGTGGCACATGTGCAGAGTGAGGTGTGTAGCTGCAGTTGTCAGTGGCAGGTGATTGTTCTGTGGCTGTGTGTGTCTGTGTACTCGGCTGAGGGCGCCTCAGTGGCCTGTGGCATGTGACTGCTTTGAGGTGCTGCACATAATCCTGGTGTCGCTTGTGATGCACAGTGTGAGCCTGGATGATTGATTGTGTCGTACCCCTCATGCCACCTGTGTACTCTACAATGCCACCTAGTGCTTTTTGCCTTCCACAGAGGAAAGTGTCCCTATGACACAGGTGTAATGAGTTTGATGCATTCTATGCCCTGTTAAAACCAGCCAAATTGTTCTAATGTGTGTCTCTGTGACATGTCGCAGGTGTATTGATGTTGTCTCACTTTTTCATCCTCACAGGTAGGCGCCTGTGCCAAGGAGCAGATCTGGAAGGACGCCGTCAGTGCCGTGAGACAGACGGATGGTCGGAAGCGGCGCCTAGCCCAGGTGAGGAAACGCTGGCAGGATATCCGATGCTGGACGCGGAGGATCGCACGGGTCCTGCTGGGGGACTCACCTGTGAGCCAAAAGAACCATGGGCGCCGCCATCTGACCCACATCCACAAGCGTGTGCTGGCGGTCGTCTTCCCTGACATGGACAGGCACTTATGGGAAAAGCAGCAGCAGGAAGGGGGTAGGTACATGTGTGTTTGTTGTGTGTCACCAGCATTAGTAAGTGCACAGTTGCATGGATACACTGCCAGGGTTTACATGTGCAGTGCAGTTCCTGGTCCCCAAAGTGTAGCGGTGCTGTCCTTCCTCCCTTCCCCTCCTTGGCATGTGTACCCTGGTCTGTGTGTAGTCACACTTGCACAAGGTTATCTAGGCTGCCAGTTTATCGATGTGCCCAATGCTTGCAGCTTCATGTGTGGGGGTGGTGTGTAACAGGTTTTGGGACCTTGCCTGTGCCCTGTCCAGTTCAGTACTTGTGGGGTCCATGTCAGTTGTCACTGATGCCGAGTCCAGACATAGGAGTGTGTCTCTAAAGTGTATTGCTTTACAGCATGCATGTCCTATTTTGTGGCCTGTGACATGATGTGCATGAGTGTGAGATATGCAGAGTGCAGGGATGGTGGCTTGTGTTGCAGTCAGTACCATTCAGGACCGTGGATTAGTGTGGCCATTACTGTCCCCTGGGGCATCTTTTCCTAGGTATCATGTGTGTAATCCAAAAATCTAGACAATCCCTGTGTCTCCAGCATAGGTTGTGCTCTGTGCCATTGTACCCTGGCACCATTTGTGTCTACGTAAACTCGGCTACATGTGTCCACTGTACAGGCTGACCAAATGTCCCTTGTTCATACTCACGGGGGCCAGTGCCTGTGTGTAATGGTAAAATGATCTGATGATGGCCATTTGTAGATGATGTATTTGTACGGGCGCACCAGGGGTATTTTGTGTCCAATCAGGATTTCTTGCAGGCCATGTGTTTTTATTCCAGACTAAGAGATGTAAGTGCTTCCTGTGTCTCAATAAATTTTCTCATGTAGGGGGTGGTTGGTGCGGGCAACATGTCTAGACCTGAAGTCTCCTTGCTAGGTCTGGCCAGTGTGTGATGTTTGCGTGGACATACACTCAAGGTGCAGTGACCCATTAATGTTGGGCATGTTTGTAAGTATTGCCTTTGCAGCATGTGCCTACAGTTAATAGACATGGTTCCTGCTCATCCCTTTTTACGCCAATGCGGTGTGCTGCAGATGCTGTGCTGGATTGTCCCCAGTGCCTGGCTCCTCTGTCCAAATCCATATCATGTTATTTGCTATTGTGTCATGCTCTCCATAGTTGTTCAGTGGCATGGTGGGTCAACCAACTGTGTGTTGCAGGGCCTACATATGTGCCTTGTATTGTAGATGTTACTCATGTTGCTTTTCAGGCTATGCACTGTGACCTATGTGGATTTGACTCATGTGACATATGTATACAGGTGTCTGATTATTTCCTGTCTCTTCACCTTGCTCACAGCATCGTCGGGGGACACCGAGGGAGACACTGGCACGGACCGTGAGGAGGGATCGAGCACCAGTGCCATCAGTGCAGAGTTGTCTGGCACATCGAGTGGCACGGAGGCCGACGGGAGTGCAGAGGAGGACCTGTCCAGTCAATCCACCACCGACTATGACGCAGACGGGTCCGAGGCTGAGCACTCCGAGGGGGCGGAGGCTGGTCCCACAGCTGACACCAGCACTCCATCACTACACGCCCCCTCCATTCCGATCACCGGCCTCCCACTTGCTCGTGTCCCTTCCCGCCGTGCTCGGTCAGCACGTGTCTCCTTCTTGCCAGGCACCGCACCCCCTGCCCCTGTCTCCACTGCTACCACCAATGCCGAGTCTGTGGACATCCTGCGGCAGTTGCGGGTTGGTCAGACTGCGACGCTTAATGTCCTCCATGGCCACAGCCAAGTGCTGAACCAGATGGAGGCATACTTGGAGGGCATTTCAGCCGCGCAGTCTGACCAACGCAACTTGCTGAGGTATATCGACTCGACACTGACTGCAGCAGTGGGTCTCCTGCAGCGCTACGTCCCACCCCCTACCCCTGCCCCATTCACACTTCCCACTCCCATGCCTGTCCCACGTACACCCAGACGTCAGCATGCACGCACACCACCAGACACAGGCACCACACCAGCAGGGCAGGGCAAGCGCACACCTCCTGGCACGCACACACAGGGTGAGGTAGGCACACCCACTGGGTGGGGGGGCAAATGTAAGTCACGCAGCCAGAGTGGGAGTCCGCATTCCGCAAAATCCACTCCCTCCAAATCCACTCCCCTCAGCTCTCCTGGCCACGAATCCAGCAAGGATTCCTTCATGGCCGCTCTGTCCCTGAGCCCAACAGTGACACCACCCAGCAAGCGGGCAAAGGAGTCCCCGGTCAGGGTAGTTGAGTGCCCCCCCTGTCCACACCCTCCCCCAGTGGCGCTGCGACCCATTCCTCCGCCCCCCCCCCTCCTTGGTGCCTGTGGTTCCTTCGGGTGCAGGGGATACGCTGGGGGACCTTGCTGACGTGTGCAGCGCCATCCTCACCACCTCCTTTGGCGCTGCCCCACCCCATGTGGTGGAGTCCTCCGTCCCTGCACCCACAACGCATGCCCTTGCCCCTCCTGTCCCTGCGGTGCCTGGTCCTTCCCCCCCACATGATGCCCCCCCTGTGGAAGACAGGGTGGTCTGAACCATGCAGGCAAGCTAGGGGACACGCGTCCCACTGTGTCCCCCATCCAGCTGTGACTCATGGACTGCCCTATGGGCTTTGTAAATATTGAACTTTATCCACACACACTTTATTTGAAAATGCTGAATAAAGCCTTTTTTTTTCCCTTAGAACACTACTGCTTTTGTGGTATTGCTGTTGGTGGGGCTGCTACATGATTTTGGGTGGTGATCATGTGTTCGGTGTGTGGGAAATGTAGTAGTGTGCTGGTCATAGGGGGTACCCTGGTATCTGTGTGCCATCACAAGGTGTTAGCTAAGTCTCTCTGTTCATGTAAGCAGTTACTGCATGGTGAAATTGTCCCAAGGTGTGTTCCTTCCTCTGTGTACCCTGACATCTTCCCTGCAGGGTGTTCACAATAGGTTGCGCTGAGCTGTGTCTACATTAGCTGGGTGTGTGACGGACCCCTTCAACTTTGGCCATGCATGCAGAGCGATGTCTCCACCTGCATCATTCGTGGCATCCTTGGTGATCACTGTACTTGTGTATGTAGTCTGTTGACATGACTTCATGTGGACATGTTCCCTTTTAGGCTGTATGCATGTGTGTACTCCCAGCCTCGCACACATGTGTTACATGTACTGCAGGGTCTTTGTGCACCTGACTGACAATTGTGGCAATTGGATCTGTGTGTACTCCACCCTTTTTTTGCCATGGGCACTGCTGGGGGCCTCTGCACCCACCCCTCCTGCGTCTGGGCACTGCTGGAAGTGATAGGCACCCACCCCTCCTGTGTCTGGGCACTTCTGGGAGGACTCTGCACCCACCCCTCCTGCGTCTGGGCACTGCTGGAAGTGATAGGCACCCACCCTTCCTGTGTCTGGGCACTGCTGGGAGGACTCTGCACACACCCCTCCTGTGTCTGGGCACTGCTGGGAGGACTCTGCACACACCCCTCCTGCGTCTGGGCACTGCTGAGAGGACTCTGCACACACCCCTCCTGCGTCTGGGCACTGCTGGAAGTGATAGGCACCCACCCCTCCTGTGTCTGGGCAGTGCTGGGAGGACTCTGCACACACCCCTCCTGTGTCTGGGCACTGCTGGGGGGACTCTACACCCACCCCTCCTGTGTCTGGGCAGTGCTGGGAGGACTCTGCACACACCCCTCCTGTGTCTGGGCACTGCTGGGAGGACTCTGCACACACCCCTCCTGTGTCTGTGCACTGCTGGGAGTGATAGGCACCCACCCCTCCTGCATCTGGGCACTGCTGGGAGGACTCTGCACCCACCCCTCCTGCGTCTGGGCACTGCTGGGAGTGATAGGCACCCACCCCTCCTGTGTCTGGGCACTGCTGGGAGGACTCTGCACCCACCCCTCCTGTGTCTGGGCAGTGCTGGGAGGACTCTGCACCCACCCCTCCTGTGTCTGGGCACTGCTGGGAGGACTCTGCACACACCCCTCCTGCGTCTGGGCACTGCTGGGAGGACTCTGCACACACCCCTCCTGTGTCTGGGCAGTGCTGGGAGGACTCTGCACCCACCCCTCCTGTGTCTGGGCACTGCTGGGAGGACTCTGCACACACCCCTCCTGCATCTGGGCACTGCTGGGGGACTCTACACCCACCCCTCCTGTGTCTGGGCAGTGCTGGGAGGACTCTGCAAACACCCCTCCTGTGTCTGGGCACTGGTGGGAGGACTCTGCACACACCCCTCCTGTGTCTGGGCACTGCTGGGTGGACTCTGCACCCACCCCTCCTGTGTCTGGGCAGTGCTGGGAGGACTCTGCACCCAACCCTCCTGCGTCTGGGCACTGCTGGAAGTGATAGGCACCCACCCCTCCTGCGTCTGGGCACTGCTGGGAGGACTCTGCACACACCCCTCCTGTGTCTGGGCAGTGCTGGGAGGACTCTGCACCCACCCCTCCTGTGTCTGGGCACTGCTGGGAGGACTCTGCACACACCCCTCCTGTGTCTGGGCAGTGCTGGGAGGACTCTGCACACACCCCTCCTGCGTCTGGGCACTGCTGGAAGTAATAGGCACCCACCCCTCCTGTGTCTGGGCACTGCTGGGAGGACTCTGCACACACCCCTCCTGCGTCTGGGCACTGCTGGGAGGACTCTGCACACACCCCTCCTGCATCTGGGCACTGCTGGAAGTGATAGGCACCCACCCCTCCTGTGTCTGGGCACTGCTGGGAGGACTCTGCACACACCCCTCCTGCGTCTGGGCACTGCTGGGAGGACTCTGCACACACCCCTCCTGTGTCTGGGCACTGCTGGGAGGACTCTGCACCCACCCCTCCTGTGTCTGGGCACTGCTGGGAGGACTCTGCACACACCCCTCCTGCGTCTGGGCAATGCTGGGAGGACTCTGCACACACCCCTCCGGCGTCTGGGCACTGCTGGAAGTGATAGGCACCCACCCCTCCTGTGTCTGGGCACTGCTGGGAGGACTCTGCACACACCCCTCCTGTGTCTGGGCACTGCTGGGAGGACTCTGCACACACCCCTCGTGTGTCTGGGCACTGCTGGGGGCCTCTGCACCCACCCCTCCTGCGTCTGGGTGCTGCTGGAAGTGATAAGCACCCACCCCTCCTGTATCTGGGCACTGCTGGGAGGACTCTGCACCCACCCCTCCTGCGTCTGGGCACTGCTGGAAGTGATAGGCACCCACCCCTCCTGTGTCTGGGCACTGCTGGGAGGACTCTGCACACACCCCTCCTGTGTCTGGGCACTGGTGGGAGGACTCTGCACACACCCCTCCTGCGTCTGAGCACTGCTGGGAGGACTCTGCACACACCCCTCCTGCGTCTGGGCACTGCTGGAAGTGTTAGGCACCCACCCCTCCTAGGTCTGGGCAGTGCAGGGAGGACTCTGCACACACCCCTCCTGTGTCTGGGCACTGCTGGGGGGACTCTACACCCACCCCTCCTGTGTCTGGGCAGTGCTGGGAGGACTCTGCACACACCCCTCCTGTGTCTGGGCACTGCTGGGAGGACTCTGCACACACCCCTCCTGTGTCTGTGCACTGCTGGGAGTGATAGGCACCCACCCCTCCTGCATCTGGGCACTGCTGGGAGGACTCTGCACCCACCCCTCCTGCGTCTGGGCACTGCTGAGAGTGATAGGCACCCACCCCTCCTGTGTCTGGGCACTGCTGGGAGGACTCTGCACCCACCCCTCCTGTGTCTGGGCAGTGCTGGGAGGACTCTGCACCCACCCCTCCTGTGTCTGGGCACTGCTGGGAGGACTCTGCACACACCCCTCCTGCGTCTGGGCACTGCTGGGAGTGATAGGCACCCACCCCTCCTGTGTCTGGGCACTGCTGGGAGGACTCTGCACCCACCCCTCCTGTGTCTGGGCAGTGCTGGGAGGACTCTGCACCCACCCCTCCTGTGTCTGGGCACTGCTGGGAGGACTCTGCACACACCCCTCCTGCGTCTGGGCACTGCTGGGAGGACTCTGCACACACCCCTCCTGTGTCTGGGCAGTGCTGGGAGGACTCTGCACCCACCCCTCCTGTGTCTGGGCACTGCTGGGAGGACTCTGCACACACCCCTCCTGCATCTGGGCACTGTTGGGGGACTCTACACCCACCCCTCCTGTGTCTGGGCAGTGCTGGGAGGACTCTGCAAACACCCCTCCTGTGTCTGGGCACTGCTGGGAGGACTCTGCACACACCCCTCCTGTGTCTGGGCACTGCTGGGAGGACTCTGCACCCACCCCTCCTGTGTCTGGGCAGTGCTGGGAGGACTCTGCACCCAACCCTCCTGCGTCTGGGCACTGCTGGAAGTGATAGGCACCCACCCCTCCTGCATCTGGGCACTGCTGGGAGGACTCTGCACACACCCCTCCTGTGTCTGGGCAGTGCTGGGAGGACTCTGCACCCACCCCTCCTGTGTCTGGGCACTGCTGGGAGGACTCTGCACACACCCCTCCTGTGTCTGGGCAGTGCTGGGAGGACTCTGCACACACCCCTCCTGCGTCTGGGCACTGCTGGAAGTAATAGGCACCCACCCCTCCTGTGTCTGGGCACTGCTGGGAGGACTCTGCACACACCCCTCCTGCGTCTGGGCACTGCTGGGAGGACTCTGCACACACCCCTCCTGCATCTGGGCACTGCTGGAAGTGATAGGCACCCACCCCTCCTGTGTCTGGGCACTGCTGGGAGGACTCTGCACACACCCCTCCTGCGTCTGGGCACTGCTGGGAGGACTCTGCACACACCCCTCCTGTGTCTGGGCACTGCTGGGAGGACTCTGCACCCACCCCTCCTGTGTCTGGGCACTGCTGGGAGGACTCTGCACACACCCCTCCTGCGTCTGGGCACTGCTGGGAGGACTCTGCACACACCCCTCCGGCGTCTGGGCACTGCTGGAAGTGATAGGCACCCACCCCTCCTGTGTCTGGGCACTGCTGGGAGGACTCTGCACACACCCCTCCTGTGTCTGGGCACTGCTGGGAGGACTCTGCACACACCCCTCGTGTGTCTGGGCACTGCTGGGGGCCTCTGCACCCACCCCTCCTGCGTCTGGGTGCTGCTGGAAGTGATAAGCACCCACCCCTCCTGTATCTGGGCACTGCTGGGAGGACTCTGCACCCACCCCTCCTGCGTCTGGGCACTGCTGGAAGTGATAGGCACCCACCCCTCCTGTGTCTGGGCACTGCTGGGAGGACTCAGCACACACCCCTCCTGTGTCTGGGCACTGGTGGGAGGACTCTGCACACACCCGTCCTGCGTCTGGGCACTGCTGGGAGGACTCTGCACACACCCCTCCTGCGTCTGGGCACTGCTGGAAGTGATAGGCACCCACCCCTCCTATGTCTGGGCAGTGCAGGGAGGACTCTGCACACACCCCTCCTGTGTCTGGGCACTGCTGGGGGGACTCTACACCCACCCCTCCTGTGTCTGGGCAGTGCTGGGAGGACTCTGCACACACCCCTCCTGTGTCTGGGCACTGCTGGGAGGACTCTGCACACACCCCTCCTGTGTCTGTGCACTGCTGGGAGTGATAGGCACCCACCCCTCCTGCATCTGGGCACTGCTGGGAGGACTCTGCACCCACCCCTCCTGCGTCTGGGCACTGCTGGGAGTGATAGGCACCCACCCCTCCTGTGTCTGGGCACTGCTGGGAGGACTCTGCACCCACCCCTCCTGTGTCTGGGCAGTGCTGGGAGGACTCTGCACCCACCCCTCCTGTGTCTGGGCACTGCTGGGAGGACTCTGCACACACCCCTCCTGCGTCTGGGCACTGCTGGGAGGACTCTGCACACAACCCTCCTGTGTCTGGGCAGTGCTGGGAGGACTCTGCACCCACCCCTCCTGTGTCTGGGCACTGCTGGGAGGACTCTGCACACACCCCTCCTGCATCTGGGCACTGCTGGGGGACTCTACACCCACCCCTCCTGTGTCTGGGCAGTGCTGGGAGGACTCTGCACACACCCCTCCTGTGTCTGGGCACTGCTGGGAGGACTCTGCACACACCCCTCCTGTGTCTGGGCACTGCTGGGAGGACTCTGCACCCACCCCTCCTGTGTCTGGGCAGTGCTGGGAGGACTCTGCACCCAACCCTCCTGCGTCTGGGCACAGCTGGAAGTGATAGGCACCCACCCCTCCTGTGTCTGGGCACTGCTGGGAGGACTCTGCACACACCCCTCCTGCATCTGGGCAGTGCTGGGAGGACTCTGCACACACCCCTCCTGCGTCTGGGCACTGCTGGAAGTGATAGGCACCCACCCCTCCTGTGTCTGGGCACTGCTGGGAGGACTCTGCACACACCCCTCCTGCGTCTGGGCACTGCTGGGAGGGCTCTGCACACACCCCTCCTGTGTCTGGGCAGTGCTGGGAGGACTCTGCACCCACCCCTCCTGTGTCTGGGCACTGCTAGGAGGACTCTGCACACACCCCTCCTGTGTCTGGGCAGTGCTGGGAGGACTCTGCACACACCCCTCCTGCGTCTGGGCACTGCTGGAAGTGATAGGCACCCACCCCTCCTGTGTCTGGGCACTGCTGGGAGGACTCTGCACACACCCCTCCTGCGTCTGGGCACTGCTGGGAGGACTCTGCACACACCCCTCCTGCATCTGGGCACTGCTGGAAGTGATAGGCACCCACCCCTCCTGTGTCTGGGCACTGCTGGGAGGACTCTGCACACACCCCTCCTGCGTCTGGGCACTGCTGGGAGGACTCTGCACACACCCCTCCTGTGTCTGGGCACTGCTGGGAGGACTCTGCACCCACCCCTCCTGTGTCTGGGCACTGCTGGGAGGACTCTGCATACACCCCTCCTGCGTCTGGGCACTGCTGGGAGGACTCTGCACACACCCCTCCTGCGTCTGGGCACTGCTGGAAGTGATAGGCACCCACCCCTCCTGTGTCTGGGCACTGCTGGGAGGACTCTGCACACACCCCTCCTGTGTCTGGGCACTGCTGGGAGGACTCTGCACACACCCCTCATGTGTCTGGGCACTGCTGGGAGGACTCTGCACACACCCCTCCTGTGTCTGGCCATGTACGCTCCATACATACACGGGTGTGGGTACGCTCCATGCATACACGGGTGGGGGTACGGTCCGTACATACACTGTTGGGGTGGGGATACGCTCCATACGTACGCGGGTGTGGGTACGCTCCATGCATACACGGGTGGGGGTACGGTCCGTACATACTCGGCTGGGGGTGCGCTCCATACGTACGTGGGTGTGGGTACGCTCCATGCATACACGGGTGGGGGTACGGTCTGTACATACACTGTTGGGGTGGGGGTACGCTCCATACGTACGCGGGTGTGGGTACGCTCCATGCATACACGGGTGGGGATACGGTCCGTACATACACTGTTGGGTGGGGGCACGCTCCATACGTACGCGGGTGTAGGTACGCTCCATGCATACACGGGTGGGGGTTCGGTCCGTACATACACTATTGGGGTGGGGGTACGCTCCATACGTACGCGGGTGTGGGTACGCTCCATGCATACACGGGTGGGGGTACGGTCCGTACATGCTCGGGTGGGGGTGCGCTCCATACGTACGCGGGTGTGGGTACGCTCCATGCATACACGGGTGGGGGTACGGTCCGTACATACTCGGGTGGGGGTACGCTCCATACGTACCTGGGTGTGGGTACGCTCCATGCATACAAGGGTGGGGGTACGGTCCGTACATACACTGTTGAGGTGGGGGTACGCTCCATACGTACGCGGGTGGGGGTACGCTCCATGCATACACGGGTGGGGGTACGGTCCGTACATACTCAGGTGGGGGTACGCTCCATACGTACGCGGGTGTGGGTACGGTCCCTACATACACGGGTGGGGGTACGGTCCGTACATGCACTGTTGGGGTGTTGGTACGCGACGTATATGCACGGGTGGGGGTGCGGCCCGTACCCATGCCTTTGGAACATGGGTACGGGCCGTACCGCCATTATTGGGGTGACGTAGGGGTGGGCGTGGTACAACTCGTACCCACGCTCTTAAGGCGTGGGTACGGTACGTACCGGACTTGTTGTGTTGCCGGTTCGCGTGTACATCCACTTCCGTTGCTGGACACGCCCCCACCCCCTCGAAGTGACCTGGCCCTGAAGGTCAGGTATGTCCAGGGCATGTATGATTTGTGACTTGGGTGGGGGTTTTGTGTCCTGCCCCTGCCCCCCTCCTTTGCCCCTGGGTGTTGTTCTGACCTTCTGCGGCGTCTGCGTCAGTTCCTGTAGAGCAGGTGGACTGCTATGAGGGCTGGGATGACACGTAGGTTCGGGTCCATGGCTGTCCATCGCGTACAGGTGCTCCTTGCGCGCGTCGTCCTGATTTCCCGGCAGTTTTTGGCAGGCGGAGAATTTTATCCGTGCGGGGTGACGTTGGTGCAGTTCGTACTTCCTGGTTCGTGAAACGCTGCCTGAAAGCGTCCCGACGTCACGTCGGCGCTTTCCCCGGATCACATTTGTATGTATATTTTCGTCGGTCGGTGTTTTGTACGACTCGTACGGAAATGGTGTTTCCGTACGAATCGTACTTCCATGTTTGTAATGTTTTTTTCCCGGGTACGAGTCGGACGGAGAAAACGCTCCGACCGACGGTTCGTACCCGGTTTTTCCAGGATCATAATCGGCACCATAGTGTCCATATTTCTTTAAAAATAACGTTGATAACATTTCTGTTTTACATTGAGAACATTCCATGTTGTGATTTGCATCTTTAACTAATTTACTAAAAGTCACTGATTTACTCTCTGGTAATGTTAAATGTATGAACCTTTCAGAATCAACATTAGTGCTGCACTTTCTATTTTAGTTTTATCATTGCTCAACTTCTCATAAAGGAAACTCAGCAGAGAACAAAATCTTTTTTCATGATTTAGTATTATCTGCTCTTGCAATCTTTCAAGATAAAATACAACATTCAGCACTACATTAGCATAGCAGTTGACACCAGAGCTATTTTCAAAATGACAACCAACAACCTCTTCAACATTGTCCTTTTTCTTTTTGCTTGCAATCACATCACTCTCTTTTTGTTTTCTCTTCTGTACATCCTCATTACAGATATTCTCAATTCTCCTTTTCCAACAAACAACACGTTTTTCAAACATAGGATACTGACCTAAATGAGGAGCATAGCTTCTTCTTAATCTATTATACTCCTTTACACAATTTGCATCAGCACTAACTTTTGAATCATCAAAGTCTATCATGAATAAACCAGATAATTTTTTCACTCGTGACAAAGCAACATATGCCATACCTTCTTTAAACACACTAGATCCAATGTTCACAAAAGCACTATCTACAGTTAATCCTTGAGATTTGTGAATAGTTACAGCATATGCTAGAGAAAACGGAAACTGCTTCCTACGTACATATAAGTCTTTCACAAGCAAAAAACGAACTGAACAACGACTAATGTCTTTAACCTCTTCAATCTGATCAAATTTTATTTTTAAAAATTCAATTCCATCTTTTTTCTGGTAATTAACAAAACCACAACTTTACCCATAGCTCCATTCACTAAACCTTTTTCTACATTCAAATTACGTCTTAAAATTACTCGACAGTTCATACATACATAAAGATTCTTTTCTAAACCAGCTGTTTTCGATATGTTTTTCTCTAGAGAATCCAATTTAGTTTTCAATTTGCCTGTCAATATAATAGTTATTCCTTCATGCTGTATTTTATCCACGGCTTCCATTTTCATAATCTCTTCATTTTCCAATTTCAAAAGTTCTTCATTGAATATAGAGCATTCATGTAGTGTTGGCATTAAGCAGATTACAGTATTTTTTTCTGCAATTTTCTTGTATATTTTCTCTGGAACTATTTGTTCTGTTGGAAACAAATTACATAGCAATCGACTCTGTAAAGCTTTTCTGCCATGTTCTGTGAGTAGTCCAATTCTGATATCTTTGAGAATACTTGCATAATCATCATCATTTGCTTGCCGCATATTGGTAATGAGTTCTTTGTACTCAAAGTATGACCAAATATTCACATTACCTATACTTCCTTATGACTTTTTCGTGTCTTCATGTGCAAGAGTATTAAATACTGGTTGTCCTTTAACTGGCGTGAGCTGCAGTAGATCCCCAAAAACTATAACATGTTTTCCTCCAAATAACACGTCATAGTCTGTCTTTAGAATTTGCTGCATTCTTAAATGCACAAAGGCAAGCATTAAGTTTGATACCATGCTTACCTCATCAATAATGAGAACTTTCATTTTCTTCAACACTCTTGAAACTTCAAAACATGCTTCTCCTGTTAGCTTGTGGTAATCTATTTTGTTCTCATGCTCTACTGGTAACATTAGCAAACCATGTAAGGTAATTCCTTTTATGTTAAATGCTGCTAACCCAGTTGGAGCAGTAACAACACAAGACAAAGTTGAATCAGTTTTTTTCTGTAGGTAGCTTCTAATTATTTTAATTAAGAAACTTTTTCCAGTTCCAGCTTGTCCACTCACATACATTCTGATTGGTTCAAATGATGTGCATGAGCACTCTTTATTTTCATGTAGTAATCCATGATCAATTTGTTTTGTGACTTCTTCATAAATTTGTTGTTGTTCATCATTCAGTTGTTGTTCCAAATTTGGTAAGTCTATTAAATCTTCCTGAGCTTGATTCATAGCTATTTCCACTTCAGTCATGGCTATTGCACCTTCATGTTCTACGATTGGTTGTCCTAGGGGATCTTGACTGAGCGTACCAGAACTTTGACTGTCTTGAGAACTGTCTCTAGCTACTTCAGCTGCAATTGGAGCTTCTTGTTCAATTTCTTCATTTAACATGTGTACATAATTTGTGAAAGTACTGCATTCTATGCTATCTTTACATGCATTAAAGGAATCTTCATAGCTCTGAAAATCTCCAAGTAATTCATCCTCTGAACGCCATGGTTTAAACAGCTGTAAGAGTGCTAAGTAGTAAAATTCCTTTTGGTCAGTAGTGTCGCAACTCAGCTTCCTGTGATTAATCAAACTTCCTTTTGTTTGTTTCACCAAACATCCTTCCTCACCAATGACTTTATATTTTCCATTGTTGATGTCTTCTGTGGCATTCCGTGTAAAAATGTAGTTCTGCAGCACTTCATAGAGACACATGTTCTCAAGATGATGACTTCTGTTTGGGTAATATGTGTCCAACATATTTGTTTTCAAAATGTCTGTACTTTCTGGTTCGTTCTCTGCCAAATATTCAATTTCTCGAATAGATTTCAGTACCTGATTTCGCATTCCTGCAAGGCCTAAACTTACCCAAATTATTCTTCTGGATTTGGAGTACAGACTTGCAGATGATAACCTATCTGAGCATTCGTATGACCCAATTTCTCGATGCGATAACATCTTTAAACTGAAACTGTATAGCTTTTTACTGACAGTCTTCTCGTGAGAAATCTCTTCCCACATTTCTTTCAATTCCGTTTTCTCAGATTTAGTGATGTAAGATGTGACATACCGAGCAACAGCAATAGAATTGTCAGCTACATACTGAATATCCATGTTAGCATTCCACATGGATAAAATGACTGGGTTGTAGTCATTTATATATTTGGACTCTTCTTTTCTTCTTAGGTTGTAGGTATTTTTCGGAGATTTTCTTGTAATGGTATGTCGCACAGCTGACATAAAACTGTTTACTCTTCCTTTTGAAAGAACAGGTCGTGGAAATCCAAATCAACATTTTGTGTAGAATTTATCTTTACTCTTGTACTTTCGTCGACAGTATTTTCCACACCGATGACTTTGGAAATGTAAAACTTGCTCTTTTAAGTTTTTTTCTTCTGTGCTTTTAGGTAGAGCACATGTTGCATATTCTTCAATGAAAGATAAAACTGCATCATCAGAATCTGTTCCATATTTTGGGGCATCCTTGATCCACAACAGCATATGAATATGAGGAGCACCTCTTGCTTGGTACTCTTTTCTCCAAAAGAAATCCACAACTTCTCCAAGAGGTGGATTTTTTTTATTGCAGATGAAGGACATCATAGCCTCAAATCTATGATTGAAATATCTGCAAACATTAACCGGATCCAATGAGCACAATTCTCCTGCTGTCTTGTATTGGATGTTTTCAATATTTGAATTTGCCTCTCGAAGAAAATCCAGTAAATCAGCCCAAGCGTACTCAGCACAGCTTAGGGTAAGGAACCATGTAGGAGTTCCTAAATTCCGTAACATACATTTCAATTCTCCATGGCGTCGGTATCAATATTCATTAGTTCCACGCTGACAAGCCATCAGATTAATCAATTGAGATTCCAAATGATCATCTCGCTGTTGCACTTTGTTCATAAAATCCTTTGCAGACACATTATGTAGATGTACTCCAGTTTTTAAAATGTGATTTACTGCATAAGATAGTGCAGACAAGTCACTTTCAAATAAAAGATGGAACAAATAAGGAATACTTTGACGAAATCTTGGATCTTCTGGATATAATCTTGTAGTCCGATACTCAGAAGCAGGAATCTGTACTGGACGTTCATCATATCGTCCACCTTTTCCTGTAGGAAACAGCTGGGGAAAACAATGAGCTTCCAAGCTCTCCTCCCATACACTCACGGGAGTTCCTTTTGCTGTTTTCATCTGAAACAGATCAATAGTGTTTCCCATAACTTCTTTAGAATGAAGAGGATGTATGCTGAAATGTTCATAAATTTCTTCTTCTTTTGACTTATCCACTTTTTCAATTTGCCCAGTTGGTATTCCTGTGTCTGCTAGTAAAACGTCTTCATCTTCATCCATATAAATTGATTCATAGTACTTATTATTTTTTTTCAAATATAAATTTGCTCTTTGTACTTTTCGTACATCTACTAGCTCCTGCCAAATTTTCTTATTCTTTGTAGGTACACCATTAACCAGAATAACTAATGGTTCAGTTTCCAAACTATCTGCATCAATTGTTTCAATATTTTTTTTCAAATCTAATGGCAAATAGACAACTCTTCCTTTTAAACCTCTTTGTAAATCGGAAGGAGGTAATTTACCTGTTTTGGGCTCCATACGAACTATAGTCTGAAACGGATGGACACATTGAATGAGTATAGACTCATACGTATTTAAATCACTAAGTTCTGCAGGAATATCAACCAATTCTAAATTATTATGTACAGCTCTAGCTGGCATTTTATTTTCTTCTAACTTGTTTTAACAGTATTTACAAATATGCTGATCTTCACCCAAATCAAAACAATTTTCCAGAAACAAATATGTAGCAAAATCCTTCCACTCATAATTATTTTCTTTTTCACTTTTTTTATATAGATCAGCATTCCTTGTTTGAGTTTTATAATGGCTTCTCTGGCAACAAATACAAGTAATATTTGGTCTTTCATTAGAGATGATAGTAAATCTTGTCATTTGATCTTCAACATTTTTACTAACAGTGGGTTCTACATTCTCTTCCACATTTTCTTCAATAACTGTGTCATTTCCTGCACTTTCTTGTTCTGGACCAAAGTAACAAAACTGAATATCATCAGTAACCTTCTCTACCTCTGATACAGATCCACGCAACAGAGCACTATTCAACTCATTTAACTTTGGTGCTGGACTTTTAGCAAAATACAATCTTCTCACAAACTTTCTCATTTCAGTATGATGTACTGCCAGCATCCTAAAATGGTGAAAAACACCTTGACAAACGTTCCTAGAAAGACAAGCCAGAGAATGTCCTTGCAAACCAGTATTCTTTCTCACTCTGCATGGATCTAGTCTTTGAAGCACCTTAATCTTCTGTTTAACACTTTTTTTACTATATTCTCTTAGAAAGTCACGAAATTTATCAATAGATTCTTGTTGTACAGTACAAATACTACTACAATTCCAAGTGTACACTGGGGCTTTAGGACGTTTCCCCATAACCTCATCAGCTAACACTTCTTCCTCATTTCTTGGAACCATTTTCTCCTTTTCCATTACACAACCATCTTTAACTTCATAACTTCGACCACTGGTGTAAACTGCATGCATACTTTGAAGATAACTCTCTTCATTAAAAAATGGTTCAGTACTTGAACTATGCTTCCATTCTCCTAAGAACACATTACAAAAGTTATTTTTTTTCACTACTCTTTTCCTTTTGCTTTTTGACTTCATTACATTGACTATTTTATCTAATGTACGGATCCTGTACAAAATTAAAATGAATAGTTTTCTTTTTAATTCCAAAGCCTTTGCAACAATTGATTCAATATGTTTCTTTTTCTTATAAAATATTGCTTTCTTCCTATATTTTTTCACATCCTTTAGCAAATTGAACACCACTCTTCTCTGAAACATTTTTTTACGAATGTTTTGAAATTCTGTTTTTCTTTTTAAGTCATTCTTTCTTGCTTCTGATTGTACATTAGCATTTAGTATTTTCTTTCTATTGTCTTGTTGTTTTCTTCTTGAAACACTATTTGCAGTGGATATACTTTGTACATTTTTTCTATGTTTGAGGATATTTTAAAAAAAATCCTTAGTCTGCTTACCAGAAGACTTTTTCTTTTTTCCAACATGAGGTTCTTCAACTAATTTCTGTTGTTCAGTTGTCTTCAAATATAGATGTTTTGCTGTTCTTTTCTCTTTCTTGATTTTATAGGCATGTTTAATTTATTTCAGTGTTGTTCAGCAATACCTAAAGGAAACTAAAAAAAAATACCTTTATGTAATTTAAATATATTACTATATTTCTTTTGAGCTTTTCAAATCCTATCATGTGAGCTGCCCCTTTCCTACAAGTGCAAGTCTTACAGAACAAGAGCAACACGAATTAAATCTCTGACAACAATTCCTCTGTGCAGACAGACTCATGGTGTGATTCTAGGCAGAAAACGATATTTGATTGGCAATTTCAAAGCACATTTACTACTGTGGTAGAGCAAGTGATAATTACTGTAACAGCCTGACACATTTTCCTTATAGTTTAGAGAGGCAGAAAAGAGCATATGTCCTAACAGCTACTTGAGACCATGAGCATGTGGAACCTGGGTGAGTGATTAGACTAGAGCAAAGGAAATGAACCTTGGTGATGTTGAATGTGTTAGCGTTACACACTGCTATCTGAAATACCACACAGTGCTGAATAGTAAGCATGGAAATGCAGGAGAAGCAGCTGCCTGTGTGCTAAGAGTGTGTTTCTGGAGACTGTGTATTGTCAGGTGCAAGAGAGATCTGCATGGACGCTTACACAACTGCATGAAGACTGCAGAGATGTATGTAGGATCACCTGTGGTAAGGGATAATTGGAGTTTTGAACATGTAGGAACTATCTCACCCATTGCAGGAGTGGAAGGAAAATCTACCCTGTTGTTTTCAAATGTTTTACCATTTGCCTCTCATCTGTGAGATAGTGATTTGTTCTGAATGCTAACCATCACAGTTCAAGAAAACAAGCTGCCCCTTTCCTACGAGTGCAAGTCTTACAGAACAAGAGCAACACAAATTAAATCTCTGACAACAATTCCTGTGTGCACACAGACTCATGGTGTGATTCTAGGCAGAAAACGATATTTGATTGGCAATTTCAAAGCACATTTACTACTGTGGTAGAGCAAGTGATAATTACTGTAACAGCCTGACACATTTTCCTTATACTTTAGAGAGACAGAAAAGAGCACATGTCCTAACAGCTACTTGAGACCTTGAGCATGTGGAACCTGGGTGAGTGATTAGACTAGAGCAAAGGAAATGTGCCTTGGTGATGTTGAATGTGTTAGCATTACACACTGCTATCTGAAATACTACACAGTGCTGAATAGTAAGCATGGGAATGCAGGAGAAGCAGCTGCCTGTGTGCTAAGAGTGTGTTTCTGGAGACTGTGTATTGTCAGGTGCAAGAGAGATCTGCATGGACGCTTACACAACTGCATGAAGACTGCAGAGATGTATGTAAGATCACCTGTGGTAAGGGTTAATTGGAGTTTTGAACATGTAGGAACTACCTCACCCATTGCAGGAGTGGAAGGAAAATCTACCCTGTTGTTTTCAAATGTGTTAGCATTTGCCTCTCATGTGTGAGATAGTGATTTCTGCTGAATGCTAACCATCACAGTTCAAGAAAACAAGCTGCCCCTTTCCTACGAGTGCAAGTCTTACAGAAGAAGAGCAACACAAATTAAATCTCTGACAACAATTCCTGTGTACACACAGACTCATGATGTGATTCTAGGCACAAAACAGTATTCCTGGGTGATACCAGTACACCTTAACTTATGGTGAAGACATACTCCATAATATCTTACAAGTTCAAGGCAGTTAAATATCTTCCAAAACATAAACAAATTTCTATTATTTATATCAAAATACACCACAATCATCCCCTCTCAAATTCATAACTCACCTTTAAAAGTAGTTAGTTGAGAAAGAAATGTGCCACTCACACAGCAGATAATCAGAGCCAGAATCTCTGAGCTGTACTCCACTCACCAGAACCACTAAATGGCAAAAATTCCCTCTCTTTTTTCACACATATACATGTTAACTTCAAATCACATTGCTTCCCACATTTTTTTTAAATGGAAACACACATTTCAACCCTTTCCAAATGATTCCTACCCCCAACATGACTTCTGCCTGCTACCATAGCAACAGATCATGGAACACCGGTGTGAGCAGAGAGGTCAGAAGTTCAGCACACAATGTTTCTAATCCAAAGAGCAAGAGTGCTTGACTTTTCAAACCTAACAGCATATCCAAAGTAATCTTCTGTGGGAACACATTTTTCTGAACCAATACAAAACATGCTTTAAAAAAATTAAACATACAGCCTAGTTTTTAGTGTTGAATGGTCTAAAACAGCCAATGAGTTTTTTTTTGTTTTTTAAAGTATGTAAGCCTCCATTTTACAACTATCATTCTTTTCATATTGCCATTCTACTGAAAGACACCTTCTGAGTGCATCCAGATCTACTTGAAAGATGTTCACAGTGTGGATTGTAGGTCATAGCTATGTCTACTGGAGTGTAAAGTATGCAGAAAAAAGAGGTATTGTGAAAGACCTTGCTTTGCCAAATGTAGACATTAAATGGATTGGTCAGAGAGGGTTAAAGTGGCACCAATTAATGCCTTTGGTGAAATCCTTTCTACATCTTCCACAGCCTGACCTTATAATTGTGCACTGTGGTGGAAATGACCTAGGCACTTTAACTGGGGTAGGTCTGGAAATGCTTGTTAAGGACACCTTTGTGCAATTGATGTCACTTTTTCCACAAACTACCTTTGTATATTCTAATATATGCCAAAGGCAAAAGTGGAACTGGTCCAACCAATATTGTCCGCAGTTTGAGAAAGCAAAAAAGCACGTCTTTAAGTCTGTTTCTGCTTTCCTCAGAGACTATGGTATGGGTTCTATATACCACAACAACTTGCGTTACAACATGCAAGGCATTTATAGAGGAGACGGTGTTCATTTCACAGATGAAGGGAACAGAGTCTTCCTCTTGAACTTTAGACTCTGCATTGGTACTTACTTGTAGGTACAAAAAAACACTCAATGAACTCTTAGAGCCAACCAACATGTAAACACTTAAACTTGATTTTTGAATCTATTTTTTTAATGAATTTTTTGCCGCCGTGCCCGCACCGTGCGCACACCGTGCGCACACTGCGCAATATTTATACATTTTTTTTTTTTTGGGACCTTAGGGGTCTTTCATGGTCCCCCTGAGAAGGCCTAGGGGGTCAGGGACTCTCTACCCTGCCCCCTTTTTTAATTTCTCCACTTGTGTTTTTAGCTCTCTTCTGCCTCTAAAACTCAAAATGGCGGCTGGGGGTGCGCGCACCGTGCGCGCACCCCGCGATTTTTTGAAAAAAAATAAAATGTTTTTTTCACCCTTCGGGGTCCTTCAGGGACCCCCTAACAAAGGCTAGGGGGTCAGGAACTCTCTACCCTGCCCCCTTTTCATGTTCTCCACCTTTCTTTTTCACTGCCACACACAAAATGGCGTCCGACACTTCCTGATTTCGACCGATTCTAATGTTGACTGACATCTAACCACCAATCAGAATTACGCTCGCGCACATTTGGTGCGCACACCATGCGAGCACCGTGCGCGCATATAGATATTTATGTACTTTTAACTGCAATTTTCTCAGGAACTACTGAACAGATTGACACCATATATGCAAAAGGCACATGCCTGACCTGAGGACTACCTCTTTGCCAAATTTCAAGTAATTCTGTTCAGCCGTTCGGGCTGTACCTTCGACTAAAGGTCCTACGGGAAAATGCATGGGGAAACGCGTTTTGGGACCCCCCTATTTTCTCAGCCCCCGCTTGACGAATCACCCCGAGACTTTCAGGGTAGGAGCTGAGCTGAGCGCCCCATTAGTTTTGAAAATTTCACGAAGATAAGTCAACCGGCGCCAAAGTTATTCAAAATAGAATTTTCAGATTTCCTATGGGAACTTGGTCCTAACTATAACTATCTACTGGCGACCGCCAGTAGATAATATATATATATATATATATATATATATATATATATATATATATATATATATATTCACTGAAAAAACCATAGGTTTCACACACGTTATAGTTAGGAATTAGCATTTAAAAAACCTTGCAAATTCACTGAAAAAACCATAGGTTTCACACATGTTATAGTTAGCGGAAATTTTACTGATAAAAAACCAGTGAAATTCCCCCGTTATAGTTAGCGCAGGCAACTATAACTCACGCGACCGCAATCCTCTGCTGATGCTAATACTGTATTTAGACACTTATTTGCCCATGTCTTCTTCCATACATTTTTAGCTATACATATATTACAAATATTTTTTTTTCATAAAGACACATATGTCATCAGCAGAAGATTGCAGTCGCGTGAGTTATAGTTGCCTGCGCTAACTATAACGGGGGAATTTCACTGGTTTTTTATCAGTAAAATTTCCGCTAACTATAACATGTGTGAAACCTATGGTTTTTTCAGTGAATTTGCAAGGTTTTTTAAATGCTAATTCCTAACTATAACGTGTGTGAAACCTATGGTTTTTTCAGTGAATTAGTACGGTTTTTTAAATGCTAAGTTTTTTTCCCTTATAATAAGCCCTGTACATTTGGTGGCCTTCGGCCACCAAAAGCACAGGGGGTGGGGTAAGTGTGGATAGTGTTTTTTGCCCTTAACATAAGCCCGGTGCTTTTGGTGGCCTTCGGCCACCAAAAGCACAGGGGGTGGGGTAAGTGTGGATAGTGTTTTTTTTATTTTTATTTTTTTACCGTACGCTTACGGTAAGCGTACGGTAAGCGTACCCCGCGAAATTGCCGAAAAAAAAATAAAACCGTTTTTGCACTTGGGGGATGTTTGGGGACTCCCTCAACATGACTATGTGGGAGGGAGTTGTCAAAACAGCCCCTTTACATGTTTTTGGGCTTGATATTTTAAAAATCACTCTCAGTGCGAGAGACAAAATGGCGGCCGCCGCTTCCTGGTTTCGGCCGATTCGAATGTTTACTAAGATCTAAGAGCCAATCAGAATCGCGCTCGCGCACGCCACCGTACGCTTACCGTAAGCGTACGGTAAGCGTACCGTAAGCTGGCTCAGATATATATATTGATTTAAAGGCTATTTTCTCAGAATCTACTGAACAGATTTACACCAAACCTACAAAAGGCACTTCCTTGACCTAGGGACTACCTCTCTGCCAAATTTTGAGTAATTCTGTTCAGCCGTTCGGGCTGTAGCTCGTTCTAAAGGTCCTATGGAAAAATGCATGGGAAAAACGCGTTTTGGGACCCCCCTTTTATCTCAGCCCCCGCTTGACGGATCCCCCCGAGACTTTCAGGGTAGGAGCGGAGCGTAGCGCCCCACCTATTTTGAAAAATTTGCGAGGATTCGTCGACCGGCGCCAAAGTTATTCAAAATAGAATGTTGAGGTTTTCCTATGGAAACGTGGTCCTAACTATAACTACCTACTGGCTATCGCCAGTAGGTAATATATATATATATATATATATATATATATATTACCTACTGGCGGTCGCCAGTAGGTAGTTATAGTTAGGACCCTGTTTCCATAGGAAATCCGCAACATTCTATTTGGAATAACTTTGGCGCCGGTCGACGAATCCTCGCGAAATTTTCAAAATAGGTGGGGCGCTACGCTCCGCTCCTACCCTGAAAGTCTCGGGGGGATTCGTCAAGCAGGGGCCGAGAAAAAAGGGGGGTCCCAAAACGCGTTTTCCCCATGCATTTTTCCATAGGACCTTTAGACACAGCTACAGCCCGAACGGCTGAACAGAATTACTTGAAATTTGGCAGAGAGGTAGCCATAAGGTCAAGGAAGTGCCTTTTGCAGGTCTGGTGTAAATCTGTTCAGTATTTCCTGAAAAAATAGCATTTAAAAGCATATATATATGTGGGCGGAGCCTAACCACACATCTCATCCTGAGATCTGATTGGCTGTCAGCACTTCATCCAAGAAGTGTTGGCAGCCATCTTGGGACCAATATACATGATAGCACCTCATTAAAAAGCATTGCAGTTAATAGAAGGTTTTAAGACTTTAGTTACATTATAAATCATTTGTTGATGGTACCATACTCATTTTAGGAATTGTGGTATGTTCTAAGGTGATTTCACCATGTGAAAAAGCCTTCTGCTGGGATATCATGATTGAGAGAAAAATATTTTCTCATGCTTTTACCACAGAGGTTTGGAAGGTGATCTATAGGCTAAACTGAGAGCTTATTTTCTGTAAATTCACATTATCTTTCTCAGTCATGTGAGAATGAAGTCTGACATTCTCAGTAAAACATGTATATCCAACAAGGGCAGAGACTGTCAGTTGATTCCTTTGTGTTCTACTGCAGCTTCCCAGAGTGTTCCAAAGAACTACTAGAGCGCTAACAGTCCTACTTATGATAAACGTATGGCACACCTGAAGCCATCTTGCTTGGATTAAAGTGGTAACTCTTAAAACATTTAATTTAAAAAGGAACAAAATGAGGGGGTTCATTTTTCCATAAAAAGTATGATTAGTGCTGCAGAAAGAAAAATTAGGGCACATTTTGAGTGACTTCTCAAATCCTCTTCTATTTCATTAAAAAATTCTGACATGCAGACTGAAACATGCACTTTCAATACCAGCAGCAGTTTTCCCTGGTGAGCAGTAGCTTTACTACAGTGATCTAATGAGCAAAAAGAGTGCTAACATTCTGAATTTATGGCAAATGTGTGACACATCTGAATGCCTTCTTGATGGAATCAAAGTAAAAAACTGAAAGTATTTCCTACTGAGGAGACTGCAGTAAATGAGGAAATTAGGAAACTTCATAACAAATAAGTCTCCCAAGATGGCCACCAGAGACAAAAGAGCCCAAATGTAGCCCAAATATCACCCAGATGTAGCCCAAGTATAGCCCAATGACAGAATGTCCCAGAATGTTCTTAAAAACAACTAGAGCGCTTACTGTCTTCATTATGACAAAAGTATGGCACACCTGAAGCCATCTTGATTGGAATAAACTGGTAACACTTAAAACATTTAATTTAAAAAGGAACACAATGAGGAGGTTCATTTTGCCATAGAAATTATGATTAATGCTGAAGAAAGAAAATGAGGGCACATTTTGAGTGACTTCTCAAATCCTCTTCTATTTCATTAAAAAATTCTGACATGCAGACTGAAACATGCACTTTTAATACCAGGAGCAGACTTCCATGGTGCAGTAGTTTTACTACAGTGATCTAATGAGCAAATAGAGTGCTAACATTCAGAATTTATGGCAAATGTGTGACATATCTGAATACCTTCATGATGGAATCAAAGTAAAAAACTGAAAGCATTTCCTACTGAGGAGACTGCAGTACATGAGGAAATTAGGAAACTTCATAACAAATAAATCTCCCAAGATGGCCACCGGAGACAAAAGAGCCCAAATGTAGCCCAAAATCACCCAGATGTAGCCCAAATATAGCCCAATGACAGAAGTGTGCAAAACACTTATTATTTTGTGTTTTTGCAGTGTTATATAGTGCAGACTTGTCAGGTATTGGAGTGCTTTACATGAGCATTGGTTACATCACACAAGAACAAATTCATTTTGGTTGTAGACATGGGGAGACTAAGTGATTTGACCAGAATCACAGAATGTCGAGCTGAAGCAGAAACTTCAACCTGGTTCCCCAGTTGCAAAGTCTGCAGTTCTGGAAGTAACACCACATCCTCTCCCCTAAGTGCAACATTTAATCAAGTGGTCAACTGGATAAAAAAACATAAAGATAACAAATAATTTAAAAGTGCTTTGTCGCTATTTGAAAACTCAGAAAATATGTCCTTATTTTAGTCTTTTAGAGCACTAACCATAATTTTGATGCCAATAAGACCCTCTCATATATGTAATTTCTAAAGGAAATGCTCTAGGTATTACAGTTTTGATTACATCAAGATGATGTCAGGCGTTCCACACTTTTGTAATAAATATAGAATGTTAGCAATCTAGTTGTTCATTAGGATACTGTTGAGAGGCAGAGGCCAGGGGCACGGACTCTGAAAATTGAAGGCAGGTAGGAGGGTGCAAAGGCAACAATTTAACCACACTGAGCAGGCAGGAAGGGCCGTGGAAGCACAACAGACTATGGAGGGCAGTGGAAAGGGGGGCAGGGGCAACAAACCAACAATACAGGACTTGCAAGAGAGGCTGTTGGAGGGAAGATCTATTACGGGTCAAGGAAGCTAGGGGCGGTCCCCAGATCCCCGGGAGCCACCACAGAACTGAGCAGGAGAGTGAGTCAGGGACAAAAGGGGCACCTTAATTTGAGCCGGGGTGCCTAGGAACGCTTGCTCCAAAAATGAAGAAAACAGACATATGAGGCATGGAATTGGAGGCAGAATACAATGGCAGTTTAATGAGAAGATGCAACTTCAAAGAAACCGCAGAATAGAGACATAAAGTACAAAATACAGAATCCAGATAATCATACAGCTGTCATAATATTCTCTGTATCTCAATTAATGTACTGACAGAGAGAGAGAGAAAACACATCTATAAATGCATCATGGGAAACAAGTTACACCAAGGAAAATGTTACCTAGGAACACTCACGTTTACTCTTAGAGCAAGCATTCCTGCAATTACAATAAAAGATCTTTTAAATGCAAAAGTAAAGAGAACAATGGTTAAACATAACATGACATTTCATATAGGTAAAATAGAATAAGATACTTCAAGCAAAGCAGAGCAAGACATTTTAAGCAAAGGAAGACAAGAGCTCCCAGCTCTTGGGGAAAACCTGCACTGCCTGTTAACCTACATACAGACGGCGAGGTAGTCCGTCGATATCTGTGGGTGCTCCCTTTTTATATCATTTTGTGGGCTCCTTTGCACGCTACATCTACCTACGTATGCTACCCAAAAGCTTCGTCTGCAGATTTTACCAGACATTTCGTCATTTACCCACTTAATGCTGACAATGGACTGGGTGAAAAGGTCAGTCTCTCAGGCCAATCGCTTATCGTAAGTTCCATAGAGCAAGCAGAAAATAATGGGTATTGTACGGGAATTCAATATATTCATGTATAAAATCTCCTCAGTTCTCCTAACTTGACGCTCTGCGGTTGCCACTTCCTTAAAAGCGGGAAACCTGCCCAGGAAGCAAGTACCAGTCCAGGATGCAGCCTACTGTATGTCGACAGCTTCAGGGGGATGTTGAACTTTGATACCGAGCACGGAGCACTCGGGTAGGGTGGGGGCTACTAGTTTGGATCAGAAGGCCTCGCAGACCTGCCTTCAGACTGCTATACACTAAAATTGCAGAGCTATGGTCAATTTAACAAAGAGGCCTACATATTGAACAGAAGGGCCTACACAGGGGTTTTATGCTGGCTGAGTGGTAAGGATGTCTCAGGATAATTATATAGCAACACAGGACCCGCTGGTCAATTTAATACGGCCTACAAATGCAGCTGGCAGGGCAAGGACAAGGGTCTCATACTTCAGGTGTGGACAGAACGGGCCAGGGGCCCCCTGTGATACAAAATCTACCCTCCTTCAAGGCTGTGGCAATGTAATAGACCATTGTGGGCAGAAGGAAGAGGCAATGGTAGTACAACCATACATGCCAACAGACCCGATTCAGCCAGGAAACGTCCAATGTTTTTAAGCTCAAATGGGCTTTATTTGATCTGTCTCCTGTCTACAATATCCTCTTTTTCAATGTAACTCAAAGGGGAAAATCAATACCCCAGTTTTTTTTCAAAATCTCCCTCTTACCAAGTTCAAATTGTTCGCAAGTATGGTACATTGGATCATGGAAGGAAATGGGATAGGGACATGGACTTGGATAACAGAGGACAGGAGGGACATGGAGAGGTGCACCAAACTGACCCTGCAGGGCAGGCATCAGGGTTTGCAGCAGCACAATACACCACACAGGGCATGCAGGACGGGAGTGCAGCACAACAATCCATAGAAAGCAAGAGGGAGGGGACAGGACCATGCACATGGACAACAGAGAACAGAGGGGCAAGAGGCAAAGGTAGCTAGCTGACCATAATGGACAGACAGGAGAGAAAGCTGCAGCATAACAGACCATAAAGGGCAGGAGGGATGGATCAGGGGCATTACAATGAAACAGACAAGCCAGGAGGGAGGGAGTAGGGCTGGGGGCAAGGGGGCAGGGCAGGAGCAGCAAGATAGCCATGGAGGTCAGGCAGGATGGGCACGAGAAGCAAGACACACCATGAAGAGCAACAGTGAGACTGTGATGGCATACACACAGACCATGGAGGGAAGGTGGGAGGGGGTCAGGGGCAGCTAACTGACCACACAGGGAAGGTGGGAGGGGCCATGGCAGCACAGAAGACCATGCATGGCAAGTGGGAGGGTTAGTGGCAGCACAATGGCTATGATGGGCAAGAAGGAGGGTGGAGGGGCATGCACAAAGGACGATGGAGGATAGAAGGGAGGGTCAGGACCTGTGCACAGACAAGAAAGTTCAGGGGAAGGGACCTCACAACAGACCACACGGGGCAGGCAGGAGGAGCAGTTGCAGCACAACAGACCAGGGAGGGCAGAAGGGTGTGGCAGTACAATGGACCATGTAGGACAGGAGGAAGAGGATAGGGGCATGGCATGTGGACAGGCAGGGTGGAGGAGGCAGGGACAGGTTACAGTCATTTGACAATGCTAGGCAGGTGGGAGGGGAGTGGCAGCTCAACAGAACACTCAGAGTAGATAGGAGTGGCAGGTCCATGGGACATGGTGGGCAAAAAGGATGGAGCAGGGGCATGCACAAAGACATCGGAGGGCAGGGGGAAGGAGAATAGGGGCAGCAAGCTAAGCACAAAGTTTAAGCAGGAGGTCAATGATGGGGCATAGAATTGGGCAATGGAGGGCAGAAGGAGTGGACTGGTACATCATACTAAATTGAGGGCAGTGGCAGCACATCAGACCATGCATGGCAGGAGGGAGGAGGCTAGTCCATGGATTCACACAACAGAGGATAGGGAGGAAGGGGATGGGGCAGCAAGCTAACTGTTCAGAGAAGGCGGGTATTAGGAACTTTATTGTTTTTAAAACATTGTGTCTGTGCGAACTACTTAAAATATGAACAAGTATGCAGCATAATCTCACTTTTATTCAGGAAGAAGAGGACGTTTGTGACTGTGACTCCGGGCTCACTTGGCAGAAACACCCCCTGACCCTCCACCCCCTATCGCAAAATGTAATGCCCGTGAAAAGGGTAGGTGAACACAGTGTTATATAGAACATAGTCCTGAGAGCACGATTGAAAATGAAAACTAGATATAGTGTATGGTATAAACTATGCACCAAAAAGTGTGATATAAGATGAACCGGGCGTGAAATATAATATGCAATACATTGTGCGCAATGACAGATTCATTGGAGAGCGCGAGATAGCACAGGCACTAGCGCGTGCTATGCGATATGCGCCTTGGAGTGTAATATGCACAGGGCAGTGTTGTGTAACCTAACTAGTCTCTAAAGTTGTAATATAAAATATGTGCTGGGGAGTGTAACGTTGCATATGCACTGTGACAAAGATATGGATCCCAGATTGTAATATGTATGGCATAGCACTGTGCGTTATAACATAGGCATCGAGAAAGGCACGTTAGATGGGGCAATATAACCCGTGCGAAGACAAGTGTGGCATGACATATTCACGGGGTGGTGTTACAGTGCACATGGGCTAGAGAGTGTCATAGCATATGCACTAGCTAGTGGAATACAACACAGAGGTGTGTGGCACTCGGCAGGCAATGGTGGGTGTAACACAGCATTGGGCTCTGTCAGGAGCATGCTGTGACTCTCAAGTGATGTTCGTCCCCTTTCCAGAGAGTAAAATAAAAAGTATTACACATCCGGCAGTGGATGTGTGTTTTATTAACCGTGAGGGGGGTTTCTTGCATAGTTTTGGTCGAATTTTTGTCGAATCCCCTTTGAATGGCTTGGTGTGCATGTGTATTAAATGTACCCGTCAATAGCTACCCATGTTTGTATAAATAAACGACAAGGGTGTCTACCAGGATTAGGCACGGTAGGGCATCAGACATGTCAGAGCTTCACTAGTGGTGTAAATACATTCCACGTGGATTCATTGCATGCATAGTCGCCTTTTAATGAATATCACGCAAATCGTCATGGTGATAGGTACGTACAGTTTGTCCAGCATGTCCTAGGTGTGTCTATAAATATATATTTTTTAAAAATAATAAAAAACAGTGGCCGGCCCTGGGGATTGGGGTCAAAAAAATATAATTAGGAGACTGGCCCTGGGGGATGGGGTCATCAGGGCCAATAAATTAGAATAAGAAGGGGAACCAAACAGCCCCCCTTCTTAAAAAACTAAAATAAATAAAAGACTGGCATCGTGCCGGAGGCCATGCCCCCTCCGTGCAGCACTCTGCAAACGCGCCCCCAACAGGCATCTCCAGTATGCGCCAGGGAGCTGCGCTGCAGCCAGGTGTTCTGAGGCCAAGCCCCTTTTTACACCTCTCTGCAACGCAGCTCTGTGGCGCTTACTGGAGGTACCTAGTGGTCTAGTTTGACCCTAGGGACCCTTAGGATTCAAGGGGACTTAATCTCTCAACTTAGAACAGCCACAGGGCGCGTTTACACAGTGGTGAAGGGAGGGGACGGGGCCTGAGGTGACGTGTGCAAACACGCACTATGGCACGTTTTAAATTGGGGATATAATTTCCCTTCAATACTGAGGGCCCCTGGGGGCTAACTAGCCCACCAAGTGCTTCCAGTAAGCGCCACTGAGCTGCATTGCAGAGAGGTGGTCCAGGCCGTGCCACTTTTTACACCTCTCTGCAACGCAGCTCTGTGGCACTTACTGGAGGTACCTAGTGGGCTAGTTGGACCCTAGGGACCCTCAGGATTCAAATGAACTTAATCTCCCAACTAAAAATGGACACAGGGCGTGTTTACACAGTGGTGAATGGAGGGGACGGGGCCTGAGTTAACGTGTGCAAAAACGCCCTGTGGCCTGTTTTAAGAGGTAGTTTTAATCTCCATGCCCTATTATATACTAGGGGCTTACAGAGGAGGTCATGCTAATCACAGGGGGACCCCAACGCATAATGTTCCCTAGTGTATGTAGGTGTTTTCACTGTATTCTAAGTGTCTTTTAACATAGCACTGGCTGTAGGACTGGTTAGTCAGACTCAGTTACCACCAGTATCCGTCTGAAAAAGTTGAGGGTACAGGATGATTTTGCAACAAGGCTTCTTTCTGCTCTTCTTTTTGTTCTTTCTGCACGTTATCCTTCTTCCTGCACTTATCTTCGTATTTGAGGACTTCTGTTGCTTCTTTCTGCACTTCTTTTGTTTCTTTCTGTGCATTTTTTCTTCTTTCTTCACATGTCCTATCTCTGTAGGCATAGTTAGAAATTAGCATTTAAAAAACCTTTGAAATTCACAGAAAAAACCATAGGTTTCAGGCACGTTATAGTTAGGAATTAGCATTTAAAAAACCTCAGAAATTCACTGAAAAAACCATAGGTTTCAGGGGTTTTATAGTTAGCTGGACTTTTCACTTGTACAAAACCATTGAAATTCCCCCGTTATAGTTACTTCAGCTAACTATAACTCGCGCGCCCGCAATGCACTGCTGATGACGTCACATATTACATCACTCATGACATGGTCAGTGACATCACTCATGACATCACTGATGACATCTCAAATGACATCACTGATGACATCACTGATGACATCATCCTTGTGATAGAGTGGCAGACCTCCTCTCACCCTAATATAACCTTTGATACACACATTCAAAAATAGAGACTAAAATTTTCAAAACAATGGACATACCAATACCAGTTACAACAACCTCTTCAGTAATTCTAAGATCCACATACACATCCACTCATTCACCAACAGTCCTATACAGTCACTCATACATGTACTCACTCATCATATGTACTCATACACCTATACATCCTGTTACACAATGCCACTCATCCATAGAGTTACTCACACACATAGTCACTCATGCTAATAAAGAATCAAACATACATTTACTTGCATATACAGTTATACACACACCACCATACTTACTTCTACGGAAACTTACACATACTTAGTCTTTTAAACAATCACTTATAGAAACACATACTTATTCATACAGGAACTCTTTCAATCTCTCACTCTCACATATACTCACATATATACACCAATAGTCACATATACTAGTTTAAAACATATGTAGTTACTCATAAAGACACTATTGAGACAGTCATTCACTCACTAACACACCCATACACACACTCATCCACCCATACAGTCCTGCACACATGCTGTGTTCAACACATACAAACAGTGAGTCACTCATTCATGCACCTATGCACTACGTAATACCCCCCACCGAACCATGCAGACACTCAGACTGATACTCAAAAAACCAACTAATAACCTATATAGACACCCATGTAGCTACTCACCAACCCATGCAGCCACTTATACACAAAGTGAGAGACTGATACAGATATTTACATATTTAAACATTACTCACTAAGCCATGTATTCACTATGATACACTTAATCAGTCAGTTACACAATCAATTTTTCAAAAACAAATCATCCATTTAGACACTTATATACCCATTTATTCTTCCATCGACCTTGAGATATACATTTATAAAACATATTTAATTTTCAGAAAAACACACATTCACTGGATGATGTCATCAGTGATGTCATCAGTGATGTCATTTGAGATGTCATCAGTGATGTCATGAGTGATGTCACTGACCATGTCATGAGTGATGTAATATGTGACGTCATCAGCAGTGCATTGCGGGCGCGCGAGTTATAGTTAGCTGAACTAACTATAACGGGGGAATTTCAATGGTTTTGTACAAGTGAAAAGTCCAGCTAACTATAAAACCCCTGAAACCTATGGTTTTTTCAGTGAATTTCTGAGGTTTTTTAAATGCTAATTCCTAACTATAACGTGCCTGAAACCTATGGTTTTTTCTGTGAATATATATATATATATACACACACATGTATAACACATGCAGCTTATAATTGTGTGTTTAAAATTTTAAATTGTGACTAATAGAGAAATCTAATGTACTGATTTACTGGTGACCAAGGTAAATCTATAGTCATGAGATAAATAATTGTGTAACTAATAAAGTAAAATGTGCACACTAAAGTTTAAGAAATTCAGGTGAAGCGACATCATGTTCCCTTGAGGAAAACGTTGTTAATAATTCTTAATAGTTTTTACATTATTCATGTGTTATAAGATTTCATTTTTTATGCATTCGCATTTTGTGCACGTATTCGTAACCCAGTACACTTGTTAAAGTTAGCTATTAAAATTTGAGGCCTAACCTGTATTTTAGTTTTTTTACTTCATGTGTCATTTCATTCCAGCCTAACATTATTTTTCAGTGCAAGCTCATATTGCAGTTTCACATTCTGATTGTGTTTTACCTTCACTGTGGAATGTCTTCTTGCATTTTATTTCCACTGCAGGTGTGGACAAAGCCTCGTTAGTTAGCATAAGGGTGTTTTGTTTTAATAGATAGCAAGGTATGGGAAGATGGAGTTGGCAGAGATAATCGCATTAACGAGAGAGGAGAGAGTTTCTCATGGAGGAGAAGAAAGACCAAGGACGAACTAGTCTGTGGCATATCCAGGTGGGATAGGAGGTGATAGTGTCCAATCTGTGCTGGGACCCTGGAAAAACACTGAGAAGGAAGAGTCACATGGGATCATCTACATTGAATGCAACTAATGTTATGTTTTGCTTAGTGAGGGAGAGCATTCATTCTATCTTTTCTCCTCTTAGAAGATACATATTGAGGCTTTGTAGGGTGCAGACCTATGTTTCGGCATATGTGGCTTATATGTTACTTGACCCAAATGCTTGAAGTGCCTCTACTGAAGACTTCGGCAGCTGACACCTTTCTTCTTTTATTCAAATTTTAAAATCTAAAGCTTGTTAGAGTAGTTGGTCCTTGTTAGAGTAGTATAAGGAAGGGCAAGACTAATGCTTTCTTTTGAAAACCGATTGATGCAATTTAACTCACAATTCTTTTTCCTCATTTTTTGCTTGACTTTATTTGAATTAATAGTGTTTTTCCTCCTGTATAGAGTAAATGTCTTCAGGGGGTTTGGACACGTTTTGTTTGTTCTTTACCTTTATTTTCTGATGCTGAGACGGGTCTATCTAAAAACCTATGTTTGAATTTATGAGTACAGTCTCACTAATCCCATTTTCACTTGTGGTCTGGATCATTGTGTGACCCAATTGGTTACACTGTATTTGGAAAATCTGATGATTTTTAGAAGTTTCCTTTTACCTCTCATACTACTAATAAAAGACCACCGCATCTGGGTAAGAGTGTAAATTGGCCAGAGCTTTCACAACTAGTAACAGATCTCCAACAGTAGGTAGCAGTGGGTGGGCCCTTGCAATAGCAAGATGCTCGCTGTGCAAAGCAGACACAGTAGTTGCCAAGCATTTTTGTCTAATGTACAATGTAATACTGAAGCTGAGTGTTCTGTACATATAGAAGATCAGGGACTTGGCACTGTTCAAGGTTCATGAGCCGACCCCTTGCAGATTTACTGGTGACAACCTGGCTACACTTGCTGCTGCCTGCTGTCACAGCTCATAAGTACGCAAATTCCGTATTTGAAATTCAGACAGGCCTTTGACAATCATACACAAATCAAGGTGAGGCAATGTTTCAGACAGTGAAGGACACTAACAGGTAGAGAAGAGTGTTATCGACTGGACACTGATGGGTTTTGGTATAGTGTGGGTCTCTATATCTGCAAAAGTCTCCAAAGTACAGGTTAAAGATTCCTGATTAGATGATGGAGGCTTTGGGGACACCACCTGAAATGGAGAAGGGTACAGACCTAGATGGGTGCATTTGGATGAACTGGTCTCTGTTATTCGGGAAGGAAATCATTCAATGGCAGTCAACACCATCAATGTCCATTCTAGAGGCCCGGGTGTCGAGCAGGACAAAGTGTCTGAAAGTGGTTAAGGATGCACAGCGAGGAGGGTGAGATCTGAAGTGCATAGTAAATCACTTGAACGGTTGCAATCTCTACTGCATTGTGGACAGAGCTCAGACTGGGTTCGATACAAGAATATCATTGACCAAATATTGTCAGACAAAATTATTATGTCCTAAATATCGTTTACAAAAATATCACGTCGTTGGGGTTAATAATAGAAAACGTACACCGAATGGGATAATATTTTCCTCATCCTTTTATGTGCTTCATCTGTTTGAGCATACCTCTAAAAATGTGCGTACGTGATTCTGAAATCTGGTCTGCGATCTTAACTGGAGATAAATCTTATCTTAGCCAAAGAAAAACTGACGCTATTGCAGCAAGTTATTTTTTTCTAAGACTAGTATGGTTTCTAAAATTCTATTATGCTTTACAAAAGAAAGCACATTAATCCTGTGGTTTTAGAGCATCAATAATTGTGCAGCTAAACTACTGTATTCGGTGAAAGTCTTCCTCGCACTACAAAGGACCCCAAAATGTTATTAATGTCATGCAAATTTGTTAATGTGTACGGAGTTCTTCTCCCTGTAGGTCTAAACCAGTTGCCTACTCAATGAGTTATTTCGCCCTAGGCATTTTTCTCTTATTAAAACAATTAAAGTTATTTTCTGAAACAGCATGAAAGCATTGACAGTGTTTTTAAAGAATGCCCTGGAAATCCCAGAGCCCTTATTTGTGGTAATAGATATGTCGCACCCAAGTTCAGAAATCCGAGTGATGCACACCAAATTGAATAATTGTCAGTTTCACAACACAAGTTCATCACGTTAATGTTTTCTGCTAGTTACATTCACTTTCTTCATTTAATTCACCACATCTCTTTAAATGCCCTAAGCACATCACGTTTCAGATTAATGCATTTCAAAATTCAAATACTTTATGTTAATATGACAAAAGCTTATATGGGGGTGCGCTCTACACGTGTCAATATAATGCACCCACTACACATAAAATGTGGTTTCCGCTACATTAAGTCCATATGAAGAATCGACATAGACACAATCGACATGTCACAACCATCCATTTGCAAGACTCTACGGCAAGTCACAGATAATATCAAATATAATGTGACATGCCACAATAATTTCCAACTAAATCAAAGCAGATACGTCAAGCAGAGTTTGACTTCTGTGATATCAGTGACCACCCTTAGACCAGGGGTCATCAATTGCATCCATATAACTATCAAGGCCCCCCACAGGTAACTCTTCATCTACTATCATCTAATCATAAAGGATACACCTACCTCAACATCCATCTTGCATGTGATGATAACTCACACATCTCCACATACGTAAATTGCATTAAGGATTCATGATGTGGTGCAGCTATCATGGATATCAGTCGAGACTCCACAAGAAGGAAAACACCAAAACAAAGAAACTGTGTCCTACTAGGTCAGTAGTTCCCAGAGACAATCCCCAGTGCCTTTAAACAATACTGCACCCACAAATGAGTCCCTTCTAACCTCCAAAGGTGACAGCCTCCTAAAGACACAGTACATGACACCTCTCTACAAACCAGCCAACACTGTTCTGACGTGGTGCAGTAGGGCACACATCTGGACATGAGGCACTATTGTGATAGCCATTGGGCAGATCAGACAGCAATTTTTGTTGCCTGCATGAGTGAGTGTGTAGGCATTGAAGAGAAATACAAAAAAAGAGAACAAGATGAAAGTTAATACTCTGCCATCCCTAAATCTTGAGCAGCTCCTCTTTATTCATGGGAGATTACAAACCATTTAAAGCATTAACCAAGCCGAGTTTTAGCTTAATTTTATCCTTAGAAACTTCATGATCAAGATAATCAATAAAAAGCTGCCTAAATTTACATTTCTCCTTTTTTATTGTCAAATTAACAGCTTCCAATAGCTTAAGCACCAGCTTCACTCTCTCATCATGCACATGAACATCAGGACCGTATATCAGAATGTCATCCTGATATATTTAAATGCCCTCTAAACCCTTCAGCACCCTCTCCATAACTCTCTGAAAGACAGAGGTTGCTGATACCAATCCGAACGGCATCCTTTTAAACGTACATGTGCTAACAGGCATTATAAAATCCGTGACATTCCTTGAATCCTCTTTCAGTTCTTTTTGGTGATATGCTGATTTTAAATCAATCATGGAGAAATCTTCAGCCCCCTCCATAGATATTAGCATCTCAGCAATATTCGGAATGGGATATTTATCAATCACCACACCACTTGTTTAGTTCACGCAAGTCTACAAAGAGTCACAACTCTCGACTCTTCTTTTTAGCCACCACCACTGGAGCCAACCAATCGGTCCCTTCCACCTCTTCAATGACCCCTTTCTTCAACAACGTTTCCAATTCCAGTAGTATCCCTTTCCTTACAGCAAACGGAACTCTGCGCACCTTACCACACTTGGGCTAAAAGCCATCTCGCAACTTAATCCTATGACGATAACCGTTAGGACACCCTAATTCAGATCTAAACACAGATGGAAATTGCTCTACCAACCTATGCCCAAAATCATCTGATGGTAGCACACTCCCAACTTGCGTGACAGACTGCATACCATCCTTCACAATTATAGGGAGATTACCGTTGGGATTGTGTATGACTCTAAGATCTTGCTAGTGAAACCAGCTCAGTATGCTGACGCCTCTTAATGAAACATACACCTGTCCAGCAACCCATTTGTTTCTATATTCAATTATGTCCATTAAGTACCCTCTCAATTTGATGGGTTCTCCACCATAAGCCAATGGTCTGATGTTGAGTTTCAACAACTTCACACGCCCCTACAGGTTCTGAATAAACAAATCATTAGAAACCTAAGTGATTTCAGCCACTGAGTCAAACAGAACTTTAGTTTGTTTACCATCAAAGACAATCTCATCAATTGGACTCTTCTGGACACCACAGCCAACTTGCAAGACTATTTGTCCACACACAAAATCGGAACCATCACTACATTCCACTTCCACCTCTTTTACTTTAGCTTTATATTCCCTTTGACAGTTTAATTTTTAAGGATGGATCATGCTTTAGCCAAAGTTCATCCCTGACCTTCTCAATGCTACATCCAAGCACAAATTGATCCCTTATCCTCTCAGATGATGTAACCAAGAATGTACAAGACAAAGCCAATTTCCGTAAATCAGTGAGATAGTTCTCAATGGACTCCCCATCTTTTTTGTACATGCCTTCTGAAATGATATCTCTTAAGTATAGTACTGACTTTGGGTAAGTAGTAATTGTCTCGTTTTCTGATGCACATCTTGTAGTCATTCAGCTCTGTAGCGTCCCCATCAGAGACAGATGGTAGATGATCAAAGACTTCCTGTCCTTCAGGACCCAACATTGTAACAATAACACAGTCTACGGTCAAACCTTAAAGATGCTTTACAAACCCAAGCGTAACGCTCGAAAACGTTCTTCCACTTGCTCTATTTAATCGTAGGCTCTCCAGGGAAAGACAAGAAGAAAGATGGAGCAGGCACATTCTGCATTATATACCCAAAATGGAACCACAAATTTAAGAAATGAACTGGAAAATAAATAGTTGAACACAAAATATTTAGCGTGCTTATCGCTGAGAGTACACGAGCATGAACGGCAAACGTTTTTTAAAACAGTATATGCCGGTAAATGCATAACCTCACAGCTCCACGCACTCTTCCAGTAGACTTCTGCAGAGAAACACATATGCACTTTAAAAGCAAACTGTGTCCCTACATAAATGAAGTCACAGCTGTTAACACTTCCTGCAGTCATTAGGAATAAGGCATGCCTATTTCCGTAATGGATAATAACTGTACCATCAATATCAAGGCGTGAAGACAAACTAACCTTGAGTCCTAATGGAAGGAGGGAGACCATTTTAATTTACAAATAATCAGGTTTTCAATTCTTTTCTAAAGGAGGCTAAGGAATTAGCAGCTCTTATATTCACTGGAAGTGTATACCACAGTTTAGCTGCTCTATGGCCTATACTTTGACCTCCTCAACTCGAGGTTCGAATCCTTGGTACCGACATCAATCTGGCATTAGTAGACCTTAGATGTCTGCCAGGGTGGTACCAGGAGAAAAGGCTTTCCAGAGATGCAGGTCCTAAATTGTTCAGTGCTTTATAGGCCAGGCGCAGTGCTTTGAACTTAATGCGTTTGGCCACTGCCAACCAATGAAGTTTCTTAATGTCATTGCAACTGATTGATATTTTGGTAAGTTAAATATGAGCCTGGCAGCTGCATTTTCCAGCATCTGAAGTTTTTTCAGATGTTGTTTCTGTAATTCGAGATAAAGGCCGTTAAAATAGTCTAGATTTGATAGTACTAGTGTGGTTACCACCGGCCTCCTGGACTCTGTGGGAATATAGGGCAAGATCTTCTTCAATATCCTTATTAAGTAAGATGTGGCCGAAACTGTGGCATTGGTTTGCTGGGACAATGAGAGTTTATTGTCAATCAGAACCCCCAGATCCTTTGCCTTTGTTACCGGTTTCGGAGGTTCTCCCATTTCGGCTGGCCACCATGGTCCATCCCATCTTGGCCGAAGGTTGCCGAAGATCACTACTTCAGTTTTGTCTGACTTCAATTTGAGGCAGTGTTTTCCCATCCAACTACTGATTTCCCTCATGCAGTTCTGAAACTGCATAGCAGGGGAGGCTTGATTTTTATGCGCCGCAATCACAATTTGAGTGTCGTCGGCATAGGATGTTAAGTTAAAACCAAAGTGTTGGATTAACCGAGCCAATTCCGACACATAAATGTTGAATAAGGATGGACTCAAGGACAAACCTTGTGGGACTCCACATGGTAGTACGTATGGGGTTGCTTTAAACTTATCCAGGGTCACTGTCTGTCTTCTATTCTGCAGAAAAGATGAAATTAGAGATGGAGCATGGTCCTTTACCACCAGTTTTTCCAGACGCTTTAGCAGTGTGTCACGATGGACGTATCGAAGGCCACTGGTAGATCCAGGAGAATCAGAACAGCTGCACCTCCTTTATCCATCACTGCTCTGATCTCCTCAGTGGCCTTAATCAGTGCCGTCCCCGTACTATGTCCTGGGCGGAATCAAAACTGGGAGGGATCTAATAGATCGTTTACTGGGAGGGATCTAATAGATCGTTTACTTGACTGAATTCAGTTAACTGGCTATTTATGATTTTTTTCCACTATTTTTGCTGGGAAAGGCAACCTGGCAATGAGGCGGTAGTTACTGGTTACTGATGTGTCCAGATTTTCTTTTTTTATTAGTGGAAGAATGGCTTCATCCTTCCAAATAGCCGGGAAGATGCCAGAGGAGAACATGTTAAATATTTTTGTCAGTAGTGGGCTCACCTCCCTTGCAATGTTCCTCAGAACTGCTGGAGGGTAGGGGTCCAGTGGAGAACCCGATTTGATTTCCTGAGTTAGTTTTTCTACAAGCTCACTTGATACCTGTGAGAAATTCAGGAAAACATTTGCTCTGGTCTCGGTGCTTAGGGGCTTCTTGGCTGACTTGTTGGAGGTGGTAGTTTTAAAATTTTTATATATGTCGTTCACTTTGTTCCTGAATGCACTGGCAATATTATCGCATAGGAGTTGACTACTTTCTGTAGTTTTTTTGTTGGATACGGTAGTGAGCTTCTCTACTACCCCAAAGAGTTCTTTGGCAGAATTTTTGACTTGCACGATCTGATGGGTGAAAAATATCCCTTTTTTCAGTAATCAACAGGGACTTGTAGTTGGCTAGTGCGTGTTTGTAATTATTTTTGTCTGCTGCCTCATATTTCATTCTCCATCGCCTTTCAAGTCTGCAACATCTTTGTTTCTCTTGGCGCAGAGCTTCAGTGTACCAAGGGGCTGATGGTTGACAGCGGTTCCCTGAATTTTTACAAATAGGCACTATAGCCCTAAAGGCATCATTAAGCCAGTTTGTGTATTCCTAAGCTGTCTGGTCCGCATGCGAACTCATGGTCGGCCGTGTCTGTTCTAGTTGAATTTCCAGCATATTTTTATCTATCTTATTCCAAGCTTTATAGGTACTTTGCTGTGTTTTTGTAATCCTAGCCTCTAATGTTGTAGGAGCTGTATAATCAAAAAGGATTAATGAGTGATCAGACCATACTAGAGGATGGGTATCCTTGATTGCCAGACCTGATACTGAGGAGAAAACACCATTGAGTGTGTGTCCGGCCTCTTGGGTGGGTTTTTGTACCATCTGTGTTAGTCCTAGTGAGCCTAGAGTTTCCATTAGTCTGGCTGTATCTTTATCTAACAGCTTATATTAAAATCTCCCAGGATCGTGAATTCTTTTGTGGAGAGGAAAGGTTCCAATAGTGAGTCTAAGTTCCCGGTAAAACTGGCTCTGGAGCCTGGGGCGCGGTACACCAGCAAGCCCTTGAAGTTTTTTGGGGATTTAATTCTAACTGAAAATAAAACCCTTCATAGTGGGGGTCCGAAGCTGGGGAAAACGTGCCTCTGAAATGTTCACGGTATATTACCGCCAACCCTCCTCCTCTCTTGATTGGTCTATCCAATCTATCCGATAAAAATCCCTGTGGGACTGCGACCACAAAGTCGGGGTCGGATGCTGAGTCTGCCCATGTTTCAGTAAGGAATAGCATATCCAGTTTGTATTGCAGGATAGTGTCTGCTATTTCATATTCATGTTTGGAGATTGACCTTACATTAATTAAGCCACAGTGTATCTCTGCCCATCTTTGGATGCCTGACTGATTATTTATCCTCTTGATATCAGGTGTATGTTGTTTTAATAATTTGTTGGGCCGAGAGTGAGAAACCACACTTACATGTGAACTGACTTGCACAGGATCCATTATCTAGGATACACTCATGGCTTCCAGCAGATGTTAGACACTAAGGCATGTCTATCACCGTACTGAAGACCACCTCTCACTCAAATAGCAAGGCGTGTCTGTCGCCGAGTAGTTACAAGCATAGTTCCACACGCTCAAAACTTGCCCGTTGTCAAATTCTGATAAAGAGAATTGCAGCGCCAAGAAAAGTGCGGAAACTCCTTCACTCAGATAGGAAATAAACGACGCAACTTTTAGTTTAAACAATACAAGCTTTCCCAAGCATCAAATATGGCTGCAACCTATGTCGTAACCCCTCAATTTGCTCGGGAGATAGGGCTTATTTTTACCCCTTCTGATCACCCGTAGCAACCGTGCATGCACACAGCTCCCATGACCAAAATGGCGCTTGGAAACTTGTTGTAGAACATCACGGGCAGTCAAATGACAAAGTTAGTACAGAGGGGGACCAGAGCCCATACTCATGTTTCCTTTTAATCCTCTTTAGTCTTATTTTTACACAAAGCAAGTTCCTTGCATTGGCCTGTGTTCTGGATATGCCCAGCCTCACAGCTCACAAACCAGGATCCTTTCTCAGTAACTCTTCTGCTGAATAAGCACTAAAGCATGTGACTCGCAGCGGGCCAAATGTTGAGATGTCTTCTCCCTTTAATTGCACACTTCCCAAGTTCAACTCGTCGCCAGTGTTACAAAGTAGATTCTTCAGGAATGAAAATGAGGAGCCAGTTTATAAGCGTTGAATAACTTGTTTATTATGTTCAAGTCACAGGAGATACATAGCAGCCATCCATAAAGGTTGAGGCTCCAGTTAATATTCATATCAATAGATTCCAATGGAGCAAACACATGTAGAGGTTCCAAAGGAATACTCCAGCTTGTTACACTATGTAGGCAGGGATGGCACACTGCATGCAAGTACCAGTTACCACAAAAGTCTTCCTCATTCTCCACACCATGGCCATTAACTGATAACTCCCTATCCTAGAGGAACAATGGGTAGCACTAGGGCAACACAATGATACATTATATGTGCCGGGGAGGTACATAGGCATGCTCGCTGTGCGGATGCACTGCTGGCGCACCAAAAGCAAGCCTGTCTGTGCCTGTCCATGCCCAGCCAGAACCAGGGGCCAGACACTATGCCGTTTACACACATATTCTGGCATGCAGTTCTGGAATCTTTGAATCAGGTGAGACTGAAGCCACCACCTGATATATTAAACACATATTAAACACACTTTCCAAAAATGTGGTTCTAAAACATTAGAAAAACTGGGCTGACTGCTATAAAACAAATCATGATGTTAAGAAGGAAGTAGATTCTCTTAAAATATTATAGCTCAGTACCAGATCGATGGTGAAAACCAAAACAGAACTCTTTGATCTACTGCAAACTTATCAACCAGACATGCTCCTGTTATCTGGAACTTGGCATCGATGCTAGAGGGATACTTCTTACTGAATGAGAATCACCCCTCAGATAAAACAGGAGGGGGAGTTGAGCAATTTCAAAACAATCACTTGCCATAACAAAGTGGTCAATTTAATTTGAAACATGGAAATGTGTCCTTCACTTTTCTTCTAGTTTATCACCCTCAAAATATATGTGTGATTTACCCATTGAATTTTATGATACTATGTCTTCCTTACTTATCAATCAGACTAAATTGATTATAGAAGCAAATTTTAATTACTGGGCCTATGAATCAAATTCAAGCCTCAAAGCACACAGTTTATGGAACTAATGAATGTGTTACATCTAAGCCAACACATTAAAAAACTCACCTAATGTAAAGGACATATTCTCGATCTGATAAGGACTCTTGACAATTATATTGAGATTTGTACCATTGAACCATGAGTTTGGTCAGACCATTACCTCATTCAATTGGACCTAGTAACACCCGTGAAGTGGCGTTAGATTCATAAAAGGAAGATGCTGGAATCATTAGAAGTATCCATACTATGACTAAGTAACAATCCTGACCTAGCAGAATGAGAATTCAATAATTGCCTCAATACCGCGGGAAACAAATATGCACCATCTGTAAGCAGTTGTGCAATTAAAAGGACAGCACCAGCTCCATAGGTTACTAATGAATTGGCAGCAGATAAGCTACACTCAGACGTTGGAGCATCAAAGGGAAAAGAAATACGATGATCCAAGTAAATGTATATTTTACAAGAAACTGTTTACCCACTCTCAGATAACATATTATTCTGATACTCTATATGAGGCACAGAATCCTCAAAAGAAATGTTCAAAATTATTTTGTGAATGGACAGAATTAGAAGATCTACTAATGGGGTGCTCACAAGTGCAACTCGCTGCCCCCACTGAAAAGATTCTCAAAAGATAGACAAATGCAATTATTGTGGTTTAACCAAGGGCGTACAGGCACATGCATCAATGTAAAAAACGGTCGCAAACGGGCAGATTCTCAGAATCTGCCCCTTTGCGACCGGTATTTTTGCATTTGGGATGCATCATCCCAAATGCAAAAATCGCAATTTAAGGAATCTCTAAATTGCGATTCCTTAAATTGCGATTGCATTTAAGGAATCCCAAATTGAGATTCCTTAAATGCAATGCATTAAAGTAAAAAAATGTGCGATTTCGCTAATAGGGGCAGCAAATTACCATGAAGTTGAACTTCATGGTAATTTGCAAAAACTTTGAAAAATGCACTTTTGTACATTTTACAAAGTTTCATGTTGCGCACACACATGCCTTTAGAGCATGTGTGTGTGCAACATATGTGCACAGATCAATTTCAGGGGTGCAATAGGGTGTCATTTTGACACCCTTGCACACTTGAAATTGCATGAGCAATTTGCGAGTACCTACTGGTACTCGCAAATTGCTCATGCAATCTCCAATTCATTCCTATGGGCCTGGAGGCCCATAGGAATGAATGGGACGGCATTCCTTAATTGCGAGTGGCAATTTGCGAGTTGCAGTTAAGGAATTTGTAGGAATCGCTATTTTTATAGCGATTCCTACATGCATAGGCTTTTGCAATTCCTTAATTGCGATTCCTTAAAAATCGCAATTAAGGAATCGCAAAAGTCTTGTTGATGCATGTGCCAGGTAGTCTTTTATTCGCATAGTCACATCCATCAGTGAGGAATGATAACCATAGTTAAACATACATTATTGTTATGAGTCCACAAGCCAAACATCAGCCAAAAGACATTAATGTTATGAAAATACAGGTCGTAAGATCAGAAACCAGCTCAAAGACAGTGCAAGCAATACAACAGTTGTCTCCACCCATAACAGCACAACACTTCGGAAAGCAAAAGTGCCAGTAGGCCCCTTTTTCCATATCCAATGCGCACGCCCTCAACCAAGGGCATCCGGGGCATAACTTTGTGGCAACTTCCCCTCCATCACTTAGAGGGATGGGCAATACCCAGAGTGCCCCATACACCAGGGCACCGCATAGCGCTCAGTCACTGCCGGGGTACCTGTCACCGGGTAAAACCCCCCAAAATGTTCAACTCCAGGCTTCCCTGGGGTAGGGCAAGAAGGTCCAGGACCACCAGCAGGTCAGTCCCCCCTCCTGCCTGCCCAGTGCCCGCACAAAACACCTCTCCAAGGTGAAAGTTCAGTAAGTCTGTCAAACTTTTTTGGGCGCCCCCTTTTTCTGCTGCAAGAAATTCCGCCAATTCCTCCTTCCTCCAGGAGCGGGTGGGTGGGTGGTTGCTTTGGCATGTTGGCAGGGTACGCGGTAGAGAGAAAAGAGGCTGATTCATAGCCTTGCAATGCCTTATATAGTGCAGCACCAAGGTGCCCCCCCAGATGACGACACGAGCACCGCCCCACTTCAAGGCAACAGATGAAGGACTTTTTGCCTTGGCTCCTGCCCTTGGAGCGACTATGGGCACCTCCCTTCTATTTGCCGGGAGCGCCTGGTCATAGTGCGCTCACATGTGCAACTCGCTGTTCCCCACTGAAAAGATTCTCAAAAGATAGACAAATGCAATTATTGTGGTTTAACCAAGGGTGTAGCCTTTTATTCACATAGTCACATCCATGAGTGAGGAATGATAACCATAGTTAAACATACATTATTGATATGAGTCCACAAGCTGAAGATCAGCCAAAAGACATTAATGTTATGAAAATATAGGTTGTAAGATCAGCAACCAGCTCAAAGATTGTGCAAGCAATAAAACAGTTGTCCCCACCCATTACAGCACAACACTTCGGAATGCAAAAGTGCCAGTAGGCCCCTTTTTCCATATCCAATGCCCACGCCCTCAACCAAGGGCATCCGGGGCATAACTTAGTGGCAACTTCCCCTCCATCACTTAGAGAGATGGACAATACCCAGAGTGCTCCATACACCAGGGCACCGCATAGCACTCAGTCACTGCCGGGGAACCTGTCACCAGGTAAAACCCCCCAAAATGTTCAACTCAGGCTTCCCCGGGGTAGGGCAAGAAGGTCCAGGACCATCAGCAGATTAGTCCCCCCTCCTGCCTGCCCAGTGCCCGCACAAAACACCTTTCCAAGGTGTAAGTTCAGTAAGTCAGTCCAACTTTTTTGGGAGCCTCATTTTTCTGCTGCAAGAAATACCGCCACAGGGCGAAGAGGTCACTGGCGATCTCGCCCTGCCCCCCAGCCACCGTCGGAGGACCTCAGTGACAGCCCCTAGGATAATGCGACTGCCGATGCCTCCATCATTATTGCAGTCTACCCCTTGAGAAGAGAAAGATCAGTATTATTACTTGTGCCTGGAGCAGATGGACACATGCTCTGGCTATGCAAAGTACACTACTCGCTGTGCTTGAAAAGGACAAGAAAACCTTGCAACTTGCCAGAGGCAAGATTCACAGCCTCACTATGATAGTGTAATGCATGTTGCATCATGTGTCCCTCACCTGAGGTAAAGCCTTTAGATTGCACCCCTCTACCTCATCCACCACGAACTATTCTTGAGAGGCTGTCTCCACAACATATTATTCCTTCCCAAAGCTAGTTCCCACCTACCAGTACTGCAAGGTTGTGTTGCCATTATTCGGGGCAAGGACTGGAAAAATTTCTAACCATCCCCGTCTCCTAGCCAGCTTTCTTCATGACTCAAAGGCATTCCTGATCTGCAGACTATAATCTGATGCCCCGATATATATCTGAGCTATATCAAGCCTCGACTTAAAGGCGTTCACTGATCAGCAGACTATAATCTGATGCCCTGATATATATTAGGCCTCTGGTAATCGGACCCGCAAGCATGCTAACTAAAATTGTGGTCATTGTGGGGTAGCACCAGCGGGGTCCTAACGTCACCATTGCAGGATGCCATATATTCAGATCCGAACAGCTGCAGCCTGTCCCTACAGCTGCTGGTTTCAAAATTCAAGGGGACCCTTACCATAAAAAAACATACATTACACCACCAGGCTTGTTAGATAGACACGTGTGACTCAACTGTCCTCCCTGGCCCACTAAAATAAGCAAAATGGTGCAATAACCTCTGCTTACACATGCTTCCTAATTTACTCCTGGGACTGCCTTAGGTGCATAATTAGGCTTTGCATGCATAATTTCGTCAACCCTGCTACATCATTTGGCCTTGCTGTACTGAGCCCATCAGCGGCCCCTGATATGGTAATGACAAATGCTTCAGTGCCTGCCGCACCTGCAGAAAATCGTGGGACCCAAAGAGAGCCCCTCTTTCCCTGCCATAAACTATTCACTCTCCTTGCCATCACCCAGCACCGTAGTTAGATGTCAACCTGGATGTGCAAATGATACATGGTAGAGATCCCCGGGCTGAACAAAGCATGATGCTTCCAATCCCCAGAATTCAACGAGGGTAACAAAGGTTGCCATAAGTGGATTATCGCCCGGGCTCGTGACCCTGTGTGAAGAAACTGTGTCTTGAAATACTATCAACATCCTCTTGCTGGAGCGGGAAGTACAACATTTTGTATCCCCCCCCCATTCTGCATGTTTATATTAATCTGAATAATTAACTAATAGTAATTTTATTAATTTGTGTGCAGTGAAAGACTTATCAATCATATTATTAAAAGAATTACACGCGGGAATTGCATTTTGCGCGGCTAAACTAATTGTAAATTAACACCTGTATGAATACTAATAATAGAAAATTAGAATATTGCATGATAGATGTTGCTTTTGTTATGTAATTGTAAATTGTGCTTTATCGAGTGAGTATAAACGCTTTGGATGTTGCTTTCTGCTAGATAATTACTTACACATAAGGGTATTAGCGAGGGATTAACATTTTATTAGCCATTTCCATGTTTTAATTACGTTTTCTGTTTGTTTTGCTTAAGTTGCTCATTTCGGCCAAGTCAAAATGGCTGAACGAGACGTTGAACGTGACTGCTCCTGACAACAGAAGGTTCTGGGTAAAGTGCGCATGCGTCACCGCCAGCAACAGTGGCCTAGTCCTGACCCCAGGAGACAATGCCCTAGTCAAGGTTGCTCCGGGAACTTCGCCAAAGATATAACAAAGGACTGTCTTAAACCCAGAACCAGCAAGTGCGATGACTTCATTTTGCAGACTATGTGAGAACTTTAACGGATGACCCCAAGACGACCAATCAGAACTTTCTAAAACCCCAATCTTGATACTTTTTGACATTATTTATTATTTTCATTATAAAAGTAGGTAGGGAATTGAACTAAAAAACTCTTCTTCCTTGACGAACTCAATTTCCTGATGTTATGCTGACGGAGAGGATGGTGACACTGCTGGACAGCTGTTATCCTGAATCTTTGAGAGACTGAATTGCGGCCTGATTTTGATGAAATTTAAAGGTTTTTCCACGACTTGACTGACTTAGAGGACGATTTTTAGCCAGATTAGGTAAATATGATGTTCTGCGGTTCTAATGATGATTTCTAACAATTTGCAAATTTCTTAGATAAATGATATTTGATTAATTGAACAAATGTGTTGTGTCGATTATTTGAAGAAGAAAAATCAAGATTAAGGAGTAAAATATAGTTAAATGATTGTGTTCACTAAAACCATAGATAACAACCAAATGATTCATCTCCTAATGAGGGGGATATCGCAAAGTTAGAGTCAATATTATAGGGTTAGGTAAAGATATTCCTTTCATGTCAGCGTTTGAAAGCTTATTCCTCTAGGAAAACAGATCAACGGAGTGTGAGTGTTGGTGTTATGGGCCCCACCAATGAATGTATTTGAGTGAATTTACTATTGAGGTATTTGGTCTGTGTCAAAGGGGGAATTTGATGTTCCACGCTGCAACAATTTTTCTGGTAGCAGAGTTATGGTTTTTATTGTTTTGTGTTGGTGAATATTGCTTGTAAATAGCTTATTGATTATTGGTTATTGATATTGGTTTATGTACTAACACTCCATGTTGAGTCGCGTCGAGTTATATGTTGTTTGCACGGCTTCTGGGATGTAGGAAGTCGGAAGTTTGCAACGGTTCCGTAGTAGAGCAGAGGTAAGCGCTGTTCTCGGGAAAGACGGAATTGTTGTTGCACTGTAGGTACACAGGGAAAAACGTGTAACGATTGAAGTTGCACGACGCATTGTCTGGGTTCGATTCTGTGACATCGTCGTGTGTTGCCATTAGAGACATTTTCTGTGTGAGAGAAGTGTGTATGATAGCGAAGGTTACCTGTGAAATTTTGGTCTTAGGTACCAGGAGTCCAAATGGCATTCCGATAACGCTTATCACTGGAAAGGTAACAGGTGTTCTCTGAGCTCGCTAGAAGGACAAAGTAGAGGGAAGCGCTGGTTTGTTAACGTATGTCATAATTCTGTAGTAGGGCAGACTGTTCGCTGTTCTCGGGAAAGACAGGATTCTGTGTGAATGTACTACATTTTTCTGGTGTGAACGTGCGTGAATGTAAATGCATTCGGGTTAATTGTGAAACTCTAGTTTTATTTCTCAGGAGCATTGGGTCTCCAACTATGTGTCTTAATTCTGGAGAAACGGTTAGCTAATGCTTGTTAGAAGGGTAAGGTAGAGGGATGTGATACTTTATCAACGGAAGTAACGATTCCGTAGTAGGGCAGAGGTAAGCACTGCTCTCGGGAAAGACGGAATTCTCGTGAGAAAGGTCTATTGCTATTCCTTAGTTAGCGAAGCGAACAATGGTGGTGTATATATGTTGTTACTAACAGAATTGTAAAATTTGAAACAAAAACATACCGAGCGGAATTTGTGAAGGAGGGGTAGACAGGAGCAGGAGCTGCCGCAGCGGCTGCTGACGTCAGAACGACCGCGCTGGGATTGGACAGTCGGTCAGAAACGTAAAGCTCTCCAGACTGGTGAGTTAGTGTGCGCCGTGCTAGGAGTGGAGAAATACAGGGTGACGTAGACGCTCCCTATTGGTGCGTTAGTGTGAGTCGCGCTGGGATTGGAGAATTGTGAAAGTGACGTAGACGCTCCGGATCGGTGCGTTAGTGTGAGTCGCGCTACGATTGGACAGAATAGCGGTACAGTTGTAAGGAGAGACTAGGGATACACGGAAGACAGGAAAATGTATTACGATCAGCCGGAAAAGGAGAAAAAGTCTTGGTTTGGTAGAATTAAGAAGTGGTTTAAGAAGGACAAACCAATTGTAACTAGGGAAGGACAGTTACTTCCTCCACCGAAAGCCCCTGCATCCTTTATGGTTGCGAAATATGGATATCACACCTGTATTTGGTTAGATAATTGGGTCAAGTATATCGAAAAGGACGGAGTGTTGGCTTTTCCAGAACATGGTTCATTTAATTTGGCAGTTTTGAGAAATTTGAGAGAGAAAATGATGAATTTAGAACCAAGACCTAGACCGACACAATTTGAGGCATTGACGGAGTGGGAAGACGAGATGCATGACCGAGAAAGACAGATAAATGGTAGAGGATATAGGTACATGTTTGGCAGGTCATACGGACATGAGACGCATGATGATCGAATGAGAAGGTGGCGGAATGCAAGTATGACTGAGGGTTTGTTTCCCGTAAGAACTGCAGGAGAGAATGAAGGAAGAAAGTATGTAGAAAAGAGGCATTATGTGGAATCGAGAGGGTATGGAATGAATGAATCAGAGGATGATGTTCTTAATGATATGTTCTATAAAAATCCACCTCCATATCGACCAGAACCAGAAATATGAACCCCAAGTGCCCCAATGAAAGAAACAGTACGAATCATAAAATCGGAACCAGAGTTCCAAGATTTGGGAAGAAATAATTCCATTAGATGGGTAGAGAAGAAGCCTGGAGGCAAAGTAAACGAAGAAAAATTCAGCAGAACTAGCGAAAACGACCCTAGAATTAACCGAGAAAATAAGAGAATTGACTAAGAATCTGGAAGCTGTAACCGTTCCAGTAACGATAGGTCCAGTAATGCCTATTTTTGATAAACAGGAAGATAGCGAACATTGTTTGACGGTCCCTTATAAAAGTAGTAAATCGGCAAGAATGAGTCAGAATGAGAATCCATGGAGACAGACAATGAGTATGATTGAACCGAATTTTTCAAATAACCCGTTTTTAGGTCAAAACTGTCCAGAGAAACGTATGACAATAGTGGAGTCAATGTCAGAAACACAAAAAGATTTTGGACAAGGAAATATAGAGAAGCCAGTAGGACCATCTACAGAGGAATTAAGTGAATGGTTGAGAAGCTTGCAAAAGAAAGACAAAGAATCTCAGTCAATAGATGTGGCCAAACTACGAATGGTACTGGAAGAATTAATAGTAGGAACTATCCCAACAGAAAAGTTAAAAACTTACCAAGATGAGGAGTTATTATTTCTGTGTAAAAGCGTAACACGGAGAGCAAAAAGTCTCCATGAAAGATTAGAAGAAGTGGCAAATGAAATGGGTATTGACATTGAAAAGTTAAAAGCACTACAGAAACCCTATTGAGTAGATTTCACTGAAAAAGACATTGAAAACATGAATACCACAGGACGAATAGGTCAGATAAAAGAGATAATTATATTATTGAGAAAATGGGGAGATGTGGACAAATGAAAAGCAGATGGTATCGTAAACGAGATGAAGTTTCAGACAAAACGTTTTCAGCTTACCCTGTCAGAGAAAAAGAGAAGGTTGTGACAGAATGCCCTATGAGAGAGATTCCAGGAGGAGGATATGTACATGTCCCATGGACTAGGCAGGATATTTTGTCATTTACGAATGACTTCCCTTGTGTGAAAAACCCGTCGAGTGGTACAGACAGGTGGATAGATTCTTAAAATTATCCAAAGTATTGTGGATTGATCTAAATAGCTTGTTTGACATAATAGTACCAGCAGATTTATGGACAGAGTGCAAAATCATGATAGATTGGCCGACACAGGAATACCCAAGGGATCCAAAAACAGGGGCTCCAGATCCCTAGGTAATGAAGAAATATGAACAGGTTATGGCATTTTTGGAAAACAAGGTACCCCCTAAAGAGACAGATTGGGTAAAAATTGACAGAACACATCAGGAAAGCACAGAGTCATTACATGCCTATTATGAGAGGTTAATTTTAGCCTTTAAACAATTCAGTGGAGATCAAAATCTAAGTGACAAGGATTTGAGTCATTTCGTATACAGATTTGTATATGGTCTTCGTCCAGAAATTAGTGAAATGATAAAACAGCATACGGTAGATTGGAAAATAGATGAAGTACTGAGACATGCTAAATATTTCAGTGATGAAATTGAAGCAAAACAGCGAAAACTGAAAGAAAAGGCTATGTGGTCACAAGTAAAGGTAGCAGAGAGACAGGAAGCTCAATTAGCGGAACAAGCTGGGTCAAGACAAAAATTGAATGCAGGGAAAAATAAAGGGAATATCGAGGAAGCTAAAAAGAAATTTCCGTGTCATAATTGATGTAGGATAGGGCATTGGAAATCCGAGTGTAAATTTCCTCCGAGTACTAACGATGAAAATGCATCATTGAATCCACAGGTGCAGAATGAGGTGAGTGGTCAACAGCAACGACAACAGCAGGTTGTAACAAAACAGAATCAGGTGCCAAAACCACCTTTTCCACAGAACAAAAATTGCCAGAAGTATAGTAAAGAGAATGGATTCTACAACGAAGAACAGGTAAATAAGCCGCCACGCGCTAGCGCTGCTTCGCAGTATTGGCTGCAACGTGATGAAAGCGATTCAGAAGAGGGTTATTGACGGTGCCGAAGGGAGAAAGAAGAGTACGTGCTTGGCGCAACTCAAGAACTAGACCAGACAGGCCCATTTGTAGATGGAAAAGTTAATAATGAAAATATTACTTTCCTAGTTGATACTGGTGCTACTCGATCAACTGTTAGATCAGCTGATGTCAAGAATCTTCCTCTCTCAGATGAAACGATCCAAGTAGTTGGTGTATCCAACAGACAGATTAAAACTTACCTTACAGAACCAGTGAAAGTTGTATAGGGAAATTTTCTGAAATGCACCGGTTCGTCGTGTGTGACACCAGTCCTGTGAACTTGTTAGGTAGAGATTTATTGTGCAAGATGAACTGCACCATATTTTTTACTCCAGATGGAATAGCCTTTGAAACACCAGATGATGATGTGCTGTATAAAATGACAATGGCAAACAGAGAGAAAGAGGTTACAGGAACATATGTTGTATTTAACCCCGGCGAGTTACCAAAAGAATTAAAACAATCTGTTAAAGTAGAAGTTTGGGATTTCACTGGAGAAGATGTAGGATTGATGAGAAATGTAGACCCAGTAAAAATAACTGTAAAAGAAGGAGTAAGTTACCCAAATGTCCCACTATATAAATTGACACCTGAAATAATTGAAGGAGTTACTCCTGTGATTGAGAAAATGATAAAACAAGGAATCTTGAGAGAAATAATGAGTAGCCCATGTAATTCACCAATAATGGGACTGAAGAAGCCTAGTGGGAAGTTCAGAATATTGCAAGATCTGAGAAAGATAAACAAAATTGTTGCACCATGTTGTCCCATTGTACCGAATCCATCTGTGATTTTATACCAGATCCCTCATGACGCAGAATGGTATACAGTGATTGATCTGTGCCATGCTTTCTTTTCCATCCCATTACACCATGACAGTCAGCAGATTTTTGCATTTCGGTTTGGTGAGCGTATTTTGGCGTGGTGCCGAATTCCACAAGGGTATACAGAAAGCCCCTCAATATTTAATCAGCTATTGAAGAAGTCTTTGGAAAGTCTAGAAATGCCTGAAAATTCTGTATTGCTTCAATATATCGATGACCTGCTTGTGGCATCGAAAACTCGTGAAGCTTGTGAGGTAGACACAGTAGCCTTGCTGAATCATTTGGCAGATGGAGGAGTAAAAGTGTCACCATCGAAATTACAATTTTGTAAGAAGGAAGTACAAATAAGTGAATTACTTCTGTTTTTATTTCCTTATTAATTCATTACCATCATTTTTTATATTCATGCTGTTGATGTTATCATTAGGACTGTTGATGCTGTAGCCAGTAACACTGTTATTTGAATTAGGACTTACTGTTCACCTATTTGAAATTGTTGTTAGTGGGACTATCTTAACTTGAAATAATATATTTGTATGATATTATCGCTACTATCTTCCAACTATCTATAATACATGGTTTACTACATACTGTATACTATCTTTATCATCTCCTCCCTAGTCCACCTTTCCTATTTCTTCCTTTCCAGGTTTTATGAGTACCTCAACTATTGTATCGTTTGATATCTGTATTATCCTTTTTATATTTAAAAATCTGAGAAGGTAACATTTCATAGTAATTTATTGTGTGGCCATAATTTGATTTGTTTATACTCCCTTTTTTTATGTATTGTTTATAAACTGACATGTACTTCTCAATAAACATATACCAAAAAAAAAGAAGGAAGTACAATATTTAGGACATAACATTGAGAAAGGACAAAGGAAAATAACTATAGACAGAATCAGAATTATAAAAAGAATGAGTCCACCAATGACCCAAAGAGAAGTGAGAATGTTTCTGGGAATGGTTGGATATTGTCGTCAGTGGATAAGCAATTTTTCATTGATTGCAAAACCTTTGGTACGATTGACAAGAAGTTATATGAGAGATCCAATTGATTTGAATAAAGAAGAATTGACAGCATTCAAAAGATTGAGAGAAGGATTGTGTGAAGCGCCTGCATTGGGAATGCCTGACTATGACAAAGAATTTGAGTTGTATTACAGTGAGAGAAATGGATGTGCACTCTCTGTTCTAGTACAGAAGCATGGAAAACTGAGGAAACCAATTGCATATTTTTCATCCATGTTGGACCCAGTAGCTGTAGCCCTTCCTGGGTGTTTGAAAGCAGTAGCTGCTACATGTCGAAGTTTGGAGAAGAGTGAGGGAATTGTGATGGGATATCCGGTGAAAGTGTTTGTACCTCATGATGTGGTAATACTTTTAACAAGGAGTCGTACCCAGTTTATGACACACAGCCGACTGACTAAGTATGAAAAGGTCATTTTGGGTGCAACAAATTTGAGTCTTGTGAGATGCGTGAATGTGAATCCTTCAACATTGTTGCCTGACGTAGAGCATGTGGAGATAAGAGATGAAGCAGATCATGACTGTTTGGATGTACTTGATTTTTGTACAAAACCAAGACCTGACATAAAAGATGAACCCTTACCAGAAAGTGATTATGTCATGTTTGTTGATGGATCTTGTTTGAGGACAGATGATGGAGTTCTGAGTGCAGCGTATGCGGTATGTACAGTTGCAGCAGTGATGGAAGCATCCTATTTGAAAGGAGTAAGATCGGCCCAAGTAGCTGAACTTATTGCCCTGGCCAAAGCATGTAAGATTGGGAAAAGTGTGAGAGTGACTGTGATAACTGATAGTCAGTACGGCTATGGGGTAGTCCACGACTTCGGCCAAATATGGCTGCAGAGAGGTTTCCTAAACTCAAGTGGAACTCCAATTAAGAATGCTGAAGTGGTTGGAAAGTTGCTTGAGGCGATACAGCTGCCTAGTCAATTGGCTGTGGTCAAATGTGCTGCCCATAGTCGCAGTGGTGATTACATTGCCACTGGTAACAAATTCGCACACGATATGGCGCAATATTGTGCACAAAATCAGAATTCAATCCATCGGGCAAAGGAAAAGGAGTTGATTTCTTGTTTCCCAATGTTTACTAACACTGTGGGAACATGGGAAGAAGTAAGACAATTGCAGGAAGAAGCAGGCGAGGAAGAAATAAAACAGTGGGTAAAAGCAGGATGTGTACCAAGAGAGAAGGATCATGTGTGGGTCTATTGAGACGGAAGACCAGTTATGCCTGATAGCATGATGTCTACCATGGCACGGATGTATCATGAACATGGACATAAAGGGAGAGACGCCATGATTAGGTCCTTCAAGCAGACTTGGTATAATGCAAAATTCAGACTTGTAGCAGAAAGTCTTTGTCAGAGATGCCTAATTTGTCAGCAATACAATCCAGGAAGAAAGACAGTAGTGAGTCTAGGAACAATAGGTCGAGAAGGAGGGCCTTTTACCAGAATGCAAGTGGATTTCATTGAGATGCCTCCTTGTAACAGGTTGAGGTATGTTTTGGCTATGGTATGTCTATTCTCCAGGTGGGTAGAGGCGTTCCCAACAAGAAGAAATGATGGAATGACAGTGGCAAAATTACTCTTGAGGGAATTTATCCCTAGATTTGGGTTCCCATTTACAATTGAATCAGACAGGGGAGGACATTTTCATAATGAGATCATAAAATTGATTTGTGAAGCATTGAATGTATGACAAAAATTACATTGTGCCTACCGACCAGAGGCTTCTGGTGTGGTGGAACAAATGAGTGGTACTATCAAAAACAGAATAGGGAAAATGTGTTTAGCCACAGGTATGAAATGGCCCGATGTCTTGCCTCTGGTACTCATGACTATGAGATCAATTCCAGAGAGAACTACTGGTTTGAGTCCTCATGAAATAATCATGGGACGAGCCATGCGACAAGTGTTTATACCAGTCAACAAGCTGATGACTATAACTGATGACATGGTGTTGGAATACTGTGAAAGCCTGGCTGACGCAGTTCATTCTGTGTTTCATCAGGTTGGAACGGATGCCACCACTCTTGGCCATGATCTAAGCCCAGGGGATTGGGTAAGGATAAAAGTCCACAGAAGAAGAAATTGTTTGGTTCCCAGGTGGGGAAAACCAAGACAAGTCATCTTGACCACAACAATAGCTGTGAAGTGTGCTGTATTGAAGAACTGGATCCATGCAAGTCATACTTTGAGAATTCCAAACCCAGTTGACAGCAAAGAGAAGGAGTATTTTGACGAATCAGAATCCAGTACTGAGTCGGATGACGGGGAGTCCAAAGAAAAAGAAAACCCTGAAAGGGGGGAAACAGAGCTGAGTTTAACTTTGGTCCCCAGAAGTAATTCCCTGAGGAGAAGGTTACATATTTCTGATACCAGTTCAGACTCAGAGACAGAACAAAGAGCACACTCTTCCAAGAAAGAACAAGGGAAGAACAAAGAAAAGGACAGTGGAGAGACGATGAAAGAAATCCATGAGAAGGAAGTGCCAGATGAAAGATCGAGAGAAATTCCACCTGAAACAACACCTTAAGATGGACAGGTGCCAGATACAGAGAGAGAGGGAAAGATTATTGCAGAAGACCCCCGAGGAGGTGTAGGGAACTCCAACATCCAGTTAGAAGCAGGGACAAGTAGTCAGCAGGAAGATTGCGTGCCAGAGATTCGAGGAGGGACAGAAGTAGGGAAAACAAAAGAAGTGGTGGAAAAAGAAACTGTTGAGAGTAAAAAGCAAGTTGAAACAGAGTCAGAGGAAAGCGAAGATGAAATACCAGAATGCCGAGTTCTGAGAAAGAGAGCTTGGAGGTCTGAAAAGAATGATAAAGGGAGTAAATTGAAAAGAGCGGCAAAGGATGAAGTTTGGCCGAATAAAATAAAAAGATTGAGATATCGTTTGACACGTGTAAATTCGCCAAGGGCTGAACAGGTGAATGAAGTGACGAGTCAGGAAAAATCAAAAGGAGAAGAAACAACAGTGGTTAAAGAAAGCAAAAGAACAAGGAAACCTAACCAGAAGTATAAATCACCGGAATGGACATATGTGGCCCTGCCTAAAGTAAAAGAAGAGGCGGATAGCCAAGGAAATCCAGAGGTGGTTGTACTGCAAGTGGTTGAGGAAGACAAGGAATCGGAAACCCTGAGAGTTATGCTGTCCGATATTGGAGAAGAAGCGGATGTTCAGGACAATCTGTATGCTGAAAACGAAGGGAAAGTGAAAGATGATGAGATGCCAAACTGAATGAGACAAGAAAATTACTGAGGGAAAGACAAGAAAATACTGAAAAAGACAAAAACTGGTAGAACCACGTAGGTGTTTAGAGCCTTGGGTTAGAAACTAGTTGTGAAGTAGAAGAGGCCTAGTCAAAAGACACGGCTCATTTTAGCTAAGATGGCAAACATAGAAAGTAGCAAAAGTAGATGTACCTTCGTTAGAAGATGGTGCAAAATGTGTTGTTGTTGTACAGGATTATTAATGCTTCTTTTGAGTATACTCGCTCTACTAATTTCATTTAAAGTTACTATAGATACATTAGAAGGACATAGTGATAACAAAACTAATATAGGGAAGATTCAAAAGGTAGCTTCGACTAGAATAGATAGAAATTATTTGCATAAAGGCAGGTCTATAACAGATTTTTCTAACGCTGTGTTTTCAAAATTGTTGTATGAATATGTAAAAACAATGGACGTAAGGGATTGCTACGTATGTATGCAATTACCTGCATCTGTATCTGAAGGAGTGACTTATCATCACCTTCCAGTAACATATGGAATAACATGTAGTGTAATAGCTAGTTTATTTTATCAAACAGGTAAATTAGAGTAATATTTTTCAGATGTAGATACTATATTTTCACAAGTACCAGCAATTAACAAACTAAACAAGGTAAAACCTGCAAAGGTATTAGGTTAATTTTTCTTAGAGACTAAAGAACTAACATTAGAATACATATTTAGAAATAACTTGACTTGCAGTTTAAAGAAAGAGGAGAAGACATTTTTAGATATGGTTGAAGAAAGGAGATTGAAAATGCAAAGAAAGGCTTCGGAAGGGAAAGTGGAGAAAACTGTTTGGGATGTAGAACTGGAGAAACACTTGAAAGGGGAAACGAGTCCAACTATGGCCTTAGATTGGCCTCAGAAAGGGAAATTGTGTATAAGAAGGAATCAAACAGCGTATTATAAATATTTTGTAGGGAATAGTGAGTGCCATGATACATACCGAATCATGGGAGGATGGGGATGTAAAGGTGGAAGAGATCCAGTCTTTCCAGGACTGTATTTTCTTTGTGGGAACAGGGCATATTATCGTTTGCCAGACCATTGGTATGGCACATGTTATGTTGGCCTGGTTTTTCCAAAGATTTTTCATATGGATAGAGGAGAAGATGGTGTACATAGCCTAGGTAGTTATTTAGCACGTAGTAAGAGAGAATCTTGGACTAAAATTGTGGGTGACATTTTTGGAGCACTGATACCCGCAGTGGGAGTATCTCTCAATGCAAACAAAATTAGAAGACTTTCAACAGTAGTGGATCGCTTGTCTACAAGCATTGCTGGAGGATTCTTATTGGTAAATACTGAAATGGTTGCCATGCGTGCTATGGTAATGCAAAATCGACTTGCCCTTGATATTTTATTGGCAAAAGAGGGTGGTGTCTGTGGAATGCTGAAAGTTCAACATTGTTGTACTTACATTCCTGACGAAAGTAGAGATTTGAAAATTTATATTAAGAATATTACAGAATTGCATGATGAAATTGTACCACTGGAGGTTGAAGGTGTCTGGGAGAAGATTGGTAAGAAAATATCAGCTATTAAAGACTTTGTAGTAAAATTAGGTAGTACATTTATAGGTAAGATATTATTTCCATTAACATGTGTGATTTGCTTAGTATTAATAATTAGACTAGGATGTATTTGTCGTAGAAAAGATAAAAATCAGAAAAGATTAAAAAGAGAAAATATAAGGAGAAGATATAAGAAACAAGAAAGAGAATTTGAAGAAATAGAATTAGAAGAAATCAAGGAGAGTATGTATAAAACGGCAAAAAGAGAAGAAACAGGAGAAACTGAAATATGAATGAAACAAGAAATCAATTTGAAATTCCGTAAAAGGGGATACACATTTTTTTTGTTGGTGTGGTGATATAATCACCAAAGGGGGGACTGCTGGAGCGGGAAGTACACAATTTTGTATACCCCCCCATTCTGCATGTTTATATTAATCTAAATAATTAACTAATAGTAATCTTATTAATTTGTGTGCAGTGAAAGACTTATCAATCATATTAACAAAAGAATTACATGCGGGAATGGCATTTTGCATGGCTAAACTAATTGTAAATTAACACCTGTACGCATACTAATAATAGAAAATTAGAATATTGCATGATACATGTTGCTTTTGTGATGTAATTGTAAATTGTGCTTTATTGAGTGAGTATAAACGCTTTGGATGTTGCTTTCTGCTAGATAATTACTTACACATAAGGGTATTAGCGAGGGATTAACATTTTATTAGCCATTTCCATGTTTTAAATACGTTTTCTGTTTGTTTTGCTTAAGTTGCCCATTTCAGCCTAGTCAAAATGGCTGAACGAAACGTTGAACGTGACTGCTCCTGACAACACATGGTTCTGGGTGAAGTGCGCATGCGTCACCGCCAGCAACAGTGGCCTAGTCCTGACCCCAGGAGACGATGCCCTAGTCAAGGTTGCTCTGGGAACTTCGTCAACGATATAACAAAGGACTGTCTTAAAACCGGAACTAGCAAGTGCGATGAGTTAATTTTGCAGACTATGTGAGTGACCCCAAGACGACCAATCAGAACTTTCTAAAACCCCAATCTTGATACTTTTTGACATTATTTTCATTATAAAAGTAGGTAGGGAATTGAACTAAAAAACTCTTCTTCCTTGACGAACTCGATTTCCTGACGTTATGCTGACGGAGAGGACGGTGACACTGCTGGACAGCTGTTATCCTGAATCTTTGAGAGACTGAATTGCGGCCTGATTTTGATGAAATTTAAAGGTTTTTCCACAACTTGACTGACTTAGATGACAACTTTTAGCCAGATTAGGTAAATATGATGTTCTGCGGTTCTAATGATGATTTCTAACAATTTGCAAATTTCTTAGATAAATTATATTTGATTAATTGAACAAATGTGTTGTGTCGATTATTTGAAGAAGAAAAATCTAGATTAAGGAGTAAAGTATAGTTAAAGGATTGTGTTCACTAAAACCATAGATGACAACTAAATGATTCATCTCCTAATGAGGGGAATATCTCAGAGTTAGAGTCAATATTTTAGGGTTAGGTAAAGATATTCCTTTCATGTCAGCGTTTGGAAGCTTATTCCTCTAGGAAAACAGATCAACGGAGTGTGAGTGGTGGTGTTATGGGCCCCACCAATGAATGTATTTGAGTGAATTTACTATTGAGGTATTTGGTCTGTGTCAAAGGGGGAATTTGATGTTCCACGCTGCAACACTCTTGCGAAAACAGTTGACATTGCCATTAGCGGGAGCATTTGCTGGATAAACTCTAATGAACAGATTTGAATATCGTAAGGGCACCAGGCCCTGCAGGACATAACTATGCAATTACTGTCTCTATTTACTGTTGGGGAAATAGTCATCCTCGTCACTGGCAGAAGGGCTAGCCCGAACGTACTTCAAATAAACACGACTAACCTCTGATCCGAGTGCTGCAAGGCATGTACAACAACCAGGGCATTCTGGGAAACGGCTGCTTTGTGCAGTCCTCTGTACCATGGCAGAGTCCGTAAGTACTTGAAGGTACACATGCAATGGTGTCACGGGGAGACCTAAGTCAGAAAATGCTGCCCCGTCTAAATATGCGGAATACCTTGAAGGACACTGTTGACTTTCCTCGCTTAATGGCTGGTACCCAATATTGCCTGACACATATCACCCTCTACATAAGATCTACCACAATACATCTGACATACCACCTGGCCTGCACCATGCCCAAAGCAGTTCATAGTAGAAGCGTACCCACAAAGGTGCTATCTTTTCGCCAGCACCCATGGCAGATGGTATTCCTGTAAAACTATGTTCTGGAACTTGCTCATGGTGCCACTATCAAATTACTGGTTCATGGCAAAATGCATGATGTTTGGCAGGGCAGGGCTGGAAGCCAGCTACCTTATAGGAATTCTGTACCAATTGTACAAACCATGCAACTAGCCCTAGGATGAATAAGCAGGAATTCAAAAGACTACTTAGGAGCCAATAAATGACTTCAATTGATGGAAACCAATTGCGTCAGACAGGGAGCTCAGTGGCAATGTAGCTGCGCCAAAATCACAGGAGTTGGTGCCCTTCTCACATTGACGGCCAATCATGGAAAAATAGGAGATCGGGAGTCTAGAAGGGGTGCCCCACCAGATCTCCTATAGACATAACTAACAAATTGGAAACTGGGCACCCTTCTGCAGTTTGGTGACGGTGAGGCGCCTGGCCAATAGAAATGATGGTAGGTTCTGTGTAGACCTCCTAACTCTGTTTCCACCTGCTTGCTTCCAGATCCTCACCGCAAGAGAACCCATTTCCCATGAGCACCCCATGTCCGCACAGCTCCCCCAGAAACTGCAATTGCTTTGTACTCACGCAGCAAGATATTGCTTAATAGCAGTTACCAGTTCAAAAGGCTACTTTGCTGTGTGCAGCCCGAGTTTTTTCGTCACGTTGGTGAGAAAAGTATACTTGAGTGCAGGGGTCTGCTAGCAACACCTTCCTGCTAACGTAAAAAATTCTGGGGTGCCTTATACATACCAGCCGAAAGACAGTGCGAGAACCAGCAGCCTTTTACCCAAATTAGCCGGCACCTCGGTGTTCTTCCTAGAGCTCTCACCATACTTGATGCTGCTGCTGGCCATACCCCTCCAAATCTTCAGATGCATCTTCCTGCGACCATGTTGCCGTCATCGTGGTGTGGTTCACCTCCCAGTTATTCCAGTCATTGATCACATGCCATATATAAAGCCAGAGATGATCAGCGTTCTTTCCATTTGCCAAACAGATAGAGTTCACATGCCAGCCCAATCGTTTGCATGATGAAACTGTTCTCCCCCTTAAAGCCCCCACCCCCTCTCTTACAAAGAACCACAGTTAAGGAAAGGTGGTAACTATCAGGTGGTGCAGCACCTAGAAGCGGTGGCAGAAGGGTGACGAATAGGCGTGCAGCTATATGGAAGGAAACTGGAGGTTGAGAGTTATTCTGCAGGTCCAGTGCTTATTTGCAGTGCTTTAAATGGAAAAAAATAAGTGCAGGTACTCATATAATTGAGTTAGAGGTGTGGCTAGTGGGCAGGACTATGGGCAGGGCTAGAGGTGGGACATGATACAATGGCACTACTTCCATCTGTTGTGTTATTGCTATGTTTGGTTGTTAAACTGAAATGCAACCTATGCCCCGACAGTATTAACAAGTATAAAAATGACAAAATAATTAATATAATCAGCAAATATTCTGCATTACACCGCATACTTTGCGTTTTGTTGCTGCATAATTTTATCAAACCTGCCGCAACAGTGGCCCTGATTATTATCATTTATTTGCATTGGGCTCAAGTCAATACTCATATTCTTGTGTGAGCACACACTCACACAGGCCCGAGCACACATGCACATACAAAGCAGTCCGCACACTTTCTTTAAAATACCTTTGTAGAGTATCAGCATTCTCTCTCTGCCTCTTTCCTTTACAGGTAAACGCGCACACAAGTCGTTAAACACTCACAATCAGTCAAACACTCACACAAAAGGCTCACGCAGGATAAAGGACACTTTCAACTCCTTACCTCCCGTGGCTTCCTTCATTGCCGCTCTCAGTGGGTCATCTGGATTCCAGGGTGTGCACAAATGCACACCATAGTGTAAATGTGATTGACAGAGCAGTTTCTGAATGGTGTGGACACTGCTCTGTCAAGCTCAGCGTGAAGGTGACATTTTCAACACCCACACGTCCAAAGAAGACATAATGCAACTGAGCTGCTGTTGAACGGTTCAGCAAGGGCTCAGCACAGGGCTCCAGGGGTACTTTACCTGTCAGAGTATCCGGGAGTCAGGCTCCAATCTGCCTCCGCAGAATTAGCAATAAACAGTACATCAGACATGAGTACCGGTACTCTCCTTGGCGGGGGGAGAGGTGCCGGTACTGGAAGGGATACAAATAAGAAGTGCCATTACTCAGTACCGGTGAGTACCGGCCCATTTAAAGCATCACTTATTTGTGTCTTCATTAAGCATGCCTTAGATTCACGCGCTGATTAGAGCAGTGGGCCCTGCCCACGTAGCTGCCTACCTATTTTGAGAACCACGCAGGAAGGGACAGGCAACAGGCCCAGTTATCTGTGACTTAACAGGGGTCCAAAAGACCATCTGGTGATAAATTACTAGCATTCACAGACATTTGTGAGCACCTAGCCGGTGCTGCCATGTAAGGAGTAATGTAGGATGTTAAGGACCCTTTAGTGATAAACCTTAACAAACCATACTGCACCCGACATCCTAAATAGTAGTGATGTGCCGCCATCTACTGGAGTCATACCTGTCGCCCCCCATTAGGAACGCATAACCTGTCTGCATTGCTGTTAGACCTTTCCCTTGCGATCGCATGGTATGCCCAACAAGCCAGTCACTTAGAAATTTGCTCCTAAATATCAGTGCAAGTATGCTTGAAACTTCCTTCCTGCTTTCCCCGGTCATCCGGCTCTTTATCAGCAGCAGCACTACCCGGATAGCGTTTAATGTACTGGATAACTCTTTTGAGAAGTATTCTGAACATAGAATGCTCATTGGTTTCTGTAAGGAACCAGGGTTGGATAAAAAGGGGACCTAGATGACCAGCGGAATCACTTTCCTACTCTGTGCCATCAATGTGTCAAGAGAGTCATAGTCAATACCATCCTATGACTGGGGGGGGGGAGGTAGTTTGGACATACAGCAAATAGTAATAATGCGGTGCCCTGATAGCCGCTAGCACAAAGAAAAAATAGAATGAGGGAAAGACACTGATCCCGAACCTGTGCCAGACGAGCCCCAAACAGGTAACCAACGCAGTTCTTCATAGCAGTACTCGCCCTTAAGGTATCGGAGCGATGTGCATAGGCACATGTTACATTATACAAGGACTCTAGCATCTTTACAGGCACCGTTTGATTGATTACACAGCAATGGGCCCTGCCCATGATTTTTGCCCAGAATCACAGGATTTCGAGCCAACGCTAGGACGTGAACCTGGTTCCTCAGCCCTACAGTATGCAACTTCCATTTTTTTTTTTTTTTGCAACTGAGTGTGTAATGCGATAGGAGGACATTTTAAATTATGGAAGATATATTCGCACCTTTGGGAGCACGCCCTTCTGGGTTTGTGCCTGTGCCCCTGAGGTTAACCACACAATCACAGCACATAGCAGATGTTAAAAGGCAATTCATACACATTAACCCCCTCTGCTGGGATTCGAGCACACTGAAGGAAAACGCACAAACCACTTAAATAATCAAGAGCAGTCCAGGGAAAGGCACGGGGCCTCGACCTGTGGTCTAAGCAGGTCAGAGGCAGAGCACTGCCTGGATGAGGTGTGGTACAAAAAACAATGGTCCTGAACCTATATTTCAATTGAATCAATCAAGGATTTTCATTTAACATATTATTGAGTAAAGCAATCAACATAAAAAATCAACATAAAAAGTGCAACAAATGACCATAATCTGGATCACCATATATTTATTTAAAACAATTAGGTGAAAACCAGACAGTACATGATACAAAATAGCAATTTGAGAAAGGTTGCTCCAGAGGGAGACGTGCAGTGAAACAGAGTGCTCAAGAGTGACGTAGTGAAGAGAGATATTTCAACAGAAATATATATGTCAAGGCAAAAAAACAGGGGGACCGGTTGTGAATCACCGTCCTTAGGTAACCTGGCCCAATTATATTCACACAAGATTGTTATATAAGTTCTCACTAGAAATCAATTCTAGGGTAGCACGTGAAAAAACCAGAGGGTCCAGGTTAGGTTAATTGGGCGTCGACGTTTCGATCCGACTTGCGGCCAAAGGGGGATTTGGTTCCTCGGCCTGGCGGATCTTCATCAGGACTAAACTGGGTAACCTGAAAAGGGTTCATGAAATCCAAGTACTTCACCTTGGCCTTCGCGCACTGTTGCCAAAAGCTGCTTGCTTAATCATTTATCATCTTTTCTGCACCATGACAAACGAATGCACTGTTATAATGATAATTTCTTCATATGTTCGTTTATTTCATAATTCAATGTATCATATTAATGAATTCAAACATTCCTCTTTTGTATGATCCAAAAAACCAACTGAAACTTTTTTTTCATTTCATCCGTTAGAATTCAAAACAAATCTTTCTTTCATTTATTGTGCCCAATGCATTTCGGGCCCCTCTGGCCCTTCTTCGGGGGCTGAGTTTCTGAAAATTATACAAATAAAACATTATTTAAACTTGAGTTGCATCATATGTGCAAGGAAACACTGTAAACGACATTCTTTTCACTTCAACCTATCTATTACTTTGCCCTCTGTTCTTATATTCTACCCGACAAGAATCATTGAAACAAGTTCTAAAACATCCAAAATTAATGTCCTATTCACCCTTGTATTGTCCTGCTTTGACTCTATATTCATGATCAACTTGATGTGGCGAAAAAAAGAAGAAAAACAACAACAGAAATTGACACACCTCAGTATTGCGGCATCGATTGTTCACGCTGTGTTAATCAGGACCATAGAACCAACTGAAGCTATTGCTGCTAAATCTGCGAAATCAACCAAAATAAACCGACATTGTAAACCCAGACCACCTACTACTGCGCTCTCATTCCATCTACTTCGCTTTCCTAAATCGCTGAAGTTCGGGTTACCTTTCTGTGGTTTCAAAGTGTCCCAGTTCGTTTCTTTTACTGCTGACTGAGCGGCTGCTTGCCTATCGTGGCGCTTGCTCGTATCTCTCCACCCACTCTTAGTTGCCTTAATTTCACTTCCGTTGCTTTTGCTGTGCTCGATGTTACTAGACAGCAATGACGGACTACTCTATCGAGACTTCCTGCTTTCTATCTGTGATTGCCCAGTCCAACATGGAGTGTCTGTGACTCGTATTTAAAAAAACTTTATCCATGCTGTTTAGTGCCAATACTGTCGTCTTAATTTAATTCTGTTCCTATAGACTATCGCAACGTGGAATCATTTGTAAAACATGAATAAATCATAATTCGTGGCTTATCCTAAGCATGAAACTAATAATTCTTGACATACACATAACAAAATCAATGAATATGAATATAAATATCAAAAAAGATACTGTCGATCACAAAGAATCACTAAATACATATCTTCCCCTGGTTCTCCGGCTAGATACAGAATGAGTCCCATGTCTCATGAGGGTCCTTGTATGTTCCATAGTTCTTATTGTGCCTCGTAACCCTGACATTGCGGGCAATAATTACAAAAAGCAACTCAGATCCACTTTATCATTTATTCCTTTTGGCTCCTGTGTTTCCAACCTTCTAATCCAAAATATTTCTAGCTGGAGAAGAGTTTTGCCCAGATCTTTACCAGGAATGTGTTCGATCTTCTCAATTACCATGAATCGCAATTGGGAAATATTATGACCAAATTTCATCCAATGTACTGCTAAATTGCTTTTCATGTTTATATTTCGAATGGTGCTCTTATGTTCTGAAATTCTCGTTTTGACTTTACGTTCTGTTTTCCCTATGTACAAAGATCCACATGGACACTTAATGCCGTAAATTACATTGGCTGTGTTACAATCTGAGTTATGTCTTACTTTAATTGTTTCCCCAGTGTGAGGGTGTTGAATTGTATTTCCACTCATTACGTTGTTACAATGCACACAATTATGACATCTACGCATTCCTTTGAAATCATCAGCCACTTTGATCTCTTGAAATTTCAAATGTTCTTTCAGATTCCTTGATCTTTTATAAGCAAAAATTGGTTTCTTTTCAAAAAGCTCCTTGAAATCACTCTCATTTTCTATGATTTCCCATTGTTTGTTTATGATTCGTTTCAATTGACTTGAACTTGTAGAGAAAGTGGAAACAAAAACTTGTCTTGTAAGTGTTTTTTTTGGTCGTGATGTAAGTAATTCCTCTCGATTTGTTTTACTCATCTGTGAAATGGCTCCTTCTATTACTCCTTGAGGATAGCCTTTAGTTTCATATCTTTGTCTGATGATATTCACATTCTTTTGGTACAAATCTTCATTGGAGCAAATTCGTTTTGCCCTAAGGAGTTGTGAAAATGGAAGATTGTTAATCAAATTCTGGGGATGAAAACTGTTGAAAACCAGTGTATTGTTTTTATCGGTTGATTTGTGAAATACTTCTGTTTGTATGGTATTTTTCATTAGAGTAATCAAAACATCCAAAAATGATATAGATTTTTTATCAATAGTGTACGTGAAATCTATATGTTCATCCATTTCATTTAGTTGTGTTATTTTTGTTTCCAACATTTGCTTACTGTTTCTCCAAATAAGAAAAATGTCGTCTATGAATCTACAATACATCATGTTATCTGTCCATTCTTTGTCAGATTCAATAAACTTTTCTTCGAACAAAGCCATGTACGTATTAGCGTACGCTGGAGCTCCAGCAAAGCCCATAGATGTACCTTTGAGCTGTAAGAAAAACTGATTCTCCCATTAGAAATAACTATGATGGAGACAAAAATGTAACATTTCCAATAAAAAAACTTTATCTGCTCCTATGGTGGACTGTTTTAGTAAGGCCCATTCTACAGCCTCCATACCCCCCTCATGCGGGATGGAAGTATATAGGGCTTTTACATCCAAAGTACATAAATAAATCTCATCCATATTTGCAACTTCAATTGTTCGGAGTTTCTGTAGAAAGTGCGTTGTGTCCTTTACATAGGAAAACCAATTTTGAACAAATGGTTGTAGAAAAAAATCTATATACTGGCCTATTGGTTCGAAGATCGTGCCACACCCTGTCACTATCGGTCTGAACGGTGGATTGTCTAGACTTTTATGAATCTTGGGTAGCATATACATTCCAGGATTTTTCGGGTTGGTAACTGTCAAATATTGTTTGGTGTTTTGTGTAATCCACTGCATTTCCACAGCCCTGTTCAATATGCTTTCCAAAGTGATCAACATTTCCTTGGTGGGATCTTGGTCTAAAAGAAGGTATGTACTGCAAAGGTCAGGTCGTTGCACTAAGATTAAAAACTAAAATCATCCCACAATAAGTGTAAATGACAGAGTAGTCTCACCCATCAATTACAAGTGAGAACAGGAGTCCATGGTTTTCTTTATGGATCCAATATGAGGGTATTCGTCTCCAAACGTAATCTTAAAGAAAAATAATACTTGAAAAAAGGTGCTAACTAAGACGTATGAGTTATTTAATAAGCACTAAAATTAGTGAGGTCAATACCTTCACACTTGGTTTGAATAAATGCACCCCGGTGAACCAAGGGAGATGATTGCGATTCTCAGTCACCTACAGGGAGACAAAGAGATTCTAAAATCACGATTACCAAATATCTCTCCTCATAGAAAAAATTACGCAAAAAACAGCGCTCAATTATTGTTCATGATCATCATGAAAATATACGATGTCCACTCTACTTAATATGTGTTACTTCTCCGATGGGACCTTTTCCACACGTTCAAGATTAAGCTAAATGTCTGTTTAGGCTTTGGAAACATCAATAAGTAATTGGCGCGGCTAACTACAGGTTAGTGATGCTTATGTAAGCGTTCTCGGGAGAAAAATGCACGTTTAATTTGGACATGTCAATTATTAAATAATCGTACCGCACGTTCAAGGTTAAGCTAAATGTCTGTTGAAACCTAGTCGTACTTCAAAAGTGCTCCGGAGATTGGTCTAACAAGTGTGCCTACAACGCGGCTGCCTCCAGGCTGCATGAGCGCTCTAAGAAATGGTTATTTTGAAGTAAAGCTAACTTAATACTAAAATATGCCGTATTTAAAAGGCGTACAGCCGCTCAAGACTAAGCTAAATAACTATTTGAACTTCGAAGACTATTTGAACTTCGAAGTTCAGCGGCCACAAACAGGTATAGCTCGCTTACTATCAAGAGGCGTGTAATCAAATTACTCCGGGGGTAAACAGACGTGTCTTCACTTAGCGGCCGTCTCCAGGCTGGTAGCAATGCCTAATGGAGGCGGTCGACGCGCGGGCGTGTTAAATCAGTTACCGGTAACGTAATCGGTACACAAGGAGGGAAAGGGAGAAAAGACTCTACCCGGTGTAGGGAAAAAGGGGATATTTTAAGTAAAAGAAAGAGACGAGGCACAAATGCCAATATTCACCAGAAAAGATAATAAATAAGGATAATAATGAACAATGATGAATAATCTTTTAAAGAGGACATTTTACATTCACAATACTTTATATACACATTGACAGATTGCATAGTGGAATCTAAAACCATTAGACAGAATTGACAATCATAGTGAACAAAAGACATCTCATAACATTGCTAAAAAAAAAATTTAGAAAATTAATAACAACCAATACTATCACACACTAGATCCCTAGTGAGCTGTATAGTGGGAAAATATTGATCGACTGATTGTAGGCACATATAAAACTAAACGTTACATACCAACCAACCAGATCCCTGGTATGGTCTAAAGGCTCGCTGTTTCAAGACCAACTTCATGTATTAGTGAGTACAGACACTTGTCTACTGATCTCTTCAAATTCATTTAACCCCCGGGTGACAGTGTTCAGACAGTGTATCCATTTGCACTCACGTTTGCTAAGCACAATACTAAAGTCACCCCCTCTAGGGTTCGGTTTAACCTTTTCTATAACCCACCAACGGAGGCTATCAGCTGTATGGTCAAACAAGGTAAAATGTTCAACTAATGGGGCGCCTTGTACCCTACAACGTATATGACTGCAGTGCTGCAAAATACAGCACTTCACTCGCTGGACAGTTTGCCCGACGTACATGAAACCACAGGGGCAGATAATGGCATAAATGACGCCGCTAGTGTTACAGTTACTGTGTTCATTCAATGTGTACGTTCGATCATTGTGTTCAAACTCTGTCATTTCCTTAGACATGGGGCAGGCTTTACATGAGCCGCACTTATGATGGCCCTTGACAGGTGGGATCCCCCATAGGGTGGTCTGTCCCGGAGTCCTTGGTATATCTAATAAAGACTTGACCACAGAATCCCTAATATTTCTGCCTTTCTTAAATGCATATAGAGGGGTAGGAATGTTCCCCAACTCATCAGACACCAAATGCCAATGCTGATTGATGGTCTTCTTTATAGCATTGCTTTTCGTATTGAAAGTAGTTACACACACCAGACGTTCATCCTTGTCATCAGTTCTAGCCTTTGGGGTTAATAGGGTATCCCTATGGTTATGCCATGCACGTTTACGTGCTCTCTTTAGTAGTCTAGTGGGGTAATCACGTTCACTCAGTCTGGCTAGGAGACCAGCTGACTCCTCAAAATAATCATCCTTTTTGGAACAGTTCCTCCTTAACCTCAAAAATTGCCCAAAGGGCAAATTGTCCCTTAAATTGCGAGGGTGATGACTAGTATATCTCAACAAAGTATTGCGCTCACTACTTTTCCTGTATAGACTGGTGTATAGTTTACCTGACTGAGCATTTATTGTGATGTCCAGAAAGTTAATTGTCTCTCTACTGGAGTCAAGGGTAAACTGAATATTAGGGGAACAGGTGTTGAGCCACTGATGGAAGGCTGTCAGGTGTTCCTCATCCCCCTTTCAAATCATTAAAACGTCGTTAATATAACGTCCCCAAAGCATAATGCAGTCTCTATGTGGATTGTATTCATTTAGAACAAAGCATTGTTCATATTCATTCATAAATATGATTGCCAGATTAGGCGCGAAGCTCGCCCCCATAGCCACGCCCTTGGTTTGTACGTAGTACTCCCCCAAGAATGTAAAATAATTATGGGTCATGGCAATTCATAAGAGCTCGATGATAAATTGAGTCGGGACTCTATGCGGTGTTGGCCGTTTGTTTAATACCGACTCAATACATGTTAAGGCAGTACACTGTGGGATGTTGGTATACAGTGACGTTATATCCATAGTAACCAGAATGTCAGTAGTGGGGTCATGTGGACGTTCATCAACTAGTTGGATCGTCTGCATAGTGTCTTTTAAATAAGTAGAAGTACTTTCAGCAATAGGTTTTAAAAACACATCGATATATTTACAGAGTGGCTCCAAAATGGATCCACAACCTGAGATTATAGGCCTACCAGGTGGACACTTCATGCGTTTGTGTATTTTTGGGAGGGTGTAGATTGTAGGTATCCTAGGATGTTTATTGTTGAGGTACTCATTTTCAAGTTTGCTAAGAATGCCCGATTCAAAAGCCTCACGTGTAACAACTCTTATCATGTTAGTAATTTCTTGGGTGGGATCCCTTCTCAATTTCTCATAGTTGCCTGTAATTGATAACTGGCCAAGGATTTCTTTCTAGTAATCTTCCACATTTTGTACCACAATTGCACCCCCCTTGTCAGCTGGTTTTATCACTATGTTGGTATTAGCTTTTAGAGAATCCAAACCCTCCCGTTCGGATTTGCTCACATTGTATTTCACATACTGTCGATTGGCCAGAATACTGGCCAATCGACAGTATGTGATTGAGAAGGGAACTGATGACAAGGCTAGAACTGATGACAAGGATGAACGTCTGGTGTGTGTAACTACTTTCAATACGAAAAGCAATGCTATAAAGAAGACCATCAATCAGCATTGGCATTTGGTGTCTGATGAGTTGGGGAACATTCCTACCCCTCTATATGCATTTAAGAAAGGCAGAAATATTAGGGATTCTGTGGTCAAGTCTTTATTAGATATACCAAGGACCCCGGGACAGACCACCCTATGGGGGATCCCACCTGTCAAGGGCCATCATAAGTGCGGCTCATGTAAAGCCTGCCCCATGTCTAAGGAAATGACAGAATATGTACACAATGATCGAACGTACACATTGAATGAACACAGTAACTGTAACACTAGCGGCGTCATTTATGCCATTATCTGCCCCTGTGGTTTCATGTACGTCGGGCAAACTGTCCAGCGAGTGAAGTGGCGTATTTTGCAGCGCTGCAGTCGTATACGTTGTAGGGTACAAGTTGAACATTTTACCTTGTTTGACCATACAGCTGATAGCCTCCGTTGGTGGGTTATAGAAAAGGTTAAACCGAACCCTAGAGGGGGTGACTTTAGTATTGTGCTTAGCAAACGTGAGTGCAAATGGATACACTGTCTGAACACTGTTACCCGGGGGTTAAATGAATTTGAAGAGATCAGTAGACAAGTGTCTGTACTCACTAATACATGAAGTTGGTCTTGAAACAGCGAGCCTTTAGACCATACCAGGGATCTGGTTGGTTGGTATGTAACGTTTAGTTTTATATGTGCCTACAATCAGTCGATCAATATTTTCCAACTATACAGCTCACTAGGGATCTAGTGTGTGATAGTATTGGGTGTTATTAATTTTCTCAAATTTTTTTCTAGCAATGTTATGAGATGTCTTTTGTTCACTATGATTGTCAATTCTGTCTAATGGTTTTAGATTCCACTATGCAATCTGTCAATGTGTATATAAAGTATTGTGAATGTAAAATGTCCTCTTTAAAAGATTATTCATCATTGTTCATTATTATCCTTATTTATTATCTTTTCTGGTGAATATTAAATCAGTAGAACCGGAGTTATGAGTTATTATAGTTTTTGGTGGAAATAGGGCCAAAAGCACAAAGCGCCACTTGCGGCTGTCTGGTTGTACTGGACCGTGTCAAAGTAATAGATTCAGGCCAAACGCAATGGAACCCAGGATGGATACCGGGGTCACGTTTGTCCTGATGAAGAGGTTACCTTGTCAAAGTCCAACTCTGCAAGAGGAGTCTCAGCTGCAGCATCATGTTGACGGGGTCAAAAGGAGATCATTGTCACCACAAGGAGCCGTTAATGCTGGAGATTTGAGTTGGCAGTAGATACGTGTTATCACTGTTTAGCATGAAGAACAGTTAGCCATCGGAACTTCTCATTGGCAAGAGACATAGGGACCATTGCTCATGCGAAGAGCCCATTTGCAGTCACAAAGCATGCCAAACTCCTGGATTTTCATCAGAAGCTTGGTTTGAGGGCAGCCGAGGGACTAAAACCTAGGGGGGCACCTGTTGGGCATCAAGACTCAGTCTAGCTGAGGCCAGCAGTAGGGCTCAGGCAGGTCCTGTTAGTGCTGGGTAGTTGCAAGGAAGGCCTCTGGAAGTGTGCTGTGTCCCTGCCGCTGAAACAGGAGGTCAGCCAACTGATCCTTGGAGTCACGTCTGGGGATCCTGGGATCAAGGCAAGCAGGTCCAATCTTCCTTCTTCAGACAGTAGGGCAGTCCTTCTTCTGAATCTTCCACAGGTCCAGGAGTGTTCTGATGAGAGGTTTTGAGGGTGCAACTTTTATGACCTCAGCGTCAGTCTTTGTGTGGGGGGTAATTCATGGCCTAATCCCAAACTAGTTCAGGTGAGTTTCTACTCTTCTCTGGGTTTGGTTCCAACCTGGCTAGGGGAGGCAAAGTCAAGGACAAGCCTGGTGTCAGGCCCCTTTGTGAGTGCTGCAGGCAGGGTCCTTTGAAGTGTGATCAGGGAACAGCACAACTCCTCACCAGCCATCCTATCAAAGAGACCCTCTCTCTCTACACCCAGGCCCCTTTTTTACCCATGTTTGGAAGGACTACACATCAAACCACAGGAGAGCCATTCACAATCATGTGACCCTGGACACTGGCAGAAACGCACATTTTGTTTAGGCAGAAAAATGCCAACATTTTAAAAGTGCCATTTTCAGCATAGTAACTTAAAATCCGACTTTATCCTTTAAAAGGACTTTAAATTACAAATCAAATGAGTGGGAAAAGTAGTTCTCCATCTGTTCGTAATCTGAAGTTATCACTTATTAAGTCTAATAAGATAGCCCAATGTTAGCCTACGAGAGAACTAGCCTTGCTCCAGTGAAAACCGACTTTAGGAGTTTTTCACTGGCAGCACATGTAAACCTATAGCACCCATGTACTACTTTTTAAATAACATGCACCCAGATTTATCGAAGTAGCTATGGGCCCTTCCAGCTGAGGGAAGGACAGTCTTGTACTCTGTATCAGATTGGGACATTGTGCATGTAAATTTGGGGACGACAATCTCATCCCACCAGGTAACCATCCACCACCACCCAGGGGATGTGGGATTAATGTTGTGTTGTACCCAGCCAGGACCAAGATGGAAGGCATTCAGTGGTTCAGCACCCACATCCACAAAGCTGTGATGCCAGTTGAAAAACCCATAAAAATAGGGAACATGCATGTACATGTCCCAGTTGTTCCAGGCTGGTAATCTAAATGTGTGCATCAGCCTACTGTGAACTCTTGACTACTTGCTCCACTAAATGATATCACTAGATGGTTTCTCTAGGCCCATGCAACAATTACAGGAAGGCGCCTGGCAGCAGAGTAAATAAAAGTTTGTGAATCATCAGGATCTCCTCTGATAATGATTCATCAGTGTCATGTTATCATGACAATAGAAAGACATACATCTCTTTGGCAGATGGGATAATCACTTTAATGTAGTTGTAAGATCATGGACGTATGTGGATATACAGTGGTTATGTGAACAACATCCCCATCTCGTCTGTTGTTCAAATGTATTTCACATTCATTTTGGTGTGTCAGCTAGAATGTGATATGTAAAGAGAAATACTACAATAATGACTTTTTTTGGGGGGGGCAGGGGAGATAGCGGAAAAACTACAGGGAAGAAAGAGAAGTTTGAAGATATTGTTTTAAACGTAACAAATTGCTTTAACTCCATTTGAAATTGTTTGGCTGTTGAACCTGAGAAAACCTCACCACTGCATTTGAAGCAATTACATTTCAACATTTTAAGTACATACTCATATACACAGAAACTACCAAAAATAATCAAATATATTTCTCATTGATTAGAGTACATCTAGAGCTAAATGCAAAAAACAGTTTTTGCAAGTAGACACATTTTTTTTCATGTGTAAATCCCTGTCAGCTGTCAGGCATTTGGTGCTTTGAGAATAACCTCGCCTTAATGTCCTTTTAGCAACGCGGGTGATACCTATTTGAATTTCACATATAAAAATAGACCTTTAAGAAGCCTTCTTCTGTGATTAGCCTGCAGGGTAAAACATTGTTTTGTAGATTTCCATTACGTTCTCCACTTAATGACTGTCCTTCTTATTTACACTGGACCGAAACTCGTGGGAGATTGGTTTGTTTCTAATTTGGTGAACAAAGGTCGCACCTGGGGATTACTTGTGAGATGTGTGCAATACCTTTTCAGTGTTTGAACGCCCTTCTGCCAACATAAACGTTTTGACCTATAAGTATTGCAGGAAAGTGGATTATTATGTGTATGTGGTTGTGAGCAGGGCTTTAAGTGGGGGGGTCTGTGGGGGTCTGAGCACCCCCAGTTTTTTGGGGGGGGCCTCGAAACGGGTCTCTAGGGGGCTCTATTTTCGGGCCTCAAAGGTCAAAGGTAGGGTGACCAGACGTCCCGGTTTTTGTTGGTGTTTCGGGTGAGCATGCGCGTGCACTGCTTAAGACGTGACGTCATTGTAGCAGGAAGGGAAATCCTTTGAAGAGAGACACTTTCTCTTGGGATTTCCCTTCTCTTTGAACACGCAGAGCCACCTACGTCATCGTGCCAGCCATCGGCACAACAACAGCTGGTTAGAACCGGCACAACCCTGCTTTTACGGCCTGCAGCAAGATTTCTCCAGCAACCAGTGTGACCCTGCTCTGCCTTAAAGCAAGCGAGGGACGAGGGTCTACAATCCAGCAGCAGTGAAAAGTAAACTTACCTTTGTGATGCCTCCCCAGCCCTACCAGCACCGTCGGGACCCTGCCTCTGCATCAGAGCTGCCTCAGCCAGGATCCTTCTGAAACCACACACGACTTGCCCTCCCAGCCTGCAAACCCGCAAGATGAGTATTTTAATGGGCGTTTTTTTAATCCCCTTCCCTGCAGCTTTCTCATTCGGCCGCAAAGAGCCATTCATCTCTTTCAAAACACTCTCACTGCCAATGCTGACTTGTTCTTGTGGTGATGTCACTTAGAGTCATCAGCAGAATGGTTCTGTGTTCTGTGGAATGTTGAATGGTTGCCCAGCTGCGCCTGGGCTGGGAAGGCAGTTGGAAGTTGCTGGATGCCTTGCTCGGGTCTTGGAGCGGCTCTCTTACTTTGACAATAAACTACTTATGGAAAATCTCCAGCTGTGTGCCCATCCATCTTTTCATTGGCGACAGAGGATGGGATTTCGTTTGACCCGCTGAAGCTGTGGTTCAAGACTTATTTTTTTTTTTTTTTTTCACGAAGAAAAGAACAGAAGGTATTCCTTTTTCGCAGCGTGCCTCAGCCCTTAATTCTTCTGTAAGTACTTTTTCAATTTACTTCGCAACTTGTCAGAACATCGTTCTACCGAGCGTCAAGGTTTTACGGACGAATAAGTTATTAGAGAGCCGCGTCCATTAGTTTGACATCTGACACGCGAAATGTTGCTTAAACAAGCACAACTGTAATGGTTTCTGAGACAAAGCTACTAATTGGCAATCCCGAAGTCTGGGATGTTTTTTTAAAAAAAAAGCATAAGTCACTACGAGTCTCACCGTGTTGAAAACTGCTGGCTTTGCTCGCGCTTTGACTCACGAGCCTTACTTCACGAGCCGGGTGTTCTGCGCGCTGCCTCAGAATACTTGCCATTGTCACGCCAGACTTCCTGCATTTGCTGTTGGAACGCATACGCACGACGCTACATTGTGCCTGGAACACGTCAGAATGCGCGACTGAGACATCGACGCAACGTCGCGTTTGGGAGCATCAGCTTTAATGAGTACAGTGTTTTCTACGTAACAACAGTTCAGCGCTGACACGCTCAGCAGTTGCGTGTCGAAGAAATCTCTTATGATATTCGAAGTATCACTGACACGCACAGTTGCATATTTTATGTCTACAGTTCAGATCAATGCTGCCACCTTGTGTTTTAAGCGAATACTACACTACACTACAGTTTTCAATGTAGTATTTCGCAAATAACTATTATTACGAAACTTTACATTGGGTTTGCATTTATTTATTTATTTATTTATTTATTTATTTATTTATTTTTTCTCCCTTTTCCTCTTTTAGCTTTTTAGCAAAAAGTAAGTGTCAACATGCAAAGCGTAACTCCACCAGCACCTTTTTTACAAGATCCAGGAGATCCAGTTTTGGAGTGGAAACTATGGTTCAGGTCATTTAAAGCATACTTAGGGGCAATAGATGGTCAGAGATACAGACCAGATAGGAAAAAGAATTTAATGTACTACCATCTGGGGGTTGAGGGACAGAACGTGTTTGATCACCTACCCCCATATGAACAACCTGAAGGTGAAAATCTGGATGAATTTGAAATAGCTATAGCTCAATTGGACAAGCATTTCACTAAAACAAAGAACGTTGTTGTGCACAGATATAAATTTTTTACAAGAATGCAAAAGTCGGATGAAAGTATTGACACTTTTATCACAGCATTAAAGGTGTTAGCCTCAAAATGTGAATTTGAGAATTTCACTTCTCAACTAATAAGGGATCAACTAGTTGCACGTTGTTACTGCAAAAAAGTTCAAGAAAGGCTGCTTACATGTAAAGACCCTACTTTAGACAAGGCAGTCGACATTGCTAAGAGTATAGAAAACTCTATTGATGACGCAAAACAACTAGAATCCGCATTAGCGAATTCCTCAATTTCAGGTGCGGTTTCGACAAAACAACTTGAATCAACTTCAGGTACTGGTTCAACACGACATCCTGAGTCATCTTCTGTGAAATCTCAGGGAAATGTTTTCAGGGGTAATACTTTTCATGACAATACAAGAAGATTTGGTACTTTTAGAGGCGGAAGAACATCTATGCAAAATAGACAATTGAATTCCAGGATGTATTGTTATAGATGTGGATCATCGATGCATGTCTCATCCTTTAGAAATTGTCCAGCGGTCAACCAACAATGTGGGCAATGTGGGAAAATGGGACATTTTGCTAAAGTTTGTTTGAGTGGTAGAAGGAGGAATGTAAGATGTGTAATTAACGAGTTTGATAACATATATGATGAGAATGTTATCGATCAAGAATATGTTGTTGTGGTAAAGAATTGTCATGAGGATGAGTTACAACATATCCCTGATCCTGAAGTTGATGTCACTATTGAGAACGACAAAATTCAACTACTAGTTGACACTGGTGCTAGAATCACAATTGTCTCGCAAGACAAGTATCAAAAGTTATGGTTCAGAAAAAGTTTGTTACCTCCTGACATTCTCACGATAGCTTTTGAAGGCAGTCGCATTGAATTGTTAGGTTATTTTTGGGCCACTATTACTGTTTTAGGCGAGAGCATCAAGGGCAAGGTTTATGTGGCCAAGAGAGGTATTAATGTTCTTGGTCTTGTTCATCAAGCTCAAATTGGTTTAACGATTAAACCTGGGTTGAAGATTCCTGTTTTTATTGATAAACAAAGGTTAGATCATGAACAAATTCATTCTACTCATAACACTCTTTCACTTTCCAGCACTCTATCCACTGATAATTTGGAGGCCAAATTCAGTAAGGTTTTTGAAAATCGATTAGGAAGAATTACGGATTTTCAACATTTTATTAAACTGAAAGAAAATGTAACTCCTGTCAAACACAAGTTGCGCAATGTTCCACTAAGTATTAGAAGTGAACTTTCGCAACATCTTCAAAATTTATGTGAACAGGGTATAATTGAGAAAATTGAGTCTAGCCTCTGGCTTTCTCCCATTGTTTTGGCGAAAAAGAGGTCTGGGGACCTGAGGATGTGTGTGGACTTGAGAAGCCTCAACGAGGCTATCTGGGTTGATGGTTTTCCCCTTCCGCGTATAGAGGACCTCATTGCTAGAGTGGGGTCTTCTTCATTTTTTACTAAACTTGATCTCAAAGCGGCTTATCATCAGGTCGAGCTTCATCCTCAGTCCCGACATCTCACTGCGTTTGTTACTCCTGATGGTGTTTTCCAATTCTGCAGGCTACCTTTTGGTCTAGCTTCTGCAGCTGCGGTCTTTCAGAGAATTATGACAGAAATGTTCAAAGGTATTTCCAACGTTGTAGTCTTTCAAGATGACATCCTTATTTTCACCAAGAAAGAGGTTGAACATGATTTAGCCCTTGAACAGGTGTTTAAAATACTAGATAGTAGAGGTGTGACCTTACAAAAAGGCAAGTGTTCCTTTAAGGTGAAGGAGATTGAATACTTAGGCCACATAATTTCTGAACAAGGTATTAAGCCTAGACCAGGGTTGGTTAAAAGTATTGTAGAAGCACCTGCCCCACAAAATAAGGAACAGCTCATGTCCTTTCTAGGTCTTTGTGAGTTTTATGCAAAATTTATGAAGGATTTTGCAAAAACAACTGAGTGTTTCAGAGCTCTACTCAAAAAGGGAGCAGCGTTCATTTGGTCAGATGAGTGTGAGAAAGGATTTCAATGTATAAAAAATCACATTGTTCAGGCTCCTGCTCTACAGGCCTTTATGGAAGGTAGACAGACTGTGGTTACGGTTGATGCTTGTGAGTACGGTTTGGGTGCTGTACTCTCGCAATTTGAGGAAGGCAAGGAGTATACAGTAGGGTTTGCTTCCAGGACTCTTCGTCCAGTTGAACGGAAGTATTCCGTAATTGAAAAAGAGTTATTGGCTTGCACCTGGAGTGTTGAAAAATTCAAATCATATTTGTGGGGAAGATCTTTTGTTTTAAGAACTGATCACCGGCCCTTAGTTGATATCTTGTCTGGGAAGAATCCTAAAAGCACCACTGCTCGTTTGGCCAGGTTTGCAACAAAATTGTTAGAATTTTCATTCTCTGTGGAGTATATTGCAGGAGGGAAAAATAGCAGAGCGGACTGTCTTTCTAGGTTACCAATCAAAGATATAGAGGAACAAGATTGGGAAAATGATATAGAAGAGTGTTTTGTAGCTTGCATTAGTCGTGAAACTGTGTCTTTTGCGGAGGATGAATGGATTGTTGAAACTGAAAAAGATATCATTCTTAGTGAAGTGATTTCTTTGATAAAAAAAGGTTGGCCAAAAGAAAAATGTCTTTCGCCAGACCTACAAATGTTTTGGAAGGTAAATAGTGAGCTTTCTCTTGAGAATGGTAAGGTTGTCAGAGGTGATAAATTGGTACCTCCCACTTGTTATCGAGAGAAGATCATATTGGATGCTCACTCTGGTCATCTAGGTTCAACTATTACGAAGAGAAAGGTAAGATCAGATTTCTGGTGGCCCAGAATGGATGTCCAGGTAGACGACCTGGTCAGACGGTGTGCACGATGTAGTGCTAGTGACAAGGTTCTTGTATTAGAAGGTTCCGTTGAACATCCTGTATCTCCTCCTGCAAGGGCATGGCAAAAGTTAGGAATGGATTTTCTAGGGCCATTTCATGTTCTTCCTGCTAATTCGAAGTATTTTCTAGTTCTTGTAGATCATCTGTCTAGATGGGTTGAAGTTGAATCCATTGGTGTACCAAATTCCAAAAGTGTCATCAATTGTCTTAATAAGATTTTTCTCAGAGAGGGTTTTCCTGAGGAAATCCTCACGGATAATGGTGTCCAATTTGTCTCACAGGAAATGAATTCTTTTTTGCATTCTTGTGGTATTAAACACACAAGGACTCCCCTTTATCATCCACAGAGCAATGGTAAAACGGAAAGATTCAATAGGGTTGTTGTAGAATGTGTTCAAGCTGCTTACAAGTCTAATGCATGTGTTTTTCAGGCAGTTAAGGATCTTGTGTGGTCATACCGCACTACTCCTCATGTAACTACCAATTTCAGTCCATTTGAACTCATGAGAGGAAGAAAAGCTTCTTCGCAAGTTTATCCTTTTTGGATGGTGAAGTCTTTTCACCAGGGGTGTGACATGAGGAGTATTTGGAATTCTGCTAATAAGAAATCTTATGAAATCAGTAAGAAGAAAAGTGAATTAATTGTCAAGTATGAAGACCACAAAATTAGTATTGGGGATTGGGTAAGAATAAAGAATCCTGTTTCTGTCAGGAAAGGTTATTCAAAGTTTTTGGATCCTCAACAAGTGGTCGAGGTCAGAAGGAATGCGGTAAAGTTGAGCAATGGTAATTGGTGGAATACATCTCGGGTGGCTAAAGATCCTGGTTTTTTGCAAAAGAAGGTATTTTGTGACAAAAATGTTGTAGGAGGAGATGGTGTTGTTAGGAGAAGCTCTAGAGAACATATCAAACCGAGCTGGTTACAAGGGTATGTGTAAATGAAGCTTCTTATTGTCTTTTCATTGCAACTGTTGATTTTGTATCTCTTAGATCTGTTTATCGTTTTTTATTCTATGTTGCAAATGCTATTTTATTAAAAGAAGGGAGGTGTGTGGTGATGTCACTTAGAGTCATCAGCAGAATGGTTCTGTGGAATGTTGAATGGTTGCCCAGCTGCGCCTGGGCTGGGAAGGCAGTTGGAAGTTGCTGGATGCCTTGCTCGGGTCTTGGAGCGGCTCTCTTACTTTGACAATAAACTACTTATGGAAAATCTCCAGCTGTGTGCCCATCCATCTTTTCAGTTCTGTTTATTGATTTATATATGCGGTGGTAAAGCACCCTCATAGAAAGCACTGCGTATGCGTAGAAAAGATTGAATAACGAAGCACAATTTGTTTGGGAAAACCCCACCTCCTACCTACATAACTAAGTATGCCTCCTCCTTACTGCAGACAACCAGACAGTGCAGTCCAGCACACCTCTTACTGCGGTATATAACATTTCACTGCATGAACAGAGCATTATTTTGATGCCAACTGCACCAAAATTAACATGTTACATAAAACATGTACATATGCAATATTATTGTTAAATGCCTTCTTTGGAGGGCTGCTACTGTCATTCTGATCTTCAACAGGAAAAGGCACAAAATGCGTAGGCTGTATTCTCAATATCCACTTTATTTAATGGTCTATATAGCACTCCTGTCTGCTGCCGTGGTTTAGATGGTGAGGTTATAGGCAGGGCCCCTGGAATTATACGATTGTGGGGCCGCAGAGATTTATGCATGATTATAGATTTGCCGCGTTTGCCACATTATCCATCATCTGCTGCATAAACTGCAGATTTTTGCAAAAACTAAAATTGGGTCTAGCCCAAACAGTTCAAAAGTTATTACAAAGGCAGTGACACTGGTTGCCGGGCAGTGGAAGGTCATTTGCAAAGCTGGACTTGTCACCTTTCTGTTGCTTATTCCTATATTTAGGCACTAAACTGGTACTAATGAAGTGCAACCAATTCCCAGACAGTGTTTTTTAAAGTGTTTGGTATTTTATGGCTTATACTTAATAAATATACAATTTTGCCTATTTTATTATCCTTTGCTGGATGCGACTTCATGATTTTCTTAAGCACACAATGCTAGTTATCTTGATTTAAACATCGCCCCTACTCGGACAGGCCACACTCCTTTAAGAAATTTGCCACGCCCCTTTTAGAGCACCCCCAGTTTTTTTCCCCACTTAAAGCCCTGGTTGTGAGACCTCACTATGTCATAATATCACAATATTTATGAGGTCCAGTCGGGTTTCTTTAATAAAATCCTTAGCTCAGTCCTGGGTAGCTGTGCCACAGAACAGTCTGGTTTAATCAAAAGAACAAGTGCAAAGCATTTAAAAGCACCAAACTAGTAAGTAAGAACATAACACAATAAAAATCCAGCACAGATGTATTCTTAAGATAGACACCAAAATGACAAAAATCATTTGAGAGAAACCAGAGATATGAATTTCCAAAGGTAAGTAAATCACTGTAGTTCTCTTTTCAGGAAAATTAATAAATAGTTGTAAGCAGTTTAGCAGTTTTTAGCCAACTGGCTAGAACAACTACTTCTCTTCACTTGGATGGGCCACGATGGTTCGGAAGCCAGTCACAGGGACCACTTAGGACCCGGGAGATAGTAGCCTGTTGGTTCCAGCAGTCTCAGGGTCCTAAGTGCACTTTTCTCCTTTACCGGTTCAGCCAAGAAGTGGTCCTGATATTGGAGAAATAGGATATTGAATATGCTGAAGAGATGTGGTGAGTGTAACTGGGGCCACCCTGATATCCACGAGTGTTGGGGGTCTTCTCCGACCTCAGGGCTTGAACTCCGATGATATAGAAGGGGAGTCCAGTAACCACCAGTAAATTGGTCTCCCACTTACAGCAGTCTTAAAAGTTGCTTACAGGTCACTAAATCTTACGGCTACGTGTTCCACAGACTTGGGTACATTTCAGGAAGTTCAGGACTCAGTTTCCCATTAGGCACTTCGGCTTCCAGCACTGGTCAGGAGGTGCTGGGCAGTTGGGCTCTCAAGTAGTGCAGGGTTCATTAGCTTTTGGTGGTCCTGAAGCTTAACAGGAGGCTGGCCAACTAGCCTTTGGGGTCACTTCTTCGATCCATGAACAAGTAGAGCTCTTTCCCATAAGTGGGCACAACAGGCACAAGTCACTTGGGTGCAGCAGGTGCAGTCCAATCTTTAGTGCAGCCTCTCTTTTCTGGATCCAGGGAACAGCAGGGCAGTCCTTGTTCTGTCTTCTTTCCAGTCCAGTAGAGATTTGAGGATGAAGGGCCTAGGGTGCCACTTTTAGGCCATTTTCTCTTTTGTGGGAGGACAGGAATCACTAGCCAATGGGGCAATAGTTCCCAGGAGGCAACCCTTTCAACTTTATATCACTTCCTGAGGGTGTGGCATACAAACAATCCCAGGATACCCTTCCTTAGCTAAATTCCTGATGTCTGGACCCTTCCTTCCTGGTGCAGAGCTCTGGGCACACCCTTCTGGTGTACCCAGCATAATGAGCCACTCCTCCTGGTAAACCAGTTCTGCAATGTGTTTTCCTCCTCTGGAGGAGATGCCAGCCTGTCTGCCAACACAAAGAAGCAGCCATGGAAAGATGTGATCAGCAGTTGCTCCACTGAGGCGTTAGCCTCTTTGAAGCTGGGCCATCTGTTGCCACCGCCTGGTAGCCACCCTGCTGGAGGAGGTCCCAACTCCCCCCACTAGTAATTCTCTTTTTTCCTTGGTCTTGGGAGCACTTCAAACTTCCTACCAGAGCAGCAGCATGTTGTCTCAGGTGACAACTGCTTCAGATAGACAGGAAATGCTACTGGAGGTGTGTGCAACAAAGTGGTGACTTGTGTCACCTTTCTGTTAAAAGCTGCTTTAGATCTAATCGGAGTAACTTGTTTGATAATCCCAAATGGAAGTTGGCACTTAGCGCACTGGCTAGTGAAACTCCATCCAAGCCAATGGGACCACCAGCATTGCTGGAGTGAAAATGGCAATTTCGTGTTTTCAGGGCATGTTAAATACAAAAGGGATATGCCTTTCTATTTAATTTTAAGCACCCTGCCTCTTGGCTACCAAGGCCTTCACTAGGGATGGTTTATTAATGTTAAGAAGGTAGATTTTGATGGTTTAGTTTGCCATGTTGATTTGGCATTTTTACCGTTGCCAACTAGGCTGCAGTGGCAGGCCTAGAGTCACATTTTGCCCTTTGTTACCATAGTGGTGGCACAATTAATTTCTGCAGTCCACTAGTGATAATTAACTTACTAGCCCTGGGTACCTCTTGTACCATATACTAGGGTCTTATGGGTCAGTTAGTTGAGCTTACTTAGCCAATTGTATGCATTCTTTGGGGGTCATAGAACATGCACTGCAGCCTAGACAGCAGGGCCCAGTGTACCATGGATTAAAAAACACTAGCATCATCCATCCAAAATCTTGGGGAAGGCTCAGGTGGCGATCATTCATAAAGAGGTCCTTTGCTACGAGCATGCTTTTTATTCCCATTAGGCACATTGCTGTTTTTAGGTCTGTACTGCTCGATTTTCCCGGCCTTTCTTGTGTTAAAGGGGAACCAATATGACTTCAGTCTCTTTCCATTCAAGTCTAAGGGTTAGAGTAGTGAATGGAGCCTATTTACTAGGCTCTTTAACATGATCCTGTGCTCTTCCCCATAGATCAGGGCTTGCACACATAGCCTAGGGGATAGATTCGTTAGTATTAGGGATAACCTGTCTTGTAGTGGGGGTATTTCATGGAGCCGTGCTGAATTCAGGCCTGGTAGGCCTCAAACGGGAGAGACTCCATCTTTCTTTCTGCTCCGGCAGCTTGGGATGCTTCTAGGTCAAATGTAATGTTTTAGTTATGAGGTGTTATTCGCTTGGAGAGAACCGGTTCAGGCCGGCCCTTATCGAAGGATTGTATTTTTCTTCATGCCGAAGACACTACATCAGGCCGGCCGGCTGGGAACGTGTCCTTGGCACGGGGAGGTACAAGAATTTGGTGGGCGGCAGGTTACGGGCTGGAATTTTCCATGAGAGAATGCACCTCTATATTAGTGAAAGTCTGAGGCAGATACTGGCACTGGCTTTTTAGTCCGTAGGCGGCCCCTGGCCGTTAGCAGTAAAGCTACTACTTATTTCAGGGAAGACAGAGGACAAACTTGAAGGTGGAGAAAAACCGAGAAATAGATATTCCAAAGAGAAGAGAGTAGCCGATGAGGAAGAGGTCCCAGTGACTCGGAGAGGGAGACGGGAGTAGATCCGTGACTGCGGAGGTGTGACTTCCAGGCGAAGCCGAGGCACAGACGAGAAGGGAACCTAGATGACCATTGAGTGCAGGCTACATACGACCAAGGTGATGTCAACCCCTTTTTATTAGAGTGTACAACTTAATCTTTTCACTTTTCTTTGCAGGTTATGATATGTATTATGTTCTGTGAGTGTGTATGTAGTAACTAAATAAAGTATCCAGTTTGTAGTGAATCAACATGAGCTGCGTGTTCTTGTATAAGAGGGTAGCCTATTCTTCTAGTCAGCTGTGACTTGATATGAACAGATGTTAACCCTGATCAGGTAAGTGGTAACTGAATAAGGGAGAAAGGAGCCCCTCGAACTGGAGAACAGGTTGTGCTCAACTAGCAGTCTTTGTGTAATCTGATACATATTAACACTGATTCCCCTGTTGTATGTCGTGGTAATCATAGGATGAACTCGTGCTAAGGCTGCCGTCTGGGCAGGAAGTCCTGGGTTCGTTTGGGACCGCGAGGCCGCCACTTGTCTGAGGCTGCCGTCTGGGCAGGAAGTCCTGGGTCCGTTTGGGACCGCGAGGCCGCCACTTGTCTGAGGCTGCCGTCTGGGCAGGAAGTCCTGGGTCCGTTTGGGACCGCGAGGCCGCCACTTGTCTGAGGCTGCCGTCTGGGCAGGAAGTCCTGGGTCCGTTTGGGACCGCGAGGCCGCCACTTGTCTGAGGCTGCCGTCTGGGCAGGAAGTCCTGGGTCCGTTTGGGACCGCGAGGCCGCCACTTGTCTGAGGCTGCCGTCTGGGCAGGAAGTCCTGGGTCCGTTTGGGACCGCGAGGCCGCCACTTGTCTGAGGCTGCCGTCTGGGCAGGAAGTCCTGGGTCCGTTTGGGACCGCGAGGCCGCCACTTGTCTGAGGCTGCCGTCTGGGCAGGAAGTCCTGGGTCCGTTTGGGACCGCGAGGCCGCCACTTGTCTGAGGCTGCCGTCTGGGCAGGAAGTCCTGGGTCCGTTTGGGGCCGCGAGGCCGCCACTTGTCTGAGGCTGCCGTCTGGGCAGGAAGTCCTGGGTCCGTTTGGGACCGCGAGGCCGCCACTTGTCTGAGGCTGCCGTCTGGGCAGGAAGTCCTGGGTCCGTTTGGGACCGCGAGGCTAAGGCTGCCGTCTGGGCAGGAAGTCCTGGGTCCGTTTGGGACCGCGAGGCCGCCACTTGTCTGAGGCTGCCGTCTGGGCAGGAAGTCCTGGGTCCGTTTGGGACCGCGAGGCCGCCACTTGTATTATAAGAGGTCTTAGTATATATATATATATATATGTATGTAATAGGAATTCCCTGTCCTTAGGTGGTACATATATATGTGGTTTCTTAGGTGTGAATAGGCCCTAGGGGGGGGTAACGTTCTGGTTTGGGTTAGAGAGGCTCTGTTGAGCGGGTTCTATCTGATCCGAAAACCCAAGCAGAACATTTGGCGTCACGAACCGTTTACGAAACCTGTGTGCGTTGTGGTTGTCTTGTGTTTGCTTTCGGCGCGTGCGTGGTTTTGTTTGCATTTTATTTTTGTATACTTGTGTGTATAGTTTTTTTTTTTCTTCTTTCTCTTCTTTTTCTTTTTTTTTTTTTTTTCTTTTTCACGATGTTTTCTAGAAGATCCAAATCTGCTTTTAAGTTGCCCGTTGATATTCCCGGTTGGGATTCAACGCCTTATGAAGCGTTAGCCCGTGAGTGGGCTGACTCTACTGGTTTGAGTGAGAATTGGAATTCTTCTTTAGAGCTGGCGGAGCCGGCTAATGTGATTGCTTGTTTGCAGAAGGCACCTGTATCGAAGGGTGAGGAGATTCCCGTTTTGGGGCGCAGAGGTTGGATTGTTCTGTCTGCGTATCGGCTTCTACATGAGAGATTGTTGAAATTACAGGTCTCTCTTCACGATGTGGAAGCGCACTTTGTTGAGATTCAGAATTCTCATACTTTGTTGCGGTGTCAAAATAAGTTGCTTGCTGATAAACTGGAGACTTACCAAACGATTGCCGAAAGGGCGGCTGTGCGAATTGCTCGTTATAAATACAAGAACAGGCGCGGTCGGGTTTCGACGCGAAAGGTGCGTCTAGTCGTGGCGAAAGCCGGACTGGATTGGGATCCTGATGAATGGGATGGTAATATCTGGAACTCGACTGACTCTTGTTCCTCGGGTGAGGAGTCTGCCAAACGCGAGTCTTCTCGTTCCCGTCGTGAGTGTAAGTCTACTTCTCGCACCTCTGATGGTGCACCCTGTGATTACGCTCGTTCTTCGGGTGGGATCGATGCCTCTTACACTGATTGCCCCTCTACGAGTACTGATCGGGCTCCTTGTGCTGCTCGTCCCGCGGTCTCTGCGCATCCAGTTTTTCGTCGAAAGTTGCAGCAGTCTCCCAATGCTCCGCAGGGTGTTTCTTTGGACTGTTTGGAGGACTTTACGCAACAGGAAATTAGTGATATTTTGCAGCGATTTAGGCAGCGGACTGGTGAGGCCTTACTCACATGGATGGTGCGCCTTTATGAACTGGGCGCTGCTGGTATTATGCTGGATACTGGCGATTGTTTGAAGTTCTGTTCCTTGAGTTTGGATTCTACTGTGCAGGATCATTTTCGTAACTATAATGATGGCGGTCAAATTTCTTTACTCCAATTGGCGACTGAGGGTTGTAATTTGAAATATCCTACTGAATCTGACTGGCCTGTCAATGACAAGCCGTGGTATACTCTGCGTGACGCTGCGCAACGTCTCAAAGAGGAGGTGATGAAGACGGCAATTTTTCTGGGTACTGCTGACAGGTTGCTTGATGGGATGTTGACATCTTCTGTGCGGAATCGTATTATTCGTTCTTCTCCTGTTGCCTACAAGCAGGTTATGATGACTTTATTGATTAATCAGACTGGTAATGTGTTATCTACGGTGTTGGAATCAGTGCGCCAACTCGGTGAGTTGGGTGAGTGGTTTAAACCTGAACGTCAGTCCCGGCCTGACACTCGTACTCCTGGTGAGAATAAACTTACTAGACGTGATATCTTTTTTGGTCTTGTGGCCGATGGTGTACGTAGGGAAGACATTGACGGTGAGACCACTACTCGTTTGTGGGAGTTGTTTCGCAAACGTGGTTTGGATCGGAAGGAGGGTGCCCGGCGTGTTCGGACGACTGAGTGTGATCGTGGTTGTTCCGACGGTAGCGGTGATGACGACCGCCATGGGCGCTCTGATCGTCGTGATGATCGGCGTTCTGTACGTGATGTGTCCCCCCGTCGAGAGAGAGACAGGGAGAGAGAGGGGGAAAGAGAGAGGGGGAGAAATGATTATGCTTACAGCAGACGTAGAGATGATAGGGATCAATCCCCTGAGTTGAGGAGGAGAGAGGATCGTCACAGGTTGGTCGATCGTAACCCGCGGTACAATACTGAAGACTCAAATCCGTTCCGTACGGGGAATGGATATGAACAGGAGGTACCGATACCTAAGAAACGTGAGAGTCTTTATCCTGATTTGTCTTGGTACACAGAATGCAGTAAGAATGACTAGGAAATAGGTCAAGCTCCGGTACACAGATGGGCTCACAGAGATAATAGACCCTATGTAGATATTGATATTTATTGGAGACATCGTAATATCCAAAGGACCCGAGCATTGGTAGATACAGGAGCGGAGGCCACTCTTATTCATGGAAAATCAAAGAAGTTTACAGGTCAGCCTTTTACTATTACCGGATTAGGTGGAAAAGAAACCCCTGCAGTTCAAACTTTGCTTGAAATGAGAATAGGTAGAATCCCTAGAAAAGAATATTCTGTATTAGTGGTGCCACTCTTAGAATTCATAATTGGAATTGATATTTTGAAAGGAATGACGTTGCATCTAGATGATGGGTGTTACCAATTTGGAACGACACATTATATATCGTCCAGGCCTATACGGGTTGGTCGTTTAAGAATGCCCCCCATACAAGTTCCCCAGGCGACAAAAGTGGTTTGTCAGAAGCAGTATCTTATTCCAGGTGGCCATGAGGAGATTAGTACCACTATTCAGGAGTTGGTGGATGCAGGAGTTATAACTCCAGTTACTTCTGCTTGGAATAATCCTGTTTGGCCGGTGCGTAAGAGTGATAATTCTTGGCGCATGACTGTTGATTATCGAGAATTGAACAAACACACGCCCTCTTTGACTGTTGCAGTACCGGATGTTATTACCCTAATTGAAAGAATACATAAACATCCAGGTACATGGTATGCGTCCATTGATATTGCTAATGCTTTCTTTTCTATCCCAATTGCCCCTGAGTGTCAGGAACAGTTCAGTTTTACGTGGAACGGGCGTCAGATGACGTTTAGAAGTCTTCCCCAGGGCTATGTGCATAGTCCTACGATATGTCACCGGCTGGTGGCAGAGCATTTGGCTCTGCCACCAGCCGGTGACATATCGTAGGACTATGCATATTGATGATGTTTTGATCCAAGGCGAAACACAAGAGGAAGTTCAGACACAATTGGACGGAGTCATTGAGTGTCTGCGTGAGAAAGGTTGGGAAATCAATCCGGATAAATTGCAAGGTCCGTCCCAGGCTGTAAAATTTTTGGGTATTAATTGGCATGAAGGGCACCGTGAAGTGATCCCTCAGGTTAAACAGAGGATTCTTGATTTTGCAGTTCCGAGGAATAGGAAAGAAGCCCAGAGCTTCATTGGTTTGTTTGGTTTTTGGCGCCAGCATATTCCTCATTTGAGTCAAATATTGGCCCCTTTGTACCGGGTTACGCGTAAAAAGAATGCATTTGAATGGGGTAAACCACAGCAAGATGCGTTTAGTCTGGCAAAAGAGGCAATTCAACATGCTCTGGATTTATGGCCTGTACGTGATGGTGATGTGGATTTGAATGTGTCTGTACAGGGCCCTTATGCAAATTGGAGTTTGTGGCAGAAACAAGGCAGGAGTAGAGTACCGTTAGGTTTTTGGACCAAAAAATTACCTGATGCTGGTGAGCGTTACACACCCTTTGAGAAACAGTTACTTGCTTGTTATTGGGCTCTGGTGGATACCGAGCAATTGACTTTGGGACATGATATAGTTTTGCGTCCTGAAATTCCTATCATGCAGTGGGTTCTGAGTTCACCGAGAACTCACCGAATTGGACATGCTCAAGAGGCGAGTGTGATTAAATGGAAATGGTACATACAAGACAGGGCACGTGTGGGCCCGAAAGGAGTTGCTTCTTTACATGAGCAGGTGGCGCGAGCACCGTCGACTGAGACTGAGAGTGAGTGTTCCGTACCTTTAGCGCAGGAGTCTCCTGTTAAATGGGGTAAGCCTTTTGATGATTTGTCCGCAGCGGAAAGAAACCATGTTTGGTTCACAGATGGTTCAGCGAGGTTTAAAGGGACGACACGGCACTGGAAGGCGGTGTCCTATAATCCGGTCACACAGAAACTGCTGAGCACAACTGGTGAAGGTAAAAGCAGCCAATTTGCCGAGCTTTACGCTGTTTACCAAGTTTTGAAACAAGAGTTACCTGGTACATGTCATATTTTCACCGATTCTTGGTCTACTGCCAATGGACTGGCTATTTGGTTGCCGACTTGGCATTCTCATAATTGGAAGTTACATTCCAAAGAACTGTGGGGAAAAGAGTTATGGCAAGAGATTTGGGAGATGCTCCCACAGAGTACTGTTACAATCTTCCATGTGGATGCTCACACCCCGATAGATTCCCTTGACAAATTTTTTCATAACATTGCAGATGAGAAATCTAAAATTGCTGAGGCAGTGGTGGACAGGCAAGATTCTGATATTGCGGGATTGGCGAAATGGGCACACCAGAAGGCAGGACATTTTGGAGAGAAGGCCACTAGCAGGTGGGCTGCTGATCGAGGAATTTATATTCCCCTAGATTTAATTAAAAATGTTATTTTACACTGTCCAGTTTGTCAGCATATCAGACAGCGTAAGGTGCCCCAAATTGTCAAAGGTCATTTACATCGCGGAAAACTGCCCGCTCAAATTTGGCAGATTGATTACATCGGTCCACTTCCTATGAGTAGGAATTGTCAATATGTTTGCACAATTGTCGATACATACAGTGGCTTGCTGGTAGCCCTTCCATGTAAGCAAGCTACCCAATTGAATACCATTAAAACACTAGAATTGATTATGATGTATTATGGTGTGCCATTCCAAATTCAATCTGATAATGCATCCCATTTTCGTGGAAGATTGGTACAGGAATTCTGTGCGGAAAATAATATTGAATGGATATTCCATATACCCTACTACCCACAGGCCTCGGGCCTGGTGGAGAGATTGAATGGCCTGTTAAAGGACCAGTTGCGTAAGTTAACAGATGACAAGTATAAAAATTGGCGAGACTTTCTACCCCAAGCACTATTGATTTTGAATAATCGTCCTTTTTTAAATGCTGAATCTCCACTTATGCGTTTGTTTCCCCCGAATGTTGAGACTATGCCTAATGAAATCAGAGAAACTGTGATGTATTGGGAAATTACTCCCGGAGCTTTGGCTCCATGCAGAGCGACCCCTGGGTCGGCAGGTTTAGACTTGCATGCTATGGATGACACCGTTATCAAAAGCAAGGACCGGGTCATCATTACTACTGGTGTTGGTGTTCATATACCACCTGGGAATTTCGGATTGATCGCCCCTAGATCGGGGCTGGCTGTAAAAGGCATTCAGGTGCTTGGAGGAATAATTGACAGTGACTATCAGGGAGAGATTAAGGTGCTCCTGCTGAATAGCAGTGAGGTTGATTTACTGATACATCGCACTGACCGAGTGGCTCAATTACTCATAATGCCTGTTTTCAGTGGTGAGATTACGAAAGGCACTGCCCCATCTTTGCTAACTATACGAGGCCAGAAAGGTTTTGGCTCTACGGATAACCCTGGGGCTAGGGTTTGGGTTCAGTCGCCTAAGAATCCCCCTGAACCAGCAGAGATCATTGCCACCGGTCAGGACAATACCATTTTGGTTATGAGACCAGGGAAAGATAGCTGGGAAGCGGTCCCAGCTGACAAATGTTATTTACGAGAATGATTAATGCCTGTATTTGGTTCTCTTTCAGATCATTCTTTGGACTGTTGCTGCAGGATGTGTCGGCGCTGGACTCCTTTTGGGATGGTTCGACGAGAGAGAAGGGATCCCGTCAACCCGGGATGAACTGAGAACCCGAGTGTTGCGTTCCTTCGATGCGTGGGATTCATCATCGAACTTTTGGACACTGTTGGCCAAGAGGGTGACTGATGCCCCTCACTTCTGTTTGACACCGATGAGATCTGTACATGACATTCTGGCGACCTGTCTGGTTGCTGTCCCCGCCTCATTGGAAACTTTAATTCATATTTTTAATGTTTCAAAGGCTCGTCCCAATATTCTCCTGGGTGATTTTGCTACCCATGTATATTGCCCCTTATGTACTGAACTGCCGAACGAGCAACCCCCCATTCAGTCCCAAATACTTACTTATAATATCACACAAGGTGATTTATGTTTCTTTCTTACATGTAATCCTAGTGCAATCTCTGAATGTCTACGCCTAAAACTAAAAGGCGCCACTTCATTTACGGCTCATGAACGGACTTTGTGCTTTCAAAGGACACCGACCACATGTGTTTCAGTTCAGAACAATATGACTTGCAATAGTTTGGTAGTTACCCCCAGTCACTATCGCACGATGTTACTACCTGCCGGATGGCTTTTCTCATGTGGTAATACTTCCTGGCCATATGTCCCTGCAAACATTTCCGGAGGCCCTTGTGCCATTACGAGACTCAGTTTGTTGATGTTTTCATCACATCCGAATGCCAACTCTCGTGTGCTTCGAGATACTGTGATGTTACAGGAGGATTGTGACTCATCTTTGCATTTATATTCCAAGTCTGAATACCTTAGCTTAGCTGTTTCAATTATTGGTGTTCCTGCTTTGGCGGTTTATAATGCCAAATCCATTGGGAAAATGGCCTGCTGGATGGTGAAATCTATTAATCATACTTCTACAGTCTTGTCTGACATGCTATTAGACGCCCAGGGTGAACGTAGGGCCATTTTGCAAAATAGAGCAGCCATTGATTATCTTTTGCTTAAACATGGACATGATTGCTCTGACTTCGAAGGTCTCTGCTGTTTTAACTTATCTGATCATACACAATCCATTCGTGCACATATTGACAAGTTGCATGACTTAACGGAAGAAGTTAGAAAACACGTTGACCAGGGCTGGTTTGACTGGCTCTTTAATTGGTTACCCGATATACACATGCTACGCCAAACATTAGGTGGTATTTTGATTGCTGTTGCTGTTTTGATTTCTATCTGTTGCTTTATTCAGTGTATTCCTTCACTACTTCAATTCTGCACACTTGGTACTAGACATAGATCAGTTAGCTTTGTTTCATATTATTCTTCCACAGATGTTAGCTCCATTTAATGAATGTATAATAGACTGAAGTCAAGGGTGAAATGTACTGCTCGATTTTCCCGGCCTTTCTTGTGTTAAAGGGGAACCAATATGACTTCAGTCTCTTTCCATTCAAGTCTAAGGGTTAGAGTAGTGAATGGAGCCTATTTACTAGGCTCTTTGACATGATCCTGTGCTCTTCCCCATAGATCAGGGCTTGCACACATAGCCTAGGGGATAGATTCGTTAGTATTAGGGATAACCTGTCTTGTAGTGGGGGTATTTCATGGAGCCGTGCTGAATTCAGGCCTGGTAGGCCTCAAACGGGAGAGACTCCATCTTTCTTTCTGCTCCGGCAGCTTGGGATGCTTCTAGGTCAAATGTAATGTTTTAGTTATGAGGTGTTATTCGCTTGGAGAGAACCGGTTCAGGCCGGCCCTTATCGAAGGATTGTATTTTTCTTCATGCCGAAGACACTACATCAGGCCGGCCGGCTGGGAACGTGTCCTTGGCACGGGGAGGTACAAGAATTTGGTGGGCGGCAGGTTACGGGCTGGAATTTTCCATGAGAGAATGCACCTCTATATTAGTGAAAGTCTGAGGCAGATACTGGCACTGGCTTTTTAGTCCGTAGGCGGCCCCTGGCCGTTAGCAGTAAAGCTACTACTTATTTCAGGGAAGACAGAGGACAAACTTGAAGGTGGAGAAAAAACGAGAAATAGATATTCCAAAGAGAAGAGAGTAGCCGATGAGGAAGAGGTCCCAGTGACTCGGAGAGGGAGACGGGAGTAGATCCGTGACTGCGGAGGTGTGACTTCCAGGCGAAGCCGAGGCACAGACGAGAAGGGAACCTAGATGACCATTGAGTGCAGGCTACATACGACCAAGGTGATGTCAACCCCTTTTTATTAGAGTGTACAACTTAATCTTTTCACTTTTCTTTGCAGGTTATGATATGTATTATGTTCTGTGAGTGTGTATGTAGTAACTAAATAAAGTATCCAGTTTGTAGTGAATCAACATGAGCTGCGTGTTCTTGTATAAGAGGGTAGCCTATTCTTCTAGTCTGCTGTGACTTGATATGAACAGATGTTAACCCTGATCAGGTAAGTGGTAACTGAATAAGGGAGAAAGGAGCCCCTCGAACTGGAGAACAGGTTGTGCTCAACTAGCAGTCTTTGTGTGATCTGATACATATTAACACTGATTCCCCTGTTGTATGTCGTGGTAATCATAGGATGAACTCGTGCTAAGGCTGCCGTCTGGGCAGGAAGTCCTGGGTCCGTTTGGGACCGCGAGGCCGCCACTTGTCTGAGGCTGCCGTCTGGGCAGGAAGTCCTGGGTCCGTTTGGGACCGCGAGGCCGCCACTTGTCTGAGGCTGCCGTCTGGGCAGGAAGTCCTGGGTCCGTTTGGGACTGCGAGGCCGCCACTTGTCTGAGGCTGCCGTCCGGGCAGGAAGTCCTGGGTCCGTTTGGGACCGCGAGGCCGCCACTTGTCTGAGGCTGCCGCCTGGGCAGGAAGTCCTGGGTCCGTTTGGGACCGCGAGGCCGCCACTTGTCTGAGGCTGCCGTCTGGGCAGGAAGTCCTGGGTCCGTTTGGGACCGCGAGGCCGCCACTTGTCTGAGGCTGCCGTCTGGGCAGGAAGTCCTGGGTCCGTTTGGGGCCGCGAGGCCGCCACTTGTCTGAGGCTGCCGTCTGGGCAGGAAGTCCTGGGTCCGTTTGGGACCGCGAGGCCGCCACTTGTCTGAGGCTGCCGTCTGGGCAGGAAGTCCTGGGTCCGTTTGGGACCGCGAGGCCGCCACTTGTCTGAGGCTGCCGTCTGGGCAGGAAGTCCTGGGTCCGTTTGGGACCGCGAGGCCGCCACTTGTCTGAGGCTGCCGTCTGGGCAGGAAGTCCTGGGTCCGTTTGGGACCGCGAGGCCGCCACTTGTCTGAGGCTGCCGTCTGGGCAGGAAGTCCTGGGTCCGTTTGGGACCGCGAGGCCGCCACTTGTCTGAGGCTGCCGTCTTGGCAGGAAGTCCTGGGTCCGTTTGGGACCGCGAGGCCGCCACTTGTCTGAGGCTGCCGTCTGGGCAGGAAGTCCTGGGTCCGTTTGGGACCGCGAGGCCGCCACTTGTCTGAGGCTGCCGTCTGGGCAGGAAGTCCTTGGTCCGTTTGGGACCGCGAGGCTAAGGCTGCCGTCTGGGCAGGAAGTCCTGGGTCCGTTTGGGACCGCGAGGCCGCCACTTGTCTGAGGCTGCCGTCTGGGCAGGAAGTCCTGGGTCCGTTTGGAACCGCGAGGCCGCCACTTGTATTATAAGAGGTCTTAGTATATATATATATATATATATGTATGTAATAGGAATTCCCTGTCCTTAGGTGGTACATATATATGTGGTTTCTTAGGTGTGAATAGGCCCTAGGGGGGGGGGTAACGTTCTGGTTTGGGTTAGAGAGGCTCTGTTGAGCGGGTTCTATCTGATCCGAAAACCCAAGCAGAACAAGGTCTCACTTACCCGCAAACATAAGCTGTCTGGTCACGAAAGACCTATTGTGGGCTTACCAGTGATTTACAGTGGGTGTATAGCAGCATCTTGCTTAACATTGGTTGGCTTTAATATCACTTTCATTTGCTTCCTTCTCATTCGATGGCTTACCTTCCTCAGCTTGTACTTGCCCCTCCTATGCACCACTGTTCTTCGCCATCCTTTTATTTGGCTGACTTGTATCCTTCCATTGATCACTGAGAGGGAACTACTTTTTTGGTTTTGGTTAAGCACTTCATTAGAGACCGTTTGTTTTCTAGCTCTTCCCTTTGTGTGATTCACCCACGCCAACTATTCAACCCCATGCTCTGTGCTGCTCTCTAACTTGTGTGATTCCCCCTCAACCTGGTTTCATTAGGTCTAGCCTATAGCGGCAGCGCGCATGCGCTGCTCGCTTTGTGAGGCATGCAGTAATGGAGTATGGAGTGGAAGCTCAGTGGAAGCTCTGCCCACAATCCGCCCAATGTTTTTAATTGGCTCGTGTCATTTTCTTTCATAAATGCTGTTGTCTGATTGATTTGAGGCTTGTTAGTCCCTCCTTATTATGGCCATGTCGTCATTTGTAACCTCCCATGGCTACTGCCCCCTTTAGTTTGAGTGTTACATGGTAAGGTATGTGTTATTTACACTGAGAGCACTACTTTGTCGTGCCTTCTCGCCCCCTTCTCCCCCCTCCCCCTGTCTGTGATGCAATGCAATAGGTCTTGCATAAATGCAAGTCCTATTGCATTGCAAATGCTTGCTTTTCCCCACTTCGAACACTGGGTTTATAAAGCTTCTGTTGTGGTTTGCTTTTTCCTTATGGCTTGGGAGGGAGGGTAGAGTAGTTACTATGCCACGCCTACACTGCTTCTAGCTGCCCGACCTTCGCTCGTTGTCGCCGTGTTTGCAACTACACCCCTGACTAGAAACACACGCCTTAACAGGAAAATAATTCGCTGGTATAGGGATCCTATGTTGTCACTAGATTGCCATCATGTCCCTGGCAGTTTCGCAGGTGCACTGAGACAAAACTCCAAAGGCTTCGGCGAGTACAGACAAGCAAGATTGCGGGCTCCTCTGATCCCCTGGAGGTGATGCTCTCCTCCGAGGTGTACAAAAAAGCCGTCAGCAACTTAGTGGGTTCTCTCCAATCACAGCTGATCGGAAAAGGGCCTGGTGCAGCGGGGGGGTGGAACTTGGGCTTCTCGGGGGCTGAGCAATGCTCTGCAGCAGCACAGAACTGACGGCTCAGTGCTCAGTAGAGGAGCGTCGGGGAGCAGCAGCACGAGTGTGCTTCTCTCTACTGTCAGTGTTCAGTCTGTTGCAGGTGCGTATGTAAACAGTCCGGGCACACTGCTGGGCTTGGCAGGCGCAGGCGGCTGAGAGGAAGACTCATCCCCAGAGTAGCTGGTCTTGGTCAACTGAGCCTCAGGGATCCCGCCGACCGGGCTCTATCTTCTTTCCAGCTCTATATTGGCAGATGTCGACTTGCTCAAACGGAAACTAACTAGCGTATTTTCTTTCATTTTGTTCGGACCTCGCTCCTATCTGAAAGGCCAGTGCGGTTGATAAGTTTCTCATTTGACAGGCTATTGGAGATGTGGAGACATTCTCGCTCTGACTCTACTTGTTAACAAGGCTTTGTTGTTTTTTCACCCCTTCTTAGAGCCCCTGCATCTCCACTCTGCCCATTGCTGGAAGAATGACCCCCCCCCCCGAAATTCTTATTAGCCTCGGAACTTTGGCTCTAGTTGTGCCACTATGTTCAACAATCGTGCCTAGAAGCCACCATCACACTTTTGCTGTGCATAGGCCAAACAGCAATCACCCTGCAGGGTTGGATTGGTATTAAAATTCAGCCAGGGCACGCTAAAAAAAGGTGGTCCACATTTGCATTTTGCCTTTCCTCAAATTATATTTTAAAACAAGCATTGGCATAGCCAATAGGTCTCGCCTTTGGGACCTTATAAGTGTTTAGCCATGCAACAGTTGCATAACTAAATACTTTTAAGGTCCCAAAAGCGAGACCTATTGGCATGCGCTGGGTCAGGTGAGACCTAACAAAGGGGGGGGGGGGGGTGGGGGGGTAATAAAAAATGCACGGATTAGTTCACACTGGTGAAACACACGTGAAGACAAGTGAGGCCACTTCTGCTCAGGCCCCCTGCCCCACACAGTATGCATACATTAATGGGCCGGCCCAGCAGGAAAAAGGGAGTGACACCTCTGCCCGTTCCTAAATGGGAGGTAATGGACGCCCATCTACCTCCAGAAAGGCCACTCAGGCACCCACTGGGCCGCTGGTGGTATCCGAACAATGCAGAAACCACCCAAATCGGTCCCCCAGACTGCTCAAAAAAGCAGCCCACAGCTGGAACTAGGACACCGGCCCCTCGGGCATTGCCCAAGTGCCCCGGTTACCAATCCGATGCTGTCACCCTGCAGTCTCATGCAAAGACCTCTTGTATTCATTCCAGGGGGCGTTGCTTGAACTGTCTGCTACGAAAAACCTACTCTACAGACCGAGCTATCCAAAGCGAACATATTCCACCAAAACACGCTTATGTCCCGAAGTATGGCACCCAAGCATTTAGCTTTCAGTGTCTATAATCTGACTTTCACAAAAAACATTTATTTTAGGAGATCGTCAAAAGTAAATTATTATAAAAACACAGGCAGCGCGAGAACGGCCTAAAAAACAGAAGGGAGTGCAGTTATTACTCAGTAAAAAGTCAAACCAGATCCTCTTAAAATATTGCAGACTCTACAATGCTATTTATTTAAGTTGGTATAGCAAAAAAAAAACTATCATTAAATAGGACTCTTCCAAAATACTATATAGTAAGGCGCTACAAAGGTGCTGTTGGCATTATGACAGCCACAGTCTGGTGGCAAGCTGACCTCGGCTAAATCAGCAGGACGTAGAAGTGAAGAAAGAGAATGTGCAGCTTTATTATCATGGTACAGCAAACAACACCAGCCTAGGTGCAACCTCTCTGACTGACAGCGGCAGAACTTGTGCGGATCAGCCAAATTAGCTCTCTTCTCGGTCGTAACTGTAGTGAGTCAGTGGTCTAGCTGACTACCCCGGCCCACGCCGGATATTCTCGACACACGTTCTCATGCCAGTATGGCGGAGCACGTTCAATAAAAGGGGCGGCGACCGCATGTGGTCAGTCGGCACCCAAGTGCATATGAGTGTGGTGTCCGTTATTTGCACGTCCAGCCCCCACAATACCTGCAGCGCATCTAGGGCCCCAAGGGAGCACCGTGAGGCATTTTCACAGTAACCATGATTACCAACAGAGCTGTGATTAAAATGCAAAACTCCATACATAACGCAAGGATAACGTCTAAGGAATCAATCAATCAATCAGAACATTTGTAAAGCGCACTACTCACCCGTGGGGGGTCTCAAGACGCTGGGGGGGGGGATGCTGCTACTGCTCGAATAGCCAGGTCTTGAGAAGTCTCCTGAAGGTTAGCAGGTCCTGGGTCTGCCGTAGGAGGATGGGGAGGGTGTTCCAGGTCTAGGCGGCAAGGTGGGAGAACGATCTGCTGCCGGAGGCCGCTCTTCGGATGTGGGGGACGGTGGCGAGGGCAAGGTTGGCGAAGCGGAGCTGGCGGTTGGGGGGTGTAGAAGGTGAGTCGTCTGTTGAGGTATGCTGGTCCGGTGTTGTGGCGTGCCGTGTGCGTGGGTGAGGAGATTGAAGGTGATCTTCTTTTGATGGGGAGCCAGTGCAGGGCTCTCAGGTGGGGTGTGATGTGGCTGCGGCTTGGGATGTTGAGGCTCAGGCGTGCAGAGGCGTTCTGAATGTTTCAGGAGTTTGGCCGAGGCTCCTGCGTAGAGGGCGTTTCCGTAGTCCAACCTGTTGCTGACGAGGGCCCGGGTGACCGTTCTTTTTGTTACAGTGTGGATCCACCTGTAGATCTTGCGGAGCATGCGGAGGGTGTTGAAGCAGAGGACGAGACGACGTTGACCTGCTTTGTCATGGAGAGAGTAGAGTTGAGGATGATCCCCAGGTTGTGTGCGTGGATGGTGGGTGTTGGTGTGGTTCCCAGTGCGGTCGGCCACCAGGAGTCGCCCCAGGCCGAAGGGGTGGAGCCAAGGATGAAGACTTCCGTCTTGTCCGATTTTAGCTTCAGACGTCTGTTCTTCACCCACCCGGAGACGGCTTTCATTCCTTCGTGGAGGTTGGTTTTGGTGGTGAGGGGGTCCTTGGTGAGGGAGAGGATCAGCTGGGGGTCATCGGCATAGGAGATGATGTTCAGGTCGTGCAGTCGGGCGACGTGGGCGAGCGGTGCCATGTAGATGTTGAACAATGTCGGGCTGAGGGATGAGCCCTGGGGTATGCCCCAGATGATTTCGGTGGCTTCGGAGTGGAAAGGGGGGAGGCAGACGCTCTGGTTTCTGCCGGAGAGGAAGGAAGTGGTCCAGTCCAGAGCCTTGTCTCGGATCCCAGCGTCGTGGAGGCGTGTGCGTAGGGTGTGGTGGCAGACAGTGTCGAATGCGGCTGACAGGTCCAGGAGGATGAGGGCCGCGGTTTCGCTGTTGTCCAGCAAGGCCCTTATGTCATCTGTGGCGGCGATGAGGGCAGTTTCGGTGCTGTGGTAGCTGCGGAACCCGGACTGGGACTGGTCCAGGATGCTGTTCTCCTCGAGGTAGCGGGTCAGTTGTCTGTTGACTGTCTTCTCAATGACCTTCGCCGGGAACGGGAGCAGGGAGATGGGCCTTACGTTTTTGAGGTCCTTAGGGTCAGCCTTGGGTTTTTTGAATAAGGTATTGATCTCGGCGTGCTTCCAGCTCTCCGGGAAGGTCGCTGTCTCGAAGGAGATGTTGATGGCTTTCCGGAGATGGGGTGCGAGGGTGGTGCTGGCTTTGTTGAAGATGTGGTGTGGGCATGGGTCCGACGGAGATCCGGAGTGATGGAAGGAAGAGTCATGAGGTGCACGTTTCCTGAACTTACTTCCACACCCCAGGTTGCTATCCTCTCTGGTGGAGGAGTAAAAGAAATGCTAAGAGGAGGACTGGCAGGCAGTAGTTGTGGTCTGGGACAGGTTTTAATGTTCGGGAGTCACTGGGACTTAGATTTGAAAACCGCACTGAAGTTTAAAGTCAATTTAGCATGTGTGCAATAATATTGTAAAAAGAAAACTTTGGAGGAGAACATAAGTACACAGGGAAAATCAGTCAAATGACTGAAAAAGTAGCAGTTGATTAATATACTCATGTTCCACTTATCTTTTGCTCAAAAATACTGTAAAACAATTATAGAAAAGGAAAAGTGCGCTTCTGATCTATGCTAGGGGCAAAATGCACCAGCTCCACTGTATGTATTGGGTGCATGCCAGGGAGGGCTGCCCTGCTACTATTCACCATGCAGGTACACTGCTTGGGAACAGTCTAAATGCACAGGTATACAAGTCTCCCATGTAGGACCAGCTCCAGGATTTTGGATCTTGGAGGGCCATGAAGAAACAATGGTGGGCCAGAAAGATGAGAGGGGTCGCCCATAGTCTTTCAAATGTTTTTCTTATTTGGAAAAACTTTAAAAGGTTTAAATAAACACAACACACAAATGCGACATTTAAACATTTATAGCTACTACTGGCGAATGGGAGGGGGTTAGAAGCGTTTAAAAAAAAAATGATTATAACTTTTCAACATGCTGCTCTACAACATAGCTAAAAGACATTGGCAAAGCCAATAGCTCTGGATAAGCACTTATAAGGTCCCAAAGGCGAGACCTATTGGCTATGACAATGCTTGTTTTTAATGTAGTTTCCTGCCAGCTTCTCAGTTGCAGCCTGCCAAATGCTGCAGTCCTTTTTTTAAAAAAGAAAATGTGTTTACTTTTGGCCTCTATAATGTAAAAAAACACTTTTGCACTAGTTACAATGCATTTAATTAATTTCAAATTGGCAAAGTAAATATGCCCCTTGGAAATGACGCAGCATTTATTTGACTGATGCATGCCGGACTTTTCTGCGGGGGACTCCATCCCACACCAAGGTTTGTGCCAGGAGGCACCACCGTGATCTTCCCAAGCCGGGAGGCACATAAGAACAATTGAGTGCTCCCGCAGCGCGGGAGCCCATAACAGCATGCCGCACTTTGGGGCCAACGGACGCCACACTTTTCTCCTGGAGACTCCATCCCCCACCAAGCTTTGCGCCAGGAAGCGCCACCGGGATCTTCTCGCGCCCGGAGGCGCACAAGAACACCTGAGTGCTCCCGCAACGCGGGACGCGTGCGGGGCGCGCACCAGGCAAAGCCCGGGCCAAAGGCAGGTCCGTCTGAGTCCGCCAGAGGCCGGATGAGGCCAGGCTGGGCTACGTTATTGTTATCTCCTGACCTAGCGGACTCTTTATGGACCTTTGTTTGGACTGTAACAGCAAGGTATGAGGGTATAACGATTTTATAACAACAAGTGTTAATACTGGTAAATGGTACAGAAAATCATGAGTAAACGTAAATCACTAACAGGTCAGGGAGTTGTGGGGACTTTGAACGCATTTTTATTGAGGGCTGAGTCTGACCTTATTCATGAAATTGCACTCACTGAGCGCAGACTGTCTTTGGAGCCACAACGCCCCCAAAGTCAGCTCATAACGTCTGTCCCTGTAGAGCACATTCATTCTCAACCCAATTCTCCCCGACTAACGAGCTGCACATTTTGCTACCCAAGTCAGAGTCCACTGATGCTCCTAAGGCAAGTGACCTTTCAACCAGGCCAAAGGTAATAAAGGTAACAACTAGGGGTCAAAAAGTTAAAATTAGCCAGGGGAGTAGTCCCGTACCCCTGTCCAAGTAAAGAAAGGAGCAGGGTTCCAATAAGCAAAATCACCCCCTCCCAAACAGAGGCCGTAAAACTAAAACCATGGAGGAGGAGCCTAGTTTGGAACCTATTCTGGCTCACAAGGATTCCACACCAATAATTTTAACCCCACCTCAGGATAATGACAACGGGGAGTTTTGGACAAAATTGGGTCTGGTTGTTTCAGCTTTATTGAACCCGTTGATATTCAAGTTATCACTATTGGAAGTGAGCATAGATAAACTGGAAAAGCTCGCGGGTAGTACCCTCCCTCATCTGGCTGATACATGCCAATGTAGAACCAAGTCTGTTCTGCCCAACAGGAACGGGGATGCTATGACTATTCAGTCTGATGTTTCTGGGTATGGAAATAGGAAAGCACCCCAAACTTTTTCTTTGGACTCTTCACCCAAACCCCACAACTTGGTCGGCCCTGGAATGCCGCACACAGGAGAAGCACCCCTGATTTGTAACCAAGTAGATGCAGCACAAAGTACACCTAGTATCCAAGAGCGACTGGTGAACATTCAAAAAGAGCCCCTCCTTGCCAGGTATAACCACGTGCGAAGAGAGGGAGCCCAGTCTTTCAGTGACCCAAAACAGCAAAAACAGACCCTGGGTAACTTGCCCTGTTCAAATACTCTGCATCTCCCCCCAGAAGCAACGCCTTATACCATTGTGTTGGCCAATGTCCCTTCTTTGCCATGCGGACCTATGGAACATTGGTCAACACTAAGAAATAAATTGCTGCACTTATTGAGCGCAAGGACGGGATTATCAAACCCGCTTTTCGCTGAGTTTAAGATGGCACAGCGGATAGGTTGGGTAGGAAGCTCCAAAAAGTCACTAGAGGGTGACTGTGTAGTTCTAACATTTGGGTCACCAGACTTGGTTCGAACCATATTAGATAGGGTGGTCAACTGGCCAGTCAGAACTACGGGGATTAATTTTCTACCCCTGGGTTTATGTCTATATACCACATGGTCTCCCACAGTACCAGGGGTAGATAGAGATTGGGGGTTGAGACAGCCTAGGTATGTTATTCCAGTCAGCAACTACTTCAATGTCCTCAATACCTTAGAGAATAATGACTGACTGGCACCAGTAAATGGGGGTCTAAATGATGATGTGGGCCCTTCCAGGGGCTGTGAGGTTGTAGCATCATTAAATGATTGCACTGCAGAACAAGAGGCCTCAGCTCTCAGGTCATCTTATGTGACAAATGAAAGGGAATCCACTGAGAGAGGTACCATGAGTAGAACTTTAGCCACCCATTTGGAACCATGCGATTCCCCAACCCAGGTTCAAGCACTAACCCATATTTGTAGCCCCTGCCCCCTCTGAGTTTGGCTCCCCCGAGAATTACGCTCAGCTGTGATTGTTTGCCATGCAACTTATTTCCTGGAATATTGCAGGGCTGCGCAATAAGACAAATAATCAAATATGGTGTGATTTTATCTCTGATCAGGACATATTATGTTTCCAGGAAACATGGGTCACAGAACCAATTCATATAAATGGATTTAAAACACACCACACGCCTGCAGTGAAGGAACAAGGGGGAGTGAAGGGTGGGCTTTGTTATATTTCAAATAAGCTTGCATTGGATAAAATAGATCTAAAGTTGGGGAATAGCTACTATCAGCTGGCAAAATTACACCAAAGTCTGACCCATTGTACTATCTTGGTCAATTTTTATAATAACATCTCGCCAGATAATTTTGGTAATGTTGTACGAAACCTTGGTAGCGACCTTAACTCATTTATTTATGCCACTGCAAAAGAGATAATGATAATCTTTGTGGGTGATTTTAATTGTGTTTTATGTCCACACGAGGATAGTAGGATTTGTGGTAATACTGACGAAGAGGGTGTGTGTAGCACCCATTTTTGTCATACACCGACAGGGGAGATGTTTAATGAGCTGATTGTGAGTACAGAGCTTGGTTTTGTGAACGATTTATTGGCTAGACCTTTTCCTATGCCTTATACATTCAATGGAAGAGGCTTATCCTCAACAATAGATTATATACTGGTCTCACTTAACTATGCACCCAGGTTGCATTCTTTTATGGTGGATGACAATCCCATGAGTGACCATTTTCCCTTATGCCTAGAGATCAATTTGCCATTACATAGGCTTGTTAGGGCCGATAATGTTACAGAGATGAAGGGAAAAGTAATACTTAACAGAACTAATGGGTACACCCTGCGGTGGACAAAGGTTGATCCAGTTGCAGTTACAAAACAGCTAGTGACAAAATGTAAAACTGCCTGAGTAAATTAGCCCCACATGATGGTATTTTATTGTCTTTTCAGCAAATAGCAGATGGGGTTAGGGCGTTATTATTTGTGCAATTCCGCAATAAGGCTTAAAAACAGGGGTGGTTCACCACAAAATGTACACGTGCACTTACCAACCTAAAGCAGGAGTTGTGCAAGCAGCCAAGAAACCTTACTAAGGTCAAACAGGCAAAATCAAACTATAGATTGGCCCTTAAGGAAAGAAGATGTGCCCAGAGAAGGGAAGCATGGGAATCCCTCCATAACGCGGCACAATTGAAAGACAGTGCTGCCTTTTGGAGAGTGGTGAAAACCCGTTTTTACAACCTACGGGTGGTGCTACAATAGAAATCGCTATACCCAAGGAGGTATGGACCAAACACTTTTCAAAGGTGTATAATGGGCAGGCGAACTCTTACCTTCCAGTTAGCGATACGTCAGTGTAGCCCACTGATTATGTAGATCTACAGTTCACCTTGGAGGAAGTGGAAAGAGCTCTGTCAGCAAGCCAGGGCGGTAAGGCGCCTGGCCCTGATGGAGTATCTGTGGATTTGTTTAAGTCAAATATCGTCCTTTGGAGGCCCATTATAACACAAGTTATTAATGCCAGTTGTATGGCCTCTATGCCAAAGACAAGGGCAGAATCCATCATCGTCCCAATCTTTAAAAAAAGGGACCAAGATGATCCCTGGTGTTACAGGCCTATCTCCTTATTAGATTCTATGATCAAGGTAGCAGGACAGGTTATCTTGGAACGCCTGCAAGCCTCGGCAGAAGAGAACTCGGTCCTATCTGATATACAGTATCGCTTCAGAGAAGGATTGGGGACAATTGAGCAGAGTTTAAATTTGGCCTTACTGGTGGGTAAATATATGAGAGTCAAGAAAGGCCGTCTTTATCTGGCATTTGTTGGCCTTACTGCAGCCTTCGACTCTGTAAGACATGAGAGGCTGTGGGAGGTTCTCGGGGTTGTTGGGGTTGATCCTCATATTACTCACTTTTTAAGGCGCCTGTATAGTGGTGCACTGGCAAGCTTGCATTTTGGTCTGGGTGGGGAGCTCACACCTGCCTTTCCTGTTAAGAGGGGGGTTCGACAAGATTGTGTGCTAGTCCCCTTTCTTTTTAACTTGTATATTAATGGATTGTGCCAAGCCCTCCTTAGGAACAATCAAGATTTTCCCTCTGTGAATGGACGTCCTATACCTGCTCTCTTCCACGCGGATGATGCAGTATTAATGTCAAGAACTCAAATAGGTCTCCAGAGGGTTTTAGATTTACTGATTTTATGAAGGACCTTAGGACTGCCTAAAACTGGAAGGGGTTTCAAAGATTCCCTGGGTAAATTATGTGTGTGATTTTATGAACGATATTGGGCACCCAGAATACTTTACTGACCCTAGGTCTTTACAGGCAATTTCTAGAAAGGCTCTAAGATAGGAGGGTCTTCAGCTATTGTTTACAATAAGAATGACAGGAGAAATTGTAAAACCCAGTGTAAGGCAACATCAGTTAATTACAACCACCTCTTATATAGAACCTTACCTTACATTTGTACCTGGCAGTTTTGACAGGTGACTATTAACCTGGTTTAGGCTGAACATCGTCCATAGACTCGTGACCTTCCCAAAAATCAATGACTGGTCACGGGAATTGCCTTTATGTCTGTGTGACAATCATTCTACCCAGTCCAACATTCACTTGGTTTTATTCTGCAAATGTTAGGCAGCGTTGAGGAAAGCGTGGATTTTACCATTTTTAAAACAACAGGGATTGCGGCAATGCGGCCCTGCATTAATTAGGCTACACTTCTTGGAGGAGGAACAAACTGCATTGTGTTTAGTTATGCTCTTTAAGAAGGCACTCCTCCAAAGGAAATGCATTATGACGGATGAATTATAGCAGAACGAGCACTTGACATTTTTATGGTTTTATTACTGTAGCTTCAATATTAACTGACATTTCAATATCATTATAGGATTGCGGTTTTTATAATGTGTGCAATTTTGTGATAATATGTATCTTTTTCTTTTTATGTGCTTTTATGTTTGTTAAAACAGCAGTCGAATAAAGCTTTCCTTGACTTGACTGATGCTTCACAGCAGAAAAATGTTTTTGCCAATGCTGCACAGCATCGGCCATGCAAATAGATCCAAAGGTGGGCTATATTGGCTTTCCAAATGCTTGTTGATATTTGTTACCTAACATAGAGTGCCACATGATTTGTATTTTTCAGACTGTCGAAGTTCGGGAATTCAAAGGAAGTCTTGAGTCTTTCACCTTCATAGAGAAGTATTGTCTTCCACTTTACGAGAACTTCAGGGGTGCAAGTGACCTTTTCGGGTATGAACAACAGAGGGAAGCTGAATTATTTTTTCAAAGGATCCCAGTTAAAGAAGGCTGTGGGAGTGGCCCAGCACACTAAAGCATTCGAACTTTAAATACATAGAACTGTCCAGGGTGTGGAAGGCCTCAAGTGAGCAAGAAACACAGGAAAAGCGATGGGAGACTCATTTCGATATAGAGGAAACATGAATGTACCCATTCCTGTGCAGAGGATACCACCACTGTGAGTGACGCCCATCCTCGACATTGTCAAAAGAAGCAGCAGTCTGCGCTCTGATGATGCCAAGATGACGGAGAGCCAGAGATGAGCAAGGGAACAGACACACAGCCTAGAAGAGCAATCTAGAGAAGTAAGCAGAAGTTGAGTTAGAGAGTTAGATCCAGAACAGGAAAAAGTTCATCTGAGTAACAAAATGAGAACGGCTGGCAGTACACGCAACAAAGGCAACAGGAACAACTGATGGACGGAATGCTGAACAATGCAAACATTTACTCCCAATCACAAAGATCTGGGTTTATTCTGTGGTTCTTTTGCTCACCACGCCAACCCAGTTTGGACCCAGCCATATGCAAATCAGTCTTGACCCTGTTCCTCATGGGAACAGTCCAGCCCAAACTGCCAAGCCAGGTCCTCCCTGGACCAGAAACAAACATCCTGGGTCCGGTTTCAGGGCATCACCCCACATTAGCCAGACTAGCTTGAATCCAGTGGCGCAGTGAGCACGGGGCCCACGTCAAGGCATACCGTTCCCGTTTAGGGAGACAAAAGCAAAAGAAACAATTGATGGACGGAATGCTGAACAATGCAAACATTTATTCTCAAAGATCTGGGTTTAATCCATGGTTCTTTTGCTCACCACGCCACCCCAGTTTGGACCCAGCCATATGCAAATCAGAACAGGGTCAAAACTGATTTGCATATGGCTGGGTTTAAACTGTAATTGCATGGGGAGCAAAAAACAATGGATTTAGTCCCAGATCTCTGTACTGGGGTGAATGTTTGACATTGTTAAAAATTCTGTCCATCAATTGTTCTTTTTCTTATAGTACACGCAACAAAGCACATAAAGGAGAACCTGGCGCTTTCTACCTGAGAGGAGTAGGAATGATGGGCTGAGGAGAAAACGTAGAGTGGTGAGTGAAGCCACAAGCTGGACCTGAGGGAGGTTCAATGCGATAAGTTCAAATGCCTAAAGGGGCTCAGAGATGTCCCAGATGTGACAGGGATATACATGGGGAAGGAGAATCAGTTCTTAACATTAGAACGTCTTCTTGGTGAGTGTCTACTACTACAAATCCCAGCCCCACGTCACAGAGCGGGGAGTAACCGTGAATACATATACCAAGGATCCATACAGTAATCTGATTCATTGAGGTGAACTCTGCAGGTGGAGATTCGGAGGCAAAGGAAAATTGCTTAAAGTACATACCCGAGAGGAAGAACAGTTTTCTAGCCAAATAAAACTGGACACCTGCATAACTGCTGTTTTGGATTTGGCATAAGCTTGCTTGAGGGAGATCCAGGAGAATGATGTACTAGAGCTGCTATTGAAGACCCTAAATGAAAAGAAAGTAGACAGAAAATGTTTGAAAGTTGATTAACAAGTGAGTTAAAAGGTGAGAGCCAGGGATTTTCTAATGAAAAGCGATAGTGTGCAATATCCATTACGGACATCAGAACATACGAGTGGAGTGATGAACAGCTGGCAGAGGTTCTCTGTGGGCAGAAATGTTAACATATTTATGCAAATTCAACGCAATCACCTAGAATGTGAATGGCATTAAAGCACCCCGTAAACGTTTTAGGACATTAGGATGCTGCATCAGTTGTGGGGAATGAACACAGTTGTGGACTGTATTCAAGAGACACACCTACTCAAACAAGACCACCTAAGACTCTGTTCACAATAGTTGCTGCATCAACATTTATTATTCTCTCTGACCAAAATTGCAGTGCAGTGGTGGGAATATTAATGGCATACAGGGCCGGCTTTAGCGCTGGTGGTGCCCTGTGCGACAAGGTCTGTTGGCGCCCCCCCAATGACCACCTCTGCCACGGGTTTTCTCACTAGCACCCTTTAACAGTGCCTCTCAAGTCTCCATCGCCACTGTCTCTCAGATGTATTTAGTTTTATAGCACCACTCATACCAGTGTAAGGTGTCAGAGCACTTTATACCACACACACATTGCACAGAGACAATCATATGTGTGTAAATCAGTGTATAGGAAATGTTACATCAGACAGTACTACAAGGTATAGTGTAGGAGTGGCATGTCATCGATACTGGTAGGCAATCTAGTTAAAGTTCTTATTCAGGAAAGGCACAAATTCAGAATTTAAAACGCAACATCATTGTTAAGGGTTCTCTTTCATAATAAGAATTGTTTTCTACCCAAATGAACCCTTTGCACAAGATTAGGATAATGAAAGACTGGACAAAAAAATATATAGCTTCAACATACACCTTGCAGTTTGCAGCAGCTCTAGGGTGACAGTTAATAGCTCAATGTTCTATATGATGATTTTGACTTAGAAACAACAAGTAACAAAAGGAGTTCTCTTACAGAAGCAGTAACCCACTGACCTATTTACATTATATGCACTTCGTTATCTGCATGGTACACTTTCTTAACAGCAGGCATTTTAACCCTCTGCGCTACCTTAGGATGAGTCAAAATTTCCACTAGACAAACCTCCAGTCTCTTTCCAGGAGGAAGATTAATCACAGGACTTCTCTTGACATTTTAATTGATGTCTGAAATTTGCTGGAGGCCAGGAAGGAGGCAGCAGGTGCTTTTAAAATGATGATACATATTTTCAAAAAATGACGCCCCCACCCCCAAGTCAACGGCCGGTGCGGTCGCACTGATCGCACTGCCCTAGAGCCGGCCCTGATGGCATACAATTTCAATTTGAAGGGAATTGGGTTTTGGTCAACAGTAAACATAACGGAAGTGCCTCAACTCTGACCTCCCTACGTGACCCCAACATGGATGAGGAAAGTGCCTTATGAAGTACACTGTAAGGTATCACAAGGAATTCTTCTGGCACTTTGTTAATTTGAGGCCTCAGTTGCATCTGTGTGTGGCAAAAGACAAGACTCAGGGCCTGATTACGATCCCGGGGGACAGGGTATACCGTACGCCAAATTACAATTCTATTGTATCCTATGAAACTTGTAATACAGCGGATGGGATATCCCTCATGTTTGTGACGGAGTATCCTATCTGCTAATGTCGTAATCAGGTCCTTAGACGGGAAAACAAAGGATCAACTTTAAAAATTGACATATGTGTGATGGCATAGGCAATTGTTGACAAGAGATTTTTCACATTAGCCTGTAGCTCAAAAGTCCTAGTTCCGCTTTGTAAAATGGCTGCTTGACACTTTGGAAAGGAGAGAGCAGTGCCCAATAATGGTGCCTAACCTTGGGTCCCATACATATAAACTAGCCTGAGGAAAAACGAGTAGCAAACAAAGGAGAGTGGAAGCTTAATAGCAGATTTTTAAAAGCACGTTTGTAGTGATTGAATTAAAAAAGCAAATCACAGAATGTTTCACCGATAACCACATAGAGAAGGAGCTGAGCAGGGGGTTGTATGGCAGGCTCTAGAAAGTAGCTGTGCGCAGGCATTTCCTAGCAGCAACCCCCAAACAGGGAAATATTCAGGACTCATTAGTACAACAACTAAGTGAGGAACTTTGTGAGGTAAAGGTGAAACACAGGCAAACACAGTTGCAAACAGATGGGAAAAAGTGCTGGCTTTCAAGGGACAGACTACGGGTCTAATTCAGAGTTTGGCAGACGTGATAGTCTGTCAAAATGTGACAGATATCACATCTGCCGTATTATAAGTGCCTTAGGCAACAATGCACTTGTAATTCAGTGATGAAGGATCTTGTCTGCCACACTCTAAATAAGTCAATAAAATACTAGACCTAGATGAACAGAAGTGTGTATTAGCCAAGATAAAATACAAATATGATAAAAGATGGAATAAAGCCAGAAGACTGCTAGCCACCAAGCAAGTGAAGTTTTTAATGACTGAAAATAAGGACAAAGAGAGATTATCACATAGGGTAAAAGTAGGAACAAGACCAGTTTAACCACTTCTACCATCAACTTTGGCCAAGAAAAAAAATTCAAGTGACAGCCTAATTTTCTTGCAAATTTTCATATTGCCCACCCTAGAGGAACATAGAAAAGAAAAGGCTAATGCCTCAATTGAAAAGAAGGAGCTGAGGTTATTGAAAGTATTAATTATCTTTAGGCTCAAGGATCAGATAGCTAGCTAATCTTCTGAGCCAGACTGATTAACCCTAATGACAGCTAAAATGAAGGATATTGGTACACAGCAGCTGGTAATGCAAGCAATGGCAGATGCCACAATGGAGCCTGATTCACAAATGGCACCCTCAATCATGGCGGAGGCCCCGCAGCCGGTGAGAAGTCTCCACCCTTGGGTTGAAATCTCCACAGTGAGAAATCTCATTGCAGAGATTCTGCCCTGATGCCGAAGACTCCCCAATGACTGCAGGGCCTCCAACATGATTGCGGAGCCCCTTTGTAAATCAAGCCCTATATCTTTTATGCAAAACCCAGCAAGTACGCAGTCTATTGTGGCTCATACAAACCCATTTATCTGGTAAATGTAGATGTCAAGATTTTTACTAAGGGCCTGGCAAAAAGACTGGAAAAAGTTCTGCCAAGAATGAGACATCCAGACAAAGCAGGTCACGTAAGAAGTCAAAAAAGGCGAGAGGCCATAGGTAAAGTGCCTGTTCTCAATACAAGATAGTTCGTATTATCACTTAGTTGTTTATCCCCTCTCTGGAAAAACTGCTGTAATAGATCAGATATAATGAAAGGTTACAAGAAAATAGGCTGGGCAGAGATCATTTTAAAGTGCTATGTCATCAGATGTTGCTTTGGCATCCCTAACCAAGACAGAAATTTCAGTGCCACAGCTATTAAGGAAACTAGTGGTGTACAAAGAGTGACAGGCTTTAATATACATACGACCAGGATGGAAGCTTCAAATCTAACTTTACCCTGAAATAGGATGCCGTATTAGAACAAGACATGCTAGAGCTAGATCAATGAAGGGTGAAAGGATGCAGGGAAATATTCACGGATTTAGAATATTGATAATAACTGCACAATCTTAAAAATAAATTACAAAGACATGCTCTATACGACTGGAAAAGTTCAGCTATTTCCATGGTGGAAAGAATTGCTCCCATTACAATGTCTGTATTTCCTAAAATTGTAAATGTATTCCAATTACAAACGACGGTAAAAGAAGGACTTGCTTAATCAACTGCAAAATGCCCATGACACATTCATTAGGAAAAAGTTAAAGAAAACCAGTCACTAGGGTACTTTAGAACCATGGGCAGGAAATTTGAGGATATCTAACCTGAAATGTTACTACCAAGCATCTCAGTTAATGTATTTGCTAGTAAGCTACAGAAAAATCTTGGGGCCAGATGTACAACCCTTTCATTTAGCGCCTCGCAATTTGCGACACATTGCGAGTCGCAAATTGCGAGGCGCTAAATGAAATGTACAACAGTGTGTTTGCAATTTGCAAGCCCATTGGGAATGCAGCCCTCCAAGGGATGGTGGCCTGCTGGGCTCAGCAGACTACCATGTCTGGGACTGCTTTTTAATAAAGCAGCTTTTTTTTGTTTAAATGCAGCCCGTTTTCCTTAAAGGAAAATGGGATGCATTTAAAAAAAAAAAAAATGAAACGTCCCTGGGACCACTGCCTGCCCTTAAAATATTATTTTGCATGCATTTGCAAAGGGGAAGTGGTGCCCTGGGGACCCCTTCCCATTTGCAAATACATTACCACCTACTAGAAGTAGGTGGTAATTGCGAGTGTTTTGCGAACGCAATTGCCGTCGCAAAACATTAGTACATTGTTTTGAGACTCGCTATTTGGAAGGGAATGCCCCTTCCAAACAGCGAGTCGCAAAACCTATTTGGTGAGTCGCAAAAAAACTGCGACTCGCTAAATAGGCTATGTACATGGTCCAATATCTTTTTGCATGAGCAAACGGGTTTGCAAACCCATTTGCGCATGCAAAAACGGGTCGTACATCTGGCCCCAAGTGTTTAGTTTCATAGATCTTACACTGTGGGTAATAAATTGGTCACTGAAGGCACCAAGATTCAAGAGCCCATAAAAATCCCCAGTACTGAAGATGATTTTACCAGTATTGGATGTTTAGGCAGTGTCTGATGGTATGCAGTCTTTACCCTAAAGAATGTGACCACACAGCTAAGTTCCAGGCTGGTAAGCCCCACACAGCGCCCTTTTAGCATTTTACCCTGCTGTACTTTACTGTGCAGATAAGTATTTTTTATAAATGACATAATTATTGTCTTATTTTAAAAAAAGGGGGGCTTTATGGGCTAAGGGATGGGTAAGGGTTAGGTATGGGTAATAGTAAGTATGGGTGGAGGTAAAGGAAGGTAAGAGGATTTTAGGGTTGGGATAGTGGTAAAGGGAGCTAAGGGATTTTTAGGGTTCAGGAAAGGGTAGAGGTAAAGGGAAGTACTGCTTTTTAGGGTTCAGGGGCAGGCAGTGGTAAAGGGAAGTAAGGGATTTTCATAGTTCAGGGCCAGGTAGAGTAAAAGGGAGGGAAGGCGTTTTAGGATACATGGGTGGGTAGAGGTAAAAGGAGGCAAGAGTTTTTTAGGGTTCAGCGGCGTGTAGAGGTAAAGTGAGGGAAGGGTTTTTTACAGTTCAGGTAGAGGTAAAGGGAGGTAAAGGCTTTTTAGGGTTCAGGGGCAAAAAAGTGGGTCTCTCTCTCTCTCTCTCTCTCTCTCTCTCTCTCTCTCTCTCTCCAAATATATTATCCACTAGCAGTTGCCAGTAAGTAGTTATACTTAGGACCTAGTTTCGATAGAAAGAGCGCTTTTTGTTTTGCTAATAACTTTGGTGCCATTTGACAAATCTTCACAAATGTTTCAACACAAGTTTGCCAGTCTCTTCAGTTGCTACCTGGAAAGTTTCTGGGTGATCCTTCAAGCGGGGGACCGAGAAAAGCGGGTGGACCCAAAACTCATTTTCCCAATGCCATTTCCCCTAGGGATTTTAGACACGACTGCAGCCAGAGCCGCGGAATGGAATTAACCAAATATGACAGAAAGCTAGTTCTTGATCCTGAAAAAGTGTTTTTTTGTAATTTGGTGTAGATCTGTTCAGCAATTTTGGGGTTATGAAAATAAAATGATTTATGTATATCAAGAGATGCAGATCCAACATGGCAGATCCGCAGATCCACGTACCAACAGTAATGCCGTAATTGGCTGGCTGCAACCTGAAAGGAAAGTTACAGCTGCCATTTTGTGCATTGCAACTCAGCTCCCAGGGAGGAAAATAACATTTAAAGGTGATAGAAGGGGTCAGGGTAGAGATATCCTGACCCCATGGGACTAATGAAGCGGTCTGTGAGAGACTACTCAGGGGCAAGAAGTTGCCCCAGATGTTTTTTTTAGCATGCTGGGGTCCACGGATCGACCATTTTGCTCAGCGTGACCCCCTGCATGCTCTGCGGAGGATCCGTGGATCTGTGGATCCAAACTCCAATTAAAAAAACACATGCACTGACTCACAGACCCACACACCTACTCACACACTCCAATGCACACTTACACACCCATACAACCACTCACGCACACATTCACAGACCCATACAACTACTCACACACACCCATTCCAGACCAATAAAAGCACTCACACATTCACACAACCACTTACATACACACACAACCACTTGCACACCCATAGAGCCACTCACAGACCACCAAAACCACTCACACATCCACTCACACACCCATACAGCCACTCACACACCCACTCACACATCCACTTACACACCCATGCAGCCACTCACACATCCTCTCACAGACCTACAAAACCATTCACACGCACACTCACAGACCAACACAACCACTCACACACCCACTCACACAATCACATACCCACTTACTCTCACAAACACTCACACACCCACTCACACACCCATATAGCTACTCACACTGCCACTCACAGACCCTCAAAACTGTGGCATTGCAAGGTCAAGTGGTACCCGGTGTGAAAAATTTCTTGTCACCCCTGGCTTGACAAAATGGCAGAAATATGTGTTTAAAACACATATTTTTGCCATTTTGTCACCCCCCTCAGTGATGACACCCAAGGCAGCCCGCACCCACTGCACCCCCTTCCTACGCCACTGCCTCAAAATCTCTCAGACACCCACTCACAGAGCCATACAGCCACTCACACACAAGCTCACACATGCACTCACACACTCACTCACACGCCCATACCGCCACTCACACACCCACTAACAGACCCACAAAACCACTCATACACTCACTCACTGATCCACACAGCCTTGTGTGCATGGGCGAGGAGCTTAAAGGTGATCCTCTTGTTGATGGGAAGCCAGTGCAGGTCTCTCAGGTGGGGTGTGATGTGGCTGTGGCAGGGGATGTCGAGGATCTGGCGTGCCGAGGTGTTTTGTATGCATTGTAGATGTTTCAGGAGTTTGGCTGAGGCTCCTGCTGAGAGGGAGTTTTCGTAGTCCAGCCTGCTGCTGACGAGGGCCTGGGTGACCGTCCTTCTTGTTTCGGTGGGGATCCACCTGTAGATCTTGCGGAGCATGCAGACGAAGTTGAAGCAGGAGGATGAGATAGCGTTGACTTGCTTGGTCATGGAGAGTGTTGAGTCGAGGAAAAACCCCAGGTTGCATGCGTGATCGGTGGGTGTTGGTGCTGCTCCCAGTGCAGTCCGCCACCAGGAGTTGTCCCAGGTTGAGGGGGTGGGGACGAGGATGAGGACCTCCATTCTTCATCCACTCGGCGATGGCTTTCATTCCTTCGTGGAGGTTGGTTTTGGCGGTGAGGGGGTCCTTGGTGAGGGAGAGGATGAGCTGGGTGTCATCAGCATAAGAGAGATGTTGAGGTCGTGCAGTCGGGCAACGTGGGTGAGTGGAGCCATGTAGACGTTGAACAATATTGGGCTGAGGGATGATCCTTGGGCTACGCCGCAGATGATCTTGGAGGATTTGGAATGGAAAGGGGGGAGGCGGACGCTCTGGGTTCTGCCGGAGAGGAAGGAGGTGGTCCATTCCAGAGCCTTGTCTCGTATCCCTGTGTTGTGGAGGCGTGTGCGTAGGGTGCGGTGGCAGACAGTGTCGAAGGCAGCTGATAGGTCCAGGAGAATGAGGGCGGTGGTTTCGCCATTGTCCAGCAGGGCCCTGATGTCATCGGTGGCGGCGATGAGGGCAGTTTCGGTGCTGTGGTTGCTGCGGAACTCGGACTGGGACGGGTCCAGGATGTTCTTCTCCTCGAGGTAGCGGGTCAGCTGTCTGTTGACGGTTTTCTTGATTACCTTTGCCGGGAACGGGAGCAGGGAGATGGGCCGGAAGTTATTGTGGTCCCTCGGATCCGCCTTGGGTTTCTTGAGTAAGACGTTGATCTCGGCGTGCTTCCAGCTCTGCGGGAAGGTTGTGGTCTTGAAGGAGATGTTGATGGCCTTGCGGAGATGGGGTGCAATGGTGGCGCTAGCTTTGTTGAAGATGTGGTGCGAGCATGGGTCTGACGGATGGTGTTCATGATTTTGATGGTGTTGTCATTGTTTATGTTGGTCCAGTTGCACAGGGGGTTGATGTGGTTGGTGGCCGTGGGGTCTGATGTGTCGGTGGCTGTCGGGGCGGTCAGGTTGTTGAAGCTGTCGTGGATGTCTACGATCTTGCGATGGAAGAAGGTAGCAAGGGAGTCGCACAGGTCTTGCGATGGTGGGATGTCGTTTGTGTTGGAGCTGGGGTTGGAGAGTTCCTTCCAGATGTTAAAGAGCTCTTTTCTGTTGTGTGTGTTGTTGTCGAGGCGGTCAACTCACACGCCCACTCACATGCCCAGACAGCCAGTCATACACCACCTCACAGACCTAAGCCACTTATACACTTACTCACAGACCCATACAGCCACTTGCTCACATGTGCACTCAAACACCCACTAACATACCCACTTACAAACCCACACACCCGCTCGCATACCCATACAGCCACTCACACGCCCACTCATAGACCCACACAGCCACTCACACAAACACTCACACCCACTCACACACATATGCACCCACTTACACACCCACAAAACCACATACACCCACTCACACACATTTATCCACTTAGACACCCATTCACAGACCCACAAACCCAATCACACACCTACTCACAGACCCACACAGCCACTCACATACCCACTCCCACACTCACTTACACATTCACACAACCGCTCACAGACCCACAAAACTACTCACACACCCACTTACACACCCACACAACCACTCACACATCAATAGAGCCACTCACACACCCACTCACAGGCCCACTCAACCACTCACACACCTACTCACAGGCCCTCACATCCACTCACACACACCCTTACACACCCACTCACACACCCACTCACAGACCCATTCACACACTCACATACCCACTTACATACTAACAAAACCACTAACACACCCACTCATACACACCTTCACTCACCAACTCAACACACCCACTTACAGAGCCACTCATGGACCCACATAAAACTCACACACCCACTCACAGACCCACACAGCCCCTCACACACCTGGTCACATACCCACTCACACACCCACACAATCACTCACACACCCATACAGTCACTCATGCACCTACTCACAGACCCACAAAACCACTCATACACCCAAACAGCAACTCACACTCCTACTCCTACACCCATACAGCAACTCCCACATCTACTTGCTCACACAGCCACATAGCCACTCACCCTTAATTTTTTTATTGTTATTTGTAAAATATATGATAATGATGAATGTGTGAGTAACTTTTGTTTATAAACTTGTTAAAATGTGCTATTAAATTGCACTGTTAGGTCAAATTGTAAAACAATTTATATTAGAAACATAGTGAAATTCTGTAAAAAACCAAAGGTTACAGGGACATTGTAGTTAGGAAATAGCAATTGAAAAACTGTAAAAAATCACTGAAAAAAACCAAAGGTTACAGGGATGTTATAGTTAGGAAATAGAATTTAAAAAAGCTTAGAAATGCACTGAAACAAATGAAGGTTATAGGGCCATTATAGTTAGGTTCAGATTTTACACATTTTCAGAATACTTCACCAAATGTGGAGTGCACCACAGATACAAGTTTCCACTGTAAGGGAGTCCATTCCGTCCATACTGTATGTCAAGTATTCTTTATTTCTCAAAAAAGTAAAATCAAAACAGCCAGCGCATTTCGTACACTGCCTGTGGACTTCATCAGGGCTGTAAAACATACAAAAACATATAGAGTATAATACAACATACATGTAAAAGCTATAATACAACATATATAAAGCTCACAATTAAAAAACATATAAAGCGACACAATGTGAACAAAACTCTACAGAACAGGGACAATGTAAAATTAATACAGTGGAGAAAGAGTATTGAATTGAATCCGATCAGATAGAAGTAAGAGGGTAAGGTATAGAAGGAATCACATTTTAGTATAGGAAGCCATTAAGGCACCTAGTCAAAATTATTATATTATTTAAGAAGCTTGTAGAGCGCACGGCTACCCCCAAAGGGGGTGTCCCGGCGCTGTAGACTACATACTATGAAAGGGAGGCAATATTAAGGGGTGTTGAACAGCCAGGTTTTCAATTTATTACGGAAAAGAGATTCTGAAGAAAGAAACCTAAGATCAAGTGGTAGGCTGTTCCAGAGTTTAGCCGTCATTACGGTAAATGCTCTGCTGCCCATTCTGGAGCGGCGGAAGCGAGGAACAGTAAGAAGACGTAGGTTGTTTGACCGCAAGGATCTGGCCGATTGGGAAAGCACCAGTCTCTTTCTCAAATAACCCGGGCCTGACCCATTGAGGGCCCGAAAAGCAAGAGTCAGCATCTTGAACTGAATGCGACGGGAAATGGGAAGCCAGTGTAACTTCCTACGATAAGACGCAACCGACTGACGGTAGGGGATATTACCTATCAGTCTCGCCGCCGCATTCTGAACGATCTGAAGACGTTCGATTAGGTACAAGGGGGCACCGGCATAGAGACTGTTGGCATAATCCAAGTGTGTCGTAATCAAGGCATGGATGACAGTTCTACGGGCAACCAAAGGAAGATAAGGAAAAATCTTTCTAATCATACGCAGTTTCCCGAAACAAGCTGCAGAGACCTTATTAATTTGAGCTTTACAGGAAAGAGCGTTGTCAAATTGAAAACCCAGATTACGTGCTGTTTGGACAGGGGAGGGAGGGGGGTTAAGCACACTCGGCCACCACAGAGTGGCCGAAGGAAAGGTTTTCTGATTAAGAAATAAGACCTCCGTCTTGTCAGTGTTGAGTCTGAGATGATTAGAAGTCATCCAGGAACATATATTGCCAAGACAATGGCGAAAGCTGGCAAAACTGGAATCAGAGTGATCTCTAAAGGAAAACATAAGCTGAGTATCATCAGGGTAAGAGATCACTCTGATCCCCCAGGATTCCACCACCTCGGCCAGAGGGGCAAGATACATGTTAAAAAATAGAGGGCTAAGCGCTGAGCCCTGAGGCACACCACATAGGAGGGGTTTACCCTCTGATTCGAACGGTTTGAGAAGAACCTTCTGAGAACGTCCAGTAAGAAAGGAGGCAATCCAAGATAGAGCGGTAACACCCAATCCAATCTGCCTCAGCCGATCCAATAAAATTTTGTGGGACACCGTATCGAAAGCGGCGGATAGGTCAAGGAGAACCAGCATGGCCTCCTCGCCCCTATCCACACACTCCCGGATCGTCTCGGAGACCTCTAATAGAGCAGTCTCAGTACTGAAACCAGTTCTAAATCCTGACTGTGAGTCATGAAGCAGTGAATTGGCTTCTAAGTAATCTGCCAACTGTAACTGCACAGCCTTTTCCAGGACTTTCGCCGGTTTGGGGAGGAGAGAGATGGGGCGATAGTTGCAAAATTGCGCCGGGTCCGCATCCACTTTCTTCAGAATGAGGACTAACATGGCCTCCTTCCAAACAGTTGGAAACTGGCCTGTGCACAATGAAGAATTCCAAATGGAGAGAAGTGGTCTGACCAACAGGGGAGCCAGATTACCCATGACTCTAGCAGGGACCGGGTCTAGAGGGGAGCCAGACTTACACTGGGTGAGCAGTTTAAGTGCAGACTCAGTAGTAAGCTTTTTAAAAGCCATCAATGATGATCTAGCAGAGTCACTGGCACAGGAAATAAGGGAGGGCAACACCGTAGGGAAGGAGGACGTAATGTTGTCAATTTTGTCTTGAAAATATACCGACAGACCATTACATAAAGCCTGGCTAGAGGAATTCTGAGGCACCAAAGCGGGGGGTTTAACAAAGTCTTTTACAATCTTAAAGAGAGTTTTAGAAAGGTTGTCTGCATTCTTAATTTATAGAGCAAAAAACTCTCTCATCGTAGATTTTTTTTAGTTTAGAAAAGTCTTTTAGAGCCGACTTGTAGATAGTTTTAGCCTCTAGATAGTAATTTTGCCGCCATAAACGTTCTAATTTTTTGCAACGACTCTTTTCCTCACGTAGGGCAGGGGAAAACCACGGGGCAGTGGGTTGAGATCTAGCCGAAGTAATAAGTTGAATAGGTGCAATGGTATCGATGGCAAGCAAAAGAGCAGAATTGAGCTGAGCCACGCTAGCGTCAACATCTTTAGACAGAGGGTCTGGTTGACATGAGAAAAAGGGATCTAAGGCAGTACAGGTGACTTTATGCCATTTTCTCCCATACTCCCTGCCAGGCGCCACCGAACCAGGTGTCGACGGAAGAGTAAGATCAAAAGGGAGAAAATAGTGGTCTGACCAGGTGAGAGGGAGAGAAGGATGAACTATGATACCAGGATGGTTAGAAAAAATAAGATCAAGAGGATGGCCCGCTACGTGCGTCGGGCCCTGCACTAATTCAGTCAGGTTTAAGCCCTGCATAGTGTCTAACAGTTGAGTAGCCTGGGAACAAGTAGAATTATCAACATGAAGGTTGAAGTCACCAAGTACTATAAAATGCGGATGTTTAAGGGAGAGATCCGCTATCTGATGTATCAATGGCTTAAGGGAGGGGGCTGAAGCATTGGGGGGGTTATATACTAAAATACCAGCCAAGATAACAGCAGCCGAGTCTGAAATGGTAAAGTACATGGCTTCAATCAGTCCAGTATTCGTAAGTTTACTGATGTCAGACGGAGATGAGATTTCAATATAATAGCAAGACCGCCTCCAGTTTTTCCACCCTCTCGATTAATGCCCATTAAAAGATAGCCAGGGGGAGTAGCTAGGTGAATATCAGGTTTGGAGGAGTCTTTTATCCAGGACTCGGTGAGAAACAGAATATCCCAAGCATGTGTGTCAAGCGAAGTCCAAATCTCACTAGCATGGCGAGGAAGAGAGCGGCAGTTGACCAAGCCAGCCCTCAATGTCAGGGAGTGAATAGGACGCTTGGTCGAGTAGGAAAGAGGAAGAGCACGTTTACGCATGGGGGAGAGTATCAGATCACAGTGAAGGCATGTGAAAGGACACCCCTCCAGCTTGCATGGAGCACAGCGGTAGGTCGGCCTACACGTACCCACTCTCATCTGAAGAAGCTGCTCTCTAGACCAACAGAGAGGGCTGACAACAGAGCGACAAGCAGGGGAACTGGCCCTGGGCACGGGCCAGGCGCGGACGGGCGCAGACGGGCTTGCCTTAGGCGCGCCCGCTGCGCCCGCCCGCTGCGCGCACGGGAAGTCCATCTATTTTTATACATAGAGAGGAGGGTGGGAGGCGTCCAAGATCTACCCTGCCTTCCCCTAAGATGGCGGCGGCTATCCTCTGCGTGCCGGCGACAGCACCCGAGATCAGCCGCACCAGTGGCCGACAGAGAGCGGGGACCCCCTGGGACCACACACAGGGATCGAGGTAAATTAAAACTGCACAGTTTTAAATATATACAGATTCTAAAAACAGTTACCAGTCACACGAGCACTCTGTAACGTGTAGGAAGAGAAAGAACGCCCCCGGCTTCCGCCTCAGGGGAAAGTAAGCATTAGTCTGGAGGCAAGGAGAAAATAAGCCCTTAAGTAACGAGGAAGGGCGGGAGGCGTCCAAGATCTGGACCGCTACCCTGCCTTCCCCTAAGATGGCGGCGGCTATCCTCTTCGTGCCGGCGACAGCACCCGAGATCGGCCGCACCAGTGGCCGACAGAGAGCGGGGACCCCCTGGGACCACACACAGGGATCGAGGTAAATTAAAACAGCACAGGTGAGTGAAGGAAGTTCCCACATCTAAGTGATGTGAGAGATAAGAATGATAAGAGTAATAAAAATCCATCCAGTAAAAGGGGATTCTCCCAAAGTGCACCCATCTATCAGACCCATATATATTACATTAAGTGAAAGATGAAGAACAGTAGCCTGGCATGGCCCTCAAAACATACCGTAATAAATTGTTGTATTGGTTTCGCCAATGTATCACCAAAACATCATCTCAAACCCTATGATTTGCGGATGGTGATACATCCCTATGTCCTATTGGACCCTCATATTTCCAGGGTTGCTTAAAAGTCCTAGTGAAACATTTGAAATGATAGATCTCGGATACCTAGAAGTAATGACAGTCTTAGATTTAGGATCTGTGTTTAAAGCCCATGACATAGTTTAGTTATCTCATGTATTGTCTAGGTATCCCATGTGAAATGGGTGCAGCATGCAAGACAAATGTTTTATCCTGATGTGCTCCATTTTGATCTCCTATTTTGATAGATCCATGGCTATATCTTATGATTCCTTCAACTAGTTTGTATACACAAATGTATTCCATGTGTTAAAGTATGCGCACCCAACCAGTTGTCAGCAGCCCCTCTGTGGGCTACGAAAATCTCAACCAGAGGCTACCTTGCCAACCATGGTGCTACTGGCAAGTGCCTTCAACCCTTAGAAAAAAATAACATGCAAGGTTCCCCAAAAGGCCATGTGTGTAAATGTATTTTCTCACGCTTGGTGGCGATCATAAGCCAAGAGTACGATTGCGTACTATATGCCATTAAGTGTATGTAAAATGTCATACACCATAGTATTAGTAGTAAAAATACGTCATGACACAATCCGACTCGATAAAAACCCCAGCTGCAATGGTAATTTTTGCCTTTAACCCAAAAAAAAGTAATGTTAAATCGGTCAAATGTTTCCATAAACCACCTTAAACTTTCGTGGCGGGCTTACCTTGATAAGTATCAGTTACCACTCAATATGTCGGCGTCTTCCTGTGAGTGAGCAGGCTCTGTCCTCCCGACTCATGTGACCTCAAAGTGTGTCAGATGTGTCTCTATTTTTAAAGGCGTATTACACCAACCCAGCGTAACTATCAGTGTGAATTGGACCCTATGGTTAAAAGTGTGTTATGGCAACAGCAGCATTATTTACGGTCTACATGAGGCCTGTTAGGGGGCACATAAATGTTCCTTCTTAGTTGTTTTGCCTTAAGATACCTAGGCATGGGAATTGTAACATCATTCGGAACACCGCAGATCTCCTAACTTTCTCCCAGAGATTTCAGGTGTCAAAAGCAGCTGAAATGTCTAGGCAAAAGTCCTGCCCAAAGCCAGGAATTACCAGGGGAGTTAGGTCCTGAATTACTGATTTCCCCAGTAATTCTTCATTTCTTTGCAGACCCTCGGGGTCCAGCTCATAATTGGCTGGATTTTCCCCACTCACAATGAGAGCCTGGGAGAGCTACTAATTGACAGCAGTCTAAGCCTTGCTGACAGAGCAATTTCAAATATGGCTAGCTAGGAAGATATTCCTCATCTATATCAGCTGATTATTCTACACGTCATGGGACACTGCAGCCACGAGTATTTGTGTAAAAACTTTATGAGTTTATGATGGGAAAAACACATGGAAAATTCATCATGTTGATTGGGTTCAACACACTGTCCACCTTCTTGCCACTTCAAGTGTGAGGTCCTTCTGCTCCCAGTGATGGCTTTGGTCCTTTCTCGGCTCCCACCAGCATGAAACAAACATGCACAGTATTTTTAGGTCTTGCCCACTAGACAGCCTGTTGTAAATTAAGGCAGAATGTGATTAAGCATTTACTGAAAACATTAGTGTTTCCCTTTTATCGTGTTTTCCTTATTATGTTGGCCGAAGTCCGGACTCCATTTTGTATTGACATGCTGCCACGTGTTCACCACGAGGGGAGTCCGACCTCTGTGTTAGTTGCTCTTGTAATCTGCCTAGCAACAGTTATAAATAGCTCCCTCTTGTCCGTCTGGCGCATGCCCAGACTTGACCACATCTGTTATAATTAGCCTTGCTTGACCATGTGTTTTCGCGGGCCCAAGGAGTGTGTTAGCTCCGCCCATGTATTGATTTGGTATCGAGAATGACCCTAAATGGTAATGTTCTTCAACTCTGTGGTATCCACCCACTCATGAGCCCCTCTGTTGTGTATAAAAGGGGACAATGTACGCAAGTTCTTTGTGCTACTCCTTGCAATACTGAAGAGTGTTGTGTGGATTGTAGGACCACCCTTAAGGGTTAATAAACGTTGTTTTTGTACTTTGCAGTTTCCGTGCCAACTTCCTTATAGATTTCGTTACAGAAGAGCGAACCCTTGTCTCTTGCGGGCCCAGCTGGGGCTTGTATTCATCAATTGGCGCCCGTCACGTGGGGCTCATCGGCGACTCGGATGCCCGAAGGACTGGTCGCGACGAAGGTGAGGAGTTTGGCCGGGGACGTGATCACTGCCAGCGGCGTCTTAGCCTTGGCATCCCGAGGTTTTTCTTCCTTCCCTTCCGAGCTGACCATCTGGGTGGCGCCGGTCATCGACTGAGACCTCTTCTGTCGGTCCTGCCGTGAGAGCCGTTTGGGCGATTGTGGAGCTTGGCAGTTGGAACCTGGACTCTTGATTGGTAAGAACCGTTGTACGGTACTTGCTCCGAGTTTTGAAGCCTGGTCTGGCTATTTGAGTTTGATTGATGGTGACTAGTCATATTTTGAATTTGTCTTTGTGAAAATATATGCGTTGCAACACATATAGGCAGGTAATGTGGAGAAATTTCTCCGGAGCTGTGTAAACTTTGAACGGCGCAACGATTAAGTGCCATTTTTCTTGATAATACTGCATATTTTGCATTATTCCTAGCATGCCTGCTTTTAGCGCACTTCGTAAGTGGTGCTGCTGTCTTGGGAACCGGTTGAACCTCGAGGAATCTGCTCCAGCTCCCCCAGAGGGGACTCCTAATAGGGATATGTACGTGAAGCATGGTCTTTCTTCCATAATGTACAGCACGTTATGGAGGAAATATACTAGGAAGGATCCTGAGTTGCGATGGCCTTTGTATGGATCGTTTGATATACGTAAGATTGAGTATGTGGAACAGTGTATGTGTAAGCGACGTGCTCGTCAGGATATGTTTGAGTGTGTGCGATTATGGGTGAAGGAAGTGCGTGAGCGAGAGAAACGTGAGAAAGCGCTGTTTGATAAGGAGCAACGAAAGAATGATCATATGCGAGCGCAGGAAGCGAAGCGTCGGGAGGACAAAGAGCAAACGGACAGACAAGAGAAAGAGCGTAGGCTACAAGTTTCGGGTCAATATGTTGTTCGTCAGCCGCTTTATCCTGTCCTTAATAATCTTGATGACGATTTTTATTTACTAGATCGCTCTCCGCCCCCTTATGTTGGCGCATCTGCTCCACGGCCGCAAGATTCTGGCCCGGCTCCGGGTAAGGTCGACACACGGTCCATGTTATCGGCCGAGCATATGGCTGAGCTTCGGAAACTTTCCCTCCGTGCACTTAAGGGCAAGATGTCTATGGATGAGTTGTTCTATGCTTGGGGGTCGTGGCAAGATAGAGAGAGGGTGTATTTTCTGTCTCATTTTTCAGAAGAAGTAATTGCTGCTTTCCGAAAATATTCTAGTGTCCTTGAGCCTGCCGACGTGTCTTCGGATGCCGGAGCATTACGTAATGGTGTTTTTTCTCCCCCTAAGGCTTCTGAGGCGGCTCGGCGGCTGTTCGCTTTGCGGGACGAGGTGCTGGCCCTTAGAGAGAAAGCACGTCAACAAACGGAGGAGGAGAAGCAGTCGGATTCGTCTGCAGCAGGGGGCCACCCATCCGCCTCCCAGTCAGATAAGGATGACATAGTGCATGCTAAACCAATGCGAGAGGCGGCGCCTCTGTATGTTCCTCCTAAGGGAGCAGGGACTAGCTCGGATATTAACTCCGCCGATGCAAGGGGATATTTTGTATATAATTGGGTTTATACTCCATGGCATAGGGCCGATGTTATGGCATTAAAAAATGCGCTGCCCGACCCCCGCAAGAATCCAGCGGCCTTCTATGAAGAAGTCGAGGGGGCCTTGAATTCTTGCATTATGACCTTAGCGGATATAGACCTATTCTTTGGCCTTATCCTACCGCCGGATACGTGGCGCTCTGTTCGGAAGGTAGATGATGCGGTTGCCTTCAAGGCCCGGTGGTCTGACCTTGAGGATGAGGATAGGGAACGGAAGCCCGCACAGAAACCACCCCAGAATATTTTAGATCTCCCTGCGGCTATTGTGGCTAAGTTGAAGACGATTATCCCCCCTAAAAAGATTGATTGGAATATGTTAGCTGCGTGTAAACAGAAAGTTGACGAGTCAGTCGCGGACTTCTTTACGCGCTTTGAGGAGACGTTTCATGATTTTAGTGGCCAGTCGCTTACTGACGACACGGGCCGCCACCTTTTTGCGGACAAATATGTGGCTAATCTGCTGCCGGCAGTTGCGGCCCGGTTAAAAGCGAGTGAGAGTTCTTGGTCCTCCGCGACACCGACGGCCCTTCTGACCATTGCTCAGTATTATGAGCGTCAGGAGCACGAGGCGAAGGGCCAGGAGGAGAAGAAATCGAAAGATCTCAAAACTAAAGTGATGTTAGCACAAGTATATGGCCCGCCCCGCCGGGGTAATACTAATAGGGGAAGGGGCGGATCTTATGGTCCCCCTTCGGGCCGATCGGATTTGAATAGGAACCAGTGTGCGTATTGCAAGCAGTTGGGCCATTGGGCCAGGGATTGCCCAGCGTTGCGTGCTTCGCGTCAGGGGCACACTCCGGGTGGCCCGAGAGGTAGAGGGGGCTTCTCGAACTTTAGAGGGAATTCCAACGATAATGTCCGTTTCGATACTGCTGGACAGCACCGAGATAGCTCAAACGTTTTCGATCGCCAGCACCAGTATCATGTATCGGACATCGATCGATCGGGATATCATGATTCTCAGCATGCATAGGAATGCGTAGGATGGGGGTCCGAATCAGTTGAGGTGCCGGTCGATCAGACGGGTCCTTATGTATCGGCTGAGGTTTTAGGTTCTACTGATCAGTTCCTAGTGGATACAGGAGCGACACGTAGTGCATTGTCTAGGTACTTGGTTCCGGGGGCTCCCCCATCCGGCTCAATAGTTACATCGGTAGGGTTTGACGGTACACTCTCCCGAAGCCCTCTTTCACAGCCCCTTGCATTTAAAGTTGATTGTTTCTCCGCGCCTTGTCCGTTTCTGCTTGCTCCGTACACACCGGATAACATTATGGGCCTTGATATGTTAAAGTACTTTAGGGCTACAATTCGTTGTTCCCCTGAGGGTGTGAGGGTGATTTTAAATGACAACTACCCCCGATCTGGGCGGATGTGTACGATCTCAGAGGATGCGTTGTTGGCTACCCTCCCCCAAGCTTTATGGGCGACTTCGGACACAGATGTCGGACAAATGGTGATTCCTCCGGTCCACATTAGTGTCCAGGAGGGGGCGGTACTACCACGCCTCCCGCAGTATCGTATTTCCCAGGAGGGCGAGGAGGCTCTCATCCAGATTGTGCAAGACCTGATCGCAGTGGGAGTAGTGGAAGAAGTTCCCTATAATATCTGTAACAGTCCGATTCTCCCCATTTTGAAAAAGGACACGGATGCAAAAGTCTATCGGTTTATAATTGATTTGAGGGAGGTAAACAAGATCGTGATACCTCAGTACCCGGTGGTTTCCGATATCACGACGTTGCTTACCTTGGTCCCGCCTACGGCGACCATGTTCTCAGTGATTGATTTGAAAAATGCCTTCTTTTCTATCCCCATTCACCCTGATAGCCGATTTCTTTTTGGGTTTACATTGAACAATAGATCTTATCGTTTTTGTAGAATTCCCCAAGGCTATACAGAAAGCCCTAGTATTTATAGTCAGGCTTTGAAGCGACAGTTGGATTCCTTTGTTTTACTCGAGGGGGTCGCCCTCATTCAATATGTCGATGACATCCTGTTGGCGGCTGACACCCTGGAGTTGTGCGAGAAAAGCACGATAGCCTTACTTTCCTTTTTAGCATCCCACAATCACAAGGTCTCTAGGAAGAAATTGCAATTCTGTAGACCAAAGGTGACTTATTTGGGTCACCTTTTGTCTAAGGAGGGGCGTGCACTCACACCAGATCGTATCCAAGTAATTTTGGACACACCAAGGCCATCCACGCAGAAGGATGTGCGTGCATTTTTGGGTCTTGTTTCTTTTTGTAGACAGTGGATATTGGGGTTTTCACACATAGCTAAGCCATTACTAGCTCTCTTGACAAAAGACACGCTCATCCCGATCCCCTGGTCAGATGAGTGTGACGCTGCTTTTCAGCAATTGAGACAGGCCCTTTGTTCAGCACCAGTGTTAGGGACCCCTGATTATGCAAAACCCTTTTCGTTGTATGTGCATGAGAAAGATGGATGTGCATTATCAGTCTTAGTGCAGATGCACGGCGATAAGCAGCGCCCTTGTGCATACTTTTCGGCTGTACTTGATCCTGTCGCCCGAGCATTGCCGGGGTGTTTTCGCTCGGTTGCGGCGACAGCTGTGTCAATACGGCAGAGTGAAGGAATTGTATTGTCCCATAAACTGTTGGTGTTAGTTCCCCACGCTGTTGATGCCCTGCTTAATCAAACAAAGACGCAGCATTTGACCAGTGCCCGTTTAACGGGATATGAGTTGACGCTTTTAGCTCCTCACATTACGTTAAAAAGGTGCGTGACATTAAACCCGGCCACATTGTTGCCATACCCCGAGACCCAGCCTGAGGCACAGAAAGCGCATGATTGTATTCTTGTGACTGAGGAACAAACAAAGGGTCGTATTGATCTCCAGGATACGCCCTTTTCAGATGTAGATGGAGAGTTGTGGGTGGATGGATCATGCCTGAAGCTACCAGATGGTACGACTTCAGCAGCATATGCAATTACCACGTTACAGACGGTAGTGGAGACAGCACGCATACCACAGAAATCAGCCCAAGCAGCGGAACTGATAGCGTTAACACGAGCGTGTGAGCTCAGTACAGGATTGTGCGTGAATGTTTACACAGACAGCCGCTATGCCTTCGGAGTAGCGCACGATTTCGGCCTACTCTGGAAGGAGAGAGGGTTTCTAACGTCACATGGGGTACAGATAATGCATGGGGAGTTAGTCCACAATCTTTTAACTGCATTGACATACCCAAAGAAAATTGCCATTGTTAAGTGTAGTGCCCACAGGAAAGTAGTTGATAAGGTTGGAGAAGGGAATGCGTTAGCGGATCGAGTAGCACGGGAGACTGCGATGCAGCCCGGTACTACTGCCATGTATGTAGTGAAGTCACAGGTGGAGAGATGGCATGATGCGAAGGAGGAAGTGCGAGAAATACAAAAGACCGCTTCTGACAAAGAGCGGGAACAATGGGCTAGCGAAGGAGAACTGGATGACGAGGGTTGCTGGAGAAATAAGCAGATGGATAGATGGAAATTACCCACGGCTTTTGTACAACCTATGGTCCAGATGGCACATGGGCTAGCACATGTTGGAGCTTCCGCAATTGTGAAATTGCTTACCCAAGTCTGGGAGCATCCAGAGATTGCTAGCACGGCAAAGAGGGTGGTGCAGACCTGTATGATCTGTCTGAAGTATAACCCAGGGAAAGGCACACGAACTCCAGCAGGAGGATTTGCGACACCCACTGCACCCTTTGAGGTTCTGCAGATGGATTACATCCAGCTTGAGCGCTGTAACAATTTGAAGTATGTTCTAGTAGTGGTTTGCGCCTTCAGTAAATGGGTCGAGGCGTACCCTGCGAAAGACAATACTGCAATGACTACAGCGAAGCTATTGCTGAAAGAGTTTTTCCCCCGATACGGCGTCTGTAGACTTCTGTGGAGTGATAATGGCCCTCACTTTGTAGCAGATGTTATAAAGTATGTCTTGAAGGGCCTAGGCATCACCCAGAAGTTCCACGCCGTGTTCCACCCTCAGTCTGCAGGACTAGTCGAGAAATATAATGGTACACTGAAGCTTAAGATCGCCAAAATTCAAGCTTCAACGTCTTTGACTTGGCCAGACGCTTTGCCACTGGCGTTATTGTCAATTAGGTCGGTGCCACACTCTCGAACCGGCCTTACACCCTATGAGATTGTATTTGGACGCCCAATGAACATTTGGGGTCCACCAAGGCCTAAGGCTGTGTATGATGTACCTTGTGTGATGATGAGTGATTATCTGGCACAGTTAACGGATAACTTGGTTTCTATTCATCAACAGGTCCGAGAGGCGCTCCCTGATCGGTCTACTGGCGAAGGACATGGTCTCCGGCCTGGAGATCATGTAATGATAAAGGTTTTCGACAGATCGAACAGTTTGGAGCCGAGATGGGTCGGACCTGAGCAAGTCCTTCTTGCAACGAGGACGGCAGTGCGAGTCTCGAACAGGAAGAATTGGATCCATTCCTTGCACTGTCGAAAGGTACCGCCCGGATTGGTGGAGTCTGCCGTGCTGACCGATCAACGAGACATCCTAGCAGCAGAGACAGGCCGTGCTGCAGAGCCAAACGACACTGAGGAGCTCTTTCCGGACCATACGACTTCTGGAGGAAGGCGATATCATCTGCGACCAAGGAAGTGAGGTTTCCAGTACCGGGACATACTGTCAGAACGGCCCTTGGGTTAGTGAAACGGAGAGCCAATGAGGCAAGGGGGGGGATCAGCCCTGCATTAGTGTAGCGACACCCGTCTTGGCCCGCTGGTGAAGAAATCAACCGCTGCCCAAGGGGAAGAGTTCTGACAGACTTTTTAGTTTCAGGAAGATATCAGGGTATTGTTTCCTTTGACATGGAGAAGAAGAAAAAATTTTTGTGCGTTGGGGTTCATGCTAACAGTAGCTATCGTTGGTATAACCACATGGTTTGTGGAGGAGGCAACTCCTGCCCGAGAGACACTTGTGTTGACGACTCCAGTGCCTGCGGAGCACTACTTTTATACATTGCCATATCAAGAGTTGAAGCATCGACAATCCTATTTGAATAACACTTTCATTCAGATGCTGCATCACACCCACGTTGCTACAAATGCTACGAACTGTTGGATATGTGGGATGATGCCAGCCCATCAGAAGAAAGGAGGCACGCCATTCATACCACTTCCTTTCTCTCACAATGGCTCTTGTAGAGCATGGTACACTCTGTTGTTTGCCACTCGAAAACCGACAGTGGGACAATTGCTTTTCAGACTTAATAAAGAATGCCATCAGGACAAGAATGGATATCCGCAAGCGAATGGGACAATTTGGGAATGGGAAGAGTACCGACCGGACAATGAATCCATCCCCTATATCTTCACGAACACCAGAGACACTGTGGGGAAGGATAAATTTGTAATCCAAGTAGCACAAGCCCAAGCGGACCTGTGCGTCCAGAGTGTGGGTTTTATCCCTGTCGGTGTCAGTGATTGTATAACTGTGTTAAATATTGACGGGTTAAATAACAGCACCTTCCTAGCATCCCATAATACCTATTTTGTATGTGGAAATAAAGGTTATTACCGTTTGCCGGCTGGGTGGTCTGGGGTATGCTATGTATCATTCCTATTACCTCCTGTATTCTTAGCACCTGCGTCATATCATAAGGATTTGAAATTGCTGAATAATGTGACTGTAAATAGATATAAACGTACTCTATCTATTGATGAGGTGGATCAAACAGATACCAGCTTGCAACAGTATATTGATTTTAATTTAGGACTGTTTTTCTTTGTTGGAGCCGCTCTGAATAGTAGGAAGATCCGAAGATTAACAAGAGTGGTAGAAGCTGTGACTAATCAGACTGCTGCTGCTCTTGGGAATCTTACGGAAGAATTACAGATTACCAGGATTGTTGCATTACAGAATCGTATGGTATTGGATGTGATGCTAGCTGATCGAGGAGGAGCCTGTAAAATTATTGGAAGTAGCTGCTGTGTGTTCATCCCTGATCATACGCCATCCGTTTATAACGCCATTAATAAGCTGCATAAAATAGCAGCTGAAATCCACACGGAAAACGGCACTTGGTCCTTTTCTGGATGGTTTTGGGCGTTGGTTACTGCCTGGGGTTGGAAGGTTCTAACTGGTCTCTGTATTATTGTAGCAATTCTGTTTCTTTTCTGTATGTGTATTCAATGTGGACCATTGTGCTGTTCCGTATGCATTTCATTCTGCATTCCAGATAAGAAAGCTATTGCCGATGTTGCCCGCCAGAAGGGTCTAGCTAAAGAGGTTAAAGGAATGATGATAATTGACATATACGGTGATTATTCTTGGAAGCCAGATGTCTTCAGTAAATGCTGAAAGGGTCGTCTGTTGTAAATTAAGGCAGAATGTGATTAAGCATTTACTGAAAACATTAGTGTTTCCCTTTTATCGTGTTTTCCTTATTATGTTGGCCGAAGTCCGGACTCCATTTTGTATTGACATGCTGCCACGTGTTCACCACGAGGGGAGTCCGACCTCTGTGTTAGTTGCTCTTGTAATCTGCCTAGCAACAGTTATAAATAGCTCCCTCTTGTCCGTCTGGCGCATGCCCAGACTTGACCACATCTGTTATAATTAGCCTTGCTTGACCATGTGTTTTCGCGGGCCCAAGGAGTGTGTTAGCTCCGCCCATGTATTGATTTGGTATCGAGAATGACCCTAAATGGTAATGTTCTTCAACTCTGTGGTATCCACCCACTCATGAGCCCCTCTGTTGTGTATAAAAGGGGACAATGTACGCAAGTTCTTTGTGCTACTCCTTGCAATACTGAAGAGTGTTGTGTGGATTGTAGGACCACCCTTAAGGGTTAATAAACGTTGTTTTTGTACTTTGCAGTTTCCGTGCCAACTTCCTTATAGATTTCGTTACAGAAGAGCGAACCCTTGTCTCTTGCGGGCCTAGCTGGGGCTTGTATTCATCAAGCCCAGTGTGCTGCCTGTTACAAGACATATTGTTATCTTACAGTGGGCATAGAACCCACCCATTGCTTAGCATTGGTTGGATTAATTGTCAATCTCATTTGCTTGCTTCTTATATGCTAGTGTGTGTGGGCTTTCCTTCCTCTTCTTCTGTTTGTACTTCTCCTGGAGCATGGACACACTATCGTGTTCTTTCATTGCTCGCTTTTTCAGAAGATATTTCTTTCTTTTTGTTTAAGCACTCCACAAGAGAGCAAGTGTTTTTGAGCTGTTTCCCTCTTGTACTTCCTTTCCCCTCTCTAAGCTTCTCTCTCTCAGCCGTTTGGTTTTTCTTCCCCCCCTCTCCATTATGCACTCGGTCTTGTGTGCCTATGTGTTTCTCCTCTTTTTCAGCTCCATATGGCTCCCTCTCTCCCAGCAAGTCAGAGATGCGCCAAATGCAAAGTAAGTGGTTTTATTTATGTTTAAATTTTACTTTCCCTATCCCGTCATCTATCCACTTCCCTTCACCCGCCCTGCCCCACCACTGTTACCTGTGCCGAACGCGCCTGATTGCACCAACCTAATGTGTTTGTCATCACAGAATTTTACCATTCCACTGAGCTTTGTTTCCCCTCATTAGCTGTGAAGGACAGATGTAACAGGTTCCTGGTGTGCTGTATCAATAAATAGCACATTTTTAGGAGTGATGATCACGAGGCATGTATCTGCAGAGAGCTGTACATGAAAGACAATGGCTAATTCTAGCAGTCTGTGTCCTCCCACATCTCTTCTCAACACCAGGAAACAAATATGAATCAGTCTTACCGGGGGGGCATGGCTTGGACTCATGGCGGAATAGTCACATTTGCCGGAGCTCCCACCGGTGACTAATTATCCGCACGTATCCTGCATATCCCGGACACGAAGAACACCCTCCATGGGGGTGAAAACTGACCCTTTCCCCCCGCATCATCGACTGACAGCAAAAAGTCGGCTCCAGGACCGTGAAAGCTGTTGGACAGGCTGTAACATCGGAGGCCGTGGGTGCCATTTTGCTGATGCTCCGCATGGATAGAAACGGCCCGGAGGCCCAGAGCACCTGCCGAGAGGTGAGGTGACCAACACAGAGGGAAGAAAGTGAACAGGCGGTGATCATGTGTGAGGTGACCCGCAGCGAGGCACGAAACTCCTAGATCGGTCCTAGGTCATAGTGCCAATATCGGCAACTGTAGTCACATAACACACATAATACATCAATAAACCACACAACACTTTTTGTAAGTGGAGAAATATTGCTGCAGGTTTATTATCATAACCAATATGCAAACATGGTGGGTTATCTTACGGGCGATCCCAGGGCAGGCCAACCCCTATGCCGCCTGCCCGTCTGATAAGCCTAAATTACACTGTGGCAGTCGCCAATTGGTGCATACCAAATCTTGGGAGGGGCCACCCCTCCCGTCCGTGGACCACCAGTCCACTTGCTTACTCACGCCCCCCCCCCCCGAAAGAGGTGGGCGGAGCGTATTATGGCAGCCCCCGGTTGCTCAGACCCACAACCGCCCGTAGGACTAACGGGGCGCCGTAGTTCTTCCAGGGGACAACGCTAAGACATCCCTGGGTATCTTGGCTTAGCACCACGCTGTGCTGATGCATGAAGTACCCCTTGGTATCTGCAGACTCTGGATCGCCCTGTAACTCCTCCACAGCCTTGGGGGGGGCCACCGTCACTACCAGGGCCCCCCACCAAGGTAGGCCTTTTACTTACAACATGCTGATTACCGGGCTTCTCCCAGGTCCAGCCAAAACAAGTCTTAGCCCATACAGGACCGGAGGCCAGCATGCCCCATCAGGACAGGTGCCCCCATCCTTTCTAAACTCCCCGTGGATTTTTGACTGAATTGACCTGAAACCTATAAATAAGTGTTGGTCCAATGTTACCTCTGCATGGCCGAACAATACCTATGACCAGCTACTCCTGCCAGGAAGTGCCAATGCGGGGGGCGGTAAGAGTCGACAAGCCCGCCTTACTTCCTCTTTCACTCAGTTGTCTGAGTCTAGCACTAGCCGGAGTATGTCCATCGCATTCCGTCAGTCATCGCTCAATGTGAAGCCTTGCCCTCCCAAACTTCTGCTAGTGTACCAGGGAGCAGACAGGACAGAGTGACCCAGAGGGGAACCAACGTATAAAATACCTCTCTATTTTGAATACCGGAAATGCCAATTGTTCTCCTGATACTTTGTAGCCCAAATGTGTTTCCCAGGAGTTTCCCCCAATCATATGGACCAAATCGCCCCCGTTGGAAGGCCACTTCCACAACCTGCATAGCTGCCAGCCAGTGCTCGAGGGCGGGAGAAATTACCCGTTATCGTTACTCAAATCAATGGTACCTGTTTCATCGAACAAAAGGCCGGGATACTAAGTGAACCTACCCAGATCTGCATCTTGCGTTTCCCACCAAACCTATGTACCATGTCGTCCTGGTTGGAAGGCAACTTCCACAACTTGCCAGCTGCCAGCCCAGGCTGGAGGGCGAGAGAAATTACACATTATCGTCACTAAAATCAAGGTGCCTGTTTCAACGAACTCGAGGACGGGATACTAAGTGAACCGACCAGGATCTGCGCCTGAACCAGAGGTCGGACCCAAGCCCCTCTAAGTTCGGCCGCTCCACCTGCCTGTTAACATGAATCCCAGGGCAGACCACCGGCATCTAACCCAAGCATGGCCCTGCCTGAGCTAAAACACCCCTGAAAGGCATGACAACATGCTAACTACCAACATTGCATTCAAAATGTTCGCAGACATCCACCAAGAGAAATGCGCGTGATGAAGCAACTGGCACCATGCCATCAAAATATCAACTGAACCTTCTATGACTGCAAAAGAGCTCTTGTGATCGCCCGTATTAGTGCTCCCTCCCATACATGTCAGCCCTAACCAGGCAACCCGCACCCTCATGGCACTGGCACCCTCCCGCCCCGGCAGACAGAGGGTGCCTGATCGTATGTAGCCCCAACTTTACGTATGTCAATGACGGTATCCCAGGGTATGATGACACTCAGCTGACTCTACTGCTGAGTGCACGTTGCACCATCACAGGTATGTCTTTGCCTGTACCGTGCCTGGCTGCACAGTTTGATACATTGCCAGCCCCAGTCCCGGGCGAAAAGAAGCTTTACAGCTGCTGGTGCTATTGATGGTACACTTAGCCTGAAGAAACAGAAAGAGATGCCCTTACTACTGTTGTGTACGAACCCACCCCATTGGCTCTCCATGTACGAACCCACCCCATTGGCTCTCCATGTTTCAATACCTTCCTGCTAACAATGGTTTCCTTGAAGAATGTTGACAACTATGTTCTGCAATGGCGGGACTGCAAGATCTAATGAGTTTCTAGAAGGACACCTAGTTCACGCCCCCAAAGCTACCACTTATCGCCGTGTTGCCTGCGCAGGGGCAACCTGTCAAAGTATTCAACGCAACCAAGAAGTCTAACCTTACCCATAACAGTGACCCCAACTGGCCCTGAAGCGAGACAAACCATGCCAGGGCAACTCAGCAGCCTCCCTCCGACTTTCCTGCTGATTATAAGCTCAACAGATTGACAGCTGATAGCTCCGTTCCCTGTGTGACCCCTGCTTGCCATCTATGCCGGGGGGGGTGGGCCTTCAGGACTACTTAGCATGCACCATTCTACCAGTGCCTAAAAGACCTATGTCATGCTGCCTGGCCAAATGATTCTGGCCCTGCACTAGAAGCTCCCGCTACAGCCTTGGGACAAAACAAATCACCTGGAACATTGCTTAGCAAAGTGTGCTGCAGGGTTCTGCCTCCTCATCCATCGCATCCAGTTATGTAATCAACACTCCTCAGCCACCTACCGCATGCAGGACTAGGACTCCAAGAGTCACAACAGGAATCACAGCCACAACCCCGGGAACGGCCGTGCTCACCCTAACCTACTGATGCACAGACCGCTTGCATACTGCTCCCCGTATGGCTGAGACCAGAGAGGCTGTTACTTAAAGCCCTAATAGATGAACGTTGGAAAAACCTGACAGGGCGCATCATGTGAATTGAGGTCGGGACCACCACCCCCGCCTGTGAATCAGCCCAGGTGTGTTTTGTCAAGACCTTTACTAAGCCCTTAGAGATCACCATCAACAACCTGCAGTAGCCAGGTGAAAGGCACCCTGCAGAACCTTCAAATCCTATTTCCTCACCAACCCCTCGCCGCCTGTCGGTGGAACGAATAACCTGTGTCCTTAATGTACAATAAATGTGATAATGTGTAGGCGTGTAGGAATCAGAACCTAATAGTTACTGTGCATAGGGCCAGTGCTAGTATTCAAGACTGACCTGTATATTGTGCACGGTGCTACGAAGCACAGCTTGACCCATCTGATCACCTTTACAAACCCAGGAAGCTACCCATTGCTGGTTACCCCCAGATCCATGCGATGCACGCCTAACCCGTTGAGCTCTCATGCTACCGAGCAATTGTCCGAACGTAACTGACATCTGCATCCCCCTTCCGAATGATGATGTGTGCGCTTCATCATTGCCGGTTAACTGCTAAGTGTCCCAGATCATGCACTGTTATAGCCGACCAGATGTTTTACTTTCTCTGACCGCAAGTGCAAGGATAATGTAAACCAAACCAATGCTAACCAACAATGCGCGCAACGAGCATGACTGCAGCGAGCACAGGCCACCAACTTCACCGACCAGCGGCGACAGGACGTGCTCCTGCCCAAACCGAGTAAAACAAAACCAAAGGAAATGATGGACGGAGTGTTGAACATTGCAAGCACTCACCCCCAGTCAACTTATCTGTGTTTAATCCATCACCGTTCTTTAGCCCACTCTGCCACCCCAGTTCAGACATGGCCATATGCAAATCAGTCTGACCCTGTGCCTCATGGGAACAGTCCAGCCCGAACTGCCAAGCCATGTCTTCCCTGGACCGGAAACAAGCTTCCTAGGACCAGTTTCTGGCATTTCAGCCGTCTTCAGCCAGGCTTGCTTGAATCCAGTGGCAAAGTGAGCAAGGGACTCACGTCTGAGCATACCCTGCCAACTTATGGCGAACAAAACAAAACCAAAGGAAATGATGGACGGAGTGTTGAACATTGCAAGCACTCACCCCCAGTCAACTGATCTGGGTTTAATCCATCACCGTTCTTTAGCCCACTCTGCCACCCCAGTTCAGACATGGCCATATGCAAATCAGTCTGACCCTGTGCCTCATGGGAACAGTCCAGCCCGAACAAGCCATGTCTTCCCTGGACCGGAAACAAGCTTCCAAGGACCAGTTTCTGGCATTTCAGCCGTCTTCAGCCAGGCTTGCTTGAATCCAGTGGCAAAGTGAGCAAGGGACTCACGTCTGAGCATACCCTGCCAACTTATGGCGAACAAAACAAAACAAAACCGAGTGACACAAGCTACCTACCACACGAGACACAGTTCCCTCGCCAGGTTCCCCCAACCTTTTCACGCACCTACTACTGGAGCCTGGGAACTAGTTCTAGAGATCTGCCTTGTATAAATAAGTGAAGGGTGCACCTTTAAACTGGCAGCTGCTAATGTTAATTAAGCCTGCAAATACTCCGCTCGGAGCAACCCGCTAGACAATGGCTTTCATTGACAGGCGGTGCCAGCAGCACTCCAAGCACCTAAGGCTGTACATCTGAACACGGCTCTAGTCTAACAGATGCTCCTTGAATCAGATATCAACCCTACCAACCTGGCTGAAAACTGCTCAATGCTTCTGATGCCTCGGTGCTCCCTGACCCCCTGCCAGCTCACCCTGATACAATCCTCTTGTGACCGGGACCTCCCAGTGCGATGAACGCACAAGACATCATTGACTGACATTAGCTCTTCAACTAGGCGTCCCCACAAGAGCCCACCACAAACCAAGTGGCCTAAGAGCTTCCCCTGTGGGGCTGTTGCGAATGACTGCCAAACAACTCCTAGGCATTCTCTCCCAATATTATAAATGTAGTTTGCGGTTGGCTACGATATGCACCTAATCCTGTCCGAACTCACCACTCTAGTCAGGTGACGGGAATACACACATAAGCAACGCTTGTTCCTCCCCTATGGAGCTCGACAGCGCCTTTGGGCTTCTCCCAGAGGCAGTGTACATTTAATGTGCCAACCGCATACCCACAGTAGCCAGCTAGGCACACCACCGAGGAGACTCCATACCCTGTTATTTAAATTATCCATAGTATCCTCCTAAACAGATAACTTAGCTCCCACTGCTTGTCTTGCACTGTGCTACCAAACCTCGTCACTAGCGAGGTTACCCATGAAACACTAGTTCCGTCGGGCCACCGCCCTACATATCAATTAGGCCAACCTAGTAGTTACTGGTAGGAACTGTACTTAGCAGAACATTGTGCATCAACTCAATCTGCAGTGTACCCTACTAACACTTGTAGCTGGGCGCATAGTCTAAGTACCTCCTGTCCAGCTTATACAAATGCAGATCACCAAGTGGTGCATATAATTGTCTTCACGCAGGGACTAGAATGCAGCTTCTACACTTTCCAGATGCCCAATTTCTTCTAGTACCTTCCCCACGTGGAGCACCGTAGCCTCTGGGCCAGCCCCATGCAACTCTAACTTCGGATGTTTTGACTCCAGGAATAGCAGACGATCACAGACGCACCTTGGAGCATTCGCTGAAGACAGCTGCATGACCGACAAAAGACAATTACCACCGTTCAATCGCATCTGTCCTGCATGCGTGCCTCGTCACCTTATTCCTTTTAAAGACCAAATCCCGACCTTAAATCACCAAGTCTTGCCCCTGTGAGTAACCGTGAACTGTGGTGGCTTTATAACAATGGGCTCCATCTACCCGGGAGCCCATCCCCGATAGAGTGGAGGACCAAAATCCCCGAACATGCCACACAACCGGATAGCTCCTACTACATCCTATTTCATCACCACAAATCTAGGGCAGCCAAGAAGGCTTAACCTGAGCACTCGCACTCCTTCCTAACGTAATCCAAGGCGATCGCAGCATGTGCCCCCTGGTTGTTCTGCTCAGGTTCTATCCCTTGTCGGTGACGTTTCGGTATTCGAAATTCCGCAATCTAGTCCGGACTCCTTTCCTACACATTATACAGAAGATCGAAGAGAGCCGTGGCCTTCTGGATGCAGCATGGAAGGGCCCAGCAAGACGTTTCTCACTGCCCTCCAATTCGACAATACTTCGACCGAGGAGAGTGATAGCCTATTAACCGCAGACCATACCACCCGCAAGGTCACAGAATTCAACCAGCATCATGCCCACCATAGCCCGGTCAAAACAAGGTAATTACAAACACGGAGCACGCTAAAATGCTGTTAACTACAGTATGGGGCACATGCACCGCATCTCTCCGTTGTGGATGGTGACCCCATCAGCGGGGAGTTCCCTAACCTCTTTATCTGTGCCGACTGCCCCTGCCTAAGATTCATGTGTTGATGGTAAGGTTCTTGAGCTCTTAGTACTAGGAAATCTGGAACACCAAACCTATTAATGAACAGTGTTCAAAACCGAGAGGGAGACGATGATGATAAACACCCGAGGCCTCCCCTAGGGTCAGAGCGCGCCACTAACCACTCTTGAACCTTACAGCATGGCCAGGAACATGACAGCTCCACCAGCGGGAGCCTGGACCAGCCCCACAACACCAAGTCGGCAGCGTTGGCCACAACACTACCCGGTATCCACCCGGATCGCCCAGCGTGCCACGCAAACTCCATCAGGCACAGGCAACAACAGAGGAGGCCAACCCTGTTCAAAACGTTAGTGAAACTACCGCCCCCTTCGCTGAAGAGCCCCCGGGGGAGGGAGGGGGTAGCACAATGCACGCCATGCTTACATTGCAGGTGAAGTCCGGGCACGCCAAGTGAGTCGTCCCGAGAGCGCAAACCAGGTACCACCCTTCGCTCCAGAGTAAGTATGCCCATGCCCCGAATTGCCCAGTGAGCAAGGCACCGATGTCTTCTGATTATAACACATACAGGTAAGGGAGCGTAAGTGAATTGCCCAGATTCATAGGAAATGAACGCAACTCTGAGGCTCACACCCTGGTTCCAGCACCAGAGTCGGCAGGGCGAACTCGACCCAAAAGTATGGAGCGCTTTCATGAGCGCGGTAGACATTACCCAATCAGGCACGGGGGGAAAGTGATTTGCCCAGAATCACCATGTGTGAACACGACCTCGAGGCTCTAACTGTCATGATCCGACGCCGGCAAAGCCCCGCCTCCAGGGTACGGACTCCAAGTCCCAGGATCCCACGCGCTCACCCACGGCGCGGGACTTCCGGAAGCCGATATAGCGCGGGACAACCCGGGAGGCGGGGCCAATGATTCCTATCGTCGGACTCGAGAGAGGCGTCCTGGAAGCAACCTCTGAGTTGCTTCGGTCCTGCTTGGCTTCTTGTGTTCGTGTCTGGAGCTGAACCCTCGTTTCGAGAGCTGAGACGACGTTCTCGGCAGCAAGGCGCAGGTGAGAGCTATCCCTCCGCTGGCCACTCACACCAACCGCAGTAACGGCTGCTCTCCCCTGGTTGGCCTTCCCGGCTCCCGGCGACCCCGCTGACCTCCCTGTCCGGTACCTCACCCCCAGTCGGGGGGCACTACCAACGGCTCCGGCGCTCCTCCGCCCAAGGATTCCGGGCGTGACGTTGCAGCGCCGGCTGCACTCGAGAGGCGGACCTCCTGTCTCTCCGTGACCAGATACACCGGCTGTCCTCTGGCGCTCCTCCGCCCAAGGATTCCGGGCGTGACGTTGAAGCGCCCACGGCAGTCGCTCTACAACCTTCTGGTCTCTCCGTGATTGAAACGGAGGAGACCCCTTTGGACTACAGGCGCTCCTCCGCCCCAGGAGGTGAATGGGCGTTGAGTGGTAGCGCCGCCCTGACAGGACTCTGCCTCTTGCAGTGCCCTCGCTCCTTTTCCGCCCTTACCCGTGACTGAACGGGATAGACTAGGACGAAGACACCCGGGCTTCTACCCGCTCTGGAACACACCCTCAGCCTTGCCCAGTGACGCAACTTGGGCCAAGGTGTCCCGAGGAACCGAGCGAAAGGGAGAAAGGGACCACAGGTACTCTACGAGCCAGGCCCGGGGTGGTGGCGGGGTCAAGAGGGTACGCCTAGGTTAATCCCTCTCTTTCTCTCTTGCAGGTCTCTCTCCCCGCTGTTCCTACCCTTCCTTCCCTCACCCACCTGTCTTCTGAGTCCGTGGGTGTTATACATACGCCGGACTGGGGACGGATGGGGGGTGGACCCATACATAGCATCGGCGTCATCCCGAGGAGAGGATCCCTGGGGACCATGACACTAACCCTGGTTCCTTGATACAAAAAACAATGGTCCTGAACCAGTTATTGACACATCAGAGCAAAAGGCTCTCACTTAGTTATATCATTCACTTAGTAACAAGCTAAATAGAAAAATAATTTTTTGATAGCTCACAGTATTAAATATAACATTCCAACATAAAGAAGGCAACATCCAAAATCTAAATCACCATACATTTATTTTCATTTAAGGCAATTTCAGTTTCTGTAATATGTAACACAAGGTTGCTCCAGAGGGAACGTGCACAAAGCAAGGGTGCTGAAGGGTGAATAAGTGAGTGAGAGAGAAAGTTGTAGAACGTAGTGACAAAAAGGTTTTTTAAAAATTCACAAGGGGATCGGTTGTAAATCACCATCCAAGAAGAGCCTGGTCACGTTCACAAATTATAGAGATACATTTATATACTTAGAACACAGAAACCAATTAATGGTATAGCACGTAAGAAAGTTGCGTGTCCCAGGCGATTGAAGGGGGTGTCGACGTTTCGACCCGTCTAGATGGCCTTAAGGGTGGTTTGAACCTTGGCCGTGCGGGTCTTCATCAGGACCAGAGGGGCAACCTAAGTGACTCCTAGACTTAATCGTATGCCCCATACGAATCAGGGGTAAATTCCTTATGGAAGCGCATAGGGGTTTGGTACTAGATTCCTGTCGCCCTTCATGATGTGCAAATTAGGATATCTGAGGTTATGGCACAGGAACCGTAGGGAAACGTATTTGTGTCTCTAAGGCGCTGGAGATAATGCCGAGCTTCAACCGTACTAATCGGTCTTCCCGTTAGCGTCTCTCTGAGCTGGTAACCCTGGTTCCGGCACCAAAGTCGGCAGTGCCTTCTCCTCCCCCCACTGTCCTGGTACGAAGGAAGAGAGGGAGGATGTATTCCGCGACGGGCACCGGGCAAAACGCCTGAGGCAGCAACTGGACAAATACAGCGCCTCCCGGGAGGAGACTCACTCCAGAAAAACAGCACCCCTGCCTCCCGAAACAATGACCCATCATGACACCGGAGGACAACCCCACAGCGTTACTATGGTGCAGAAACTATCCCCCATGGGCTGTCCCCCACTGCGGGAAGCAGGGGCCCAACACACTGCAAACCAGGCGAGGCCAGCCGACGATCGCAAGACAGGGGGATAAACCCAGCACGCTGCCAACGCAAGCAGCGGGCTGGATAGTAGCAAGCGGCGAGCTGGGCGAGCCGCACCCCACGCTGGGGCATAGCGTAGGTGACCCATGGTTAGGAGGAGCAACCCGGCCTCACGCGAACTCGACCCGAAGGTTTAGTAGCGCACCGGAGCACCGTATTTACATTACACATTCAGGCAGGGGAGATTAAGAGATAAGCCCAGATTACAGGATGTGGTCGCGACCCCCCGGCTCGAACCCTGGATTCCTGCCCCGAAGTCGGCAGTTTAAGCCTACACATGGCCGGGGCTGTAGGGTGCCCCCCCACATGGGGTAAAGCGGAAGAGCCACTGTCCCTCCAGCGCCGAGCACGCCGCGACGGACTGTGGCGGGGGTCGAGCCCCCCCCCCTCCTCCCCGGTGCCGACGCACCAGCGGGACCGAGGCCCGGACGTGCAACTGGTGCGGCGGTCCTAGGCTGCTCATGACTGCATGGTGAGAGGGGGGAAGGGGTTAGCCATTAGAGGTGTTGTGCTCACCTCAAATCAACAAAGGGTGGCAATCGATTTAGCAACAAACACTGAATTCCGGGAGCTTAACATTCCCGAAAATGTAAAACAGAAATTCATTTCTCGTGATATCCACAGGAGGGGGCTGGCAGTCAATGAATTAAGCCTCGTGGCTCCAGACGCGAGCCTGCCCAGGGTGACACACTGGGATCGAGAAATACTCTGAGTAAATAAATGAGCCTACGCGAGTATGATCCACTAACATGTAACGGCCTGTGATGAAGCATGAGTGAACCTCCAGAGTGTGGCACGGAACCTGAGGACATCATAACAATCTATAGCCCCCTAACATCAAAATTATCTACCGTAGCAGGACCTGAACAGAGGCTCCCATAGACCCAACCCCTAGGTCAAACCTCAGCGCCGCAAAACGGAGAGAGAGAGACATTCCCGGAGGAGCTCCTCAATCCTCCCCCCCCGCCCCGCCCCCAGACATCAAAAGTCCAGCCATGGCTGGGCAGCGCCTACCCGAAGAGGCGGGGGGGCAGCCGACTCACCCTCACTTTCACTTTCAGCTCGCTCAAATAAACGACGGCATATCCCGACCAACGACCCTCCCGACGACCGTCAAAGCGAGACGGCGAGGGACAAGAGGGCGAAGGATGGGCAGGGACAGCCTAAATACCCCTGTCCCCTCCCCCCTCCCCGGAAATGGGTCGGCCGGACGTCTTCCCTGGCCGTGGCCCAGGGACTAGACTGGCGACTCCAGTGCCTTCCTGTGGCACTAAGGCGGCCGCCCTTTTAGGGGGGCTGCTGCGCAACCCTCCAGGGCAGCCTTGCAGACTCTGGGGCCCTGAAGATACGCCCAGACGTGCTGCGTTAGGCCGTAAGAAGGAGACAGAGCGGCGGACTCGGCGCAGCCTGGAAAGGAGCCCACCGCGGAGAAAGTAAGTCAGAGGGGAGGCAGGGGGAGAGATACAAGTGGGCAGTTCTCGTGCCCCCCTCACCGGTGGGCTCGATTTGGTGCGGGAGGAGACTGCAGTTGGGAGACGCACTGGCATTAAGGTGGGGATAACAGAGAACCCCATTCACAAGAACTGTAGCATAATACGAAGCGCTGCTGCTGCCCAGGGCAGGCCTTTGTAGAGGAGCGGGACCGGTGGAGCCCGTGGGAGGTCCACCAGAGTACATGGGAACACGCAGATTACACAGTGGGAAATCAAGAGGAGATACCCCAACAAAGGGAAATATTTCACAACCAGGTGCAGGAACACACCGGGCGCCGGAAGAGTCTATCAGACCTGCATCGCCAGGCTAGTGTCATCACGGAAGCAGGAAAACGTCGTAGGGCCTCCTGGAAGTGACAACCTAAGACAAGCCGAAGGCGGTAGCAGAGGCCTGGACATTGAAAGGCGTCGAGACAAGTGGACGCCATAGTGGCATGGCTGGGCCCCAGCACGGAATAAAGCGGGGGAGCTGAATATACCTGGAGGGAAAGTGAGCAAGTACCCTATAGTGGAGAAGACATCCGGTGGTGCGAACCTTGTACACTGGCTGGGCCCTGGGCTCCTGAACTTACCTGGCAGGATGGTGAAGGAGAAGGCTAACAAGGTCCAATTTAATAAAATCTCGAATTATGCACAGCTGTGCCCTGCAGAACCGTACGGAGCGGCAGCGAATCTGGAAGAACAAGGAGATGGACCGCAACGGCTGCCGACACGACCCCATCGCTGGTGGAAATCATGGAAGCAATCCAGTCATCTAGGGAAGAGGTGGTACATAGCATTGATGCAGTTGCAATAGAGGTGAATCTACTGAGATGCAATCTTCACAAGGTTTCGGATAGGGTAACTGCCACGGAGCACAATGTGGAGACTATGCAGCAGGAGGTCTGAGAGCTCAGAGACTCGATGGTGCGACTACAACAAGGGGGGGTGCAATTGGCCGATCGAGCAGAGGATGCAGAAGGCAGATCGCGAAGAAATAATCCGCGCTTCATTGGTTTCCCTGAAAAGGCGGAGGGGCCAGCCGCGGATCTCTTCCTGGAGAATTTGATCGTCAACGAAGTGGCCCTCAAAAGACTATCTAAATTTTTCAACATCGAGAGAGCCCATAGAGCGCTGGGCCCGCCGCCCCATCCAGGAGCACCCCAAGAGTGATTATAGCCTGTTTTTTTAATTACAGGGACCAGGACATTATCCTCCAGGCCACCAGAGCGAAGGGTCAACTAGTGTACCAGGGTCACACCATTGCGATCTTTCCGGACTACACACAGCGGGTCCAGGAACAGATGCAGACATTTCTGCCGGTGAAACGCTGGCTGTGTGAGGCCGGGCTGAAGTATAGCTTGCTCTAGCCGGCCACGCTGCAGGTGGAGCACAAGGGAAAGTCGTCCTTCTTTCAGATGCCGGATGCGGCTACTTCATGGCTAGACGAGGCGGGCATGTCGGATGAGAGCCTGGCGCTACAAGGGGGCTCAAACAGATCCTGGTGAGGGTCTGGCCACTTGAGGGATGGAACCTGGTCAGCTCTAAAGTCACAAAAGGAGCGTGACAACAGTCCAGGACGAATCCGAGTACAGTCAGATGGAACGGTTCAGCTTGAGACAGCCTAAGACTCAGAAGGAGGAACACAGGACGTGGTGCCAGACACCCTCCCGTCGAGGGAGGACACACGCTGAGGAGGGACAATGGGACTAGAAAGGACATGCAGTATCAGATAAGTGCTTGAAAAGTGGGCAGTGAAAAGTATATGATACAGAGGGATGGGTTGAGTATTAGAGGGGCAGCAACCGGCGGGAGGTTCTGTGCATTCCCCCTTAGGGACCGGGTCGTGGTCTGGGAGCTCGAAGTATTGCCTCGCACCCGACTGACTGTCCGGTCACTTCTAGGTGTATTAGGGCGAAACTCTGGCTCTTAAAGTTAACAAGTTCAAGGTACCTTCGAGTGGTGTTACGGAACTGCTAGAGCTATAATCATTGTTCAATTGTAAATTGTTTTTGATAGGGGGGTATAGGGCGACTTCGTTGAGTCTCGCCTTGCTACACCGAGGAAGTATGGTGGGTAGCCGGGTTGCCCAGAGGGTGACGGAAGGGGAGAGTTCTTTAGTTTCAGAGGTTGGGGAAAGTCAGATGTCCTTGAAGATACAGCGATTTGTGTTCAAGTTTGAGAGAATGTCTGTCCAAGACTACACACAGTTGGAACAAGGGGGACTGAGGACACAGGGAGGACAATGGGGTAAAGTATAAAGGTGGAAATGGCATCTACAACTTTGAAGGTTTTCACATGGAATGTTCGGGGGCTGGCTGCATTTGAGAAATGCAGAAGGGTATACGCTTATTTGGAAAGATATAGTGTGTCAATAGCGTGTTTACAGCAGACCCATGTGTGGGGGAATGCACTTCCGTGTATGAAACATAGGTGGAGAGGTCAACTGTACGCCACATCTTCTTCAGGTTTTGCTAGGGGCGTTCTGGTCTAGTTGGCGCCCGGGGTCCCATTCAAGTGTTTGAACCATCTAGTGGACCCGGAAGGAAGATATGTGATTCTGCAAGGCACTTTAGAGGGGAGGGACTTGTGCATCATTAATGTGTACACTCCAAATATAGATTGCCCAACTTTCTTTCCATCTGTTATGGCAGCTGCCGCACTGTACATAGGTGAGGCGACAATTATGGTTGGGGATGTAAATTGTGTCATCGATGGAAATCTCGACCGAGAGCCGCCGTGTCTGCGCACTAAACCACATATGACTGACACATTGACGGACGGAGGGAGTAATGCAGCTCACGGACATATGGAGAGAACGCAACCCCACACAAAAAACATTCTCATGCCACACACCAGCTATTAACACATACAGCCGTCTAGATTATTGCTTTGTCTCACCATGGCTAGCCCAAGAGGTTAGGGGGTATCATATCAAGCAAGATACATCCCGGACCACTCACTGCTTTTATTGTGACTTGAGGGCCATAGACAAAGACAGGCTATCCCTATGTGGCGTCTTAGGGCGGAAGCATTGCTGGACCCTCCGTTCGAGAGGGCCATAGAGACGACGCTAAACAAATATTTTGAAAAAAACTGGGGGTCGGCCTCAAACAGAGCATATGAATGGGATGCCATGAATGTGTTTTTCAGGGGGGTCTGTATTCACACAGCATACGGGGTACGGCAGCAATTATTAAAAGATATAGAGGAGCAGGAACGTAGACTGACCAGGCTTGAGGAGAGGTTACACGAAACCCCTCAGAGGAGGAGGGAGTGGTGCGAGACCAGGGTTGCATTGTTAAAGGCATGGAAGCGGCTGGAAAAGCATGACTACACCGCGTACCAGCAGCGACTCCATCATGAGGGAGAAAAATCGGGGGCCATGTTAGCCAGATTATTAAAAGGGAACTGTCCCAGGAACCAATATTGTCACTTCTGGATGGAACTGGGAAACTGGTGTATACACAGATGGGGATCACGGACCTGTTTGCTGAACATCTGGCTAAAGTATATGGGGGGGTACCGAGCCATCGAGTACCGCAATAGAGGAGTTTCTGGCATCAGTGGAATTGCCCAACTGGCAGAGGAGATGGAAGAATCACTGGGGGGGCCGATCACGAGAGAAGAGATTCTGGGAGCTATTAAATGGCTAAAATCAGGGAAATCGTCCAGGAACGATGTTTTCCCGGCGGAATTTTATCAACAATATGCAAAAATATTAGTGGACCGGTTAGTGGAAGTGTATAACGAGGCATTGCAAGCGAAGAGGTTGCCGGACTCGATGTGGGAAGCCTTAGTGATAATGATCCCAAAACAAGACAAGAGACCCACAACAACCCAATTCATACTTACCGATCTCGCTTCTCAATATAGATGTGAAGGTGCTGAGTGGTGGTCTGGCAAGCAGACTCCTCCCCATATGCAGCATAAAATCCACCCAGATCAAGCGGGATTTATCCCACGGCGGAACACCACGCTTAACTTGAGATGATTGGCCCATGTATGGCACGACCCCAATTTTTTACAGGAAGAACATGCCCCAGTCCTTCTAGATATTGAACAAGCGTTCAACTCGGTGGCTTGGGCCTTTATCTGGGCAGTACTGCAAAAAATGGGACTGGGCCCGGGGTTTAGAAATTGGGTACAGCTGCTCTATGCTCGGCCCAGCGCAAGGGATAGAATCTCTAAGGCGTTCCAATTGGAGAGGGCCACGAGGCAGAGTTGTCCCCTCTCCCCTCTAATATTCGCTATGGTTATGGAGCCCCTGGCGTGGGCGCTCAGGAATCAGTTAACTGAATGGGGTATTAAATTAGGGAATACTATCCATGTAGTCTCAATGAATGCCGACGACACTCTGGTGTATTGTAGTCAGCTGACTAACGCAATTCCGGCTTTGCTGACTGTTCGGGAGGAGTTCGGGAGGGTGTCTTATCTCCGAGTGAACCCACAGAAATCGAAACTGCTGCTACTGGGGGGTTTGGCATACCGGCCGGTGGACACGTTACCTGTAGTGGACTTGCCCTGGATGATGGACCCCCCTAGATATTTGGGGATCAGACTGGCACAGCCGGTGGAGCAGTTCTTGGAACTTAAATATGGGCAGAGTGGTAGAAGGGATTTGTGGCTCGGTGCGTTTTTGCAGGGATTTGCCACTGTCTATGATGGGAAAGGTTGCAATCACGAAAATGGTCAATGTACTCCAAATATCATTGTATGCAATTCCGCCTAGCATTTTTAGAGAATTAGATATCCTGATGACGGACCTGTTGTGGAGTCCCAAATGCAAGCGTGTTAGTTTTTCAATGCTACAGAGGTCTTGGCAGATGGGGGGGTGGAGGTCCCATGTATGGAACACTACGATATGGCCGCACACCTACAGCATTCAATCCACTGTTTGGATGACCAGGATAACTGGAAAAAGAGACTGTTGGAGAGGTCATACGAGAGAGGCTCTCTTCCGGAATTGTTAATGAGGGATAGAGGAGTTCCCGGTGCAGTGCCATACCTTATTCGGCAGGTCGAAAATAAAAAAATGAGTCAGTCTTGCCTTCATGTGGTCTACGGTCAATTTTCACTAATCTGGAAACACAGGCAAAGCACTAGATAGTGTGGCGACCTTTGGAAAAGGTGCTATGCCTGTGAGTCCTACAGCCGGCCACCTGGCATAGGATAATAGGATAGGTGCTTGTATTGGTCATCTCACCCTTGACATTCTGTACCGGTTCTTTCACTACACCATTTTGTTCTAACCTATTCAGTGCTCATATGAGGCACAATTGTGTGGATTCTGCTAATCAATAAGGGCCAGATTTACTACTTTATCACGCAGCGCAGTGCAGCAGCCGCAAATGCTGCGCTCCATTGTGTGAGGAGAGAGAAGGAGAGCATCATATTTACAGAAATATGGCACTCTTCTTCCCTTTCCCTAGCACCAGTGCTGAAATCAGCTGCCGTGCGCCACAGTGACATGTTTGCGCCATAGTGTAAGGGTGTCTCTGTGAGTCTAGCATAGGTTTTGTACTGGAAGGGTATCCTTCCAGTACAATATTCTATGCATAGACTGACTTTAACCCATTTCCCTCTTTGTGTGTGTGCTGTAAAGTGAAGCACATGTACAAAGTCGGAAAAGGAAGGAGAAATGAAAGCATTTCTCCTTCATTGCACCTACTTCAAAAGGACGCAGTTTTCTGACGCTAAACCCAGTCTACCTTAATTAGTAAATAGAGTTTAGCGTCAGAAACCTTAGGTAGATGCATGGGAACGCCCTTGCTCCACCCATGGTACACCCCCTTGGCGCTAAGTAATGCAAAGCAGCTCTATGTGCTGCTTTGCGTTACTTTCACTTTATTTCCCACGCTAAACAAGTTTAGCACTGGAAAGTAAATCGGAAAAAAGATTTTGCGTCACTTTTGTGACACAAACACAGCGTAAAATCTTAGTAAATCTCCCTCAAAGTCTCATTGGATGAACACATTTTTACTTAGTGACAACTATCTTGACACATTTAAGCCCTTGGCTAGATTTAATTTTGTCTATTTTTAAAAGGATCATATCATTCTCTATTAATGCCTAGGCTCTGCCCTGGGAAATTACTAATGCAATTCTCCATAATTCTACAGTTAGAGGGCCTTTGGAAAGGAAATCGGCGGTGACTTCTTAGGCCTTAAAAAAAAAGTGAAATTTGCAAGAAAGATCTAGACCACTTTCTCATTGAATCTTATTGCTGAGGTCAACTCACTGTTGGATAACAGGAATCAATATTTGTCTTCTCGAGGGGGTTTAACAGAGTAACGGGATGGCCACTGGTGAGCTTGAACCCTCACTGCTCACTTGCCAGTCATTGGAATTGAGGAATCTGCAACACAAGATGCTGCAGTGCATAAAGTATAGTGACATTAGTGAGATCCACACATATCAAGATCTAGTTGAAGAGCTAATCTGATGCCACAGATAAACCAGGGTGTGATTAAAGTAATCTCTTTATAGCCAGGTGGGAATAACTGATGAACCATTTGATAGTCGTAAAGGAGTCTTTGGGAATCTCCTTTTCAGGGAAGGAAATTAAAAAGATTGTGTCACACAGCATGAATGCTTTCTCATTAAGGCACTGAGTCAATGAACCCAGTTTAGCTGGCACCATCGAAAATAAATACATTTATGCACAAGTTAAAATAGAGATCCCCACTGGTGATTAGGAAAGACCATCTAAACAATGTTCGAGAAAGTGGTCTTTGAAGTAATTCCTTCTCATTATGACCTTAATATTTGCTGTAGACTATATTCACGCTGAGGTTTTCCCAGATCCCCTACAGCTTACATTTCAGCTTGCTTAATGTGATCGCTGTAGTCACACTGTCACCCATCTTCCAACTTCCTTTCAAAACTTCAAGGGCGGGCATGCGGGAGCGGATGAGGGTTCACTCTTCCATTGTGTTGTAGATTGTCAATCTAAAATGGCCGACTCTCGGATATACAAAAGACTGTTTGCTGATGCTTGAACAGCCCTCAGAACTGTTGCAGCTTCTAAAGGTACTATAATTGGGAGCTCTACTATCAAACTTGGAAAAGCGAAACCATTTCCAGTTATTTCTGTGTTAAATCAGAGCATATTAGTAGAATACTTGAGCAATTTCTATCAGTGGGTTTGCATATGTTGTGTTATAAGATGTGTTGTCATGCAATGTTATGTTCTTTAGATTTGTATTCAACAAACATAAAATAAAGTGGGATCAGGATTCCAAGAACTACAGTGAGGAGCCAAATTATCAGTGAGGAAATTACCACTTCGTCCCTCTTCCTTGTCCTAATTTATAAGGATAGCCCAGCCCTAGAGACAGACCCCTGAAACTCTGCCCTCTTTTTAAACTCCTCCCCTTTCCCTGAGAGGGCTAAGAGGCTCCTTCTGCAGGAAAACTGCCTTTAGTTCCTGTCTTCTGTTCATATAGGCACTTGGGTCCTTAAGCTACTGTTCTAGGGTTAGAGATGTGGATTTAGTCTGTATTTCCTCTGACCTGGTGCAGGAACTTGTTCAAGTGCATACTGTTAGCTGGCTACTTTGTTTTTGATCCCCATGGGGTGATCTACATCTCATGATTGGCCGTGCTGCTCCCCTCTTGTACAGTTTTGAATTCCATGGACCAAGGGTGACTTCAGTTCTGGATCTTCCTCTGGTGCTTAAAGCTCTTCAGTGTGCTCCTTGTGAACCATTAGAAGGGGCCCTATTATAAAACCTCTCCGATAAACTTGTAATCTTGTAGCAGTTACTTCTGCACGTAGGCTGGGTGAAATTGGTGCTCTGCTTGCTTCTGATTCACATTTTTGCTTTCTTCCTGGGGGTCTTAATTTGTAAGTATCCCCTAAATTACTACCCAAAGTCCATTCAGATTTCCTTTTAAACCTGTATATTGTTCTGGTATATTTGTGCCCCATTCCCTCTGACAAACTAGCTATACATGCCTCACATTTCGGAAGGGCAGTGCAAGTGTATTTGCAACGTACCTCAATTAATCAATGAACCAATCAGTGTTTGTTAAGCGTGACTACTTATCCGTGAGGGTCTCAAGGCGCAGGGGGGGGGAGGCTGCAGGTCCTGATGGACGCTGAGGTTCATTCGAAGAGCCAGGTCTTGAGATCCTTCCTGAATTGGGTTCATCAGAGTTTCATGGCTATGATTCCGCATGTGTTACTTTTTGTGTAGGTAAACAGGGTCATAAACCGCCTGTCAATTTCCACCCTTAATTAGTGGATTAGAATAGAAATGTACATACCACATGAATTATCAGATATTTCTTTACCTCAATCAATTTTATGTTCACTCCACTGTCTGTGGGCTGATGCTAGAGGAGCATTCATTCTGGATATGTGTAAGGCAGCCACGAGGGCCTCTTCTAACTCTCCTATTGAGCATTGCAAGCTTCAGGCTGTGATTATGGAGCTGCTGTCCTGTAGCTGACTGTGTAGCTGTGTGATTTGTTTGCTAAATTTCTGAATAAGTTGTTCATGTACGCATTGTCATTCTCTCATTACGTGTTATATCAATTCATGTTCTATTGATTAGTATGGACTCGTTGATTAGGAATGGGATGAGATAGAGGGATAAAGCGGTAATGACTCAATTATTGGCCATAATGTTCATTAAACTGAGTCCTACTCCTCCTTGTCCCTATACTACTCCCTCCTTCCCTGGGAGTGAAAGGTATTGATGTATGTATCAACATTACTGATTGTAGACAGGACATTTCTCTGGAGGATGACCCTCTTACTCTTCCGGGGGAACGGAGGAAGTTTGAAAAAATCAAGTTAGGGCTTTTAGGGGGATGTCTCCAGGAATGGGTCACCCTCACAGATTAGGACTGGAAGGGGGAATATTCTGTGTAATTAATATTAGCAGTAAGTAATTGGGCCATTACTGGGAAGGTCATCATGAAGGAAGGTTACAGGGGTAAGCACAAGGGTTTTGGGGACTCCACATTGCACACTGCAAGAGAGAAATGTAATACCAAAAAGGTCAAGTTGCTTTTCATATCCAATAGTACAATAACAAAATCCATTTTGGGACTACTTCCCAATGTCCTTAAGGGCAAATTATGTTCCACTACGTGAATTGCCTCCAAATAATGAACTATGTCATTTAAGTTTGGATTTCAATCCTTATATCTAGTATTACTCATTATCTGCTCAAGTGTGGTGTTCACAGACTGAAGTTTGATAACTGGAATAGATTTTCAAACCAGTCTGAATTTGAAGCATTAAAATCATTTCTGACATTTGCAGATAACAGCATGTGTGTGGACATAGAATCAAATGGCACTGAGGATGGGATACCCCAGAATCAAAGAATACTTTTCTCTCATCTCCCTTGTAACATAGCCATCCAACACATTATATTCAGAGATTTCAACTAAACAATCTGAGCAAATTACACCAGTACTGATCATCCTGAAGTGGCTTAAACTGTATATAAATTGGCATCCACAGTTCACAAAATACCAAACCATCTGGCCCAAAGGCAATCAATCTCTCGTGGTCCCCTCTAACTTTAGAGCTCTGACACGCTTTATTAGAAAACCCATCTTTCAAAAAACTGAGCACTCTTAAACAATCATTTTCTGAGAGCAAGTCAAAAGAATGGAAATCGACTTCCCCTGCAATCAGGAGAATTCCCTTTTGAGACATACCACAGAATGAGCTCAAGTGCCGAATAGTCATATTGTCACACCTTCAACCCCTTTGTTTTAATGCGTACTGTACATCTATTCATCCATTTACAACTCGTAGCTCTGTTTTCCATTGCAAAGCACTTGGCTGCCCCAGGTGCATGGATTAACATGAATTAATCGTACCAGTCCCTTTCAATGGCGTCTGCCATTCACACAGCATACAGCAAGATCTGTTCTCTCTTTGTATGATGTCATCATTCCTCACTCTTTCGTGTAACCCTACAGCCAGGGCCACTGGAATTATGTGGCAGAGTAGGACCACATTTTTGGCAAGAAAAGGCTAATTATGCAGCATAACGTGGCACATTTTGTGACAGTATTACTTCATTATTTTTTTAAACATTTAACCTGGTAAGTGCCTGAGAAAAACTTTTGCCTTAAATAGTATCGAATATAACACCCAAATACAGTAATAAGCAACTCAAGATGATCAGCCCACCTTTGTAAAAAGCCTTTCAGTGCCAGGAACCAGAGTCACCATTTGTATTCTAACTTTTGATCCGTTTGAACTAGAAACAATTTCTTTTTTTGTTAAAATCTGGTGGGGGAGGAGGCTGTGCAGCTCTGAATCAGCCGAAAAGCCTGGTCTTGAGGCTCTTCCTGAAGGTGTGCATAGTGGTGGAGCATCTGATGTTGAGCGTGAGTTTGTTCCAGGTCTTTGCCGTGATGTAGGAGTAGGCTCCTCCACCCGTTCAGGCTCTGCGGATGCACGGGGTTTCGGTGAGGGCGAGGTCGGCAGACCAGTGGTTTCTCTCGGGTGCGTGAAAGGGGACTCTTTTGTTGAGGTTTTGGGGTCCCGTGTGGTGGAGGGATTTGTAGGCGTGAGTGAGTCGCTTGAAGGTGACTCTCTTCTCAACGGGGAGCCAGTGGAGGTCTTGTGGGTGCTGGGTGATGTGTTTGTGTCGTGGGATGCCGAGGATGAGCCGGCAGCGGTGTTCTGGATGGTCTGGAGTCTCCAGAGCAGGGATTTGTTCATTCCGGTGTAGAGGGTGTTTCCGTAGTCTAGTGTGCTGGTTATGAGTGTGAGAGTGACGTCTTTCTGGATTGGGGGAATCCACTTGAAAGTCTTGCGAAGGATGTTGAAGCAAGAAGAGGAGACGGTGTTGATTTGTAGGGTCATGGTGAGGGAGGAGTTGAGTATGATGCCGATGTTCTGGGCGTGGTCCATGGGAGTAGGGGGGCTGCAGAGGGCAGGGGGCCACCAGGTGTTGACCCATGCTGAGGGAGTAGGTTCAAGAACGAAGACTTCTATCTTCTCTGAGTTGAGCTTCAGACAGCTGCTGCTCATCCAGGATGTGACGTCTCTCATTCCTTCCTGGAAGCTGATGTTGGTGGTGTAGGGTTGCCTTGTGATGGAGAGGATGAGCTGGGTGTCGTCGGCGTAGGATACTATGCTGAGTCCATGCTGTCTTATGATGGCAGCGAGGGAGCCATTTAGATGTTGAAGAGCGTTTGGCTGAGCGACTATCCTTGGGGTACTCCACAGTTGATCTCTGTGGGTTTAGACAGGAAAGGTGGGAGTCTGATTCTTTGGGTTCGGCCGGTGAGGAAGGAGCGGATCCAGTCGAGGGCAGTTCCCTTTATGCCGGGGTCGTGGAGTCTGGTGGTGAGAGTGCAGTGAGAGAGGTTGTTGAAGGCTGCAGAGAGGTCCAGTAAGATGAGGGTCGCCATGTGGCCCTAGTCGAGGAGAGTGCGGATGTCATCTGTGGTGGCGAGGAGGGCGGTCTCGGTGCTGTGGTTGCTGCGAACTCGGGATTGAGAGGAGTTGAGGATAGAGTTGTCTTAAATGAAGTTTATGAGCTGCCTGTTGACGTTCTTCTCAGTGACTTTAGCCACGAAGGAGAGGAGAGGGTTGGGCCTGTGGTTTTTTAGGTCTGTCGGGTCTGCGGTGGGCTTCTTGAGGAGGGGCTTGACTTCTGCATGAATTCCAGTCATCAGGGAATGTGCCGGATTCGAAGGCGGTGTTGATGGTGCGTGGAAAATGTGCAGCGGGCAGGGGTCCATGGGGGCTCCTGAGTAAATGCTCTTGATGGTCATGACAGTGTCTTCGGTGGTGACCAGGATCCGGGCGGAGATGGTAGGCTGGCTGGCATTGCTGGGGGTGGACGTGGTTTCGGCATTGGGTGTTTGTTCGTTGAAGTTGTCGTAGAGGGACTTGATCTTGAGATAGACGTAGGAGACGAGTTTGTTGCAGATCTCCTGGGAAGGGGTGAAGTCCAAAGCTTCGCTTGGGGGTTTGGTACATTCCTGGATGATGGTGAAGAGTTCCTTCGAGTTGCTGGAGTTGGCGAAGATTTTGTCCTGGATGAAGATCTTTTTGGTGGATCTGATGAGTTGGTGATATTCTGTCATGGCGTTCTTTTTTTTTTTTAACACAATTTTATTAGAGTTTTGAGATACATATCGTCTTACATTATACATTTCTGATTTTGGAATACATTTATACATGTAGATCAACAGTAATGTCTGTAACGTTTCATCGTCTGTCATGGCGTACTTGTTGGTGGTCCGAGCTTCCAGGACAATACACCCTCCATCTTACTCTTACTCCCACTACCAGTCTGAATAGATTTGGGCTCTTCAACGGTAATATGACCAGCTGTTTGCTTCATATTTATTAACAAAGTTCCTAATTTTCATTACTACATTCTAGCTCTTCTGTGATGCATTCATCGTATAGGACATTGGCCTTCATTCAACCTTAGAATGAGCCTCGTGATTCTTAGAGTTCCCCTAGCTTGAAGTCTTTCATCTTATATATATTCATAGACAGACAGCATCGCTTGTTCATTCAATGGCTTTTGGCTCCGATGGCAAATTTTTCCAGACAAAATATAAACCCATGCATCTTTTCATGCCTTTCTTGTTTTTTCAGTTATTTTCTGCGGCATTAGTGCCCTCTGCCTTGTTAGGAAACGTTCTCCTGTGCTAGAGGGTTTATTTTGTTACAGATGTTGCGGAGGCAAAATAGCATTTTAAAATTTCAGTTTCCATGCGACCAGTGCAAGGGCCAGGCTCTGGGCATGGCAACGCCAGAGGGCTGCCTCATGTGCAAGAAGAATTGGAATCCTAGATTCCTCATATACGTAGCTGATTTGGCCCATTGGCAGGATATCACTTCGCTTACTGGTGGTAAAATTATTTGCACTGACCATGACCAGTGCATGTGTTAAGTGCAAGGTGCAAAGTCGTATAAGCCGGATAGCTTACATTAGTGGCATATTTCACTTTCGGTATCTCTCTGGCCCGTCTCTATTCCCATCAAACTCTCTTTATTAAAACCCGCCTGACCCATAGTTATTTGTCTCCCTCAAATTGCTTTTTTTAAGCAGGTAATATTGAATTTTGTGAGCTGTCTTGATGCACCGGTGCCCTTTTGAGAAAGTATGACGTTCAAATGTTGTTTTGTTTCTCAGTTTGGCAAAACTAAAATGAGCTATAGCTGAGTCTGAATTTACAGTTGAGAAATATATTGCTCGGTAGCATCAGACTAACTGGTGGTGATCATTACAGACTAACAAGAAGTTTTGAATAAAAACCTAAAAACAAACATTAACAAACCTCTTATACATAGCTAATCTGAGAATGATTGTCACCTAAGGAGTGACCCTGGGTGTGAAGCTTGTTATGGTGGCTCAGTGGACTAAAGCGCCTACTATAAGAGCCTGTGTTTAACCTCATGGTTCCAGGGTCAAATTATAGCGAGTCCACTCAGCTTTTCATCCTTCTGAGGTCGATAACATGAGTAACATTAAACATCTGTTATTCAGCGGGTGAACGTGCCCTTTACAAATACACGTTGTGCCTGCCATGACATCGAGAAAGCCGTAAGGTTTCTGGCAGTTTGTGTCCCAAGGCGTCTGGGAAATGCCCAACACCGCTGCAGGCGACAGACGTCCTAAAAGAGCACACATTTTCAAAGGTGAAGAGGCGGAACTTGTAGCAAGAACATCTGAACCGTAGTGAAGAATCTTACATTTGCCATGCTGGTCTATTCTTTGGCGCCAAATCACTTGCGGAATGCACAGCCTGACAGCGGGAGGCCTCCTCCCTGCAAGGAGGGGGCAACAACATCAATGTCACTGTGGCTTGCATCATTGTACACCTGCCGCCGCGAATCGGTCGAAGGCGCGAAGGCGAAATGAACGCGCTCATCTATTCCATTTGCGGCTCTTTAATTGACTGACATTTGAGCGGTATGTGAGAATTCCCCTGGCTTCTTGTGGGTGACATGTTAAAATATAGACTACCAAAAACACATCCGCAAAAAATGAAGACCCAAAAACGTGGACTACTGATATTACAACCATACACAAATATTAACCTAAAAATATTGTCAGGCACCTAACCTCACCATCATTAATTTGCTTTAAAATATAAATCTGAAAATTTTGTCAGGCACCTAATACCACCATCATTAATTTACTTTAAAATATAATTGCATTGGAGGAAATATAGACATTTGAGCCGCTCCTACAATGCGATGAAAGGGTAATTGGTTGAAATTGGTGACTAATACCAGGGTAAAATGTGTGTGTATAGGCAGATATTTATTTGTGTCTTGTCTTTATGTTTACAGTCTACATTTCTGAGTATGTGTTTTTCTGATCTATATTTTTGAAGCCTACCTTATCACATGAAACCCTCCATCTGTGGAGGGGGCGTCAGCTAAAATGTATTGATTCACACACACCTGCTGAATGCTGTGCTATTCATTTGGAGTTTACACTCAAACTTGAGGTGTAGAAAGCCTCAGTTGACAGTAGCTATGGCGCTGCTCCAAAAGAAAGCCAGATGGAAGGTTTATGGAAAGAGCCCCCAAAGGAGTTAGGGACATCTGTCACAGGGTCTTCTAATGAATGTTGCCTAATTGAGGCAAGCAAAAATATGTATGAAGCACATCCATACGTTCTCCACACACGCAGAAAGTAATGTAGAAGTCCAACTCTGTCATGAATGTATACCTGATTTTATGTCAAGGCGGCTTACCTTATCTTGCCTAAATATGTCACCAAGGCTACATTTCCCATGAACAACTAGGGGGCATATTATCAAGACAGGCGATAAAATTATCGCCGCTTTAGCGGCAGAAAACTACCGCCAAAGCGGAGATAATGGGCTTCATAATATGCTCTATGGAATTCCAATTGAAGCCCATGTTAGATGTGAAGGACATCTAACATGAGCTTCAATTGGAATTCCATAGAGCATATTATCAAGCCCATTATCTCCGCTTTGGCGGTAGTTTTCTGCCGCTAAAGCGGCGATAATTTTATCGCCTGTCTTGATAATATGCCCCTAAGAAATCTAACATCCATTCAACAAAAGAGAACGCCAATCACAGCAAGACCAAACCTGTAAGACCCTCCTTTCCAGTAAGCAAATCATCTCCTGTTTTAGTTGCTGCAAATGACACAAGTCCTGATTTAAGGCAATTTGTACTAACAATTGATTCACAAATTGCGCACCAACTTTTTGCGACTCGCGTCTGATTTTCAAAACTAATTTATGTATCAATAGGTTGGTTATCACGATTCATATTCTGAGAGCGTTGCAATCAAACCTACCTCACGTATATTAATGTGGTAACTTGCAAATTGTCACTCACTCCGATTTGAGGCCATATCAGGGATAGAGGCATATGCACAAGGAAAGGGCACAGTGTGGTGCTATGGCAAATTTTGCAGCGCCACCCTACGCCATTTCCAAAATGCAGGGATGTACCATATTTACAAGAATACGGCGTACTCCTGTGTTTTCCCTACGGCTGGTGCTAAAAATAGTTGCCTAGCACCAACACCGACACCATAGTGCAAGGGTGCCTGTGTTGCAGGGAGGATTGTTTTATATCCGAGAAGGTGTCCCTTCCTGCCCATAAACAATGAATGATGGCGATTTGCTACTTCTATGTGTGCTGCATTCTGCAGCATACATAGAAGTAGCAAATCAGCATTATTTAATGATTGTTTTTGTGCATGAAGGTACACCTTCATGCACAAAAACAATAATTCAGGGCGTTTTGCTCTTTCTATGTCTGCTGCAGAATGCAACACACATAGAAAAAAAAACCAAGGAGAAATAAAAGATTTTCTTCTCGTTGCACCAATACACTGCCTGCTTTTGCATGGCATTAGCTTTTGGTGCTGGCTCAGATTTACAGATCTGTGTAAATCTGGTGCAGCGTCAAAAAGCAATGGGTGTTGCGGTGGAACGCCCACAGGAAAACCCATTGCACTCCACATCAATGCAGATACCTGTGTGAAAGGTTACCATATATACAAAGCGACATTAAGCCACAAAAAGTGACTTAACACCGCTTGGTAATTATGGAATAGGGCATTGCGCCATCGGAGCATCAGTAAAAGTGACGCTACGGTGGTGCAATCCCCTTGTACGTATGCCCCCATAGTGTCCTTCTAGGGCCAGCAGACTATCATGTCAATGACCACCTCTAAACCAAGCAAACTTGTTATTTAAATGCAGCCCAGTTTCCATAAAGTAAATGGAGCTGTAATTAAAAAGAAAACTTTAAAAAAATATATGTTTGAGAGTTGGTAGGGGTTCTGTGGACCACCGTCTACTCCATAACAAACTGTTTGTTTACAATAAGAAAGGGGAAGGGGCCCCAAAGAAGACCCATTGCAATTTGTGAATGAGTTACCACCTCCTTTGCAGTGTTGGTCATTTTTCAATGGGTTTGCTACCAGAATTGCAATTGCAAACCATTGATATATCTGATATCGAGCCCCAGTTTGAAAGGGATGATGTATACATGACCATTCCAAATTTTGTAACTCGCAGGAGTTTCAAGCACAAAATGGCGTTGTAGCTCTGTCCCTCTTTCTCTCTTGTTTGCAGTAAGTTTGTTTTGTGTGTTATATTTGGAATTTGATGTAAGTTTTGCAGGTATACCTTAGTACAGTGTCTTTCTCATGCCTGCACCAGAGTAGATGTTCCCCTACGCCATGGCTCCACCCACAAAGAGACTCACATTTAGAGCAGCATGGTGCTTACAATATCACTTATGAAAAGGAGGGAAGTGAGGGTGGGTGGTCCTTCATACGCCTCTCTTGCGAAGAATCATCCAAAATATGACAGTCCGAAGGAGCTCAACTGATGCTGCAATGTGCTTGATACTAGCCTATAAAAAAGGATAAATCCTATGTCGGAAGATCCTTTTTCAGGATACAGGAACCCTCCCCCCACGAGGTGCTATGCTCCATCATCGGTTCCTGAGCCTCGTTGGGTGGGTGGTGTAATACTCAACGGTCTCCTTACAGAGCACTTTATGGAGCTCTTTTATACTATGTTTATCAGCCTGAATGACTTGTCGACCCCCCCCACCCTCGATCCCTTTTTGTAGATGCTACATCCAGTGGTTTGGAAACTGAAGTTATAGATTGGGCAAGGCTCCAGTAAAATTATCTAAGGATGTCCAATTTCAAAATGATTTATTAGCACCTTATGACTGGAATCCATGATCAGATTACAAGCATTATGGGCTCGCTGTACATAATTATCCTTTGAGCCATTAAAAAGAAGTCGACATGTTTCTTGCCCTATCTGGCCCTGTATGGCAGGTGGCTGTCGTCAGTACAAAAGGGCTGCCTTAATCTGAATAAGAACAACCCTATAATATGTTGAAGTTGCCAATCACATGCTCAAGCGTTTCAGGCAGAATTGAGATGAATTGAATTTTACGCTCGAGTAAGTACTTACATGGAAGCTTTTATGCAAGTAGGGAGTCCTAAAGGAAATCGGTCAGGGCCCCATGAGGCTCGTCGGCCCTGTCGCGCCATCGAGATATTGTTAAACAAGCATTGGCATAGCCAATAGGTCTCGCCTTTGGGACCTTATAAGTGTTTATCCATGCAACAGTTGCTGTTGTGGCACCAAGGATATTGTGCTGGATAACTAAACACTTATAAGGTCCCAAAGGCGAGGCCTATTGGCTATGCCAATGCTTGTTCTTCATTACCACAAATGAGAGGCCCTTGAAATACACGAGTCAGACCTTTTATCAGTTACCACTGCCCCCAGCACAACAACTTGTAGAGTGGCAGTTAACAACTCCCTCTGTGCGAGAAGAGGAGGTCATTCTAGCTATTGTAGGTGGGTGAACACTCGCTTCTCCCACCCTCATGTGGAGCAGTTCCCTCTCACTTCGGAAGTCATTCTTTGCCAGTTCACACCTTTGAGACGATGCAGCTTGTGCGTGAGACTCTGCGTCACCTGTTACTGCCTCTATTGGTGTGTTTGGGGGTGGAACTGGTGCAGATCGGAGCTTCCGAATCCCCTCTACTTCCACGGACGGAGTGATCTCACAGTCACACATGCACACACACATTACACGCTGGTGGGGCCCATTACACCAACATTCATCCTACCACTCTTATCCGTGCCATGTATAAGGGGAAAACACTTTCTGATAACCTAACCAATCTGCATGTACTCTGAGGTCGATGCGACCAACTAGTTGCTTATAAATCTAGCAAAATATTTCACACAATTTGCAAATAAATTCAATAATCATGACAAGAAATAACCACCCGACACAGAGATTCAAACAGAATGTTCGTTTATCTAAAATTGTAGGAAAAGCCAATTAAATGCAAATTCATTTCTCTCATATTGACCTATTCTGTCTAAATGTCAGATCCTAAGTCAGAACCGGTCCTCAGTAGAAGAAACAGAGTTTCCTGCAGTCATGTAGAGTCACCGTCCTCTCCGTCAGCATAGGGACCTCGGATCATCAGTTCGGGAAGAAGTGGCGCTAGACCTCTCTAGTCTACTAATATTTATACTAAAATTTACATTCTGTAAAGTTACAATTCATTGTTCAGAACGGATGAATGGCGGAAATAATGTCATCTTGGTACATTTGTGATACTGTGCGAGATTTTCTCACACTTAGATTGTCCCAAAAAATGAATAGAAAAATTGAATGTCCATGACTAATTCGATACATCTACGGATGTTTTATAAGATAATTTGTATCCCAGTGGTGGGATCAACAGTTCATAAGTTCAGTCTTCACTTTTGCAACAAACTTCATGTTCAGGGGCTCTTGGCAACCATCCCGGATTTGTCATCATGATCATGGCTTTTCAGTTTTCTCGAGTGGGCAAGGTCACAGGCAGCGCAAAGCTTTCTTGCAAAAGTTTCCATCAACTCAAATGCAGGCTGCGGGTGGTAGCCATTTTCTGGGAGGCCACATTGACCAACTTAAATGAAATAAGACATAAAACAGAATTACTGCACGGAAATGATTAAACAGTGTTATTCCCCTGCTAATACCCTTATGTGTATGTATTTATCTAGCCATTTGCGACACCAAAAGCCATTAATGCATATTAATTATAAGCGCAAATACGATAACATTACATAAGCAACATCAATTTCTGTCAGTTTGCTCACCAACTTAGTTCACTTATTATTGTAGCCATGCAATAGCATTCCCACGTGTAATTCTCTTGTTAATAAGGTTGGTTAATCATGACTTTGACATATTTAAGTAATTAATAATTAATCAGTAGTATTTTTAATTATAACATGCGAAAATGAAACAGGTATTCAGTTTTAAAGTAAAAACCCTGCTCCATCAAACCCCCCTTTGGTGATATCTTATCACCACAAAAATCAAAACCCAAAAAATCAATTTATTTTCCCCTTTTGGAAGAATTCAAAATATCTTCTTGTTCATTCTTTCAAACCCTTGTTTCCCTCTCATCCTCCTTCTTAGTTTCTATATACATGCTTTCTCTTAGCTCTTCTAATTCTATTTCTTGTGGATCTCTTTCTGGTTTCTTTTGTCTCTTTTTAACATTTTCTTTTGTGATTTTCTTTTTATTTCTTCTATATCTACAACACATACACCCTAATCTAAGGATCAATAATGCAACAATTACACAGGTTAATGGAAATAATATCTTACCAAAATTGGTACTACCTATCTTAGCTACAAAATTCTTAATAGCAATCATCTTATTAGCCATTTTAGTCCAGATACTTTCAGCTTCCAGTGGTACTAATTCTTCATGCAAATCAGTAATATTTTTGATATAAACTTTTAGATCTTTGCTTTCGTCAGGAATGTAAGTGCAACAATGTTGAACTTTCAGCATTCCACAGACTCCACCCTCTTTTGCCAAAAGAATGTCAAGGGCAAGTCGATTTTGCATTGCCATAGCACGCAAAGCAACCATTTCCGTATTAACCAAAAGAAAGCCTCCAGCGGTGCTTGTTGACAAGCGATCCACCACTGTTGACAGCTTCCGAATGCCAAATGCATTCAAAGAAATTCCCACTGCTGGAATTAAAGCTCCAAAAATATCTCCTACAATTTCTGTCCATGTTTCTCTTCTATAGCGGGTTAATGGATTAGTTTGTTCAGCATTATCTACTCTATCCATGTGAAAAATCTTTGGAAAGACCAGGCCAACATAACATGTACCAAACCAATGGTCAGGCAAACGGTAATAAGCCTTGTTCCCACAAATATAATACACTCCCGGGAAAACTGTATCTTCTCCTCCTCTAAATACCCATCCGGTTGCAATAAAGTATGTATCATGGCACTCACTAGTCCCTATGAAATAATAATCATATTGGGATCTCTTCCTGGTAATGCACAGTTTGCCTTTCTGTGGGGCATCTATAGCCATAGTTGGACTGGCTCCATTTTTCAACTCCTTTTCTTTCTCAATATCCCACATTGTGTCACTCATTTTATGCCCTTCTGCTTTCTTGTGCATGTTCAATCTTCTTCTCTCAACCATGTCTAGAAAATTCTTCTCTTCTCCCTTCAAACTGCAAGTTAAATTGTTTCTAAAAACATATTCTAATGTTAATTTTTTGGTTTCTAAAAAAATCTCACCTAAAGTGTTAGCTTCTTTTGCAGGATTCAGTGCTTTATTCATAGGCAACTGCCCAAGAATATTATCTACATTAGACATATTATAATCTAATTTCCCTAACTGATAAGATATACTAATCAGCACACTACAGGAAATTCCATACGTAGCCAGAAGATAATGATAAGTCACTCCTTCCGAAACAGAGCCAGGTAATTGCATGCAAACGTAGCAATCCCTTACTTCCATTGTCTTTACGTACTCATACAACAATTTAGAAAAAACATTGCTAGAAAAATCATTAATCGACCCATCTTTATGTGTATGTACATTGCTAGTTCTAGTTGGTACTATTTTCTGTGAACTTTTCCCTATATTAGTTCTGTTCTCAGTATGACCTTCTAAAGTGTCTATAGTGACTCCAAATGAAATCAATAGAGCAAGCACGCTCCAAAGCAGCATTAATAAACCTGTACAGCAGCAGCACATCTTGCACCATCTTTTCAGAAAGGTACATCTACTTTTATTATTCTCAGTGTTAGTCATTTGGTTAATTTGACCGTGTCTTTTGACTTAGCCTCTTCTACTCCTCTACTGAACTTAAGGGCAGCAAGTACCCACCAGATTATTACAATCTACTAATTTTAGTATTGCTTTTTCTTCTCTTCTCCAAGTGATTTTCCTTGGATTTACTCAATTTGGATTTTCATCACTTTTCACTGCTTCTTCATCATCATCAAACTGTATCAGGTCCTGAACATCCGTCTCTTCTCCAATGTCGGACAAGATAACTCTCAGGATTCCCACAGCTTCTTCTTCGGCAACCTCTTTCAGTAAAGCTTCCTCTGGACTTCCTTGACTGTCTGCCTCTTCTCCTTGTTCAGGCAGTGCCACATACGTCCATTCCGGTGACTTATACCTCTGGTTTGGTTTTCTTATTCTTTTAGTTCTCTCAGGTATCTTCGTTTCTTCTTCTCTGGTTGGATTTTGACTTGACACTTCGTTCACTTGTTCAGCTTTCAAAGAGTTAACTCGTGTCAGTCTACACCTCAGTCTCTTTACCTTATTTGGCCAAAGATCTCCTTTAGCATTTCTCTTTTGTTTTCCTTCTTTATTGTTTCTTTCTCCAAGCCAAGTTCTCTTTCTCAGAACTCGTCCTCCATGTATCTCATTGTCACTTTCTTCAGACTCTGTTTCAGTTACCTCTTGTTCATCAACAGCTTTCTTTTCTCCAACAACTTCTTTTTCTCCAACAGTCTCTTTTCCCACCAATTGAGATTTCCCTACTTCTGTCCCTCCTCGGGTCTCCGACACGCAATCTTCTTGCTGACTACTTGTCCCTTCACGTAGCTTGTTGTTGATGTTCCCTACACCTCCTCGGGGTTTTTCCGCAATCTGTCCCTCTCTGTCTTTGTCTGTCCCTTCTTCTTCAATATTTATCTCAGGTGGAACTTGTCCAATTTCCTCATTTGATTCAAGTGTCACTTCTGTTGGAAGGTTCTTTTCTTTTCTTTCTTTCTTTTTGTGTTGGACACTGTCAGTTAGAACCTCAGGCACTTCTTCAGAATCTGAACTTGCCTCTGCAGTTTGCACTGTTCTTTTCAGAACCTCTTCTGATGGGATGAATATTTCCCTTGACTCACTTTCCCCACTTTCAGGATTCTTTTTTCTTCTTACTGTCTCACTGCCTGCATCATCACTGGAATCAGATCCTTCAAAGTATTCTTTTCCAGTGCTGTCTCTTGGATTTGGAACTCTCAGTGTGTGACTTGCATGTATCCAATTTTTCACTCCAGCACACTTCACAGCAGTCGTTGTGGTCAAGATGACTTGTCTTGGCCTTCCCCACCTTGGAACCAGGCAATTCCTTCTTCTGTGGGCTTTTATTCTTACCCAGTCCCCTGGGCTCAGATCATGGGCTGGTTTCTTTTCAAGTGTGGTGGCGTCTTCTCCAACCTGGTGAAACACAGAATGAACTGCGTCAGCCAGGCCCTTACAGTAATCCAAAATCATGTCATCAGTTATTGTCATCAACTTGTTGACTGGAACAAATGCATGTCTCATTGCACGTCCCATGATAATTTCATGTGGACTCAAACCTGTAGTTCTATCTGGAGTAGACCTAATGGTCATCAGGACTAGAGGCAAGACATCGGGCCATTTCATTCCTGTGGCTAAGCACATTTTGCCAATTCTATTTTTGATGGTACCATTCATTTGTTCAACCACACCAGAAGCCTCTGGTCGGTAAGCACAATGTAGCTTCTGCTGTACACTCAACGCTTCACAGATTAGACCCATGATTTCATTATAAAAATGTCCTCCTCTGTCTGATTCAATGGTTACTGGGAACCCGTACCTTGGGATGAATTCTCTTAACAGTAATTTGGCCACTGTTATCCCATCATTTCTTCTAGTTGGATATGCCTCCACCCACCTGGAGAATAAACAGACCACCACCAGGACATACCTCAATCTGTTGACTTGGGGCATTTCAATGAAGTCTATCTGCATTCTTGTGAAGGGTCCTCCCTCCCTGCCTATTGTTCCGAGGCTTACCACTGTTTTCTTTCCTGGATTGAATTGCTGACATATCAGACATCTCTGACAGAGACTTTCTGCTATCAGCCTGAACTTTGGACTGTACCAGGTTTGCTTAAAGGCTCTTATCATAGCATCCCTTCCCAGGTGTCCTTGGCCATGATACATCCTTGCCATTGTTGATAGCATGCTATTTGGCATGACTGGTCTTCCATCCCTATAGACCCACACATGATCTTTTTCTCTAGGTGCACAACCTGCTTTCACCCAATCTCTCATTTCCTCATCTCCTGCCTCATCCTGCAGCTGTTTTACTTCCTCCCATGTTCCCACCTCATTAGTAAACATTAAGGAACAAGAAGACATTTCTCTCTCTTTACTCCGGTTAATGGAATGATTGTTTCTTGCACAGTATTGTGCTATGTCATTATCAAATTTATTTCCCACAGTAACAAAATCATCACCCTAGACATGAGCAGCACATTTTACAACTGCTAGTTCTTTTGGCAGCTGTATCGCCTCTAGCAATTTTCCAACCACTTCAGCATTCTTTATGGGAGTTCCACTTGAGGTCAGGAAACCTCTTTGTAGCCATAGCTGGCCGAAGTCATGGACAACTCCGAAGCCATACTGGCTATCAGTCATCACAGTCACTCTTACTCTCCTCCCAATCTTGCAGGTTTTTGTCAGTGCCACCAATTCTGCCACCTGAGCGGATTTAACTCCTTTCAAGGGTGATGCTTCCACAACTTCCGAGACTTTCCACACAGCATATGCAGCACTCAGCACTCCTTTATCTGTTCTCAGACAAGATCCATCCACAAACAACACATGATCACTCTCAGGCAGTGGTAGATCTCTTATGTCTGGTCTTGGTTTTGTACAATAATCAAGCACATCCAGGCAGTCATGATCAACTTCATTTCTCACTCCCACACATTCAGCATCAGGCAACAGTGTCGCTGGATTCACATTCACACATCTCTCCAGGCTTACATTGGTTGCACCAAGAATAACTTTCTCATATTTAGTCAGCCGACTATGAGACATGAACTGTGTCCGGCTCCTTGTCAAAAGGATTGCCACATCATGAGGTACGAATACCCGTACAGGATATCCCATTATGATTCCCTCACTTTGTTCCAGACTTTTGCAGGTAGCAGCTACTGCTTTCAGGCAACCTGGTAAACCCACAGCTACTGGGTCAAGAGTTGCTGAGAAATAGGCAATTGGCCTCCTCAGACGTCCATGTTTCTGGATTAACACTGAAAGTGCACATCCATTTCTCTCACTACAATACAGCTCAAATTCCTTTTCATAATCGGGCATTCCTAGGGCAGGAGCTTCACATAATCTGTCCTTTAACTCTCTAAATGCAGCCATTTCTTCTGGATTTAGCTCTAATGGGTCTTTCACCTCACTTTTGGTCAATTTAATCAATGGTTTGGCAATCAGGGAAAAGTTACTTATCCACTGACGACAGTAACCCACCATTCCCAGGAACATTCTCACTTCTCTCTGTGTCATTGGAGCTCTCATCCCTCTAATGATTTTAATCCTGTCAATGGTCACTTTTCTCAGACCTTTCTCAATGTTATGTCCCAAGTACTGGACTTCTTTCTTGCAGAATTGCAATTTGGCTGGAGATACTTTTAATCCTCCATCTGCCAAGTGATTCAGTAACGCAATGGTGTCTACTTCACAAGCTTCACGGGATTTTGATGCCACAAGCAGGTCATCAATATACTGGACCAAGACTGAATTTTCAGGCATTGTTAGACTTTCCAGAGATTTCTTCAGCAAATGATTAAATATTGAAGGGCTCTCTGTATACCCCTGTGGAATTCGGCACCATGCCAAAATCCGCTCTCCAAATCTAAAAGAAAATATTGGCTGGCTGTCATGATGCAATGGAATTGAAAAGAAAGCATGACACAGATCAATTACGGTATACCATTCTGCATCATGGGGAATCTGATACAAAATCACTGATGGATTTGGCACAATGGGACAACATGACACAACAATCTTGTTAATTTTTCTCAAATCCTGTACTATTCTGAACTTTCCATTAGGTTTCTTCAGTCCCATTATTGGTGAATTACATGGGCTGCTCAATATTTCTCTTAACACCCCCTGCTGAATCATCTTTTCAATTATAGGTGTTATTCCTTCGATTATTTCAGGTGTCAGTCTGTATTGTGGTATGTTTGGGTAAACCACTCCCTCTTTTACAGTAATCTTTACTGGATCTACATTTCTCATCAGACCTACATCTTCTCCAGTAAAATCCCAAACTGCTGCTTTCACTGTCTCTTTCAATTCTGGGGATAATGCATCTGGATGAAATACAGCATATGTCCCCAAAGCCTCACATTCCCTGTTATCCATCGTCATTCTGTATAGGACATCCTCATCTGGTGTTTCAAAGGTTATTCCATCTGGAGTACAGAAAATAGTGCAATTCATCTTGCACAGCAGGTCCCTGCCCAACAAGTTCACTGGACTTGTGTCACACACCACAAATCGGTGCATGTCTGAAAATTTCCCTATTCTAACCCTTACTGGTATAGTAAGTAGTGTTTTAATCTGTGTGTTGGACACACCAACTACTTGGATTGCTTCGTCCGAGAGAGGAAGATTCTTTATATCAGCTGACCTGACAGTAGATCTTGTGGCTCCTGTGTCAACTAGAAAAGTAACACTTTCACCATTAATTTTCCCATCTACAAAAGGTCCTGCCTGGTCTATTTCTAGAGTTGCGCCAAGTACGCACTCCTCCTCCTCTCTTCGGCACCGTCAGAAGTCTCCCTCGGAGTCGCTTCCCTCATTTTTCAGCCAGTACTGAGAAACAGCGCTTGCGCGTTTTGGCTTGATTACCTGCTCTTCATCGTAGAACCCCGATTCTTGGCTGCACTTCTGGGATCCTTTTCTCTGCGGCAAGGGTGGTTTTGGCACCTGATTCTGCTGTTTAGCAGCCTTCTGCTGTGGCTGATGCTGACCACACCCTTCACTCTGCACCTGTGAATTCAATGATGGATTGTCATCATTAGTAGACGGTGGATTCTTACACTCGAATTTCCAGTGCCCTAATTTTCCACAGTTGTGGCATGGGAACTTTTTCTTCGCTTCTTCAATATTTCCTTTCCCTTTGCCTGAACTAAACCTAGGTTTATTTCCTGGGTTATTTGCTTGTTCAACCAACTGAGCTTCCTGCCTTTCTGCAACTTTCACCTGTGCCCACATTGCCTTTTCTTTTAGCTTCCTCTGCTTTGCCTCAATTTCATCACTGAAGTATTTTGCATGTCTCAGAATCTCATCAATCTTCTTGCTCTGCCAGTCTACGGTATGCTGCCTTATCATTTCACTGATTTCCGGCCGCAAACCATACACAAATATATATACAAAATGGCTCAGGTCCTTATCACCCAAATGTTCATCTCCACTGAACTGTTTGAAAGCTAATATTAGTCTTTCATAATATGCATGGATTGATTCTTTCAATTCTTGATGTGTTCGATCTATTTTAACCCAATCTGTTTCCTTGGGGGTACTTTATTTTTCAAGAAGGCCATAACCTGCTCATATTTCTTCATTACCTCCGGATCTGGAGCTCCTGTCTTTGGATCTCTTGGGTGTTCCTTAGTGGGCCAGTCTATGACTATTTTACATTCTGCCCACAGGTCTGCTGGTACAATTATATCAAACAGACTATTCAGGTCAATCCACAGCACTTTTGACAACTTCACAAATCTGTCGACCTGTCTATACCACTCGACGGGCTTCTCCCTTAGTCGAGGGAAATCATTTATGAAGGATAAAATATCCTGTCTGGTCCATGGAACATGTACATACCCACCTCCTGGAATCTCCCTCATGGGGTAAGCTGTTACTGACTTTTCTTTTTCTTTCAGAGGGAATGTCGAGTAAGTTCTATCTGTCCCATCCTTTCGCTTACGGTACCATCTGTCTTTCCATCTTTCTACTTCTCCCCATTTCTTCAGCAAAGCAATCATTTCCTTAATCTGTCCTGTTCGGCCTGCATTGTTCAGATTCTCAATGTCCTTATCTGTAAAATCCACTCAGTAAGGCTTTTGTAAAGCTTTTACCTTGTCCATGTCAATCCCCAATTCACTGGCTATTCCTTTCAACCTGTCATGTATGTTCTTTGCTCTCCATGTGATACTTTTACACAGGAAGAGGATCTCCCCTTCCTGATAATTTTTCAGTGTTTCTGTAGGGAGTGTTCCTACAATCATCTCTTCCATTTCCATACGTAGCCTAGCTACATCAATTCCCTGTGATTCTTTTTCTTTCTTCTGCAAAGCCTTCAGCCAATCATTCAAATCTTCAGCAGTTATTCCCACAGATTTTTCTGCACCCCCTGGTTCTGTCATTCTTTGTGGTTCTAAGATCGATCCTCTGTTCCCTTCCACACATCCAGAATTCAAACTTGAGTTAGTCTGCACACTCAATTCTCCTCCACATATGGTATGTCTCCACTGATTTTCTCCTGTTCTCCACTGGGTTTCTCCTGCTCTCATTTCTGCCTGCTCCGGAGGAACAATCAATCTATTGCCCACATATGGTACCGTCAAACCACTTTCGCCCGTCCTCTGCTTGTCAAAAATCGGCCTAACCGGGCCTATTGTCACAGGCACTGTAACTGCCTCAAGATTTTTAGTCAGCTCTCTGATTTTCTCTGTCAGTTCAAAGGTAGTTCTTGCTAGTTCTCTGGTCTTTTCATCCTCAAGTTCATTTTCCCTTTCTATCTCTCTTTCTCTCTCTCCCTCTCTCTTTCTCTCTCTCTCTCTCTCTCTCTCTCTTTCTCTCTCTCTTTCTCTCTCTCTTTCTCTCTCTCTATCTTTCTCTCTCTCTCTATCTCTCTCTCTTTCTCTTTCCGCCAGAGAACAACTGCTTTTCAACCCAGGGGTGGTACCCTCTGTCTTAATAATCCGCAGGGTGTCTCTCATCGGGGTCACTGCTGTTCTTACCTCTGGTTCTCGTCTATACGGGGGTGGTCTTTTATAGAGCATGTCCTCTAAGACATCATCATCAGACTCATTTGCCCCATATCTCCTGGGTTCTATATTATGTTCTTTCTCGGTACACTTTCTCCCCTCTGACTCCTCTGCTGTTCTTACAGGATATAGTCCCTCGGCCATACTGGCGTCACGCCACCTTCTCATCCGATCATGATGGGTTTCGCGATCATATTTTCGCCCAAACATGTACCTGTAACTACCCCCACCTCTCTGCTTTTCTCGTTCATGCATTTCATCTTCCCATTTAGTCAATGCCTCAAACTGCGTAGGCCTAGGCCGAGGCTCTAAGCTCATCATCTGCTCCCGTAAGTTCCTCAGTATGGCCAGATTAAATGAGCCATGTTCCGGGAACGCTAACAGTCCATCATCTTTCGTGTACTTCACCCAGTTATCTAACCAAATACAGGTATGATACCCATACTTCGCAACCATGAAGGATGCTGGGGTTCTTATCGGAGGAAGTAATTGTGCTTCCCTAGTCACAATATCTTTATCCTTGTCGAACCAGGTCTTAACCTTACTAAACAAGGATTTCTTTTTCTTTTCCTCAGCGTGGTAATACATTTTCTTATTTTCCTGCAAGCTGTTTATCCTTTCTACAACTGTACGATCTCCTGTCCAATTGCAGCGCGACTCACACTAACGCACCAATCCTGGAGCGTCTACGTCACTGACTCAGTCCACGAATCCCAGCGCGACTCACACCAACGCACCAATCCTGGAGCGTCTACGTCACCCTGTATGTCTCCCAATCCTAGCGCGGCGTACACTAGCACACCAATCACCGTGCCTTTACCGTTCCAGCCCACTGTCCAATCACAGCGCGGTCTCCCTGACGTCAGCAGTCGCTGCAGTAGCTTCTGCTCCTGTCTCCTGTCTCTCTCGTCTACCCCTCCTTTACAAGACTACTCGGTAGACTTTGTTTCAACTTCTACGAGTCTGTTAGTTACAACATACAAACATCTCCATTGTCTGCTTCGCTAGCCACAGAACAGCAAAAGACCTTTCCCACGAGAATTCTGCCTTTCCCGAGAGCAGCGCTTACCTCTGCCCTACTACAGAATCGTTACTTCCGTTGATAAAGTAGCACATCCCTCTACTCTACCCTTCTAACAAGCACCAATTAACTGGCTTCTCCGGAATACTCCTAAGAGTTTCACAATTAACCAGAATGCCTTCTCATTCACGCACTTTCATACCAGAAAAATGTAGTACATTCACACAGAATTCTGTCTTTCCCGAGAACAGCGAACAGTCTGTCCTACTACAGAATTATATCACACGTTAACAAAGCAGCGCTTACCTCTGCTCCGTCCTTCTAACAAGCTCAGAGAATACCTATTACCTTTCTAGTGATAAGCTTTAACGGAATGCCATACGGATCCCTGGGACCTAAGACCAGAACTTCACAGATAACCTTCGCTATCATATACACTTCTCTCACACCGAGAATACGTTTCTAATGGCAACACATGACGATGCTACCGAATCGAACCCAGACAATGCAACACGCAACTTCTATTGTCACACGTTTTCCCCTGCCTGCATACAGGGCCAACAATTCCGCCTATTCCGAGAGCAGCGCTTCCCTCTGCCCTACTACGGAACTGTCACCGACTCCCTACGTCCCAGAAGCCGTTCACAATACATAAAACTCAACACAACTTCAACATACAGTGTTAGTACAACAAACCTATATACACGCAATTTCGCCAGATCATGACAATAGTTAACCATCATTCTGCTACCAAGAAACTGGTGCAGATCGGAGCTTCCGAATCCCCTCTACTTCCACGGACGGAGTGATCTCACAGTCACACACGCACACACACATTACACGCTGGTGGGGTCCATTACACCAACATTCATCCTACCACTCTTATCCGTGCCATGTATAAGGGGAAAACACTTTCTGATAACCTAACCAATCTGCATGTACTCTGAGGTCGATGCGACCAACTAGTTGCTTATAAATCTAGCAAAATATTTCACACAATTTGCAAATAAATTCAATAATCATGACAAGAAATAACCACCCGACACAGAGATTCAAACAGAATGTTCGTTTATCTAAAATTGTAGGAAAAGCCAATTAAATGCAAATTCATTTCTCTCATATTGACCTATTCTGTCTAAATGTCAGATCCTAAGTCAGAACCGGTCCTCAGTAGAAGAAACAGAGTTTCCTGCAGTCATGTAGAGTCACCGTCCTCTCCGTCAGCATAGGGACCTCGGATCATCAGTTCGGGAAGAAGTGGCGCTAGACCTCTCTAGTCTACTAATATTTATACTAAAATTTACATTCTGTAAAGTTACAATTCATTGTTCAGAACGGATGAATGGCGGAAATAATGTCATCTTGGTACATTTGTGATACTGTGCGAGATTTTCTCACACTTAGATTGTCCCAAAAAATGAATAGAAAAATTGAATGTCCATGACTAATTCGATACATCTACGGATGTTTTATAAGATAATTTGTATCCCAGTGGTGGGATCAACAGTTCATAAGTTCAGTCTTCACTTTTGCAACAAACTTCATGTTCAGGGGCTCTTGGCAACCATCCCGGATTTGTCATCATGATCATGGCTTTTCAGTTTTGTCGAGTGGGCAAGGTCACAGGCAGCGCAAAGCTTTCTTGCAAAAGTTTCCATCAACTCAAATGCAGGCTGCGGGTGGTAGCCATTTTCTGGGAGGCCACATTGGCCAACTTAAATGAAATAAGACATAAAACAGAATTACTGCACGGAAATGATTAAACAGTGTTATGCCCCTGCTAATACCCTTATGTGTATGTATTTATCTAGCCATTTGCGACACCAAAAGCCATTAATGCATATTAATTATAAGCGCAAATACGATAACATTACATAAGCAACATCAATTTCTGTCAGTTTGCTCACCAACTTAGTTCACTTATTATTGTAGCCATGCAATAGCATTCCCACGTGTAATTCTCTTCTTAATAAGGTTGGTTAATCATGACTTTGACATATTTAAGTAATTAATAATTAATCAGTAGTATTTTTAATTATAACATGCGAAAATGAAACAGGTATTCGGTTTTAAAGTAAAAACCCTGCTCCATCAGAACCCCTTACATGTGGCTATGGTGTGGCCAGCAGTGCTCCTTCCAAAGCCTGTAGTTGGTTACAAGTTAAGCACACAGCTTTGTATGTGGGAAGGTCAGGTGTGAACGTTAAAAGCAGGAGCACTGGACAAGTGCGCGTTCACTCGCCATTAGTAGTGTTGTATAGTGTATGGCCTCTTTCCTCCTTCCCGGGACTCCAAAGAAGCCCCTAACAGGTCATACACACTCATGGTGAAAGCATGATCCCACGGGAACTGAAAAAGGTATGGTTTAAGGCCACCGAGACACTGAAACCAACAGTGCGTCAGCTGAGCCTGCTAGGACTGTCACGCTGCCGGAAGATAGGCAGAGTCGGACGAATGTCATAAACTGCCACACTGCCGGAAAATGAGAGGTAAAGACTGTCGTAAAATCTCACCCTTGCTCAATTTGTGAGGACTCGAGTGCATCGTAAGCAGAGGCCAGCGGGTCGACCACACCACGTCGCAAAAAAGGTGCTGTTTGAGTTGGACGAGTTTATAATAATTTCTCTTCTGCTGAAAATTTAGCCTCTAAGAAACATGTTTCTTGATGGTTTTTCAGTTACTTCCTTGTTCACTGCTCAAGACAAGGAGAAGTAGCACCTAATCTGATTACACCCCTTAAGAAAATGCTACATTGAGTTACACAAAAGACACACAATTGAGTAACACCTCACAGATCCACAACAATACTAAGATATTGTATTTGTGATGCTGATGTAAGCAGCACCGCCAACCTTCAAAACTATTTTAATACGTAGGTGTCTGGGAGTTGGAAACTATATGCATATTCCATCCAGGTGGTGAGGGAAGGAGTTCCTGCTGGGTATCGCAGGGGTGATGACGCCGATTTATTAATCATACCAACATCGACAGGCAAGGGGATGTCAACCCAATCCCTTGTATGGCGGAAACACGCCTGGACCCACTGCAAGAATCAGCCACTGGGTCCTAAAAAGCAGATTGGTAGAGCACCGTCTTCTGGGGAAACACGCCTCGATAATAGTTCAGAGATTGATACTTTTGGAGCGGCTCAAGCCAGCAGGAGCACAATTGAGGGACACTAAGTGGTGCATAGGCGCAAGTTAGAAAGCACAAAAACAGGCCAAGGGATCCCTTCCATTACTTACCGGTAGACGCCATATTTTCCTCTCCAAATGCTCGTCCTCCTCCCAACGTCCACTCTGACTGCACACGGTAGCGCAAGCGCACACCTCACAAGAGTCAGACCCGGCGAGTCCACTTCATGCAAGGCAGAGGGAGATGCGGTAGTGTCAAACAAACCAGAGTCGCCAGCCTCGCTGTCCCCTCCACAGAATGCACATTCCCAGAGATATGCACGCGTGGATATGCTTGGTTTGCAGACAGTGGTTTAGTCCAGCAATGTCAGCATAATGTGGAACATAAAGCACAATATTATTTTGCTATCTCTTCAAATCTAACACAATATTTTTTCTGGCAAAATTGTTTACCTCATTACTACAAATTAAATAGCATTCAGCAATTGGACATCATTCAGCAATTGAAAGGCAAAAACGCATCCTTTGCGAGGGCCTGCTACTGTGCAACAGTTGGTGTGGCTGTTTTTTTAGTAACCTTTGATCTCTATGACCTAGAAGTTATTTTTTTTCTTGAAATTGGAAAATTATGCAGATGGTACATATAAGGCAAGTGTGCTAACTCTATAGTTATGTGGAAAACACTGCAAAAACGCTTAATCCCAGTGACCTTGAGTACAATGTAAGCTATGCCTGATATCAAGTATCTCAAAGCTAGTGATGAAGAGGGATGCACAGCAGGATTAATACAGTGGGCACAACATAAAAATGTATCACCATAGAGATGTGAGATATACACACAGTTGGGCAAATTAAACATAGTCAATGTTCTATTGGCAAACTTGATTTCCCCCTAAAAGGGTGTAGTTGGAATACAACAAGTGTGTACCATTAACACTTCAGTTTTCCGATTTCTATGCAAACTTCACTCACTAATTGTTTGAAAAATATACACAGGCATACATGAGTGCTCGCACACACACACACGCACACAAACACATTCACACAGACACACACACACGCATTCTTTTAGATGTGCAAGGTTTTAATGAACCCCTCATTCACAGTTTAAAACCATTATTTTGCAGCCGTGGAGTTATTTCCGGCGTGTTCTATTTATCACAAACAATAGGGCCATTTCCTTGCAGTGAAGGTGAACTTTTACCCTTACAATGGCCTACCATGCAGGGCCCGCAGGCACCGTTAATTTCATTCACGTCTACCTTTATTTGGTCAGGCATCAACCAGCGGCGCCCGAGATATCATTATTCAGCAGGAGCATTTCACATATTTTTGGAATGTCAGTCAGTCAGTCAAAATACTTTATTTCGATAAATAAATATCATAAAAAGGCATAGAAACAGTACAATATAAATTTCACACAATCAACAGTTCATAATTTCTAAAATGTTTAAAAAGGGGTCAGTTGAATAAAACATCCTAAAAACATCATTAGCATATGGGATTTCTATTCTCTTAGGTTCACAGAGGAGGCATTTCATGTGAGAAATTAAATATTCAGTCATTGATAACATCGTAATAGTTGGATTAATAGAGAGCTTCCTCTTCTTCACCCTAACCGCACCCAATAAAAAACTAGCGACATGGAACATGATCCTAGGGGTCTGCAGTAACTGTAAAAACAAGAGGGCAGGCTTAACCTGTATAAACCCAGCCTTAAAATTGGAATCAAGTATTTCTTTCGTAATGCCGCGTAATGGTCACAGAACATCAGAAAGTGCAATGTGTTCTGGGTCGAAAAGTTGTGACAATTACACGGCATTGCGTTTTCAGGAGTACACCAAGTTGGAAAATGGCCAAGAGTTAGATGAATCAGATTGAACCGAAAACGTGTGAGGAGAAAACGGTGAAAAGGTTGATTTACAATAATTAGATATAGTTCAGGGCCTACATGTGTACTCAAAATAATGCTAGCCCGCACCGATGGTTTCTCAAATTCCACTTGTTCCCTTTCTAGACTTAACAAATCTCTCATCATGCCTTTGATCAAACCAATATCTTTGACAGTTATCAATTCCGGGGAGTAGAAAAGGTCTCGTCTCCCTAATTTAACAAGGCAATTTTTAATATAGACTAGCCAAGCTATTTTATTTACTTTATCCAGCTGCAGGCAGTCTTTTAAAATGATATGGTTGAGGGGAATTTCTAGATTCAACCAGGTCTTTAGCCAGACCAAAACGGGGGCCATTCTAATCAGGTCTGACATATAACCCACACCAAGTTCGGTATGAACAATATATGTTGAAGTAGACTGTGGGAGAGAAAGAACAGATCTTAAGAATTTATTCTCCGTGATCTGTATGCTTTCCGTAGAGCAATTACCCCATATCGCACTTCCATATGTGGCAACAGCAAGACATTTTGCTTTATAGATTTTTAATAAACTTACAATTGGCCTTGCTCCTAGTTTAGTCATAAAACCCTGAAGAGCAGAAGATGATTGAACAAGGGCAACGTTTCTGTTTTTATCTGAGGACCCCAGGTACCTTTCTCGTCGAAAGTGATCCCCAGATATGGAAATGTTGCTACTCTACACAGTTCTTGCTTCCCACAAATGAAAGTTTTTGAGAGCTTATTTTTATTACACTTGCCCATAATCATTATCTGAGACTTTTTAGCATTGATCTTTAGGTCCAGGGAAGCCATAAAGACCTCAAAAGCGTCCAATAATCGTTGGAGGCCAACAGCAGTACGAGAGAGCAAAACAGCGTCGTCCGCGTATAGGAGGACTGGAATTCCAAGTTCTCCTATACGTGGGATGTCATGGGTTGCATCTTTTAGTGTGGGTTCCAAGGCATTTATGTAAACAGTAAATAGGAGGGGTGCCAAAATGCACCCCTGCCTAACTCCCCTTTCTGAGTTAAAGTGGCTCGTACATCGCCCCTCAGTTGTAACTCTAACTGAAGCAGTTAGATCAGTATGTAAATCTGCTAGGAGATTAACAAGAGCCCTGTCCAGTCCCAAGTCAAGCAAAATTTTCCATAACTTGGAACGATTTACAAGGTCAAAGGCTGACGAGAGGTCCATGAACCCCAGGTACATGGACCCCTCCTTGGCCTTCGTGTATTTTTCTATTAATAAATACAAATTCAGACCTTGATCTATAGTGCTCCTTTTCTATCTAAAACCATACTGAACGTCTGCTAATACCCCTTTCTCTGTTAACCAATTGTTCAGTTTTGTTAAAATAACCCGGCCCAATATTTTCACCGATGAATCGATCAGTGAAATGGGTCTGTAACAGGATGGGTCTTGCCTGTTACCCTTTTTAAAGACTGGTATAATTATAGATTTCTTCCAAGAAAGCGGGATTTTATCAGATGAGAGAGCATTAAAAACTTTACATAATACTTTAGACCAAAATTTCGGGGTACTTTTAAAAACATCCCCAGGTACCCCATCTGGGCCCGGGGCTTTGTTTTTCAGGGTCAGGTCTATAGCCCTTTCCACATCTGCTGCCGCAAAGATAACAGCGTCCTCAGCAGTGCAGATTTCCCCCGACTTCAACTTCTAAAATGCCATCGGTAGTGCCAGCGTTACATGTTTCAGAGTATATCTGACTGAAATGTTTAATCCAGCCCTCATCTGGAATGTTTGCCTCTAAGGGGGTATTTGTGTCAACAGAAAAGAGGGGCTGATTTATTATTTTCCAAAATAAACCACTATTTTTTAAGGTTTCTGGTTCTAAGAGTTGGGCCAAAGCATTATCTTTCAGGTCCCTCTTTCTTTCTAAAATGTTTTTTTTGTACACATTCCTAGCATTAACTATATCTGCTCGATTTATAGGACTTGCTTTTAGTGCTTTTAGTAGCACTCCATGCGCTTTAGAGCATTTCTTATCAAACCATCTATTGCCCACTAGCGACTTCTGCCTAGATTTATCCTGGAGACTACGGTTAATTTCTATGCAGATATTATCAAATGCTAATATGACCTCTTTGGGATCTGTACTTTCCGCTAGACATATAGAGACTTCATCCTCCACTTTGGATAAGACCTCTTGAAGAAAGATTTCAGGGACTATTTTTGTCCACTTCAGCCTACGATTTTGATCTTTAACCTTAAGGTTCAAGCCCCCACTAACTTTAACTGTTTTAAGAGAAATTAATTCAGTATTCTTCAATACAAGTAAAACAGGATTATGATCACTAAAAACTGACACCTCTGTATGATAATTTAACACGTTATTTAACAAAAAAGAAGACAAAAAAATATAATCTATAACAGTACCCTTATCTTTACCCTTAAACGTAGGGGACCTATTATTACCATCTCCGCAACCAGACTCATGCAAATTCCATTTTGCAAGAAAAAGCTCGAGATAATCACCCTGCCTAGTATGTTCCGGGTAAACAGTTGAGGAAAGGGGAGGGCCTTCATCATCCCGCCTAATGCATGGTAGGGTGCATGGGTGTATATTGAAGTCCCCTAATACTATTAATTCAAAAGTATTTACATTTATACTATAGACTGACAGAAATTTATCCAGTACATCCAAGTTATGACTGGTGCATTCATTTGCATGCGAATTATAAAAATTGACAAAAAGAATCTTGGCCTTATCTTGGGTAGAGAGCTCAACAATTAGACAATTTTCGGAGCCCGAAAAGCACTGAGTTAGAGTACCTTTAATGTCCAGTTTAAAAAGGCTTAACAGGCCCCCCTTGGGTCTTCCTGCCACACTACTTATGGCCGGAGTACAAAAATGACAATATCCATCCAGGGAAAAGCTGTTCATTTGATCCCAAGTCTCTTGCCGGGCAATAATATCAAAAGATTTTAGTGTCATTTCCCATTCTGCAATCCCAATTTTGCTCTTTAAACCAGCGATGTTCCATGTGGCGATCTTAAGGGACGGTACTAAAGACTGAGTAGAACTCCCCAAGGCATCGGGCAGTCAGTCATTTTCCTCCAATGATGATAGAGCAGTATAACGATTATAAAGAGGTAAAATATTATCAAACTGCCTATTGACCAACTGAACACAATTTGACTCCCCACTGATTTGAGGCCGGGACATATTCGCAAATGCGTTCGGGGCACACCCTGCCATCCCTCTTCCATTCCCATTTAGAGGGTACCTTTGCACATGGGACGGACGACATTGGGTATTATCCAGATGATTATAGAAATAGCCAAGTGGTCTAACTCGTACCAAATTTTCCAGGGTTGGCAAAATGGCAGCTCTGAGGAGAACTGTAGCCACATGTTGTGGATATTTAACATTTATAATAATACAGTCTCCTCTTGTATTTTTTGTGCCATTGCCAATCCAACTAACTCTGAGGGGAAATAATATATCATTAGCAAAGGCACACGGGAACCCACAATTCCGATTCAACCAGGCAAGCGTTTTATTTTTAAGAGCATCATAAGTTTCTATCCTAGGCTCATTCAAACTGGAATCAACCTCTGGTACATTTGTTAGAACCACGGTATATGGAGCACACTCCGGAGGGAGATTAATAAAATTATTCCTCCTAGGTCTACTTCTCCCACCAGTGTCTCCCCCTGCTATAGTGTCCTGACTTCTCTTTTGTGCTGTTTGTGGTTGTCCAGATATTATATTTGCTCTAGCAGATCCTGTTAGCGATAGGGTCGAGGATGGAGTATTCAGCGCGATTACGGCTGATGGAGCCTGAACAATAGCCCCTAAGCCATCAGCCCTATTACTGACTAAAGCATGTGCTACTGGACCCACAGTATGGTTACCCAAAGAACCCGATGAGCCAGATTGAGGGCTCGACGAGATGTTGGACCGGGTCATGCAGGATTCTACGAGACCTTCCAGTCTAGTAACCCTCAGAAGCACTAGTTCTACCTTTGCCACTAGGGGACTAATCAGTACTTCCAATTTAGACTCAAGGATGGTAGCCAAAAGATCAATCTGAGCTGAATGCAAAATACTTCCCTCTATGTTATTTGTGGGCTCCAGAATATTTCCCCTATTGAGAGATATTGGACCTGCCTTTTTGGGCTTTCGACCCCCTGCTTTCTTAACAGAAACCTTCCTACAAGCACGCACCGCTCTCCTGGTGGGAGATTGAATTGGTGAGGACCTTAATGGAGGTGTCGGGCTCTGGATTTGGATAGAATCAGTGCAAAAATCCTGCTCTACCACTGGTACATCAATACTTATGTCATCCTCATTATTAGAGTTAACCAAACCACTAAGGGGCATCGATGAGGTAGATGAGCACTGCCTTGTGGGTGACGTTTCTGGGCTGACCCTGCTTAATGATAATCTCCTATCTTTGTTAATCTTACTGACTACTTTAACAAGATAGTTATCCAGAGTCCTTGAGTCATTGTTTGTCGCCAATTTAGAGGACCTAAGTTTGGACATAATGGGGCCAGCAGAAGCAAGCTACCGAGAAAATAGTACCACAGTAACCTGTCCGTTTACCTGTACTTATTTTAGAAAACCCTCAGGTTGCAGACAAGCCAACAATCGTGATGTACACAATAAACAATATTGAAGGTTGTACGTTACTACATGACCGGGATCCAAGTTCTGTACGCTGATAATCCGTGGCCCTGCCCTGCCTCCTCCTGCCCCGGACGGCCACAGACGGCCCGCCCTCTGCCTGGGCTCAGCCCGGCGCCGCCCGCGCGCGTCCCGCGACGCGGAGGGAGTCTGTCCTTTTGTAGCGCCTCCGGGCGCGCTGGTGGGCGGAAGGCGGAAGTGTGCAGGGTGCGCAAGGGCTCACGGGAGCTGTAGTCTCCCCCGACTGCGGCCGAAGCTGGAATGAGGCGGCAGGGGAGACCGACAGCGTTGCCACCCCGTCTCTTCGTCACCGCTCTGCACCTAGGAACTGCCCGCAATGTCCGCTGTCCTGCTGCTGCTGCCTGGTAAGAGTGCTTCCAAAATAGAGACCTTTACACTGCGCGTTTTGTTTTACATTGGAGCTCTTCTATTACAAATTAATAATGCCTCCGTGCCTCATGTACCCGTCTCAGCATTCACTTCCTTATACATTCCAAAAAGCAATGCCCCATAATCTGGACACGCCTGAATGTACCCATCTTCTGGCGGGTAATTGGAGTGATGCTCTTGCCAGGGGGAAAGCCGTGAGTGGTGCAGGGCTCTCTGGCCACAGCTGACGGACCCCTCTGCTGATAAGAGATCGCTTTGAAGCAAGGCCGCCATGCAGGCCCTGCAAAGAAACTTTAGCCGCGAATAGTGAGATGTTGTCAGAAGCGTGCATCAAGCATTTAAACTATGCAAGGGTGACGAGAAGGACAACACGGGGGCCGCCTCACATGTGCAACCTTTAACCAATGCTCCCGCCGCTTCTTTCTGCAAGAGCTTCCTGGGTACATACAACTGCATTTGTCTCCCATCCATTTTGTTTCGTATCATATTTAGTTGTATCAACGCATTGCTTGGCTTTGGTGAGCCTGCGTCAGGGTTCTTGCAACAAAACAGCAAAAGCTACAAAGCAAGAGAAAGCAGCCTGGGATGGGTTTATTTCAGGACATCGAGGACCAAAATAGCATGGTGCCAAAATATCACAAGCATTGGCATAGCCAATAGGTCTCGTCTTTGGGACCTTATAAGTGTTTAGCCATGCAACAGTTGCATAACTAAATACTTATAAGGTACCAAAAGCGAGACCTATTGGCTATACCAAGCGGCCGTGCGGCCGCGAAAGTGATGGCGATCAAACATCAAAGCGGCCGCGAAAGTGAAAGTAATCGTGGTAAAGCGCGGCGCGCGCGGCGCGCGCGCCCGTGCATATGCACTGTAGCTCTAGGCTGGCCTGGTAGCACTTTTTGGAGCCCTCACAATAAATCTCGCCAGACCAGCGCATGCGCTGGGTCAGGCGAGACCTAAAAATGGTGCCGGACAGTATTTCAGCCTCCGTCTTTTGTCCTCATCGTCCCCGGAGAATTTTATAGTTGGATTTTCATGTAAGTTTTGCGGGTCGACCTTAGTAAAGTGCCTTTCTCATGTCTGCTCGAGGGTAGATGTACCCCCAGGCCGCGGCACAGACTGAGAGCCCCACATTTAGAGCAGCATAGTGCTTCTTTGCTTGCAGGTGCTGATGGCTCAAGTTTTTTTCTTTTCAGCAGAATTATCTGGAGCTGTCTTTTAGGGTGTCTGTAGTGTTTCCTGCTCCTCCTTTGCTTGAGATCCACTCACGTGTGCCACCCATAGTACATGCAACCCTCCTCGGCTTGGCATTAGTCTTCACACGCTAAACTCTAGCATACATTCTTCCTGACTGTTCAGTTTCACATTCACTTCCACCGTTTTCTCTTCAAAGTGTCTTATCTCGTTTCACAGTAAACAGCTACTTTGTGTCCCTGTGACCGGTCGGGCCACGAATGTTTAATACCTTTAGAGCCATGTCTGACTTCAGAATGTGCTACATGGATTTTGCTGCTAGGAGCTCTGCTTGCACGGAGACATAAGCCGAGGCAGGTTTGCAAGAAATGTTGAACTCCTCAGTCGCAGACCAAGGGCGACACGTTTATTTCAGGGCAGAATCACACAGGATGAGACCATGTTGCTCCGACTCCTCTTGTGAGTCATTGTCTTCAGTTCTTATCAGGAGCCAAACTTCCTGACAGACTTCCTCCAGAAAGGATACACACTTGAATGGCGCATATTTCATCTTTGATGATGTTTAGAGTTTATAAAAAAACAACGTGTATCAACCTAAAGGGCAACTGAGGCCTAGTATACCACACTATCCAAATAATTTGAAAGTAATTATGTGTATATTGCCCACTTCCATAGGTCAATTGAACACAACTCAGAAGTGGAATTGGATGCAATACAGTGGGGCGCAGCAACAAAAGTACTGTAAGAATTTTTTTTTTTTTTTTAAAGACCAGATGGTTGAGTTCTTGTAAAACGATTCCTTGTCCTTATTTAATTTACATCCTTGACCATTAAACTGGAAGTTAGTAAACATGTTTTGCTCCCACATCAAAGAGCTTCTTCATTGCTGTAGATCAAAATTACATAATTAAGGGCCAGATGTATCAAAAGGTTTTGCCCATTCTGTGTCTATGGGAAAATGTGTTTGTACATAAGGCCCTATAATTCATAAGATAAAAACATAATGGCTCTATATATTATTTATATAATACAAATTCGATTGCATGGTAATGCAAAGAATATCATAAATGTAACTCCATCATATAGTATCTCCATATACGGACAGCAATACATAGACCATATTACACTGGCAGCACTTATTGGACCAAGGTTGGATTATGCTTATAGTATATACCTTGGTCTTTCCCAAATGCGCCATTGCCAGATCACAGTTGTTTCAGAACACGGTTGCAAAATTGGTCTTTAAGGTCTTCCACAGGACGCACTTCACCTCTCCTGAAACAGCTCCACTTTTTTTTTTTTTGCAGATCTATATAGCACGAACTCGCCCGAAGGTATTGGAGCTCTTAACATGAGCTCCAGTTACATTACACAAAGACATATTCATTTTTTTTGGTCGAGCATTTGAGACCTCTTGTATATACTTTTGTATATACTTATTATATACTTATATGTGTATGTACTTTGTGGGCTCTGGAGATCCGCCCTAAGACTTGTCTGATCTGCTTAGGGACTTTTTTCTATTCATCTGCTTCCATTTAACTGTCTTGATAGAAAATGACCAGCAGATGTCAGTAAAATACCAGAATTGCTTTCTGCTGAGGGACTTTCTTTTAAAAGAAATTCTGGCAACTGCCTCTATTTAACTTTCCTGATAGAAAACGAACAGCAGAAGTCAGTAAAATACAAGAATCACTTTAGCATTCTCTAGATTCCAGTCCATAGAAATTGTCTTCCATGAGCACCCGTAGACAATAAAAAAAAAATCAAATCTTGTATTCTCAGTAATATGACCACCGAAGGCCCTGATTTTATATCAAAAACAGAGCTTTGGACTATACCATTTCCCTCTGAAAGGCAATATTTTTTTCCAAGTGTTCCCATACCTGACGTGGCACGCAGTTTGGTGCTTACTTTCCCTCCATGTGAAAGAACAGTAGATATTTGAGCACCCAGGCTATTGTGCTGCATAGCTAAATACATATAAGGTCCCAAAGGCGAGATCGATTGCATTGCAAATGCTTGTTTGTTTGGTAGGCATGGGGAGAATAAGTGATTTGCCCAAAATCACAGGATGTGGAGTCGACCCTGAGTCTCGAACCATGGTTTCCCAGCTCCATGGTCGGCAGTCTAGCCGTGACACAACATCCTCTCACTTGCGACCTTTCAAACAGTTCATACCATTTAAATCTTGCTGTTTAGGTTTTAAAGCATTTCACGGACTGGCTCATAAATGTATAGCCAAGCGAATGCCCAGGTACGCCTCTGTGAGAGAACTGGGTTCATCTACAGCATATTTACTGACCGTGGCCGAGATTTCATTAACCGAAATCTGTGAGTTGGAGGTTCTCGTTGTATTAAATGGAATTCCCTTCCACCAGATATACAGTCACTTACTGATTTAGTTACTTTTAGGAAAGCCTTAAAGACCTGTCTCTTCAATAAAGCGGTTGACCTTCATTCCTAGGCGCCATTCTACTTTACATGAAACAATTTCTGGTGTATTCAGAGTCAAGAAACCCCGCACATCAACCGGGGGATTACGATGGGCAGGACGGACACTAGGCAGCCCAAACTCACGTTTGAGGCTAGTAAGAAAACGACAGCGCCTGGGGAGGTGGCGCGCAACTCGGCGGAGACGTCTGTAGCGCCGGGAGGAGCTGTGGATACGGCGACGAATTTGCAAGATGTTCTACGAGAGGTGCGCCAAGGGTTTGCGACAATTGCGGACAAAGTGGACAGGATCTCGTCGCGTATGGATGCGGTGGTGCACAAGCTGGACGCGCACGAGGATCGCTTGAAAGAGGCGGAACAGCGCATATCGGACTCCGAGGACACCGTGACACAGCACTCTTCGCAGTTATCCAGAATGGACACTCTCCTGCGGGTCATCGCGGCTAAAAATGAGGATTTAGAAGCGAGGAGCAGGCGGAATAACGTACGCATCGTGGGTATTCCGGAAACAACAAACGTGGGCAAAATGGAGGAGTATGTCGAGAAGATGCTGGTGGCGGCGATTGGTTCGGACGCTTTTTCCCCACACTTTATAGTGGAGAGGGCGCATCGGGCCCTGGGCCCTAGACCAAAGCCGGGAGCGATGCCTAGGCCGATCATAGCCCGGATGCTAAATTATCGCGATCGGGATGCAGCCTTAAGAGCGGCAAGAAGTACGAGTTTGTTGTCCTATGATGGAAACTCCTTCACGCTGTATCCGGACTTCACTCCACTGGTCCAAGAGGAACGTAGGAAATTCCTTTCAGTCAAGGCAAAATTGCGAAACCTGCAAATAGACTACGCATTGCTCTACCCGGGCGCCTGCGGGTCACGTACCAGGGGAGACAGAAATTCTTCACAAATCCACAGCAGGTGGAGGATTTTCTCAAGCAGCATAAACGAACTCATAGGCTGGGGCTGGAGCGGAGGACAATATGGACCATCGTCAAGAGATGCTGGTGGATGGTGAACCGTGAGTGGAGAGTACTTTGTAGAGCGTAGAGCGTTGCCCAAGAGTTCAGATTGAGGATCATTGTTGAAGGACATTGTACTGTTCTCTGTATTGGTTTGGTTGATGTGGGGTTGAGAATGTGGTGCGATGGCTGACTGCTTCTGGGGCCCCTGCGGTATCGGGTCCTTCTCCGGCTGCGATGCAAGGGTTTTTCGTTGTTACAGGCTTATTGATGTCACTGGTTGCTGGTGGCATGTCCCAGATGCCTCTGATTATAGCGCCGGATGCCCCTCCTGATCGCCGGGCTGAGCTGCACATTGTGTGGTTTGGGCTTGCGGTCAAGGGGGGGTATTAGTGATGCCGCCTAGATATGTTTCCCGATGGGAATTACCCTAGAATATGGTTTTGGGGTTGTGGGGTGTCTTAGCCCTAGTTATCGGGGTGTGTGTGGGAGGGAAGGGGGGGTACGCTGCTGGCAGGTTTAGGATTGCTTCAGTGGGAGGGGGGTGGGTACAAGGGTTGCAGTAATGGTTTGGATGTTTGGAGTTCAAGTACTGAGATGAGTGTATCGATGGGGTGTTGGGATGGTTGTCTACGGAACAGGGAGTTGCTAGAAGTGCACAGCGCTAGTACCACGGGTACTAATGAGGTCCCAATGTCTGGATGTCGCTGGGTTATATGTGGTGTAAATGTTCCCTTTGGCAGAAGATGCATTGAAGTTGGGTGGCTATTTGGATCCTGGATGGTCGACTGATGATGACTGAACGAGTTCGTAACTCCAGAATAATGATCATGACCTGGAATGTCTGTGGGTTGAATGACGCGAGGAAGTGTCGGAGGGTGGTGGCCTATCTAGAACAGCATCAGGCGCAATCGCACTGCTGCAGGAAATGCATCTTAGTCCCCGGGCTACCTACACTTTTGCGAGCAAATGGGCAATGTACGTAGCTTCTCCTCATATTCTGGGTACGCTAGAGGTACGGCGATTTTGATTAAAAAAACTGTGCCGTTTGTGCGGTTAGGTGAACGCACGGATGATGAGGGGAGATTTGTACTGTTATGGGGTAGACTGGGTACTGATACGGTTGCGATTGTAAACTGCTATGGGCCAAATGTGAACTCGCCTGCGTTTTACACAAAGTTGTGGGGTATGATACTGAATACAGGATCCATGCATATCATATGGGGTGGGGGTTTTAATATAACACTGACACCTGGGCTGGACAGGTCGGATGGTAGCCCCCAATATAACAGGTGTGCGAGGGATGCGGTGGCGGGCATAATAGAGGAAGGAGAACTAATAGATAGTTGGAGGTTCGTGCATGCTGGGGTCTGTGAGGGGACACACTTCACAGCGTACGCCAACACTTGGGCTAGGCTTGATTATTGCTTACTGTCCCGTGGATTAGCGGTAGACTTAGGCAGAGTGACGCATTTGCCGAGGTCCTATTCGGATGATTGTCCGGTGCTGGCTCAGGTAGCGATCCCAGGGTACGGTAGGGCAGCATCACCATGGCGTCTGCAACCCACGGCATTATTGGATCCCCCTGTTCCAGACAGAATTGGGTGAGGAGATAGCGGATTTTTTTCCGCGTAACAAAGGTTCGGTAGAAAGTGTTGAGACCATCTGGGAGGCGTTTAAGGTAACGGTCAGGGGTTATTACATCTCTAAGAGCTTTGGTGTATTAAGGGCTATATGAGGCTCGCTCACCAAACTAGAGTCCGAACTTAAGGTGCTGGAAACCAGAATGCCCCAGGAACCGATGGGTCTTCTCCACAAGGAATTTAGGGAAAAACTGTCGCAATACGAGCAGGAGGCAGATAGAGAGGCCAAATTCAGGGGTAAATATTGGCAGGCCCGTCGATATTGTGAGGGAGAGAGACCAGGTCGGGCCTTGGCGGGGATCACTAGGCATTCACGGGGAACTTCGCACATATTAGAGATACGTGCACCGAGTGGTGTTATACATCAAGACACAAAGGGAATTTTAAGGCAATTCACTGAGCATTATGAAGGGTTATATGCTGCCCGCGATGGTGGGGATGTTCAGTTAGGGGATTTCCTAGATGATGTAGCATTATGTTGGCTGAGTGATGAACACAGGAAATTTCTAGGAGCTCCATTTGAGATGGATGAAATACGAGAGGCGATTATGTCTTTGAGTAATGGTAAGGCAGCTGGACTGGATGGCTTGCCCGCGGAATTTTACAAATGCTATATCGATATCATGGCCCCTGTGCTTCGTGAGGTTTATGAGGAATCCCTGGAGATGGGAGTGCTGCCGGGAACGATGAGAGAGGTGGTGATAACCTCCCTGCTGAAACCAGATAAGGACTCGGCGGACTGCGACTCCTATAGGCCGCTCTCCATGATAAACTGTGACGCCAAGATTTTGGCAAAGGTGTTGGCCACTAGACTCTCACTGCTAATGACTAAAATTGTCCTTCTGATCAGGCAGGATTCGTCCCGGGTAGATCCACCGCTAGTAATTTGCGAACTCTGTTTTCTTTGATTCATACAATAGCGCCGGAGCTGCCTGTCGCGGCTATATTCCTTGATGCCACCAAGGCGTTCGACTCAGTTGAGTGGAATTACCTGTTTGCTATTCTGTACAGGATGGGGTTTCCCAAAATCTTTGTCGCTTGGATAAAACTGCTCTATACCGACCCAAAAGCGAGAGTGCTAATCAATGGGGAGATGTCTGATCCGATTTCATTAACCAGGGGGACCAGACAAGGGTGTCCGCTGTCCCCATTGTTGTTCGCCATAGCGATCGAGCCTCTGGCATGTCGCATCCGACAGCTGCACAAGCAAAGTGCCTTCAAATGTTTTCAAAGGCAGATGGACGTGTCCTTATATGCTGATGACTTAACGTTATATGTGGTGGATCCGCAGAATAACCTCAATCCACTGCTCCGCGACTTCGTGGTGATTGGGAGATTGTCTGGAATTCAAATTAACTGGAAGAAATTGCAATTTTTTCCTCTGACGACTGCGGTGGGGCGATACTCGCTGGATTACCCGCTCGAGTGGTGCGAGTCAGATCTAAGATACTTAGGGGTGCAAATTTTGAAGGTCCGGGAAGAGACTTTGCGTCTGAATTATGGCACAGCCATGAGTAAGTTGGCGGAGGATGTTACTCGCTGGATATTGTTGCCGTTTACCATGGCTGGTAGGGCTTCATTGATTAAAATGGTGGTGTTGCCTCGCTTCTTATATTTTTTCCAGAACATTCCGTACTATCCAGGTGCGTTTTTTTTTCGGACATTGCGCTCTGAGTTACTGCGACTGTTCTGGGCGGGTAAACAGCCCAGACTGGCTTGGTCGACTATCACCCAGCCATACAGTAAGGGAGGATTTGACGTTCCCGACTTCCTAGCGTATTACTTGAGCACGCAGGCACACTTTGCTTACCATTGGTTTACCCCTACGCCATGCATGCCGCAGCTGGCGGTAGAGGACTGGATAGTCAGACCTCTGCCACTGCAGGGCATCATTCACGGGCCCGTCACTGCGATTGAGATGCCGTCCACCACCGTGACGTGCACGATTGATGCATGGCAGCGAATAATGCGCAGGATGACACTTAGTCTTTTGTATGCTCCGACCTTGCCGTTGGTTTATCATCCGAGCCTGTCTCTGTTTCAGGAAGGAGGGTTCCGCGGGTTATGTGCTAAGATAAAGATCCGACAATGGGGCGATCTCTTTGTAAATGGTCAGTTCAAGACGAAAGAGCAATTGTTCGAGGGATATCAGCCTACTCCGCGGGAGGTCTTTTATTATCTCCGGTTGCGGCAAGGGTTGCGACTGGTGTTGCCGCATTATCCGGAGGAACCTGAGATGGTGAACCCGTTGCAAGTTCTGCTTACTTCTACGGATAGTAGGCACTTAGTCTCTCAGCTATACCGCAGTATTCGAGAGTGTGGTGGGAATGAAGACTGTAAAGCGCTTAGAAGTTGGATTGTAGAGTTGGGTAGGGACATCACGGAGGCACAGTGGGCGTATTGTTGTGAGCTCACTTCCCAGATCTCTTCCAGCTGCAGATTGCGTATTATTCATTATAAGTTTCTGCAGCGTTGGTACTACACTCCTGTTTGAAAGCTTCGATTCCGGCTATCGGACACTGATCAATGTGAAAGGTGCCACTCGGAGGGGGCTGATTTTTTACATCTGGCTTGGATGTGTCCAGGGGTGGCCAAATACTGGTCGCAAGTCCATACTGCGCTAACGGCTATGGTGGGGGCTGTGGTTGAACTGGACCCGCTCATGATGCTGCTGGGCCATACAGCCTCGATACCTAGGGTGCACCGTAAATTTGTGAGCATTGTACTGTTGCTTGCGAAATGACGGGTTGCATGTAGGTGGGGTAGGGGTCGAGCACCGAAATTCAAGGAGTGGATAGAGGACGTATTGTACTGCCAGGACCAGAACGCTGTATATGCTGAAACGCAACCATTGAAGAGCAGGGCTAAAGACATATGGGATCCGTTTAGAGCATATCTGGCGGCACAGACCAGCTCCGCTGAAGGGGAGAGTCAGGTACCGGCGAGTGTAGTACCGACTGGTATGGCATCCGACTAGCAGGTGCTCATTGCGGCTTGGCCATGGTGAAGAAGTGACAAGTAATGGTGGAAACTGTAGGGGGGGCGGTTCTGTCTGCGGTGGGACTCTTGGATGCGAGTTCGTTCACATTGATGACTGATGGAGCTGATCGGGGAGTGAATGAGATACACGAGCCTGGCGTACATGGCTCATTATGCAACTCGGGGGAGGGGCCAGTAGGAGTGAGAAACGGGGAGACGTGCTGCGAAGGTATGGCCATATGGCACATGGTGGGAGGCCCCCTGCTGCTCTGTTTTTCGTGTTGGTATGACTGAAGGAACTGCCTGGGGATGTGAGGTCTACCGGCCTAAGGGACCTGTCTCGAAGGGTGCTAAGTTTGCATGCCCATTGTGATCGTGACTCGAATGACCTCTAGTAGGATGATGTGCTCCTGTTCTTCCATACCCCATGTCTGTTGATAGCTGGTGGCACATAGACCAGATGTGCCTAATGGACGAACACTCATCTCAAGGCTCGGGATTGCAATGCATTTCACATGACTGACATTCAGAAAGGTATATAGATGCTTGCCGCCGGACCTTCGGGTTGTCGGCAGATTGGCTGTGTACAGGGGGGATTGATACTTCGATAAAATGTCTACTATAGCCGGCCCGTGAGGTTGTAGGCAAGAGAATGTATGATTGTGAAATGCTGAAATAAAGGTTTTTGAACTTTAAAAAAAAAAAATAATAATGTTTGGAGATGTCGGTACTGTTGGGCCCCCATTATGTTCACAGAGGCTCCAGTGTTGATAAGGGCTTTCATGCTGGAGCCTACGACTATGCATGTAGGTTGTGGTCATCTACTGAGTTTTTGTTCGCCTGTGAATGAGATGAGAAATACATCCTCTTCATCATCCGAGGAAGAGTCTGACGGTGTCGATGACGGGGCGGTATCTTGGAGGTACCTTGGGGCTTTGGATCTTCCAGGGACAGTTGTCTTACTGATCTCCATGGTGGTCTTCTTCCATGAGCACCTCTGCTTCTAGGCCCTCCTCTGCAGGCAGTAGTGAAGTGGTTTAGAGTGCCACACTTCGAGCATGTTCAACCTTGCGCCGGGCATTCTTCAAGAAGATGCTCTTCACGCCCACAATACCCAGAGCGGGACCCAGATGAAGGAGGGGCTGTTGGTCTCAATTTCTTCCCTCTTCCTAGTGCGCGAACTGCATCAGTGTGCACTATCTTCACTGCTGGACTCCTCTGCGGTTACTGCCTAATGGCTAAGTATATTTCCGCTGCCCTGGCGAAGGATAGGTTGTGAGACTGGGCCAGGATGAGGATATCATCCAAGGGATATTGGGCTGGCGTAAGATGAGGCCTCTTAGCGTTTTATTTCTGCAGCCCTAAATGATCTGAGCCCTCTCCTCCTTCAATTGATCGCCCGCCGTACATGTGCTGACTGGCTCTCGCAGGTGTGCGTAGAAGGTAAAAAAAATACACAAAAGATAATGGGGTGTCTAAGGGAACGTTTTAAAACCAGCACGGATATATTCCCCAGATCTGACTTGAACACAACTGAATATCCACGGGTCTAACATGCCTATTGAAGGTGTAAAAGCATATCGCACAAGTAGAGTCCTTTAATTGTACTTAAAGGGAATCCTTTCAAAAGGATGGAATCCCATCACTCACCGAAGTGACATGCTTCATCATCTGGGATCTCCTCATAGTTGCAACACCTAGTGCAACCAAGGGCTACAACCCCCTCACTGAGAGGGAGGAGCTCAGGGATGTTTTCAGAGATAATGTTGGTTAGTAGGATTTCCGAAAATCCGTCAGATGTAAAGAGTTTGAATTTGTAAGAGTGATGGGTGCAGTGCACATGTATAGACTGTGATGTGAGAGTTAAAATTGGCTACCAGGAGAGGATTTTTTTTTTTATTCATTATCTCTTGATGTCCAAATAATTAAAAACAGTGCAGATGCAGTTGTGAAATAATGACTGCATGTGTCCAGAAACAAGGTCTACATGTTTCGGCCATTGTGATTCTTATGGAATCGTGGCCTTCCTCAAGACCTAGATATAATTATGCTACTGCATAATAGTGAATCAGTGAAAAAAGAATATTATCACAAACAATGGGCTGAAACAAATACAACCTTCAAACCTGATGTCTAGGTTCTCGGTGGATTACAGAGTGCTTGTGGCACCTAAAGGAAGAAAGGTGACATCAGACAAAAAAGATCAAATACTAGTGCTGTACGCTTATTAAATATGTGGATCCTAACAACCCATCGTGACTAGTACCTATATAGCGTACTTGCAACATTATGTACTAAGTATCGCTTACCTGTAATTCACGAGAAAGCAGCCTCACTTCACTTGGCTACAGCTCAGGACATGAGGCCCCACTCTAAAGAAAAGGAAAAGCGTAAGTGGTAATAAGACATGAAACATGGTGTGAAGTCTGTTATACCTATGCTATCAATGTTGTTATAAGTCAATACCAAAAATAGTGTGATACTGGATAAAACAGTACAATCCTAAATAAAACAGTGAATTGGGATAAGGGTTTAATCGTAGTTCACTGTACTCTAAGGCTAAACGGCGGAGCAATATGTAATAACTGCATGAAGAGTAGTACCATAATGAAACCCTCTATTGGATTGCATGCAGTTGTAGGATTCGAGTCAAATATGTGTAGTTAGCATAATGTATCTTAGACTGTATCTCTACTCCATATGCGTCGAGGACTGCTTTATAAAGTACCTTCTGTGGTTTACGTGTCCTGCATGAGAGAAAGGGCCGAGAAGCCATACTGTGGCCATCTTGATTCATGAACAGTCGTGCTTCAGATCACGTGTCTTTCTCTCTGCCCTCCCTTCTGCATGATTTAGCTCATACCAGCCTAAAGACAGGATGAATTGTATTTACGGCCGAGGCCCAAGGTCACATCTGCAGTAGGGAGTACTAAGCTAAATTCCTCCGTGCCTGAGACGAAAAGGGAGTCACCCAGCCGACCTTCCCTGAACAAGATAGTAACCTTATACGGGCAGATGGTATGAGCTCATTTAGGAGCTCTAGGACTAACTGGTACTTTTCCACTTGCAATGCTTTGTATGCTGAATCTGTAATTTATATAAGTGTGGTTCTGTCAAGGAGCCAGCAGTCTTCTTCGGCACACCTGCTGGGTGAGGTTCGATGAGGCTCCTCTATGTAGAGTTCTGTTGTGGCCAATAAACGCTTGAACCTTCTACGTTGCCAACTGCTTATTATTGACTTGATATTGCGGGCCACTGGTAAGTGTGGCCCTTGGGATTACTATTAGATTACTTCAGTTGGCGACCACGAAGGGACCCCGTGAGAGGGTCTTCTCCCTCCCCGTAAACGGGTGAGAGGATCGGGGGCGTCTTGGCCGGGTGGGCGGAGGGGAGTCTACGTCCGCTCCGCGCTCCCGCTCGGGGCACCCTCTGCTGCTAGTGACCCTTCACCGGGGTCCTACGGGCTTGACCCAGGAGCTGACCGTATTGGTGGTAAGAAGTTGGCAGTGGAGAACGAACATTCGTACCTGGGTGCACCCGGTGAGTAATTTGTTTGTTTGAAACATGCGCTGTTGAGCGGTGCATTGGTTTGAAGCACGCGCTGTTGAGCGGTGCATCTGGAACAGTTAACTGTATTTGATTTGAGGGGTCGTGAGTACCCTAGGAGAATTACGGAGGTCTTGCAGGGTGGTCCAGTAGGGACTGACTGTAGAGACTCCGCGGATCCTTTGTGATGTTTGAGAGACAGATCAGATGCCTAGTTGTTACTTGTGAGTAATGCACGGCCGGATTGCACTCGGAAAACCCTGCGGCTATAACTGGGTAGCCATGAGACATATCTGAGGTACGGCTTGGTCTACATCAGAACAGTCTCAGTGGTGAACCAGGGAGGTCATGGGATGGTCCGTAGTCCAGTCCGTGGTTACCCTTGTTTGACCGTCTCCTGCCAGTACGGCCTGTTGTGATCTTGTTGATCCTTTTTGAATAATTCTCCACGAACGGGAGTCGACGGGCTCCGTTCGTTTGTTTGGATGCATCAAATTTGGATAGGTTGAACTGCAGAGAAGTAATGTCGACATACATGTTATCTGTGGCGTAAAGTCTGTTATATGGTATTTGTGTTTGTCTACTAACCAACATGTCGTGTTTCAGCAAATTGAATTGTTTTGGTTGTTGTTGTCGGACCAGCGACTCTCGGTTAGCCGAGAGTCAGCCTGCCCCACCGGAGGGCAGCCCCAGCCATTTCATGTATGTGAAGCACGGAATTGCCCCCATATTGTTTAATACCCTGTGGCACAAGTATACAAAAGGTAATGAAGAATTGCAGTGGCCGAAGACTGGTTCCTTTGACGAAAAGAAAGTTGCCTTTCTACAGGAGCAACTATTCTCCAGACGCAGTAGGCAATCTATGTTTGATGCCTTAAACGCCTGGCAGAAAGAGGCCAAGCAAAGACGGATGAGGGGGGAGAAGTTGGCGAGAGCCAAGGCAGGACAGACCGTAACTCAGAAAGCTGTAGCCTATGACAGAGCAAGGGTAGAGAAAGGAATCGATTGTATGAATCGGGAGTTTAGATTAAAAGTTGACAAAAGTTATGTTGCCCGACCAAATGCAGAGGATAAGATAGAAGACCTGCTGGACATGCGACCACCACCCCCGTATGTTCCGCAACGGTTGTATCCGGAGATAACAGCTGCTATTGTATCGGCCGGAGCAAAGACTGTTGACCCCGTGCCGGCGCCAGTTGCCTCTACAGCAACTTCAGTCGCGTCAGCGCCTCAGCCCCCCTCCCTTGTGCCTGTCCTTGATCATTCTCTGCTGTCCTCCTCTGTCTCGGAAAGTATGGCCTTATGGCCCAATTTGCTGTCGGCCTCGACAGCTGAAGCTCCACAGCTGTCACCAGGGGCCATGTATTCCCCTTCCGCCCTGACCTCCTCTTCCGCGAGTGCAACCCCTTTCGCAGCTGTTTCAACTCCAGTACATCCGACCGGTTCATTAGATGGCAGGAAGTTGTTCACTCAGTCAGCTTTAGGAACTGGGGAGAAGGAGGTCATTGCAGTCCAGGCATCCCAGTGGATGAGACAACCTATCTATACCCTGACTGACATATGGAACACCATGCAAGATTATGAATAGGCCTGGGCGAAGCACTACGCTACGCTCGCGTAGTTTGCGAAGTTCGCGCTACTTCGCGCTACGCGAACTGCACGTAGCACAGTGCGAACACGCGTAGCGTAGTGTTGCGTAGTGCTGCGGTAATTTTTTGCTTGCTCGCGGTCCTCAACGTCAAGTTGGCGACCGCGAGCAAGCAAAATGACATCCTGGCGAGACTTTTTCCTTGTTCGCGATCGCGAGCATGGAAAATAAACCTCCCGGCGAGATTCCCAACGCGAGAAGGTCAGGTTTCTCATTGCGAGGGGTCGCGTATGCTCGCGACCGCTCGCGATGAGAAACTACCAGTTCGCGTTGAGAAAGCTGCAGCTCGAGTAAAAATCTACTCGAGCAGCAGAAAACTACAGCTCGCACTGTGCAAGATGCCATTTTCAATGATTGCACAGTGCCGGTTGCTTGTCCGCACTGTGCAATCATTGAAAACAACATCTTGCACAGTGCGAACATGTTACTTCGCAGTTCGCGAAGTGCTACGCGTAGCTCGCGTAGTGCGAACTTCACTTGCGTAGCTTCGCGAAGTGCTACTTCGCGAACTACGCCCACCCTTAATTATGAACCGGTAATGCAGCAACACGCGCTGGCCCATATGGCCCAACGCCTCATCTCATTGTGGGAACAAGCCTATAAAGAGGACAGAGCTCTGGCCATCCTATATGATATTTACACTCAAGCCCATAGATCTCAGCTGAGTCCAGAAGCGGTGTATGGGAACGTGAACACTTTGGTCAGTTACAGAATGCGCCTGCCCGCAGCTAGCTCTGCAGGGGTACAGCAGTTCCCAATGCGTGAGGAGCACCCTATTTATCACCCCGAAGTAACCGAGATAGTAGACGCACAAGGAGCGGTCACCCGCCCAAGAGTAGCCGCCCGTTTCCAGGAACAATGGGTATATAACCCCTGGAAGCGTAGTGAGGTACTTTCTTTGAAAACTCAGTTGCCTGACCCCAGGAAGAATCCTACCGCATATTATAAGGAACTGACAGAAGCCGCCTCCTCGGCGGTGATGACACTGGCTGACGAGCTATTTTTTGCTCTGCTGGTACCGGTGGACATATGGCGGCAGGTACATGACCAGGATCATGTGGCTGAGTTCGGAGGAACATGGGAACAATTGAGAGACTGGAATAGGGATCGTAAGCCAGGAGATAAACCTAGAAGTGAGATATTGGCTTTACCGGAGAAAATAATAACCTATATGCATTCCCTAATTCCCCCCAGGAAAGTGGATTGGGACAAATTGACTGCATGCAAGCAGAAGAAAGACGAAAACGTGTCCGACTTCTTCACGAGGTTTGAGGGAGTTTTTATTGATTTTAGTGGGCAAGATCTGTCCAAGGAGGGTGGCATCCGTCTGTTTGTCAACAGGTTTGTAACTAACCTGTTGCCTGAGATATCGGCCCGACTTCAGGCTGCGGAGAGTACCTGGACTACATCAACCCCCTCGACTATTCTAAGCATGGCCCAATACTATGAGCATCGGGAGAACGAGAGTAAGGAGAAGACGGAAAAGAGATCGAAGGACTTGAAAACTAGGGTTTTGTTACAGCAAGTTGAGAGGGTACACGGTAGGGGTAGGGGAACACAGAATTTCGCCCCACGAGGGGCGGGGCTCGGACAGGGTGTAGGACGAACTGATTTAGGAATCAATCAGTGTGCCTTCTGTAAGCAGGAAGGGCACTGGTGAGCTCAGTGTCCGTTGCTGCAGGCACAGAACGGGGTTTCGAGGGGTCAAGGAAGAGGCCGCGGCAGTGGTCGTCGAGGTCGATATACGAGACAAGACGAAGTTGGGCAAGGTGAGGATAGCCAGAATTGTTTTGACCATGGTCGAGGAAAACAGTACTATAACGAAGGATGTGTAAGTAATGACTCGGCAGGCTACAGTGAGGCATAGGGAGGCCGAGGACAGAGTGAGGGACGCGTGACAATTCCGATCGATCAAAACGGACCTTATGTACATGCTCGTTTAATGGATGCATCAGGTAAGTTTCTAGTTGACACAGGGGATATGAATAGTTCTGTTTCACACGCCCTTGTCCCTGGGGCTGCTCTGTCTGGCCAGAATAATGTGTCTGTCGGTTTCTCCGGAACTCCAGTGGTAAGCTCCATCTCCCAACCCCTTTCTCTTACCTTGGGGCCGATTTCAATTGACTCACCTTTCCTTCTGACTTCACAATGTGGGGAGAATCTTTTGGGTATGGATATATTGAAGAGGCTGTATGCCAGCATCTATTGCTCTCCTGATGGTGTCTACTTAACGATTAGGAAACCCTTACCTCCCTCTGCACAATGTTTCTCTAAAACGGACCCTTTGCCCCCTGAGCTCGCCAAGATTCCACAGAGTCTCTGGGCTACTGGAGATACTGATGTAGGGTTGTTGAGCATACCACCCATTTCGATCACTCTGAAACAAAATGCTCGATTACCCAGAGTTCCGCAGTATAAAATTGCCCCCGCAGGGGAGCGGGCATTACTATCCATTGTCCACGATTTGATACGCATGGGGGTGGTGGAAGAGACGGCTTCTAACACGTGCAACAGCCCTATTCTTCCTATTCTTAAACGTGCCCCGATAGATCAGAGTCCTGATTATGCTGATACATATTGTTTTGTGATCGACCTGCGAGAAATCAACAAGATTGTCGTACCCCAATATCCTGTAGTGCCTGACATCACTACTATCCTGACCTTGATTCCCCCGACGGCCAGATTTTTCTCTGTCATTGATTTGAAGAACGCTTTTTTCAGTATTCCCATACATCAAGATAGCCGTTATCTTTTTGGATTCTCCTTAGGGGGTCGCAGCTTCAGATTTTGTCGCGCCCCACAGGGCTATACAGAGAGTCCTAGTATTTATAGCCAAGCACTTAAAGCGTTGTTGGACACATTAACTTTGCCACCCGGTAACGTTTTAGTGCAGTATGTGGATGATCTTCTCGTGGCCTCTGATACTGAGCATGGTTGCCGACTAGCGACGACCGCGTTGTTACAGCACCTGGCAGACCACGGTAATAAAGTTTCGTTGTCTAAATTTCAATATTGTCGACCGGAGGTGACCTATCTCGGTCATCTCCTGTCGAAGGAGGGACGACGGCTAACCCCTGATCGTATTCTAACCATATCTAACATGCCTGTTCCTTGCACGCAACGTGATGTCCGCGCTTTGCTTGGTATAACTTCTTACTGTCGCCAATGGATCCCTAACTATTCCCTATTGACTAAACCTTTCTTGCATCTAACGACTAAAGATGTGCATGAACCTTTACCTTGGACAGCTGAATGTCAGAATGCTTTTGTTGCTCTGAAATCTGCTCTTTGCTCTGCCCCTGTGCTTGACACCCCTGATTACCAGAAGCCTTTTGTACTCTATGTGCATGAGGTGGACGGTTGCTCGCTTTCAGTGTTAACACAAGGATTTGGTGGTAAGCAAAGACCTTGTGCATACTTTTCGGCGGTATTGGATAATGTCGCCAGGGCACTTCCCAGTTGTCTGAGAGCCACGGCTGCGGTTGCAGTGGCGATCCGACAATCGGAAGGGCTTGTCCTGAATACGGACCTGACAGGGATGGTGCCCCACGCTGTGGACGTATTATTGAACAGGACACAGACTCAGCACTTAACTAGTGCGCGTCTTACGGGGTACGAATTGACCCTGTTTGCACCACACATTACTATAAAACGTTGTGTCACCTTGAACCCTGCTACGTTACTACCCCTCCCCCCGGAGGATCATAGTCAAGATATACATGATTGCATATTTCGGACAGAAGAGGAAACAAAGGGGCGGATAGATTTGACAGACATTCCCTTATCTGACCCTCAAGGGGAATTGTATGTTGATGGCTCATGTTTTCGGTTACCCAATGGCACTACGACTGCTGCTTATGCGATAACCACATTGCAAACAATAGTTGAGACGGCCAAGGTACCTTATCGATCGGCCCAGGCTGCCGAGTTAGTCGCACTACTAAGGGCTTGTGAATTGGGTGAAGGGTTGAGGATAAATGTCTACACCGATAGCCAGTATGCCTTCGGCGTAGCACATAGCTTTGGAAGATTGTGGGCGGAGAGAGGTTTCCTTACATCCCATGGGCAAAAGATACAGAATGGTCAATTGGTGTTGAGATTGTTAGCCGCCCTGACCCTGCCTCAAGCCATAGCAGTTGTTAAATGCAGTGCGCACAAAGCAATAGTTGATGATGTGGGTAAGGGTAATTCCTTTGCGGATAGAATCGCTAAAGAGACTGCCCAATCTAATACCACTTCCATGTTTGTAACAAGTTCACATAACGGGATGATAGAGGCGGAGGCATTCAGTAACACTATAGACAGCGTAAGAGACTTGCAATCAGAAGCAACCCCTGAAGACCTGCAATACTGGCAAGAGCAGATAGGGAAGCTGGATGACAATGGATGCTGGATTGATCTGTCAGAAAGATGTAGGTGGCTGCTGCCGAACGCATTTGTGAATGCAGTTGTGTCCATGGCACACGGTCCGGCACATTTGGGAATTCAAGGTATTTGCGCAATCCTGGATCCTGTGTGGTATAATACCAACATCCACAGGACTGCGAAGCATCTAGTTCAGAATTGCATGATTTGTCTACAGCATAACCCCGGGGGTCGCATCCCTGTTTTGACTGGCAGCTTCGCGCCACCCACCCTACCTTTTGAGGTACTACAAATGGACTTCATTCAGTTGGAACGGGTTAATAATCTTAAGTACGTTTTGGTGGTGGTCTGTACGTTTAGCAAGTGGGTGGAGGCGTACCCTACCAAGGAAAATACTGCCTTAGCCACCGCGAAGGCCTTGGTAAAAGAGTTCTTTCCCCGCTATGGGGTACCCCGGGTGATTTGGAGTGACAATGGGATACATTTCCATGCCGATGTGGTTAAACATGTTTGCAAGGGCCTGGCAATACAGCAGAAGTTTCATGCGGCTCGCCATCCCCAATCAGCAGGATTGGTGGAAAAATATAATGGAATCCTTAAATTAAAGTTGGCCAAGCTGCAGGACACCACAGGTCTAAAGTGGCCCGATCTCTTACCTCTGGCTTTACTATCTGTAAGAACCACTCCTCACTCCTGTAGTGGAATATCGCCATATGAGGTGATATTTGGTAGGCCCGCTAATGTATGGGGCGTGCCGCGACCAAAATCCCTTAGAGACATCGAGTACCCTATGTTGGCAGACTACCTTTATGCACTAACTAAAGATCTTCGTTCCATTCATCAACAGATAACTGCAGTGCTGCAGCCTCTGCCGGAGGGTCCCGGACACGGCGTGGAGCCTGGACAGTGGGTTCTGGTTCGGAACTACCAACGGAAATCGAGTCTAGACCCACGCTGGACCAAGCCTTTCCAGGTGCTTCTGGCCACAAGGACGGCTGTGAAGGTCGAAGGGAAGCGGCATTGGATCCATGTGTCTCATCTGAAGAAGGTTCCCCTTCCCTTGCCGGATGACCAACGGGACCAAAGCGAGGTGTTGAGACACGAAAGCGACAAGTCAGCCGAAGAGTCACCTTCTCCGGACGCCCGAGGAGAAACGGATGGGCGAGAGGAGGGTGTCGTAAGTTCGGCGACATCTGTAAAAGGTAATCAGGCATCTGGGGCTACAACGGGTGACAAGAGAAGTCACGCACCCAATCCTTTACCTGACCCCACTGTGCCTGTTCTTTTCATTAATCCTGAAACACCGGGTCATGTTCGCTATAACCTGAGACCCCGACCAAAAGCAAAGATCCCAGGCTCAGCCTAGAGAATGAGAGCGAGAGATCTGGGTAGCCTCTGGGAATAAGTAAAAACACTGGACTGAACCCGTTGAGAGCTTGGAACTTTTTGATATTGCTCTGTTCAGAAAGAAGAGAGAGACATTGTTTGACTGGTGGGGGCCCAGGTGGAGGTTTCCTTTCTTTGAGATTACATGGAACAATAGGAGTCTGCCTGTGAGGCTCTATAACGGACACAGGAAAGAAGCACCCTCCGGCAGGTTGGACTGCTTGTAGTTTTTCTGTTTCCCCAAGCTTATAACTGGACTTTTAGTGAGAATGTACCCTTTTGGCCGTTTTGTCCCTGAAGAGGAGCGTCCCATAGTACACCGCCCTTTGCATCCACATTTGCCAATGTTTTCTACTTGGAGCTTGCGTGCCAAGATTGTTTTTATTGTCATAATAATTCTATCATTAATGTTATGTTTAGGAATGTTCATTTATCTAGAATTCCGTTATCCTGTATATACCCTGATAGCTACCACTCCCGTCCACGAGGAGCACCATTTTCAGACTTTTGCCCCGCATAAAGAAAGACACCGCCAGACTTATGTAAACAATGCTTTCATTGAAATGTTGCACCAAACCCACAGTTCAACGAATACCACAAACTGCTGGGTATGTGGGCTCCTCCCCTCAGTAATGCACAAACATGATCTGTTCATTTCAATGCCGTTGTCATATTTAGGGAGTTGTGAAGCATGGTTCAGATTATTGTCAATGATGTATGAACATTATGCAGTTGATGGACACCGATTTTCAGAGAAGGATTATGATTTGATTCTGGCCTATATAGAAAGACATCAGGGATTCACCCCAAATGCCGAGGGTACGGACGGTACCCTGGATCCTACCGCTTGTATGAATGTATATATGGAACATGAGAATGACACCTGGTTAAGGGATGAAGTATCGGATTTTGTGTCCTTCAACTTTACCGAGTATTTTAGATATTTCCAGGAGCGAAATGTGTCAAATGAACGAGTCATCCCGGTCCCTGTGTTGAATAGTACATCCTCCTTTTGCATACATGGTACTGGCCATTTATTTGTTGGTTATAGTAGATTTAACTATAGCTATAGGTTACAAACCTTTAGCAGCCCGCCTATACTCACTCCCCCGAATGTATATTTTGTATGTGGAGAAAATGCTTACACTTGGCTTCCTAGAGGATGGTCAGGTGAATGCTACCTGTCCTTCTTATATCCTCCTGTTTATATAGCACCTTCTGATTATCACCGATCCCATTCGCTGAGTCGACGAAGTTTAGACTCAGTGAAAACTGTTGGAGATGCCACTGACCAGACTGATACCCCTGCCCAACATTTTGTTGATATAATAAAGGGAGTTCTGCCTATGTGGGGACCCATTGTGACCAGTAAATAAATTAGAAGACTATCCAGAGTAGTAGAGGGAGTAGTAAACACCACTGCTGGTATACTGACCAATATCACAGTCGAGCTTCAAGCGACCCGACTTGTGACGCTTCAGAACCGCCTTGTCTTAGATGTTATCCTAGCCGATCGCGGGGGAGCATGTAGAGTGATTGGCAGCTCCTGCTGTGTATATATACCTGACTCCGCCCCCTCAGTCCATCTGGCCATACAGAAGTTACATCGATTGGCATCCGAGATACACACGGAGACCGGAACCTGGTCTATTTCAGGCTAGTTCTGGGATCTCCTTACCACCTGGGGTTGGAAAATCTTTATGTGCCTCCTAGGAATAGGAGGTTTCCTTTTCACTTGTTGTATCTGCATCCAATGTGGGCCCGCTTGTTGTTCCTATTGTGCCACCCAAGTCCGCCTCGCCTTACCTACTCCTAAAGCAAACCAGGGTAAGATAAACGCTCAATTAGTTCAGAAAGAGATACATGATATAATGCAAATAGACAAGGGAATTTTTGAAGAGTAGCCCCCTTAGATAGCTACATTATGCTAAAAAGGGCCGTTCTGTAGGATTCAAGTCAAATATGTGTAGTTAGCATAATGTATCTTAGACTGTATCTCTACTCCATATGCGTCGAGGACTGCTTTATAAAGTACCTTATGTGGTTTACGTGTCCTGCATGAGAGAAAGGGCTGAGAAGCCATACTGTGGCCATCTTGATTCATGAACAGTCGTGCTTCAGATCACGTGTCTTTCTCTCTGCCCTCCCTTCTGCATGATTTAGCTCATACCAGCCTAAAGACAGGATGAATTGTATTTACGGCCGAGGCCCAAGGTCACATCTGCAGTAGGGAGTACTAAGCTAAATTCCTCCGTACCTGAGACGAAAAGGGAGTCACCCAGCCGACCTTCCCTGAACAAGATAGTAACCTTATACGGGCAGATGGTATGAGCTCATTTAGGAGCTCTAGGACTAACTGGTACTCTTCCACTTGCAATGCTTTGTATGCTGAATCTGTATTGTATATAAGTGTGGTTCTGTCAAGGAGCCAGCAGTCTTCTTCGGCACACCTGCTGGGTGAGGTTCGATGAGGCTCCTCTATGTAGAGTTCTGTTGTGGCCAATAAACGCTTGAACCTTCTACGTTGCCAACTGCTTATTATTGACTTGATATTGCGGGCCACTGGTAAGTGTGGCCCTTGGGATTACTATTAGATTACTTCACAGTCGTGTGTGGCTGTTCAAAAAATTAAAGAAAGCGCATATTATTAAGGTTGTATAGAGATCATTAACAAACAACTATCTACCTTTCTTAGGTGGAAGCTATTGTGTATAATATGAAAGGATACATGAATCTACGAAAACACAAAAACTACCAAAAATAGATGTTAGAATTTGCGTGCACTCGATCGCGGCAGATTGCATATATCGAGGCCACTATGAGTCATAACTTTTTATTTGTATTTCCAGTCACACAGGGCCTACATGGCCTCGAGAAGAGCAGAATGATGGCAGTGGGGCAAGTGGCAAGCACTCGGGACCCAGGAGGAGGGCCAGCGTAGGCGCTCAGCCGAGCGCAAGGACACAAGGTAGGTAGAGGGGGGGGCCACTACAGAGCGCTGCCTTTCTCCTCAGCTGGCTGCCTGCAGAGCCTCCTATGGCCACAGGGGCCGACTCAGCCTGGTGGCCATGACGCACCTAAAGTGGGCGGGGCCATAGCAGCGCAGGGAGCAGGACGGCACACCGTGCAGCGAAGACTGTGCCGAAGACCAAAGTAGGACGGCCACCCACCCAGAAGGCCCGCACAAGCCCTGAGGCTGCAGGCGAGGCTAGCGTTGACTGCAGGCTAGTTTTGGCGTTTCCTGCCAAATTTTCCAGTGGGTTATAGGAGCCTTACCCTCGTTGCCAGTGTAGGGAGCCTCACCATTGAGGCAGACGTAGTGCCACAGCTTAGATTAAGTGTAGCCATACACAGCAGCTTTGGTGCGGGCAAAAGATGACATGCGATCTTTGCTCCATTATTATATAGCCTCTGGCTACCACTGGTCAGAAGATGTTACAGGGTTTCACTCCCGGATCACACCAACACCGTGAGGGTGGTGTGGGATCATTACAGCTTGAATTCACCGGTCAGTACCTTACACAATACTTTGCATCACTGCAGCTTTGAACACACACAATCCTCGGTGGGCTCCTTTCCGATAAAAGTTTTATGTTTTTCCTCTGGATTAAGTGGTGGTTTTCCTCATCGCCAGTTTGTCGTAGTGTAATAAATACACCACAAGACTTTCTTTCACTTTAATTTTTCTTTTATGTAAGCACAAGCGTGGAGCCCACAAATGCACATCCGCCAGCACTGCATCTGATCTCCAACTGTCATTTTGCTGGAGACCAGATTCCAGAAGTGGAACCCTCTCACATAAGCTTCACATGACAACAAGCAACACACAACAAGACAACAAGCCATGTGCTATAACATGATTCCTGTCTACAACCTGTCTCTGGTCAACCACTACCTTTTGTGGTCAGTCACCCTTCTATTGAAGCTGGTGAGCAGGAGTTTGTGACTCACCTGCTTTCCCACAGCGCACCAAACTCTGCAATGCCTAAATGTTTTTTTCATGCCACTGCCGCTGCTTCAGAAAGCCTTTTAATAAGGGAGTAGTCATTACAGTAAATATTGGAAAGGAATTAAAAGGTAAACATGTCTGGTTAACTAGTGCGCTTAAACTTGCTCCTGATGCTTTCAACCATTCATGGCCCCTTAAGCCTTAAGGCCAAACGGAGGCCTCATTTGTACCCAGTTCAGTCATGTCATGTAGATACAGTGCTATGTTTAATTGTAAATGACACTGTTGAATGTTTATTTCACTGACTCCGAGTAGGGCGTGTTCTCATCTCCCATGGCCAGGACGTTGGTGCTATCTTTCTTCAAAGCAGGTATTTTGTAGGGTACAAATAGTTGTAGGAACAGTCTTGACTGAATGTAATTGAAAAATAGACAGGTTGGAATGGTGCCTTCCTGCTTTGTTATTGTTAATGGCATTACCTCTCATGTTATTTGAAAGCATCATTACCCTCCTTACTGAACATCTTATTAACTTGTTTGAATGCCTGTCTACCATTAGACTGCTAATATACATTTCAAAGTTTCTTTCCTCACACCCTACAAGAAGCAGCTATTTATCCAGCTGCTGGTCAAATAGTGCATGATCTTTGCTATTTACCGAGCAGCTGGCAAAATAGTACATGATCTCTGGTATTTGCACAGCAACCCGATAAATATTTGAAACTTCACCATTATCAGGCTACAGATTAAATAGCAGTTATTATGTAGTATGTGATTTATGGCTGGATACATATGTTCATGGAGGTCTTAATTTAACTGGAAATGAAGTAAAAAGGGACTCCATGGAACAGCAGGATAATGGCCAGCTATAATGAGTTGCAGGAATGTGTGTGAAGCATTTGAAAGTAAGTGCATGTACAAAGGTGAGTACTAAAGTAAGTGCACAAATTAAGTTACATCATTAAATGTGGTATACAATTAAAACAAAAAACGCAGAAATCCACCTTCTGCTTTGGAGCTTCAGGTCATGACAGATAATTAATACTGCAGTCTACAAGTATCTGTCTGTCTACATATGACTTTAAATTTTTGTCTGCAAAGAATAATGAGTTTGTTTTAAGACATGGTACAGTGCAATTGAACATTTCATGCACATATGCATCATATTTACACATTTTCTATAACACTGTTAACTTTCATGCATAGTATTAATCAATTGGTTTTAATCAGATTGTTTAATTTACATGTAGTAAGAGCCACACATTGTCACCATACTATAATGATTGTATTCGCTGGTTGCCATCTTTTCTCTCATGGCATGACTTGGACCTAGGCCTCAGTCACTCAAGTTGTTTATTTAATAAATGCATTGCAAGTTTCATGTTGTTTCTCTCCTCTGATGTCGCTTTATCAAGGAGTTCTTATTAGTAAGAATAAGATCATTGTTTATTGCAGAGAACTGTGAAATTTAGCTTGCCTAAATACATTTTCCATGGATATGTAGCAAGTAGGGATAGGAAAGAGCCTCCTGTACCAGGCAGACTGACCTACACTAACTTAAGGCCGCAGAGCTGTACATCTTTGTTCAATGCTGGGAACCTGGGGAGTCTACCTGCTCCCAGAGAACCTTACCCTCTCATTGGACCATCCGGAGGGAGTCAGTGGGACAAATCATCCAGAAACTTCTACTATGTATTGAATGCATATCTCTTAGAATAGATTAGCAGATCCTGTCATGACTTCGCTGAGACAAGACCTTTCTCAACTCTGTCGCTGCCCTTTGCCTTGGGTGTTGAGATTGATGCTTGAATGTCAATTTCACCCCCCTCGAGAATCTTAATGTGGTTCAATTAATTCTGACACCTTCCTCTTTTAACTGCCCCTTGCCATTTTTTAAGCTTTATTTAAATTTGGGTGGTCCTTTTAAGGAACCAATCTACTTTATATTCGGTGCGTTATCCCTCCTTATATTTTGTATCTTTTTCTTTCTTCTTTATAATATACAAATTCAGACTGCATTGTTATATGGCTATCTACTGCTTTCGGATACACTGATTCAACCAAATGATGGTTGTTTTTAGCCTAGCAAAATGTTGCTAATAAACGTTTATGGTTTATACACCATCCTCTCTGTTGTTATCGTGGATCCGAATTGGTTTCACTGTTATTAAAATCTGTTGCTGATGCTAGCTCCTTTCATACACTTTCAGTCAACAACTAAAGGTCCATACGACCAGTGAAGGATCCTGTACGACGATTACACGAGAATATTTAGGTATAGGAAAATCCACCCAATCAAGTGGTAGCAGAGCGAGGATGGCTTGTGACTGAGATGTAGTGAGCTAGAACAGTCCAGGAAAGATCTAGAATTTGCCCCAGTTCAGTCCATTCCCAAACATTAATAGCCCAGTTTGGAGTATCATCAGTGTTTCAGTGCTACTGAAGGTGGTTGCGGTGCCCAATGAGTGAGTATAAATAGGATTGTGTGTCATGGATTATGTATATCAAGCTTGCAATCTTTGTATTGCAATTTTACGTTTTTGCATTGTAGGGTTTATTAGGCTTCTGGGACAGCTGCAAAGTAGGACATAAAGTTCCTGTGATTTTTTATCTAAATACGTTGCTCGTGTAAATCCATATGCGCTTGGTGTTGAGCAGTTGAAGTTTTCATCAGACTCGCAGTAGTCTAAGACCCCAGGATAGGTAAAGTATATTGTGGTCTAAATTGTCTGCTAAGACTTGCAGTGGAGGAAAATGAGTAAAATGAATACAATTTACCCTGCACGCCAAGCACTGGTTTTGGAGCACGATAAGAGGGGCCGAACTCCTTCTTGTTCTCCACCTTCTCATGGACCAGGTCACCAACTTGAGGTAGCCAGCCAACTACCGGAATCTGAAGCGCAGCATCAGTTGTGGAGGGCAAGTGTTCCTGTGCAAGACTGTCTCTGGTCTCTTGTAGATTCTGTAATACAGCAGAGTGATCATCTACGTCAAAGGGTGCGGCGGCCGGCGCCATGTCTAGACCATCAAGGTCCAGGACAAAAATCTTTATGCCAAAGAGCATTTCGTATGGGGTCCGCCCACCCAGAAACCTTCTAGGGAGATTATTAAGTGCACGTTGAATGCTATACAAATGGGCCAACCAGTTCCTGCCAGTACCTAAAACCCTAGCTGTCAGGGATTGCTTTAAGTCACGGTTCATTCGCTCCACAACACTATTGCCCTCAGACGAAAATTTGACTTGGACCCCCAAAGACCTCATGGCATCTTTGTACGCCTTACAAAGGTGAACGCAGGACTTTGGTCAGAATGAAGGGTACCACATGCAAAATTCACACAAAGACACGCAAATCCCTGATGACAGTTCGAGCATCAGCACTCCGTTGTGGCCATTCCCAAAGAAAACATGTGCACAAATCCACTGCAACTAAGATGTACTTATACGCAGTATCAGAGGAGAAAGGACTGCAGTCATCTAAATAAACACACCCAAGTGGTCTATTAGATATGTACAACTGTGTTTGAGGTGGGCACGCAGCAGCCGAATGTTTAACCTGCTGGCAGATGTCACAATTAAGAACATAAGCGCGAGTCTGTTAATACAATCCGCGCCACCAGTAACGTTGTTGTAAGATTAACAGTCGCCGAAACGCCGGCATGGGCAGAAGCCATACCTTCGTGAGCTGCTGTTATCAAGGAAAGTCTGCAGTCTGCGTTGGGAATCAATCTGTCACCAACGTCGTTAATTCTCACATAGGGAACTTTATCAGGACTTAAATGATAAGAGTATTTAGAAGGGAAACCACAAGGGTAATTACTACCCTTCTCTGTCGCAGCAATAGCTGCCAAGATGTCATCATCAATCTTACTTTTGGATCTTGTAACTGCTGCTACTAGATATGTTGCCACTGCTGTTTTCGCTGCTTCGTCAGCTAAGCTGTTTCCGACAGCATGGACACCTACTCGCTGGTGCCCTAGAGTATGAATTACATTCACGAGCGGCAGACGTTGTTTAAGGTCTGCTACTCGAACCCAAAGCATTTTATGCTTGATTGTGCTACCCTTGGAATCATGATACTCATTTTGAGATTAAAAGAATAAATTGTCATTGAAAGACTGAACACAGTAAAAAGAGTCACTGACTATAAGAGTAGTAACCCGAGTGCAAGCACCAGAGCACGAAGCTCTGCAAACTGAGTGGTACAATCACCCAACGTCTGTGTGTGTACGACATCAGATTTGAATTCACCATTCACGAAAGTACCAGCCACTATTGCGCAGGCCGCTGAATAAGCATGCTTCGATTCCGTCACTGGTTGCGCCGAACCGTCAGTAAAAATGACACAATGGTAATCCTCAAGCGGGCGCAAGGACAGAGGAGCTGGATAAACAAACTCATACTGCAAATACTCCTGAGTCTGCAATGAGGCATCAAAGATGTAAGTGACATCCGGTGATGTTAAAGAAGTGGCCCATTGTATCCAATGCGAATGCAAAGCTTTAGAATTTGGTACACTGGCTTTCGTTACTGCCTCTAGGGCAGGATACGGTGTGACAACCAACATGCGTTTCCCCTGCGACAGCGCTCTCTCCTTCAGAATCGCCATCTGGACCGCAGTCAAAACTTTTTTGACAGTGGAAAAGCTCCTTTCAGCTGATGTGTACAAGTGTGATTTGTAATCAATGGGTACTGTGTCGCCCTCATTGAACATTAAGTACGTGAAACCCACTGCGCCAGGCATAATTCTTATTTCCAGGTTAGTGTGGTTATCACGCGTCAGTAAGTATTTCAAAGCAAGATGATCAGCCTGCAAAGTTTGCAGGATATCTGAATGTTCTGGCAGCCAGTTCGATTTGGAAAAAGTAGGTTGTACCAAGGCATAGAGTGGCTTGATACGCTGGGCATAATCGTGAATGTAAGTAAGCCCGAAATTTTTTCACAGTTGTTGGAGCGCGCAAACATGCGCACTTCTCCAGGAAGTGAGGTGCTAAACCTCAACCTTCGTTGTTGAGTTCATAGCCCAAAAACAACACTGTATACTCTGCAATGTGTGACTTTGAAAAGTTAAATTTGTAACCGAAGTCCGCAAACATAACAATGATGTGGTCGACGCGACATAGATCCGGCCATAATTCGTTGTCTGTGAGATAGATATCATCAACATACGAGTACGCATCAGGGTCAATGCTCTCTAACAGAGAGACTACACGAGCGGCAAAGACACCCGGACTGTTTTTATAGCCCATGGCTAATCTTTTAAACTGTTTTTGTTTGCGGACAGAAGTAAAGGGTATTAATTAACTACTAATAGAGGACAGATTATGGCTATAAAAGCCATTGGAGATGTCAAGTGTGGTCTTAAACCTTTTTCTCACGAGACTATCAACGAGGGCAGAACTCTGGGTATTCTATACCGCACAGGTCCGACAATGAGTGTTCAAATGTCGGTAATCCAAAACTATGCGGTACGACCCATCAGGTTTGGTTACAGTGAATAGAGGATTATTCATGGGTGACACACATGTTTCAATAACACCTTGATATTCCAATTGGTCAAGGATTTCCGCGACGTGAGATCTAGCTTCGCGGCGCATGGGATATTGGGGTTGTGGCTGGGGCATAGACCGTAATGAAATTTCATGGCTAGGCGACAACTTATCCCACCCAACCTCAATACGGTACAACGCCGGGGCAAGTACCTGAGCCCACTATTCTGCATAGTTCAGAGCCTGATCCTTCGGCACAGACTGTGCGAAAGATGGGAGGATTACCTCCTCCCCTCTAGGAGCGGCCAAAACGATAGCTGGGGTCCAGTCTGCCTCTGCTAACAGAATGTCATATGTAGAGGTCAGATTTTCCCAAAAAAAACCTTTTATGGAACGTTGTATGTCACCTTCTATTAAAAGGACTATGTCATATAGTCTGTCAGGGGGAGCCACTCTAGTATCAGCAGTTTCTACAGTAATGAATGTATCAGTTGCTGTCGCCTTCAGATATGGACGCAGTCCTTGCTGCACTACTGTAACCTCAGCTGCGCTGTCTATCAGCGTTAGTGCCCATGTCAGGTTCCGAAGCTGCGTTCTCACTATCTGTGGCATACCTCGCTGTTAGTGCAGAAACTTTCTTCTTTTGAAACGGGGGTCGTTGTCATGCAAATTCGTCTTGCTTGCCTTTACCGTCAGCCTGGCGGGGCTGCTCACGTCCTTGTTGGGCACCCCGACCTTTGCCACGTTCTCCTCCACCGGACTGTTAGACCGATGTTTTCTGTGAAGAACGAGGGGAAAGTTGTTCAGGAACCTGAAATCTATCAGGAGACCTAATCCTAGTGCGATCGCACGAATAATATGTGCGTTCAGTAGTGGCTTGAACCGGCGACGTGGGACGAGACCTCTGTTTCTGTTTCTGCTTCCCCTGTTTTTTAGCTTTCCAATTCTGTTAAGGAAAAGCTGGACGGTTGTCTTTAGAAGATGTCCCCGTCTGAGTTTGCGGTTGCGTAGTTGTTGTTTGAACAAAAGGTTTAACCCCCAAACGATTGCGGCCAATGGTCTTATAAGCCTCCGCAATAATCCTTGGTAACTGATGGGGTTTATCGACGTCGGCGACGAGACACAGCTCATTCGACGCTTGAAAGTTTTTTGATTTTTTTTGAAAACTTTTTATTTATTTTCGAGGTTTCACGGTACAAAGACACCATAGTATACATTTGTAGCATCCTTATTCTTTACATATCGTACTCTACTTCGTGCGTAGTAGAATGCCATCGCTGTATAGTTACATTCTTTTTACCCTAGGATAAGTGTTACAAGGCCTGCCGGGGTATCTGCCCCCGCTATAGGTAATGTCTTTGCAATATTCATTTCTTGAAAAACATTCCCCAACTCCCCCCCTCCCGTTCCACCCCCCTCTCACTTGTGTACGTCTGTGCCATGTGTGTTTTACCTTTCGATTGTGTACTCAGCCCAATTTACGTATATAGTTTATGCAACATCTTTACTCCCGTGCTAACAATGCAAGACCTCCGGCGTCCTTCTCTGTGGGCATTGATGTATTCTGTGCTCTGTGCAGGGTCTTAGGCTTCGCCTACTGATTTTATCGCTTCCATCATTATATCCCATTCCATCGCTATTGGTGTTTTCCGCAGCCCCTTGAGTTCTTCTGTGCGCAATGCCGCGCTCTCTGCAGCGCCCAATTTCACCAGTTCCGAATGCCATGTGAGCGTATCTGGGGGCCTCCGCGATTTCCAACGCATAGTTATATTACGCTTAGCGAGAATGAGCGCTAAATCTATTAAACTGTATTGCACTTTATACTTTGAGGCCTGTTTGTGAAGCCCTAAAATACATTCCTCCAGTGTGTTCTGTATTTCCCGATGTGTCGCCTCCCCTAGTCTCTGCCGGACTGCATCCCAGTATCCCCGCACCTTGGGGCAGGTCCACAGCATATGCAATAGGCACGCTCCCTCTAATAAGCATTGTGGACAGCAGTGTGGAGTATGCGGGAACATTCGATTTAATTTATGTGGGGTAAGGTAAGCTCGGTGCACTACCATTGTCTGTATGAATTTGAACTTTGCGTTCCTAGATATCTTCCGTGGGTGTTCCAGTATCCGTGTCCATTCTCTGTCCGTGATGTCTCTACCTATGTCCCTCTCCCATGCCGCCCTCAGTGTGGTAAGGTCAGCCGCCGTGTGTGCGCTAATACCAGTGTAGATCCATCGGATAAGGTGCCTGCCTCTTCCCATATGATATATCGTCCTAACTAGTTCATTTGGTATGGGTTCCTGTCTTTGCGGGGCCCAGTGTGACCTAATGTATCTGAGCAATGCAGCGTGTATTATATATAAATGTGCCGGGTCCCCAGTTTAGTCTACGAAGGTATCATGGTCTAATAATGTGCCGCCGCCAAAAAGATCTGCCATCGTGCCAACTCCTGCACCCAACCAGGGTTGCAACCTGCCTCTCGTAAGCGTACCTCCTGGCAGGGGAGTCCCCAGTAAGGGAATGTTTCCTGCGTCTGCTGAGGGGGTCCGTGTATAGTGTATCGCTGCCTTCCAGCAGTGAAGCGCTGTGGCCAGCAGTGGTGGAAGGTCACCCCGTGGTCTACTACCCGGTAGTAATAGCTTATGTAGTGCTCCTCTGTCTATGTCTGCCATTGTGAAGCCTATCTCCTGCCGGTTACGTCCCGCTGTCCAGTATGATAGCCATTGTAATTGGCTAGCATAGTAGTATGCTCTCAGATCCGGGACACCCAGGCCTCTCATTCGTGTGCTTATTTGTAACATCCGTAAACTGATGCGTCGCCTGCCATTTCCCCAAATGAGTTCAATTAGCATTGTATTCAATAATTTAAATGTGTTCTGTGGTATTTTTAGCGGTAAGTTCATAAAATAATATATGAGCCTCGGTAGTACCACCATTTTAGCTATGGCGATCCTCCCCATTACAGAGAGTGGCAGCGCTGCCCAGAACCCTATGCTGGACCGCAGGGCCCGGATTGCTTTGTGCAAATTTCCCTCTAGCATATCATAATGCGCCCTATATATTTGTATGCCTAGATACTTGAAAGTATTCTGGGCCACCTCTAGGTGAGCGTCTCCAAAGGCCACATCTCTGGTTTCTGCGTGTTCTGTGAAAAAGAAAGCATATGATTTCCCTACGTTTATTGCTAGCCCAGAAATCCGTTCAAATTTTCGGAACATCTGGCGGTAGATCTTCTCCACCCCCGCATCACCGCCACGCCCGCCATGGCAATCCCACAGCGCCTCCGTCAGCCAACTCTCTCACCGGGCGCCGCGCCGCCGGTACCCGCCTGGGGCACGAGGGTCGCGGCAGCAGGAGGCGGCTCAGCAGGGTACTTCTGTGGTCATGCACGGGTCGTCCTACCTCAAGGCCTCCGGCAGACACTCTGCCGCCACTTCAGTGCATCAGCGTAGCCATTTCTACATTCAGTGTCCCTTAAGGCCTCATACAGTATATATCGTTCATCGGGCCCGTTGGGCTCCTCCTGCGTATGTCCAAAAGGGCAGTGACTCCCCTGACACCCCTCGCATCATGTTCCTGCCGGGGCCAGGCCTTACTGCATCCACGGCCTCGCGTAGTCACCGCGCCCGCCTCTCGGCATTCGTCTCGCCGCTTCTTGTGGGGGGGGGCCGCGCTCTCACCGTCTTGCCCGCTTCTCTTCCCCCGGCCGAGCGGTGAATTCACCCGGTCCCGGACACGGTCTCTCCACCTCGCGGGCCGCACCCCGCGTCGCTCCGGTGGCGGGCGGCCGGCGTCACGGGGCTTCCAGGGGTATATTTTTAGTTGCAGGCGTCCCGTCGCCCCTCTGATTACACCGGGTCGTCGCTGGTGCCCCCGGCAGGTTTCCGCCGCGCGGTCTAGGGCTTTCCAGGTACTTTACGGCCCTCGTATTCATCATCTTGCTGGCCCGGGTCCGGGGCTCTCCTATTAAGCAGCCGCCATGCTTGGCCGCTAGCCACGCCCCCCGACGCTTGAAAGTTAACCACATCTCCCTTGACGTTAGCAAGGATGAACGTGGCAACTACGTCAAACACGCCAACAAGCCTCATCCCTAACTCGACCGCTGCCTCCGGACCGTGTTGATCCTGAATACGCTTGATCACGGAGGGCAGTACAGCCATAGACGGCATGCCGAAGCACTTCGAGTAGACTGCTGCAAACACTTTACCACAGTTATCACAATCAGCTACCTCTGGGAATAAGTCTTTCTGCAAACTAATGGTGAGGATCCTGTGTTTTTCCACAGGAGTAGAATTTGGAAAAACTGCTTCCAGCTGGTCAAATTTCTCAGCAAGCCAATAAGGCATATCGTCCTTATTCTGGGGGCGCTTGCCCATTACCGAATTAACCATGACGGGACTAATAGTAATCCCGGCCGGGCCAGCTGGTTGCGCCACATCCCCAGGTGCCCCCACCTGGACATTGCATGAGATGTATTGCACTAAAGCCCTATGTACCTCAATTAGGGTGGTAAGAGTTGACATAAGTCATCCACCGGGGCTTGCAAATAACATGGATGTGGTGTAAACCCAGCCAATACTGGCCAAGTGGCCCCTGGAATGGACAAGGGACCCAAACGAACCGGTGCAATGGTGTGGGGGAGGGCGCAATTGAACCAAATACGATGCTGCCAAGCAGAAATGGGAATTTCCTGCATCCTATATGGCATGTAATTAGCCGGGACTGCCGTAGGAGTGTATGAGTGAAACATATTATCATCCGCATTCACCGCCGGCAAAGTAACCCAAGAGTAAAATAGCTCATAGTGATGTGATGCATCAGCACTCACTACAAAGATAATAGACATGCCATCGTCAGGCACCCCTAACTGCGTCAAATGACGCCGGAGAGGTGCACGACTATGCGCTGCAATAGTGACTTCAGCCATAAGGACACAGAGAAGAAAAACAATCTAAATAAACAGTAGCACAAAAAGGGTATAAGGTAAAATGAAACCTTTTTAATTGTCAAGCTTGAGAGAACCTATACATTAACTATTTAGGTAGGTTTCAACCGTCACTCCCGTGAACCGGAAACAAGAGTGAGTGTATTGTGGGCTAATAAAAGCACTACTAAGGTGTCTCAATCATAAGACCAAAACGTTAGGTGCGCCATGTTGCAGGGATTCTGCTCATACACAGAACTATGCGCAGGAAACCAGGACCTCAGTGAATTGTGGTGTACCAAAAATCTCACCTCAGCACCCAGAACCCCTATCCGACTAGCATCAGTGTCTCATTCGTTCTCCGTATCATCATTTAGCTACCAATGATTAGACAACCCAGAACAAGCGACTTACTGGCACATACATCAAGCAAAAATCACCTCGCAAACATACCGAATCGCTAAAATCTACCGTTAGCGAGTGGCAAACAACGAATCCCAATGCATCAACACCAATAGCGAAAAAAAAGAATCGCTAAAATAATCCCCGTTAAAATAAAGAATCGCTAAAAATAACCCCGTGAAAATAAAGAATCGCAAAATAAAGAATCGGCAATACCGAAAATACAAATAGCGCCTGGCATTAGCGAATCGCAAATAAAGAATCGCAAAAGAATGCATCAAAACTCGCAAATACCGAAAATCTCCAAAATCGCTATTTAGCATGAGCAGATTAAGGGGATTCAGGACCAGGAGGTAAAGTTGCAGAAAAAGAAAAAAAAATAGGAAAAGTTTACCACAGATGTAATCAATCAGAAAGCCATAAAAAATGGGCCTGGAGACCCTGTTTCCTTTCACAAAATGGCAGCCCTCTACGTGCTTGCAAGGAGAGTGAGAATAAATGCAGCAGCACAGCGCAGAAGAAGGATCCAGGAGAGGGTATTCAGAGTGCGCATTACATTGCTGGGCCAAAATGAGGATGAAGTATATGACAAGTACCGTCTCAATCGTGCAATAATAATGCGCCTAATTGCTGACCTGGAACCACTACTGCAGCACCAGACACGTAGGACCAATGCCATTCCTGCGCACGACCAGGTCCTATGCAGCCTGCACCTACTGGCGTCTGGAAGTTTCCATGGGGTCATAGCGGTAGCGGGAGGCATATCACAAAGCGCACTTTCACGCTTCTTCCGTAAATTCCTTGATGCCAATGCTGACAATGATACATACCCACATCAGCTTCCCCACAACCCCACAGCAGATGGACCACACCAAACAGGAATTCTACCAGGTGGCCCAATTCCCCCATGTCATAGGATGCATGGACTGCACGCATGTCCCCATCTGTCCCCCCTCAGCCAATGAGTACATCTTCCGTAACAGGAAGTCCTATCACTCCATCAACGTGCAGGTCGTGTGCGATGCCAAGCACATCATCACGACATAGTGGCACAATTTCCAGGGAGCACACACGACTCCTATATATTCAGACACAGTGGCATCCACAGGCGTCTGCTCAATGGAGAATTCGGAGAGGGACTCCTGCTTGGTACGTACTCATACCTATTCATAACATCTGTATCACACATGTATCATCATAACTGACGCTAAGCCTTTGCTTCCCCCCTGTAGGTGACAGTGCATACGCCCTGCGGGAATATATCCTCACCCCCTACATCAATTCAGCTACACCACAGGAACTACGCTACAACGCGGCCCATATTAGCACAAGAAATGTGATTGAGAGGACATTCGGGATCCTGAAGAGTCGCTTCCGGATCTTACATAAGACTGGTGGTGCTTTGCAATATAAACCAGATACCTGCTGCAGGATTGTAGCAGTATGTGCCATGCTGCACAACATTGCAACCAGAAGGGGGATACCCATAGAGGTGGACAGAAATGACAATTATCGGGATGATCAACCACCCGCACAACACCGACAGTCACACGTTCCAAACACAGCTGAAGGTCAAAGGAGGCGGACATACATCACACAACCTCATTTCAGAGCCAGGTAAGAATGAGCCATGACGATATCATTAGGAGTGCTACTATTTACTTCACATGAGCACTTCTGTAAGTAATTTTACATTAACATGCTAATTACAGTTCCCCCACACATTGTGGGCAAAAACATGACCGTTGGCATCACGGGAATGCTAAGGCAAAATTAAAGTGGCCCATGGTTACCCCACCATGGTCAGGGATGCAGGACTGAATGTCTAGTGGCGCTTCCCACGAACCCCCAGCCTCCTATCATGTGTCTCCTCCACCTCACCACTCTGTGTCTCTGTGGCTGTGGAGCAGCGCGAACTGCGCCTCCTGGTGCAGGTCTCCAGCACCGACACGCTGCTCACACTGGATGCAGCCTCACTGCCCTCCTCCCCTCCCAAGTTGCTGCCACTGAATGTCCCTGACTGCAAGTGTTCCACTGCAGTGGTCACCTGGTCTAAGGCCTTCACCACGTCCCCATAGTAATGGCCGAGGTCCACCTTCAGTGACACGGAGCGGCGGGACAAAACAGCAGTGCTATTGCAGAGCTTTGTGATGGCCCTGGTCGTTGCAGTGGTACGGAGCAAGTTCTGCCTATGCCTCCTGCGCTCGCTGTGTTGTCCTGCTCGGATGGCACGGGTGAGCTCCTGGAGGTTCTGACTTATGTCCCTATTGCCCTCTGCCACAACTGTGGTCATGTGCCGCACAGCGTCAGTTAGAGTGCACATATGTTTTGCGAGTTTTGAAATATTGAGGTTCATTGACCCCATGTGTCTCCCCTGCAGGCGCTGAACATGCAGCATCTGGGCCTCGACACCACCATAGATGTTCCTTGTCTGGTCGGCTCCCTCGGCAGTACTGCGCATGGACCTGCGCCACTGCGTGACTCTGCCACGTGCTGGTGGTTGTGCTGGCGGTGTGACATGTGTCTGACTTTGGCCACTTGTGGGTGCAGGACTCGGGTCTGCATCCATCACCTGCAGGGAGGGGACATGTGCCCTGCGTCTTGGTGGTATTGTCGCTGGTGGTGGTGGTGGTATTGTCACTGGTGGTGGTGGTGGTATTGTCGCTGGTGGTGATTGACCTTCCTGCGGAGTGTCGCCATCGGTATCTGCCGGTGTCTCGGAGATGATGAGGCGCTCACTGTCATCAGAATCCCCAGGAGATGCATCTGTGTATGAAAAGGTGCATTGTTAGTTCATTTTGTGACATACATCTGTTTGGCATTCTGCATTTATTTTCTACAATGAATTACATGATTTGACACTCTGTTGGCCCTGTACTGCTGATCTCATTTATTGTGCATTGGTGACTATACATGTACACTTGGCTGACATGACTACGACTCCCATGATGCAATACTAATGTGAGGGCATATGTGTTATGCACTTCGCCCTGCACACTGTGATTGACCTGGGGGGATGGGGATGGGTATACGATACGCAGCGTATGGGCGCAGGCATGCATCTTACCTTGTTCTGTGGTAGCTGCGCCGGAGGTGTCCATCTGGGTTACTCCGACGACTGCCTCTGGCTCAATGGTCCCCTCAACGAGCTCCTCACGGGCAGTGTTGGCAGGTACTGTGGATGGCACCCCTCCTGTGCCAGCTGCCTCCTTGACCCTTTCGGCAATCCGTTCCTTTGCCCTCCTCCTGAGGTCATACACCTCTTCTTTAGGTCGTCGATGCTGCGGTGCATCACTCCTACAGCATTCACCCTCTCCCTGATGCGAAGCCAAATCTTCCTCTTCTCAGCTTCGGGCACCTTGAGTGACAGCTTCCCAAACAGCTTGTCATGCTTGCTGCTCACCCCCTCGATCAAGTGCTCAAGTTCCCTGTCAGAGAACTTTCTCTTCCTCTTCCTGGGCGTGTCTGAAGTGGCAGGTGCATCCTTGTCCATCCTGGATGAAGGTAGGGTGGATGGTTTCAGTGGGTGAAGTCTCTTGCCTCAGCCTGTATGCTCTGCCTCTTCCTGTGAGCTCCTCAGGGCAGTGAATGAGGGAGGGGCTGGTTGACTTCCTGGTTGTGATGTCATCAGCCCACTTCTCGTGCGACCCGTTTTTTGCGAATTCGCTAATTCCGAACTCGCTAATACCGTAAATATCTATGCTAATCTGTATTTTATGGAATCGCTATTGAGTTTTCGGTAAATATTAGCGATTTTTAAGGAAAGGCTAAGATTTACCGAATCTGTTCATGCATTCCGAAATGCGATTCCTTATTAGCGATTCTTTATTTTTCGCTATTAAGGAATCGCTTTTCAGAATGTTGGTGCATGTGCACCAAGGAGTATTCTCAGGAATGGTGGGAATCAGAAACACCTTTTCGGTATTATTCTCATATCAGTCCACAACAAGAGTAATCAGAGACACGGTCAAGTTTAAAATGTTTATTTTTAACTACGTCCTCTAAGGTGCAGTACTTTGGCTAACATAAGCAGACAAATGATTAAAAACAAAACCATCAGCATTGTTACAATACCATAGAAAATGAAGGGAGAAATATTACAAATGATAGTGGAAAACAACCACCCTCCCTTCACTAGTAAGCTAGTTTTATGAAACTAATAGAAGGTCTCTAGGCTTGAACGGGGAACCCCATACCGTAAATATAAGCTTAGGTGAATCACATCACAGGATCAGCTCTGCTCTTTGTGTCTGGAAAGGTTTTCTCCAAGTGTCTGAATCATGCATGCAAATGCAATATTAAAGGCACCCGAGTTTCAGATATTTGCAGCTGTGTGCGTGTTATGGCTAGAGCGTGGGCCGATCAACCTGAATTCAAAAGCATACATTGTTATTTGACCTTGATGGCTTTTGCACACAGTGTTCAGACTAAGGTCGCGGTGCACGTCTAGTTATGTGAACAACAGACCGTTCTCATGTGAAGAAAAGCAAGCAAGCAGTTTGCCTTGTAATAACTGCTACCTGCAGTGTTGTGTGCAAAAGCACCAAAAGTGGCAAGATGGCGATTCACATCTAAAGCGCTTACGTTAACATAACAATGTGTGTACATAGAACCCCGTCTCCACTGCAAAGCGATTGTCATCATAAGTTTGAGGATGGTTATGCAAATCAGATCTTTGTTGGGAATGATCCCATTATTTCAGAAGTTTATTATGTGCGTACTTTAATCTTCCTGCCAATAGAGTAGAAGCAGTTACTTAGCTTTAGTGTTCTCCAAGATCTATCATGTAAATAAGTTGGATAGTCGAGCTGTTGGATTTCCTGTCAGGCCAAAGCGTAGTATTAGTGCTTTGCAAAAAGTGGGAGATGTTTTTGTCGTTATGATTCCCTCTTTGGGTGTTGCTTTAAGGAATCGGAAGATTACAAAACTGTCAACATTAGTGCGTAAACTTGATCCTAGTGCAGGTGAGCATTGCAAGCTATTGATACTGAGCTCATAGTTATGAGATCTATGGTCTTGCATAATCGTCTTGTATTAAACATTTTAGTCCGCAAAGGAGGGTGGACTCTGTCGTATGCTAAAAGTTACGCAAAGCTAGCAGCAACAATATAATTAGTTTACTCCAATTTATTGTTGAAGAGGCCATCATGATGTGAACAGAGACAACCTTTTAAGAGTGATCTGTGTATTGTCTGGCTTAGAAAAAGCATCATCTAATGATATACTTCGGGTTGGCTTCAACACCATAACAACTCAGGAAGGCCCCAGAGAAGTGACTGAATAAGGCCACTTTGGATGCAATTCTAGCAAAAGAATCAGTGGTGTCACAATGGGCAATCCTTGTTGCCGAATGTAAGGCTGAGCGGTATCTGAGCTTCCTAGAATCTTGGCCAGATAATAGTATAGCCTTGGAAAGAAGCCAACACCAACTAGGGATACTCCTCAGGTCCGCTCATGACCCAGTTGCTCGCCTGCCTGACTTCCAAAACCTGGAACTAAGAATCCAAATAAAGAATGATATCAGCCAGGAGCCAGATATGCAGTTTGGTAATCCAGTTCATTCCAACTACACTCAGTCTCTACTGATCTCCCAGATAATCATACAACATGGGATCAGCAGCAGTAGGCAGGTGTGCAAGGAATACCATAGATTAACACAAAGCCTCTCTTATTAGATAAGTGCACAGCTCTGTGTTCAGAAAGCGCACAGGTGCGCTTGATCAGCTAGAACATTGCAGGCCTGCAATACAAATTGGATGGCAATGAATTGGTTACTTTCATCAAATCCCACTAAATCTGCTGTTGACAGGAGACCAAGGAACTCAAAGAAATCGTCTTCAGGGGGTTTTCTGCGCACTCATAACGCTCAATCAAAAGCAGGATGGGCAGGCCGGAAAGTGGCTTAACAGTGTGATTCTTACTGAGCCTCCAAGCCTCAGCGCAAGCATAAAGCCATGATGCTTGAGTCCTGTCCTTATTCAGTGTTTATAAATGCAGAAAGCCTGGAGGTCCCCCTTTCTGCGTTGGTTCCCGATCGTAGGATTCACCAGAGGGGATTGGAAGGGAGTTCAATACCATCTTGCTCCAGAATAATATCTTCACACTTAATGGCCGTACTCTTTCAGACAAACCTAACAAATATAATTTTAGGTCTGGCGGTTGAGAGTCTTTAACAGATATGTACTCACCAACCAGGATTCATTAAGTCAAATTATCAACATGACAATCACCAGGAGAATTGAGAGTGATCGTGATCTATTAATTGTTACTCTTATGTTTCCTCTTTCATCAACTCCTGCAGGGATCTCCCCATGCAAAAAGCTGTGTGTAGACTACTAGCAAAATCTGAAAGAAAAAAGCTTGCATGGTACTAATTAAAATAAAAATACTTATAGCATGGGCTGTCACACTCGTTAGAACAAAGCCTAAGGAAATCCTTGTTGAGTTGGGAAATCGTAGTGTAACCACTGTCGAAAAATTCAAAACATTGCTGAAAGTAACACAATCCCGGGGTGATGGCCCGGCCTAAAAATGGTGCTTCGCCCCGCCCCCACCAATTGTTAATAAAGGTAGACTAGTTTGATGAAGAATGTGCAAAAATTAAGCAAGCCCTAACAAAAGTCCCAAGTCACAGACATTCCTGGGAAGAAGGAGAAGTATGCTTGAAATCACTGTGACAGGAATACAAGAGACTAATCCAATACAAGAGATCGCACAGCCATTTGCAAGCATAGGCAGCCCTTGAAAAGGCACTCAGAGAAAAGGATGATATAAGTTCCTGGGACGTGGTCAACTGGGTCTGCAAGGGTTCATTAAGAACATTGGACCCATTCATCACCTCAGCCACATGGATTAATCATTTTGGTGAAATATATAAAATATCAGCTTCTAATGTGAATGTAAATACAGCTGCACCATTGACCCCCATCCTTGGCCAAAGTAAGGACATTCCATTTTCAGACAACCCTGGGCTCGCACCCGTAGTTGCCTCTAACAGTAGGATATGGGCAAGCAAAGTCTCAGAGGAAGAAATACAGGTAGCCATTTATCCAAAAAACAAATAAGGCTCCCGCCACTGATGGTGTCCCAAGTGACGACTTTCGTAGTAATGTTTCTTTATGGGCTCTTGTATTAACTGCAGCCTTTGAAGCAGTCTGGATAACGGAGAAGGCCCGGCTTCCTGGACAACAGAAGTTATAGCACCCTCCATTAAAAGGGTCCTCTGAGTGATCCAGCCAATTACCAAACAATTTCATTGCTTGATATCGTTGAGAAGATTTATGAAAAGTCCGTCATTACCAGAATTGAAACCTGGGTAGAGGGTAATGACTTACTGTCACCTTTCCAGACCGGCTTCAGAAAAGCCCATAGAGCAATCGATCAAGCAATGAGATTATGTAAAATATGTCTTAAACAAGTCATAAAAAATACCAGATTGTTTATGACATTCATAGATCTTAAGACAGCACTTGACTCGGTAGATAGAGCTACTTTATGGCATTCTCCCCATGATATATATCTTCCATTTTATCTTGTGACTGCTGTTTAAAAGCTGTACCAAAATAACACAGTTGTAGAACGGTATGGCATAACATGGTGAACTGATGCCCAACTTTCCGATAGAAAGCGGTGTAAGGCAAGGCTGTGTCCTGGCACCCTTATTATTTATTCAGAAACAACAAAAGAGCAACTGTTTAAACCAAAAAGTTGGGTAGCACAGAGGAAAGACTTGCTTCTTTTAAAAGAACCCTCACTCACCAACCTGGTTGGTGACATGCTTCATCATTGGGTTCCCACCAGAGAGGCCCAATGCCTCCCTGGTGTGCTACGACGCCTGATTTACAGCGGAGCAGGTTTTTTTGGAAGGGTAAAAGGATGTGAGTGTTTGTGAGTGATGTGAAATTTTAAAAGGTGACGGGTTTTTACCAAAAATGAATTTTAATGGTGGAAAAACCGGTGACTGTTAAAAAAAGTGTGACGTATGTTGGCTGGCTGGTTAGGTTGACCAGGACCATCCGATTTGGTAAAGTGAGTGAAAACAAAAGGTCAACATGTTTCAGCTTATCTATGCACGTTCGCTAAGCATTCTTCAGGACCGAAAAAAGTTCCATGGCGGTATGCGCTCGCTAAGGCGCACCCTAACCTATGGAACTGTGTGAATGGTACAACTCACGGTTCTACCTCAGTGGGCTTCCTGGGATTTCCTAGGCCACTAGACTCTGTAAAATAAATAAACATGACACACAAAGAAAGATGACACACAAAGAAATTGTACAATACATTCAATGGTCAATTCTTTCAGTGCTATCAAGAACATGTATGTGCTTAATAGCAAACTCGTGCTGATTACGAGAAACGTTTACACATTGTGACTATTTTGTTCATCTTTATCTCAAGCATTCGTATTCATTAAATGCAGCGACTCTGTAAATAAACGTCATTCCTTTTTAACGGAGGGGTCAAAACTACGGAACGACATTACTGTAGTATGTTCAGCCCTCTAAATGAAGGCGATTACGTGCATCATTAGCACGTAGAACTAACGTATGTAATAGAATCATTACTCCTGGTGCTCAGTGACTCATGCTCCTCAAAAACATATACAAGGGTTAAAAGGACGCTGAAATATGTATATTACAGCGCACAAATATATGTATGCATCCTAAAACGGACGCAACTAGCATGGAAAAGATGGCGGCTTACATAGAAAGAGGACTTGCTTGGCGTCATGGGTCTGGGAGGGGAGATCGGTATGCTGATAGGATCTGGGACGAAAGCAGCCAGAATGTAAAAATACGAGCAAAGGAGCATAAGTACAATGAAACCCTTTGTACCCCCAGTACACTTACTTCTATGCTCACATACTCCCGCAATGCACCTAACGCTATCCTCCTCGGCCCGGATGTTGCCGTGGAGTGGCTTTCCCGGATAGAAATGCTTGTTCCGCGATCACGTGACCCCAGGCGGGGCGCGTGTGACGCGTTACGTTCCGGGTGAAAGCCTTGAAACCACTAGACTGCGCGGAAAAAAAGTTCAGACTAAACTTTATTAGTCAAAAGTGGGAAACCAAAACAAAAGTTCTAATCAGTGGGAGCAAGAGCTGAGCAATCACTGAAAAGCGTATTACTAGACGATTCTGTGTGCTGTGTACCAATGTAATTTATATAGTTCAGTACCATCAGGGACTGCGCTAAGTGTTACGAAGACGTATTAATAGTGGGGACACAACTGATGTTAATTGCCTCTTTGCCATTCGTAATATGTCAATGATGACGGACAAAAGTACTGACCACTTTGAAAAAGAGAGGGCAAGATCACAAATTAAGTTTGGATCAATGCATCCTGTGTTGTAGGGATGTTGGTGTCTTATATCCCAAACGCTCTTTAACAAAAAATTATTATTCATAAAGAGAAAAAATAAAGAATGCATGGATAACACTTGTTCAGAGAGGAAAAAAGACATTACACGGTTAGCGTTTAAGAACTGTACCCCAGGGGATATTATCATTTAATCCTGTGCGGTGTGTGGACAGACGGTAAATCCACCGCTGTTCTTTTTCAAAAAGAGTCTGTTGGTTGTTTAGACCTGCATAAGGCTGTTCGATGATCGTCCAACTTAGATCGTTTGTGGTGTGATTGAACAGTAGGAAATATTCTGTCAGTTTTGAAGTGTTCTTACGGCAGAGAATATTGCTCAGATGTTCACAAATCCGTTGTTTTATCTTACGTGATTCAGAAGAATAGAGTATGCGGTTCCTCAGAGCAAGGAGAGAGTGAGAGTGTGAAGTGGAGACCGTGTGTGGAGGAAAGGGAATTCCTCTAGTCGGAACTAGGGTCCTCACACACCCAGCAAGCTAGGTGTCATGCTTCATCATATGGACCTGCTCCTCGTCGGGACGGCGCTGCAATCCCCGACGGGCACCCTTGAAGGGGCTCTTTAGTGGAGATCTTTTGTTCCTGGCCGTATGATGTAGTGTGTGTGAGGGGTCTAGTGGTGTAGATGTGAAAGTGTGTGCGAAACTAAAACAAGTTGGATAGGCCACGAACAAGGCTTTATTAAGAATGGCTGTCCACTTGATTAAAAACAACAGGAAACAGAGTGGCAGCTGACTGACGTTTAAGGTTCAGCTAAGCTATGCTCTTCTGTGATGGTCAACATGTTTCATGCCTAGTGGTCTAATGATCCATGGCAATTCTTCAGGACCTAATTTATCAAAAAACTATCTACACACTGTGGGAAGTACAATAGTTACCTGCCACGTGTAATAAGGGACAACGGTCTCGCCAAATGTAAGGGGGAACCTACGGAAAGAAAAGTGTTATATAAGGTCACCCCGACATCGGTCAGTGTTGGTATTAAACTATTTATTCAAACAGTAGTCACACACAAGGTCTCTCTCCCTAGACGATGTGACATAGAACTGTCAATTGTGACTTAGTGTAGAACAACACACTCTAGAGTTCTTAGTGCTCTCCGTGAAAGTGAGATTAAAACCAATTTAATTTTTTTTTTTTAAAAATCAGAAGATAGGATATGAATTCTTCACTGCAGTATGATCTAGAGAACTAGTAATCACGGTCTGAGTTTATAGGTAACTCACCTATGTGGATGTGTATCCCTGCTTCAGTCCGTATTCGTTGCGCCACCCGTAACACCAGACTTCTGGTGTACTGGTAAAAATAAGAAATAAGGTGGAAAAACGAACAGTAAATAATATATAAGGCAACACACCCAGCCCGTAATGTCATCACCGGCAAGGTACTGACGCCCGTAGTATGGTCCCATTGTGCGGGGCAAAGTATTACAGGCCATGGCACAGGCCGTGGGTTATCTGAGTGTCCAGAGAAACCCCTCAAGGGACTTGGATGGGAGTCAGAGTGAGGCATAGGTATAGGTAATCAACCTCCAACCAGTATAGAGTGTGCCTTGATGGACATCACAGGGAGCCCCATCGCGTGCTAGTCAAGGCCCCCAAGAGAGGATTGTGGGGTACGTCCAGTGCACATAACATGTGTGTTCAGGGAGCCCACAAGTTGGGGACGGGATCACATGCATGTGTAACTAGGCGGGGCCCCGTTCCTCCTAAAGTGGTGGTCGAGCAATGCGCGCCGTAATGGTACATAACTAGTCCAACAAAATAGCACCGCCAAGTGTTGAAGCTGAGCCCACCATGTCTCTCCTGCGCCCCCGAGTCCAATGTAGGACTCGCTCCACACAACACACCACCGTGCCTGCCAGTCACGGATGCACACTCATGCCGCTCAAACGGATCCATCGTAATCTCCCGGGAGCCCCGAGCTGCCAAACTCACACTTACGTCAAAGTTGCTGCTGGGACAGGCCGTTAACCTACCCTGGCGCCGCACGAACCGGGAAGGATGACTCCGCTCGGTTCCTACATAGATATACAGGTTGGAGTGAAGGGGGCGTGTCAACTAGACGGGAAGTCACTCTACGTTAGCGCGTGAAAGCAGAGGATGATTCTCTACTATGGAATTGTCGTTCATGGCGGCCATCTTAGCAAGTGGTTGTTGAAGCTGTAGCAGATATTTTAAGGAAAACTCCCTCACTCCTTGGGGCAGGGGGTTCTGTGGCCTCAGGGTCACAATCAGAAGACTGGACTTCACTCACAGCATTAAAAAGAGAATGGATCAAAATCACACTCCATGGGGCATTGATGACGGAATATCTACGAGCCAATATAGCTCCTAGTGGACTTATCATCAATGTTTTCCCTAGGCTATTTTTGGAAGATCCAACTTTTAAGAAAGAATGGTGCTTGGTCTCTTGGAAGTGTACCAGAGACCTCCTGGTCCTCATTATTAACACGGCCCAACGATTAGCGGATGCCCTACTAGCTAGAATCCAGGCGGCAGAGAGCGCATTAAAATCTACCGTCCAGAATACAGCTTTCAAAGCCAAATTAGCAGAAATTAACAGCGAGATCACTGAAAACAGAGAATATCTGCTCAAATTAAAAATAGCCAAATTACAGAAGGACATTCTGAAATTTGACAAGGAAAAGGTCTATCCCTATCTGAAAGCAGATTTCCAAACAACCAAGAATGGCTATTCTTCGGATGATAGTTCAGATAATTCAAGAAGGGGGTCGACTAACAGTGATTCAAGCACAGGCAGTTGGGGAGGAAATCAGCAACAGAGGAATTCTCCTTCTCCTTATAACCACTACAATAACGTACCAGCCTATATAGGCCCACCACAACCACCACCTCCCTTTTGGCAATACCCCATGTACCCACACGGGCAGCCCCAATTCTATCCCCCTGGTAACCCTCCTTTTTTAGACAGAGGTTGGGGCAGAGGAAGAGGGCGCAAAAGAGGGCCCCAAAAGGCAGTCCAGTGGCAGGATCAGGAACAACTCCCACAGGGACCCAGGGGCAGGAACCGAGGGAAAAGGAATTAGTGGTTAATCTCTCTGATAGACCCTTGAGCTCTTTGGAACAAGAGGTCCTTGGGAAAGGACTAGGTTATGTCCCTACACCCAGAACAGATAGATTTAGAGATAACTGTGAGATTCATGAATTCCTCAGAAAAATACGCTTGAAAGCTTTCTTTCAAGACCAACCAGCCATTGAATGTACAGACACAGGATTACGCAATCCGTCTACCTTCACTCCGACCAACAATATGGTCCCCCCGGAAGTACTCACATTTGAGAAAGCTGTTCTCCGCGAGCTAAGCACGATCCCCGCTAAGCACACTTTCTACAATATGTCTAATGCGGAATTGTTAGCTACGAGAACCCTAGCCAGTGACACTAACATCACCATTAAACAGGCAGACAAGGGGGGTGCCACTGTGATACAAAATACAACTGACTATGACCGTGAATGTAGAAGACAACTTGACAACACAAGATATTACACTCCTATCTCTACAGATCCCACAGCAAGACTTACCACCGAAATTGCCACAATGACCTTTGAAGCAGAAAACAATGGGTGGATCAGTAGAAAGGAAGCTGAATTTCTCACTACCAAGGACCCTAAGATTCCATACTTCTACACGCTTCCTAAAATACACAAGGGCACCATACCAGTCCCTGGGCGCCCCATTGTATCAGGAATAGGCTCTATTCTGGAACCCCTTTCCAGATTTGTGGACCACTTTTTACAACCCCTAGTCAAGAAAACTCCCAGTTACATCAGGGACACCACGGATATCCTACAAGTCATTGAGGCTATACACGACACTAGTAACATTGACCTGTTGGTCACGCTGGATGTGGAAGCGTTATACACTAATATCCCCCAGCGTGCCACCCTTATGGCAGTTGAGAATGTCCTCAGGAGAGAGGAATGGACTTCGCCCACCCCCATCTCCTTCATAATGGAATGTGCCACATTAGCCCTCACGGAGAATTTCTTCGAATATAACAAACAAATGTTTCACCAATCACAGGGCACTTCGATGGGGAGCACCTTTGCCCCTAGTGTGGCCTGTATTTACATGGCCACCTTTGAGGAAGAAGTCATTAGAAACCCCAACAATCCTTACTCCAACAACCTAACACTGTGGAGGCGTTTCATAGACGACATTTTAATCTTCTGGAAGGGGGACCAACAAACTTGCCTAGCCTTCTGTGAATGGATTAATGTACAAAACCAATTTCTGAAGTTCACTCACACCATCTCAGAAACACAGGTACCATTCTTAGATCTGATGGTTACACTAGATGACACAGGCCTCAGCACTACACTATATAAGAAGCCAACTGACAGGAACAGTTTGCTTCTATATAGTAGTCACCATCCAAGGGCGCTTAAGGATAATTTACCCTTTGGACAGTTCCTCCGCATCAGGAGGAACTGTAGCTCCACCACTGATTACATAACTGAAGCACACCGTCTGAGTTCCAACCTTAGACATAGGGGTTATCCTGAACGTCAGGTTAGAAACTCATTAAAAAGAGCACGCAACAACCCACGAGAGTCCCTACTACAACCTATCATTAGGGAAAGTACAGAGACTTTGACTTGCGTCACATCCTTTACCCCTGACTCCACACGCATAAAGAACATAATAAAAAGACATTGGGGGATCCTGAATACGGGTGACCTCACCATTCCACCTCCACGTTTTGCTTTCAAACGTACACAAAACTTGAAGGATATTCTCATCAACACGAGACCTAGACATATTGACCAACTGGAACAGAGAACCCTATGGGACCTTCCACCAGTAAAAGGTCATTACCCCTGTGGTTCTTGTGTTGCATGTCACCAGACCTCAGTGGTGAAAGAGGTGGTGTTTTCAGACTCCTTCACTTGGAAGATTCAGAGACACACCAATTGCAATACTACACATTGTATCTATCTTATCATCTGTCCGTGCGAATTGAGATATGTGGGTATGACCATGAGGCCAGTTAAGACACGGATAACAGAACACAAAAGCAATGTGAAATGTCTAAAGATTACCACCAAACTATACACTCACTTCAAAGAAAATAACCATAAACCAGACTCCCTAAAATGGTTAGTTCTTGAGGCCCACCCTAGGATCACACAGAAAGCCCTGTTCAAGATAGAACAGAGATGGGTTCATCGCTTGAGGGCTGACAGTGAAGGCCTTAACGATCAAATCCCATGGGCATCACTCACGGATAGGTAACATTTGACCCTACACTGAGCCGTAAGCCTCACTGACCTTTAGCATGGGGGTTTGCTTCAGGTTATTACCTCCCCTCATTCCAAGCAAGTCCATCTGTAATTTTCCCGTCACAGCTTCTTACCCAAGGGTTATTTTTAAGCCCATTATTTCAATAATGTTTTTTTACACCATACATTTTGGTGGCCTACACGGTCACATTGAAAACATTGTGTTTGTGAATTTCCCCTGAGTCGATCTATGTCGGACTCCACTTGGCCATTGATCCTTGTTAATTTAACACCACAACAACCACTTGCTAAGATGGCCGCCATGAACGACAATTCCATAGTAGAGAATCATCCTCTGCTTTCACGCGCTAACGTAGAGTGACTTCCCGTCTAGTTGACCCGCCCCCTTCACTCCAACCTGTATATCTATGTAGGAACCGAGCGGAGTCATCCTTCCCGGTTCGTGCGGCGCCAGGGTAGGTTAACGGCCTGTTCCAGCAGCAACTTTGACGTAAGTGTGAGTTTGGCAGCTCGGGGCTCCCGGGAGATTACGATGGATCCGTTTTGAGCGGCATGAGTGTGCATCCGTGACTGGCAGGCACGGTGGTGTGTTGTGTGGAGCGAGTCCTACATTGGACTCGGGGGCGCAGGAGAGACATTGTGGGCTCAGCTTCAACACTTGGCGGTGCTATTTTGTTGGACTAATTATGTACCATTACGGCGCGCATTGCTCGACCACCACTTTAGGAGGAACGGGGCCCCGCCTAGTTACACATGCATGTGATCCCGTCCCCAACTTGTGGGCTCCCTGAACACACATGTTATGTGCACTGGACGTACCCCACAATCCTCTCTTGGGGGCCTTGACTAGCACGCGATGGGGCTCCCTGTGATGTCCATCAAGGCACACTCTATACTGGTTGGAGGTTGATAACCCACGGCCTGTGCCATGGCCTGTAATACTCCGCCCCGCACAATGGGACCATACTACGGGCGTCAGTACCTTGTCGGTGATGACATTACGGGCTGGGTGTGTTGCCTTATATATTATTTACTGTTCGTTTTTCCACCTTATTTCTTATTTTTACCAGTACACCAGAAGTCTGGTGTTACGGGTGGCGCAACGAATACGGACTGAAGCAGGGATACACATCCACATAGGCGAGTTACCTATAAACTCAGACCGTGATTACTAGTTCTCTAGATCATACTGCAGTGAAGAATTCATATCCTATCTTCTGATTTAAAAAAAAAAAATTTAAATTGGTTTTAATCTCACTTTCACGGAGAGCACTAAGAACTCTAGAGTGTGTTGTTCTACACTAAGTCACAATTGACAGTTCTATGTCACATCGTCTAGGGAGAGAGACCTTGTGTGTGACTACTGTTTGAATAAATAGTTTAATACCAACACTGACCGATGTCGGGGTGACCTTATATAACACTTTTCTTTCCGTAGGTTCCCCCTTACATTTGGCGAGACCGTTGTCCCTTATTACACGTGGCAGGTAACTATTGTACTTCCCACAGTGTGTAGATAGTTTTTTGATAAATTAGGTCCTGAAGAATTGCCATGGATCATTAGACCACTAGGCATGAAACATGTTGACCATCACAGAAGAGCATAGCTTAGCTGAACATTAAACGTCAGTCAGCTGCCACTCTGTTTCCTGTTGTTTTTAATCAAGTGGATAGCCATTCTTAATAAAGCCTTGTTCGTGGACTATCCAACTTGTTTTAGTTTCGCACACACTTTCACATCTACAACACTAGACCCCTCACACACACTACATCATACGGCCAGGAACAAAAGATCTCCGCTAAAGAGCCCCTTCAAGGGTGCCCGTCGGGGATTGCAGCGCCGTCCCGACGAGGAGCAGGTCCATATGATGAAGCATGACACCTAGCTTGCTGGGTGTGTGAGGACCCTAGTTCCGACTAGAGGAATTCCCTTTCCTCCAAACACGATCTCCACTTCACACTCTCACTCTCTCCTTGTTCTGAGGAACCGCATACTCTATTCTTCTGACTGACTAACTGGGCCTGTATGCTGGACCTCTCTTAAAAAGCCCATTAGTCCCCCTTGTTTGACAATAATATTATCTTACGTGATGTCATTCCCACGTACCTGAGACCACAAGGACATGCGATCAGGTAAATCACATTGGTTGACTTACAGTTCGTGTGGGACCATGTCCTTGTGGTCTCAGGTACGTGGGAATGACATCACATAAGATAAAACAACGGATTTGTGAGCATCGGAGCAATATTCGCTGCCGCAAGAACACCTCAAAACTGACAGAACATTTCCTACTGTTCAATCACACCACAAACGATCTAAGTTGGACGATCATCGAACAGCCTTATGCAGGTCTAAACAACCAACAGGTTGTCCACACACCGCACAGGATTAAATGATAATATCCCCTGGGGTACAGTTCTTAAACGCTAACTGCGTAATGTCTTTTTCCTCTCTGAACAAGTGTTATCCATGCATTCTTTATTTTTTCTCTTTATGAATAAGAATTTTTTGTTAAAGAGCATTTGGGATATAAGACACCAACATCCCTACAACACAGGATGCATTAATTCAAACTTAATTTGTGATCTTGCCCCCTCAAAGTGGTCAGTACTTTTGTCCGTCATCATTGACATATTACGAATGGCAAAGAGGCAATTAACATCAGTTGTGTCCCCACTATTAATACGTCTTCGTAACACTTAGCGCAGACCCTGATGGCACTGAACTATATAAATTACATTGGTACACAGCACACAGAATCATCTAGTAATACGCTTTTCAGTGATTGCTCAGCCCTTGCTCTCACTGATTAGAACTTTTGTTTTGGTTTCCCACTTTTGACTAATAAAGTTTAGTCTGAACTTTTCTTCCGCGCAGTCTAGTGGTTTCAAGGCTTTCACCCGGAACTTAACGCGTCACACGCCCCGCCTGGGGTCACGTGATCGCGGAACAAGCATTTCTATCTGGGAAAGCCACTCCACGGCAACATCCGGGCCGAGGAGGATAGCGTTAGGTGCATTGTGGGAGTATGTGAGCATAGAAGTGTACTGGGGGTACAAAGGGTTTCATTGTACTTATGCTCCTTTGCTCGTATTTTTACATTCTGGCTCCTTTCATCCCAGATCCTATCAGCATACCGATCCCCCCTCCCGGACCCATGACGCCAAGCAAGTCCTCTTTCTATGTAAGCCGCCATCTTTTCCATGCTAGTTGCGTCCGTTTTAGGATGCATACATATATTTGTGCGCTGTAATATACATATTTCAGCATCCTTTTAACCCTTGTATATGTTTTTGAGGAGCATGAGTCACTGAGCACCAGGAATAATGATTCTATTACATACGTTAGCTCTACGTGCTAATGATGCACGTAATCGCCTTCATTTAGATGGCTGAACATACTACAGTGATGTCGTTCTGTAGTTTTGACCCCTCCGTTAAAAAGGAATGACGTTTATTTACGGAGTCGCTGCATTTAATGAATACAAATGCTTGAGAGAAAGATGAACAAAATAGTCACAATGTGTAAACGTTTCTCGTAATCATCACGTTTGCTATTAAGCACAGACATCTTCTTGATAGCACTGAAAGAATTGACCATTGAATGTATTGTACAATTTCTTTGTGTGTCATCTTTCTTTGTGTGTCATGTTTATTTATTTTACAGAGTCTAGTGGCCTAGGCAATCCCACGAAAACCCACTGAGGTAGAACTGTGAGTTTTACCATTCACACAGTTCCTTAGGTTAGGGTGTGCCTTAGCGAGCGCATACCGCCGTGGAACTTTTTTCGGTCCTGAAGAATGCTTAGCGAACGTGCATAGATAAGCTGAAACATGTTGACCATTTGTTTTCACTCACTTTACCAAATCGGATGGTCCTGGTCAACCTAACCAGCCAGCCAACATCCGTCACACTTTTTTTAACGGTCACCGGGTTTTCCACCATTAAAATTCATTTTTGGTAAAAACCCGTCACCTTTTAAAATTTCACATCACTCACAAACACTCACATCCTTGTACCCTTCCAAAAAAACCTGCTCCGCTGTAAATCATGCGTCGTAGCACACCAGGGAGGCATTGGGCCTCTCTGGTGGGAACCCAATGATGAAGCATGTCACCAACCAGTTTGGTGAGTGAGGGTTCTTTTAAAAGAAGCTAGTCTTTCCTCTGTGCTACCCAACTTTTTGGTTTAAACAGTTGCTCTTTTGTTGTTTCTGAATATATAGCCAAGGGGGAATAAGAGTGACTCTCCCTCTCCCTCTCTCTCCTGTTGTTCTCCACACCCTTATTATTTAACCTTTCTAGGAATGATGTGGGCAGTGTACATCAAAGCTTAGAGTGGCTGTTCCCCGGATCGGATGAGACAAAATTCCAATACTACTCTACAGAGACAACGTAGTTCTTCTCTCCTGCACTGAACTGGCAATGCATAAATTACTGGACTGCTCTGAGGCCTAGTGCACCAAGAAAAAGCTTGTGATAAACACAATGAAAACTACGTTCTTGATAACGAACTATCAAAAGACACTGAGAACCACCTTCAAAATATATGGGTGCTAGTTGAGCAGAGTCCATTCCTTTAATTACTTGGGGATCAGATTTAATGATAAGTTATCCTGGGTGGCACAGTCATTTAAAGGTGAAGGGTCCTTGCTTCCTTATAGTAATGCAATACATAGATTATTCCTTAAGTGCAAAAGGCAGCTTGCTTCTTCCACACTCCGGGCCTGCCAAATGAAAGCTGTGGCAGCTAGCTTGTTTGTCGCAGAAATTTATGGGTACAAAAGCCCAATGGAACTCAACAAGGTGGAAAATAGATTCTTTCACCGCCTTCTCTGCCTGGAGCCTGGGACCATAATGGAAGTCAATCAAGTCACTCCTGTCTTTCAAACCAGTCTTTTACTGGGTTTGAATCTGTGCAAAACCTGACTCGGTAATCTATCGAAAAGCTGCTCGTGAAGTTTGGAGAAGTTACAGAATGAATTGTCTATCCTGGTATAAACATATCTCTAAGACTCTTTTGAGCTTAGAGAGTTATGGCTGTTGGAACAAACCAGAGGCAATGAACTACTGCAATGGTGCAGCTACTTACTGACAAGTATTGGGCGTTTATCTGCTCAGCACCAGGAGGTTGTCTGCTACCTCAATTTCGGACAATCAAACCAACTGGTTTATTCAACCCTTATATGGATAATTTGTTTCCAGTTATAAAAAGATTACTTTCTGTTAAATTTCACTTGGGAATTTTAATGGGTAAAAAATGTACCCAAACATTGTTAAGAAATGAGGTTGGCTCTACTTCATATGATTGTAAACAAGAAAGAGAAGAAGTCCTGCTTCATTTCAGGTTGCCTGGCACAAATACATTGTCTGCAAGGAAAGAACATTTTAGATCATTATCATCAAACATAATATAAGGCATAGTAAACCAGCATTGTCCTTTTATCTACATGCAAATAGTAAGTCCACTTACAGGCCAGTAGCCGAATATATTTATGCCGCCTAGAGACTAACTTGGGGTACGACATAAAGGTCTACTTTACTCCTAGAGCTATTTTTTTCTTTTTAACTAAGTTATTTGCTGTGCTACTGCATTTGTCTAGTTGCTAGAAATGTTTTATTTACCTAAGCTATTGGTTATCTGCCTCTTCGACATGTATTTTTTACAGTCAATATTGTTTTCTATTTTACCTTGTTTTTTTTTAATGATTTGTCAATACTTTTTCATTTACCATTATTCTTTCATTTTACATTTGTTTATCATCTTACCATTGTGTTTATCATTATTTATTTGCTCTTTTCTTGGAAAATTCATTAAAAATGATTTGAAATAAAAATAATTACCTTTGTTTTCATCTGTAGGTCATGCCCTTAACACAAGCTATGGGCCACCTATGGTGCTTTCACTATGGTTTCATGGAATGCATCTGCTTGCACTTGTAAGCTTCAAATAGGTGTAACGTATACTAGATTCCTCTTCGTTTTCATCCAGCGTTTGGGAACTTTGCAAAATGTTTAATCATCTGCACCCAACTTAATACCTAACAGTTCCTTTCACGCTGCATGAGTTTAAACCAATCTTACCAATTTGCTCATTTTATTTATCCTCTTCCTTCTTTGATGGATCTTTATTTAGTTGTCAGGGCTTAGCAAAACAATATCGGAATTCAAAAGAAGTATCATCATATAGAATAATCATTCGATATAACTAAATCAATTACGCTAATAAATGACAAACTTTGTTTATAGTCAAAATGCTTTATATAAAATAATGTGATTGCTCATCAAGTACAATACAGCTTAAATCATAGATCATCACACAAGAGAACTTTAGCAAATAAATCGCAATTTCAAATCTCAAATGTCAGCGTAGTGAGACAGTGGATAGGCATAAAGACAAAAGGATAAAGTAATTTGCAAATTAGATTTATGCAAATTCAGAATATCATACTAACCAATCTCGCAAGGTTCTAGAAATCTGAAAAGCTACCCTCTGGCCATGGGAGTAAACTGGGCACCCCAAAGAAGAATAGAGGAGAAAAATCAAAGGGGCCCATTAGGATGGCGGGTGGATCGCCCCTGCCGGGCCGGCGGAAGCCACAGCTGGCCCGGCAGGGGCAATCCACCCTCCATCCTTGCCAACACATATTTCAATCCATTACATGGAGGGAGCTCAATAAAGTCTGCCTGCAGCCGGGTAAATGGACCTGCTGCTTTAACAATTCGTCCCCAACTGACAACAGTTTTTCTCCCTGCATTTTGCTGCTGGCACGTTATGCACCTTTGACAAAGACTTTCTGCGATGACCCTAAACTTGGGGTTATAACATGTTTGCTTAAATAGCCTGATCATCGCATTTCTTCCTACATGTGCTAAACCATGGTACATCCTTGCCATTTGTGACAATAGACTGTCTTGCATTATTGGTCTTCCATCTGTATACACCCACACTTCATCTTCAGCCCTATGTGAACAACCTGCTTTAATCCAAATGTCTTTCTCTCCCTCACTAGCTTCTCCCTGCAATTGCCTAATTTCTTCTCATGTCTCCACAGAAAAAAACATTAGATGACAATTTGTATAAGATTTTTGCGATTCTTTGTGTTTCGAAATTGAATTTTGAGGACAAAATCGTGCGACCTGATCAGCATAATTGTTTACTTTAGTGACATAATAATGTCCATATTTATGCGCTGAACATTTCGCCACTCTAATCTCTGGGTAATTGTAGTTCAACAAGCAATTCTTTTACATGATTGCTGTTCCGAAGTGGTGAACCTGATGATGTTAAAAATCCACATTGCATCCACAATTGTCCAAAATCGTGGACAACCCCAAAACCATATTGACTATCAGTTAATATGGTTATCCTCAGATTTTTGCCAATTATACATGCTTTGGCCAATGCGACCAATTCACAAATTTATGCTGAACCCATTCCTTTTATGCATGCAGCTTCAAGGACCATAGCCACGGTACAGACTGCATATGAAGCATGTGGAGTACATTTTTCATCTCTCAGGCACGATCCATCCACAAACATTACACAATCAAATTCAGGCAATGGCGTGTCTTTCATGTCTGCCTTTGGTTTTGTACACAATTCAGTTACATCCAGACAATCAGGATCTGCCTCATCCACCACTTCCTCACAACTTGGACTCGGTAACAATGTAGCTGGATTAAAATTTGTACATCTTGTCACAGTCACATTCTCTGCTCCCAGAATCACTCTTTCATATTTTGTCAATCGACTATTTGTAAGATGTTGTATTCAAGTTCGTGTCAGCAAGATCTAAACAGAATGTGGCACATACACTCTCAATTGATGTCCATCACAATCAATTCACTCTGCACCAAACACACACAAGTAGCAGAAACTGCTGTTAAGCATCCTGGTAATGCTGCAACCACTGAATCCAACGTGGTGGAAAAGTATGCCACTGGACGACATGCTGTTCCATGTGTTTGCGTTAGAACTGAAAGTGCACAACCATCTCTTTTGCAACAAAATAATGCAAAGTCTTTGCTGTAATCTGGCATACCTAATGCAGGTGCTCGACAAAGGCTGTCTCGCAACTCTACAAGTGCCTTAATGCATTCTTCATCCAGTTTGATTGAATCAATCACATCTTTATGTGTCAATCTCTGTAATGGCTTGGCTGTCAGTGAAAAGCCACTGATCCATTGTCTGTAGTATCCAACCGTACCCAAGAACATTTGAACTTCTATCTGTGTTCCGGGAGGACTCATTTGCAAGATCACAGTTATTCGATCTTGTGATACTTTCCTGTCTCCTTTCTCAATTTTGTGTGCCAAATATAGAACTGTTTTTTTTATAAAATTGCAATTTAGCAGGTGACACTTTATGCCCACCTAAAATGGTTCAGAGGGAAATTGTGTCTGTCACACATGTTTCCCTTATCTTTGATGCAACAAGTAAGTCATCAATATATTGCACCAGTACTGAGTCTTCTGGCAGTTCCAATGACTCTAAGCATTTTTTCAAAATCTGATTGAAAATTGAGGGACTTTCTGTATACCCTTGAGGAAGTCGGCACCATGCCAAAACACAGTCTCCGAACCGGAACGCAAATAAATATTGGCTATCCGGATGTAAGGGTATTGAGAAAAATGCTTGCCACAAATCAATCACAGTAAACCACTCCGCATCACAAGGAATTTGGTAAAGAATCACTGCTGGGTTTGGCACTATTGGACAACAAGGTATCACTATCTTATTATTCTTCCTCAGGTCTTGAACTAACCTATATTTTCCATTAGGTTTCTAAATTCCCATACTAGGTGAATTACAAGGACCCCCTAGTATCTCTTTCAAAATTACTTGTTCAATCATTAAGTCAATTTCAGGCATTACTCCCGCAATAGTCTCAGGACTCATTTTATACTGTGGTGTTTTTGGAAATTCTGCACCTTGTTTAACTGAAATCTGAATAGGATAAACTCCTTTCATCAATCCAATGTCTTTCCCGGAAAAATCTCACACATCAGCCATCACTGTGTCTCACAGTTCAACAGGCAGATCCTTAGCTGTATATAAAGGATACAAATCATTCACTTCTGTCCCTTGCCTTGCCTTCATCAATTTGATTGCAATATCTTCATCCTGCGTCTGAAATGCTATACCATCTGGTGTACAATAGATGGTGCAATTCATCTTGCATAACAAATCTCTACCTAGCAAGTTAACTGGACTTGTATCACATACCACAAAACGATGCAATTCTTTGAAATCTCCAATGTGTACCTTCATTGGTTTTGTCACTGGAGTTTTAATCAATTGGTTTGAAACACCTTCGACTTGGATAGTATCTCCCAAGAGGGGTAGGTTACGGATTTCCACAGTTCTCACAGTGGACTGGGTAGCACCAGTGTCTACAAGGAATGTAATTACACTACCTTCAACTTCTCCATCTACAAAAGGACCACACTGATTTACCTCTAGAGATGCGCCAAGCACGCACTCCTCCTCTTCCCTCAGACACAGTCTTTGAGATGTATCTGAATCACTCTCCTGGCACTGCAACCAGTATTGTGAAGCCATTTGCGCATTTTGATTGTTACCAACTCATTCTCCTGAATGGTACTTGAGGATTCACATCACCTGGCATCGGAGCTTGTGGTATTTGTACCTGCATAACTACCTGCTGCTGTTGATTCCTATTCACTTCATTGTGCATTTGCTGATTAAAATTCTGATTAATTTCATTATTATCTGGGAAAACCTTACACTCGCGTTTCCAATGTCCAAACTTACCGCCCACATGACAAGGATATTTCTTTTTCATCTCTTTCTTATTACCTCTACCTCTACCCTTTCCTTGAGTAAAAACACCTCCATTCATCATGACACCTCCCATGTTAGAAATCTGACCATTATGAGTATTCTTATTCTGACCCTTTCCTTGGAAACCTGCTTGAGAATAATCTACAAAATGACCACCTTTCTGTGCTGCTTTCAGTTGTGCCCACATCAATTTCTGTTTCAACTTTTTATGTCTCGACTCAATATCATCACGTAGTATTTCATCCATCAAATGCTCTTGAATCATATTACTAATCTCTGGTTTCAAACCAAACACAAACTTATACACAAAATGTCCCATATCTTTGTCGGTTATGCTTTCAAAGCCACTATACTGTTTAAACACATGTAAAAGTCTCTCATAGTACGCATGTACTGATTCTTCCGTCTCCTGAGTCGTTCCATCTACTTGTACCCAATCTGTCTCTTTTGGTGAAATCTTTCCTTTAAAATAGGTAATTACTTGATTATATTTTTTCATCACTTCATCTGATGGTGCTCCAGTCTTTGCATCTCTGGGATATTCCTCTTTTGGCAAATCTACTGCAATGTTACACTTAGTCCATAAATCAGCTGGAACCACAATGTCAAACAACCCATCCAAATCTTTCAACAAAACTTTTAAAACTTTTACAAATCTCTCTACCTGTCGCGTAACCAAATTTCCGACTATTTTGCAGCAAAGGTATCTAAAATATATGACTCCTTTCCTGATGATTCGAGCAGGGCAATTAGAATGATAGTGTAAATGTTATGGTGAAAAATAATATTTGTAGGTAGTTGTACCAGCACTACAGTACAATTTTATATACAGTGACAATACCACACAAGTGTGCACTGAACGTGCTAGTGACAGTGAATGGTGCAGTGACACTGGGTTGAAAAAAACAGCGTGAACGGCAAAAGAGTAAGAACAGATAGTAATGTGTCAATGATACAATGCAGATATAAACAACGTCAGTATTTTTGATTCGGGAAAAATCGATTGACCACAACAGCGCCAAAGTTCTGTGCTGGGTAGTCGACGGCGTTTCAACCAGATCAATTTCAGGTCATCATCAGGACAATGGTCACTAATTCCAAAGTAGTGCTGAATAGGGGAAACAGGGAAAGGAGAGCAGGCTGAGCAGATGAGTGCCCCGTTACAAGTAAGTTAAAGGATAGGAAAGAGCAGGTAATGGACAATTACCTGAGTACCGCAGAAAAAGGTCAAGCGGGACGGCCTTAGAGATCCAGCAGAATTCAATCAAGCAAATAAGAGAAGCGATGCAGTGAATCGCGGGGAATTCACTAATGGGAGAAAAAAAGGGGGTTCGGTGTAAACTAATGGCCCAGTGCGACCAAGAGGGGTTGATGAGGAGAGAGATGACGGGCAGAGAGTGAAAAGGGAGTCTACAAGATAGACAATCAGGTTTTAGACCTTTTAGGAGCACTGTAACAGCTTTATTAGATATACAACCAGCCCTAATGGACAGTGTGCAGTCCTGTATCAAAATCCTGCTTATCGTGCTGCATTTGTCAATGGCATTTGATACCCTTGTCCCCAGTTCTTAATAATGAGATTTGAAGGAGATTATGGGGTCTTCAGAGACATCTCTAAGCTGATTGAAGTCTTTCATATCAGAATAAAACACAAGAATGGCGGTGGGATAAAATATGGCAGATTCCATGAATGCACAGTTTGAGGACACATCAAGGTTTTGCTTGTTCCCGCTGTGCTTATTATTTACATTCAGTCCTTTCTTCAGACGATAAACCAAAGGAGGTGTTTCTGTAAGATCTATGTGGATGGCACTAAAATGTTCTTTCAGCTAGCTCATATTGTGGCTTTTTCAATCATCCAGGATTGGAAGAGGACCGACTGACTGGGTAACAATGCCTCAAAAAATAGGTTTCTTAACCCATTGGTTCAGAACACAGTCTTAAAACCTTTGGACCTGTTCTTCCGAATCTGACACCCTAATACTGAAGAAAAAGACAGGGTGGAACTATTGAGAAGCTTTCTTTGACCAACAGCTTTTGTTGGTTAACCAAGTGAACAATATTATCTTTTCAAGTAATTATCATCTGAAAATGTTGCATAAAGTATGATACCTGATCTCTCAACAGACCAAGCATTGCTAATGCAGTTACTGGTTCAAAACGTGTCTAGGGTAATGCTTTGTTGGTGGAGACAGCAGAAGCCTTTTTTGACAGGCTGCAGGGCTAGCAGAACTCCACTGTTCATGCAGGGTATGATTTACCTAAATCAGCTCATGTTTCCTCTGCTTGACTTAATTTGAATTGGTTACCTGTGGAGTATAACATGCTTAAGACACTCACTTTAGTGCATAATTCAGTTTATATGAATGTGTCTGCATACTTGCAGCATAGCTTTACTCTTCATTGTACCAATATGTCACTAAGATCGATTGCAAAGCTTCTTCTGGGCCAACCTAAACATGTTCGGGAAAAAGCTCGGAGTAGATCATTTTTTGTTCGGGCGAGCAATCTATGGAATGCTCTGCCTGAAAGACTGAGGCAAACCCTTTTGGAAAATCCCTAAAGACTCATCTTATTGAGAAACATGTTTGAGCAGTCTTCTTTATTCACACAGCTGTTTTAAGCCTTTTAGATCCTAGGTGCTACATAAAATTGTTGATAAATGCTCATGGCGGTTGAAGTTCCTGTTAAGTTATTGATTTCCACTTGCTGTTGGGAAAAGAGTGCCCATGTGAGTTTACATTTCACCAAAGATTTGTAAACTGGGGCTACTGTTCACCCTGCTCTGTGTTCTGTTATTGTCAATAATGGAATCATCATAGTGAAGCTCGAGATGTTTTTTTGGTCTGGGAGTCGTGGTGTTTGTTTTTGCAGTGTATTGTACAGTCACTTTAGTATACTGCTTTGCTCCCCCATATTAGACCCAAAGTGCTCTATGGTTGGCTGAGTACATAGCTATTGTGTTTGTTGTTTTCTTTTGGCTTTGTGGTGTGTGTCAAACTTGTTGCAGCGACATTGATCAGTGTCTTACTCAAGAAGTCAGATACATAACAAACGGGAAGGATAGGTTCACTGACTGCATTTACAAACCTGAGTAACTTGTAGAATAAAGTAACATAAAGTAAAGATTTTGGAAACAACCTTTATCACTTTTCTGATTTCTAGATGAGTGCTCATGATCCTTAATCTCTTCGAGGTCTTAGCATGTTTGTACCAACATATGAAGACTTTTTGAACTCAGAAACATACAGGGAATGTGACCACTGATAACTTTTTTGTTTAACTGCACCATCACAATTGGGATTAGAAGACATGTCTTGTCCGACAGATTGCCTGGAGAGCAATGCTGCGGAGCTGGAGGGATAGTAATCTTGTGAATGTTAACCAGTGCATGACCTAGAGGCCAGGGGTAATGTAGCTATGTCTGCTCATGTTTAGGACTTGTCTGGCAGTGCCATTGTTATGTTATGCCAATCCGTAGAGTGCTGTAATCACCCACAATGAAATTCAGGCATTTGAAGGTGTGTAGGCATGTGGTTCTCACAGAATTAGTTGAAGAACCAGGTCGTCAGCTTCTTGTGAAACTCAAGTAAGGAGGAGGAGACTCTGATGTGTTGCTAGAGGTCGTCCCATGTTTTGGGTGCGATGTAAGAGAATTTGCGACTTCCTGCTTTGCTTTTGTTAACACAGGTGAGTTGGACAAGTGAGAGTGAGGTTGAGCATAGATAGGTGTCTTGATGGGTTGTGAAATTGCATGTGGATGTTGAGATATGCCAGTCCCATGTTGTGTAGGGCTTTGTCTGTGTGCATGAGAAGTTTGAATTGTCTATGTTTGTGAATGGGGAGCCAGTGGAGTCCCTGAGGTGTGGTGAGATGTGGGTGCAGCAAGGACAGGGGCATAACTAACACCCCTGCAGCGCTTGTGGTGCGGGGGTACCCCCAGTCTTCTATGCCTGAAGGGAAACACCCATCAGCTTGTCAGCTTGAGCGTATGGGTATTGCCAGGGGCATCCTCACCAACCCTTGTAGCGGGGCTCCCCAAAGTTTCCTTACACCACAAGGTGAAGAAGGTTGAGTTTGAGTCTTGCGGCAGCTTTCTGGGTGGTCTGAAGGCTGTTCAGGAGCTGCTTGAAAATTCCGGTTTACAATGTGTTGCCGTAGTCAATTTGGCTTGTGATGAGTGTTCGCGTGACTTGTTATCTGGTGTTCTGTGGAGGCCAACTTTTGTGGAAAATGTTTCAACTGCTCTTTGGGTTATGGTAGTAAAGGGTGCTATGAAGGATTTTTAATTTGGTGGGCACAGGCTGGCTCGGGAGTTTCTGATGTTGACAGCTTTGATTAGACCTTTACGTGCAAATGCAATTAATTGTGTGTTATTCACATTTAGATTGACTATAGCTAATGTGGGCCGGCATTTTAAAATGGCTAGCATTCGGTTGCCATCTTGTTTCATGTCACATGTGTATTTTATCTCTGGGAGAAGCTGAAGTAACATTTTATATTTCTTCCTCTTACCTATATGACTTTGATTGATTAGAACTTCATATTTGCTACTCCATGCATCTATTGATTATTGATTGCCACTAATTTGTTAATTTGGGTCTATAAACATTTTAACCTTTAAAACATCTTTATGGTTTGTAAACTTTACCTTTCTCTGTCTTTCTTGTGAAGCCTAATGTGCTTCACATTATTGAAATATAGTGAATTGAGGACTAGCCTCTAATGTGAATTTCAGTTAATCTGATAGCGCTTTATGGGCTCTAAATTTGCACGAAGAAAATCGATAAAATGGGTCTAAAAGTTACTAAATTTGGAAGTTCCATTCACTTTCAAGATCGTTCTCAGTCATATCTCAGAACCCAACCACTGCTTTCCAAAATTAGTATTTAGTCATAAATGGAATTGGCAGGAAATAAATGACCTTTTCCTTTTTTTAAAGAAATGAAAACTCTGCATTAACACACTTTCACTGTGAAATTATGAGCACATATGCCTTTCTGAACAATATTTTAATTAGAATACAATAGGCATTCTTCCTTTTATTCATAAATAACCATGTTAAGTATGAGGTCTACCGACAAACATTTTAAAGCTCTTAGCTTTAGCATGAAGTCCTACTTCTCTTTTTAGGCCGTCTTAAGCTCCCCTCTTTCTAGAGTATACTATGTCAATTTTTGTTATGTTGTGTACCCATCAACAGATGTGTTCCTTTGTTAAATGTGGCATGTGTGGAGACAGATTCATGGCTGTCTTCTTCTACATTTATCAAGCATTATTGATTGCAAACTCCGGAGAGGGCAGCAACTGGTGGCAGTTCTGACCTATCTTTAAAAAGGAATATTTGCTTTGAGTAATTGAATACAATTTTTTACAGCAGTTGCAGCAAAACTGATGAGTGTGATTTGTCTTACCAATACATTACTGTAACCAATGATGGTTTATTGGGCACATTCTCACATGGTCATGAAATAAACAAGCAAACAAAGGACGGAGTAGTGATATTTATATTACCAATGGTAATCCTGCCTACACCTAATCCTTTTGTCCTCATTTAGTTCATAATTTCTGTGTGGCTGCAGTAAATCCTCTCCTTGGATAATATAGAAAGCGACATAGCGATGAGGTAAAGATGCACTGCAGTAAGGGGTGGAGCCTGAACAGTGCTTTAAATGGGCTGGTACTCACCGGTACAGAGTACCGCCACTTTTTTATTTTCTCCCTTTGAGTACCAAAGTACCAGCTGAAAAAGAGAAGGCAGAATGGAGGGAGGGGCAGTGTACACCTTTGAATGGAGCTGCTGCTGAGCATCCCGCAGCGGCTCATTTGCATCACTTAAGGGCTGTTCAGGGTTGTGGATGCCCTGCGGCCCTCGGTGAATGAAAGTGAAGGGTCCAATCAGACCCTGCCCAGTCAATCACACTGTAAGTGTGGGACTCTAAGCCTATCCGCTACCCCGCAATCTAATTTACTTAGAGCGTGACTCCAGAGATAAATGCACCTCTCAGCACCAGTCTGCAGGGAGGTTTGGGGGCAGTGTATTACACGCTACCCAGCATTGGATTGGGTAGTCGAACAGATGGGATGGTGCCTAAGGGGCTCTCTGCTTTTCTTCACTGCTCCCCGTCCAGGCTAATGCCCTGAAGCAATAGTAAGTGAATTGACCTCGCTGGGGGCCTGTTGTTAGCACCTTCGCTCCAGTGTATTTCAGGCCTTGGTGGGGGGTTCATGTTTGCATAGCTGTGAGGCATCTTTCCCAGATAGGAAAATTGTGAGGATGTAGTGTTAGGGTCAGAGCTGCTGAATAAGGAACTAAGGAAATAGGTTTGAGTCCCAGCTTCAGCTCAACATCCTGTGATTCTGGACAAATGACTTAATTGTCCAATGTCTATAATAAAAATGTATTTGATTTTCTGTAATGTAACTGGTGCTCAAGTAATCTCTGCCCTTGTGCCTAGTTCACCTTACATAAATAAATGTGCAATAAAAAAAGAATCTTGTTTGCTCATGCTTTCAGAGTCTGCAAAGGCTGCAACATAATAATGAGAGCAGATTATTTATACAATGATACAAAAGTTTGTATTTGTTCAACATGGCTTTTCTTACTTTTTTTAATTTCAACTACCAGTTACTGCACATTAAAGCAGTTATACACCACATTTTAAACAGCTTTCACCTTATGTTTACTGTGTAAACTTTAAAGTGTATATCGATCAGAGGAGAAAGTACCAGCTTTAGGTGATTTTCTTCATTTTTACACCGGCAAGGACATTCGAATACTGGTAATGCCGGTAAAAAAAACGGCCAGTGTCAAACATAGCCAGATCAGGAGTTGCGGCCACTCTATTTCACCTCGCCCTTCTGGCCAAAATGTAGTGCTGCTAATTTTCACCGATATTTCTGGATCTATGAGCTTTAAAATACACAATTTATCGAAAATCTGTCTAAAAATGAGCCCAATGGGGCATGGCCAAGATGGCGAGGTGAACGGACGTGCTGCCTCTGAGCTCCCGCCGGCGGCCTGTCGTAGCGCCGGCCCCTGGGTAGCGCTCACCGACCTCTGCCAGGGATCCGTCGGAGGGCCGACACTGACAAGAGACCGGCCGAAGTGGGGGTGGGGGCCGGGGGGTGCTCGCTTCCCGAGCTCTATTGCGGAGCGGCTCTGGCGCGTGGCACCGGCGAGGGCGCCCAGCGAGGCCTCGTCCACTGGGGACTGGAGTAGTAGTGGCGGCAGAAACGGCCTCGCAGAAGCAGCGGCCGCTGATGGGGTTGGCGCTCCCCTTGCGCTCTCTAGAGACCAGCGGTGACCCGGAGGACCCAGAGCGGAGACATCGGATCGACAGGAGGGGAGAGTGAGGGCTTTGAGGTGCAGACGGGCGCCGCGCGGAGCTCGTGGCCGCTGAGGCGGGGCCTGCAGAGAGGTGGGTGTCCCGAGTCTTGGAGGCATCTTGCTGTTGCACATCTGGGGGACCCCAGCCGCAGTGACTGGAGGGCCGGAGGGCCGAGCAGTGCGGTGTGACGGCGTTGGTGGCCCTGAAGGTGGAGCAGCGGAGACCGCGTCCCTCAGTCGGAGGGGAGGAGACCTGGCGACGCCCGATGGTATCGGGAAGAACGGGTGCGCCAGACAACAGCAGACCTTGAGCCCCCGCCCTTTGCTGGTGAAAACGGCGCTGCCGGTGTGCCTGGAGGCCAGTCCGTCGCATCTTCACGGCGGGGAGCAGAGCCGAAGAGCAGTGGGGGCAGCAGAGTTCCCAGAGCGGCGGTGACTGTCCAGCGCTGCCAACCAGGTTAGTGGGGGCGCCACCCAAGATTCCCTTGACGGAGAGTTAGACGCCCATGGCTCGGCGGTGAGCGGGGACAGTGGAGACGGAGGTGGCTGGTACCCGAACCATCGGAAGGGACGGCCGCCATTTTAGAGACTGGTTGGGAAGCTGAAGCTTGCTTGAGGCAGGGCTTAAATGAATTCTGGAGGGGCCTGGAGGCCCGAGGGTGGCCGGAGGATTGCTGCGTGGCAATGCCGGGTGTGGCTAGTTGAGGAGCCTGGGTCCCTGTGACTGTCCCTGTGCCAGGCCATAGTGTCCTGGACCCTAGCATGCAGGGAGCAACGCCCGTAGATACACCCTGTCTGTTGGCGTGCAGTGAGACTAGACAACGCTCCTGTGTGACCTATTTGAGAAGCGCCTAAACTGCCCCCGAGGAAGACTGCCCTGCGGGACTTTTGCTTTGGGTGGCCTGGCCACTGGGGTGTGGCGGAAGCTCTTAGTAGGACGGTCTACGACCCGTCCCCTACCCGCGCAGACAGAGGGAGCTGAGCAAATCACCAAGTCCTTCCTGGAATCCATGTTCACAGCCCTGAGAGCGGACATTCAAAACCTCCAGAAGGAGTTCATGGCGGAGCTTAAAGAAGTTCGCAGGGATGTGGACGGCATTGGGGAGAGGGTCGCCGCGTTAGAAGACAAAAGTGATGGGCGCGACAACGAACTGGCGGCACTGCAACAGGAGATCATTCGGATCCATGATCAGCGGGTTGACCTCCAGACCCATGTTGAGGAACTGGAAAATCGGTCTCGGCGCCATAACATACGAATACGCAGAGTAAAGATAGCTGTTGACTCGAAAGATCTGTTTAGCTTCACGAAGGAACTCTTTAATCACATATTGGATCAACCACCTGAGACGGAGTTGCGGATCAACCGGATGCATAGAGTGGGACCCCCGAGGCCCTCGTCCGCATCCCCATCCGACATTTTAGTGTGCGTACAAGACTACCGCACCAAGGAGGACATACTAAGCAAGGCCCGTCAAAAACATCCTGTGGTGTTCCGTGACCCTGCGCCGGTCCTTTATCAGGATCTCTCTGCACTCACGCTCCATAAACGTAGACATTTCAAGCCTATCACGGCGCATCTTCAGCAGCGCAACATTCCGTACAGCAGGGGCCATCCCTTTCGCCTGGTGTTCCGCAACGACAACACGCTATACCAATTACGCTCTTTGTCAGAGGCAGCTAAACTGTTAGGGGTGGAGCTACCGGCGGAGGACAGTAGAGATGATGGCCCCCCGGTGGACGCATAGGATACCAGGCCCGGGTGGCGCCAACAGGGATGCCATCGGCATGCCAAGAAACCTCCAGTGGCAGAGATCCTCAGGGGCCAGCAAGCAGCTCTAGAGACCGTCTCTGCGGGGCTGAACAAATCCCCATCCGGCTGATTTCGGCTGAGCTTACAAACTGTTTGGTTCCTTGGTTCCTATGCCGGCCATCAGCGGGAGGGTGGCCTTCCTATTGTGGTACTCTACCCCACGTCACTGACCTACCATTCACCGGAAGGTGGAGGAAACTTGTTTTTGACTTTCCTTGCTCAGATGTTGGGGTTTTTGGGTATGGTTAGGTGGGGGTATAGGGTTCCACATCAATCAGTGTAAGGGGTTGCTGCGGCCTCATTGGCACTGGGAGCACAGACCGCTCGCTCACGGTTCGTCCCCCCTTCCCGTGATGCGCTGCCCTCCTTGCGATCCCTGGGTTTTCTGGATAACGTGAATGCCGCCGCACACGCTTAAAGTATTAACTCTCAATGTTCGGGGTCTCAATAACCCAGTAAAATCGCAGAGCCATACTGTCGTGCTTGGAGAACACGCAGGCTGACATCTGTCTCCTCCAAGAGACTCACCTCCTGGCTCAAGATTGTCACCGGCTCCGATCTCGAAAGTTCCCGACACAGCTCTTCTCTCTTCTGGCCCCACCAAGTCTGCGGGGGTGGCGATCTTAGTGGCCCAGCGGTTTAGGGGGGAAGTCCTGCAGAAAGAGGCGGAAATCAGAGGCCGGTTATTAGGTTATAGATTTGCTCTGGGTGCCTTGACCTTCACCATTGGCTCTCTATACACTGCTAATGAGGGTCAGGAGCGATTTTTGCAGTCCGCTCTCACGGAGGTTACGGCCACAAGTGATCGCAATATTCTCCTGGGTGGGGATTTGAATCTTGTTTTTGACAACATACAAGACAGATCTTGTCAATGCACACACCAGACTGGCGCGCTCTCGGCGGCGGGACTTGACCGTCTCCACGACTTGGGGTTGTGTGATTTGTGGCGTAGCTTCCATCCGCATAGCCGGGAATTTTCTTATTATTCTCATGCACACAAGACATATGCTTGGCTGTATTACCTCTTGGCCTCTTCTTCGGTCAGGGCGATGGCATCAGGGGCTGAGATAGGGGTGGCTTCCCTTTCCGACCATGCTCCGGTGCTTACTACTTTGACCCTACCACCGGTAGTGCGGCCTGACAGGGTGTGGTGCCTCAGGGACACTCTGCTACACCAGGAAGATGTAATAGTGCAGATCTGATGATCCATCACTGATTTTCTCCCGCACAATGCCAATACTGACACAACATTAGCGACACAGTGGGTGTCGCTGAAGGCAGTCCTCAGGGGAGAGTTTATTGCTATCTCGGCCGGTGACAATTTAGAACGTAGAAGTAAGCGGGATGAACTCACCCAAAAAACTAGGGAATTGGAGCAAATACATCAGAGGACGGGAGCCCCCAGAGTGTGGCGCCAGCTCAAAGCAGTACGGCAGCAACTTGCGGCTCTTGATCAGGATAGGGCAGAGTTTGCTGCCCTGCGATTGCAGCATGCCTGCTACACCCGGGGGGACAGGTGCGGGCGCCTTCTCACTCATAAGCTCTGGGAGGTCCGAAAACGCCAGGGGGTACGTGAGATCTGTAAAGAGGATGGCACACTGGTTACGGAAGATAGGGACATAGCTGAGGCATTCCGTGACTTTTATGCTAACCTGTACGCTAGCTCCCAGTTGAATGCTGATAATGGAGGCGCTTTTCTTGATTCTGTCATGCTCTCAGCCTTGACCAAGTATCAGGCGGACCAGCTTGACAGAGACATTCGCCCGGAGGAGGTAATTGCGGCCATCTCCCGGTTGAAACTGGCAAAAGCCCCTGGGACGGATGGCTTTACAGCCATTTTTTATAAGAAGTTTTGCAGTCTGCTAGTGCCCCTCCTCACCCAACTATCCAATTCCTTCTCAGCCGCGGGAGCGATTCCCTCGGACCTTTTGGGGGCTTCTATAGCAGTTATCCCCAAGTCGGGGAAAGATCAGACCCGCTGTGGGGTGTGCGTCCCATTTCACTGTTGAATGTTGATCTTAAGCTATATACGGGAATATTTACCAGCCAACTAGCACCCTATATGCCTGGTCTTATTGACCCAGACCAGGCGGGGTTCATCCCAGAGCGTCAAGCACCTGACAACATGAAACGTGTTTTGCATCTGGTGGAAAAGGCCTCACACACGACGGGAGAATATATGCTGCTCACGATCGACGCTGGAAAGGCGTTCGACCGCGTCCACTGGCCCTATCTGGACCAGGTGTTGACACAGATGGGACTGGGAGAGAAGTTTCGCACCCACATTTTTAATTGCTACAAGTTCCCGTCGGCTTCGGTTCGGGTGAATAGCCACACGTCCTCCAGCTTCCCTATAGAGCGGGGCACGAGGCAGGGGTGTCCGTTGTCGCCTCTGCTTTTTGCCACCTATATGGAACCTCTCGCCCAGAGGATTAGGCAAAACCCAGCGGTTTCAGGAATCAAGTTGGGGGGTATGTTCATACCATCAGCCTCTACGCGGATGATGTGTTGTTATCCTTATCTATAGGTCCATGCAGGCACTGCCGGCCTGCATGGCGGACCTGGATACCTTCGCGCAGGTCGCGGGGGTTCAAGGTGAATGCCGACAAGTCATTAGCCCTTAGTCTCTCCCTGTCTCCACCCACCCGGGAGTACTGGCAGAGCTCACTTCCCGTCCAGTGGGCAAAGGACTCGGTTCCATACTTGGGGATTCAGTTGGCCTCTACACTTCCATGGGTGGTGGCTCTCAATTATGCAGCCTTGCGCCGTAAGATCCGCCGGGAACTCGGGCAGTGGAAGTATTATCCCCTTTCTTGGCTGGGCAAAATTGCGGCGGTCAAGATGACCATATTGCCGCAGATCCTATACCTCTTCCGCACCATTCCCTTGCACCCGCCTACCGGATGGATACAGCAGACACAATCAGAGCTTGCCCAGTCTATTTGGAATGGGCGGAAGCCGCGCATGGAGCGGTTGTTGTCCACTCTCCCACCTGAAAATGGGGGACTCGGGATTCCTGACCTTCAGCTCTATTTTCCGGGCTACTCAGTTACGTCACTTGGTGGAATGGAGCCGCTGGAAGTCGGAGAAACATTGGCTGTTTCAGGATCAAGCGGTAGCAGCACGACCTCTGCAGGAAATTTCCTTTCTACGCAAACAGCATAGGCCCCCTAATCTCTATGCTTCCTTTATCACCCGTGTCCCTCTGGAGATATGGGACCGCATTAACGTCGGAGTTCGCCCCTGGGATGGATTCGGTAGCCTTCGGGCGGGTGGAAACCGGCCGGATGCCGTTTTCTATATCACATGTATGACGCAGACGGTGTGCGCCCGTTTCAGCAATTTAAGCAGGAATACGGGCTACTTGAAGCGGAATGGCTTCGGTACCTACAGGTTCGGCACTGGGCGCTTGACGAGCGGGTCCGTCCATTTGCAGATATAAGACTTTCCCAGTATGAGCGATGGCTTGTAATGAGCACATCGGACAAACAGCTAATCTCCGATCTGTATAGGATGATGCAGGTTCGATTCGCACACACTTATAACCAGGGCAGGACACGATGGGAGAGGGAGTTGGGTAGAACTCTGACGCACAAGGAGTGGGAGGGAATTTATTATAGGGCCCGACATTCAGCTTACCATATGGGACTCACCGACACACTTACAAAGGTTGTGACATATTGGTACTACACCCCGGAACGTCTACACGCTATGGACCGGACGAGGGATGCGAAGTGTTGGAGGGGTTGTGACCGGATAGGCACCCTGACCCATTTACTCTGGGAGTGTGAGCACATCCAGCTATATTGGTCCCAGGTGCTAGATGAGGTGGACAAGCACTTTAACACAGCGATACCGCGCTTCCCGGCATACACACTGTTGGGCCTCCCAAATCCTCTGACCTACCCACTTAAATCGCGTAGGGGTCGACAGGTAGTCATAGCGCTGGGCTCAGCGACACAGAACATACTTATTCACTGGCGCACCCCCACCACTCCAACTTTCACGGGCTGGTTATATCGGTTGTGGCATGTCCTCGGCATGGAAAAGCTTATGCTAACGCTGGCAAGGGAGGGCTCCAAATACGGGGAGCTGTGGAAACCCTTTCTGGCGCTGTTGCCCTCCGAATTTCGGGAGGTCACCTGCCCTTGCTATTTGCGCTTGCTGCGCTTATCGGATGAGCAGAAGGAAGAGTAGGGATCAAGACCTGTTGAGACAGCGGGGGGTGGGGCTGATGGACGTGGAACATGGGGAGGGGGTGGGTAGGGGTTAGGGGGGAAGAGGAGGGTTCCGAATTTTTTGTTCGACAGCACCCTTGTTGGAACTCCTTATGATACCTTCTGGGTGGGCAAAGTCCAGTTTTGATTTCAATCGGAGTGGTAAGGGGCCCGGCCACTAATTTTGAATCCACAGGGTGCTGATAATTTCTTTTGTTGGTGTTTATCTGTGTGTTTTGAAATGTCAATAAAAGATTTAAACCATAAAAATGAGCCCAATGAGATTTGCTGTTTCAGGAACAGGCGTGATCCGGGAATGTGGGCGACTTTTTTGTTGGTGCCCAGGCCGAATTGTGATCCCAATCCGACGCTGCTGCTACCATATATTGGGGGTTTATCATTCAGCTGGGCAGTCCATTGTAGGGCAGGCAGACAGTCCATCAGCATACACACTACTGTCCCTACCCGTCCCAGCCCACCTGTGTCCATATGACAAGTTTCACATACTCATCCGAATTGCAGTATTAATCTGGTTAAGTGATGTGCATTGAGCAAAAGCGGCACTTTTAAAGGTCACCAGCCGCCACTGGCAGCAGAGCCAGGTTTAAGAGGAAGATCCACCTCACGCCTTCTCTCAGCTTCTTGATCGCAGTGTAAGCACAGCCCTGCAAGAAACTGGGACAGTTCTGAGGATACTGGCGCTGCTGCTCTGTGAGGCTCATCATTGGCCTCAGGTATGCACTCATGTGCCCCTTGACAGTCACATTTTGGCAAATACACTTTGATGCCTGAGTCATGCACAGTATGTCTGCTAAATAAAATAGATTGTGCCTGTATGAGGGGATCGTACTTGAGGTACCCCCCTTACATGCACACTCCAGACATCCAACTGCAGAGTGCTGTATTCTCTGTAGATGGATCATTGCTCAGCCCCCTCAGCCCCTTGCTCCTGTCATCAAGAGTCTGCAGACAAGGCAGAGAGAGCTAACCTGCACACTGGCAGTGTTCATGAAAATACAGAGGTTTTGTTTGCATGAACACTGCTTAAGTAATAATGATCTAAGTGTAATCATTTAATTTAGCAGTGGCTCTCTGGTAGCTCCGAGGTGGCCGGGCTGTGCCCTGAAGACCCTGCAACAACAAGATGTAAGCAAAGCCTAAGATGGGTCAAGGACAGAGGGTTTAGCAGTCAGTTGTGATGTACAATATTAGACTGTGAAGTACCAGAGAAGGTTACATGTGAGCTATCAACCAATGGTGTTCATATTTGTGGGGGTGTGGCAAGGGGTGTGGAGCTACAAATTGGTGAAGCGCAAAATTGCACTCCTCTTCTCCTGTTCCTGCAAGATTCACCACTGTCATCTCTTTCACTTTGCTGCTTGTACATCACCTTATTTTTCTTGATGTGTTCGCTGACATTAACGCTTACATGTAATTTTCTTGACTTCTATTACAGCTCCTAGGATTAAGAGGCATTTATTTAAAAAAACACGCCTCTCTGCTTCATGCTTCATCTGCAAATCGGTCGTGCATTTGTCTGATGTGCTGTCAGGGAGTCCTGCTTACAGTTAACCCAATGAAGGCCAAGTCTTGGCCATTCAGAAGTGACTTTAGGTTTAACCTACTGATCAGGGATGTATCCCATGCCAAAAACCTCCTCCGCCATTCCACCTGCGGTTCCATGTGGTGTAATGGCCAGAGCTGCTGACTTTGGTGCTGGACGGACCAGGTTCGAGTCTCGTCGTGGGCTCAACATTCTGTGATTCTGGGCAAATCACTTAATCACGCCATGCCTACTAAAAATTAATGTGTCCTTGCCTAACATAAACTGGTGCTCATGTAAAGCCGGGAGGAGGAATCGCCATCGTCCACATAAATGCCCTCAGAATCTCGACCAGCACCGAAGACACCCTCAGCACCGCCGAACACCTGCACATCCAGATCCACATCGATCCCAACACCACCATCAGAGGAACCCTTGTCTACAGACCCCCCGGACCCCGGCCACAGTTCAGCGACTCCATCACTGACATCAGCTCGCACGCCCTGGCCGCCACAAACTACATCCTGCTCGGAGACCTGAACTTCCACCTCGAGAACACCAACGACAGCAACTCCACCACCCTGCTCGACAACCTCGCCAACCTCGGACTCAAACAGCTCGTCATGGCATCCACCCATTCCACCGGACACACGCTCGAGCCCATCTTTTCCGCCAGCAACCACGTCACCTTCGGCCACACCACCGAACTCCACTGGACCGACCATCGCTACATCCACTTCTCCTTCGAGAGAGACACCGCACAAGACCACCCGCAAAGAATCCCACATCGCAGCTGGAACAAGGTCACCGAAGACCAGCTTATCACCACCCTCGCCTGAGACCCACCAACCGACCATCCCGACGCAGCCGCCCGTATCCTCAGGCAATGGATCGACGACTGCGTCAACACTCTCGCCCCGGTCAAGAAAACCTCAAACAGACGCACCGACAGAAGGGCCATCTGGTTCACCACCGACCTCCAGGCATCCAAACAGACCTGCCGAAGACTCGAGAAGAAGTGGCACCACAAACAGACACCGGACAACCATGCGGCCCTCAAGAACACCAGCCGCAGGCACCACCAACTCATTCGAACCGCCAAAAAGACCTCCTTCAAGGAACGTATTGACAACAATGCACACAACAGCAAAGAGCTCTTTAGCATCGTGAAGGAACTCGCCAAACCCAGCTCCAGCTCTAACGACATTCCGCCGTCACAAGAACTATGCGACTCTCTTGCTATCTTTTTCCACCGCAAGATCAGAGACATCCACGACAGCTTCAACAATCAGATCCTTCCGACAGCCGCCGACACCGCAGACCCACCGGACCCCAGCCACACTGGCCTCCTACCCTCCTGGAAACACCTCAACGACGAAGACACCATCAAAACCATGAACACCATCCACTCCGGCTCACCATCAGACCCCTGCCCTCACCATATCTTCAACAAAGCAAGCTCCATCATTGCAGCCCAACTCGGGAAGATCTTCAACAGCTCCTTCGAGACCGCCACCTTCCCGGAGAGCTGGAAACACGTCGATATCAACGCCCTACTCAAGAAACCCAAGACAGAGCCAAAGGACCTCAAGAACTTCCGGCCCATCTACCCGCTCCTGTTCCCAGCGAAAGTCATCGAGAAAATCGTCACCGGCCAACTGACCCGCTTCCTCGAAGAGAACAACACTCTGCACTCATCCCAATCGGGATTCCACAGCAACCACAGCACCGAAACCGCCCTCATCGCCGCCACCGACAACATCAGGACCCTGCTGAACAACAGCAAAACCACGGCCCTCATCCTCCTAGACCTCTCGGCCGCCTTTGACCCTGTCTGCCACCACACCCTACGCACACCTCCACAACGCAGGGATCTGTGACAAACCCGTGGACTGGATCACCTCCTTCCTCACCGACAGAACCCAGAGAGTCCGCCTCCCTCCATTCCGATCAGAAGCCACCAAGATCACCTGCGGTGTACCCCAAGGATCATCCCTCAGCCCGACCCTTTTCAACGCCTACATGGCACCACTCGCCAACATCATACGATCGCACGACTTCAACATCGTCTTCAATGCCAACGACACCCAGCTTATCCTCTCCCTCACCAAGGACCCCGCCACAGCCAAGACCAACTTCCTCAAAGGAATGGAGGCCGTCACCGAATGGATAAAGAACAGTCGCCTGAAACTGAACTCGGATAAGACAGAGGCCCTCATCCTCAGCCCCACCCCCTCCACCTGGGATGACTCCTGGTGGCCGGCCTCGCTGGGAGCGGCGCTGACGCCCACCGACCACGCACGCATCCTGGGGTTCATCCTGGACTCATCACTGTCAATGACCCAGCAAGTCAACGCCGTCTCATCCTCCTGCTTCAACACCCTTCGCATGCTTCGCAAGATCTACAGATGGATCCCCACCGGAACCAGAAGGACGGTCACCCAGGCCCTCGTCACCAGCAGGCTGTACGACGGCAACGCCCTCTACGTGGGCACCACAGCCAAACTCCAGAAAAGACTTCAACGCATACAGAACGCATCCGCACGCCTCGTCCTCGACATCCCCCGTCACAGCCACATCACTGCCCACCTGGAAGATCTGCACTGGCTCCCCGTCAACAAAAGGATCACCTTCAAGCTCCTCACCTACTCTAACAAAGAACTCCATGACGCCGGACCTACATACCTCAACAAACGACTCACCTTCTACACTCTGAACCACCAGCTTCGCTCCACTGACCTTGCCCTCGCCACTGTTCCACGCATACACCGAACAAACACCGGCGGCAGATCCTTCTCCTACCTCACCGCCATGACATTGAACACCATCCCCATCCACCTGCGACAGACCCAGGACCTGCTGACCTTCAGGAAACTTCTCAAGACCTGGCTGTTCGAGCAGTAGCAGACCCCCTCCCCTTAGCGCCTTGAGACCTTGACGGTTGAGTTGTGCGCTTTACAAATACTTGATTGATTGCCCTAACCATTATATCTAAAGGGAAAAGAAAAATAAAGACTAGCTGGTTTAATTAATCTTGCACAAAAGCGTTCTCTGACATTAAAGCAGCTCTTAAAAAATCTAATAGAGATAGGGCAGAGGTTATCCAACTAAGGAAAGCATACAATAAAACAATAGTTGTAAAATTAACGACAGCACAGTGTTCTGGGAAGTCATAAACACACCATTCCTCTCCGGCCGAAGGGAGAACAGTAACATAGAAGTTACAATCACGGAATCTGAGTGGATAGTTCATTTCTCGCAGATATTTGGCTTTGCATGCTTTGAATTCCAGCAGAGGAGGAAAGGCCCCAGGCCCTGACGGGGTCCCCGTGGATTTATATAAATTTAAAATGGACCTATGGGCCCCATTATTACTCAGGGTACTAGAAGCCACGGGAAAAGCTGGTCTTTTGGCCTCTTGATCAGAGTCTATCTTGGTCCCGGTTTTTAAAAAGGGCGATCGCAATAGTCCAACGTGCTATCGCCCCATTTCCTTATTGGACTCGTTGGGAAAGGTGGTGGGCCGTATCCTGTTAGAACGCCTACAGCACTGGACGGAAGATAATAACGTCATATCTGACCTCCAGTATGGATTTAGGGAAGGCCTCGGTAGCATCGAGCAGGTCTTAAACCTGTTGTTACTTAGGAGCATTTATGTAGACGTGAAGGGTGGAAGACTGCATATGGCTTATGTAGACCTCACTGCAGTGTTTGACTGCGTGGATCATGCAAAACTTTGGGACAACTTGACAGCAATAGGGGTTGATATGTGTAGAGGAGATAGAGCGGTGGGTACTCGGGGAGGAGAAGAGGCTCCACCCGAAGATACCCCGGCTCATTGCAAGGCAACGAACATGGGACTGTATATTATAATTTGGCTTGAAAATTGGCACAAAATGACTGAAAAAGAGTGAGAATTGGCTTTCCCACGCTATGCTACTTTCAGGTTGGAAGTGTTGTATCAGTTGAACACAGTGATGTCTACATTGCGACCTTTGCCTAGACCTACACAGTTTGAGGCGTTACATGCATGGACAAGAGCAGCACATGGCAGGAAAAGAGACCGGAGTCAGTCAAGGGTGAAAAAGTCGAATAGGGCATTTCAAGATTTGCGATGGAATGCATAGGAGAAAAGATGGAAGGTGGAAACTATTGAGGGGGACAGGTTGTTTATGTTGATGGTAAAGGTGGGAGACGCAAAGAAGAAGAGTGTCGAGGAAGACGATAGTGACACAGATGACAGCTTGTTAGAAAGATTATTATTAACCCTGGGCGGACAACTACGCTACGCTTGCGAAGTTTGCGTAGTTTGTGCTCCTTCGCGCTACGCGAATTGCACGTAGCACAGTGCAAAATCGCGTAGCGTAGTTGCCATTTTTTGCTTGCTTGCGGTCCTCAACGTAAAGTTGGCGATCAGCAACATCGAGTTGCCAATCGCGAGCGGGGAAAATAAACCTCCCTGCGAGATTCTCAACGCAGGGAGGTCAGGTTTCTCATTGCGACCGCTCGCGATGAGAAACTACCAGTCCGCGTTGAGAAAGCTACCGCTCGAGTAAAAATCTACTCGAGCGGCAGAAAACGACAGCTCGCACTGTGCAAGATGCCGTTTTCAATGATTGCACAGTGCGGACAAGCATCCGGCATTGTGCTATCATCGCGAACAGCGCACTGCGCAGTTCGCGTAGTGCTACGCGTATCTCACGTAGTACGAAGTGCACTTCGCATAGCTACGCGTAGGGCTACTACGCGAACTACGCCCAGGGTTAATTTTTATTTAAAGACCACCCCCTTATAACCCCGGCTCAGAAACTTAAAAATCAGTGCCGATAGAGGGGATTGGAGGATCGCAGGTTCAGTCCGATGTGAGAGTAGTAGGTAAAATCACAACAGGAACAGAAGGGATGAGGATACAGACACCAATGAATATGGAAGCTAGGGGAGCCACACGGTTACCGGATTCTCTCACAGTGCCGGTTACCACTGGTCCCGTAGTATCATTTTATGACCCAGATCAAGCGAGAAATGAAAATTTAGCGCAGTCACCAGTGGGAGATGGAACTGGCCCTGGAGGGAATGGTATGGTGAGCTGAATAGCTCACCTACCGAGACCCATAGAATCGAGTACCCCTTTGCCAGCCACTGCAGACTCTTCTAGGGGACAGGTAGATGTAAGGACGGCGAGACCGAGGTCTTTAGCCGATTCAAATTCTGATCTAAGGATGTGGGAACCCCCAGTGAGGAATCAGAATGATAGGATGATGGGAAACTGTGAACGGGATAATTCTGGAAATCAACCAATCCTTAGGGATATAGCAGAAGGGAATAGATGTGGAGATCAGAGCAGCGAGAATGAAGAATCAAGTGGTGCATCAAGTCGAGGGATTCTGAAGGTTGCTATGAGGGCAAAAATGTTGGACGTGGTAAGGTTGAAAGCTGAGATAGTGGAGATAATCAGTCGGAATCTACCTTTGGAAAGAGTGGAACTTTATGAACCCAATGAGTTGTTGTTTGTAGCGAAGGATGTGACTCGCAAGGCGAGGTCAGCACATGAAAAGCTGGCAGATTTGGCAGAGAGATATGAGGTGGATTTGTCTAAAACAAAGATGTTGCAGGGAAATCACAGGTTACAACATAGTGACCAAGAATTGGAAGAGGAAAGAGCCATAGGGTTGAAGGCTCACATTTGAGAACTGATTGTAGGGATATGTGCATGGAGCATGCTTGACAAGTGGGAAGAAAGATGGTCCAAAAAGAAAAGCACCAAGGAGAGTGTAGGAGAAACACCGCCTCCAGGAGGGGGTATGGTAGGGGTGGAAAATTATCCTTTGCGGGAAGTATCCAGCGGAGGGTGTGTTCATGTGCCTTGGAGTAGGGGTGATCTTGCAGCATTTACAAATGAATTTCCTTGGCTGAGGGAGAAACCCGTTGAGTGCTACAAGCAGGTCGATCGGTTTGTTAAAATCTCGAAGGTGTTGTGGGTTGATTTGAGTACATTGTTTGATATTGTGGTACCAAGTGACTTATGGGCAGCTTGTAAGGTTGCCGTTGACTGGCCAACTTCTGAACCAGACAGGGATGCTGCTACAAATGGTCCGTCACCTATTGTCATGAAAAGGTTCGAGCAGGTAATTACGTGGCGGAAGTCCAAGATCTCACCCCAGGACATAGATTGGGTTAAGATAGATCAAACAATTCAAGAACCGAAAGAATCTGTACATGAGTACTACGAAAGGCTTTTACAAGCCCTTAAAAAGTACAGTGGGTTAGATATACTAGACCCTAAAGACATGGGACAGTTTGTTTTGAAGTTTGTTTTGGGTCTGAGGCCTGAGATTAGTTTTATGATTCAACAGCATCTGATCTGCTGGCAGAACAAGTCGGTGGATGAGATACTGCGGTATGCTAGGTACTGCAGCGAAGAGGTGGACTCGAAGCATAGAAAGCTTAAGGATAAGCTGATGTTAGTTCAAATGCAGACTGCTGATAGTGAACTCCAGACGCAGACAAATGGTGGGACCCTAGGGAGAAGGCAGGGAAACAACCAAGGAGGAACGCAGAATGCACTGGGCCAAGGAAAAGGGAAACTTGTAGACCCAAAGACAGGGATGGATGTGGCGATACAGAAAAAGACTACTGCGTGTCACCTTTGTCACAAAATCGGGCATTGGAAGCGCGAGTGTACATTGAACCCAGCTAACCAAGTGCAACAAGAGGCAGAGCTAGTGCAGGTACCTGAAGCTGTCAATACAGTAACAAGACCAAGATCCATGCAAGGGGGGACGATGGTCCCGCAGGTGCAAGTCCCGCAAACTCCGAGAATTCCACAGGGGAATCGAACATACCAACAGATGCCCCTTTTCGAGAATTATGACGAGTACAGCTCAGACCCGTTGAAATGACGGTGCCTGAGAGGGGAGGAAGACTGCACTCTTGAGGCAGTCTTGGAGGTAGACCAGAGGGGACCGTTTGTAAAGGCGGATGTTGATGGTCATCCTACCACCTTTTTGGTTGACACTGGGGCTACCCGTTCTACTGTGAGATCTGCAGTAGTTCACAACCTACCCTTCTCAGGACAATCAATCCAAGTTGCAGGAGTGGCGAATAAGAAAATGACTAATCCATTGACTGAACGGATTCCTGTGAGAATAGGAACTTTCCGAGATCGACACCAGTTTGTGGTGTGTGACTCAAGTCCTGTCTGTCTGTTAGGACGAGATCTTCTGTGTAAATTGAAATGTACCATCTACTGCATGCCCAAGGGAGTGGAAGTACAGACCAAGGATGATGATGCCACCTTTAAGGTCGCAAATCAGCACTTGTGTATAGAAATGTATCCTGTGTTGACAGCGGAAGAACTTCCACTGGACCTGAGGGATTTTGTCTCATTAGATGTGTGGGACTTTACAGGAGAAGAGATTGGGCTGATCAAAGGTGTTGAGCCAGTCAAGATCCAGATCAAGCAGAATGCTGAATTCCCAAGGACTCCCCAGTACAATCTGTCACCGGACACATTCGCAGGAATCAAACCTGTAATCGATTCCATGATCAAGCAGGGAATCTTGAAGGAAATAAGAGGTAGTCCATGTAACTCGCCTATCATGGGACTATAGAAGCCTAGTGGGAAATTTAGAATCGTGCAGGACCTGTGAAAGGTTAACACGATTGTGGTTCCGTGTTGTCCAGTGGTACCGAATCCATCAGTGATACTATTCCAGATTCCATGCAAAGCAGAATGGTTTACAGTGATTGATCTGTGCCAAGCATTCTTTTCGATACCTCTTCACGAGGAGAGCCAATTTTTATTTGCTTTCCGGCTGGAAGACCGTGTGTTAACGTGGTGCCGTATCCCTCAAGGGTATACAGAGAGTCCATTGATCTTTAATCAGATTTTGAAAGAGAATCTTGAGAGTCTTGTGTTACCGCAGAACTCTGTTCTCGTGCAATACATTGTCGATCTCCTTGTTGCGTCATAAATGGAGGATGCTTGCAGGATTGACCCAATTGCCTTACTAAATCATCTGACAGAGAATGGTCATAAGGTGTCCCCAAACAAGTTGCAATACTGTTTGAGTGAGGTCCAGTACTTGGGTCATCAAATAGAGAAAGGCAAGAGGAAGGTGTCACCAGATCTAATTGAGGCAATCATGAACATGGCTGTACCTACGACTCAGAGGGAGGTCAGAATGTTTCTGGGAATGGATTCCTAACTTCTCTCTCAAGGCGAAGCCTTTACAGAGACTGACGTACAAGGATGTGAGTGATCCGGTACCATGGGACAATGACTGTCTAATAGCGTTCTTAGAGTTGAGTGAGGGCCTGTGTTGTGCTCCGGCTCTGGGAATGCCTGACTATAACAAGCCTTTTTCATTGTTCTGTTGCAAGAGAGAAGGTTGTGCATTATCAGTTTTGACTCAAAATCATGGAGGTGTCCGTAGATCAGTTGCCTATTTCTCAGCTACTTTAGATCCAGTAGCTTCAGCATTGCCCAGATGTCTCAAATCTGTTGCTGCAACCGGTGTCAGCATTGAGAGATGTGAAAGCATTGTTATGGGTCACCCTTTGATTGTGTACGTTCCGCATTCTGTTGAACTGTTGATGACAAGGACCAAAACACAGCACCTGACAAACAATAGACTCACACTTTATGAGCAAGTCATACTTGCTGTGGAGAATGTAACTCTGAGAAGGTGCTCTGCTTTGAATCCAGCCACATTGATGCCTTTGCCAAATGTTGATGATGAGGATTGTGAAGACCATGACTGTCTCGATGTGACTGAACTTTGCACCAAGCCAAGACCTGACATTGTTGATGAACCTCTTACTGACCCTGATGACATTTTCTTTGTTGATGGTTCATGCTTAAGAGACAATCTTGGTCAGTTGAGAGCAGCATTTGCTGTATGTACCATTACAGGAGTGGTTGAGACTGCTTGCTTAGGAGGAGGATACTCCGCACAGGTGGCCGAAATCATTGCAGTGACTCACACCTGTTGGGTAGCTAATCAGATCCGAATCACCATTTACACCGACAACCAGTATGGGTTTGATGTGGTTCATGATTTCGGACAGCTATGGTCTTAGAGGGGTTACATGACATCCTCTTGTTCACCCATTAGAAATGGGGAATATGTACGACAACTGCTGGAGGCTTTGCAATGTCCTAAGGAAATTGCTGTCGTAAAGTGTGCAGCGCATGGGAGGGGAACTGATTTTGTTCCTCTCTGTAATCAGTATGCCGATGAAGTCGCACGTTTTTGTGCTGAACAAGGGTGTATATTTACTGGAGATTACACAGGAGTGAGCCAAGAAAGAACCGAGTTCAACATGATGTTAGCCATGGCAGACAATTGGGATGAGCTAAAGCGATTGCAGGAAGGGGTTACCGTACAGGAGAAGGAACTGTGGATCAGATCAGGTTGTGAGAAAGGGGATATTGACATTTGGGTCTCGAATGATGGAGGAGCAGTGTTATCAGATGAGCTTTTGAGTCCAATAGCAAGACATTTTCATGATGCTGTGCACCTTGGAAGGGATGCGATGGTGCGAGTGTTCAGACAAATGTGGTACAATCCACGATTTCATGCGGTTGCCGAAGCTGTGTGCCAAAGGTGTGTTACTTGTCAACAAATGAATGCCGGAAAGAAGACTGTGGTTACATTGAGTCATTGGGAGATAGGGAGGGCCTTTCAATAGAATGCAGTTAGACTTTATTGAGATGCCGAAGTGCAACGGGCTGAGGTACATTTTAGTGGAGGTGTGTGTGTTTTCACGGTGGGTAGAAGCTTATCCAACACGAAGATGTGACACCCTCACTGTTGCAAAGCTGTTGTTGAGAGAGCTGATTCCTAGGTTTGGTTTTCCAACCTCCTTGGAGTCGGATAGAGGAACACATTTTCACAGTGAAATCATTAAGTTGCTTTGCACCGCTTTGAGTGTTGATCAGAGACTCAATTGTAGCTACCGACCAGAGGCTTCTGGAATAGTGGAGCAGATTAATAGGACTTTGAAGGCACGAATGGCGAAAGTATGTTCGTCTACTTCCCTGAAATGGCCTGATTCATTGCCTTTGGTGTTGATGAGTGTTCGCAGTGTTCCAGATAGGAGGACTGGTCTTTACCGTATGAAATCTTAATGGGGAGGGCGTTGCGGTTGCCAGCTGTACCAGCTACAGCATTGATAAACATCACTGATGACTTGATCCTCGATTACTGCAAGGGACTAGCTGATGTGGTCCTGAATCGGAAGAAAGCAAAGAGGAGCAGAATCAAAGCCTGAGAAGATTGAGAAGAAGGAAAGTGCCTTGCCAGAGATACGCTACCCCGGAGTGGACTTACGCAGTAACTGATGCCAGGAGTAGTGAGTTCCGGGAGGCTGAGGTCCATGAGAGTGGTCAGCAGGAATCCGCTACTGAAGATCAAAGTGGTCCTGTTGGTGCCTGGTCTTGAAATCGAAGGGGTGCTGATAATCACGGTCCCGAAACCTCCACACTTGAGCAAAGTGCGAATACTGGTTTTGCAAAGATTAGTTTTCCCGACGTTTGGATTTGAAGCATCAACTCATGCATTGGTAACTGTCCGTCTTGAAATTTTGCAACATGTTCTAGCTGCAATTGGATCTGAACTTGCTGTAACTTGCGAAGAAGATAACCTAGGTCAGAGTGGAAGAAGAACAAACTTAGGGACTTTCTTTAAAAGAAGAAAGAGGGTTAAGGAAGTCTTCTTGAACTGTGTAAATAAAGAACTAAAAGACTGCAAAGAGGATTTCCAGCACATCCGGAGTGGTGTCTGAACTGGTTGAACAGCAACTTGCAGTGGAGAAAGAGACTCTAAGTGTTTGTTTTCTAAACAAATCCGACAGAGAATATGGAGGCTGGAAATCCGAACCGTATGTCCAAATGTATGATAGGTACACTCATAGGAGGAGTGATAATTTCAATAGTTGTAGTTATCATAGCATCAATAGCTTTTCCACATGAGATAGAAGTCGGAGAGGTGAGGGGAACTCCTACACCTAGCACTTCAACCAAGAAAGAGGGCATCATAGGAGCTGAAAAGGCTTTGCTAGATAAGGAAAATTGTAGATTGCATGTAGACTTGTCTAAAGGTGATTTTAAGCGTAATGCGTATGCCAAGCTGCTATATGAGTAGGTAGAAGCGATGGATACGAAGGATTGTTATGTGTTTATGCAGTTGCCTGCCTCAGTGGATGAGGGTATTAAATATCACCATCTTCCACTGACTTATGGAATACGAGTAGTTTGTTGCTTAGTATATTCTATGGGAGAGGTCATTATGAATACTTTTCGAATTATGATGCAGTGCTTTCTGAAGTGCCAGCTTACAAGCACCTGAACAAGTATGATTACTACAAACAGGAGGATAGGATTGGGAAGTATTTCAAACCCGCTACAACATTAGACACCTCAGAACATAATTTGACCTGTTCATTAACAGACGTAGAGAAGAAGTTCGTAGATCAAATAGAAGATAGGTACAGACTACTAACACAAACATGTCGTACAGGAGAAAGTACAGCAGACTGGACAGAAGAGAAGAGAGCTCACAGGGCAAAGGGAAGCTATGGCCCAATAACACTAGATCTAGTGCAAAAGGGGAAGCTGTGTTGAGACGTGTGCAGACCTATTATGATAAGATCTATGTGGGACAAAGCTTGTGTGATCATGTCTTTACTATGGAAGTATCTGCGAAAGACTTTTTGCAAGGTTCGGTGCAAGTGGTGCTGACAGTATATTATGTGTGTTGAAGAAATGCCTATGTGAGACTGCCTGCCAATTGGTATGGTACGTGTTATTTCGGAACGAACTTTCCTAAGATCTACCACACAGAAGATATAGAACTTTTAGAAGTGGGAGGACATCCTCGACAAAGGAGAGATGCGAGTGCAGGAGCAGTGATAGGAGACATTTTTGGAGCTATAATACCAGGGTTGGGTGCGGTTTTGAATGATGTAAAGATAAGGAAGTTGGCGACTATTGTGGACCGATTGTCAACAAATACAGCTAAGTCATTGATACTAGTTGATGGGGAGATGTTGTCGATAAGAACGATGGTGATGCAGAACCGTCTTGCTTTAGATGTCTTACTAGCAAAAGAGGGCGGAGTCTGTAAAATGTTGAAGGTTCAAGAGTGCTGTACTTATATACCAGACAACAGCAAGGATATGGAGAAATATATAAGTAACATCACTGTGATCCATTATGAGATTAAGTACCTGACGGAGGAAGGAGTTTGAGAAAAAGTTGGGAAAGGTTTTGGTAGAGTGGGAAATTGGTTTGCAAACTTGGGAAAAGGTATCCTTGGATATATTCTTAAGCCTATCATTATCAATGTAGTTTGCGTGGTTTGTTTGTGGGGATTTGTCAGAGCTTATCAGTGGTATAGGGCAAATCAAGTTGAAAGGTCACTTAGAGAGCAAGAGATAAGGATGGCCAGACTGCAGGACAGTCACTATCAGAATATCAAAAATCTAATGAAGTTCCGACAGGGAAGAATGGCAACGAGCTCTGTTTAGGTCAGTTCTTTCTCCAGGGAATTGTGATTTTGGTGATGACACTAGTCATCAAAGGGGGAACTGATAGAGTGCTAAGATGTTCTGAAAATTATAGGATTGCATCATAATCACCGATAGTCCACACCCATATATGTTATTGGGTTGTATTAACAGATAAGTCATTAGAAATTTGAATGTAATAATGAATAATGCAATGTAATGTTAGAAATTTAGTTCGTGTTAGTTCAAATGATAAAACAACATCTAAATGTAATCGCTTATTGCAGAATGCCTAGTGAATTAACTCACATGAAATGCAATTGCATTAGATTTAACGTGCATTCTAGAGTCTGCACGTTAAGAGGTGACAAATCGCATTTAGGGGAAGAAATGCAGTGCTTATAAATTCAATGTTTAAAATGTGTATTTCTTGATGTGTACAGGCCTAAATGGATGTTCACATTTTGCTACGAAAGGCTAATTGATTCTTATGTTAGCTTAATTATGTAGGCCCGAATGTGTCTCCCTGGAAGAGCTCTCAGTTGAAGGCAGTCAGCAGATTTCATGTACGTGCAAGGTTATTTCGATTCATGTGCTTTCCGTTGCAGGTACTAGGACATCGTCTTCGTTAGCTAGACTGATGCTCTTTGTTTTAGGAGTTAGGTATGGAGGAGACCTGCTACAGTGTATCGTGGAATGTTGAAAATTGGAAACTCGATGGAGAACCCTGGGACCAAAGGTCCTATCAACCGTTATTGGATGGAGTGCAAGTTTCTGGAAAGTTACCTTCCAGATGTGTTCAGGCAAAGGAGGTGTTTCGGGGCGCGTTCTTCGGATTGTTCATTTTGTATTAGGGACAGTGCCCCGAGGGTGGAGCGGCAGAGAAGAGCAGATGGGAGCCGAGAGTGGTTAGGAAAGTAAGAGAAGGGATCAATACTTAGAAGAGAATTTAGCTCTGGCTACTGACCCATGCAACGTGAATGTACTTCTTAGGAATTCTTCACAAGCTGACATCTTTTCTCGATCTGGGTTGGGAAATGCTAAGCAGAGATGTCACTTTAGAACTAGAGTAGGGAGAGAACTAACTGATTATCTTTCTTTTGATGTAACTGACGAAGACTGGCTTAGACATTGGAGCAGTTGTTGCTTGCCTAATTTTCCTAGAACTATTGATTCTTTTTACGCTACACCAAATTAGACTGGTACATAGAATGCTTTTTGCAGATAAAAAGATCCAGTCGGCCGAGGTTTCTTAGGAGTGGTAAAATAAGATAAAATATAAGATAAGAATCCGGCGTTATCACTGTCTTTGAGGCTGCCTGCACGCAGGTGCTCTGTAAGGACCTGTGAGCGGGAGGATGAAACTGTAAAACTGCTCCTAGCCTGTGATGGAGCAAGGACTCGTAGAAAAGAGACTTGCTCAGAAGAATCCGCTAGTTTAAGTCACTAACATGTTATTAATTACTTATTGTGTAAAACTAACGCACACCAGATAAACACATGAATTAGTGAAGCTTGCATATGTGTTTGCTAACGTTAACAACTCGAACAAATTACTAAAAACAGCTTTAACAGGGAAATCTTTACTGCGCATTCGTCAACTGCATCTACGCGATGTGACGAAATAATGCTTGGAGGTAAATTCTAAGCGGTACAAAAGGGGGTGGTGATGGACGGAGTGGGTGTGAGTATTTGATTGGTTTGATGGATCAAACCCAGATCTGTTGACTGGGTTTGAGTGTTTGATTGGTTCTGATGCTCCGTCCATCACCACCCCCTTTTGTACCGTTTTGGAGGTAAATTCTTGCGCATGAGCAGAAGGCACTAAAATGGAGTCTTAAAGACTCACATGCATGGCACCTGCTTAGCTAAAGCAAAGACAAGTTATTTTTACTAACGTTAATGCGGGGAAAGTATTAATATATAAAGGGGAATAGAGTAGAGATGGGTGGTATACCGTGAAACCATGTATTTGTGAAAATAACATTTGTCTTTCTGAATTTCTCACTAGTGCCAGCCACGGCCCGTATAGGGCGTGCTGCCGCGCGGTGACGTGGGGCGGGGAGGGACAGGGTGGGGGGTTGTAAAATGCGGCAAACTGACAATTTCAGGAAAGTAACAACAAAAAAAACCAAAAAATTTTGTTGCGCGCTGCATCGCCAAATGCGATATGAATGAGAAAAATGTCGAGGTGGGAGTTATAAAGGATTTTTCCCCCGATATTTGCGTGAGTCACGTGAAGGTCAGATGAAGCAATGGAGAAGAGCTATGGTATCAGAAGGTTTATACCCAGTGTTGATGGCTGAGGAACAGTCAGAAAGTAAGTGTAAGGAGAAAACAAAACATTTGACTGTGACAGGATATGGTGAGTCAGATGATGAATTGTTGGAGGACATTTTAACTAAAAACCCTCCACTGTATCAAGAAGGATCCAGTAAGATCACCCCAGGTGCACCAGTAATAGGAGCGCCCATACTTCCACACATTTTACATGATACGTCAGTTAATAGGGTGCTTCAAGACAAAGAGAGAAAAGCATTAAATAAAAATAGAGAGGAATTATTACAAAAAATAGGTCAATTGAATTTAAACCCTGAAGACTTGACAGTACCAGTGACTATAGGTCCAGTTATTCCATTATACGGAGATAAAATAAGTTGCCCAAAACCCCAAGCTGTAACAACTCCTTTGAGTAACCCCAGAAAAGAGATAGTAATATCTGATGATTAGGCCAGTGAGTGCGATTCAGTTATTTCATTAATGGACCTTCCAAAAGGGCACCTTTAACTGAGACCCCTAAAAGAATTACACCCAGAAGTTTGAAAGAAAGAAGGTCTGTGGTACCTTTAGGAATTAGAAGCTCAACAACAGTAATCCCAGAAGATTTGGAAAGCTGGGCACAGGGAATAGAAAAACAAAGCTCACCCCCAAAGATCTTAGATATTTACAAATTGAAAGTAGAATTGGAAGAGATGATAGCTGGAAATGTAGGAATAGAAAGATTGAACCATTACAATGAAGAAGAGTTGTTGTTTATATGTAGGAGTATAACCAGGAATGCAAAATTGTTTCATGAGAAATTGACAGAGCTTGCTTCAGAGATTGGAGTAGATATAGGGAGATCAAAATTGTTACAGAAACCATATCGAGTGGAGTTTACTGACAAGGATTTGGAGAATATGAATGTGTCTGGTAAGAAACTACAGGTATAAGAGTTAATGAATATTTTGCAAAAATGGGGAGACACTGACAAGTGGACAACTAGGTGGACAAGAAAGAAGGAGGAAGCTCATGCAAAGGAAGCGTCATCTGCATTCTTATTAAAAGAATCAGAAAAGGCAGAAAGATTGTGTCCCATGAGAGAGGTACCAGGTGGTGGATATGTTCATGTTCCATGCGGCCGACAGGATATTTTGTCATTTACGAACGACTTCCCTAGGCTAAGAGAGAAACCAGTTGAATGGTGCAAACAGGTTGAAAGGTATGTGAAAGTTTCGAAGGTTCTGTTAAAGGATCTAGATGGTTTGTTTGATATTGTGGTACCCGCTGACTTATGGACAGAGTGTAAGATTACGGTTGATTGGCCAAGTGAGCAGTATGCTAGGGATTCAAAAATAGGAGCACCCTCAGATGAGGTGATGAAGAAATATCACCAAGTAATCACTTTTCTGTAATCGAAAATCCCTCCAAAAGAGACAGATTGGGTAAAGATAGATAGAACAAATCAAGAGCCATATGAGTTTGTGCATGCATATTATGAGGGGTTATTGCAAGTATTTAAACAGTATAGTGGTTTTGAGAATATTGGTGATAAGGATATGGGACATTTTGTGTATCGGTTTGTATATGGTCTGAAACCGGAGATTAGTCAGATGATTCAGCAGCACATGTTGTGCTGGCAAGGGAAATCGATTGATAACATTTTGAAATATGCAAAATATTGCAGAGACGACATTGAGGTAAGGCATAGAAAGCTAAAAGAGAAAATGATGTGGGCACAAGTGAAGTTGGCAGAACAACTGGAAATTAAGTTGAACAGTCAGACTGATAATCAGGTGCAAGAGCAGAATCAGAATGATCATGCGGCGAATGGTGATAAATTAAGAGGACAAATGAATAGAGAGGAAGCAAAGAAGAAGTTTCCTTGTCATGTGTGCAGAAAGCTTGGACATTGGAAGAACAAGTGTAAAAGTATACAGAATAATAATGGGCTAAACCAAAATTTTAATCCACAGACGCAGAATGAAGTGATTATGAATCAGCCGCAGCAGGTAGTTAATCCACAGTGCCAGGTGCCTCCAGCTCCTATGCCAAACTTTGTGAACCAAGAAAAATACAGTGCGGACACCGGATTTCAAGGAGGAAGTGGTAAGAAACATTCTGTGGTTTCACAATATCTTTTACAGAATAATGATGAATAATTAAATTATTTGCTATGACGGTTCCTGACGGGGGAGGAAGAGAAGTGCGTACTTGGCACATCCTTGCCGGTAGATCAGTCAGGTCCATTTATTGATGGGAAAGTGGAAGGTAGTGATATCACTTTTCTATTGGATACTGGTGCTACCCGTTCTACTGTGAGAACAGCAGACATCCCAAACCTACCCCTCTCGGGAGATTCCATCCAAGTTGTAGGAGTTTCAAATCTACAGATTAGAACCCCCAATCACAGAGCCAATGGAAGTGCACATTGGAAATTTTAAAGACATGCTCAGATTTGTAGTTTGTGATTGTAGTCCAGTAAATCTATTAGGAAGGGATCTGTTGTGCAAAATGAATTGCACAATCTACTGCACACTGGATTATGTTGCTTTTCAAACCCCTGATGACGATATTGTATATAAATTAATGCTTGCTAAACAAGGTACTGAGGTAGACAAGATGTATTCATTATTGACTGAAAATGAATTACCAGAAGAGTTAAGAACCACAGTGAACCGAGAAGTGTGGGATTTTACAGGAAAAGAAATTGGGCTAATGTCAAATGTAGATCCAGTGAAAGTGACAGTGAAAGAAGGTGCAGTTTATCCCAGCACACGACAATACAAAATGAGTCCAGAAGTGAAAGCAGGAGTTGCTTCAGAAATTGACCGAATGATTAAACAAGGCATTTTGAAGGAAACAATGAGTAGCTCTTGTAATTCGCCAAAAATGGGACTTAAAAAGCCTAGCGGGAGATACAGAATAGTGCAGGATCTGAGAAAGATCAACAAAATTGTAGTGCCTTGTTGTCCTGTAGTGCACAATCCAGCAGTGATTCTTTGTCAGATACCATGGAATGCAGGCTGGTTTACAGTAATTGATTTGTGCCAAGCCTTTTTCTCTATTCCTTTACACCCAGACAGTCAGTATTTTTTTTGCATTTAAGTTCGAAGACCGTATCTTGGCATGGTGCCGAGTTCCTCACGTGTATACAGAGAGCGCCTCGATTTTTAATCAGATCCTGAAAAAGTGTCTGGAGAAATTAGTCATGCCCAGAAATTAATCCTGGTACAATACATTGATGACCTACTAGTGGCATCCAAATCACGAGAAGATTGTGTCGATGACTCAATTGCGTTACTTTGGCTGATGGAGGACACAAGGTGTCTCCAGAAAAATTGCAATTTTGTCGACAAGAAGTTAGATGTTTAGGTCACAAAATAGAAAGAGGAGTGAGAAAAGTAACCCCAGAGAGAATTAAGTTGAAAATATCACATCTAAGTTTGAATAATAATACTGACGTTTTCCTGTTCTATGAAACAGACTTGCTAGTATACTACATGAAATACCATATGTTAAAGGTAAATGATGATATGTAACTCCTTTTGACACTGAAGCTGGTAATTTCATACAAACGTAACAATCACTATATTCCATTGTATCTACATACTGAAATAATAACTTAGTGAAAACTTTTAAAGATGTATCATTGTCTAATACTGTGTGATGTAAATCTATCTCATCTGCTGCTTCTAATTCTACTCTATCTCCTTTCATAGTGGCTGTTTTCTCATTAGTATCTGTATCATTCTTCTTCTTTGTTATGAAATAAGGAACTGCTACTGTTAAAAATAGGCATACTGAGATTACTAATAAAATGCTACATATGCAAGCTCTACAGCATCTTCGATTAAAACTTCATTTTGGTCGCTCAGTAACTTTGTTTTTAGCCATTTTAGTCTAAGAAGATTTCTCTTCTTTTCCTTTCTTTACTTGTAAGTTCAAACTTTTGTTTTTCAAGGTGGCCTCACTTTCCCTTCATTAATCTGTTCAGCATCTACTTCTTCTGTCTCTTCACTTAAATCTAATTTTTCAAATTGTTCTAAAATTACATAGGTCCACTCAGGACCCTTGAATTTGTTGTTCAGAATTCTCAGTCTTTAACTTCTTTGATTGTTTTTCACAATCAACTGTTTAGACTGAGTTTGACTAGTAACCTCATTCACTTGCTCAGGTCTTTAGTTTGTTTTTCTCAGATAGTATCTCAATCTTTTGACTCTGCTTGGCCAGTTGTCACCTTTTGTGACCCTTTTAATTTGAACTGCACTTTCACCCTATCCGTCTTTTCCTAAAGTTCTTTTATTTTCAGGGTGTCTAGGCACAATCCGTTCTTCTTCTTCTTCTGGATCACTCTCTACCTGTTCCTGTTCAGGTCTTGTTTCATCCACCTGAACCTGTTCTTCTTCCTCTATCTGATTCTGTTCGGGTCTTATTTCAAATGGATTTCCTTCTTCTGCCCAAACTTGTTCTTCTTCTCCTAACTGGCCCTGTTCAGGTTTTACTGCAATTGGCTCTTCTGCTGTCTGAACGTGTTCTTCTATTCCTGTCTGTCCCAGCTCAGGTCTTTTGGTAGGTCTGTTTGCCTTAGTCTGTTCTTCTTTCCCTGTCTGGTCCTGCTCAGGGTTTCGAGTAGCTCTGTTCACTTCTTCCTGAGCGTGTTCTTCTACACCTATCTGATCCTGGCTACTTTTACTGTCTCTCTAATCTTGTTCTTCTTCCTGTTTGAATAACAACCTCAGGTATGTCAATCAGTGGTATACATCCCCCCTGACTTGTTCTCAGTTGTTCGTCATCTATCACTTCAGAATCTATCACTCTAGATTCTTCAACTTCACAACCGTCAGCTGTTTCAAATGGTTCAGTCAGTTGTTGTTCTTCCTCAGCGGGGCCTGGAACTCTTTTGGTATGACTTGCATGTATCCAATTGGGTAAACCTGCACACTTCACTGCTGTAGTAGTGACCAGTATGACTTGGCATGGTTTATCCCACCTGGGTGCTAAGTACGACTTTCTGGCGTGTTTCTTCACTACCACCCAGTCTCCACGACTCAAATCATGTGCTTGCGTTGGCTGCCTGGCAACTGCGTCTTCTCCAACCTGGTCAGCCAATCCTTTGAAATAGTCCAATACCAGATCATCAGTTATATTCATCAATTTATATCCAGGAGTAAATGCTTGTCTCATTGCCCTTCCCATGAGAATCTCATGTGGACTCAATCCTATTTTTCTGTTAGGAATACCTCTGAGTCCCATCAACACAAGAGGCAATGCATCTGGCAATTTCAGTGATGTGGATGCACACACTTTACTCAACCTTGATTTGATTGTGCCATTTAATTGCTCAACCACTCCAGATGCCTCTGGGCGGTTTGCACAGTGCAGTTTTTGTTAAATTTTGAATGTTTCACAGATTAAACGAATTATTTCATTATTAAAATGAGTTCCTCTATCTGATTCCAAAGTGACTGGAAACCCAAAACGAGGTATCAACTACCTCAACAGTAGTTTAGCAACTGTAAGGCTATCATTTCTTTTCGTGGGGTATGCTTCCACTTATCGTGAAAACAAGCACGCTATGACAAGGACATACTTCATTCTGTTGCTTGGAAGCACCTCTATGAAGTCAAGCTGCAATGTCGTGAATAGTCCTTCTGCCTTTCCAATTGTTGCCCAACTGACCACTGTTTTCCTGCCTGGATTTTGCTGCTGACAAATTAAGCATCTTTGGCAAAGGCTCTCTGCTGCTACCCTAAACTTTGGATTGTACCAATTCTGTCTGAATTGTCTGATCATGGCATCTCTACCAACATGTGTGTCTCCATAATACATTCTTGCCATTTGAGAAAGTAGGCAGTCTGGCATGACTGGTCTGCCGTCAGTGTACACCCATACATCATCCTCTGTCCTTCTTTCACAACCTGATTTTATCCAGATTTCCTTTTCGCTTACCTCAACTTCATCCTGCAATTGTCTAACCTCTGAGAGCTGAGAATAACATGAGTTGACAGCTGATTTCACTTGTTTACATTTTTCTGTTTAATGCCATATTATTTCTCGCACAATATTGAGCAATTTTGTCAGCGTATCTGTTACCTGTCGCCACATAGTCATTTCCTGACTGGTGAGCAGCACACTTGACCACTGCTATGTCTTTTGGCAATTGTATTGCTTTCAACAATTCTTTCACATTTTTACCATTTCTGCTAGGGGATCCTGAAGAAGTCAGAAATCCCCTTTGCATCCAGAGCTGGCCGAAGTCGTGCACAACCCCGAAACCATATTGACTGTCAGTGAATATCGTTATTTTCCAATTATTCCCAATTTTGCATACCTTTGTTAAGGCCACCAATTCGGTTACTTGTGCAGACGACTCCCAGTAAACAGGATGCTTCAACAACCCCAGATACCTTGCATACAGCGTACGCTGCATTGAGTCCTCCTCCCTCTATTCTCATGCATGAGCCATCTACAAATAGTTCATGATCTGGCTCTTTCAGAGGCTCTTCTTTAATGTCAGGACAGGGCTTGGGACACATCTCAGTCACATCCAAGCAATCATGATCCACTTCATCTTTCACTTCTTCACAACGTGGGTCTGGCAATAATGTGGCAGGATTCACCATTGTACACCTAATCACTGTCACATTTTCTGCTCCAAGAACCACTCTTTCATACTTATTCATCCGACTAGGGGTAAGGTGCTGTGTTCGAGTTCTTGTTAAAAGAATCTCGACTGAATATGGGACATAAACCTTGACTGGATGTCCCATCACAATTGACTCGCTTCGCTCCACACTCATACAAGTAGCAGCTACTGCTTTTAAGCAGCCCGGTAAAGCTGAAGCCACAGGATCCAAAGTAGCAGAAAAATATGCCACTGGACGTCGGCTTAATCCATGCCTTTGAGTCAAAACTAAAAGTGCACAACTCTATCTTTCACAACAGAACAGTGCAAATTATTTCGTATAATCAGGCATGCCTAAAGCAGAGCCCTCAGACAGACAATTTTGCAGTTTCACAAATGCTTCCACTCATTCATCATTCCAGACAATTGGGTCCTTTCCTCTTTTTCATGTTAACTGAATCAGTGGCTTTGGCCAGCAGGGAAACCCCAACAATCCACTGCCGACAGAACCCAACTACTCCGAGAAACATTCTTATCTCCCTTTGTGTCTGCTGTAACTGCATTTGCTCGATTATCTTAATTCTCTCTGGGGTTACTTTTCTCACTCCAAAGTGTTTTTGAATTTAGTTGAAGAAACAAGACAATATTTTAGAAAGAAGGCTGCTGAACAGAAAACCCATGTACCTCCATGGGCTGTGAAAGAGGGAATTTATACAGCTGGCAAAGCTCATGCTGCGATGTCCCTAGAGTTTGTGAAGAAAGGGAAAACCTGCCTCCATAGATTAAAGACAGATTATAATAATTTATTTATTGGTTCCGGTGAATGTGAACATAACTTCCTGATTTTGGGAGGTTGGGGACTAAAAGGGGGAACTGATCCAGTATTTCCTGGGGTTTACTACGAGTGTGGGAAGAAGGCTTACTATAAGTTACCTGCACGGTGGTACGGAAGCTGCTACTTTGGAATAGTATTTCCGAAAATATATCATGTAAAAAGAATCACAGGAATCAATGAAAACACTAATAAACTAACACGAAGAAAGAGAGATAGTTTTTCAGTAAAAGTAGGTGACATATTTGGTGCATTGATACCTTCAGTGGGAGTCATTCTAAATTCACATAGAATTTGTCAATTGTCAACAGTGGTTGATCGTCTCTCGACTAATACTGCTGGTTGTTTCTTGATGATTAATACAGAGATGGTTGCGATTAGGTCTATGGTTTTACAAAACAGACTTGTGCTTGATATCTTATTAGCAAAAGAGGGCGGAGTCTGTAAAATGCTGAAAGTGCAACATTGTTGCACTTACATACCTGATAAAAGTAAGGAAATCAGAGGGTATATTAAGAATATTACAAAACTTCATGAATATTTGAAACCACTGGAAGTTGACAGTGTGTGGGAAAGACTAACAAGAGTATTTCTTCAATAGGGACATGGTTTTCCGATTTAGGGAATAGTATTTTAGGTTAAATAATTCTTCCATTAGTTGGAATAACAATAATGCTTTTAACAATAATGAAAATATGAAGTGAATGGAAGGGGAAAGAATAGAAAGTAGGGAGGGATTCAAATGGAGGAAATGAAGGGAAAATTTAGAAAACAAAGATGAGACTAAGAAAGAAAAGGAAGAAAATGAAATTGAAAGAAACTAAAAGTTGGCATCTGGTTGGGATGGGTAATTTTGTGATGGCTCAAAATGCCATCAGAGAGGGGATTGATGGAGCAAGGACTTGTAGAAAAGAGACTTGCTCGGAAGCAATCCACTAGTTTAACTCACTGACATATTATTAATTACGTATTGTGTAAAACTAACACACACCACATAAACACATGGATTAGTGAAGCTTACATATGTGTTTGCTAACGTTAACAACTCGAACGATTTACTAAAAACCACTTTAACAGGGAAATCTTTACTGCGCATGCGTCAACTGCATCTACGCAGTATGACGAAATAATGCTTGGAGGGAAATTATTGCGCATGAGCAGAAGGCACTAAAATGGAGTCTTAAAGACTCACGTGCATGGCACCTACTAAGCTAAAGTAAAGACAAGCTATTTATACTAACGCTAATGCGGGGAAAGCATCAATAAATAAATGGTAATAGAGTAGAGATGGGTGGTATGCCTTGAAACAATTTATTTGCGAAAGTAACATTTGTCTTTCTGAATTTATCACTAGTGCGCATTTGGGCCTCTCGTACATAACTGAAGTAAGTGGAGCCATGTGACTGTACTGTACAACTGTGCAAGTGAGCCCGGAACAATGGCACTGATCTGAACTGAAGCCAAGGTCTCAAGATGACTTTTCCTGAGAACAGGCAGTGAAAAGTTCAAGCTGAATAGGTCTACATGTTAGATTTTTACAAATGTTGCAGATGAAATGTGAATGCGGTTGGGAAATAAAGATCATGAATAAAAATTAAGGGGATGGGTCCGTTAAGAATGGGCTAACTGAAAAAGTGATATGTAAGCCTGGTGTGATGATCTTCCCCCCCTTGCCTGACCTATTAGATTTCTTATTTTTACGATATTGAAACTTTAGTGGGTGGTACATGATGAACGAAAGGTATAATTGAAATAGCTTTAGTTAATTAGTGAGCGCAACTTGGGATGCTGTTGCTGCGGGAGGTGCTGATGCTGGGAGAGACACTATGAGATGCTGATGAAGAAGCCGAATGCAGAGCCCTCGATCCTAATTTGATTAGGTTAGATAAGAAGATCGCGGAAGAATCTCGAGGAGGAAGAGAGTGTCAGAGAGGGGTGCGACGCAACCGTCGGTGTTAGAGAGGTCATCTATCCTGTCCTGAATCCTGTTCTGAAGTCTTTGTCTCCTGAACTGTCCCGGGGATCCTTACCAGCCCTTTGGCCAGGGGGTTGGTCTTCACACCATTCTTGGTAAATATAACTTTGTGAGTTTGTAGATGTTCTTTTCTCTCTGTCCTCTCCCTTTCTGAGCATAAGTCATTGCAAGAATTCAAAGTATGTGTTTGATGATTGATTAATTGAATTTTCTCTCCTATGAGTGATGGTGACTGTACTGTATTTTTGAAGTGGTTCACATGCATTTAATTTAGATAAAGACTAAAAACTTTCCTGAGTTTGTGGTTAATTACTTCAGGGTATAGAAAATTTAGAATTATGTTCATTATCACCATCAATTAGTTCAACTAATGGTCCATCGACCAGAGGAAATAACTTTTTGATCAGTGAGAGGTTAGTTAGGAATGATAAATAACTAATCTTGATATTGTGATCACACACATAAACTTTGACTCCAGCGGTTTACTCAATTGTGTGTTTATGGGCCCAGGTGAGTATATGGTAGTAGAGTATCTGTTGTTGGTACGCCGCTGGAACCCCTGCTACGTAATTTCCCTCCTGCACAGCGTCATGACTGTAATGCTTGAGGGGAAGAGTAATGGTAACCAGCAAGGGACACACGCAGGGCCAATCACTGTGTAGCTTCAAAATAAAGCCCCACAGTGATTGGCCACGTCATTTAGAACTCTTGTCCCGTGGTACCTTCTGAGCATGAGCCTGTACTGACGGGCCGTCCAAAAGCTACTTAACCAGAACCAATCCAAATGCTGCTCTCATTCTGTTTATACTAGTAAACTGCATGAGAGTAACACAAGAATTGGTTTGGGCAGGTAAACACAGCGCTCCAAAGGTAACTGAGGGGCTGTGCTGTGTTCCCCTGCAGCTCCTTAATACAGCACCGGTTCAACAGGCTTGAAGTGCGCATGTCAGGCTGGACGCAGCAAGGGACCTGTCCAACTTGACATTCACACTTTACTGATAATGCAGCCAGCATTTGATCATCCGTGCTGACCGCAAGTCAAGAGGACTGGCCTTGCCCCGCTAGCCTGACACTCGTTAATGGAATGCCCTGGAAATGGAAAGGAAGAAAAAACAGATAACTTTAAATTACACTTGTGACAGCTCACAAGGGGGTCAGGGCAAAACCCTTACATCCTAAGACAGGAAACGCCCATGCCTGCTTCTCTGTCTGGCTCCTCGTTAGGAATTATGGATTGCTGATTCCAATGTCCAGGGCTGTATTCCTGCTCTGCTGCTGCCATGGTGGCACTGAATTACCAGCAAAGGAAGAAAGGTAAGTGTGAGAAGTTGGCCTGATATGTAGTGCTCACTATTCTAGTGATCACTGTGTATCATTCCAAACGACCCTTATTGATGATTGGTTGTAAGTCAACCTTATAGACCAGCTATCCTAGTAGCGTGGACAAGAGCAGTCTTCAGGCTAAACTCTAGAGGGCGTGTTAAGCCAGCTGTTTACCACCACATATACCCCTTGAACGCCAAGTGAAAGGGCACCACACAAGTTGTTATGAAAATAAAGTATATTTATTTATAACAAGACTACCCTGGCTCTTTATGAGTCAGGGAGCTAAGCACAATACAAAACTCTTAGGAAAATACTTCTAGTCGCACAATTTACACAAATGCCCGAAGGCACGAAACCATTTACACTGCAAGTGGGAATGGGAGAGGTTAGAGAGTCTGAAAGTTACTGATTCCGGAGGAATCCGACCAGTTGGACTAAACGGGAAAGGAGCTGGACACTTGTAGAATGAACCTACGGTGGAGCACCGAGATGCTCGAGTTACCTAGCCCAGAGGCTGCGGCTGCGTGGGGTTCAGCAAGATGTCGGGAGCCCTCGTTGTAGTCTCGGGAGCCTGAAAGAAGAAGTTGCTGGCAGGCGACCAGTTCAGCGAGATCCAAGCCTGGATCGGTGATGAAGAAAACCTGAAAGCAGAGGGGACTCAGTTCTCAACCGCTAGCCAGCGATCGTGTGGGTACCAGGAAGGTACCGGATGAAGTCACCTCGACCAGGTGAGTGGTTGACGTCGGACTCGGCTGTTCCTCGGACCAGGAGGCGCGGCGGCGACCAGGATGGAGGGCGAGCTGTCCCACGAAGGTGTCTGCTGTCGATGATGCTGGGCCCAGGAATGGGGCAGCAGATCTTGGCAGTGGCAAACCCACGGGGTGAAGTCAAGATGGCGTCGGGAGTGGACCAGGAGGGTCCGAGGTACTCCTTTGTGGAAGGGGAGCAAGAGCCAGTCTGGAGCAACCAGACCAGTGATACAAAACTGTCGTGGTGCGTCGTGAAGAGGGCCACAAGCCGGTCGGCGAGTGGCCGGAAAACGCGGTGAGCAGCAAGGAGCAGAAGGGCCCCCACGCAGATCTCGTGGATGCTGGGGAGGCGGACTTCGGTGCTGGAGCCGCTCAGGGTTAGGGCTTCTCAAACCCTAGGTGCACTCACTCGAGGGTCCCTCGGTGGGCGTGCTAGATAAGCGTCGTGCAGGTTCTGAAGATGGCCGGTCCCGTAGGTCTCGTCACACCTACGAATCTCAGCTGGGCTGACGATGTAGGTAGAGGTCGGAGATGGCAGGGAACCCGGGTCTCGTCGAGCTGGGCAGTCTTGATCCGTGGGAGAGACGTACAGCAAACCGCAAGCGCTTAGGTGGTGCCTGCTGGTGCAGGGTGGCTACTCCTTAGCCACAAGGGAGAGTCTTCGGAAAAAGTCAAGAGTTCCTTTCGTGGAAAGTAGTTCAAGATTCAGAATTATCCAATTTGGGAAGGGGACTCGCTCCTACCTTTATTCTAGAAAAAGTGGCTGGCCCGTGACTAGGTCCTACCTATGGGTGGGACCAGGAGGGGGGTGGTTACACCCCTATCCTTTGTCCGGCTTCGCCCCAGCTCAGGGGCTGGGGTGCCCCCGAAACTGGTTTGAGCCGGGCTATGCACAGTGAGCACCGGGGTGCCACTTGCAATCACCTTCTTTTCAGCCCTGCCTACCTGGGATACACAAACCCTGTCTGGGATGGTGCTAACACCGCCCCCAACAGGAAACCCTTTGTCCAAGCTCCCCTCGCTGGAAGGTCCCCCAGCAGCAGGAGGTCAGACTTGTGTCTGGTGGCAGCATCCATTTTGTGATGCTGAGGCTTGAGTCAACTTTAACCGGGGTTCAAGGTTACTTCCATGTCGTGTCCCTCTAGAAGGGTGGAATGCTAACCCCGTCGCCAGAATTGGCGAGGGGTTCGTATTCCAATTCGTATGACACCTTACTCGACATGTGTGGGTGATGCGATGCCAAAGTTAGCAAATAACCGCGAGGATTATAATGCATGTTAAGGTAGATGGCACGCGTCACCATGGAACGGCTATTTAGGACTTGGTTCCGCAAGCCGTCGACGGGCTCAGCTCGCGCCAGTGCACCATCTCACATGATTCCCAGCACTCTGCCTTCAGGATCGATAAGGCCTGCCATAGGAGTGACTGATAGGAACCCATGTGTCCATTTTAGGGTTAGGCATAGAAATACTACACCTACAGCAACGGGTGATTACACCACCTTGCCCCAGCTGTCGTGCAGCCAGTTGTGTCAGATATGGGTGGCCATCCAGGGGTGGCATAATACATGCTGCAGCCCCTGGTAGGCCCTGGGTACACCGATGCCCTGGATACCTGTGGTATGCTGATACAGGGACTGATAAGGCGGCCCAGTTCCAATTAGTGGATGCACCTAATGTACATGTGTGCTAATTTCGAGAGAGAACAGCTAGGCTGTGGGTCTGTTTGGCAGGCCCACAGCCAGGGAAAGTCGTAAACCAATGAAGCAAAAGCAAAAAATCTGGGTGATCATAGGATTGCAGACCCTACTCTCCTACATGACCCCCCCCCCCAAACTTTGGGACAATAAGCTAACCTTGACCAGGTGAGTCTTCTTGCTCTAAGTGGAAATACCTGGAGAGCCCATCTGCATTGCCATGATCAGTGCCAGGTCTATGCTCCACTGTGAAGTCCATCCCCTGTAGGGAAATGGACCACCTAAGTAGTTTGGGGTTTTCACCCTTCATTTGATTTAGCCACAAGAGGGGCTTATGGTCGGTCTGAATCTTGAAGTGAGTGCCAAACAAGTATGGCCTCAACTTCTTCAGGGCCCAAACCACAGCAAAGGCCTCCCTCTCAATAGCTGACCAATTCTTCTCTCTGGTGGTCAGCCTCCTGCTAATAAAAGCTATGGGCTGGTCATGACCATCAAAATTCAGCTGAGATAGAACAGCTCCCACACCCAACTCCGAAGCGTCTGTTTGGACAATGAATGTTTTGGAGTAGTCTGGACTCTTTAGGATAGGCGCTGTGCACATGGCCTGCTTTAGGTCATCGAATGCCTTTTGACAGCTTGCTGTCCACTGAACTTTTTTTGGCATCTTTTTACTTGTCAGATCGTTTAGCGGGGTCACGATGGATCCATAATTTCTGACAAATTTCCGGTAAAACCAGTCAGGCCCAAGAAAGCTCGAACCTGAGTCTGGGTGGTTGGAGGAGCCCAGTCCTGGATGGCCTGTATTTTGCTCTCCAATGGCTGAACCTGGCCTCCACCTACAAGGTGGCCCAGGTATACAACCTGTGTCTGCCCTATCTGGCACTTAGTGGCCTTGATAGTGAGGCCTGCCTTTTGCAGGGCCTCTAACACTTTCCTCAGGTGGACCAGGTGATCCTCCCAGGTGGAGCTAAAGACAGTGATATCGTCCAGATACGCCACGCAGAAGTCGTCCAACCCAGTGAGAACTTGATTCACCAGCCTTTGGAAGGTGGCAGGTGCATTTTTCAAACCAAAGGGCATTACCACGAACTGATAATGCCCACCCGGGGTAGAAAATGCTGTTTTGGGCTTGGCCTCCTCAGCTAACCTGATTTGCCAATACCCAGCTGTCAGGTCAAATGTACTTAAGTAGTTGGCCGAAGCCAACCGATCTATAAGTTCATCTGCTCTCGGTATCGGGTGGGCGTCAGTCTTAGTGACCGCATTGAGGCCTCTGTAGTCTACGCAAAACCTCATCTCTTTCTTACCGCCCTGGGTGTGAGGTTTTGGCACGAGAACTACTGGACTAGCCCAGGGGCTGTCCGAGGGCTCAATGACTCCCAGCTCCAACATTTTCTGCACCTCTGTCTTGATGCAGTCTCTGACATGATCAGGCTGTCGATAGATTTTACTCTTTACGGGCAGACTGTCCCCAGTGTCGACCTCATCGGTACACCAATTGGTCTGACTGGGTGTCAGAGAGAACATATGTCGGAAGGATTGAAGAACCTGTTTACAATCCTGTTGTTGATGTCCAGAGAGGCTGCCACAAAAGACAACACCATCTACTGACCCATCGTCAGGGTTCTGAGAGAGCAGGTCCGGGAGAGGGTCACTCTCCTCCTCCTGTCCCTCATCTGTGGCCATGAGCAAGCCCATGCCCTCCCTGTCGACATATGCCTTGAGCCTGTTTACATGGAGCACCCGGTGGGGGCTCCGGGGAGTTCCCAGGTCTACCAAGTAGGTGACCTCTCCCTTTTGCTCAATGATTGTGTGGGGCCCAGACCATTTGTCTTTGAGTGCTGCTGGGGCCACTGGCTCCAGCACCCACACCTTCTGTCCAGGCTGATACACAGTCAGGACAGCCTTTTGGTCGTGCCAAGCTTTCTGCAATTCTTGGCTTGCCTCAAGGTTTTTAGATGCCTTTTCCATGTACTCAGCCATCCGCGAGCGGAGACCGGGCACATAGTCCACAATGTTTGATGCCGGCTTTTTGAGAGGTCTCTCCCATCCTTCCTTTACCAAACAAAGGGGTCCCCTTACAGGATGTCCAAACAGAAGTTCAAAAGGGCTGTAGCCAACCCCCTTCTGCGGGACCTCTCTGTAGGCGAACAAGAGGCAGGGTATCAGGACATCCCATCTCCGCCGAAGCTTTTCAGGTAGTCCATGAATCATCCCTTTTAGGGTCCTGTTGAATCTCTCAACAAGCCCATTGCTTTGTGGGTGATAGGGTGTGGTGAACTTGTAGTTGACACCACACTCCTTCCACATAGCAGTCAGATATCCCGACATGAAGTTTGCACCTCTGTCAGAGACAACCTCCTTAGGGAAGCCCACTCTGGAGAACACTCCAACTAGGGCTCGTGCCACAACAGGTGCTGTAGTGGTCCTAAGGGGAATAGCTTCAGGATACCTGGTGGCGTGGTCCACCACCACCAGTATAAACTTGTGCCCTGATGCTGTCTGGGGTTCTATTGGTCCGACAATGTCGATCCCCACTCGTTCAAAGGGTACCCCCACCACCGGCAGTGGTATGAGGGGGGCCTTTGTCGTGCCACCTGACTTACCACTGGCTTGGCAGGTGACGCAGGAGCGACAAAACTCCTTCGTATCTTCGGACATGTGGGGCCAGTGAAAGTGTGGAACAATTCTGTCCCAAGTCTTATTCTGGCCTAAGTGACCTGCAAGGGGAATCTCGTGGGCCAAGGTAAGAAGGAAACCTCTCAGAGACAAGGGGACGACCAGCCTCCTGGTCGCGCCAGGCTTGGGGTCTCTTGCCTCGGAGTACAGGAGTCCATCGTCCCAGTACACTTTGTGGGTACCTGTGGCGTTCCCTGCAGCCTCAGCAGCAGCCTGCTGTCTGAGGGGTTCAAGTGAGGGGCAGTCTAACTGTGCCTTCCCCAGGTCTTCCCTAGAGGGTCCCCCTGAGCCCAGAAACTCAACCTGACCAGGTTCAAGCTCTTTCGGCTCAGTTTCCCTCAGTTCTTTAAGGTCAGCCTCCTCAGAGACTTGATCCACGACCTGGGGCAAGGGGGAAGGCGAGGCCTTACCCTTACTGCTCCTTTTCTTGGATGGTGTCTGGTCCGTTCTTCCAGGATCCAGCACCTGTTCAGTGGGGCACCTTTTGGCCTGTGACCTGGTCACAGCAAGGACATGTGCTGGCAAGCCTAACATTTCCATGTGAGTCCTCTGCTCCACTTCTGACCATTGTGACGTTTCCAAATCATTGCCCAACAGACATTCTACGGGGAGGTCTGAACTAACCACAACTTTCTTCGGGCCACTTACCCCTCCCCAGGAGAAATCAACAACTGCCATACTGTGATTGGTAGTGACATTGCTGGCATTGGTCACTAGGTAATCGGTACCTAGCATGATCTGTCCAGGGTCCACAAATTTAGGCGTCACCATGGTGACACTGGCACAAGTGTCCCTGTAGGCCTGAGCCACTTTTCCATTGATCAAAGGCGTCTGCCTGTATTTGCCCAAAGTATTGGGACTGGCATCAGGGGACATATCCATATCCCCTGTACAGACAAGGACGGCCTGAGTGAGCGTGCCAACTAAGTCGTCACACCCCTCAGTTCCCAAGGTTAACCCAACTAATGCCTTGGGAGGCGCACTACCACTGCTGACTGTACTAGGGGGTGCAGGTGCCTTAGGGGCTGCAGTGGCAGGAGTTTGCCCTCCTTTCTTGGTGCACTCACTAAACCAGTGAGTCTTACTTTTACAGTATTGGCACCACCTTTTTGACTGGCCTTCTGGAGTCTTCTTTTTCTGCTGTGAAGCCTGACCCCCACCCTCTTTGGTTTGTTGGGGGCCTGTCGAAGACTTCTGGTCATTTTGTTCGTTCTTGTTACTACCCTTTTGGTCTGCTTTCTTCTGACCACCCTGGTTCTGAGTCTGGTTCTGCTTGACCCTTGTTCTGACCCATCTGTCTGCCTTCTTTCCCAATTCTTTGGGAGAGGTCAGCTCCGAGTCGACAAGGTGCTGATGCAACAATTGGTTCTGACAGTTGTTTAAAATCTCTTCTCTCATGATAAGATTGTACAATCCTGTGTAATCAGTAACCTTGCTACCCAGCAACCATCCTTCCAAAGCCTTAGTGGCACAATCGACAAAGTCAGTCCAATCCTGAGACTGGATTTTCTGGGTGTCTCTGAACAGCACCCGGTACTGCTCAGTGGTTAAGCCGAACCCTTCAATCAGTGTATTTTTCAGGACTTGGTAGTTGTTAGCATCCTCAGCTCTCGTAGTGAGGAGCTTGTCTCGTCCTTTACCTTCAAAGGAGAGCCACAGTATAGCTGCCCACTGACTTGGGGGGACGCACTGGACAGTGCAGGCCCTCTCCAAAGCAGTTATCCACTTGTGGATGTCGTCCCCTTGTTTAAAGGGGGGCACTATTTTACTCAGGTGTCTAGTGTCTATACCCCTGTCTTTCTCTATAATGAGAATGCTGCCACCAGTGGGATCTAACCCACTCAATTTCTGTTCTCGGGCCAAGGCAAGTCTTTCTTTGGCGAGGGCAAGTTCTTCCCGCTCGATCCTCAGATTGACTTCCCTCATCTTCGCTTCGTGCTCCCTTCTCTGAGGGGACGTCATTCCTCTCTGAGAAGATGCCTGAGAAACATGTGTTCGAACAGATCTGTTAGAGCCTCTCGAGAGAGACCTAACTCGTCCGTTCCCAAGGTTAAGCCTGCTTGAGCGTGGGCCCGGGGCTCCCCCAGTTCCATTCTCGTGCCTGCTTAAGTTGGTCCTTGTGAGCCTACTGACTACTACTGGACCTCCGTCTGCCTCGTCCCCTGCTAACTCTTCTTCCTCTTCCTCCTCACCATGGAGGTCAAGGTCAGGGTCACCAAGGGTTCCCTCTAAGGGAGGCATGTCCCCATCAGGATTAGGGGGGCCTGTGTTAGAGGCCCTCCTAGCATCATAAGTCTCTAAGAGACCTATCAAAAACGTGATGGTAGGGTTAGAACCCTGGTTTAGCTTCCTGGAGGCACACAATTGTCTCATCTCCGTGAAGCTAAGAGCTGCATATCGTGACACAACCTGTGGAGGGTCAATGACCACTAAGGGAGTCTCCGCAGACTCTCCGTGGCCCGACATGCTTTCTAGTGAGGTGTAAGTGATGCACCTACCTATACTATGTGTTTCCCTACTGATCCCTTGCTAAGAGTTGTAGTCAGGGTGTGCTAGTCCCTGTTACACTACAACAGCTGGTTCAGTAGAACTCAGAGTATTCTAAGTTAAGTTATATGTACCTGGGTGCTTATGTGATCTTTCAACTTGATATTCTTAGGATACGTGTGTGGTAAAACAACAGCAAGCTCAAATCCCAACCGCTGCTCACCAATGTGAGAAGTTGGCCTGATATGTAGTGCTCACTATTCTAGTGATCACTGTGTATCATTCCAAACGACCCTTATTGATGATTGGTTGTAAGTCAACCTTATAGACCAGCTATCCTAGTAGCGTGGACAAGAGCAGTCTTCAGGCTAAACTCTAGAGGGCGTGTTAAGCCAGCTGTTTACCACCACATATACCCCTTGAACGCCAAGTGAAAGGGCACCACACAAGTTGTTATGAAAATAAAGTATATTTATTTATAACAAGACTACCCTGGCTCTTTATGAGTCAGGGAGCTAAGCACAATACAAAACTCTTAGGAAAATACTTCTAGTCGCACAATTTACACAAATGCCCGAAGGCACGAAACCATTTACACTGCAAGTGGGAATGGGAGAGGTTAGAGAGTCTGAAAGTTACTGATTCCGGAGGAATCCGACCAGTTGGACTAAACGGGAAAGGAGCTGGACACTTGTAGAATGAACCTACGGTGGAGCACCGAGATGCTCGAGTTACCTAGCCCAGAGGCTGCGGCTGCGTGGGGTTCAGCAAGATGTCGGGAGCCCTCGTTGTAGTCTCGGGAGCCTGAAAGAAGAAGTTGCTGGCAGGCGACCAGTGTTGATGTTCAGCGAGATCCAAGCCTGGATCGGTGATGAAGAAAACCTGAAAGCAGATGGGACTCAGTTCTCAACCGCTAGCCAGCGATCGTGTGGGTACCAGGAAGGTACCGGATGAAGTCACCTCGACCAGGTGAGTGGTTGACGTCGGACTCGGCTGTTCCTCGGACCAGGAGGCGCGGCGGCGACCAGGATGGAGGGCGAGCTGTCCCACGAAGGTGTCTGCTGTCGATGACGCTGGGCCCAGGAATGGGGCAGCAGATCTTGGCAGTGGCAAACCCACGCGGTGAAGTCAAGATGGCGTCGGGAGTGGACCAGGAGGGTCCGAGGTACTCCTCTGTTGAAGGGGAGCAAGAGCCAGTCTGGAGCAACCAGACCAGTGATACAAAACTGTCGTGGTGCGTCGTGAAGAGGGCCACAAGCCGGTCGGCGAGTGGCCGGACAACGCGGTGAGCAGCAAGGAGCAGAAGGGCCCCCACGCAGATCTCGTGGATGCTGGGGAGGCGGACTTCGGTGCTGGAGCCGCTCAGGGTTAGGGCTTCTCAAACCCTAGATGCACTCACTCGAGGGTCTCTCGGTGGGCGTGCTAGATAAGCGTCGTGCAGGTTCTGAAGATGGCCGGTCCCGCAGGTCTCGTCACACCTACGAATCTCAGCTGGGCTGACGATGTAGGTAGAGGTCGGAGATGGCAGGGAACCCGGGTCTCGTCGAGCTGGGCAGTCTTGATCCGTGGGAGAGACGTACAGCAAACCGCAAGCGCTTAGGTGGTGCCTGCTGGTGCAGGGTGGCTACTCCTTAGCCACAAGGGAGAGTCTTCGGAAAAAGCCAAGAGTTCCTTTCGTGGAAAGTAGTTCAAGATTCAGAATTATCCAATTTGGGAAGGGGACTCGCTCCTACCTTTATTCTAGAAAAAGGGGCTGGCCCGTGACTAGGTCCTACCTATGGGTGGGACCAGGAGGGGGGTGGTTACACCCCTATCCTTTGTCCGGCTTCGCCCCAGCTCAGGGGCTGGGGTGCCCCCGAAACTGGTTTGAGCCGGGCTATGCACAGTGAGCACCGGGGTGCCACTTGCAATCACCTTCCTTTCAGCCCTGCCTACCTGGGATACACAAACCCTGTCTGGGATGGTGCTAACAACGCCCCCAACAGGAAATCCTTTGTCCAAGCTCCCCTCGCTGGAAGGTCCCCCAGCAGCAGGAGGTCAGACTTGTGTCTGGTGGCAGCATCCATTTTGTGATGCTGAGGCTTGAGTCAACTTTAACCGGGGTTCAAGGTTACTTCCATGTCGTGTCCCTCTAGAAGGGTGGAATGCTAACCCCGTCGCCAGAATTGGCGAGGGGTTCGTATTCCAATTCGTATGACACCTTACTCGACATGTGTGGGTGATGCGATGCCAAAGTTAGCAAATAACCGCGAGGATTATAATGCATGTTAAGGTAGATGGCACGCGTCACCATGGAACGGCTATTTAGGACTTGGTTCCGCAAGCCGTCGACGGGCTCAGCTCGCGCCAGAGCACCATCTCACATGATTCCCAGCACTCTGCCTTCAGGATCGATAAGGCCTGCCATAGGAGTGACTGATAGGAACCCATGTGTCCATTTTAGGGTTAGGTATAGAAATACTACACCTACAGCAACGGGTGATTACACCACCTTGCCCCAGCTGTCGTGCAGCCAGTTGTGTCAGATTTGGGTGGCCATCCAGGGGTGGCATAATACATGCTGCAGCCCCTGGTAGGCCCTGGGTACACCGATGCCCTGGATACCTGTGGTATGCTGATACAGGGACTGATAAGGCGGCCCAGTTCCAATTAGTGGATGCACCTAATGTACATGTGTGCTAATTTCGAGAGAGAACAGCTAGGCTGTGGGTCTGATTGGCAGGCCCACAGCCAGGGAAAGTCGTAAACCAATGAAGCAAAAGCAAAAAATCTGGGTGATCATAGGATTGCAGACCCTACTCTCCTACAGTAAGTAAGAAAAAGATCAGAGCCCCTGTTAGACCTGGAATCATTGGCATGGTTATGGCTGTCTTTTTGCCTCTACCTCCTGTATTTATGACTGAAAGTTGGACTTTGTTTTTCTGGTTTTTGAACTCTGATTCAGTGCTATAGTGCAAGTGCTCCCTGTGTAAATTGATTACGATTAGTTATACCTCATAGGCATATTGGATTTACTGGTAAGTCCCTAGTTAAGTGCACTGTGTGCCCAGGGCCTGTAAATCAAATGCTACCAGTGGGGCCTGCAGCAATCATTGTGCTGCCCACATGAGTAGTTCTGTAAGCTTGTCTCTGACCTGCCATTGCAGTGGCTGTGATTGCAGTTTTAAACTACCATGTCGACCTGGCAAGTGCACTCATTTGCCAGGTCCAAACCTTCCCTTTTCTTACATGTTCAGCACCCCTAAATTAGCTCCAGGGGTAGCCCCATGAGCAGGGTGCAGTGTACGTGAAAGGTAGGACATGTACTGTTGTGTTTTACATGTCCTGATAGTGAAATACTGCCAATTTCGTTTTTCACTATTGTAAGGACTATTTCGCCGATAGGTTATCATGGGAGCTGCCTTGTAACATCTTACAAGTGCAACTTTCAACTGGGAAGAGATAGGGATTTGAAATGTGAGATCCTTGCACATAGAAATTAAAAACACATCTTTAAGTGAAAGTGTTTTTTAAATTGGGCATTTTCTTGCTTTGCCATCCTGTGCCTCTGCCTGCTTGTGGAATCAACGTCTGGTTTAGACTGACATTTGGGCTGTTTGTGCATTCACTTTACACCGTCACACAAAGGGAGCTGAAGTGTGACCTGCATATCCTGATGGCCCATCACCAGGCTGATGGGCCTTCCTGAGCTAGAGTGGTGGGAGGAGGTGTTACTGACACCTGAATAGGGCTGTGCCTGTCCTTTCACAATGCTGTCTCCACCCCCATGTAATGTGTCCTGAGCCAGGACAGGACAAGGCAGGATCTGTGCACCACAAAGACTATCCTTCGACGTATGCCTACTTCAAAGGACAAAAGGGAGATACGTATTGGACCGGTAACCCCAGAATTTTAGAACACTTCTGGATCAAGAGAAAAACTCTGCCAAGAGGACGACCTGGAGAGCTGACAGGATGAGTACTGCCCATTTGCTGTGTTGCTTTGCTGGGTTAGCCTGCAGTGACTGCTTATGTCTTGGAGAGACTAAAAGGAGTAGACTTTTGCTTTGATTTCCTGCTTGAAAACATTATCCAAGGGCTTGCCTCCTGTTAAGAAGTCTCAGCTCCATCAAAGACTTTATCTGCATCCCCCTGAACTCCTCTTCCAGGAGTTCTAACCTGCCGAGCGATGCCAATTCCAGTTATGGGCCCTTGGAGATTGTTTAGCTGCTTTAAAGACTCAAAAGCCACACATCGCCCTTCCAGGGCCATTTTTCCCGCTGCAAGCTTGCGTGCAGTTGAAATACCAATGCATCCCCGCAGTGCAGCTAAAAAACTGATGGGTAACTGTTCAAGGCCAGAAGAACAGCTGCAGTCCAAGTCCAGAGCAATGTGTCTCTGACATCCGAGAACCCCGCTCCGACTCAGACGCAGGCCCTGCTGTGCAGCTAAAGGAAACAACGCATCATGGGTTTGCGGCTCGAAAACTAATCGCTGCGCCTGTTATGCATCCGCCGCATTGACCCCAGGGTGTCCAGAATTCCATGCATCGCACCTGTGCTGCAAGTCTCCAGCACATCACCCCACAGAAAGGACCTGCTTTAGGATTTCAACGTATCACTTCTCCTTGCAGTAATGAATTGACACAACATTTCTCTTGCATGCAGTAGACCTGATGCCTCCATTCCTCTGCGACTCAAGAATTGATGTATTGCTGTGTTTTCCGATGCTTCTCTACTTTGCTGCTCTTTTTCGTCTAGGATTTTGATGCATCAAAGGTACTTTGTGCTAAAATCACCACATCCATTGAGTTCTCTGGCCAGAATTGCTTAAACCTTTAAAAAGTGATATCTTGAGTTCTGTATGTTGTATTTTTATGGTGTTGGTATTGTTTGGTTTAGATAAAGATTGGTTATTTTTCTAAACTGGTGTGTTTTCACTGTGTTACTGTGTGTATTATGTATAAATGCTTTACACATTGCCTCTGAGATAGGCTTGACTACACGTGCTAAGCTACCAAGGGGGTGTGCAGGGGTTATCTTGGGTGAGAATGTCCCTTACCCTGACTAGAAGGAAGGGTCCTTACTTGGACAGGGTCCATACCACTGCCAACTAGAGACCCCCATTTCTGACGATGGTTGTCAGCGGTGAGGATAGGACTTGTGTTTGTACTTGACATACAGTGACGGTGTACACTACTGTATAGTGCAGACCATTATGCGACCACATGCTACTTTTTTTTGACAACCCTTGAACCTATTTACAAATCATGTCTCAGCTTGGTGAGCCGGCAGTTAGGTTGCAGAGGTTGTTTGACAATGAGAGGTTAAATCCTATATGGGGCCTCAACTTAAGCAGATCTGCAAGAATCTTAACTACCATATTAAAGTTCCCCTACGAAAAAGGAATTGCAAAAGGCACTGAGGGTCTTTTAGGCAGCAAGAGAAGCTGGGGAGGCTGAGAATGAGGATGTGGATCTGGAGGTACAAAGCCAGCAAGGGGCTTTTGAAGTTCTGCATCTGCCTGTGGGGGGAGCACCCCAAAGGACTGGCAGCAGTGTGTCATCTAGAAATCTGTCCCCAGAGGAGCTGGAGGACAGGCAGCAGGCCAGGGAGCATGAGTGGGAGCTTGATAGGCTCAAGAGGGGAATGGAAATGAAAAAGTTTGAAATGGAGCACAAGCAGCTGGAGAAAGAGGAGAAAACTCTTGCTCTGAAGAAAAAGAAATAGCTTTAGGCTCATGAGTTGGGTTTGAAGGAGCTGGACATCAAGTGCAAGCAGGCAGAGACCAGCACAAGTGTTTGTAGCGCACGCCCAGTGCAATCTGAGGAGAGGGTGTACATTCCAAAAGAATTATCGAAGGATTACAAGAGGGAGGATGACATACGATTATGGTTTCAGGGGTATGAGTCAGCTCTAAACATGCACCAGGTCTCTGACATATACGGGGGCAGGTCTGTGAAAACACTTTGAGGTAGAGGGGAGCGACACTGGGAGATCTAGGGCCTGCACAGAATCTCACCTAATGTGCCATGAAGGATGCGCTGATCACTATGTATGATCTCACCCCAAAGCAGCACAAGACCAAGTTTAGGCCATACAAGAGGTCAGATTCCCTAACTTGGTTTAAATGTGTTGATCATTTTTGCAGAGCAGTGGATGGTTGGGTGAAGGGCTGTCATGTAACAGACAATCATGGGCTGTACAATGTGTTTGCATGGGAGCACTTGTATAGTCTTTGTTTCCCAGAGCTGTGCCAGCACCTGATTGACAGCAGGCTGACTGACCCCGGAAAGCTTGCACAGGAGGTGGACCACTGGATGAGTACCAGGGTCCACAAGAGGTATGAGGGAGATTCCATCAAGGCTGGTCAGGGTCGCCAGCAGAAGAGTGGGGAGGACAAGAGTAAACAGAGAGTTCTCTAAAGGACCCCAATCTAGGTTCCAGGGTAAGGATTCCCATCCAACAGGTGATAAGAAACCTTGGATCTCTACAGGTAAGCCTGCATGGACGGGTCCCCGCAGGTGTTATGCATGTGATCAGGAGAGTCACAATATTAGGGACGCAAGTGTCCCAAGCGGGCACTGCAACCCACTGGTGGGCAGTCACAGGGTTGGCAAGTGTAGCAATTGGGAAGGAGTTGGTTCCAGGAGAACAGTGGGAGCCAGCTGAGATGACCCTTGTCTCATTAGGGGACAGTGAGATGGCCCAGAGAACCCTCATGCTTGAGAACACTAGGAAGTACAGGCAGTGGGTGACCATCGGTAAATAGAGGCTGGAGTCTCTGAGAGACACAAGGGCCAGCGTGACTACTGTCAGGTGTTACCTGGTGTCTGAAGAGCAGGTAGTCCCTAATGTGTTTCACCAAGTAGTTTCAGTGGACAACTGTGAGCGCCAGTACAAGGTGGCACAGGTTCTCTTTGAATGGTGGGGTTCTCAGTTTCCTTGAGAATATCTGTGAGTCCATCCATGCCTGTTGATTGTTTGCTTGGTAATGACTTGGAGGATTCCCCTTGAGGTGAAGTGGATCGCCGGTCACACTTGGAGATGGTGGGGTTGCCTGTGTGGGCATGCGTGAACACTCGGTCTATGTCAGCCGGTAAGGGTGATCAGAAGGACCTGGAGGATGAAAGAGTGGCCCAGGTGCTTGCCAGAAAGAAATGGGGCAGGGGGCATGGGAAACCCCACCCCCAGGGGTTCCCATGGTCCGGTAAGAGGATGGCCTTGAGGGGGACGCCCCGGAACCTACAATGGAGCAAGTAGCCGAACGGGGAGACTTGCCTGAGCTGACCCACTGGCAGCAAGAAGGGGTCCCACCAGGGAAGAATTCTTCAAGGAGCAGCTGGAATGCACTTCTCATGAGGGTCCCTGTCACTGACACCTGAATACAACTGTGCCTGTCCTGTCCTATGTTCCCTCTAAGCTGTGCGCCTGGGCGGCCGCGCACAGGTGATTTTCCACTGCGCAGGGAGCCTTCAGGAGCCCGCAAAACAAACGGATCTCCTGCTGACAGAAGAGCTCCCAATGAGCTGCTAATGACGACACAGAGAGACCCTTGATATGTTTCCTCCTCCCTCCTGCCTTTGATTGTTTAAGGTGCGACTTACCCGCCCGACCACAGTTCTTAGATTAACTGTCTTTGAAACTGCATCTTCACATTTTACACTTGTGAAAAGGAGGAACAGTTTTACGGGTACTGCAACTAATATCACAAAAGTATGGCATATAAGCAAGCTGTTTTGGTAAAACTATATTACCATGCTTTTGTTTGAAGGCGTTTACAATTAAAGCCCCAGATTTTCCAAGAAAACAGTTTTCTGTTCACGCTAACTTATTTGGGGAGGTCGAGAAATTCAGAGACAGAAAAGAGAGCCCTGCTGAATATAACGCTCATAAAATAATCTACATCTCAGACACGCGGTCTGCATCTAGGTGGAAAATACTAAATGACATGTAAATTAAATGGGCCAACTTATTCTTCTCTATATGCAATGTGAAAGCTGCACTCCTCTTCTTTTACTCACATATGTGATTTCTCCACAACATTATTCTTAATAATTACAGTTCCTCTCTGTGACTGTCTGGAGCGCTGCAGGGGTTACTAAAAGCACTTTGTGAAAACAAATCAGATAAAAGTACAATGGGTGAGCCAACAGATTAAAAGGGTGAGCAGAACCAGAACCGAGCCAAGAGCAAGGCTAGGACCATAGAGCCTGTGCAGGAGCCGAGGCTTGGAAATGTTTGCTATGTAACTACTACAACAAACATCATCTAAAATGTAATAAAGCCTCATCAACATTCAAAAATGTGTGCTTCTTTAACATGTGGAACCTTTGACATAATAGTCACATTATAGCAATGCACTGTGAAGTACATATTACAAGTGATAGTTTTCAAACATGAACCATTAGTTAACTGAGGCAAGAAGTTGTCTTTTCACCCCTCTAAGTGGGTAAGATTATTACACAGAAATATAGTCTATTAAATCAAAGAGGACATATTTCTGTACAACTGGTAGTCTGAACTCACATATTTGAAAGTGTTTCCAGATGCAGTAATGAAGAAAAAAAAAAGTAAAATTAAAAAATTGCCTAAAATCACACAAGGGGAATCCGTAATTTATCAAAGTATTCTGGTTCACTTTGTAAAAACCAGCCAATAAATTGGTATCTATTTGTCTTTCCTCGTATTAAGGCTTTGTTTTTACCTCTTTGTGCATTTTTCTGCAGTTCTTATACTGCAAGAACTAGACCTAAATGTATGGGAGTCCTTTATATGAGAACCAGTTAACATTCATTGTTTATAAGAAATGGGGAAGTTAAGTGACTTACCCAGAATCAAGGGATATTGGGCCAGCACTGACACTTGAACCGGGTGAGTTTACAGTGAGTGCATGGTTAGTGGTGTGTATAGTGCATGCCAGAGGATGTGAGTCAGTACAAGTGCATAGTGAAGGGATTATCGACATAGACATCATTTGGGGATAGTCATGGGTTGCAGCTGTAACTTTTAGCTTGCTCCCTGCTACTCCTGGCACTTCCTTTACGCACACCTGGCCTCAGAGGAGGCAAAGGTTTTGCCCCTCTGAGGCCAGGGGTTGCAAAGGAAGTGCCAGGAGTAGCAGGGAGCAAGCTAGAGGTCACAGCTGTGACCCCCGAGTGCAGGTTGAATGGTGCGTATTGTGAACATAGGGTTCAGGTCTATCTTCATGAGTATAAAATGAGCAGTTTTCTTGTATGAGTGCAGTGTGAGCAATGTGAGTGCTGGGTGAGTTGTATGCATTGGGAGTTCAGAGTGAAGGGATGGCTTGCGGGGTATAGAATGAGTGGTGTGCATGTATGAGTGTAAGGTGAGTTGGTCTGTGTGAGAGTAGAATGAATGGTGTATCTGTGTGTGTGTGTGTGTGTGTGTGTGTGTGTGTGTGTGTACAGTGAAAAATGTGCCTGAACACAGTGTTTATGAGTGCATCTATGCGGGGTAAGCAAAGTGCTTGAATGTAGGGTAAGCGATATGTCTGAGTGAATGTAGGGTAGGTGGTGTATCTTGGTAAGTGTGTGGTAAGTGGTGTGCTTTGTGAGTGCATGCAGAGTAATATGCCTGAGTGCAAGTTCTCAGTGTTCATTGAGAGTGCATGATGAGTGGTGTGCCTGTATTAGTACAGGGTGCAGTACATTAAAGACAGACCTGTTGGGATTGCCAATGCTTGTTAAACAATCTAGCAGGGAAATGTGCTTTCAATTCATTCTTTACTTTTTAAATGTTTGGGTAAGCGTCCTTTCTAGTCTCAATAGAAAGTAGTACCATTTTTGCTAGTATCACTCAGTTACGCACACAAAGAAGAAATGTGCGCACACAAGCAGGTCACTGCTGCACATACATAAAAATAATTACACTGGTCCTGTCACAATGCTGTCTCCACTCCCCTGTAGTGTGGCTGGATCCAGGACAGAGCAAGCCAGGATCAGTGCACTACAAAGACTGTAATCTGAAGTATACATACTTCAAAGGGCAAAAGGGGTATAAGTATTGGGCCCGTAACCCCAGACTTTTAGAACACTTCTGGATCAAGAGGAAACTCTGCCAAGAGGAAGAGCTGGAGAGCTGTCAGAAGGTGTACGGCCCCAGCCTGTGTTGCTTTGCTGGGTTGGCCTGCAGTCGCTGCTTCTGTCCTAGAGAGACTAAAAGGACTGGATTTTTGCTATGGTATTCTACTTGAGAAGATTCTCCAAGAGCTTGTGTGTGCTTGCCTCCTGTTAAGAAGTCTCAGAGCCATCAAAGTCTTCATCTGCAGCCCCCGCTGAACTCCTCTGCTAGGAGTTCTGACCTGCCAAGCGGTGCTAATTCTAGTTCTGGACCCTTGTATGTGGGCTGGCTGCTTTAGAGACTCAAACTCCATGCATCGCCCTTCCAGTGTTGTTTTTCCTGCCGCAAGTTTGCCACACGTTTGCATCGCTGCAGGGCGGCTCAAAATCCAACGCAACGCCTGTTCGCGGCCAGAAGAACCGCCTAAGCCTGAGTTCAGAGCACAGTAACTCTGACGTCTGAGACCCCTGATCCAATTTTGACTCAGGCCCTGCTGGGCAGCTGAAGGAATCAACGTATCACCGGTCCGTGGCTGGAAGAATCGATGCAGCGCCTGTTTCACCACTCCTGCATCAACCATTTCCATGCATCCCATCTGTGTGCCAAGTTTCCAGCGCATCGCCCCATGGAGGTAAACCGCTTTCAAATTTCAACACATCGCTTCTCCTCGCAGTAAGGAATAGAACCAACACTCTTCAGCGTTCAGCAGAACTGACTCCTCCATTCCCCTGGGACTCAAGAATCGACGCATTGCTGTGTTTATCAATGCTTCTCTGTTTTCTTGCTGTTTTTAATCTAGGATTTTGATGCATCAAAGGTACATTGTACTAAAATCACCGCATCCATAGAGTTCTAAGGACAGATTTGCTTAAACCTTTAAAAAGTGATATCTTGAGTTCTGTATGTTGGATCTTTGTTGTTTTGGTCTTGTTTGGTTTGGATTATCTTGGGTGTGTAACTCTCTTACCCTGACTAGAAGGAAGGGTCCCTACTTGGAAAGGATGCGTACCACTGCCAACCACAGACACCCATTTCTAACAGCCCCTGTTCACCAGTAGTTGTAGGTGTGGGTGTGAAGGAGACGACAGGTTAGGGGCCGGTAACTCACTGTGCCTGTTTCCCGGTTTACCACGCTTTGATTTATGCGGCTGGGTCCCAATGGAGAGGAAGGGGTTAACATTTACTAGCACCTCCTCCACACAGGAAGAGGAGCATTCTACACAGCAGGACAATGAGTGGACGGCATCGACGAAGGCGGAAGAGGAGGAGCCGTCGGAACGTAAGAGGAGGGAATCGCAGCGAGACCAAGAAGGAAACCCAGAAGACGCTGAGTGTTGGAGGAGCCCAGCAGTAACAGAGAACGAAGACGCCAAGCCAACGGAAGAAAACAGACTGACTGATGCGAGAAGAGAGGAGGAGGACACTGGCGAAGATGATAGCCCTGACAATTAGTGCGAAGACTGCTGAACGCCCCCGGAGATTGCCTTCAAGCCGCAGCAACTGAGGATAGTTGTGGCAGTTGTGGTAGGTGACTCGGCCAGGGGGGAGGAAATCCAAGGGTCCGGCACAAAGGAGAAGGAGGAGAGGGGTCATGAAGGGACACCGTCCTAAAAATTTGCACTACTGCAATATGTTTTGGGCTGAAAACTCACATGCTGAGCTGCACCTTGTTGCCTTTCTTTTCTTTGGTCACGTGGGGTACACGATCTATTCCCTGAAATCAAAGGATAGACAGAATAGGCAAAGAGGGAGGAAGAAGCTAAAATGGGACCCCACCCTTCGTCCGTAAGTTAGCACATTCCTAAACCCTTTTCTCATTTCTAATTCCCTTCACTTTGGTGTGGTGACCGTGTAGCTTTGGAAGCCCAGGCACAGGGCCAATATATTTACCGCTGCTTTCTTCTCTTTTGAGACTCCGTGTAACGTTGTACTGACAGCTTGTTGGAAGATACCCGAAGAGGAAAAAGGAAAGAGAAGAGTGACAGTTTGGAGACCTCAAAGAACACCCCTACCTTTCCTGTTCTTTAGTATTGCTTTGTATCGTTACAATAAGACTACGCCAAAATTGAGCCACACATCAAGAATCCTAGATTCTGTTTCCACCCGTCCCTACCACAGTGGGTTAGCGATTTTAAAAGTATGAGTATCTGCAAATGTGTTTGTGGGTGAGAAACAGTGAGTGTAAGTGTATGGGTACATTTGTGTGTGAGGGCATACAAGGCAAATGTTGAAAACAATGTGGTGTACCTGGACAAGTATTACCCGCACCATTTTCAAGGATCACCAGTCACCACTACATTGCTGTTGATGCTCAATAGAAAGCAACAATATAGTTGAGGTCACAGGATACTGATAAAAGGAATGCACAGACACACTGCTCTCGCAGTGCCACTTCAAGTGAGTAAAAATGATTAAGACCAGGCTTGTTTTCTTTCCATTCTCTGGTTTGCTGTTTTGCATTCATATTGTGTAAAACAAAACGAATGGTACCAGGGCTTAACTTCAGCAAAATCCCGGTAAAAAGGGGTCAAACTTTCCAACAAGTTCCTTTCAGGCCCTGTTGTGGTGGCCACAGGGCAGACAGAGGCTACTGAGCATGAACCATTGTGAATAAGTTAATCTACCACTGGGATCTGGCTCTCGCAAACTGGGCCATGTACAAGCGTTTCCACAATTTACTCTCAGGGTAGTGAGCGCAAGCACTCGCAGGCTTGTAAGCAAGGTAGTCTTGCAGGCACAAAACTCAACAATCAATAAAAAGATGCAATTACTTTAATGCCCAGCACAGTGCTTGTCTTTTAGGAACAAAAGTAATTTATAATTATACCGCAGTACTCAATCCTGCACAATTCAATCCAGCATACTAGGTGGTGCCTCTGATCACAATTCTCTTGTGGGTGTTACACCCCTTAACCCCCTCTCTATACTTTTTCCCACTCAGGTGAGACCAGTTGAATATGTGCCCCAGCAAAATTATGGTAGAAGAATGAGTAAGGCTCATGTGCAGATTACATGTCTCCACAGTCAAATTAGCAATCAGTATCCTTCTACTCAGGTGTCATAGTGATAGGAAATCAGTGCTTAGACCTTTCCACGTCCAGGGAGGCAGCACAAGCTCAGAACTCAACAATCAACCAACAGACACAATTACTTTAATGTCCAGCCCAGCGCTTGTCTTTTAGGTAAAAAGTACTTCTTAATTATACAGCAGTACCCAATCCTACACAATGCAATCCCGCATACAAGATGGAACCCTTCATTACGATTCTCTTGTGGGTATTACTATTCTATTCACAGTTTTTGTTGAGCACATGGCTACCCGAGACGGGCTTCCCAGTGCTAAAAGCCTTTGCTCGAGTAAGACCGTTTAGACGTACAGATGGGTTTTAAGTTCCTTTCTGAAGCTTAACAGATTGTCATTGGGTCTAAGGCTGGTAGGTAAGGAGTTCCATAGTTGGAGGCGAGGTAGGTGAACAAGCAGCTACCACCTCTGACTCTCTTGATTATTGGGATGGCGAGAAGACCTAATTTGTTTGACCTAAGTTCTCTGTTGGTCTTGTAGGGGTTGATAAGGTGGTGGAGGATACATGGGCCTACTTTCTGTTTGGCACGATGAGCGATAAATTGGATCCTTTTTTTTATTGGCAGCCAGTGAAGCATGGTGATGCCTGGGTGGGCTGATTAAGTCTTAGTCATACCAGAAGTATTCGGGCAGCAGTATTTTTGATAGTGTGCAGTTTGTTAGTGACAGAAAGTGGGCTGCTTAGATGAAGGGAGTTGCCATAATCAAGGCGAGTAGTCTAGGGCCCTGAACCACTATTCTGAGCACATCTATGGTGAGGCATTTCATCGTTTTTCTCAAAGCTTTGAAAAGGCCAAAGCAACTGGCTGTGACCCTTTTCACTTGCAAGGCCATGGTGAGGTGACTATCCAATCTAACACCCAGATTTTTCACTTCTGGGTTGGTGGGAGGGAGATCATCCAGGGATAGAGGCCAGATAAATTGATCCCATAGTGGTGGATTGTTGCCAACTACCAGGACCTCTGTTTTGGCCCAGTTTAACTTTAGGCAGCTCGCTGCCATCCAGTTAGTGACTTGCTCTAGACATATGTTTAGTTTTTGAAATGTGGAGCTGGCATTAGCTGAGAAGAAGACAATAATCTGTGTATCGTCTGCCTACAATACTATGGTAAAAGCTAGGGAGCATATAATGTCAGTTAAAGGGCGGATGAACTGGTTAAAAAGTGCGAGGCTAAGGGAAGAGCCCTGTGGCATTCCACTCCCTTATCCCCCTCTCCATGCTGTTTCCCACAAACGTGAATCCCGTTGTATATATCCCCCAGCAATACTATGGTAGAAACATGAATAAGGCTCATGTACATATTATGTTTCTGCACAGGTCAAACGTGCAATCAGTCTCTTTTTACTCAGGTGTCATTGTGGGTAGGAAATCAGTTCTTTGTCCTTTGTGCTTTCTTCATGGTGAGCCCAGCAGATGAGTCCCACAACAGACAAGATCCGCTGTGATGGCATGCAGCTTAAACACATCTGCCAATGGAGCAGAGCGCAGTTTGCGTCTGCTCTAAGCGCACCCACCCTGTATATTTTGGTATCACTCAGCGAGCTCTGGCATCATTGTGAGGGAACTCCAGGAAGTTATAGCCGGTTTATGAGCTGATGCAAATACTTGTCACGCTGACCCAGGACAATGCACATGTAGAGGCAGTTGCAGCCCACCCTGAGCTGTACACACACCATCAGACAATTGCGGCCCACGCTGGGCCAGTATACATGGCACAACAGATGCATTCTTGACCTAGGTTGATTCTCACTGCACGATAGAGTAAGCCCAACGTTGGCTGGTACAGATGGCAAAGTAGATGCAGCAATGACCTGGAGCCGATACTCACAGCAAGACGCATGCAGCCGGTGATGAGCAGATGTATTTAGAATTTAGTAGTTCCCATGTAGAAATGAAAATAGATCAAGAGAGCCTCTTAAGCAGGGTCATTAATGGCTTCCCTCTCTGAGGCAATCCGCTTTCTCTTGGTGCTCTAGGCCAGGAACATGCGGGGCTTCTCCTCCTGGACAGTCTCTCCTCTTGTAGGGCCAGGACCTTCCCTCTCTCAGTAGGCAGATGGGCTTCTAGGCACCAGGCAGACCTTCAGCTACTCCAGCAGAAAGTTCAGACTTCAGGTGATGCCCCATCACCTCTGGAAGACTGGCTGTCAGGCAATTGCCATCCCTGATGTCAAAGCAGACCTTTGAGTACTGTGCAGAGGACTCTGTTCATTGGTCATGAAAAACTTGGAATAAAGTGGGGTGGTTTATGCCCCACTTTTATGGACAATTCCTAGATCGACAATATGGATCTACAGTCTCAAACTTCAGTTCTGGTTTGGAGTGGATTCTTAATAGGGAATATGTATCCTCCGTCTAAGCCTTCAGAACCACTTTATGGGGATTCTTTCATCAGCTATTTTCCAGACAGCCTTTGTGTAAAGTCATGCTTCTAACAGGAGTTAGCACTAGCGCTCATTCCAATCTGGAGCACCCACAACATGGACACAATGAAGTGGGGAGTTTCTTTACCTGTCTGCCATCAGGCTCTCCGAAATAGTAATCAGGGATAGACAAAAGAGCAGGCCTAACCTAGAAACTTCCTCACCTCACACCATAAAACCACAGTCCCATCCTTCTCCTACATCATTTACCAAATGCCACTGCTCAGTTGTAATCAGCTGCCCTTTTCTAATAAAGTCTTAATAGAATTTCTAAAGGCAGCTATGTTTCCATCCTCATCGCTTGAGGTTCTGTTTCTCAACCCTCCAGTCATGAGAATGCAAGCAGTACACCCCCACTATTTGGGGAAGTTTCCTTTATCCTCCATATTGTGTCATGTTAAACAAGGGGAATCCAAAAATAATCTCACTGGTTCCAGTACTACTACTCATACACATGCACACACACAGAATCTTAGTACTAAACATGGTACACACATGCTACACATGCACATGAACTTGACCTACACACAGGATGTCAGCACAATGTTCTGGATTTTCACATAACAGCAGAACTTTACACAGTAAAGGCCTGTAGGCAGCACTCTCTTTGACACTGATCAACTATATGAGAGCACAAAATATGGTGTTCTGCCAACACCACCATATGTGCTAAACACAAGACTGGGACAGTAGTCCTCTGTCCACTTTGACCGTATGCTTGATGTGCCTCTCCATGCCACAAAGCATGTCCTGGACCTGTCCTTGGCCAGTCAAGGACAGGCACAGGCCTCTGTTCACAGGTTAGATGAGTGTGACACCGGGTGCAAAAATTACAAGATACACATGCAGTCTGGTACAGAGCAGGTACAGGAGTTCATATCTGTAGAACGTGCAGAAGCCAATCCTGTTCCAACAGTTCCTAAGTTTAAGATTTATACTTTAAAAATTCTGGATAATTTGTCTCTGCTTAGAAACGCTAATCTGCAACTCAAAGGTGAATTCACCGGGGCACAACCATACTTCAGGATCTTCTATTGTGACAGCTTTTCATCCTATATGTACGGAGTGCCTGTCTCAGGTGTTTCTTCTCACTTTCAAATCACTAATACTTTACAGTAAAATTGTTGTGGGTCTGAACACCATCTGATTTTCTTCGAATGCAAGTAAGGCACATCAAAACACATATCCTTTACTTTTGGTATATTCGAATTAGGACTAGGCCTGTGTGGCCTTTTTTAATCTCCCAGATTAACCTTGCATGGATATTGATTACAGGGCAATCTCTGACTGTTGTAATTTCCTGTTTTTCTTAATTTACAGTGACCTTCTCTGACATAAAACTTGATGGACAGAAATGTGTAGCGAGACCTGTGAAACTGTGTATGTGCATCACCTACATACCCTCCACTTTCACCTTTCACCAACATAACTTCTAGATACTGGAAGGACTTATTTTGACATCAGTATCTCTCAATATTTCTATATGGGGGATGCAAACTCTTAGAGCTTCCATTGTAATGCACGAGGTGCATTGTTTTCCGCATGTGCCAGGGACTAATGGTGAATGCAAAAGACATCTCGAAAAGAAGGTTTTACCCCCTCTAGAACAGCATGATCTGCATTGTAAACAAATGTGTACTGAACTATGATCTAAAAATTGAGTATGTAAATGCTCCATACTTTTTGCCATGTTGTTTTCAAAGCATATGTTTTTTATGTGAAAAAAATATTTGAAAAATATTATTTAAAAAATCAAAACCTAGTAGATATCATCAGGCATTTCCTTACTTGTCTGCATCATTTGTATAATTGCTTTACTCCTGTTTCATTCTTGGGGTTAAATTAAAAGTAAATTTTATTTTGAGTGTACACCTCGCCAAAATTTCATGCATCATTGTTATTCTTCTGTCACTGGTTTTATGTGCCATTGTGGTCCTTCTTCAATGTTGCTCTTTGAAAGTAGCACTCTTGTCTTCTTTTGTGCTACTAATTCTATGTGCCATTGTGGTTCTTCATCTATCTTGTTGGTTGCATGCAACGTTTTTGTCTTTCTACAATGTCACTGGTTGTAAGTGCCACCGTTGTATAGTTGTACAGGCCATTGAGGCCCTTCTTAAATATAGCACTTTTAGAGGGGCAACTAATCCAGTTTTTTATATCACAGTTACTTTGCAGTATGGCTGTTCTTTTTTACGCTTGGGACACCTGGTAACAGCCTATGGTATTACAGGCTTGGGGTTCTCACTCTTGGTAGGCCTAGGAACAGCCTATGGTACTGCAGACGTGTGATGTTCACTCTCAGATGCAAAAAGAACAATTGATGGACAGAATGTTGAACAATGTCAAACATTCACCCCAGTACAGGGATCTGGGCCAAAATCCATCATTTTTTGCTCCCCATGCCATTCCAGTTTAAACCCAGCCATAGGAAAATCAGTCATGACCCTGTTCCCCATGGGAACAGTCCAGCCCGAACTGCTGGGCCAGGTCCTTCCTGGACTGGAAACAAGCATCCTGGGACCGGTTTCGAGGTTTCACCCCTCATCAGCCAGGCTAACTTGATTCCAGGGGCATGGAGAGCATGGTACCCACTTCTGGGCATACCCGTTCCACTCTCAGGACACCTAGTAACAACATATTGTACTGCAGGCTTGTGTTCTCTTGTGACTCCCTGTAACAGCCTGCAATACTGCAGGCCTATGCTGCTCACTCTTTGGGCTACTATCATTGCAAAGCCAATAGGCGAAGGTTTAATGTATGTCTGTGCTTGCTTGCATTAGCACATTAAACCCAACACTATTGTCTTTTGCACTTCATTTTACGATTTATGATCATAATCCCCTCTCAACTCTGATGGTAAAATGCTTTAAATTACACAGACAGTAATCTTTGACAGCTCGATAGTGTGCAGTCTTCTATGCAGTTTTTGATGAGCTGTAATCTATGTAAATATGAATTGCAGTTACACCTTGTTATGTAAACTACTTGAGTAGGAATCAGCTATTGCAATAATTTCCTTTGACAAGTCTTCATTTCACAAACGTAAAACGGGAATAGTTGCAAGTTCAGAAAGAAAACAATGTAAAATCATGGGCAGCATTTCAACTCATGACCAATTAGTCAAATGGGTACAAATACTAGCAATTTAGTATATAAGGACCTAAAATTAGCCTATTAGCTGGGCTGCTTTCGTCATATGTGATACATGTCAATGGGCCAGACCTTACATTGGGTGCATGAATCTGACTTTGAAGCTCACCTTTAGAACACTCTTTCAGTGCTCTATATTTTAGCTCAGCTCAGTTCTTCCGTAAGATATCCCTGGGACTCCTGTTTTTTCCACATAGGAACTTGAATAACTCTTTGGTCAAACAACTGGAGTGGGTGGAAACTTGCAGGGTATGACAAGAAAATGAAAGAAAGCAGGTCCAGAACATAAGGACCTTTGGTTAGTCCAAATTAGCCAATATAAGGCTTCAACAGTGCTGGGGGATAAAGGATAATTTTTGTAACTCACAAGTGTCTCTATGCTTAAAGAAAATAAATGCAGTTTGAGGGAGGAACACTGGTTTAGAGAAATAGATTCACACTGTGGAATGACTTTATGGCAGACAATAAATTGTGATAGGAGGTTGCAATTACAGGTTGCATACACGTCTCTCTCTCTTGCAACTCAGTGATCACAGTGAGTTTTCTTCTGCTGGAAGACCTAATATTTGTTAACATCAGCTAATGCCTGAAAGTTCAAGGAATTCTGATAATACAAGCTGCTGGGTGGATATCTTCTGATACCATGTGCCTGGGAGGGAGTCACTTAACTCACACCTTTTCTAAGATCTGCTACTCATCCTCTGATCACCTGCTGAAACTTCAACTCCAACCTTCCCCTGGATTAGCACAATGCCCATTGACTACCCTTTGGACCTAGTGCCCCATACACCAAGGACCACATGTATGGCCAAAAGTGCTGTTAGGCAAAGCGATAATGAGTGAAAGTCACACCATCTCCATTACCATTGCTGTGTCCATTACTATATTTGTGCCATTTTGAGTCCTTCTGAAGTGTCAAGAGGATCTGTAAGAATTGTATGTAATAAAGCAGATGAATGTCACAGTTTGACTCCTACTCATAATTTTACATGATGTATACCCACAATATTGTCAAATGGCAACTTCCTGCACACATAATTTATATACTTTATAAACAATAAATAATAATCTTAATCACAGATCTTGCAGATATTTCTGCTGTGTTGTAGGTAGTTTGAAGCAGATTGTCCATATCTGTATCCAATTATCTACACTTTTGTAGAACTTCTATTTCTTTCAAACTGAATTTGAGCACTTATTATTATTATTTAAAAACTCGATAATAAGTCCACAAGTGTAACTGTATGCTTCCTATGTTGCCGCACAGAGATTCAATTAAGTATATATTAGCATTCCTTAAATTGTGACTTCAGCCCAACCTGGGGGCCGTATTATGGGAGCGCCCTGGGGATGCAATGGGCGTTTGTGCCCACTTTGTGTGCCCCTGGGGAACTTTGATATTACAGAAGGGGCCGCAGACGTTTGCTCCTTCTGGAATACCAATAGCGCTGGCACACATAAAGTGCCAGCACTATCTTCAAAGGGTGCACCCTCATTTACATGGGGCGTACCCCATGCAAATGAGGGAATCCCTTTGCCTCTGTGCCCGCACCCTATTACAGATGTGGGCACTGAGGCAAAGAATCTCTCAGGAGGGAACTGACAGTGTGCCACCTAAAAGGTGGCGCTCTGTCAGGGCGCCCCCCGATGGCAGTCCTCTTGAGAGGGAAAGGGGTCCCATGGACCCCGAGACATCCCCTTGCAGGTGGGTGCAGTCACTCACCTCTCAACATAATACACAAAAATACTTCAAATGTAATCAAGTAAGTAGCACAAAATACAATGGTCTCCAGGGGGCGACCAAACCATATATTAAGAAAGTGGAATACGAACTGCAAAGGAAAAAGGAACTTGGGCAAAAAGACCCAGAGGAGCCGGAGACACAAGGAACCATCCAAGGTAAGTACCCAGGAACTCCACGGAGGCTGTGTGCAAAGTAAGAATACCGCAGGGTACCCAATGGAAGGCAATGAAGAAGTCGTGGTTGCAGTTTTGCAGAAGAAGGACTCTTCCCAGAGAACCCCGAAGAATTCCCATGAATGACGGAAGGTTGGAGAGCCACCCCACCCCTGAATTCCTCAGGAACCAGATTACCTACACTCAGGAAGCCAGGTGCATAGGAGTGAAAAGACGCCAGAAACTTCCGTAGATGGTAATGGAAGACTTGGAAAAAAATGCCTCTGGAGAAGAAGGTGAAAAAGTCCGGTGGAATGCAAGGGTGGATTCTGGAACTGATGAACCTGCAAGCAGAGCGGACAGAGTCTATGCCACTCCGATGTGACCAGGAGGCACGAAGGTGAAATGCCGACCGATGTCAGTAGGTTCAGAAGAGTTGCCGGTGACCTTGTCGATACAACTGTGAGGGCCAGGCGATGCTGAGGACGACCAAGAGCTGTGTATGAGCTCTCCCACATCGGATATCAGTGACTAGGTGGTCGGTGTCTGGCGGGAGCACCAACAAGCCCCGGTAGCCGGAGAACGATGAAGGAGCAATTTTGGGACCAGCAAGGTCAAAGGGACTCACCAACAGCAGGAGAGTCAGAGCAGGTCCTGACTAAACAGGGGAGCCCACTCAATCAGTTGAAGACCCTCAGGAGGACCGAAAGGCCAAAGGTACAGGAGTCACAAGAGGACCTCGAGCAGCTGACCAAGAACGAAGGCCCACGGTGCAGAGAATGTGGTAAGGACACTAAGCTTGGAAGGAAAAGATGCTGGAGGCTGGAGCTTCTTGTAGCCCAAAGATCTCTGGAGTGCAGAGTCAACAAGCCTTGGCAATGGCAAGTCAACACGGTGCACAGGGGTTTGTCCCAGGGGTTCCAATGAGGGATACTGACCTCAAAATTACAGAGAGGACAAGTCAGGCCTCGATGGAGTTGCAGAACCACCACCTGTGTTTCTGAGCCTCGGGAAATTCGTAGGACAACAGGAACAGCAGACCGGTCAGCTGCGTTGTGGTGCCTGAAGATGCAGGAGAGTGACTTCTTTACTCCAATGGAGATTACTTTGGGTGTCCTTGATGCCCATAGGTCTGTCGAAGAACCTGGAAGAAGCACAGACACAGAAAATGAAGAAGACTTTGCAGAACACCGAGACCAGGAGCAGCAGCAGCAGTCTTCCTTGGTGCTGTCTCGGTTCCAGGCGAAGTCCAACGGAGTCCAAGTGTCTTGACGGTCGACGAGTTGTGTGGTTTCAGTCTTGAGTCTTGTCCCCTGATGAATCTAAGGAACATCCCACAGGTAAGCCCTTAAGTACCCTAAAGAAAAGGTTGGAATAATCTAGGTGCCCTCCCAGAGGAGGTGCTGGACAGAGGGAAGGATACTCCCATGGCCTTTGTCTAGTTTCGTGCCAGAGTGGGAGCCAAGAGCTCCCTGAACTGGCTCAAACTGGAGAATGCAAGGAGTGCACCAAATGTGCTCTTCAGAGCAGTCTGGTGGCACTGGCAAGTGCCCCCACTCCAGCCCAATACCTTAAGCCCTGTCTAGGAGGTGGTCTCACCTCCCTGTGACAGGAAACCTACCTGCCCCTGCTCGAGCTTGGCTCAGCAGCAGCACTAGCTTGCTGTCAGACCCTCAAAGGTTGTTACTGGGAGTACAGGGGGTAACCCTAAGTGAGCCCCCAGTATATCGGATCATACTTCTAACACTGGAGTCAGTGTTGGGGTTTGATTCCAACATGTTTGATACAAAACATGACTGGGTTTGGTGCAACCACTATCTAGGTAGACATCTCGTAATGACCGATGTCCACTATATGTATAAAAATGGCTGACTGCACTTATAAAGCCTGGAGAATTTACTCCGGGCTTTGTAGGGGCGTCCTACTTATGCAGGGGCACTCTCACACTTATAACCAAGCACCCTGCCCTCAGGACTGAAGAGCCTGTCATAGGGGTGACTTATAGGTTTTAAGTGCAGTGACCTTAGATATAATGAAACTTATATCTGTCATTAGAGGTGCAAGCACCAACTCACACAGGCTGCAATGTCAGGCCTGTAGTCATAGGTTAAGTGGACTCCTATGGGTGGCACAATACATTCTGCAGCCAATGGGAGACCCCTGAGGTACCTATGACCTAGGTACCTTAGTACCACATACTAGATACTTACAAGGGTACACCAGTAGCCAATTGTGGATGCAGAAAAGTACTTACCATGGTCAGTTCAGAGAGGAAGCACAGTGACTGGGGTCCTGAATAGCAGGATCCCAGTCAGACTAGGTCAAAATCATACTGACACCATGCAAAAAGGGGGAGTAACCATGTTAGAAGGATCCTACCTTCCTACAGGGACCATGTCAAGTCGCATGGCCACTGCCTCTTGCATCTTGTGACCGATGCATGACCTTTGGAACCGCTACTGCGCAACACTTTTCCTGGCACAAACTCCTTGCATCTCTTGTCGACTGCAGCATCGCCGATGACGCCAAATCTCCACTTCACAGCTTCACCGCCATTGGAACCAATGCATCGCCTCTGCTGCGCCTTGCATCCTCAACACCAGACTTCACATCGCAAGCCCTGTCAACAGTATCCTCAACGTCAACACAACAGGTCCCTTCTTTATACTATACATTTTAAAAGTCAGTATCTCTAGTTCTACTAATTGGATTTTTGTTGTTTTGGTCTTGTTTTATTTATTATATTAAGCTCTATTTCCATAACCTGGTGTGGAAGCTTTTTGTGTGGTGCTTTCTCTGTTTTACTGTTTGAAGTGTTGCACAAATACTTTACAAATCGCCTCTAAAGTTAAGCCTGACTGCTCTATGCCAAGCTACCAGAGGATGAGCATAGGTTAATTTAGGGTTTGGCTACCTTTTACCCTGACTAGGATTGTGGTTGCTGCTTGACCAGGGCTCATACCCCAGTCAACTAACAACCCAGTTTCTAACAGTATATAAATATGTTTCTTGCAAAGAAAGCAAAGTAGAATGTTCCATTTCTGTTTTTGTATGTCAGTAATAATACACAATCAAACATTGCATGCCATAGCTTGGAAAGTAATGAGTTTCACCCACATGCATTTAGGTTCAAGGAATTATATTGTACTGTCAAGCTTATTTAGCTATATTTCATTTGGTAACATAGCTGTCAGAACCACTTTCAGAGGGTCATGAGGCACACAGGGGATACTGGGCCCAACCATGATGGCTGAGGCCTTTAACACCTTATGTCCCAGGGCCTGACCTACTATGGGTCAGAGCAAGTGGGCCAAGTACCCCTCTGCACTTGACCCACAGAGGTAGCTATGGTCGAGCAGTCTGAGGCTCCCTTGGGGGGGGAGTGTGGAGGGATAAATTGGATGCAGTTTAGTGAACACAGCTCATAACTCAAAGAGTGCACAGCAATGTCAATAAAGCAATGTCTAGTCAAATTGTCATAATAAAATGTATTTTATATCTAACTCTAAACATTCAGAGAAGTATTACGACATTCAGAAGCAATAACAAATCCCCTTGTGGTCGAGGCTCTACTGTTTCATTATTAAATCCCTGTCCCATTGCTTCTTGTACTGTGGTTGGGTTATTCTCCATTCATTGGTTGCCCCATCCAGGGAATGCTCACTAGTAGACCTTATTCAAGAGTCCACTTCAACTCTTGAAAAGTAGTCAAAGTGTATTATGGTGCTACAGTGCCTATAGCAGCAAGTTCACTGGGGCCTGCTAGGCCCCTAATAAGCCTTACTCACTACCAGTGAGGAAGCGTTCAGCATCTTAGCAGGTGCCCCGTTTATGGACACTCGCTATGCTGCATTCCTGCTCAGTCAAGGTGGGCTATATACAGGACGTGCGACAGCAGACGCAGACTCTCCCTGTGAATCTGCGCCAACTTCAGTAGTGATGGAAGGTGCTTCTGCACTTCCATCAGCAAGGAAAGTTCAACACTTCCCATTGAGAAGGCAGATGATCCTGGCACCTCCGATCTGGTCCCAGAGATGTGGCGATGCACACTTGGTCTCCTCTTCAGTCCACAGGAGAGGTTGGGGGCAGTCCTTGATGCTTGTTTTGATCCACGGATCACAGCAACTCAGTTCTTTGGGCTGCAGCCCAAACTTCACAGCTTACATGATACTGGCCGCCCCTCCTGGCATACGGAATTGCTGTGGTACCTGATAACAAGACACCGGCCTCCTCTGTATTGCAGTCTATACCACATTGGCCACTTCTGGGATACGGAGTCGCCCTTCAGGCCCACACAGGTCTTGGCACTTGTTGGCAGTAATAACTTCCACTGTGGCTCCTCCTGGCATACGGGTCATCTCAATGATGCAGTACAGGTTTCACCGTCCCCATCTGCATACAGCTCATGACTATCTTCATGGCAGCCCTCTCCTGGCATACAGGGTTGCCAACCTGATTCTGCATACAACCCTTTCGGTGCAGCAGTTGTCTCTTCACACCTCACACCGGGAGTCCTCTCAACAGGGTTCCCCACTGGATCTCACTGTCTCCAATGCTCTCCTTTTCCTGACAGGGCAAAATGGTCTTGTCAAGCAGGCAGGCACTGGCACTCCAGGCTCCAGAGAAGATGGTGTTGGTTTCCCTGGATGATGCCCCTTCACCCAGCAGGGAGACTAGCAGGCCTTAGCCCACAGTCCAGGTCACGGGCAGACATCTTGCAGAGCTTCCCTGATCACTGAGTCCATCTGGCTGCTTGAGAGATGACAAATGTTATAGTCTCAACCTCTTCTTCGTATAGTCCATTTCCAGGCACCAAATGTCTTTTAGGGTTTGGGTCTTTGAAGTTTTATGTTGGAGTTCTGCTTTTACTTGAAGTGCACACTCTGTGCACCGTGAGACAGCGTATTTGCACCTGAGCCCTTTTGGACTGCACACATTGCACAACGCACTTTGGTGAATGCCCCTGGATGCGGGCGGGAAGGGGGAACAGCCATCACAACGCGGTTTTTACCACGCGTAGCCATTACATCGCATGCGTTACAACGCATGCGATGTTACAACGCTATGCCATTACAACGCAAGTCTTTACATCGACTTGCGCTAGATGGCGTGCTAACATTACAAATAGTGTAGTTTACTATCCCAACACCTTCCCTACTGTTAAGTGGACTGGAGTTGGAATAGTAAATTACACTTTTCTAATGTTAGCACGCCATCTAGCGCAAGTCGATGTAAAGACTTGCGTTGTAATGGCATAGCGTGGTAACATCGCAGTCGTTGTAATGACCGCGTTGTAACAGCACGCGTTGTAATGACTCGCGTTGTTACATCATACATCCGGGCGGGAAGTACAAAGCCTCAGAGCAGGTCCCGCAGCGCAGGAGACCTCGCTGCACCGGGAGACAGCGTATATGCACCTGAGCCCTTGTGGACTGCACACATTGCACAAAGCACTTTGGTGACTGCCCCTGGAGGCAGGAGGGAAGTACAAAGCCTCAGAGCAGGTCCCGCAGCGCGGGAGACCTCTCTGCACTGGGAGACAGCGTATTTGCACCTGGGCCCTTGTGGACTGCACACATTGCCCAACGCACTTTGGTGACTGCCCCTGGAGGCGGGCAGGAAGTACAAAGCCTCAGAGCAGGTCCCGCAGCACGGGAGACCTCTCTGCACCGGGAGACAGCGTATTTGCACTTGAGCCCTTGTGGACTGCACACATTGCACAATGCACTTTGGTGACTGCCCCTGGAGGCGGGCAGGAAGTACAAAGCCCAGAGCAGGTCCTGCAGCACGGGAGACCTCTCTGCACCGGGAGACAGCGTATTTGCACCTGGGCCCTTGTGGACTGCACACATTGCACAACGCACTTTGGTGACTGTCCCTGAGGCCGGCGGGAAGTACAAAGCCTTAGAGCAGGTCCCGCAGCGTGGGGGCACGTGCGGGGCAAGCCCGGGCTCGGCCCGGGCCAAGACGGGCCCGTCTTGGGCCGTCATAGGCCGAAGTAGGCTGGGCTGGGCCACGGCTCTTGGTCATGCGGCTGAGGGGCACCCAAACTCCATAGTGACTGCTGAAAGAGTGGGTGAGTCCGTGCCGCTGGGCATTCTTTTGCTTTGCAACCCACTGACTTCGATCTTCCTAGCGGCAAATATTTTGCCATGGGGAAAAGGAAAACTATGTGTCAAAAAAAAAAAAAATAAGGAGGGCGGGGAGAGGAGTCATCAGTCTCTCCTAAAATATCTGACCGGAGCCATGGGGGCGATAGAGCAGCAGATCTCGTCCGTAGAGGAGGCTATAAACACTGAAAGATCCAGCTCGGAAGAAGGGCGCGATACTGGGAAAGAGACTCCCACCTTTCCAACAGTTATCTCTGAATCCCTTGAGCCCAGCGTTAACATCAATGGGTGTGTACTGAACCTCTCGGATTATATCTCTATTTGCGAGCTAGACCTAGATGGTGACTCCTAACCACCGACCAAACGCCTGCGAACACTATAAATCCTAAAACTAATCCAATTATTATCTCCCACAGTCAGCCAGAGGATACAGCATCCACTAATAACCCTGTACCCTGCATCGTGTGGGACAAAACTGTGTAAAAAAGGTTAAACCAGCGACGGAGACACGAGGCCGCAAGGGCAACATTAATAAAGGCCCGACATACAACATTCCAAAAGAACTGGCGGTACTTAATAGTAAGTTTGTCACTCTGAACTCTTACCTGCGAGAAACTTTATCCGATCTTATTAGAAGAATGGGCATTTTGGAAGACACACTGTCGACTCGCCTAGAAACCCGCCAGTCATCTCCTGTAGGTCACATAGTAAATTATCATAGGGACCCTGCCCTGGAAGGGCACGCAAACAATCCGTCTTTAAAGGACGTTATTATCTCTAGTACTAGTGCGTCCTTAACAAGACACAACCGGATATCTACCAATATAAATTTAGGTACTAAACCAATGGGCCCGTCCGTAGATATCTTGCAGGGAATTCCAAAGCCTGTTCCAACTTTTTCCAACAAGAGTTCCTCCCTTTATCCTGACGCTGCCCCCGTGTCAGGCCATTTACAGAAAAATCATCTAGGAATTTCCAATCGCCCTGCACCAAATGTCTCAGTCCCTCATTATAACCAAGTCTTTGATCCATCTACGATAGTTTTGGACCTTCCTCCAGCTGTGACTCCATATACTGTTATCTTGGCTAATGTACCGCGATTACCTGTGGGGGCTGTAGAACACTGGGATACACTAAGGAACAAATCATTATTCTGGTTAGGCTCTAAAACTGGCCTTATAGACAGTCTTTTCCTTATCTTTAAAATGGCCAGAAGAGTCAGCTGGCTAGGGAAGGGTCAGAAGTCTATGCTTAGAGACTGCGTGATTTTGACTTTTAAGTCAATAGAGTTGGTACAGCATATTTTGTCTAGGGTTGTATTGTTCCCTATTTCCGCGCAAGACATTAACGCGGCTCCCCTAGGTTTCTTCTATCAACCCCCTCATTATACTTGCTTGTACCCATATGATAAGGAATACATAGTGAATCGGCCCCCATTATATAATGTCCCAGTTCAAAACCGCTATGATCTCCTTTCTCATTTGGAGCAGGTGGATTGACTCCCTCTGGCCACCAAGGGATCGAACCCACCGAGTAGGGTCGCTACCATAGATATGAGACCATTAGCACAGGGGGTAAACGAGTTGGGCCCTATAAATATTATGGCAAGTATATAATTAATTACAGAGAGTGCCCCAAACGAGGATCATAAGAATCACATTCATTCGTCCCTAACTAGCATAGTCAATGAGCCCACAGGCAACATTCTCATCCCAGGTGCCCCTCTTGCTTATAGCTTAGCCAATGGCCTAACAGCTTCCTCTGAAGTTGGCACTGTTATTGTATCTGGAACAAGCTCGAGGGATGCAAAGGAAAACTCTAAAGACTGCATTTGCAACGTCCTGTTTTGGAACATCTCAGGTTTAAAGTCTAAGATTGTGAATCCACAGTGGACGGAGTTTGTACTCGGGTTTGATATTCTATGTTTACAGGAAACATGGGCGGAAGACGCGCTCCATATTAATGGTTTTAAGACCTTTCACTTGCCCACAGTAGCATCAACGTATGGGAGAGCAATGGGGGGGCTTTGCACCTATGTAGCATATCACACAAATCTGACAAACATTGTAACATTGACCGCTGACCGTTACTTTCAAATAATAGGGGCGGATTTGGATAGGTCAACTGGTATGATTGATTGATTGATGAGAAACTTGTATAGCGCTGCTGTCGCCCTATGGGCATCCTGGCGCTATACTGATAGTGAATTTTTATAACAATGCTCCGTGCGAAGACCAGGCAGGTGTGCTCTGGGCCATATCCCTCTATATTATCAAGATCCAGTCAGCATCCTCCAAAGACCTTTTTATAATTTGGGGTGGAGATTTTAACATCAGTCTTTGTCAGTACTGGGACACTGGAGTCTGAGGTCTCAGATACAATAGTGAGATTAGTTTTCCTCACTTTAATCATTCTGCCTCTGGTGAGATCTTAAATGATATAATGCTTACAGGCGACATGGGCTTTGCAAATAATTTATGTAGTTTATCGGTCCCATTCAGCCCAACGTTTAACAGACGAGGACTTTCCACTGTTATTGACTTTATTTTAATTTCATCAAGACGTGCTTCTAGAGCCACAAGTTTTCAAACTTATGACATCTCTCTTAGCGATCAATTTCCGCAGAGTATTGGAGTCAAGTTAGATCACAGACCAGTTAAAGGGCAGGACCCCTCTATTTACTGTGTAAATGACGTCACTCTGGTCAGAGAAAATGGCTACGCGCTGAGCTGGAAAAAAATAGACCCAGACTCATTTATGAATAAGGTTATATCCAACCGTAGCGAATGCACAGGAGAAGGCCATTCCGCATTAGATATAGTGGAGGGGTTTTCCGTCTTATTTAAATTCATTGGTAATTCCCTACATGTAAATTCAAATACGAAAACCACACAAAAGAAAGGATGGTTCGATCACAGTTGCACTAAAGCCCACTCTAATCTTAAATCTGCACTTCATAGAAAGGTCAAAAATAATGAAGAAATAAAAGAAGCGATAAGGGCATATAGATACGCTTTAAAAGCAAGGAAAAAATGGCTGAGGGAGGAGGCATGGAATGACCTCCGAGTGGCATCTGAAATGAAAGACTACTCAGCGTTCTGGAAAGCGGTCAATGCTCCGTTTCTAGTTGATGCAGGGAGGGCAAGCATAGAGATAGCGGTCTCTAGGGATGAATGGCTAGACCACTATTCTAAATTATACTCTATCCCTAGCCCTGAACCAAGTAATAGCGACTTGGTGGGGGACAGGATAGAAATCCAGACTTCTAATCACTATTCGCATCTCCAACTGGATCTTAATGAAATTGAGGAGGCGATTTGACTGAGCAAGAGTGGTAAAGCCCCAGGGCCAGATGGCATCCCTGTGGACCTTTTTAACCTAATATAGCTTTCCGGGGACCAATCTTAACTCAAGTCATCAATGCACGCATCTCGACCAGCCTTATTTCTACTTGGAGTGAATCGATTCTGGTCCCGATTTTTAAAAAGGGGGATAGGCACAATCCAGCATGTTATCGGCCTATCTCGCTCCTAGACTCCACGGTTAAAATAATCGGAAGAGTAATCTTATCTAGATTACAGGTCTGGGCAGATGACCATTCCATCATTAGTAACATCCAATATGGGTTTCGAAAGGGTCTGGGAACGATAGACCAGTGCTTAAACTTAGAACTAATTATCACCAAATATACTAAGGCCAAAAGGGGCCCGCTTTACCTGGCCTTTGTGGATTTTTCCGAGGCCTTTGACTGCGTCATCCACAATAAACTCTGGCCAATTCTGGAGAAGCTGGGAGTGGAACCATCTTTAATCTCCTTAATGTGAGAATTTTACATCGGGCCAGAGCAAGGGTGCGATTTGGCGCAGGGGGTGAGTGTACCGACCATTTTACTGTTGGAAGAGGAGTAAGGCAGGGTTGCGTCTTGGCACCCTTCCTATTTACCTTGTATATTAACAACTTAGATCTGACTTTGAGAGAGGAGTCCCAGGACCTCCCGGGGGTAGGGAAGCGCCCACTCCCTGTGCTCATGTAAGCTGATGACGCGGTGCTTATGGCCCGCACTCCAAATAGTCTTCAGAAGCTTTTATCCAGTTTTGCAAATTGTATGTCCAATTTAGGTCTCACAGTTAATGCATCCAAAAGTTTTATTTTAAAATGTGGCTTGGGGAGTAATAAGTGTCACCCTTTTTTCCTAGAAAAGAATCGTTTAACCTGTGCTAACACTTTCTCATATTTGGAGGTCCTTTTTGACCGCACTGGCTTATGGACACAGGCTGTAAATCTAAGGAGATTGTTGTTTTCTAAGGCATTGGCCGCCCTGACTAATTTTGGCCGAAAATTGGGCAGACGCCCGCCCACAGAATTACTCCATATCTATAAAGCTAAATGTGTCTCAATAGCGACCTATGGAGTGGGCACCTGGGGACATGTAGACGTGACAACTTTGCAGAGGGCCGAAAACAGATTCCTTAGACACTTGCTTGCTGTCCCGGCTAGTGTCTCCACTTTTAATTGTCACTCGGAATTAGGTTTATCGCACATAGAGGATGTCATCGGTATCCAACCAATCCTTCTTTGGCATCATATTTGGACCACAGAGCAGACCAGTCTAAATCGCCAAATGATCAGTGACTGCTGTGGGTTAGATGCGGCTTCGCACATAGGGTGGCTCAAGTATATTAAGGAATTTTTGTGCAAATTAGGCCATCTAGAATATTTTGATAACCCCATCACTCTGACTAAGGTAGATAGGAAAGTTTTTAAACTCAGCTGCTTGCAATATCTCGAAAATATAGGAATAAATACAGAGATCCAAAAAACCGCAGGCATGGCACACCAAAACATCCTGACCACTCTTAAGATGCAGCCGTATTTAACTTATGTAACCCTTGATTTCGAAAGACTTTTATTAACTCGTTTTAGGATGTGCATTGTTCATAGGTTATTTAGCTTTCCAATAAATAACGACTGGTCCAGGCAGTTGTCCAATTGTCCATGTGATGATCTGTCTGCACAATCCACTATGCATGTTCTATTTTTTTGTAAATTTTCTACAGTCCAGAGGAAAAGGTGGATACTCCCGGTGCTTAGAACACTAGGTCTGAAACAATGTCACCCTGCTTTTTTAGTTATGCAATCTTTGTGGGAAGAACTTTTAACCTTATCTGTCACGTTGTTTCTAAAGTCTGTTTTTAATTGTAGAAAGACTATTCTCATGTAAGAACTTGTATTGTAAAATTTATTTTATATAATCCTGTGGTTCTTTACCTACTAGTAACATGAGTTTTTACTGTTCTATTTTAATGTGCTTTTATGATTATTCTTTTAATCGCATAAAGCTTGATTGATTTGATTTTGAAGTGCACACTTTTCCCCTTCCTCTTCCTCTTCAATGGCTGTCAGTCACAGCAGGAGAGACTCTGAAGCTGATAGTCCCGCAACAAAGGCCATAGGAGTGACTAGAGCTGACATCTGTATATCAGTCAGAATGATAAGGGCATCAAAAGATGAATCCCGGGCTCCCAGCCCTAATCTTTATGATGTACTTATCAGATGCGTCTCCTTTCTGACATGTGTCCAGGCCCTTTCCCTGTGATCTTAAAACTGAATCAAAGAGCACTATATGAACTGTACAGGGGGAGTCTCTTTCTCTCTTCTCCACTATGTCCCACCCAGCTGACAAGAATGCAGAAATACATAAATCTTTCTGGGGAGGAATTTTCTTCTAATTATTTGTCAGCTTGGCATGCTCCAAATATGAATGAGGCTCCAGCTCAGCCTTTGCAAAGGCATTGCATATAAGGATGCAAACATCACCCCACTGTTCTTTCAGTGCATGGTGATGGAGTAATCCATTAAGCAGCAACAGATTCATTTAAGTACATTAATGTAGGCATTTGGGCTACTGAATGTAGTCTTGAAATATTTTATCATTGACAGGCCACCACAGTGTGCTCTACAGTTATATACAACAATAATTACTTCATGTGTCGTTGTTGTTAATTTGCACTTATGTCACCTTTAGGTTTACTTGCTTGTTTGAGGAGAGCATTCGCAAAGAGTTCTCTGAGTGCACATCAGTCCAGAGGTCAGTTCTTTCCCATCCACAGCTCATATCGGTTTGGTGTTTTCGATGCCCTTTGTTCGTATAGTTATCTGCTGGGAAAATTGACTTTCTAAGGAATTGCCTATTGTTCCTGATTTTAAGTTCGACAAACCTGCCAAAGTTGGCCGCTGTCAGATGTAAAATGGTACATGTCAGGTGCAGAGCTGATCTAAACACAGTGAAGTCAGGAATTCAAATGAACTTTGCAGAGCGACTTTGTGGCGGATGAACTGGGCAGTTTTCCAGGTGATTGAGCAACTAAAGCAGACTTGACAACACCCTTTCGATTGACTGGACACTCATGCACACTTTGTCCACTATTGTCACAGTAAAAAGAGGTGCTTCATTCATTTCTATTTCTCTTGTTTAGTCAGGGATTCCAAAACTCCACTAGCCAGTTGTGTCCTCGTCTTGGGTTAATTTAGTAGTGTGTCTCTCCTCTACCCTTCGCACCATGACATTTCTGTAGCCTGAAGTAAACAAAAGGGGGGACAATGTTCCTGGAGAGTAGTGTAGTAAGTCACTCACTCTTTTGTGAGTGAGTGACTTACTGCACTACTCTCCAAGAACAGTGTACCCCCTTTTGTTGACTTCACGTTGAGCTTGGAGCACGGGCACTGGACCGTTAACTAGCTCCTGGTACCCCTTCTCTTTTGACATTATTCTTGTATCCTACCTTAATCACTACACCAATTACACCTGAACGTGTTAGGAGGGTCCACTACCTGAGCTTGCAGGAACTTCACCCCACATTAAAAGGGAATCTCTTTTATCCCCAAATAAATCTGCTTCAGCCTCTAACCTATTAAATGCTGTGGGGTAGGTTAGAAGATTCTGATTCCCTTGCTCTATGCTTAGCAATTGATTATTACCAATGAATTGTTTAAAGGTGTGGTGGGCATTTCATCCCTTTCAACCATAAGACTCAAGCAAGATGCAGCATTTCCTACCAAGGAGATAAAACAAGGTGAACCATTCACTATCCATTCAGAACAGAGCTGAAACATGAGACACAGGAGAAGTGGCACTAGTATATGAAAACGTTGAACTTTGTACTATCCCCAAAGAATCACACTTGAGGTGCGAGGGGTATCATTTTTGGCATCTACACCTTTTATTTGGTACTGCACTAGGAGTAACCATGGCTGGCACTTGGAATATTGTAGATTTCAAAGGTTGTTTGGGTATGGCATCTATGTGCCTGGACAAACAGCAGGAATTGGTCGTTCACAGCTTGTGTTTGCCGGAGACTAGTCATTTGGTAACCCCCTAGTCACCTAGGCTTCTTGTTACAGGGCTTGGTTTGCTCTTATTGTACTGAAACCAACTCTGTTTGAAAAGCCTGAAGGGTTCTGTTTAGTTTACCGAGGGTTTGATCCAAGAAATCCCTCCCTTCGGCAATATGCATAAGTGAACTTTCCTTTCTGTCAAAGGCGATGAAAGGGCAATCATTAACCATGTCTCTTGCCCAATGTCTTGCAAGACCATTTAGGTTTTTAGTTCACCTCATGACTTGCACTGCTCAGATATCCAGAAACAGAAAGTCAATGGGAGTCAAGAGGAGGTTTCAGTAGGTGGGAATCTTTTGTGATTTCTCCAGCTGCAGTACCTGGAGGATAACCTTCATATTGTTTGGGACGCAGCATCTGATGGCACCTAGAGGATTACACACGAAATAACTTCTACAGTGCATCCTGATGTGCAAGTGCAACCACCACCAGTATTACTGGCCTTCATGAAACTAACTCTAACAGGCAACTTAAAGATTACTAAAGAGGATCGCAGGAATCATGCATATACGATGGTTGACACACCCGGCAGCAAAGTGACTGAATACTGCCAAGCGTAAACAACATCAGCAGGGTATGTTGCTAGCAGCACCCACCTACTCCAACAGCATGTCCCACAGAGCAGTACTTCAGTTTTGTCGAAGTGAGTTGGAGGCATTTGTCTCTCTTCCACTTGGCCACATTGGTTATGGCTGTGTAGAAGCTGGTTTTGACATTGAAGGGGTCCTCAGTAAGCAAGAGCATCAGTTGAGGGTCGACTGTGTATGAGATTATGTTGATTACGTGGGATCTGATGACGTCTGCTAAGGGGGTCATGTAGATGTTGAACAGGGTGGGGATGAGAGATGATCCTTGTTGTACACTGTATATGATGTCTTTGGGTGAAGGGAGGCAGTATGATGCTCTGTGTTCATCCTGTGAGGAAGGAGGCAATACACTTGAGGGCATCATGCTGTATGCCTATGTTGTAGAGTCTTTTGATGATAGTGTTGAGGGAGACACTGTTAAACGCCTTGGAGAGGTCGAGGAGGATTAGGGCCACAGTTTCTCCAAGGTTGAGGCGTGTTCTGATGTTGTCTGCAGTGGCAATAAGTGCAGTCTCAGTGCGGATGAAGTGCAGGGAACGCAACAGGGTTTGAACATTCATGACCATACAACTAATGTGACACTTGTTTATAGATTCACATTCATTGATGTCATTCATAATAACAGAATATTGCCCGCAACAACACCAAAGTTGTTTTGGAATTGCCTGTTTACAACAGGTGCATTTTGGTTAAGCTATTTTCCAATCATTTGAAAAGCCCCAGCAATTTGTGTATGTAGATTAGGTTTAAGATGTTACTGTTACAAAAGACTTCCCACTTCTTTTTCTTATTTTCTTCAAGGAGATTTATAAATGCACACAATATTTAGATATTATTATATCGTCACCATAGCAAAATTAGAAGAATTAATACGTAAGAAATTGGTGAACACAAATAAATATAAACCTTTCACATTTACTGCCAAAGAACAGAGCAACACTGCATGTCAAGTCTGACACAAAGCAAGAATCTACTAATAAAGGAATGCCATACTTTATTGATTATTTTCTGCAGTGATTAAATAAAATAAAGACCTTGCTTTGACACAATTTGTTTTTGTAGGTTTAACCACATCCCATTAGATTATGATGAAGCTAACTAATTAGGCTACAAATCCTTTAACATTGTAGCTATTTGTGCAATCATTACCGTAAAATTTAAAGATGAAATGACACACATTTCTAATGTGCAAACTGCACTATGCAGACATAGTTATTAGTATAGGCCTCGGAAATGCTTAAACCAACAGCAGGCTGTCCACCTCTCTCCTTTTCGATACACAGCTAGAGGTGTGGGGCAGGGAGTCCCATGGGACCTCCACAAGTCCCATCCTTTTTAACATCTATATCACCTCATCCTCAAATTCTCTACTAATATTTGGATACTCTAGTGCCAAAACAAAGACCACGCTGAAATGATCAGTCATTTGGAAGGGGTTCATTACATTTCCAAAGCTGGTTTCCATAAATACATGACAGAAGTCATAACCTGGATGATGTCTCACTCTTTTAAGATCAACACAGACAAAACAGAGGTTTTAATAGTTTGGTCAAAAGGCGGGTGGGCAAAATATTTAGGGGACCTGCCTCTTCTAGTTGTTTCTGTTTGAAACCTTGACTTTTACTTCCGTCACATTCTCTCTCTTTACCCTCAAATCCACAAAGTGACTGCCTCTTGTCTCTTCTATGCTAGGATATTACACAAAAACATTCCCTTTCTTCCCTTTAAGGCTCAACAAGAGGGGATCTGGCCATGATTATATCCTTCCTTTGCTACTGCAACTCTCCCCACTTAGAACTCCTTCACAATTGCTGGCTTCTTTTCACAAAATGTATCAACTTTGAGTGCCTCTGTTCAGGACACCCAGCCTTCCATTGCACCAGCCCACATTATTTGCAAAATTGCTTTGTCCTGTACATTCTTCGCTGCTCTCTCTGATTTACCTCGCATCTCGATGCAACTATTCCTAAATTGAAGTAAAAGAGGTGAGGTAATAGCTCTTTTTCCTGTATTGGAGCTAGGCATAGGAATGACCCACTAATTGAACCGTGCCGTTCCAGGGGCCATTGCGCTTCTGGCAAAGCACTTAAGACCTTGCTTTTTCTTCTTCTACTCTCTACATTTTTATGACCTATAGTACCCTATTTCCTCGTTAGTGGCAGGATACCCTTTCTGTGTGAAAGTTTTGTCTCATACATCCAAGGTAGACAGACAGACAAAACGCCAGACAGATAGATTATGCCCTTCGGGCACCTCTCTGAGCTACTCTGGACTGTGTCAGAAGGGACAAAGTCCATGAGGTTCTTGACTCTTGTATCCTTTGAACATGATGACTTCCAAAAATGTTTGAAGAAACTGGAGTTTTACATTTAGTGCACTACACAATAAAGGGGTGTATTGCCAGTCATTGCCTGGACTATCATAAAAACTTGCAGTTTGGATAAGATGCAGACCCCACCAAAATGGCTTCTTTCAGAAGGAATGCAGAATCCCACCAAATAGTAGAGTTCAACAACGGGTATACTTTCCCACAATGCCTTTCCCAGGACAGGGTGAGAGCACCTTAGAAAATGGCAACCTATCTGCGTGGTGAGGACACCCCGGAATGGTGGGTGTGGTCAAGGATGCTAACATTTCTTATTTACCACAGACTTGACATGTGCAGCCAGTGGCAGCTGGTGACATTTGAAAGTGGCGAGGCGTAAAATGATTGTCATACTGCACCGCAGCGAGTGAGCGTAGCGCGCGTGCCCGAACAACCTAAGGGGGGTTCGAGGGGGTTCTCCGCCCAAGACAATTTTGAAAAAAGAGTGAACAAATGGTGCATTTTCAAGCAAATTTGAGAAAGCAGGAAGGTTAATAAAGCGCAGTTATTACATTAATAAAGAGATGTCATGTAACATAGGTAGCTGCTTATTCAAACTTTCTTTCACCCCTTAGTCCAGCAGGGTCTTGATACAAGACAGATAAGAGAAAAAGCAGTGTGGTCCTCGACCAGGAAGAAACACTCATAATTCGTTGGTAAGAAGGCAAAAGATTGGTCAAATTGAAAACCTGAAATGCAATACGCAATCCAACAGTTTGCAAGTACATCTCATCTATGTTCAACAAGCCATGTTTTACCCATGATTGACTTTGCTCCCACACAGAGAGTGTGCCTAGAGACAGGCCAAGCTACCGGCAGCCGGCCTGGGCTTCCAACACACCAGAACACGTACAGTAGAGACAGCTTCAGTGCAATCTTCACGTAAACACACAGAGCGATAGTACATGCTTTACTCACAATCACAGAGCAGGAAGATAGGCCTCAGCGCTCTCAGCTTCCTAACACACGCACGCGCAACACAAAAGTGCAGCACTGAGACCAGCCGGGCACGTGACACGGATATAGCAATGAGAGCAATAGTACAAGCTTCACTCACAATCACAAGTATAAGTCGAGAATGAAATATAGAAATGGAGAGGATGGAAATGAAGTATGAGATATGCACATGGAGCGACTTCAGAAGGATGTGTGGAGAGAAAAGGCATAAGTGACTAATGCAGAGAGGGAATATAGTGTTGTGAAGGGGACTGAAAGAATTAATGACTTGTAAAGCATGTTCTTACCCAGCAATGGATTTCCTGGTGCTAAGAGTGGTAACTCATTTATCTGATATTTGGTAAAAATCAGAGCCAACAAGCATGGGTAAAGTCCATACGTCCGTTTATTGTAGCCCATTGATGTGTGTGTGTGTGTGTGTGTGTGGTGTTTTTAGATGCATTAACAAAACACAGAGGTACCAAAATACTGGTCAGATGGCTAGCTGTGTCAAGCACTGGTTTCTAATTTACAGGTTTTAGGTAAGCTTATAATTATATAAACCATACCTCTAATATATGATATAATCAGTTATGCTTGTCTGGTCACATCTATTTTAGAGACCACCTCCCTCCTCCGAAAAATTCTCACCCCACTGAAAACACTGAATAGCTGAGAAATGTCTTGATTAAGAGCAAAGTAAACTATAAATGAGTCTAGTGAATTTGCAATAAACCTGGTTTCCTAAAAGATATAATGCAGCGGTAACTGCAGAGTTTCAAACTGCGCTCATATGATCAGAAGGCCACACTTCCAGCCACCTTGAATGCTAAGAGAAGTCAAAGTTACCTAACCTAAAAATCTGCTGAAAATATTACAGGTTTTAAGGCATGCAAAAGTGTCATGGACTAGATTAATCTCAAACACAACAAAATGACCTTAGTTTCGCGTTCTGATTGTACACTGATGCAAGTTAATACTACAAGAGAGGTCATGAGTCACCTCGGTACCAGCAATGGAGTCCATGCCACTGAAATGTAATTTCTGCCTGGAAGGGGCTGAGAAGCAAATAAATATATACAGCAGCACTACACTGAAATAACATAACAGAAAGGGCACACACAGTAGCAAAGAAAACCAGCCGCCTTCCACCTTTAACTCTTAGCTGCAGAAACAATTACTGTAGTGCAACTGCTGTAAGCATTTCTGCGCAAAAATATACACGGTCAGTTTTTAATACACAATCGGCGAAGGGCAAGCACTGACTATAATTTTAACATTGCAATAAGTGTAATACAGATGTACAAAGACGGCTTAGTCTTAACCGATGGTGGGCTCAGAGCATGACACTATTCATGTGGTTCTATCCCCAACAATTTAGTATATTTCTAGTGTACAGTGGTTAATTTGTAAAAAGGAAAAGAAAAAAAAAATAAGTGTCAGGGCTCTCGTTAGGAGACAGCTTCGACTAGCCCATTTCTTCTATTAGCGCTGCCTAACACAGTAGCAACAAACTCTACAAGTGGGGAGAGGATGTGGCCTAATGGTCAGAGCTGCCAACTTTGGACCTGGAGAACCAGGTTCGAGTCTTGACGTCAGCTCAACATCCTGTGATTCTGGGCGAATCACTTAATCTCCCTGGTCCTACCAAAATGAATGTCTCTAACTGGTGCTCAAGCACGGACGTGTATGATTAAGTGCCAGTGCTGAGCACCGGAAGCCACCGGCACAAATGAAGCACTACTTCAGTGAGCCAAAAAGCGCACTAGTCAGACTAACACGGCAGATACGTAGTTTTTTTATGTAATTCATTTCAGCAGACACTACATGAGCCATACCTCTAATATATGATATAATCAGTTATTCTTGTCTAGCCATGTCACATCCCTTTTAGAGACCACCTCCCTCCTCCGAAAAATTGTCACCCCACTGAAAACACTGAATAGCTCAGAAATGCCTTGCTTAAGAGCAAAGTAAACTATAAATGAGTCTAGTGAATTTGCAATAAATCCGGTTTCCTAAAATATCCTAATACTGTGTCTACAAAAAGGTCACAATATTAGGTTTGTTAATAAAATAATCGTGGTAATATTATGACCTTTTCTCAGACACAGTGTTCCATGTTTATATATTTGTAATACGCACAAAGCATACCTTAACAGCTACAGGGGCATCTTGGGTGTAGCAATGCTTTGAGGCTGTTCGTGATTATATGGATCATGCTTGCAGTTTCTTATTGCTTATAAAACTACATATAGATTCTACACTGCAGCATGTACTGTGATTGTGCAGCAGATATTCATAGGGATTGGATGTCCTGAACATTGATAGTTACAAAAAGTGACCCGCAGAGAGCCTGAGCCTAGTTTCTACATGTTGGTGATGTGCTTTAATGTTTTCATTCCTAAGTTAGTTAGCATGGATAAACTAATGTTAAAAAATCTGAGAACAGAGAGACGGGCCAGTCAACATGAATTGTATAGGTTTGAGCTTTGCACAACGAAGCCAGTATTCAGGTAAAACGGACCCTAATAGAAGCTCAAGCTTCAAACAGTCACAGTCACAAACGTCCTCTTCTTCCTGAATAAAAGTGAGATTATGCTGCATACTTGTTCATATTTTAGGTAGTTCACACAGACACACATTTTAAAAACAATAAAGTTCCTAATACCCACCTTCTCTGAACAGTTAGCTTGCTGCCCCATCTACCTCCTCCCTATCCCCTGTTGTCTGAATCCATGGACTAGCCTCCTCCCTCCTGCCATGCATGGTCTGATGTGCTGCCACTGCCCTCCATTTAGCATGATGTACCAGTCCACTCCTCCTGCCCTCCATTGCCCAATTCTAAGGGCCATCATTGACCTCCTGCTTAGCCTCTGTGCTTAGCTTGCTGCCCCTATTATCCTTCCCCCTGCCCTCCGATGTCTTTGTGCATGCCTCTGCTCCATCCTTTTTGCCCACCATGTTCCATGGACCTGCCACTCCTATCTACTCTGAGCGTTCTGTTGAGCTGTCACTCCCCTCCCACCTGCCTAGCATTGTCAGATGCCTGTAACCTGTCCCTGCCACCTCCACCCTGCCTGTCCACATGCCATGCCCCTATACCCTTCCTCCTGTCCTCCATGGTCTATTTTACTGCCACACCCTTCTGCCCTCCCTGGTCTGTTGTGCTGCAACTGCTCCTCCTGCCTGCCCCGCGCGGTCTGTTGTGAGGCCCCTTCCCCTGAACTCTCTTGTCTGTGCCCAGGTCCTGACCCTCCCTTCTATCCTCCATGGTTATTTGTGCATGCCCCTGCACCCTCCTTCTTGCCCATCATAGCCATTGTGCTGCCACTAACCCTCCCGCTTGCCATGCATGGTCTTCTGTGCAGCCATGGCCCCTCCCACCTTCCGTGTGGTCAGCTAGCTGCCCCTGACCCCCTCCCACCTTCCCTCCATGGTCTGTGTGTATGCCACCATAGTCTCATTGTTGCTCTCCATGGTGTGTCTTGTTTCTAGTGCCCATCCTGCCTGACCTCCATGGTCATCTTGCTGCTCCTGCCCTGCCCCCTTGCCCCCAACCCTCTGTTTCCATGTGCAGACCCCTATTCCGTCCCTCCTGGCTTGTCTGTTCCATTGTAATGCCCCTGATCCGTCCCTCCTGCCCTTTATGGTCTGTTATGCTGCAGCTTTCTCTCCTGTCTGTCCATTATGGTCAGCTAGCTACCATTGCCTCTTTCCCCTCTGTTCTCTGTTGTCCATGTGCATGGTCCTGTCCCCTCCCTATTGCTTTCTATGGATTGTTGTGCTGCACTCCCGTCCCGCATGCGCTGTGTGGTGTATAGTGCTGCTGCAAACCCTGATGCCTGCCCTGTAGGGTAAGTTTGGTGCACCTCTCCATGTCCCTCCTGTCCTCTGTTATCCGAGTCCATGTCCCTACCCCAATTCCTCCTGCCTACCATGATCCAATGTACCATACTTGCGAACATTTTGAACTTGGTAAGAGGGAGATTTTGAAAAAAAACAGGGGTATTGATTTTCCCCTTTGAGTTACATTGAAAAAGAGGAGATTGTAGACAGGAGACAGGTCAAATAAAGCCCATTTGAGCTTACAAACATTGGACGTTTCCTGGCTGAAACGGGTCTGTTGGCATGTATGGTTGTACTACCACTGCCTCTTCCTTCTGCCCACAATGGTCTATTAAATTGCCACAGCCTCTCTTGCCAGTTCTGTATTGTTGGTTTGTTGCCCCTGCCCCCCTTTCCACTGCCCTCCATAGTCTGTTGTACTGCCACTGCCCTTCCTGCCTGCCCAGTGTGGTCAATTTGTTGCCTCTGCACTCTCCTACCTGCCTTCAATTTTCAGAGTCCGTGCCCCTGGCCTCTGCCTCTCAACAGTATCCCAATGAACAACTAGATTGCTAACATTCTATATTTATTACAAAAGTGTGGAACGCCTGACGTCATCTTGATGTAATCAAAACTGTAATACCTAGAGTATTTCCTTTAGAAATTACATATATGAGAGGGTCATATTTGCATCAAAAATATGGTTAGTGCTCTAAAAAACTAAAATGAGGACATATTTTCCGAGTTTTCAAATAGCGACAAAGAACTTTTAAATTATTTGTAATCTTTATGTTTTTTTATCCAGTTGACCACTTGATTAAATGTTGCACCTAGGGGAGAGGATGTGGTGTTACTTCCAGAGCTGCAGACTTTGAAACTGGGGAACCAGGTTGGAGTTTCTGCTTCAGCTCAACATTCTGTGATTCTGGTCAAATCACTTAATCTCCCCATGTCTACAACCAAAATGAATTTGATCTTGTGTGATGTAACCAATGCTCATGTAAAGCACTCCAATACCTGACAAGTCTGCACTATATAAAACTGCAAATACACAAACAATACGTGTTTTGCACACTTCTGTCATTGGGCTACATGTGGGCTACATCTGGGTGATATTTGGGCTACATTTGGGCTCTTTTGTCTCTGGTGGCCATCTTGGGAGATTTATATGTTATGAAGTTTCCTAATTTCCTCATTTACTGCAGTCTCCTCAGTGGGAATACTTTCAGTTTTTTATTTTGGTTCCATCAAGAAGGCATTCAGATGTGTCACACATTTGCCATACATTCTGAATGTTAGCACTCTAGTTGCTCATTAGATCACTGTAGTAAAACTACTGCTCACCAGGGAAGTCTTGCTGCTGGTATTGAAAGTGCATGTTTCAGTCTGCATGTCAGAATTTGTTTATGAAATAGAAGAGGATCTGAGAAGCCAAAATGTGCCCTAATTTTTCTTTCTGCAGGACTAATCATAATTTCTATGGCAAAATGAATCCTCTCATTTTGTTCCTTTGTAAATTAAATGTTTTAAGTGTTACCACTTTATTCCAATCAAGATGGCTTCAGGTGTGCCATACTTTTGTCATAAGTAAGACTGTTAGCGCTCCAGTTGTTCGTTAGACCACTCTGGGACATTCTGTCATTGGGCTATACTTGGGCTACATCTGGGTGATATTTGGGCTACATTTGGGCTCTTTTGTCTCTGGTGGCCATCTTGGGAGATTTATTTGTTATGAAGTTTCCGAATTTCCTCATTTACTGCAGTCTCCTCAGTAGGAAATACTTTCAGTTTTTTACTTTGGTTCCATTAAGAAGGCATTCAGATGTGTCTCACACTTGCCATAAATTCTGAATGTTAGCACTCTAGTTGCTCATTTGATCACTGTAGTAAAGCTACTGCTCACCAGGGAAGTCTGCTGCTGGTATTCAAAGTGCATGTTTCAGTCTGCATGTCAGAATTTTTTTATGAAATAGAAGAGGATTTGAGAAGTCAAAATGTACCCTAATTTTTCTTTCTACAGCACTAATCATAATTTCTATGGCAAAAGGAACCCCCTCATTTTGTTCCTTTGTAAATTAATTGTTTAAAGTGTTACCACTTTATTCCATTCAACATGGCTTCAGGTGTGCCATACTTTTGTCATAAGTAAGGCTGTTAGCGCTCTAGTTGTTCGTTAGAACACTCTGGGACATTCTGTCTTCGGGCTATACTTGGGCTACATCTGGGTGATATTTGGGCTACATTTGGGCTCTTTTGTCTCTGGTGGCCATTTTGGGACACTTATTTGTTATGATGTTTCCTAATATCCTCATTTTCCACAGTCTCCTCAGTAGGAAATACTTTCAGTTTTTTACTTTGATTCTATCAAGAAGGCATTCAGATGTGTCACAAATTTGCCATAAATTCAGAATGTTAGCACTCTAGTTGCTTATTAGATCACTGTAGTAAAGCTACTGCTCACCAGGGAAGTCTGCTGCTGGTTTCGAAAGTGCATGTTTCAGTCTGCATGTCAGAATTTTTTTATGAAATAGAAGAGGATTTGAGAAGTCACTCAAAATGTGCCCTAATTTTTCTTTCTGCAGCACTAATCATACTTTCTATGGCAAAATGAACCCCCTCATTTTGTTCCTTTTTAAATTAAATGTTTTAAGAGTCACCACTTTATTCCAAACAAGATGGCTTCAGGTGTGCCATACGTTTGTCATAAGTAGGACTGTTAGCGCTCTAGTTGTTCTTTAGAACACCCTGGGAAGTTGCAGTAGAACACAAAGGAATCAACTGACAGTCTCTGCCCTTGTTGGATGTACATGTTTTACTGAGAATGTCAGACTTCATTCTCACATGACTGAGAAAGATAATGTGAATTTACAGAAAATATGCTCTCAGTTTAGCTTATAGATCACCTTCCAAACCTCTGTGGGAAAAGCATGAGAAAATAGTTTTCTCTCAAACATGATTCATGATATCACAGCAGAAGGCTTTTTCACATGGTAAAATCACCTTAGAACACACCACAATTCCTAAAATGAGTATGGTACCATCAACAAATGATTAATAATGTAACTAAAGTCTTAAAACCTTCTATTAACTGCAATGCTTGTTAATGAGGTGCTATCATGTATATTGGTCCCAAGATGGCTGCCAACACTTCTTGGATGAAGTGCTGACAGCCAATCAGATGTGTGTTTAGGCTCCGCCCAGATATATATGTGATTTTACTTTTGATTTTCTCAGGAACTACTGAACGGATTTACACCATTTAAGCAAAAGGCACAAGTCTGAACTGAGGACTACCTTTTTGCCAAGTTTGGAGTAATTCCGTTCAGCACTTCGGGCTGTAGCTGCGTCAACAGGTCCTATGAGAAAATGCATGGGGAAAATGCGTTTTGGGAATCCCCTATTTTCTAGGCCCCCGCTTCACGAATCACCGTGAAATTTTCAGGATAGGAGCAGGCCGGAGCTGGCCAAAAGTTTGGAAAATTTCGCAAAGATTCATCAATCGACGCCAACGTTATTCCAAATAGAATGTTGCGGATTTCCTATGGAAAATAAGTCCTAACTATAACTACCTACTGGCGACTGCCAGTAGGTAATATATATATATATATATTCACTGAAAAAACCATAGGTTTCACACATGTTATAGTTAGCTGGACATTTTACTGATAAAAAACCAATGAAATTCCCCCGTTATAGTTACTGTAGGCAACTATAACTCACGCGACCGCAATCCTCTGCTGATGCTAATACTGTATTTAGACACTTATTTGCCCATATCTTCTTCCATTAAATTTTAGCTATACATATATTACAAATATTTTTTTTTCATAAAGACACATATGTCATCAGCAGAGGATTACGGTCGCGTGAGTTATAGTTGCCTACAGTAACTATAACGGGGGAATTTCATTGGTTTTTTATCAGTAAAATGTCCAGCTAACTATAACATGTGTGAAACCTATGGTTTTTTCAGTGAATTAGCAAGGTTTTTTAAATGCTATTTCCTAACTATAACGTGTGTGAAACCTATGGTTTTTTCAGTGAATTTGTACGGTTTTTTAAATGCTAAGTTACTTTACGCCATTTGTGGCGTGCGCGCCCACTTAACGCAGTTCGTTCCGTGCACGGTTTTTATCAACTTTAATAAGCCCTGTACATTTGGTGGCCTTCGGCCACCAAAAGCACAGAGGGTGAGGTCAATGTGGATAGTGTTTTTTTTATTTCGATTTTATAATTTCATGTTGCCAAAATTACGTTTTTTTTCTCTATTAATAAGCCCTGCACATTTGGTGGCCTGCGGCCACCAAAAGCACAGGGGGTGGGGTAAGTGTGGATAGTGTTTTTTTTTTTTTAATTTTTTTACCGTAAGCGTACGGTAAGCTTACGGTAAGCGTACGGTAAGCGTACGGTAAGCGTACCCCGCGAAATTGCCGAAAAAAAAATAAAACCGTTTTTGCTCTTGGGGGATGTTTGGGGACTCCCTCAACATGACTATGTGGGAGGGAGTTGTCAAAACAGCCCCGTAACATGTTTTTGGCCATCATGTTTGATAAACAACACTCAGTGCGAGAGACAAAATGGCGGACGCCGCTTCCTGGTTTCGGCCGATTCGAATGTTTACTAAGATCTAAGAGCCAATCAGAATCGCGCTCGCGCACGCCACCGTAAGCTTACGGTAAGCGTACGGTAAGCGTACCGTAAGCGGGCTCAGATATATATATTGATTTAAAGGCTATTTTCTCAGAATCTACTGAACAGATTTACACCAAACCTACAAAAGGCACTTCCTTGACCTAGGGACTACCTCTCTGCCAAATTTCTAGTAATTCTGTTCAGCCGTTCGGGCTGTAGCTCGTTCTAAAGGTCCTATGGAAAAATGCATGGGAAAAACGCGTTTTGGGACCCCCCTTTTATCTCAGCCCCCGCTTGACGAATCCCCCCGAGACTTTCAGGGTAGGAGCGGAGCGTAGCGCCCCACCTATTTTGAGAAATTCGTGAGGATTCGTCGACCGGCGCCAAAGTTATTCAAAATAGAATGTTGAGGTTTTCCTATGGAAACGTGGTCCTAACTATAACTACCTACTGGCGACCGCCAGTAGGTAATATATATATTATTTTGCCACAATGTAGCCCTCTATGTCGATGCTGGCGCTCTCTTCTAAGGCGGTGCGTCCTTTCCGGCAGGGACAAGCCGGTTTCAATTGCATCAAGTATAATTCCGCCGCCTCGCGACAGCTAAAATTATTGTTTAAGGACGCACTCCCTCGTGTGATTAAAGTTCAAGGCGGCTTTATTTAAAAAACGCTGCCATGCCCTTGATCACGGGAATATTGTATCAGCAAAACAGACTTAAAGCATTCAGAGCCAAGTACATTAAATATGAGAAAAGGTTTTAATTGAGCACCTAAGTAATATATACACCTTGAAATTTTAGTCACAATTAGTAATCCACATGTTTGTAGGTGAATTAATGATTAAACTACACTAACCACAATGCATCACATTGAAAATAGGAAGTACATGGGTGCATGTAGAAATCAAAGATGTCTATTTTGCTGATACAATATCCCGTGATCAAGGGCATGGCAGCGTTTTTTAAATAAAGCCGCCTTGAACTTTAATCACACGAGGGAGTCAATCAATCAATCAATCAATCAAAACACTTGTATAGCGCGCTACTCACCCGGAAGGGTCTCAAGGCGCTTGGGGGAAGGGGTCTGCTACTGCTCGAACAGCCAGGTCTTGAGTTGTCTCCTGAAGGCGAGGTGGTCTTGGGTCAGCCGAAGGTGGATGGGGAGGGAGTTCCATGTCTTGGCCGCCAGGTAGGAGAAGAATCTTCCTCCGGCGGTGGCCCTTCGGAGGCGTGGTACAGCGGCGAGGGCGAGGCTAGCAGACCGTAGCTGGCGGGTGGGCGTGTGGAAGGTCAGGCGGTCGTTGAGGTACTTTGGGCCCAGGTCGTGAAGAGACTTGTGTGCGTGGGTGAGGAGCCTGAAGGTGATCCTCTTGTTGACGGTGAGCCAGTGCAGGTCCCTCAGGTGGCTGGAGATGTGGCTGCGTCGGGGGATGTCCAGGATGAGTCGGGCGGAGGCGTTCTGGATGCGTTGGAGTCTATTCTGTGGGTCCTTAAACAATAATTTTAGCTGTCGTGAGGCGGCGGAATTACACTTGATGCAATATATATATATATATAAATATATATTACCTACTGGCGGTCGCCAGTAGGTAGTTATAGTTAGGACCCTGTTTCCATAGGAAATCCGCAACATTCTATTTGGAATAACTTTGGCGCCGGTCGACGAATCCTCGCAAAATTTTCAAAATAGGTGGGGCGCTACGCTCCGCTCCTACCCTGAAAGTCTCGGGGGGATTCGTCAAGCAGGGGCCGAGAAAAAAGGGGGGTCCCAAAACGCGTTTTCCCCATGCATTTTTCCATAGGACCTTTAGACACAGCTACAGCCCGAACGGCTGAACAGAATTACTTGAAATTTGGCAGAGAGGTAGCCATAAGGTCAAGGAAGTGCCTTTTGCAGGTCTGGTGTAAATCTGTTCAGTATTTCCTGAGAAAATAGAATTTAAAAGCATATATATATGTGGGCGGAGCCTAACCACACATCTCATCCTGAGATCTGATTGGCTGTCAGCACTTCATCCAAGAAGTGTTGGCAGCCATCTTGGGACCAATATACATGATAGCACCTCATTAAAAAGCATTGCAGTTAATAGAAGGTTTTAAGACTTTAGTTACATTATAAATCATTTGTTGATGGTACCATACTCATTTTAGGAATTGTGGTATGTTCTAAGGTGATTTCACCATGTGAAAAAGCCTTCTGCTGGGATATCATGATTGAGAGAAAAATATTTTCTCATGCTTTTACCACAGAGGTTTGGAAGGTGATCTATAGGCTAAACTGAGAGCTTATTTTCTGTAAATTCACATTATCTTTCTCAGTCATGTGAGAATGAAGTCTGACATTCTCAGTAAAACATGTACATCCAACAAGGGCAGAGACTGTCAGTTGATTCCTTTGTGTTCTACTGCAGCTTCCCAGAGTGTTCCAAAGAACTACTAGAGCGCTAACAGTCCTACTTATGATAAACGTATGGCACACCTGAAGCCATCTTGCTTGGATTAAAGTGGTAACTCTTAAAACATTTAATTTAAAAAGGAACAAAATGAGGGGGTTCATTTTTCCATAAAAAGTATGATTAGTGCTGCAGAAAGAAAAATTAGGGCACATTTTGAGTGACTTCTCAAATCCTCTTCTATTTCATTAAAAAATTCTGACATGCAGACTGAAACATGCACTTTCAATACCAGCAGCAGTTTTCCCTGGTGAGCAGTAGCTTTACTACAGTGATCTAATGAGCAAAAAGAGTGCTAACATTCTGAATTTATGGCAAATGTGTGACACATCTGAATGCCTTCTTGATGGAATCAAAGTAAAAAACTGAAAGTATTTCCTACTGAGGAGACTGCAGTAAATGAGGAAATTAGGAAACTTCATAACAAATAAGTCTCCCAAGATGGCCACCAGAGACAAAAGAGCCCAAATGTAGCCCAAATATCACCCAGATGTAGCCCAAGTATAGCCCAATGACAGAATGTCCCAGAATGTTCTTAAAAACAACTAGAGCGCTTACTGTCTTCATTATGACAAAAGTAAGGCACACCTGAAGCCATCTTGATTGGAATAAACTGGTAACACTTAAAACATTTAATTTAAAAAGGAACACAATGAGGAGGTTCATTTTGCCATAGAAATTATGATTAATGCTGAAGAAAGAAAATGAGGGCACATTTTGAGTGACTTCTCAAATCCTCTTCTATTTCATTAAAAAAATCTGACATGCAGACTGAAACATGCACTTTTAATACCAGGAGCAGACTTCCATGGTGCAGTATTTTTACTACAGTGATCTAATGAGCAACTAGAGTGCTAACATTCAGAATTTATGGCAAATGTGTGACATATCTGAATACCTTCATGATGGAATCAAAGTAAAAAACTGAAAGCATTTCCTACTGAGGAGACTGCAGTACATGAGGAAATTAGGAAACTTCATAACAAATAAATCTCCCAAGATGGCCACCGGAGACAAAAGAGCCCAAATGTAGCCCAAAATCACCCAGATGTAGCCCAAATATAGCCCAATGACAGAAGTGTGCAAAACACTTATTATTTTGTGTTTTTGCAGTGTTATATAGTGCAGACTTGTCAGGTATTGGAGTGCTTTACATGAGCATTGGTTACATCACACAAGAACAAATTCATTTTGGTTGTAGACATGGGGAGACTAAGTGATTTGACCAGAATCACAGAATGTCGAGCTGAAGCAGAAACTTCAACCTGGTTCCCCAGTTGCAAAGTCTGCAGTTCTGGAAGTAACACCACATCCTCTCCCCTAAGTGCAACATTTAATCAAGTGGTCAACTGGATAAAAAAACATAAAGATAACAAATAATTTAAAAGTGTTTTGTCGCTATTTGAAAACTCAGAAAATATGTCCTTATTTTAGTCTTTTAGAGCACTAACCATAATTTTGATGCCAATAAGACCCTCTCATATATGTAATTTCTAAAGGAAATGCTCTAGGTATTACAGTTTTGATTACATCAAGATGATGTCAGGCGTTCCACACTTTTGTAATAAATATAGAATGTTAGCAATCTAGTTGTTCATTAGGATACTGTTGAGAGGCAGAGGCCAGGGGCACGGACTCTGAAAATTGAAGGCAGGTAGGAGGGTGCAAAGGCAACAATTTAACCACACTGAGCAGGCAGGAAGGGCCGTGGAAGCACAACAGACTATGGAGGGCAGTGGAAAGGGGGGCAGGGGCAACAAACCAACAATACAGGACTTGCAAGAGAGGCTGTTGGAGGGAAGATCTATTACGGGTCAAGGAAGCTAGGGGCGGTCCCCAGATCCCCGGGAGCCACCACAGAACTGAGCAGGAGAGTGAGTCAGGGACAAAAGGGGCACCTTAATTTGAGCCGGGGTGCCTAGGAACGCTTGCTCCAAAAATGAAGAAAACAGACATATGAGACATGGAATTGGAGGCAGAATACAATGGCAGTTTAATGAGAAGATGCAACTTCAAAGAAACCGCAGAATAGAGACATAAAGTACAAAATACAGAATCCAGATAATCATACAGCTGTCATAATATTCTCTGTATCTCAATTAATGTACTGACAGAGAGAGAGAGAAAACACATCTATAAATGCATCATGAGAAACAAGTTACACCAAGGAAAATGTTACCTAGGAACACTCACGTTTACTCTTAGAGCAAGCATTCCTGCAATTACAATACAAAATCTTTTAAATGCAAAAGTAAAGAGAACAATGGTTAAACATAACATGACATTTCATATAGGTAAAATAGAATAAGATACTTCAAGCAAAGCAGAGCAAGACATTTTAAGCAAAGGAAGACAAGAGCTCCCAGCTCTTGGGGAAAACCTGCACTGCCTGTTAACCTACATACAGACGGCGAGGTAGTCCGTCGATATCTGTGGGTGCTCCCTTTTTATATCATTTTGTGGGCTCCTTTGCACGCTACATCTACCTACGTATGCTACCCAAAAGCTTCGTCTGCAGATTTTACCAGACATTTCGTCATTTACCCACTTAATGCTGACAATGGACTGGGTGAAAAGGTCAGTCTCTCAGGCCAATCGCTTATCGTAAGTTCCATAGAGCAAGCAGAAAATAATGGGTATTGTACGGGAATTCAATATATTCATGTATAAAATCTCCTCAGTTCTCCTAACTTGACGCTCTGCGGTTGCCACTTCCTTAAAAGCGGGAAACCTGCCCAGGAAGCAAGTACCAGTCCAGGATGCAGCCTACTGTATGTCGACAGCTTCAGGGGGATGTTGAACTTTGATACCGAGCACGGAGCACTCGGGTAGGGTGGGGGCTACTAGTTTGGATCAGAAGGCCTCGCAGACCTGCCTTCAGACTGCTATACACTAAAATTGCAGAGCTATGGTCAATTTAACAAAGAGGCCTACATATTGAACAGAAGGGCCTACACAGGGGTTTTATGCTGGCTGAGTGGTAAGGATGTCTCAGGATAATTATATAGCAACACAGGACCCGCTAGTCAATTTAATACGGCCTACAAATGCAGCTGGCAGGGCAAGGACAAGGGTCTCATACTTCAGGTGTGGACAGAACGGGCCAGGGGCCCCCTGTGATACAAAATCTACCCTCCTTCAAGGCTGTGGCAATGTAATAGACCATTGTGGGCAGAAGGAAGAGGCAATGGTAGTACAACCATACATGCCAACAGACCCGATTCAGCCAGGAAACGTCCAATGTTTTTAAGCTCAAATGGGCTTTATTTGATCTGCCTCCTGTCTACAATATCCTCTTTTTCAATGTAACTCAAAGGGGAAAATCAATACCCCAGTTTTTTTTCAAAATCTCCCTCTTACCAAGTTCAAAATGTTCGCAAGTATGGTACATTGGATCATGGAAGGAAATGGGATAGGGACATGGACTTGGATAACAGAGGACAGGAGGGACATGGAGAGGTGCACCAAACTGACCCTGCAGGGCAGGCATCAGGGTTTGCAGCAGCACAATACACCACACAGGGCATGCAGGACGGGAGTGCAGCACAACAATCCATAGAAAGCAAGAGGGAGGGGACAGGACCATGCACATAGACAACAGAGAACAGAGGGGCAAGAGGCAATGGTAGCTAGCTGACCATAATGGACAGACAGGAGAGAAAGCTGCAGTATAACAGACCATAAAGGGCAGGAGGGACGGATCAGGGGCATTACAATGGAACAGACAAGCCAGGAGGGAGGGAGTAGGGCTGGGGGCAAGGGGGCAGGGCAGGAGCAGCAAGATAGCCATGGAGGTCAGGCAGGATGGGCACTAGAAGCAAGACACACCATGAAGAGCAACAGTGAGACTGTGATGGCATACACACAGACCATGGAGGGAAGGTGGGAGGGGGTCAGGGGCAGCTAACTGACCACACAGGGAAGGTGGGAGGGGCCATGGCAGCACAGAAGACCATGCATGGCAAGTGGGAGGGTTAGTGGAAGCACAATGGCTATGATGGGCAAGAAGGAGGGTGGAGGGGCATGCACAAAGGACGATGGAGGATAGAAGGAAGGGTCAGGACCTGTGCACAGACAAGAAAGTTCAGGGGAAGGGACCTCACAACAGACCACACGGGGCAGGCAGGAGGAGCAGTTGCAGCACAACAGACCAGGGAGGGCAGAAGGGTGTGGCAGTACAATGGACCATGTAGGACAGGAGGAAGAGGATAGGGGCATGGCATGTGGACAGGCAGGGTGGAGGTGGCAGGGACAGGTTACAGTCATCTGACAATGCTAGGCAGGTGGGAGGGGAGTGGCAGCTCAACAGAACACTCAGAGTAGATAGGAGTGGCAGGTCCATGGGACATGGTGGGCAAAAAGGATGGAGCAGGGGCATGCACAAAGACATCGGAGGGCAGGGGGAAGGAGAATAGGGGCAGCAAGCTAAGCACAGAGTTTAAGCAGGAGGTCAATGATGGGGCATAGAATTGGGCAATGGAGGGCAGGAGGAGTGAACTGGTACATCATACTAAATTGAGGGCAGTGGCAGCACATCAGACCATGCATGGCAGGAGGGAGGAGGCTAGTCCATGGATTCACACAACAGAGGATAGGGAGGAAGGGGATGGGGCAGCAAGCTAACTGTTCAGAGAAGGCGGGTATTAGGAACTTTATTGTTTTTAAAACATTGTGTCTGTGCGAACTACTTAAAATATGAACAAGTATGCAGCATAATCTCACTTTTATTCAGGAAGAAGAGGACGTTTGTGACTGTGACTCCGGGCTCACTTGGCAGAAACACCCCCTGACCCTCCACCCCCTATCGCAAAATGTAATGCCCGTGAAAAGGGTAGGTGAACACAGTGTTATATAGAACATAGTCCTGAGAGCACGATTGAAAATGAAAACTAGATATAGTGTATGGTATAAACTATGCACCAAAAAGTGTGATATAAGATGAACCGGGCGTGAAATATAATATGCAATACATTGTGCGCAATGACAGATTCATTGGAGAGCGGGAGATAGCACAGGCACTAGCGCGTGCTATGCGCCTTGGAGTGTAATATGCACAGGGCAGTGTTGTGTAACCTAACTAGTCTCTAAAGTTGTAATATAAAATATGTGCTGGGGAGTGTAACGTTGCATATGCACTGTGACAAAGATATGGATCCCAGATTGTAATATGTATGGCATAGCACTGTGCGTTATAACATAGGCATCGAGAAAGGCACGTTAGATGGGGCAATATAACCCGTGCGAAGACAAGTGTGGCATGACATATTCACGGGGTGGTGTTACAGTGCACATGGGCTAGAGAGTGTCATAGCATATGCACTAGCTAGTGGAATACAACACAGAGGTGTGTGGCACTCGGCAGGCAATGGTGGGTGTAACACAGCATTGGGCTCTGTCAGGAGCACGCTGTGACTCTCAAGTGATGTTCGTCCCCTTTCCAGAGAGTAAAATAAAAAGTATTACACATCCGGCAGTGGATGTGTGTTTTATTAACCGTGAGGGGGGTTTCTTGCATAGTTTTGGTCGAATTTTTGTCGAATCCCCTTTGAATGGCTTGGTGTGCATGTGTATTAAATGTGCCCGTCAATAGCTACCCATGTTTGTATAAATAAACGACAAGGGTGTCTACCAGGATTAGGCACGGTAGGGCATCAGACATGTCAGAGCTTCACTAGTGGTGTAAATACATTCCACGTGGATTCATTGCATGCATAGTCGCCTTTTAATGAATATCACGCAAATCGTCATGGTGATAGGTACGTACGGATTGTCCAGCATGTCCTAGGTGTGTCTATAAATATATATTTTTTTAAAATAATAAAAAACAGTGGCCGGCCCTGGGGATTGGGGTCAAAAAAATATAATTAGGAGACTGGCCCTGGGGGATGGGGTCATCAGGGCCAATAAATTAGAATAAGAAGGGGAACCAAACAGCCACCCTTCTTAAAAAACTAAAATAAATAAAAGACTGGCATCGTGCCGGAGGCCATGCCCCCTCCGTGCAGCACTCTGCAAACGCGCCCCCAACAGGCATCTCCAGTATGCGCCAGGGAGCTGCGCTGCAGCCAGGTGTTCTGAGGCCAAGCCCCTTTTTACACCTCTCTGCAACGCAGCTCTGTGGCGCTTACTGGAGGTACCTAGTGGTCTACTTTGACCCTAGGGACCCTTAGGATTCAGGGGGACTTAATCTCTCAACTTAGAACAGCCACAGGGCGCGTTTACACAGTGGTGAAGGGAGGGGACGGGGCCTGAGGTGACGTGTGCAAACACGCACTATGGCACGTTTTAAATTGGGGATATAATTTCCATTCAATACTGAGGGCCCCTGGGGGCTAACTAGCCCACCAAGTGCTTCCAGTAAGCGCCACTGAGCTGCATTGCAGAGAGGTGGTCCAGGCCGTGCCACTTTTTACACCTCTCTGCAACGCAGCTCTGTGGCACTTACTGGAGGTACCTAGTGGGCTAGTTGGACCCTAGGGACCCTCAGGATTCAAATGAACTTAATCTCCCAACTAAAAATGGACATAGGGCGTGTTTACACAGTGGTGAAGGGAGGGGACGGGGCCTGAGTTAACGTGTGCAAAAACGCCCTGTGGCCTGTTTTAAGAGGTAGTTTTAATCCCCATGCCCTATTATAAACTAGGGGCTTACAGAGGAGGTCATGCTAATCACAGGGGGACCCCAACGCATAATGTTCCCTAGTGTATGTAGGTGTTTTCACTGTATTCTAAGTGTCTTTTAACATAGCACTGGCTCTAGGACTGGTTAGTCAGACTCAGTTACCACCAGTATCCGTCTGAAAAAGTTGAGGGTACAGGATGATTTTGCAACAAGGCTTCTTTCTGCTCTTCTTTTTGTTCTTTCTGCACGTTATCCTTCTTCCTGCACTTATCTTCGTATTTGAGGACTTCTGTTGCTTCTTTCTGCACTTCTTTTGTTTCTTTCTGTGCATTTTTTCTTCTTTCTTCACATGTCCTATCTCTGTAGGCATAGTTAGAAATTAGCATTTAAAAAACCTTTGAAATTCACAGAAAAAACCATAGGTTTCAGGCACGTTATAGTTAGGAATTAGCATTTAAAAAACCTCAGAAATTCACTGAAAAAACCATAGGTTTCAGGGGTGTTATAGTTAGCTGGACTTTTCACTTGTACAAAACCATTGAAATTCCCCCGTTATAGTTAGTTCAGCTAACTATAACTCGCGCGCCCGCAATGCACTGCTGATGACGTCACATATTACATCACTCATGACATGGTCAGTGACATCACTCATGACATCACTGATGACATCTCAAATGACATCACTGATGACATCACTGATGACATCATCCTTGTGATAGAGTGGCAGACCTCCTCTCACCCTAATGTAACCTTTGATACACACATTCAAAAATAGAGACTAAAATTTCAAAACAATGGACATACCAATACCAGTTACAACAACCTCTTCAGTAATTCTAAGATCCACATACACATCCACTCATTCACCAACAGTCCTATACAGTCACTCATACATGTACTCACTCATCATATGTACTCATACACCTATACATCCTGTTACACAATGCCACTCATCCATAGAGTTACTCACACACATAGTCACTCATGCTAATAAAGAATCAAACATACATTTACTTGCATATACAGTTATACACACACCACCATACTTACTTCTACGGAAACTTACACATACTTAGTCTTTTAAACAATCACTTATAGAAACACATACTTATTCATACAGGAACTCTTTCAATCTCTCACTCTCACATATACTCACATATATACACCAATAGTCACATATACTAGTTTAAAACATATGTAGTTACTCATAAAGACACTATTGAGACAGTCATTCACTCACTAACACACCCATACACACACTCATCCACCCATACAGTCCTGCACACATGCTGTGTTCAACACATACAAACAGTGAGTCACTCATTCATGCACCTATGCACTACGTAATACCCCCCACCGAACCATGCAGACACTCAGACTGATACTCAAAAAACCAACTAATAACCTATATAGACACCCATGTAGCTACTCACCAACCCATGCAGCCACTTATACACAAAGTGAGAGACTGATACAGATATTTACATATTTAAACATTACTCACTAAGCCATGTATTCACTATGATACACTTAATCAGTCAGTTACACAATCAATTTTTCAAAAACAAATCATCCATTTAGACACTTATATACCCATTTATTCTTCCATCGACCTTGAGATATACATATATAAAACATATTTAATTTTCAGAAAAACACACATTCACTGGATGATGTCATCAGTGATGTCATCAGTGATGTCATTTGAGATGTCATCAGTGATGTCATGAGTGATGTCACTGACCATGTCATGAGTGATGTAATATGTGACGTCATCAGCAGTGCATTGCGGGCGCGCGAGTTATAGTTAGCTGAACTAACTATAACGGGGGAATTTCAATGGTTTTGTACAAGTGAAAAGTCCAGCTAACTATAACACCCCTGAAACCTATGGTTTTTTCAGTGAATTTCTGAGGTTTTTTAAATGCTAATTCCTAACTATAACGTGCCTGAAACCTATGGTTTTTTCTGTGAATATATATATATATATAAACAAATCCGCAGCTTCTCTGCCTTGATAGCCACACACGGACACGGACCTCAATCGTTGGTGCAAAATCTTATATTTTTATTTTCGTAGATGCCACCGCCATTACGCGTTTCAACTCATCCGAGTCTTGATCACATGGTAACGTTTTTTTACATCTTTCAGATATTTAAAGTGACAGAGTGCTAGGTGATAGGTTCATGCTTTTCACGTAATCATAGGCATAGAAAAAACATTCACAGTCAACATGTGTAAACCTCCTTCTTACAATTCGTAATTTGATCGATAACAATTCTGTGCATAAATGCAATATACATATATATTCGTCATTGATGCCATCACACCTAGTAGAAGGGGAGGGGACGGAGAATCTAGGCTTCGGAGACTTGAAACACGATATATTCTCCAACTAGATTCTAAGACGCCTGACGGTTTAAACATCACGGAGGATTTGCACACTTGTTTGGGCTAGGTTATTAAGGGCAAATCACCATACGAAAAAATTTGGTTGGATTAAACAGAAGGTATTAATTTTACTACTTATGGCTATGCCAGTTATTATTTGGTTTTACCGAATTTTATAGCCATTTGAATTTTTGAATGCTTTTTGTATTGGTTTTTTACATATATATATTTTTTATATATTTATATATGAATTTTATATGATATGAGATTAACTATTTTGTACATCTATTTATATACCCATAAATCTTTACTGTAGTTAAGGGGACCCCTGCGAGAGTCTTACTTTGGTTTTAAATCGAGGCTACCGGGACAGTTAGCCCATTTAATGGACCCCGGATGCCTCTCTTAGGCCATTTGTTTTCAAGAACAAGGGACAGGGCCCCCACAGTGCTCGTTGCTCAAAACCGGTCGATTAAATTAACCTCAGGACCAACTGGGTGATACCTAAGAAGACATAGCCTTAACGATGTGATGTTGGAGTCCTACCAAGAATCCCTTATAATGTGGTTCATGATAGCCCATTGGCTGCGTACATATTGGAAACAAAATGAGTAAAACTGAGAAATATTCAATCTTTAGATTATGGAACTGCACAAAGTAGAAACAAATGTTTAAATGATCGTTTTTTTAACAGACATTATTACACTTGATTATTATTCTATACACACACTTGAGGCTACGTTTTAGGCAATACCAAAGACAAAATATGGTCTTACTGACAAAAGGATTTAACCGGTTATACACCAAACATGGAGTCCCGTAGTAGGGGATTCCAGCCTGGCACCATGTATCTAGTTGTGGAATATCCATCTAATAACAGTCCTCTATTTAGGGACAGGAATTCACTGACATGCATTTAAGCAGTGATTCAGGATTTAACAAGCGTATTTTGCACATAAGCATTTGTTTGCACGTGAATAGCATATTTTGCACATTTATTGCACATATGTAAATTATTTCATGTCACGCTATACAATGATGATAATAATGAAAAGTATGTTCAAGCATTACTATTTTTTAATTCTTTTTATTCCACATGGATTATTATGGTTTTTTATGGCAATTTTATGATATGTCATTTTGTATACACCGACAATGAAAAATTCAAATTGTTGCCAGTAATTCTTTTATGTCTATTACCATGCCTCACACGTGATTGTTTTTTAAACTGCACTGTCACTTTAAATTTGAGAGCTCACCACCATTACATTGTCATGTGAACAAGGCTCGGACGAGCCAAAACGTTATGACGATATACCAGGACTAAACTGATTTGCACTACCTTCTGGTCCATGTCCGTTGATCGTGAGGCGAAGGCGAATAACCTGCTGTCATATATCACGGAAGTGAGGATATATATATATATATATATATATATATATATTCACTTTAAAAACCATAGGTTTCACACATGTTATAGTTAGCTGGACATTTCACTCGTGAAAAACCATTGAAATTCCCCTGTTATAGTTAGTGCAGGCAACTATAACTATCGCGACCGCAATCCTCTGCTGATGACGTCAGATATTACATCACTGTATTTAGACACTTATTTACCCATGTCTTCTTCCATTAATTTTTAGCTATACATATATTACAAATATTTTTTTTTCAGAAAGACACATATGTCATCAGTGATGTAATATCTGACGTCATCAGCAGAGGATTGCGGTCGCGTGAGTTATAGTTGCCTGCACTGATGCTAATTCCTAACTATAACGTGTGTGAAACCTATGGTTTTTTCAGTGAATTTGTACGTTTTTTTAAATGCTATGTTATGTATTTTTTTTTTTTTAAGGTTTTTCACCGTGTGTGCACCGTACGCGCACGGTGCGCTTCGCGCACCGCGCGCCCACGTTACGCAGTTCGCGGAATTTTTCCATTTCTACCGTACGCGCATGCTACGCGTACTCCGCGATTTTTCGTAAAAAAATTACAAGAAATTTTGCCCCTTGGGGGTCCTTCTGGGACCCCCTGACAAAGGCTAGGGGGTCAGGAACTGTCCACCCTGCCCCCTTTTCACGTTCTCCACCTTTGTTTTTCACCCCCTCAGACTGCGAGAGACAAAATGGCGGCCGACACTTCCTGGTTTCGACCGATTCGAATGTTTACTAAGATCTAACAACCAATCAGAATCGCGCTCGCGCACTGCAGCGTGCGCGTACGGTAAGTTTTACCGTACGCGCACAGAGCGCGCCTATAGATATATATATGCTTTTGAATGCTATTTTCTCAGGAAATACTGAACAGATTTACACCAGACCTGCAAAAGGCACATCCCTGACCTGAGGACTACCTCTCTGCCAAATTTCAAGTAATTCTGTTCAGCCGTTCGGGCTGTAGCTTGGACTAAAGGTCCTATGGAAAAATGCATGGGGAAAACGCGTTTTGGGACCCCCCCTTTTTCTCAGCCCCCGCTTGATGAATCCCCCCGAGACTTTCAGGGAAGGAGCGGAGGGCCCCACCTATTTTGAAAATTTCGCGAGGATTCGTCAATCGGCGCCAAAGTTATTCCAAATAGAATGTTGCGGATTTCCTATGGAAACACGATCCTAACTATAACTATCTACTGGCGACCGCCAGTAGATAATATATATATATATATATATATATATATATATATTTATATATATATTTATATATCTATATATATATATTCACTGAAAAAAACATAGGTTTCACACATGTTATAGTTAGCTGGACATTTCACTCGTACAAAACCATTGAAATTCCCCCGTTATAGTTAGTTTGCTCTTCGGATAAAGTGGGGATTGGACTGTATGTTAAATGCGGTATAGCAAGCACCGCTAACCGGCACGCCCTCCCGGTTTGGAGCTCCGCGCAGACTTGCTAAAAACTTTTGGTGTTGTATTTAACTACAGCGCGGTGCCCCCCCGTATGGCAAGGACACTCACCTGAGTTGAAATACCTGACGGGGAGAGGGGACGCAGTCGTGTGCTGCGTTAGGAGTTTGCCAGATTTTTCGAAACCATTGTTAATGCCGGGACTAAGTGCAAGCCCTTGCCAGCAGGACTGGGAAGCCATTTGGCGTTTCGAGTGAAGAGTCACTGCATTTTTTCACTCGCTATGGTATGCATTAAAACCTGACATGAACCAGATGGAAGCAGCGCTATGGGGAGGCTGGTTCAACGCACTACACCAATCAGAGCGGACTATCCTTTACTTTAACCAGCCCCCAAGTGTTACTACATTCACTGGAAGAAACGTGGCACTGAGGAAAGCCGACAGGCTGAAACGCGTCTGCCTTGCGTTTCATTCATCTAAATGGAAGCGCTTGATTTTGGAATAAAAGCATGTGGCAACTCTGAGCATGTGTCGGCCCCGTTTGCTCTTCGGATAAAGTGGGGATTGGAGTGTATGTTAAATGCGGTATAGCAAGCACCGCTAACCGGCACGCCCTCCCGGTTTGGAGCTCCGCGCAGACTTGCTAAAAACTTTTGGTGTTGTATTTAACTACAGCGCGGCGCCCCCCCGTATGGCAAGGACACTCACCTGAGTTGAAATACCTGACGGGGAGAGAGGACGCAGTCGTGTGCTGCGTTAGGAGTTTGCCAGATTTTTCGAAACCATTGTTAATGCCGGGACTAAGTGCAAGCCCTTGCCAGCAGGACTGGGAAGCCATTTGGCGTTTCGAGTGAAGAGTCACTGCATTTTTTCACTCGCTATGGTATGCATTAAAACCCGACATGAACCAGATGGAAGCAGCGCTATGGGGAGGCTGGTTCAACGCACTACACCAATCAGAGCGGACTATCCTTTACTTTAACCAGCCCCCAAGTGTTACTACATTCACTGGAAGAAACGTGGCACTGAGGAAAGCCGACAGGCTGAAACGCGTCTGCCTTGCGTTTCATTCATCTAAATGGAAGCGCTTGATTTTGGAATAAAAGCATGTGGCAACTCTGAGCATGTGTCGGCCCCGTTTGCTCTTCGGATAAAGTGGGGATTGGAGTGTATATATATATATATATATATATATATATATATATATATTCACTGAAAAAAACATAGGTTTCAGACATGTTATAGTTAGCTGGACATTTCACTCGTACAAAACCATTGAAATTCCCCAGTTATAGTTAGTTCAGCTAACTATAACTCGCGCGCCCGCAATCCACTGCTGATGACGTCACATATTACATCACTCATGACATGGTCAGTGACATCACTCATGACATCACTGATGACATCTCAAATGACATCACTGATGACATCACTGTAGACATCATCCAGTGAATATGTGTCTTTCTGAAAAATAAATATTTTTATATATGTATATCTAAAGGTTAATGGAAGAATAAATGGGTAAATAAGTGTCTAAATGGATGGTTTTTTTGTAAAATTAATTGTATAACTGACTTATTAACAGTATCTTAGTGAATACAAGTATTAGTGAGTAATGTTTAAATATTTAAATATCTGTATCAGTGTCTCACTTTGTGTATAAGTGGCTGCATGGGTTGGTGAGTAGCTACATGAGTGTGTATATGGGTTATTAGTTCATTTTTAGAGTATCAGTATGAGTGCCTGTATGGTTCAGTGGGGGATATTACTTAGAGTATAGATGCATGAATGAGTGACTCACTGTTTGTATGTGTTTTGAAGACAGTATGTGAGCAGGACAGTATGGGTGGATGAGTGTGTGTATGGGTGAGTAAGAGAGTGAATGACTGTCTCAATAGTGTATTTATGAGTAAGTCCATATGTTTTAAACTAGTATATGTGAGTATTGATGTATATAAGTGAGGATATATGAGAGTGAGAGATTGGAAGAGTTCCTGTATAAATAAGTATGTGTTTCTATAAGTGATTGTTTAAGAGAGTAAATATGTGTACGTTTCTGTAGAAGTAAGTGTAGTGGTGTGTGAATAGCTGTATATGCAAGTAAATGGATGTTTATTTGCATGTGTGAGTATGTGTGTGAGTAACTCTATGTATGAGTGTAGGTGTGTAACAGGATGTATAGGTGTATGAGTACATATGATGACTGAGTACATGTATGAGTGACTATATAGAAGTGTTGATGAATGAGTGGATGCGTATGTAGATTTTGGAATTACTGGATAGGTTGTTCTAACTGGTATTGGTATCTCTATACTTTTCAAAACTTTAGTTTGTATTTTTCAATGTGTGTATCAAAGTTTATATTAGGATAAGAGGAGGTCTGCCACACTTACACAAGGATGATGTCATCAGTGATGTCATCAGTGATGTCATTTGAGATGTCATCAGTGATGTCATCAGTGATGTCACTGACCATGTCATGAGTGATGTAATATGTGACGTCATCAGCAGTGGATTGCGGTCGCGCGAGTTATAGTTAGCTGAACTAACTATAACGGGGGAATTTCAATGGTTTTGTACGAGTGAAATGTCCAGCTAACTATAACATGTGTGAAACCTATGGTTTTATCAGTGAATTTGCAAGGTTTTTTAAATGCTAATTCCTAACTATGACGCGTGTGAAACCTATGGTTTTTTCTGTGAATTTGCAAGGTTTTTTAAATGCTAATTCCGAACTATAACGTGTGTGAAACCTATGTTTTTTTTAGTGAATTTGTAAGGTTTTTTAAATGCTAATTTATGTATGTATTATTATATTTTTTATATATTTATTTTACAATAAACTACCTATGTATATAGTTATAGATTGACTGTATCCTGTAATATGGAATGGCTCAGCTCTTTTTTATTTTTGAATTTGGATAAAGTAAAATAGTTAATATCTTCTATAAACTTATAAACAGTAAAAAATGTGTTGGTTTTTTAGGGTTTTTGACCGTGCGCGCACCATGCGCGCATGGTGTACGCATGCGTACATGCTCCGTGTGCGCATGCGTGCGTGCTCCGTGCGTGCGTGCTCCGTACGCGCATGTGCGCGTGATCCATGCGCGCATGCGCGCGTGCTCCGTACGTGCGCGTGCTCCATGCGCGCATGCGCGTGTGCGTCGTGCGTGCTCCGTACGCGCATGCGCGCGTGCTCCATGCGCGCATGCGCGCGCGCTTTGTGCGCGCGCGGCAAGTCATGTGATTAGGAAACAACACTTTTCATTGGTTCATAGTAGTTTCAGTTCCACGGCAAGTCATGTGATTACAAAACAACACTTTTCATTGGTTCATAGTAGTTTAAATTCCAGATTCTTCCAACACCACACCCATTCCCTCACTATTTCTTCTGATTTCCTGGGAGAAGGAGCTGAGCAGCTTTTCCAGTACTCCAGTACTTGAGAATGGCAGAGCAGCAGTCATCTTCTGGGAGTGAGGAGGAGACCTTTGTGACACCAAGGCAGAGGAAACAGAAGGACTCATTTATTTGGAAATGTTTTACTTTTCCAGAGGGCCAGAAGAAGGTGAATGCTCCTAAAGTCACCTGCACTGTTTGTGGAGTGGTCTTATCTAGAGTAGACCCTAAAAAAAAATACTCCTTTAGTATCTACTCTATGATAAGACACTTTAAAACAGTGCATCTTGTGGCTTATGCTCGGGAGTGTACTCAAGCTACAAGAGATAACCCTCCAGCAGCTCAGCCCAGCACTTCATCTGCGGCCGCAGGTTCACCTGCTTCTCGTCCTCTGGATATGCACCCTCTGTTCCAGAGGGTTCATATACGGTGCAATCTGTGCAATGCTGTTCTCTGTCATGGTGAGACCAGCATTAACCTAATAGAGAACAAGATACAGCAGCACACATGCCCGTAATTTTTTTTTTGTCCTCTGTTCCTCAATTAACACAACGGTTCTTTTTAGTGCCACCTAACATCTAAACACTTACACTTGATTTTCAATTCCATTTATTTTTCGAATTTTTTGCCGCCGTGCGCGCACTGTGCGCGCACGGTGCAATTTAAAAAAAAAAAATGTTTTTTTCACCCTTCGGGATCCTTCAGGGACCCCCTGGCAAAGGCTAGGGGGTCGGGAACTCTCTACCCTGCCCCCTTTTCACGTTCTCCACCTTTCTTTTAAATGGGAACACACATTTCTATTGGTTGGAAATTTCAACCCTTTCCAACATGACTTCTGCCTGCTAGCATAGCAACAGGTCATGGAACACTGGTGTGAGCAGAGAGGTCAGAAGTTCAGCACACAATGTTTCTAATCCAAAGAGCAAGAGTGCTTGACTTTTCAAACCTAACAGCAAATCCAAACTAATGTTCTGTGGGAACACATTTTTCTGAACCAATAAAAAACATGATTTTAAAAATGTAAACATACAGCCTAGTTTTTAGTGTAGAATGGTCTGAAACAGCCAATGAGTTATTTTTATTTAAAAAAAAGTATGTAAGCCTCCATTTTACAACTACCTTTCTTTTCATATTGCCATTCTACTGAAAGACACCTTCTGAGTGCAACCAGATCTCCTTGAAAGATGTTCACAGTGTGGATTGTAGGTCATAGCTATGTCTTCTGGAGTGAAAAGTATGCAGAAAAAAGAGGTATTGTGAAAGACCTTGCTTTGCCAAATGTAGATATTAAATGGATTGGTCAGAGAGGGTTAAAGTGGCACCAACTAATGCCTTTGGTGAAATCCTTTCTACATCTCCCACAGCCTAACCTTATAATTGTGCACTGTGGTGGAAATGACCTAGGCACTTTAACTGGGGTAGGTCTGGAAATGCTTGTTAAGGACACCTTTGTGCAATTGATGTCACTTTTTCCACAAACTACCTTTGTATATTCTAATATATGCCAAAGGCAAAAGTGGAACTGGTCCAACCAACATTGTCCTCAGATTGACAAAGCAAGAAAGCTCGTCAATAAGTCTGTTTCTGCTTTCCTCAGAGACTATGGTATGGGTTCTATATACCACAACAACTTGCTTTACAACATGCAAGGCATTTATAGAGGAGACGGTGTACATTTCACTGATGAAGGGAACAGAGTCTTCCTCTTGAACTTTAGACTCTGCATCGGTACTTACTTGTAGGTACAAAAAATCACTCAATGAACACAATGGCTCTTTTTAGAGCCAACCAACATCTAAACACTTACACTTGATTTTTAAATGTATTTTTTTTACAAATTTTTCCCGCCGTGCGCACATGGTGCGCGCACCCCGCGATTTTTTGAAAAAAAAATAAATGTTTTTTTCACCCTTCGGGGTCCTTCAGGGACCCCCTGACAAAGGCTAGGGGGTCAGGAACTCTCTACCCTGCCCCCTTTTCATGTTATCCACCTTTGTTTTTCTCTGTCACACAAGTCACACACAAAATGGCGGCCGACACTTCCTGATTTCGACCGATTCGAACGTTGACTGACATCTAACCACCAATCAGAATTACGCTCGCGCACGGTGCGCGCCTATAGATATTTATATGCTTTTAAATGCAATTTTCCCAGGAACTACTGAACAGATTGACACCATATATGCAAAAGTCACATGCCTGACCTGAGGACTACCTCTTTGCCAAATTTCAAGTAATTCTGTTCAGCCGTTCGGGCTGTACCTTCGACTAAAGGTCCTATGGGAAAATGCATGGGGAAAACGCGTTTTGGGACCCCCCTTTTTTCTCGGCCCCCGCTTGACGAATCATCCCGAGACTTTCAGGGTAGAAGCTGAGCGAGTGCCCCATTAGTTTTGAAAATTTCCCGAGGATTCGTCAACCGGCGCCAAAGTTATTCAAAATAGAATTTTCAGATTTCCTATGGAAACTCGGTCCTAACTATAACTATCTACTGGCGACCGCCAGTAGATAATAGATATATATATATATATATACTGCTCTTCATCTGAAACTTGGGAACTAGCCCGGGTTGCCTCCTCATTTAAAAAAAAATACTTTATGTCGCACATTAAGCCTTAAAGGGCATTTATTATATATAGAATGCCCCTTTTATGGCTCAATACATTAACAATTTAAATATTAAATGAAGACAGCCCATGGTTTAGCTGAATGTCATATGCGACAATGAAGTCAACTCTACCCCAGGTTTTGTGCAATAATTTATTGACATGTTAGGAACAAACTCTCTCTTTAACTTACGGAGCGGCTATCCAACTTTTTTTTTCCCCTGTAATTCCGACCCCTTGTACTACTCTGTGGATACTGCTTTCACTATTCTGTGGATGTTGCACTTCACTTAAAGTGTTTACTTCTTTGAACTTTATTTTCCCCCAAACTCACGGTAGTTTTGACTGCACCTAAACTCACTGATTTTCCCCGAGCTGCTCCCTTCGTTGGCATGCACCATGTGATACGTGTCACATGGCAATACACCTGCATTATCGGCGCATCGTCTCACGCCGCACACTAGCAGCTGCTCGGAGGGACATTACATCTACTAGTATGCCATACAGTTCCATAGAACCCTTCGTATGCTAAGATTGTTAATCATTTCGAAGAAACCATGGCCTACATAGATGTGTAAATATATAGATATTACACACATTAAGAACTGCTGCATTCGCGGTCAGCATGCGTAGGGGAACAGAAGGCACACCATGCCTGCATCAAAGAAGCAGAAGGTGAAAGAAACACCCACACTTTTTGCCATAGAACATTTTTTTCAACAGGGGATTTTAATTATTTTCGATAAAGTTTTGTATTGTAAATTTCTGCCTCCATAGTGAATTACGAGTAGGGTGTGCATTTGGTGTTTTACACAACTCATTTATTCTTTGCAAAATGTACTTGTGTTTCTTCTAACCTTCAGTTGTTTGTCTTTCTGCCTGTCTTTTTCTTTATTTCTAAGAGTGTTTTTTGTTATTCGCTTCCCACCGGTCTTTCTGTTATCATCTCTGTCTGGTTTCACTCCATCTCCCTTTTATGCTAGTATCTGTCCTTCTGCCATCCACTAGCTGCAAATGTTTTTCAATCTATGTATTTTTCTATTTGCCCTCCCCTCTATCTAGAAGCCTGTCTTCTGCTTTTTAAGTCTTTCAACCAATTTATCTTTCCCCCTTTTATCATCCGCTGCACATCAGTAGCGCTTGTCTTTTCAACATTTTTATCTGCTTTTCTTGTTTTCTCTCTGTCTGCCCGACTCTCCTATGTTCAAGCTGTGCATGGCTGCCCGAATGAGTGGTTGCCATTTTCTGTCTGAGTTCCCATCCGCTTGTCATTCCATTTGTCTTTTGCCGAATTTATTTTTACCCTTTTGTGTCTGTGTGCCATTTGCCCATTCTCTGTCCTACTGCTTAATGGTTGTTTTACTTTTCAGTCTGTCTTTCGTCATTTTTTTATTCATCTGTCTGCCCGGTTAAACCTTTTTTTGGCTTTTTTTTAACTGCCTGTTTTTTTTATATTATTGTATCTGTCCCTTATCCTGCCTTTCTTCATGTTCCCCTCTTGGTTTACTTGTGTGTATCCCTTCTTTAACTGTCTGCCTCCCTTGTTGTCATTCTCTGTTTGCTTTTACTTTTTCCATAGCTAGCTTTTCTCTGCCTTTTATCTGCCTTCCTGTGTCTCTTTGCTGCGTGGCACCCGTCTGTCTGAATATTCGTTCATCCTTTTGCCTTTGTTTCTATCTGACTGCCTTGGCTTTAGCCATAGCTCACTGTAACTGTCTCTCTGTTGTGATTTAATTTTTTTTATCTGCGTGTTTCCCTTATTACCTTTGTTTCTGTCTGTCTTTTCTCATTTTCTTTCTATCTTGGTCTTTTCTGCCTGCCTTTTGTGATAGTTGACCACTCTGTCTCTTTTCCCCTCCTGCCCCTCTGCCCATCTTTTCCCATTTTCTATGTGTGCATCTTCTCTGTATTCTACTTTACTTGCCTTTTTTCAAACACTGCAACTGTCAGCCTCCTCACGCCCCCTTGCCTTTTCTATATGTTCCTGTTTTAGTCCCATTATATATATATATTTTTTCTAATTCTCCTGCTTGTTTTGTACCTAGTGCTAAATATTTGTGAAGTCATGCCATCTTGTCTCCGAGCTCTTTCGTACAATGCATGTAGAAGCTTAGCAAGTGACAGTACAGCAGGACAGGCTTCTCCAATGGTTTACAAAGCTCACGTCATGGGTCAGAGGGACCTGAAGACAGACCAGCATTTCAAAGCTCATATGTGCCTACACAGCGTACCTCTCCACTCCCTGCAGCAAGCATGCCAGTGGTGAACCCTAAGATTCTAGAGAAGCAAATGGTACTGTATGGATCAATATGTCATAAGCCTCTTTTTGCACCTCTGTTGGTTCTTTCTGCACTGCACCTCTTTTGCAAATTTCTGCATCCCTTTTGCCTATTTCTGCACCCCTCTTCCTTTTTTGCCCACTTCTCTTGCTTCTTTCTGTACTTCTCGTGCTTCTTTCTGCACTGCTCTTGCTTCTTTCTGCACCTCTCTTGCAAATTTCTGTATCCCTCTTGCATCTTTCTACACCCCTGCACCCCTGTTCCCCTTTCTGTACCTTTCTTGCCTGCTTCTGCACTTCTCTTGCCTCTTTCTGCACCCCTTTTGCCTCTTTCAGCACCTCTGTTGCTTCTTTCTGTACTTCCCTTGCTTCTTTCTGCACCCCTCTTGACTCTTTCTGTACACCTTTTGCCTCTGTGTGCACCTCTCCTGCCTCATTCTGCACCTTGCTTGCCTTTTTCTGCAGTTTGCTTGCCTCTTTCTGCACCTCTTTTACTTTGTTCTGCATTTCACTTGCCTCTTTCTGTATCCCTCTTGCTTCTTTCTGCACCTCTGTTGGTTCTTTCTGCACTGCTCTTGCTTCTTTTTGCACCTCTGTCCCCAAATTTCCCTCTTGCCTCTTTCTGCACCCTTCTTCCCTCTTTCTGTACCTCTCTTGCCTCACTCTGCCCACCTGTTCCCTCTTTCTGCACCCCTTTTGAGTATTTCTGCAACTCTTTTGCCTCCTTTGCCTCTTTTGCCTCTTCCTCTAGTTTTCTTGCCTCCTTTTGCACCTCACTTGCCTCTTTCTGCTGGTTCTTTTGCACTGCTCTTGCTTTTTTCTGTTCCCCTCTTGCAAATTTATGCACCCTCTTACGTCTTTCTGCACCTCTCTTGCCTCTGTCTGCACCCCTGTTCTCCCTTTCTGTACCTCTTTTGCCTGTTTCTGCAAGTCTCTTGCCTCTTTCTGCAGTTCTCTTGCCTCCTTCTGCACCTCTGTTGCTTCTTTCTGCACTTCTCTTGCCTCTTTCTGCACCCCCGTTGCTTCATTCTGCACTTCTCATGCTTCTTTCTGCACCTGTCTCGCTTCCTTCTGCAATCCTGTTGTCTCTTTCTGTACTCGTCTTCCCTCTTTCTGCACCTCTCTTGCCTCTTTATGTACCTCACTTGCCTCTTTCTGCACTTCTCTTGCTTCTTTCTACACCTCTGTTACTTCTTTCAGCAACTCCCTTGCCTCTCTCTGTACTTCTCTTGCCTGTTTTTGCACCTCTCTTGCCTCTTTCTGTACCTCTCCTACCTCTTTCTGTACCTCACTTGCTTCTTTCTGCACCGCTCTTGCCTTTTTCTGCACCCCTCTTCCCTATTTGTGCAATTCTCTTGACTCTTTCTACACCTCCCTTCCCTCTTTCTGCACTACTCTTGTCTCTTTCTGTACCTCTGTTGCTTCTTTCTGCACATCTCTTGCCTCTTTCTGCACCCTTCGTGCCTCTTCCAGCACCTCTATTACTTCTTTCTGCACTTCTCTGCCTTCATTCTGCACCCTTCCTGCCTCGTTCTTTACCCCTCTTCCCTCTTTGTGCACCTCTCCTACCCCTTTCTGCACCCCTTTTGCCTCTTTTGGCACCTCTGTTGGTTCTTTCTGCACTGCTCTTTCTATACCTCTGTTCCAAATTTCTGGATCCCTCTTGCCTATTTCTGCATTCCTCTGCCCTCTTTCTGCACCCTTTATTGCCTTTTTCAGCACCTCTATTACTTCTTTCTGCACTTCTCTGCCTTCATTCTGCACCCTTCCTGCCTCGTTCTGTACCCCTCTTCCCTCTTTGTGCACCTCTCTTACCCCTTTCTGCACCCCTTTTGCCTCTTTTGGCACCTCTGTTGGTTCTTTCTGCACTGCTCTTTCTGTACCTCTGTTCCAAATTTCCGTATCCCTCTTGCCTATTTCTGCATCCCTCTGCCCTCTTTCTGCACCTCTCACCTCAGTCTGCCCACCTGTTCCCTGCTTCTGTACCCCTTTTGGCTGTTTCTGCAACTCTCTCCCCTCTTTCTGAAGTTCTCTTGTATCCTTCTGCACCTCTGTTGCTTCTTTCTGAACCTCTCTTGCAAATGTTGACACCCCATCAGTAAACCTCCGTCAAATAGGGCAGCAGCGCAGTCAGTGGATACACAGGTCAATCAAACTTGCCTTACGCATTTCAGACTTTTTATACGTCCTTGATCACAGGCATGAGTGGCAGCATAATGAATGACAAAAGAATGTTGAGCATGGGGAGCCCACTAATGGCTATATTGTTTTGCTATATTTAATATGAGTTGACAGCATTGAGCTTTATTACGAACCGTGGTGTTTATTCAAAGACTACTTATCCCATAATGCAATTCAGACACCACGTGAGGCCGCACCTGTTGGCAATAAAAGGTACTAGTGAAATGCACCAGAAGTCTTTTGCCATTCATTATGCTGCCACTCATGCCTGTGATCAAGGACGGATAAAAAGTCTGAAACGCGCAAGGCAAGTTTGATTGACCTGTGTATCCACTGACTGCGCTGCTGCCCTATTTGACTGAGGTTTACTGATGGAGAGAGCGTGCTAAGCTTTGGCACTTGTGGAACAGAATATTCCTGGACGGCTCCTACAGGTGGTTTGTCAGGATTACAGCGGAGAGGTGAGGGTTCGGGGAAGCTGTTCACCGCCCACTCTGAGATCAAGAGCGAACATAGGGAAGGAGCAGACACCGCCCACTGGGGTTAGTACGTACATCAGGTGTCTGCTCTGCCCGGACTTTCACTGTGAAGTTCGAGCAATCCTGTGTCAAGCACTCCCGTGATGCCTCAGCCAATCACAGAGGGGCATTGGGACTTTAAATGGTGGGCGGGAGTACTAACTGTGAATGTGGCATCTTCGGAAGTTTGGATTACGAAACGCGTCATGCCATCACATTAAAGAGCAGCTTTGACCCGTGAACCTGTGTGTGCTTATCTTTTTGCAGAGAAGTAGAGGAGTTTGGTTTGGATATATATATATATATATATATATATATATATATATATATATATATATATATATATATGTTCACAAATTATTCCCTCACGCGAAAGAAGTTGAGCCGCACTCGAAACTTTTTAATTTGCATTATTTATTCAATGGTGTAACAGCATGAGGCGCAGTCCTGACGCGTTTCGTTCCTGCCTGGAACTTTTTCAAAGGTAAGCCAGCACCATAACATGCCGATTTTCTCCACAGGCTGATGTCCTCATTTCAAATGCACATTCTCTGGTGGACAGCTTTACTAGTTGCATTGTGGAGTCTGTGGTCCAATTGGCAGTGTAGAATGTCTTCCCTCTGGTGGGCGGTGCTTGTTCATGCTGTTGAGAGTAACAAACTCAATTTTAAATGATTGATTTATTTCCGCATTCAGTTTCCCCGTGTCAAGCCCACTTTTCAAGCCTGACTCGGGTCCAATACCGAAGACAGTCTTTGGCGGCACCGCATTTCCCTTTTCGTTTTCACGGGCTACAGAGTTTGTTCAGTGTCGGGAAATGATGGTGCTCTTGTGGTGGTGCGTCGCTCTTTGGCAGAACCGAGCCGATACTATGTTCACAAATTCTTCCCTCACGCGAAAGAAGTTGAGCCGCACTCGAAATTTTTAATTTGCATTATTTATTCAATGGTGTAACAGCATGAGGCGCAGTCCCGACGCGTTTCATTCCTGCCTGGAACTTTTTCAAAGGTAAGCCAGCACCATAACATGCCGATTTTCTCCACAGGCTGATGTCCTCATTTCAAATGCACATTCTCTGGTGGACAGCTTTTCTAGTTGCATTGTGGAGTCTATGGTCCAATTGGCAGTGTAGAATTTCTTCCCTCTGGTGGGTGGTGCTTGTTCATGCTGTTGAGAGTAACAAATTCAATTTTAAATTATTTATTTATTTCCGCAATCAGTTTCCCCGTGTCAAGCCCACTTTTCAAGCCTGACTCGGGTCCAATACCGAAGACAGTCTTCGGCGGCACCGCATTTCCCTTTTCGTTTTCACGTGCTACAGAGTTGGTTCAGTTTCAGGATATGATGGCGCTCTTGTGGTGGTGCGTCGCTCTTCGGCAGAACCGAGCCGATACCATGTTCACAAATTCTTCCCTCACGCGAAAGAAGTTGAGCCGCACTCGAAATTTTTAATTTGCATTATTTATTCAATGGTGTAACAGCATGAGGCACAGTCCTGACGCGTTTCGTTCCTGCCTGGAACTTTTTGAAAGGTAAGCCAGCACCATAACATGCCGATTTTTTCCACAGGCTGATGTCCTCATTTCAAATGCACATTCTCTGGTGGACAGCTTTTCTAGTTGCATTGTGGCGTCTGAGGTCCAATATATATATATAAATTATCCACAAAGTGATCCTTAAGCTCCGAAAGTGCTCACCAGCGGGTGCTCTGCATAGGGGCCGGATCCTGGCCCGAATTAATTTTCTAACAAAGGATGCGGCACTCTCGAGCAGTATTTGCTTATTTTATTTACAAATTACACTCCACCAACGCATTTCAGCCTGACTCAGCTTTTCTCAGAGTTGTGTTGCAGAGAGGTGGTCTGAAGCCACGACCCTTTTTACAGCTCTCCGCAATGCAGCTCAGTGGCGCTTAATGGAGGTACCTGGTGGCCTAGTTGGCCCCCAGGGGCCCTTAGGATTCAAGGGGACTTAATTTGCAGAGTGCTACAGGGAGAGGGTGGGGCCTGATATAACACGTTAGCAATCCTGCTGTGTGGGACTTACTGGAGGTAATAAAGGGGTAGTTGGCCCCCAAGGGTGATGTTGGGGGCTAACTATCCCTCCTGCTACTTCTGCACAGTGGGATTGCTAAAAGGTGTTTGAAGGCCATGCTCACCTTTCTCCACCACTCTGCAAACGCGACTGCTTTTGAAATTCACTGAAAAAACCATATGTTTCAGGGATATTATAGTTAGAAATTAGCATTTAACAAATCATTCAAATTCACTGAAAAAACCATAGGTTTCAGGCACATTATAATTAGAAATTAGCCTTTAAAAAACCTTAGAAATTCACTGAAAAAATCATAGGTTTCAGGGACGTTATAGTTAGTTGGACATTTCTCTCGTCTCTGTCATCAGTGATGTCATCAGTGATGTCACTGACCATGTCATGAGTGATGTAATATGTGACATCATCAGCAGTGCATTGCGGGGCGCGTGAGTTATAGTTAGCTAAACTAACTATAACGGGGGAATTTCTAGGGTTTTGTACGTGGGAAATGTCCAGCTAACTATAACACCCCTGAAACCTATGGTTTTTTCAGTGAATTTCTAAGGTTTTTTAAATGCCAATTCCTAACTATAACGTGCATGAAACCTATGGGTTTTTCAGTGAATTTCAAAGGTTTTTTAAATGCTAATTCCTATCTATAATTTATCTCTAAAGCTATGATGTTTAATGATTTTCATTGAATTTCTAAATTTTTCAATTTCAGTGTGTCAATTCCTAAATTATGTTTTTTTAAATACTTTTTTATCACCTTTTTTAACTTATTTTTTCAATTAATTCTTTTAAAAATGAAAAAATATTATTTGTTTTTATTGGGTTTTTGTTAAAAAAATTGTTAATGTTTTAAAATATATTTTTATATTTTCAAAAATATTTTTAAACTATATTTTCAAAACTTAATTTTTTATTTTTTTTTCCCATTTTTTTGGGATCCGTGCACCCTATGCGCACCGTTCACGATCCCTACGCGAAAGCATCCGCGTACGGTAAGCGTTGGGTACGTGTTTGGTGTGCGGTTGCAATGCGACCGGTACGCGACTCCAAGCCTATACGAGACACGTACGATGCACGTTATGCGACGCTTGCGCGGTTCCGTGATGCGTCATGTGCGTGAAATATTTAACATTTAAAAAAACATATATATATGTATTTCATGTGAATATTAATTGAAGACAAACTCTAAACTACTCATAAAAGTAATATATTTTTACATCTAATCCTATATTCTTTTTAAATTCAATTTCACGGATGCGCGCTGGGTGCGTGCTACGTAAGTGCATGGTGCGCGGATCCCATGTGACCTGAAAAAAAGAGATTTGATTGGTTCAGTGCACTTCCTGTTCTAACTATTGAAATACCCCACCCATTTCAATCATTCTTCTTTGACCTTCTTTGGAGGAGCATCTCTTTGCAGAGAAGAAGCTTTTTTGACTAGGTATTCACTTAGCTCAAACTTTTTTCTTTAGAAACAATGGCTTCAGGGCAGCAGGCATCTCCTGGATCTCCTCATTCATCTGAGGGTGATTTTTTGGAAGAGCCAGCACGCACACCACGTTTTTCATCGGTGGTGTGGAAATTTTTCACGTATCCTGAGGGGCAAACAAAGACCAATGCCACCTTGGTGACCTGCAAGATCTGCCAGAGAGTGCTGGTCCGTGGGTATCCAAACAAAAAATATTCCTGCGGAACTGCGAGCATGATGAAGCATCTGAGGACCCTTCATCCGGTAAACCTTGCTCGGGAGGAATGCCGCAGAATGAGAGTTGTTCCTGCTCCTTCGGATTCATCGCAGCCAAGCACTTCAAGGGTGGATCCTTCTGCACAAAATGTGGACATCCGTCCACAGTTCCAATACTTGAAAGTGTTCTGCATATAATACAATGCTATTTTATGCTACGGGGAGCAGTCAATTGATCTAATCTGCCGCAAGCAAGAGAGTCACTATTGCTAGGTTTTTTTTTGTGGTTTTTTTTCCCTGAAGTTCATTGTTTTGTTCCTCCAGTTCTGTTTTTTCATTTTTTTTTCAAGAAAATCCCCCAAAATTTAAAAATTGTTTAAAAAACAAAAAAAAATATAAAAGAAAAAAGAAAAAAAAAAGTTCTTATAAGAACTAAATTTCCTGGTTTAAAAAAAGAGCTATATTTGTTTGTTGGTGTGTGAAAGTTTAGATGAATGTATGTGTAGTATGTAATTGACTGAATGAATGCATTAATAGCGTATGGTGAATGTATAAGTGCAGAACTATGAGGAAGTGCTGCAGCATCACATACCTTTTTAACTGCAGTGTGCTATAGTACTTCCGAAGCACAGGGATGCAACATGTGTACATAAATATGTTGCACATCTATGCTTCTCTCTGCACGGCTGCTTAAATTACAGCCATGTGGTGACACAGGCACCCTTGCACCATAGTGGAAGGATATCTGTGTCATGTGCTGTTTGTTTTTGTGCAGAAAGACACACCTTCCCGCACAAAAACAATCAGTAAACACATTTTTCTCCTTCAATGTATGGTGTACATTTTAGCATGCATTGAAGATTTAAAAATGAGGAGAAAAGAAAACAATTCTCCTTGTTGTGCTTTCGTACACCAATTAGAGAATGGTGCAGCAATCACACACATATCAAGATTTATGATTTCTGATAAATCTGGAGATGTGTCTTGTTCTATGAGTATTCAGTGCAATCATGCACAACAACACTTATAGAACAACCTTTCAACGCAAAGTGGTGTGTATGATGAGGTTGTATTTACATGGAGTAGAAAAAGTACACAGAGCGCCTTTTCCTCTCTTTGTAAATATGAAAGAGTGTCTTGTGCAAAAACTATGTTACAAAAAGTTACATATTTCTGTTTTGAAATTGCTTCCGAATGATAGAAGGTAAGCACAGAGTTTTGTCTGCAAAGATGCTGAAACAAGAATGATTGAAATGATTGCAGTCCTTCAATAGGTACAATGGGAAATATTATGAACCACTCAAATCTGTTTTTTTGGAGGTCACATGATATCCTATAACAAAACTACATAGGTATAAATAGAGTGTTTTTAAAAACGTATTCAAACTTTGTAGCTTCTTGCAGATCTGCCCATTCTGTATATTAATACTTAGTTAAACTTACCTTCACAGTAATAGAAATTAAAAATGGTACACATTTTTTTCAGATTTTTTTTGCAATGTATATTGATGTAAATTGCTTATTTTAGAATTAGGATCTGTGAAAGAAAAGAAAAAATAGTTATAAAATGTAACAATACATTTTTTACAACACAGGATAATTTCAACAAAGTAATTTGTTTGCCTTTTTTGCTGTTCTCAGAATATATTGAATTTCACTAGAAATAGTGATTTCAATCGTACTCATCACTTAACAGCGGGCAAAAAAAAGATTGTTTAAAAAAAAACAACATGCTATTCTCAGTAAAATACCACAAAATACAAATCACACATATATTAAATGCTTATGGCTAACAAAATTTTATAACTTTAACTTATAAAAACTGTAAATGTTGTCGCTTAAAAATATTCACCGACTCAATGAGCACAAAAAAGTCCATAATTCAAACATATACCTTTCCTTGAGGCCAAATGGTATTTTGCACTCCTTTTTATGTGAAGTGTCCAATGGTAGTCCTATTAAATTATAATAATAAATTCCTCATAGAATGAATTATCTTCCTAAAACTTTGACTTTAAAGATATTAGGTAGGAATTTGGTAATTCCCTAGGCAAACGTTGTTTGAAAACCAACTGGGAATCATTATAAAGTGTCCAGCCTTTGTCACATTTTAGATAAGCAGTGTAATGTCCAGATGTGGTGGAAGGACCATCATGGAATATTATTGCAATTGCTACAAAAGTCCTTCCTGATATTGATAGTTGTGTTGCTACAAACTGCTTTATTAAAGTATCCAATTTTCTTCCATCAGCTGTACAACGTTGCATCATTAAAATTATGTATTGTCCATATTTTGTTAAAAATAATGTGGATAACATTTCTGATTTACATTGGCTACACTCCATGTTTTGATTTGCACCTTTAACTAATTTATTGAAAGACACTGATTTACAGTCTGGTAATGTTAAATACAGAAATCTTTCAGTGTCTGCATTAGTAGTACATGTATACATGCAATTTTCACAATGATGTTCCCATTTGTAAGAAAGGCCAAAAATATTTTCTATTTCTACACCTTCATTTTCAAAAATGGTAAGCATATACATTAAAAATTCCTGAGCATCTTGTTGGATATTTTGTGTAAATTGTGTAGAACCAGAACACACATCCAAAAGATTACGAACATCTGAAACAGATTGTATTTTACTTGTATCTGTTGTCAATTTTTCATAAACAGAATGCAACAGAGAACAAAATCTTTTTTGCCGATTCTGCATAATTTGTTCTTGCACACCTTCAAGATAAAAAACAACATTGACCACTACATTAGCATAGCAGTTGACACCTGAACTATATTCAAACTGATAACCAACAATCTCTTTAACAGTGTCCAATTTCTTTTTACTTGCAATCACAACATTATCTTGTTCTTTTCCCTTCTCGACACCTTCAGAACAGATATTCTCAAACCTGCTTTTTTGACCAATCACACGCTTGTCAAATACAGGATATTGACCGAAATTTGAAGCATACACCCTTCTTAACCTATTATACTCTTTTACACAATTTGCATCTGCAGTAACCTTTGTCTCATCAAAATCAATCAAAAACAAACCAGATAATGTTCTGACTCACGACAAAGCAACATATGCCATACCCTCTTTAAATACAGTAGATCCAATGTTCACCAATGCACTGTCTACACTTAATCCTTGAGATTTATGAATAGCCACTGCATATGCCAGAGAAAATAGAAATTGTTTCCAACGGACATATAAATCTTTAACAAGCAAAAAACGAACTGAACAACGACCAATTTCTTTAACTTCTTCAATCTGATCAAATTAAATTTTTAAAAATGCAATTCCTTGTTTTTTCTGATAATTAACAAAATCCACCACTTTACCCATTGCGCCATTAACTAAACCTTTTTCTACATCCAAATTCCGCCTTAAAATTACCCGACAGTTTACACACGCATATAGTGTCTTTTCTAAACCAGCTGTTTTTGATATTTGTTTTCTAAAGAATCCAGTTTTGTTTTCAACTTTCCCGTCAAAATAATAGTGATTCCTTCATGCTCTATTTTATCGATGGCTTCCATTTTTATAATTTCTTCATTTTCCAGTTTCAATAGTTCTTCGTTGAATATGGAACAATCGCGCAGTGTTGGCATTATGCAGATCACTGATTTATTTTCAGCAATTTTCAAGTACACTTTTGCAGGAACTACATTTTCATTTGGAAACACATTGCAACGTAATTGACTCTCCAAAGCTTGTTTGCCATGTTCTTTAAGAATTCCAATTCTTATATCTTGAAGAATACTTCCAAATTCAGCATCATTTGCCTGTCGCATATTGTTGTCAGTTCTTTGTATTAAAAAAAAGTCCAAATGTTCACATTACCAACGCTACCAAGAGACTTTCTGGTATCTTCATGTGCAAGTGTTTTAAATACCGGTTGTCCTTTTACCGGAGTCAGTTGCAGTAGATCTCCAAAAACTATGACGTGTTTTCCTCCAAATAACACGTCATACTCGGTTTTAAGAATTTGCTGCATTCTTAAACGCACAAAGGCAAGCGTCTAGTTTGAGACCATGCTCACCTCATCAATAATGAGAAGTTTCATTTTCTTCAGGACTCTTGAAACTTCACAACAAGCTTCTCCAGATAGCTTGTGGTATTCCAATTTGTTCTCATGCTCTACTGGTAGCATTAGTAAACGATATAAAGTAATTCCTTTAATGTTATGTGCTGCCAACCCAGTTGGAGCAGTGACAACACAAGACAAATGTGACTCAGTTGTTTTCTGCAGATAACTTGTAATTACTTTAATTAAGAAACTTTTTCCTGTTCCAGCTTGACCACTCACATACATTCGGATAGGTTGAAATGATGTACATGAGCACCCTTTCTTTTCATGAAGTAATCCATGGTCAATCTGCTCTTTCACTTGTTGATATATGTGTTTCTGTTCAACATTTAGTTGTTCTTCCAAGTTTCCTAACTGTATTACATCTTCTTGAGCTTGATACATTGCTGTTTCCACCTCATTCATGGCAGCCCCTGCTTCATTTGCAACAATTGGTTGTCCAAGTGGATCTTGACTCAGTGCAGCAGAACTTTGACTGTCTTGAGAACTGTCTCTAGCAATCTCAGCTGCAATTGTAGCTTCTTGATCAATTTCATCATTCAAGATTTTCACATAATTTGCAAAAGCACTGCATTGTATGCTATCTTTACAAGCATTAAATGAATCTTCATAGCTCTGAAAATCTCCAAGTAATTCCAGTTCTGAATGCCACGGTTTGAACATTTGCAAAAGGGCTAAATAGTAAACTTCCCTTTTGTCAGCAGTGTCGCAACTCAGTTTCCTGTGATTAATTAAATTTCCTTTCCTTTGTTTCACCAGACATCCTTTGGAACCAATCACTGCATATTTTCCATCATTGATGTTCTCTGTAGTATTCCGTTTAAAAGTGTAGTTTTGCAGCACTTCATAGAGACACATGTTCTCAAGGTGATGACTTCTGTTTGGGTAATATGTGTCCAACATATTCGTTTTCAAAATATCTGTACTTTCTGGTTCTTTTTCTGCTAAATATTCAATTTCTTGATCAGATTTTACTACCCAATTTCACATTCCTGCAAGACCTAGACTCACCCAAATGACTCTTCTACTTTTGGAATATAGACTTGCAGATGATAACCGATCTGAACATTCATATGCTCCAATTTCACAATGCGATAACATCTTCAAACTGAAACTGTATAATTTCTTACTTAGAGTCTTCTCGTGAGAAATCTCTTCCCACATTTCTTTCTATTCAGTCTTTTCTGATTTAGTAATTTAGGACGTTACATATCGAGCAACAGCAATGGAATTGTCCGCAACATACTGAATATCCATGTTAGCGTTCCACATGGATAAAATAACTGGATTGTAGTCATTTATGTATTTCGAGTCTTCGCTTCTTCTTAAGTTGTAGGTATTTTTCGGAGACTTTCTTGTGATGGTATGTCGCATAGCTGACATAAAACTGTTCACTCTTCCTTTGGATAATACAGGGCGTGGAAATCCAAAACGACATTTGGTATAGAACTTATCCTTTGACTTGTACTTTCGTCAACAGTATTTTCCACACCTATGGCTTTGGAATCGTAAGACTTGTTGTTTTAAGTTTTTATCTTCTCTGCTATTGGGTACAGCACATGTGGCATAATCTTCAATGAAAGACAAAACAGTTTCATCTGAATCTGTTCCAAATTTGGGGGCGACCTTGATCCATAACACCATATGCATATGAGGAGCACCTCTTGCTTGATACTCCTTTCTCCAAAAGAAATCCACAACTTCTCCAAGAGTAGGATTCTTTTTATTGCAGATGAAAGACATCATAGCTTCAAATCTATGATTGAAATATCTGTATACATTAACAGGATCCAAGGAGCACAATTCTCCAGGTGTCTTGTATTCAATATTTTTTATATTGGAATTTGCCTCTCGAAGAAGTTCAAGTAAATCGTCCCAAGCATACTCAGCACAGCTTAGTGTAACAAACCACGTAGGAGTTCCCAAGTTCCGTAGCATACATTTCAGTTATCCACGACGACGGTACCAATATTCATTAGTCCCACGCTGACATGCCATCAGATTAATCAACTGAGATTCTAAATGATCATATCTCTGATGCACTTTATCCATAAAATCCTTTGCAGTTACATTTTGCAGATGCATTCCAGTTTTTAAAATGTGATTTACTGCATATGAAAGTCCAGACAAGTCACTTTCAAACAGCAGATGAAACATATAAGGGATACATTGTCGAAATCTAGGATCTTCTGCATATAATCTTGTTGCCCGATATTCCGATGCAGGAATCTGCACAGGACGTTCATCATATCGTCCACCTTTTCCTGTTGGAAACAACTGCCGGAAACAATGAGCTTCCAAGCTCTCTTCCCATATACTCATGGGACTTCCTGTTGCTTTTTTCATTTGAAACAACTCAATCGTATTCCCCATCACCTCTTTGGAATGAAGTGGATGTACACTGTAATGTTCATAGATTTCTTCACATCTGGACATGTCCACTTTTTCAATTTGTCCACTTAATGTTTCAGTATCTTCTGCTAAATCTATTTCTTCTTCTCCAACAAACACATTTCTATAGTACTCATTATTTTCTAACAGCTACAATGATGCCTTTTGCACTTTTCAAACATCCACTAACTCTTGCCAGATTTTATTATTCTTAGTAGGAACACCATGAACTAGAATGACTAGTGGCTCATTTTCTGCATGGTCTACACCAATAGTTTCAATATTGTTCCTTAAATCTAACAGTAAATACACAACTCTTCCTTTCAATCCTCTTTGCAACTCTGATGGAGGTAATTTACCTGTTTTAGGCTCCATACGAACAATAGCCTGAAACGGGTGAACACATTGAATGAGAATAGACTCATACGTATTTAAATCTATCAGCTCTGGAGGAATAGCAACCAACTCTAGATTATTATGAACAGCTCTAGCAGGCATTTTATTCTCATCTAATTTGTTATAACAATATTTGCAAATACGCTGCTCAGATGCCAAATCAAAACAATCCTCTACCAACAAATAAGTTGCAAATTCCATCCACTTATCATTATCTTCTATTTCACTTTTTAAATACAGATTGACACCCCTAGTCTGATTTTTTTATAGTGACTTCGCTGACAACAAATCCAAGAAACATTTGGTCTTTCACCTGAAATTACCTTAAACTTTGTTATTTCATCATCAAAACTTTTTGTAATTACGGGTTCTACATTGTCTTCAACATTTTTTTCTACTAATGTGTCAGTTTCTGCACTCTCTTGCTGAGGACCAAAGTAACAAAACTCAATATCATCACAAACCTTCTTCACATCTGATACTCACCCACGCAAAAGGGCACTGTTCAACTCATTTAACTTTAGTGCTGGACTTTTTGCATAATACAATCTTCTCACTAACTTCCGCATTTGAGTATGATGTACTGCCAGCATCCTGAAATGGTGAAAAACACTTTGACAAACTTTCCTAGAAAGACAAGCCAGAGAATGACCTTGCAAACCAGTATTTTTTCTCACTCTGCAAGGGTCTAGTCCTTGCAACACCTTAATCTTTTGTTTAACACTTTTTTTACTATATGCTCGTAAAAAATGACATAATTTATCAGTAGATTGCTGTCGTATACTACAAATACTACTGCAATCCCAAGTGTACACAGGGTGTTTAGGACGTCTCCCTCGAACTTCATCAGCTATCACTTCTTCTGCATTTCTTTCAACCATTTTCTCTTTCTCAATTGGACAACCATCTCTAACCTCATAACCTCTACCACTGGTGTCAACTCCATACAGTAATTTTGTGCTCTGTAAATAACTCTCTTCATTAAAGAAAGGCTCTGAACTGGAACTGTTTCCATTCTCCCAAAACAAATCACAATTTTTTTTTCTATTAATTACTCTTTTCCTCCTACTTTTGGCCTTCATTTAATGGATTGGTTTATCTAGTGATCGAATTCTGTTTAATACTAAAATGAATAGTTTCCTTTTTACTTCAAAAGCCTTTTCAACAATGTTTTCAATATGCTTCTTCTTTTTATAAAATAGAGCTCTCTTTTTATATTTCTTCACATCTTTCAGCAAATTATGTACTACTCTCTTGTAAAATATTTTTTTGCGTAATTCCTTATACTGATTTTGCCTTCTTTTACCATACTTTGTCTCCTTTGACTGAACATTTGCTTTTTTGCTTTTCCTCTTATTTTGAATTTTTTTTCTAGTTGAAGCATTCTCAGTGGTTTGAGCAATCTGTACATTCTGTTTGCTCCTACAAACATTTTTAATAAATTGCTTTGTGATCTTACCAGAAGATTTTTTCTTTTTAGCCACATTATCTTGTACATTCAATACTTGTGGTTGATGTTTCTTCAAGTAATTCTCCTGTCTATGTTCTTTTCTTTTTCTTTTTTTTCTGGCATGATTTCTCTATTTTATTGTTGAAAAACAGTATCTGTAAAAAAGAATCACAAATAAAAGTATATTAATAGCTTTCAAATTTATACTATTCTATTACTGTAGAAACACATTTTATATAAAAACTGACTAAGAAACTATAGCCCTGAAGCACAAGTGTAACGATGGTTAAAACACTACATGCATAGTGCATACTACTTTAAAGCAGTTCATGCCCTAAAGCCTACCTAACTAAAAGACTACATACTAACTGACTGAATGATTACAGTACTATAAGGAGACACACTGGGTGAGTGACAGGGTGTTTGCTAGAAGTGTATGAATACTGACATGGATATTGATGGTGTGAAAGACAAGTGTGTAGGTGATTAGAGACCTACATGCATAGTGGACACGTGTTTGAATCCATCCATATGATAAGGCCTGTCTCAGTCCAAGAGTACTTGCATACTGACTGAATGTTTTGAGTATTGCAAGGAGAGTGCCAGGATGAATTTATAAGTATTTGTATTTTGGTGCAGTAAATACATTAGTACATGGTGCTGAATAAGTCACTGGAGAAGTATAAGGGGAGTGACAGAATGTTTGCGGGAACTGTATAAATACTGTCTGGTATATTGAAGGTGTGAAAGACAAGTGTGTAGGTGGCTAGAGACCTACATGCATACTGGATAGACGTTTGAAACAGTCCATAGAGTAACACTTGGATCACTGTAAAACTACCTGGAAGTGTATGAATACTGACTGGGGAATTGAAGGTGTGAAAGACAAGTGTGTAGGTGGTTAGAGGGCTGCATACATAGTGGATAGGTGTTTGAAGAAGTCCATGTGCTAAGGCCTGGCTCACTGCATGAGTACTTGGGTACAGACTGAATGATTAGAGTACTGCAAGGAGAGTGCCTGGGTGAATTTATAAGTGTTTGGGTTTTGGCACAGTGAATGGATTAGTCCATGGTGCTGAATGAGTCACTAGAGGACTGCAAGTGGAGTGACAGGGTGTTTGCTAGAAGTGTATGAATACTGACTGGGGAATTGAAGGTATGAAAGACAAGTGTGTAGGTGGTTAGAAAACTGCATGCATAGTGGATAGGCGTTTGAAACAGTCCATAGAGTAACACTTGGATCACTGCAAAACTGCCTGAGTACTGACTGAATCATTAGAGTACTACAAAAAGAGTGACTGGGTGAATCTTTTTAAGATTTTGGATTCTAGTGCAGTGAATAGATTAGTACTTACTGCCAAATGAGTCAGTGGAGGTGTGCAATTAAAGTGACAGAGTGTTTATTGGAGTTTATAGATACTGACAGAGAAATTGAAGGTCTGAAAGGCAATTGTGTTGGTAGTTAGAGGCCTCCGTGCATAGTGGAAACATGTTTGAATCAATCCATGTGCTAAGGCCTGCCTCACTCCATTAGTACTTAGGTACTGACTGAATGATTAGACTATTGCAAGAAGAGCACCTGGGTGAATTTATAAGTGTTTCAGTTTTGGTGCAGTGAATGCATTACTACATGGTGCTGAATAATTCACTAGAGCAGTGCAAGGGGAGTGACAGGATGTTTGCTGGAGGTACAGGGATATTGAATGGAGAATTGAAGCTGTTAAAGACAAGTGTATAGTAGTTAGAAGACTGCATGCATACTGCATAGACATTTGAAGCAGTCTATGTGGTAATGCATGGTTCACTACATGAGTACCTGGGAACTGACTGAATCATTAGACTACTGCTAAAAGAGTGCCTGGGTAAAACTTTTAAGTTTTTCAGTTTTGGCGCAGTGAAGAGATTAGTACATGGTACTGGATCAGTCACTGGATGAGTGCAAGATGAGTGACAGGATGTTTATTGAAGTATATAGATACTGACTAGTTAATTAAAGAAGTGAAAGACAAGTGTGTAGGTGACTAGAGGCCTGTATGCATACTGGATAGGGGATTGAAGCAGTCCATGTTGTAAGGCCTGGCTCGCTGCATGAGTACTTGGATACTGTCTGAATGATTAGAGTACTGCAAACAGAGTGCTTGGGTGAATTTATCTGTTTTTGGGTTTTGGCGCAGTGAATGGATTAGTACATGGTGCTGAATGGGTCAATAGAGGAGTACATGGGGAATGACAGGGTGTTTGCTGGAAGTGTATGGATACTGACTGTGGAATTAAAGGTGTGAAAGAGAACTGTGTAGATGGTTAGAGGACTGCATGCATAGTGGATAAGCATTTGAATCAATGCATGTGCTAAGGCCTGCCTCACTCCATTACTACTTGAATATTAACTGAATGTTTACAGTATTGTAAGGACAGTTCCTGGGTGAATACATAAGCAATGACTGCCTTCTAATTCTACCAAAACTTGAGAACAGGAAAGTTTTTAAGCAGTTATGTGTATTCAAAGATATGAAGTACCCAAATGCTTCTCTCACAGTGGTTCCCAAATGCACACAGACTCACAGTGTGATTCTAGACAAGCAATACTATCCCTAGGAGTTTACCAAAACTCACTCACTACTGTAGAAGGGGTAAGGGGACTGCACACAATCTACATATTTCAGTACTGCACCTTACTGTCAATGCCTGACTCATTTTATCAATGCATAAGCAAAGACTGGCTTCTAATGCTACTAAAACTTGACAACATGACAGGTTTTAAAACAGTTGTCTGTCAGCAAATAAACGATGTTACCAAATGCTTCTCTCACAATCCTTACCCAAATGCACACAGACTCACAGTGTGATTTTAGGCAAGCAACACTATCCTAGGAGTTTACCAAAACTCATTCTTTAGTCTGGAAGGGGTAAGGGTACTGCACACAATCTACATATTTAAGTACTGCACTTTAGTGTCAAAGCCTGACTCATTTTATCAATGTATAAGCAAAGACTGGCTTCTAATGCTACTAAAACTTGACAACATGACAGGTTTTAAAACAGTTATCTGTCAGCAAATACACAATGTTACCAAATGCTTCTCTCACAGTCCTTACCCAAATGCACACAGACTCACAGTGTGATTTTAGACAAGCAACACTATCCTAGGAGTTTACCAAAACTCATTCACTACAGTGGAAGGGGTAAGGAGACTGCACACAATCTACATATTTCAGTACTGCACTTTAGTGTCAAAGCCTGACTCATTTTATCAATGCATAAGCAAAGACTGGCTTCTAATGCTACTAAAACTTGACAACATGACAGGTTTTAAAACAGTTATCTGTCAGCAAATACATGATGTTACCAAATGCTTCTCTCAGAGTGGTTCCCAAATGCACACACACTCACAGTGTGATTCTAGACAAGCAACACTTTCACTAGCAGTTTACTAAAACTCATTCACTACTGTGGAAGGGGTAAGGGGACTGCACACAATTTACATATTTCAGTACTGCACTTTACTGTCAATGCCTGACTCATTTTATCAATGCATAAGGAAAGACTGGCTTCTAATGCTATTAAAACTTGACAACATGGCAGGTTTTAAAACAGTTATCTCTCAGCAAATACATGATGTTACCAAATGCTTCTCTCACAGTGGTTCCCAAATGCACACACACTCACAGTGTGATTCTAGACAAGCAACACTTTCACTGGGAGTTTACCAAAACTCATTCACTACTATGGAAGGGGTAAGGGGACTGCACACAATCTACATATTTAAGTACTGCACTTTAGTGTCAAAGCCTGACTCATTTTATCAATGCACAACCAAAGACTGGCTTTTAATGCTACTAAAACTTGACAACATGACAGGTTTTAAAACAGTTGTCTGTCAGCAAATACATAATTTTGCCAAATGCTTCTCTCACAATGCTTACCCAAATACACACAGACTCACAGTGTGATTGTAGACAGACAACTATCCCTTGTACAAAATACATTTACAAGTCTACAAGATCTCAGGTGATGGCACACATTGCACAAAATCTACTACTACACATTAGTACCAAAATGTTTCTCTCAAAATGATTCCTAAATGCACACAGACTCACTGTGTGATCCTAGACAAACACCACTATCCCTTGCACTATACCAAAACACATTTCTTAATCTACGAATACTACATTTTAGAGTGGAAACATGACTCATTTTGCAAATTCATAAACAATGACTGATTTCTAATTGTACCAAAATATAAAAACAGCACAGTTATCTGTCTGCAAACACATGAACAACACAAATGCTTATCACAGAATGATTTCTACATGCACACACACTGTCAATAAGATTGTAGACAAAAAAAGTACTCCCTGCACTTTAGCAGGAGAAATACATTAGTCTGATTAAAATCAAAATAGACCACATACATCCCCATAACTCACCTTTCAAGTTGTTTTGTAGATTAAGAAGTATATCAGTCACACACCAGATTTTCCTATACAGAATCTCTGCATTGTGCACCTGTCAGGAAAACCAAAGAATGGCAAAGATTCCCTCTCATTTTCCACACATATACATGTAAACATCAAATCACATTCCTTCCCACATAAATTAAAAAACAAACACACATTTCTATTGGTTAAACATTTCAACCCTTTCCAAATGACATAAATTTGAACCCTACTCCCAATCCGCCTTCTGCCTGTTACCATAGAAACAGGTCATGGAACACTGAACTGAGCACACAGGTCACAAGTTCAGCACACAATGTTGCTAATCAGAACAGCAAGTGTGCTTGACTTTTCAACACATCAGCTTATCATATATAATGTTCCTTTCAATCACTTTTTGTTAACCAATAAGAATTATGCGTTTAAAAAACAGAAACATGCACCCTACCTTTCAGTGTAGAAGGTTGTCAAACAACCAATGATTTTTTGTCTTTTTTCAAAACTGCATCTTAGCCACCATTTTAGAAAAATCTTACTTTTCAAACTGCCATTTCATTTACAGAGACCATCTGAGTGCATCCAGACCTCCCTTCAAAATGCTTAGAGTGTGGATTGTGGGACACAGCTATATTTTCTGGAGCCAAAGGTATGCAGAAAACAAAGGCATTCACAAAGACCTAGGTTTGCCAAATGTAGACAGTAAATGGAGTGGACAGAGAGGGTTAAAGTGCCACCAATTGATGCCATTGGTAAAATCCTTTATGCATATCCAGCACCCTGACCTCATAATAGTGCACTGTGGTGGCAATGACCTAGGCACTTGACTGGGGTAGGTCTGGAAATGCTTATGAAGGACATCTTTGCAGAATTGATTTAACTTTTTCCCAAAACTGCCTTTGTGTATTCTAACATATGCCAAAGGCAGAAATGACACTGGTCCCATCATTTTGGTCCACAAATTGAGAAAGCTAGGAAACATGTGAATAAATCTGTTTCTGCTTTTCTCCGAGACTATAGAATGGGTTCCATTTACAATAACAATCTGCGCTTTCATATGCAAGAGATGTATAGGAGTGATGGAGTACACTTTACTGATGATGGAAACAGAGTTTTCCTCAAAAACTTTAGACTCTGTATAGGTACTTACCTATAAGTACCAAAAACTCTCTTTTTAGAGCCACTCAAGAACAAAACACTTAAGCTTGATGTTTATCTCCCAAATATTTCAGGTTTTTTTCCTTGGATCCGCGCACCCAACGCGTTAGGAACCGCGCACCCAACGCGGGAGAAACCGTGCACCCAACTCATTAGGATGCGCAACTCCTAATTTTACCGTAAAAAAAAAATAGCCCCTATCACTAATTTTTATTATCCCCGGGGACCCCCTCCCCCGGGGCTTATAAAAAAACTTTGGAGACCGTGGGGGGAGCCCCAACGCCCCCACGGTCCCAGCCGGCTCCCCGCGTCCTTCGGAACCTGGCATTGCTTTTCCACATGGGGAGCTGCTGACATGCAGCTCCCCATGTGGAAAAGCAATATCGTTTGGATTTTGAAAGAGAGAGCAGGTTTCCCTGCTCTCTCTTTCAAAATCCTAACGAAGTTTGCTATGGGAGGGCGGGAGACTCCCGCCCTCTCATAGCAAACAACAGTGTCCTGGGGGGGCACCCCAGGACACTGTAGGAGCCGGTCCTGGGGGTTGGCGGTCCCCAGGGCCCTCGAGGGCTCCAGGAGGGGGGCCAGGCAGCCCCCCTCCCCCTATTAATTTATAACAATTTACCCGCGGGATATGGCCCACCCGGGGGCTAATTATTAACAAAGCGCGGAAGCCAGTGCTTCAGGGTTTTTTTTTCCAGCCAGATCCGTGCACACTGCGCGCATTTCGTTATTTAAAAAAAAAGGGGGCCCCAGGGGGTCCTCTTGGGACCCCCTAAGCAACACTAGAGGGTCAGAGTATTTCTACCCTACCCCCTTTACATCTTTCACACACTTATCTCCCTTACTTAATCAGCCTCGCTTCTACCGATGCACAAAATGGCTGCCAGCAGTTCCTGGTTTCGATTGTACACAGACACTTGTCAGCCAATTAGCATTCAGCGCGTGATCGGGAGAGTGCGCGCTCGGTTCGGGGACGGTGCGCTTAGGGTGCGCGGATCCTCCGAGGCCATAGATATATCTATCTTTTTTACTCTAATTTTCTCAGGAACTACTGAACGGATTTACACCATTTATGCAAAAGGCACGAGTCTGAACTGAGGACTACCTCTTTGCCAAATTTGGTGTAATTCCGTTCAGCAGTTCGAGCTGTAGCTGCGTCAACAGGTCCTTTGGGAAAATGCATGGGGAAAATGCGTTTTGGGACCCCTCTTTTTTCTCGGTCCCCGCTTGACGAATCACCACAAAACTTTCAGGATAGGAGCGGACCAGAGCTGGCCAAAAGTTTGGAAAATTTTGCGAAGATTCGTCAACCGGCGCCAGACTTATTGGGAATAGAATGTTGCAGATTTCCTATGGAAAATAGGTCCTAACTATAACTATCTACTGGCGACCGCCAGTAGGTAATATATATATATATAAAATTCAGTGAAAAAACCATAGGTTTCACACATGTTATAGTTAGCTGGACATTTTACTGATAAAAAACCATTGAAATTCCCCCGTTATAGTTAGTGCAGGCAACTATAACTCACGCGACCGCAATCCTCTGCTGATGCTAATACTGTATTTAGACACTTATTTGCCCATGTCTTCTTCCATTAAATTTTAGCTATACATATATTACAAATATTTTTTTTTCATAAAGACACATATGTCATCAGCAGAGGATTGCGGTCGCGTGAGTTATAGTTGCCTGCACTAACTATAACGGGGGAATTTCAATGGTTTTTTATCAGTAAAATGTCCAGCTAACTATAACATGTGTGAAACCTATGGTTTTTTCACTGAATTTGCAAGGTTTTTTAAATGCTAATTCCTAACTATAACGTGTGTGAAACCTATGGTTTTTTCAGTGAATTTGTACGGTTTTTTAAATGCTAAGTTACTTTACGCCATTCGTGGCGTGCGCGCCCACTTAACGCAGTTCGTTCCGGGCGCACACGGTGCGCTTCGCGCACCGTGCGCGCACAGTGAGCACGCGGTGCGCTTCGCGCACCGCGCGCCCACTTTACGCAGTTAGTGCCGTGCACGCACGGTGGGCACGCGGTGCGCTACGCGCACGGCGTGCCCACGTTACGCTAGATGGGCCATGTACGCACGATGCGCTTCGCGCACCGTGCGCACATGGAGGACATATTATGCGGTTCGTTGTGAAAGGTAATCTTTTAATTTTTTAGAAAAATAATGTGCCATGCACAAATGGTGCCCTACGGACACCGTTTGCACACGGGGTGGGGAGAATATGGATAATTTTTTATTTTTACAAAATTGTTATAGTACGCGTACGGTAAGCGTAAACGGCGAAATTTTCAAAAAAAATAAAATTGCTTTTTTGGCCTTGGTGGATCTTTGGGGACTCCTTCATCATGGCTAGGTGCTTAGGAGCTGTCTAAACAGCCCCTTTACATGTTTTTGGCCTTTGTTTTTCAACCCCCCCTCAGAGTGCGAGAGAGAAAATGGCGGCCGCTGCTTCCTGGTTTCAACCGATTCGAATGTTTACTAAGATCTAACAGCCAATCAGATTCGCGCTCGCGCACGGCACCGTACGCGTACGGTAAGCTTACCGTAAGGGCACGGTAAGCGCACCGTAAGCTGCCACAGATATATATATTGATTTAAATGCTATTTTCTCAGGAACTACTGAACAGATTTACACCAGACCTACAAAAGGCACTTCCTTGACCTGAGGACTACCTCTCTGCCAAATTTCAAGTAACTCTGTTCAGCCGTTCGGGCTGTAGCTGTGTCTAAAGGTCCTATGGAAAAATGCATGGGAAAAACGCGTTTTGGGACCCCCCTTTTTTCTCAGCCCCCGCTTGACGAATCCCCCCGAGACTTTCAGGGTAGGAGCAGAGCGTAGCGCCCCACCTATTTTGAAAATTTCGCGAGGAGTCGTCGACCGGCGCCAAAGTTATTCCAAATAGAATGTTGCGGTTTTCCTATGGAAACAGGGTCCTAACTATAACTACCTACTGGCGACCGCCAGTAGGTAATATATATATATATATATATATATATATATATATATATATATATACGAACTGAAAATGGCTGCAGTTGTAAATGTGCCTCCCGTGAGCCGACATAGTTGGGATACCACTGTGTGTCAGGATTGCTGATTACTTAATGGCCATTCTCGTTGGTTGAGGCATCCCGCAATGCAGTGGTTTTATACATAGCGCCTAATGAAGTCATCATGAGGAAGCAGTTCACCTTTAATACCGAGGTGGGGTTCAGTCATGACTTGAGTGGGAGTGGCTGTAGTAACATTCAAAATGACCCCAGGTGAGACGGCAAGCCAAGAAACCGGTACTGATGAAAGCTCACAAGCTGAAACGCGTCTGCCAAGACGGTTCACATTTATGGATTGTGCACAATGAAACTGAGGGAGAATAAAAGCCACTTGAATACAAACCTTTGCTGTGTCGGGCCCTTTCATATTGTGAGGGGGTATTGGACTTTATGTAATAACAGTATTTCTGGCACTGGTTACCAGGACGCTCTCCCGGTTTGGTGCAACGTGTCTGACAGTGACTTTGGAGTTTAGCACTAAAATACAATGTGTCGCCCCCCCAGCAGGAAGTAATCATGGAGCATCATCAATCTGCCAGGGGAGAGAGGCAGCAGTATTTCACTGTGGAGGGAGTTTAAAGTGGTCTCTCTGGGTTTTTTTTACGAACTGAAAATGGCTGCAGTTGTAAATGTGCCTCCCATGAGCCAACATAGTTGGGACACCACTATGTGTCAGGATTTCCGATTACATAATGGGCATTCTCATCCGTTGAGGTATCCCGCAATGCAGCGGTTTTATACATAGCACCTAAATGAGACATCACGAGGAGGCAGTTCATCTTTAAGACCGAGGTGGGGTCCAGTCATGACTTGAGAGGGAGTGGCTGTAGTACCATTCAAAATGACCCCAGGTGAGTTGGCGGGCCGTGAAACCCGCTCTGATGAAAGCTGACAAGCTAAAACGCGTCTGCTGAGATTGTTCACTTTTATGGATTATGGCCAATGAAACTGAGGGAGAATAAAAGCCACTTGAATACAAACCCTTGCTGTGTCGGGCCCTTTCATATTGTGAGGGGGGTATTGGACTTTATATATAAATGAAAAGCAATGTGGTCCCAGTGTGACGTGCTCAACAGAGGGTGCACACGTGAGACCGAACCAGTGGTCTAGGATTATTATTTGTCAAAACAAAGTACGCTGCAGTCAGGAATCTTGACTATGAGTTGCTTTATTTCTTATGCAGTGCCAGTCTGCCTCCACCAACGTGTTTCAGCCTTGCGGCCTTGCTCACAGCTGATTGACAATCGACTAAGTAGTGTTTTAATACCTCTCCCCTTTCAAGCCCATTATGTGGCCTTCTGGGAGTTGTAGTGTTTTTTTTAAAGCCATTATACATTATTGTCATATGCAAACGAAGGCAGATAACCTTTTTTATATTATTCATAGAAACACCGCTTGCAGGTTAGTTTGCTACTTGTTACATCTATCAATAGCCGCTTTTTAAACGTTTACATATACGTTGGGATTTTCTTTGTCATTTTCTTTGTCATTTTTTTTGTCATTGTATTCAGCTGAATGACTTCAAAGATTTAAGGTCCCTTACTGGTGTAGTACCTCATATAAATGTGTCATCTCATTTAATCTAGTGACTCGTATACTTAAATTTACCACATTTCACGGTAATTAATACCCTGAGGGACTCTTGTGTGTATCATACATCTTTGTATATTACATATCATTCGCTGTCACATCTATGTGTACCACATTTCAATTCTGGGTTAGTACCCAAATGGCGTTATAGCAAATATGAGACATTCCCACTTAGCACCATGGTTGCATTATTTAAAAGATTTTTTAGTTTTCTAGATGTATATAGAGTTCTTTGTCATTATTGAGACCTTTAGGAGTCTAAGGGGGTTATTAGGATGCCCGCCACCCTAGCTGTGCTGGGCTCGGCTGCCAGACGTGCGGCAGTCCCGCACCGCTGATTAGGATGCGACCGCCACCCTGGCGGTCACATTCGGCATATTTGACATTGCGGTGGGTGCTGCTTACAGCAGACCCTCCGCAATGCCAAATTGACATGTTGTGCATTCCCATGCACAAAGTGCGGTGCCTGCCACCTTGTGCATGGGAATGCAGGGGGATAACATGGGTACCCCCCAAGTGCACCACCCAGGCCCCACCCCCCTGGGGGCCAGCAACAGGCCCCCAAAGCACATTCCCGCCAGCCTTTCCATTGCCGCCATGGAAAGGCGTTTGAAGCCAGGCATTGTAATATGGATGGCGGTGCCTTCTAGGCACCGCCACCATATTGGGCCGACGCACAGACGCACTTTGCGTCCCCCACGATACCCCCCGCCATAATAATATGTCAGGGGTAAATCAAGTTGGGATGGCGGGCGGATCGCCACCGCCGAGCCAGCGGTGGTGATCCGCCCGCCAACCTAATGACCCCCCTAGTTCGTAGCCTGATGATATAGGGTGACTCAAGTTGTCTTTATTTGAGTTTCCTGTTTCCTCCTCTCTCACTCTGCGGGATGGTATCTAGTCCAAAAAAATCAATTTGCTTCCAGTTGCTGTTTTTGCATTGTGCCCCCCGTGTTTAATTGGCAAAGCCCCGGGGAGGTGGTGGTCCCCTGGGCGTGTGGGGGGCTCCGTGTCCCCCGCAAATCATCAATGAAGCCCCGGGGAGGTGGTGGACCCCCCACGGGCCCCCGCTATATAATTTGGGATTGCCCCAGGCAATTCTCAAGGTACCCCAAGAGTCCAGTGTTTATCCAGTCATCATCTGGTAGTAGATATCATGGTCCCATCGGTCTCAGTCTCAGTGTGCGAGATCCCCAGCAGAGGAGGGACCCGTCACTACAGGGTGCTATGCTGCATATGAGATCACGTTGTTGTGTGGCCTTGACCATCTACCCTACACCCATTGGGAAAATACCCAAGCCCAACAGAGAATCAGAGGAATTTTGAAGGGAGTCCACGTATTTCTTGTAGGGACCCCAGATGTCCTTGGGACGAGAGGAACAAGGCAGCGTGCTGGAGTAGACTTCGCTATTGGTGTTGCAGTAGGCTAGACTATTAAAACCAACTTTGCAAGGTGGGGGTTGTCCTACCACCCCAGTGAATCGCGATTTCTCGCTTGGCTAACAACAGACTAAGAGATGCGAATTTCCAAACAGTTTTGGGGAAGTTTACTGTGTAACCCAGGGATGCCACTTCCGGTGTGGGGACGAGAGAGAGCTTAGTCATGTCACCTAGCGCTTTGTAAACTTTCTCCCAGAATGATTGTATAGTGGGGCAGGTCCAAGTGAGGTGGGTGAAATCAGCATGCGGGGCATTTCTTGCAAGTGTGCGGCCTACTCGGATCAAGTCTATGAACTTTAGTAGGGGTAACTTAAATTCTGCGTAAAAACTTAAAATGTAGCAATTTATGCCGGCTGTTCAATGAGACGTCTTTTGTGACTATACCTGGATCCCGCGCTTCATTTTTTTTTTTCTCGGCAGGATTTGCGCACGCAGCGCGAATTCTGCCGTTTACATTTTTTTGGCCCTGGGGTTCCCTGTGGGACCCCTTCAGCAGGCCTAGGGGGTCAGGATATTTCTACTCTGCCCTCTTTTCTTGTTCTTTAATGTTTTTCTTGGTTACCGAGTCACAAGATGGCTGCCAACACTTCCTGGTTTGGAGTGTTAGCAGCCAATCAGAAGTCAGCTCGTGCTTGGGAGGAGTCGAGACACATCCTGGGTGCTCAGGTATCGAAATGTTTCTTTTTCTAATCTCTCAGCAACTGCTGAACGGATTTGCACCATTTAAAAAAAGGGCACTTTCTGAACCAAGACCCACCTTTTTGCCAAATTTGGTGTTATTCCGTTCAGCAGTTCGGGCTGTAGCTTTGTCTAAAGTTCCTATGGAAATTAACATGGGGAATACGCGTTTGGGACCCATTTTTTCTCAGCCCCTGCTTGACGAATCACCCCGAAACTTTCAAGACAGGAGCTGACTGGAGAGCCCTTTGAAAATTTCGTGAAGATTGGTCAAACGGCACCAAAGATATTGGCAAATCAAAAAACGCTTTTTTAATAGAAACGAGGTCATAATTATAACTACCTACTGGCGACAGTAGGTAATATATATATATATATTACCTACTGGCGGTCGCCAGTAGGTAGTTATAGTTAGGACCCTGTTTCCATAGGAAAACCGCAACATTCTATTTGGAATAACTTTGGCGCCGGTCGACGAATCCTCGCAAAATTTTCAAAATAGGTGGGGCGCTACGCTCCGCTCCTACCCTGAAAGTCTCGGGGGGATTCGTCAAGCGGGGGCTGAGAAAAAAGGGGGGTCCCAAAACTTAAAAATTAAAAGATTACCTTTCACAACGAAGCGCATAATATGTCCTCCATGTGCGCACGGTGCGCGAAGCGCATCGTGCGTACATGGCCCATCTAGCGTAACGTGGGCACGCGGTGCGCGTAGCGCACCGCGTGCCCACCGTGCGTGCACGGCACTAACTGCGTAAAGTGGGCGCGCACGCCACGAATGGCGTAAAGTAACTTAGCATTTAAAAAAACCATACAAATTCACTGAAAAAACCATAGGTTTCACACACGTTATAGTTAGGAATTAGCATTTTAAAAACCTTGCAAATTCAGTGAAAAAACCATAGGTTTCACACATGTTATAGTTAGCTGGACATTTTACTGATAAAAAACCATTGAAATTCCCCCGTTATAGTTAGTGCAGGCAACTATAACTCACGTGACCGCAATCCTCTGCTGATGACATATGTGTCTTTATGAAAAAAAAATATTTGTAATATATGTATAGCTAAAATTTAATGGAAGAAGACATGGGCAAATAAGTGTCTAAATACAGTATTAGCATCAGCAGAGGATTGAGGTCGCGTGAGTTATAGTTGCCTGCACTAACTATAATGGGGGAATTTCAATGGTTTTTTATCAGTAAAATGTCCAGCTAACTATAACATGTGTGAAACCTATGCTTTTTCACTGAATTTGCAAGGTTTTTTAAATGCTAATTCCTAACTATAACGTGTGTGAAACCTATGGTTTTTTCAGTGAATATATATATATTCACTAAAAACCATAGGTTTCAGGGACGTTATAATTAGTTGGACATTTGCCTCATATAAAACCATAGAAATTCCCCCGTTATAGTTAGTTGATCTAAGTATAACCTGCGCACCCGCAATGCACTGCTGATGACGTCACATATTACATCACTCATGACATGGTCAGTGACATCACTCATGACATCACTTATGACATCTCAAATGACATTACTGATGACATCACTGATGACATCATCCACGTGATAATCTGATGCACATACTGATGCCCTAATATAAACTTTGATACACCCACTCTAAAATACAGACTACTATTTTTGAAACCATACACACAACAATGCCAGATACTACATACCACCGACTATTTCCTAGGTCTACACACACATCCAGTCACTTATACATGCAGTTACTCATCAATGCAGTACTATAATATGCACTCATATACCTATACATACAGTCACACTCTGCCACTCATTCATAGAGTTACTCACACACCTAGTCAGTCATGCAAAGAATCAATCACATACCCATTTACTCATGTATACCGTTATACACACCAACTCCGTTATTTATACAAACACCACATCACTTATTTATGCAGATACTAACACATATTTACTGTCGTATACAATTACTTATACAAGCAGACACTCATTTATATACCCACTCTTCAAATAACTTACTCTCACATATAGTCATTTATATACTCCAACACTCACATATTATGCCTTAAAACATATGTAGTTAGTCACACATATACCACTGAGACATTCATTCACTCACCAACACACCCATACACACACTAAATCACCCATACAGCCCTTCCCAGATGCACTTTTGAATCCATACAACCAGTGAATCACCCACTCAGACATCTATGCACAGAGGCAAACACACACCCCCACCCACACAGACACTCAGGCACCCCATACAGATACTCAGACAACAAATCAATAACCCAAATAGACAATCATGTAGCTACTCACCAACCCATGCAGTTGCTTACACACCAACTGAGAGACTAATACAGACTTTCACACAGTTTAGTCACTAACCCATGCATTAAGGAACACACGTTCAATCACTCACTTATACAGTCACTCACACACCTACGAAATAATCCCTTCAGGCACTTGTAAATCCACTCATTCTTCAATACACCTTGGCATAGATATATATGAAAAATATTTAAACTTTACAGAAACACACATTCACTGGAGGATGTCATCAGTGATGTCATCAGTGATGTCATTTGAGATGTCATCGGTGATGTCATCAGTGATGTCACTGACCATGTCATGAGTGATGTAATATGTGACGTCATCAGCAGCGCATTGCGGGCGTGCGAGTTATAGTTAGCTCAACTAACTATAACAGGGGAATTTCTATGTTTTTATATGAGTCAAATGTTCAACTAACTATAACGTCCCTGAAACCTATGGTTTTTAGTGAATTTCAAAGGTTTTTTAAATGCTAATTCCTAACTATAACGTCTGTAAAACCTATGGTTTTTTCAGTGAATTTTGAAGGTTTTTTAAATGTTAATTTCATATTTTAATATTTATAAAACTATTATCCTTTTTTTTTACTTTAAAAATTAAGTAATGTTTTATATCTTCCTAAAAAATATGTATATCTTTTTTTGAGAAAACTGGAGTCCCGTACCGGTAGTGTACCAAGCTCCATCAGCACGCGAATCCTATCCGCCATATTGCTAAACTCGTAAATGATGCGCATTTCGTATCCGACGGGTTCGTGGCACCGCGTCCCATGTAACATCATATACATATGAGGTCGCGCCAGCTGATACTTTGGTATGCGACGGGTATGCAGTACCAAGCCGCGCGTTACGTCATGTACGTATGGGGTCGCACCCGCTGCACATTACGTATGCGACGAGTGAATGCTGCCAGGCCCTGTGTTACGTCATAGACGTATGGTGTCGCGCCGGGTACGCCATTCCCTCATTTTTTTTAATGTCTCAAAACTATATCTAAATAAATTTAAAGTGTATATGAGAGCAAGCGATAATCTAAAATATTTCAAACATTTATATATTTCTAACTGTAATAAACTTATATTATGGTAAATATATTTTCTCAAAATCGCGTCGGGTTCGGCCTCCTTGCGCGCTCGGTGCGCGATTGCCATGTGAATGAATGAATGAAAATTTATAACGCGCAAACTAAGCCCAAAGGCATCAAGGCGCCTAACAAATAAGATCAGAAAAAAAAAACACAGAGCCCGATTCACGGATATGCCTTGACAAAGAGCCAAGTCTTTAATGCCTTCCTAAAGAGAGGGACAGAGAGTTGAGCTTTAATTTCCATAGGAAGAGCATTCCACAATTTAGGGGCTAAATAGGAAAAAGACCTTCCTCCCCACCTAGCTCTCCTAAATCGAGGCACAGATAGCAGGCTCTTTCCTAAAGAGCGGAGATTTCTACAAGGGACCTAGGGTACTAAAAGGTCCTTGACCCCTCCAGCTCCCAGGCCAGATAACGCCCCGTGCGTCAGGCAAAGGATCTTAAAAGTAATCCTGCAGAGATAGGAAGCCAGTGCAGACTCTTCCTAACAGCTGTAGCCGAGGAAAGCCTCGGGGCATCAAGCACAAATTTGGCAGCCACATTCTGAACGGTTTGCAGCCGTTGCACCAGACCCTTGTCTATACCAGAGTAAAGGGCATTACAATAGTCGAGCCGCGAGGCAACCAAGGCAACCACAATTTGTTTGCGAGCCTGAGGAGCAAGGTAGTGTTTTATTTTCCTAAGAATTTTAATAATGCCCCAACAGGTAGCAACTGTCCTGTTTACCTGTTGATTCATAGAAAGAGAGGGGTCAATCAAAACTCCCAGATTGCGAGCTGAGTCTGTGGGGATGGGACACATTCCCAGCGTGGGAGGCCACCACTCAGCGGACCAGATGTCACTCTTACCACCAAAGACAAGAACCTCCGTTTTTTCACCGTTCAGCTTCAGTGAGTTAAAAATCATCCATTGAGAAACTGCCTCCATGCAGTTCCTGAAGCTGAGCGCAGAGGAATTGCCAGAGTGTGAGAGGGACACCATGATCTGGGTGTCATCGGCATAGGAAACCACCTCCATCCCGTAAGATCTTATTAGCTTGGCAAGTGGGGCCACATAGATATTAAAAAGGGTCGGACTAAGAGCCGAACCCTGTGGGACCCCACATTGAACAGGCAGGGATGGATATAGAAATTCGCCCAGTTTGACCCTCTGTTCCCTCTGATCAAGGAAGGAGGCCAGAAGACTCAAGGCCGAACCTTCCACCCCTATCTCCCTAAGACGAGATGTTAAAGTCAATGGGGATAGGGTGTCAAAGGCTGCTGTCAGGTCTAACAGGACCAAAAGAGTAGTATAGCCCAGATCAACCTCCTTTCGGATGTTATTTAGCACGACTGTAAGAGCCGACTCCGTGCTATGAAACCTCCGAAAACCATGCTGGGACTGATCCAGGAGACCCGAGGTATCCAAAAAAGCCGTCATATGTTCATTTAAATGAGTCTCCAGCATCTTTGCTGGTGCCGGGAGCAATGAGATGGGTCGAAAATTCTTAAGAATTTCAGGGTCCAAAGTTGGCTTTTTTAGCAGAAGCTTAACCACAGCACTCTTCCACACGGTAGGATATACACCCTCCTGTATTGCCCTGTTCATGATATCCAAAAGAGGGGGCAATAGGGTTTCCCTGCAATCCTTAAAGACTTTAAGAGGGCATGGGTCCAAAGGGGACCCCGACCTGGTCTTACTCAACAGCATGTCCAGTTGGCCTAAGGAAAGCAGGGGAAAGCTGGACAGACTCGCCATAGAGGTACAGTTTTCATTTCCTAGGGGGGATATGGCAAGAGTGATAGAGGGAGGCAGAGAAACCCTTTGCAGTTCCAGGGCAGAAAAATATCAGCTATTTTAGCATGGAAAAACTGGGCGATCCTATCACAGAGGTCTTGGGAACTGACAATAGGGTCGGGCATTTGCAAAGTACACAGAGAATCAACAATTCTAAAAAGATCTCTGGGGGAGGAAAGAGCAGTAGTTAACTTAGAAAAGTAGTCCTGCTTTTCTTTAATTACCTCAACCTTATACCTTTTCAAAAAGAGTTTATGCTTTTCCCTCTCTTGATTGTCCCAACTCGTCCTCCACAGCCTCTCCTGCTTCCTGCAGCCCTGCCTTAAGCATCTCAGAGAGTCAGAAAACCAAGGGGCCGAAGGTCTCTTCCTAGCAGAATAACGTAGGGAGACGGGGGCCAACATATCAACAGCCCTGGCAATGGAGGAGGTCAGTTCGCGAGCCGCCATGCTGATGTCCCTCACTGTGGCGGTCTTACTATTAAGTATTAAAGGAGCCAGGGTCTCATTGGAAATCATCTTATAATTTCGCTTAGGTTCTTTTCTACTAGGAACACTGGGCCTAATATTAGCAGGAGAAGCCTGAAGCTCCAGTGGGACAGCCAAATCATCAGACCAAACCAATGAAATTGGCCGGTCAGTTGATATCCTAGAGTCATTCGAAAATGTGACCTTAAAAAAAAGCATTTGATTGGTTCATAACATTTCCCATTGTACCAGTTGGAGGACCCCACCCATTTTAGTCATTCTCTCTACAGCGTTTGATGAGAGACACCTCTTCTGCTTAGAGAGCTTTTTTGAAAAGTGTTTTGCTGTGTACACATATCTTATACTACACACAACATGCAACGATCAGCTTGATCAATATTCATGGTCTGTACAGTAGCCTTCCACGTGTGATGGTCATGCATCTGAAACGTTACATTAAAAAACAAATGTGTGTTACACGATGCCCCTGGTGTGTGTGTGCGCATTATTGTGCTGCCTTTCGGCCTGGGTATTGGTGGCTTGAAGGGGAATCATCAGCCACGGGCAGAGTGCACATCCTAGATCACATGTGACAAACAGTAAAGAGTAATGTGTAGATTTGTGTTGCAGTATGCTCTGTTGTCAGGCTTTACCAGTATAGTAATGTGTCATATGGGAGACTTTCAGATTCACGTTTGTCATGCATTGCTTGACTGTAATGAGCGTTATCACTGTGTATGACATAGCCTCACTGCTGATCCTCCCTCCATCCGAGCCCTTTCACATGTGTGCGCTTCGCGATAGCAACACTTTCAATAATACCGCACATCATTGACATGCGTGTCTGCGCATATCCACAAGCTTGACAACGACATGTGATGTTGGCCATTCAATGTTTTCGGACAGCATCTTGAGCGATAGTTGCTGCCCTCCCGGTACATGCTACATTAATGTAAATTGTGGATTGTGCGACGTCAAAACTGCAACAGGGACACACACATAAGTACACTTCCTGGCCAGGCAGGAACTGAACAACGCCGGAATAATTATTCACACCCCTACGCTGGTCTGGTGTACGCAAGCCCAGCCCACTTTGCGTACGTATAAATAGGATAACGATGACGCCACATGTCCCAGTTCTTCCACACAGCCTCAGGTTGTATGGCCGCATCCACATTGCATATCACAATGCGTGATAAAAAAAAAGGGATCCATGAGGTGTACACCATCCTCGCAATCGAAACTCTATCTGAATTGTGAACCCTGCTGGCCATCGTGTTTGGACACACAACAATGACAGCAGGTGAGCAGTGGGGCCTGGATGCACAGGGGCTGCAATTGAGCGTGGTGCTGCGGGAGGGGTGGGGTGCATCAGCCTGGGTGCGCAGGTGCGAACAAGCGATGTTGCCGTGCGTAATGATGTGATCTCTGACCTCATTCAGTCACATCTCTGTCTCATTTTAAGGACCTGCTGGACCATACTGTAGGCCTGAGCCAGCGGACTACGCTGCCCTACAGACATGTGGCGTTGGCTTTAGGGGCACTGTAGTGAGCTGATTACTAAGTGTACATGTACACAGGCTTTCGCCACTGCATTACACGCGCACATTATGCTTCTAGCATGCGCTCTGTTCCTTTGTATGTGAACAGTGGCATAACATATTATTATTTAACCTTGTGTATTCTTGTACACTCCAACTGCTCTTTGAACCACGATTACCACTAACAGTTGGTAGATCGTACTTCAAGAAGGAAGGATGCACTCAACTGGTGTTCTCTATTAAGCTTGAAATAAACCTTCATTTACCTCAAGACGTTTCCAGCATTATATTACTTCTCCCTTTTCAGACACTGAGGGCCCGATTCACAGAACTAACTTAAGACAAAATCCTAAACTTACTACTTTTGGTATTCACAGAAGGCATTTAGTAGTAGTAAAGTTAGGATTTTGTCTTAAGTTTGACTTGAGACAAACTTAAGACAGACTTAAGACAGACTTAAGACAGACTTAAGACAAACTTAAGACAAACTTAAGACAGACTTAAGACAGACTTAAGATAGACTTAAGATAGACTTAAGACAGGCTTAAGATAGACTTAAGACAGACTTAAGACAGACTTAAGTTAGGATTTTGTCTTAAGTTTGTCCTAAGTTTGTCTTAAGTCTGTCTTAAGTCTGTCTGAAGTCTGTCTTAAGTCTGTCTTAAGTTTATCTTAAGTCAAACTTAAGACAAAATGCCAATTTTACTACTACTAAATGCCTTCTGTGAATACCAAAAGTAGTAAGTTTAGGATTTTGTCTTAAGTTAATTCTGTTAATCGGCCCCTCAGTTATTTGCACCAAAATCGGCGGAGCAGGTACTCAGTCCGTGATGATGCCCTGGGCATTCTGACGTCTTCCATCGTGGTATCAAGATACCGTCCCTGACCGGAGACCTGCTGTGCCACCCTGACAGAGGCACCCCAAAGTCGGAGCTCGCACCGGCACGTCGTTGGACACACTGGTGGTGGCAGGTGAGCAGTGAAGCCTCGGTGCGCAGGAGCTGCAATTGAGCACAGTGCGGGGAAGGGGTTGGGGTGCAGCAGCCTGGGTGCACATGTGCAGGCAAGCGATGTTGCCATAGATAATAATGTAATCTCTGGCCTCATTCATATCTCTGTTTCATTTTAAGGACTTGCTGGACCGCACTCGTTCTCGAGGAGCCCAGCGTCCCAGACACACGGGTGACGGGAGGTGAACAGTGAGGGCTGGGTGCAGTAGGCCGACGCTCTGGCTCTTCCTCCCTCTGTTCTTTTGACTCTCCCTCCCCTTCTCCCTTCCACTACTTGCTCTCTGTCCCATTCTCACTTTCTTCCTTTCATTCTGACTACCTTTCTTTTTCTCTTGGACATGGCAAACATACTTATGTTTCTTTTTTGTCTTGCAGGTTTTGTACGCTGCTTCCGGAGGAGTCCCACCCTCTCATTTCATGTTATACTGTTGTTTCTTCGAATAAATTTGCATTTCCATTTATTTGTGTTGTTTTAATAAAGGTTATTTTGTTTACCCATAAATAAGTGAGTGTATGGATCTTCTTTTTCTGCCAATACTTGGCTGTAGTTTATTGTGAAAATCGGCGGTTGATAAGAGGTTATGAGGGAAAATATTAGTAATTTTGCGGTGCACCTACTAAATATAAACCAACAGACTATTACATAAATGATGCCTGGGTAATTCTACAACTGCAAGGGTTCTATGAGTATATCACTTTATAACACCATGAGTACTGCCCGTGTGATTACAGAACCAATAAGGCACTGCCTAGGGCCACCGAGGCTTGAGGGACTGGCGAGGCCCACCCTTTATAGTTAAGTAAAGCCCTGGAGGGTGGCGATCCCCGGACTTGAGTTGGCCTCGAAGCCCCCCGAACAATTATTAAACAATACCCAGGGAGGTGGCGATACCCTAGGCTGCGAAACGTCTCTGTGCCCTCCCGTGCCTAATTTACATGTGAGATTAAGGTCCCCAGTGCTGCAGAGACCCCGCAATATAATAATAGGATTGGCCCCTGAACATTACCCACCAGGGGGCTCATTTAAATGAACGGGTGAGACCCCGCTTAATTTTCTTTTCTCCATTTTTACCATCCGGATCCGCTTTATTGAAGCGATATGAGGTTTTCCTCCTCTCGCTTCAACGAGGCAAATCACGATTTGCTATCACAGGGTGGAAGCCATGCTCCCGCCATGTAATAGGAAACATAAATGTCCCGCGGATGCACACCCCGGGACATTGTATGAGATGCGCCTGGGAGGTGGCGCTCCATAGGGCCATGATGCATTGGTTACTGCATAACTACAGAATTAGTGTAAACGCATACTAACACTACTTGCACACATGTAGTACAGCGACCAGAGTGTTGTGAAGAAGCAGAGGAAGCCCAAAATCAAACAATATAAATCCTACCAGAGGTCGGATGACATAGTTCGATGAGCCAACGACCCTGGGATGAGTAGAAACAGCTTCACGAAGAAAACGGGTCTTCAGCAGAATGCAAGGAAGCTCGAAATATTGGTGAGTGCTGCCTTCTGTTTACCTTCTCCCGCTCGTCGCCAAATTTATGTAGTGAAGAGGCAGACAGCAGTGGATCCGATAAGTAGATTTATTGCAGGAAAAGAAGATAGCTTAAATAGCCACCAACAGGAGCAGACAGCAAGGCAACTGTCTTCTCCAGCACCGTGTACAAACTCCCCAAGATTCCCCTCATGACAGCCCTACATTCTAACATTACATACATACATTCTAGTAGCATTACATACTAACATTCTACTATGACTTACATTGGAATACTACACAGAGCTCATGACTTTACAGCAATGAGCTCATGGTTTTCATCCACGAGTCTTGAGACCAGTAGGGGTGAGTAGTTCGCTTCCCACTCCCTCTATTTTATAAACACAAACTAACACTACTTCCACATGTATGCTACAGCGCCCAGAGCACATCACTTTACAGCAATGAGCTCACGGTTTAGGCTCACGGTTTAATCCCCGAGTCTTCACACCTGTAGGGGTGAGTAGTTCGCTTCCCACTCCCTATATAGTATAAACACATACTAACCCTACTTACACAGTTATACTACAGCGGCCAGTATGCTACAGCGCCCAGAGCCCATCACTTTACGGCAATCAGCTCAGTTTGATCCCCGAGTCCTTACACCGGTAGGCGTGAGTACTTCGCTTCCCACTTCCGGTATAGTATAAACGCACGGTAGGGGTCAGTAGTTCGCTTCCCACTCCCTGTATGGTATAAACACCTACTAACACTACTTGCACAGGTATGCTACAAATACCAGAGCACATCACTTTACAACAATGAGCTCACGGTTTAGGCTCTCGGTTTCATACCCGAGTGTAGCAGCATCTCATCTCAGCACCATGTCACTCTTAGCAACACCGTACTTTCAGACCGCTAGGAGTGAGTACTTCGCTTCGTACTCCCCCACAGAGGTTACAGTGCTCCTATCCTCCTGTTTCCTACTCTTTTTGCCCTTTTTTCCCCTTACTCGTTTCAACGGAATCACAAAATGGCTGCCAACACTTCCTAGTTGCGACAGCTCGCAGCCAATAAGCAGCAAGCTCGTGCTCGTAACACCTCAGCCAATCAGATGGCAGAATTCCCAAATATCGATATCTGTAAATTTCGATATTTCTCCAAAACTACTGAACGGATTTACACCAAATAAACAAAAGCGTGCTTTCTACACCAAGACCCTTCTCCCTGCCAAATTTGGGGTAATTCCATTCACCCGTTCGACCTGTAGCCTTGTCTAAAAATTGCATGGAGAAAACACGTTTTGGGACCCCCCTTTTTTCTCGGCCCCCCCTTGACGAATCACCCCCAAACTTTTAACATAGGAGCTGATATGAACAAAGAATTAGTTTGGAAAGTCTCATGAACATTCATCAAACAACGCCAACGTTATGAGCAAAACAAAAAATGCTTCCTATAGAAACTTGGTCCTAACTAGAACTACTATATATATGTATTTTGTTCATCAAGAAAGGATACCGCACTGCACGAATCTCCATCAATTTAACTTTATTCAAAGCGCAGTTTTCACCACTACCACCACCAATGTTTCAGCCAAAAAATGGCCTTGATCACAGACAGCATGATGTCGCAACTCAAGTAGAGAGGCTATCCTGACACCATACTCAAAAATGCAAAATAGAGGGTTTCCAAATGCAAAAGGTAAGATGTATTGTTTACCAAGAAACCACGTAGAGACAAAAATGACAAGAGCCAAACGTTTAGATTCATAACTGCTTTTAACAACAAACATCAGCTAATGAGAAAATCTATGGTTAGGCATTGGCAATTGATCAGAAACGATCCAGTGATTAGTGGCAGTATTACTAAGATCATATTCACAAAGGTGAAGTCCATGTGGGACTTGCTGTTTAAAAGCGAAGTCATCACAACCAAAGAAACCTGTCTCACACAGAGCCCAGGCTTTAAAAAGTGCTCTAAGTGCAAAGCATGTGCAAATGGCAAAAATCTGATGGGACTGTATACGCCTTTCAATAAGACCACAAGAATACGGAAAACACTGAAATGTAAAACAGACCACGCAGTTTATGCTATGTCTTATCCATGCCCCAAGTGGTATATAGGTAGAACCATTTTGCAGGTTCATAAGTTCAAACTTCAACATTTACTTGCCATAAAAAATGCAGATAATACCTACCCTGTGGCATGGTACTTTCAGAAAAGTCACAGCAGTGACCATAGGTTACTGACATATAGTGCTTCATTAAGTTGCTGGTCGGACAGGCTTCCACAGTCCTGCCGGAGGCAATCGGACTGCCGCAGCCACGTCAGAGGTACTCGCGTCGACTGACGTATTACGATGCGTGCGAATGTACTGAAATCCAATCGCTGCAGTCCCTGCAGCTCTGCCAAGAAATCCCTACTGCAGCGGTGTTTGAAAGGCCCATCGAAACTAATCTGAGAGCGGAACTGCGGTCGAACCAGCCGCCCAATTACGATGAGCGTTTCTGACAAGGATGCCATGTTGGACTAACCACATTGTCCACGCTGGCAGAACTAGTGGCACATAAGGGTGATAATCACCTCCATAGAGCTGTGCACTTCCTGTGATGACTTTGATCTTGCATTACATGTCCTGCCGCTGATGTACCTGCTCCATGATGATCAAAATCGACAATGTCATAGACACTACCGCCAGTAAGTGACACATCTATCCCTCTTCTGAGATCCCATAGCAAATCTATGGGCTGCCATCAAAAACCAGGCCCTCACCCATGTTTGCATGTTTGTGGGTGCAGGAACAATATATAACCCAGTCATCACGGAGGGCCAACTTGATAATACACTCATGTAGTGAAGATGCAAATGAGAGGGCTTCAGGCCTGTCACTGGTCCGGGTCCTGCCAGCGCCCATCACAGGTAACACGAAAAAGGTTGTGGTCAGATGGATATCAACTGGGCACTCCATTCTAGCCATCACCATCTGGATCCACAACTACGCAACATCATAACACTTACAGTCCCATTATTTATGAAAATAAGCACTTTCAAAATATACAACAAAGCCATATTTGTTGTCCATTGTTCTTATGCAACTCACAACTCATCATAAAGCCAATAGTCCTGGAATGTACCATATGTGAAGTCACTTATATCAGATATCTAGAACCAATGACAGAAGCTTACAAATGCATGTCAGGTGGCACACTAGGATACTAACTGATGCACATTAAGGGTGTCATAAGACACTCCCACAAACACATTAGGCACACCCCTCTTACAGCGCCACTCCAGTTAGAATCAACCCACTGCAAGGCCATAGTGGCCTGAAGGCACTTAAGAAAACAGTGAGTAGTGTGAGTTGTGTAGCAGGTTTTGAAATGTCCCAGGGTATGTCCGTCGTCAGTCCCGGTAGGTCGCTAAAGCAGATGCTCATAATGTCTACAACGCACATTACATATGTTCCACACGCAGAAGGTGCGAAAAATTCCCAAATATGCAGCATTACCAACTTATACAGCCGCAGATGGTACAACAAACACACTGATAACAGTCCATAACCACTATTGGCAGGTCAGAACTACAGCATCACTAAAAGTAAATGGAAGTAAGTCAGAATATGGTCTTCAGCAGCTAATGCAACTAACAACATTGGGAAAAGGCAACTCTCCTTGTCAACTGTCGATGGAAAGTAAGTTGGATGGAAGTTAGCCCCTCGTGTACATCAGCTATGCTCCTGTGGGAGACCACACCCTCCCCCCTAGTCCTCCAACAGAAGTCCTCTTGTGGAGCACGAGAGTAACAGATTCAAACCCACAAATACACAACACTGTCCCCGATCACCACAACATAGAAGTCAGACAGCGTGTGTATATTTGAGAGCGGGTAGCACAAACATCCGAGTTGAACATCTACAGACAATATGGGTCACCTGATTGAAGGCACTGATAACCAACTCTGTCTCCCAGTAAACATCAATAAAGATAGGGAGGAACGCCTACCGCGGGGGTATTTGCGAGCCGCCGTTGTTGCCTCCCGCTTCACCAGCTCCATCCCCATAGTTGACCCCCTCCCTCAGCCCTGGGCACATTGTTCTCCCAGTCCCGGATCTGTTTCCCTCCCCCTCTCTGGATTTCTTTGGATGGTTGGGGTCCCCCACTTGAGGAGCACGTGTCGTCATTTTCGATCGTAGGTTGCCTTGTGGGTGTGGTTTTATGTTGTTGTGTTGTATAAAACGAAACCGTATTGTGGGTTCAGAGTTATGTGGCCCACGTTGTTGATACCTCCTGCTTTATCGTCTATGCAAAGCCAAGTGCCTCATTGTATGTATGTCATTTGCTTCTGTCACTTTAGCGGCCGGCCGGAAGGTTGTAGGCCCATACCTGTATATATTTGAGATTGCAATAAACGGTTTCAAAAAAAAATAATAATAAATAAATAAATAAAGATAGGGAGACACTACATTCTGCCTGCCTGGAGCCTCAGCACCATGGACAAGGTTAGGGCCGTTGTATCCCTGCACCACACCAATCTTTTGTGGCCCTGTACGCAACATCATGTAGAGCCTGTTCCCTTCACATCGTATTTGTTCCTCCTGTGTTCAGTTCAGTAACTGTGTACAGACACACACTTTTAAATCCTACATGTATGAACATATGAGAAGCTAGTGTACTGCTGAGTGACATAAACATTGCCAACACACTGGACAGCCTCAAAATGTCCATAGTAAACATCACCTGTGACAGCTTCAAATACGTCATGTGCCACATTATGATGTGACCTCAATAAAACATCAGTAAGGATGTCTCGGGGAAAGACAAATTCTCTCCACTGCTGATGCACTGTACTGGGCTAACACACAGCACCCACATGGAAATGGAAAGATGGCTAAATTTGTTGGTCTCAAATCACAGTTACACAAATTTGATGCCCACACTGTCACTACTCCCTGCTGATTTGGGTCAGCGTACGCTGATTGACTCCTGGAAGGCAAGTGGCCAAGGCCACACTGAACATAGCACCTGCATCAATGTCTTCATGTGCATAGGACCTGGGGCATGGTGTGCAATAGGGACAACCAATCCTCTGATCAAGTGGCATGCACATGTGGCTAATGTGTAAGTGCAAGTCCCAAACAAACATCACAGAAACAGTAGTTGGCCTGACATCCAATAAAGTTTGGTTGAAAGAACACACAAGGAAATGCTCACATGTGGCTCCAAAGTAACACATTGCATTAACAAGACCACACCTCCCATGTGTGCTGTAACTAAAGACCTATTGTACACACATCAAACACCCTTCCACCTTACATCTTGGGTAGCACTGAAAGCTAGCAGACGTTGACATTGACTGAAACCATGATGCCATACTTACCATAGCAAACACCAGCCACAGCAATGTGTGCCCCAACAGTAACTCATCCCAGATATGCATCCACTGAACATTGAGCCTCGCTTTCTTTACCTCCATGACCTGTCGCAAGAGCTGAACATACTTACCACTGCAAATGGACCATCTAGGATGTTGAAACAAACACAACTAAATTCTGACAGGCCTACATATACACTAACAACAGTCTGCATGATTAACCAGGGCAGGGCACAGGTCTACATGGACAGTAAATATGAATGTTATTACAACAAGCACGAGTGTCTAAAGACAAAGGCTAATGTGAACATGTGGACCAGCACACTACTGTGTCACGAAATTTGACAATCAGCTCACTGCCAGGGAAACTTCCCCTGGATTGGGGCATCAAATGGGCAGGCCAGGCACCTCTGAGGACAAATATGGGTGGGCTGGGGATTGGGAGGGGGCTGGATTACTTCTTGAGAGAACTTGGCTGGCGAATGGGAGATCTGAGTTGGACTGTGAGAGGTATGGATTCGGATTTTGGTGGGCTAAAATGGGCTGTGGGAGGGGCAGACATGGGATTGGGAGAGCTGGCTTGGGCTGTGGGAGGGCTGGGTTTTGGATTGGGAGGGCTAGGGTGCACTATGCTTGGGACTTTGTACCCCCAAGGGTACTGGGGGTTATAGGGGGGCATGTGAGGACCTTTTAGTCTGCTGCTTGGCAGACCTAGGGTGGGTTTGGGGACTGGTCCTTTTTTTTTTGGTAGGGGGTGCTTTGGGGATCAGTGCGGGTAGATCTCCTCCCCTTACTCTCTTGTGGAGTAGGAACTGTAGTAGTAAGAGGGAGGGCATGTTTGGTTGGTGTTAGCTTGGGAGTGGTAGGGTAAAGGATGGGTGGTAAACTAGACCTCTTGTGTTTGGAAAGGGAAAGGGCAGCTGTGGCAGGGAATAGGTCAAGGTCAAACATGGTAAGGGTGTTGGAAGGAGGTAGGAGGAGGGGAGGCAAAGGGGTTGGGTGTGGGAGGTAGAGGAATGTGAGCTGTGATTTGTGGGTGCGTGTGTTGTGCGGCCATGTCTCTGAGTGTCTGACTGTTTGGCTGGTGAATGTGCGTGTGGCTTGGTCCTGTGTGTAGTGTCTGTGGCTGATGTTGTGCGTGTTGTGTCTGGGTGTGTGCTGTCTCTTGTTGAAGAGGATGGTACGGTGTTGTAAGTGTTGTGTCTGGCTGTGTTTTGTCTGGTGTGTGTGGTGGTGGTGTGGTGGCTGCAGTGTGTTTGTGTGTGTCTTTGGGAGTGGATGTGGCAAGGACTGGGGGTGTGGTGCCTGTGTGGGTGACAGTGGATGTTGTGGTTATGGTGGTGAGTGGCTGATGTGTGTCTGTGCTGTTTTTATGTATCTTATCTTTGTGTTGGAGTATGTTGTGTGTGGAACATGATGTTGATGCATGCTCAGGTGTGTGTGTGCATTGGGCTATAGGTGGTGGATGGAGATGGGGCAGGAGATGTGGTGGGTGTTTGGAAGACTTGGAAGGCTGCCGTGAATGTTGATATGAGAGCCTGATAAGATCTCTGTAGCGTGCCATGCCAGAGTGAATGCCCTCCAGGTAGGTAACTGCCTAAGTCAACTGGTTGTCATGGTCCTGGAGGACATTCAGCACTGCAGTTTTACCCACATAGATCTGTCTCAGGACATCTATTGCCTCCACACTCAGGGCAGCAGGGGAGACAGGGGCAGGGGCTGAGGTGCCTGGCTAGAAGGAGATTCACCTCTGCTTCAAGGAGTGGGCCTGGGCAGCAGGTTGAGGAGCAGCAGAGAGGATGGAGAAGGAATGGGGGTGGCAGACTGAGATGTAGCAAATGGTGTTCGAGCTTGGTCCACCACCACCGCTGCCGCCGTACGGTGATAAAGAATATGACGTTGAGGTCGTCTTGCTCCTCAAGGACACTCCCCTAATCCTCCGGGCCATTGGTAAACTCCGAGTCACTGTGGCGTGGGGAACTGCTATGGCCAGCTCCAACTCAAACAGTTTCGAGTCTGTCTACTTCACTGCCCTCTGTAGATGCTGTAATAGGAGTAGAAATAGGTTTAAAAAATTGCTTTAGACCAACATGTAAGCATATCATCACACCAGACATTTTACATTATCATGTACAAGTACTCGTACAAGTGTCAATACATCATCTGTACCATTCGCATGACAACATGCATTGATACCACATGACCTGAGCACAGGCAGTCATCAGGGTTTCAGCACCACTACCAGTTCCAATTTCCCTTGTGAGACTGATTACCCTTCATGTGTGTAGCAAGAATTAAAATCATCCTCTCAACCTAGGCCCTGGTACCATGAGATTCTCCACTTAACTTATCTCATGGAATGTCTACATGAATATATCACAACCTATCCACACAGGACCTACAACAAGCAAAGGGACAGGTGTCCCAAACATGCTACAGGTAGTACTGCAGGGCAACTGCTAGGGATGACTAATAACAAAATCTGAAGTAACAATTGACATGGAAGTGCCCATTCCACACAGCTAAAATCTCAAAGTGACTATTTCATTTCTGTCCACTACCAGATAACACTGCAGACAGATGCCCATGAGTAGGCTACTAACTATGGGGGCCATTAGGATGGCGGACGGACTGGAGTCCATCCGCCATCCTGGTGTAAACCGGGACCATCCGCCATGCATGCAGCGGTTCCGCACATCAGATCAGGATGCGACCACTACCGTGGTGGTCAGATCCTACATTTTAACATTGCAGCAGTTGCTGCTGACAGCAGCACCCGCCGCAAAGCCAAAATGCCATGTTGTGCATTTCACAGCACTACGTGGCAGGCATCACACGGTGCCTGCCACATAGTGCTGTGAACTGTAAGGGGGTACCATGGGTACCCCCCAAGAGCACCCTCGCCTCCCCCAACACAAGGGGGGCCCGCAACAGGCCCCCAAACCGAATCCCCACCAGTATCGTAATTTGGCAGACCGCCGCCATTTTACTGACAAAGACCGCTCTGCCATGCAATTGTAAGGAGTCCCTGTGGCAGTTCCGTGGCCGACGGTCTTTGCGACTTCCATGGTCGTGGTGAGCTTCCCCCGCCATCCTAATTTGGCGGGGGGAAATCGCGGTCGGAGGACGGAAGGACTGCCACCGCATGGCTGGCGGTCCTTCCTCCATCCTAATCGACCCCTAAGTGTCACATGTAGTATAGAAGAGTAGAATGGAGACAGATAGGCACCAAGTGGTGTGAAACAGCAGCACAAATGTTCATCGCACCAGACTCTCCCTAGGTTCATCCCCATTAAAGATCAGTTATTGTAACCAGACCCTTTCCCCATTCAAAATGACAATGGCATGGGGAAACTGAAAGTATATGAATTATTGTTATGAGGCTGTCCTGGAACATGTCAGTTCAGCCTCCACAAGGGCAAAGGACTCACAGTATGTTCTACATATTAGTGACACAAGTATCCATGTAGCACTGACTGCTTACACACACATCACAACAACAAGTCAGTGTTTCATTCCCAGATGCATGTCACAATCCACAGACTGATGGTTCACTAATGCACATGCCCTTCCCAGCATACTGCATAAATCATTTTCATTGGCAGGCATAAAGCAATGGCTGAGACAACGGGGACATCCCAAACATGTGTGTCATTTCATCAACATATTTACCTGCAAGTTGTTATCCATCATGTTAGTGGGTATGTGTGACTAATCTACCCATATCCCAACATTCCACAAGTCTGGCTTCCCCAATCCAAAATGCACATAACTCAATCATATAGTCATGTACACATGGATCTGCCCCAATGGTAATACATGTATCAGTGGCCCATGCTTAGTTCCTGCCAACATGACCTATAGTCATTTGTGGACACCATGCACCAACTACCCTACACACACTTGCAACAATGCTCCTGTGGAGTGGGACATGAGTCAACTCCAAGCTTGAAGAGAAAAAGCTGGCTGTGACAAAAGTTAGTTGCCCATGCACAATGTGACACTCAGCCCAATACTAACCCCAACTTGCTACTGTTGGGCTCCCAACTGCCCATGAAGGTCTGCGTAGGCCACCACCAGGATGCGGGCCATTAGGGGGGTCAAGCTCCAGCACGCGCCCCTGTTGCGCCTGGGGGCCAGTCCCAGCTTTATCTCTGTAATCCTGCGTGCCCAGCGCCGGAGGTCATCCCACCTCGTGCGGCAGTGGGCACTGAGCCGGTTATAGACCCTCAGGGTTTGCACCTTCCAGGCAATGGCTTTCCATATTATCTTCTTCTGATGGGCAGTGGTCTGCATGGATAAAAGAATTGTAGAAACAGTTTGTAACTACAAATTGGTGGACCTCTCCATGGTAGTTAAACATAGCATGACATCTAGCACACACATCACTCTATGAATGACACTTCACATGTGTCCATCTCACATGCTCATCACAACTAATGAATGGAAAGGCCCTCTTCTGCTCCTGTGGTGTTTCACTACAATAATGGTTGTGACAGTCATTGACTGAGCAGGCCCACTTACATAATGTGCACCAAAGCGATACGAGATAGAATGCTGATGTGAGGGACCATGATAGACAGTACACCGTTTACGAAATTCTAAAGGGCACACAACTTGTGCATGACTGTCTAAACACGTTTCCTGCCAGGCCTAGTGCATTGATGCACATGGTACATAGTGGAGCGTAAAATAGTTCACACAACATACCAGGACTAAGGTCAAAAGGCAAGAGCTAATATGTGTGACACTCGGAACCACATCTCATTGGGGTGTTTTGAAATGGGTACCTCTCAAATTAGATCCCTAGTGAGTGGGATAGAGTCCATTTTGTATGTGCTGCCATCAGAGGAGACCCCTTTAGGCACATGTGGTACAGTCACAGGGATATAAGAAGGAACAGTGGTTCCTGCAAACAATGTATATAATACATGAAAATCGTTAAGCTCAATGGCAATATTTATGGGTGAAAGATGTCGGAGGGAGAATCAAAATTATACACAACAAGGAGTTTATAAATATTTGCTGTTTATATGTTAAGTAGTACATCTAATCAAACAAATAGGTTCTCAGTGTCCCAAGTGAATTTAGAACCTATATATTAAAGTGACAGTTTGTGACAAACTTTAGGTTTCAAATTATATGAAATACAACCATCAATTCTGAATACATTAGATCTCAACAGCCTCCTAACACGTGTCAATGGTTTTTCAACCCCATAGACAGTAGGGGGTCTCATCAGGACTTAACAACAGAGAGAAACTTTTATCAGGAACTTATAATTGCTGGGAAGGTTTTTACCTGAAGAGATAACAGTTGACTGACAGGGTGGGGATGTGCACACCATTAAAATAAGACAGAGTGTTAAGAGAAAAGATACTCACCTGGGGCCCAGCCAGGTACTAGTGGGAAAAGAGGAATAATTATTAAAGAAATTACCTGATGTATTGAGTGGAGAGTAAACTTAATTGTATGATTTATACATGTTACTCACCCCTCTACGGGCAGGGGGGACTGACAGTCTTTGCGGTGTGGTAAAGGTATACGTCCGTATTTCATAAGTTAAACAAACGACAATCCGTTGTTTAGATCACAATCTAGAAATAAAGAAATACTTGTGAGGAAAAACCAAGCAGCATCATTGAGCACTTGGAGTCTGGGTAAAAGTGCTCAATTAGCGAGCCGATTTGAGTATATAGGGCCATATGTAGGTAAATTACATTTACCGATTCTTAAATACCGAATTTTACCGATTCGGTATTTATGAATCGGTAAATGTAATGTAGGTAAAATATTACCGAATCGGTAAGTGTCGGTATTTTAGAATCGGTATTTACCGATTCGGTAATGGCAACTGGCTTCCCATTCACTCCTATGGGCCTGGAGGCCCATAGGAATGAATGGGAAGCCAGTTGCCTTTACCGAATCGGTAAATACCGAATCGGTAATGGGGGAGGCATCATCATGGGTGGCAGGGTGTCACATTGACACCCTGTTGCACCCCTGATTCGTCCATGTGTGCACATGTGGCGCACATACATGCCCTAAGGGCATGTATGTCTGCCACATTGCACACTTCAAAGTGCACAAAAATGCTTTTTTACAGCTATTCGTCATTTACAATCAACTTTTAGTTGGTGGTAAATAACAAATCCCCACACCAACGACACACTCCCCCTACATCTCATTTCAGGATTCGGTATTTACCGAATAGGTAAAATTACCGATTCGGTAATTTTACCGATTCTGTAAATTACCGAATCCTGAAATGTGCCCCCTACATATCAAAAGCCTAAATACCGGTCGGTAACGGGATATTTACCGAAAATCGTCCGTTACCGACCGGTATTAGGCTTCCTACATATGGCCCATAATGTACTAACACGAAATGTGAAAGCGAGAAAGAATTCATCTTGCATCAGTTCTTCTGAGTGCGGCCACCGTTGTCAGTCAATGCTGCGGGAACCAATCAACCTATATAGTTAGAGACCGTCTCCGATCGGCCTCGTTCTGTAGAATGACAGAAAACCATGCGCTGCTCCCTTAACTAAAGTCACGAGTTGTGTTGCTCTGGTATCATTATTTACTATAGAAATGGAAGTTTACTATTTCCAAAGAATGGTTTCTGTAATGTAGTAACTTAGAAAAGAGACAAGAAAAAGAAAAGAATAGAAAATGTCTTGAACCACTAATTAATGATCAATATATACAAATTATACAAGAAGGGCAAGTAATATATACATACGTACATGTTTTTACCAAACAATTAGTGGATTGTATCATTGTACAACAACTGCTCTCAAAGGCGGCATCTCACCAATATAATACAAAGCACTGTTGTTACAGCAAATCAGTAAAGTCATTAAAAGCCATGTCATGGCCGTGTTAAGTCCATGGTTAATCTAGTTAACTTGCATGGCAAAATGTATATTATTATGAACATTTGTATAAAAATTTGAGGACTGGTCTAGTAATAACTTTCAAAGTGGTATTTCACTAGTCCAATTCACAGAATTATTATTACATCAATTCAACAAAGTAGCTACAAAGCCACACCATTCTTCGGCTGTATTGAGGCCAATGGCGATCAAATTAACCCGCTCTATCCAATGACATTCCATTCTTTGCAGGATCTGCAATAAACCTCCTCCTCTTTCAGGAATGATGGCCTTATCAATTACTTGCCATTTCAAGTCATCTGCTGTGTGGTTCATTTCTATACAGTGGGTGACCAAAGGTGCATTCAGTACCCCGCATCTTATCCTGCTGCGATGTTAGCAGATGCTTGACTTGATAGGTTGTGATGTTTGCCCAATATAAGGTAATTTACAGGGAAACCATATGTAATAGTCTACATTACGTGAATTACAGTTGGAGAAAAAGTTCAAATCTTGTCTGATATTTTCATGTTCAAAAACCTTTATGTTAAAGGAAAACCTACAGGCAATGTAGTTCCCACATCGAAAAGGAACTTTAACTTGGGGGAGGCCCCAAGCTGTTTCTAAGGTCCTGAGTTTGCGACCCGCGCCACATTATGTGGAAGAGAGCACCAAGTGGTCTTTAATGTTTTTGCCACGTTTAAATGCAACCAAAGGAGCTTCTATAGTGGGATCAATATGTTTGATCAGGTGTCAGTTTTTTTAAATTAAATGTTTGATCTTATTTGTATGGATGCCAAAAGTGGTGACACAAATCAGTCTCTCAAGCGGGATTTTATTTTTGGTGATGAGCAGTTCCTCTCTAGAACAGAACCATGCACGTTTTAGGGAGTTAGAAACTATCCTATTAGGGTAACCCCTAGCAACCAGTTTGGCTCTCAAAATGTGGGCTTCTCTCACATAGTCCTCTTTCCGGGAGCGGTTTCAGCGGAGACGTAAAAATTGGCCAAAGGGTAAGCCATCTTTTAGGGCTCTTGAGTGGCTGAAGGAGTAGGATAGGAGAGTGTTTCTAAATTATATGGGGGTTGTGTGAGAGGAAAGCCCATTTTTACTGTAGCAAGTGCATACACAAACCCTTTTAGTGTAAGGGAACCCCCTTTTTTTGAAAAAATAAGCATAAATTATCAGATTTAGTTATTATGTGCGTAAGAGAATCTGTCAGGACTCACGGGAGGTTTCCTCCTTCTAACTCAACTCTGGCTACTATTTTCCCCCTACAAACTCACCAAAAGACAGTTTATCCCTTAAGTTGGAGTGCTAGTTGGCACCGCAGGAACTCCAACGTGGCTGCCAACATTCTGACACTGCAACAGCACACCGCTGTTTAGCAGTCTAGTCTTTTGGGAGAATGACAGTCTGGTGAAGTGCGCTTCAACATTCCACTGTGCACTTCATTGAAGAATTTACTGGAAGAGCACCTGTTTCTCAAGCGTCGTGGAAGTTAGTCAGGGTAGTTGCGGAAATAACAGAGTTAGGTCGTCGGAACACCATTATTTCACAGAACAAAGGTTAGTGTTTAAAACTAGTTTATTACATTTTAAATTCAGTGAAAGTAATTTCTTAGAACATTCACAGTAAACTTAAAGGCGCCCAGCTAGCGTAGTGACAAAGATATATAATGAAGCCTGAAGACTTATGTTTCCGTGAAAAGCTATTGGAATCTCAGGGAACGTTTACAAGGTTTTCTGTTTACTCGCTTAACTGCAGTTTCTGAGTCAGTCAGACGCGGGCGTGACCTTTCCACACGCCGCATCTGACAGAACATTTCCCAAGGTAGCAACAATAGTTCAAAGAGTTGTGTGAGGCATAAAATTAAAACGCGGGCACAATTCTTCTACGTGCCGCGTTTAACATTGAAGGCATAAATTAAAATGCGGGCACCATTCTTCTACGTGCCGCATAAAACATTGAAGGCAAACAAATTAAAATGTGAGTACAATTCTTCTACGTGCCGCGTTTAACCTTAAAGGCAAATAAATAAACGCGGGCATGATCCTCCTACGTGCCGTGTTTTACCTTAAAAGCAAATAAATAAAACGCGGGCACGATCCTCCTATGTGCCACATATCACTATTAAAAGGCAAAAGAATAGAAATAGGAGTTAAAAGAAAATTCTCTCCTAAAGGAATTTATATCGCAAAGCCTGGTGACAAAGTGCATACTAATTTAAGACAGAAGACAAGAACATAATGAAAGCCAGAATCCCCAGTGCAAGGCATCACTTCAGTTCATTCAGCAAGTAAAGGTTGGAGAAAATGAAAATTCGATAGCACATAGAAGAGAACAAAAGACACAATTGCCTACCTTATCTTCTTGCATTATAACAGAGCAGAATCAGATGCAGATGAGACCTGTAAGAGAAAAGCAAGAGAACTAAGTGAAGGCATCTCATATATACACCACAAACAAACATATGAGAAGTCAGAAGAGAAGTAGGCTCCAAAAAACCCTCTGGTAAGATAAGTTATCTAATGCTTAAAATAAAGTAAGTTTTAAGGTAATTAATTAGAATTGACCAATGTAAATGTTTATAGCCAGTAAGACGAAGAGGAAGAAGAATACGAAGCAGAACAGGTAGAGTTTGGAGCTGTCTCTTCTCTGTCCCCAACCCCTTCCCCCCTTAGTACTTACCCGCGATGGAACACTAAATACCTAGCAGGGAGGTTCTGAGAAGGGCATTGGAATCTAGCGTCATACTGCTCCTGTGCGGCTCCACTTGTTTGAAGTGCTAGCCCTTGACAGTGTGAAGTGCCCACGTTGGTACAAGCACCTAAGCAGAATGGCGGGAGAACTTGATTTAAAAAAATTAGGCAAGATTTTGAGTAATATACAAAGGGACTTGGAGGCAGTCAGAGAGGAAAATAAAATAGTAGGACAAGAGAGCATAACATTTAAAACTGGAGCACCAATTCTGGGATCTAGTCAAAGCACCACATCCTTCGGAACCAAGAGTCCAAACCCTAGCACCTCGTCCTTTGCCCCCACACAAGTCATCCACTCATTATCCCAAGTAATACCTCTTTCCCCTCCGGAGTGATTCAATGGAGACCCGCAGAAAGCACAATTTGTTTTAACACAATGTTCTCTGCATTTTATGTGCCGCCCCACGATCTTCCCCGATGCTCAATCCCGAGTGGCGTTCATTCTGTCCTACCTTAGTGGGGATGTGTAGTATGTCAAGGATATGACATACTCTTACAATGTCTCATCCTTCAATTGGATGATAGGTCAAGAATGTTAGTAGTGTCATCTGTGATGTCACGGAACTCTACATGGCAAGTTTTTGTATGTAAACTGGTTCAGTTGTTGTTGGGGCCAGCTTCTGGATGGATGGGATCTCCATGGATTAAACTTACTATCATCAACTTATCTGCATCTTAGTGTCATTAATAGGAGGGATTTTACACTGGCGTAGTCATCTCGCATCTTCATGCAAATTTCGCATCTTCATGCAAACTCGCATCTTCATGCAAATTTGATGGGCTAACTGATGAACGCATACGTGATCAGTTCATGTTTGGATGTAATATTGAGAAGGTTAGGGAAGAGTTATGGTTACGCGATGAACCTACCTTGGATGAGGTTCTTGTTGTTGCCAAAAGGATAGAACATTCTATAAAATGTGTTGCTGTGTTAAAGAAAGATTTCACTAATGAATGTAAGGTTCAAGAGGTGAAAGGGGATAGCAAAGCAAATCAAAAAAGTAATGACAGGACTCATAAAGAATCCATGTCTGTAAAGAAGAAAATGCATGAGAAATGGAGTAATAGTAAGTGTTTCAGGTGTGGGAAAATGGGACACTTAGCTAACAATCCGAAGTGTCCTGCTTTAGGGTTGTTATGCCCTAAATGCAAAAAGAAAGGTCATTTTGCTTCAATGTGCAATAGTAAAGGTACACCCAATGTAAAAAAAGTAGAAGTTCATGATTATAGTTATGATGAATATAACCCTGAAGACTATGAATGTGGTCAGATTGTAGTGCAGGTGGTAACTGGAGAAAAGAGTAAAAACTCACCATGTGATGAGATTTTGGTTGAAGGAGCAAGAACTAGAGTTCTATTTGATTCAGGAGCTAAGATTACTATAGTTTCTAGTGAATTTTATATGAACAAGTTGAAAGGCAAGGTAAAACTCCTTAAACCTGACATACGACCTTTGGCTTATGGGGGGGAGCCAATCAAGTTGCATGGATATTTCTTAGGTCTGATTGAGTACAAAGGGAAGTTAATTTCAGGGAAAATTTATGTATCTAAAAAGGGTGACAGCATCATCAGTTGGATCCATCAAGGCGATCTCGGGGTCTTTCTTGATCCTAATGGAGATCCTCCTATCCAATTCAAAAGTGATATCAACTCCATCAGGAAAGCAGAGGATGACAACATAGTTGATGATCTCAGGAGAGATTATCCTAATGTGTTTGATAAGAAGTTAGGATGTCTCAAAGGTTACAAGCACAGGATTATACTTAAAAAGGATGCTACTCCGGTATGTTGCAAAGTAAGAAATGTTCCAATTTCAGTAAAGGATGACATGCAGAAAGAAATTATAAAATTAAAAGAGGGAGGCATCATAGAGGAGGTTGAAGGTACTGAATGGTTGGCTCCGGTGGTGGCAGCACGCAAGCCTAATGGGGACCTGAGGCTCTGCATTGACTTAAGACAATTGAACAAATGTGTAGTGATTGACAAATATCCCCTGCCAAATATAAATGAGTTGCTGTCCCTGCTGGGTGGTGCCAGAGTCTTTAGTTCAATCGATTTGACTTCGGCGTACCACCAAATAGAGTTGGAGGAGTCATGTAGAGACTACACTTCTTTCATAACACCTTTTGGTACATTTAGATTTAAACGCATGCCCTTTGGGCTGGTTTCGGCTTCTTCAGTATTTCAAAGGGTAATGGAGAAAATTCTTCAAGGTTTACCTGGTACGTATGTCTATCAAGATGATATTTTGGTCTTCGGGCAGGACACCTGTCAACATGACTTACGCTTGAAGTCGGTCTTGGGAAGGCTTTCAGACCACAATTTAACTATTAAAGCTGAAAAGTGTAAGTTTAGAACGGACTCTATTGACTACCTAGGACATAATATTACCTGTGATGGTGTAAAACCCAAAGTTGAGTTGATTAATACTATTCAAGAAATGAGTTCGCCGTCCAACAAAGGTGAACTTATGAAGTTTTTAGGAGTAGTAGAGTATTACTCAAAGTTCGTGAAGAATTTTGCTAATGGTGCAATGAATATGAGACATCTATTAAAGAAGGGTGTAGACTTTATTTGGTCGGAAAGTTGTGAGCAGGAATTTGAGGACATTAAAGGTAAACTCAAGGCGGCTCCTTCGCTTGCTAGTTTTAATCCGATGATTAAACCAATACTTATTACTGATGCTAGTGAAAAGGGATTGGGAGCTGTCTTGCAGCAGCAAGGCGTGGAAGGTTTGCAGACTATTATGTGCTTGTCACGCAGCCTCAAGGACCCTGAAACTAGATATTCAGTTGTTGAACGGGAGTCGCTTGCGGTGTATTGGGCTATAAAAAAATTGAAAAAGTTCCTTTGGGGAATTGATTTTGAAGTGAGGACAGATCACAAGCCTTTAGTTGAGATATTCACTAAAAAGGGTCTGGATTCTATATCTAGCAGGATTACCAAATGGATAATAGGGTTACAAGAGTATAATTTTGTAATTAAGTACATACCAGGGGTTGAGAATAACGTAGCGGATGTCCTGTCACGTCTCACTCCCATATCTGTATCCGAGGAAGATGATCGTGAGGATTCTGATGAACTAGTTTGTGTCATTGATCATAAGATTATTTGTGAGAAGAGGTGGTGTGATGAAATGGCTATGGATACTGTTTTAAATGAAATCATAGATCTAGTTAAGAAGGGTTGGAACAGTAACACGCAAGGATCGGTTGACTCCAAAAGGTTTTGGGGGGTGCGTAATGAATTGTCGATAGAGAATGACCTCTTATTTCGGGGAACAAGACTTATTCCTCCTCTTAGTCTTAGGAAGGAACTCATAGATCTAGTTCACTCCTCTCATGCAGGCATTACAAAATGCAAAGAACGGTTGAGGATGTCATATTGGTGGCCAGGCATGGATATAGAAGTGGAACGTGCGATTCGTGATTGCATTCCATGCACGTTGAGTGATAAGTCTAAAAGCACACGTGTACAGCCTATGGTTTTAAGGAGACGTCCTGCGAATCCTTGGCAGGACATCGCCTTAGATATTCTGGGTCCAATACATTCAAATGGGTCTCAGACTTTTGTGTTAGTGGTAATTGATATGTTTTCACGGTGGCCTGATGTTTTCTTTCTTTCAACCATTGATTCGTCTCACATTATCAAATGTTTGAGTAATTTGTTCTCCAAAGAGGGAATCCCTGAATCTATTTTGACAGACAATGGAGTGCAATTAGTATCAGATGAGATGAAGAGTTTTCTGGCATCTAAAGGCATAACACATAAAACTTGCTCTCTTTATCATCCTGAGGCAAATGGAATGGTGGAGAGATTTAATAGAGTGATTAAAGAAACAATTGCGTTATCTAAATCTTTGTCTTTAAATTGGAAAGATGAGGTGCTTAAAAAAATTGAAGAGTATAGATTAACTCCTCATTCCACCACTGGTAAGACACCTTTTCTTTTGTTCAGAGGAAGAGTCCCTAATACCAGTGTAGAACCCACTTGGGTTAATAGGTATGAGTTGGGTAAAGGTAAAGAAAGCAAGTGTGACAATGAATTGATTAAAAAGAAAGATGTAGAAAAAGGTAAATTGAGAAAGTCCTACTTTGATGGAAAAAAAGCTGTAAAAACAACCAAAGTTGTGGTGGGTGACTTGGTAATGATCAAACGTCCTGGCTTGGTGGGAAATTCGGTATCTAAGTTTATGAAACCCATGAAAGTCATTAAGGTGTTTAGGAATGCCATAAAAACTCAAGACCACAGAATCTGGAATTTGAACAGAGTTGTAGTAGTAAAAGGAAGAGTGAATGGATGTCATAGTGAAGGTGATGGTAATGCGCACCCGCTGACACCTGAAGGTGGTAGGAATCGTGTTTCATCTAGAGTTTGTAAGAAACCATCTTATTTATTAGACTATGTTTAAAGAATTTCTTTTATCCTTTTATGTATAGAAATGTAATACTAGTGTAATTTAATTTTGTGTAACGAAGGGAGGTGTGTAGTATGTCAAGGATATGACATACTCTTACAATGTCTCATCCTTCAATTGGATGATAGGTCAAGAATGTTAGTAGTGTCATCTGTGATGTCACGGAACTCTACATGGCAAGTTTTTGTATGTAAACTGGTTCAGTTGTTGTTGGGGCCAGCTTCTGGATGGATGGGATCTCCATGGATTAAACTTACTATCATCAACTTATCTGCATCTTAGTGTCATTAATAGGAGGGATTTTACAGGACGCCGCCTCATGGTCCATGCCACTAGTAACAAAGGATGACCCAATTTTGTACAGTTTAGACGACTTCAAGAAGGAATTTCTCTGAATTCTTGATCGGAGAACAGCATTTCAGGCTTCAGACGACGAATTGTTAGAGCTGAAACAGGGTAACCGAGAACTCGTAGCTTACTTAGCCCAATTTCACAAACTAGTGGTCGAGACCAACTGGCCCGAAGATAAAAGAGCAGCAGTATTTTAAAGAGGATTGCGAGAGGAACTGAAGGACGCTCTATCTCAAATCCCAAATCATCCCACCGACATCTCTGCATTAGTGGATTTAACCTTAGAGATTGATTATCGGCAAAATGAGCGGAAAGGAGAGCGAAGGAGGGAGTTTAGATCTAGTGTTCCTCGCTTCGACAGTGTCAAAACTGAATCCACACGGACAGCAGAGAGTTCTTCGGAAACAGAACCCATGCAAAATAGAGTAGTCAGAGGTCCATTCTCTAAAGAGGAAAAGGAAAAAAGAAGACTAAACAAACTGTGCATGTATTGTGGTGGAAGTGGACATTTTGTCAAAAATTGTTCAAAAAGACCAAAGTTGCCTACAAAGGAGAAGGAAAACTAGAGGCACCACAGGTAAGCGGAGTTGGACCTGTGGATGCGAATGGAGCAACAACTCCAATAAATCACCAATTAGCAAACACACTGCAAGTCTCCTCACCCCATTTGGTAATGACTGTGACACTAAGGTTTAGGGGTGTCGTTTTGGCAGGAATTATCGTCATGATGGATTCTGGGGCAACAGGTAATTTCTGCGACCACAAATTCGCTAGTCAGATCAGATTACAAGCTATCAAGAAGGAGAAAAGCAAGAAGGTCAGAGCAGTGGATGGTACAGATTTAACTTCAGGGCCCATAACCAGTCACACTGAATTGGTACACATGACCACTGTCGAAGGACATCAAGAGACATTACAGTTTAATTTAATAGACGCCCCACAATTTCAACTGATTCTAGGTCTACCCTGGCTGACGGAACACAACCCGTTCATAGATTGGGGAGCCCAAACTATTCAATTAAACTCAGAATATTGCACAAGAAATTATTTTGATTGTTCAACAAATTCATCTGTAACCAGTGCGGTCACCCAGGTATGTTTTAATGGAGGTTCATTATGTGTGATTCAAACCACCGAGGTACCAGAAGAATACCATGACTTTGCAGATGTTTTTGATGAGATGAAGGCTGAGACACTACCTCCCCATAGGCCCTATGACTGCAAGATTGACCTGCTGGAACCGGGGACCAATCTACCATGCAGCAGAGTCTACGCCTTAACTGAGAAGGAAAACGTCCATTTGAAGAAATATCTAACTAAGAATCTGGAGAATGGTTTTATCAGGCCGTCCCAGTCCCCTGTCTCTTCCCCACTTTTTTTGTACCAAAGAAAGGGGGGGATCTCAGGCCTTGTATTGATTTTAGGGCAATTAACAGGATAACTGTCAAGAACCGATAACCGTTACCCCTTATTTCAGTACTGATTGATCAGGTGAAGGAAGCAAAGATCGTCTAGATCTACGAGGAGCGTACCACCTGATTAGACTCCAAGAAGGCGACGAGTGGAAGATCGTGTTCAGGACCAAATTCGGGCTTTACAAGTATCTAGTAATGCCATATGGTCTTTGTAACACGCCAGCGGCCTTCCAATACTTTATCAACGATGTTTTAGGTGAATTCATTGACCGATGCGCCATAGTCTACAAAGACGACATCCTGATTTATTCAAACATGGCAGAAGAACATCACAACCAGGTCAGAGCTTTTTTACAACGTCTACGAGAGGACTCTCTATACGTCAAATTGGAGAAATGCCCGTTCAACGCCAATACAGTGGAATTCCTAGGCTTTGTGTTATCACCAGCAGGAGTTCGAATGGATGCGCAGAAGGTAAAAGCGATAAAGGACTGGAAATCTCCTACCAGTTTCAAAGAGGTTAAAAGTTTTATCGGATTCTCTAATTTTTACAGACGATTCATTCATGGATTCTCCCATAAGATTCTCCCTCTGAAACGTCTTCTGAAGAAAGGCGTTCCATTCCAATGGTCTGAAGAAGCCGAAAAGGCCTTTTAGTTGATGAAGAACAGCTTCACCACAGCGCCAGCGTTACTTCAGGCAGATCCCTCTGAGCCTTTTTATTTGGAGACAGACGCTACGGACTTCGCTATCGGAGAGATACTCTCTCAGAGGCACAAGGACACGGGACAGTTACACCCGGTGACATATCGGTCCCGCAAACTCAACCATGCGGAATGCAACTAAACGATTACAGAGAAAGAACTCCTGGCGATCAAAGATACCTTCAAGGATTGGAGGGCTTACTTAATGGGGGCTAAACACACCATAACAATGTTTACAGACCACCGTACCCTAAAATTTTAGCGATCTGCTCATACTCTCACGCCATGTCAGCTGAGTTGGTCTCAGTACTTCGCGGACTTCGATTTTGTTATCACCTTTCATCCTGGATCTAAGAAAGGAAAGGCTGATGTCCTCTCCAGACTAGACACCGAAAATCAAACTTCAGTCATTGAAAACCAGCAAATCATACCCGATGAAAAATTAATTGGAACAAATTCATTGGAACCCTTTGAACATCACGTTCAGAATTTAATGTCTGACCTTGAAACAGAGAACTGGGCCACGGAAGATCCACAACGTTTCATTTGCAACGGCCTACCGTATCAAGGCACTACCCGGTATTTACCCACCAAGGAGCTTCAGCTGAAGGCAATGCAGGAATGTCACGACAACCCTTTGGCTGGCCACAAAGGTATTTTTAAAACCGAAGATTTACTCAAACATCGTTTTTGGTGGCCATACATGTGCCGCGATGTTCGCCAATATGTTTTGGGCTGTGAAATTTGTGTACAGGGAAAATCGGACAGGCAGGCTCCTAAAGGTCTCCTACAACCCATGCCAACTCCCCCATATCCTTGGCACACGGTCTCCTTAGATTTGAATATGGATCTACCCTCTTCCCATGGTTATGACATCATTCTTGTAGTTGTCGACACCTTTAGCAAAATGGCTCACTTCGTACCCTGCAAGTGCACACCCACTTCTAAACAATTCTCCCAACTTTTCAATCAACATATATAATTTGCCTTCATGGGATTCCTAAGGTACTCATCTCAGACAGGGACTCAATTTCTATCACGATTTTGGAAGGCTTACATCAAAGGACTTAATATTGATCATCATTATTCCACTAGTTTTCACCCGGAAACTGATGGTCAGCCTGAACGCATTAATCAAGAACTAGAACTCAGACTTTATTTGTTAGATGAGGAGGGTGACTGGCCTGACCATTTATGGACTGCAGTGTATGCTCACATTAACGCCCTTAATGTATCTACTGGCCACTCCCCTTTCTTTATAAACTCAGGCAGACATCCTAATTCCCATGCTAATTTTGATAATGTTAACATGCCAGCTGTCCAAGATATTGCCCGACAGTTAACTAAAATCCATCACTCAGTAACCCAGAATTTGTCGATCGCGATGGATTGTTACAAACAGTTCGCTGACCGAAAACGTAAAAAAAAAACCTGAGCTTCATGTAGGAGATTTAGTCTGGTTGTGTACTAAAAATCTTAGACTCAAAGGTCCCCGTAAATTCCAGCCTCGTTTTGTGGGTCCTTATCCAATTGAGAAGGTCATTAATCCAGTCACTTATCGACTATCTCTTCCTGGCACTACCAAAATTCATCTAGTCTTTCATGTTTCTCTCCTAAAATCAATTCACCCGGGGTTGCGTAGGTTTTCCCCTCCTGACCCTCTGATCCTTAATGGTAAGGTGGAGTACGAAGTTAAATGAATCTTGGATACAAAACTCATCTGCAACAAACTTTTCTACCTCATAGATTGGAAGGGTTATGGACCTGATGAACGTTCATGGGAAAAGAGTACCGATGTCCATGCCCCTCGATTAATTAGAGCTTTCCATGCCAAATTCCCTGCCAAACCACGACAGGAGGAAACCCCATTTGGAGGGGGTACTGTCAGGACTCACGGGAGGGTTCCTCCTTCTAACTCAACTCTGGCTACTATTTTCCCCCTACAAACTCACCAAAAGACAGTTTATCCCTTAAGTTGGAGCGCTAGTTGGCACAGCAGGTACTCCAACATGGCTGCCAACATTCTGACACTGCAACAGCACACTGCTGTTTAGCAGTCTAGTCTTTTGGGAGGATGACAGTCTGGTGAAGTGCGCTTCAACATTCCACTGTGCACTTCACTGAAGAATTTACTGGAAGAGCACCTGTTTCTCAAGCGTCGTGGAAGTTAGTCAGGGGTTAGTTCGTCTGAACACCATTATTTCACAGAACAAAGGTTAGTGTTTAAAACTAGTTTATTACATTTTAAATTCAGTGAAAGTAATTTCTTAGAGAATTCACAGTAAACTTGAAGGTGCCCAGCTAGCGTAGTGACAAAGATATATAACGAAGCCTGAAGACTTATGTTCCCGTGAAAAGCTATTGGAATCTCAGGGAACGTTTACAAGGTTTTCTGTTCACTCGCTTATCAGCAGTTTCAGTCAGACGTGGGCGTGACCTTTCCACACGCCACGTCTGACAGAACATTTCCCAAGGTTGCAACAATAGTTCAAAGAGTTGTGTGAGGCATAAAATTAAAACGCGAGCACGATTCTTCTACGTGTTGCGTTTAGCATTGAAGGCATAAATTAAAACGCGGACACGATTCTTCTACGTGCCGTATTAAACATTGAAGGCAAACAAATTAAAATGCGAGCACGATTCTTCTACGTGCCGCATTTAACCTTAAAGGCAAATAAATAAACGCGGGCATGATCCTCCTACGTGCCGCGTATCACTATTAAAAGGCAAAAGAATAGAAATAGGAGTTAAAAGGGAATTCTCTCCTAAAAGAATTGATATCGCAAAGCCTGGTGACAAAGTGCATACTAATTTAAGACAGAAGACAAGAACATAATTAAAGCCAGAATCCCCAGTGCAAGGCATCACTTCAGTTCATTCAGTGAGTAAAGGTTGGAGAAAATGAAAATTTGATAGCAGATAGAAGAGAACAAAAGACACAATTACTTACCTTATCTTCTTGCATTATAACAGAGCAGAATCAGATGCAGATGAGACCTGTAAGAGAAAAGCAAGAGAACCGAGTGAAGGCATCTCATATATACACCACAAACAAACATATGAGAAGTATGAAGAGAAGTAGGCTCCAAAAAACCCTCTGGTAAGATAAGTTATCTAATGCTTAAAATAAAGTAAGTTTTAAGATAATTAATTACAATTGACCAATGTAATTGTTTATAGCCAGTAAGATGAAGAGGAAGAAGAAGACGAAGCAGAACAGGCAGAGTTTGGAGCTGTCTCTTCTCTGTACCCAACCCCTTTGCCCCCTTAGTACTTACCTGCGATGGCACACTAAATACCTAGCAGGGAGGTTCTGAGAAGGGCATTGGAATCTAGCTTCATACTGCTCCTGTGCAGCTCCACTTTTTTGAAGTGCTAGCCCTTGACAGAATCCCCCTATTGTTGTAAAAAGAAGCATAAATGATCCCCTTTCAGTGTTAGAGAACCACCCTATTATCTGTTATTGGAAAAAATTGCATATATTAGCAGCATTGTCACCCTATGTGCGTAATATAGCCATCCTATTGACAGAACAATTAAGCATAAATTTGAAGTTTTAGTCCCACAGTTCTTGGCAAAGGAACCCCCAGTCTTTTGTTGAAAAAGGTGTGCATAATTAAGACCTTGTAGTATAAATCAGCCCCTGGGAGTCCCCTAGTTCATAGTTCCTATAGCTCGAAAACACACATTTTGAAGACATCACCTCCAAAGAACCCCCGACATCCTCCCTGATGCGGTATAGGGAAGTCTGGACCGATCTATCATGGCGATGCAGTAACAAAACACCCAGATTGGTCTCAAGACATAGACGCTCAATCAGCTTTTTTGGTGGTAGAACTTATTTATAGATTATATTTTTATGATATTTTCAAAAGTCAGCTGTATTGAGTAGAAATGTTTTGTGTTAGGCAGAACAGCATGTTTGAAAAGCTACTAGGCCAGTGAACAAACCTGTTAAGTTGCAAAATTGGCTAGAATCTCATAGTTATGCAACATGTGTTCATAACACAGGCCCCAGGGTCAATATTGTGACCCCAGAGAGCTCGCCAAGGCTTGATACTCTGTTAAAAAAAAGGAAACCTGAGGAGTCTATAGCCAGGCCATCTAAAAAGAATGCTACTCATCAAAAGGACAAATAAAGTGTATATTATGAACCTTATATGGAAAACAGCCTAAGATATGCATTTATTTTCTTAAGCAGTGCATTTATCCTTCAACTGAAGGGGTCTTATGAAAATGTAAAGAGTTATTTTATCTGCTGTTTATGACCATATGGCGACAAATGCATTAAAAGTCTTTCACTAATAAGTAGGTTCTTGTCTTTTAATCCCTAGATCGATTACACAAAGTGTAACTGTACATAAACAGGTTCAAAGAACAGCAGCATGGCAAAAGGACAGAACAACATCATGCCTGTTGGCAGAATCAACATCGACAATCGGTGAGAGACATTTAACTGAGACCATTAGATGCTCTACCCGCTGCCCTGCTTCCCTTGGCAAATCCGATACAGCGGATGGAACTGCGCTTCAAACTAGGGATGTAGACCGAAATGGGAGCCCCGATCCTGACTTTAACGCACCATTGGGCATTTCCTTAAAAATAATCCCCTATAGCAGAGGTCTCAAACTGGGGAACGGGCCTCCCTGGGGGGGCCTTAAGTGATCTCAATAGGGGCGCCAGGCTTTGCCCCAGATAAGCCTCATGCTTTGTTTTAAGTGATAAAATCATAAGTGGCAGTAAGTCACTTTGCAATGGGCCATCACTAAGATCTTTTGTCATTTATATTCTGACTGCGATTATGTATAAAAGGGGTAACATAACTTAACTACAATTTTTAAATATGTTTAGACATATTTAAGCATTTCAATTTAGCAGATTAATTGTGAGAAAATTGTGAGGGGCCGGATTATTATTTTTTTTGTTTACAGGGGGGACGTGGCATTAAGAAGTTTGAAGACCACTGCCCTATACCTTCCTATACAAACTGCACAGTCAGACCTATCCCTAAAACATAGCCATATTGACCAGGCACTGTAGATCTTACCTATTGGAACCAGAATCTACATCTTCAATCACATCTTTTGTCCCCGCCCACACCCCTATTCACATTTTCCCCAACTAGCCCCACATCATGTGTAAACCTCAGCACACTTACCTTTTCGATCCACAGCACTAGTACTGATTGGTCATGGGGTCTTAATCAATGCTTCAAATCAGAGTGCCACCTGAAGTCATCCCTAGGAACAGGTAACGAGTATCACTCGTGGCACTCGGAGGGGGGTTTGCATTTTCTTGAGTAGACGTTGGCAGGACAACATACAATATGCCCCTGTTCACAGTAGTGAAGCCCCACAATACGGAGTATCTTCCCTGAAAAATGAGCTGGGCGTCTGTATTGAAGAGGTGCATATGGGTCTCAGAAAATGAAAAATTAAAATTAACTTTAAAGCCAATAAACTGTGGAAGAAACAGACCCACAGGGGGAAATTAAAACTGCACCAATGGTCATACATATTGTGAGTTGATCAGTATATTACATCAGCATAAATGTGAGGTTCTAAAAGCCCATGAAACAGCCTTCTCAGCCTTGAACAATATTTCATACTGGAATCAAAAATACAAAGCCCTAGCGAGCTCTGGTACCATTTTGCTTAAAAGCCAAAAAGCACAATATAAAAAGAAGGTGCAGGAGATAATTTCTAAGGGCCCGATTCACAAAAGTAATCTGAAACAAAATCCTAACTTTACAACTTTCGGTATTCACAAAAGGCATTTAGGAGTAGTAAAGTTAGGATTTTATCTTAAATTTGTCTTAAGGTTTGGTCTTAAGACAAAATCCTACCTTAAGTTTAATTTAAGTTTAACTTAAGACGAAAACTTTAGGCAAACTTAAGACAAAATCCTAAATTAAAATTAAGTTAAACTTAAGTTAGGATTTTGTCTTAAAACCAAAACTTAAGACAAACTTAAGACAGAATCCTAACTTTACTACTCCTAAATGCCTTTTGTGAATATCGAAAGTGGTAAAGTTAGGATTTTGTCGCAGGTTACTTTTGTGAATCTGGCCCTAAAGCTCTGAGGTTCCTAGACACTACTTTGGCCAAAAAGACTGTACCAAGTGCTAGAGCGGGTCTAAAACACACAAGCACCATGTCTGCACACCTTAAAATACCACAACGGAAAACCAGTAATACCAATTTAGGAGGCATTGACAGCCACTCCAAATGTTTCAAGCACTTATTGTGCAAAGCATAAAGAGCCAGATCCGCAAAAAAACAGCAGGTTTCAAGGTATAGGTTGAAGACATAGAAATAGCAAGGGCTACAAAGGGTACTGCTGAGATGGTACAAACCAGTTCAGGGACAGAGTCGAAAAAAAGGTGGGCTAGCAAGAAACAAAACTGGGCTGCTAGTGCCAAGCAGCATAGGATTTTAATCGATAAATTAAAGAAAGCCAGAATTCTAGTCACAATGGAGCTTAAAAATGCTGTTTGTCAAAACCAGAATGAGCATTACCAAAATGATTCATCCAAGATCGGGGTCTCCCAAAGAACTACAATCTCTGGATTCAGAGATGGTGTTTTTAGAAAGAATTAGAAAGTACCAGAGAAATGTAGAGAGATTTCTAGCAATACAGTATTAAGAAAAATTCTGTTTTGTTAACTTAGAACACATAAGATCTGTAGATCATGACCTTTTTGCCATTCACAGAGCCAACTTTTATAGAATGTTTGTTGCGAGGCGTAGGGCCAAATGATTATTTTCAGCTCCATTTCCATGGCCAGGGGCTTGACAGCCCTTTGTTCACAAGATGTTCCTCACAGGACATAACTTGATGCTGTGGAATTTTTAAAAATCCTTGCTAAAGTTTTGCAAAGTAAAGCAGAAATCGCAGCCTTCCGCAAATTGAGGACATAGGCCCTCATTGTCCGGCGGGGAAGAGGGGTGTGTACAGTACCGTAAAGAGAACCTTTACAGCAAATTCATAAAAATGTTAAAAAACAGCAGTGTTTACTTAACTCTAACCGCAGTGAGACAAACACTTGTCTGGCAACAAGCATTGCGGGGCTATTCGTGGACTGCAGCACAGCCAGTGCCGCGATACTGTCTAGAATGATGGAAGCCCATTCCAATCTTGAAATACTACCCAACAGACTGGTCAGATTAGAAGAATTGGGTCTGTTTGACAGTTATTTTGATGTGACTGGAAAAGTTCTGTACCACCCCAGCTCGCGGAAGTATTTCATGTCTGGAGAGCCTGTAAGAAGCAGGATTTTTTACACTCTACATCATGAAAATAATTTTTACAGTATCTTGAATCTGAAGCATTTTTAGCTGCTGACTACGTGTGTGCACATTGCAATCAGTGTTTGGACAAAATATCAGAAAAAAAATACTGTGATACAAAAATATTTTGTCAAGAATATGAGGATTTCAGAAATATCATCTACAGGAATATCAAAGGTAACAAGCATTTACAATGCAATGGTCTCGGCAATATTATAGGTAGAGCTATTGGTATTGCTCATTATACACTCTTTTACCTCTCAATCCTTTCACTTTCACCCATCCGTTTGCCCTTCCACCGATCTTTTGTTTCACCTTTTCACTCCATCCTTTCACTCCTTTCTTCTCACTCTTCCATCCTAATTGTCGCCTTTCCTTTATTTCCTTTCACTGTTATTTCTTTCATCTTTTCCCTTGTTCTTAACTTTCTGCCTATATTTCGCCCCATTCTTTTATATTTCTTATCTTTCTCGATTATGCACATTTTTCCAGTTTCTTCTCTCTCTGTTCCCCCCACTGTTCATCTTTCCATGATTTTACTTTCTCGCTTTCCTTGGCCTATGCCCACACCCCTCTAGCATGATTTCTCTCTCCATTACTTATTAGCACATTGTCTGGAGACGGAAGTAGCCACAAATGACGAATTAACGTTTTATTGGGGACAAGGTCACCAGCCCACCTCCCCTTGTGCCAGCCTTCGCTTAAGCAGATTAAGTGGGAGGTCGGCTCACTACTCACCAGCCACTGTGCTAAACACAGAATTGTTAATAACTATGACTGAAATATGTTAGTCGTCAATTAAACGTGTTCAATTTTATAAACCGCGGAAGCAGACTATGCATTTGCTATTAATGCCCCTTCCTTTTGGAGGCCGCTGGGCTGACCTCCAGTGAACACAGACACGCCCCCAATACGATTGGCTGAAACAACCATGTCATGCTGTGAAACGAATAATAACTATGATAAATCGTCGTGGAAATGCGCTGTTCGTGTTAAATGATCTTTTATAGAGTTAGAAGCCAGCTGGTCTGTAGACAAGAGAAAAGCTGTTAAAATGGTTCAGAAAGTCGCGAGCAAAGAGTGGGCAGAGACCATAGAGTTCGCGGCGTTACTGGTCACAGTCCGTCTTCCATGTCACGTCTGCATGCTAGAGGTGTCCAGTGTACAGATCACCCGACGAGTTACTGACCTTGACAGAAAGAGCAGGGGGCAGTAATGCTTAACAAGGGCACGGGTGTAATTCCTGGCACGGCTTGGTATGTCACAGAGCCAAGGCTGCACTGACCGGGCTCCAATGTACAGCACTGGCGTTCGAGGCAGATGGAAGCTTCAAAACTTTTTTGGATTCGGGGGCGTGTTCCTGCTGTTTTAAAAGGGCGAGGCTAAAAAGTGGAAAGAACAGCAAGGAACACGCCCCCGAATCTGAAAAAGACGGAGCCTATTTGGAGGGACGGCTCTCTCCTCCAATGGCTGAACTCCGTTTAGGAAGCCAGCCAATGGAGGAGAGGCAAAAAGAGAGGCGGGCTAAGGAGCCACTCTCAGAAACATTAAATCTCCGACTTCCGGTTCTGCCTTCGGCAGACCGGACAGTCCTCGACCTAAAAATATAGGGCCTCATTCCGATGGCAAAGGGACCACCACAGACATGCTGTCGGTGGCGGTCCTTTCGCCATCACAATGCATTTATTTTCTTAAGCAGCGCATTTATCCATCAACTGAAGGGGTCTTATGAAAATTTAAAGAGATGTTTAATCTGCTGGTTATGACCATTTGCTTTAGGGCCAGATTCACAAAAGTAATCTGAAACAAAATCCTAACTTTTCGACTTTCGGTATTCACAAAAGGCATTTAGGAGTAGTAAGTTTGGATTTTGTCTTAAGTTTGTCTTAAGTTTTGGTCTTAAGACAAAATCCTACCTTAAGTTTAACTTAAGTTTAACTTAAGACGAAAACTTTAAGCAAACTTAAGACAAAATCCTAAATTAAACTTAAGTTAAACTTAAGTTAGGATGTTGTTTTAAGACCAAAACTTAAGACAAACTTAAGACAGAATCCTAACTTTACTACTCCTAAATGCCTTTTGTGAATACCGAAAGTCGTAAAGTTAGAATTTTGTTGCAGATTACTTTTGTGGATCTGATCCTAAAGCTCTGAGGTTCCGAGACACTACCTTGGCCAAAAAGGCTGTACCAAGTGTTAGAGCGGGTCTAAAACACACAAACACCATGTCTGCACACCGGAAAACCCATAATACTAATTTAGGAGGCATTGACAGCCACTCCAAATGTTTCAAGCACTTGTTGTGCAAAGCATAAAGAGCCAGATCCGCAAAAAAACAGCAGGTTTCGAGGTATAGGTTGAAGACATAGAAATAGCAAGGGCTTCAGAGGGTACTCCTGAGATGGTACAAACCGGTTCAGGGAAAGAGTCGAAAAAAAGGTGGGCTAGCAAGAAACAAAACTGGGCTGCTAGCACCAAGCAGCATCGGATTTTAATCGATAAATTAAAGAAATCCAGAATTCTAGTCACAATGGAGATTAAAAATGCTGTTTGTCAGAACCAGAATGAGCATTCCCAAAATGATTCATCCAAGATCGGCGTCTCCCAAAGAACTACAATCTCTGGATTCAGAGATGGTGTTTTTAGCAAGAATTAGAAAGTACCAGAGAAATGTAGAGAGATTTCTAGCAATACAGTATTAAGAAGAATTCTGTTTTGTTTACTTAGAACACATAAGATCTGTAGATCATGATCTTTTTGCTATTCACAGAGCCAACTTTTATAGAATATTTGTTGTGAGGCGTAGGGCTAAATGATTTTTTTAGCTCCATTTCCATGGTCAGAGGCTTGACAGCCCTTTGTTCACAAGATGTTTCTCACAGGACATAACTTGATGCTGTGGAATTTTAAAAAAACCTTGCTAAAGTAAAGAAGAAATCGCAGCCTTCCGCAAATTGAGGATATAGGCCCTCATTGTCCAGCGGGGGAGAGGGGGTGTGTACAGTACCGTAAAGAGTACCTTTACAGCAAATTCATATTTTTTTTAAAAAAACAGCAGTGTTTTCTTAACTCTAATTGCAGTGAGACAAACACTTGACTGGCAACAAGCATTGCGGGGCTATTCGTGGACTGCAGCACAGCCAGTGCCGCGATACTGTCAAGAATGGTGGAAGCCCATTCCAATCTTGAAATACTACCCAACAGACTGGTCAGATTAGAAGAATTGGGTCAGTTTGACAGTTATTTTGATGTGATTGGAAAAGTTCTGTACCACCCCAGCTCGTGGAAGTATTTCATGTCTGGAGAGCCTGTCAGAAGCAGGCTTTTTTACATTCTACATCATGAAAATAAGTTTTACAGTATCTTGAATCTGAAGCACTTTTAGCTGCTGACTACGTGTGTGCACATTGCAATCAGTGTTTGGACAAAATATCAGAAAGAAATTCTGTGATACAAAAATATTGTGTCAAGAATATGAGGATTTCAGAAATGTCATCTACAGGAATATGAGAGGTAAAAATATAGGGCCTCATTACGATGGAAAAGGGACCACCACAGACATGCTGTCGGTGGCGGTCCTTTCGTCATCGCAATGCAGTTTACCCCCACCATATTATGATGGGGGGGAGCGTGATGGTCGGAAAGACCGACCACCACAGTCCAGATGGGCGGATCAAATCCGACCGCCCATCAGACCAACTGCTAATCCCTGCATTGCACAGTGCCGTAGGGATTATGATATCTCTTTCCCCTGGTCGTTCTGTGGCGGTGATCCCACTGCAAAACAACTGGTGAAAACGGATTTGAGGGCCTGTAGCGGGCCCCCCTTAATCCCTGGGGTAGGGACATGTACCCTTAGGGGCACCTATGGTGCTCCCCTACATATCCCTGCACCATTTGGCAGGCACCGCGTGGTGCCTGCCACATAGTGCAGGGATATGTCTGCAACCTTTTTTTGTATTGCGATGGGGGCTGCTGACCGCATCCCTGCCACAATACAAAATATAGGTAATGTGACCGCCATGGTGGCGGTTGCATAATAATTCGGATGGTGGGTAGGCCACCTCGTAGGATGCCGGTCCCAAATCTAATACGATAGTGGACGGACTGAAGTCCATCTGCCATTGTAATGACCCCCATAGTTTTTAGTGTTGTTTTAATATCGTTGTAAAAAATATTGATGTCGAAAATATCGAAAATATCGTCATTTGTACGTGTTAATTAGTATGCATGTTATTGTAGTGTGTTTGAAGATTTATGGTTATTAATCGTTTTATTTGTATTTTAGTAAGATAATTTATTAGTTATGAAATTGTTGAAATTTGTATTTTGAGATGTTTTACAATTTTTTTGTAGCTGAATATTGGGCTTTTAAAAGATAAGGGTGGGGAGATTCTTAACAAGTGTATATTTTAAAGTAGAATTTATGGTAATAATTTTAATGATATGCACATTATTAGTTTACAATTTTCAAATGCATTTTGTTATTTGAATGTTTTTAATACATGTTAATTAACTATTAATGTAAATATAAATGAATGGTATTCAATTAAAAAAATAATGTAATAAATGAATTTGCAAAATAAATATATTTTACAATTATATTAATGAAGTAAAATAATTAGAATATTTTTATGTAGAAGTTTCAAATGATAAACATTTTCTGGGAAATATATTTTTATGATACAAATATATTTAAATGCTTTTTTTATTTCTATATTTTTATTGCATTTGAATGTAATATTAAATAAGTATATATTGAGTGTATTACATTTAAACCACCATTGTTGTAAATATAAAAAGTACAATTTTAAAACAATTTACAAATTAAAAATGTAACAATTAATTTTAATAAAGGAAATGTTTCTGAATTTTGTAATACAAATATTTAAAATATATTTTGTTTAAAAAAAATATTTTATCTTAAAATTATATTTTATTTTTAAATCTAAAAGAAGTTTCAATTAATTTCTTATTTTATTATTTATAATATTAGATTATGGTTTTTTAAGGTACATAGTTTGAAAGTGGTAGTATTTTTTCAGATTTATATTAATTATCATTTGTAATTGTTTTTATATTTTTGTTTTTAAATATGTATATATAGGTTTGCACTTTTGGATAATGTGTTATTAGGTTAAACTGTTTTGTATTTTATATTTAAATATTTGTGTGTGAGTATTGAGTATTGATAGTGTAGATAAAGTATTTAATTTCCATCATTAAAATGTTTTAGATTGAATTTTATATAGTAAATGTCATCCCTTTAGCCTCTAACCTCTTCTTTAAATCCCCTTAGATTGGAGTGAGAATAGTAAATGTAACCCCTATAGAGACCAACATTTTCCCTCAACTTTGTTAAATTGGAGAGCTAATAGCAAACACCACTCCTTCAGTGTTTACAACCTTCCCCCATTATGGTCATATTGGCATGCTAATAGTGAATTTCACTCCTTTAGTGTCCAACACCTTCCCTCAATATGGTTAGATTGGAGTGGGAATAGTAAATATCAGCTCTTTATTGTCCAATACCTTCCCCCAATATGGTTAAGCGGAAGTGTGAATAGTAAATTTCACCCCTTTAGTGTCTAAGACCTTCCCCCATTATGGTCATATTGACATGCTAATAGTGAATGTCACTCCTTTAATGTCCAACACCTTTCCCCATATGATTAGATTGGAGTGGGAATAGTAAATGTCACCTCTTTAGTGTCCAACTCCAATCCCCAATATGGTTAGACTAGAGTGGAAATAGTAAATGCCGCCCCTTTAGGTTCCCACACCTTCCCCCAATATGGTGATAATGGAGTGAGAATAGTAAATGTCACTCCTTTAGTATTCAACACCTTCCTTCAAAATGGTTAGACTGGAGTGGAAATAGTAAATTCCACCCCTTTAGCGTCCAATATCTGCCCCCAATATTGTCACATTATAGTGAAAATAGCAAATTGCAACCCTTTAGTGTCCAACGCTGTCCACAAACTGGTTTAGATTAGAGTGGGAATTATAAAAAAAAACCTTTTTAGTGTTAAACACTTTCACCCAGTATGGTTAGATCAGAGTGGGAATAGTAAATGTTACCCCTTTGGTGTCCAACACCTTCCCCAAATTGGCTTAGATTGAAGTGGAAATAGTAAATGTCCTCCTTTCAGTGTCTAATGCTTTTTTTCAATGGATTATGTTGGAGTGTGAATACTTATTTTTATATGTATAGTCTGAAATCCTTCATTTTAATTGTATAAATAGTTTGGGTTTATTTATTAAAACAATAGTTAATTGCATGCTTGTAGGCAATACTATCTTGAATTAATTTTTTATAAATGAAAGACATTAAACATTTTCTCATTTTATTTATATTTTGAAAGTTTATTTATTGTATAATATAACAATTTAAAACATATACATATCAACTGAAAAATAAACATTTATATAAAATTAAGTAAATAAAACAATCATGATTTTTATTTCATAAACCGACATTTAATTACTATTGCATGTTGTATATTTTCCACTTATATTTTTAATTTTTTTAATGTTTTTAACATTTCTTGCATTGTTTTATGTACACATCAAGTTAACATGTTTTTTCAGTGTATATTACATAATTGTATATATTTTATACTATTATTTAATTTATACTTTACAATTTTGTATGATTTCTCAACAACATTTTGTATATTTCAACCAGTTTAATTGGGCTTCATAACAGAACAAAGACATGTACAATACGCTTCCGACATGGAATACATCTCCAGGGTGTTGTTAGAGGAAATAGCAATAAGCTTGTGGTATACAATCATCATGCATATTAAACAAAATCGTGGTCTAGGGAAACAGTAATTGAAGATTATTGTGGAACAGCACATTAGTGCCCAAATCCCGAGGTAAATGCAAAGATCTCCCTGAGAGATCAAGTAAACTGGTATCCCAAGCAGAAATGTACAATACCAAGCAAGAGGAGGACAAAGAGAAAGAAAACCCCAATAAAATCAACAGAAAAAATCGAATAAGTAAGGTATGGGGAGAGAGAAAAAGGGAGAAAGAATGGGAGAAACGTCATGTAATATTTGCCGGTCAATGAAAATCCTCTAACTGAACAGTACGGGCAGTTTCTGTTAGCCCGGACCTGCCCTGCATGACCAACATGACAAAGTGTCACCATGGTGGTTTGGATTTCTGTAAATATATATCAAAAGAGTTCCATAAGTGTCTTTCACTGGATGCAGTTTTTAATCTTGAGTACATTATATTGTCTGCACTTCAAATGAGCATAACATGTCCCACCACTTTTTGAAGGAGATCGCAGATGTTGATTTCCTCTCCATTCAAATCACATTGACACCCATCACCAGCAGTAGGCCTAATAACAGCAAGTCCTGCTCAGGGCGAGACAATGGGGATGGATTTGCTGATATTCCCAAGGCAACATTTTTTGACATGTTTTGCATGTTTGATAATTCTTTGCATTTTTTCATACATTTATTCAACATTATTACATTTTACATTATTTCTCATTCATTTCTAGGGATAGATAGTCTTTTTTAGTTTCAGTTAGCAGCCATTTGTTTTATACCACTAACTTCTAACTGTAATCTAGTTGTGTTATTTCTAGTCCATTTTCTCAGAGTCATGTCATGGTAAGGTGCTGCTGTTTGTCAGAACAGGTAAGTCCTATTTTAAGTTTTTTTTTAAAGGGTTTGAGGGTAGGTGTGTCTTGGGGGAGGTCTACAAGTTAGTTATAGTTTTGTTTGCGGCTTTTTAGTATAGTTAGATGTATTAATAGTGGTGTGTTGTTCACTAGTTAGTAGTTTTGGGTTTTCTAACACTATTTTAGTAAGGTACTGTTATGCTATGGTAACTTGTTTTAAGTTATTTATATTTTGATGGTTAAGTGTGATGTATACAAACTTCGCAGAATGTAATGTGTTTTGCAGGTGGATTTTTCTACTTTTTTTGGCTGATGTAATAAAATAATATAGTTAATATTTATAAAAATTATTCGTTATTTTGGTTTAGATTTTGGGATATGCTTGTAAATTTGGTAGGTTAATACTTATTTTATAAAATGATTCTTGCTATCATTTCTAAATGATCTACTCCTTTGTTATTTATGAAGAGTTTAACTTTAGATTGTAGCATGTCATACATTCTTTTGGTTTGTTTGCTAAATTTAGGGGCAATTTGGCTATCAGATTGCTCATTAGTAGTTGTTTGTGGCTTTGTTTTTTGGTAATGCTTCTATAAATTTATAGCGATTAGGTTGGGTTTTGCCTAGTGTGAATTCGAAGACACTGTGTCATTCTTCCACTACGTTGTTTGTTTTGGCTTCCTGTGCCAAGGTACTGTCATAGTGATTCCATCATAGTATTTAAAATTGGGTTGGCGTCTGTGTCTGGAGCAATGTAGTCTGACAACCCAAGTGTCTTTGAAATAATCCATAAGGGGTTCTTAGTTTGTCTTCATTTTGTTGGTAGAAGGAGCTTTCTATTAGTAAATTGCAGTGGCTAGCTACCTTGGTGTCAGGGAGATAGGCTAGTGCTATCAATCTATTAATTTCAAATGCAAATTGGCTGTTTGTAGAATGTTCTACACTTAGGACCTAATACGGAGTCTGGTGGTCCTGGGAGCGCAAGACTCATGGTGTGGCAGCGGTGGCGGTCTTACGACGGCCACATTACAACCCTGATGGTCATGCCACCCTGGGACCGCCGACTTGGCCAGGGAACCGCTGTTCCCTGGTGGTAGCGCAGCAGGCTTGAGGCACTAATATGCTTGGCAGGACCGCCGTGCTCCCGCCAAGCATGTTATGACTTTCCTCATCCCCACTGATTTCATGGAGGTCTTTTTGCCATGAAAACAGTGACAGTGAGAAAAGGAAGGGGGCCCTGTGGCCCTTCAGGGCCCCCTTGTGCCTCACTCCATGTTGATGCACACAGGGGGGAACAACATGTGACCCCCCTGTGTGCATGCACCCCCAGTTCCAGCACAGATTGGACTTCACTGTCCATGCCGTGCTGGAATTTCCTTTGCTGTTGCCTATTTTATAGGCACCCCCGTGGGAATGCCAAAGAAACCGCCTGAAAAAAGATTTAAAAAGTCAAAATACATCGGGCGGTTCTCACGTGGGTATGGGGGTGGGGAAGCGGGGCAATCCTGCCGCCACACGGTCACATTTGTAGTTAGGCCCTTAGTGAAAATTGATGGAGATGTCTCCATATGATATAAGTGAAATGATAGTAACAGCCTTTGTTGGCTGCATGGTTTTTTTTTTAAACTAGTTTGAATCATGGTTTGTTCAAAATCTATGATTATTTTTTGTGGGTAGTAATTATATGTTTAATGTTCAATGGGGTGTAAGATGTCGCAGTAAGTGCTGCTTTGTTTTATTTGGTTTTGGGGCATATATAAAAAGAATATTTGTATTTTAATATTCACCATGTATAGTGAATATCTGAGTAAATGGTTTGGTACACATTTGAAGGGCCCATCCATCATCCATGTTTACCAATGGTTTTTGGAAGTTATTTTCTGTAGTCGGGTGTACTCCTCTACATCCCATCCTGGTCAGATGATCTTCAGTGGTCAGAGTTCGCTGGTGACAACTCAAACCAGTCACATGGCCTTCCTGTTCATGTTCGCAAGTGACACTACAACCAGGGTCACATGCTCTTCCAGGTCAGAGTTCACTTGTGACATCACACCCCAAAAGGAACATGACTGGTCACCTGACTAAGGTGATGTCACACCCTAACAGGCACATGACTGGTCGACAAAGGTGATGTCAGCCTTTGCTGGTCACATGATGGAACGTGTCATGTTACCTAGATGGGATGTCAGTTCTTGGGCGGGGCACCTGGGGGGCACTGGAAGTCCCTGCTATGGAAGTCACTTCACTTTCGGGGCAGGATAACTGTCACTTTTTAATTTGATGAAAGGTACCAGTTTATCCTAGTGGTATATACCAGCTATTGTTGCCCTACCCTACTCTACTGACTTCAATGGACCACTCACCACTCCAATGTACCAAAAAAGGGAAAAATATTACTCACTGGGTGATACCTGGATCGTATATATTCTTGCACAATGTGCAGTAAAAGGATGAGTTCAGTGAAAATTTCTACTAACCTAACGTGTATTTGTAACATAACATGCGTATTTGTAAAGCGCACATTCACCCAAAATCACCATATAACTTTTAGCATGAATAAGCACACTTGGTGCCAGAATATACCCCTATATCCAATGTATGCAACTATATTTCCAGGCACAATACCTATTTCATTTATATGACTGTGCACTCTTTCCAATCAACTTGGATGTCTACCCCCCTCACCCCTCCACATGGACAAAGACAGAGGACTAACAGACACAGCACAACCAAACAGACTCAAAGGACCGAGCTCGATATACTCCCCACAGAAACAGAAAGAGGACTAGACAAAGTTGTAATGCATGGACAGAGGACTTTGCCTTGTTAGTTTGGATGCATGGAAAGAGTGATAGGACTAATCACTCCCTCACTAGACAAACAAGCGGACATCTTAGAATGACTGATACATCAGGCAAACACTCCAGAGCATAATCACTGATCAGTCAGTCCCCAGAAACACTATTCCCTTAATGCGGTGATGTAATAAATACTGAGGCCTATTATTTCTCATACTCACCGAATAGATCCCCTCCCACTTTAACTCGCAAACTATCTGACCCTCTCACCCCCCCTTGCAATCCAAAAACACACACTATGGAGCCCAAGGGCCAACACACCTACTCCATCAAATACCCTCCTACCCTCTCAAAAAAGGCGAACAAAGGCTTCAAACATAACCTCCTAAAAGCACACCCAGAAACTCCAATCTCTGACCCCTACTTCTCAAATAGCACAGGACACATAACGAATGACATTATATCCTACACCAAAAGGAGAGCACAATGGCGGAAAGCCTTTCTTACCCTATTCTCAACTGCATCCACTAAGAAAACTGCACACGGCATTACACTACCTATCATTCCCTCTCCGTTCTACAACGCAACTGCCACAATTACCATTTACCATAATGGGATCATCCTCATGCAGGCATCAGACCATAACCTTAATATATTGGACAATATCTTCCCAATCATCAAAGCGAAGGTTACAAGACCCTATCCCACCTCTCCTAACCCTCTGAGTGTCTCCCTACCTAATCCCCCCTCTAGACATTCTCCCTCGGTATCTCATTGCACAAATACACCCACCACAGGTCCAACTATCACCCCTCTGAATAACAGACATCTGCATCATACCGACTCCCCCCCAGCTCCACCACTATTTCTACTACACCCACCTCGCCTGACACCCGTTTCACCTCATCCATAGCCTTCCCACACACACCCTCGCCCCCCACTACCACTCCCCATCTCCACAACCACATCTTCGTCACCTCTTTGGATAGCTCACCCCTCCCCATTAACTCTATTCCAGATTTTACTCCAATCTCTCCGTTCACAGCTACTGCCGTTAAGTCTGCAGTCCCACCCGCTCCCTGTAATATGAATCTCACCGTCCTTCCTCTTACAGCCCACATCAATACACCCTCATACCCCCGCTCCACTATCCCCCTTCCCAGTGACTTCCACTCCACAACAAAGCCACACAAAGAATCGGACACCCCACTCTCCACCCCTCCCTTCCCCATGGGACCACCACCCTTCGAACCAACACACGTCATATCCCGGGACACCACACAAGCTACTACACCTCCTCACTTAACCACAGTCCAAGCCATCAATATGACAAGCCCTACACCTGACCCCAGACTAGACGAGATACTACTATCCCTACAACAAATAAAAGATGACATACAAACTCTTCATGACCTGATCCGGCAACAACCCAAGCCCCAAGCGAAACCCATTCAGCAGCCTTGCGCTAGCCCCTCGCTTCAGGTGCCCCCCAAATCGAAAACAGTACCTTACCCCAAGGCATCATCCCGGCCAACCAGGGAAAAAAAAAACCTTATCACCAAATGATCTTACTTCCCTACTTCACTCCTACGAACCTCCATCCCTACCATGTGGACCTGTGCACTTAGAGAATACACAGAAACGGTCCTTAATCCAACCCATCCATCCCAATGCCTCAAGGCTGACAAGACACACTCCCAGAGGTACTGTTGAAAACAACTTCACAAGTTGAGTACCCATCTCCCACGACCAGAACACCACCCCGACAAAGGCCCAGATAAAATGTATCCTACTAAACTGTAGATCGGCAGCACGCCATGCCACTGATATAGCTGACCTCATTATAACCAATGAACCCGACCGTATAATTTTAACGGAAACTTGGCTAACTGAATCATCCACGCCCATTTTAGACATACTAGTTCCCCCAAACTACTACATCACAATACTAGATAGACCAGATAGGACAGGTGGTGGTATTGCCTGCATTCATAGGAACAACCTCTCTGTGAGATGCTCAAACACCTCGGTGTTCTCGTCCTGTGAATACCTCTGCCTACACATTACGAGCAATAACAAGCTAATATGCTCACTACACTCTATCTACCATCCTCCTGGTAACAACCTCACCTTCATCGAACACATGATGGATATTTTAGCGACAAATGTCGGACAACAGAATACACAGATCTTCCTGGGGATCTTCAACCTCCACTGGAACGATCCTGATGACCCTAAGGTCAATAGCCTAAAAGTTTTCCTATCCGACCTCAACTTGTTCCAAATCTGTGACAGCCCCATCCACGGAAAAGGCTCAATCCTTGATATAGTAATTTCCAAAGCAGACTCTACCCAGCTAGAATCGATGTTCCCTTGCGATTGGTCTGATCACTACATTATCACTTTCCATATCAAGGAAGTAGTTAAACCACTCTCTGTCCAACCCACGAGAACCGAAATCTGGAAGAGGAACCTAGAAAACATCAATCCGGTCGATCTTGCATCTGCTAGTCACATCCTCACGCCCCCATCGGATGGATCAAAGGATGTACAGGTTTTGACCAATCACTACTTCTACTCTATGAACAGGGTACTTGACACCTTAGCCCCCCTACAATTAAAAAGAGTCACCAAAAAGAACTCAAACCCCTGGTATGATGGTAGACTAAATGAAGACAGAAGAGCACTGAGATCAATTGAAAGACAATGGAGAGCCGCCCCATCCACTGCCCACCTCAAATTACTAAGAAGCACCAGAAATGCCTACTACAGAAGGATTTGACGCTCAAAAGCTGATTTCATAGGTGTACAACTAGACCAACCCAAGAATCGCCCCAAAAAATTGTTCGAAATAATCAAAGCTCAGTCTAAGGGTGTCCCCCACTCCCCCCAAGTCAATCCGGATACAATCCCCAACTGTGAGGATCTTGCCTCCTTTTTCACAACAAAGACTGATAAATTAAAGACAGACCAACTTAATGATCTATTATCCATTACCGATACACACACAATCCCCTCACGGTCCACACCAAGGACCCCGCTTAACTGCCCCACAATACTCGACCTCAAGAACAATGCCTCCTGGACTACCTTCAACCTCTACAGCGAAGAAACTATCCTAAACACGCTCACTACTCTGAATCCTTGCAATCATTTCACAGACCCCCTCCCAGCATCCCACTTAAAGACCTTCATGCCTCTGCTAGTGCCCCATGGACTAGGATCATAAATTCCTCTCTCATGCGAGGAACTATCCCTGACATCCTCAAAGCTGGTCAAGTATCAGCGGACCCACCAGACCTGAATAACTATCGCCCAATATCCAACATCTCAACGTTGGCCAAACTACTCGAAAAATGCGTCCACATGCAGCTTAGTAAGCACATAGACCACTTCAACCTGCTCGACCAATTCCAATCAGGCTTTCGATCAGGGCACAGTAGCGAATCAGCCATGACCCACATAATTGATGACGCATTACAAATACTGGATCAAAATAAAGCCTGTTTGCTAATCCTACTTGACCTCTCTTCACCCTTCGATACAGTCCAACACGACAACCTACTTGACCTCCTGAAGCATAGAATGGGGCTATCTGGAACAGTGTTAAACTAGTTCACTTCCTTCCTCCAAAACAGAACACAAAGATTTAAGATCAACCAATCTTTATCCAACCCCACCCCAGTCACCTTGAGAGTACCCCAGGGTTCTTCCCTCTCCCCGACACTCTTCAACCTGTTTATGGAACCACTCACAGAGCTTCTCAACTTCGAAAATATCCAATATCACATGTACGCCGATGACACACAACTCTACATTAAGGTCCAATCTCTTGAAGACATCAAGTCTCTTAACTCAACGCTCCAAAAGACACAGACCTGGCTAGCTAAGAACCATTTAAAACTAAACACACTAAAAACAGAATTCCTCCGAATCGCTCCCCCCAACCAAACAACTATCATCCGTGAGTGGATGAAGCACCTAACTGCACTCGACGGTCAACCTCTCATCATTGATTCTGCTAAATCTCTAGGAATAACCCTGGATAATAATCTAAACATGCAGAAGCACATCAGCGCTGTAACGAAAGGAGCACATTTTCAGATTAACACACTGAGAAAATTGAAACCCTTCATACCCGCAAATGACTTCAAACAGGCAGTTCAAACTCTAGTAATTCCCAGAGTTGACTATGGGAGCGTCGCTCTCTGTGGTCTTCCCAAATCAACACCCGCTCCTCTCAGAGCCTCAATCAATACAGCTGCCAGACTTGTTACAGGCGCCAAAAGAAACTGCCACATTTCCCCTGACCTTCATGCCCTCAACTGGCTACCTTTTGAGGCCAGAATCCAGTTTAAAATCGCCTGTATGACACATAAGGCACTACATCACAAAACCCCGAAGTACCTAGCGGAAAAACTGGTACTATCAGGTGGTAACAGGTCTACCAGGAATTCTAACAACCTTCTACTTAAACCATAACGTTTCTCCAAGAAAAAAACTTACAATCGTACCTTCTCAGGAATGGCCCCCAGGAAATGGAACTCCTTACCCCCAGAAACGAGATTCAATCCATCTACGGCTTTTTTAAAAAAAGAAGTGAAATCCATTCTCATGTCCAAATTCACTTGATCTCGTCCTATACACTCCTGTAGTTATGTGCCAATCTCTGTATTCTGTATACTGTATTCACATAATTCTTTGTATTTATATGTAAATGTCTTTTTTCCTATGTTTTCTCTGTAAAGCACTCTGATACCCACAAGGGTCTTGTTTGTGCTATACAAAACCGTCAAAATAAAAATAAAAAACTTTCCTCATTTAAAATGTTATATGGACTTTTCAATTACAGTGAACAGCAATACTATAGATGACGTCAATAGAGATGTCATCAATGATACCATTTGAGATGTCATCAGTAATTTCATCAATGATGCCATGTGTGATTTCATAAGTGATATAATATAAGTGGTCATAAGTGCCGCATGACAGAGGTGAAAATAATGATTAGTTCGCTACATCTTAACATGTGAATTTTTTTTTTTTTTTAACAATATCTTGTGTCTCTTTCCAACACCTAACTACTATAATGTCACGTTAACCTTTGTTGTTTTTTTTAAATGAATGTCTATGTTTTCATTAAGGTACATTTACATCTTAGTAGTCAACCTAACTGTACTTTCCCTTTTACATTTTTATTTTTTCAGAGGAATCAACTTTACCAGTGGATTTGTAAAGATTTTTTAGACTGGTAATCGATCTCTTTCGTGGTCTCTCCAGCGGAGCCGAATCAATCCCATAGATGTATTAATACACATTTGGTGAATGGGTGCTACTAGGCCAGGCTCTAAGCCTGCAAGATGTAGGTATTGAATTGTAAGTGCTTTGTTTACCGAATAATAGTCTCTTTGAATCCATAAAAACCAAAACAGTTTGCTCTTCCTTAAAATGTGATACTCGTGGATGATTATAAAGAGGCAAAAGGCATAGTCAACCATCTGTATTTCCGATCAGGATCCTACCTCAACAGATGAAAAACTATTTTAGTGGGAAATGCTCAATTGGAATCTTGAAAGAATTAGCTTTCTGAAAATGACTCCCTTTGCATCCAAACTTAGTGGCCCATTTATCTAATCAATCCTCCAATTACTGTATAAGTTAAATATACAACAAATGAGGGCTCAGAATGCTTGGCCGTAGAAATATCGGAAGTATCACATGAGGATCTCTGGTCCATGAAACAGGGTTTTGCTTACGGAAGTAGTCCCATCAGAGCAGACACCAAATATTGATTATGGAATTGACAGATTCTGCCTATAGGTCGGTAAAAGACTTGAAGACTTCATGGTGTCTGATATGATGTACTAGATTACATTTGGATTTGGCACTGGCTCACTTTTAGTTGATGTTGCAGATTGATGAGGGCGCATGGTTATTCCAAACAGTAATACCTCTTGGAATTTGAGTTGGTAATGGCATATATTTCACCATACATGACAAAAATCAATTAATCTCTTACACTTTACATGTTTTGAATGGGTAAAGGCGTGGGAAATTGTTCCAATAAAGGGATGTTTAGAAGTTGGATAAATATCAGCCACTGAGGGTATTGGGACCCGTTCACATGTAAGTCTCAGTGCTGTCACTGTGCTGGCCCAATAATAGACCGGCAAATGCAGCAATGCCTAAACTACTCTTATTAGTGGAAAAAATAACATCTCACCAACCAAGGGTTCCAAAGTCTTCCTGTAAACAGCATAAAGACAGCCTTAGGTTTTGCAAGGAAATGTGGGGACATACACAGGGAGAACTAAAACAACGATAGAGATCCTAATGTAACAAAATCTCTGTAATTAAATTGATTTGGCCCAAAATTAACAAAAGCTGTGTTCCCGTTCCATTAAGATGAGAGTACAATCTCGCAGGAGTGGTTCAGAGTTATGTAAAATATATTGTGGTACAGCAGCTTGTAGGAACCCGCTCCTACCCAGCGAAGATTATTGACAGCCCTACCATTCTAGAATTCGGAGCTGACCATTGGTACAATTTGAGATTGCTCACAATTCAGTTTATAGCCCAAATAGATTCCAAATTGTTGAGATCAGATGGGTATAAATGCTAAAGTGGTACCAGAGACAGGAGAGATAACCAACATCCATAAATGCCATCACTTAAGCTTCAACATCTGCACAGAGCAACGGAGGTGTAGTGGGTGTTTGAAGGCAATGGAAGGATCTATTCATGTAGCACATAAAAGGTGAGACTAAAGGCATATCTGCCTAGTAACACATGACATTGGGAACTATGGGATTGAATGACCTCTAATTCATATTATGTCCCTCCAAAAATCCTATAGCACCGAGATCCGAGTAATTAATTGTTCAGATTCCAAAGCGCTGACCATTCCACAAAGTTGAATACCTTTTCAGCATCAAGCACACTCACTTGCTTTGTCTCCTGTGTTGTTTCAGCCATATAAGTGTGTTTACCAAGTTGATTTTGTAAACGTTGTCTCCACCAGGGCAAATACATGTCACCAATGAAAAAGGAGGAAAGCTATAAGGTTAGCCAATCTATTTGCCAATAAGCTCAGATAGACATTTATATTGACCACAAACAGTTGTTTCAGATGATACAATCCCAGGGACTTTTCATTTTTAAGAAAGACAATGATTCAAGCTATCTCCGAAGACTGGGGTAGTTTTACCCCTTGTACCACATCCTGTATAACTTGAAATAGGGACATTTCAACCTCTATTCTCAATAATTAATACAATTCACCTGTTCCAGCTGCTTTAGCATTTAAATTCATTCAGACGACCCCTTTGTGGCACTTTGATGGTTATTCAAATAGCCAAGTCCTTAATCTGCAACTGTGTTAAGCAACACAGGGACATTTCCCAAACAAAAGCTTCCAGTACTATCATTGTATCAGCCTAGGATATCTGGGCTGAGTATAGTTGGTTGTAATATTCTGTGGAGACAGCAGGTGTGTTGCCTTGCTCGACTGTTTGGACCATTACTTCCAGATATCATTTGCAGCTCGCTTCTCCAGCTATAGCTGCCAACATGGGTTTGATCTCGCCCCTAGCTTGAACATTTTATAACAACATGTTGATGCTTGTGAAATAATCTGACTATATTATATTGCAGTCATCTGGGATCACGTGGAGGCTAACTCCCTCTAGATCTCCTCTACTTGAGAGCTTCTTGTTGTGCTAGATGAACAAAGTGTTTTTTCAGTTCTACTAAACAGTGACAGAATTGTATTTCCTTTCCTACCTTTGACTTTGACATTTTGAGTTTTGGATTACACTGGACAGGACACTCAATTACTTTACACAAACATCCCGCAAACTGATACTATTCGAGTGCTGATCAGTGTTCTTAATTTACATCTTCTACCCACTTTGTGTTTACTGATTTCTTGGTTGCTTTTATGGAAGTTGCACTCGCAAAAACATTTTTAAATGTAAAAAACACTTCAAATAAAAGGTGTAGCCATGTGAGTTCTTTTTATACCTAACCTAGCTAAGCAGTTCATGGATGACTATGACATTAAATTGTAAATGTAAATAACCCTTTACACAGAAAATCACACTGTGGGGCTGTTATATTGACAATGCCTTCATGGTTTGGCCAACCAATGCAACTGACCCAAATAGATTTCTGACTTGGCTTAAAACTGTCTCTAAAGATATGCAGTTCATACAGTCTATTTCCTAACCCTAGAGTGAAATGTCTAGTAAATTATACAAAAGTCTCTTTAGGAAACCCACAGAAAATAAACACCACCCTTGCCTACTCCAGCCATCATCCACATAATCATAGAGACAAATTACCACTGAGGCAATGTTGCAGGGATTCTGCTCATGCACAGAACTATGCGCAGGAAACCAGGACCTCAGTGAATTGTGGTGTACCAAAAACTCACCTCAGAACCCAGAACCCCTATCCGACCAGCATCAGTGTCCCATTCGTTATCCGTATTTATCTCGGCGGTCCCAATGTATAGACAACCCAGAACAAGCGACTTAGTGTATTCTCAGGAATGGTGGGAATCAGAAATACCTGTTCGTTATTATTCTCATATCAGTCCACAACAAGAGTAAACAGAGACACGGTAAAGTTTAAAGAGTTTATTATATAAACCTCATGTCCTAAGATGCAGTACTTTGGCTAACATAAACAGACAAATGATTAAAATCAAAACCATCAGCATAGTTACAATACCATAGAAAATGAAAGGAGAAATCATAATATAATGACAATGGAATACAGCCACCTTCCTTTCGCTAGTATACTAATATTATTAGACTAATAGAAGGTCTCTAGGCTTGAATGGGCAACCCCATACCGTAAAGATCAGCTTAGTGGAATCACATCACAGGATCAATTGTACTCTGCTCCTGGGAAAGCTGTTCTTCCGAATGAATGTATCAAGCATGCAGCCTGCAATATTAAAAGCGCTCGACTCTCAGGTATTTGCAGCTGTGTGCGTGTTATGGCTAAATAGTGGGCCGATCAACCTGAACCCAAAAACATGCACCGTCTAGTGACCCAGACTGTTGCTTTACACAATGTTCAGACCAAGGTCGCAGCTCACGGCTAGGGATGTGAACAACAGACAGTTCTCATGTGAAGAAAAGGCGAGCAAGCATTTCTCAAATAATAACATGTAACTGCAGTGTCGTGTGCAAAAGCAGCAAAAGTGGCAAGATGGCTTTATAACATCTAACGCGATTATGCCAACTTAGCAATGTACGTATATAAATTGCAGCCCTCACTACACCCCCCCTTGATCGGACCACTAACCAATAGGGGTACAATTAAGGAACGCAGAGTTCAAGTTCGATAGAACGGAACTCAGGGCACAAATTGGAAATCCATATAAGGGCAGTGAAAGTTCGAAGAGAAGAAAGAAAAAAAACATTTAAAGGAGAAAAAATATATTATCGATGGATGTCGAACAAAAAGGCAAAAGTTCTTCCAAAGGAATGTTGGATGACATCCAAGTTAATCCATCAACGTGTAAGCACAGTAAGTAGCAACGGCTTCCAAGAGGAAATCATTGGAACGTCCTGCAAAATTATCTGCCATCCACTTCAGCAAGGGGAATGAACACACATGTTCTTCGACAACTGGAGCCTCTAGTACCATCAGAGGACAACTGGCGTGTTCTTCAAGATAACTTCCTGCCAGGAAGTCATCTGCAGCCGTACCGATGTCCAAATTCCCTAGGACTCCATGTGTTGCTCCACAGGCCATAATTCTGACACCAGAACAGTCCAACTCATGAGCCACTAAGGGGCTCATTAGTCGATCATAATCCGGGGCGGGAGACATCGAGTTTGACTAGCACAAATCCAGAGCCCATTGGAACGGACACTCTAGGTAGGGAAACCGGAAGGACAATCCATAGGCTAAGCTCAAGATTGCCAGTGGTAGTGTTCCATAGTATTCAAGCATCCGGTTACGAAGATGGAGCAGCCGGGACAGGCTGTCGTGTCACACAAATTGTGCAGCCATTGCGTAGTAGGCAGACCAACAACAGCACCCCACCCACGAGGGCGAGAATCAACGGGAGACCTCCAAAGACGCTGGAAAAAATAGAATGAAAAAATGCCGGGATCACACCAAAAATAGTTTGGAAGGAGGTCACGAGGCCGGAGCCCACAATTTTGAAAAAATGTGCCAAACCACTTGTTGACGAGGCATTAAAGATAGTCTGAATCAGGGCACCAAAATGAAGTGGGAGATCAGTATTCAAAAGCGCTTGCACCTCTGTGCGCGTGTTTGCTATGTGAAGGACAAATGTTTCCCGGGACGAAGTCAACATGACTTTTTTTTGAGACAATAGAGCCCTTATTCTGCTCATCTTGTTGAACTCTGCTTTCAAGGTTGGAATGGAAGGCCAGATTGATACATCGAGCCGTCCATGCGGGGTGGGAAAAGGACGTTGTTACAGCAGACTACTCTCTGTGATACAGTCACTATATAGGGAATTCCCACTAACACCCCACAGCAAGCTTCATTATTTAATAGCAAATAACTACCGTTAGCCAGCAGCGTAAATGACGGTGTTATGACTGGCACTGGAATCCCTTTCAGGACGCAAGCTAAATTAGGAGTGTGCACATTACATGCACCATGCAATTGAATGTGCCGACACACCACAGAGTGATCCGGAGTGGAAGTGCATTCTACACCTTTTAAGTAAACCTCTTCACCGTCCCTCACGCACCTGTACGTGAATGGGAGTGACCAAACTTCATGCAGGAAGGCAGTACCTAGTTGTTCATATCTGCCTAGCGCATAATGTTTCATGCAGGAACTGAACTTAAACAGGGGAAATGGTAATTTGATTAACCCGTGGATAAACCACACAGCGGAGTTTAATTCGGCAACAGAGAAAGGCAAAGGTTCTAACTTTTCAATGTGCAGTAATGAGTATGTTGCATCTTTCGTGGACATAAACTGTTGTTTTCCAGTTAAATTAAAAGGAAGGAACAAAGATGAAGTATTCATGTAGTCCCAAGGGACTTTCCCAGCCTTTAACGTTTTCAATGTCCATACAAATTGCATTATAGAACGCAATTGATTTTGACCATGATATAAAACAGACACATCATCCTGCACAATGTCAACAACAGATAAAACGATATTATATAACGTATAAATTCTGGAAGACAGTGTGTTAATGCTATTATCTATGACAGCCAATACCTTCTCCATATTGGCTTGATCAAGAGCCCGTAATCTGGATGCAGCTTCAATTTGTGATAGCTTCCAAACTTCGTTTTAAAACAGCATATACCCATCTTTTGGACCTGCCAACCGCAGGACCCTTAACAAAATCATTCAAATCTATTTTGTCGTGTAATTGTGATAACTGAAGTTTAACAGATGCCAAGGTGGAATGTTGCAGCCAAGATTGGCATAACTTCCCTACTGAGTAGATAGTTACAGTATGAGAGGAATCAAAACGGGGGTCCACACGAACTTGCGTATACCCCGGACTTAAATCCAGAAACCGATGTTGACAGGAATCTGAGCTCGTTTGCCATATTAACCATTCTTCCGGATTTAATGTGGAAATATTGAAGGATGTGTTAGAAATGTATGACTGCAACGCAGCAAGGGACAGATCCGTATGATTATCCCAATTAGGATAAGGACCCAGATCCGGAATAGAGGGAGAATTTAATTTTTTAGAAGTAGCCAATCCAAAACAGGTGGTCTGAAAAATTGACGAATTCAAAAATAACATGTGGTTGGAAATGAGGCAGGCACGATGCAAAACTTCTGTTCCCTGTACCTGCCACGGTTTAGAACCCCAAACCGATTTAAGATCAATAGTTGCTTTCCACAGATCATAACCTCTGATTGCCAAATCATCCATAAAGGATTTGGAATATAACAATTTCGTGTGTGTCAGCCTAACTTTCGAGGCAGACTCAGCTGCCACTTTAAAGTAAAAGGAGCCAGGATTTGACACACTGAAATCAGAAAAATATGTGAATTTGTTCACTAACGTGGTGGAGCTGCCCAGTGTTCCTATTGCGTATAATTTACAAAATTTCTAAACGTATTGGCTTTGTGAAGGAAATGATTGCCATAATGTTGATAGCAAAACTGCTTATCATAATTAGCAGTATCTAAATACAAATCCTCAGCATCAAACGCAGCATAATATTTCAAATCAGAAAATAGTGCTTCTATGGCTTGAACATCCCAATCATCTGAGCGGATGCTTTGCTGAACTACATCACCCATAGAAACACAAAATACATTTGGCACATTGATTACTTCAGTGAGACCATGAATTTGAAATTTAACAGCATCCCACGCAATCCCATCCAACACAGGCCAGGCAGTAATATTCACAAAAGTCTGGTCCCTTTTCATGATATGTGATGAGGAGTGGGGGGCCAAAGTTCCATCAATTAGTCTAATTGTAGATCTTTCTTTTAGGTAGTGTCCATTCACAAGACGAAAAAACACCACCACAAATCCAATGGACGTGAACAAAAAAATAGATATGAGCACCAGCCAAATGTAAGTCCAAGGGGGAATTAAAAAATGTCTTTTAAACCAGACAGCAAAGATTGAAACTTTTGATGGGGCATTGGAAGTCATTGAGTTAGTGTCAAAGGAGAAGCGTGACTGGTTAACTGCGGTGGATTGTAACACAGGCAACGGTACATCTGCAGGATAAGCATACTCAGTATCTTCAGGTAGACCACCAGCTGTTGGTGGCAACAAAGGACCAGTAACTGTATGCATCTCGATGGCAACATCAGGCAAGGTGGTAGAAGCTGGAGCCAAAACAGAATTTCTCAGCATCACAGGGCAAGAAACCGCTGGAGTCATACTAAGAAGAATCGGCCACTCGCTGTAGCTTGACATTGTCAATAGAGATGTACCTGTTATCCTTGCGACCAGGAAGTGGAGGTAAAATGACTGTTCGTGTACCCTGCACGCCAAGCACTGGAACCGGTGCACGATAAGAGGGGCCAAACTCCTTCTTGTTCTCCACCTTCTCATGGACCAGATCACCAACTCGAGGTAGCCAGCCGACTACCGGAATCTGAAGCGCAGCATCAGATGTGGAGGGCACGTGTTCCTTCGCTAGACTGTCTCTGGCTTCTTGTAGAGTCTGCAATACAGCACAGTGATCATCTACGTCAAAGGGTGCGGCTGACGGCGCCATGTCTAGACCACCAAGGTCCGGGAGAAACATTCGTATGCCAAAGAGCATCATGTATGGGGTCCGCCCACCCAGAGACCTTCTAGGGAGATTATTAAGTGCACGCTGGACGTTATACAGATGGGCTAGCCAGTTCCGGCCAGTGCCTAAAACCCAAGCTGTCAAAGATTGCTTTAAGTCACGGTTCATTCGCTCCACCACACTATTACCCTCAGGTCGGTAGGGAGATGAAAATTTGACTTGGACCCCCAAATTTCTCATGGCTTCTTTGTACGCCTTAGAGGCAAACGCAGGGCCTTGATCAGAATGAAAGATACCACACGCAAAACTTCCCACACAGACACGCAAATCCCTGATGACAGTACGGGCATCAGCACTCCTTTGTGGCCATACCCACAGAAAACGTGTGCACGAATCCACTGCAACCAAGATGTACTTCTACGCAGTATCAGAGGTGAACGGACCGCAGTGATCTAGATAAACACACCCTAGTGGTTTATTAGATATGTACAACTGATTTTGTGGTGGGCGCGCAGCAGTTGAAGGTTTAATCTGCTGGCAAATATCACAATCAAGAACATAAGCGTGAGCTTGTTTATATAAACCGCACTGCCAGTAGCGTTGTTGTAACAGAGATACAGTAGCTGCAGCGCCGGCATGGGCAGAGGCCATACCCTCGTGAGCCGCTAATATCAAAGATGGTCTGCAGTCCGCGTTGGGAATCAATCTGTCACCAACGTTGTTAATCCTCACTAACGGGACGTTATCAGGACTTAAGTGATAATGGTAACGAGAAGGGAAACCTCTCGGGTAATTAGTTCCCTTCTCTGTAGCAGCAATAGCTGCCAAGATGTCATCATCGATCTTACTTTTGGATCTTGTAACTGCTGCCACTAAGTATGTCGCCACTGCTGTTTTTGCTGCCTCGTCAACTGAGCTGTTGCCGACAGCATGGACACCAACTCGTTGCTGACCGAGGGTGTGAATAACATTCACGAGAGGGAGATGTTCTTTAAGTTCTGCCACTCTAACCCAAAGCATTTTATGCTTAATTGTGCTACCTTTGGAATCACTGTATTCATTTTGAGACCAAAAATGTCGTTGTAAGATTGAACACAATAAAAAGAGTCACTCACTATAAGAGTAGTGACCCGAGAATCAGCAAACTCCAGTGCGAGAACCAGAGCATGGAGCTCTGCCAACTGTGTGGTACAATCACCCAATGACTGCGTATGCACGACATCAGATTGGAATTCATCATTCACGAAAGTACCCACCACAATTGCGCAGGCCGCTGAATAGGCATGCTTCGATCCAGTCGCCGGTTGCGCAGAACCGTCAGTGTAAATGACACAATGGTAATCCTCGAGCGGGCGCAAAGACAGAGGAGCTGGATGAACAAATTCATACTGTAAGTACTCCTGAGTCTGTAATGAGGCGTCAAAGATATAGGTGACGTCGGGCGATGTCAAGGAAGTGGGCCATTGTATCCACCGGGGATGCAAAGCTTTAGAATTTGGTACACTCGCTTTGGTCACTGCCTCAAGGGCAGGATATGGTGTGACCACCAACATGCGTTTCCCTTGCGACAGCGCTCGTTCTTTAAGAATCGCCATCTGTACTGCCGTCAAAACTTTCTCGACAGAGGAAAAGCGCAGTTCAGCCGAAGTGTAGAGGTGTGATTTATATGCAATGGGGACGGTATCGCCCTCATTGAACGTTAAGTACGTGAAAACCACTGCGCCTGGCACAATTCTTATTACCAGGTTATCACGTGTCAGTAAGTATTTTGTAGCAAGAAGATCAGCTTGCAAAGATTGCAAAATAGCTGAATGCTCTGGCAGCCAGCACGATTTGGAAAAAGTAGGTTGTACCAAGGCATAAAGCGGCTTGATACGCTGGGCATAATCAGGAATGTACGTACGACCGAAATTCAGAAAGCCCAGCAAAGACTGTAATTTTTTCAGTGTTGTAGGAGCACGCAAGCATGTACACTTCTCCAGGAATTGCGGAGCCAATCTTCGACCCTCATTGTTGAGTTCGTATCCAAAAAACAACACTGTATACTCTGCAATGTGACACTTCGCAAAGTTGAATTTGTAACCGAAGTCTGCAAACATAACAATAATGCGATCAACGCGACACAGATGCGGCCACAACTCGTCATCTGTGAGATAAATATCATCCACATATGAGTACGCATCAGGGTCAATGCTCTCTAACAGAGAGACTACAAGAGCGGCAAAGACGCCAGGGCTGTTTTTATAGCCCATGGCTAATCTTTTAAAATGTTTTTGTTTGCCGCCTGAAGTAAACGCTGTCCACTGACTACTAAGAGAGGACAGGTTATGGCTGTAAAAGCCATTGGAAATGTCAAGTGTGGTCTTAAACCGTTTTCTCACACGACTATCGACGCGAGCAGAACTGTGAGTATTCTGTACTGCGCAGGTCCGGCAATGAGAATTTAGATGCCGTTAATCTAAAACTAGGCGGTACCACCCATCAGGCTTCGTCACAGTGAATAAAGGATTATTCATTGGTAACACACATGTTTCAACAACACCTTGATATTCCAATTGTTCAAGGATTGCCGTGATGTGAGGTCTTGCTTCGCGACGGATGGGATATTGGGGTTGTGGCTGGGGCATAGACCGCAACGGAATCTCATGGCTCGGGGACAATTTATCCCAGCCTACCTGAGCACGATACAAAGCCGGTGCTAGCACCAGAGCCCACTCCTCAGCGAACTTCTTAGCGTGGTCCTTTGGCACTGTGTGCGCAAAGGACGGGAGGATCACCTCTTCCCCTCTAGGAGCATCTAAAATGAAAGCCGGGGGCCAGTCTGCTTCTGCCAATAGAATATCGTAAGAAGAGGTCAGATTATCCCAAAAAATCCCCTGAATTGTACGTTGTATGTCACCTTCAATTAAGACGACTATATTATATAGTCTGTCAGGGGGTGCCACTCTAGTGTCAGCAGTTTCTACAGTAATGAACGTGTCAGTTGCTGTCGCCTCCAGATATGGACGCAGTGCTTGTCGCACTACTGTAACTTCCACCGCGCTGTCGAGCAGCGTTAGTGCCCATGTCAGGTTCCGAAGCTGCGTCCACACTATCTGTGGCATACCTCGCTGTTAGTGCAGCAACCTTCTTCTTTTTAAACGGGGTTCGTTGACGTGCAGACTCGTCCTGCTTGCCTTTGCAGTCAGTCTGATGGGGTTGCTCACGTCCTTGTTGGGCACCCCGTCCTTTCCCACGGTCTCCGCCACCGGACTGTGAAGCCGATGTTTCCTGTGAAGAACGAGGAGAACATTGTTCAGAAACCTGAAATCTATCAGGTGACTTAATACTAGAGCGATCGCGCAGATCATAGGTGCGTTCTCTATTCGACTGTACGGGTGAGGCAGGACGAGACCCCTGTTTCTGTTGCTGCTTCCCCTGTCTCTTTGTCCGCCAATTTTGTTTTGGAAACTTTGGGCGTTCTTCTTTACCAGACGAGCTCACCTTAGTTTGCTGTATCAAATCAGGAATTATTACAGTTGGTTTAACACCTAAGGCACTGCGGCCAATGGTTCTATAGGCTTCCGCAATAATCTTAGCGAACTCCTTAGGCCTGTCGAGTTCGTCCACGCGGTCCAATTTATTAGCCACTTGGAACTGCATAGCATCGCCTTTGAGGTTGCCCATTACCATGGAAGCAACCACATCGAACACCCCGACAAGCCGCATTCCTAATTCTACAGCAGCCTCCGCACCGTGATTATCCTGAACACGTTTAATGACGGAGGGAAGCACAGACATAGACGGAGTGCCGAAGCACTTCGAGTATGTCGCGGCAAAGACCTTGCCCCAGTTGTCACAATCGGCCATATCTGGGACTAAGTCTTTCGGCAAACTAATGGTGAGTATCCTGTGTTTCTCCACAGAAGTAGTATGCGGAAAAACCGCTTCCAGTTGGTCAAATTTCTCAGCAAGCCAATAAGGTAAGTCATCCTTATTTTGGGGGCGCTTGCCCATTACCGAATTAACCATAACAGGACTAATAACCACTGCGTGGTGTTCAGCTGGTTGTCCCGCAACAACAGGTGCCCCCACCTGCACTTTGCGTGACACGTACTGCACTAAAGCCCTATGCACTAATAATAAGGGCTGTGTAAAGTGCACGCAACTCAGCCACCGCTACCGTCAGATAGCGGGGATGAGGCATAAATCCGGCCAGCATCGGCCATGTGGCCCCTGGAATTGACAATGGGCCCATTCTAGCCGGTGTAACCGCATGGGGAAGGGCGCCATTAAACCAAATGCTATGCTGCCAGGCAGAAATAGGAATTTCTTGTGTCCTATATGGCGTATAGGTTGCAGGTAGCTGCGTGGGAGTATAGGAGTGAAACGTATCATCGTCTGCATTCACCGCCGGCAAAGTCACCCAAGAGTAAAACAACTCGTAAGGAAACGACGCATCAGCGCTCACCACAAAAATACCAGCCATCCCATCGTCCGGCACCCCATACATCGTCAAATGACGTCGCAGAGGTGTACGGCTATGTGCAGCAATTTCAACCGCCATAAGGACACACAAAAGATCAACAACGAGTTTAATCAGTAGCACTAGGGTTCAAATATAGAAGAAACCTTTTAAATGATCAAGCTTGAAAGAACCTATTAGGTGAGTAACAGGTAGGTCTAAATCCGTCACTCCCGTTATCCGGAAACAAGAGTGAGGGAGTCGTGGACTAATATAAGCACTACTAAGGCATTTCAAATCAATAGACCAAACGTTAGGTGCGCCATGTTGCAGGGATTCTGCTCATGCACAGAACTATGCGCAGGAAACCAGGACCTCAGTGAATTGTGGTGTACCAAAAACTCACCTCAGAGCCCAGAACCCCTATCCGACCAGCATCAGTGTCCCATTCGTTATCCGTATTTATCTCGGCGGTCCCAATGTATAGACAACCCAGAACAAGCAACTTAGTGTATTCTCAGGAATGGTGGGAATCAGAAATACCTGTTCGTTATTATTCTCATATCAGTCCACAACAAGAGTAAACAGAGACACTGTAAAGTTTAAAGAGTTTATTTTATAAACCTCATGTCCTAAGATGCAGTACTTTGGCTAACATAAGCAGACAAATGATTAAAATCAAAACCATCAGCATAGTTACAATACCATAGAAAATGAAAGGAGAAATCATAATATAATGACAGTGGAATACAGCCACCTTCCTTTCGCTGGTAAACTAATATTATTAGACTAATAGAAGGTCTCTAGGCTTGAATGGGGAACCCCATACCGTTAAGATCAGCTTAGTGGAATCACATCAAAGGATCAGGTGTACTCTGCTCCTGGGAAAGCTCTTCTTCCGAATGAATGTATCAAGCAAGCAGCCTGCAATATTAAAAGCCCTTGACTCTCAGGTATTTGCAGCTGTGTGCGTGTTATGGCTAAATAGTGGGCCGATCAACCTGAACCCAAAAACATGCACCGTCTAGCGACCCAGACTGTTGCTTTACACAATGTTCAGACCAAGGTCGCAGCTCACGGCTAGGGATGTAAACAAAAGACAGTTCTCATGTGAAGAAAAGGCGAGCAAGCATTTCTCAAATAATAACATGTAACTGCAGTGTTGTGTGCAAAAGCAGCAAAAGTGGCAAGATGGCTTTCAAACATCTAACGCGGTTATGCTAACTCAGCAATGTACGTATATAAATTGCAGCCCTCACTACAGCAGTACCCAAGACTGAAACATAATTGCACACACAAATACAGAATATGGCCTAATGGGTAGAACGGTTGACCTCCAAGCTGGGGAGCCAGCTTTGAGTTTCGGCAGGACTCTCAACCTCCTGTGATTCTGGGCAAATCACTTAATCTCCCCTGCCTGACAAAATAAATGTATCTGTCTGCAAAGCAAATGGTGCTCGTGTACAGCGCTCTGATACCTTCGGGTCAAGTTTGCACTATATAAAACTCCCCCCCCCCCCCCCCCAAAACCGTATTTGTCGGGCCGGATATACTCATTAATAGACTTATACAGAGGATATCCCAAAATGTTGTTCACCAAAACACCGAATGAGCCTGGCGTTACTCTGAGAAAAACTGTTCGAACCAAACAGAAATGCTAGAACAGTAGGTTGACTTGTGTGACTGAATATTCCACTTTCATCAACAAACTTTAGAAAATAATCAATAAGTACTGGGTCATACTGAATCCTCTAAGCAGCACCCTAGAAAAACCACCAAACTCCTTCAGAAGAGGTAAAAACATTAGACACCACGTGGTAAAAGCATGTTCTCTCCATCTACACAAAAAATGAGTCAAATGCACAGGTGTGAGACCTATCACCGGTCTTCAACCATTTTAAATGTGGGTCTTGCTCAGCTTGAGAATATACAGTAAATACTATCTGCCTAAATTCGAGTTTGTTAGATGGTTTACTCCATCACAAACGTGCCAGATATCCTGTTTGCATCATTTGAAGTGCCATGGGATTTGATGCACTGCAGTAAGGTGGTCAGGATATCTGCCATGTTTGTCACAGAATAATCCGCCCACCAAACTCTAAATAAGGTCCTAAATCCTTGGCCATAAAAAAATTCAGATTGTCCTATTTAACCTCCCTAACTGTAACTCTGCCAGTGTGTGATGTACATTTTGGTGCCCTTACCAAAAGATATATGTTGGACAGACTTGTAAAAAGAAATTTGTTGGACAGACTCAATGAATCTGAGGAACTTTTGACATTGTCACTATCTTCTATGTCTCCTTGAAATGTACATCGTTCACGGTGTTTCAGTAACCCACGATGGCAACTCTTCCTGAACCTTATACCCTTAGGTGCTCTCCTACATGCTGCATACTTTGTTGTTGCCTGCATTCAATTAATTTATTTATGTTTTCATTTATTGTGCATGTCTGTAATTAAGTTATGTGTATATAATTGTTACTTCAGCAAACTTTAGTGTCCAAATGAGTAATAACTTGCATAGATGTTTCCTTTTTTATGCCTCATACATTATACATTTCATCAATAAGCACATATGATTGAATATTTTCTATTGTGCTCAGTGCTTCTGATTTTATTTTATTTTATATGTCTTGAGTTATGTCTTTCTATAACTGCAGACAATCATTACTGTAGTTCTGTATACTCTGTACAGTTCCCTATATTATGCTCTACGTAGATTGCTGCATGGGAGTTTGCCATTTTGCCACTCTGTTCTTCTATTATAGATGTCTGAGTGCTCTTATAGTGCCTTCTTGGACCTCCAACATTTTTGAGTTTGTGGACTGCCAAATCCGGGGTGGCACAGCGGTGGTTGTACGCCCCAGTGGTCTGACCGCCATATTATGACTATGATGGTTGGACCACCATGGGACTGCCGCAAACGCCGGGAATCCGAGATCCCTCATTGGTGGCAAAGCGAGCTAGCCCAGCAATACACTGGTGATGCCGCTGCGACACCACCAAGCATATTCTGAGTTTCCTCACCACCACAGTTTTCATGGTGGTGAGCCCGCCATGAAAACTGTGGTGGTGAGGAAACTAAGGGAGCCCTACAGGGCCCCTGTTTCCTCAGAGCCATGGGATGCATGCAGGGGTGCACATGTTTTGAGCTGATGTGTCCCTCAGCGTGAATTTACCCCAGTTCCTGCACAGCATGGACTGCATCAGTCCATGCTGTGCAGGAACAGGCTTTGGTGCTCCCTCAGGGCTGCAGTGGTAAGACTCACTTATAAGGCTTTTTATTGCTTCGCCGCAAGACCGCAAAAGGATCGCCCACCTGACCATGTGAAAACTCGTAATCTGGCGGGTGGGTGACGGTAAAGTTTGGCAGTGTGAGAGTGGGGCGGTGGCGTGCCGCCCCACTCCCACACTGCCAAACTCGTAATCGGGCCTGGAGTGTTTTCGTTCTCACATATATGTCCTCTAACTGCATTTATTTTTAGGTCTCACCTACGCAGCGCGCTAGCGCTACTTAGGAGGGACCTCTTGGAATCGCTCTGTACTTTCTTGGAAACTCGTGCATGTTTTGCACTGTTTCAAATGAGTACTCGTGCATGCAAAGCATTTGCCTTGCGGGAGCAAGCAGCAGCGCCATCTGTTAGCAATTATCGCGCCTGCCGCTGCTCGCTCCCGCAAGGCAATTCACGAGTACTTTAACTTTCGTGGCCGCGCTCGTCTTTCATTTTTCTTCCTTGAGGCTATTGAAACACTTTGACTGCTATTACACATGGTAACCACTAGATGTTATGTTATGTTATATTGCATTTGTAAAGCGCGCAGTTACTCAAGAGTGTCCCGGCGCTGAGCGCAACTGGGGAACCCATCCTGGCTTTCCCTGTGAGATTATCCCTACTGGGAATCTCCAAGGTGAAGACAAGCATCCCCGGCGCTAATGGGGCCGTAAGTGGAGATTAAGCAAGCTATAGATGGCATTCATCCCGTAACATTGTCCACCCGCTGCTCACTGCGAATTGTCAACAGCTTTGAGCCAGAGTTACAGCTGCCAAAGGGGGCCTTTAAGCTGTGATTCATTTCTGTAGCGGAAACTGAATGATAGGTCTCGTGGCATTCCTAAAATTGGCGGGGCATGCACCGAGCAGAGAAATTCTGTGTCCCCGTTGTTTTTTTACATTGAGTTTCAAGCAAGTCATGTGTCAGCCTGAAAATCGTAAAGGCACATACGCGTGCCCTCTCAGTCAGATGGTGTCAAAGCTTTGAACCTGTTTTGAACAATGACAATGTCAATGCACCTTACGGTACGCACCCAGCCAGTCACCTCGATCCGTACTGCTTTCATTTTACATTTCCTCAGGTATTTTATACAGGTACTTGCCTTGCAATGGGGCCCTATGCAGGAGCGCAACGAAATGCCCAACTTGTCTGTGACGCAAATGGTGCTTCATGTAAAGCACTCTGATACCTTCCGAGTCGAGTTTGCGCTATATAAAACTCTCCAAAGGAAAAAAAGACAAGCATTGGCATAGCCAATAGGTCTCGCCTTTGGGACCTGCAGCATTACTAAATACTTATAAATTCCCAAAGGTGAGACCTATTGGCTATGCCTATGCTTGTCTCTTGAAGTCTGTGTTCCAATGTAACTGACCGTGGTCCGAGTTTACAATTACGCTTTGGTCCATTCTCTATTTCCAACATATTCCAGTCCAGGTCACAAGGCGACACCCACAGAGTGCCCTCTGTTATGATGGGCTGGCTCATCCCAGAGTGCCTTTTTCTTTGAGGATATTGACGATCTGGTTTCCGCTGCATCCTCGCAGTAGACTTTCCAAAGCTGCTGGTGAGTGCAGCCTCTCCGATTATTCTCTTGCACTTCAGCTATCACTATTTTAAATACTTCTTTATTTCATAAAGAGTCACTAAATGTTATTTTTTCGGACATTGATAATTACCCAGCCTTCCTTTGCATTTTGAATAGGATATGCTTCATGTAAGCTCAAGAGTACTAAACTCAACTTTGTTGTATACAAAATGAGGGCTTGGAGGTAACAAACAGTCCGTCACATACCCTCCCTATCTGATTATAAAATAGAAGACTGTGAAATTCTGGAGAACTCTATGGCCATAGCGGAGGGACCATAGAATACTTCAGGTTGCGTTGGCCCCTGTGTTTTTAACCTTGCCGAAGGTCCCCAGTCTCCATAACTACAATTCAAAGTCCTGTGGGGATTTATAGTCAATTTTTATTCTTGCATTTGACATAACACCCACTATTATCACTGACACACAAGCACTCACCACGGGCAGTGAAAATATCCTGATTAAAGAGCCCCTGATGAAGGGCCTGCTAGGCATTGCACTGCCCACCTAAGGTGAGACAGAATCCTATGATGAAGCATACCACCTTGGTGAATGAGGATTCTTGTCCCTGAAAGGATGCTTTCCCTGCTGTCCTTTGGGGCCAATCACACCACAGTCTGGCCTACAAAACTTTGGAGCATCACACTAATACGTTTCCCTCTTAGTTCTCCAGCACGTCACATTTTACTATTTTATTTTCTAATCTCAAGTTGTCCATGCACAAGAGAGCCTGTGCACTGGCTTTCTCTTATCTCTAGGTATGCATTTTGTGTGGACACTTAAGCTTTATGATTATATGTTCCCAGTTTAAGGTTTGCTTAGGCGTCATAAAATGATTATTAAATTCACGTTATCATACAATAATTTGACAGGTAGGACAAAGTAACCAACATTTTCACATGCTTAATAGCAAGACGTCGATAAGGAGTAAAGAATTTCCTTCAGACCAGCCTAGTGAATAGTTGTCTACTCTGGTATGCTATTGATGTATGTTGTAAGCACATAATGTTTGGTTTGAGGGTAGAAGCTTGGCTCAAACCAAGCATATAAAACTCTTTGGCATCAGGCGTAACAATGCACAATGTATACAACATAATTTGTGTTTCATAATCTTCATCATCCTCATGGTACTTTACATTTCCATCCCCTGCTCCACCAACCCTACGCCTCACTCAACCGAGCGCTCAACTAGTTCCCACCATCTCCCAACTCTTCTTTGCCCTCAGCCTACACCAAGCCCCAACCCCCAACATGGGCAAACCATGTATGCTTACTGTGTCCCGAGTCACAGTGACCAATAGTGGCTGCTCTCTCTCAAGCCATAGTTAATCCGTTTCGGACAAGGGAGGTAGGATTGGACTCCTGCTCTTTGTGCTGTACCGCTTCTAAGTGTGAGAGAAACTTGTTCTACTGTATACTGTGCTGTATCTGTTTGATGTGTGAGGGAAGCTTGTACTGCTTCATGCTGTGCTGTACCTGTTCGATGTGTGAGAGAAGCAGTGGGCGCCGGCACAGGTAAGAGCGGTGGGCAGGGTGAGGAGGGGGTCGGGGAAGTCGACATAAAACGGGATAAGTTAAATCAAATTTTTTAAAACATACTTTGCGCTTGGCGCATCCCCAACCCGGCGATGCGGTGAGTGCACTGCAAGGTAAGTGGTTTTATTTGATTTTTTAATTTAATTTAACTTATCCCATCGTATGTCGACTTCCCCGGCCCCCACCACGCCTCACCCCACCGCTCTTACCTGTGCTGGCCGCGATTGCAGAGAAGCTCATACTGCTACATGCTGTGCTGGTAGTACCTGTTCTATGTGTGAGGGTAGCTTGCGCTGATGCACCGTACATCCTCCCTGTTCTTTCTACAAGGGAAGTTTGCAGTGCTGCTGCTTGTGCTGTATGTATTCAGAGTTCAAAGATGCTTAAAGTGCTGCCCTTTACGCACTATCAGCTAATTGTGTAATGATTTTTTTTTGCTGCTTTTAGTTCTGCCTTCCCTTATCCTAGCCCCTTGCAGCAAGGAGGAGACTGTTGAGGGCAGTGGAATAGTAAGTGTATCTTGGGCTCTAATGCAAGCAAGGAATGTTGACCACAACCTTCTGGTGGTAAAATCAGACATTAAGTGGGCATCTCAGACCCTTGGTCCCCGGTGTCACTGCACCAGCTGCACTATTGAGAGCTACGCCCCTGGTTCAGGGGCAAAGGGTGGGGCAAGGAGTGACCTCAGCGGTTTGTGTGAGTTAGTAGATTCGTTGTGTAGCAACATGACGTTAAGGTGTGGGATATATAAATTGACAATATTTTCAAGGGCTAAACAAAATGAAACTATTTGCAGAGCAGGCGGGACAGAGGGCAATGGAAACAATAAACACGCAGTAGTGGCCTTGGACTGCAAAAAGCACCGGCCTGATAAGTAAGAAAGCTTTGAAGTGAAATATTACCTGTACAAATAAAAGCTTAAAGAAATCCCTGCTATGCCCCTAAAACCAATAGACAGTGAGGAATTGTTGACAGTCCATGTGCATGCAGAAGAACAAGCAAACTGTTTATATTAAAAAGAAAAGCGTTAACCAGAGAACCCAAGATAAACTTTCACCTCATGAGCAATGTCAAATAATCCTCAGACAAATAACTACAGCAAATTGCGCATTCAAGCACTTGACAAAAATGAGAAGTATAAACTCTTCCGTGTTCAAAATCTGTCCCACATAAGCTATACACTCTACAATTTACCTCGAATGTCCAGATTTAATTCGAAGCACATCCTTATAGAATCACATTGGAAAAAAAGCTCTTCCTCAAATGTATAACTAAAAACATCACTCACAACACATATGCTGAAAGATCGTAATTTTAATCAGATTGCAGAATGACAACCATATCTCGATCCTTGAAAGACACTAGCAAATACCTCTACAAACGTCAGTGCCTACAATTGGATGCTCTTAACAGCAAGTTCCTGAAAATTCTAAATTATGAAATAACCACTGTATAAACAAGCATTGACAAAGCCAATAGGCCTGGCGTTGACCGCCAGTCTTTAGGCAATTCTTGTTTTGTTGTGCCATGGGTTTTACAAATCTTCATTGTTCAGAAAGCTGTCAGGCCCCCATCAATCTCAACTAAGACATTGACTAAGGCAAAAATGATGTTTTGGTCTCAAAAGAGCACTCCCTGGCACTGAAGGGAACTGCTTTGTGTGTTGATGTGCTCTTTGTGAAAGAACAACAATCTTTAACAAATGGTGAAGTAAGCCAATGGCTGACATATTGGCCCTTGATGCATGCTAGAGTAGGTGGAAGAAAAAAGGGAATGACACAACCACAGACTAATGGACGAAGTCTGGCTGCAACCCCCAATAGGTAACTAAGTTATACGCATAATTTTAGAAATATTAAAAGGCCTTGGTTAGCTCAGACTCAAAAACAGATTCGATCTGTCACTTGCTTCCAATCTCTTGCCTTTGGGAAAGAAGGCATGACGGAAAGATACAAACAAAGAAGGCAAGAAGAAAAGATAGAAGGAATGAAAAAGGAAGAAGGAATGAAAACGAAATAAGGAATAAAAAGAAAGACGTAATGAAAAAGGAAGAAGGAATGAAAAGAGAAAGAAGAAATAAAAAAGAAAGAAGGAATAAGAAAGTACGACGGAAACGAACAAAGAAAAGAAGGAAAGAAAAAAGAAAGAAAGAAATGGAAGAAGGAAGGAAAGAAGGAAGGAAGGAAGAAATGAAGGAACAAAAGAAGGTAGCAAAAAAGGACGGAAAGAAGTAAAAGGAAGGAAGGAAATATTGAAGGAAAGAACAAAATGAAAGAATGAAAGAAGGAAAGAAAGCAAGAGATAGAAGAAGGGAAGGAAGGAAGGAAGGCATGAAGGGAGGAAGGAAGGAAAGAAAGGAAGGAATGAAGGAAGGAAGGAAGGAAGGAAGGAAGGATGGAAGGAAGGAAGGAAGGAAGGAAGGAAGGAAGGAAGGAAGGAAGGAGCAATGACAGACAAACAATTATGGTTGGAAAGTTAGAGCACCCTCATGAGCTTATATTCAGAGTTCATGTGAGCTGCTGGTATGGTGTGAAAAAAGCAGTTGCAGATCAACAAAGAAATTTACAACAGCATTGGCAGGAGACAGGAACTGATAAAGTTGGAATGTGCCCTGTGCTCTCCTCTGGTAGAAAGTGTCCTGCTATTACATTTGAATCTATAAACAAAGACAACAGAAAATTAATAATAAAGTAAAAACAAAAATGATGTCACTGAAGGGAACTACATTGGTTTTATAAAAGAACCCTTACCCACCAACCTAGTTGGTGGCATGCTTCATCATTGGGTTGCCACCCAAGGTGCTGAGTGCACCCTGGGTGTGCTGCAATGCCTGAATTACAGTGAAGCTGGAGTTTTTTTGGGTCAAGTGAGGTGGAGTAATACATGAGTTAAAACTATCTATAGGGTCTCCTTCAGTAAGGAGAATTGCTTTACTTCGGGGCCCTATGACAGGGATAAAAAGAAAAGGCGGATACGTCTGAAAGCTTAAATTCGGCTTATGTATCCTGTAAAAGGTCAAATCGTTCTACATGTTTCAGCCAGACATTTCCATATGCTGGCTTTCATCAGGACCAAACGTGAAAACAGTGTGAGGGAATACCAACAATCTTGTGTGAATCTAATGCACACACGCTAAGGTGCGCAGGGTGAGAGAAAACCTATTTGTTTTCTCCTAATTTTTTAAGAACTAACTTACGGTTGTTTTGTTAGGACTTGTCATCTGTAAAACGAAAAGCACAAAGAGTAATCAAAGACATACATGTAAACAGTAAAATATATACATGAGGAAAATATGCACTTGTGTGCATCATACAGTGTCCGACTTGATCAGATTAGATCACTATGGTGAGGACAACTAAACACCTACATGTGTGCATCGCGCTTTTTGATGAACAAATGCCAGGCATGTTTAAACTGTTATGAACAGGTGGGCCCCATTTCTTTGACTATCCTGCCTGCTGTTTGGGGAGACGCTGTACAATTTGGTATAACTAATGAGAAATGGCATTTGTCGATAAAAAGATTTGGTCAAAACATTCTTCGTTAGGCGCTTCTCCTTAGAGCGACATGGATCCCAGAAGGGGGCAGTGCCTATAGTCACACTCTGAAAAGAGAAAAGAGAGAAGGAAAATAGTGGGACTCGCTAAGAGCGACCTAAGTGTGCGATCTTTCGGTGTTTGAGACCGGGTATTCTACTCACTCATTAAGGTGGAGGACCTTGATGAAGTGAGTAGAATACCCGGTGTGTGACTTTTATTACAGTTTGTGCTTTTCTTTTCACAGGTCACAAGTCCTAGCAAAACAACCGTAAGTTAGCTCTTAAAAAATTAGGAGAAAACAAATAGGTTTTCTGTCACCTTGCGCACCTTAGCTTGTGCACATTAGATTCACACAAGACTGTTGGTATTCCCTCAGTCTGTTTTCACGTTTTGGTCCTGATGAGAGCCAGCATATGTCAATGTCTGGCTGAAACATGTAGACTGATTTGACCTTTTACAGGATACATGAGCTGAATTTAAGCCTCTAGATGTATCCGCCTTTTCTTTTTAATCCTCTCATAAGGCCCCGATAATAAAGCAATTCTCCTTACTGAGGGGGACCCTATAGATAGTTTTAACTCACATATCACTCCACCTCACTTAACCCAAAAAAACACCAGCTCAACTGTAATTCAAGCGTCGCAGCACACCCAGGGTGCACTCGGCCCCTTGGGTGGGAACCCGATGATGAAGCATGCCACCAACTAGGTTGGTGGATGAGGGTTCTTTTAAAAAACCAATCAGTTTTTCTCATACAAACTAGTAATGGAATGGTTTAATAATCTGTACAAGCTTGTTCTTCTTGATTGATATAGACCATGGGTACTCACAAACTTTCTCTCGGGGGGCCAAATATACAGTGTGGTTTGTGGCTGAGGGCCGCACCGGTGGGGGCAGGGTCAGAGGGGGAGGGGCGGGGCTAAAGCAAAAAAAATTATGACCATGAGGTTGAACACAGGTCCCTGCAGCAGACGCCTTCGTCCACTGAGCCACCAGACCCGGCATACACACATCTCTCTCTCTCTCTCTCCCCCTCCCTCCCCCCCCCCTCTCCCTCCCTCTCCCTCTCTCCCCCTCACTCCCCCTCCCTCTCCCTCCCTCCCTCTCCCTCTCTCCCTGTCTCTCTCTCCCCCTGTCTCTCTCCCCTTGTCTCTCTCCCCCTGTCCCCTCCCTCCGTCGCCCTCCCTCTGTAGCCCTCTGTCTTCCTCCCTCTCCCTCTCCCTCCCTGTCTCTCTCCCCCTGTCTCTCTCCCCGTCTCTATTTTTTATTTTTTTTAACACAGGTAGGATGTCTGCAACGTCCGCGGGCCGCCAAGGAAGGCTTGCCGGGCCGCTGGCAGCCCGCGGGCCATACTATGAGTAACCATGATATAGACTAACACAGGGGAAAGGAACAAGCTGCTCTTATTTCCTCGTTCTCATCTTGATATTTAATAATGCAATGACAAATAGACCTGAGAAAGACTTTTCTAGAATCCTGATAAAATACTTTTTTTAGTACCTACAGTATTTTAAAACTACAATGAATAAATTTCACAATCATTAGTACAATTTCTTGAAAATAATAAATAAAATCCCAGGAAAAACAGCTGTTTCCAAAAAGACGTTTGACCGAACAATTTCATTGCTTCAACCCAATTAAAATTATTGTACTTCAAAGTTAAGGGTCTCTGAAGAGGCAAAAATACAAACATTCTAATAGTGCTTGACAGATGTCTGCTCCTACATTTAATCCACAAGCGCATCGTCCTATATTTGATCTTATTATATTTGACATTTCCAACAAACATCAGATTGGATTCATGATCCATAAAACATACTTAATTTAAAAAAAATAACATTTGGCACAATAAGAACATCCCAGCCAAAAAAGAATCCATAACATCTCATACGGAAATAATGATTAACTCTACGTCCGAATGTGGCAAGAAAGCAAATACAGCAATTTACTCTAACAAGATAGGACACAATTCCATAAAGAAATAGAGTAACATAGAATAACATTTGCATTGTATCAGTATACTTAAGAGGAGTTATAAAATAGCAAAGTTAAAATCCATCATTATTTATATGAAAAAAGGAAATACGCAGAACAACGAGAATATGCAAATAAGGTGTTCTCCTAGTGCAATACAGACAATCTCTCAGATAATGCTGGGAGGGCTACAAAAAGAGAACTCAAGATATTTTTTTTGCCTAAGCTAAGTAGCATGCAAAAATTCAGCAACACTAATGACTACCACATCCCTAGTGTCAAACTTCCAAATTCTTAGGGCAGTCTCGTATAGCCTAAATCATTGCAATTGACACACTGGTGTGATCCACTTCTTGCGATGGGACTTATAAGCATTACAAAATAAAAAGAGTGATGCATAGTTTCAGGAACAAGCTTGCATGCTGGGCATAGATTTCTCCAACCCGAATTGCTTCCCCAAGTGGCAGGGAAGCTAACGATAGGGAGGGATCCATATCTAAATTTTAGATACAGCTGCTTGGGCAGAGGACCAAAAATATTTTTAAAGGAAGCCTCATAAGCTGGGACAGGTTTGTTATCTAGGAATCTGCAAGTTAAACTGCCTGTCTTGCAGCGCTTGAGCTCCTCCCACCATAGATGTTCCCTAAACCTATCCTTAATCAATTGCTTACAGCAGCTTCATCCGGATAATCCCAAAGTGAGCAAAGATCTCTCAAGTACAACATGTTCTTGGGGAGGAGCCTAGCGCTTGACCAAGATGGCCGCGTGAGCTCTGAGCTCCCGAGACCCTCGCGCCCTCCGTCGACTATCCTGTCTCTAATCCTGTCGGTATGCATGGCATCGTGTGGATGAACTGTCAGGGAGGCGATTGATGCTACCCGCGGTCGGATCGCCCACCGGGAACCGGACTTATGCCTGGCGGAAGATTGCGGCCTATCTCCGAGGGATGCCAGGGGCTAGAGTTGGCAGGATGCCCGACTTCTAGTTGAACAACAACGGCCAGGCGAGGTGTGAACTGTCGGACGGAGGTCCCCGTCCTTTCACTTTCGCTTTCTCTCCCTTTGTCAGCCCTGCCCCTGGAGAGCTCTTGGTGGCTTTATTACCCTATGGACGCTCTGCAGGCTACTCTGGTGGCCCACTGCAGAACTGATCACTCCTGATTCCTTTCATTGAGAGGGACCCGTCTTATCTGAACCGACCTGCTTGGTATCAACCATGTCGGGCAAAGCAGAGGTGGATCGGCTGAAGGCTAAGTCTACCAGGCGGGGAGCCTATACCCAAGTCAATAGTATGGACCGCTATGCTCTGCAGAAGGGATCACCGAGTGGGTCGAGCCAGTCGCCGGATACCCAGAAGGCGGCCTCGCCTTTGGCCCCGGAGCTCTCACTACAGGATGTCATGGGCGCGCTCGAAGGGATGCAGACTTCGATTGGGAGACAGATTGATGCCCTGGCGCATAAGGTGGATGCCATCTTGGTGGATGTTAACCTGATCCGTGCGGACTTGGGCAAAATGAATGAACGGGTTAGGACCCTGGACCTCAAGACCACGGGCCTCACCGATGATGTCACGGAACTGCAGATTGAGGTTCGTAAGCTGCGGACCGAGAGTGATCTCGCCGCCCGCCGGCTGGAGGACTTTGAGAGCCGGGCCAGGCGCAACAACGTGCGCGTCATCGGGGTCCCGGAGTCCTCGGATGAGGCTTCGGTTGACCTGCTTGTCGAGGACTTGGTGCTTAATCATCTGCAGCCTAAGGGTCTTGGAAAGTTCTTTGCGGTTGAAAGGGCCCATAGAGTGCCGGGTGGGAGGCCCAAGGTGGGTGCCCCACCGAGGCCGATCGTCGCTCGGCTCTTTCATTTTCGAGATCGGGACGCTATCCTGCAAGCATCGAGGGTGACGGGCCCGGTCCCCTTCCAGAACGCGTCGGTGAATTTCTATCCGGACTTCACCCAGCAGGTGCAGAGGCAGAGACAGGGCTTTCTGGGGGTGAAGAGGCGGCTCCGAGAGAGGGATCTGAAGTATGCCATGCTCTTCCCTGCCAGACTACGTGTGGTGCACGAAGATCGGACATTCTTCTTTGACTCTCCTGTTATGGCCGATGAATGGCTGGACGCTTTGCCCCGGCGACGGACGGGGGAGGTCATTGCCGAGGATGGGGACAGTGGCCGGGATGGGCAGGGCTGATTTTTCGGAGCCGGTCTGACTCGATTTGGCTATATTTGAAGACTTGAATAGAGTGCAGTCAATGCGGAGGGCTGCGGGAGGACGAGGGGTGCTCTTTTCCTCCCCTAGGGTACTTTTTGTAGATTTTGGGTTTTGTAGGGCGACAGGCACACTGCAAGTTGGGGGGGCTTTGTAAGCTGCAGCAGGGGTGCAGGGTGGGGGGGTTTCTGGGATTTTGGGTTTGTTGTTGGGGGGTTTATTTCTGCAAGGCATGGTGATTCTTTCCAGGACTGTTCCATGGTGGCTCTTCGGGTGTGGGGTGGGCCTCTTTACGTTTGAGGATGGGGGGTAGGGGTTTAAGTGTTATAAGCTGGAATGTTAATGGTTTGGGAGATCGCATTAAGCGTGGGATTGTTTTGCAATTCTTGAAACGGTCAATGCCGGATGTTGCCCTGCTGCAGGAGACGCATCTTATAGGTAATACGTGCTACGCTCTGAATAGGAAGGGTTATAAATTCATAGCACATTCGGGATTCTCCTCTGGGTCCAGGGGTGTGGGCATCCTAGTCAGAGCCTCGCTACCATTTGAGGTGGACTCCACCATTGTTGATGATAGGGGGAGGTTTGTGGCGGTGGCGGGGCGGTGGGAAGGAAGAACTTTGGTTTTAGTTTCGGTTTATGTCCCGCCGGCCCTGCAGGCCTCCACGTTCACAGATCTGGGTAGGGCCCTGCTAGATCTCCCGGGGGGTATGCTTGTGGTGGGAGGTGATTTCAACGCTGTTGGCTCCGGCCTGCTGGATAGATACCCGCCCAGAGACACAGGGGGGCTCAGAAGTGGCTTCCAGACTTCCTAGACGCGCTTGGCCTGATAGACTGCTGGAGGCTCCGGCACCCCACACAGAGCCAATACACGTTCCACTCCGGGGCACATGGTAGTCTTTCCAGGATTGATTACCTACTCACTCTGGCTGCGCATGCCTCATTGGTCTCCGAGGCGAGGCACATGGCGCGTGGTATATCTGACCATTCGCCAGTGTGGATCCGGCTGGATCTAGGTCGGGAGGGAGGAGGAAGGGCGGCCCCTATCAACCCGTGGTATTTCCGAGACCCCAAGATGCGCAGCGCGCTGGTAAAGAAAGTAGATAATTTTTTCAAGGACAATCAGGGATCCGTGGACTCGGCAGTGTCGCTGTGGGAAGCATTTAAGACCGTGCTCCGAGGGGAAGTCCTCTCCCTAGTAGTAGCTGCCAAGCGACGGAGAGATGGCGAGGTTCTGCAGGTTGAGGAGGAGATCGCGGCTCTGGAGGGAGCGCTGGAGGAGGAGGTTACAGAGTCCTCACTGCATGAGCTTTGCTTGAAGCAAGCTGAGTATAAGGACCTGGTGACGAACGCCGCTAAGACCCTCAGTAGGGAACAGCAGGGCCGTTTGTATGATGTTGGTGACAAGGCAGGGAAACTCCTGGCTTGGCTGGACAAAAAAGAACGGGTCAATAGAGTTGTGCCAGAGTTGACGGGAGAGAGGGGAGAGGCGATTGTGGAACCTGAGATGATTGTAAAGTGTTTCTCGGGCTATTTCTGTAGGGTTTATGCCTCAGTGTCGGATAGGCCGCTCGAGGACTCGTGTGATCTCCTCCGTGATATCGAGTTGCCCTGTCTCTCCGATATAGATAGGGACGATCTAGATGGTGACATAACGGTTGACGAGGTGGGGGGGGCTATCCGCGCGTTAAACTCGGGCAAGGCCTCGGGACCGAACGGCTTGCCGGTCGACCTGTACAAGCTATTTCCGGATAGGGTCGCCCCTCACCTGCGCGCCATGTTTGTGAAGGCGCGGGGGAGTGGGACCCTCCCGTTGGACCAGCGACTGGCGACGATCGTGGTTATACACAAAGAGGGCAAACCCCGAGATAAGTGCGCCTCATATAGGCCTATCTCACTTCTTAACGCAGAGCCGAAAATTCTGGCTAAAATCCTGGCGACCCGATTGATTAGGGTACTCGGTGACTTGGTCCACCCGGATCAATCCGGCTTCATCCCGCACCGAAACACAGCGTTAAATCTTCGGCGCCTTCATGGTGTAATCGCCAGGGCGGGCACGCTGCGTGAACCAGCTATTGTGTCGTCTCTTGACGCCACGATGGCCTTTGACACGGTGGAATGGGCATATTTGTGGGCCGTGCTGACCAAGTTCGGCTTTGGCCACGGTTTTGTGAGCTGGGTGAGGTTGCTGTATGAGTGGCCACTTGCGAGTGTGGTGATGAATGGTCGGGCGTCGACTCCGTTTCAGCTTGGGAGGGGTACTCGGCAGGGTTCTCCCCTGTCGCCTTTGTTGTTCGCCCTCGCCCTTGAGCCGCTGGCTGCGTGGATACGTTGGCACCCGGATATACGGGGCCTTAGATGGTCGCCTGAACACGAGGACCGTATTTCGCTCTATGCCGATGATATCCTGCTGTATCTTGCCTCACCCAAGAAATCACTTATAGTGGTCTGTGACGTACTCACATCTTTTGGTAGGAACTCGGGTCTTGTTATCAATTGGAGTAAATCGCATTTGTATGTTCTTAGTGGCGAGGTTCCACCGATCCCTAGAACATGTTCGATACAGGTCGCTCAGCAGGGCTTCGTGTATTTGGGGATTTTTATCTCCATGGACTCTGCTGTGCGATATGAGAAGAACCTGCTCCCCCCCCCGGCACGCCTGAGGCGGGATGTTGAAGGCTGGCGGAGGCTGCCGCTCTCCCTCGTTGGGCGTGCGGCCCTGTTCAAAATGATGTCTCTTCCCCGCTTCCTCTACGCACTGCAGAATACTTTGGACTGGGTTCCGGCCAAATACTTTCGGGAGGTCGAAGGCCTCCAACGAGCGTTGCTTTGGGATGGGCGGCCGCGCATAGCTATTGCAAAGTTGACGCTTCCATGGTACGACGGGGGCATTGCGCTCCCAGACATCCGACGGTACTATTGGGCCACCCAGCTGAGCGCGATTAATCATGGGTTTTATGGCCCTGCCCTCAGCCCAGGGTATGCCATGGACAGGTGGTTGCTACGTGGTGGTAACTACTACAGGGCGTTGTACTCGCGGTCCCTAGACTCGTCCCTCACGGGGCTCACTGGTGTGGCAGTGCGTGTGTGGAAGATGGCAACTGACTCGCTGGGCTGGAAGGATAGGCTCACCCTCGCTACCCCGCTGTTTGAATCGGAGAGACTGGGAAGGCTTTGGCACACAAAAGGGTTTGATAAATGGGACCTGATCGGCATCTCCAGGGTGGGAGATGTGCTGAATAAGGGGAAGGTGAAGTCCTTTGAAGAGTTGCAGACGGAGTATGAGCTGGGGCCCTCCGAGTATTTCCGATATATTCAGGTGCGTCACGCCCTCCGATCAGTCCTCGTAGAGGGTGAGAAGGTGCCTGAGTCCTCTCCTTTGGAGGACCGGGTCCTTGATGGCCATATGCCCGAGAGCACGATCTCGCTCATCTATAAGAAACTGATCAACGTCCGGGCGGACATGCTTCTGGGGCTGAGGGACCAGTGGACTAGGGATGGCCTCGAGTTGGATGATGAGGATTGGCAGTCGGCTGTTTCCTCTCCTAAGGAGGTCGCGATCCCGTCGCGTCTGAGGCTGGTGCAGCTTAAAATACTGCATCGAGTGTATGTGACGGGGCCAAGGCTGGTTCACATGGGATTCTCGGAGGACGGCCTATGCAGGAGGGGATGTGGTATGGTGGGTACTTTCCTGCATATCATTTGGGAATGTGGTGTCATTACGGAATTCTGGAGGAGAGTCCATGCAGTGATGGGGGAGGTGACGGGCATTGCTATGCAGCCGGAAGTGCGGTGTTGCCTCCTGAATGTCTGGGGGCACATTGACCGCGTGGAAAGAAAATATGGACTGGAGTATGTTAAGGGAGAAGACGGTCTATTGTGCTAGAGGCCGCCCCCGGAAGTGGCACGCCATCTGGGGGCGGTGGAATCAATACAGGGGGGGAATATGTCTTGCCCCGGATCTGGATCCTCCCGAGGAACAGCTTTCCTCCTAACCTTCTTTCCAGCTCAGTATGGTTTATGGACTTCTTTGGCCTCTGCTGTCCCCCTTCTTCCTCTTTACACTGTACTGTAACTGGTAGATGAGTGGGGTCCGGCCTCCCCTGGGGGGCTTCACCATGGGCTTTCAGTGTTCTTGCCTTGCTGGGGTTTGTTGTGTGTTTTTGTGTTTACTTAAAATTGAACCTTTGCACTTCTCCTTTCACGGTACTGGGGACGCATCTCTGTTTCTATATATCGATGCTGCCGAACCTCCGGGTTGTCGGCTGAATAGCTGTGTCCTGACTTTTGAAAATAAAGGTTTAAAAAAAAAAAAAAAAAAAGTACAACATGTTCTTAATATATGCCAACCAAAGGATTCTTAGGTGACCCCCGGATGGTTAATAGTTCTCTAAGAGGATATTTGTAGTATTCTAGATCTTCAATGGACCAAAGTTTGTACCAAAGCAGCAAGGGTCTTAATTGCAAAGTAAAGGAAATCGGGTATAGAACCATATCTAAGAGTAATGGGGGCTGGGGCAAACTTTGTGTGGTGTTAACTAGAGCCACTAGATTTAAGGTAACCCTAATACAAACAAGCATTGACAATGCCAATGGGTCTGTCTTCAAAGGAATGTTGTATGGTAATGTGAAGTGTAAGGGGATGGGTTCTGCTGATCCAGCGCAGAGTACAAAATACCTTCCTACTGCCACGGACTACAAGATCTCACATACACACACACTATCTATGCATTCGCTGGTGGGGCCCATAACACCAACGCACACTTACCATTAGTCCGTGCGAGAGACGATTTATCCTTCCTAGCGCTGGATAATGAGGGAGGAAGATACCACTTTACCCTAATGAGCAACACACCTATAAACCCTTCTAATACTCATTAGGCCCTAGACTTCCACATTTGGTATTATCCTCCCAAAGACCGGGATGGATCTGTTAGTTGATGTATTAGTGAAATCCTAATTCCCTAATCAATCTTTACATTAACACATTTCAATGAATAAACAACCCGACTCATTTCTGAAGTTATTCAAATCCAAATTTATATTAATATTGCAGATTAAATCATTAATTAGATCAAGTTCCCATTCGTATTTACCTATTCTGGCTAAAGTCGTCCTCTATGTCAAATCTGGCAGTCTCGCAAATCTATGCCCATCAGTTTAGCAGGTGAACTTCTAAGGAATTTGGGCATTAATTCAGTCCGTCAGAGAATTGGGCTAACAGCTGTCCTGCAGTGTCACCGTCCTCTCCGTCAGCATATCATCAGGAAATTGAAAGAGCGACCGTCGGATCTCTATGTCTCAGGCTAAGGCTCAGACCTTTACCTCTCTATTCTACCATAATTTATAGTAAAATCGATGATAAAAGTAACAAATTTTGGGTATCCGAGTTCGCTGATTGGACAATTGGGGATCATCCTCTCCGTTCCCATAAGGTTTAGTCCATGATGTCAGCATACTTGCTGGTTCTGGTTCTTTTGTAAAGTCTTTGGTTTGTAACGTTGGCACCGCTCCCAGTGGCCTTGATAAGTACATTTTGCCTGGGGTCAGGACGGGGCCATTGTTGCTCATCTTTAGCGCAGGCGCCCTTCACCCAAGCCTTGTTCAGCGTTGGCAGTCGGGTTAGGCTCCACAAGCAGCCATCTTTTGGCAAGCCAAAATGGAAAACTTAAGCAAAAAAACACAAAAACGTAATTAATACATAGAAATTACTAATTAAATGTTATTCCCTCGCTAATACCCATATGTGTGTGTATTTATCTAGCAAAAGCAACACTCATTGCGGGTTATACTTACAAAATAAAGCACGAATCACAATTACATCACTAAAGCAACATATAACATGCAATATTCTATTTATCTATCATTAATATGCGTTCGAAAATTAATTCACGTCATTAATTAAGCCATGCAGATGCAAATCCCACGTGTATTTTGATCATTAATAAGGTTGGTTAGTTATTTTCATATCACTCCAAACCATTAGTACGATTATAATTAACTAATTAATCTAATTAATAAAATGACATGCAAAATGGGGAGGTGTTAGACCTGTCAGCCCTAGGGTGGACCTGCGTGAGGGATCCAAAGAGCGCTCACCGTCGCGGCCCGGAAGCTGAAGTGTGCCCCTCGTGGTGACGAGGACCGCGGAGAAGCCCGGGGCCCCGTTGCTGCCGTCGCCGCTGGGTGAAGATGGCGGAAAGATCGAAGGAGGAGTGCGGAGCTGGTGCAGACGCCGAGCGACGTCGCGATCAAGGTAAGCCGGGAAGGCTTGGGAAGGTCCCCGGTGCGCCCCCTATCGTCCAGGAGCTGCACCGCACCACCCTGCGTCCCTGGTACCCCTCCGTGGGAGCCCCCCCCCCTGCTCACCCCCGGACGATACCCCTCCGAGGGATTGGCCCCGTCCGAGCAGTCTGACAAGGAGAGTAGTGCCCCACGAACTGCATGGAAACCCTTGAAGCTTGCGGATACGAACACAGCTCCGATTGCAAGCCCCGCTCTGAAACATTCTAAGTGGCCTTGATACGATTCCTACTACAATTGCAGGCTTGCGCTGAACTGTTCTAAGTGTCATTGATACGAGTAATGCTACGATTGCAGGTTTGCCCTGAAATGTCCTAAGTGTCATTGATACGAGTAATGCTACGATTGCAGGTTTGCCCTGAAATGTTCTAAGTGTCATTGATACGAGTAATGCTACGATTGCAGGCTTGCCCTGAAATGTTCTAAGTGTCATTGATACGATTCATGCTACGATTGCAGGCTCCGCCCTGAGAGGGTCGGCGCTTCGTTGTTACAAGTAGCGCTACGGTTGGAAGCTTCATGCCAAAAGTCTATGCGCTCTAATTACGAGCAGCGTGCAAGTGTCCAAAGCTTAGTGGTATTCGCCCGCTGAGGCGCTAAGGGTACTAGGGGTGGCGGGAAGACCGCAAGATCTGCCCTGAGTCCCGGTTGGCCCCCAGTGTGACGCTACGACCCACCATCATTACCACAGAGGTTGAGAAGTGCTGGTGAGAATAATGCTGGCGTATACAATGCTAGTGAATCGATTGCCAATCTAAGGGAGCCCTGCTAATGATATCTCATGAACTGCATGTATACCCCATGACCTGCATGTACACCTCCTGAACTGCATTGTTACCTCAAGAACGGCATGTATATTCCATGAACTGCATTTGCCTCAATGCTTGGATAAACTTGAGTATTTTCATACAGACTACAGTGTGGCGTCCCTTATTGTGTGCGTTCCTTGCTTCAGGGGATGTGGTTACACACAAGCCTTTGGGTGCCCAGCCGCTCGTGTCACATTACCCCCTTAGGGCCTGGAGACCCCAGGTCCTACATTGTTGGCGAGCGGTGGGATATTAGGACCTGTGACCATACAGCACCCTTCCGTGAAGCGGAGGGCGCCACAATTAAACGCCTGTTGTTTCAAAGCTCTGCAACTATTATTTGCTGTATTTATTGATTCCACTGTCCAGGCTGAGAGTGTAAAAGAATCCTGGTTAGCTGGTAACTGTCACCCATATCCTAGGAATCTCTTCCTTAGTATCTAGGTCCCCACCTGTCAAGATGGAATTCCGGTTAGCAGACCTCGAGGGGTACTCGGTGAAGCAACTGAGAGAGTTCGGGCAGGGGATGGGGGTGCCTGGGGTGCGGAAGGCCAAAGGACCGGAACTCCGCACCGCCATTAGGGCATGGGTAGAGGCCCACCCGGAAGGGAGAGAGGATGAGGGACAGGAGGCACCAGATACACCTCAGGAGGAGAGCGCCCAGGAAGTACTGGACATACTAAACGTAGATGGGTCTGAAAATGTGCCCCCTGGAGGTCGTTCTGGGGCCAGTAGTAGGACAGGGTCTAGGAGGAGCGCGTCTCCAGAGAAGTACGAGGACAGAAGGGAAGAGAGGCAATTAAAGTGGGAGCTAGCGAAATTGGAACATGAAAGAGAAAGAGAAAGAGAAAACAAGAGATGGGCAATGGAGGAAAAGAAGCTGGCGCACGAGCTTCAACTAAGAGAGTTGGAGCTGCGCGCCCTCCAATTGAATGCGTCCAATAAGGACAATGGCGGCAGCATACCTAAAGAGTCTCACGGATCAAAATTCTACCTACCTAAGGAAGTTATTGCCAAATACACCGTGGGGGACGACATTGCTAAACGGTTGGAAGCATACGAGGTAGCCTTGACTGCCCATGGGGCACCCGAGAGTAATTGGGGAGGTGGTTTATATCGGTATATACCTCCCAATGTCAGGGACACCCTGCTCTATTTGGCCAAGGCGGATCAGGTCAGGTATGCCCCCATGAAAGAGGCCCTACTCAAAAAGTTTGGTCTTAACCCCGAGAGGTACAGGCAGAAGTTCCGTGGCAGCCATAAGCTGTCCACACAGACGTGGGTGGATTTTTTTGATTATGCCCGCAAGGCACTAGATGGTTGGGTGCGTGGCAGCGAGGTGCAGGACTACCAAGGGTTGTACAATCTTTTTTTAAGGGAGCACCTCTTGGATAAGAGCTTTCCGGAGCTGCGCCAACATCTGGTGGACCGCAAGTTGATGGATCCCCGTGAGCTTGCGGAGGAGGCAGATATTTGGGTGAGCACCCGGGTGTCTCACAAGGGCCCCGGAGGAGATGGCTCGAAAGGCGGACAGGGTTTCCCCCAGAAGAAAGAGGGGGGAGATAAAAAGGTGGAGTTCTCTAAAGGCCCCCAAAATAAGTTTGGGAAGGGAGTAGGAACCCCACCCCCGTCCAATTCCACAAGACCCACTTACCCTGACAGGAGTCAGCAGCCAAGGATAGTGCGGTGCTGCGAATGTGGGGAGATTGGACACTACAAGGGAGATCCCCAGTGTCGCAAGCGACCCCCAGCCCCAACGGGCGGGAAGAGCCCCGGGGTGAGTAGTATAGTGCTTGGGGTGGAGCTGCCCTTAGATAGGGAAGGGGAGTGGACAGGCCTGACCCTGGTTTCACTCGGGGATAGAGAGGTGGTCCCCGTAGTGCCCCTGCCCCAGAACACTGTTAAATACCAGCAGAGGGTGAGAATTAATGGGGAGGAGGTGGAGGCTCTGAGGGACACAGGTGCCAGCATGACCACCGTAGTGAGGCGGCTGGTGTCCCCAGACCAAGTAGTCCCCGAGGAGTTCCATCCAGCCGTGTTGGCTGACGGCAGTGTGAGTCACTATCCAGTGGCTCGTGTTCCATTTGAGTGGGGAGGAGTCAAAGGCCTACTGAGAGTTGCGGTGAGCCCTGCCTTGCCTGTGGGGTGCTTGCTAGGAAACGACCTGGAGCATACCAAGTGGAAAGATGTCGAGTTTCGAGCTCACACCGAGATGCTGGGATTACCAGGGTGGACTTGCGTAGTCACGCGGTCCATGGCTGCCCAGCATGAAACTCACCCTGGGTTGGAGCCTGGAATGATGGCCCAACCCCACGCCAGACGTGGAAAGAAGAAGGTGGTAGAGGACACGCCCCGTGAGATGGATGGGGAGGCCGCAGAGGTGCCCCCGGAGTCCGCGGAGGTGGATGTCGTTCCTGTGGAGGACTTGCCGACCCTTGCTGACTGGCATGTGGAAGGAGGGCCTACCCGGGAGGAATTTTGTCAGCCACAGAGGGCATGCCCCACGCTTGAAGGCATGCGGCGACAGGCCGAAGCCCAAGTGGCCAGTCAGGAGATGGGAGGATATCATGTGTATTGGGAGGATGGTCTCCTATACAGTGAGCCCAGGGTGCCGGTACATGGATCTTCGAGGGCCATAGTGGTCCCCCAATGTTACCGGGCCTTCCTGCTGGAGTTAGCGCACGAGATACCCTTAGCCGGACATCTGGGTCAGGACAAACCCTTTGCACGGTTGGTCCCTCATTTTTATTGGCCCAGGATGAGGATTGCCTCAGACACCTTTTGCAAGACCTTTAAGTCTTGCCAGGCAAGTGGCAAGACTGGGACTAAATTGAAGGTCCCGTTGGAACCGCTCCCGGTGGTCGGGACCCCTTTTGAGAGGGTCGGTATTGATATTGTTGGGACATTGGACCCTCCGACCGCAGCGGGACACCGGTTCATCTTAGTTTTGGTGGACCACGCCACTCGGTACCCAGAGGCTATTCCTCTGAGGACCATCACTGCACCGGTGGTGGCGCGGGCACTGTTGGGGATTTTTACCCGAGTGGGATTCCCCAAGGTCGTGGTGTCGGACAGGGGCACAAATTTTATGTCGGCCTATATGCAGGCCACATGGAAGGAGTGCGGAGTGAACTGCCGGTTCTCCACCCCTTACCACCCCCAGACTAACGGACTTGTAGAGCGCTTCAATAGGACATTGAAGGGAATGATCCGAAGCCTGCCAGAGGGCTTGAGGCGTAAATGGGACGTCCTCCTCCCCTGCTTGTTATTCTCCTACCGGGAGGTACCGCAGAAGGGAGTCGGGTTCAGCCCGTTTGAATTGCTCTATGGCCATCCCGTTAGGGGGCTCCTCAGCTTGGTGAAGGAGGGGTGGGAGAAGACTTCGCAGAAGCTTCCCCGTGACATTGTCAGCTACATGCTGGCGTTCCGCAGCCAGATGGCCAAGCTGTGGAAGGCGGCCTCAGAGAACCTGGAGGCTAGCCAGACCGTGATGAAGGAGTGGTACGACCGCAACGCTCGGACGGTCGAGTTGGACGTTGGACAGAAGGTGTGGGTCATGGAACCTGGGGAGCTTTGTGCCCTCCAGGACCGGTGGACTGGTCCGTACGACATTGTGGAGCGACGAGGCCAGACCACATACGTAGTGGATTTGAAGAGCCCCCGACAGCCCCTCAGGGTGTTCCACGTCAACCGCCTGAAGCCGCACCATGAGCGATCGGAGCTTCCTCTCCTGATGGTGACGGATGGGAGCGAAGAGGAAGAGAGTGAAGCTCTTCCTGACCTTCTAGCGGTACAAGAGAAGGATGGTTCGGTGGAAGGTGTAGTCCTCTCCCCATCCTTGACCCCAGAGCAACAGAGGGACTGCCGCCATGTCCTGGGACAGTTCGCCTCGTTGTTCTCCCTCACGCCTGGAATCACTCATCTGTGTACCCATGATGTGGACACAGGGGACAGCCCCCCGGTGAAGAACAAGTCTTACCGGCTCTCTGACCGAGTGAAGGATAGCATCCAGCGTGAGGTAGCCAAGATGTTGGAGCTGGGGGTGATAGAACCTTCCAGCAGCCCGTGGGTTAGCCCAGTGGTGTTGGTGCCGAAAGCGGCCCCACCGGGTACGACACCGGAGCTTCGGTTCTGTGTGGACTACCGGGGGTTGAACTCTGTCACGAAGACAGATGCTCACCCCATCCCACGTGCAGACGAGCTGGTGGACCGGCTGGGAGCAGCCCGGTACCTCAGCACCATTGATCTGACCTCCGGATATTGGCAGATTGCCATGGCCGATGGCGCAAGGGAGAAGACAGCATTCTCCACCCCCGAGGGCCACTACCAGTTTCGAGTGATGCCCTTTGGGCTCAAAAATGCTCCGGCCACATTCCAGCGGTTAGTGAATCAGGTACTATCTGGCCTGGAGTCCTTCTCAGCGGCCTACCTGGATGACATAGCTGTCTTAAGTAGCACCTGGGAGGACCATCTGCAACACCTCCAGGAGGTATTGCAGGCGCTGCAACGTGCTGGCCTAACAATTAAAGCCAGCAAGTGCTAGATTGGACAGGGATCTGTCGTGTACCTGGGACACCTGGTGGGCGGAGGTAAGGTGCAACCCCTCCAGGCCAAAATAGAGACCATCTTGGCTTGGGAGCCCCCCAAGACCCAAACGGAGGTCCGAGCCTTCCTCGGCCTCACTGGGTATTACCGCCGGTTTGTCAAGGGATATGGTAGCATCGTAACCCCCTTGACGGAATTGACCTCGAAGAAGCAACCTCGCAAGGTTGTATGGACAGCTGCTTGCCAAGAAGCCTTTGACACGCTGAAACATGCGATGTGTACCGCTCCAGTACTAGCAACACCAGATTTCAGCAAGGAATTCATTGTGCAGACAGACACCTCAGAGCATGGCATAGGTGCGGTGCTCTCGCAACTCAACACCGAGGGCCAAGATCAACCAGTGGCCTTCATATCCAGGAGACTCCTCCCTCGGGAACGGCGATGGAGCACCATTGAGAGAGAAGCCTTCGCGGTGGTCTGGGCTCTGAAGAAGTTGAGGCCATACCTCTTTGGAACTCACTTCCTTATCCAGACCGACCACTGCCCCCTTCGCTGGCTCATGCAGATGAGAGGCGAAAACCCCAAGTTGTTGAGGTGGTCCATTTCCCTACAGGGGATGGATTTTCGGGTGGAACATCGGCCCGGAGTTGACCACGCCAATGCTGACGGTCTCTCCAGGTTTTTCCGCCTTAGCGATGAGAACTCCCTAGAGGTTGGGTAGCTCTCCCCTCTTTCGGCTGGGGGGGACACGTGTTAGACCTGTCAGCCCTAGGGTGGTCTCCCCATCTATTTTTGATCGTGCCTCATTTCTTTCCACCCTCAATTATATGTTGGACTAGGTCTCCGGGCGCCTTTTCATTGCCAATCAGTGTTAAGGTGCAGGTGCTCCCTTCTCCCAAGATGGCTGCCACAGACCCCTGCTACTGCAGAGTGGTCTTTATTAGTAGCACCCTAGCTGTCAGGAGCTGGCTGGAACCCCACAACAATGTTGCGACACCAGCCCGCCTTTTTGTCCCATAGGTAGAATGGGGAAGCTCCTGGATTGTGCTGGAACCTTCTAGAAGGGAGGTGTGGTTTTACTTTTGCCGCCTTGGCTAGAGGTCACCTGACCTAGGGCTACTTAACAGAGGGAGGGAACTTTTTCCAGTCAGTTGGCCAGTGGGGTAAAGCAGAGATGGAGAATCCACACAGGAGTGTAGGCGGTAGGGCCTAACCAGGGACTTATGCCTCTGAGAGTGACAGGATTTAGGTGCTGCCTCTTAAGTGAGTGAGGGACCCTGTGAAACCCACTGATCTTGCCCAGCAGTAGGAGGACCCAGGACACCTCTGCCCAGCCTGACTAGGAAGGTCCTAGTCGCCAACTCACTCCCTTCCCCCCTGAAACAGAACCCCCAAGGGCGCCAGAGACAACAGCGCCATCAAGCTGCATGTGCCAATTGCATGCTGAACCTGAATGCTGGAACTACATGTACCAACTGCAGGCGGAAACTGACCGCAGAAACTTTCTGATATAACTGAACATTACAAATGCCCAAAAGCGGAATGCGGTACTGCTGGGGATCAACCAGGTATTAGCGCTGAGACCCCTGCGCTCCCTGAACTGGCCTGGGATCCCCTGCACCGGGCCCTGCTGAGCGCTGACCAGACCCGCTTAATTTGACCCCCCCTGTGTGAGGGATCCAAAGAGCGCTCACCGTCGCAGCCCGGAAGCTGAAGTGTGCCCCTCGTGGTGACGAGGCCCGCGGAGAAGCCCGGGGCCCCGTTGCTGCCGTCGCCTCTGGGTGAAGGTGGCGGAAAGATCGAAGGAGGAGTGCGGAGCTGGTGCAGACGCCGAGCGACGTCGCGATCAATGTAAGCCGGGAAGGCTTGGGAAGGTCCCCGGTGCGCCCCCTATCGTCCGGGAGCTGCACCGCACCCTGCGTCCCTGGTACCCCTCCGTGGGAGCCCCCCCCCCTGCTCACCCCCGACGACGATACCCCTCCAAGGGATTGGCCCCATCCGAGCGGACTGACAAAGAGAATAGTGCCCCACGAACTGCACAGAAACCCTTGAAGCTTGAGGATACTAACACCGCTCCGATTGCAAGCCCCGCTCTGAAACATTCTAAGTGGCCTTGATACGATTCCTACTACGATTGCAGGCTTGCGCTGAACTGTTCTAAGTGTCATTGATACGAGTAATGCTACGATTGCAGGTTTGCCCTGAAATGTCCTAAGTGTCATTGATACGAGTAATGCTACGATTGCAGGTTTGCCCTGAAATGTTCTAAGTGTCATTGATACGAGTAATGCTACGATTGCAGGCTTGCCCTGAAATGTTCTAAGTGTTATTGATACGAGTAATGCTACGATTGCAGGTTTGCCCTGAAATGTTCTAAGTGTCATTGATACGATTCATGCTACGATTGCAGGCTCCGCCCTGAGAGGGTCGGTGCTTCGTTGTTACAAGTAGCGCTACGGTTGGAAGCTTCATGCCAAAAGTCTATGCGCTCTAATTACGAGCAGCGTGCAAGTGTCCAAAGCTTAGTGGTATTCGCCCGCTGAGGCGCTAAGGGTACTAGGGGTGGCGGGAAGACCGCAAGATCTGCCCTGAGTCCCGGTTGGCCCCCAGTGTGGCGCTACGACTCACCATCATTACCACAGAGGTTGAGAAGTGCTGGTGAGAATAATGCTGGCGTATACAATGCTAGTGAATCGATTGCCAATCTAAGGGAGCCCTGCTAATGATATCTCATGAACTGCATGTATACCCCATGACCTGCATGTACACCTCCTGAACTGCATTGTTACCTCAAGAACGGCATGTATATTCCATGAACTGCATTTGCCTCAATGCTTGGATAAACTTGAGTATTTTCATACAGACTACAGTGTGGCGTCCCTTATTGTGTGCATTCCTTGCTTCAGGGGATGTGGTTGTTGTATGGTCACTTTACACACAAGCCTTTGGGTGCCCAGCCGCTCGTGTCACGTTACCCCCTTAGGGCCTGGAGACCCCAGGTCCTACAGGAGGGTATACAAAATTTTGCATTACCCGCTCCAGCAATCCCCCCTTTGGTGATTTTATCACCACACCACCCAAAATTTTGTTCTGTTTCTACTTCACAACTAGTTTTTCTAACCTAAGGTTCTAACACCTATTTGGTTCTACCAGTCACTATTTTCAATTCAATATCTTGTGTTCTTCATCAATAATTTTCTTAACTTAATAGGTTTGGCATCTCATCGTTCTTCACTCTCCTCTCGTCTTCCAAATATGGATTTTCCTGAACTTCCGTTTCTTCTTCTCCAATGTCGGACAAGAGAACTCTCAGGATTTCCGATTCAATTTCATCCTCAACCACTTTCAGTACAGTCTCCTCTGGATTTCCTTGACTATCTGCCTCTTCTCCCTGTTCAGGCAGTGCCACGTACGTCCATTCTGGTGACTTATACTTCTGGTTAGGTTTCCTTGTTCTTCTACTCTCTTTGTCTTCAGTTAATTTGTTTTCTTTTGATTTCTCTTGACTTGTCACTTCATTCACCTGTTCAGCTCTTGGTGAATTCACTCGTGTCAGTCTGTATCTTAGTTTCCTTATTTTATTTGGCCAAACATCATCTCTTGCAACTCTTTTTACTTTACTTCCTTTGTCATTCTTTTCATTCCTCCAAGCTCTCTTTCTTAGGACTCGACTTTCAGGTATTTCGTTTTCACTCTCTTCAGACTCTGTCTCAACTTGCTTTGTCTTTTCAGCAATTTCCTTTTCCACCACTTGTTTTGTTTTCCCTACTTCTGTCCCTCCTCGGGTCTCCGGCACGCAATCTTCCTGCTGACTACTTGTCCCTTCACCTAACTGGATGTTGCAGTTCCCTACACCTCCTTGGGGGTCTTCAGCAATCTGTCCCTCTCTCTCTGTACCTGTCCCTTGTTCACTTAGATTTGTTACTTCAGGTGGAATTTCTCTCAGTCTCTCATCTGGTACTTCCTTTTCACGTATTTCTTTTGTTGCATCTTCAGTACCCTTTCCTATTTTCTTCCTGTTTTCCTTCTTGGAATCTTGCGCTTCCTGCTTGTTCTCAGAATCGCTGGATTCGGAAATCTGCAATCTTCTTCTCAGAGCAACACTTCTGGGGACTAAAGCTGATCTTTGTTCTGTTTCCCCCCTTTCAGAGTTTCCTTGTGTCTTTGACCCTTCGTCATCTGATTCAGTGCTTGATTCTGATTCATCAAAGTATTCTTTTCCTGTGCTGTCCACTGGATTTGGAATTCTCAAGGTATGACTGGCATGGATCCAGTTTTTCAGTCCAGCACACTTCACAGCTGTTGTCGTGGTCAAAATGACTTGTCGTGGTTTTCCCCACCTTGGAACCAAACAATTTCTTCTTCTGTGGACTTTTATCCTTACTCAATCACCTGGGCTCAGATCATGGGCTTGCTTCTTTTCAAGTGTGGTGGCATCTGGTCCAACCTGATGAAACACAGAATGAACTGCGTCAGCCAGGCCTTTACAGTATTCCAACACCATGTGTTCAGAAATTGTCATCAGCTTGTTGACTGGTATAAACACATGCCTCATTGCACGTCCCATAATTATTTCATGAGGACTTAATCCTGTGGTTCTGTCTGGAATGGCCCTAATTGTCATGAGTACAAGAGAAAAGACATCAGGCCATTTCATACCTGTGACACTTTAAGTCCTCCATCTGCCAAATGATTCAGTAAGGCTATTGTATCTACCTCACAGGCTTCACGTGTCTTTGACGCCACCAAAAGGTCATCAACATACTGCACTAATACAGAATTTTCTGGCATTTCTAGACTCTCCAAAGATCTTTTTAACAACTGATTAAATATTGAGGGGCTCTCTGTATACCCCTGTGGGATTCGGCACCATGCCAAAATACGCTCACCAAACCGAAATGCAAAAATGTGCTGACTGTCATGGTGCAATGGGATGGAAAAGAAAGCATGACACAGATCAATTACTGTGTACCATTCTGCATCATGGGGAATCTGATACAAAATCACTGATGGATTTGGTACAATGGGACAACATGATACCACAATTTTGTTCACCTTTCTCAAATCTTGCACTATCCTGAATTTCCCATTAGGCTTTTTCAGTCCCATTATCAGTGAATTACATGGACTACTCATTATTTCTCTCAGGATTCCTTGTCTGATCATTTTCTCTATTATAGGAGTTACACCTTCAATTATTTCAGGTGTCAATCTGTACTGTGGAACATTTGGATACGTTACTCCTTCTTTTACAGTTATTTTAACTGGATCTACATTTCTCATTAGTCCTACATCTTCTCCAGTGAAATCCCAAACCTCTGCTTTTACAGAGTTTCTCAGTTCTTTTGGTAATTCATCAGGGTTGAATACAGCATATGTTTCAGTAACTTCACTTTCTCTATTAGCTAAGGTCATCTTATATAATACATCATCATCTGGTGTTTCAAAAGCTATTCCATCCGGAGTACAAAATATAGTGCAATTCATTTTGTACAACAGGTCCCTACCTAATAAATTCACAGGACTGGTGTCACACACCACAAAGCGGTGCATTTCTGAAAATTTCCCTATGCTCACCTTCACTGGTTCTGTAAGGTAGGTCTTACTTTGCCTGTTGGACACACCAACTACTTGGATCGTTTCATCCGAGAGAGGAAGATTCTTTACATCAGCTGATCTGACTGTTGATCGAGTAGCACCAGTATCCACTAGGAAAGTAATATTTTCATCATTAACCTTCCCATCTACAAAAGGTCCTGTCTGTTCTACTTCTAGAGTTGCGCCAAGTACGCACTCTTCTTCCTCCCTTCGGCCCCGTCAATAGCCCTCTTCTGCGTCACTCTCATCACGTTGCAGCCAATACTGCGAAACAGCGCTAGCGCGCGGCAGTTTATTTACCTGTTCTTCATTGTAGAATCCAGATTCACTACTATTCTTCTGTGTGCTTCTGCTCTGTGGAAAAGGCGGCTTTGGCACCTGATTCTGTGGGGGAACAACTTGCTGCTGTTGCTGCAGTTGACCACTCACCTCATGCTGCACCTGTGGGTTCAATGATGGATTGTCATTGTTAGTACTCGGAGGAAATTTACACTCGGATTTCCAATGCCCTAACCTGCCGCAATTATGACACGGAAATTTCTTTTTAGCTTCTTCAATGTTCCCTTTGTACTTCCCATTATTACATTTTGGCTTGGTCCCTGCTTGTTCCACCAATTGTGCTTCCTGTCTTTCCGCTACCTTTACCTGTGCCCACATTGCCTTCTCCTTTAACTTTCGCTGTTTTGCTTCAATTTCATCACTGAAGTATTTAGCATGTCTCAATACTTCATCTATTTTCTTGTTTTGCCAATCTACCGTATGATGTTTAATCATATCACCAATTTCTGGTCGTAAACCATATACAAATCTGTATACAAAATTGCTCAAATCCTTTTCACTCAGATTCTCGTCTTCGCTAAACTGCTTAAATGCTTGTATTAGCCTCTCATAATACGCATGTACTGACTCTTTACTTTCTTGGTGTGTTCGATCAATTTTTACCCAATCTGTTTCTTTGGGGGGCACTTTATTTTTCAAAAATACCATAACCTGCTCATACTTCTTCATTACTTCAGGGTCTGGTGCTCCTGTTTTAGGAACCCTTGGATATTCCTTGGTTGGCCAGTTTATCATTAACTTACACTCTGACCATAGGTCTGCTGGTACTATTATATCAAACAGACTATTCAAATCAATCCATAGTACTTTAGATAATTTTACAAATCTGTCTACTTGTCTGTACCACTCGACGGGCTTTTCGCGTAGTCGAGGGAAGTCATTCGTAAATGACAAAATATCCTGTCTCGTCCATGGGACATGTACATATCCTCCTCCTGGAATCTCTCTCATAGGGTACTCTGTCATTACCTTCTCCTTTTCTCTCACAGGAAAGGCTGAAATTGTCTTATCTGAGGCATCATCGCGTTTTCTATACCACCTGCTTCTCCATTTATCCACGTCTCCCCATTTTCTCAGCAAAATGATTATGTCCTTAATTTGACCTATTCGTCCTGTGGTGTTCATGTTTTCAATGTCCTTTTCAGTGAATTCTACTCGATAAGGTTTCTGCAAAGCTTTTACCTCTTCCATATCAATGCCCATTTCATTTGCTACTTCTTCTAGCTTTTCATGCAAGTTTTTCGCTCGCCAGGTTGCACTTGTACATAAAAATAACAATTCTTCATCCTGACAGGTTTTCAATTTTTCTGTCGGGATAGTCCCTACGATTAACTCTTCCAATACCATTCGTAACTTGGCCACATCAATTGATTGGGATTCTTTGTCCTTCCTCTGCAAGCTTCTCAACCATTCACTTAACTCATCTGTTGATGGTCCTACTGGTTTTTCTACACTTCCGTGTCCAAAATCATTTTGTGTTTCTGACACCGTCTCAATCATTGTCATACGTCTTTCTGCACAATTCTGATCTACAAATTGATTATTTGTGAAATTCGGTTCCATTACTCTCATAGTTTGCCTCCATGGATTCTCATTCTGTCTCCCTCTTGATTGTTCTACAGGGTTACTATTTCTGTAAGGGACTGTCAAACAATGCTCACTGTCCTTCTGTTTTTCAAAAATAGGCATTACTGGACCTATCGTTACTGGAACAGTTACTGCTTCTAGATTCTTGGTCAATTCTCTTATTTTCTCAGTTAATTCCAGGGTTGTTTTTGCTAATTCTACAGAATTTTCTCCATCTTTTCTTCCTTCTGATCTTCTTTCCATTTCCCCGGTATCACTGTTTTTTCTCAAGCTTAGGGATTCTGGTTCTGTTTTTATAATTCGTACTGTTTCTCTCATTGGGGCACTTGGACTTAATATTTCTGGTTCTGGTCTATACTGTGGTGGATTTTTGTAAAACATATCATCAAGAACATCATCCTCAGACTCATTCGCTCCATACCCTCTCGACTCCAAATTATGTCTCTTTTCTGCACACTTTCGACCTTTATTCTCTCCTACAGTTCTTACAGGGAACACACCCTCAGTCATGCTCACATCTCGCCATCTTTTCATTCGGTCACTATGCGTTTCGTGTCCGTATGGTCTTCCAAACCAATACCTATATCCTCTACCACTTCTGTTTCTTTCTCATTCATGCATTTCGTCTTCCCATTCGGTCAAAGCCTCAAACTGTGTTGGTCTAAGTCTTAGCTCCAAATTTGTCATTTTTTCCCTCATGTTTCTTAAACCAGCCAAATTAAATGAACCATGCTCTGGAAAAGCTAGTACTCCGTCGTCCTTGGTGTATCTCACCCAGTTATCCAACCAAATACAAGTATGATACCCATATTTCGCAATCATAAAGGATGCAGGGGTTTTCGGTGGAGGTAGTAACTGTCCTTCCCTAGTCCTAACTGGTTTATCTTTCTTAAACCACTTCTTAATTCTCCCTAACCAGGTCTTCTTCTCCTTCTCTGGAGGGTCGTAATACATTTACTTGTCTTTTCGCGCAACGCTAGTCCCTCTTTACAACTGTACCGCTAATCTATCCAATCACAGCGCGACTTCACACTCACGCACCTATTCAGAGCGTCCACGTCACAGTCCTCGAATCCTAGCGCGACTCCCACTAACGCACCAATAAGGAGCATCTACGTCACCCTGTTTCTTCTCCAATCCTAGCGCGGCGTACACTAACGCACCAATCCTGGGCGTTTCACAATTCTGACCGACTGTCCAATCCAGGCGCGGTCGTTCTGTCGTCAGCAGCCGCTGCGGCAGCTCCTGCTCCTGCTTACCCCTCCTTTACAAAACCGCTTAGTAAGCTTTTGTTTCAATTTCTACACTTCTGTTAGTAACAACATAGAAACATCTCCATTGTCCGCATCGCTAACCAAAGAACAGCAAAAAGACCTTTCTCACGAGAATTCCGTCTTTCCCGAGAGCATCGCTTACCTCTGCCCTGCTACGGAATCATAACTTCCGTTGATAAAGTGGCACATCCCTCTACTTCACCCTTCTAACAAGCATTAGCTAATTGTTTCTCTAGTATTTAAGACACATAGTTGGAGACCCAATGCTCCTGAGAAATAAACCCAGAGTTTCGCAATCAACCCAAATGCCTTTGCATTCACACTCGTTCACACCAGAAAATGTAGTACATTCACACAGAATCCTGTCTTACCCGAGAACAGCGAACAGTCTGCCCTACTACAGAATTATGACATGCATTAACAAAGCAGCGCTTACCTCTCCTTTGTCCTTCTAACAAGCTCAGAGAGTACCTATTACCTTTCCAGTGATAAGCGTTATCAGAATGCCAGTTGGATCCCTGGTACCTAAAACCAAAACTTCACAGGTAACCTTCGCTATCATACACACTTCTCTCACACAGAAAACGTCTCTAATGGCAACACACGACGATGTCACTGAATCGAACCCAGACAATGCGCCGTGCAACTTCACTTGTCAGATGTTTCCCCTGTGTACCTACAGAGTAACAACAATACCGTCTTTTCATAGAGCAGCGCTTACCTCTGCCCTACTACGGAACCGTTAAAAACTTCCGACTTCCTACATCCCAGAAGTCGTACCAACAACATTAAACTCAACGTAACTCAACATAGAGTGTTAGTACATAAATCAATACCAATCAATAACCAAATCAATAAGCAATGTACAAGCAATAATCACTAAACCAAACAATTACAAACCATCATACTGCTACCAGAAAAACTGATCCAGCGCAGAGTACAAAATCCCTTCCTACTGCCACGGACTACAAGATCTCACATACACACACACTATCTATGCATTCGCTGGTGGGGCCCATAACACCAACACACACTTACCATTAGTCCGTGCGAGAGGCGATTTATCCTTCCTAGCGCTGGATAATGAGGTAGGAAGATACCACTTTACCCTAATGAGCAACACACCTATAAACACTTCTAATACTCATTAGGCCCTAGACTTCCACATTTGGTATTATCCTCCCAAAGACAGGGATGGATCTGTTAGTTGATGTATTAGTGAAATCCTAATTCCCTAATCAATCTTTACATTAACACATTTCAATGAATAAACAACCCGACTCATTTCTGAAGTTATTCAAATCCAAATTTATATTAATATTGCAGATTAAATCATTCATTTGATCAAGTTGCCATTCATATTTACCTATTCTGGCTAAAGTCGTCCTCTATGTCAAATCTGGCAGTCTCGCAAATCTATGCCCATCAATTTAGCAGGTAAAGTTCATCAGGAATTTGGGCATTAATTCAGTCCGTCAGAGAATTGGGCTAACAGCTGTCCTGCAGTGTCACGTCCTCTCCGTCAGCATATCATCAGGAAATCGAAAGAGCGACCGTCGGATCTCTACGTCTCAGGCTAAGGCTCAAACCTTTACCTCTCTATTCTACCATAATTTATAGTAAAATCGATGATAAAAGTAACAAATTTTGGGTATCCGAGTTCGCTGATTGGACAATCGGGGATCATCCTCTCCGTTCCCATAAGGTTTAGTCCATAATGTCAGCATACTTTCTGGTTCTGGTTCTTTTGTAAAGTCTTTTGTTTGTAACGTTAGCACCGCTCCCAGTGGCCTTGATAAGTACATCTTGCCTGGGGTCAGGACGGGGCCAGTGTTGCTCATCTTTAGCGCAGGCGCACTTCACCCAAGCCTTGTTCAGCGTTGGCAGTCGGGTTAGGCACCACAAGCAGCCATCTTTTGGCAAGCCAAAATGGACAACTTAAGCAAAGAAAACACAAAAACGTAATTAATACCTTGAAATGACTAATTAAATGTTATTCCCTCGCTAATACCCATATGTGTGTGTATTTATCTAGCAAAAGCAACACTCATTGCGGGTTATACTTACAAAATAAAGCACGAATCACAATTACATCACTAAAGCAACATATAACATGCAACATTCTATTTATCTATCATTAATATGCGTACGAAAATTAATTCACGTCATTAATTAAGCCATGCAGATGCAAATCCCACGTGTATTTTGATCATTAATAAGGTTGGTTAGTTATTTTCATATCACTCCAAACCATTAGTACGATTATAATTAACTAATTAATCTAATTAATAAAATGACATGCAAAATGGGGTGGGTATACAAAATTTTGCATTACCCGCTCCAGCAATCCCCCCTTTGGTGATTTTATCACCACACCACCCAAAATTTTGTTCTGTTTCTACTTCACAACTAGTTTTTCTAACCTAAGGTTCTAACACCTATTTGGTTCTACCAATCGCTATTTTCAATTCAATATCTTGTGTTCTTCATCAATAATTTTCTTAACTTATTCAGTTTGGCATCTCATCGTTCTTCACTCTCCTCTCGTCTTCCAAATATGGATTTTCCTGAACTTCCGTTTCTTCTTCTCCAATGTCGGACAAGAGAACTCTCAGGATTTCCGATTCAATTTCATCCTCAACCACTTTCAGTACAGTTTCCTCTGGATTTCCTTGACTATCTGCCTCTTCTCCCAGTTCAGGCAGTGCCACGTACGTCAATTCTGGTGACTTATACTTCTGGTCAGGTTTCCTTGTTCTTCTACTCTCTTTGTCTTCAGTTAATTTGTTTTAATCCCACGTGTATTTTGATCATTATTAAGGTTGGTTAGTTATTTTCATATCACTCGAAACCATTAGTACGATTATAATTAACTAATTAATCTAATTAATAGAATGACATGCAAAATGGGGTGGGTATACAAAGTTTTGCATTACCTGCTCCAGCACTGCCCATCAACTCTGCTTGGATTTTTTGCTTTTTGGCCTCTTGCTATGGAACGTTTTACTGTGGATGCGCCCCACCACTATTTACTTACCGTAGTAAACTCGCATGTTTACAGCCGCTGTCCGCCTTTTAAGATAAGTCCGCTGTGACACAGCAAGGGTAAGGGACACTTGGCTGGTTACACATAAACATGTGTGCACACATGTAAGGGGTGTGTGTGGCACACTCCTGTCGTGTAGGGAGAAGCGTCCCTCCAGGGGTAACGTCCCCTGAATGCACAGCGAAATATCCAAAAATTGAGTAATCCAGCAGTATTCAAGTTCAACTAATGTTGAAACACTGGTCAAGTCCCAGATTGAATGTATTAAATTATCAATGTTGCAGTTCTCCAATCATCAAACATAGGAATTTATGACATTCCATGAAGATATGATCATAACATCCATTAATCTTGAACAAAGAACACTTGTACACCAGACATGGCAACCGACTAAGACGCCAATGCCCATTTGCTTGTTTACGGCGAGGGACTGCCCAAGCAGCAGGATTTGTTCAAGATTAATGGATATTTTTCCCTGGGAGGGGTGTGTGTGCGGTCCCCTCGCCATAGCTAAGCGGGCCCAAGGATCCCAACCCTTGGGATGGATTTTCATCTTGGAGATCTGGAATGCCCAACTCCGGGTCCCCTCGCCTTCAGTAATAGAGAAGGGGGTACTGCGAGCCCCCCGAGAGTCAAAGGAAGGGCCCGGGATCACCAACTCTGGGCCCCCAATGAAGAAAGGAGGGAAAGGGGAGTGTCGAGGCACTCCCTACCCAATGGTGCTGAGCCTGCACTGCCCCCGTGCCCATGTTTGGGGAGTGGGCAGTCACCTCCATGGGACGAGCAGGGGTGGAGATCTGCCAGCTCCGCAGCAGCACAGAGGAGTGCTGCCCAGGCAGAGAGCAGGCAAAGGTCAGTCAGGGTTGGGCATCTTGAGCTACTCCTCAACAAAGGAGCCACACGGTGGAGCTTAGGTGGGACAGAGCACCCCATCAAAAAAAGAAAAGGAACGTGCATGTTGAGTGGCATGAGGCTGCACAGCTTCAACAAAAAGAGCAGCAATGCTACTACCAAAATATGCACGAGCTCCCGGAGGACCACCTCACAATGCCCTGCAAAGCCTGGCTGCACCACAGGCGAACCATTTCTGCTGCTTGTGGTGGCCCCAGGATGACGGGGCCAAGACCAATAACATGGAAAAGAGTGCAGGAAGTGCAGGAGCAGCTCCCCTCAAAGAGGCCCAAAGACACTTTTAAAAGTACTGACCCTAAGTTTAAACAGGGTCCCCAAAAGAAGGCCCAACCAAGGATTTTCTTCAGATTTTCATGCATTCCCAATGCTTGAGCATGTGCTCTACAGCTGGGAGTGCAGGGCCCTCTAGAGGCTAAGTTTATGGCTGCAGTTGTTGTGCTCTGAAGGTGTCCAAAGAAAGGTATGTGTTGTCCCTTTCTAGGTGCAAATTGCATAAGGGCGGAATGTCCACGCCCCTCCCTGGAGGACAAGGTAGCACTCACTCCTGAAATACACATGGCTACCTTCTTGGGAAAATACATGTGCAACCCCAAGAAGGGGACCGACCAGTCCTAGCTGGCTTGCCAGGACAAGCTCTTGGATATTTCAGGCCCCTTGACCCATATTCTTGATATGGAGGAGGATGCCAAGGCATCCAGAACACTTATTTTCCCCGAAGTTCTGTCCTGCTGGGCTCAGTGGGCCAATTATTTTCCTGGGGAACACTAACTGTGCCATCTCCACAGAGAGCCGTTGTTCACTCCTCATTAAGATTGACCTCAAACTGGGAACCTTGACACATCCGAACCAGGCCACATTGCTCAAGGGGGGTTGTTCGGCAACCTGTTTATCCTGGAGCTGGGCAATATGTGCAATTCTTCAACTCTTTGAGCAAAGCTCAGGCATCCATAAAGCGCATCTTTATGCCCTGCATTTTCTCCGGGACTGATCAAAATAGGGGGCGTTCGCCAGCCATGCACAACCTCCAGCCTCCTGCAGAGGATACAAGAATAGGACAGGGCAATACCAGGATGCCTCCAAATTCGAAAACTTTTATCCCACCAGAGGTAACCCCTGTACCAGGGCTCAGGAGGTGGACATAGAGGTGGTGGCATTTAAGGAACCAATCATGGTGAGCATTCATATTTTTCTTCTACAGCGCCTGGGAGGCACGCTTCAGGGTTTCGTCCATAATTGGGAGGCCCTTACCTCCGACGCCTGGGTCCTTTAAACAGCATGCGGCTTCCACATAGAGATCTACAGCTGCCCCTTCCAACAGAAGCCCCCTATCCCTTTGGTCCTTTCCTCCGCACATGCCGAGTTAGTGAATATAGAGGTAGCGGAACATCTGTTCAAAGGAGCGATAGTGCGTACACTCCCGCACCCAAGGTTTTTTTAAAACAATCTCTTTGTAGTGGACAAATGGGACAGACGCCAGGGGTCTGTGATCAACTTGAAGGAGTTCAATGAGTGATTGGTCTACCGCCACTTGGATGGAAGGTATTCATCTAGACAGGGACTTCCTCCAGCCCAACAACTGGATGGTGCATTTCAATTAAAGGACGCATACTTAACCATCCCTATTTCCCCCCCCCCATGGCTGGTTCCTTCAGTTTCAGTGGCGGGAGGATACATTCAATTCATCACGCACCTCTTTAGTCCGTCATCCGCCCTGTGGTGTTTCACCAAAGTAATGCACCCTGTTGCGGAAATTCTCAGGGCCTGGGGCATCCGTCTAATCATCTGCGTGGACGACATTCTCTTCATGGATCAGTGTCCTCGGACTCTCTTGGAGTCACTGGGCTTCATCATCAACCAGGGAAAGTCTCTGGTGTTCCTGGGTTTTGGGGTGGACTCGGTCTGAACCACACTCAGCCTCCCTTCCCGGAATTTGATCATACTTAAATTGTAAAGACCATCACAGCACAGGCACATTGTTACCTTTCAACCAATCACCCAGTGTTTTCACTGCAAAGTCTAAATAATCAACCCAGGAGTAACGTTGGGATTTCTGATTCTCCCTCAATGTAGTTCTATATGCTTCAGTGGTGAGTTCAAAGCCCTCAATCAGGGTACCCTCCACAAGGTCATAAGACTCAGCATCTTCCTCGTTCAATGTCAGGAGTCTATCCCTGCATTAACCTAAGAAAAGTTTCCATATGAGAGAGCTCCAGTGTTTTTTGCCTGCCCATCTACTGATACAAGCTCTCTTGAAGGCAGTAAACCACTTGGTGATGTCATCAACCTCTGCATATTTAGGGACAACTCCTTTGGGGGGATGAGAGTCAAATAATTCCTCTCTCCCCCTAGGTATTATAATATTGCTGCCACCAGAGATAGGTCCTAGGCCTATCTCTTTTTATTTTTCTTTCTATATCCAGAAGTTGAGCTTTTTAGTTCAACTTTCTGGCCAATCTTTCTAGGGCAAGCTCTTCCTCTGGGGGAGCTTCTGCTCCTGAGACACGGGTTTCCACCATCTCCTCAGCATCTTCTTCTTCCTGTATGATTCTCTCAGGCATCATTTTCACCTGTTGGATGATCTCTCTCATGTTCTGCCAAAAGCTTCATAAGCTTTTCTTTGGTAGCATGAGCTCCAGTTTCGACACCATAACCCCCTACAGAATTCTCATACCTGGGAGTATGACAACTTCCTGTATGGGGTCAGGGCGTGCTCCTGAGCTTGATCCTAGGGGTTATCCAATATTGCACTAAAGTTGGAACCTTTTTGTAAAGTTAAAAAAACCTTAACACTTTCTTTTGTTCTAAATAGAGTAAGATTTTTAAATTCGAACAACTGAGTACAGGGACTTAACCAAGACCCTAACAGTTAATTTTAAAATTTAGAAGAATATACCAATCGAAAAATACAACTGGCTGAAGGCAGTTTGTGTATTTATTCGTGTGGTAGCTTATTGACAGAGGGTTATCAGCAAACGCAAAGTTTTAGACTCCACCGAATGTAGGATGCTGGCTCTCTATATAGTGCACTAAAATTAAGTACACTGTGCAGAGAGCCTAGTGAGACCCAAATTGGTGTACAGAGACTAAAGTAGATAATACTAACGTTCTATTTGTGGTAGTACTGGTGAGCAGTTAGGCTTATCTGAGGATACTGCTAAGTATTTGTTGTACTTACAGAGGCAATAAATGAGGCACACACTCAAGAATAAATCCGAGACTAATTTATATAGCAACACCGATTTTTAAGTCATTTTTCAGACCAAAAACCTAGTTCTACAGCAAGTACTTTTTAGGACATGAATTTTCAAGTTTGGAAAATGAATAGAGAAATAAGAGATGCACATAAAATAATATAGTTGGATTTCAAGGTTCACCTTTGTGATTTAAGAAAGTAGAAAGGATTAGCCCAATGTTCCACCAGCATATTCTCTGAAGCGTCCCGGATTTGGCCAGGAACAGTGTGATGGGGTCGTTGGTAGTTGCTGCACTATGAAGAAGGGGCCACTTGAAAACACACGGCACAAGGGGACTTAATGGTAAGTCCAAGGGGTCTCACTCGAGGGTGCAGGTCGCAATGGCCTCAGGACAACAGGAGCACAGCTGGTTTGTCTGTACCCAGGCTGGGTAGGCTGAGTGCAGAGCAGATAGGTCAGCCAGGTGGCACATGTCAAGATGTCCTCACAGTCAGGAGCAGGCAGCTTGGAGAGATGATTCTGGGACAGCTGGGCCACTCACAAAGTGGGTCTCAGCGGTCTTGACGTCCCTTGATGGTTGCTTGTTTCCTAAGCAGTTGGAGTCCGGGTTGGACTTTTCATCTTGGTGAATGTTACAGAGGGTCCGGTACCACAGGTATGGGTGCGGCACAGCTCTGGTAGGTCCTGGTGTCTCCAAACTTGGTGGGGAGACAAATCCGACTCTCTGGAGCTGGTGTACCACTTTTGGTTTAATTGCTGTATCAGAGTCGCCAAAGAGCAGCAAGTTGATACAACCGGATTCGGCTGTTCGATGCCTGGGCCTAAAGGGGAGCAGTACCACCACTCTAAGAGAGTTCTTTGGCAATTTTTTAGAAGGCTGGAGGATCTCTGGGGTTCTTGGAGGCCTCACAGTTGCAAGACAAGCCAGCACATCATGATTGTTGAGCCTTAAGGCAGCAGGTAGGGTTTGGCGCCAATTTTCTGCAGCAGGGCTTCAGTCCTCAGGTTAGCAGCTTTTCTTTATCCTTCTTTTCTTTGTGCCCATCAAATCTAAGTTCAGGGTCCAGGGATGCCACCTAAATACTAAATAAAGGGGTGTTAAAAGGGGCGACAGGTGGTAACCAATGGGCTACCACCCTTTAGGGTGCCTACACCCTCTCAGTGTCCACATCCTGTGGAAAAGGACACTACCCTGACCTTAATTTGCTGATTACCCCTCAAACCAAGATGGAGGGAAATGAAAAGTGTGTAGTGGAGGCAGAGTTTTAGATGACACACATTGCTATGTTAGCATAAGCGTCTTAGATATTAGAAAAGCCATCTTGCCGCTTTTTCTGCTTTTGCACACGGCACTGCAGATAGATGTTATTATTTGAAAACTGCTTGCTTGCCTTTTCTTCACATGGGAACTGTCTGTTGTTCACGTTCCTAGACGTGCAATGCGACCTTGGTCTGAACATTGTGTGCAGAAACAGTCTTAGCCACCAAACAATGTATGTTTTTGAGTTCAGGTTGATCAGCCCACGCTCTAGCCATAACACGCACACAGCTGCAAATATCAGAAAGTCGAGAGCTTTTAATATTGCAGTTTGCATGCACTAGACACACATTCTGGAGAAGAACTTTTCCAGGCGCAGAGCAAAGCTGATCCTGTGATGTAATTCACCTAAGCTGATCTTTACGGTATGGGCTTCCCCATTCAAACCTAGAGACCTTCTATTAGTCTAATAATACTAGCTTACTAGCGAAGGGAGGGTGGTTGAATTCCACTATCATTTGTAATATGATTGCTCTCTTCATTTTCTATGGTATTGTAACAATCCTGATGGTTTTAATTTTAATCATTTGTCTGCTTATGTTAGCCAAAGTACTGCATCTTCGGACACGTAGTTTATAAAATAAACATTTTAAACTTTACTGTGTCTCTGAATACTCTTGTTGTGGACTGATATGAGAATAATAACGAACAGGTATTTCTGATTCCCACCATTCCTGAGTGTACTCTAAGTCGCATGTTCTGGGTTGTCTAATCATTGGTAGCTTCTATATGGTATGAAGAGCGAATGAGACACTGATGCTGGTCGGATTGGGGTTCTGGGTACTGAGGTGAGTTTTTGGTACACCGCAATTCAGTGAGGTCCTGGTTTCCTGCGCATAGTTCTGTGCATGAGCAGAATCCCTGCAACAAGTGGGATTCATGGGAGACGCGCGTGCGCGCAAACTAAGATGGCCGCCTGCCGGTGAGCTCCTGTCGTTTTCACCCGCTTTATGATTAGATACGACAATATTTTCGTCAGAATTTCACATACTGATATGAAACCAATAACAATATGAAATCTAAATACAGGCAATAAGATATATATAAGAGCAGCCTTTTATAACGATTATAGCCATACAATTCATTCTGGCCGGATAAATGGGGCAATCCAGTTTGTAAACAAGCCCCAAATCTTATTCCCTTTTATCCTGCCCTTTTTTCCTCTCCGTTCGTAGAGCGCTTTCTCTAAGTTATAAATATGTAAAAAGCGGCTTTTCCACTGTTGAAAAGTCGGAGGTTGCGGATCCAGCCAGGCAGAGGCAACACACAGTCTTAGAACTGCCATTGCGATAAAGATCAACTCTTCTCCCTTCTTCCCTATTGATTCGCTCACCCCCAATAGCATAAGATGTGGTGAAAGGGGAACCTCCTCTTTTAAAACAAGCTGAAGAAACCCAGAAATTTCTTGGCCAAGTGGCTCAATGCAGGGACATGTGGAAAAGGTGTATTATATCTGCAGCCTGTGCCTTGCACCTAAAGCAATGAGTTCCTTCCACACATCCCCATTTCGCGATTTTAGCAGGAGTGATGTATAAGTCAAACAAGGTCTTAAAATGTTGAGATTTCAAGTTGGCTGCACACAGCACAGAGTTCCCCAGTTCGATTGACTTCAAGAAGCGGGAGTCCAAGACCCCAAATTTATCCTGCCATCTTTGGCTGCGTTTAACTAAATCATCTGGCAGTCCCTCAAGCAGACAGCTATAACGTTGTGAGATAGAGGAGCCAGAGCTATGAGTCAGCAATTCAGCTAATGCCACTTTTTCAAAGCCTGCAGAGCCACCCGCTTTTTTGAGAAGAAAATCCCTTAACTGTAAATATTTAAAAAAGTCACGGGGGCCTATACTAAATCGTTCACGAATTATATCAAAGGAGGCTACATAATCCCCTTCCAAAAAATCGGCGATCCGATAAAAGCCGCTTCTGCACCATCTTACCAAGCACTCATCTTGTAGGGCAGTAGGGAGCTGGGCATTCCCGATCAAGGGGGTATATCTGTTATATCTACCCATTCCCAATGTTTCCTTATACCAGCCCAATTACGAAAGGCAGCTATTAAAACCTTGAATCGGGTGTTTTTTTAAAGTAGCTAAGCTCATAAATATTTAAAAGGCATCCATTAGCCTGAGTATCAATCAAGATTTCAAATATTGAGGGAACATAGCTAGGATCGTTTCTCTCCCTACCCTTAACTCCTAGGAGAGATCCATAATATTGCAGAACAGCAGCTATATAATATAGTTTAAAATGTGGAAGTCCCCATCCCCCTCTCTCCCTTGGGAGGGATAGGAATGCATTAGCACTCCTTGTTCTGCCGTACGACCAAATAAATCTCGCTACTTCCCTCTCTATTAGATGAAACCAAAAATATGTATTTCGAGGGGAATTGTGCGAAAAATGTACAACAGCTTTGGGAGAACAATCATTTTAATTATATTGCATATCCTCATTATTGACAGCTTCAGATTGTCCCAGCGCTGGAGATCATTTTTAATTTTCCCCATGATAGGAGACATATTTGACTCAACTATATCCTCAACCTTTGCTGTGATACAGACCCCTAAATAGACACCTTTCTCAACAATTCGAGCATCCGAGGCTGTAACAAATCTATTTGTCAGGATCTGAGTTTTAGTTTTATTCAACAGATACCCCGAGTGTATCCCAAAATCTTCCGCAAAATTTTCGACGGCTCGCATTGATCCGTCGGGGTCAGAGGTAGTTATAGCCACATCATCAGCATAGGCAAGGATCTTGGTGTCCCAGCCGTGTAGACTCACCGGAATGATGCAAGATGAGGCCTCTAGCTGCCTAAGGAAGGGGTCTATATATAATGCAAACAGCAAAGGGGAGGACGGGCAACCCTGTCTAGTCCCCCTTTTGATTAAAAAAGGCACTGAATCCTCACCCATTATTCCTAATCGTGCAGTGGGATTTATATACAAAACCCGTAATGCATTGATAAATGAGACCCCAAGGCCGTTAAGCTCCAAAACCTTCCATAAATAGTCCCATGCCACCCGGTTAAATGCCTTCTCAGCATCCAAGAAGGCAGCCCCCATAGGCTTGGAGAGGACTTCAGTGGCATCAAAGAGTGTAATTAGCCTTCTGACATGATCTTCCGTCCCCCTACCCTGTATAGATCCATGTTGCCAAATTGAAAATAATTGATGCATCACAGAGTTCAACCGGGTGGCTAAGGTCTTCGCGTATAGTTTGGCATCACTATTGAGCAGAGTAATTGGCCTATATGAGCCCAGACTAATAGGATCTTTACGCTTTTTAAAAAAGATAACGATATTAGCTATGCCCGAGGAGCCGGGTGGTAAAGCACCCCCCTCCCTAACCTCCTTAAATACCCCAAGCAAGGCCTGGCATATCTCTGTAAAAAAAAACTTATAAAACTCCATAGGAATACAATCTGTGCCAGTAGCCTTACCTGCAGGTAAGGATTGGATTGCACAATATAGCTCCTCTTGCGAGATTGCCAGCCCCAGTTGTATACCCTCCTCCAGTGATATTTTTCCGCTCGGGCGAAATACTGAAAGATCCTCTTTCAAAAGATATCAGGAGAAACGGCACTGAATAAATCCTCATAAAACTCTCTAAAAGCCTCCCTGATATCCCCTGGGTCTGTAACAACCTCCCCCTCATATTCTTAACCCGTTCAATATGACCTGAAGTGATCTGTTGTCTAGCCCTGATTGCCAATAAACTACCAACATTTTCGCTGAATTGATAGCAGTCTTGCCTTTTGGCTTGTATGTTCCTTTCGTACCCCACTGAGTGTTAACTCCAAGACAATAGGGTTGTGGTCTGACATAACTCTAGGGAAGAGCTCCACTCGAGCCCGCTGCATAAGTTCGGGAGAGGCTAAAAAATAATCAAGCCGAGCAAATTTGCCATGGGGGGACGAATAATAAGTATAACCAGGATCGTCAGGTTTTAATTTAGCCCACACATCGACCAGACCTACACCTTTTAATAAATTAATGTAAGCCCTCATGGAGCGTGGTTTGCGCCCTTTGCTGGAAACTCCGACGCCACCTGGGGTTCCCCTTGAGCCATTGATAATTAAATCTCCACATACCACATATGGTGCCGGCCAGGAAGGTAGTTCATTAGCTAGGAAATGCAATAGCTCCGGATCATCTAACACTGGAGCATATACAGAGCATAATGTAAAAGAGCCTGCGCCATTCTTGCACTCCATTATGACCCATCTACATTCCTATCCACCATCTTTTTCCCCCCCAAAGAGACTGAACTACTCTTTGAAAGAATGGCAACCCCCTTAGTCTTAACATCTTGCGAGGTGTATGCTAAGACCTTCAGCCCAAGAGATTTATACAGATCACAATCTTTCCGTGCAATATGAGATTCCTGAAGACAATACAGATCGGCCTTAAGGACTTTGAGATCTTCTTGTACCTTTCTCCTTTTGTTGCCATCATTGAGCCCGCAAATATTGATAGTAGCTGTTAGATTTGGGGGTCTCTAGTTGGCATAGGTAGGTACCTGTAACCCCCGCTCACCCTCTTGGTAGCTTGGCACGAGCAGGCAGGCTTATCTCAGAGGCAGTGTGTAAAGCATTTGTGACCACATACAGTAATACAGTGACAACACTACAAATGGACATCACACAGGTTGTATTTTTATATAGACTTAACACAAGACCAGGAGTCAAAAATCCACAATACTATACTCAAAAATAGTCTCTTAAATGTTATAAAATAGCTCAGGTCTCTCAAGTTGTAAATGCGACACTTTGTTCTCAATGTACCTTAGATGCGTAGCGCAAAGGAAACAAAAGGGTTGCAGGGAAGGTGATACATCGGTTCCTTACACGCAGGGGAGTGGATGCGTCAGTTCCTTACTGCTGCGCAGTTGATGCTCGCTTCCTTACTGTGTGTGGAGTTGATGCGTCGGTTTCTTACTGCTCTCCAGTGCGATACGACACGCTGGCACCTCGATGCGATACTCTTCTCCGGTGCGATGCAACAAAATGGCGTCTTGGTTGCGATGCGACAAAGTTGGTGTGATGCGACACGCCAGACGGCCGTGCGGCGACTCGATCATCTTTAGAGCCGCGACAGGCCCTGCAATGCGCTTCTCCGGTGATGCGACGATGGCCTCTGTGGCAGTGTCCCGCTTCTCCAGCGATGCGCCGCGCTTCGGCGATGCGATGATGACAGCGGCTGCGGCGGCGACACGCTTCTCCTTGTTGCGTTGCACTTCCAGCTCCCAGCGACACGCAGTCTCTCAGAAGGCCCAGCACAACAGCAGGCACTTCAGTTCCCAGCAAGGGAATTCAGGGGGGAGCTGGTTGGTGAAGTCTTGTATCCCTGAGACTTCAGGCAGGAGGCAAGCTCTAGTTCAAGCCCTTGGAGATTCTTCTTCAAGTTGATAGAAAGCACACTCAGTCCTTTTCTCCTCTCTTTGGCAATGAAGCAACCACTGCAGGCCAACCCCCAAACACATAGCACAGGGGTAGTCTCCTCCTTCAGCTTCCTAGTTAATCTCCTCAGCAAAGGTTCGTCTTGATACCCAGAGGTGATCTAAAGTTCTTTGGTCTGGGTCCCAATATTTATACTCCTTTTCCCTTTGTTCTCTGAAGGCAGAGAGGCATTTGCCTAATCCAAACCAGTTCTGGTCAGTCCTGGAGCACTTTGTTGACATCTCTCCTTCTTTCCTTTCACAGTGCAGGGCAGGGGCATCAGACACACCACAGGAGATGGAGCCAGCATTGTGAAGGGAAGGCACAGCCCTATTCAGGTCCCAGGTGCAGCTCCTCCCTCCCATCTAGATGCAGATCTCTCTATTTAACACTGGGCCACCTCACCCTGTCTCCTGGAATTCCCCAGCCCTGTCACTCAAAATCCAGACAAGGAATACACAACCTAGCAGAGGCAGGTTTGGATGGTTAGACAAGAAAATGCCTACTTTCTAAAAGTGGCATTTTTAAACACAGAATGTTAAAACCAACTTCACTAAAAGATGTATTTTATCATTCTGAGTTCAGGCATACTAAACTCAAATTTCTACCATGTTCCCTGAGTCAGTGAGGATTATAAAATGTAATAACCAAACTGCCCATTCTGGCCTATGGAGAACAGGTGGCCTTGCAATAGTGAATAATGAAAATGGCTGTAATTCACTATTAGGACATGCCACACACACCAGGGCATGTCATACCTTTTACCTACAATGCACCCTGCCCATGGGCCTACAATAGGGGTTACTAATATGTATAAAAGAGAAGGTTTTAAGGACTGGCAAGTGGGTGCATTTGCCAAGTCAGCATGGCAGTACCAGACTGCACACAGGCTCTGCAATGGCAGACCTGAGACACACTTTACCAGCTACTCCGGTGGGTGGCACAATCAGTGCTGCAAGCCCACCAGCAGCATTGGTTACAAGCCCTGGGCACACGCAGTGCACTGTACTAGGGTCTGACAAGTAAACCAATCAAGCCAATTATGGAGTCACTAATCCATATATCAATTTACTATAGGGAGCACTTGCACTGTGGCACTGAACAGCAGTGGCACAGTGCCCAAAGCATCTATAACCAGAAAAAACACATGAGGCAACAGCGAAAAATGGATGGTAGACCCACACCAATGGTGGCAGGTCTAACAGTAGCAATTCGCAATTTAGCCATTATATCTTTTAGAAAATTTCAGATTGTGCCACCACTTTGCTTTAACTTGAATATTACATTGCCTGTCAAATCCACTAATCATGACATTCATGACAATTAGTCCATGGTTCACAATACTCTCAAAAGAAACACAAAAATCCACCAAAAAGCATTTCAGCTGTTGATCACCCTTCACCGTTTTGACCTGTGCCCCCCCTCGCCTATTCCCTCCCCCACCTTGAACGTCCCCTTCCCCCACCCCTCCCTACCCTCCCTTTGAAAGCAGCCGGACCCATAGGGTCAGAGTGATGGAGGTAGCTAGAACACCGCAGCCCCTCCCCAGCCCCTTCTGTACTCCTCTATTCAAGAAAAGGAAAGAAAAACCACAAACAACCTATAAGGCCTGTTAGAGACAGGGAAGGCCGAATCGAGTCCTTGTCTAATTTCTTATTTCCCGGTAACTTGTTCCAAATAATCTCTCGCCTGAATTTCAGAGGAAAAGAACTTAAAAGTGTCTCTAACAACAGTCTTCAATCTAGCCGGAGCTAGTAAATATGCCTCGAAACCTGCATCTTGGTAGGGTTTAATTAGCTGTCGCAAACGCCACCTACATTCCACCATTATATGGCAGAAATCGGGGCGGACAAAGAAGGAAGAGTCCTTATACTGTCTTCTAGCTTCGGGGTGAGCTTTTTCAAAAATAGCCTGTCTAAGCAGGAAATTACCAAAAAAGACTAAAATAGCCCTCGGCTGATTAGCCTCCGTGCCAGGGGTTTTACGGAGGACAGCTGGGAACCGATGTACCCTCTGTATTTCTCGTTCCCAATCCAAGCCCCCTAACTCCGGGAAGGCTGACTTAAGTTGTCAGGACTGATCAGACTTTTCTTAGTTCTGTGCTAAAATGTCCAATTTGTAATATTGGGAGGGGTTCCAGGTTTGCTCATTTCCCCTTTACTTGGAGAGAATTGGTGGCAAGACGCTTTTTTAGGCAGGGGACATCCAACATGGAGGACAGGCACTGGGAGTTAGCGCTCTAGTGTTTTTTCCCTCCCTACAGCCTGTCAGCCGTTCTGTTCTTGCTCGCGCACCTCTGTAGTTTCTGCGCACCTCAACCGTCATTCTTTCCTGTGGAGGCGGCTTCTGAACTGCGCTCCTCAGAGTTTTGTTATTTTTTCACGGAGAGTGATTTCCGCTTGAGTTCCAGATAGAAGTAAGGAGTTCAAGACATTTTCAAGCATCGCAGAGTCGAGTACTGTGGTGAGGCTTTTCTTTTCCTGAAGTTGTTTTGGATTTAAGCGCCAGTCCTTCACGCTGACACTTCGTATGGGCAATCTGTCTTCAGAAGGATCCCAGCTTATTTAATGAGTAGCGCTGACAGAGTTATGAACATTCCTGCCTTAGCTTCAACTATTTTCATAAGGAGGACAGAAGCGCCAGTGATTTAAAGGGGCAACGTTTTCTAAAGACTTACTCACTGTGTTACTGAGCCCTATGAATAGGCTGAAAACGAACTAAGACTGCATAGCGTGTTTTTTTTTAAGTGCACTTCTTGGTAACTCATTCATTTTTAGGTTCTGGCCTGAGCTATTGTATCAGTGTGTACAAATAGACTTTCTGCACCTAGAATCCCTGCTAGAGAACAACAGCAAGCAGTGTCATTTGCCAACCATCTCATTTTGAATGTATGTAGGAATATATATATATATTATACTTACCAACCACAAAGCAACACCCTTTTCAGAAGAAATACCCTAAAAAGAAGGAGAAATACTGTTAGTCTTTTGGGATAATATCAACAGAACTATACAAAAGCTATTTTACAGAACTCCAGAAAGAAAGTTTGCATGAGAATTCAAATAGATTAGAGAGAGGCAAAATCCACTATTCAGACAGGTAAAAGAGAGGTTATGTGATGTTTATTTATTTAGTACACTGAGGAGTTCAGGACGTAGTAATTCTGTTCTTGTCATTACAGGTGCTGAAATTTCCCCAGAGTGTTAGCAGCGAAGGCACCAGAGTGGCAGTCTCTCTTGTTTTTTCTCCCATTCCCCTTCCCCCCCCCGTTTCTGAGATCAGAGTGAGCATTCTGGTTCAGAGGTGTCGGGGAGTAGGGAACTATTCACCCACTGGACTTCAGCCCTTCTGCTCCCATGGATTCACCTGACTCAGGTACCGATTCTTGACATAAGTAGATCAAGTATAAAAGCGCGAATGTCCTCCCCCTCCAGTCCTTCCTTAATCCCAAGAAAGCGGAGATTGTTCATCCTCTGGCGATTTTCCATATCTTCCAGCTTCCACATTGCATCTTTTAATTGAGCTTCATGGGATGTAGAGTCTCCCCTCACAGCAGATAATTCTTTTTCGATGGCTTCAGTTCTCTCTTCAATAGCACTCATCCGTTCTGCGATCCCTGCACAGGCTTTACCAACTTTGCGGACCGCACCTTCTAGCTTTTTTGTCGCTTGTCTGACTTTCTTGCCATCCACTCTAGTCTCTGCATGATGTTCCTTTATTGATTCTAAAATCATACTTAATGCAGAGTTCACATCTGTTGTCTCTTTATGTTGATCCTCCGCAGGAGCTGCGATCGAAGCCATTGCTGATTTAGTAGGACCGATGATCCTTGTATGACAATAGTCCCATTTTAGACCAGTGCCGGTAGACCGTCTTCAACAGAGCCCTTATTCCCCTTAGAGGGCCTTCGCTGTTTTTGACGCTTTAAAGCAGTCTCTGGCGCCTCGAGAATACTAGAGTCCGAAGTCAAGATACCATCCTCACTTCCACTGTGGTCGGAGTCTGAAAGACCTGATAAGAAATCCTCAGGAAGTGAATAGAATTTATCTGTATTGTCCGATATAATGTCGTTAATAGCACCTTCTTGAATAGTTATGGATATACCAGCAGAGAGGTCAGGTATAACGCAGGATTCGTCAGCCGTAGCATCCTGCGCCAACTCGCTTGGCGTGCTCCCCCCGTCTTCTTCCAAGATTTCAGACTGCATCAAGAGCTCACCCAGAGAGTCCCCTTGAACCTGGACCTGAGATTCTGGATTCATAACTTGCGTGGAATCAGAGATATATAACTTTTGTAAGCCATCTTTAGTTTAAAAAAAGTTCTGTACTAGCCGGCTGTGGCGGTACAGAGTTTGGAACAGGACCACCACCATTCGGGGCTACCCCTCCTTCTTCCGACGTCTTTAACCCCTTCTGTGCCCATGACGAGATGGTCTCGTCATGGAGCACAGTCGAGCTGTGCCCATGACGAGACCATCTCGTCATGGGACCCACCCTTGGGGGAAGCGCTGGCGCTCCCCCCGTGATTTGTTGATTTTTTTTTTTTTACTCGGGAGGCAGGGGAAGACCTGAACAGTCCATAACTGTTCCGGTGAAACCACTCGCTGATTTCTGAATAGTTAGTGAGAGATCGTTTAGGTAACCATGTTGTTTCTGCTTACATTTCACATGCTTTGCATTCCCTAGGAGTGTTTTTTTTTTTTTTAGGCAGCGTATTACTCTTATCAAGTGCATAATTTGAATTGAGCCACATCCAAGTGTTTATAGCGGGCACAATTAGGTTATAGCTGAAGGCAGTGCGAGTTTCTCTCAGTGGGCAAGTATGGCGTTCAGTGGGGATGTGGCACTATGGCCGGAGCTGTTGAATTTGGAAATGGGGAACCGGGTTCAGCCTTCATGACCAGTCCACCACACCACTGTACTGAGGGAGCACATTCCCATGCTACACCGTAGAAGGCCCCACTAGACCTTAGAAGGCTTGATGTCTTAGCACAAGCAGGTGTACTGTAGTGGTGTCAACTTACAAAAGAGTACAAAGTACAAGTAGAGGTATAAAAGTGCAATAAATGGCAGACACGCAAAACACAGGAACACACTGGGTAGGCACTTCTACGGGCATGGAGAACAGAATTTCCTATAATGTAAAGACTTCCTTCACACAATAGAGTGGGTGTGAATTAAGTTTGGAAGTGTCTTTGCAGGAGGAGAACTTTGAGGTTAGTTTTGAAGGACTGGGAAGAGGGAGGGGGTGGTCCGGAGCTGAGGCTCAGTTCCAGATTCTCGCCGCGTTGCTTTTAAAGGATTGGGCCATCGATCTTTTCTTTTTGAAAGTGGGAGGTTCAAGCAAAACATTTTGCGCAGTACGTGATGGTCTAGAGCATTATATGCATATGTTACAATAAAGTTTTTTTTCTTCTTTTTATTCTAGTCTAAAGCTTTTCGATGGTGGCTGTTCTGCAGTTTTGTGTAGTTGCATTCTGTTGGTAAGAAATTTTTTGTTGTTGTATTTACACCAAATGAGTAATAATATAATGTCTGAATGAATTTTTTTGTAAGTGATGTCATAATGGCGGCATATTTAGTTAGTGGTTTGAGCATGAAATTCTTTGCGATGTGTTTTGCATAGTCTTATGTGTAATTGCTTTTCTCTTTCTTTTTTAGTGGGATATTGTTGATCCATACTGTGTCTGTACAGAGTTGGTGGTGGTGAGTAGTTTAGCTGCCTCTGGCAAGTGAGTGGTATTGTTGTGGAGTATATTTGAGTTTTTGATAAAGGTGCTTTTTGTTTATTACTTATTTTACAAAGAGTTTGCTGTTGTTGACTTGTTTGACAAGTTACCTTTATTAGTAAGCAATATGGCTAGCCGTAGAATGACTGCTCAACAGGTGGTCGGTATGCTTCTTGAATCTTCCTCTGAGCATGATTATGAGACTGACAGTGCGTCTGAGGGAGAGGAGGGAGGGGAAGATTCTGGCAGTGAGTTTTCACTCAACATGGAATCATCGGATGATGAAGGTACTCTCAGTGCAGATGAAGGTACTCTTGGTGTGGATGAAGCAACTCTCAGTGCGAATGAAGTGCCTGTCTTAGAGGAGGAAACTGCTGTGCCGATGGTGCAAGAGGCATCTGGATTGCAGTCTGAGGCTGCTAGGCTTCCTACTGGAAGTGCTGGACTTTGGGTTGATCCAAACATGGTGCAGCCGGTGTTGCCTGCCTTTAGCGGTGATGCAGGGTGTACAGTGAATTGTGAAAACTTTTTGCCTATACAGTTTTTTCAGTTGTTTATGGATGATGTATTTTTGGGTGAGATTGTTGAGCAGACAAATTTGTATGCTGAACAGTTTTTGAGGAACAACAGCGACAAACTTAGGCCCCAGTCTAGAGCTACCCGGTGGACTCCCACATATCTGGAAGAGATTAAGAAGTTTTTGGGTTTGACTTTATTGATGGGTGTGGTAAGGAAGCCAACCTTGGCTTCATATTGGTCTACTAGCCCCTTGTTGGCAACTGCCATATTTCCTGCAGTTATGACTCGTAATCGGTATTTACTTTTGCTACGTATGCTGCATATTGTTGATAATTCTATGGCGTTGCCACGAGATCACCCTGACTGTGACCGTCTTTTTAAGATTCGGCCTGTTCTTGATCACTTTGTGGATCGATTTTCTGAGATCTATACTCCAGGGAAAGAAATATCTATTGATGAGTCTTTGGTCTTGTTCAAGGGCCGTTTGGTTTTTAGGCAGTACATCCCTAGCAAGAGGGCACGCTATGGAATTAAGCTGTATATGTTGTCTGAGAGTAGGACAGGATATGTTTTTAATTTTCGTGTGTACACTGGTAGAGATTCTACTATTGACCCCCCAGGTTGTCCGTCCACTTTTGGAGTGTCAGAGAAAATTGTGTGGGATCTTGCTAGAACACTGTTTAACAGAGGCCACCATTTGTACCTTGATAACTTCTACACTGCTGTGCAATTATTTAAGGAATTGTATAAAGTGGACACTTTTGCATGTGGCACAATCCGCTCTAACCGTAAAGCTTATCCGAAAGAGCTTGTTTGCAAAAAACTTCAGAGGGGGCAGTGCAGTTCTTTGCGTAGTGATGAACTACTAGCTGTAAAATTTGTGGACAGGAGGGATGTGTACATGCTGACTACCATCCATGATGAGAGTACTTCACCTGTGGCTGTTTGCGGTCAGGTTGCTGAAGTGCGCAAACCTGTGTGCATTCTAGACTACAATAAGCACATGGGTGGTGTTGACAGAGTAGATCAGAGGTTGGAACCTTACTCTGCTATTCGGAAGGCTTATGTTTGGTATAAGAAGTTGTCCATCCATTTCTTCGAATTAGCAATGTTCAATGCTTTTATTGTGTTCAAGGAGTGTTCTCCTGCGTCAAAGTTGACATTTCTTCAGTTTCAGCACTCTGTGATAGCTATCCTTGTTGTTGTGGAACAGGCAAGTGTTCCTAGATTTGGAGTGGTGGAGAATGTGGTTCGATTGAAAGATCGCCACTTTCCTGATTTCATCCCTCCCACACCGGCAAAAGATTTTCCCACTAGGAGATGCAGAGTCTGTTGGCGAAGAGGTACGCGGAAGGAGATTCGTATGTATTGCCCCGACTGTCCATCTAAACCTGGGGCTGTGTGTCCCTGCTTGTTTTAGAGCGTACCACTTGCAAAAGAATTTTTGGGAGCATTCATGAGTGGTAAAGTTAACTGATTGGTTTGTATTCTTTGAAAAATTTGATTCTGTTTCAAGGTTGGCGTTAGTGCAATGTGTTTAGTTTCTGATTTTGTGTTTGTAGATTTGTATCTATTTGTGATTTGTTTGTGTTTTTATTTTTGTCTAAAAAAATCCTAAATGTGTTGGCAGTATGTGTGGACTGGCACTTCTTTGGCGGTGTACGTGGAATAGTGCTTGGCTGGCGGTATGCATGGACTGGTGCTTGGCTGGTGGTGTGCGTGGACTGGTGCTTGGCTGGCGGTGTGCGTGGACTGGCGTTTGGCTGGTGGTGTGCGTGGACTGGTGTTTGGCTGGCGGTGTGCATGGACTGGTGCTTGGCTGGCAGTGTGCGTGGACTGGTGCTTGGCTGGCGGTGTGCGTGGACTGGTGCTTGGCTGGCGGTGTGCGTGGACTGGTGCTTGGCTGGCGGTGTGCGTGGACTGGTGCTTGGCTGGCGGTGTGCGTGCACTGGCGATTGGCTGGTGGTGTGCCTGGACTGGTGCTTGGCTAGCGGTGTGCGTGGACTGGTGCTCGGCTAGCGGTGTGCGTGGACTGGCGCTCGGCTGGCTGTGTGTGAGTAGTGACTTGCTGCTGGTCACTACACACACTGCTTGCTGAGTGCCACTCCACGCAATCCATCTGCTTGTGTAGTTGCTGTGTCAGGAATGTGGGCGTGTGAAAGTGATGGGCCCTTGAATGGCGCTGTGTGCTGGTGTGAGTTTTGTTATGTGATTGGCCTGCGGCTGGCGGTGTGAATGGTTTTGTATGTCTCACGCGTATGAAAGGTGTATGAATGGCCTGTAAAGAGGTTGGTGCCTTGTCGTGGCTTTACAGCTCACGAGCTGTGAGTCAATGGTTCAGTTTCTCGCCCTTTCAATTATTAACAGTGCATTTCATTTTTGTGAAATCACTTGCTAATACAATTGTATATTCTGAACCATCACTCACCCTCGTGCCAAATCCAACCAGTATGTGTGTGTGCTTGAGGATTAGATGGCTGTGCAGTAATATTTGCCTTTCTGGAGCAGGGTGTACCTTGTCCCTTTTGTGAATTTTTTAATGTGTTGTTTTTGTGCCTGGTGGTGCAAATGGTCTTGTGTGTATCACGTATGAAAGGTGTGTGAATGGCCTGTAAAGCGGTTGGTGCCTTGCCGTGGCTTTACAGCTCACGAGCTGCGAGTCATTGGTTCAGTTTTTTCTCCATTGAATTATTGACAGTGCATTTCATTTTTGTGAAATCTCTAGTTAATAAAATTTAATATACTGAACCATCACTCGCCCTCGTGCCAAATCCAACCAGTATGTGTGTGCGTTTGAGGAATAGATGGCTGTGCAGGAATCTTTGTCTTTTTAGTTTCTCTGCCAAGGTGTATGTTCCATGTAAAAATAACCCACCAACTGTAGATATTGTCGTAAACCCATGGGAGTTCATGGTGATGTCTCTCTTGTGAATTCCAAAAAGGTTTTTTATCCTTAATGTCCTACAAACCTCAAAATATCTGTCACATTGTGCCGAAATTCTCACGTTGTAGAAACAATGTCAAAACGTTCTGGTTTTGCAAGGGGGTCAACTGTCTTTTTGGCCCGTGCTCGGCAGCCATCTAGGGAAACCTACCAAACCCATACATTTCTGAAAACTAGACACCCGGGGGCTTCCAGGGAGGTATGGCTTGCGTGGATCCCCCAACGTTTCCTTACCCAGAATCCCCTGCAAACCTCAATTTTAGCAGAAAAAATCACTTTTTTCACACTTTTTTGTGTGGGAAAGTTGTGGCATCACCGGGCTCACTCAAATTTCCCACCTCCCAGCGTTCCCCTGGGTCTCCCGGTAAAAATGGTGCCTCACTTGTGTGGGAGGCCCAAGTACCCGCGACAGGCAAGGGCCCAAAACGTAGTGATGCGACATCAACATTGCCTATCTCAAAACCACCTGGTTTTGCACGGGGTCTCTTGGGTTTTTGGCCCGGTGCACGGCGGCCATCTAGGGAAACCTACCAAACCCATACATTTCTGAAAAGTAGACACCCGGGGGCTTCCAGGGAGGTATGGCTTGCATGGATCCCCCAACGTTTCCTTACCCAGAATCCCCTGCAAACCTAAATTTTTGCTGAAAAAATCACTTTTTTCACACATTTTGGGGTGGGAAAGTTGTGGCATCACCGGGCTCACACAAATTTACCACCACCCAGCGTTCCCCCAGGTCTCCCGGTAAAAATTGTGCCTCACTTGTGTGGGAGGCCCAAGTACCCGCGGCAGGCAAGGGCCCAAAACGTAGTGAGGCGACATCAAAATAGCCTATCGCAAAACCACCTGGTTTTGCAAGGGGGGGTCACTTTGGTTTTTGACCCGGTGCTCGGCGGCCATCTAGGGAAACCTACCAAACCCATGCATTTCTGAAAACTAGACACCCGGCCGCTTCCAGGGAGGTATGGCTTGCGTGGATCCCCCAACGTTTCCTTACCCAGAATCCCCTGCAAACCTAAATTTTTGCTGAAAAAATCACTTTTTTCACACATTTTGGGGTGGGAAAGTTGTGGCATCACCGGGCTCACACAAATTTACCACCACCCAGCGTTCCCCCAGCTCTCCCGGTAAAAATGGTGCCTCACTTGTGTGGGAGGCCCAAGTACCCGCGGCAGGCAAGGGCCCAAAACGTAGTGAGTCGACATCAAAATGGCCTATCGCAAAACCACCTGGTTTTGCAAGGGGGGTCACTTTGGTTTTTGACCCGGTGCTCGGCGGCCATCTAGGGAAATGTTGGACCCGGCCTCGTAGTATGGCCCTACGAGCCCCCGCACCACCGAAACCTGGTACCTGCAGCCCCAAGCACACGGCCCAGCCGACCCTCCCCACCAGGACACACGCACCCGACCCGGACATCCCCGTCCATGGCCTCTCTCCTTTCGGCCACCCCGGGCCCGCGTGCCCACTTCATGCACCAAGATGGCCGCCCGGCCCCAGCGCGACCCGGGCCTAGAGGCGCCACTCCGGTTGGAGGACATCACGCTTCCAGGGGATGAGAGAGGGAGGAGCAGTTTCTATCGCACCTCTGAACTCCCCTGGGACGATGGGTTTCGATCGGCCCTCCGGCCTCCCTGAGGGCTGGCTCCATACCTGCTGGGTGTCTGGGACTCCTCCCGACCCGGCCCTGAAGGGATCAAAAGACAATGACAGGAAATCCCGACAAGCGACCCCCAGGTGACAAGACCCCTGCCTGCACAGACTCCGGACATCAAAGAGGGGTCGACCTATAACAAGGGGTGCTCTGGGTCTGTCCGGCAGATTCGACGCTGGAACAACGAGAGCCTGCCGACGTGGTCGCGGCTCCTGGAACTTGGACCCACCTGAGCCTGCTGAGTGACTCGCGGCTCCCTGAAGATCGTAAGACCTCCGAACTTGTACCTGAGCCTGCTGAGTGACTCGCGGCTCCTTGAAGATCGTAAGACCTCCGAACTTGTACCTGAGCCTGCTGAGTGACTCGCAGCTCCTTGAAGATCGTAAGACCTCCGAACTTGTACCTGAGCCTGCTGAGTGACTCGCGGCTCCTTGAAGATCGTAAGACCACCGAACTTGTACCTGAGCCTGCTGAGTGACTCGCGGCTCCGACAGACTCTCACGGTCCCGCCGGACCCCGACTACAACAATGTATACCCCAGCTCGAGGATTGTGAGCTGTGCGCCGGATACGTCCCTGCCTTGAACCTTTGCCAGAGACTGTCCCGCTACCCCCTACCCCCTTCCGAGACTCATTGAGCCCGTGCTCTCCTTGTACATATTTGCAGTGATAACCTACTTGATAAAGATTGATTTCTAAGAACCCACGGTGTGGTCACTCTGTGTCGTGTGGTGCCAGAAGTACGATCCTAGATACGAGATTCCTCCCCCTGGGGAGTCTCCCGCCAGTGCCCGGCTACGGTACTTCGAGGGTGGGTCTCAGGGTAGTCAGGACCCTTTCCGGGCTCCTCTGAGGTCGCCGTCTAACATTGGTGGCAAGCGACGGGATTCGGGCCCATCACCTAGAGATCGTACCGTGAACGACGGACGCACTACCGACAAAGATGGCAGAAGGAAGCGCCATGAGCCCCGCAGAAACCAATGCCAACAGGGTGTTCCAGGTGGAGCATCTAGAAGAATACACACACAAAGAGCTAAAGCAATTTTGCAAAGAACTTAAAATCGCTACCACCGGTCTCAACACTAAAGAAGATTTGCAGAAAGCACTGAAAACTTGGGTGGATACCGGGGCCTCCCGCCCGGAAGGCACGGGGGAGCGCCCCGACAAAGCCGAACCCCCCCAAAGTGAAAGCAGCAGCCATCAGGTGCGAGGCATCGTACCAGACGGGGGCCTATCCCCGGAAGAACTCGCGGACAGAGAGAGAAGCCGCAATCATGAACTCGAGTTAGCCAAACTCAAAATCGAAGGCGAATTGAAGTTAGCGGAAAAAAAGCTAGCAGTAGAGCAAATGCGTGTACAAGGCGAACTGGAAGAAAAGAAGCTCCAACGGGAGCACGAAGGAAGGAAGCTCCAACTGGAGCACGAACGCAGCTTGAAGGAACTCGAGCTCAAGGCCAGAAACGAGGAAGGGAGGCCCCCGGGAAACCGAGAGACGGCCTCCCCAGCGGAACAGAAGGTCCACATCCCCAAGGACGTGGTCAAAGAATATTATAAAAACGATGACATTCAACAATGGTTCAGGGTCTACGAGGTCGCCATGACCTCCCATCGGGTCCCGCAGAAGGACTGGGGGGCGGGGTTGTGGGGGTGGTTTCTGAGCGAAGGAAGGGACACCCTGCTCGACCTACCCCTCTCCCTGCAGACCTCCTACAGCCACATGAACGAGGCTCTACTCACAAGATACGGCCTCACCCCAGAAATGTACCGTCAGCGATTCCGGGACTGCAGGAAGATCCCGGGCACCACCTGGGTGGAGTATGTAAACTTTTTCAGTTGGGCCTTCGATGGGTGGATCAAGGGCAGCAAAGTCACCACCCTTGCCGAACTCACCGACCTCATGTTGTGGGAACACCTGGCTGCGAACTGCTTCATAGAACTACGTCAGCATCTGCTTGACAGCAAGCTCACAGATCCCAGGAAGCTGGCTGTGGAGGCCGACCGCTGGACCAACACCCGGGTCTCCCGGGGCATGGTAGGAGAGTACCCCCGAGCCAGTCAGGGACCACCCCGCCAGAGAGGGGGAGGGAACCAGGGAGGGCCGAGAGAGTCCCAGCCTAGCCCCCCGAAAACACAACCTCCACCTTTCCCGGCGCCCCCCCCACCAGTGACAGGGCCCCCTGGGAGACGGGGACACCGGGTGACCGTCACGTGTTTCCGTTGCCAGAAACCCGGGCACTACGCCAATGACCCAGAGTGCCCCATGGCCACCCAAGTCTCCCCTACCACCCCTGCGAGACAGATAGCCAACGTAGCCCTGGGGGAGGAGGTTGAGGAAACCGAGGAGTGGGTACCCGCAGCGATGGCCCTAGTATCCCTGGGAGATAGAGAGATGATCCCTGGTAGCCTCCTACCCTCCAACACAAAGAAATACGGGCAGCTCGTCAAGATCAATGGCCACCAAGTAGAGGCCCTGCGGGACACCGGGGCCAGTATCACCGGTGTCCTCAGGCACCTATTCCCCGAGGAGCAGCTCCTCCCCAACGTCTTTTGCCCCGTAATTTCCGCAGACAATAGAGAAAGTATGTGTCAGGTAGCCCTGGTGCCGTTTGAGTGGGGAGGGGTGATAGGTAAACTCAAGGTTGCCGTAAGAACCTCCCAGCCGGTCGACTGCCTCTTAGGGAACGACCTGGAGAGTTCTCCCTGGAAGCACGTCGAGCGCAAGGCCCACCTAGGAATGATGGGACTCCCCGAGTAGGTGTGCGCCACCACCCGATCTATGTCAGCCCGACTCACTCCCCGGAGAGAAGTCGAGAGCACCCCGATCGAAGAGACCAGAACAGTCCCTGCCGAGGGTCCTCCCGTCCCCCCATCAGAAGGGTCCGTCGCCAGCGACGAACCCGCACCATCCGACCCCGCCCCGGTCCCCGAGTTGGGAGATCTACCCGAATTGGCCCAATGGCGCCACGAGGGCGGGCCCACCCGGGAAGAATTCTGCCGGGAGCAAGCCACTTGTCCTTCCCTGGTCGGGCTGCGGCGCCAGGCCGAGGGCCAAGCCGCCGGTGACCAGACCGGGACGCACCGAATCTATTGGGAAAATAACATTTTGTACAGTGAGCAGAAGTCGGTGGAGCTGGGATCCGGACGGGTACTGGTGGTACCCCTCCGCTTCCGAGACTTCCTCCTGGGCTTAGCCCACGACGTCCCCCTCGCCGGCCACCTGGGTCAGGACAAGACCTACAGCCGTCTCGTGACCCATTTTTACTGGCCTAGAATGAGAGCAGCGGTAGAAGCCCACTGCAAGTCCTGCCCCACGTGCCAGGCTAGTGGGAAGAGTGGGGGGAAGCGCAAGGCTCCCCTCCAACCCTTCCCGGTCGTCAGTACCCCTTTCGAATGAGTCGGAATCGACATCGTGGGACCACTGGACCCCCCCACCTCCCAAGGTCACCGTTTCATCTTGGTCCTAGTGGATCACGCCACCCGCTATCCTGAGGCTATTCCCCTACGCACCATCACGGCCCCCGTGGTGGGCCGGGCCCTGATGGGGATCTTTTCCAGGGTGGGTATTCCCCGCGAGGTTGTGAGCGATCGCGGCACCAATTTTATCTCGAAATATATGACGTCCCTGTGGCAACAATGTGGGGTGTCCTATAAGTTCACCACCCCGTACCATCCCCAAGGGAACGGCCTAGTAGAGAGGTTTAATAGGACTTTGAAAGGGATGATCGCTGGCCTAGAAGAGCCCCTCCGGCGTAAGTGGGACGTCCTGCTCCCCTGCCTCTTGTTCGCTTACCGGGAGGTCCCCCAGAAGTCCTTAGGGTTCAGCCCGTTTGAATTACTCTATGGACACCCCGTCCGAGGTCCCCTCAGTTTGGTTAAGGAAGGGTGGGAGGCAGCACCCCAGACCACCCCCCGAGATGTGTTCCAGTACGTCCTGGCCCTCCGGAACCAGACCAGGAAGTTCCGAGAACTGGCCGAGGCCAACCTGGAGGCAAGCCAAGAAGAGATGAAGCGCTGGTACGACCAGAATGCCACTCTGGTCGAGTTCCAGCCGGGCCAGCAGGTGTGGGTCATGGCCCCCGTGAAGCCTGGCGCCCTCCAGGACAGGTGGACTGGGCCCTACAAAGTGGTTGAGCGGAAGAGTCAAGTCACATACTTGGTGGACGTCCAGTCGCCTCGGGATCCCCTCCGGGTCCTTCACGTGAACCGCCTCAAGCCTCACTTCGTGCGGACAGAACTGAGCCTCCTGCTGGCCACCGATGACGGGGCCGAAGATGAGTCTGATCCCCTCCCGGACCTCCTGTGTGTCAAGGAGCAGGATGGCTCCGTGGAAGGAGTGAACCTCTCCCCAGCCCTCACTGCCCAGCAACAAGCGGACTGCCGCCAGCTCCTAAGACAATTTTCCGACCTCTTCTCCCTGACCCCCCGGGTCACCGACTGGTGTGTTCATGACGTGGACACCAGGGACAGCCCGCCGGTGAAACACCGAGCCTACCGAGTTCCTGATCGGGTCCGGTCCTGCATTCAAGCTGAAGTCTCGAAGATGTTGACCCTGGGGGTGATCGAGCCATCTGACAGTCCCTAGGCCAGCCCCGTGGTCCTGGTCCCGAAGGCGGCGGCCCCCGGTGTCGCCCCCGAGCTCCGATTCTGCGTGGACTACCGGGGGCTCAATGACGTTACCCGAGCCGATGCCCACCCCATTCCACGAGCCGACGAACTCATTGACCGACTAGGGGCAGCCCGGTTCCTCAGCACATTTGACCTCACCTGCGGATACTGGCAGATTGCGCTCACCGAGGGGGCCAAGGAGCGGTCCGCCTTCTCCACCCCCGATGGGCACTACCGCTTCCGCGTAATGCCCTTCGGAATGAAAAATGCCCCGGCCACTTTCCAGCGACTGGTGAATAGAGTCCTGGCCGGGCTAGAGCAGTTCAGCGCGGCATATTTGGACGACATCGCTGTTTTCAGTTCAGAATGGGGTGAGCACCTCCAGCACCTCCGGAGGGTGCTAACCGCCCTGCGCCAGGCAGGCCTCACAGTAAAAGCCAGCAAGTGCCAGATCGGGCAAGGATCCGTAGTCTACCTGGGGCACCAGGTCGGGAGCGGCCAGGTCGCCCCTCTACAGCCAAAGATCGACGCCATCCTGGCCTGGGAACCACCCATCACCCAAACGGAGGTCCGAGCCTTTCTGGGACTCACTGGTTACTACCGAAGATTCATTCGGGGGTATGGCAGCCTTGTCGGCCCCCTCACAGAACTCACGTCTAAAAGACAGCCAAAGAAGGTGCAGTGGACGGCTGCCTGCCAGGAAGCTTTCGATGCCCTAAAGAAAGCCATGTGTACTGCCCCCGTCCTCCAGGCTCCCGACTACTCCAAGGAGTTTATAGTCCAGACCGATGCCTCCGAGCATGGCATTGGGGCCGTCCTGTTCCAAGTGAATGACCAAGGCCTAGACCAGCCCGTCGCCTTCCTTAGTCGGCGGCTGTTGCCCCGAGAACAGAGATGGAGCACCATAGAGCGCGAAGCCTTTGCCGTGGTCTGGGCACTCAAAAAGCTACGACCCTACCTGTTCGGCACCCATTTCAGAGTCCAAACTGACCATCGGCCCTTGCGATGGCTCATGCAGATGCGAGGAGAAAACCCCAAGCTACTGCGGTGGTCAATCTCCCTCCAGGGGATGGATTTCACCATAGAACATCGCCCTGGTACGGACCACGCCAACGCTGACGGCCTCTCCCGGTTCTTCCGCCTCAGCGAAGAGAACCCCCCAAGATGATGGGCAGTTCTCTCCGGCTTTCAGCTGGGGGGGACGCGTGTGGGACCCGGCCTCGTAGTATGGCCCTACGTGCCCCCGCACCACCGAAACCTGGTACCTGCAGCCCCAAGCACACGGCCCAGCCGACCCTCCCCACCAGGACACACGCACCCGACCCGGACATCCCCGTCCATGGCCTCTCTCCTTTCGGCCACCCCGGGCCCGCGTGCCCACTTCATGCGCCAAGATGGCCGCCCGGCCCCAGCGCGACCCGGGCCTAGAGGCGCCACTCCGGCTGGAGGACATCACGCTTCCAGGGGATGAGAGAGGGAGGAGCAGTTTCTATCGCACCTCTGAACTCCCCTGGGACGATGGGTTTCGATCGGCCCTCCGGCCTCCCTGAAGGCTGGCTCCATACCTGCTGGGTGTCTGGGACTCCTCCCGACCCGGCCCTGAAGGGATCAAAAGACAATGACAGGAAATCCCGACAAGCGACCCCCAGGTGACAAGACCCCTGCCTGCACAGACTCCGGACATCAAAGAGGGGTCGACCTATAACAAGGGGTGCTCTGGGTCTGTCCGGCAGATTCGACGCTGGAACAACGAGAGCCTGCCGACGTGGTCGCGGCTCCTGGAACTTGGACCCACCTGAGCCTGATGAGTGACTCGCGGCTCCCTGAAGATCGTAAGACCTCCGAACTTGTACCTGAGCCTGCTGAGTGACTCGCGGCTCCTTGAAGATCGTAAGACCTCCGAACTTGTACCTGAGCCTGCTGAGTGACTCGTGGCTCCTTGAAGATCGTAAGACCTCCGAACTTGTACCTGAGCCTGCTGAGTGACTCGCGGCTCCTTGAAGATCGTAAGACCGCCGAACTTGTACCTGAGCCTGCTGAGTGACTCGCGGCTCCGACAGACTCTCACGGTCCCGCCGGACCCCGACTACAACAACGTATCCCCCAGCTCGAGGATTGTGAGCTGTGCGCCGGATACGTCCCTGCCTTGAACCTTTGCCAGAGACTGTCCCGCTACCCCCTACCCCCTTCCGAGACTCATTGAGCCCGTGCTCTCCTTGTACATATTTGCAGTGATAACCTACTTGATAAAGATTGATTTCTAAGAACCCACGGTGTGGTCACTCTGTGTCGTGTGGTGCCAGAAGTACGATCCTAGATACGAGATTCCTCCCCCTGGGGAGTCTCCCGCCAGTGCCCGGCTACGGTACTTCGAGGGTGGGTCTCAGGGTAGTCAGGACCCTTTCCGGGCTCCTCTGAGGTCGCCGTCTAACAGGAAACCTACCAAACCCACGCATTTCTGAAAAGTAGACACCCTGCCGCTTCCAGGGAGGTATGGCTTGCGTGGATCCCCCAACGTTTCCTTACCCAGAATCCCCTGCAAACGTAAATTTGTGCTGAAAAAATCACTTTTTTCACACATTTTGGGGTGGGAAAGATGTGGCATCACCGGGTTCACACAAATTTACCACCACCCAGCGTTCCCCCAGGTCTCCCGGTAAAAATGGTGCCTCACTTGTGTGGGAGGCCCAAGTACCCGCGGCAGGCAAGGGCCCAAAACGTAGTGAGGCGACATCAACATTGCCTATCCCAAATGTCGCATCACTACGTTTTGGGCCCTTGCCTGCCGCGGGTACTTGGGCCTCCCACACAAGTGAGGCACCATTTTTACCGGGAGACCTGGGGGAACGCTGGGTGGTGGTAAATTTGTGTGAGCCCGGTGATGCCACAACTTTCCCACCCCAAAATGTGTGAAAAAAGTGATTTTTTCAGCAAAAATTTAGGTTTGCAGGGGATTCTGGGTAAGGAAACGTTGGGGGATCCATGCAAGCCATACCTCCCTGGAAGCGGCCGGGTGTCTAGTTTTCAGAAATGCATGGGTTTGGTAGGTTTCCCTAGATGGCCGCCGAGCACCGGGTCAAAACCCAAAGTGACCCCCCTTGCAAAACCAGGTGGCTTTGCGATAGGCCATTTTGATGTTGCCTTACTACGTTTTGGGCCCTTGCCTGCCGCGGGTACTTGGGCCTCCCACACAAGTGAGGCACCATTTTTACCGGGAGACCTGGGGGAACGCTGGGTGGTGGTAAATTTGTGTGAGCCCGGTGATGCCACAACTTTCCCACCCCAAAATGTGTGAAAAAAGTGATTTTTTCAGCAAAAATTTAGGTTTGCAGGGGATTCTGGGTAAGGAAACGTTGGGGGATCCACGCAAGCCATACCTCCCTGGAAGCGGCCGGGTGTCTAGTTTTCAGAAATGCGTGGGTTTGGTAGGTTTCCCTAGATGGCCGCCGAGCACCGGGTCAAAAACTAAAGTGACCCCCCTTGCAAAACCAGGTGGTTTTGCGATAGGCCATTTTGATGTCGCCTCACTACGTTTTGGGCCCTTGCCTGCCGCGGGTACTTGGGCCTCCCACACAAGTGAGGCACCATTTTTACCGGGAGACCTGGGGGAACGCTGGGTGGTGGTAAATTTGTGTGAGCCCGGTGATGCCACAACTTTCCCACCCCAAAATGTGTGAAAAAAGTGATTTTTTTCAGCAAAAATTTAGGTTTGCAGGGGATTCTGGGTAAGGAAACGTTGGGGGATCCACGCAAGCCATACCTCCCTGGAAGCCGCCGGGTGTCTAGTTTTCAGAAATGTGTGGGTTTGGTAGGTTTTCCTAGGTGCCGGCAGGGCTAGGGTTCAAAATCTACAGCTAGTCACTTTGCCAAAAAAAGGGTCATTTTTCACTGCAAAACCACGTTGCGTTTTGCGCCGTTTCCTGTCCCGGGCACTAGGCCGACCCGCACAAGTGAGGTACCAATTTTCTCGTAGGACTTTGCGGAACGCGGGGTGGGTGGAAATTTGTGGATCCTCGCAGATTCCAGAACTTTCCATCACAGAAATGTGGGGAAATGTGTTTTTTTTGTTAATTTTTTACGTTTGCAAGGGATTCTGGGTAACAGACCATGGTGGGATGCAGTCAAGTCACCCCATCCTGGATTCCCCTGGGTGTCTAGTTTTCAAAAAATGTATAGGTTTGCTAGGTTTCCCTAGGTGCCGGCAGGGCTAGGGTTCAAAATCTACAGCTAGTCACTTTGCCAAAAAAAGGGTCATTTTTCACTGCAAAACCACGTTGCGTTTTGCGCCGTTTCCTGTCTCGGGCACTAGGCCGACCCGCACAAGTGAGGTACCAATTTTCTCGTAGGACTTTGGGGAACGCGGGGTGGGTGGAAATTTGTGGATCCACGCAGATTCCAGAACTTTCCATCACAGAAATGTGGGGAAAATGTGTTTTTTTTGTCAATTTTTTACGTTTGCAAGGGATTCTGGGTAACAGACCATGGTGGGAGGCAGACAAGTCACCCCATCCTGGATTCCCCTGGGTGTCTAGTTTTTAAAAATGTATAGGTTTGCTAGGTTTCCCTAGGTGCCGGCAGGGCTAGGGTTCAAAAACTACAGCTAGTTACTTTGCCAAAAAAGGGTCATTTTTCACTTCAAAATTGAGGTGTGACCACGTTGCGTTTTGCGCCGTTTCCTGTCGCGGGCACTAGTCCGACCCGCACAAGTGAGGTACCATTTTTCTCGTAGGGCTTTGGGGAACGCGGGGTGGGTGGAAATTTGTGGATCCTCGCAGATTCCAGAACTTTCCATCACAGAAATGTGGGGAAAATGTGTTTTTTTTGTCAATTTTTTACGTTTGCAAGGGATTCTGGGTAACAGACCATGGTGGGAGGCAGTCAAGTCACCCCACCCTGAATTCCCCTGGGTGTCTAGTTTTCAAAATGTATAGGGTTGCTAGGTTTCCCTAGGTGCCGGCAAGGCTAGGGTTCAAAATCTACAGCTAGTCACTTTGCCAAAAAAAGGGTCATTTTTCACTGCAAAACCACGTTGCGTTTTGCGCCGTTTCCTGCCGCGGGCACTAGGCCGACCCGCACAAGTGAGGTACCATTTTTCCCGTAGGACTTTGGGGGACGCGGGGTGGGTGGAAATTTGTGGATCCACGCAGATTCCAGAACTTTCCATCACAGAAATGTGGGGAAAATGTGTTTTTTTTGTCAATTTTTTCTGTTTGCAAGGGATTCTGGGTAACAGACCATGGTGGGAAGCAGTCAAGTCACCCCATCCTGGATTCCCCTGGGTGTTTAGTTTTCAAAAATGTATAGGTTTGCTAGGTTTCCCTAGGTGCCGGCAGGGCTAGTGTTAAAAATCTACAGCTAGTCACTTTGCCAAAAAAAGGGTCATTTTTCACTGCAAAACCACGTTGCGTTTTGCGCCGTTTCCTGTCGCGGGCACTAGGCCGACCCACACAAGTGAGGTACCACTTTTTCTCGTAGGACTTTGGGGAACGCGGGGTGGGTGGAAATTTGTGGATCCACGCAGATTCCAGAACTTTCCATCACAGAAATGTGGGGAAAATGTGTTTTTTTTGTCAATTTTTTAGGTTTGCAAGGGATTCTGGGTAACAGACCATGGTGGGAGGCAGTCAAGTCACCCCATCCTGGATTCCCCTGGGTGTCTAGTAGTTTTCAAAAATGTATAGGTTTGCTAGGTTTCCCTAGGTGCTGGCAGGGCTAGGGTTCAAAATCTACAGCTAGTCACTTTGCCACAAAAAGGGTAATTTTTCACTGCAAAACCACGTTGCGTTTTGCGCCGTTTCCTGTCGCGGGCACTAGGCCGACCCGCACAAGTGAGGTACCATTTTTCTCGTAGGACTTTGGGGAACGCGGGGTGGGTGGAAATTTGTGGATCCACGCAGATTCCAGAACTTTCCATCACAGAAATGTGGGGAAAATGTGTTTTTTTTGTCAATTTTTTAGGTTTGCAAGGGATTCTGGGTAACAGACCATGGTGGGAGGCAGTCAAGTCACCCCATCCTGGATTTCCCTGGGTGTCTAGTTTTCAAAAATGTATAGGTTTGCTAGGTTTCCCTAGGTGCCGGCAGGGCTAGGGTTCAAAAACTACAGCTAGTCACTTTGCCAAAAAAGGGTCATTTTTCACTGCAAAATTGAGGTGTGACCACCTTGCGTTTTGCGCCGTTTCCTGTCGCGGGCACTAGTCCGACCCACACAAGTGAGGTACCATTTTTCTCATAGGACTTTGGGGAACGCGGGGTGGGTGGAAATTTGTGGATCCACGCAGATTCCAGAACTTTCCATCACAGAAATGTGGGGAAAATGTGTTTTTTTGGTCAATTTTTTAGGTTTGCAAGGGATTCTGGGTAACAGACCATGGTGGGAGGCAGTCAAGTCACCCCATCCTGGATTCCCCTGGGTGTCTAGTTTTCAAAAATGTATAGGTTTGCTAGGTTTCCCTAGGTGCCGGCAGGGCTAGGGTTCAAAATCTACAGCTAGTCACTTTGCCAAAAAAAGGGTCATTTTTCACTGCAAAACCACGTTGCGTTTTGCGCCGTTTCCTGTCTCGGGCACTAGGCCGACCCGCACAAGTGAGGTACCAATTTTCTCGTAGGACTTTGGGGAACGCGGGGTGGGTGGAAATTTGTGGATCCACGCAGATTCCAGGACTTTCTATCACAGAAATGTGGGGAAAATGTGTTTTTTTTGTCAATTTTTTACGTTTGCAAGGGATTCTGGGTAACAGACCATGGTGGGAGGCAGTCAAGTCACCCCATCCTGGATTCCCCTCGGTGTCTAGTTTTCAAAAATGTATAGGTTTGCTAGGTTTCCCTAGGTGCCGGCAGGGCTAGGGTTCAAAAACTACAGCTAGTCACTTTGCCAAAAAAGGGTCATTTTTCACTGCAAAATTGAGGTGTGACCACGTTGCGTTTTGCGCCGTTTCCTGTCGCGGGCACTAGTCCGACCCGCACAAGTGAGGTACCATTTTTCTCGTAGGGCTTTGGGGAACGCGGGGTGGGTGGAAATTTGTGGATCCTCGCAGATTCCAGAACTTTCCATCACAGAAATGTGGGGAAAATGTGTTTTTTTTGTCAATTTTTTACGTTTGCAAGGGATTCTGGGTAACAGACCATGGTGGGAGGCAGTCAAGTCACCCCATCCTGGATTCCCCTGGGTGTCTAGTTTTCAAAAATGTATAGGTTTGCTAGGTTTCCCTTGGTGCCGGCAGGGCTAGGGTTCAAAATCTACAGCTAGTCACTTTGCCAAAAAAAGGGTCATTTTTCACTGCAAAACCACGTTGCGTTTTGCGCCGTTTCCTGTCGCGGGCACTAGGCCGACCCGCACAAGTGAGGTACCATTTTTCCCGTAGGACGTTGGGGAACGCGGGGTGGGTGGAAATTTGTGGATCCACACAGATTCCAGAACTTTCCATCACAGAAATGTGGGGAAAATGTGTTTTTTTTGTCAATTTTTTACGTTTGCAAGGGATTCTGGGTAACAAACCATGGTGGGAGGCAGTCAAGTCACCCCATCCTGGATTCCCCTGGGTGTCTAGTTTTCAAAAATGTATAGGTTTGCTAGGTTTCTCTAGGTGCCGGCAGGGCAAGGGTTCAAAATCTACAGCTAGTCACTTTGCCAAAAAAAGAGTCATTTTTCACTGCAAAACCACGTTGCGTTTTGCGCCGTTTCCTGTCGCGGGCACTAGGCCGACCCGCACAAGTGAGGTACCATTTTTCTCGTAGGACTTTGGGGAATGCGGGGTGGGTGGAAATTTGTGGATCCACGCAGATTCCAGAACTTTCCATCACAGAAATGTGGGGAAAATGTGTTTTTTTTGTCAATTTTTTAGGTTTGCAAGGGATTCTGGGTAACAGACCATGGTGGGAGGCAGTCAAGTCACCCCATCCTGGATTCCCCTGGGTGTCTAGTTTTCAAAAATGTATTGGTTTGCTAGGTTTCCCTAGGTGCCGGCAGGGCTAGGGTTCAAAATCTACAGCTAGTCACTTTGCCAAATAAAGGGTCATTTTTCACTGCAAAACCACGTTGCGTTTTGTGCCGTTTCCTGTCGCGGGCACTAGGCCGACCCGCACAAGTGAGGTACCATTTTTCTCGTAGGACTTTGGGGAACGCGGGGTGGGTGGAAATTTGTGGATCCACGCAGATTCCAGAACTTTCCATCCCAGAAATGTGGGGAAAATGTGTTTTTTTTGTCATTTTTTTACATTTGCAAGGGATTCTGGGTAACAGACCATGGTGGAAGGCAGTCAAGTCACCCCATCCTGGATTCCCCTGGGTGTCTAGTTTACAAAAATGTATAGGTTTGCAAGGTTTCCCTAGGTGCCGGCAGGGCTAGGGTTAAAAAACTACAGCTAGACTCTTCGCAAAAAAAGTGTAAATTTTCAGTGTGAAAATGTGGTGCGTTCACCTTAGGTTTTGAGCCACTTCCTGTCGTGGGCACTATGCCTACCCACACAAGTGAGGTACCATTTTTATCGGGAGACTTAGGGTAGTTCAGATTTGTAAAGCAACTGTTATTACCTATTGATTTTTGATGCATTTCTCCCTTCCAAATGAAAGGTATTGTGTAAAAAAAAAGTCATTTTTGAAAAATGACCAATAATTGTCATGCAAGTATGAGTATTCCCAATTTCGAAAATGTGCAAATATGCACTGTTTCTAAACTCTGTAATTTGTTCCCATTTCAGAAATACATAGGTGTCTTTCATACCGATTTTTCCATGTATACATTTTCCCACAATAATTGCTATATACCCGGAACAAAAAAAAAACCATTTCAAAATGCTGCTCAGTTTTTTACTCTGGGTTTGTTGGGCTCTTGGTGAACCTACAAGTCCTATATATCCCCACAACCAGGAAGGTCCACCGGATGTAACGGTACATTGCTTTCAAAGAGATGTCATAATTCGAAGAAGTTACAGGTGAAAACGTTGACTCAAAAGGCTGCTTTTTTCGACAAATTTTAAATTTTTCCTATATTTACCTGTAAGTTTCTATAAAGAAACCTTGATGGATCTACACAAATGACCCCTTGCTGAATTCAGAATGTTGTCTACTTCTCAAAAATGTATAGCTTTCCAGGATCCAATATTGCTTTTCTACCCATTTCTACCATTATCTGGAAGGAGGTTCAAAGCACAAAAAATAGCAAAAATAGGGTATGTCCCAGAAAAATGTCAAAACTGTATAAAAAATGTTGGATTTCTGACAAAAAACTGTCATTCCCTAAAATCTGGAGAAATTGTGATTTCAGCCCCACAAACCCTTTTTTGATATCATTTGTAGAGAAAAACCCAGACGCTTTCATTTGCAGCCACTTTTCCCCATTTTTCACAAAAAAACCAAAATGTTGCTATATTTTGACTAATTTCTGGGAACCCTCTAGGAGAATCCACAAACCCTGGGTACCTTTAGAATCCCCATGATGTTGGAAGAAAAGGACGCAAATTTGGCGTGGATACCTAATGTGGTCAAAAAGTTACAGGGGCCTAAGCGCGCACTACCCCAAATAGCCAAAAAAAGGCCTGGCACAGGAGGGGGAAAAGGCCTGGCAGCGAAGGGGTTAAGGCTATTGTCTTCGGCCCCACTTTGTTTTTTCCCACCAGGTTACGTGATTCACTAGGCTTAGCCACTTGGCTTGTGCCTTGAGTCTGCACAAAGTTCTTCCCAACAAGCTCCTTTCCAGCTCTTAAGGTCTTTGGAGGCATAAGTCTGTGTTTTTCAATAATATTGGAGCTACTTTTTTCACACTCTTTCTTTACTTTTTTCTCCTCTTCTTGATCTTCTTGTTCCTTCTTTTTATTATGGCTAATGTTCATAATATCAAGATAGTCTCTTTAAATGTCAAGGGGTTACGTCATCCAGTTAAACGTACAAAAAGTTCCGATTATTTAGGCAGTTGTAAAGCAGATATTTGTTTTATACAAGAAACTCATATTGATGACAAAATCTTAGATTATATAAAAATAAAGTGGGTTGATAGTATTGTCTCTTCTCCTGCAAATGGCAAAATAAATGGTGTTGCTATCCTTTTTGCTTAAAGACTACATTGCCAAATTTTGAGTAACATTTCTGATACAGATGGAAGATATGTTATAGCTAAAATTTTAATTCATGATTCAGTGGTGTTTTTGCTAAATGTTTATGGTCCAACTGCTGATGATCCTATTTTTTGGTCCACTCTAACAACAGAAGTTCTTAAATTGGGTAATGTCCCTCTTATAATTGGAGGAGATTTAAATATTATATCTGAGCCCCTATTTGATAGATTATCTCTGACTAAATTTCGACCCCCTAAAGCTTTTTTTGACTTTAAATCATTTTTTCAAACTACAAAGCTAGTTGATATTTGGCGTTTACACTTTCCTACAGAAAACATGTTTACATTTTTTTCTAACCCGCATAATTCTCACTCTAGGCTTGATTATCTTTTAATTTCCAGACAACTAATTAACTCTGTAGCCAATCCTATTATTGGTAATATTGATATTTCGGATCATGCCTAAATTTCTTTTATTTTGAAATTGAAATTCAAATTTTACAACACAATCTAGATGGAGAATGAATACCAGTATTGTTCTTAATGGACAAAATGAACCTAAACTCTTAAATGCTATTCATAATTACTTTCTTCTTAACCCAGAAGGCTTCCATGGTGAATAGATGGGGCGTGTTTAAAGCCTATATTAGAGGTGCTTATATTTCTCTTATGGCCCATGAAAATAAAACTTTTAATGCAAATATTAAAAATTTAGATAAACAAATTGCAAAATATGAAATACTTTTTATTACGTCTAATGATCCTCAATATAGATTCAAATTGCAAAAACTTAGATATGAGTTTAATTCAATTCTTAGCAAAGAGCTGCCATTCAACTCTCAAATTATAAAGCCAAATTTGGTCTTAATGCTAACAGATCTGAAAGACTGTTAGCCAATTATTTACGCATTAAAAAAGATAAAGACCAAATAAATTCAATTCATGGCTCTAAGGGTAAAATTGCTTTATCCCAAAATGATATTGTTAATGAATTTTTAGATTTTTATACTACTTTATATTATAAACCTAATTTTGATGATACCTCTTTCATTGATTCTTTTTTAGCTCGATGTGGATTACCCAAGATTTCCCAGTCTGATCAAATTTAACTTGACTCGCCTATTACTCAAAATCAAATTTTAATAGCCATAAAATCTCTTAAAAAGAATAGGTCCCCTGGGCCAGATGGTATTCCCGCTGAGGTTTATAAAGAAATTCACTTACAGCTTATTCCTCATTTATTTCAGCTTTGTACTTTTTTTAGTGCGGGAATAACTACTGGTTCTTTTACTGAGGCTTTAATTATTGTTCTACCCAAACCTAACAAAGACCCTACACTCCAGGCTTGCCTCCCTGGGCCTGCTACTCGCCAAGAGGGAGGTGGCAAAACATTGGGGCGGTAGGTCGGCCCCCACGGCCGGGACATGGCTCACGTCTATGGCTTATTGCAGCACAAACAGCGAGATATATGCCAGTCTCCTCCCTACAGTTGCGCGTCCCAAGGATATCTGGGGCCCCTACAAGACCTATATTGCTAACCTCCCGTGCGCGTCTCCACCGCGTGCCAGCTCCGGAATAGTACCCTCGGGAGTGGGGTAGCTCTGATGGTCCTCCCTGCGGGGAATTGGGGGGAGTGAGTGCTCGCTGGGCGGGCTGCATTAGTGGAGCTGTGCCGAAAATAAGGGTGCCCGCTGCAGATGGTTGAAGAGTCCTGACTGAGTCCTTTCCCTTCGATGGGCACGGGCGGATGAGACTGGTGGGCTTTGGATGGGGGGTCTTACTGTGGTCTGCTGCCATGAAATCGTACTGCTGTTTGTATATGAAGGGGGAGTGTAATGATGTATCTCCGCAATTGTTCCTACAGATCTGCACAGCCGATATTCTTGCATTGTTATGTTTTTCAAAACTCAATAAAAAAAGTTTACAAAAAAAAAAAAAAAAAAACAAAGACCCTACACTTGTGTCAAATTATCGTCCGATCTCTTTAATAAACCAAGACTGTAAGTTATATGCCAAAATACTTTCTACTAGATTATCCTGTGCTGGAATCTATTATACATCTGGATCAATCTGGTTTTATGAAGAATAGATATTCTGCAAATAATACAAGAACTTTGCTACATGTTATTGAACAAGGGTCCACTCTATCTCTGCCATCAGGAATTCTTGCATTAGATGCTGAAAAAGCTTTTGATAAAATTCACTGGCAATTTTTATTTCGTACTTTAGTATCATTTAATTTTGGTGACATGTTTATCTGTATGATTTCTACTTTATATTCTTCTCCTATTGCTCGTTTATTTATTAATGGCCAAATTTCAAACCAATTTTCTCTTTTCAGAGGTACAAGACAAGGTTGTCCCCTTTCACCGCTTTTGTTTCTTCTTGGTATCAAACTTTTACTTGTTTCCATAAGATAATGTGATTAAATTACTGGAATTAATATCAAAGAACTTATTATTAAAACTTTAGCATATGCAGATGATGTACTTTTATTTATTATTGAGCCTTTATCCTCTTTTCCTTCCCTGATGGAAATTATTTCGTTTTATTCCACAGTTTCTGGATACAAGTTAAATAACAATAAAAAGGAATTCTTTCCTTTAAATATTTACTGCATTCCTGATATGTTACCCATGATTAAATCATTTGGCAAAAAGATACATTTAAATACCTTGTTGGTATATTCTCGTCATTTATGAAATCAACAATCTCAATGAATTGTGACTCTATCTCAAATTATATTAAAGATAAAATCTCAAAATGGTCTTCACTTCATCTTTCATGATGGAGCAGAATGGACTCTATAAAAATGACTATTGCCCCGAAAAATGTTATACCCTTGCTATGATTCCTACTCAATTTCCTTTAATGTTTTATGAAGCTGTAGACAAACTCCTCTCCAAATTTCTTTGGAATAACAAGTCACCTCGTATCAGTTATAAACAATTTAAATTGCCCAAATGTAATGGAGGTTTTGGATTACCAGACTTTTTCCATTATCACAAAGCTTTTATTTTAAAACAAAGCTCTCTTTGGTTTAATCACTCTTTTTTTAGTAATCCCCCTACGTGGCTTTTTATTGAAAAAACTTTGATAGAACCTTTTCCTCTACCCACTTTGCTAACTATGTCTAATAAATCTCTATGTTTTCATAAGTCTGTTATTTTAAAGTCCACTAAACTAATTTTAAATGATTTAGATGTAATCTTTCATTCACACATATCCACTACTGAAGATATGTCATTATGGTATAACCCAGTCATAAAACCTAATAGAAACGTTAGATTTTGGTGTTCTTGGATTAAAGCTGACATTTTTTACCTTAAAGTTGTTTATTACAATAACGCTTTTATATCATTTGAAGCTTTACAAACAAAATGTCTTTTACCTTCTTCTGATTTTCTCAATTATGAATCTTTAGGTAATTCTATTTTAGATTCATTTCCTCATAATATCCCTTCGAATGTTAAATCAGATTTATCAATTTATATACAAACTGTTTCTACTTTATCTCATGGTGTTTCTATATTATATAAAAAAATGTCTATCTCTAAAGGAACCAACATTGATGTGATCTCAGCATTCTGGAATAACGAACTTTCAACCTCTTTATCTATTGATACATGGAAAGTTATTTGGCTTAATAGTATTTCTTGATGGTTACCTGTTTTGCTCTATCAAACTAACTCATGTATTTTATATAATTGTTTTTAGACTCCACCACGTTTATATCAAGCAAAACTTCTTCCGTCGTCAATTTGTTGGCACTGTAATTTACATACTGGTTCATTACAACATATGCTTTATGATTGTGCTTTTGTTTTTAAATTTGGACCGAAGTTTTGGGATATTATAAAAGAGGTTCTTAATATTCATGATGATATTTCATTTAAACTGTTAATCTGCAAATATGTTCTCAAAACGTGAATAATTTAGAAGGTAAACTTTTCAATTTTTTGTTATCAGCAACTTCTTTTTAAGTTTAGAAGCTTTATTGAAGATTAATAAACATAGTAAAACATCATTACAGGACATAATGGGTTACAATAAAATATGAAGTGATATTGGAACATAGCATTTGCAAAAACCATCCCAAAAAGAAAAAGGGATGTAAAACTATACATAGGAAAAATAAGCTTTTAATATTTTTGAGAAGGGAAGGGGACAGAAAAGGAGAAAGAAAAAAAAATAGAGGGAGAAAAGGGAGGGGGAAATATAAAATGGAGAAAGGTGCAGTTCAATAACAACAACCTCTATAAAATAAGTTATACGAAGATAAGTAATAAAGAGCAAAAAGAGAACTATCAGTGAGGGTAAGTAATGGTTTAAGGAATATGAGTGGAGAGATATGATGTGAGAGGTGACCATAATAAGTATTTTTTAATTAATAAAGGTGTTGAAGTAGCAAATGAGCGATCAAGTCTGTGATGGTGACATAACAAATTCCTCCAAGCTAGATATGAGATTTTGGAGGTGTCTTTCCAATTGGTTGTAATAATTTGGAGAGAAATGGCTATAAATAAGTCAATAAACTTTCGTACATTACATTGAACATTCCATATTGGTGAGGAGCCCCCTAAAAATATATGTATAATCTCAAAAGGAAAATTGGTAGACAGGATGACATTTAATTTGGACCAAATCTGAGACCATAGAGACTTAACTAATGGACAATGAAAGAACATATGGAGAAAATCGCTATTCTCACTTGGACATGAACAACATTTTTTGGATTCTAATAAATTAAATTTGTGCAAATCAGAGGGGGTAAAAAAAAGTCTGTTATAAAAGAAAAATAAAGTCTGTGTAGTACTTGCAGAACGGGATGAGGTATGTATTTTGGACCAAAAAGAGTCCCAAAGCTGAGGTGAAATTTCCTGGGCTAAGTCATTTTCCCATAGTAGTTCTGTTGGTGGCTTAGATCTGTCTGCTAAAGGACGGGAGAGTAGTTTATAAATGGCAGAGGCTTTAAACGGGATGGAGAAATCAAGTGTAAAGGAGAGGACCTGAGCAGGAGAGGCTGAAAGACAATCCTGAGAACATTTTTGAAAAAGAAAGGTTTTCAAGAGGGGGTACTGAAGAGAGTGAGTGTTGGAGATATTGAATGACTCACGAAGATCTGAAAACTCCGTTGGTAAATTATCTTTCATTAAGTGATCAAGAGTGATAATACCTTTATCAATCCATTCCTTCCAAAAGAGTGCTCTGTTATTGATCTTTAAAAATGAATTGTACCATATTGGGGTTTGGGAGAGAAATGAAAGATGAGAACGAAACAGTGAAAGAGAAAGAGCTTTGGAGTGATTGAAAATAGGAGTGGAGAAACGTTTTGGAGGTTGAGCTATTCGGGTAGCCGTAAGAAATGAAAAAGGTATGAGTTGAGCAAGTTCTAGTGAACTCCAAGCTGTTAAAGGAAGAGCGGGGAATCAGTTAATGTGTGAAGGAAGAGTGGTACCGACTAATGTTAGGAAAGTTAATACCTCCTAAGTTTTTAGGCTGTTGGAGACGGGAGAGAGAGATCCTAGCTTTGCGATTGTTCCATAAGAATTTAGTTAAGGAGCGACATATGGTACTAAAGAAATAAAGCGGAAGAGAGACCAGGAGCATAGAGAGGTAGAAATTAACAATGGGGAGGAGCATCATCTTGATAGTGGAGAGTCTACCCCACCAGGATAGGAAAAGCGGGGACCAACTTTCTATAAGAGCAGAGAGTTTTTGATCTATTTCTGTGTGATTGATTTTAATGTTTTCCCGAATAGTATTTGTATAAAGGACACCTAAACACTTAGGGGCCGATTCCGATCCTGTATTTTTTTTCCTGTACGACACGCATCCGTAATTTTCCCCGTACGAATCGTACAAGTCCCATCCCACCCGTGAAGTACGATTCGTACGGGAAAAATACATACGGATCGGCCCAATCCGTACGAATTCGATCGGGAAAAGTTGTACGAGACGGACCCGGACACTTTTCCGTACGAAGCCTAAAAATACAGTCCGACCGTACAAGTACGATCCGGACCGGCTTTCCGATTTAGGATTCAGAAGGAAAACGTCCCGTACACGGGGAATGACTTTACTCGCTACAAAGAAAACTTTGTACGACTCGTATCCTGGGAAAAGTAGCTCCCAGGGTGCGAGTCGTACAGGGGTATGAGTCGTAAAGGCCCCCCCATGCATATGTACGCACCTTACAACAACATCATCGCGTATGTACGGTGTGTACTCCAACATCACAACATCATCGCGTATGTATGGTGCGAACCCCAACATCGTGTATGTACGCACCCCACAACAACATCATCGTGTATGTACGGTGCGTACACCAACATCTCGTATGTACGCACCTTACAACAACCTCATCGCGTATGTACGGTGCGTACCCCAACATCACAACATCATCGCGTATGTACGGTGCGTACCCCAATATCGCATATGTATGCACCTCACAACAACATCATCGCGTATGTACGGTGCATACCCCAACATCGCGTATGTACGTACCCCACAACAACATCCTAACGTAAGTACGCACCTCACAACAACATCATCGTGTATGTACGGTGCGTACCCCAACATCGCGTATGTACGCACCCCACAACAACATCCTCACGTATGTACGCACCTCACAACAACATCATCGCGTATGTACGGTGCGTACCCCAACATCGCGTATGTATGCACCCCACAACAACATCCTCACGTATGTACGCACCTCACAACAACATCATCGCATATGTACCGTGCGTACCCCAACATCGCGTCTGTACGCACCCCACAACAACATCCTCACGTATATACGCACCTCACAATAACATCATCGAGTATGTACGGTGCGTACCCCAAAATCGCATATGTACGCACCCCACAACAACATGCTCACGTATGTACGCACCTCACAACAACATCATCGCGTATGTACGCACCGTACATAGGCAATGTAAAACAGCACAAGGAGGGTCTGTTCGACTCGCACAACACCACAAAACACGTCTACAGTGCACAAAACATGTAAATGACTGACCTGGCCACATCCAAACAGGCAAACAGAGGGGCAAACTCACAACCACCCCTTATAACACACCCACCAAAAATTCAAACTGAGGCCCACCCACAAATGGACCAATAAAAAGGGCCAACACACACAAACCATGAGCCTTTGCAACAGACTCACTGCAGCTAGAGAGCACACACCAACAGCTGCACCCATCCACCTTAACATATACACCTTCACACAACCTCCTTCACACATACCCCCTCTTCACATTCAGACCCACAACTTCACATTCACACCCACACACCCATAACCATCCACACCCTCACCCCACACCATGCCCACAGACAAGAATCCAAAGTTCACAAGGGAGGAGCTGGAGATCCTTGTCAATGAAGTCATCAGAGTCGAGCCACAGCTGTTTGGAACATTGGTCAGACAGACCAGCATAGCTGAATAATCACGCCTGTGGCAGAGGATCGTCGATAGGGTGAATGCTGTTGTACCCATCAGAAGGACCAGGACTGAATGCCAAGCCAGGTGGTACGATCTGCCGAGGGCGGTCAAGTGAAAAATGAATGACGACTACGCCCAGAGCAACATCACTGGAGGGGGTGGGCCCCGCATACCAGTACATTTCTATCCCTGGGAGGAGAAGGTGATGGCCCTGCTTCCGCCAGTGGGAGTACATGGACTTCAAGGACTTCCAGAGCCTGGTGAGTACACAAACAACTTACATAACATGGGGGTAATGGCATCCACACCCCAACTACATAAAATGCACGAAACTACCCCCAAGCCCTCACCGGCCACAACCACTGTCGAAAACAACTCTAATGCCAATAACATGTGTATGCCCCATTGAGAAAGCAAGGCCATGCTATGCCCCATGCTACACGAAGCACCAACCCAAGAATGGATGTCCCGTATGCTGGGAGGGTGGGTGTCACAAAACGCATTGTTGAACTCCAAATCCGACACAATTGCCCTCATCCCATATGGCCCAGGTACATACCCATGCGCCATGCACAATGCACAGGGATTGGGAAAGTACTGACAAGATAGCTGACACTTGGCCCGGGTGTAGGCAGCACAAGACCCTCCTGTGACCAGTGCAAACACAAACACCAAGACAACAAGGTCAGATATCTAGGACAGGAACTCACACTCACTGTCATGAAAGCATGCTCCATGGGGGGACAGCTACATCACCTGGGAGCCCCAGTGCCAAATCACACTACACCCACCAGCAGGCCCTGTCACACACACCCCTTACACAAGCAGACACCCCCGGGACAGGCAATGGATTTACCCACTGTCGCAATGGACATGTAACACAACAACACCAATACATAGCCGAAGAAGCATCCAAGCCAAAAATCTACATGTCAAAGACTCAGGAGAACATATCAATCTGTCCCCCGCAACATACCCATCCACAAGTGAATATTGAGGAGAATGCTAGGCACATACAACTACCTGGAGGAACAGTGCCAACTTCAATGTGTATGAAACATGGATGTTGCATGAAACAGCATTAACATTGTCTGTCTCTCACACACAAGGCAACGTGATGATTCTCCCCCCAACAATGGGGGTGAACAATCACAGTCCCAGGCTCAGGAAGAACCTGATCCCACCGCAGCGACGCCTCTCAACACTCCCCGGATGACCCAGACCGACCTGGACCCTCTGGTGTCCAAGCCCCTGCAGCACCTGGTTCAGGAACATCTGCGCCAGCCACCACCCCCATTCCTGCCACATCCCAGGAGACACCGAGGAGCCCTGCCCGCAGTGAACACCTGAGCCAGTCTGACCAGGGGGGACAAGGTGCCCCGGGCACCCAGGAGGAGACAGACAACAGTGCCATTGCCATCCCTCAGGGGTCCCGTAGACCCGATGTGCCCACAACGGCAGCCCAGGCTCATGTGGGCAGGGGTGGTGGGAGTGGAGGCAGGCGGAGGCGAGAACCTGACCAGCCAGCTGAAGGGACCGGTATGTCACACATAGACAACATCATGGACGCATACCGGCGTGACACCAGGGAGTTCAGCCAGGCAGTGGTGACCCTCACAGAAATTAAGAACCAGCAGGCCGAGCAACACGCCAGTCAACAAGAACACCAAGGACGGATGGAGGCAAGACTGGCTGAGCTCCTGGCGGTGCAAAGGGACATAAGCCATTCACTCCGTCGGATCACCGACAACATGGGCAACCCTCCCTGTGCCACCAGGCGAAGACCACCACCAGCCACAGGGAGGGGGAGGAGGAGGATTCATCCGACGGAGCATCCCAAGCATCGTCAAGCCCTGCATCTGAGGGTCCCCGGAGGAAGGTGGGTCGTCCACGGAAAAGACCGTGAGAGGCAGCGGACCATCCACATCTCCCAGGTATTGGACTCCTGAGGCGGAAGCCGGGAGAATGCATGACTTTGTCTTTTAAACATTTTAGAACTGTGATAACGTGTTTTTATCACCTCCCCTCCTACCTGCACTCCTGGGCTTCTCTTGAACAGCGCTCCTCGCTGTTACGACCCCTCACCCCCAGACGCCATTCTCGAGCGCGAGGCGCGCCACAGACACGCCCACTCTGTTGGCCATGCCCCTTTCAACTCCCCGCCTCACGACCATAAAGATGTGTCTTTGTAGGAAGCGCAGCGGACGAGCGCAGCGGGCGCGACGATTGCGCGCCAAAGGCGCGCCTAAGGCAAGCCCGTCTGCGCCCGTCCGCGACCGGCCGGGACTAGGGGCCTTACACTCTGCCCCACTTATCACCTATAGCCCGGACCTACTTCGCAGCTACCAGGGCCCCTGGCCCATCACGATCAGTACCAGCTCTCGCATCTCTGCTCTTGGCATAGCCTCCCTCTCTTCCCTCCCTCACCCTCCTCCTATTCTGGACACCCTGCCTACGACCTGTAGGCCTGCTCCTCCGCCAATCCTTAAAACCATTACAGCTTTCTACCTCAACACCCGTTCTGCTGTTGCCCACTCGCATGAGCTCTCGGTTTTGCTGGACTTACAGGCCCCAGACCTCCTCTTCTTAACCGAGACCTGGTTCTGCGATGACTCCCTCCCTGCACTCCTATCCACCCTTCCAGCCTCCTACTACGCCCTCAGGGCTGACCGCCCTTCGGGCAGAGCCGGGGGCGGCGTGGCAGTTATCGCACGCACCGATTTCCCTTTTCAAATTCTCCCTCTTCCTAACATTGCTACCACCGAATTCCTGGTGATTCGCACAGTATCCACCTCCCCTCCTCTCACCTGTTTCCTTACTTATCGTCCTCCTCAGTCCCCCCTGCAGTTTCTCCCAGATTTTTTGGAGGTCTTGGCCACCATTGCAATCAACAACTCCTCCATCCTGCTCCTCGGCGACTTTAACTTCTGGCCTTCCGATCCTGCCGAATGTCTGTCATCTAAGGATTTTTCCGAAACCCTCCTCTCCCTTAACTTCACTCCCCATGTTCACTCTCCCACTCACATCAAGGGTCACCAGCTTGACCAAATCTGGTCCCTGAACTGCCCTGTGGAATCCTTATCTATCTCCCCTTGCACCTGGTCCGACCATCATCTGATTTCATTTCTCCTTCCTATCCTTCCCCCAGCTATGCCCCCCCGACCCAAAAACACCTGGGTCCGATCATGGGGCCGGGTCAATCTTGAGAATCTCTCCTCTCTCCTTGCTGATTCTCTCCCGCCTCTTCAGGGCCTCACCACCGTCTCCCAGGCTGACGCTATAGACCAGTGGCTCTCCCGCAGCTGCGACTCCGTTGCCCCGCTCAAGCGCATCACCTCTAAACGCGACAAAGACGCCAACCGGTGGTTTAACCAAGAGCTTAAAGCCACCAAACTTATAGTTCGCCGCGCAGAGCGGGCTTGGAGGAGAAACTACTGCCCCACCTTGAAACTGGAATATATCAATATCCTTAACCAGTACAAAAAAAGCATCCTGGAGGCCAAAACAGCTTATTTCTCCTCCAAAATCCTAGCAGCGGAGAACCAGTCTAAGGAGATCTTCTCCATCGTTCACAACCTGGCATTCTCGGACAGAACTACGCTTAAACCTGCCCCGTCAAATGATCTCTGTCTTTCTCTTAATAATTATTTCATCCAGAAAATTATCACCATTAAGGCCAACATCCCCCCACCTCCCCCTTCTTTTTTGGATCCCCAATGTCCCCCTCCCAAAGGCAAACTAATCACCTTTCCCCCCATCACCCGGGAAAACCTGACTACATTGGTGCCTCTGATCAAATCTGGCTCCCCTCTTGATCCCTGTCCTGCCCATATCCTCCGCCACATCTTTGTTTCCTGTCCAGATCCCCCCCTTCACCTCCTCAATTGCTCCCTCGCGCAAGGCATAGTTCCTAGCCCATTGAAGTCTGCGGTAATTGTGCCCATCTTGAAAAAACCTGGGGCAGATCCTTCTGTCCCTGCCAATTTCCGCCCCATCTCCCTCCTGCCATTTCTAGCTAAGGTGCTCGAGCGCCACGTCACCTACGCTCTGAGCTCCTTTGTGGAGAAACATGGAGCCCTTGCCCCCCGCCAAGCTGGTTTCCGCCCCGCACACTCCACGGAGTCCGTGGTCATGTCGGTCCTCGACACCCTCAGGGAGGGTATGGACACCAATCATCACCAGGCCCTTGTGCTCCTCGACCTCTCAGCCGCCTTTGATACGGTGGACCACAACATCCTTCTTTCCCGTGTCAGGGCGGCGGGGATCGAGGGGTCTGCCTTGGTCTGGTTGTCCTCCTTCCTGAGCGACCGCACCCAGGCTGTTCGCCTGGGTGACTTTACAGCGGACTTCCGGAAAGTCCAGTGCGGGGTTCCTCAAGGTTCATCTCTCTCCCCTCTTTTGTTTAATCTATATATCGCCCCTCTTATCTTCTCTCTCCAACAGATGGAGGTCGCCGTATTTAACTATGCGGATGACCTCCAGCTGGTCTTTGATCTCTCCTCTCCTTCTGCTGTCCTCAACTTTCAAACTGTTATGCTTTACATCAGGGACTGGATGGGCCACAATCACCTCAAACTTAACCCAGACAAAACCGAGTTGGTTTTGACGGGCGGCTCATCCAGCCCCTGGTCCCCCCTTTGCTGGCCTCCCTCTCTTGGTTCTCCTCCTGTCCCCTCCTCCTCTGTTAAAACACTAGGCATCAAGCTCAATTCCCAACTCACCCTCCACTCCCAGGTTAGCTCTGTGGTATCTTCCTCTTTCCTTTCACTGCGTACTATCCGCAAGGTGTCCCGCTTCTTTACTTTTTCCGCTCTCAAACTTATTATTCTGGCCATGGTGGTGTCCCGCCTGGACTACGGGAACGCTCTGTATGCCGGTATTCCTGCATACAGTTTGCGCCGCCTACAACAGATCCAAAACCAGGCGGCCCGCCTAGCCTTCAACCTTCCCAAATTCCATCACTCCACCCCACTCCTGAAATCTCTCCACTGGCTCCCAGTGCGGGCTAGAATTCAATTCAAACTCGCATCCATCACTTTCCTGGCCCGATTGGACCTGGCACCTGCCTTCATCTCCTCTGAGATTGTTCCCTATGTCCCCTCTAGGGACCTACGTTCTTCTTCTCAGTCCCTCCTCATCATCCCTCGCTTCCGGAGAAAGAAGTGGGGCGGCTCCAAATTTGCCATTCTAGCACCAATCCTTTGGAATTCCCTTCCCCTTCATCTCCGTGCCATCACCCTCTATCCCCAATTCCGTAAAAGTCTTAAAACCTACCTATTCACTAAATCCTTTGAATAAATGCCCATCCCTCTCTCCCTGCTCTTAACCCTCAGTCCCCTCTAGCTACAGCGCCAAGAAACCGCCGGTATACGTGCGCTTTATAAGTGCTTTTAAACTCAAACTCAAACTCAACTCAGGTCACCTGGCGTGGCACCTGGCCTCCATGTGCGACAGCATCACCTCATTGACTGACATCATCTGCCACATGGACTTGCTGGTCACAGTCTGACCAATTATGCCAAACACTGTGGCCTGGACTCTGATGACTTCAAATGCCAAGGATCCCATCTCCCCCTGTGAAGTTTGGATTCTATGGTCCCTGTATTGCACCTTTATCTGTGCACAAATCACGCCCCAGACCTATAATAAAAAAATATATAATTGTAATTTTATGTTGCAGTCATTTAGCATGAGTCCACAACATACGTGTGGGGATATGTCAAAGTATAAAGTATGCCTGAGTGTGGAACTAACTCCAGCCATCCATACACTTGGATCTGAGTCCAGTCGAGGACACACATGGGTCACAATGTATCACCAAATACAGATATGGAGCCCAATACTCACCCGTGATGGCCTCAAGCTGCTGAGGGGGGGGCTTGCAATACTGCTCAGACAGACCAATTTGCCAGAGTATCATGAAGGTGTAGAGGTCATGGGTCATGTCGAGGTGCCTGGGGAGGGAGTCCCAGGTCTGTTTTGCAAGGTGGGAGAACTATCTCCTGCATGCAGTTGTTCTATGGATGTGATGAATGGTGGCCAGGGCAAGGTGGGCTGCATGAAGTTGGGCCAACGGGGTGTTGGAAGACAGACGTCCAAGGTCGGTTTTGGGTCTGGGGTTGTTGACTGCCTCCTGAGTGTGGTTCAGGAGTCTGAAGGTTATCCTGCAGCAGACAGTGAGCCATTCTAGTTATGTCAGGTGGATGGTGATGTGGCTGGGGATGTTGAAGATGAGGTGTGCGGATGCTCCCTGGATGTGGACAACTTCTCCTGCAGTTTTGCTGTTGTTCCTCCGTAGAGGGCGTTGCTGTAGTTGACCCGGCTGGTGTCGTGGACCTGGGGGACGGTCTGTCTTGCCTTGGAGTGGATATATCTGTGGATCATTTGCAGCATGCGGAGGGTGTTGCAGCGTGAGGTACAGATGGTGTTGAGTTGCATGGTAAGTGTGAGTGATGAGTCCATGATGAACACCAGCTTGCATGCGTGCATGTGTGGCCACTGGGTGCTGGTGTGGTGCCCAGGCTGGTGGGACACAAGGAGTTGACCCAGCCATAATGGGACAATCCTCAGATGATGACCTCAGTCCTGTCCAAGTCCAGCCTCAGGTGGCTGATGGTCAGCCATTTGTCAACGGATCTCATGCCTTCTTGAAGGTTGGATCTGGCAATGGCTGGGTCTTTGGTGAGGTTGAGGAGCAGCTGGGTGTCAATGGCATACGAGATGATGATGAGGTCGTGTGTGCATGTGATGGTAGAGAGGGGGTCATGGAGACATTGAAGATCGTCACGCTGAGAGATTAGCCCTGGGGCATGGGCCACATGACCCCAGTGTACTACCTGCTGCAGGGTGGAGGCCGACTCCCTAGGCCTGGTGAGCTACTTGGTGATTTAATCCTGGGCCCTCCTCTGGATACCAGTGTTGGAGATGTGTGAGCTGACAGTGTGGTAGGACATGGTGTACAATGCCGTTGAGAGGTCAAGGGAGGTGGTCTCACCATTGTTGAGTAGGGCTAAGTTGTCGTTGGTGGTGGCAATGATGACGGTTGCAGTGGTGTGATTACTGTGGAAGATGTTCTGTTGCCGGTTGCCTGGAGCTTTTTGCGCGGAGGAAGTTTGTCAGTCGCTCGTTGAGTGTCTTCCTGATGACATTTGCTGGGTAGGGAAGCAGGGTGATGTTCCAGGAGATCCTGCGGTACTGCCATCCGTTGTTGAAGAAGGGCCTGGGTCTCGGAATGCCTCCAGCTCCCATGGAATGTGGCAAACTCAAATGAGACATTCAGGACGCCCTGGACGTGGGCTTCAAGGATGGGGAATGATGTGGTTGAAATGTTGTGTGGGAAGGGGCCTGATGGAGAGCCAGAGTGGACGGTGCACATGAGCCAGGTGGTGTATTTGCTGCTGACGGGAGTCCAGAACCTGAGGGGGGTTTGTCATGCAGATAATAGTGCTGTTTGCCTCTGTGTGCCAAGGCTGTCGTGTATGGCCATGAGCTTGCAGTGGTAGAAAGTTGCAAGGGATGTGATCTGCCTTGCAAGGGTGGGGTGTCTTTTGGATGGAGATCTGCTGTCAGTTCACTCAAAATGCTGATGAGCTCCTTGATGTCATGTGTTTTGGTGCCTCGGCCCTATCTGAAGGATCTCCACTTGTCCTTGCTGATGATATGGTGATGGCTGTGTGTGGCGTTTTCCAGGGCTGTAAGGTGAATGAAGGTACTTTGTGTTGCAAGGTTTGCACAAGAGTCTGGCTCGATCTGTATGAGTCCAGTAGGTCTGCCTTGTCCCAGGTGGCTTAACTGTTGTTGTGCTTCACAGGAAAGTCCGTCAATGTGGCAAGATTGTTGGATCAGTAGCTGATCCAGTGTGTGAGGTTGCAGGGTGTGGCAGTGGTGTTGGTTCGAGTGTCCCACACAGCTTGTCTGTGGTGACTTACATCAAGCATCTTTGGGGGATCGGTAGCGGGGTGTGGGCCAGTGTGTTACTTGTCGGAGACGTGGATGCAAATGTTGATGGACCAATGTTGGATGGTGGTGTGGTTCTCCTCCAACAAGAAGTTACTGGCCCCCAGCCACATGTAGCCTGTGGAGGTGAGGGCGTGCATGCAGATGTACGTGTTGATGGCTTTGCGGAATTGTGGATGTAGGCCTGGAGATCTATAGATGAGTGTTACTCTGAGGGTTGCCAGGTGGTTGGAGCAAAGCCGGATTTGTGACTCAAAGGGTGTACTTGGGAATAAATTGCAATTCATCCTTCGGGATTGTTGTTGCCGTCCCTGCGGGTGATCTTGTATCCGTCTGAGATGGCAATGAAGAAGTTGTGTGCTGAGGATGCTTTTGACCAGGTTACTGTCATGAAGGTGATGTGTGGGGCCGTTGTGTTGAGGAGGTAACAGAGTCCAATGGCGTGCTTGTGGACGGAGCGGGTGTGGAGTAGGAGGCACATGACCTGGTTGTTCTGACAGGGTCTGGTAGGTGGGGCAGCGCTGTGTAGGCAGTTGGAGTTGCACACTCAGCATGCAAAGGTGTCGTGTGTGCGCTTAGGGGTTGCCTGATAGCAGGCGGTTGATTGTCTGGAGGACATTGCTTGGAGGGTGGCTGCAGCATGAGCCTGTTGTGTGACATGGGTCATGCAAGGACCAGAGGGTCGTGCCCTGTGCACGTTGCAGGCACAGACGGTCCTGCCTTTGGCACGGCGTTGGTGCATCAGTGGCACAGACAAGCTGCTGGCTGCATTTAGAATGGGGGAGGGGGAAGGGAGTAGCATTTTGTTGGCGTGTGGGTTGCCGAATCAGGGTACTCGGTGGGGCGGTGCCGCAGGTGAGGCAGCAGCAGGCAGATGGGGTGAGAAACTAGGCAAAAAGTAGCACACAAAGACAAGGAGGTCAGAAAGGCACAGTGCAACAGGTGTATGTAAAGGAAGGAGTGTCAGGTTACTCATGGGTCACTCAGGGAAAATGTATGAAGAATCAACAAAAATGACGGCCACAGGATCAGGCAACAAAATGCGGAGCTGCGTACAAGAGACACACCGTCAGCAGGCGTTGACGTCCCGTCGTGGGGAGCAACCTGCACAAATACATACACAACCAGGTACTTCATGCACAATAGAGATTATTAGCCATGAAGAAATGCATGCATGTTGCCGAAGTATACATACACTATTATGCTCAATCTTTGACAATTATGCCATAGATGACGCATGTAAACTGGCAAGAGATATGCAGTGACAGAGATGAGGCACTTTGGATTGTGCAGAACACCTTTATTGCACAAACTCACACAAAGGGAAATGCATCCATACGAACAGACTCACAGGTCAGTTGACAGAACATGTGGGACATACGCTGGACCCCCCCTTCACAACACGGAGGTTGTGAATCCCAAGTCAAGGGGGTGAGCCAAACACATCCTGCTGCACACGGAGATGCTGCAAATCACCATAGAGCCAGTTGTTGTGATGTCCCACACTATGTCCACCCGTAGCATCAGCAATGTTTCAGAGGCAAGGTTTACGCACATTGATGCCTTCATCAGACTCCACACTCCACTACAGATGACTGTCAAGAAGGGTGACTATCATGTCATGGGAGTGATGCTACATGTTATATGCTCCATGGTGAGAAGACATGTATGCATGGTACCACAACATGCACAGAAGCAGTCCCCACACATTCCCGTACCACCACCAAAAAGCCTTGCTGCAATCCTTACCCAAACTGACATTTGCACATGTCCGTGCATGGAACACTGATTCAGCACACGTTGCAATCCTCATGAGGAATAGCAGGAGGACAAAGATGACACGAGCAGACAACAGGCGCAAAAACCTGGGAATGACAGACACATAACAAGTCACCTAAAACAAATCTCGCCGCACACATGGTCAGTTACGAAACATGAACAATGTTGGACACATGCAAATTTCAAAGAAAGTCTCTCCGAAAAACTGTGTGGCATGACATCATCACTCGAGTGACACATCAGTACACACATCAAAGTCACTTTGCATTCAGTCAGCTGGACACACACATTGCAACACATGCCACTCAATGCTATAAGCTTGCACACTCATACCCAGTGACTCACCATTATGAGAAGAAGTTGCGTATGAGCTGACTCCGGATATCATCCTCCTCCTCCTCATCACTTGCCTCGTGACCAAGCCCTGGATCCTCCACGGGTGGGTGTTGCTCCTCATCAGGATCAAGGATGAGTGGCACTGCCTTCTCAACGGCCATGTTGTGCAGCATGCAGCACACAATGAACATTTTGCACACCTTCTCCTGTGCATATGGGAGGGACCCGCCTGTCTTGTCAAGGCACCGGAATCGGCTCTTTAGGAGGCCAAACGTCCTCTCAATCACTCGCCTGGTCTGCCCGTGTGCATTGTAGTACCTGTGATCTGCAGCTGTTCTTGGGTTGCGGAGAGGTGTCATTAGCCATGACATGTTGGGATATCCAGAGTCCCCTACATGGAAACATCATGTAAATAAGTGGGTCAAGAGATGCCGTAAGAGCCAAAGATACCGCAACACTCAGGACCAACAGAGTATACCCACCAACAAGACATGCTCGTTCGTTGTGCAGCCGCAGCATCATTTGTGGCACCCTGCTACGCCTCATGATGTAGGCATCGTGTGCTGATCCTGGAAAACGTGCATAGACATGGGAAGTCAGCATGTTAGCAAGACACACCACAAGGGCATTTATTGAGTGGTAATGTTTACGGTTGCGATAGGCTTGCTCCTGTGCCTGTGGTGGTACCAAAGCCACATGTGTCCCATCAATGGACCCAATGACATGGGGCATCCCTGCCAGGGCATAGAAATCACCCTTGACATCTGTCAACTCCCCAGGAGTAGGAAATTTGATGAATTCATCACGGTGCTCCAACATGGCTGCCAAAACATCAGGCAGGACACGGCTGAACATTGTCTGTGACAGCCCACCAACATCAGCTATGGTCAATTGAAACATACCTGTGGCAAAAAAATGTAGGGCTGCCATCACCTTCATCTTTGGGGTCAGCGCAGTAGGATACCTGTGTCGCGGTTGGAGGTGTATTGCCAGCCTGTCGATCAAGTCCTCAATTAACTGTTGAGTGAATCTGTAACGTCGGATGCAGGCACGTTCCCTCATGGCAGCCAAGTCTGGCATTGTTCTTGGGACAGGCGGTGCCCTGCAAGACATTGTTAGGAATCATGAAGATTGAGAGTCTGCCAACATCAATGTCAATGAACATAGCACATGCTAAACTGCTACTACACATCAGGTAACTATGGAGTCTGGTGTGTGCAATACATACGAATAGCCAGATACACCTGTTGATTGTCAAGTCTACATGACAGGCCCTGAAATGAGCTGGGAGCAAGTCTGAGTGAACAGCCAGAGATATCACCAGAGTGACACACATCCACATAGCTACATTGGAAGGATGTCATCTCATCCAGACAGTTGACTGCAAGGCACACGCACAGGTCACATGGAATGTCAAATGTACATATGACACACATTGCGATGAAGGGGTACACGTGACAACAATTAAACACAGTCATTGAGACAACGCAGACATGTATGCTTGAGAAAATATGATGTCCGATGCACACAGACCCTACAGCCGTGGGAATGCACATGTGGCATATGGTGCGTAGATGTGTGCCATGCCCATCTCCACACAGACCCATGTTGGATGCACCAACAGCAGATGCAGTTGACGGAACACTAACAGCAAGCTCATGGGAACACATGACACACACCTGACATAGTCACATAGGGGCACGCTGATCGTGACATGTCAGTTGAGAGAGTGTCCCTGTCCCTGGCATCAGGAGACAGGTGTGGGTGGTGATGACTGTGCCATCCCACTGCTGCTGTGCATGACACAGTTGGACTACAGACACACATGGGGCAAGTGTCAAGGTGATGTGTGCCACATAGTGCCCCATCACACATGACATGTGTAAAAAGGTCATCACACATCAATTGTGCAACTAGATGAGATGACATGTGCAATATCACTGGCTGACACACCTAGGGCCTGCACATGAAAGTATGCAATGACAAGTACTTGATGGACATCCTTGTGTGACTCGTAGCCCTCCATTCCTGGCATGTGTACGCCTGTATTACCATTGTAAGCGTGTGAAACGCACCGTACACCCGCAATCATCGCGTGTGTACGCTTTGTTTCACCATTGTACTTGTGCCGTAGGGGTACGTGTGAAACGCACCGTACACCCGCAATCATCGCGTGTGTACGCTTCGTTTCACCATTGTACTTGTGCCGTAGGGATACGTGTGAAACGCACCATACACCCGCAATCATCGCGTGTGTACGCTTTGTTTCACTATTGTACTTGTGCCGTAGGGGTACATGTGAAACGCACTGTACACCCGCAATCATCGCGTGTGTACACTTTGTTTCACTATTGTACTTGTGCTGTAGGGGTACGTGTGAAACGCATCGTACACCCGCAATCATCGCGTGTGTACGCTTCATTTCACCATTGTACTTGTGCCGTAGGGGTATGTGTGAAACGCACCGTACACCCGCAATCATCGCGTGGGTACGCTTCGTTTCACTAATGTACTTGTGCCGTAGTGCATTTTCTGTTCCCCAATGTCACCTGGTGCTCTTTTCCATCCCTTCCCCTCCTTGACATGTGTCCCCTGGTCTGTGTGTAATCACATATTGCACATGGTCATCTAAGGTTCCATTAAATCTAAGTGCACATTGCTTTCTGCATCATGTGGGAGGGTGGTCTGTGACTTGTGTTGGTACCTTGCCTGTGCCATGACCTGTTCACTATGTTGGGGGTCCATATTTGTTGGCACTGATGATGATTCTCAACATAGGAGTGTGAGGTTTCAACTGAACACCCTTGCAGCATGCATGACCAATGTGGTGGCCTCAGACATGATGTGCATGAGTGTGAGATATGCATAGTGCCATGATGGTTGCTCATGGTACAGTCAGCTCATTCAAGGAACACGGAGCAGTGTGCCCACTACAGTCCCCTGAGACACCCTGGCCTCCTAATCATGTGTGTCATCCAACACTGTGCACATTCTCTGTGGGTTCAGCATAGGTCTGCCTCTGTGGCATTGGTCCCTGGCCTAGTTTGTATTTTTCTAATGTGTGCTACATGTGTCCACTGGACAGGGATACGCCATTTTGCTTGTGCATACTGACACTGGGCAGTGCCTGTGTGGCTATTCACAAAAATCTGTTGCTGGTTTTTTGTCACAAATATGTGTTGCCAGCCCCAGGAGGTGATGTGTAAATCTAGCAATTTTTGCTGCACAGTTTTTGTTACCCTGAATAAGAGGTGTCACTTCTTGATCTGTATCAATCACATTGACTCAGGAATGGGTGGTTGTGCGGGAGAGGCCTACATGGGCACCCCTGATTTTTCCTTGCCAGGTCTGACCTGTGTGTGAGAATTGGCTGTACACAGGATCACCGTGCAGTGCCCCTGAGATGCTGGCCAGTGCTTAATGTTCGTGATTTGCAGCCTGTGTCATTTTTTCTAAAACATGATTCCTGCTCTTACATTTTTGGCACCTGTGTGTGGTTCAGATGCAACGCAGTTTGGACTTTGTGTGCTGACATCTGTGTGGACATTCTGGCTTGCCATGAGGGTGTCTCCACAGTACAGCTATGCTTTTTAACAACCCAATTGCATGCCCAGTAGCTTATGCATTGTCCTGGGTGTGGACATTGGTGCCACTCCAGATGACAGGCAATAGGTCATATGTGTAGCCAACTGTGTAATCAGGTGACAGATGGCCATGTGAAAACTGACATAATTCAAGTAGTTACTCTAAAAAAATTGTACCTTGGCACTCACAGCACTTGTCAACAGTTCTTCATGTTTTAAATGTGGTAATTTGATGATTTGTGTTGAGAACACTGATGTGCCTGCATGAAAGATGTCTCCCAAGGAAGTGCACACCAAACGACATTTCCACTTTCATGGAACACGCTGGCACCTTTGCAAAGAAGCCACTGTTAGAATTAAATGGTGTTGCAGATACTCCATATACATGTTCCCACAGTGGTCTGGATTTTGTGAGACTCCTTTGTTGTTGGTGATACAAACTAACAAGTCTCAAGACATCCAGACCTCCGTGGGCCCATGTATATGTACTTTCTGCAACACCATTCATTTGTAACAGTGGCTTCTTTGAAAAGGTGCCAGCTTCTTCAATGACACATGAGTGTTCTTTTTGCGAAATGGCGAATTGGCGCATTCCAAACATGTCGATTGTGTAAAGTATTGTGAGTCCCAAGGAACCAAATTTTTTTCATTTTGTGTTCCAAAGTACTTACAGGTCTCTGAGTGTGGTGACACCTTGAGTATTGAGGTGTGTCAGTTTACGTTGGGTGCACCACTACTGTTTATTTCAGGGTAAACAAGAGGTGGCATGACTTCATTGTATTGCTGTGCTCACCGGTTCACAGACACTAGCTTCTCAGTGTATTTCTCATTCAAGTAGTGGCCTGGTGTGTTCTTTTTTATCTTGTGTCCAAGTGGCATAGTGGGTCTACCAACTGGGCAGTGCCGGGCTTACATATGTGCAGAGTAATCTAGCTGTTACTCATGATGCATTGCTTGATATGCACTGTGACCAATTGCTTTTTGTGCTCATGTGTCAGATGTATACAGGTGACTGATGCCTTTCGGTTTTTTCTCCTTGCCCACAGCATCATCATCCACAATGGAGGGAGACACCTGCACGGACCTGGAGGAGGGACCCAGCGACAGTGCCACCAGTGCTGTGGAGTCAGGAGGAGCCAGTGGCACGGAGGGCGAGGGGAGTCAGGAGGAGGACCTGTCTGAACACGATACCAGCTACTACGCCGACGGGTCCGACGCTGAACTTCTGGGGGAGGCGGAGGCTGCACTGGACTGGTCTGGACTGTTCCCATGAGTCACAGGGTCAAGACTGATTTGCATATGGCCATGTCTAAACTGGGGTGGTGTAGTGGGCAAAAGAACGATGGATTTAACCCAGATCTCTTGACTGGGGGAGAATGTCTGCATTGTCAGCATTCCGTCCATCATTTGTTTGTTGTAACGCTTTTCGCCCTAAGTGGGATGGGTATTCCCAGACGTGGGACCCGTGCTCACTACGCCACTGGAGTCAAGCTATCCTGGCTGATGACGGCTGATAGCCAGAAACCGGTCCTAGGATGCTTGATTCCGGTCCAGGGAAGACATGGCTTGGCAGTTCGGGCTGGACTGTTCCCATGAGGCACAGGGTCAAGACTGATTTGCATATGGCCATGTCTAAACTGGGGTGGTGTAGTGGGCAAAAGAACGATGGATTTAACCCAGATCTCTTGACTGGGGGAGAATGTCTGCATTGTCAGCATTCCGTCCATCATTTGTTTGTTGTAACGCTTTTCGCCCTAAGTGGGATGGGTATTCCCAGACGTGGGACCCGTGCTCACTACGCCACTGGAGTCAAGCTATCCTGGCTGATGACGGCTGATAGCCAGAAACCGGTCCTAGGATGCTTGATTCCGGTCCAGGGAAGACATGGCTTGGCAGTTCGGGCTGGACTGTTCCCATGAGGCACAGGGTCAAGACTGATTTGCATATGGCCATGTCTAAACTGGGGTGGTGTAGTGGGCAAAAGAACGATGGATTTAACCCAGATCTCTTGACTGGGGGAGAATGTCTGCATTGTCAGCATTCCGTCCATCATTTGTTTGTTGTAACGCTTTTCGCCCTAAGTGGGATGGGTATTCCCAGACGTGGGACCCGTGCTCACTACGCCACTGGAGTCAAGCTATCCTGGCTGATGACGGCTGATAGCCAGAAACCGGTCCTAGGATGCTTGATTCCGGTCCAGGGAAGACATGGCTTGGCAGTTCGGGCTGGACTGTTCCCATGAGGCACAGGGTCAAGACTGATTTGCATATGGCCATGTCTAAACTGGGGTGGTGTAGTGGGCAAAAGAACGATGGATTTAACCCAGATCTCTTGACTGGGGGAGAATGTCTGCATTGTCAGCATTCCGTCCATCATTTGTTTGTTGTAACGCTTTTCGCCCTAAGTGGGATGGGTATTCCCAGACGTGGGACCCGTGCTCACTACGCCACTGGAGTCAAGCTATCCTGGCTGATGACGGCTGATAGCCAGAAACCGGTCCTAGGATGCTTGATTCCGGTCCAGGGAAGACATGGCTTGGCAGTTCGGGCTGGACTGTTCCCATGAGGCACAGGGTCAAGACTGATTTGCATATGGCCATGTCTAAACTGGGGTGGTGTAGTGGGCAAAAGAACGATGGATTTAACCCAGATCTCTTGACTGGGGGAGAATGTCTGCATTGTCAGCATTCCGTCCATCATTTGTTTGTTGTAACGCTTTTCGCCCTAAGTGGGATGGGTATTCCCAGACGTGGGACCCGTGCTCACTACGCCACTGGAGTCAAGCTATCCTGGCTGATGACGGCTGATAGCCAGAAACCGGTCCTAGGATGCTTGATTCCGGTCCAGGGAAGACATGGCTTGGCAGTTCGGGCTGGACTGTTCCCATGAGGCACAGGGTCAAGACTGATTTGCATATGGCCATGTCTAACCTGGGGTGGTGTAGTGGGCAAAAGAACGATGGATTTAACCCAGATCTCTTGACTGGGGGAGAATGTCTGCATTGTCAGCATTCCGTCCATCATTTGTTTGTTGTAACGCTTTTCGCCCTAAGTGGGATGGGTATTCCCAGACGTGGGACCCGTGCTCACTACGCCACTGGAGTGAAGCTATCCTGGCTGATGACGGCTGATAGCCAGAAACCGGTCCTAGGATGCTTGATTCCGGTCCAGGGAAGACATGGCTTGGCAGTTCGGGCTGGACTGTTCCCATGAGGCACAGGGTCAAGACTGATTTGCATATGGCCATGTCTAAACTGGGGTGGTGTAGTGGGCAAAAGAACGATGGATTTAACCCAGATCTCTTGACTGGGGGAGAATGTCTGCATTGTCAGCATTCCGTCCATCATTTGTTTGTTGTAACGCTTTTCGCCCTAAGTGGGATGGGTATTCCCAGACGTGGGACCCGTGCTCACTACGCCACTGGAGTCAAGCTATCCTGGCTGATGACGGCTGATAGCCAGAAACCGGTCCTAGGATGCTTGATTCCGGTCCAGGGAAGACATGGCTTGGCAGTTCGGGCTGGACTGTTCCCATGAGGCACAGGGTCAAGACTGATTTGCATATGGCCATGTCTAAACTGGGGTGGTGTAGTGGGCAAAAGAACGATGGATTTAACCCAGATCTCTTGACTGGGGGAGAATGTCTGCATTGTCAGCATTCCGTCCATCATTTGTTTGTTGTAACGCTTTTCGCCCTAAGTGGGATGGGTATTCCCAGACGTGGGACCCGTGCTCACTACGCCACTGGAGTCAAGCTATCCTGGCTGATGACGGCTGATAGCCAGAAACCGGTCCTAGGATGCTTGATTCCGGTCCAGGGAAGACATGGCTTGGCAGTTCGGGCTGGACTGTTCCCATGAGTCACAGGGTCAAGACTGATTTGCATATGGCCATGTCTAAACTGGGGTGGTGTAGTGGGCAAAAGAACGATGGATTTAACCCAGATCTCTTGACTGGGGAGAATGTCTGCATTGTCAGCATTCCGTCCATCATTTGTTTGTTGTAACGCTTTTCGCCCTAAGTGGGATGGGTATTCCCAGACGTGGGACCCGTGCTCACTACGCCACTGGAGTCAAGCTATCCTGGCTGATGACGGCTGATAGCCAGAAACCGGTCCTAGGATGCTTGATTCCGGTCCAGGGAAGACATGGCTTGGCAGTTCGGGCTGGACTGTTCCCATGAGGCACAGGGTCAAGACTGATTTGCATATGGCCATGTCTAAACTGGGGTGGTGTAGTGGGCAAAAGAACGATGGATTTAACCCAGATCTCTTGACTGGGGGAGAATGTCTGCATTGTCAGCATTCCGTCCATCATTTGTTTGTTGTAACGCTTTTCGCCCTAAGTGGGATGGGTATTCCCAGACGTGGGACCCGTGCTCACTACGCCACTGGAGTCAAGCTATCCTGGCTGATGACGGCTGATAGCCAGAAACCGGTCCTAGGATGCTTGATTCCGGTCCAGGGAAGACATGGCTTGGCAGTTCGGGCTGGACTGTTCCCATGAGGCACAGGGTCAAGACTGATTTGCATATGGCCATGTCTAAACTGGGGTGGTGTAGTGGGCAAAAGAACGATGGATTTAACCCAGATCTCTTGACTGGGGGAGAATGTCTGCATTGTCAGCATTCCGTCCATCATTTGTTTGTTGTAACGCTTTTCGCCCTAAGTGGGATGGGTATTCCCAGACGTGGGACCCGTGCTCACTACGCCACTGGAGTCAAGCTATCCTGGCTGATGACGGCTGATAGCCAGAAACCGGTCCTAGGATGCTTGATTCCGGTCCAGGGAAGACATGGCTTGGCAGTTCGGGCTGGACTGTTCCCATGAGGCACAGGGTCAAGACTGATTTGCATATGGCCATGTCTAAACTGGGGTGGTGTAGTGGGCAAAAGAACGATGGATTTAACCCAGATCTCTTGACTGGGGGAGAATGTCTGCATTGTCAGCATTCCGTCCATCATTTGTTTGTTGTAACGCTTTTCGCTCTAAGTGGGATGGGTATTCCCAGACGTGGGACCCGTGCTCACTACGCCACTGGAGTCAAGCTATCCTGGCTGATGACGGCTGATAGCCAGAAACCGGTCCTAGGATGCTTGATTCCGGTCCAGGGAAGACATGGCTTGGCAGTTCGGGCTGGACTGTTCCCATGAGGCACAGGGTCAAGACTGATTTGCATATGGCCATATCTAAACTGGGGTGGTGTAGTGGGCAAAAGAACGATGGATTTAACCCAGATCTCTTGACTGGGGGAGAATGTCTGCATTGTCAGCATTCCATCCATCATTTGTTTGTTGTAACGCTTTTCGCCCTAAGTGGGATGGGTATTCCCAGACGTGGGACCCGTGCTCACTACGCCACTGGAGTCAAGCTATCCTGGCTGATGACGGCTGATAGCCAGAAACCGGTCCTAGGATGCTTGATTCCGGTCCAGGGAAGACATGGCTTGGCAGTTCGGGCTGGACTGTTCCCATGAGGCACAGGGTCAAGACTGATTTGCATATGGCCATGTCTAAACTGGGGTGGTGTAGTGGGCAAAAGAACGATGGATTTAACCCAGATCTCTTGACTGGGGGAGAATGTCTGCATTGTCAGCATTCCGTCCATCATTTGTTTGTTGTAACGCAACACCACCTGGCAGCATCCCCACATCTGTCCCTGCCTCCTCCGTTACCATCTCCGCCCTCCCAGTTGCTCCCGTCCCTTCTGTCCGTGCAGAGGCCCACCATGTCTCCTTCAGCCCAGGCACCACACCCCCTGCCCTTGTCACCCCTGCTGCCCTCAGTGAAGATTCTGTGGACATACTGCGGCAGTTGCACGTTAGGCAGGCATCGGTGCTGAATGTCCTCCATGGACACACTAAACTGCTCACACAGATGGTGTCGTTCATGGAGGGCATGTCAGCAACGATGTCAGACCAACGCAGGATTCTGCGGTCCATGGACTCTTCCCTGATGGCAGCAGTTAGTCTCCTGCAGCTCTCCGTCCCGCCCTACCCCAGACCCATCCACACTTCCCTCTCCCATGCCTGTCCAATGCACACCCAGACAGTCACAGGCACGCACCCCACCAGACACAGCCATCACACCCCCAAGTAAGACAAAGCGCACACCTCCTGGCATGTACACTCAGGGGGATGTAGGCACACCCACAGGGTCTGGGGACAGACAACATACACGCAGCCACAGTCGCAGTCCGCAGTCCTCACAACCCTGTTCCTCCAAAACCACTCCCCTTGGCTCCCCTGCCAAACTCTCACCCAAGGAGATCTTTATGGGTGAGCTGGACCTCGCCCCCACTGAGCGACCACCCCACAAGCGGGTGAGGAAGTCCCCGGCCTGGGAGTTGAGTCCCCCACCAGGTCGACCCCCTCCCCCAAGAGCGCTGCACCCCATCCCTCACCCACCACACCCTCTGTTGACCCTGGGGAATCCTCAGGTGCAGGGGTTCAGATGGAGGCACTGGCAGTGGTGTGCAGCGCCGAGCTCACCTCCACCTTCGGCGCTGCCCCACCCCCTGTGGTGGAGACATCCCCCCCTGCACCCACAACACATACCCTTCCCTCTCCTGTCCCTGCGGTGCCTGGTACTGCCACAGATGATCCCCCCCCCCGGTCGACAAACCTTGAGGTTCCTTTGTGCAGGCAAGCTAGGGGTAGACGCGGTCCCCTACGTCCCCCCTTGGACTTGAAATATGGACTGGCCATTGGCCTATATAAATAGTCTATTTTTGCTAATCTTTTTTTGTGCTGAATTAAGCCTTTATTTTTACTTTCAACACTATTGCATTTCAGGTACTTGATGTTGGTGCTGAGGCTCCTGGAGTTGGTGTTCTGGTAATGTGTTAGGGTTCTGAGAAATGTTTTTGTATGATGGTCATGAGGTGGACAATGGTATCTGTGTGCCATCACAATGTCTCTGCAAAGAATCATTGGTAGTGTGTGTTAATTTTGTTTAGAGACATTGTCCCAAGGAGTGTTCCTTCCTCTGTGCCACCTGACATCTTCCCTGCAAACAGTTGCACAATTGCTGTGCTGATCTGTGTCAACATTTCCTTTGTTGGTGACGCATCCCTTCAACAATGGCCATGCCTGCTCACTGATGTCTCCTGCTGAATCGTCTGTGCCATCCTTGCTAGTCACTGTACTTGTGTTTTGAGTATGTCGAAATGCCTTCATGGACAAATTCCCCCTTTTCAGCACTATGCATGTGTGTAATCACGGCCTACCACACAAATGGTACTTGTTATGCAGGGTATTTGGGCACCTGACTGACAATTGTGGGCATTGTATCTAGGGGACTTCTACCCTATTCCTTCCATGAGAGACAACATCTTGGTGGCTGGACAAGCACCTGGACATTCCTATCAGTCCTGGGATGTGCGTGACAGTGTGTGTTCCCTTTGGCTATCGTAGGTTTGTAGACAGTTCTATGACTATATAGTCTTTTGGCATGATATCAGGGTGTGTATTGTGCTGCATCCGCCATGGGTGGGTATGCATGTGTTATATGTCCTCACACCAACATGTGGTGTGTCATGCAGTGTGTGAAAGACATCCATCCTCCTGGGAGTGGGACACTGCTGTCAGTGATGTGTTGTCGTAGCACTATCATCATAGTCCAAAGTTAGGGATGCGTCCATACCACCATGTAGGTGTGGTCATCTGATAATGATGTACACCCCCCATATCTCTGTCCACTGCTGGGAGTCGTCTGCACCCACCCCCATGTCTCTGTCCACTGCTGGGAGTCCTGTGCACCCACCCCCATATATCTGGACACTGCCGGTATTCATCTGCACACACACCTCATATTGCAGGCCACTGCTGGAAGTCCTGTGCACCCACCCCCATATGTCTGGACACTGCTGGTATTCATCTGCACCCACCCCCATGTCTCTGTCCACTGCTGGGAGTCCTCTGCATCCACCCCCATGTCTCTGTCCACTGCTGGGAGTCGTCTGCACCCACCCCCATGTCTCTGTCCACTGCTGGGAGTCCTCTGCACCCACCCCCATGTCTCTGTCCACTGCTGGGAGTCCTGTGCACCAACCCCCATATGTCTGGACACTACTGGTATTCATCTGCACCTACCCCCATATCTCTGTCCACTGCTGGGAGTCGTCTGCACCCACCCCCATGTCTCTGTCCACTGCTGGGAGTCCTGTGCACCTACCCCCATATATCTGGACACTGCTGGTATTCATCTGCACACACCCCTCATATTGCAGGCCACTGCTGGGAGTCCTGTGCACCCACCCCCATATGTCTGGACACTGCTGGTATTCATCTACACCCACCCCCATGTCTCTGTCCACTGCTGGGAGTCCTGTGCACCCACCCCCATATGTCTGGACACTGCTGGTATTCATCTGCACACACCCCTCATATTGCAGGCCACTGCTGGGAGTCCTGTGCACCCACCCCCATATGTCTGGACACTGCTGGTATTCATCTGCACCCACCCCCATATCTCTGTTCACTGCTGGGAGTCCTGTGCACCCACGCCCATATGTCTGGACACTGCTGGTATTCATCTGCACACACCCCTCATATTGAAGGCCACTGCTGGGAGTCCTGTGCACCCACCCCCATATGTCTGGACACTGCTGGTATTCATCTGCACCCACCCCCATGTCTCTGTCCACTGCTGGGAGTCCTCTTAACCCACCCCCATGTCTCTGTCCCCTGCTGGGAGTCGTCTGCACCCACCCCCATGTCTCTGTCCACTGCCGGGAGTCCTCCGCACCCACCCCATGTCTCTGTCCACTGCTGGGAGTCCTGTGCACCCACCCCATATGTCTGCACACTGCTGGTATTCATCTGCACCTACCCCCATGTCTCTGTCCACTTCTGGGAGTCCTGTGCACCCACCCCATATGTCTGGACACTGCTGGTATTTATCTGCACCCACCCCTATATGTGTGGCCACTGCTGGGAATCCTCTGCACCCACCCACCCCCTTGGAGCAGTACACTGCTGGCCTGGACCTACACACACACCAATATGAAGGTAACATGCAGGGCCAGTCCGTAAGCCCACATTCCTGGCCACTGCTGGGAGTCCTGTGCACCTACCCCCATATATCTGGACACTGCTGGTATTCATCTGCACACACCCCTCATATTGCAGGCCACTGCTGGGAGTCCTGTGCACCCACCCCCATATGTCTGGACACTGCTGGTATTCATCTGCACCCACCCCCATGTCTCTGTCCACTGCTGGGAGTCCTATGCACCCACCCCCATATGTCTGGACACTGCTGGTATTCATCTGCACACACCCCTCATATTGCAGGCCGCTGCTGGGAGTCCTGTGCACCCACCCCCATATGTCTGGACACTGCTGGTATTCATCTGCACCCACCCCCATATCTCTGTCCACTGCTGGGAGTCCTGTGCACCCACCCCCATAGTCTGGACACTGCTGGTATTCATCTGCACACACCCCTCATATTGAAGGCCACTGCTGGGAGTCCTGTGCACCCACCCCCATATGTCTGGACACTGCTGGTATTCATCTGCACCCACCCCCATGTCTCTGTCCACTGCTGGGAGTCCTCTGCACCCACCCCCATGTCTCTGTCCACTGCTGGGAGTCGTCTGCACCCAACCCCATGTCTCTGTCCACTGCTGGGAGTCCTCTGCACCCACCCCATGTCTCTGTCCACTGCTGGGAGTCCTGTGCACCCACCCCCATATGTCTGGACACTGCTGGTATTCATCTGCACCTACCCCCATGTCTCTGTCCACTGCTGGGAGTCCTGTGCACCCACCCCATATGTCTGGACACTGCTGGTATTTATCTGCACCCACCCCTATATGTGTGGCCACTGCTGGGAATCATCTGCACCCACCCACCCCCTTGGAGCAGTACACTGCTGGCCTGGACCTACACACACACCAATATGAAGGTAACATGCAGGGCCAGTCCGTAAGCCCACATTCCTGGCGTGTGTATGCCTCGTATCCCAAATGTACTGGTGCCGTTGGAGTACGTGTGAAACGCACCGTACCCACGCATTTATTGCATGTGTACGGTCTGTATCACTATTGTACTGGTGCTGTAGGGGTACGTGTGAAACGCACCGTACCCACGCATTCATTGCGTGTGTACAGTCCGTATCACTGTTCTACTGGTACCGTAGGGGTACGTGTGGAATGCACCGTAGCCACGCATTCATTGCGTGTGTACGGTCCGTATCACTGTTCTACTGGTGCCGTAGGGGTACGTGTGGAACGCACCGTACCCACGCATTCATTGCGTGTGCACGGTCCATATGACTGTTCTCCTGGTGCCGTAGGGGTACGTGTGGACCGCACCGTACCCACGCATTCATTGCGTGTGTACGGTCCGTATGACTGTTCTACTGGTGCTGTAGGGGTACGTGTGGAACGCACCGTACCCATGCATTCATTACGTGTGTACGGTCCGTATCACTGTTCTACTGGTGCTAGGGGTACGTGTGCAATGCACCGTACACATCCACTTCCGTTGTTGCGGTACGCAGGGGTTGCTGGCCACGCCCCCCCTGGTGACCAGACCCTGGTGGTAATGTATAGGCTCCATATTATAGGTTTTGCTTTGGGTATGGGGTATGTTTCCTGCCCCTCACCCTCCCCTCGCCCCTGGGTGTTGTTCTCACCTTCTGCGGCGTGTGCGTCGGGTCCGGTGCACCAGGTCGCAGGTTTGGAGGACCGGGATGACACGTACGATGGGGTTCATGGCGTGTACGTCACGTACCGGGGCTCCGTTGCGTAGCGGTTCGCGTCGGACTCTGCTTTTCCGGCTGTGTTTGGCTCCCGTAAAAAAAGAGCCGTACGGCGTGACGTAGGGACGATTCGTACTTGCTGGGCCAGAAACCGCTGCTTGAATGCGTCCGGACGTCGCGTACAAGCTGTTCCGGATCAGAATCGTTGTTTTTTGACCCGTACGGTCTTTTGTACGAAACGTACGGAAATAGGCTTTCTGTACGAATCGTACTTCCTAGGTTGTACGGACAGTTTACCGGGTACGAGTCGTACGGAGAAAACGCTCCGTACAACGATTCGTACAGCCTTTTCCCAGGATTGGGATCGTCCCCCTAATGCTCTTGGGATTCCATTCAAAGCCGGAGTCGTGAAACATGTGGGAGAGACAATATTTATTTAAAGGTAAAACTTTGGACTTATCAATATTCAATTTATAGCCTGAGACTGAGGAATATTCTTGTAGTAAAGAAAAAAGAGCCGGCAAAGAAGTGGAAGGGTATATATAGCAGAATATCGTCTGCATAAGCAGTGAACTTAATGTCAACATGCCTAAATTGGAATCCAGTGTATGAAGGTGAGCGCCTGATTTTTTCGAGAAAAGGTTCGAAGGCAAGATTAAAAAGAAGTGGGGAGAGGGGGCATCCTTGCCTGGTACCTCTATGTAGTGAAATATTTAGATTGACAACCATTGGCCCATATAGATTTAGTGGGGTTAGAATACAGTAGTTGAACATATCTAATAAAAGGGGGGTTAAACCCATGCCATCTCAACGCTCCAAACTTAAAATCCCAGATCACCCTATCAAATGCTTTTTCAGCGTCCAACGTGATGGCAGCAACCGGGGAATCCAATTTAGAAGCAAGATGGATGATGTTAAGGAGAGTTCCGGAATTGTCAGTTATAGATCTCCCTTTGACGAAACCAGATTGATATATGTTAATAAGATCAGGAATTACTTTATTAATATGAATGGCTAATATTTTAGCAAACATTTTACAATCAGTGTTAATCAGAGAGATGGGTCTGTAATTTTTACAAAGGGAGGGATCTTTGTCCTTTTAAGGAATTAGACATAACATTGCTTGGGTGAAGGTTCCCTTTGATTCTCCTTCTTGAAGAAAATGATTTATCAACGAAAATAGATGAGGTATTAAGGATTTTTTTAAATGAAGATAGAACCGAACTGTGAAACCGTCCGGACCAGGTGTTTTGGCTTTGGGGAGAAGATTAATAGCGTTAATAATTTCTGTTTCTGTAATAGGAATATCCAATAAAGTAAGATCGGTCGAAGCAGCAGAGGAATTTGGAATGGATTGGAAGAAAGAATCAAGTTGAGCGGAGGAAGGAGTAGACTCTGGAGTGTAGAGAGAGGTATAATACTGGACAAAGCAATCAAGTATTTTTTCATCAACAGTATGGTGAACACCGGAATTGTCAGTAATACTAACGATTTTAGACTTCTGCTTCTTAATTTTAAGGTAGTTGGACAGAGATTTACCCGCTTTATTCCGTCCGCCATACATTTTTGCGTTAAATTTAAGGAGATGGTTACAAGCAGAGTCCCAGGAGTGTTTATTAAAATGCATTTTGGCTTTGATAAGGGAAGAGAGAGTGTCCGTAGAATTAGTGGTGAAATATTGATGTTCCAATCTTTTAATTTGTTTAAGGATGAGAGAAGAGTCAGAGAGGGCTTTTTTCTTCTTCCGAGCCACGAAGTCAATAATAAATCCTCTAGCAGCAGCCTTAAAAGCATACAATATGAAATGAAATTGGGGAGTAGAGGTAAGATTGTTAAGAAAGAACTCATCCATAAAAAGTGTAAATTGTTCAACAAACTGAGGATCTAATAGAAGAGAGTTATTAAAGTACCAGCGAGGAGAGGTGAGGGGGGGTGACGGAAATTCCATTTCTAAAATAACTGGGGCGTGATCTGAAATAAGGATGGAACCAATCTCTGAGTTGATCATAAACTGCAGGGCATGCTGGGTGAGAAAAATATAGTCAATACGGGAATGAGAGTGGTGGACTGGGGAAAAAAAAAGTGAATTCTAGTGTATCAGGATGAGAGATTCTCCAAGTGTCTATTAGGCCTCTAGTTGAAATTGCTTTATGGAATGTTTTCTGCATCTTGTTGGGAACATATTTAGTTTGTGATTTGCGATCTAGGAAGGGATCCACAAGTTGATTACAGTCACCTCCCAGAATCAAATCATCAACAGCATGAGAAGAGATAAGGGTAGAAAAATCATTCCAAAAGTGAAGGTCAATACCATTTGGACCATAAACATTACAAAAGGAGAGTTGAGTGTTATTAACAGTGGTATTTAAAAACAACCATCTACCATTTTAATCGTGAAACTAATTATGTAACTATGATTGATGATTCTACCGGAGCACAGTTGGTTGGCGCCATACTTTTCAGAACCTCGTAACACTCACCATATGCGATTAAGAACATTACCCCTGACGAAGTGCAATACCCAGCCCGGAATGCACTGGGGCTATTGAACTGCATATGATTGACACAGCGCTCATCATGCTTCGTATAATGGAGAATTTCTTTTGAACAAACTAACAACGCACGATTGAATAAAAATCCCGTGGATAAACAAAGATGACTTGGTGACAATGAATATGATTTTGGAATTGGGGGGAGAGCATTTTAAATCACAGCCCTCAGAGCCACACAGCTCACCGCAGCAGCTCTTACCTGGCTCTTGGGGTCAGGGGTAGAGCACCTTTCACCTCCTTGCACTGTCGCTGACAGTCCGCCACGCCGCCTCCAGCTTGATCGAGGCCGCCTTCGAGGAGGACTACAGCCCCCAGCGTCCACTCTTCGACCCGCCCACATCCGCCGGAAAGCGCGCCCGGAGGCGCTACATCAACAGACGCTCCCCCCGCGTCGCGGGACGCGCGCGGGCGTCGCCGGGCTGAGCCCGGGCAGAGGGCGGGCCGTCTGTGGCCGTCCGGGGTCGACGAGGGTCGGGTCGGCCAAGTCTCTGACATCACGTATCCGGCATTACAAGGTATTGCTATCCGGTCTATGTGCCCATGTTCTAAGTCTAAGTCATGGGTAAGAGAAAAACTCCGGAGGGTGGGTCCGAGTCATCAAGATCTCTGGCCACTAATTCTAAGTTGAGGAGGACTAAAACGAAGAAAACTCATCACCATGCGGGGAGTAATTGTGTGATGGACCGCATAGATGTCATTATTGATGAATGTGAGGACCTACTCAATCCTACCCTTCAAACTGCCGCAGGAGGGAGGAGGGAGATTGCCAGAGGTGTTGTTACGGTTCCGCACATGTTTCTCCTGAAAAAGGGTGGGGAGGATATATCTAATCTGGAAATGGATAAAGTTGTGGCTCCTATTACTCCTACAGCATCATTGACTGAGGGGCAAGCTCATTCCCCCAAGCCTCCTTTTGCCTCTAATGAACCATCTGTCATTGTTTGCAGCAATAGGTTTTCTGTACTGAGTGAAATCGACATCGATACTAGTACCCTTGCTTTGCCTCCCATTGAACCCTTGGTTCCTAATTCGGGTACCTCTGCATCTGGAGAAAGCTTTACCACAAATCTAACAGAGGTTCTTCTGGGGTCTGAGGCTAGCAACCAGGATGTGAAATCTCTAGTGGTGACAGTGAAAAAACTTTGCTCCTTGATTGAAACCATGCAAAACAAGATTGAGTTGTTAACGGTTGTTGTCAAAAAACTTGAAGAATCTAACTTGGGCCCAGGCACCCATCATGATCTTGATCCCACCTCAGCTGAAGGGGTTCTACCTACAGCCCCCTCTGAAGTGGTAGATGGTTTACACAAGTCATGTAACACACGTAGTAGGACTCTGTCTCATGTCTCTCGCCCCCCGAGCAATCAGTCCCGTTTTGTAGCTCAATCTAGGGCTGATACTCATCAAGCTGTTATTCCATCTCTTCCTAGATATCCTACTAGAGTCCCCCCTGGTCCCTCTGGTATGTGTCAGAATACTTTGTATGCTGGAGGACCCTCACATGTTGATGAAAGATCTGGTACCAACCCTAGGGGTATTTCCCATCCCCAAATACAAAATTCTGGGCCACATACTCGTGTTTCGCATCCTCGGAAAATCTATATGGTGAATGTCCCTAGACTGTCCTCTGGCTTTGATTATGAAACCAATGAATCCCTGACCAACAAGGTTATCCATTGGATTAGGCACGTAAGGGGCTGTTGCTCTGTAATTAGAGCCGATATAGTAAGAGTAAGTAGGATCTCCCAGGTTGGTAGAGGGATGGATTCTATTGAGGTTACTTTTACCGACCCTATTATAGCAAACAACCTAATTAACCTCGAGTTTAGAAGCTGTTCCCCGGATAACTCTGCTATCCAAATGAGGTCTACTCCTATTGGTTCTTTTCGCCTAGATGGAGCCTCTAGTTTGCCCATGGGGGAGTCGTGCCTTGAACAAAATGACTGACTGCATAAAGAGTGCAGCCTAATAGTTCATCCTGTTTGCTCACTGCTGACTGATAAAATCCCAAATGTCGAGCCAGGTACTCTGGCTTGTGGGGAAATAGAAGGCCTTTCCATAGATCCGGCATGGGGAAACCAATTGAGCACTATTCCGGTGACCCAAGAGGCGGGTAGTGTATCCCATACAGAGCTTGGGATGCTCTTGTCCTGGAATATTGCAGGGTTAAAATCTAAATTGGAAGATCCAAATTGGGTAACATTTGTTAATCTTTATGATATCTGCTTATTCCAGGAGACCTGGATACTCGAGGCCCAGTTTCTGTTGGGTTTCCTGAACTTCAATGTTCTGGCGGTCAAGGGTAAAAAGGGTCGCCCTTCTGGTGGTCTCACTATATGGATTAGACAGGATCTTGGTGTCACTGTTAAGGAGCTTCCTACCTCACACCCAGATATCCAGTTGCTTAACCTCAAGTTTAAAGATGGAAAGCTCCTGGATATCTATAATGTTAACATTAGAAGCACAAGTGGAAAGAAATCTGATACCATAGGCCGATTGGATGAACTTATGCTTTCTTATTCCCAACACTCCTATGTTATTTTAGCTGGCGATTTTAATACAACCTTTGAACCACTTCTTGGTGTTGATCGGAGTATTTCAGTGGTAGAGGATGACTTATGGGGTGTCCCAAGTCTAGATCTTGAACCTGCTATTCGCTGGACTGAAATAGCAATCCAGATTAATGCCCTTTGTCTGAATATGGGGCTTCGTGCAACAAATGGCAGGGCTGTACAAGATAAGCTAGGGACCGCTACTTTCAAGAGTGGTTGCCGTACTAGCAGGATTGATTATATCTTATTATCACTAGAGCTTTGGGAGACCCTGAGGGACATGACGGTTATAGACAGATTGGAGAGTGACCACAATCCTCTCTCCCTGTCCATCTCGTATTGGGTGACCCCCACCGCCCATAGTGGTTTTCCTCCACAGTACCAACAAGATGTAGTTATCACTAACGATTTGCGCCATGTGAAGTGGACTAAGATTGTCCAAAGTCAAGAATGCTTAACACGTATTTTAAATAGTTTAGAGCTTGCTACCCAAGATTTAAGTGTTGTATATAACCAGTGTCTCTTGGATTCACATTGCACACCTGAAATGTCGATCCACGATTCCTTCTTCCTCGAACTTAAAAATATTTTTGTAAGGCCCAGCAAATTACCTAAGCCCAAACAAGATCTTTCAACACGATGGTATTCTACTGAATGCAGAGATGCCCGTGAGAATCTGGGAATTGCATTGAAATCTGGCGACAGTCTGAAAGTTCGTATCGCCAGATATGACTATAAGCAAGCTATCTTTAAATCAAAGAGAGCGTGGGACCTCCAAAGATGGCAGGAACTTAGGGAAGCTGGTGCCCAAAAGGTTATGAGACGTTTCTGGTCTGTTTTTAAATGGGGTACTGGGGGTAATCCTGATAAACCCCAAAATTGGGTCTCGCAAGATGCTTGGGTCAAGCATTTTGAGGCTTTGTATGCTGTTGAAGAAGATACGTGCCCCTTTTCTAACTATCAAATTATCTTTTATAAGGAAGATGCATTTTCCATAGGTGATGTTGCTGTTGCCCTTAAGACACTGGTTCCTGGAAAAGCCCCTGGGATGGATGGAGTCCCTGCTGATATTTTTTTGAATAATTGTAAATCTTGGGGAAATTATATTTTAATTTTAGCCAACTTGATTGCCAGAGGTGCCCCGATTCCCACTTCTTGGAAAGGTGCTGAAATTATCCCGGTGTTCAAGAAAGGAGATAAGTCCCTCCCTGCCAACTATCGTCCAATCAGCTTGATTGATACTACACAAAAGATCTTAGGCAGGTTGATCCTGAATAAAGTGCTGGACTGGGCTTTAGAGAATGCAATCCTTTCCCATTTACAGGCTGGTTTTAGAGCTAGAATAAGCACCATTGACCAGGTGCTGCATTTTGCTATGCTCTACTGGAAAGTAGTCTACTTAGGGGGGGGCAGCTTATATGCTGCCTTTATAGATCTTAGGGCAGCCTTTGATCTTGTCCCCCGGGCATCCCTATGGACCACTCTAGATAAAATGGGGATGCCTGCAGTCTTAATCTCCCTAATTGCCAGACTTCATGTAGATAATTTTGCACAGATCCGATGGGGTGGTGTCGGCCAAGTGACTAAACAGTTTCCTATCCAGAAGGGGGTCAGACAGGGATGCGTACTTGCACCAACTTTATTCTCCCTGTATATCAATGATGTGGCTGCATTATTGATAGATGCAAATGTAGATGCCCCCTCTTTGGCAGGTAGAAAAATTCCTATTTTAATGTTCGCTGACGATTGTCTTATAATTTCTAAAACACCGAGTGGCCTACAGAAGTCTCTAGGTATTTTTGAGGACTTTTGTTTAGCCCGCGGCCTCGAAATTAATGTTTTAAAATCTAAATTTATGTCTTTTAACCAGTCGAAATCTTTTAAAAGTAAAATATATATGAATAATATGCCATTGGACCAGGTCCAAGATTTTACATATCTAGGTATTTGCATTCAACATGATTTGGGTTGGAAAAAGCAAGTAGATTTGGCATCCCTTAAACATTCCCAGCTCTCTGGCGCGTTAAGTAAAGAACACGCCAAATCCCTGACCAAACCCATTAACCCTGCCCTTCGGGTGTATGATGGCAAAGTGGTTGGTGCTGCGCTCTATGGGGTAGAGTTGTGGGGATTCGATAATGTATATAAACTATCTACCTCTGAAAATAGATTCTTAAGGAATCTCACTAAACTACCTCAGAGTACTCCCCTTTGCCCCTTGTCCTATGATCTAGGTATAAGGCCAATAGCACTTATTGCCCTGTTTCGCCCAGTTTTATATTGGAGACGCCTATGGGTGACACCTGAACTTAGGCTCTTTGCTCTTGGCCTGATGGATATTATTAAATTGGATACTTTTCATAAGGTCAAGTGGCTCCGCAGATTGCGTGACTCGTTCCAAGACCTGGGCTTAAAAAACTTGTGGGAGGATCCACTAAATGCTAGCTTCCCGTCTAAACAAGTATTGAAGGCTTTATATTGGGAAAAGGTAGCAACTCGAGTCTTTAGTTCCACAGCCCCGCTTTCATTGTCTGGTATCTTTCTTGATTTTAAGGATACTATTTCTCTGGCACCCTTTTGGGATGACATCACAAATCCTTTGGACAGGAAACTATATTTTCAATTTAGGGTTGGCAGTCTCCCAGTAAGAGAGTTTACTTCTAGATGGGCTGTGTCCAACGCGCTTAACTGTCCTGGTTGTACTGCACCTATTGAATCGGTCAATCATTTTCTGTTCCAATGTCCATCCTATGTAATTCCCCGCCAGTTTTGGTTAAAATCAATGTGCCGGCAGCTGGGTACCAGAAATGCTAAGGTGGCAGTGCGTATCATGCGTTCTGCTGAAATCCCATTTGTCTACATATCTGTTGCCAAGTTTCTAGGTAGGGCATGGGTGATCAGGAGTAAAATGTTGGCGGGATAACCATCTCGATATTCTGTAATGTCAATCTTTTTGCAAATGCCTTTATTTATTGTCTTAAATTATTTTTTAACATGTTATTTGTAACTGTGTATATATATAAATTTTGTATGCTTTTATGACAATCGTCGAATAAAGCTTTCTTGACTGACTGACTGACTGAATTATGTAACTGAACATTTAAAGATTTGTGAAATACTATGACCACACCGTTTTTGTTATTTACAGCTGGAGAGCAAAAGACTTCTCCTACCCATTGTATACGTAGAGAGGACAAGTCTTGTAACTTAAGGTGTGTCTCTTGTAACAGTGCAACATGATATTTTAACCTTGCTAGGTGAGATAAAACACGTTGCTTCTTAACGGGATTACGAATAGCTTTAACATTCCAGGATATCACGCGAAAACCTTTCATTTAATGAATACAAATATTGATAAGCATAAAACTGTAGACAGGTCAGAGAGAAAAAAAGACAAGAGATAGAGGGGCAGAAGTAGAGTAAAGAGCAAGAAGACTTGAGCAGCATAATGAAAAGAAAAACAAATGTGGACTGGCCACGGAATTGAGAGAGGTGCCATATAATGAGGATGTAAAGAAAGCGCAAGATAGAGAGAAAAGGTCAAGGAAAAATGAAAAAGAGACGGAAATAAGAAGGAGAGGAGGAAACAAGGAGAAAGGAAGAAATAGGGAGCATTATCTCCCAAAGGAGTAAGGGAAGAGAAGATGACAAGAAGCCAAGAGGCTTTAGTCATGATAGACAAGGAAGAGAGAACAAACAATGTTGAGGGAGGGGGGGCGGAGAGAGAAAACCAAGACAATCACATCACCAGGGGGACATCGAGAACAGAAACCGAAAATATAACATCAGATAAAAAGGAAGGGATGAAATACTCCAACCAGAACAAACTAAACAAATGAAGCAATGAGACAGTGATAAAGGGAGCTTACCAGGACTTAGGGGAACACATCAACGGGATACGTCGAACAAAGTAGACGAATGAGTGATGTAAGTAGGGATCTTCAACCATAGCACAAGATAAACCTAAAACGGACAGAAGAACAGTTCACATTTAACAATAAGTCATAACAAACGCAAAGATCTAAAGAGAAAAAGGGAAAAATTTTGAAAACTATAACAAATCGATCAATGTTTGCCCAGTTCCATGTGTTCTTCTCGGGGGTATGGATGAACTTCCGAAGATCAGCAGGATCATCAAATGAAAATGTTCTGTCTTTGTAAGTCACTTTGAAGAAACAGGGATGTATAAGGCCATAGCGAGCATTCATGGACTTCAAAGCCAGTCTAAGATCTAGGAACTCCTTACGTCTATTGGCAGTTGGTTTAGACACATCTTGGCTGAAAAAGACTTTGTGACCTGACCAGAACATCTGCTTGTGTTGTTTGGCTGCAGTGAGGATAGCCATGAGGCCAGAGTATAGCAAAAAGTAGGCAATGATGCCTCTTGGTTTGGTGGCAGAGGATGTATTTTGAGGACCCAGTCTATGAGCTCTTTGGATATTGAAATCAACAGTTTTTGGAAAGCCAACAATCTGCAAGACCTGAGATTTCAAAAAAGAGATCATGTCGGATCCCTCAGAACCTTCTGGAATTCCATAAATTCGTAGATTATTACGCTGATTACGATTTTCTAAATCCTCTGTAGACTTTTTCAGTTGGTTAACTTCCTTAGTAAGATTCTCAACTTTAGCAATGACATCGTGAGCATCTCTGACTTTTTGTTCGACATCAGTTAATCTCATATCTAAGCCAGACCATTTTTCTTCAATTCTTTGGAGAGTGGTAGTAGTGTCTGACATAAATGGGCGAAAGAGACGTAGCTCATCCATAATATCCTCTAACGTGATGGGAAGAGGCGATTTAGTTGGAGAGGAGGGGTCCTTCTTCAAACATTTGCTGTTAGTGCCTGTAGAGTTTTTACGACCACCTGAAGCAGCCCCTGAAGTGCTATGTGATTTATTAGACTGTGTGAGCTCCATGTTGGAACAATGAAGAGGGTAGCAGAATAATGATGTAAGCACAGAGAAACAAGGGATTGAAAACAATAAAGAAAAAAAAATTTACACTGCCCAGGTCAGTAGGTCAAGTTGACGCAAGGTGTAGAGAAAAGACAAAAAAAAAATGAAAAAGCAGTCAACACATTGAATAGAGAACTGCAGGCTCAAATGGACTAGGTAAGTAGTAGCGTAAATCTTGCCAAGGCCAAGCAAAGTCACTGGAACAATTTCCAACTGCTACAAGGAAGAGGGCTAGTACAGAAGAAGTTACTGCTCCTTTAGCAAAGAAAACACGTTCGACAAGTCCGTTAAAGATTAAAACAGCAGATTAGTAAGCGCCTGAAGGTAATAGCAACGTTAAAAATGCGTGGAAGGAGACTGTTGAACAAGATTTAGCATGTTTATAGTAAGGTAAGCCATAATGCAGGTAGGCACATATTGATATCTATGCCCACATAATGACAGCTGGATGTTAAAACCAGACAATTCAAAATTAGATGCGTCATGAAAAACAGGAATACAGCGGCAAATGCAGATAGTACAATGTTGGTAGAGACACCTACACTGTTATGCAAGTGTACATAAGGACAGCTGTTGTCTCAGGTGGGCTGAGGTGAGGGGAAAAAAGGAGACAGCACACTTGCAGGAAGCACCATGGTTAAAGAAAAAAGATGTGTGCAACTGTAAAAATTGGAGAAGAGCAAACAAATCATTGCTGCTTCATTTCCCTTATTTAAGCAGCTTTGATACAATTACTCTAAGCAGCCGCCACCAAGTTGAAGAGAAAGTCAATCGCGCTGCTCCGAGCGCGCGCAAAATGGCAGCCGCGGTATTTGGGCAGAGTGACAGAGTTGAAAAAGTGCTGAAAAATAACCTGCCGTCACATTCCGATGGTTGGAAACACGCCACAGCAGTCCCGGTGGTTTCCGACGTAATTACAGTTACGGAGAAGCGGGAACGTAGCCAATTACCGATCCCTTCACGGCAGAGTAAATGCCGATTCTGTGGAGCCTCCTCAAGATGCGGTCATCTTGCCGCCGCCGCGCACTCTCGTTATCAGCAACTTTTAAATCCAATACGACCTGTTGGAAAGACATTTTATTATTATCTGTTCATGTTTGGTGGTTATGGGTTATTTTCACTAGAAGAGGAACTCAGTTATCTTTGAATGGCGTTAATCATAATTCTAATTCTTATAATTCTTTTTGGAAACCTGTTGATATCTATTTATTTTCCTAAATACTTATCTATTTCTAGTTGTTTATTGCTATTATAATAGTCAAGTCTTCATGCTATAGTAGCTCTATTTTATCATTATTATAATATATTTATATATGCTCCTTTCTCTCCCTTTTGTTTTTCTAGGAACATTATATTCACTGTTTTACCTATTGTAATTTAATGGCTTTTTCTCATTATCTTTCTATCGTAATTGGGTATTCATTCGTATTGTCTTCTTATTTATTGTTTATTGTGAAAACTCAATAATTTATTTTGAACACAAAAAAAGAAAAGTGGGATCCACATCGCCTGCCCCACCTTAGGGATGGTACTGGCCGAATGGAGACTCACCTCCTAATTTACCTAATGCTCCCGCCTGTCCTCCCACCAAATGGGAAGCAGGAAAGGGGGTTTGGCATCCTCCACTAGCTGGAGCTCCCTGGGTTGCATTTCAAAGGCGGTATCGCCTTTGAAATGAAATGAAATGAAAATAGGTACTTATAAAGCGCACGGGGACTCCACACTGTGTCTCAGCGTTAAAGGACCACCAGATAACAGGCAACCAGAGCCCAAAGGCCAACCCGCCCAAGGAGAATTATTGATGGAGTCGTGTCCAACTTGACCCCCAAGTTCCTCACTGTACTAACCGGAGCAGTGGGAGGGGACATGTCAAGAGGCCACCATTGGTGCCATAATTTGCATGGCAGGCAACCAAAGAAGATAATATCTGACTTTTCAGGGTTACACTTTAATTGGGTAACCTCCGTCATACAGATGTTAATCTTGTTGCCTCTAAAATCAGTGCCTTTGTCACACGTAAACAGCAGTTGAGTATCATCGGCATAAGATACTATCTTTGCGCCGTATGACTCAGCTAATAGTGCAAGAGGGGCCATATGAATATTAAAAAGTGACAAGCTCAAAATAGATCCCTGCGGAACTCCCACCTTCATAGGCATATGGGGGCTGAGTAGGGGAGGGGCAGATTTCCTGCTGTCGATCATTTAAAAAAGAAGCGAACCACTTGAGTACCGTGCCCCCAATGCCGCAATCCAGTAGGCTCTGCAAGAGCCGGTCATGGGGCAAGGTATCAAAGGCCGCGGATAGGTCCAGTAGTATCAGCACTGCACTTCCCCCTTTATCAAGCTGTGTTTTGATGGTTTCCGAAACTTCCAATAAAGCAGTTTCGGTACTGAGATGGGTTCTGAAACCAGACTGACTCTCATGGAGTATGTGGTTGGCTTCCATGTACTCAGTCAATACTAGATTGACGTACTTTTCGAGGGCTTTGGAGAAAAAAAGGCAGCAAAGATATAGGCCTGTAGTTAGAGGCTATCGCTGGGTCAGCAGAAGGTTTCTTCAATAGGGGAATAATTTTGGCCTTTTTCCAGCTACTAGGTACCTTCCCCTTATGTAATGAAGTGTTCAAGACCAGATTGACGGCTGGATTTATAGTATCAACGATGACCGACAGTGTCTTTGCTGGGCAGGAGTCTGAAGGAGAGCCTGATTTCAAGGTGTTCATTATCTTTGAAGCTTCCTTCCTTGGAAGGCCATCCGGTGAAGCACCTCCACCCAAAGCAGGCTTTGCCACTGGCCTCTAAGAATGCAGGCCCTCACCCCATGAGGTCAGAAACATGTCTGGTGGTGGCAGGCTGGCTAAGACAAGTCAAAGACAACACCAGTGCTTTGTAGGTTTTCAGGGGACTCTCTAAAGTATTTGCGTGTGCATTTATTAATAAATCCACCATGGCATCAGTAAGGATTTATTAAGAGAATATGTTTGGTCCTAAACATCTTAGGGGACAGTGAAACCATCATAGGCTAGGAAACTCAAAATTACAAGTATTCACCCCATGTACTCTCTATGACTTACCTGACCACTTACAATATTCAAGAATGGCTCAGATATTGCAGGGTCATATCTGCTCATGCAAAAACTTCCACACATGAGATATAGTGCACCCTGCCGTAGAGCTGCAATATGCAGTGCATGGGGGCATGGCACACAGGGCTGTGTGTCATGTTGACTCTTCAGTTTTCTCTGCACCAAGACATGCAGCCTGCAATGGCAGTTTACATGGTCTTGGTGAGGGGTCTCTAGAGTGACATAATTTGTGCTGCAGCCCCAGTGGCCCCTATTTAGTCCCAATGCCCTAGATACCAGGGGTACCATTTACTAGGGACTTACAGGGGTGGCTGAAGTTGTGCCAATTGTGGCACAGTTTTAGGGAAAGAGCACTGGCACTGGGAACCTGGTTAGCAGGGATCCAACATACCCAAGTCAATGTTGCATCAAAAACTAGGCAAAAAATATGGGGGGGTACTGCAACATGAACCCAGTTCCTCGCACTACCCTTGGGCGGGTGAGAGCTTTTGTCATCATCAACAATCTTTGTTTCGCTATTTCATAAATAGCAAAAAAAGCATTTACATATAGTTGAATACATAGTAAAAAAGATTAAAATAACACATTAATAAAATTCCATAGCTATATACAATTCATAAAACATGTATTTAAAAAGTTTAGACACAGACACTGATTATATCTAAATATATTCTGTGTTTAATGAATACGCGTTTGCCCCCTAGCTCTTTAACGTTCCTGCTTTCCATCTTAGGGATGCCACCTCCTCCTTTTTATAGCACACCATAAAAATGAAGCTAGGCACCGGCATATAAAATGGTCAGTTAACATCTGTAAAGAGTATAAAGCTGGGCGACACTTTGTAAACTTAAAACTGCGTAAAAGCGGAAGAATAAATCTTTTCGTTTCCCCAGTATGCAGTTTGCAAAAAAATATAAAGTGCAAGTCAGACTGATGGGATTGTTCGTCACATGGACAGACAGAAAGGGCCTCTAAAGAGTCTGTGTCAGTGGGATAACCTAATAAAGAGTGGACAGTAAACTCCGGGGTCTTAACTAGAACACACACGCATAACCTCATAGTGACATAACACATTCTAGAATACTGCATGTTCCCTTGTGCATATAACTACACAACACATCTTCCCCCTCTACACCAGAAAGTCAAAATAAAACTATAAAGAAAAACAACTATAATAAGTAGAACAAATATACCAGAACCTATGAGTATAAATATAATATAATATAATATAATAGCATTTCAAGGAACATAATCCTGCAAAAATACAGAACGTTTAATCACTCTTCCTGATCTGCTGCAATGAGGAATTCCTTCATCTAATCCAGTACAGTGTGGAACTTCTTCATTCGAACCATTGCATCTCGAAACTTGAGCGTCCATTTCCAACCCACCACACTCCTCTGAAAGTTCATGACCGTTGTCACCATTCGATCCCTCATTGTTCAAATCAGAATTACTGTTTCCGTTACTGTACAGCCATAGCTCATCGAAACAATAACAGTCCATCTCCTTTTCATCATTTTCCACACTACCTTTCCCACATTTCACCACCCTGCTCAAATGTCTCACATTACCATCGTTCAATCTTACAGAATTACTTAATACGTCCTGAATCATCATAGGTTTGGAAAACTGACACTCCCCTTTTTTCACCTTAAAAGGTAACTTAACCCTCCCAAACTCTCCTATAGCCACCTGGAAATCATTCACACCGTTCCTCTTATCCTGATACTCCTTGTATCTTCCTTGTGCCTTCTCAATGTTATTTTTGACCACAGTAGGAGAACAATGTGACAATATGGAATTCACTAATCAACCTTGGTTATCCTTCATAAAAGATAGTTGGCCCCTCGTTATAGTAAAAGGACTGAATCCTGTAAGAGTCGGAGTGGAATGATACATCCATACAGTACGTTTAATTCCCACTTTCCAGTTCAACCCTTTATTCCTAGCTGCTTGCAAAGACCCCGTCAACACTCTATTAAATCTCTTGACTTCACCATTTCTACCTGGATGATAGAGAGATGTGAAACTATGTTCAATGCCATTACGAAGTAGTAAATCCTTAAAAATGTCACTCCTGAACTGTACTCCATTATCAGAAAAAACCTTTTTTGGTAATCCTTCTCTTTGAAAAATACTGTCTAAAAATGCAACATTGGCATTAGTAGTGGATCTTTGCACAAAATCTACCTCAAGCCACTTGGAAAAATAGTCCATTGCTACCAAAACATAAGAACAGCCTCACTTAAAGGGCCCATGATAGCCACACCAATAACTTCCCACAGCATTTCCAAGCAAGGTACCAGATGCAAATGTGGCCTCAAAACAACCTGAGACTTCTCAGCTCCTTCACATAATTCACACTCTCTTATGACTCTTTCTACTTCCAAATCCATCCCGGGCCACCAATACAACTCATTAACCTTACGTTTACTCTTCACTATTCCAAAATGTCCATCATGACATAACTTTGTAATGATAGATCTCAAGGAGTAAGGAGGTACAACTCTGTCTCCCCTGACAACAGACCCCTTCATCACTGACAACTCATTGAGTATTTCCCAGAAGCATTTATACTCCTCCTTCAAAAATCTTTTACTGGGCCATCCTTCCACCACAAATTTCTTCATATCCATTAACAAGGTATTCCCTTCCATAGCTTCTCTCCAATCCTTTTTAGATATAGCATACAATTCCTCCGCACCAGTCCACGCCACACTCCATTCCTCACCCACATCTTTGGAAATCTCCTTCAAAGGTAAAGGTAATCTACTCAAACAGTCAGAAACGATATTTCTTATCCCCGGTAGATAACACAACCTGTACCAATAATCCATCAACCTCACTGACATTCTGGCAAAATGAGGCGTTGCATTCAACAAACCATCAGGAGTTAATACTTTCAGAAGTGGTTTTTGATCACATCTTACTTCCACCTCAAGCCCCCACAAAACGTTTCCAAAATATTCCAACCCCCACACAATTGCCAAAGTCTCTTTTCAATAACAGAATAGCGTTCTTCAGATGGAGACAATGCTCTAGATGCAAACACAACTGTAAGTTCATTGCCATTCTCATCCTTTTGACTAAACACTGCGCCAATCCCCTTCATACTCGCATCCGTGGTAAGAATACATTTCAGTTTGGGATCAAAACCTTGTAGATTATTTACATTACAAATACTCCTTTTTATACACTCAATCTCACTGTGTAGCTCTGCAGACCAACTGAATTTTACTCTATTTTTGAGTAGTTGGTGCAAATTGTAAGTTTTCTCTACAAATATGCACAGAAACTTAGCGTAGAAGTTAGCTAGTCCTAAAAGGGACCTTAATTTATTTGTAGGTTTGTATAGCGCTAGAATCGACTCCAACTGGAGTATCTCTGCGCTTTGTGGAGCCGGTAAAACAGAGGAATAAAGGAGCTAGATCTCATTTCTGAACAACTCAGTCTTCAGGAGTTTCCTGAAAGTGAGATGTTCTTTGCACTGTCTCAGATAAAGGGGGAAGTCTATTCCACAGGGTAGGACCTAAGATAGATAGTGCTTTACTACTGTGTCTAGATTTTTTTGCACGGGGAGTCACCAAAAGAAGACAGTTACTGGACCTAAGTGAACGACTTGGGACATAAGGAACAAATTTGTTCTGAAGATAAATAGGCCCTTGTCCATTTAAACATTTATGAATCAAGCAGCATATCTTGAACTTAGATCTCTGGCGAATGGAAAGCCAGTGCAATTTCTCCAGAAGAGGTTTGGACGCCGTTCTCGGAGGAGCATTAAGGACAAGACGAGCCGCAGTGTTTTGAATGACCTGAAGCTTGGCCAGCACGTTTTCGTTGGCAGAAAGCAACAGGCCATTACAATAGTCAATATGACTCAGAACCAATGTTTGGACCAGAGTTCTCCTAAAAGAGTCCGGTAGTAAGGGAAAAACTCTGCGTAGCAGGCCAATAGTATGGAAACAAATTCCAGCAGTGTGGTTGACATGCTGTATGTGGGGCTGGGAGCCTCCCTTATTGCCCGCAACAATTCTTCCTTAGCTTTGACTCCTTCACTGATCACAGTGTGACCTAAATAATTTAAACTCTCTACCTTGACGTTACACTTTGAAAACTCAGCTGTCATTCCATTTTCTTGCACAATTCTCAAGACTTCATTCATTTTCACATCATGCATTTCCTCATTTTCTCCCATAATTAAAATATCATCCTGAAAAACAATATCCAAATATGATCCTTAAACAATTTGTGCATCAATTTTTGAAACACAGCCACAACAGAAGCCAAGCCAAGTAACATATCTATAACACCCTGAAGGAGTCATGAAGGCCGTTAGATCTTTACTCTCTTAATGCAATCTTATTTTGTGGTAAGCCGAAGACAGATCAATCGACAAGAACCATTTCATTCCTTTGGTAAGTGCTTAAAGTTCAATTATTTTGGGCAGCAGAAACCTTTCTACTACTATATTCTCATTGAGATGTCTCGAATCCACACATAAGCAAATCTTCTCATTGGAACATCGTTCTACCACAATCAGAGCAATCCATTCTGCAGCATCAATTTCCTCAAGAACTCCTTCCTTAATCAATCTCTTCACCTCCTGATCTACCTCTTTCCTCACGATCCACGGTATTTCTCTAAGTTTTTGTACCTTGGGACTAACATCCTGTTTCAAAATGATCTTGTGTGAGTATCCCTTCAAGGTACCAATTTTACCCAAAAAAACTTTGGGACACTTCTGCTTATACACATCGCCCCCACTCATTTCCTCTTTAATAACTAAAACTCGTTCCGGACTATTGGGATCTACAATAATGTTTATGCCCTTTGGTCCATGCAACCCAAAACCGAAGGACCATACTCTGCAACATACAACATACCCATCGTCTTCTTCCCCTTAAATTACAAAATTAGTTTGCGAAAACCTACCATAGGAATTGCCTCCCATATGAAATTCTCTGGAGACACATCCGAAGGAAGTAATTTGTCTCCCAAAACACCTGCAAACCTTTCCCCCTAAACCTTCTTATCTACAGTGGTGTATGGGGAACCCGAATCCACTACAATGGTAACTTCCACCCCACCAAACTTGACATCACACACTGGTTTATTTCTAGACAAGGAAGAAAGTAAATGAACACAACCATCTTCCTGTGCTTCTACATCACCTAGTACACATTCGCTTTGTTGACTACATCCATCCACAGTGGATTTATCTGACTGAGAGTCAGAATCTGAATTGGACTCTCCCACAACGATACTTGTTGACTTTACTTTTCTACAAACCTTTGCAAAATGCCTGAAAATCCCACACTCAGCACATTTTTGATTGCTGGAAGGACATTTCCTACTATAGGCTAAGTGATCCTTGTGGCTTATCAAATTTCCCCCTATGGTTTTTATTGAAATCTTCTTCTTTACGTATATCCTTTTTCTTTTTATGGTTGACCTTGCACACAACATCTTTTTGTTCATCTTTCGATACAGCAATAGCCTTCACACATTTATTGCAGTCCTCTGCCTTTTTTACCACAGAAATAACATCTGTAAGAGTGGACTCCTCATAAATTCAGAGTCTTTCCTGAATATGTTCATTGTTCACATACATGATGATCTGACCTTTTATGAACTCATCATGTAAGGGGCAAAACCTGCAAGTTAAAGCCAAACTTTTTAATGCAGACACGTATTCTTCAATAGATTAACTCTTACTTTGTTTACGCCTGAAGCAATTATTCCTATCTATGGCGGTACATTCAGAAGTAGAAAAATATCTATCTAGATCTTCCAAAGCATGCAGAAAAACATTAATATCACTAGAAGGGCGTGTTTATTTTCCATAGCATTGTACACCACAATGCCTTGAGGGCCTGATGAATGCAAAATATTTTTTTCCTTGCTTGTGTCAACTCCTCATCCTCTATTGTACCCATGTAATTTAAAAAAATATTGCTTCCACTCATTCCACTTAATAGGCAGTTCTCCAACTCCTGTCAAACAAGCATTTACAATGCAATGGTCTCGGCATTGTTAAAGTTAGAGCTATTGGAATTGCTCATGACATTATTTTTGTTTATGTTTTTGTTCTTAAAAAAATTAAAGAAACGGCATTGTTATTTACAATGTCAATAGCTTAATCACTCTCAAATGCGAGACCTATTGCATTTGCACCCACACAGAGCCACACACAAAGCCACCCACACACACCGAGCCACCCACAGATCCACTCACATAGAGCAACCCACACACAAATAGAGCCACCCACATACACCCAAATACAGGAGCGAGGACTGAAGGTCCCTTCGTTCTAGGTGAAGGAGACATTAATTTTAGAGATTGGTTTCTCAATCCCACGAAGCAGGAAACTCCTTTTAGGGGAGATACCTCAACTGGTAACCTGCTCAGTCCCTAATGCTCAACATCTACCTACTAGGTAACCTATGGTGGACACCTCAGCTGTAACAAACTACATAAACAGGCATATATTTTTCCTGTGTAGATTTAGGCATTTTGGGAGTTCACAAATTTTACTCGACACCGCCATCAGTCGCTGGTTTCCAGGTGTTCTGCCGTAAACTGTGAATCTGCAACTTTGCTGACGTAGGGGCTTTTCGGCATGTCCAGTTGTACCGAATGGGAAACCCTCGTGGAGAAATACAACTATCCTTGTTCAATTTTAATTCTTATCACCCAGGAAAAATATTTTTATATTTAAGGTAGGTTTGTAATCTGTATCCTTAAACTTGGACCATGGACCGTGTTCCTGGTCTCCACAGCTCTAAAGCTAAACATACCCTGTTACCGAACACAAAACTGTTACAAGATCCCTTGCGGGCTCAAACAAGACCCATGCTCTGCTCAGAGGGAAGGGACTAAACACAGGAGTCTGGAGCCACTCAGACACGAGCTGTTTATTTCATATCAGGGCCTTACCTTACAGCATCACAACTCTTGTTGCGACTCCATCCTCTTTGGCACTTCATTTACTTCCCACCGTCACCCAGCCCTATATCAACACCCCACAAACATCCTAATTTCACAGCTCCCATACAACATTCTACAGCAAGCCCACTCAGCCCATGTATAGGCATCTGACGTCACAACACTACTTACGTACCAACACTACACATGAGGTGCGGTACCATCACTGTCTCAGGCGTTGCTCCACACGTATGGAAGCGCCATCCTTCTCCCATTTGAAGAACTATCTAAAAAAAATCACTACTCCTCAAGCACTACAGCGTGTCCTGAGTATGTAGCTTCAAACCACTTACCACTAATAGACCAACACATTCTATCATGCAAGCTACTCAAATATTAGTACAATTACAAACAGGGAAATGTAAGAATCGGAATATGACCTCATCACTGCTCAACATGAGCTCTAACTTACTAACTACATCATCAACAACAGTTGCTACAGCACACAAAGACACTCCAAATGTGCCTTTGTATATATATGCGTGAGTTAAGTAGCGTGGCTCTCAACGCAGGAGGGATGTAACACATCTAGGGATAAAGTAGGCCCTACAAAAAAATAATTAATATAACTAGAAAAATACAAAGTGTGTGATCTGGAAATGTGTAGAGAATATTTACTGCAGCTCGTGTAAGTCCTTGGGGAACATTTTCGGGTACATGTATTAATTCCTAGAGTTAATAGAATACAAATCCAAGCGACAGACATTCCTCTTCACAGACTCGTGTAGATCAAGTGTCTTACTTCAGGACTGCTACAAGCGGGGAAGCAAAACTCCATTTCACTTTTTGACTTGAGCCTGTGAATGTTACATAAGCACGAAGGCGCCTTCACAAGCAGGCTGCCCATCAGGTTCGAGCTGCAGAGTATGTCCAAGTAACAATATCCTCCGTTTACAACCTCTAATTTAAACACGTGAAATATCCCACCTTCTTCGAGAGCACAGGAGCAAAGTCCATGAACCAGAACAACCCACCGCAGAAGGGCTATTTTACATCAAAAACTAGCCTTGTACAACCCCAGCGCAGTTCTGTTTTGGTGGCCACTCTGGACTCAAAACGATCAAATGTGGATGAAACCTCTCGTCTGTATTTTAGCTTCAGTGTTATATTTGCACACAATTTACCAACAGTCACAACAGCAGCACACATCAGGAGCAGACAGGTAGACACCTTGGAGGAGTGTAGTGGGCACAAAAGCCCAACCCTCCAATGAGCGGGGACCCTTGTGATCACAACACAAGACTTGTATAACATTTCTGCCAGACCCGTAGTACACAAGTATGGAATGATATACGCGCTGATCCAGTCTGACTGGAAACATAGGCAGGTCAAAACATGGTGCCGCGGTGGAAACAATACCTAAATCAGGGAGTACAACCAGAACACTGCTGCGAGCGCCACATCAAGTTTATCCCAGCCATATTTAGAGTTGTTTTAAATATACCCTTTGTCAAGGTACAGAACGGCTGGTGCTCTGATACAATACTGTGTGGGGGAGACGATGCTGCCACAAGGGCTCACGGGTTGTGGGTGACTGCAAACATATGAAACACATAAATCCATCTTGCAGTGGCAAACAATGGAGGTGCGTGGCTAATGTTTACTTTCTCCTTATGCTGCACTCGATGATTTATGTACGCAAGACGTCTGAGCCCCGGTCCCACTCTGCGAAGATGGAGCCCCAGGTTGCAGGTTTCTCTGGGGAGGGAGGGTTGTGGATTCATGGCCCTCGTGGGGCTTCCGGGGCGCCAGTGTTCGAGATTAGAAACCCAAAATAACAGACGCAGGGGGTGGGTGTGACGGATACTTCGCAGGAAGGCGCATCGAACAAGGGCCGCAGCAGGCTGTGGCCGGATCATGGTTGAGCTCAGACCAGGGCACATGGGAAGGGGAGGGGTTCCCCCACAGCAGAAGCAAGGAGAGTCCCTCAGTGCGCACAATAAGGCGACCCAACAAAGCAATGGCTGCGCTGCCCCCACCCCTGCCCCACTCTAGTTCCCTCGGCCCAAGGTGAATTTGGGTGTTCGAGCGAGGCGGGAGCGGGGTCCGGTAGCGACGAGAGACCGAGGGTGGGTGGAGGGAGGAGGTCTCTGGCTATCACGCCCTGATAAAGGACCCCATCCACCCCTTTCCCAGGTTGATCCTCTAACTGTGGAGGGACGTAAACACACAACAGAACTAAACATTTGGAAGTGAACAAATGACACCCTTTTAACATGAGGGGCTGAGGACCCCCAAACACATCACAGTATGGAATCAGAAAATACTGAAAAATATTCACTATGGTCTGACGAATTCCCTATATTCTTACTCCATACCAAGAACTGAAGCCACGCTCCGGATGCAGACCGCAGCCACACAGAAGTCTCCGGGGGTCGTGGGGGCCCCTTCAGCTCCGTTCCCAGGACCCCAATGCCTCGGGCCCTGTACCGGGATAGTACAGAAAGGCAGCGCCGAGCAGCGCAGGCCGCCATGATTCACCAACTGACTCGTCGTCGATCATGCGCGAAAACTGGAACTACACTCATCATAGACATGGAAGAAAGCCTGGAGAAAACGTGAATACCGACAGCAACGACAATGTCCAAAAAATATGTTGTGACTACAGTTGAAAACCGTCTTGAAGCTACACACATTCCTGAAAATCGGTTCGTAGCATCTGCAAACAACAGATCGTGGATCTTATAGAGATCAAAAACACTTTCTTATCCATTGTAGCAAATATAAGGCATTTGAAAGAAAAACGATGTCTGGGATTCCCAAAAGTCAAAACTCTTAATGGTTAACTAAAGTTACATATATTAGCCTTTAAGCAGGGACGGCTTTGTGGTACTGCGAGCGAAGGACTGTTACAGCCCCAGCTACAGCTGCTCCATTCCCAGTCCCGCCGCGCACGAAATGGCCGAACCTTCGGATGCAAAAAAAAAAAAACACGCCCACCAGCGAAAAAAGGGCCGGGCTGCCAAAATTAGAAAAGTAGCAAAAAAAACGCCCCCGAATCCGAAAAGGACGGGGCCAGTTCGGAGTGACGAACCTCTTCTCCAATGGCTGGCTAGCATTCAAGAGGCCAGCCAATGGACTAGAGGGGAGAAGAGGGGCGGGTTCAAGCCCCTCTTCTCCAAAACATTAAATCTCCGGACTTCCGCTTCTGCCTTCGGCAGACCGGATGGTCCCGAGACCTAAAAAGGTTGAGGAGGCGTCAATGAAATGGTATGAGCAGCACACATTTTGAAATACCTCACACAAGTTTCACTGTATATAAAGGATATTACACACTAACTTCTATACCCACTGAATAAAGAATACAAAAGAAAAGAGAAGGAAGAAAAAAAAATAGTCACTTCTTCTGTAATTTCCTTCCTCCAGTCGAACAACACTGTCTTGTATAATCTTGTAAGACCTTCGACCTCCATTTAATTCCCTGTGAAACTACACTGTTATTGTAGAACACATGCTGAATCCTCCGTAGGATGTGCTCTCGCGTCAAAATGCGGTATTCAATTTCTGGCCGTTAATCCTCCGTTGGACGCGCTCTGTAATGTCATGACACTGACGCGATACGCTGAGGCGTACGCGTCAGGTCACGTGATGCACGAGAATGAAAGAGAGTCGCGCACGCACGTACGCCAGAAAGGCTGCGGCGGCGGACTATGCCACAAAGCTCCGTGTCCGGTGTCATCATTGTCCGGCTAGGCCCCCAGCGGTAGCGGGACACACAAGGCACGCGACACAACAAAGTGGCGACGAGGGTGGGCGTGCCCTCGCTGTTGTGCCTCGCGCGGGTGTGGCGGCCGTGTAGCGAGATCCGCTCGCGGTGCTCGTGCCCCCGCAGGGAGTAGTGAATCGCGTGGTGCCCCTGAAATTGTACGTGGCCACGTGCGGGAGCTGAGGCGCGCACCACACGTTTGTTGCCCGGTGAAGTCTGGATCGCTGCACGGTGCCTCCGTGATTACCCTCGGCGCGCTGCCTGCCACGTGGTCCGTCCCCCTGAAGCCGGCCGGGAGCGCTGTCACGCGCAGGCTGTGGGCGGTGCACTCTGCGAGCCATCAGCACTGTGAGTAATGAGCCCAGCGTTTTGAAGATGTTGCAGTGGGATTTCCCTGGGTAGAGCTCAGAGGAGTGCTGTGGGCCAGCTGGTCAAGGCCCCCAAGTGACTGTGAAGCCCCACATCAGGCCCCCAAGTGACTGCACAGCCCTACAAGCACGGGAGTGGTCCCGCTATTATACACCAAGGGGTGTCAGTCTGCCAAAGGGTAGAGGGACACTGCAAGACACCACACCCTTCTCAGACACAGGTCTCGCCTAGCGCAGGCGGCACACGCGCAACATGACAAACATTCCCCCAATTGAGCCGTTCACAGTAGAGGGGCCCCCGTCAGCAGTGGCAGCCCGATGGAAGGATTGGGAAGACAGAGTACGGATCTTCTTTGAAGCCACGAAGGTCCACACGGACCAAAAGCGCGCAATGATCATTCATCTCGGGGGGAAGGACATTCACAATATAGTCAAGACGCTCGTGGAAAATACCCCCAAAACTCACACGACACTGATAGCCGCGATAAATGAACACTTCGAACTAATGGCGAACCGCGATTATGAGCGATTCATATTCCGCCAGGCGCGCCAGCTCCCCGAGGAGTCGCTAGACAAGTTCCACGTCCGCCTTAAGAACCTAGCAACCACCTGTGGATTCAGAGATGAGACAGAAGAAATAAGAGGACAGATAATACAGGGGTGTGCGTCAGCCAAACTGAGGGAGCGAATATTGGAAGAATCTGATAAACCCCTGGCGGAGATACTAACGATGGGTCGGACGAAGGAGCTGTCGAAAGCGCGCGCCGCGCACATGGAAGCTGCCCTGCAGGCACCGGTGAAGGTGGAGCCAGTCAACGCGGTAGCAGTCAGGCCGAAACAGAGGTGGCCCAAAAAGGGGGTGGGAGCTGCCGCTCAGGAACAGCCGAAGTCATTCGGATACTGCGGGGGAACGCCACATGCCGCGGCGGAATGTCCCGCACGTGGTAGGAAGTGTCTGGGGTGCGGTCGCTTCAACCACTTCGAGAAGGTGTGCCGATCGAGAAGGTTCCGCAAACCCCGCCAAACAGTGAACGCTGTGGATGAAGGAGAATTAGTGGCCAGCGACATGGATGACGATGGCGAAGAAGAGAAAGTGGTACACCGGATACACATGATAGGCAGTGCAATGCGCAAGACGCGACGGCTCCCGCAATGCAACGTCCGGGTAGGATCGCAAGAGATCACCACGGTGGTGGATACGGGGGCCAGCATCAACATCATGGCTGCCGCACTGCACAGCTCCATGCACCCAAAGCCCGTGCTACACCCCTCAACAATAACGGTGTTCGCGTATGGACAGGAGGAACCGCTGAAGGTGTGTGGGAAGTTCAAAACCACGATATCTCATGGAACACGGTCGATCACGTCAAATATCTACCTCACGGAAGATGGGCAAGGCATGCTCCTAGGCTGCAGAGCCGCGGAAGACCTCAGAGTAGTGACCTTCGCATTCGGAGTGCACCAAGAGTCCATGCACCATATCCTGGAGGAGTTTTAAGAGGTGTTCCAAGGAATAGGCAAATTCTGGGGCAAAGAAATCCACTTACACATAGATCACACTGTTCAGCCAATAGCCTTGCGACACCGGCGGATCGCATTCCACCTCAGACCATTGGTGGAGGCTGAACTGAAGAAGCTTGAGGCAGCCGGAATAATCGAAAAGGTAACTGGACCTACCCCGTGGGTGTCTCCCATAGTCGTAGCAAGGAAGCCCAAGCAACCCGGCGCAGTCAGGATATGCGTTAACATGCGACTCCCCAACGTTGCCATCAAGAGGCGCAACGAAATTCGGTTTATTTATTTAAATGTGTACTTACCTCCGTTCATCCATATTCCGGTGTTTAAATTTCCCCACTCTTCCCCTCCCCCGCCCCACCTCACCACCCACCGAACTCCCTCCACGGACCGCTACTGACTAGCAGGGCTTCGGAATAAATTTGATAAAGTTAAAATAGTCTCAAAAGGGTACAGAAATGCCTGTGTGTGAGGTCTTCAGCAGTTGATGCAAAGCCACTATTTTTTTTATTTTTAGAAACCACAAGCAGTTCTTACACACCAAACCACAAGGCTAAACCAAAAAAATTCAGTTTTGCCATCTGTTACATGTAGTGTTATAGCTCTACAGCAGAAAAGTCCCTTGGGAGGAAAACTGATGAAAACTGTCTACATTCCCTGGAATGTCCACATTAAAAAATGTACATTATACTTGGCTATTTAAATATTTCATACATTGTAATCAAGGCGCTGATTACTGGAGATACCCAGGAGCCTCAGCAGAAATTGATATTTCATGTAACACTTACAGCAATGCAAGTTAACTTGCACATAGCTCACTTCATTTTACCAGTATACACTCTGGGAACACAGGCAGTCTTGACTGCCAGAAGATAGATAGAAGAGACATAGGGTTGTCGGACAAAAACAAATTGCTAGAAGTATGACTGAATGGCATTTAAAGTATGCGAAACACATTAATCCAATGCGAGACATCCAGCCCTACATTACTCTGGATTGGTCTTAAGTTTGCATAAGAAATTTGCATCCAAAATTTCACAAGCCACACTTTAAAATGGAAATACAGTCAGTGCAACTAAACGTGCGGGGTTTTAGTACTCTGCCGTATACTAGTTTAAAATATTTTAAGGGTTTGCCATTCTGCAGCACAAAGTATGCCCCCTGAAGAACCAGAACCTTTTGGACCTGGTGGCGCAGGGTACGCCCTAGTCTCCGGAGTTCTCCTGCTCAGCTACACAGAGACACGGGACACTCTGTCGGTGTTAGAAGATCAGGTTTATTTAGCTGCAGCTGGTACAGTTATCCTAGAAGTACACAAAGTAGGTTCTCAGGAGACTGCCACTTCACTCTGTGGCGTACAACCTTATATACCATATGGAAACAGATACATTAACCAAATCCACTCCCAGAGTATACAAGAAAAGAGCCAATAAGGAAAGTTGTAAAACAGGATAGAACCAATAGGAGAGTTTGGAAAACAAAGTATCAGATGACTCGAAAAGACCTCTCCTCCAACTATGTTTGTCACCCCTCCCTCAAGCTAATTCATTAACAGATTCATAACTAACTTGCAGGTGGCGAGATATGTTTGTGTGTGTTGGAGGACAGTTGTGAAACGAGAGAATGCTAGCAGAAGACAGTGAAGGCCAGACGATAAGATAAAGTCAGGAAAGAATAGTGTGAACTAACAGATAGTTGAGACGGGGATTAGAAAAACCAGACAGGGATTAGTGTACTCGGCTAGTCCTAACACCAGCTTTGCAAACAGAGGCAGAGAGCGTATTTTGACACCAGGTTACAGAAAAAGCAGAATAGACTTTGCTCGCCGTGCTGCCTGAGTGATGGCAACACAAAATGGCGGTGGAGCACAAAATGGCGGGTCGATTCGATCGCGATCAGAAATCGAAGTTCCTCAGACCCTCCTTTTGCCAGAACTCAGGCAAGATAGAGTCATGTTAATCTGAATCAATATCGATAGCCATGAGGTCATCGAGCTGTTGCTGTAACATCATCCTTATATTTTCTGTTACTTGTGGTTTGGGTTTTGGGATGCACATAGTAGCACAGAGGTCACAGATAGCGGGACCACAGTGCATACAAAGGCAGCAGGAGAAAATAATGGTCAGAATTATTCCTAGAAACGTCAATGCTTTCTAACCCCATTTGGACAGTAGTCCCCAAAACCCTTCCGTAAAAGACCAATCTCCTTCGTCCTGGTGAATAGACTCAGAGTTATGTGCAACTTGGAGATAGCTTGGTATACTGTCGGAGCGTCATTTGGTATGAAAATACAGCAACTTGACCCGATCAGTTTGCACACTCCACCACGATCGGCAAGAACAAAATCTAAGGCAACTCGATTTTGTAATGTCATAAGACGGTCCGCCTGTAGTTCTGCCGTGATGTTACTTAAGGCTCCTACAGTGATGTCTATTGTAGTCTCTACGACACGGACCAGTTGCCTTATATTTCTGCTGTTGGCCATTGGACCCCAAAAAGGAAGAAATCCTTTAAGGAAATCTCCTCCCTCTTGTCCTGCTGTGTCCTTCGAATCAATAATCCCTCTGCCGTATCTATTTCCATGATGGTTTGCGGAAGCAGTGTAGGTAGGGGGAAGAAGGAAGGCTATATAACAAGTACCAGAGAAACCCGTTGGTAACCATGTGTAAGCCCTATTATAGCAAATGAAATAGGTGCCTTGAGACGGCACTAGAGGAGGCGAGTTCTGAGAGGAATAAATGTACGTGTAGGAGCAGTTATTCCTTTGTATAGTGTCAGAAGAGCGATCGTTTATCTGTAAGCAGAAGTTACCCTGATGTGGTATAGTCCAAATGGGTAAAGACTTTCCTTTCTTAACTTTATCACTAAGACTAGACATATATTGGGTGACGTTCCAGTTAGTGTACGCTTTTCTTTCATCAATAGAGATTTTACTATTTTCCATGTTTTTAGCCATAGCTACCATTCCTTTCATCAAAGAACTATGACTAAAATCCGGATCGCTAACATGTGAACTAATGGATCGTCTGAATTTGCTTTGATAAGCATTGGAGAAGATGACGAAATAAGCCCAAGCAGAACCTTCATAAGAGAACGGGAGAACTAAATATGGCATTCCTTTCTCTGTGGTATGTGGCACAAGTCCACACACCCAACATTTAGTTGTATTGACCACTAATTGGTGCTGATGTAATAGCTGGACAAAGGAATTGTTATAATATTTAGTTCTTCTAATGAGTTCATGTGGAGGAAGAGTATGAAAGAGATGTGGAGAGGCAGTAGAAGAGAACGAAGAGGAAGAAGGAGAGACAACTTTTTGCTGCAGAGCATAAATAATCCAACCTATAAACGCCAAAGCAATACACAATAATATAATAATATACAAGGTTATACTGAAACGACTATACATTATTTTACAGGATCTTTTCTTCATTTCATCTTTTCTCTCTCTTTTGTCTAGTGTAGTTTCCATCTTTCTAATGGATGCTCACGGCAATCTTTCTCAATCGCTCAATTACGATTGTCTGCCGTCCTATGACACTGCAAGTCCTGCAGACCTATTGCCACTACTCAGGTCGCAATTCAGACTCCTACCGTGACCCTGCAACCGGGACAGAATACTACACCAGAGAGAAATTTTAAGAGTTCGTTGGTCTGGGTCTCAAATCGTATCTTTCTCTCCCAGGAATGTTCTGATCTTGAAACAATGTGCGAGGATTAGTCGTATCCAAGCGACGATGCGATGGTATTGCTTCCTGCAGAATGTCGTCGTCCTCTTTCTCAGACAGTGTCCCATTCAGGTGTGCATCACTAAAGGGTACGAATCGTGGAACCTTCTCACTTTCAAAGTCACCAATACCCCTGCGTACCCATTGATCGTAGGGCAAAGGCAAAGGCACTTTCTTACAATGCACACCGTGAATCCAATTTTTCTTTCCTTCGACTTTAACTGCTGTTCTCGTAGTGAGTAAAACCATCCGGGGCTCTCTCCACCTCGGTTCCAAATTTCTCGTCCTCTGAAAGTTTTTAATACAGACCCAGTCTCCTGGTCGGATGGAATGACCTGGGTCTGTGGAGGCCTCCGGCAAAGCACTCTGAACCTGTTGATGGAGAACACGCAATTTAGTCGTAAGATCATGCAAGTAGTCAATCAACATTGGATATGGCACGTCTGAGTATTTCTTAGGGCGAGGGACTCCCCAGACGTTAGCCGGGCGTCCAAAAACCAGTTCGTATGGGCTAAGTCCCAAACGAGAGTGTACTGCAGTTCTGGTGGATAACAAGGCTAATGGCAAAGCATCGGGCCAATTGAGTCCTGTACTTGCTTGAACCTTTGCTAGCTTTAATTTCAAGGTCCCGTTGTAACATTCTACTAAACCCGCTGACTGTGGATGATTTGCCGCATGGAACTTTTGCTTGATACCAAGACCTGCACAAACTTTTTGCATGACTTGGCCAACAAATTCACTCCCATTGTCACTCCAGACAATGCGCGGCAAACCAAACTTGGGGAAGAATTCTTTCAGTAGAATTTTAGCTGTGGATAAGGCTGTGTTATCTTTTAAAGGGTATGCTTCTATCCATCTTGAAAAGGCGCATACTACCACCAGAACATATTTGAGGTTGTTGCATCGTTCCATATGAATATAATCGATTTGCAACACCTCAAATGGATATGTTGGGGGAGCAAAGTGACCTGCTGGAGTTGGGGTTCCCTTTCCCGGGTTGTACATTAAACAAATAATACAATGCTTCACTACATTGTCTGCGCATTTTGGTATTTGTTCGTTTCTCCACACTGGAGCCAGAAGTTTGCATATACCTTTTGCACTTAAGTGGGCTGGACCATGTGCCATAGTGACCACTGGGAGTACATAGGCATCTGGCAACAGCCAACGTTGATGTTCAGATAGTTCTATCCAACAACACATCTCATCTAACATTCTGGTACTTTGTTTCCACTTGTTTAACTCCCTCTCTGAAGCCTCTTTCTGAATCGCTTTCACACTTTCCACTGTATCCTCATACATTCCTCTCTCTCTAACCCAATTCGCAGGACCCGCCACATACATTCAACTTGTAACATCTCTTGCTGTCTTTTTCGCTATTCCATCTGCAAATGCATTTCCTCGACCAACATTATCTGTAATCTTTTTGTGTGCACTACACTTCACGATTGGTATTTGGGTGGGTAAGGCAAGTGATTCGAGAAGATCAGTCACTTACTGACCATGTTGTATTTTGGTGCCATGTGAAGTGAGAAAACCCCTTTCCTTCCAGAGACGCCCAAAGTTGAACGCTACACCAAAAGCATATTGGCTGTCTGTGTATACGTTCACTCTCTTTCCCTTTGACAATGCACAAGCTCTCGTTAATGCTATCAATTCTGCTGCTTGCGCTGAATTATGTCTAATGCGTGCAGTTTCCACAACGGTATGTAGAGTAGTTACAGCATAGGCTGAAACTGTATCTCCATTAGGCATTTTAAAACAAGAACCGTCTACCCATAGAGTTCCATCCGGATTCTGTAGCGGTGTGTCTTTCAAATCAATTCTTCCCTTTGTCTCTTCCTCGGTACGGAAGAAACAATCATGTTGCTCCTCAACACTTTTCTCATCCGGAAGGGGCAACAAAGTAGCTGGATTCAGGGTATTACATCGTTTAATGTGTACGTGACTAGCCAAAAGTGTCAGCTCGTATCCAGTTAGACGAGCACTCGTGAGGTGCTGCGTTTTTGTTCTGTTTAATAAAGTATCCACTGCATGTGGCACCATGACAATGAGATTGTTATCCAACACCACTCCAGCAGACTGTCGAATAGAAATTGCTGCTGCTGCTGTCGCTTTGAGACAACTGGGCAATGCTTTAGCTACAGGATCTAACGTAGCCGAAAAATAGGCACATTGCCGCTGTTTGTCTCCGAACTGCTGTGTTAGAACTGACAATGCACAACCTTCTCTCTTATGAACGTAGAGCGTAAAAGGCTTAGTGTAATCAGGGGTGCCTAGTACAGGAGCAGAACACAGAGCGGTACGTAAGTCACAAAAGCTCTTTTGGCACTCATCAATCCAAGGAAGGGGCTGAGGCGTATCTTTTAAAGTGAGTGCCAATAAAGGTTTGGCTATTAGAGAGAAGTTAGGGATCCACTGTGTACAGTAAGAAGTAATACCCAGAAAGGCACGTACCTCTCTTTGTGTGGATGGCACGGACATTTGTGTAATCGCCTGAATTAGTTCTGGTGTTAATCGTCGTCCCTCCTTTGATAGGAGATGACCCAAGTAGGTAACCTCTCGACAAACATATTGTAGTTTGGAAGGTGAAACCTTGTGATTCAGATTAAACAAATGGCGTAATAATGCAACAGTGACATCTTTGCAGACATCTTCTGAATCAGCGGCGACTAACAAGTCATCCATGTACTGTATAAGAGCAGCACTAGACGGCAAATGAAAAGTATCAAGATGACATTTTAAAGCTTGGCTGTAAATGGAGTGACTTTCACAATAGCCCTGAGGTGCACGTTTAAACCGGAAGCTTCGGCCTCCAAGAGAGAAGCCAAAAATGTCCCTACTCTCTTCTGCAATGGGAATACTAAAGAAGGCATTCTTTAGATCGATAACAGAGAACCAAGTCGCTGTGGAAGGTATCATTGTCAACAGAGCAGTGATATCTGGAACAACAGGAAATTGTGGGACAACAATTTTGTTTATCTCCCGCAGATCAATCACAAAACGATATACAGGTGGTTGAGAAGGGTCAGTGCGTTTGAGAACAGGAAGAATAGGACTATTGCATGTGTTACCTCTTGTTTCTTCAACCACACCCTTCTGGATCAAGTCATGAATGATTTCCAAAAGCGCTTTTTCACCCTCAGTAGAAATTCTATACTGCGGGATACGCGGTAATTCAACATTGGGCTTGAGAGTGACAACATAAGGTGGAATCTCAAGACAACCCATGTCATTTGGACCCGTGGCCCAAAGCGCTGCTGGAAGAGAAAGCAATTCAGGTGGAAACTGATCTTTGGTCAAATACATTGGGGAGATCAATTTCTGTCCTAAAGTAAGATGTACACTAGAAGGAGAACAATATATTGTAGCATGCATTCTTTTCAATAGGTCTAGACCCAACAGATTTTCACCGCAACCATTCGTCAACAGAAGTGGAGCTGCCAAATCATAAGGACCAACTGAAATAGGGAAAGGGCAAGAAACTGGATTACGAACAGGGGCGCCAGAAAATCCTACAGAAACATTTGTTAAGCCAGACGAAGGTGGCCCAGGGAGTTTAGAATGAATGATAGAACTTCTCATTGCCCCAGTATCTAGAAGAAATGGCTCGGAAACACCCATTGTAGTGACGTTAACATAAGGTCCATTCTGATCTACTGGGATCGACAAAACTCCCTTACTTTGTCCATGGCTGTCCTAGTTAGCATGAAGACTTTCATTCTCGCCTTCAATGTAATGGTCTTCATTGTAATACTGTGCAGACCTCACATTCTGCTGATCAAAGTAGTTCACGGAATTGGGAGAAGGAAGGGCACGCTGTTCTTGAGTCAACACACCCCGACCTTTACCTCTGTTTGCTGACTGAAGGCCAGCACGACCTCGTGGAGCAGATAATGCTCCATTGCGTTGCAATAAAACCGGACAACTATTCTTAAAATTACCTTCCTCTCTACAATAGGCACATTGATTAGGTCCTAATAAAGGTCGCGGAATGTATGGCTCAGGTTTTTGATACAACCTCTGAAGCTGCGGAGGCTGTTGGAATTGAGGCTGAACATAACGCGGAGGATAAACTTGTTGCAAGAGAACCTTCGTTTTTAATTCTTTCGTCTTTTTCTCTTGCTTTTCTTTTCCTTGTTTGTCCCTGTTTTCATAATATTGTGCAGTAGACAATATCTGGGCAGAAGAAGAAACAGCCCATGAACTTTCTGAATTTTTTAATTTGTGTGACAGCTCGGGAAGCAAATTAAATACGAATTTGTCCACAAATAGTCGCTGTCCACCTTCTGTAGCCATGTCTTGACCACTGTGATCAATAAACGTCTCTTCGAAACGAGTAAAGAAATCAGAAACACTCTCATCTGTCTTTTTTTTGCATGCTGCTAGTTTATGCCAATTTACTCTCAATGCAGGCATCATAGTTTTCATTAATGTAATGATTCTACCAGGGAGTTCCGAGATCAGAGCATCAGATTTTGCACCACCCACTTGATTACTATCTGTGGTAGTTATAACATCCCAAGTAGCACCTAATTCCTGCGCGTGATCCTCTCTACGGATCTTAGCCCATATTGTTTGTGGGACTACATTTCCCATCAACATGTCAATATCTGCTAAGTTAATAATGCAAGCATCAACTGTCTGTGATAATTCTTTATAATAACCTGCAGGGTTTTTACGAGGATCCGGTAGAGTCTGCTTAAGGGCCAAAACTTCAGATCTCTTCCAAGGGACATGTACCCATATACGTTGGAAATGAGCAGGGATAGGTGCATTACCACCTTCTCCCGCAACCTCTTCCTTTCATACTGGAGGAACCTCTCTCATAGGATAATTATTCAACGTCAGTCTAACCGACGGATCAGAATCAAGGAAAACCTGAGAGCACAATATGGATCTATAAGAAATAAGTGTCCTTACAGCTTTCGCAACTTTAGAACCCACAACAAGTCCTTTATCAAAATCTGTCTGAACATCTAGTAGATCTTGTGGGATCGGACTCAAAGTCACATCTTCCGATTCTGTAATAAGTGTATCGCACATTATATTAAAAACATATCTTTGCGTAGGCGCGTTCCATTGCAAAAAGGTAGGCATAATATCGAGCACACTGTATTGTGGATACTTTTTGATCCATCTACGTGCAAGAGAGTCCAACCTTTCTCGTTCTTCAAAATCTGGGAACTGACTACGAGACTGACTTCGGGCAAAAGCCGGAGACACATTTAAAGCTCCAAAGAAAGGAGATAAAATACCAGTGACTGTGTCTGTAAGACGCTTACGCACAGACGGAGAATTAGACATAAGAATTGGAGACAAAGTATTAGGCGAACTGGCAGGAGAAGAACCGATAATTGCAGGAGGAGCAGAAGGCAAAGGAGATCTAAGATCAGGTGATGAGGGCAAAGAAGTCGCGGTTAACGTTAAAACCGGCAAGGGCGGTAATACTGGAGGAGGCAAATGCAGAAGAGCCGGAACAGGCGGAGGTACCGCTGGCGGCTGGACAGGCTGTAATGGCTGAGGTGCATTGGCACTTTGTGCATAGGGCAGAGGCAACCCTAATAAGTGGGACATTAGGGGATTTTCTTCCAGATCTTTCTTATTATTGGAAGGAGAATCAAGCAACACCGGATAGCATTTATCTATCACCATATGATGCTGTCTTTCTGAAATTTCAGTCACATTATCAATTTCATCATTTTTAAACTGTTGGGCAGCCTGTATAATTGTCATACCCTGTGCTTTCCTATCTCGTTTTGCTTGTTTAATTTCTTTCTGTTTGGCTTCCTTACGCCAAAGGCGGAAAGAGTCAAACATTGCCGGCCGGGCTTTTCTTTTAAATAAAACTGCTTCTAAATTGTCTAGCACATCAGGATCAAAACTACCATTTTCTGGCCATTTTAGAACACCATCTTTCTTTGTGTATCGGGTCCATGTCTCGTTAAAGACAATGGGGCCAATACCATGTTTTGAATAGAGCTCATATGTGGGAGTTCCAACCGAAGGAATCAGACAAGAGTCCTCAAGTCGGGAATCCCTATTACAACCAAAGCAACAAATTCTACCAAACTTAGTCAGACGAGGCATCTCGTGATGTTACCGGCTGTTCACAAACTTCAAGGGAGTAAAACTCAGTTTACGCAGCACAAATGCACTTACCCTCGGCTTTGTTTATTGCAATAGACAAATCTAAGAACCGAAGAAAAACAGAGAACCAAAATTGTGGGCGCGACCCACGAAAATACTTAACTAAGGATGTCTTCTCCCACCAACAGAGGCCCGTCTATCGTCACGCCTTACCATACATCATCAAAGGAAGGGCCAAAGCAGGGCGGCAGTCAGGGCAGCGGTTGTCAGTAGCCGTCAGGAAGGAGTAACCGCGCTGCAAAAGACCTTCGGACCACTTTCGACATACAGGGGTCGCTTAATGTGGCTCGCGAACCCTCCGGAATTTTCTTGCGGGGTTCCTCACAACCTTCGGGCAGAACCGGTACCACTGAAGCCGCCCCACGTTGGGCACCAGTTGAAGAACCAGAACCTTTTGGACCTGGCGGCGCAGGGTACGCCCTAGTCTCCGGAGTTCTCCTGCTCAGCTACACAGAGACACGGGACACTCTGTCGGCGTTAGAAGATCAGGTTTATTTAGCTGCAGCTAGTACAGTTATCCTAGAAGTACACAAAGTAGGTTCTCAGGAGACTGCCACTTCACTCTGTGGCGTACAACCTTATATACCATATGGAAAAAGATACATTAACCAAATCCACTCCCAGAGTATACAAGAAAAGAGCCAATAAGGAAAGTTGTAAAACAGGATAGAACCAATAGGAGAGTTTGGAAAACAAACTATCAGATGACTCGAAAAGACCTCTCCTCCAACTATGTTTGTCACCCCTCCCTCAAGCTAATTCATTAACAGATTCATAACTAACTTGCAGGTGGCGAGATACGTTTGTGTGTGTTGGAGGACAGTTGTGAAACGAGAGAATGCTAGCAGAAGACAGTGAAGGCCAGACGATAAGATAAAGTCAGGAAAGAATAGTGTGAACTAACAGATAGTTGAGACGGGGATTAGAAAAGCCAGACAGGGATTAGTGTACTCGGCTAGTCCTAACACCAGCTTTGCAAACAGAGGCAGAGAGCGTATTTCGACACCAGGTTACAGAAAAAGCAGAATAGACTTTGCTCACCGTGCTGCCAACACAAAATGGCGGTGGAGCACAAAATGGCGGGTCGATTCGATCGCGAGCAGAAATCGAAGTTCCTCACCCCGCAGTGACGTATTTCAAGCTACAGTACAGTCTGTGGGGCCGAAGTCATGTTTGTGCACCAAACACTCTTAAATTGCATGGACGGCTCACTAGAGCCACGTTCAAAGTACCCGCCCTCAAATCACGTGTAATCCCACGCCATGCGTGCACATCTTCTGTCCGACTGCGTGCACGCTTTGGAATCCGTATTGATTCCAAAAGGCTGTGCTTGTGATGGGAGAGTGAGTGAAGGCGAACCAATCCCGTGTGTGATCACTATGGCTTTTCTAGTGCTAGGCAAAACCAAAAGGGATGATGGACGGAGTGTTGAACAATGCAAGCACTCACCCCCATTCAACTGATCTAGGTTTAATCCATCATCATTCTTTAGCTCACTCCGCCACCCCAGTTCAGACATGGCCATATGCAAATCAGTCTGACCCTGTGCCTCATGGGAACAGTCCAGGCGGAACTGCCAAGCCATGTCTTCCCTGGACCGGAAACAAGTATCCTGGGACCGGTTTCTGGCTAATCAGCCATCATCAGCCAGGCTAGCTTGAATCCAAGTGACAAAGAGCCTCATGTAGGAAGCCAAATACCGGTCGGTAACGGCCGATTTTCGGTAATTATACCGTTACCGACCGGTATTTTGGCTTTTGAGATGTAGGGGGAGAATTTCATGATTCGGTATTTACCGAATCGGTAAAATTACCGATTCGGTAATATTACCGATTCGGTAAATACCGAATCATGAAATGAGATGTAGGGGGAGTGTGTGGTGGGTGTGGGGATTCATTATTTACCACCAACTAAAGGTTGGTGGTAAATGACGAATATGTGTAAAAAAGCATTTTTGTGCACGTTTAAGTGTGCAATGTGGCAGACATACATGCCCTTAGGGCATGTATGTGCGCCACATGTGCACACATGGCCGAATCAGGGGTGCAACAGGGTGTCAATGTGACACCCTGCCACCCTTGCATGTGCTCCCCCATTACCGAATCGGTATTTACCGATTCGGTAATGAGGCATACCTTCCCGAAGGTATGCCTCATTACCGAATCGGTAAATACCGATTCGGTAATTACCGAATTTTTCCGATTCGGTAATATTTACCGACTCATTACCTAAATTGCATTTACCACTTCATAAATACCGAATCGGTATGATTCGGTATTTATGAAGTGGTAAATGCCAGCCCACCTACATAAGGCCCAAAGTGAGCAAGGGACCCACATCTGGGCATACCCTGCCAACTTAAGGCGAACAAAGCGAAACCAAATTGTGTGTCTTTTGCTTTCTTGTGCTAGGAGCGCTGGAGTATCCAGCTGAGAACAGTGAGAGACCATTGGGTGTGCAAGCCTTTGGGTTGTTCTTTCGGTACCCTCACGGGTGACAGTGCACTATAAAAATACACATAACAGAGGAGTGAGACCAGTGTTTCAACGTGAATGAACTCAGGGGCATATTATCAAGAGAATTATCGCCGCTTTAGCGGCCGTTTTTGGCCAAAAAACGGCTATAATTCGATCGCAGTATCAACAAGGGCACGCTAATGCGTGTTTCCTTGAGTGAGCAACCCTTTAAAATCCACTTTGCATGTCAGCGAGGAATATCGCTAATGACATGCAAAGTAGGTGTTCCCTTACGTTTCTCCCTTAAAATCCGCACTGACACGGCAGCGCAATATTATCAAGCTTCAACCAAACCCGCGATGCGATAAAATAAACTGCGCTAACCGCGGTTATCGCAGGTTTGTAACGCCTGGTCAGAAACTGACTTAGCCATTCTTTTAATGGCAGGTGGATTGTACGGCTGAGGCAACGGGGCATATCATCAAGGAAACGCGCTAAATATCACATTTCTCGCTTAGCGCAATTCTGTTTCAAGCCGCTATCGCAGGATTTAATCACTGTGGAGATATGCCTTGATAATAATGCGATATCTCGGCGATTAAATCCAGCGATACGCTGCGTTAAACAGAATTGCACTAAGCGGGAAATGCGATGTTTAGCGTGTTTCCTTGATAATATGCCCCTCAGTGCTTGGAGGAGGTAGAGATTGTATGAAAAAAGGGGGTGAGCTTTTCGGTGAGGTAATTGAAGTATTGGGGAGGCTGGAGACAGCCATTGCTGGGGGCGTGTTTATGAGGCTGTACTGGGGTGCGTGGGGAGATAGTCTTGGCCAATCTCCTATTGTGGGTCCGGCGGTACAACCATCTCCATGCTGCGTTAAACAATCAGATGCGGCTACCCATGAGGCATTTAAAGTGTAGGTACATGTCCACAATGTGTAGGTACACGTCCACAATCTTCATATTTGTATAACACACTCGCCCTCCAGACATCCCTTGAAAGCCTCGCAATAAGGGGAGAAGTTGGCTGGACATGGGCTGCTTTGAGAATTGGGTAAATATCTCCAGGTGTGCACGGAAGAGCAGAGCAACCCAACTGTGCTAAAAAGTAGAGGTTGTGGTAACATTGAGCTGGCTGGCACAGCCGCGTGGGCACAGGATCAGGCCTCTCTCTGCGGGGTCTAGGCAGGCATTTTAGGCATGTCAGTGTGGCCGCGAGAAAGTGGCCACCTGTACCACTTTGCACGAGGAAGGTGAGATATGCCACTGTGTCTACATGAGCGTAATCAATTGTGATACTGCGATTGCACGAGCATAGTTGTGAACTCGTAGTCACTCGCCATGCGCACTGCTAACGCCAGGCGAGACCTAAAAATAAAAGTAGCGCTTCACTTGCAATCTCTATACCACACTGACCAAGCATTGGGCCTAATTGTTGCGCTGTTATGATGTTTGTCACCACTAGAGGGCAAAGTGAATCCTCTACATGCATAAACATTCCAAAATGTTATGGGTGGTCGCTGCTTTTCTTTACAAAGAATCAATATTGGATGTGCACTAAATGTACTTAGGCAACCCAGTAATTGAAGGGGAGGTGTTAGAAAGGATGGAGCTGGGAAGAACAGAACCACCGGTTGGATCCCGTCACAGTCAGCCTAAAGGGCTACAAGTACCAAGTACATTATTTCTTATAAACTCTCTTCTACAGAGAAATAACACTGAGCAATGCGAAAGTACATTCTTTTTGCCTACTGTATCAGTCACAAATAAGCTTCCTTTTAAAGTAGCTTAGGTTGTTAAAGCCTCACGCTTGAGAGATGTATATATATCCAGCAAGGCCCAGGAGATAATACTGTACTGAGGTGTCTGTCATCTGCTGCTGACGGTTTTTAAAAGCATCATACTATCGGTTAATGCAGGGGGTGTCCAGAGAATCTCCAAGAGGGCTGGATCCATGCAATGCTGGAAATAGAAAAAAAAATCTTCTGAAACTCACAATTTAGGGTTAAAGTGTGGCAGCAGAAAGGGGGTGGAGTGACAAGGGGAGGAGCCATGAAAAGTGGAGTCTGACACTCAACTTATATATTTATGTTTTCAAAATCTGGCACAAGGAAATTAGCAACAGGGAAAAATTGTAGAGTAAATTTGTTTTTGTTCACTTAATTTGTCACAAAGAGGTATCATTTTAAACAGACCCTCCAAGATTTCGCAATGCGCAAAATAATTGCAAAATTAGCTGACTAGCACGATGATAGCATAATTGAACTTTTTGGCCGCATAAAAATGTTCTCCAGCAGACCGCCCAAAAAATGGTGACATTTTATTGCCTGTACGTGTACACGTCACTACGTGGCACTGTACAGCTGTAATAACTGCCTGCTTCTTCAATCGCATTACAATGTTGTTGAAAGAAAGACGAGAAAACGAAAGTAGAGCATCACTGGCAAACTCTGTAAAGGCTATAAATGATGCACTGTGCACGCATCTTTTATAGGGGGAATTAGACAAGCCTGGGGGGGCAACACCACTAATCGGAGTAAGCTTTACCCCAAATTAATTTTCATCTGTTTATCTTTTCAAGAGACAGTCTGGGTGCTTGGCAAACAATAGAATCGGGTAAGCATCAGCAGGGAGTTGTTGTCAAAGGTGGCGTCAGGGGCTTGCCAGGGTCGGGGAGAGGATGTGGTCTGTAGGCTTAAACTGCCGACTTTGGTGCTGGAAACCAGAGTTCGAGCCTCGAGGTCGCGTCCACATCCTGTGATTCTGGGCAAATCACTTAATCTCCCTGTGCCTGAATGTGTAATGTAAATACGGTGCTCATGTAAAGCGCTCCAATACCTTCGGGTCGAGTTTGTGCTATATAAATATGCAAAAAAATAAAATAAAAGGAGGTGCAGTGCAGTGGGGGATTTGCACTTTCCATCTGTGGTGCAGAGGGCGGAAGTTTCAAACTTACGCGTCAGCCTGCTCGATCCCTCTCACAGCCTCTCAACATCGAGGGCGGAGCTAAGAGACCTCATAAAGCTTTCGAGGCCATGAAGAGAGCCCAGACCAGGCATTGGAGGGGGCAGGGAGACAGTGTATGCAGCACAAGAGGGGGCTCCGTGACAGCACCAGGGAGCAAAGGAAGACTATGTTACAGCACACAGGGGGCAAAGGGTGTGTGTGACTGAAACCAAAGACTGACTGGAGCCAGGGAATGAAGGGGTCTCTGTGACTGAAACCAGAGACTGACTGAAACCAGGAAGTGAAAGGGGCTGTGTGGCTGAAAACAGGGAGTGAACAGAGCTGTGTGACTGAAACCAGGGAGTGAAGGGAGCTGTGTGACTAAAACCAGAGAGTGAAAAAGAGCTGTGTGACTGAAACCAAGGGGGGAAAGGGGGTTATGTGACTGAAACCAGAGACTCACTGAAACCAGGAACTGAAGGGAGCTATGTGACTGAAACCACGAAGTGAAGGGGGATGTGTGACTAAAACTAGGGGTGGGCGGAATTTGCGAAATTCACTTCCGCAAATTATCGCGAAAATGTTAAAAATCTCCGCAAACACGCGGAAATATCGCGAAGATGCGGAAGTTTTTTTCCCGCCCGTTCGCGGTATTTTCTGCTTGGTCGGGGCTCGCCAACTTACCCATGCGGTTGCTCGCGGGCGCGGCCATCTTGTTTTCACTTGTCTCGCGGTGCATGATCGCGAGAAGAAAGACGTGATCGCGCGACGCATGACGTTACTCCGGGCGCGAACTGTTGCGAGACAGCGCAAATGGCTACCAACAATCCAACATCTCGTGGAGAACGCGACCGGATCAGTAAAACTTGTCGGCGAACGCGGGGATTCAGGTAAGGCGATCGCACGCACGCGAGAATGTATTATTTTACAGCGCGAGCAAGAAACAAATTATCGCTAAGCTGCGGAATGCGGAAATTTGGACATTTTCGTGCTCTCCGCGGAACGCGAAAATGTCAAATTATCGCAATTTCCGCGAACGGAACGGAATTTTGGCCCAGGCCTAGAAAATGTAAAAAATCTCCGCAAACACGCGGAAATATCGCGAAGTTGCGGAAGTTTTTTTCCCACCCGTTCGCGGTATTTTCTGCTTGGTCGCGGCTCGCCAACTTACCCATGCGGTTGCTCGCGGGCGCGGTCATCTTGTTTTCACTTGTCTCGCGGTGCATGATCGCGAGAAGAAAGACGTGATCGCGCGACGCATGACGTTACTGCGGGCGCGAACTGTCGCGAGACAGCGCAAATGGCTACCAACAATCCAACATCTCGTGAAGAACGCGACCGGATCGGGAAAACTTGTCGGCGAACGCGGGGATTCAGGTAAGGCGATCGCGCGCACGCGAGAATGTATTATTTACAGCGCGAGCAAGAAACAAATTATCGCTAGGCTGCGGAATGCGGAAATTTTGAAATTTTCGTGATTTCCGCGGAACGCGAAAATGCCAAATTATCGCAATTTCCACGAACGGAACGGAATTTTGGCCCAGGCCTAACTAAAACCAGAGAGTGGAAAGGCGCTGCGTGACTGAAACCAGAGATTGAAGGGGGCTGTGTGACTGAAACCAGGGAGCGAAGGGGGTTATGTGACTTAAACTAGAGCCTAGCTGAAACCATGGAGTGAAGGGGGGCTGTCTGATTATGCAGATATGCCCACACATAGGATATAGTGCACCGTTCCCCTTAGGACTAAAGGTGTGCAGCAGGGGTGACTTACCTATACCTCATGCAGGGGAGAAGAGACATGGCATACAGGGATGTTTGCCATGCCGACTCTTCAGGTTTTTCTGCACCAAGCCACACAGTCGGTGACGGCAGAGTGCATGGCCTTGGAGAGGGGTTCCTGGGGTTGCATAACCAGTGCCTCAGTCCCAAAGGCCTGCTTCAGTACCCATGCCCTAGACACCAGGGGTACCATTTACTAGGGACTTACAGGGGTGACTGAAGTTGCCAATCGTGGTACATTTTTAGGGGAAGAACACTGATACTGGGAAACTGGTTAGCAGGGGCCCAGCCCTCTGTGGCCAAAGTTGCATCAAAAGCTAAGCAAAAAGTGTGGGGGGGTACTGCAACAGAAACCCACTTTCCTACACAGAGAGTGGAGTGGGCTGTGTGACTGAAACCAGAGAGTGAAAGGAGTTGTGTGACTTAAACCAGAGAGTGGAGGAGGCTGTGTGACTGAAACCAGGGAGTGGTGAAAGTGGTGCCCCAGCAGTTGTGCATACATGGGTGCTAGAACATCCCAGGGAGAAATATAGCCCCCTCCCACGAGGTAAGGATTGGAGCTGTGCTTCCGTAGAGCTGCATAAACTTTAAACATGTCTATTTCAAAATGGAATACTCTGCTAAAACAGGTTTAATCGGGTTAAGGCTCAAAAGGAATGATTACGAGTAACATAAAGTGCCGCAATAATGCTACAAAAAAATTAAATTTTTGTCCCACTAAATTTCAATTTTTCTGCCGCTAAATTTGTTAATCTATGCTGCAGTATCCTGGGCTATACCAAAGGGGATGATGGACGGAGCACTTGAGCAAATCAAACACACCCCCAGTCAACTGATCTGGGTTTAATCCATCATCATTCTTTAGCTCACTCCACCACCCCAGTTCATACATGTCTTCCCTGGACCGAAACAAGCATCCTTCTAGTCATTCTGGGGGGTCTGACTAGAAGGATTGCAGTTTATGAACTGGCAGTAAGAAAATGATCTCCGTGTCAAAAGCGGTTGCCCACTTGCTTTTCTGAATAAAGTACAAATATGTGATCTTCATGTTACACAATGTGCTGTGCAGAGGGCACTCTGCTACTTTAAGAGTCAAAGCAGTGATTAAACAAAACAAAGAGATTTCCCAGAACTTCATTAACAACTAAAGTTCATTTACCCCTGTTATAATCCCCTCAAAATACTGGGCACACAAAGATCTGAAGTCTTAACTATGTAAGAAATTTTAAAAAGCTGCCTCTATGTGAGCAATTAAGCTCTAATACATTTTTTGTCACATTTGTCCCTGTTGCCAATTTCTTTACAGCAAAGTTTTTTTTTTTTTAAATGTTTAAGTTGCTTGTCATGGGTTCCGGGAATCATTTTTTGCACAATTCGGGCGCAGTCCCTCTGTGAAGGACCTCATTTAGCGCAGTGGGTACATTTATGCACACACATTTTTGCACGGTTGTGTTTGGACTTCGGCCAAGTACACATTCTTTTGAGAATTTGCACGTGAACTGAGTACGCTCTTTTACAGTATGAGCTCGCGCTAACAGGGAAAAAAAACGAATGAAACAAGCCTTTTGTTTCTCAATCTAGAAAGCTGTCACAAACGTGTGAGGCAGTCACGCATAAATCCTGACGTAAGTGGCTGAATAATGTCACGTGAATTCCCCGACTCGGCAGGACATTAATGCCGCGCCTCCTCCAGATTTCACTTTTACTAACTCAGCAAATTGTAAGGGCTCTTTATCTTTAGGTTGGGAGGGTGAGCGGGAAACTACGCCACGTCCTAGTTTCCCTATGCTCACAAAGCAAGGTATACATATTCAGTTTTCTTTTTATCCGAGAAAGGCGAATAGTGCTAGGCCGGCTTTGGGTCCTTGCAGCCATTGGTGACCACGTTTAATATCATTCAAACATCTGTGGGGAGAAATACTTATCTTTTATGCTAATGAATCCGTAGAGAGATTCCTCGATCTGCCGAGATATAAAATCGAGACAGGAATATCATTGTTGCCTTTGTTCAGAGCTGAAGTCCTAAAAAACATGTGGTGAGTCTAATTAGAATACGTAATACACAGTGATGTCACTGGATCAGCGTCACAGGAAGTGACATCACAATCCTTTCATACCCCTTCTGTGGGAATGCTTCAGCTTCAACTTCATACAACTCAAAACCATCTCTATTAGGGCTCTGCAGTTACTTCCTGTGTGCATGAGCATTTACAAAACAACAAATAAATATAAGCATACGTGGAAAGAAAAGGAAGGAGACTTTTTGTTAAATTTTCATTTTACAAATATTGTTTGTTTTCTATCTATATGATGGGGTAATTGTGCTTAGAATTTGCTCAAAGTGCCAATATTTAAAAACAAATGTCCCGCTTCGTCATCTGGGCTAATTTCCTCTGTCCTGCTCGCTGCTGTTCGTGCAGGGGCTGCCTTTGCTCACGGAACGCCGGACTGACATTAACTTCACCGAGGAGAAGGAGAGGCACTGGACTACATCCCCCAGGAGTGCGGGAGGCCCTCCAGGTGTGTTGCTGCTGCCCCACGCCCTCAATCAGTCAAAAGCTCGCGGAACCCGCTAGCGCGGGTCCCGCTTCGTCATCTGGGCTAATTTCCTCTGTCCTGCTCGCTGCTGTTCGTGCAGGGGCTGCCTTTGCTCACGGAACGCCGGACTGACATTAACTTCACCGAGGAGAAGGAGAGGCACTGGACTACATCCCCCAGGAGTGCGGGAGGCCCTCCAGGTGTGTTGCTGCTGCCCCACGCCCTCAATCAGTCAAAAGCTCGCGGAACCCGCTAGCGCGGGTCCCGCTTCGTCATCTGGGCTAATTTCCTCTGTCCTGCTCGCTGCTGTTCGTGCAGGGGCTGCCTTTGCTCACGGAACGCCGGACTGACATTAACTTCACCGAGGAGAAGGAGAGGCACTGGACTACATCCCCCAGGAGTGCGGGAGGCCCTCCAGGTGTGTTGCTGCTGCCCCACGTCAATTGGTCAACGTTGCCTCTTAACCCCGTCATACATCCCGCAGCGCGGGACGCGCGCGGGAGGCGCCGGGCTAAGCCCGGGCAAAGGGCGGGCCATCTACGGCCGTCAGAGGCCGGATGAGGCTGGGCTGGGCCCCCTCCCTTACACTCTCTGTTTTGTACGAGCCCAGATACAGGTACTTTGGCCGGTGGGAACTGTGGGAACTGTTCTCACTGCAGTCCCTTGACTCTGATTCCTGGTGGTCCCTACGGGGTGTATGTCAGGCTGCTTGTACCACCACATTGGGTCTGCAGTAGGTCCTAGTCATTGTTGCTACATGTGCATATCGTCCTGAGCGCTAATTACTTTACACCCCGCGACGATCTGGTTTTATGTTTTTAAATATTTTAGCAATTTTCGTTTTGTTAGACATTTTATACTTCGTGTGCATCATACTAGCTTGTAAAACTTTTGTGCGGGTCGATTATGGGGAAGAGGAAAGTCATGGAGGGAGGCGCTGTCGCTGGCACAAAAAAAGGGAAAAAAGCTAAAAAGACTCTGCATGCTGGTCTCAATTGTGTCCTGGAAAGAATTGAGGGAATTGTTAATGACTGTGAGGAGGTTCTTGGCGACGACACTGAAAAAGATATAGGAAACGTGGATCAGATGGATGGCAAAACTTGCAATAAATCACGCAGGAAAACCATCCCCACAATGTTCACTAACCAGTCTAGTTGCAACAAGCCCACGCTAGCTCCCTTACCGGTTATACATGACCCACTCGTGGACGCCGTTTTTCCCAGTCCTCTATCCCTTCCATTAGAACCAGGGTTGGTGCAGCAAGAAGCCCAGGTATCTCCCACTTTCACTCCCATTCTATGCTCAAATAGATTTTCCCTACTTGCTTCACACACTAGCACTACCACTATATCGGCCCCAGAGGAATCTATGGCACTATCTCCAAGTGAAAGGCCAGCCGTCGGCACACAGGCTGGGCATTCTGAGTCGGCTCTGTTGGTTAGGATCAAGAAGTTGGAGGATATGGTTGCATTATTGACCGCAAGACTGGATAGTCTAGCCCAGGGTCAAGCTCCTCTAACTACTACCTCCTTAGCACTTCCATCAAGGGAGGTTTCTGTACCCACTGGGAGGGTTACACAGGGGCTTACAATCCACACTCCAAATACTTGTTCACCCTCATCCCAAGACCAAAGAACGAGGGGGCTTGCTAAGAAGAAGGCCATTAATGACAAGGCTGGTTCTTCTTATGCAGACATCATGAGAGGCGAGCCTCGTACTGTGGTACCCGAAACTAGACCTATGCCAACGGATCACCATGTCCACACTATATCCTCGCTGCCACGAGTACCCATTGTACCACCCCCCTACAGAACCACCTATGGCCCGCGTCCGCTCCATCGACCTATTAGGACCAAGGTGTATATGACCAATGTTCCGAAACTTGCCAGCAAAGGGGGCTATGAATGTAGGGATTCACTACTTAATAAAGCTACCCATTGGTTGCGTTATGTAAGGGGGTGTAGATCCATTATTCGAGACGATCTGGTTGGAGCAAATAGGATTTCCAGGGCAGATGCTCAGGCAGATTGCATTGAGATCGAACTTAGTGACCCCTCCCTAGCAGAAAACCTCCTATTACTGGAACTCAGGACATCCCCGCCGGAGTTTTCCTCGATCCAGATCCGTCCCTCCCCTTCTTGGTCATTCCTGCATGAGTCCGGAGATTCAGGTCTCAGACAGGTTGATTGACTGTTCCATAACCATCAAGATAACCTTTCCCCTGTCCCGGAATGCCTCTCCCAAGTGGTTAATACTGTTTCAGTACACTCTCTGCCCATGGTCCCGGGTGGGGTTAGTAGTGTTATTTTGGCTCCCCTCCAACCACCAAGTGAAGCGAATGTCTTAAGCGAGGTGGTGGATGTAAATAAAGACATTCCCCTTAATTGTGCAAGATCACTCCATCTTTTATCATGGAATATTGCGGGTATGGATAAAAATCTTGCCGACCCCGTCTGGAATGACTTTATCAACAAATTTGATATCCTTTTATTCCAGGAGACATGGAGCCTAGTTCCCCTTTACAGGTCAGGCTATACCACCTTTCATGTCCCGGCCAGCAGTTCACCCAGAGGCAGGCCCTCGGGGGGACTACTTGCTTGGGTTAACATCCACTTGAATTGGTCGGTTAGAAACCGGGAAACTCCCTCCCCGGACATTCTCCATATCTCCATTACTGGGCCAGATTCCAAAGCTGGCCTGGAGATCTTTAATGTATATGCCAGAGGAACCCCTGGTGGACAAGCAAGCCCCATTATATCAACCCTGGATACTGAGCTTACGGCCATCACCCCTGCAGTAGGCATAATCGTCGCAGGAGATCTAAATTGTACCTTTGAGCCACTCTGCAATGAGGATATCCAGGGCACAAGGGATCTGGATGCCAAGTGGGAAATTCCCTGTCTAGACCTCCCTCTAATAAAGAAATGGTCCCCTAGAGTCATACAAATCAATGCCCTGACTCTTGAGCATAATTTGAGGGCGACCAATGGTAGATCTAAATCCGACTTAATGGGAGCCCCCACTTTTACTAGAACCAAGGTGCCCTCACGCATTGACTATATACAGGGCCGGACTGGTCATTCCGGGCACCGGGCAATCACCCGGTAGGCTGGATGGGGTGGGGGCCGGTTTCGTGACAGGGGGGCCGGTTCTGTTGTTGGGGCCGATTTGGACCGGTCGGTCCAAATCGGCCCCAACAACAGAACACAGTGCTTACAGTTACAGGCAGCCGTTGTACATTAAGCACAATCAGATCTGAGAGGCCTGGTGTGAGCTGGGGTGCCGCTGCGGCGGCCTGATCAAAATGAAATAATAATTTATTTGAAATCGGCGCGGGCCGGCCATGTCGATTTCAAATACATTATTATTTCATTTTGATCAGGCCGCCGCGGCGCTGCACGGCCCTACTCATTAATGTATATTACACACACACACTACGTTACCACTGACCTCACCTCCTGTCACCTGACCATGACGATGTTTTGTTGTTGCTGAAGAAGCGCGCAGCGCGCATATGCCACCGCCTCCGCGGCGCCGCTTTTTTTTTTTAGTGTGGTGTCTGTGCAGTGATGCTCATGCGCATTGGGAAGTGCGCGTGACTGAGACGAGGTCGAGGCATGCATTTCAGAGCAGGACAGGTCAGCCAGGGAAGAAATCCGCACCCCACAGGTCAGCCAGGGAAGAAATCCGCACCCCGTAATTTAATCTCCCCTGTCTGCCACCCGCTGCGCAGGTGAGTGTTATTTGTTTAAATATTTTTCTCTTGGCGAAACCCCTTCTCTGACAATCTCAACAACCTTCCCTTTCCTTTAATGGGGCTGACCGTCAACATTTACAGGAGTGAATTTATGAATATTTCCAAGGGTGAGATGGGGTATTTGGAGAGTTTGAGAAACCCCGGAGTTCCAAACGATCCTAAAATAGCTAATCTATTCCCATATTTAGGATTTACCCATATTATGCTTGTGAAATAATACTCGTGGGTATTAAAAAATAAAATTGCACTCATAAGGACTGATTCACAGAGGCGTGATTCAATCTTCCCCCGTGACTTCCCATTTGGCATTGCCTTCACCACATCTGGGATGTCTTTGTTCATTATTTCTCCATTTAACCCTTCTCCGAGTGCTTCAGCTAATTGTATGATTGGCAGATTAGTTGTGAAAACCTTTTTGTGGCAGTTTAGTCTACAGTTGCGTCAGAGGTATAGTATATATTAAAAAAATAAAAGTAAAATTCGGCAAATTCTGCTGGCACAGCACTACTGTGCTAAAAATACATTTTTAGCAGGCGTGCATCCAGCCAATGAAATATTCGGCATGCGGGCCGCACAATTTTTTTCATTTCATGATACAACTTGAACTCACTGTAAAACTGCATTCAATGCAGCGCAGCGCTGCCCGATTTTTTTGTTAATCTTGCCTGGGGCTCTGTTTCCCATCTTAATCTTTAATTCTTCCCTCTAGTTTGCTTTAGGTTGTTACTTGCTATCTATTGTTTGTGCATGTTGTTTCTGATAGTTCTTTATTTAGTGAAGCCGTTTTCTACAGTGATAACATGTATGCCAGCAGCCACTTCAGAGCACTTGGCTGAGAGTTTCCAATCTTTCCAGAAGAGACAGCAGTGTCCTTATTGCCTATCAATACGTCAGGACCATTCTTGAGGTCTGGGCCAGGGCACTTTGTGGTTCTTACTACGTGTCTTTTTCTTTTTGATGTGGTTGGGACAAGGAGAGCTGATTTGAACGATCTTCGGTTCATTGTGAGATGGACACCACAGCACTGCACTGTCTGGGCCTGGGGGCAGCGTCAGTCTCGGGTATGGGAAGCCTAGACCAGCTAACCGGAAGCAGCCTGAAGGCACATGAACCGAAGGTCTAAAGAAAGCTGTGCTTTAAATGGGCAGGTATAGTCCGGTACATTACCTAGTATCTACACTACTTTAATTTAAAGTGAGACCAAGGGCTCTGCTCGGAGGGGTGTAAGAAAATGCATTTAATGGGAGAGTACAGTACAGACAATTCTCAGGCACATGCAGATACACTGGGTCAGGCTGGGACCCGGACTAACCTGCAGTTCTGTATCCCATTTCATGTGTTGCTTGCTATTATGTGTGACCTGACGTGACACCAAGACAAGGGGAGAGAGCAGCAAGGATTAGGAAAGACTCAAGACTCTGACAATTCATCTACAAGGCCTTGTTCCGATTACCCCCCCCATTTTCAGGAGGAGGAGGTGCCTGTGCGCAGCGCGCAGAATGATGCACTGTCTCCTCCTCCGCCGTGTCTCCGCGCCTTACAGTGCGGCTGATATCAACATGCCGCATGTGCGTTGGGCCTCGCGCAATTAAAAGTGCGCGTGACTGGTTGCCTGCAGCATCACAAGTGCAGTGAGACAACACGCAATACATGAATGTGCTTGTAAATTAGCAGGAGACAGAAAAGTTAATGACGCAACCAAGGTTCCACAATCCCTCAAAACACACAAGAAATAAAGCTTTCTATTTTCTAAATGTGTCCCTTCCACAGGTTGCTTTTTACATTTATGAATTGTTTTTAAAAGTGTCGGATCTCGGGTTGCATTTTACATTTATGAATTGCCTCTCTGGTGCTAGAATCATTTTAGTGTAAAATATGTAAGACCATTGGCATAGTATTTTGTTATGTGGAGCCGCCGTGTTATCATCTTTATCGCATAACGACAGAGCAACAGAACACTGGATGGATTCATTTCTTTTACACCTAATTCAAGCGTTTTCCCAATCTGTACGTTTTCAAGCCCATAGAAAATTACCTAGGTTCTATGATGGAAGCGAAGAGGGAAAGATAAATACCCCCACAGTCAAATCGGGAGCAGGGAATACCAATTATGTGACTGTAATTGCCCAATTGGTTTAACTTAGATTTTCGTCAGTCACTCCACCAGATCATGGCTGGCTCTTTGCTCCGGCAGCTTACAGAGCCCGGGCTCGGCAGTACTGTACCTGCATTGCAGTTCTCACAAAACATGCATTGTAAAATGCATCTGCTAGACTGCTAAGCATTAACATCTCTGCATTCAAAAACCATTACTTTGTGTTTTATGCATGGTCTTCCCTCACATTCTGTCTTTTTGTCTTAGTGCCTACCAATTTAAAAGAGGCAACATTCACCTTTTTGATTTTGTGCATGTCATATAGTCTATTTAAATCACTGTATTGTTCTCATAGCAAGAGTTACTGAATCACTCTACAGATTAGAGTCAGAGTTCAGAATCGTCAAAGACCTTGAGTTTGAAGCATTCTTTTAATGTCTGCAGTGGAGGAGAGTCCCCAGGTCACAATGGGCTTTTTTATATATATATACACATGAGTGGGGCAGGTTGCCACAGGGCATTAGAGACTTTTTCTTTTTTTTAATATTGTTTTGCTGGAGGGGGTTTAAGGCACCTATCAGAGACGAGACATAGTGGAATGCTAATATGTTTGTAGCAAGACTCCTCCCAAAAGTATGACATTCCTGCATGTATTATCTCAAAGAGCTAGACATCTTCAATGTGTCTCAGCCTCTATTATAGGCATATAGTTTGACTCATTCCTTCGGCTGTACAGAGGTGGTTGGCACAGTAACTTGTCACTGGGCGGGCGTCGAACGCCTAGCGCAGTGGTGGTGGATTCAATTTTATTTGATTGCATTGCTGTGTTGTGTGACTGAGTGACTGTTGTGAGCAGGGCAGAGGCAGTGCGGAGCGAGGACGGTGGCCTCACTGGCCTGAGTTGCAACTTGCGCCCTCAGCCTCTCACAGGACCATCGCGGGTGGTTGGTGCTGGGCAGGCAATAAATCAAATTTTTTTATTATGATGATGAATCAATCATCATCATGATTACAAATTTTGATTTGGTGCGCATGGTGCGGGGCTGGATCAGCACCCAGTGCACCACCTCCAGGGTGCAGGCCTCGGTACACTGCCCAGGACCCTCAGGGCCGGCTCTGTCCTGCCCCCCTCCCCCCCGCAATGCAAACTAGCGGGAGTCGGAGCGCAGCGCTGGAGAGTTGGCCAGCATGTGATGTGTCCCGCAGGAGCGTGTAGGTCCACTGGGGAGAGTTTCCGGTCGATGGTGCTTGTGCCCGAGTAGCGCTGCATGAACTCCTCGAAGGCTAGCGATTGTTCTTGAATTTCTCCTGTTCTGAGGGCGGGATGTGCGGGGAACAGCAGGAGACCCGCACAGGCCTACGGGGTTTCCCTTCGGCCCCTAGGAATGATGGACAACCAACAATAGGAGATGTAGAGGCCGCGAGGTAGTTGAGGTTTGGGTGGCAGCTGCCCTTTCTCTAATTCACAATTTTGACCCCGTTTTGCTGGATGAAACTTGCTATACATTTAGCTGTTTATTTGAAGTCCCTGTGAAAAAGAAGCAGCTGGGGACTGTGTGGGCTCAGACATAACACCTGCAAGTATTCAGTCATATACCTGCATGAAATTGAAGCATAGCAGGTTTGTAGGCACCCTCATCAGCCAGCTCCTTACTGGCTAGCACTGCACTTCAAGCCAACACCAGAGGCCAACTGGGTGAGAAGTGCACTGGCATAGCAGGTTTGTAGGCCCCCTCAACAGTCAGCTCCTTACTGGCTAGCACTGCACTTCAAGCCAACACCAGAGGCCAACTGGGTGAGATGTGCAGTTATTCTAAGTAACCTTAAGGCCCTGCTGGCCACTCAGTTATTTGACTGATCCAGTTTGTTTATCTTATTTGTGGCTTCCTGAGATGGGAAATGTCATGCAAGAGCTTAGATGCTTACATGCGGGTTCGCCTCAGTAAAAGGTCACTGATATCTGGAATACTTGCTGGTCCGTCTCAATTTCGTCATCTTTGAGGGATTTGAAATCCTGCCCAAACAAATCACAACATCTATTCACTATAATCTATTCCTTTTAATGACCTTTGCAATGCATTACATAGCAATACAGTAAATTGTCTGCTTTCACATCAGCATCTTTGTTTCCCAATTGCCTAAGACTGCTTTAATAAGCGCAACTGGTCCTAGCCGTGCTCAAGGCAAGTGATAAAGAGGGGATCTGGTCGTGGCGCGCTATTGTTCCATTGGACTAGAAATACCACAATAATTCACCGTTGATCCCTTTCCCTTCATGCAAGTCCTTCTCTCCTTTCTTTAAGTTGCTGCCTCAGGAGGGATAGGGTACCATCTGCTTTCATCCCTGCTGACCTCTCACATATCCAGGTCACTGGAGACCAAAGGCCCACAGCCCACGGGAAGCATTAAGGTATAGTGAGGTTTGCCCCGCGATGGATGGGTCTTGGGTGGGCTTAGGTGTACCCACCAGAGCGCTGCTGTCTGTGTATGATAAAGGCAAAATACCTCGTGTCACACGCAATTCAGTTCAAAATATGTATACAAACAAAAAAAATGCATATATTCCACCAATTGCAATATGGAGGGCTTTCGACTCTTCTGAGCACAATGCACTTTGTTAACTAGTCTGTCCAGGAATCTTAAAGTTGTGTTTTTATAGCCATTTCGAAGTGAGATCATTGTGGAGACTAAAGGTTATATTTTCTTCACGATACCAACTGACGAACTATTAATACTTCCTTTTAGGGTTTTCAGGACACCTAGCCTTAACATTACACTTCATATTAGACTGGCCTGAGTTTAGAATAGTATACCCTTCAAATGTATGTGTTTTGTATTTGCCTGTTTTAATTCGCTTAAGGTATACTATGATCACGTGTCACTATTTAGCACATGACACTTTTTGATTTTTTTGAATTTTTCCCCTTTAAGAAAGTGAACGCACGTTATTCACCTGTTTCACTGCAAGATGTGTTTAGCTGTGACTTGGCACTATAATGTTCACTTATTAAATTGCTCTTATGGTTAATATGTCATCTGAATTGTAGGTGCTGTTTAGTGATGATGCATTTAAATGAATTCTACTGATCTATGGACCAGAAGATGTCATTAGGGATGAAATGTGTGGATTGAAGAGATTCTATTTGTATACAACACACTGCTCAGTAAAATAAATCAATCAATATTGAGAAACTACAATAGTCCCCTCAAGCTGTTGCCAAGTGCACTGCTGAATAAGAAACATGTTTGAGCTACAGAAGGGCAGAGCACTATTAGTCAAAATACCAAAGATCACACAGTGAAAAAAGGGAAGAGGGTCATATTCTCTCTCTCATCCTAGCTCTCTCTCTCGCTTTCTTTCTTTCTTTCTCTCTCTCTCTCTCTCTCTCTGAAAGGGATAGAGAGAGAGAGAGAGAGAGTTTCTCTCTCTCCCTTTCTCTCACTCCCTCACGCACACTCTATTTATCCCTCTCTCCCTCTCAATCTTTCTCTCTATAGCTATCCCTCACTCGCTCTCCCCCTCTCTCCCTCCCTCTATCCCCCTTCTCTCCTTCTCTATCCCCATATCTCTCGCTCTCTATCCCTTGCTCTCTAGCCTTTTCTCTCTCTCGCTCTATCCCTCCCTCTCTCTCTTTTCTATTCCTGTATTTCTCTCACTCCCTTTCTCTCCCTCCGACCTCTCTCTCTCCCTCCCCCTCTCTCTCCCTCCTCTCTCTCTCTTGTACCTCTTTCTCTCGTCCCTCTCTCTATCGCTCCCTCTCTCTCTAGTCTTACCATCCCTCTCCCCGTCTTTCTCTCACTCCTCTCCTTCCTCTATCTCTCATTCTCTCCCTCTTGTTCTCCCTTTCTCTTCTTCTGTCTTCCTCTCTCTCCCCCTTTCTTCCCCCCTCTCTCTCATCCCCACCTAAAAACATAGCCAGACCTATTGCCGCAGTCAGTGCTTGTTCATGCTCCTCCCAGCGTTTCTATACAATATTTTTTGTCAATGAATGTATTATGCAGACGTCTTCATTTGTTTTTTACGAGTGTTCAGACCTCTTGGCGGACCCGCATGGGGGTTGGGGTAGAGGGGGCAGGGAGCCTCATCACTATTCAGAACACGTGTACCCGGAACAACTGATCTTGCACAAACTGCTTAAATTCAGAGGAATAATTGTAATCTTTATTAAGAGTTACACTGCATGGGTGTGATGTTTCCATAGTTTCTGGCCTCTGTGCCCTTGGTGCTAGGTATCATATGCTTATGAGTGACATTTCCACAGTTTCTGGCCTTGGTGGCCTGTGTGACATCACATCTCAGTGCTTAATGTGTTACAACGTGAGTGATAATTTATTGAAAATACAAAAAAGAATATCAGAATGTAGTTTTTTAATGCTGTAAAGTTATGACGTTGAAACAGTGTGTTGTGATCATCACTGTACAGCCCCTTAAAGAGTCCTGGGCAGCATTGTATGCAATTTCATTTACTATGCTTTCAAAGTTAGTACAATCTAATATGTAATGAAAAATGTGTTGAAAAATGCTTTGTTTTGGCCTTTCTGTCTCCCAGATTTTCATGGGGGGGAGAAGTTCAACCCCCCAAACTCCCCTTAGTAGTGGTTGCTCACTGCGCTTTCTCTCTATACACCATGTGGGGGCTGGTCTCACTTTTACTTTGTTCCCTCTGATTCACTACTTGTGTCTATTTTTGATGCTCTCTGAAAGAAGGTCTATGGGTACTTATGACTGGGTGGGTAACCTGGTGCTCTTGAAGGTCATCATCTACTATTTACTGTGCTTTGAAAGTTGATACAAATTGAATATGTAATGAATAATGTGCTGGAAAATTCACCATTTTGGTCTGTCCTTTTCCAAAATTTTCCCCAAACCCCCCTAGTAGCGATAGGACTCGTTTGCTGCGCTCGCTCGCTGCGCGCCGGACGGGGGCTGGTCTGGCAAATTTTGCCAGGGCTGCTTTCAGTTCCCAGTCCGGCCCTGACTATATATTGTTGGATGTCGGTTCCTGGGGCGATCTTATAGACATGGAAGTGGTCCAAAGAAGCGAAAGTGACCACAATCCCCTGTCCATGCACTTTCAATGTAATTCTGCTCTTATTTCCACCGAGCTTGTCAGTACTAAGACTACTCGGATGAGGGAAATTGCCCTCTCTAACTGCAATCGGCGCCTTAAATGGCATAAGGTTGCCGAAAGCGAATTATCACTGGAGGGCATTAGGGAGATCATCAATGATAACATTTCATTACTTAACGACGTTTCCGATACTCCCCCCTCCCCTACGCACTACTCAGAGCTTAAGGAAATATACCTCTCTACTGTGGACAATTTAAGTGAGTTCTTTCAGGCCAAAATATCTCGGGGCTGTAAGCGCCCACTTCCTAAAGGCGAAAATCCATGGTACTCTAACGAGTGCAGAACACGGAGGCAGGACCTTTCGAAAGCCCTAAAAACCAAGGTCCAGAGCAACATCTTGTATGCAAGGAAAATATATTACAGGTCCATTGTTCTAGCCAAACAAGCTTGGGAAGAAGCCCACTGGCAAGATCTGAAATCTGCTGCCCAGCTGAAGGATGCAACATTATTTTGGGATCTTATTAATGTTAGCACGAGGAGGGGGGCTGATCCATTACCGAACCACATCTCGGGGCGAGACTGGTTTGAGCACTTTCAGAAATTATATATGGGCGATGAAGGGTGCATATCGCATGAGCAAGGGTATGAAATAGAGCCCCCAGTGGTACCTTCTGTGAACGAGCTTTTTGGCCTTAATGAGGTTCTTACAGCTATTGCTTCAATTGCGCCCGGCAAAGCAGCCGGTCCCGACGGCCTTCCGGGCGATCTTATGATCCACGAGAGAAACCTTTGGGCACAATTTATTTGTAGATCCCTAAACCTCATAGCAATTGGCCACCCTGTACCCGAATCTTGGAAAGGGGCTGAGGTGGTGACCATCTACAAGAAGGGGGATAGAGAGGATCCCGCAAACTACAGACCGATTAGTTTGATCGATGTCATTCAAAAAATAGTTGGCAGGGTCCTCTTAACACGGATGAAGGGATGGATTGATGAGGAGGGTGTTTTGTCCCACTTCCAGGCTGGATTTAGATGTGGTGTTGGCACAATGGATCAGGTATTTAGACTCTGCCTGATCCACTGGAAAACTGTAACCATCAGGAAGGGTAGCCTGTATTTGGCCTTTATAGACTTAAAGACAGCCTTCGATCTGGTCCCCCGCTCCAAGCTCTGGCAAGTTTTGTTCGATCTAGGAATTCCTCCCTTGATCCTGTCTCTTGTTAAACGCCTGCATGAAGACAACTTTGCCAGAGTAAGGTGGGGGGGCAGGGCCAGCTCACAGAGAAAATAGCTGTCCAGAGAGGAGTACGCCAGGGTTGAGTTTTGGCGCCGACCTTGTTCTCTCTATATATAAATGGGGTGGCAGACCATTTGAGAGAGGACGCGGCCGATGCCCCAACCCTGTGCGGGGAAAAAATACCAACCCTTTTATTTGCGGATGTCTCCAAGAGCCCTATGGGCCTGCAAAAACTTCTTGATCGCTTCACCTCGTTCTGTGTAGATAGAGGCTTGGTAATCAACATAGCTAAAACCAAGCTAATGGCTCTGGCACCATCTAAAAGCTTCAGGAACAAATTTAACTTGAATGACAGCCCGCTGGAGCTGGTAGAGGCCTTTGACTATCTTGGGGTAAGGATGAACAATAAACTAAAATGGGCACCTCATCTGACTAAAATGGTTCTAAACCACAAACGGATTTCCGGGGCCATAGCGAGGCACCAGAGACTCTCCTATAGTCGCCCTGTAGTCCCAGCCATTAAAGTATATGAGGGTAAGGCCTTGCCTGGGTGCTTATATGGGGCGGAACTTTGGGGGTTCGATAATCTTTCTGAATTAGTAAAATCAGAATATAAATTTTTTCGCGATCTAGTTTCGCTCCCCCTTCCACCCCTCTAATACCTCTCCGTTACGACCTTGGGAGGCACCCAATAAACGAAGTGGCGAGGCTGCGCCCTCTGTTATACTGGACCCGGCTTATGAGGTCTTCTGACCTATGCCACTATGCATCCGGTCTAAAAGAACTGTTAAGTTTGGGCGCAGGTCACAAGGTTGGTTGGGTGTCCAATTTGAAGAAATTAGTGGTCGAAATTGGCCTGGACCAGGCTTGGGAGAGCCAGATGCCCCCGCCCAAACCTCTTGTGAAAAGGCTTTACTGGGACTGGATTTCCGCCATGACCAACAAAAATCAAAATGGCATTTTGTCGGAGAGATGTTTGGATGTCAAGCCCACCTTAAAATTGGAACCCTTCCTTGACCTTATCGAGTCCCCGGGGGACAGAGTGCTCTACCTGAAATTCAGGTATGGCACACTCCCTCTCCGTGATTTCCAGTATGGTTGGAGCGGCCACTCGGGAAATAATGAGGGCTGTCCGGGCTGTGCTTGCCCTACGGAATCTACAGCACATTTTTTCTTTGCTTGTAGGACATACAGCCAAGTGAGGTCCAGGTGGTTAAAACCAGTTTGCTCCAATTTGGGCTGTTCTTCCCATCGGGTGGCCTTACGCATTTTAACTTATGAGACGCTAATCCCAAGTGTTATCTGTGGTACAGCAAAGTTTTTGGGACATGCTTGGAGGATAAGGCAAAGGCTCGTTAAGGGAAAATTAGCTAAATAAAATGTTGTGAGCTTTGTCCACCGCCCTCTTCTTCTGGATGGGTTTTTTTTTAATTACACTGTTATGTGGTTTTTTTATTATATATTATTTATGGCTTGATCTATCTTTAGCCTTGTTTTTAGCTCTGTTTACTTTTTATATCCATCTAGAGAACAAGAAAACTGACCATTCGCAGATATGAATTTTTCTGGTCTCTCTGGTTATCAACTTGTGATGCATTTTTGTACTTTGTACTTTTATGATTGATACTTTTATTGATCGAATAAAGTGATTTTGAATTTGAAAAACAAATGGATGTAACTAGTAATAATCATACATAAAAATATGGTTGAACACTTTCTATTTAATTCTTGTTTTTACAAATATTGTATGTTTGCTATCTATATGAAGAGGTGATTGCGCTCAGAAGTTGCTCAAAAAGACAGTATTTCAAATGGGTGCGACTGACTTGTAGAGAATATAAACACTGACTTTTCACAAACTAAAATGTGTGTACTGTATTCTTTAAACAGGTAAAGATTTTGATTTTGATCTGTCGCATTCCTGTTTGTGGTATTTAAATAGAGTCAAAGCTCCTTTTATTCAACACACCTTTTTCAACCCCGGAGACGTTCCAACCTTAAGCAGCGAAAGTTTACTGTAAACAGTGAAACGTCACCTCCAGAGATCAGGGCACTTAGTGCCAATATCGGCAACTGTAGTCAAATAACACACATAATACATCAATAAACCACACAACACTTTTGTAAGTGGAGAAATATTGCTGCAGGTTTATTAGCATAACCAATATGCAAACATGGTGGGTTATCTTACGGGCGATCCCAGGGCAGGCCAACCCCTATGCCGCCTGCCCGTCAGATAAGCCTAAATTACACCGTGGCATTCGCCAATTGGTGCATACCAAATCTTGGGAGGGGCCACCCCTCCCATCCGTGGACCACCAGTTCACTTGCTTACTCACGCCCCACCCCCGAAAGAGGTGGGCGGAGCGTATTATGGCAGCCCCCGGTTGCTCAGACCCACAACCGCCCGTAGGACTAACGGGGCGCCGTCGTTCTTCCAGGGGACAAGGCTAAACATCCCTGGGTATCCTGGCTTAGCACCACGCTGTGCTGCTGCATGAAGTACCCCTTGGCATCTGCAGACTCTGGATCGCCCTGTAACTCCTCCTGCAACAAAAAATAACATGTTAGAAAAAGCTAACCCCCCTCACTCCTTGTACCTCCGGCTGCCGGGTAAGCGGAAGGGTGGGCAAGGCACGACGTTGAGGGACAAGAGGGCGAAGATCGCACGGGGACAACCTAAATACCCTTGTCCCCTCCCCCTTTCCCGGAAGTGGGTCCGCTGGACCTCCTCCCTGGCCATGGCCCAGGAACTAGACCGGTGCCTGTAGTGCCCACATGTGGCACTAAGGCGGCCGCCCTTTTAGGGGGGGGCTGCTGCGCAACCCCCCCACAGGCAGCCTTGCATAGTGCCAATATCGGCAACTGTAGTCTCATAACACACATAATTCATCAATAAACCACACAACACTTTTGTAAGTGGAGAAATATTGCTGCAGGTTTATTAGCATAACCAATATGCAAACATGGTGAGTTATCTTACGGGCGATCCCAGGGCAGGCCAACCCCCATGCCGCCTGCCTGTCTGATAAGCCTAAATTACACCGTGGCGTTCGCCAATTCGTGCATACCAAATCTTGGGAGGGGCCACCCCTCCCATCCGTGAACCACCAGTTCACTTGCTTACTCACGCCCTCCCCGAAAGAGGTGGGCGGAGCGTATTATGGCAGCCCCCGGTTGCTCAGACCCACAACCACCCGTAGGACTAACTGGGCGCCGTCGTTCTTCCAGGGGACAACGCTAAACATCCCTGGGTATCCTGGCTTAGCACCACGCTGTGCTGCTGCATGAAGTACCCCTTGGCATCTGCAGTCTCTGGATCGCCCTGTAACTCCTCCACAGCCTTGGGAGTGGCCACCGTCACTACCAGGGCCCCCCACCAAGGTATGCTTCCTACAACATGCTGATTACCGGGCTCCTCCCAGGTCCAGCCAAAACAAGTCTTACCAATCCAGGACCGGAGGCCAGCATGCCCAACAGGACAGGTGCCCCCATCCTCTCTAAATTCCCTGTCGGTCTTACACTGAATTGACCTGAAACCTAAATAGGCTGAAGAACAATGCCTCTGACAAGACACTCCTGCCAGGCAGTGCCAATGCGGGAGGAGGTAAGAGTTGACAAGGCCGCCTTACTCCCTCTGTTACTCAGTTGTCTGAGTCTAGCACTAGTCGGAATATGTCCATCGCATTCCGTCAGTCACCACCCAATGAGAAGCCTTGCCCTCCCAAACTTCTGCTAGTATACCAGGGAGCAAACAGGCAAGTGCCTCAGAGGAGAACCAACGCTTACAATACCTCTCTATTTGGAATACTGGGAATGCCAATAGTTCTCCTGCTACTTTGTAGCCCAAACGTGTTAACCAGGGATTTCCCCCCAACCTTATGGACCAACTCGCCCCCGTTGGAAGGCAACTTCCACAATCTGCACAACAGCCATTCAGTGCTGGAGGGCGGGGGAAAGTAGCCGTTACCGTTACTCACATCAATGGCACCTGTTCCATCGAACTCAAGGATGGGATACTAAGTGAACCTAGCAGGATCTGCATCTTGCGTTTCCCCCCAAACCCGTGTACCATGTCGCCCCGGTTGGCAGGCAACTTAAAACACACCTGCATAGCTGCCATACAAGGCTGCAGGGCGAGGGAAATTACCCGTTACCGCTACTCAAATCAATGATACCTACTTCAATCGAGATCCAGGCCGGGATACTAAGTGAACCTACCAGGATCTACACCTGTGACCCAAGGTCGGACCCAAGCCCATCTAAGCTCTGCCGCTCAACCTGCCTGTTAGCATGAATCCCAGGGTAAACCACAGGCATCTAACCCCCAGCATGGCCATGCCAGGAGAAATGCCCGTAACTGAAGTGGCTGGTACCATGCCATCAGTTATCAATTTAACCTTCTATGACTGACAAATGCGCTCTAGTGGTTGTCAGTGTTGGTGCTCCCTCCCAAACATCTCAGCCCTAACCAGGCAACCCGCACCCTCTTGGCACTTGCACACGCCCTGCCCCCAGCAGACAGAAAGTGGCCACGCCTAAGCTAAAACACCTCTGACAGGCAGGACAACAAGCTAACCACCAACCTTTGTATTCTGAATGTTCGCTGACAACTGCCAAGAAAATTGCACATAACTGAAGCAACTGAACCACTTATCGCCGTGCTCATGTCCTCTTGGACAGGTGCACGGGCACCTGTTCAAGTATCCAAACGCAACCAAAAAGTCGAACCGTACCCAGAACAGTGACCCCCAACTGGCCTGGAAGCGAGACAAACAATGCTACTGCATCATCAATGTATGTCTTTGCCTATTCCGTGTCTGGCTGCAAGAGTTTTATGACATTGCCAGTCCCAGTCCCGGGTGAAAATAGGAGCTTTACAGCTGCTGGTGCTAATGATGGAACACGTAGCCTGTTGAAGCAGAATGTAATTCCCTTACTACTGTTGTGCACGAACCCACAACCATTGGCTCTCCATGGTACAATACCTTCCTGCTAATCATGGTTTCCTTGGAGAATGTTGACAAGTCTATGTTCAAGAAGTCTAACCGTATCCTGAACAGTAACCCCCAACTGGCCCTGATGCGAGACAAACCATGCCAAGGCACACAGGTGATTTTAATAACTAATAGCAGGTCTAACAGCGTCAACAGGCATCCTCAGCTTACAATAGGGGTGTTGGAGTAAGGGTATCCAGTGAGAATAAAGATGACAGCCTCCCATCTGACCAACCGTGGTGGGAACCACTCCTGTATATTCTTGTACAAATGGTCCCTGTTGACCTGTCACTGAATGATGTACGTGACCTAGGTACATGGTCCCTTTGCATGGCGGCATGCCATTGAGACAAACATCCAATCCCCGATAAGTACCACTACCTGCCTACGCTACAATCTTGTCTGGCATTCCTTCATGCCCAGATATATCATGCGATGATTGCTCTCCTCCGTCACTTGACCCGACCACACTTCGAAGAACGAACACAGCGAGAGGAAGCGGCCTGTGACCTGCCCCAAAACTTTACGGAATCATCCTAAGCCGAATGATGTGAGAGCTCGCCACCAACCTCTGTCAAAGCCTGCCAACCCCACAAGTATTTGGACCCCTTTTGCTCCAAAAATTGGAGGGGGGGAAGGGGGCAGGGAGGGGCAGTCCTGTCTGGAGATGTGTGTAATGGAGGACATGTGTCCTAGAGTACCTATTGTTTGGGTGCAAATATCAGTACCACAAGTACCTGGTGTGTTTAATGCTAATAACAGTACTAATAACTCAATCAGCACAGGGCTAGTTGCCCCCCCCGTCTTAAAACCGTGTGTGACAAACAGGGAGATTAAAGGCAGGCTAACCCCAATCTGACACAGAAAGACCCACCAGGCGGCTGTGCCCAAAAACCACCATCCCGCATCAAACAGACCCGATGGAAAGACAACAAGAGCCTAACGCTCTACACCCGCGGATAGGATGTATGACTTTACAACGCATACTTTTACAACGCATGCACTTACAACGCAATTTTTACAACGCAACATCCACTACAACGCATTCCATTACATCGCATGACACTACAACGCATTTTTAAAAACTACATTTACAACGCATTCCATTACATCGCATACTACCTTTACAACGCATACAATTACAACGCATAATATTACATTGCATTTAAGGTAAGTATTGGATAGTATAGGGGTAAAAATTACTATTCTAACTCCAGGGGGTGCAACAGTAGGGTAAGTGTTGGATAGTATAGGGGTAAAAATTACTATTCTAACTCCAGGGGGTGCAACAGTAGGGTAAGTGTTGGATAGTATAGGGGTGAAAATTACTATTCTTACTCCAGGGGGTGCAACAGTAGGGTAAGTGTTGGATAGTATAGGGGTAAAAATTACTATTCTAACTCCAGGGGGTGCAACAGTAGGGTAAGTGTTGGATAGTATAGGGGTAAAAATTACTATTCTAACTCCAGGGGGTGCAACAGTAGGGTAAGTGTTGGATAGTATAGGGGTAAAAATTACTATTCTTACTCCAGGGGGTGCAACAGTAGGGTAAGTGTTGGATAGTATAGGGGTAAAAATTACTATTCTTACTCCAGGGGGTGCAACAGTAGGGTAAGTGTTGTATAGTATAGGGGTAAAAATTACTATTATTACTCCAGGGGGTGCAACAGTAGGGTAAGTGTTGGATAGTATAGGGGTAAAAATTACTATTCTAACTCCAGGGGGTGCAACAGTAGGGTAAGTGTTGGATAGTATAGGGGTAAAAATTACTATTCTAACTCCAGGGGGTGCAACAGTAGGGTAAGTGTTGGATAGTATAGGGGTAAAAATTACTATTCTTACTCCAGGGGGTGCAACAGTAGGGTAAGTGTTGGATAGTATAGGGGTAAAAATTACTATTCTTACTCCAGGGGGTGCAACAGTAGGGTAAGTGTTGGATAGTGTAATGTAATATTATGCGTTGTAATGGTATGCGTTGTAAAGGTAGTATGCGATGTAATGGAATGCGTTGTAAAGGTAGTTTTTGAAAATGCGTTGTAGTGTCATGCGATGTAATGGAATGCGTTGTAGTGGATGTTGCGTTGTAAAAATTGCGTTGTAAGTGTAGTGCGTTGTAAAAGTTGCGTTGTAAAGGTTGTTCCCCCCGCGGATAGCCCAGGAAATAACCAATCGTTTAACAATCGAGTAAATAACAATGGACACCCTTTCAGCATCTGAAGGCCTAGCCATTTCAGAAGTGACCTGGGACCCCAAGGCCAGGCATCAGTGCAGGCCTTGGCACCTGTGGTGTGTGTGATCTTTGCCCACTTCAGTGTGAGCCAGGGCCCGCGATGCATACTTTCTTCATGATCGCTAAAGCACACGTAAACCACCCTAGCTGTTCCTTGCCACTAGGTCATCCTACCCTAAGGAGCCCCAATGAACGACCCGGGAACATTAAAACTCACTCAACACTAAGCTGAACTCTTTGCTTAGCATAGGTGCTGAAGGCAAAGTGACACCTCCCACCTGCTCCCGACCACAGCGGTGAAGCGTCCCAGGAGCACCCGGCTAATATAAAAGACCCCGACAGAACCGAGGGAGCCCTGCGCAAGCTACAATTGTTTTCCAGAGTTAAAACTGGTCTGCAGGGCTTCCCAGCTTGCTCAGGCACTGGCTATGGCATACAGACCGGCCACCAACACACCGCGCATTTACTAGGTGTTCCAAGTCCACTCGGTCTCATTTGCCAATGAAACAAAGCATTGCAACCAAGCCCCCTCAAAACCAGGCCCAGTCCCCCGCTGCGGCACGAAATACTATCAATCAACCTCCCATCTCTCCTCCTGTGTCCCTGCAACCAAGGCCCCATCTGTTGGCTACGTCACTGCTTCTTAGATGCCTACTATAAATGCTCCCCTAGCAGCTCAGGCAATAACTATGGCATGCAGGCCGGGCACTGGCACACCGCACATATACTAGGTGTCCCGCTCCTTGAAAGCCTGCATGGTCACCATTCATAGCGTTACTCTAATGCGCATAGAGAAATACATTTTGATTATACAAATGTCTGTGTATGTGAGCGCAAAGGTGTTAAAACGATAAACATGAGCTCCAGTTACATGACATACTGAGAACATATCAGCGCATCCCTATATTTACTACGCGAGGAGCACTACCTACACCAAGCCCATCTATTGGCTGATCAGTGCCTATAATTGCATATAGTGAAATAATTCCCCATCCTAGCTCAGTTGCAAGGCCCACCGAGAGCTATTCTACCTCATGTCAGCCTGCCTGCGAATACGAAAGCTGGGCTGTCCCCCCACACCAGTAAACAGCCAATTCTACACGAAAGACACCAACAGAGCCGCGTGCGCCCTGCGCAAGCTTCAAGAATGATTAAAAGTTAAAACTGGTCTGCAGGGCTCCCCAACTAGCTCAGGCAAAGACTTTGGCATGCAGCCCGGCCACCAGCACACCGTACATTTGCTAGGTGTCCCGCTCGATGAAAGGCCTGACTGATCACCATTCATAACGTTAATCTAACGCGCATTGAGAATTACATCTCAGTTATACAAGTAAATGTGTGTGCACACGAAGGTGTAGAAACGTAAACATGAGCTCCAGTTGCATGCCATACTGAGCACATGTCGCTGCATCCCTATATTTACTACAAATAGCACCACCTACCACAAGGCCAACTATTGACTAACCAGCTGAGACCAGCAGAAGCAAATGAAGAACAGGGTCACAGTGTGCGTGCCTGGACTGGAAAGCAGCAGCCAGCTGGCGATGTGCACCTAGTGCTGGCGATGAAGCCGACCACCTTTTACCCGGCTGCCGCTAAGAGCCCCTTCCAAGCCTGGGGGGCCCTGAAGCACCGCCTTCCTTACACCACAAAGATCCAGGCGGGCTGTGCGTTACTGCACACCATATATATATCACGCAAACTCAACCTGAAGGTATTGGAGCGCTATACATAGCACCGTATTTAAATACACACTCAGGCACGGGGAGATTAAGTGATTTGCCCAGACTCACGGGATGTGGATGCAAGCTCGAACCCTGGTTTCCTGCACCAGAGGCGGCAGCGCAGCCGACAGACCACCTCCTCTCCCAATTCCGGCGCATGATATTAGTAAAAACAGAGGAGCACGCGAAGGCCTAAATCATGTTCCCAGTGCTCCACAACCTGCCGTTATAATAACAGTCAAACAGAGCAGCGCTACCTCCCAGTGACCTACATAACCTATGGCAAAAGTCCTATGCTCGACCCACAGGAAAGGAGACAGAACTAGTGTTGATCTTGTGCTGAAGGACGATCATGGTGAAAGAGGACGGCTCCGCGAGCTTGCCCTCGACACGCCATTTAAATAAACCATGATAGCTCTACCGGACTTACCACCGGCGAGCGCCGCGCTTACATAGGCAAGCTGCCTCGGGCCGCCAAAATGCCCCACACCATTGCTGTGCACCTATGTCTCGGGCTTTGCCACTCCCCGCCGCCGCATCTTAATCAATGTTGCCCGCGCGTAGCGTGGAGCGCACGTGTAAGCCCTACGCTGCCCTCCGCCCATGTTCTTCGTCATGGCCCCCTGTCCCAACTTGCGCTCAACGTCCTTGAAACACACAAGATGCGGGTTGAATTAAACATTGGCATCAGAGAACTCATTGTGCATGTCGACCCGCGCGGCCAACCCTCCCACTCGGGATATGCAGTTGGCCAATGGTACAGCGCTAATGGCTTATAACGTAACGCTGCATGCTCTGCCCTACCTTGTACATAGGCAAGGCAAGTACCTCCGTTCACCTACAATCGGTATGCTAGACGACATATGATCATCTCGTCCCTCCAACCACGCGCTACGACTCATTCAAGCAGCGGTCGGCAGCTGCTGACACGTTACCCAATTCTTAGTGCTCTAAGTACAACCAAATAAGCACTTAGCCTTGTAAACCCGCTACTCACTTCATAGCTCCTGTGATACATCAAAAGAAGCACCCAAAACGCCAAGTACTCCGGACAGCCTTGCGACAAGCTGTCCTGAACGCCGCCTTATGCCTTTGCTCAGTTTGTGCGATACTATACCAATTATCGTCGCACCCCAAGGCCCCTCAGGGATCGGACCCACGACCTCGTGAACCTGGGTTCCTAAACTCTACACGCTTGGGCTATGTCACCAATCAGACAACAATTCTTCATATGGGCACAAGTAACTTAGCTGCCTCCCTAACTGCTCATCTATGGCGTCACAATAGCCGTTAGCACATGAAAACAATGCAACCTACGGGCATAAGCGAATTGCCTGCCTGCCAGCAGATCATATATAGAGGCACAATAGCCTGGGCAACCAGCACGCAAATCTAATTGTTCTCAGCCCCAACGCTGACTGCGGTGGTGCATGTTTCCCCCTCGGGCTGGTACCAGCGCAGGTTCTACAATGAGACATACCACGGCCTGCGTGCACTCACATCATGGACAGTGAAGCAAGGCCCCTCATTCGTCGCTCCGCAGGGCATAACTGATCACATGGGCTAGTCTCGCCTATTGAGACAGCTAACAGCATGTGGGGGCATCCGGATACCTCGAAAGCTGCCTATTCTAGGAGGTAGTCGCGTGCACAAGAGAACACAACATGCCCGTCTGCCCCACCTCGGGACCCGGTGCAGTTCAGGTCCCCCCAGGATCGTGCGTTCGATAGGCTATGCTTCTAACCAGCGTAATGCTCTTCACACAACAACAACTGCAGCACACGGCACAGAGCGCACCGCAGGCTTACAGGGCAAACCCGCTGCGGCATGGCGGCTGAAATCACAGCAAAGCAGCATTGCTGAACAAACTTCGGACGCTGGTTCCCCCCCTCCTGTTATGCTGCAGGGGGAGCAGACCGCAACAGCACATGTGATCCAGCAAACGCAATCTCAAAGAGCGCCCCACGGGGCCAAGGCCACCCGGCCTCGACTCAACTTGTCCCCTGAACTAACCGAGGCATGACCCTGGTGCCCCAGCTCGGAAGTCGGCAGCTCTGGCTGCAAGGCTACCCCCTCTCCCGACGGGCGGGGCACACCGGAGTTGCCTAGCCCCATACTCCGGTCGCGGGTGTGACGCGATCAAAATTGCATTACATAAATGAAATTACCTAAACAAGGGGTGCCGACCACGAGACCGGGAATATAACCGGCACACCCCCGGCCCCAACCATAAACGCGTGCCGTGATTTGCCCACATCGTAAAGATTTGAAGTTAGCGCCCCATCCCTGAAGGAGCAGCACTGGTCCATTCTTGCAGTACAAGCTGCCTCATGCAATCTGCCTGAAAAACAATCAAGGCCTATCACACCACGAGGCGAGGGCTGGGGGAGGGGAGAAACCCCACGGGGCAATCATCTCCGGCCCCCCCTACACTGCACCACAGGCTAAAAGAACTGCCCTGACTCACCGCACTGAAATCGGACTCGACCAGCGGCACAACGCGATCCAGCCCCAGAGCCGACCTATACACTGTCGCAACCCGGGGACAGCGCGACCAGAAGAATCAAGGCGAGACGAGCAGAGAGGAGTCGCACGACCGCAAGGTGCGACGTCAAGGGACAAGAGGGCGAAGATCGCACGGGAACAACTTAAATACCCTTTTCCCCTCCCCCTTTCCCAGAAATGGGTCCGCTGGACCTCCTCCCTGGCCATGGCCCAGGGACTAGACCGGTGCCTCTAGTGCCCACATGTGACACTAAGGTGGCCGCCCTTTTAGGGGGGGGCTGCTGCGTAACCCCCCCACGGGCAGCCTTGCAAAAGAGGACCTTGTCCTCTGTCCGTCTAAAAAGGAGGACGTTGAACACTGCAAGGAGGATGAACAACAACAGTTTGAAGTCTCACTTTGAAAGTGTGCAACGACGTATACGGCACATGCGGACACCTTTCATGAGGTTTCAGGAGGTGATGCGTCAGACTTGACCTCTGCTCCCTCGGGCTATGGGGTCAAGATTCTTCTCTGTTAAAAAGTGATGGGACTCTGTCTATTCCGATCCACCTCCAACGTGTGCCCTGTCTTACATCAAACTAATTTGGAATGACCTTTGGGCTGCTCTAAGTTCAGAAGAGGGACCACAGGCAACATACATCAGCCTGGTTGAAACCCCTCGTATTATCTATCACAAAGGACCGCAGTCAATCAATCAATCAATAAGTTAATTTGTAAAGTGCACTACTTACCCGCAAGGGTTTCCAGGCGCTGAGGGAGGGGGGGAGGGGGGGTGCTGCTGCTACTGGTCGAAGAGTCAGGTCTTGAGTCGTCTCCTGAAGGTCAGCAGGTCTTCGGTTTGTCGAAGGTTGAGGGGGAGGATGTTCCAGGTCTTGGCGGCGCGGTGGGAGAAGGATCTGCCTCCGGATGTGGTTCTATGGATGCGCGGGACCGTGGCCAGGGCCTGGTCGGCGGAGCGCAGTTTCCTGTTGGGTACGTAGAAGTGGAGTCGACTGTTGAAATAGGCTGGGCCGGTTTTGTGGAGTGCCTTGTGTGCGTAGATCAGGAGCTTGAAGGAGATTCTTCTGTCGATGGGGAGCTAGTGCAGGTTCCTCAGGTGGGGGGTGATGTGGTCGCGGCACGGGATGTCGAGGATCAGGCGTGCAGAGGTGTTCTGGATTCTTTGCAGTCTGTTGATGAGCTTGGACGGGGCTCCGGCGTAGAGGGCGTTTCCGTAGTCGAGTCTGCTGCTGACTAGGGCCTGGGTGACTGTTTTCCTCGTGTCTGTCGGGATCCATCTGAAGATCTTGCAGAGCATGTGGAGGGTGTTGAAGCAGGTAGAGGAGACTGCTTTGACTTGTTTGGTCATGGTGAGTTTCGAGTCGAGGATGACTCCCAGGTTGCGTGCGTGGTTGGTAGGAGCCGGGGGTGTACCCAGTGATGCAGGCCACCAGGAGTCATCCCATGCTGAGGGGTTCGGCCCGGGGATGAGGATCTCCGTCTTGTCTGTGTTCAGCTTAAGTCGGCTTTCCTCCAGTCGTTGGATAATCTAACCATACCGAATGTTACTAAGCTAGAGGGGTTGCTTATTACTCCGAATTTGGCTACTATATTTAATTTATATCTTTCTTATAGAAACAGTATTGTTAAAGCAAAGAAGGCGTTTTAAACAAAAGTAATCCTTTGTTTAGTTCCAGCCAGCCAAGTTACATCGAGAAAATCTCTTCGCATTGTTTTGGACATCTGGTGGTCTGATGGCTCATAGGACAGGGGCGGCTCCTCCTTTAGTGCGGAGGAGCGTCACCCCCGGCTTTCTCGCAGTGCAAGAAGCAGAAACATAAAATGTTATTTTAAATACCATTTTATGTTTCTGCTTCTTGCACTGCAAGAAAGTAGAAGGATATGCCTGGTTAAGGGCGGGCGGGTCTGGGAGGAGTGGCTGGCCCAACGCTGGTTGGCCCTCTGGGGCCGACCAAACCAGTAATGCGCACTATGGACTTTCTCAATGTAGGCTGCATGCAGCCTACATAGAGAAAATGGCCTTCCCATAGGCGCCCGGCTGGGCGCCGTCCTCACCAATCACAAAGCTGCCATTGCAGCATTGTGATTGCCTTAGGAGAGGGGAAGAGGCTGCTTTCTTTCTGTTCCTGTCGGAGGCAGGAGAGCAGGAAAGCAGCAGGAAAACGAAGGACCTGGCCAGCAGCGGAGGCAATGCGGGACCTGGTAAGGTAAGTTTTTATTTTTATTTTTAAATCTCCCCCACGCGAACCCCAGCATGAACACTTGCGCGATCCCGTCACCCGCCCCCCCCCACCCGCGACTCATGCCGGCCCCGACTGTAATAGAACTACAATTATGAAAGGCCACCTAATTAAGATGTTACCCGATCTCAAAGGGCAAGTAGCACAGATATGATTTGGCTAATAAAATACTACGACTCGTTCAAGTTACTTAATGAAAGCACCTTGACCTGCTACGTACTTCATGTATGTTCACCTAGTTCAAGAAGCACCTCAAGACCTGGCTCTTCGACTGAATCTCCACATCCAGAAGGATATGCCTCATAAGTTGATGTTTCCCCAACCTCATTCGATAGAATGATTACTCAAGGTCCCTAATTGAGAATCCTAACAAATTGATAAGGATCTTGAAAGAGTGTATGAACAACAGATATCTGATTTGCATTCATGTTTGTAGTTTACAATACTGTTTCAATATATCACTTTTTATCTCCTATCCACATGGACACCATTTACACTCATTTTCTTCTTCAACATTGTATATCAATCTTTATTTAATGGTGTAGATTTACCACCAATGAATGTTCACATTTGATACCTGTTTAGCGATATGAACACTACTTGGCATCGGGATGAGTTTCTCTTAACATATAATAATATTATAAAGATTGCTTACTGGGTATTTTGGTTGGCCTACAGCAAGACAAACCAGCAGTGAATACCCGAAAATATTGTTTCTGGTAAATTGCCTCTGGTGTCCTGGGGCCTGGTTTACAACAGCTCTGCAAACTGGACAAAGTACAAGCCTTTCTACACATGACTCTCAGGGCAGCAAGGGCAAAAAGTAACAGGTTTCTCACAGAGGTAGTGTGGCGGCAAGAGCTCACACCTTCATAGCTAACCAACAGATGCAGTAACATAATGTCCAGCCCAGTGCTTCTCTTTATGTAAAAGAAAGTAGTCTTAACCACACAGCAGAACTACATACTAGACAATACCATTTGATTGTGGTATCCCTGGTTACCATCTTCACTAGGCGCTACATTCCTCTCTCTCCAGTACTCTCTGACGACAACTCTATGAATTATAGTCCCCTGTGCTCTGTGGTAGAAGCATGAATTAGGCACATGTACAGATTACTTCATGCTGACCGTACATATTCAAATGTTCAATTCTTACCCTCTCTGTTGATGTGGGGAGAAAAGCTTCAAGTCTTCGGCATACATGACAGTCTCTTTGCCAGTAAATCTGACCCCTCCAAAGCCCAACACTTACCCTACTCTTGGTCATGTTGGAGTGGGATTAATTAATTTGGACCCTCAAAGTGTAGTTTTTGATCTGAATTATTTAAACTTTTTTTAATTTTAGAAGTTAATTTAAAGTACATGTTTGCATTTTTTTGAAGTAATATATTTTTTATTATTTATTGTAATGTTATTATGCTATATTATTTATTTTAATATCTAATATTAGTAATTATAATTCTTATTAGTAATGTTTTATTATTTACATTTAAATAATATTTTATGGGGGCATGTCCATGAGGGCGGTGAAGTAGGACGCAGCCATAGGAGCTCTACCGGACGATTAGGTCACACAGCGGCGCTACGGCGAAGGAGGCAACCTTAAGGCGTCAAGAGCTTGGTGGTGCTTTCCCAAAATGGTTGACCGCCTTCCTGGGGGGTGTTGAAGACAGAGGTGCCTGAGGCGGCAGAGTGTACAACGATGGTGCCCTGGCGCAGAGGAGAGGAGCGAACGCGGACAGTCGGGCCCCAGGGATGGGAGCGTCTCCTGGCCTGCGAATCCAGCAGCATCCGGAGTGCGGAACTGCCCATCTCTGGTGGTGCACAGTGGCACGCTCCCCTCTCCTACCGAAAATCTTGAGTTGGGCCCTCAGCACCAGCAGATTTAGAGAGGATGGGGAGCGGACTCTGCAGGCCTGCACCGAGTCTGAGGCATTACAGGCCAATATAGAGATCCCGGCTCCCTGGGCCCGTGACTAGGGACAGGGTTCATAAGTTGTCGAGGTTCTGTCCCCGAGACTTGTTGCAGGCCTGATTATTGTAGCTGGGTGACAGAACTCGCTGGCTCCTGCACGGACGGGGCCCCTGGGGCAGCCGGTGGAGTGGGCTCTCGTCGGTCTTCGTTGTAGGTGGGGGCGTGAGTCTCAAAGAGCCAGTGACAGGCGACAGTAGGAGTGGCCGCGACCCGGTGTTCCCATCTTGCCTGGCATATGTAACACAGACCCTGAGAGATGAGGGCACTTGGTGGCAGCCTTCTGCAGTCTACAGGGTGTGGACATGCCCGCCCCCAGATAAATTGCGCGTTGGCCTCCCAGTGGCAGGATTATCTAACAGGACACCTTGAATCCCTGCATATAGCTACGGACATCCTGGGTAGGGCCACAAGAAGGACATGAAAGCTGGGCCATGGGCCGGCATCCTTAGGTGGTGCTGTGAGACGGGGTGAAAGCGGGAATCGGGGCACCCGAGTACCATCGGGCCCTTAACGATGTTCCAGCGAGCCACGCCGCCATACTAGTGGATCAGAATACTACATAGCGCAACCACCTACCAGCCAGTGGCCATGTCCTCCCACCGATCAGCAGACAAAGACGTTTGGTAAAAGATATGTTCACCAAGTCCGCTACAAAAAATCAGATGCAGCCCAGAGATGGGAAATTCGGACCCAGCCAGGTAATTAGCACAAAGTGGAGAGGCCGGGAAAGACGACTTCCTCATCACTAAAGCATTCCTTGAACAGCTCTTCGAGTCCCTCCGCAGCGATTCTGCAGGCCTCAAACGTGATTTAACCTCCGACATTAAAGGGATCCAACAAGATGTTGAAGGGCTAGACCAAAGAATGACCTAAATGGAGCAAAACCAAGACACCAGGGAGGAGGAATTAGGTTGTCACCACCAGGAATTACTGACACTTAGTGAACACGATACGGAGCTCCGGTACCAGATAGAAGAGCTGGAAAACAGGTCCAGACATTCCAATATCCGAAGTAAGGGTGTACTGCTGCAGGCAGTTACCAGCAGTCTGGAGGGCTTTGTCATTCGCCTTTTTAAACACATGGCGCCATCACTGTGGGATCAGGTAATCATCCTGGACCAGACACATCGAGCGGGCAGGCCAGCGACTAAGCCAGGCCAAGCACAAGATATACTTACCTGATTACATTATTATCGTCAGAAGGATGCAATTATTGCGGCGGCATGAGACCTATTAGATATAGACTTCAAGGGCCATAGGTTTATGCTATATCAGGATCTCTCGCCGATAACGCTCAGGCGCCGTAGGGTCCTTGGGCCTCTCACAGATTTCTTGCAGCTCCAGAAAATACGATATTAGTGTGGTCACCCATTTCGTCTTCAGTTCGTGTGGAAAGAGGAAGTTCGGACGCTTCGGACGCTGGAAAAAGCTCAGAAATTACCAGACATATCCGAATTCAGACAGGAGGGGCATCCAGAGTCACCAAGTCAGAGGTCAGAGGAAGGAAAACGTGGCGACCGCCGCCCCTCTATATGAAGGCAGAAACTCCTGAGCAAGCCCACTGACTTCACTAGTCTTGCCCCCCGCCACATTTGCTCGATCTGAAACAATCAAGGATAGTTGAGTTGTTCACCTCCTCTATTGTGCACAAGGGAAGAGTTTGGCAGGGCTCCACTCCATTGGTGTTTGATGGCAATTGTGCCGGCCAACAACATGGTTCCCGTCTTCTATTTTTTTCCAAATGCCCCCCGGTAGGGGAAGTTCCTAGTTTCACTGTTATTGCTCTATATCTGTTTCTCTCTTCCTCTGACTCTCCCCCTTACATCTCGAGTGTTCCCCTTACTCTAGGCCCTTACACAAGGAGGTCTGGTGGGCGTGGGCTGCGATGGATGGACCAGAAGTTATTCCATACAAGTAATTATGATGGTGTCCTTGTTTAGCCTCAATGTTCGGGGCCTTAGTGCCCCCGCCAAGAGGTTAGCGGTTCTTGCCCTCCTTAAGGACTCAAAATGTGATATTTGCATGCTGCAAGAAATTCACCTGCTCCAAAGTGACTAGCGGAGACTATGATAACGGTGGTTTAACTTGCAGTATTTCTCCTCCGGGCTACCAAAAAAACGCGGAGTAGTGATTCTGCAACGCACTTTGGGGGGAAAGTGGAGCGAGTCCTTGCGTCACTTTCAGATCACTCCGCCCTCCTCCTGCGGTTTAATGACAGAGGACAAACGCCCACCCCTTCTCATTGGCAACTGAACACAAAACTCCTGACTTATGACAAAATAAGAACAGGCACGCAATCAGCAATACATACCTACCTAGAACATAACGACACTCCCAAGACATCCATCCTCATATTATGGGAAACCTTGAAGGTGGTTCTGAGGGGACACTTCTTAAGCATAGCTGCAGGATTTAATAGGGAGCGGAAGGAAAAACGCAGCCAGTTGGATACTCTGATTAAAGAACTAGAGTGAGTTCACACTAGGTTGGGTTGTGTAGCGATCCACCGTCAACTGACTGTGGCAAAGAAGCAGTTGAGCGACATAGATATGGGAAGAGTGGAATATGCCCTTCTTAGAATACGCCAAAAGTATTATGCTCGGGGTAATAAAACTGGGTGCATGCTAGCACTTCATCGTGGCACGCAGGTGGCTGATCACAGGGTCTCTGAGAAACGGAGGGCAGATGGCACTATGTGCTTTCCCGACATAGATATAGTCAATGAGTTTCGAGACTTCTATGAGAATCTCTATAAGGCGGAGATGCTTCGAGATGCAGATGCCGAAATTTATTTAACATCTGCGCCTCCCCCAGTGCCAGATGAGACCACTGTTGCAGTGTTGGAAAAGGACATTACCTTACAGGAGTTTTTTCTTGCAATTCATAGACTACAACCCAACAAAGCGCCAAGCCCAGATGGGTACGGGGCGGAGTTCTATAAACTATTTGTCCCCCAGATTGCCCAATTGTAGCGAGACTATATAACACACTGAGTGGGGAGGGCAGGGTGCCAGACTCGATGCTCCAGGCAACTATCACAGTAATTCTGAAAATGGCCAAAGATCCCAGAGACTGCGTATTGTACCGTCCAATCTCCCTCCTCAATGTTGATACGAAAATCTTCACCAGTATTTTAGCATACAGGCTCCCCCTATGTACAAGGGCCGGTTGACTCCGACCAAGTCGGTTTTATATTAGAGCGAGGGTGTAGTGACAACACAAAAAGATTATGCCATCTCTTGGACAAGACACGCAGGACACGTGTCCCAACACTTTTGCTGGCTGTTGATGCTGAGAATCAATCAACACTGTACACTGGCCATACCTGTGTTGGGTGTTGGAAGGGTGGGCTGTGGGACACGACTACGTGGCTGGATTCAATCATGCTACACCACTCCCCAAGCTAACATACGGATGAACGGGATAAGATCTTCCGCTTCCGCACACTACAAACCTACTACGGCCTGCCTGAAACGGCGCACTGGCAATATTTGATGGTGGCTCACTGGGCTGTACAGCCTTGGATCCGTCTCATGCCAGCAGTGCATTGACGGCTTTTGAGAAGTGGATCCTTATTCGGGCAAATGATAAAAAACTACTCTGAGATATCTACTCGTTTTGATAATGCCGTCCCTTCTCCCTGCTTCACTGGCCCGTGCCAGATGGGAGAGAGAATGCGAACGTAAATTCACGGACAAGGAATAGAGTGACTTCCTCCACTGGGCATGTACCTCAGCACGTACCTCAGCACTTAACACGACTAGCAAAGAAATGCTCCGAAAGATTGCCCACTATTGGTACCATAACCCGTCAAGGATAGATGCCTGGAACAACTCTGGGGACAGGCAATGTTGGTGTCGCTGTGGGCAACAGGATACACGTACGCACATTCTAAGGCAGGGTCCTAAACTGGACCTCTTTTGGTCCAAGGTCCTAGAAGCGGTCAACACCATGTACCAGACAGACATACCCAAATTCCCAATCCATATACTCCTAGGCCTTCCCAATCACCTCACTTACCTGCTGTGATCGCATAAGGGTAGAGCGATGACTTTACTGCTGGGGGCAGCAAAACAAATCGTACTCGCTAGGTGGGGCTCAGAAACTGTTCCGTCACATTTAGATAGATTACATAGGGTTTGGGACATAGTGGGTATGGAGAAGCTAACTGCAACACCTACACAACAACCACCACGCTTTGAAAAAATGGGACAACCAGGGTACCTGTCCGAGGAATTCCGAGAACTGTCCTGCCCCTAATACCTACGGATTCTGTATCTAACAGCACGGGCTCCAAACACAGATCACTAGCCGTTAGACACCACCCTGGGGGCCTAGATATTCGTGGGACCCCCCTACTTGACCTACCTCCCCACTCGGGTCTGACCTTCTTTCTGTCTTCTTTCTATACACGCTGTCTACTGCATGCAGAAACACCGCCGGCCAGTGGATGTAGACAGACTGTTGTGTATCATGTTACTATAAAATCAATAAAATAGAATTCAACCCTAAATAATATTTTAGTTTTTTTAATGTTATTTTACTTATCATTTGTTACTATTTCAAAGTATATGCTTTTATTTTATGTTTCTAAATTATACTTTTTTATATATTCTTTTTAGTGTAAATAGATTATTTAATTGTAATATTTTTAATGATAATGTAAGTTCTAAAGTTACTATAATCTATAATTGTTAACATTCTATACACTTACCTATTTACTGACCTATTGTGGTCTATATGTTTGCTGATGATATTTTGCTTTACATGCAAGGTATGTAAAGTTGATATTTGTGTTGCAAATATGTTTATTCTCGATATTTTGTATTCAACACAGACACAGTAGTCCACAGTATGAAGAGACCCTTGAGGCGCCATAACAGTACAGGTGTGTGACTTCTGCCATACTCAGTTAAAACAATAAAAGTGTCAAAATGAACCACCTTCTCAATTTTTAACACATCTTCCATGACACTCATTTGCACCAATACCCTGTGGCAGGCATTAAATATGTCCAATAATTCAACAAGTATAACTCCATTACAAAATGTCGCACAAAGGGCGTGTCTGTCATTTAATAAAATATGCAACTGAAATGACAAAGTTACATTATAAAGGAATCCAGAAATTATTTTGTATTTTATATATTCTTAAAATATTACCTTCGTCAAATTAAAGTCCTGGCAGCTATGGATGTTGCAGGAATGTTCCTGCTGTGCATTGTTGTTGTTGGCTCTGTAGCCTGAACATTAAATCAATGTGCTTATTTTACTGATTTGCCAAAGGCTCAAACAAATATGCAAAGGATTACTTGAACCCATTCTTGCTACGAAGTGGGCTCTGGATGTAATTTTGTGACAGTTGCAGAAGACAATCCTCCAATCTCCTATTGGAAGGAAGAGGAGATGAGGAGAGAGGGTAGTCCTTCAGAATGTTGGGAAACACCAAACGATGAATAAACTAATGGCCGAGGGAAGCCCTATAACCAAAGCATTTGTGAGGTAACTTCTTCGGCTCTGCTCACTCTATGTAAGCTATGCTGGAAGCACTGACCCAGCTCCCCATGTTCCTCTGCCGGCTTTACACCTGCTCATACATTAGAAGTCCCTCATCCTATTTAGCCTCCTCAGGCCTAACCTCCCCTCCTCTCAAAGCTCACCTATGTTGTACCTTTACTTCTGTCGACCAGGCTGATAGAAATCCACTTTCTTGACTCCCCGACTTACCACTCGTGTTCTCCTAAAGTTTCTGACACTTCTCTTGAAACCTAAAGTGTCAACTGTGTATGAAACATACATCTTGTGTTTGATGGGCACAAACAATAACGTTTCCCTAAGAGTGAATCAGTTTCTTGTGGCAGTGGAGTCTGGATTTCTTACTTCATAAGGGTGCATGAGAGCATAGACCACTGCACAGTGTACTGCTGTGTGCACATTGATTAATTTAATCCATTGATACCGACTTGTGGTTGAACTACTTGTCAGTCTTGAGCAGGGATTTTTAGTTGGATTATATTCAGATTTATCAGACGATTAAAGAGCATTCTATTAAACTATTTGAGCCATTGTGCCTGATTCATGATTATTTTTATACTCCATTCAAATAGCACCTGCTCGGCGATACTGACTTTATAATTTCCTCTTAGTAATTCGATGCATTGTGTTTTAATGTTCAAAGATGTATATACTTGTGTCTTACTCTGTGCGGTCAAATAACATTTGTGTGTGTCTCTTTTAACAAATGTAGATCCCTCCGGGTAGCCTTTGTTTAATATCTGTGGTATGCACTAATGCAAATACATTTAGAGCTGAAATAGGAATGCAAAGGAATCAGTTTTAGTTGCACTATATTTTACGTGAATCTTCGTGGGGATAAAGAATTATCAGTGATTTACTGCCCTTTGGAAAATCTAATTTGCTCAACTTGTATACATATTAGGGCTCCTAATCCAGCCAAATGTTCAACAAGTCTTCTAAAAAAAAACATCTATAATCCGTCAAACATTGTGATCATTCTCAAATTTGTTGGAGTGTGACAGTGTCCCTTATTTTTAATTAGGACAACTCTACCTTTCTTCCAACTTACAAACGCACCTCTGATTTTCTTCCATCTTATAAACGCACCTCTACTTTTCTTCCATCTTATAAACGCACCTCTGCTTTTCTTCCATCTTATAAACGCACCTCTGCTTTTCTTCCATCTTATAAACGCACCTCTACTTTTCTTCCATGTTATAAACGCACCTTTGCTTTTCTTCCATCTTATAAACGCATCCCCGCTATTCTTCTATCTTAGAAATGCAGGGCATGGGCCATAGATATCAAATGGCTTTGCCTTTGCAAAGTTACTGCTGTAAAGGTGTCCATTGAAATGAATGCAATCACCCTTGCTTTCACAAATCAGTGGATGAGACCTTGCACCCCGCATGTGCAGGTTCTTTGCATCAGGAGGAACAGACAGAGGTCCAGTGGACCACTACATGTTGTGCCTGATCACCAATCCAATATACTCTGAATGTGCTGTTGTGCACCATGAGGCCTACAGCAAATTGTTCCCTCATGAATATTGATGAGATGGACCATGAATGCTTCATTGTCACCAGGCAGGTCGCTCCCCTCACCGCCATACAGCCCCACCTGTGTGCCCTGAGCCCGCTGCTGCTCGCACTTAGTACGTGCCCTGCGTCATTTCCTGCATTTTGCCCTGCCATTGTCATTACTGTGTGATCTTGTGTAATTTTTACTTCCTTTGCCCGTGTTCTTGTTTTTTGTTCCCAGCACTGTTGTCCTTTCCCCCTTGTGACCCTTTTGACTTCTGTAAACCCCCGCCCGCTCCCCCCTTGTTTTTTTCCCGCTGCTGCGTCCCCTGCGGCCCCGCCCCCCTGCTTCACATTCGCCGCCCGCTCTCCCTCTCAGCTGCTCCTCCCTCCCACATCCCCTCATATGGAGCCCGCGCAGCGGTGAAGAGAACGACCTTTGACCCTATCACCAGGCAGGTCGCTCCCCTCACCGCTACACAGCCCCACCTGTGTGCACTGATCCTGCTGCTGCTGCTGCTCGCACTTGCTACGTGCCCCGCGTCATTGCCTGCATTTTGCCCTGCCATTGTCATTACTGTGTGCTGTTGTGTAATTTTTACTTTCTTTGCCTGTGTTCTTGTTTTTTGTTCCCAGCACTGTTGTCCTTTCCCCCTTGTGACCCTTTTGCCTTCTGTAAATCCCCCCCTGCCCCCCCCCTTGTTTTTTCCCACCGCTGCGTCCCCTGCGGCCCTGCCCACCTGCTTCCCATTCGCCGCCCCGCTCCCCCCCAGCTGCTCCTCCCTCCCACAGCCTCTCATATGGAGACCGCGCAGCGGTGAAGAGAGCGACCTTTGACCATGTCACCAGGCAGGTCGCTCCCCTCACCGCCACACAGCCCCACCTGTGTGCCCTGAGCCCGCTGCTGCTGCCGCTCGCACTTGGTACGTGCCCCGCGTCATTGCCTGCATTTTGCCCTGCCATTGTCATTACTGTGTGATGTTGTGTAATTTTTAGGTCTCGCCCTGCTATCGTGTAAGCGATCGCAAAGCGAGACTATTGTAAGCGTGATTTAAAAGTGCTCCCAAAAAGCGGATTGCATGGCTAGCACACGCACAATCACGCGCATCGTGCCGCCATGCAATCTGCTTTTTGGGAGCACTTCAAAGGGTCGGCTCCCCCGCCTGGAATGCGCTCCCCCGCCCCCAAGCGCGCGCGCCACGCTACGCCGGGCTTGTCTTGTTTACCATCTCCTGTTCTACTTTCTCTTTCGTCTTTCTTGTTTTTGTTTTACACTCAGTCTTTGGAAGGGCATGGAGAATGGAGTATTTCATCATTCACTGAGAGGCCAAGTATCAAATGGGCACGAGTTCAGTACTCTTTACTCCACCTGAATGCTACGTAAATTCCATAGGAGCTAAATTAGAGGCGCCGTCGCACTTATGTGGTTAATGTTGACATCTCGCTTAATAGGATTCCCGTTTTTGGATCCATATAATTTTGCCACTCTACAACAACATACACAAAACCTGTCAGAAACGTCATGCGTTCCTCCATCATTAAAGTAGTCCAATTTGGTTCAGATTGCTAACACCAATCAAAATGTATAAGGGAGGGGCACAAAAACGTGACTTTCTAAAATAACTTGTTTCGTCCAGTGCTTATTTTTTTTTTTGTAGGTGTAAGCGAATGTGCGGGCGGTCAATGAGCCATGCACCAGTCTCAATCGCTGCCATCACTCCTTGCTCAAATTATTGAGCTTTGTCAAAGCCCCGTAACTAATCCTTAGCCGGACTTCCCCGCAACAATAATTTGTCATTTAACCACACTGCTTGCGGATCCCAACCGAAAGCTGTACTATACACCCCGTAACTACTACACAGATAATCGAGTTTTCCCACCACATACCAGCCTCACGTTCAATTTACCCATCAGTACTCCTTCGCTTGCTGCCCCTCAAAACGTCATCTAAGTCTTCCAAATACCTCACCTAAACTCGCCCCTATTGTCTTACTTAAACATTAATCCATGTTGTCTCAGACATCGCTGTCACGTCTACCCGCTGATTAAGGACCCGATTTTACCAGAACCCGTCACAGATATTTCCCTTTCCCTACTAAACTACCTTTTTACGATCCTCTCGTTCTCCCAGATATTCACCCTTTTTTTTGTCCAGTCACATACCCCTTAAGCTCCGATCCCCACCGGCCCCTCTCGCAGAACCCGACCAGCCCACGGCTCCCACTTCCGACGTTCATTGGCTGAGTATGCCTCATGTCAGCAACATCATAGGCCGAAGATCCTGTTACTCGACTCTCTGCGTCCCACAACAAACAGTGTAAGCCAGCGTCCAATGGCAGCAGTACATCAGCCATTGGACGCTGGCGACGCAATGTTTGTTGTGCTTTTTTTACAGGCCCTGCCCAACACTCTCCACCATTGGTCCATTTTACGCCATTCCGCCTATTCCCTTGGTCCGTTTGGCTGAGAAGTGACGGCTGACAGTTTCCTTTTGCGCTCTCCTGATTGGCCCATCTACTAAAACGGCTATCTCGGTTCCTCATTGGACGTGGTATTTGCTATTTTAAACTTCCATGGCAGGTTGTGCCCGTAACTGATTGGCCGCGGAAGTGCAGAGACTTAAGTTGATGCCGTGGGCAAGTTCATTCAGGACTTTACTTGGCTACTTTATCCAAAGTAAAAAACCTGAACCGGAAATGTTAGTGTGACTAAGCCACTTCCGCGTGCGTGGGTGTAGTAGTTGTGTTTTTTTTTCTTACTATCACACAGTAGTTGACCTTTGCCAGCAATCGTATAGTACAATACAGCACTGGCTTGTTTGCCTACGTAAACAAACACTTTCATTTTTTATCATATGCAGCTTTATATTTCGCGGACTGTACCCAGAGGTGTTAAAGCGCGTTACAGTAGTATTCTAGCGTTACATAAGGCACATTTATTGCAGTATTATACCTCTACTTGTACTTTGTACGCTTTTGTAACATGGACTCGTGTCACTTTTTCCTTTTGTAACGTATCGTTTGCTACCTCTTGTATTTTGTTTGCTCTTGATACTTGCACAATTGTCACTATTGCCTCATGTAACGTAACGTTTGCTTTTGTAACATGCTCACTTGTAATTTTCTCCTCATGTATCAGTACTGTTCCTATTGTGAAGCGCTCTGACACCTTCGGGTAAAGTCCGCGCTATATAAAAACGCATAAAAACAAAACAAACAAGCATTTACAATGCAACGGTCTCGGCATTGTTAAAGCTAGAGCTATTGGCATTGCTCATGACAATGCCGTTTCTTTAAATGTTTTAAAAACAAAAACATAAACAAAAATAATGTCATGAGCAATGCCAATAGCTCTAACTTTACCAATGCCAAGACCATTGCATTGTAAATGCTTGTTTCCTAATGTTTTAGTCAGAACTAAACATACAAGCCAGGCCTTTTGGCTTTGCCAATGCATATTACATTCGTGGTTGCCGTTATAGTTGTGTTCTGAAAAGACCCACTTGGCTAAGGCAAGTTGAGTTCTACATGGGCTACTTATCAGTTCTGAGAAAGAGTAGACTTATTGAAGAGGTTGTCATTAAAAATGTCACTCATCCCAGGATGCACTGCTGCCCGACAGAAAGCTGGGGGAATTGAATATTTAAGTAATAAGTCCTTTGTAGGCCTGGACGCATGAAATTCCACTCATATCGCAGAATTTTTCCCACTCCCCTCAGGATACGGTGTTCCAAAAACTCTGCTCCGAGTAGCGGAGTTTTTGCCTCGCTTACACTCACCAGTGTTAAGTTGGCGAGCGTGGAAAAGTTTACTCCAGACCACCTCCCGGCAAGATTTCTCCACGCAGGCAGCCACAGATGGTCACGACCGCACGCGCTGAGAAACCTTTTGTTCGCGTTGAGCAACCTTTTGTTCGCCTTGAGAAACCTTCCGTTCGCGTTGAGAAACCTTCCGTTCGCGTTGAGAAACCTTGCGTTCGCGCTGAGAAACCTTGCGTTCGCGCTGAGAAACCTTGCGTTCGCGCTGAGAAACCTTCTGTTCGGGTTGAGAAACCTTCTGTTCGCGCTGAGAAACCTTCTGTTCGCATTGAGAAACCTTGCGTTCGCGTTGAGGAAGCTGCTGCTAGAGTAGACCATCTACTCGAGCGGCGGAAAGAAGCAGCGCCCCCTGGCACTGCTCATTGTATTTTTCGCGCTAAATTTCCAGCGTGGGACAAACACCTGGTGTTAAAAATCAGTGCGAACGGTGCGGTCTAACGTTCCGCCACTTGCGGAAGTCCACGTAGCGAGGTGGAGTTTTTGGGAACTCCACAAACTAAACACCCAGGCCTAGTCCTATGTATTAGAGGGCGTGGCAGCAAACATAGAAATAGACAATTTACTGAGATAAGTGAAGAGTTTTCAAATCGCCAATGTTTGTTCAACACTGAATGACATATCTATATAGCGACCGCAGCACAGGAACTCGCCGCAGGGAAGCATTCCTTTAAATTGCTTTTTGGCAGCTCCCTAAATGCCCAGATGTGGGTTTTTAATCCGAGTCTCTTTCTGGCCCCAGCTGTGTCTGGCCACCTCGCCCTCTTGTTTTTTTCCAGCATTGGAACGAAAATTGAAGGCTGCCAGGGCCTTATTATATATAGTGCCTCTTTTTTAAAAATAAACCTTCTGTGTGGTCATTGTGCACCGCCCTGTCTCCTGCGGGCCTTCGCCCACAGCTCTGACCCCGGATGTGAGGTCCCAGCAGAAGTAGATGGCGGGAGTGTAGCTGGTGCGGCAGGTGCAGTGACACCGGGACCCAGAGGCTCTGAGCATTGCTCACATTTACTGCACAGACAGCGGTGAAGTATTGGCTTTGCAAGGGGGGGCCGTCCCACACTTGCTAGCACACTGGCAGACGTGTGGTTTTGTCTCCAAACCAAGCTGCGGTGTTTTGTTGCCTGAATTGAAAAGCTCCAGGCGCTGTCCCAAACTGAAGCCGCCTGGGTGTGACCTTGCCGGCCCAAGGACATTCCCCGATGGTGTTTACCAATCGCAGCTTGTTGAGCACAGGACATTTCTGGCTAGCGTTGTGTGAAAGATGATTTTGAACATTTTATTTAAACTTGGTATTACCATAAAACAATCACCCGTTGGAAAAGATGGCTATTGTATAGAAGTAAAGCTTCATTTCCAAACCTCCTCGTTTGTAATCCAACCTGATGCATTCTGGGAAGTATTTTTAACGAGACCGTGTGAATGTTGTGTTTTTATTTAGTAATTTAGAGCGGGAGTTCCTTTATTTTGAGGCCTCCCTCTGTTTTAGAAAATGCAAAACAACAAAAGAATAGGAAGTCTGTCCTTCGAGATCCGCTGTAAGCTGTCAACAGTGCAGTGGGTGCAGTGCACCGGGGCTTGGTTTTTTTTCGGTGTCAAATCAGGGGACACGAATCCAATTTACTTGCATGTATTTGGACATATGGCACCACGGCTACGCTACTGACTCAAATGTGACCTTGGTGCTATTAGCAGTGCTATGCCAAATTCGTGTGTGAATGGGGTGAGCAGTAAGTGGTACTCGATATCTGCTCCTCTGTCCCACCCCCTACCTGGAAGGCATCAACCACAACTAAGTGTCACCCTGTCTTCAGGGACGTAAGAGTCCCTAGTACTTGAAATGTAAAAAGAGAAGTGCAGGTACTCTGTACTCAGAGTACCTGCTTGTTTATGAGAAGTGCCGGTACTCTCCCTTTCAAAATTAAAAAAGTGCCAGCACTCCGTACCGGCAGTACCGGCCTATTTAAAGCACTGAGAGTACCCCAATACATAGTGTTACTTTGGTGTAGTATTGGGGTACCCTTAAGTTTCCACCTGCAGACAATAGGGGCTGGATTCACGAAGCCATTTCACCTCTGCAAGTGGCTTGATCTACACGTGCAAAATATGATTTTGCACTATAAAATCAATGTAGTCACATATAATATTGTATCACCGTGGTGCGATGCCATGTAGGAGTAACTCTTCTCGCATGCATGAGGAGTGGGCATGCCAGGGTGGGACTGCCCCATAGAGTTTGTGCACACCTTCACACTTGTGAGTTTGTAGCTATTGTCAACCTTTTTGTCAGTCCATCCTACCTTGAAAAAGGTTGGAGAGTTACTCCTACCAGAGAAGTAAATCCTTTTCCACTGTGGGAAGGGGCGGTGAACTCCCCCGAAATTTGGGGTACGGGGGGGGGGGAGACTTCTGTTTGGAGAAAATATTTCCTCTTGGAGAAAAAAAATAGTACGTGCAAATGTAGTTTTAGTGCGCATTCACGCAGGCGTAATCCTATGCGCAATTACACTCGCGTAATTCTATGTACAATCCCGCTCGCGTACCTGCAGTAGTCACTACTTCCGGAAATCTGGTGGCTACAATGAATTACGGTTTCTGCGCCTCTGCAGGGAGGGCCTCACTGGTGACGTCAGACCAGAGAATGGACATTCGGACGGAACATGTATGACGCCAGCCGTGCATGCATGTAGGCCCCAAAGAACGCGCTTTCTGTTACAACTTGCACCAGCGCCTTCGGGGTTGTCCATGAACCGGTTCGAGCCGCCCTGCTCCGTTTAATAAGAATCCTGTGGCCGGAGGGCTTTCGTTTGAGGAATTTGACGGCTTTTGAAGTAAGTACCTGTCCAGACCGACGTGCAGCGCGTGCTTTAAGGGTTGCATCTGAGAGCACCCTTTTCTCTGACCTCCCTGGTTCAGTGCGTGCCCGATTTTTTATTTTTTATTATTATCATCTGTGCTGATGGAGAAGGCAGGAGATTAAAAATGCAATTGTTATAGAAGCATCTGACATTTTACAATTGTAAATTTTAGTTATTTTCGGGAAAATCTTCCAGAATGGGGCATTTTTTTCAACCATTGCACGTTTTCATATAAGTTACAGGATTGGCCAATGCAGGGGGAGAGGAAGCCTTGAACACCGCCGCCTTTCTCCGAGGTCAGCCAGAAATGCCTCGGAGAAAGGCAGCGGCATTTTCGGATTCGGGGGCGTGTTTGTCTTTTCTCTCCTCCAGCCATTTGAGGTTCTGTAGCGATCCGAACCCGTGAATTCGGTATCGTAGTACTGACACGATTTCGGTACCAATGAACCGTTAATGATCCATTATATGCACGACAGTGTTTTCGCTACGCAACTAGCATGAATTCACTGAGAAATAGGGCATTCTGTTGTAAAGTCATGGCATCCATTTTAGTTACGGCATCCATTTTTAGGTCTCGTCTGATCCAGCGCTTGCGCTGATCTGGCAGAGACATTTTGTATACAGGCTTTTCAAAGTGCTGCCGTGGCCTAAACCTTCAGTGCACGTGAACGTGCACGCGCGCAGTGCCATGTGTCTTTCCAATCGCGATCGCGATCACTTTCACTTTCGCGGCTAAAGCCATTTGCTTTGCTAATAGCAAAGGAAATGGCTTTAACTTAATAAAAGGCGAGGCTTATTGCATTTTCAATGCTTTTTTTTGTGGCCGGCTAAACTCTCCATTGATGGGGCTGCGGGAGTCTCTCCTCATGCAGTTTTTTTTTTTTTGTATTGGAGACTCCAGCAGGTCTCCTCGGGTTTCAGGTTCACTTCGTGTGCAAGGAGAATTGGATACGTTATTCTGATGGTTCGTTTGTTATCAGTATACACAGCTTTGACTGTCAGCAGCCACACTGGAAGCACTGTACTTTGCTAATGTGCTCTCATGGGGACACGTGCGTGATTAAACTCGTAGTGCCGCAGTGTGTTTTCCTGGATTGCTGACTTGTAAAGACGTGCATTTAAGGGGTATGCATATTGTATACAGCACACCTTAATGTTCTTTATTTGTATTTTTAGACGTTAGCTAAAACTTGAAATGTTTCGGGGAAAATGCAGTGCGTGCTGTATAAATGAATCCCATACGTGGATTAGCGTGCCTCGTCCGTATGTCAGATTCATTTTGTAAAGCACGGCGCTAGCTTGGAAACCGCGCTGTGAGCAGTATCCACAAAACGCAAGTGCATGTGACTAAAATATTTGCCTGGGACAGTGGCCAATATAAGACTGATGACCCTTAGAGATGGAGCCTATAACTTGCGTGATCGTTCGATATAAATATTAGTTTTGAGAAGGTTACCACACGTAGTTTGCGGTTCTTCAGTTTGGCGACTAGGGCTCGAAAACACCATTCCAGCAAAAACATTACTTATAGAAATTAACACAAAAACGACTTTTTTGTTTTTTAAGGTCACTGCCAAATTAGTACATAATCATGGATATGGCTCGGCCAGTGGTATCGCTTTCTTCCGTGCTCCGGGCACTACCCTTGCTCCCTTTCATCTCAGGGGTTCTGAAGGCATTTTCAGGAGCAGAATGTAATCAGTCGTAGGGTTGCCTTTACATTCTATATGCATTATGGGTATGCTGAATTCACCATACCTTCTTTTTTAGATGCTCTCATTCGAGATTTCCTGCAGGCTAAAGACTGAAATTCTACTGAAGACCGACAGAGGGCCGCGCTCGGCACTAGGTTGTCATCCCTGCTGTTATGACTGCTTCGAACAGCTCGGGTGACAACCTTGCACTGTTGCAAATTCAGGACTGTGAAAGTAAAAATTCAGGAGAAGCATTTGCAATGCAATAGGTCTCGCAATTGCAAGATATTGAGCTATTAGTATTGTAAATGACAATGCCTTTTAATTGTTTAAAAAATCTGCAGTAATAAAAGGCATTGTCGTTTACAATACCAATAGGTTAAAGTTTCGAAAATGCGAGACCTATTGCATTGCAAATGCTTGTTGTTTCTTGCCCTCACATAGTCAATGAACGGACGATGACCCCGGCAGAGTCACCTTGTTAAGGACACGTAAGCTCGAGCCCCGAGAAAGGCTGACGCTGCATGACTAGGCAGAATCAAGCTGCCTCCCTTGCCTGAGGCCAGTCCTGCTATACTGGTTCTCGTGTCCGTTGTCCTTACTGAAAGGCCGAAGACGGTAGCCATGCCCGTTTATGATCCATAAACACCTCTTATCCTACTTTTCAATCCTTTGCACCTGGCTCTGCTCCTCTCCTTCTGGGCTTTTACAATGGGGAGGTTACGATTTTTATGATGGGGAGGATTGGGCAAAGAATGGAAAACTGTCGAGAGGACCTGATCGAATACCGAAAACCTACGACAAATTATTGTTTGATGTCTATTTACTGTTTGTTTGGGATACCGGGTTGGGCATGAGAAATATTCGTGTAATGTTGCCTAAAGACATTTTGCGTGTATTTAAAGAACAACCCACTTAATGCAATTTGAACAGTCTCGTAGATTCTGCCTCTGTGTGGTTCCTATGACTTCTGTGTCCCTGCAGTAAATAAATCTTGGTCTCTGACGCCACCATCGAGAAACCCGCGTCTCTGTTTATATGTGCACCGAGACAGGAAGGAACTCAGGGGTCTTCGGGTGTTGTTTCCCTGACACCTCTGGACTCTTAAAAGTCCAGAACCTCAAATTGGCGCCCAAGGTGGGGCGACGTCATCCGGTACCGGTCCAAAGCCTGAAAAGTCCGAGAAGTTTCGTGTGAAGATTCCGGAGGGAGGTACCCCGCTTCATCGATCCCTGCATGTCGTAAAAGTGGCCCAACGATCTCTTCCACGAGGGTTCCCGTTCCCAGACGGCTACAGAGGACCGCTGCCCTGACTGTCGCCCTGTCTTGGACCCGAGGTGCAGACCTTAGTACGGCGAGACGTAGACGGGTTCTCCTTGGTGACGTCTTCCACATTTCAGTTAAGTATTAAGTGGGTTACGCTCAGTTTAGTTGTTCTTTGTTGCTCTGGTTTAAATTTGTAGATTATCATTGGTTGCTCTTGTTTAGATAATCTTTGTTTTGGTATTAGTTCATTTGATAGGCCTAAGTTCTCTGCGCATTTTGGTTGGAATTTGTCTTTGTTTGTCATGACTACCAGTAGTAATTGTTTCCTGTCCTGGTTACGTTGCAACGGGGATTCCCGGTTGGAGGATTCGTGTTCAGTTCCTCCGATTGGAACTCCTACATATGAGCTCTATTGTAAACATGGTGTGGGTCCTATTACGTATAATGAAGTATGGGTCCGTTATACCAGGAAAGATGGTGTCCTTAGTTGGCCACCGCATGGTAGCTTCGAAACCGAAATACTAGACAATCTAGAAATGAAGTTGTTTAAGAGAAAAGCCCGGCCGGCAATGTTTGATTCTTTTCGCGTATGGCACAAAGAAGCCAAACAGAGAGAAATTAGGAAGACGAAGAAAGAACAGAAAGAGAAAGGGTTGACTTTAATGGAGTCTGCTAGGCAGCTGCATGTCAACGAGACTGAGAAAGCAATGGAGATGGCGAATAGAAAATATAATTTGGCAATTGATAAATGTTACCCTGTATTGCCATCTTGTCCTACTAAGCCGATATAGGATCATGAAAAGGATCCTCTGTTGTCTTACCTGTTGAATTCACCTCCACCGTACGCACAGGGTATTACAGCACCACAGTTACTACCTGTTGTACAGCCAGCTGCTGGTCAGCCTGGAATAGTTGCTCCACTTCCCTTGATTCCAGCTCCTGTCCTACCCGTGGTTAATGTTCCTTCGGCACCCCCTCTACCTGGGTCGCCTGTTCCGCCTTTGCCTGTCGTTTCGCAAACTGTTTTACCTGCTACTCCCACCCTTACTATTTCATCTGCTTCAGCTGCCCTGTACCCGAACCCTGTGAACATTCTGACTCCGCTTTCCGTTCGTCGGAAAATAACCGACTCTGTAACTAATATCTTAACTCCTCTCTACAGGTCTTTAATTGGGACCCCCGTTTCTGACTCTATACAGAGACGTAGCCAGCTTCCTGGTCCTCAGGAGCGAGAAATGTTAGATTCGACAGCTCTTAGGTGGATGTCGAAAGCTGTGAAGTATGATGCACGAAGAGTGTTAGATACCTTTATGCAATGGAATGAACCAACTCAACGTTATGTTTTTGACGTAATGTGTTCTCTTGTGCGTGAAGAATGGGAAGACGATGACTTAGATTCCGTCCCCTCTGATCTGATAAATGTTCAGCAGAAATTTGCCGCAGGAATGGTGATAGGTTCAGAAGTAAGAGGAGCGATAGAACTGATCTTAGCTTATAGGGATGATTCCCCTCTTCGAGCGACAAGGGACCCTGATGGTTCACCGATTACTACTAGGAAAAGACGAGGTCAATATCCTATGAGGGAAGTTCCACCGATATGGCGTGATTCAGTTCAAGCTGATGGGGCTAATGGTATTGCAGCAGCCCCGGCACAATTCCAGAGAGTGTGGATACACATTCCTTGGAAGCGGGCCGAAGTATTAGCAGTAAAACAGGCGTTGCCGGACCCGCGTAAAAATCCTGCTGGTTATTACAAAGAGTTAACGCAGACAGTTCAAGCGTGCGTCATGAATTTGGCAGACATTGAAATGCTATTTGGTAATGTAGTGCCACAACCTATATGGGCCAAGATTCGGCAAGAGAACCACCCAGTCGCCTTAGGAGGTGATTGGCCTGCTATTGTAGCAGCAGATGGGCAACAAGTTGGTGGTGCTAAACCTGAGCCTCTGATTGCTGCCTTGCCTGGCAGAATAATTAATCTGATGAAAACGCTGATGCCAGCGTTACGAGTTAATTGGGATAAACTATCGGCATGCAAGCAAAAGAAGGACAAAAGCGTCTCTGACTTTTACACTAGAGTTGAAGAGACCTTCGTAGACCACAGTGGGCAAGATATGAGTACTGAGGGAGGCCAGAGGTTGTTTGTCGACAAGTTCATGTTTAATTTACTACCTGAGCTTAGTAACAAGTTAAAGGATTCTGAAAGTGCATGGGCAGTGTCGACGACAGCACAGATACTTGCAACTGCTCAGTATTACGAGAATAGAGAAAAAGAAGAGAAGGAAAAGTCAGAAAAGAAAACGAAAGATTTAAAGACTAAAGTTCTATTGCAACAGGCGTATCCGCCTCGCTCGAATCAGTCAGATTCACAGCAGCGACCCCAGTTTCAGCAACAGCCACAATTCCAGCAAGGGACGTCCCAAAGATTTAATTATGGTTTTTCCCGACAACAATTAGCATGGAATCAGTGTGCCTATTGTAAAAAGGAGGGTCATTATAAGAATGAGTGTCCGGTACTGCACGCACAGACTAGTGGTGTCCCAGCTCAGAGAGGTAATGTTGGGTTTATGCAAGCTCCTAGAGGTAGAGGACGCGGTACAATGACACCACAGGCTGATCGCCTATCAAATTATTTCGATCAGCGAAATGTACAACCGGCGCAATCAGGTAGATCTCCACAGTATCATGTTGAAGATTATCATGAGCATAATGAAGAGATTCAGAGAAGCGAGTACTAGGACAGCCACAGGCAAAGAGAGGGAGTAGTATCAGTTCCAGTTGATCAGAGTGGACCTTATGTCGCAGTAGTTACATCAGGCGTGGTCGAACCGTTTCTGTTGGATACTGGTGCGGCGAAAAGTTCAATTATGCATGCGAAACTCCCTGGCGCACCTTTGTCTGGCTTAACAAACACTTCAGTAGGTTTCTCAGGCGCCCCTGTTCACAATCCTGTTTCTAGTCCTTTGCCAATATCTGTTGGGCCATGTGAACTAGAAGCACCCCTTATTCTAACAACCGGTTGTAATGAGAATCTGCTTGGTTTAGATCTGTTGAAACGCCTGCATGCAACACTGTACTGTTCTCCTTCAGGAGTACAGCTCACATTAGGCAAAAGAGTCATCTCTCCAATGTATATGTCGATGGATAAGCTCCCACCGGAGCTGCGTTCTCTCCCTGATACTCTTTCGGCGACTGGTCCTAACGATGTAGGCCTCTTGGAAATTCCCCCTTATGTGGTAAGTCTGAAAGCAAATGTTAAATTCCCACGAATCCCACAGTATCGGATTTCGAATGAAGGTGAACCTGCACTCATACTGATTGTGAAAGACTTAATACAGAAAGATGTGATAGAGGAAACTAGAGGAAATGTCTGCAATAGTCCTGTTCTGCCGATTTTGAAACGCACTGACCCGTCCAAACCTCCAATCTACAGATTTGTGATTGACCTCAGAGAAGTTAACAAAATAGTGATTCCGCAGTTTCCTGTGGTACCAGATATCACTGCATTATTGACGTTGATTCCTGCCTCCGCTTCATGGTTCACAGTGATCGATTTGAAGAATGCCTTTTTCAGCATTCCGATAGCCGAGGAAAGTAGAGACATTTTTGGTTTCTCCTTCGGAGGTCGCAGTTTCAGATTCAAACGCGCTCCACAAGGTTATTGTGAGAGCCCTTCAATTTACAGCCAAGCTTTGAAGAGTCAATTAGATGCTCTTGTACTTCCACCTGGTGTTGCTCTGATCCAATACGTAGATGATCTTTTACTGGCTGCTGATGACAAGGAAACCTGCAAAACAGCTACAATTTCTTTATTACGTAATTTGTCAGACTTACATCACAAGGTGTCACCTTCTAAACTGCAATATTGTTGCCAACAAGTGACCTACTTAGGTCATCTTTTGTCAAAGGAGGGAAGAAGGTTGACCCCAGAGAGAATCAAAGCAATTTCGCAGATGACTGTACCAAGCACACAGAGAGAAGTACGTGCGTTTTTGGGTATTACGTCATACTGCAGGCAATGGATCCCAAATTTTTCTCTCATGGCAAAACCATTGGTGGCCCTGACTGGAAAAGGTGTTCCAAGCCCTTTGCCATGGTCTGAGGAATGTCAACAGAGTGTCTCCGACTTACGTGATGCGCTGTGTTCAGCTCCTGTGTTGGGTACTCCTGACTACAGTAAGCCGTTTACTTTATATGTCCATGAAAGAGAAGGTTGTGCGTTGAGTGTATTAACGCAACAATTTGGTCACAAGCAGCGACCTTGTGCATATTTCTCATCCACATTAGATCCGGTACCCAGAGCATTGCCAAGTTGTTTGAGAGCTACAGCAGCAGCTGCAGTGTCTATTCGACAGTCTGCTGGACTAGTCATGAACAACATGTTAGTAGTCATGGTTCCACATGCTGTGGATACACTCATGAATCAAACGAAAACTCAGCACCTCACCAGTGCTAGACTATCAGGCTATGAGCTGACACTTTTGGCAAGTCACATTCAGATCAAGCGATGCAACATATTGAATCCAGCAACGCTGTTGCCGACTACTCAAGAGTCGAGTGATTCAGAGCCCCATGATTGTTGTTTTAAAACTGAGGAAGAGACAAAAGGTAGGATTGATTTAAAAGATACTCCGTTACTAGATCCAGATGGCACTTTATATGTCGATGGGTCGTGTTTTAAACTACAGAATGGTGATGTGACGGCCGCGTATGCAGTTACGACTTTGAGTACGATTGTTGAGACTGCAAGAGTAAGTCACAATTCTGCCCAAGCTGCAGAATTAATTGCTTTAACAAGAGCGTGTGTTTTAGCTGAGGGAAAGAGAGTGAATGTGAGAAGTTGGCCTGGTATATGCTGTTCACTAGTTCTAGTGACCACCTTGTACCATGCCAAGCAACCCTTATGGTGTGGTTGTAAGTCAACCTTTTCGGACTAGCTGCCCTAGTGGTAGCGTAGGCTAAGCAGTCTTTGAGGCTAAACTCGTGAAACGTGTTAAGCAGGCTGTTTTACCAAATGTAACCCCCTTTTATACCAATGAAAGGACACCACACAGATATATATTCAAAATATATATGTATTTATTTCTCAAAGTAACCCCTAGTCTCTTTATGAGCACAGGAGCACAAATCGTCAAACAAGATTACAGTAGAATACACAGAAGTTGCACTTTTGTATGGATAGGCCCTGGTGGCCGCTCAAACCATATACTAAAATAGTGGTATAAGTATCACGAACAGAAAAGGGAAAAGGCCTAGGGCCTCTAGAATCGCTGGGCCTACAAGGAGCTAACTTCAGTTAGTGACCAGGAGGTCCACGGGTTGCGTGTGCAGAGCAAATAGTCACACGCGAGCTCCCATAGGTTTTCAATGGGTGCGTAAAAAGTACAAAGTTACTGCAAAGAGGATCTTCCGGATGGACTAGGAACTTAAGATTGGAAACACAGACACTAGAGATGATTCTCTACACTTGGGCACCGGAGTGCCAGCTTTACCTCACCCACAGGAAGCGGGTGCATAGGCGTCGAAGTGCGTCGGGTTTCTTCTATCTGTTCAATAGAGCCTGTGGACAAAGATGCTGCAGGCGACTGGTCCGGAAGAGATGCAGTGGATCCAAGGGTGGATCGGAGATGTTGAAGTCCTGTAAGCAGAGGGGACAGTGTTCACAGTCACTAGCCAGTGACCAGCGTGGCACCAGGTGGGTACCAGGCGATGTCGGGTGCAAACAGGAAGAAAGGTGTAGCTTGTCTCTGCAGCCACGTGGTCCCTGAAGGTCGACGACATCCAGGAGTCAAATCACGAGCTGTCCCACGCAGGTTCTCACTGTCGGCGCTGTCGGCGACTTGATCGAAGCAAACAAGCCTTGGCAAAAGCAATTGTTGTAGGAGATGAAATAAGCTGATGGTTCTGACCAGCAAGGTCAGAAGGATTGCTCCTTTGGAGGGGAGCAAGGGCCAGTCTGGAGCAACCAGACCAGCAGTGTATTTCTTGAAGTTCGTCACCAAGATGGCCACTAGCCACCGGGCCAGCAACCGGTTAGGCGCGTCGAGTGGCAAAATGCAGAAGGGCCCCACGCAGATCGTGGAGATGCTGGAGGGCTCACCTTTGGTGCAGATGCTGCTCGGGTGTTGGGCTTCTCAGATCCCAAAGCACAACTTGGAGGGAGCCTCGGTTGTTGCGCTTGCAGCTTGTCGTGGTCTTTTCAAGATGGCTGGCTCCACGTGTCTCGGTGCCTCCACGGGTCTCCTCTTTTCAGGGACTGTGGATCGGGCGGTGAGAGGTCTGGAGGTCCAGGTCTTGTCAGTCTCTGGGCTCGGGCTCCGGCGGGAGGCGGCGGCAAAGCAGACGTTGATTCGCTGGATGGTGCTTGCGTTAGCAAGGTGGTCACTCCCTGACCACAGGGGAGATTGGCTTCAGTCCTCTGTGCGGCAGAGCGTCGAAGTTCCCGTCTTCTTCTTAGTTTCAAGTTGATTCCAGGATGTCTGAAGTCTTAGGACACAGCTCCTACCTTTAAGCGGATTCTAGGGGCCGGACTACCTGCTAGGTCCCTCCCTAAGGGTGGGACCAGGAAGGGGGGTGGTTACACCCCCAATCCTTTGTCCAGCTCGCCCCAGGCCCGGGACTGGTGTGCCCCAGGACCGGTTTGAACTGGCATATGCACCGAGGCTCCTTGTGAGCCTCAGGCATGTCTGGTTTCTTTCAAGCCCTACCTGACCAATACACAAAATCCTGTCTGGGGTGGTGCATGCATCTCCCCTGGCAGGAAACCCTTTGTCCACACCTCCCAAGCTGGAAGGACTCCCAGCAGCAGGAGGGCAGACTTGTGTCTGTGGTGGCAGCATCCATTTTGTGGAGCTAAGGCTATGTCTGATTTTACCCGGGTTTCAGGTACTGTACATGTCGTGTCCCTCTAGAAGGGTGGAATGCTAACCCCGTCGCCAGAATTGGCGAGGGGTTAGTATTCCAATTCGTATGACACCTTACTCGACATGTTTTGATAAAGCCAAACCAAAGTTAGCATTTAACCGCGAGGTTCATAATGCACTTAAGAGTATATGGTATGACGATATCTGGAAACAGTAGAAGGAAGTTGTTCCGACCACTGCAGACAGGCTCAGCTCATGCCAGAGCACCATCTCACATGGAACCAAGCACTCTGCCTTCAGGATTGTTAAGGCCTGCCATAGGAGTGACTTATAGGTTAACATGTGTCCCATTTAAGGTTAGGTATAGGTATACTACACCTAAGTAAGAGGTGGTTACACCAACTTACTCCAGCTGAGTGATCATCCAGTTGTCTCAAATTTGTTAGGCCAAGCCTGGGGTGGCATAATACATGCTTCAGCCCCTGGCAGGCCTTAGATACACCAATGCCCTGGGTACCTAGTGTACACTGGTACAGGGGCTGACAGGGTGATCCAACCAATTGGGTATGTACCTAGGGTACATGGAGTCCATTTTACAGAGAGAGCAGATAGCCTGAGAGCCTGAATGGCAGGATATCAGGCCAACTAAGTCGAAAAACCAGCTAGACACTAGGCAAAAATTTGGGTGTAACCATAGTCAGATATCCACCTTCCTACAGTGAATGTGTTTACTGATAGCCAATACGCCTTCGGCGTAGCACATAGCTTTGGACGTCTCTGGAAAGAAAGAGGTTTTCTCACGTCCCATGGGACTAAGATCCAACATGGACAGTTAGTCAGTGATCTATTGGAATCCCTGACCCTACCGAATGAAGTTGCGATCGTGAAGTGCAGTGCACATCGAAAGATTACGGATGATGTTGGCCGTGGGAATGCATTTGCTGATGAGGTCGCTAAAGAAACGGCCAAGAACATGACGAGCCGAATGTACGTTGCAACGTCTGCAAGATGGATTGCTGAATCAGGGATGTGTGAGAATACGATTGAAAGTGTGAAGGCAATCCAGAATGAAGCAACTGAAAATGAGAAGAATGAATGGAAGGAGAAAACGGGTAAAAAGGATGCAAGTGGATGTTGGGTTGATTTGTCTGAGCAGCAGCGTTGGATGTTACCTGACGCGTATGTGCTCGCAGTAGTCACGATGGCGCATGGAGCGGCGCACATCAGTTCGAAAGGGATCTGTAAAATGTTAGCTCCAGTATGGAAGAATGATGGAATTACGAAGTGTGCGGAAAGAGTGGTGAAAAACTGCATGATATGCCTGATGCATAATCCTGGCAAGGGAACCCCAACCCCAACTGGTCATTTTGCTCCCCCTTCTTGTCCCTTTGAAGTGATTCAGTTGGATTTTATCCACATGGACAGGTGTAACAATCTTAAATATGTCCTAGTGGTAGTCTGTGCCTTTTCAAGATGGATTGAGGCATATCCGTTAAAGGATAACACTGCTATGTCCACTGCCAAAATCCTCCTCAAAGAATACTTCCCCAAGTATGGTATGCCACGGATTGTTTGGTCGGACAATGGAAGTGAGTTTGTAGGGAAAGTTATGAAGAGTGTGTGTACGGGTCTGGGTATTACCCAAAAATTCCACAGTGCGAATCACCCACAGTCAGCGGGTTTGGTTGAAGGGTACAATGGCACCCTGAAGCTGAAACTTGCTAAAATTCAAGCTTCCACTGGTCTATCATGGCCAGATGCACTGCCTTTAGCTCTACTCTCCACCAGAGCGACTGTACACTCTCAAGTAGGGCTTAGTCCATATGAGATTGTGTTCGGCCGCCCTGCTAATGTTTGGGGAGTCCCTAGGCCAAAGGAATTCAAACAGATCGAATACCCAATGTTGATTGATTATCTTTATGACCTGACTGCTAAACTAAGCCTTATTCGTCAACAGGTATTCGAATCCTTGCCTAAACTGCCAGAGAGTCCAGGACACACGTTGAAACCAGGCGACCAAGTAGTGGTGCGGAATTTTGAGAGAACTCGGAACCTCCAGCCAAGATTTGTGGGTCCGTTCCAGGTACTCCTAACAACGAGAACTGCTGTACGCCTGGCTGGAAGGAAGAATTGGGTGCACGCTAGCCATACGAAGCGTGTCCCTCTCCCACTCCCCTACGACAACTGGGTTAGACAGGGATTTGGTGTATCCGAGACAGAACCTGTTCCTAGGCACATCCCTTTCAGTGATGCAGAGTACATAACGGGCCACCCACGAACTGAAACACAGAACTTTGACACCTCAGCAGGAACCGCTCTTTTGAATCCTGGACCGAGTATTGTACAAAGTGAACATTTGTCACCTGAGGAGTCGAACATTCCCGCACCTATAGACCAGCTATTTCAAGATCAGACAAGACCCGGAAAGTACAGATACAATCTACGTTCTCATGTTATGAACTAATGACATTGCATAATTACCTTTCTGTTTGAAAACTGTTTTGATCTTATTGCATTCCATTCAGTCAGGAAGTTTGCTCTAAATTTTTATCTTTTTGTTTCTCTCACCTTGCCGTCTGGGTTACCGTAGGGTCGTGACGTGTGCCTTGTTTTAATTTGCAGGGAACCAGACACAAGGTCGGTTTTTTCTGTTTATTTTGGGAACTCCCAGGGTAAACAGAGGCAAGTTTTTGACAGGTACAAACCATCCGTTGCGAACGGTTGTAGAAGATGGAGCTTCCTGAACTGCGACGGGTTAATGTCATAAATGTGCACAAGACAAAACTATATGACATATTATATAGCAAATGTTTTCTAATGCAATGTACTCTGACACTTCTAATTGTTTTGATAACTTTGGTAGGCGGAATTATTTTTGGTATTCAGTTGATCTTTACACCTGTTACATCTACAGTATCTCCCCATGTTCCTGTTTCTCCGACTGTTGTTTCTCTTCATTCTTTCCATCCTTTTCCTGCCCACGAGCAAGCTCGACGCTCTGAGTTTATAAATAACACTTTCATTCAGCTCTTACATCAACATCAACTAGTGGTTAACACAACAAACTGCTGGGTGTGTGGTTTGATACCACATACCATGGACAAGGGCATCCCTTATCTAGTTCTGCCCTTTAGTTATAATGGATCATTCTGGGCATTTCAGACCATGTTCGCTTATGCCCTAGAGACCTATCCTCCACGACCTCCGCGTTCCACTAGGTATAACTCTGCTAATAGAGCCTTGGTAAAAGGAATCACTGACATGGTTAGAGATGCCAATAACACTCCGTTCATTCCCAAGGATGAATTGCGAGTTTACATGGGTTGGAATGTTACGGAATATGGCATTACTCTGGGTGAGAACAAACGTAAAAGCTCGACTCCAATCTGGGTTGTACCCCACCAAGGTCAGGTCTGTTTGCAAGGAAATGGGAGGAATCCGAAAGCTCGACTAGGGAAAAGTGACTGTATCGAAACATATGTTTTCCCGTCACAGTCTTCCCCTGCATTCTTAGCTGCTAAGGGTACCTATTTTGTTTGCCAAGACAGAGCATACACATGGCTGCCTGCTGACTTCTCAGGCTCATGTTATATCGCTCAACTATTACCTCCGACATACACTGCTGCACCGGACTATCACAAAACTAGAGTTGTGAGAGGTGTTTTCAGTAAAGAAGATACTGCTGGCCAAGAGGCAGGAGACTTCTTCAAAGGTTTCCTTCCATTCTGGGGGCCTATGGCCAACAGTAGAAACTTACGTCAACTAACACGGGTAGTTGAATCCACTATCACCGAAACTGCGGGTGCCCTTAGTAACCTGACAGCTGAGCTTCAAGCGGATCGCCTCATGACGTTACAGAACCGTATGGTCCTTGATGTGTTACTTGCAGATCGAGGTGGAGTATGTAAGATGATCCAATCGAGCTGTTGTGTTTTTATCCCAGATAATGCGCCAACGGTATATAAGGCCATCTCTAAGTTACACAAAATCTCTGACTCTATTCATATAGAGGAAGGTGACTGGTCATTAATGGGATGGTTCTGGAGCCTGTTATCTGCGTGGGGATGGAAGGTTCTGATAGTCACTGGTGTTGCGTTGGTATTTTTATTTTCGTGCTGTCTCCTTGTTCAGTGTGGTCCTGCCTTATGTAATCTCTGCATTTCAACATGCGTAAGAAGACCACCTGTTTTTAGAGATACGCCACGGGATAGAGTAATGCTTCAACAACATATCAGTGACCTGATGAACATAGAAATGGACTCTGACATAGAGTAAGTTATTGCCTATGTAAGGGCAAAAGGACGGTCTGAGGTTCTGTAGCGATCCGAACCCGTGAATTCGGCATCGTAGTACTGACACGATTTCGGTACCAATGAACCGCAAATGATCCATTATATGCACGACAGTGTTTGCGCTACGCAACTAGCATGAATTCACTGAGAAATAGGGCATTCTGTTGTAAAGTCATGGCATCCATTTTAGTTACGGCATCCATTTTTGTTTCTTGCCCTCACATAGTCAATGAATGGACGATGACCCCGGCAGAGTCACCTTGTTAAGGACACGTAAGCTCGAGCCCCGAGAAAGGCTGACGCTGCATGACTAGGCAGAATCAAGCTGCCTCCCTTGCCTGAGGCCAGTCCTGCTATACTGGTTCTCGTGTCCGTTGTCCTTACTGAAAGGCCGAAGACGGTAGCCATGCCCGTTTATGATCCATAAACACCTCTTATCCTACTTTTCAATCCTTTGCACCTGGCTCTGCTCCTCTCCTTCTGGGCTTTTACAATGGGGAGGTTACGATTTTTATGATGGGGAGGATCGGGCAAAGAATGGAAAACTGTCGAGAGGACCTAATCGAATACCGAAAACCTACGACAAATTATTGTTTGATGTCTATTTACTGTTTGTTTGGGATACCGGGTTGGGCATGAGAAATATTCGTGTAATGTTGCCTAAAGACATTTTGCGTGTATTTAAAGAACAACCCACTTAATGCAATTTGAACAGTCTCGTAGATTCTGCCTCTGTGTGGTTCCTATGACTTCTGTGTCCCTGCAGTAAATAAATCTTGGTCTCTGACGCCACCATCGAGAAACCCGCGTCTCTGTTTATTTGTGCACCGAGACAGGAAGGAACTCAGGGGTCTTTGGGTGTTTTGTTCCCTGACACCTCTGGACTCTTAAAAGTCCAGAATCTCACATTGGCTGGAGGAGATAAAGAGACTTTCTGCAAAAAACACGCCCCCGATCCGAAAAAGACGGGGCCTGATCGGAGTGACTGACCTCTTCTCCAGTGGCTGGCCAGCATTCAAGAGGCCAGCCAATGGAGAACAGGGGAGAAGAGGGGATGGTTCAAGCCCCTCTTCTCCAAGTCATTAAATCTCCCGACTTCCGGTTCTGCCTTCGGCAGACCGGTAGTCCTCGACCTAAAAAACGATTAACTGATGCGTAGCTGAACGAAAGTGCAAGCCTAGGAGGTTGCCAAATAGTATCAAGGAAGACCCAAAGGTCACAGGGAACAGATGATCAAGATGATCATTGCAGGCATTTCCACTTGTTCGAGGGCTTTATGTGGCAAGTACAGCTTTGCATTTTTCACATACATTGCATAGTCAGCAATATTGAATGATAGACCTAAAGTCTGCAGTGTTAGGAGGGAGGCTTCATATCGAGATAGACAGTTAATACTCTGGGCTTGTATCAGCGTGGAACGTCGGGCGAGGAGGGAAGAGTAACATTAGCCAGCCCTGCCAAGTACCACGCATCACGGGTTAGACAAATGGATTTTAGTGTTGGTGGCCGCATCACCACACTAAAATGCATTAGTGACGCATATCAAAGCTCCTGGGACCAACACGTGCCCTTGGGCACTGCAGCATTCTTTTGAACAGTGCAATTTGTTTTGGATAGCTCTATGCTGCTGGTTGCACAGCCGCAATGTCATCGTAAGCCAGGCCACGAGGGGTGAGCATTGCTGGGCTATGGTCTCGCATTTTCAAGAGTTTGAGCTATTAGCATTGTAAATGACAATGCCTTTTATTTGTTTTGAAAACCTGCAAGCGGTGCGTTAAGGCGCACTTTGGGCTTATAGTCCTTGCTTACGAGAAGCAAGGCTGGCAGTAAAAGAGGCACAGTTACTGCCAGCCTTGCTTCTCATAAACAATGACTAGAAGTAAAAAAGTGTGTGCTTACGCTACGCTTGCAGGTTTTCAAAACACATTAATAAAAGGCATTCTCATTTATAATGCCAATAGCTCAAACTCTAGCAAATGTGAGACCTATTGCATTGCAAATGCTTGTTACTTTCTTTGCCCGTGTTCTTGTTTTTTGTTCCCAGCACTGTTGTCCTTTCCCCCTTGTGACCCTTTTGCCTTCTGTAAACCCCTGCCCTCTCCTCCCTTGTTTTTTTCCCGCTGCTGGCAGCCATGTCACCATTCAACCTCACCTTACAGGTAGGTAACCATTTTACAAGTGTGGTCTGGTAGAGAGCAACTACCATCAGGCCCTGTTTTCTGACCACCTAACAAGATGTATTACAGTCGGTTCCCCATAGCCACTTGGCAGCCATGTCACTACTCAGCTTCACCTCGCAAGAAGGTAGCCATTTTACATGTGTGGGCTGGGAGAGGGAGTCAGGACTGCAACTACCATCAGACCCTGTTGCCTGAACACCTAACAAGATATACTCCTCTCCCTTACCAATAGTTACTTGGCAGCCATCTCAACACTGATCCCCATGTCCAACAGACTGCAAATATTACACACGCAGCTCTACTCAGGCACATGTTCTACTACTGAGCCTGAAATCCACAGGGTCCCCGAAAATTAAAAGAAAAACAACATGACAGACAGTCAATGAAGTGTGTAACAGAAATATCATTAATGCTTGAAGGTCACAAGACCTACATGGCTGGTGAGCCATTGGCAATGATCAGCACACATGATAACCAGTGCAAATGTGCAACACATATGTCAATAGGCCTGTATTGGACACACCTAGTAGTTTGATCTTAACAATGCCCAAGTGACATCTACAATGTTCTTGCATGAAGTCATTGGGAGATGCCATGTCCATCCCTATTGTCAGCATGAAGTGTAGCACCTGACCAAATGATAATGCCATACACCCTTCCTGTAATGGAAGTCAAACAAATCCTTGCTAAACTGTGAAACACAATGACCGCAGTTCTTAATGTCACCCTCCAGCCCTTTTGTCCCTTACATGCCTCTACTCACTGTGTAACAAAGGATGTGGAATGTACATACTAGACATACAACTATGACATTATACTCTATCGCAACAGGTGGATCATGCACAACATCTGCTGGGACGCAACATGACAACCAGAGTCCTGCTCCACCCCAGGGTCAGGACTCCAGTGATACTAAAGCTCCTGCACATATGGACGTGGAGGACCCACCTGACCCTTCTGGACAGCCTGGGCAGACAGAACCAGTGAGTCTCACTGAGCTCGCTGAGCTCACGACCACACTTCCCACCTCAGCTGCAACACTTTAGCTGACCACTGCCCCAACAATCTGTGGACCTAGCTCCAGCGCCAACATCACCTGCACCCCAGTCCCTGCTCTGGAGGTGAGCACTAACACCAGTCTCACTGAGGATGGAGAGGCCAGTGGGAGGGAGCAGCCTGAGTAAGGGCCACTGGACCATGGGGGCAGGGGTGGTGGGAGGGTCACTGGGAGACAGAAAAGTGAGGCCACTAGTGCCACTGAAGACAAGGCCAACATTTCCCATGTCAATGGGCATATGTGGCAACCAAGGGCAGATGGGTCAGGTACTCGAAGAACTGGGGTAAAAGAAACAGCTGTAGCGGTCCATGGACCATCGTTTGAATACCTATATTGATAATATGGGCCATCTCATTGGGGTGTTGAGGAACATACACACCACCCTCTGCAGAGCTTTTTCCTGACATCTACATATTCCTGTGGCCAACCTACATCTGGGCAATCGACATTAGCGGCTGCCAAGGGAGTGGAAGCCCCGGCAGAGGATGAGTCCTCAGACACCTCAGAGCCTCTAGCAGTAGATCCCCCCTGCAAACGTAAGTTGGGACATCCCAGAAAAATGCAGGAGATTCTGGTGGCAAGGCACTGACCCAAACCAGGAAGAAAAGCCAACTCTGATGTCTCCTTTGTGGGCAACATATTGACTTTGTTGACTATTCCTGTCCACATTTCAGTTCTGATGGGAGGAGGTTGTCGGACTGTGGACTTCGGACAATGTGGCTACAACTAAAATGATTTCATCCACCACCTCTCACAACTTTATCCATGTGTGCTCACCTTTGCACTGCAAATGTTCCGTAAATAATTCACAAATTGCTCTTCAATAAATGCACTTTTTACACATCCAGTTGCTCTTGTTATATCATTCACATCTGTCAAACAATTAAGTAAATACCTTGAGTATCACCAAATGTGAGTAGAGACAAATTTTGTATGCAGGGATTTGTCAAATTAGTGAAATGTACACATGCGTATACCACACATATCAACTAACACACACATTGAAGTGTACAGTCTCAACACATCTCTATTACTGTGTTCAAACCTTTGGTGGTCATGATGTTGTCCACAGAGTAAATTGATACATCTGTGAAATGATCACTGTCAATAACCACACATGTCATGGTTAGACCTCAAAAACAGGTCAGGAGAGGATACATCAGACAATGCTAAAATCAGTAGTAAGGTTACAAATGTGTCAGGGAATCGGCTAGTGCCCCATTGACTAACCCACAATGGGAATCCCACACCATACATCACTAGGTACCACAACAGTGGATCACTACGGTAACTGAGTCCAGGTACAGTCCAAACAAGTGTAGCAACATCTGGTGGAATGTCACAAACATTTGCCTGTGGTGTTCAACAAGCTCTGTGGCATAAAATGATGACACACATGAACACCTATATCCAGCTCATAGACAATGAGTACCGAGTTGATGTAAAGATCGACGAACATGTGCTGGGCAAACGACCACATTGTGTAGTTGAACATAATGCCACACATATTGCCAAAGGATCACCGCACGACAGGGCTGAAAGTCCATCGTGTAAAAGCAACTGACCATCCTATCGCTATATAAGATGCCTTGCTACCAGAGTCATACACCAAAAGTCTGTGCCAGACATTCCTAGGTATATCTCATGTCGAATTTGCACTCCAAAACAGCACCTCACAACTGCTGATGTCACTAGCCTGAAATGTCCAAATGATGAGGAAAGCATGAAGCTACATACAACTGGAAAAAAGTCAAATATCATGTAGGCAAATCATACAAAGGACAATAATCCCAGTCTACATCAGCAGTACATGGTATATAGATAAAATAAAATTGCACAAATCAACATCATGTGCATTTGTGAAGAGCTCCTCCAAAGACAGACCAGCACAGAGTCACCCACAACTGTACACATCAGTCAACGAACAATAACACTCTAACAGCTGCATAACCACAGTAACTGTCACAGTCATTACATTTGACAGCATACTTACACTCAAGGAAAAAAGTTTTTGATGAGCTCTAGATGCATTTCAAGTCCTTCCTCTTCGCCACTATCATCATCACTGCTTATTTCAAGGTCCTCACCCGGGGAGTCCTGCTGGTCTCCATCATCTGGGATCAGAGGGATGTTCCTGCGAAATGTGAGATTGTGGAGCGTGCAGAAGGCAATGGTGATCTGACACACCTTCCTGGGTGAGTAGAGTAGGGCTCCTCTAGACTTGTCCAGACATCAGAATCTGTCCTTCGGGAGCCCAAAAGCCCACTCCACGGGGCGCCGTGTTCTACCATGGGCCTCATTGAAGGGGACTTCTCCTAGCATTGTTGGATTGCTCAGCGGGGCCAACAACCATGGCCAGTGGGGATACTCTGAGTCACCTAGATTGGAGACACACAGAGGTGCTTTTAGGAATCAGACATATACAGAAGATGCCACAATACATCAAACACACAAAGGTTCTGGAATATCTCACTCACCTACAAGCCAGACCCTTTCGGTTGTAGTTGTGACATCATTAGTGGTATGGTGCTGTTTTGCAATACGTAGGAGTCCTGGGCAGATACTGAGAATTTTGCACAGACGTTTGAGATGTAGAAATCCGCTAGACATGCCACTTGCACATTGATGGAATGGAAGTTCTTTCTGTTCCTATCCACCTGTTCACAGACTTGCAGTGGGACTGGGCCAATATGTGTACCATCAATAGCTACAACCACATGTGGGATGTGACCTATAGCATAAAAGTTTCCCTTCACTGTGGCCAAATCCTGATGTCTAGGAGACTGAATGTAGCTATCCATGTGTCTCAGAAGTGCTGACAGCACATCTCATAACACCATACTAAACATCAGTTGGGACATTCTACCAGAAATAGCCACTGTGTACTGAAATTAACCAGTGGCCAAGAAGTGCAGTGTGGCCATCAATTTCACTGTTGATGTTAGAGCTGTGGGATAGGTCCGACGAGAATGAAAGTGAGGCTCTAACAGGACTCATAGATCCTATATTGTCTTCCTATTGAGACAAAACTTCCTGATGAAGACTCAGTTCTGTTTTCCACTGTCATTAGGTCTGGAAAAGAGTCCACACTCACACATACCAAGATATAGCCAACAGTCATGTGACTTAAAAGTAGTGCTAATGTGAGCAGTGTACAGCATGTATGTATGACAGTGGACATACATACCAAGTCCTAGTATGAGGAAAGTGGAAGAGAAGGCTGCTCTTGTGCGGATGACAATATAGCCACAGTGAGCACTGTTGTGTGAGAGTCCATAACAGCCAGCACGCAGCATTAAGCATTACATACACAGACCAGATTCATACGTGTGACATACTGATGGAAAGGATGCATTGCCATTATCATAATTTCCACCTATCTGCCCCAACTGGACAACATTTGAGTCTGTAACAGCACAGTGAACATCATATTTACTCACATCATCTGGGGAGCACCGTCATTTTGTGGAGTCTGCAACGCACTCATTACCACCTTCACCGCCAGGGTACCCAGCGCCATAGGACTCGTGTGTTGATGCACACTCATGTACAACACTGATGTGTGCTCAGTGGAATAGGACTCTGAAAGGACTCATACACCAGGTGAGATGTACTAATTGAAAATTGTTTGGGGAAATCACTGTTGGGTCCACATTGAATGTGGTAATGAGGACTGACATGGTGGGGGCCTCATCTGACTGATGTGACTTACAGGATCACCGACCACCGGCGGTTACAAACCACGCGGTAGGTGGGTACATCTGCGGCAGTCACAGCCATTGGCTGTCTTTGCAAAATGCAGCCGCCTATGTGGATACCAGACATCACCAATGGGACAGCCTTCTTCTGCAACTGCCAGATGATTTGAACTGCGCGGTAGGCGTGGTCAGCCTCAACAGTCACAGCCATAGGCTGCAATAGAAAAATACAAATGTGCAGTCCAATGCCATGTACACCAAAGTCCGCCTATGTGGCCCATATATACCTTGCATTGTTGGAAAGTTTTCACTTGCCACCAGACACGGCTAATTGTTTTACCCCCCCCACCCCCATCACCTGCAGCTGTTTGTGAGCAGTTATGACACATGTTATAGGGAGAGGGCCCATCCCTTTGCTCAAGAGGAGCTGGAAACTCTGGTTGACAAGGCCCTTCCCCTCTATGGCTCAACAGAGGCAACTGTAAGTGTCTTGAAAACTCATTGCACTCTGCTTCAGTACTTACCTTCTGTATCTATTAGCTACATGTGCCTCTGAGTGTAAGCATTAGGCTAATTGCATAGATTGCATGGCCCTTACACAAAGCATACATGTGAAGGCCTATAGCCCCAGGACTTTGTGGAGAGGAGGCCACCATTGGAATGTGTGAAGTTCGTTAATTCCATATCTGTCACAGGCATATCTTGATTGATCACCCTAGTTAATGGTGACTACATTGTCTTGGACACACAAATCATGGTTTATGTGCGTTGGTCTGTACAGGCATCTTATCATGAGGCAGCTCTGCATACTGTAATAAGTAATCTAGGATGATGTTAGCCAATTGTTCAGTTACACTGTGCACTCAGCCCATATCAGATTTTGAAGAACTATTGACTGAAATGTATAAACAACTCACATACACCTTCAGAGTGCAATTTAGCCATATGTTCACATATGGGATGGGCAGAGGATTAAGTATTGGTTAGAAGTGGAGGAATTCAGAGGTACTTTTGGGATAATCAGCCACAGCCTCAGGGAACAAGGCCTGACTGTGGTAGGAGAAGTTCTGCAAATAGTCATGTTCCTGTCGCCCAGCAGCTCCTTTGATATTCCTGGCAACAGTATTAGGTAACCCTATCTACCTTATTAGCTGTTAACTGTCTAAAATGAGGGATGGTGACTGAGGTAAATGCCCTTACCTGATTCTTTTTACATTGATCCACAGTGTCAATGTGTGTCTATCACTAATGACCGTTCCTTGACTCAGACAGGTCTGTTGACAGGTAATTTGGTTTTGCCTGCACAGTGCTCAGAAGGGGCATACATCCCCCCTCCTCTTTTTCCGGGCTGTTCATTGGTTCCTGTGCGTGCCACTTACCATTTCTCCATTTCTATTGGTTGTAGCATATTTTAATGCACTTACCAATGCTTTTTCCTTCTCTGCTTCTCTTATCAGTTTTCCGTAGCCGAAATACTGTTTACATCCGCTTTGGTGGAACTATTTTTTCATAAAGTTTAGCCTCTTTTTGCTTTTTTGTCTTGCAGCATATTTACATAGCAATTTATCACCCGGAGAGATTAAGTGATTTTCCCAGAATCACAGGGCATTGTGGCGCCGAGACTCGAATTGCGATCACAGCTACGACCATTGTGCCACATCCTTTACACTCCCTTGCTACTTGTCAGGGAGCACTTTCCTTTGTCCCAGACGATTATTGATAAAAACAGGTTTTTATTCATTGCATAGGCAAAGCCCAATGCATTACCAATGCTTGTATTCCATGTCAGGGCTCTGGACGAAGCACACACTACCTAGTATCCACAAGGCACAACGTACATTTTTCAGTCACGTATATTCTGGAGACCAACATCACCCAAAATTAAAGCTGTTAGGGCGCTACCATTCTAAGATGGCTGCCAATCTATTTGGCACTCAAGACTGTCCGGTAGTTCGTAATGTATGCATATGTATACATGTGGTACATTGAAGTGGTCGTTTTGTGGTCAGGAATGTCCCACTTACACTTAAACATCCTGCCAAGTGTTCATGAAACACATGACGTACAAGCCTGACTTTAACATTGAGGGCTGTCAGCACTGTGGGGCTACTTTTATAGTCTCATTTCTACGTTAGTGACAGAAACTCCATTTGTGCCCTGTTGAGCACTTCTGGAAGCATTCCGCTTTCTTGCTCCCATCTCTTCTGCTGCTACCAGCACGCGGGACACAGCTGCAAGGGTTGAAGCATTGCTGATATTCTACCATTTCCTGCCACATGAACCTGCCCCACCACTTTAGTTATGCCCGCTTCGACCACCAAAACATGCATCCCTTCTTTCAGTCATCCTCCTGTTTGCTCTGCTCTTGATCTTGTCACTCCTCCCCCCCTAAAAGTGCGGCATCAAGACCACCCACGCCCCCTATACAACCCCAATTTTTCTTCATTGATGCATTTATTGGGTGGGCTGCCTTTGTGCACCTCAGTTCTGCATGTCTGTGTCTTATCCTTATTGTAATAATCTCAGGTTGTCTATTGTACTAGTGTTTGAATGCAACAGTGCAGTTCCTTTTTAAGCTACCAGCCATGTCCTTCATTCTTGCTCTGCTGTTTCTTTTATAGATTTATATGGTTATAAATGTTGGGTCTAACAAATTTTTTTCATACCTGTGTATCTACTCTCTCAAGTGTTGCACTACTAGGGCTAATCTGGTAAAATCACCTGCATATAGAAAATACACTTTTTCCTGTTGCGGCATGTGAAACATTTGGGGTACGCACACAGTCGAAAGTGCCCTGAAGTGGTGGAAAGACTACTTGTTTGGGGCTATAGAAGTCTTATGACAATACTGCTCCCCCTGTCCATCAAGTGCGCTTCACACAACATATAAGCATGGTATCAGGTAAAATACCAAATCCTCATCTCTAACTGCCAAACCAGCACAACTGTGCTCAAGCAAACATCCCGGGGAGACAGTGTTGCAAAGCAAGGAGGTTACCAGACTTGAGCCACGCCTTCTGTCTACCTCACTTGCAGCAGCATGGTGTGCTTCTCCCTCAGCGGGCCCATTGTTCTATAGCTCCATTCTCTGTCAGTTAATTTGTTTGTTTCTAACTCTCCTTTGTGGCATGGTTTTTCACTGTTTTCAGCTCTGGGTTTTTTGTATCTCTCTTTGGTATCTCTGGTATTCGTTTGCGGCCAAACAAACGTACACAAGTTCCTTTACACCTCTATCCCTGGTCCTCTGTTTCTTGCTCCTACCTACATATACCACTTCGCTTTCCTACCCCACCCACATTCTGCTACTCTGCTTTGTTGAAGCCCACATGGTTACCTTATCTGATGGTTTACAACTAACAATAAAGCCTCCCATAACTAATGCATATACACACATTACTGAATTGCTAATATAATCCTTACTTGAGTTCACGTGGAGGTACTTTCTTTGACCTTCACACTGTTTTCAATTGTTATTATGATATATACTCCATTTCACAGTTTCCGTCATGCGCTATTCCATAACACATTCGTATTCCCATTTGTTTCTTAACTTGGTTGCCACTCTTTCTTTACAATTTGTCTTTGCCTCATACTTGCGGTTTGCTTCCGTGGAACTTATATTAACACTCACAGTCCAGTTACATTTACCTTCACCCCCTTCCTGCTCATTTGTTCCTTCGAAGGCAACAGTACCTTTGCTATCACTTTACTTCCGAGTTTTTAGGACTTCTGGATTAGTGATTGCATTGATGTTTCAGCTCTGTTCCCACTACTATTGCATTTATTTTGAACCCAAATTACACATTTCCATTTTTTTGAATTAACGTTCTCCAGTCCTTTGTAAGTTTTGGTTACCCTTAAAAAACACTTTACTCTCTTTTTCTCGCTCTGCTCCCCTGTATGTTGATGCCTGCTTGTTGCCCTTACTCCTTCTTACCCCTCCCTGCCTGTTATTCTTTTTCCGTTGCACCATAAATACATTGCAAAAAAAAGTGTGTCCCACAATTTGGATCTTTTTGCATACAACATTCAAGTTTAAACAAAATTTGAAAGAAGGGACATCCTTTTTAGGTTTCACCTGCACAGTCTTTGCGATGTGCTTGCGAAATCGATTGTATTCAATATATATCTTAAAAGGGGCTTACATCCCGCCCCTTGCTTCCTGTTCTTGCCACTTTCATATCTCCCCTTCTATTGGCTGTAGTATTTTATTTTCTGTTGTTCATCCTGTGTTGGCTTTTATCAGTTTCCTTACTCTGAAGTACTCCTTTTCCTCCGCAGAACTTCTTTCATTTAGGAAAGAGCACACGCCATCTGCACTCCCGCACTCCTCCCAATCTCAGTTATTTATATATTTCTCAGCATGCACTCTTAAGAAAGTGCATGCCTCAGCAGTCCCTCTCCCCCGCTCTCCGTGGTATCAAGCAGTTCTGTTATTTACTTCTTAGCATGCACTCTGCAGCCCTGCACACTCCGCTCTTTGTGGTGAGCAGTAGTAGATGTCCGGTTCAGAGTGGTAAAGTGGGCACTTGGTCAATTGCCGAGGGGCCGGCATCGAAGTTCGGGCTGTGGGCTGCTTTTTTGGCAGCCTGGGGGGGCAGATTTGGGCTGTGTCTGGTGTGTGCAGATGTCGCTAGCGACCCAGTGGGGCCCTGAGAGGCCTTTCTGGAGGCAGATGGGCGTCCAGTACCTCCTTTTTATCAACCACCAGAGGTGTTGCTCCCTTTCTCTTGCTGGGCCTGCCAATTAATGTGTGCATACTGAGCGGGGGCAGGGGGACTAAGCAGAAGTGGCCTAATTTGTTTTCAGGTGTTTATAAAACTTCACGGAAGCAGAGTTTGGCGGAAAGGCAATATGCAAATGTGCATTTTTTTTTGCGTCACCTGCATATAGTAGTATGAGTACCCTCTTTCCAGCTAATAGGGATGCCTAAGGACCTTTCCGTCAGGTAGTCCACTACATCTAAGGGACCAAAAAGTAAGGGTGCTAGCAAACACCCTTGCCGGTTGCATTTTTCAACCTGGAAAGGATTTTGTACATCCCCACCTGGGAATTACCTAACACTAGTCATGTTACCGGCCTGGAGAGCCTTTGTAGCCATTACCACAGAGATAGCAAATCCTAAATCTACTAGGGATCACCACAGCTTCTCTCTATCAACTAAATGGAAAGCTGTTTCAGGTCTACAGATATAAAGTGATGACTTCCTAACAACCGTAAATGTATAGGAAATCATATATAGTCTGAGAGCCTGGTCGATGGTCCCTATTCATGGCCGGAAGCCGGCTTGCACTTCCGTCAAGATCTTGTGGGCATCCACCCAACCCTGGATTCAGTTGAGCAGGATTTCCTCTAAAACTTTGCCTGCCCCATTCAGGAGGGAGATCGGGAGGTAATTGGATGGACTACCCCAATCGCCCTTCTTGTAGATCGGCACGATAATAGTTGAGCGTCATGAGGGGGGTATGGCATTGCCCGCAAGCGCTGAGTTGAACACTGTGGGGCTGATTACAATGCCGGTAGGACCGAGTGTCCAAACGCCGTGTCCGCAGGACAATTCTGAACGCCAAGGCCCTGAACTAATTCCCACCCTAGTACGATACATGCAATGCAGATCTCCGACCGTTGCGGTCAGAAAGGTCTCTGCATGGTCAGTGGCTGTCAGCACTGTGCTCCAACCACTGAGCAGATTACAATGAGTCGTACTAGAGATCAGAATCTGCAGTCAAACAACGACGATTGACCGCCAAGCTGCTGCTACCTCAAGCATCACAACTGTGTCCATAGTAAGTAGCAAAAAAAAGTACACAACTGATGGTCATTGCTCAGGTGGACACGCCTACATTGCAAAGTATAAAACATGCCCCATCCCTGACCATGATCCTTTGCCACTACACTTCAGTGCAGCCCCACACACTACGTTGTTGGAGAAAGAGAGAGAAGGTAACCATCACTTCTCCACACTGCCCCCCCACACACACCCCAGACACATTTGTTCACACTTTGTTCATTTCTCTTCTAATCAATATCCATTTAGCATCACCCACACCATCACAATCACATTTTACCATTTTCACTTTTCAAATGGCACACAAAAAAAGATAACATTTTTCTGACAACGAGTTGTCAGTGATGGTGGATGTAATTATTCGAGTAGAGCCACATTTGTTTGGATCCCAAGTCCAACAAACCTCTGTTCAAAGGAAGAATGAAATGTCCGACAGGGTCATCAAAAAGGTCAATAGTGTTGGTACAATCCTGCGCACAAAGAAGGACATCAGGAAGAGGTTGTATGACCTGAAGCTCAGGGTCAAGTGCCTAGTCAACAGGCACGACCTGGCGGCTCAGAAGACTGGCGGTGGGCCTTTCGGTCCACCATTAGGCCTCACAGCCTGGGAGGATAAGGTACTTGTCATCCTGCACGCTAAGGGCTTGACTAGAATACCTGTGGGACTGGAGTCTGGTAAGTAACACCTCTCTAACTGGCACAACATATCAATGTACAATTCGCATATAACTCACCTTTGCTATCGTCCATCACATCCAATGTCCCATATGGATTAGCTAAAGTAGAAGAGATGTGTTTAAGACTGTAGTCCTGCACATGATTCCCAATATATCCACCTTCATTACATCCCACACATGGGAATGCCGCCGTCTGCAAGTGTTTTCACTTCAAATCATCATCATTGGAACCATAGATTGTTCCAATGTACAACAGTATGTGCCAACACAGAATTCTCAACCGAAATGTAACAAAATGCAGTATTGCCATAATGTAACTGATAAGACTACAACTACTACCAGGCCCTGTTGCCTGAACACCTAACAAGATGCCCTCCTCTCCTTTCCCCATAGCCACTTGGCAGCCATGTCACTATTCAACTTCACCTCACAGGTAGGTAACCATTTTACAAGTGTGGTCTGGTAGAGAGAGACAGGACTGCAACTACCATCAGGCCCTGTTTTCTGACCACCTAACAAGATGTATTACAGTTGATTCCCCATGGCCACTTGGCAGCCATGTCACTACTCAGCTTCACCTTGCAAGTAGTTAGCCATTTTACATGTGTGGGCTGGGAGAGGGAGTCAGGACTGCAACTACCATCAGGCCCTGTTGCCTGAACACCTAAAAAGATGTACTCCTCTCCTTTACCCATAGTTACTTGGCAGCCATCTCAAAACTGATCCCCATGTCCAACAGACTGCAAATATTGCACGCGCAGTTCTACTCAGACACATCTCCTACTGCTGAGCCTGAAATCCACCAGGTCCCCGAAAATTAAAAGAAAAACAACATGACAGTCAATGAAGCATGCAACAGAAATATCATTAATGCTCGAAGGCCACAAGACCTACATGGCTGGTGAGCCATTGGCAATGATCAGCACACATGATAACCAGTGCAAATGTGTAACACATATGTCAATAGACTTGTATTGGACACACCTAGTAGTTTGATCTTAACAATGCCCAAGTGACATCTACAATGTTCTTCCATGAAGTCATTGGGAGATGCCATGTCCATCCCAATTGTCAGCATGAAGTGTAGCAGCTCACCTAATGATAATGCCATACACCCTTCATGTAATGGAAGTCAAACAAATCCTTGCTAAACTGTGAAACACAATGACCGCAGTTCTTAATGTCACCCTCCAGCCCTTTTGTCCCTTACATGCCTCTACTCACTGTGTAACAAAGGATGTGGAATGTACATACTAGACATACAACTATGACATTCTACTCTATCGCAACAGGTGGATCACGCACAACATCTGCTGGGACGCAACATGACGACCAGAGTCCTGCTCCACCCCAGGGTCAGCGCTCCAGTGATACTGAAGCTCCGGCACATATGGACGTGGAGGACCCACCTGACCCATCTGGACCGCCTGGGCAGACAGAACCAGTGAGTCTCACTGAGCTCACGACCAGACTTCTCACCTCAGCTGCAACACTTCAGCTGGCCACAGCCCCAACAACCTGTGGACCTAGCCCCAGCACCAACATCATCTGCACCCCAGTCCCTGCTCAGGAGGTGAGCACTAACACCAGTCTCACTGAGGATGGAGAGGACAGTGGGAGGGAGCAGCCTGAGTAAGGGCCACTGGACCATGGGGGCAGGGGTGGTGGGAGGGTCACTGGGAGCCAGAAAAGTGAGGCCACTGGTGCCACTGAAGACAAGGCCAACATTGCCCAAGTCAATGGGCATATGAAGCAACCAAGGGCAGATGGGTCAGGTACGCGAGGAACTGGGGGAAATGAAACAGCTGTAGCGGTCCATGGACCATCGTTTGAATACCTATATTGACAATATGGCCATCTCATTGGGGTGCTGAGGGACATCCACACCACCCTCTGCAGGGCTTTTTCCTGACATCTACATATTCCTGTGGCCAACCTACATCTGGGCAATTGACATTAGCGGCTGCCAGACAATGTGGCTACAACTAAAATGATCTCATCCACCACCGCTCAAAACTTTATCCATGTGTGCTCACCATTACACTGTAAATGTTCCATAAATAATTCACAAATTGCTCTTCAATAAATGCACTTTTTACACATCCAGTTGCTCTTGTTATATCATTCACATCTGTCAAACAATTAAGTAAATACCTTGAGTATCAACAAATGTGAGTAGAGACAAATTTTGTATGCAGGGACTTGTCAAATTAGTGAAATGTCCACATGAGTATACCACACATATCAACTAACACACACATTGAAGTGTACAGTCTCAACACATCTCTATTACTGTGTTCAAACCTTTGGTGGTCATGATGTTGTCCACAGAGTAAATTGATACATCTGTGAAATGATCACTGTCAATAACCACATATGTCATGGTCAGACCTCAAAAACAGGTAAGGAGAGGATACATCAGACAATGCTAAAATCAGTAGTAAGGTTACAAATGTGTCAGGGAATCGGCTAGTGCCACATTGACTAACCCACAATGGGAATTCCACACCATATATCACTAGCTACCACAACAGTGGATCACTACAATAACTGAGTACAGGCACAGTCCAAACAAGTGTAGCATCATCTGGTGGAATGTCACAAACATTTGCCTGTGGTGTTCAACAAGCTCTGTGGCATAAGATGATGACACACATGAACACCTATATCCAGCTCATAGACAATGAGTACCAAGTCGATGTGAAGATCGACGAACATGTGCTGGGCAAACGACCACATTGTGTAGTTGAACATAATGCCACACATATTGCCAAAGGATCACCGCACGACAGGGCTGAAAGTCCATCGTGTAATAGCAACTGACCATCCTATCGCTATGTAAGATGCCTTGCTACCAGAGTCATACACCAAAAGTCTGTGCCAGACATCCCTAGGTATATCTCATGTCGAATTTGCACTGCAAAACAGCACCTCACAACTGCTGATGTCACTAAGATGAAATGTCCAAATGATGAGGAAAGCGTGAAGCTACATACAACTGGAAAAAAGTCAAATATCAGGTAGGCAAATCATACAAAGGACAAGAATCCCAGTCTACATCAGCAGTACATGGTATATAGATAAAATAAAATTGCACAAATCAACATCATGTGCATTTGTGAAGAGCTCCTCCAAAGACAGACCAGCACAGAGTCACCCTCAACTGTACACATCAGTCAACGAACAATTACGCTCTAACAACTGCACAACCACAGTAACTGTCACAGTCATTACATTTGACAGCATACTTACACTCAAGGAAAAAAGTTGTTGATGAGCTCTAGATGCATTTCAACTCCTTCTCTTCGCCACTATCATCATCACTGCTTATTTCAGGGTCCTCACCCGGAGAGTCCTGCTCGTCTCCATCATCTGCGATCAGAGGGATGTTCCTGCGAAATGTGAGATTGTGGAGCGTGCAGCAGACAATGGTGATCTGACACACCTTCCTGGGTGAGTAGAGTAGGGCTCCTCTAGACTTGTCCAGACATCAGAATCTGGCCTTCGGGAGCCCAAAAGCCCACTCCACTGGGCACCGTGTTCTACCATGGGCCTCATTGAAGGGGACTTCTCTTGGCATTGTTGGATTGCTCAGCGGGGCCAACAACCATGGCCAGTGGGGATACTCTGAATCACCTAGATTGGAGACACACAGAGGTGCATTTAGGAATCAGACATATACAGAAGATGCCACTATACATCAAACACACAAAGGTTCTGGAATATCTCACTCACCTACAAGCCAGGCCCTTTCCAGTTGTAGTTGTGACATCAACAGTGGTATGGTGCCGTTTTGCATTACGTTGGAGTCCTGGGCAGATCCTGAGAATTTTTCACAGACGTTTGAGATGTAGAAATCCGCTAGACATGCCACTTGCACATTGATGGAATGGAAGTTCTTTCTGTTCCTATCCACCTGTTCACAGACTTGCAGTGGGACTGGGCCAATATGTGTACCAACAATAGCTACAACCACATGTGGGATGTGACCTATGCCATAAAAGTCTCCCTGCACAGTGGCCAAATCCTGATGTCTAGGGGACTGAATGTAGCTATCCATGTATCTCAGAAGTGCTGACAGCACATCTCATAGCACCATACTAAACATCAGTTGGGACATTCTACCAGATATAGCCACAGTGTACTGAAATTAACCAGTGGCCAAGAAGTGCAGTGTGGCCATCAATTTCACTGTTGATGTTAGAGCTGTGGGATAGGTACGACGAGAATGCAAGTGAGGCTCTAACAGGGCTCATAGATCCTCTATTATCTTCCTATTGAGACAAAACTTCCTGATGACGACTCTGTTTTCCATTGTCATTAGGTCTGGAAAAGAGTCCACACTCACACATACCAAGATATAGCCAACAGTCATGTGACTTAAAAGTAGTGCTTATGTGAGAAGTGTACAGCATGTATGTATGACAGTGGACATACATACCAAGTCCTAGTATGAGGAAAGTGGATGAGAAGGCTGCTCTTGGGCGGATGACAATATAGCCACAGTGAGCACTGTTGTGTGAGAGTCCATAACAGCCAGCACACAGCATTAAGCATTACATACACAGACCAGATTCATACGTGTGACATACTGATGGATAGGATGCACTGCCATTATCATAATTTCCACCTATCTGCCCCAACTGGACAACATTTGAGTCTGTAACAGCACAGTGAACATCATATTTACTCACTTCATCTGGGGAGCACCATCATTTTGTGGAGTCTGCATCGCACACATTACCACCTTCACCGCCAGGGTACCCAGCGCCATAGTACTCGTGTGTTGATGCACACTCATGTACAACACTGACGTGTGCTCAGTGGAATAGGACTCTGAAAGGAGTCATACACCAGGTGAGATGTACTAATTGAAAATTGTTTGGGGAAATCACTGTCGGGTCCACATTGAATGTGGTAATGAGGACTGACATGGTGGGGGCCTCATCTGACTGATGTGACTTACAGGATCACCAACCAACGGCGGTTACAAACCACGCAGTAGGTGGGTACATCTGCGGCAGTCACAGCCATTGGCTGTCTTTGCAAAATGCAGCCGTCTATGTGGATACCAGACATCACCAATGGGACAGCCTTCTACTGCAACTGCCAGATGATTTGAACTGCGCGGTATGCGTGTTCAGCCTCAACAGTCACAGCCATAGGCTGCAATAGAAAATACGAATGCTGCGGTCCAATGTAATGTACACCAAAGTCCGCCTATGTGGCCCATATATACCTTGCATTGTTGGAAGGTTTTCACTTACCACCAGAAACTGCTAATTGTTTTAGCCCCCCCCCCCATGACCTGCAGCTGTTTGTGAGCAGTTATGACACATGTTATGGGGATAGGGCCCATCCCTTTGCTCAAGAGGAGCTGGAAACTCCGGTTGACAAGGTCCTTCCCCTCCATGGCTCAACAGAGGCAACTGTAAGTGTCTTGAATACTCATTGCACTCTGCTTCACTACTTACCTTCTGTATCTATTGGCTACATGTGCCTCTGAGTGTAAGCATTAGGCTAATTGCATAGATTGCATGGCCCTTACATGAAGCACACATGTGAAGGGCAATAGGCCCCAGGACTTTGTGGAGAGGAGGCCACCATTGGACTGTGTGAAGTTGGTTAATTCCATATCTGTCACAGGTATATCTTGATTGATCACCCTAGTTAATGGTGGCTACATTGTCTTGGACACACAAATCATAGTTTTTGTGTGTTGGTCTGTACAGGCATCTCATCATGAGACAGCTCTGCATACTGTAATAAGTAATCCAGGATGATGTTAGCCAATTGTTCAGTTACACTGTGCACTCAGCCCATATCAGACTTTGACTGGAAGGTATAAACAACTCACATACACCTTCAGAGTGCAATTTAGCCATATGTTCACATATGGGATGGGCAGAGGATTAAGTATTGGTTAGGAGTGGAGGAATTGGGAGGTACTTTTGGGATAATCCGCCACAGCCTCAGGGAACAAGGCCTGACTGTGGTAGGAGAAGTTCTGCAAATAGTCATGTTCCTGTCACCCAGCTGCTCCTTTGATGTTCCTGGCAACAGTATTAGGTAACCCTATCTACCTTATTAACTGTTAACTGTCTAAAATGAGGGATGGTGACTGAGGTAAATGCCCTTACCTGATTCTTTTTACATTGATCCACAGTGTCAATGTGTGTCTGTCACTAATGACCGTTCCTCGACTCAGACAGGTCTGTTGACAGGTAATTTGGTTTTGCCTGCACAGTGCTCAGAAGGGGCTTACATCCCCCCTCCTCTTTTTCCGGGCTGTTCATTGGTTCCTGTGCGTGCCACTTACCATTTCTCCATTTCTATTGGTTGTAGCATATTTTTCTGCACTTACCAATGCTTTTCCTCCTCTGCTTCTCTTATCAGTTTTCCGTAGCCGAAATACTGTTAACATCCGCTTTGGTGGAACAATTTTTTCATAAAGTTTTGCCTCTTTTTGCTTTTTTGTCTTGCAGCAGATTTACATAGCAATTCATCACCCGGAGAGATTAAGTGATTTGCCCAGAATCACAGGGCATTGTGACGCCGGGACTCGAATTGGGATCACAGCTCTGACCGTTGTGCCACATCCTTTACACTCCCTTGTTACTGGTCAGGGAGCACTTTTCTTCGTCCCAAACGATTATTGATAAAAACAGTTTTTTTGTTCATTGCATAGGCAAAACCCAATGCATTACCAATGCTTGTATTCCATGTCAGGGCTCTGGATGAAGCACACACTTACCCCCAGGGCACAACGTACATTTTTCAGTCACATATATTCTGGAGACCAATATCACCCAAAACAAAAGCTGTAGGGCACTACCATTCTAAGATGGCTGCCAATCTACACAGGCACTTAAGGCTGTCCTGTAGTTGGTAATGTATGCATATGTATACATGTGGTACCTTGAAGTGGGCGTTTTGTGGTCAGGAATGTCCCACTTACACTTAAACATCCTGCCAAGTGTTCATGAAACACATGACGTACAAGCCTGACTTTAACATTGAGGGCTGTCAGCACTGTGGGGCTACTTTTATAGTCTCATTTCTACGTTAGTGACAGAAACTCCATTTGTGCCCTGTTGAGCACTTCTGGAAGCATTCCGCTTTCTTGCTCCCATCTCTTCTGCTGCTACCAGCACGCGGGACACAGCTGCAAGGGTTGAAGCATTGCTGATATTCTACCATTTCCTGCCACATGAACCTGCCCCACCACTTTAGTTATGCCCGCTTCGACCACCAAAACATGCATCCCTTCTTTCAGTCATCCTCCTGTTTACTCTGCTCTTGATCTTGTCACTGCTCCCCTCCTAAAAGTGCGGCATCAAGACCACCCACGCCCCCTATACAACCTCAATTTTTCTTCATTGATGCATTTATTGGGTGGGCTGCCTTTGTGCACCTCAGTTCTGCATGTCTGTGTCTTATCCTTATTGTAATAATCTCAGGTTGTCTATTGTACTAGTGTTTGAATGCAACAGTGCAGTTCCTTTTTAAGCCACCAGCCATGTCCTTCATTCTTGCTCTGCTGTTTCTTTTACAGATTTATATTGTTATAAATGTTGGGTCTAACAATTTTTTTCATACCTGTGTATTTACTCTCTCAAGTGTTGCACTACTGGGGCTAATCTGGTAAAATCGCCTGCATATAGAAAATACACTTTTTCCTGTTTCGGCATGTGAAACATTTGGGGTACGCACACAGTCAAAAGTGCCCTGAAGTGGTGGAAAGACTACTTGTTTGGGGCTATAGAAGTCTTATGACAATACTGCTCCCCCTGTCCATCAAGTGCGCTTCACACAACATATAAGCAAGGTATCAGGTAAAATACCAAATCCTCATCTCTAACTGCCAAACCAGCACAACTCTGCTCAAGCAAACATCCCGGGGAGACAGTGTTGCAAAGCAAGGAGGTTATCAGACTTGAGCCACGCCTTCTGTCTACCTCCCTTGCAGCTGCATGGTGTGCTTCTCCCTCTGCGGGCCCATTGTTCTATAGCTCCATTCTCTGTCAGTTAATTTGTTTGTTTCTAACTCTCCTTTGTGGCATGGTTTTTCACTGTTTTCAGCTCTGGGTTTTTTGTATCTCTCTTTGGTATCTCTGGTATTCGTTTGCAGCCAAACAAACGTTCACAAGTTCCTTTACACCTCTATCCCTGGTCCTCTCTTTCTTTCTCCTACCTACATATACCACTTTGCTTTCCTACCCCACCCACATTCTGCTACTCTGCTTTGTTGAAGCCCACATGGTTACCTTATCTGATGGGTTACAACTAACAATGAAGCCTCCCATAACTAATGCATATACACACATTACTGAATTGCTAATATAAACCTTACTTGAGTTCACGTGGAGGTACTTTCTTTGACCTTCACACTGTTTTCAATTGTTATTATGATATATACTCCATTTCACAGTTTCCGTCATGCGCTATTCCATAACACATTCGTATTCCCATTTGTTTCTTAACTTGGTTGCCACTCTTTCTTTACAATTTGTCTTTGCCTCATACTTGCGGTTTGCTTCCGTGGAACTTATATTAACACTCACAGTCCAGTTACATTTACCTTCACCCCCTTCCTGCTCATTCATTCCTTCGAAGGCAACAGTACCTTTGCTTTCACTTTACTTCCGAGTTTTTAGGACTTCTGGATTAGTGATTGCATTGATGTTTCAGCTCTGTTCCCACTACTATTGCATCTGTTTTGAACCCAAATTACACATTTCCATTGTTTTGTATTAACTTTCTCCAGTCATTTGTAAGTTTTGGTTACCCCTAAAAACCACTTTACTCTCTTTTTCTCGCTCTGCTCCCCTGTATGTTGATGCCTGCTTGTTGCCCTTACTCCTTCTTACCCCTCCCTGCCTGTTATTCTTTTTCCGTTGCCCCATAAATACATTGCAAAAAAAAGTGTGTCCCACAATTTGGATCTTTTTGCATACAACATTCAAGTTTAAACAAAATTTGAAAGAAGGGATATCCATTTTAGGTTTCACCTGCACAGTCTTTGCGCTGTGCTTGCGAAATCGATTGTATTCAATATATATCTTAAAAGGGGCTTACATCCCGCCCCTTGCTTCCTGTTCTTGCCACTTTCTTATCTCCCCTTCTATTGGCTGTAGTATTTTATTTTCTGTTGTTCATCCTGTGTTGGCTTTTATCAGTTTCCTTACTTTAGGAAAGAGCACACGCTATCTGCACTCCTGCACTCCTCCCAATATCAGGTATTTATTTATTTCTCAGCATGCACTCGAAAGTGCATGCCTCCGTGGTATCAAGCAGTTCTGTTATTTACTTCTTAGCATGCACTCTGCAGCCCTGCACACTCCGCTCTTTGTGGTGAGCAGTAGTAGATGTCCGGGTCAGAGTGGTAAAGTGGGCACTTGGTCAATTGCCGAGGAGCCGGCATCGAAGTTCCGGCTGTGGGCTGCTTTTTTGGCAGCCTGGGGGGGCAGATTTGGGCTGTGTCTGGTGTGTGCAGATGTCGCCAGCGACCCAGTGGGGCCCTGAGAGGCCTTTCTGGAGGCAGATGCACGTCCAGTACCTCCTTTTTATCAACCACCAGAGGTGTTGCTCCCTTTCTCTTGCTGGGCCTGCCAATTAATGTGTGCATACTGAGCGGGGGCAGGGGGACTGAGCAGAAGTGGCCTAATTTGTTTTCAGGTGTTTATAAAACTTCACGGAAGCAGAGTTTGGCGAAAAGGCAATATGCAAATGTGCATTTTTTTTTTGCGTCACCTTCATATAGTAGTATGAGTACCCTCTTTCCAGCTAATAGGGATGCCTAAAGACCTTTCCGTCAGGTAGTCCACTACATCTAAGGGACCAAAAAGTAAGGGTGCTAGCAAACACCCTTGCCGGTTGCATTTTTCAACCTGGAAAGGATTTTGTACATCCCCACCTGGGAATTACCTAACACTAGCCATGTTACCGGCCTGGAGAGCCTTTGTAGCCATTACCAGAGAGATAGCAAATCCTAAATCTACTAGGGATCACCACCGCTTCTCTCTATCAACTAAATGGAAAGCTGTTTCAGGTCTACAGATATAAAGTGATGACTTCCTAACAACCGTAAATGTATAGGAAATCATATATAGTCTGAGAGCCTGGTCGATGGTCCCTATTCATGGCCGGAAGCCGGCTTGCACTTCCGTCAAGATCTTGTGGGCATCCACCCAACCCTGGATTCAGTTGAGCAGGATTTCCTCTAAAACTTTGCCTGCCCCATTCAGGAGGGAGATCGGGAGGTAATTGGATGGACTACCCCAATCGCCCTTCTTGTAGATCGGCACAATAATAGTTGAGCGTCATGAGGGGGGTATGGCATTGCCCGCAAGCGCTGAGTTGAACACTGTGGGGCTGATTACAATGCCGGTAGGACCGAGTGTCCAAACGCCGTGTCCGCAGGACAATTCTGAACGCCAAGACCCTGAACTAATTCCCACCCTAGTACGATACATGCAATGCAAATCTCAGACCGCTGCGGTCAGAAAGGTCTCTGCATGGTCAGTGGCTGTCAGCACTGTGCTCCAACCACTGAGCAGATTACAATGAATCGTACTAGAGATCAGAATCTGCAGTCAAACAACGGCGATTGACCGCCAAGCTGCTGCTACCGCAAGCATCACAACTGTGTCCATAGTAACTAGCAAAAAAAAGTACACAACTGATGGTCATTGCTCAGGTGGACACGCCTACATTGCAAAGTATAAAACATGCCCCATCCCTGACCATGATCTTTTGCCACTACACTTCAGTGCAGCCCCAAACACTACGTTGTTGGAGAAAGAGAGAGAAGGTAACCATCACTTCTCCACACTGCCCCCCCACACACACCCCAGACACATTTGTTCACACATCGTTCATTTCTCTTCTAATCAATATCCATTTAGCATCACCCACACCATCACAATCACATTTTACCATTTTCACTTTTCAAATGGCACACAAAAAAAGATAACATTTTTCTGACAACGAGTTGTCAGTGATGGTGGATGAAATTATTCCAGTAGAGCCACATTTGTTTGGATCCCAAGTCCAACAAACCTCTGTTCAAAGGAAGAATGAAATGTGCGACAGGGTCATCAAAAAGGTCAATACTGTTGGTATAATCCTGCGCACAAAGGAGGACATCAGGAAGAGGTGATATGACCTGAAGCTCAGGGTCAAGTGCCTAGTCAACAGGCACCACCTGACGGCTCAGAAGACTGGCGGTGGGCCTTTCGGTCCACCATTAGGCCTCACAGCCTGGGAGGAGAAGGTACTTGCCATCCTGCACGCTAAGGGCTTGACTGGAATACCTGTGGGACTGGAGTCTGGTAAGTAACACCTCTCTAACTGGCACAACAAATCAATGTACAATTCGCACATAACTCACCTTTGCTATCGTCCATCACATCCAATGTCCCATATGGATTAGCTAAAGTATAAGAGATGTGTTTAAGACTGTAGTCCTGCACATGATTCCCAATATATCCACCTTCATTACATCCCACACATGGGAATGCCGTCTGCAAGTTTTTTCACTTCAAATCATCATCATTGGAACCATAGATTGTTCCAATGTACAACAGTATGTGCCAACACAGAATTCTCAACCGAAATGTAACAAAATGCAGTATTGCCATAATGTAACTGATAAGACTACAACTACTACCAGGCCCTGTTGCCTGAACACCTAACAAGATGCCCTCCTCTCCTTTCCCCATAGCCACTTGGCAGCCATGTCACTATTCAACTTCACCTCACAGGTAGGTAACCATTTTACAAGTGTGGTCTGGTAGAGAGAGACAGGACTGCAACTACCATCAGGCCCTGTTTTCTGACCACCTAACAAGATGTATTACAGTCGATTCCCCATAGCCACTTGGCAGCCATGTCACTACTCAGCTTCACCTTGCAAGTAGGTAGCCATTTTACATGTGTGGGCTGGGAGAGGGAGTCAGGACTGCAACTACCATCAGGCCCTGTTGCCTGAACACCTAACAAGATGTACTCCTCTCCTTTACCCATAATTACTTGGCAGCCATCTCAACACTGATCCCCATGTCCAACAGACTGCAAATATTACACGCGCAGCTCTACTCAGACACATCTCCTACTGCTGAGCCTGAAATCGACCAGGTCCCCGAAAATTAAAAGAAAAACAACATGACAGTCAATGAAGCATGTAACAGAAATATCATTAATGCTCGAAGGCCACAAGACATCTACAATCTTCTTGCATGAAGTCATTGGGAGATGCCATGTCCATCCCAATTGTCAGCATGAAGTGTAGCACCTCACCTAATGATAATGCCATACACCCTTCATGTAATGGGAGTCAAAAAATCCTTGCTAAACTGTGAAACACAATGACCGCAGTTCTTAATGTCACCCTCCAGCCCTTTTGTCCCTTACATGCCTCTACTCACTGTGTAACAAAGGATGTGGAATGTACATACTAGACATACAACTATGACTTTCTACTCTATCGCAACAGGTGGATCACGCACAACACCCTTCCGGACAGCCTGGGCAGACAGAACCAGTGAATCTCACTGAGCTCACGACCAGACTTCCCACCTCAGCTGCAACACTTCAGCTGGCCACTGCCCCAACAACCTGTGGACCTAGCTCCAGCACCAAAATCATCTGCACCCCAGTCCCTGCTCAGGAGGTGAGCACTAACACCCTTGTTTTTTTCCCGCTGCTGGCAGCCATGTCACCATTCAACCTCACCTTACAGGTAGGTAACCATTTTACAAGTGTGGTCTGGTAGAGAGCAACTACCATCAGGCCCTGTTTTCTGACCACCTAACAAGATGTATTACAGTCGGTTCCCCATAGCCACTTGGCAGCCATGTCACTACTCAGCTTCACCTCGCAAGAAGGTAGCCATTTTACATGTGTGGGCTGGGAGAGGGAGTCAGGACTGCAACTACCATCAGACCCTGTTGCCTGAACACCTAACAAGATATACTCCTCTCCCTTACCAATAGTTACTTGGCAGCCATCTCAACACTGATCCCCATGTCCAACAGACTGCAAATATTACACACGCAGCTCTACTCAGGCACATGTTCTACTACTGAGCCTGAAATCCACAGGGTCCCCGAAAATTAAAAGAAAAACAACATGACAGACAGTCAATGAAGTGTGTAACAGAAATATCATTAATGCTTGAAGGTCACAAGACCTACATGGCTGGTGAGCCATTGGCAATGATCAGCACACATGATAACCAGTGCAAATGTGCAACACATATGTCAATAGGCCTGTATTGGACACACCTAGTAGTTTGATCTTAACAATGCCCAAGTGACATCTACAATGTTCTTGCATGAAGTCATTGGGAGATGCCATGTCCATCCCTATTGTCAGCATGAAGTGTAGCACCTGACCAAATGATAATGCCATACACCCTTCCTGTAATGGAAGTCAAACAAATCCTTGCTAAACTGTGAAACACAATGACCGCAGTTCTTAATGTCACCCTCCAGCCCTTTTGTCCCTTACATGCCTCTACTCACTGTGTAACAAAGGATGTGGAATGTACATACTAGACATACAACTATGACATTATACTCTATCGCAACAGGTGGATCATGCACAACATCTGCTGGGACGCAACATGACAACCAGAGTCCTGCTCCATCCCAGGGTCAGGACTCCAGTGATACTAAAGCTCCTGCACATATGGACGTGGAGGACCTACCTGACCCTTCTGGACAGCCTGGGCAGACAGAACCAGTGAGTCTCACTGAGCTCGCTGAGCTCACGACCACACTTCCCACCTCAGCTGCAACACTTTAGCTGACCACTGCCCCAACAATCTGTGGACCTAGCTCCAGCGCCAACATCACCTGCACCCCAGTCCCTGCTCTGGAGGTGAGCACTAACACCAGTCTCACTGAGGATGGAGAGGCCAGTGGGAGGGAGCAGCCTGAGTAAGGGCCACTGGACCATGGGGGCAGGGGTGGTGGGAGGGTCACTGGGAGACAGAAAAGTGAGGCCACTGGTGCCACTGAAGACAAGGCCAACATTGCCCAAGTCAATGGGCATATGAAGCAACCAAGGACAGATGGGTCAGGTACTCATGGAATTGGGGGAAACTAAACAGCTGTAGCGGTCCATGGACCATCGTTTGAATACCTATATTAACAATATGGGCCATCTCATTGGGGTGCTGAGTGACATCCACACCACCCTCTGCAGGGCTTTTTACTGACATCTACATATTCCTGTGGCCAACCTACATCTGGGCAATTGACATTAGCGGCTGCCACAGGAATGGAAGCCCCGGCAGAGGATGAGTCCTCCAACACCTCAGAGCCTCTAGCAGTAGATCCCCCCTGCAAACGTAAGCTGGGACGTCCCAAAAAAATGCAGGAGATTCGGGTGGCAAGGCTGACCCAAACCAGGAAGAAAAGCCAACTCTGATGTCTCCATTGTGGGCAACATATTGACTTTGTTGACTATTCCTGTCCACATTTCGGTTGTGATGGTAAGAGGTTGTCGGACTGTGGACTTCAGACAATGTGGCTACAACTAAAATGATTTTATCCACCACCGCTCAAAACTTTATCCATGTGTGCTCACCATTACACTGCAAATGTTCCATAAATAATTCACAAATTGCTCTTCAATAAATGCACTTTTTACACATCCAGTTGCTCTTGTTATATCATTCACATCTGTCAAACAATTAAGTAAATACCTTGAGTATCACCAAATGTGAGTAGAGACAAATTTTGTATGCAGGGACTTGTCAAATTAGTGAAATGTCCACCTGAGTATACCACACATATCAACTAACACACACATTGAAGTGTACAGTCTCAACACATCTCTATTACTGTGTTCAAACCTTTGGTGGTCATGATGTTGTCCACAGAGTAAATTGATACATCTGTGAAATGATCACTGTCAATAACCACATATGTCATAGTCAGACCTCAAAAACAGGTCAGGAGAGGATACATCAGACAATGCTAAAATCAGTAGTAAGGTTACAAATGTGTCAGGGAATCGGCTAGTGCCACATTGACTAGCCCACAATGGGAATTCCACACCATATATCACTAGCTACCACAACAGTGGATCACTACAATAACTGAGTACAGGCACAGTCCAAACAAGTGTAGCAACATCTGGTGGAATGTCACAAACATTTGCCTGTGGTGTTCAACAAGCTCTGTGGCATAAGATGATGACACACATGAACACCTATATCCAGCTCATGGACAATGAGTACCAAGTCGATGTGAAGATCGACGAACATGTGCTGGGCAAACGACCACATTGTGTAGTTCAACATAATGCCACACAAATTGCCAAAGGATCACCGCACGACAGGGCTGAAAGTCCATCGTGTAATACCATCCTATCGCTATGTAAGATGCCTTGCTACCAGAGTCATACACCAAAAGTCTGTGCCAGACATTTCTAGGTATATCTCATGTCGAATTTGCACTGCAAAACAGCACCTCATAACTGCTGATGTCACTAGCCTGAAATGTCCAAATGATGAGGAAAGCGTGAAGCTACATACAACTGGAAAAAAGTCAAATATCAGGTAGGCAAATCATACAAAGGACAAGAATTCCAGTCTACATCAGCAGTACATGGTATATAGATAAAATAAAATTGCACAAATCAACATCATGTGCATTTGTGAAGAGCTCCTCCAAAGACAGACCAGCACAGAGTCACCCACAACTGTACACATCAGTCAACGAACAATTACACTCTAACAGCTGCACAACCACAGTAACTGTCATAGTCATTACATTTGACAGCATACTTACACTCAAGGAAAAAAGTTGTTGATGAGCTCTAGATGCATTTCAACTCCTTCTCTTCGCCACTATCATCATCACTGCTTATTTCAGGGTCCTCACCCGGAGAGGCCTGCTGGTCTCCATCATCTGCGATCATAGGGATGTTCCTGCGAAATGTGAGATTGTGGAGCGTGCAGCAGACAATGGTGATCTGACACACCTTCCTGGGTGAGTAGAGTAGGGCTCCTCTAGGCTTGTCCAGACATCAGAATCTGGCCTTCGGGAGCCCAAAAGCCCACTCCACTGGGCACCGTGTTCTACCATGGGCCTCATTGAAGGGGACTTCTCTTGGCATTGTTGGATTGCTCAGCGGGGCCAACAACCATGGCCAGTGGGGATACTCTGAATCACCTAGATTGGAGACACACAGAGGTGCATTTAGGAATCAGACATATACAGAAGATGCCACAATACATCAAACACACAAAGGTTCTGGAATATCTCACTCACCTACAAGCCAGGCCCTTTCCGGTTGTGGTTGTGACATCAACAGTGGTATGGTGCTGTTTTGCATTACGTAGGAGTCCTGGGCAGATCCTGAGAATTTTTCACAGATGTTTGAGATGTAGAAATCCGTTAGACATGCCACTTGCACATTGATGGAATGGAAGTTCTTTCTGTTCCTATCCACCTGTTCACAGACTTGCAGTGGGACTGGGCCAATACGTGTACCATCAATAGCTACAACCACACGTGGGATGTTACCTATGGCATAAAAGTTTCCCTTCACTGTGGCCAAATCCTGATGTCTAGGGGACTGAATGTAGCTATCCATGTGTCTCAGAAGTGCTGACAGCACATCTCATAGCACCATACTAAACATCAGTTGGGACATTCTACCAGATATAGCCACTGTGTACTGAAATTAACCAGTGGCCAAGAAGTGCAGTGTGGCCATCAATTTCACTGTTGATGTTAGAGCTGTGGGATAGGTCTGACGAGAATGCGAGGCTCTAACAGGACTCATAGATCCTCTATTTCTCCCTATTGAGACAAAACTTCCTGATGATGACTCTGTTTTCCATTGTCATTAGGTCTGGAAAAGAGTCCACACTCACACATACCAAGATATAGCCAACAGTCATGTGACTTAAAAGTAGTGCTTATGTGAGCAGTGTACAGCATGCATATATGACAGTGGACATACATAGCAAGTCCTAGTATGAGGAAAGTGGATGAGAAGGCTGCTCTTGGGCGGATGACAATATAGCCACAGTGAGCACTGTTGTGTGAGAGTCCATAACAGCCAGCACACAGCATTAAGCATTACATACAAAGACCAGATTCATACGTGTGACATACTGATGGATAGGATGCATTGCCATTATGATAATTTCCACCTATCTGCCCCAACTGGACAACATGTGAGTCTGTACCAGCACAGTGAACATCATATTTACTCACATCATCTGGGGAGCACCGTCATTTTGTGGAGTCTGCATCGCACACATTACCACCTTCACCCCCAGGGTACACAGCGCCATAGTACTCATGTGCTGATGAACACTCATGTACAACACTGACGTGTGCTCAGTGGAATAGGACTCTGAAAGGACTCATACACCAGGTGAGATGTACTAATTGAAAATTGTTTGGGGAAATCACGGTCGGGTCCACATTGAATGTGGTAATGAGGACTGACATGGTGGGGGCCTCATCTGACTGATGTGACTTACAGGATCACCGACCAACGGTGGTTGCAAACCGCACGGTAGGTGGGTGCATCTGCGGCAGTCACAGCCATTGGCTGTCTTTGCAAAATGCAGCCGCCTATGTGGATACCAGACATCACCAAGGGACAGCCTTCTTCTGCAACTGCCAGATGATTTGAACTGCGTGGTAGGCGTGGTCAGCCTCAACAGTCACAGCCATAGGCTGCAATAGAAAAATACAAATGCTGCGGTCCAATGCCATGTACACCAAAGTCCGCCTATGTGGCCCAGATATACCTTGCATTTTTGGAAAGTTTTCACTTGCCACCAGACACTGCTAATTGTTTTACCCCCCCATCACCTGCAGCTGTTTGTGAGCAGTTATGACACATGTTATGGGGAGAGGGCCCATCCCTTTGCTCAACAGGAGCTGGAAACTCTGGTTGACAAGGTCCTTTCCCTCTATGGCTCAACAGAGGCAACTGTAAGTGTCTTGCATACTCACTGCACTCTGCATCACTAATTACCTTCTGCATCTATTGGCTACATGTGCCTCTGAGTGTAAGCATTAGGCTAATTGCATAGATTGCATGGCCCTTACACAAAGCACACATGTGAAGGCCTATAGCCCCAGGACTTTGTGGAGAGGAGGCCACCATTGGAATGTGTGAAGTTGGTTAATTCCATATCTGTCACAGGCATATCTTGATTGATCACCCTAGTTAATGGTGGCTACATTGTCTTGGACACACAAATCATGGTTTATGTGTGTTGGTCTGTACAGGCATCTCATCATGAGGCAGCTCTGCATACTGTAATAAGTAATCTAGGATGATGTTAGCCAATTGTTCAGTTACACTGTGCACTCAGCCCATATCAGACTTTGAAGAACTGTTGTCTGGAATGTATAAACAACTCAAATACACCTTCAGAGTGCAATTTAGCCATATGTTCACATATGGGATGGGCAGAGGATTAAGTATTGGTTAGGAGTGGAGGAATTCAGAGGTACTTTTGGGATAATCAGCCACAGCCTCAGGGAACAAGCGCTGACTGTGGTAGGAGAAGTTCTGCAAATAGTCATGTTCCTGTCGCCCAGCTGCCCCTTTGATGTTCCTGACAACAGTATTAGCTAACCCTATCTACCTTATTAGCTGTTAAGTGTCTAAAATGAGGGATGGTGACTGAGGTAAATGCCCTTACCTGATTCTTTTTACATTGATCCACAATGTCAATGTGTATCTGTCACTAATGACCGTCCCTCGACTCAGACTGGTCTGTTGACAGGTAATTTGGTTTTGCCTGCACAGTGCTCAGAAGGGGCATACATCCCCCCTCCTCTTTTTCTGTGCTGTTCATTGGTTCCTGTGCGTGCCACTTACCATTTCTCCATTTCTATTGGTTATAGCATATTTTTCTGCACTTACCAATGCTTTTTCCCCCGCTGCTTCTCTTATCAGTTTTCCGTAGCCGAAATACTGTTAACATCCGCTTTGGTGGAACTATTTTTTCATAAAGTTTAGCCTCTTTTTGCTTTTTTGTCTTGCAGCAGATTTACATAGCAATTTATCACCCGGAGAGATTAAGTGATTTGCCCAGAATCACAGGGCATTGTGGCGCCGAGACTCGAATTGGGATCACAGCTCTGACCATTGTGCCACATCCTTTACACTCCCTTGTTACTTGTCAGGGAGCACTTTCCTTCGTCCCAGACGATTATTGATAAAAACAGGTTTTTCATTCATTGCATAGGCAAAACCCAATGCATTACCAATGATTGTATTCCATTTCAGAGCTCTGGACGAAGCACACACTACCTAGTACCCCCAGGGCACACTGTACATTTTTCAGTCACGCATATTCTGGAGACCAACATCACCCAAAACAAAAGCTGTTAGGGCGCAACCATTCTAAGATGGCTGCCAATCTACATAGGCACTCAAGGCTGTCCTGTAGTTGGTAATGTATGCATATGTTTACATGTGGTACCTTGAAGTGGTCGTTTTGTGGTCAGGTATGTCCCACTTCCACTTCAACATCCTTCCAAGTGTTCATGAAACACATGACGTACAAGCCAGACTTTACCATTGAGGGCTGTCAGCACTGTGGGGCTACTTTTATAGTCTCATTTCTACGTTAGTGACAGAAACTCCATTTGTGCCCTGTTGAGCACTTCTGGAAGCATTCCGCTTTCTTGCTCCCATCTCTTCTCCTGCTACCAGCACCCGGGACACAGCTGCAAGGGTTGAAGCATTGCTGATATTCTACCATTTCCTGCTACATGAACCTGCCCCACCACTTTAGTTATGCCCGCTTCGACCACCAAATCATGCATTCCTTCTTTCAGTCATCCTCCTGTTTACTCTGCTCTTGATCTTGTCACTGCTCCCCCCCTAAAAGTGCAGCATCAAGACCACCCACGCCCCCTATACAACCCCAATTTTTCTTCATTGATGCATTTATTGGGTGGGCTGCCTTTGTGCACCTCAGTTCTGCATGCCTGTGTCTTATCCTTATTGTAATAATATCAGGGTGTCTACTGTACTAGTGTTTGAATGCAACAGTGCAGTTCCTTTTTAAGACACCAGCCATGTCCTTCATTCTTGCTCTGCTGTTTCTTTTACAGATTTATATTGTTATAAATGTTGGGTCTAACAATTTTTTTCATACCTGTGTATTTACTCTCTCAAGTGTTGCACTACTGGGGCTAATCTGGTAAAATCGCCTGCATATAGAAAATACACTTTTTGCTGTTTCGGCATGTGAAACATTTGGGGTACGCACACAGTCGAAAGTGCCCTGAAGTGGTGGAAAGACTACTTGTTTGGGGCTATAGAAGTCTTATGACAATCCTGCTCCCCCTGTCCATCAAGTGCGCTTCACACAACATATAAGCAAGGTATCAGGTAAAATACCAAATCCTCATCTCTAACTGCCAAACCAGCACAACTCTGCTCAAGCAAACATCCCGGGGAGACAGTGTTGCAAAGCAAGGAGGTAACCAGACTTGAGCCACGCCTGCTGCCTACCTCACTTGCAGCAGCATGGCGTGCTTCTCCCTCTGCGGGCCCATTGTTCTATAGCTCCATTCTCTTTCACTTAATTTGTTTGTTTCTAACTCTCCTTTGTGGCATGTTTTTCACTGTTTTCAGATCTGGTTGTTTTTGTATCTCTCTTTGGTATCTCTGGTATTCGTTTGCGGCCAAACAAACGTACACAAGTTCCTTTACACCTCTATCCCTGGTCCTCTGTTTCTTTCTCCTACCTACATATACCACTTCGCTTTCCTACCCCACCCACATTCTGCTACTCTGCTTCGTTGAAGCCCACATGGTTACCTTATCTGATCGTTTACAACTAACAATGAAGCCTCCCATAACTAATGCATATACACACTTTACTGAATTGCTAATATAAACCTTACTTGAGTTCACGTGGAGGTACTTTCTTTGACCTTCACACTGTTTTCAATTGTTATTATGATATATACTCCATTTCACAGTTTCCGTCATGCGCTATTCCATTACACATTTGTATTCCCATTTGTTTCTTAACTTGGTTGCCACTCTTTCTTTACAATTTGTCTTTGCCTCATACTTGCGGTTTGCTTCCGTGGAACTTATATTAACACTCACAGTCCAGTTACATTTACCTTCACCCCCTTCCTGCTCATTCATTCCTTCGAAGGCAAAAGTACCTTTGCTATCACTTTACTTCCGAGTTTTTAGGACTTCTGGATTAGTGATTGCATTGATGTTTCAGCTCTGTTCAAACTACTATTGCATTTATTTTGAACCCAAATTACACATTTCCATTTTTTTTAATTAAAGTTCTCCAGTCCTTTGTAAGTTTTGGTTACCCCTAAAAACCATTTTACTCTCTTTTTCTCGTTCTGCTCCCCTGTATATTGATGCCTGCTTGTTGCCCTTACTCCTTCTTACCCCTCCCTGCCTGTTATTATTTTTCCGTTGCACCATAAATACATTGCAAAAAAAAGTGTGTCCCACAATTTGGATCTTTTTGCATACAACATTCAAGTTTAAACAAAATTTGAAAGAAGGGACATCCTTTTTAGGTTTCACCTGCACAGCCTTTGCGCTGTGCTTGCGAAATCGATTGTATTCAATATATATCTTAAAAGGGGCTTACATCCCGCCCCTTGCTTCCTGTTCTTGCCACTTTCTTATTTCCCCTTCTATTGGCTGTAGTATTTTATTTTCTGTTGTTCATCCTGTGTTGGCTTTTATCAGTTTCCTTACTCTGAAGTACTCCTTTTCCTTCGCAGAACTTCTTTTACTTAGGAAAGAGCACACGCCATCTGCACTCCCGCACTCCTCCCAATCCCAGTTATTTATTTATAACTCAGCATGCACTCTTAAGAAAGTGCATGCCTCAGCAGTCCCTCTCCCCCGCTCTCCGTGGTATCAAGCAGTTCTGTTATTTACTTCTTAGCATGCACTCTACAGCCCTGCACACTTCGCTCTTTGTGGTGAGCAGTAGTAGATGTCCGGGTCAGAGTGGTAAAGTGGGCACTTGGTCAATTGCCGAGGGGCCGGCATTGAAGTTCCGGCTGTGGGCTGCTTTTTTGGCAGCCTGGGGGGGCAGATTTGGGCTGTGTCTGGTGTGTGCAGATGTCGCCAGCGGCCCAGTGGGGCCCTGAGAGGCCTTTCTGGAGGCAGATGGGCGGCCAGTACCTCCTTTTTATCAACCAGCAGAGGTGTTGCTCCCTTTCTCTTGCTGGGCCTGCCAATTAATGTGTGCATACTGGGCGGGGGCAGGGGGACTAAGCAGAAGTGGCCTAATTTGTTTTCAGGTGTTTATAAAACTTCACGGAAGCAGAGTTTGGCGAAAAGACAATATGCAAATGTGCATTTTTTTTGCGTCACCTGCATATAGTAGTTTGAGTACCCTCTTTCCAGCTAATAGGGATGCCTCAGGACCTTTCCGTCAGGTAGTCCACTACGTCTAAGGGACCAAAAAGTAAGGGTGCTAGCAAACACCCTTGCCGGTTGTATTTTTCAACCTGGAAAGGATTTTGTACATCCCCACCTGGGAATTACCTAACACTAGCCATGTTACCGGCCTGGAGAGCCTTTATAGCCATTACCAGAGAGATAGCAACTCCTAAATCTACTAGGGATCACCACAGCTTCTCTCTATCAACTAAATGGAAAGCTGTTTCAGGTCTACAGATATTAGATAAAGTGATGACTTCCTAACAACCGTAAATGTATAGGAAATCATATATAGTCTGAGAGCCTGGTTGATGGTCCCTATTCATTGCCGGAAGCCGGCTTGCACTTCCGTCAAGATCTTATGGGCATCCACCCAACCCTGGATTCAGTTGAGCAGGATTTCCTCTAAAACAGTGCCTGCCCCATTCAGGAGGGAGATCGGGAGGTAATTGGATGGACTAGCCCAATCGCCCTTCTTGTAGATCGGCACAATAATAGTTGAGCGTCATGAGGGGGGGGTATGGCATTGCCCGCAAACACTGAGTTGAACACAGTGGGGCTGATTACAATGCCGGTATGACCGAGTGTCCAAACGCCGTGTCCGCAGGACAATTCTGAACGCCAAGGCCCTGAACTAATTCCCACCCTAGTACGATACATGCAATGCAAATCTCCGACCGCTGCCGTCAGAAAGGTCTCTGCATGGTCAGTGGCTGTCTGCACTGTGCTCCAACCACTGAGCAGATTACAATGAGTCGTACTAGAGATCAGAATCTGCAGTCAAACAACAGCGATTGACCGCCAAGCTGCTGCTACCGCAAGCATCACAACTGTGTCCATACTAAGTAACAAAAAAAAGTACACAACTGATGGTCATTGCTCAGGTGGTTACGCCTACATTGCAAAGTATAAAACATGCCCCATCCCTGACCATGATCCTTTGCCACTACACTGCAGTGCAGCCCCACACACTACGTTGTTGGAGAAAGAGAGAGAAGGTAACCATCACTTCTCCACACTGCCCCCCCCACACACACCCCAGACACATTTGTTCACACATCATTCATTTCTCTTCTAATCAATATCCATTTAGCATCACCCACACCATCACACTCACATTTTCACTTTTCAAATGGCACACAAAAAAAGATAACATTTTTCTGACAACGAGTTGTCAGTGATGGTGGATGAAATTATTCGGGTAGAGCCACATTTGTTTGGATCCTACGTCCAACAAACCTCTGTTCAAAGGAAGAATGAAATATGCGACAGGGTCATCAAAAAGGTCAATACTGTTGGTATAATCCTGCGCACAAAGGAGGACATCAGGAAGAGGTGATATGACCTGAAGCTCAGGGTCAAGTGCCTAGTCAACAGTCACCACATGGCGGCTCAGAAGACTGGCGGTGGGCCTTTCGGTCCACCATTAGGCCTCACAGCCTGGGAGGAGAAGATACTTGCCATCCTGCACACTAAGGACTTGACTGGAATACCTGTGGGACTGGATTCTGGTAAGTAACACCTTTCTAACTGGCACGACATATCAATGTACAATTCGCACATAACTCACCTTTGCTATCGTCCATCAAATCCAATGTCCCATATGGATTAGCTAAAGTATAAGAGATGTGTTTAAGACTGTAGTCCTGCACATGATTCCCAATATATCCACCTTCATTACATCCCACACATGGGAATGCCGTCTGCAAGTGTTTTCACTTCAAATCATCATCATTGGAACCATAGATTGTTCCAATGTACAACAGTATGTGCCAACACAGAATTCTCAACCGAAATGTAACAAAATGCAGTATTGCCATAATGTAACTGATTAGACTGCAAGTACTACCAGGTCCTGTTGCCTGAACACCTAACAAGATGCCCTCCTCTCCTTTCCCCATAGCCACTTGGCAGCCATGTCACTATTAAACTTCACCTCACAGGTAGGTAACCATTTTACAAGTGTGATCTGGTAGAGAGAGACATGACTGCAACTACCATCAGGCCCTGTTTTCTGACCACCTAACAAGATGTATTACAGTCGGTTCCCCATAGCCACTTGGCAGCCATGTCACTACTCAGCTTCACCTTGCAAGTAGGTAGCCATTTTACATGTGTGGGCTGGGAGAGGGAGTCAGGACTGCAACTACCATCAGGCCCTGTTGCCTGAACACCTAACAAGAGGTACTCCTCTCCTTTACCCATAGCTACTTGGCAGCCATCTCAACACTGATCCCCATGTCCAACAGACTGCAAATATTACACGCGCACCTCTACTCAGACACATCTCCTACTGCTGAGCCTGAAATCCACCAGGTCCCCGAAAATTAAAAGAAAAACAACATGACAGTCAATGAAGCATGTAACAGAAATATCATTAATGCTCGAAGGCCACAAGACCTACATGGCTGGTGAGCCATTGGCAATGAACAGCACACATGATAACCAGTGCAAATGTACAACACATATGTCAATAGGCTTGTATTGGACACACCTAGTAGTTTGAGCTTAACAATGCCCAAGTGACATCTACAATGTTCTTGCATGAAGTCATTGGGGGATGCCATGTCCATCCCAATTGTCAGCATGAAGTGAAGCACCTCACCTAATGATAATGCCATACACCCTTCATGTAATGGAAGTCAAACAAATCCTTGCTAAACTGTGAAATACAATGACCGCAGTTCTTAATGTCACCCTCCAGCCCTTTTGTCCCTTACATGCCTCTACTCACTGTGTAACAAAGGATGTGGAATGTACATACTGGACATACAACTATGACATTCTACTCTATCGCAACAGGTGGATCACGCACAACATCTGCTGGGACGCAACATGACGACCAGAGTCCTGCTCCACCCCAGGGTCAGGACTCCAGTGATACTGAAGCTCCGGCACATATGGACGTGGAGGACCCACCTGACCCTTCTGGACAGCCTAGGCAGACAGAACCAGTGAGTCTCACTGAGCTCACGACCACACTTCCCACCTCTGCTGCAACACTTCAGCTGGCCACTGCCCCAACAACCTGTAGACCTAGCTCCAGCACCAACAACATCTGCACCCCAGTCCCTGCTCAGGAGGTGAGCACTAACACCAGTCTCACTGAGGATGGAGAGGACAGTGGGAGGGAGCAGCCTGAGTAAGGGCCACTGGACCATGGGGGCAGGGGTGGTGGGAGGGTCACTGGGAGCCAGAAAAGTGAGGCCACTGGTGCCACTGAAGACAAGGCTAACATTGCCCATGTCAATGGGCATATGAAGCAACCAAGGGCAGATGGGTCAGGTACTTGAGGAACTGGGGGAAATGAAACAGCTGCAGCGGTCCATGGACCATTGTTTGAATACCTAAATTCACAATATGGGCCATCTCATTGGGGTGCTGAGGGACATCCACACCACCTTCTGCAGGGCTTTTTCCTGACATCTACATATTCCTGTGGCCAAGCTACATCTTGGCAATCGACATTAGCGGCTGCCACGGGAATGGAAGCCCCGGCAGAGGATGAGTCCTCCGACACCTCAGATCCTCTAGCAGTAGATCCCCCTTGCAAACGTAAGCTGGGACGTCCCAGAAAAATGCAGGAGATTCGGGTGGCAAGGCACTGACCCAAACCAGGAAGAAAAGCCAACTCTGATGTCTCCTTTGTGGGCAACATATTGACTTTGTTGACTATTCCTGTCCACATTTCAGTTCTGATGGGAAGAGGTTGTCGGACTGTGGACTTCAGACAATGGGGCTACAACTAAAATGATTTCATCCACCACCGCTCAAAACTTTATCCATGTGTGCTCACCATTGCACTGCAAATGTTCCATAAATAATTCACAAATTGCTCTTCAATAAATGCACTTTTTACACATCCAGTTGCTCTTGTTATATCATTCACATCTGTCAAACAATTAAGTAAATACCTTGAGTATCACCAAATGTGAGTAGAGACACATTTTGTATGCAGGGACTTGTCAAATTAGTGAAATGTCCACATGAGTATACCACACATATCAACTAACACACACATTGAAGTGTACAGTCTCAACACATCTTTATTACTGTGTTCAAACCTTTGGTGGTCATGATGTTGTCCACAGAGTAAATTGATACATCTGTGAAATGATCACTGTCAATAACCACATATGTCATGGTCAGACCTAAAAAACAGGTCAGGAGAGGATACATCAGACAATGCTAAAAATCAGTAGTAAGGTTACAAATGTGTCAGGGAATCGGCTAGTGCCCCATTGACTAACCCACAATGGGAATCCCACACCATACATCACTAGGTACCACAACAGTGGATCACTACAGTAACTGAGTACAGGTACAGTCCAAACAAGTGTAGCAACATCTGGTGGAATGTCACAAACATGTGCCTGTGGTGTTCAACAAGCTCTGTGGCATAAGATGATGACACACATGAACACCTATATCCAGCTCATAGACAATGAGTACCAAGTCGATGTGAAGATCGACGAACATGTGCTGGGCAAACGACCACATTGTGTAGTTCAACATAATGCCACACAAATTGCCAAAGGATCACCGCACGACAGGGCTGAAAGTCCATCGTGTAATAGCAACTGACCATCCTATCGCTATGTAAGATGCCTTGCTACCAGAGTCATACACCAAAAGTCTGTGCCAGACATTCCTAGGTATATCTCATGTCGAATTTGCACTGCAAAACAGCACCTCACAACTGCTGATGTCACTAGCCTGAAATGTCCAAATGATGAGGAAAGCGCGAAGCTACATACAACTGGAAAAAAGTCAAATATCAGGTAGGAAAATCATACAAAGGACAATAATCCCAGTCTACATCAGCAGTATATGGTATATAGATAAAATAAAATTGCACAAATCAACATCATGTGCATTTGTGAAGAGCTCCTCCAAAGACAGACCAGCACAGAGTCACCCACAACTGTACACATCAGTCAACGAACAATTACACTCTAACAGCTGCACAACCACAGTAACTGTCACAGTCATTACATTTGACAGCATACTTACACTCAAGAAAAAAAGTTGTTGATGAGCTCGAGATGCATTTCAACTCCTTCTCTTCGCCACTATTATCATCACTGCTTATTTCAGGGTCCTCACCCGGAGAGTCCTGCTGGTCTCCATCATCTGCGATCAGAGGGATGTTCCTGCGAAATGTGAGATTGTGGAGCGTGCAGCAGGCAATGGTGATCTGACACACCTTCCTGGGTGAGTAGAGCAGGGCTCCTCTAGACTTGTCCAGACATCAGAATCCTGCCTTCGGGAGCCCAAAAGCCCACTCCACTGGGCACCGTGTTCTACCATGGGCCTCATTGAAGGGGACTTCTCTTGGCATTGTTGGATTGCTCAGCGGGGCCAACAACCATGGACAGTGGGGATACTCTGAATCACCTAGATTGGAGACACACAGAGGTGCATTTAGGAATCAGACATATATAGAAGATGCCACAATACATCAAACACACAAAGGTTCTGGAATATCTCACTCACCTACAAGCCAGGCCCTTTCCGGTTGTAGTTGTGACATCAACAGTGGTATAGTGCTGTTTTGCATTACGTAGGAGTCCTGGACAGATCCTGAGAATTTTTCACAGACGCTTGACATGTAGAAATCCGCTAGACATGCCACTTGCACATTGATGGAATGGAAGCTCTTTCTGTTCCTATCCACCTGTTCATGGACTTGCAGTGGGACTGGGCCAATACGTGTACCATCAATAGCTACAACCACATGTGGGATGTTACCTATGGCATAAAAGTTTCCCTTCACTGTGGCCAAATCCTGATGTCTAGGGGACTGAATGTAGCTATCCATGTGTCTCAGAAGGGCTGACAGCACATCTCATAGCACCATACTAAATATCAGTTGGGACATTCTACCAGATATAGACACAGTGTACTGAAATTAACCAGTGGCCAAGAAGTGCAGTGTGGCCATCAATTTCACTGTTGATGTTAGAGCTGTGGGATAGGTCTGACGAGAATGCGAGGCTCTAACAGGACTCATAGATCCTCTATTGTCTCCCTATTGAGACAAAACTTCCTGATGACGACTCTGTTTTCCATTGTCATTAGGTCTGGAAAAGAGTCCACACTCACACATACCAAGATATAGCCAACAGTCATGTGACTTCAAAGTAGTGCTTATGTGAGCAGTGTACAGCATGCATATATGACAGTGGACATACATAGCAAGTCCTAGTATGAGGAAAGTGGAAGAGAAGGCTGCTCTTGTGCGGATGAAAATATAGCCACAGTGAGCACTGTTGTGTGAGAGTCCATTACAGCCAGCACACAGCATTAAGCATTACATACACAGACCAGATTCATACGTGTGACATACTGATGGATAGGATGCACTGCCATTATGATAATTTCCACCTATCTGCCCCAACTGGACAACATTTGAGTCTGTAACAGCACAGTGAACATCATATTTACTCACATCATCTGGGGAGGACCGTCATTTTGTGGAGTCTGCATCGCACACATTACCACCTTCACCGCCAGGGTACCCAGCGCCATAGTACTCATGTGTTGATGAACACTCATGTACAACACTGACGTGTGCTCAGTGGAATAGGACTCTTTAAGGACTCATACACCAGGTGAGATGTACTAATTGAAAATTGTTTGGGGAAATCACTGTCGGGTCCACATTGAATGTGGTAATGGGGACTGACATGGTGGGGGCCTCATCTGACTGATGTGACTTACAGGATCACTGACCAACGGTGGTTGCAAACCGCGCGGTAGGTGGGTACATCTGCGGCAGTCACAGCCATTGGCTGTCTTTGCAAAATGCAGCCGCCTATGTGGATACCAGACATCACCAATGGGACAGCCTTCTTCTGCAACTGCCAGATGATTTGAACTGCGTGGTAGGCGTGGTCAGCCTCAACAGTCACAGCCATAGGCTGCAATAGAAAAATACAAATGCTGTGGTCCAATGCCATGTACACCGCCTATGTGGCCCATATATACCTTGCATTGTTGGAAAGTTTTCACTTGCCACCAGACACTGCTAATTGTTTTACCCCCCATCACCTGCAGCTGTTTGTGAGCAGTTATGACACATGTTATGGGGAGAGGGCCCATCCCTTTGCTCAAGAGGAGCTGGAAACTCTGGTTGACAAGATCCTTCCCATCTATGGCTCAACAGAGGCAACTGTAAGTGTCTTGAATACTAACTGTACTCTGCACCACTACTTACCTTCTGCATCTATTGGCTACATGTGCCTCTGAGTGTAAGCATTAGGCTAATTGCATAGATTGCATGGCCCTTACACAAAGCACACATGTGAAGGCCTATAGCCCCAGGACTTTGTGGAGAGGAGGCCACCACTGGAATGTGTGAAGTTGGTTAATTCCGTATCTGTCACAGGCATATCTTCATTGATCACCCTAGTTAATGGTGGCTACATTGTCTTGGACACACAAATCATGGTTTATGTGCGTTGGTCTGTACAGGCATCTCATCATGAGGCAGCTCTGCATACTGTAATAAGTAATCTAGGATGATGTTAGCCAATTGTTCAGTTACACTGTGCACTAAGCCTATATCAGACTTTGAAGAACTGTTGACTGAAGTGTATAAACAACTCACATACACCTTCAGAGTGCAATTTAGCCATATGTTCACATATGGGATGGGCAGAGGATTAAGTATTGGTTAGGAGTGGAGGAATTCAGAGGTACTTTTGGGATAATCAGCCACAGCGTCAGGTGGTAGGAGAAGTTCTGCAAATAGTCATGTTCATGTCGCCCAACTGCCCCTTTGATGATCCTGACAACAGTATTAGGTAACCCTGTCTACCTTATTAGCTGTTAAGTGTCTAAAATGAGGGATGGTGACTGAGGTAAATGCCCTTACCTGATTCTTTTGACATTGATCCACAATGTCAATGTGTGTCTGTCACTAATGACCGTCCCTCGTAACAGACAGGACTGTTGACAGGTAATTTGGTTTTGCCTGCACAGTGCTCAGAAAGGGGAATACATCCCCCCTCCTCTTTTTCCGGGCTGTTCATTGGTTCCTGTGCGTGCCACTTACCATTTCTCCATCTCTATTGGTTGTAGCATATTTTTCTGCACTTACCAATACTTTTCCCCCGCTGCCTCTCTTATCAGTTTTCCGTAGCCGAAATACTGTTAACATCCGCGTTGGTGGAACTATTTTTTCATAAAGTTTAGCCTCTTTTTGCTTTTTTGTCTTGCAGCAGATTTACATAGCAATTTATCACCCGGAGAGATTAAGTGATTTGCCCAGAATCACAGGGCATTGTGGCGCCGGGACTCAAATTGGGATCACAGCTCTGACCGTTGTGCCACATCCTTTACACTCCCTTGTTACTTGTCAGGGAGCACTTTCCTTCGTCCCAGATTATTATTGATGAAAACAGGTTTTTATTCATTGCATTGGCAAAACCCAATGCATTACCAATGCTTGTATTCCATTTCAGGGCTCTGGACGAAGCACACACTACCTAGTACCCCCAGGGCACAACGTACATTTTTCAGTCACGTATATTCTGGAGACCAACATCACCCAAAACAATAGCTGTTAGGGCGCTACCATTCTAAGATAAAAACCAAAGGAAATGATGGACGGAGTGTTGAACATTGCAAGCACTCACCCCCAGTCAACTGATCTGGGTTTAATCCATCACCGTTCTTTAGCCCACTCTGCCACCCCAGTTCAGACATGGCCATATGCAAATCAGTCTAACCCTGTGCCTCATGGGAACAGTCCAGCCCGAACTGCCAAGCCATGTCTTCCCTGGACCAGAAACAAGCTTCCTAGGACCGGTTTCTGGCATTTCAGCCGTCTTCAGCCAGGCTTGCTTGAATCCAGTGGCAAAGTGAGCAAGGGACTCACGTCTGAGCATACCCTGCCAACTTATGGCGAACAAAGCAAAAACCAAAGGAAATGATGGACGGAGTGTTGAACATTGCAAGCACTCACCCCCAGTCAACTGATCTGGGTTTAATCCATCACCGTTCTTTAGCCCACTCTGCCACCCCAGTTCAGACATGGCCATATGCAAATCAGTCTAACCCTGTGCCTCATGGGAACAGTCCAGCCCGAACTGCCAAGCCATGTCTTCCCTGGACCAGAAACAAGCTTCCTAGGACCGGTTTCTGGCATTTCAGCCGTCTTCAGCCAGGCTTGCCGGTCCTAGGATGCTTGTTTCCAGTCCAGGGAGGACCTGGCTTGGCAGTTCGGGCTGGACTGTTCCCATGGGGCACAGGGTCAAGACTGATTTGCATATGGCTGGGTTCAAACTGGAATGGCATGGTGAGCAAAAAAACGATGGATTTAGGCCCAGATCTCTGTACTGGGGTGAATGTATGACTTTGTTCTGCATTCTGTCCATCAATTGTTGTTTTTGCACCATTCTAAGATGGCTGCCAATCTACATAGGCACTCAAGGCTGTCCTGTAGTTGGTAATGTATGCATATGTTTACATGTGGTACCTTGAAGTTGTCGTTTTGTGGTCAGGAATGTCCCACTTCCACTTCAACATCCTGCCAAGTGTTCATGAAACACATGATGTACAAGCCTTACTTTAACATTGAGGGCTGTCAGCACTGTGGGGCTACTTTTATAGTCTCATTTCTACGTCAGTGACAGAAACTCCATTTGTGCCCTGTTGAGCACTTCTGGAAGCATTCCGCTTTTTTGCTCCCATCTCTTCTGCTGCTACCAGCACCGGGACACAGCTGCAAGGGTTGAAGCATTGCCGATATTCTACCATTTCCTGCCACATGAACCTGCCCCACCACTTTAGTTATGTCCGCTTCGACCACCAAATCATGCATCCCTTCTTTCAGTCATCCTCCTGTTTACTCCGCTCTTGATCTTGTCACTGCTCCCCCCCTAAAAGTGCAGCATCAAGACCACCCACCCCCCATACAACCCCACTTTTTCTTTATTGATGCATTTATTGGGTGGGCTGCCTTTGTGCACCTCAGTTCTGCATGTCTGTGTCTTATCCTTATTGTAATAATCTCAGGTTGTCTATTGTACTAGTGTTTGAATGCAACAGTGCAGTTCCTTTTTAAGCCGCCAGCCATGTCCTTCATTCTTGCTCTGCTGTTTTTTTTACAGATTTATATTCTTATAAATGTTGGGTCTAACAATTTTTTTCATACCTGTGTATTTACTCTCTCAAGTGTTGCACTACTGGGGCTAATCTGGTAAAATCGCCTGCATATAGAAAATACACTTTTTCCTGTTTCAGCGTGTGAAACATTTGGGGTACGCACACAGTCGAAAGTGCCCTGAAGTGGTGGAAAGACTACTTGTTTGGGGCTATAGAAGTCTTATGACTATACTGCTCCCCCTGTCCATCAAGGGCGCTTCACACAACATATAAGCATGGTATCAGGTAAAATACCAAATCCTCATCTCTAACTGCCAAACCAGCACAACTCTGCTCAAGCAAAGATCCCGGGGAGACAGTGTTGCAAAGCAAGGAGGTAACCAGACTTGAGCCACGCCTGCTGCCTACCTCACTTGCAGCAGCATGGCGTGCTTCTCCCTCAGTGGGCCCATTGTTCTACAGCTCCATTCTCTTTCAGTTAATTTGTTTGTTTCTAACTCTCCTTTGTGGCATGGTTTTTCACTGTTTTCAGCTCTGGGTTTTTTGTATCTCTCTTTGGTATCTCTGGTATTCGTTTGCAGCCAAACAAACGTTCACAAGTTCCTTTACACCTCTATCCCTGGTCCTCTGTTTCTTTCTCCTACCTACATATACCACTTCGCTTTCCTACCCCACCCACATTCTGCGACTCTGCTTCGTTGAAGCCCACATGGTTACCTTATCTGATCGTTTACAACTAACAATGAAGCCTCCCATAACTAATGCATATACACACATTACTGAATTGCTAATATAAACCTTACATGAGTTCACGTGGAGGTATTTTCTTTGACCTTCACACTGTTTTCAATTGTTATTATGATATATACTCCATTTCACAGTTTCCGTCATGCGCTATTCCATAACACATTCGCATTCCCATTTGTTTCTTAACTTGGTTGCCACTCTTTCTTTACAATTTGTCTTTGCCTCATACTTGCGGTTTGCTTCCATGGAACTTATATTAACACTCACAGTCCAGTTATATTTACCTTCACCCCCTTCCTGCTCATTCATTCTTTCGAAGGCAAAAGTACCTTTGCTTTCACTTTACTTGCGAGTCTTTAGGACTTCTGGATTAGTGATTGCATTGATGTTTCAGCTCTGTTCCCACTACTATTGCATCTGTTTTGAACCCAAATTACACATTTCCATTGTTTTGTATTAACTTTCTCCAGTCATTTGTAAGTTTTGGTTACCCCTAAAAACCACTTTACTCTCTTTTTCTCGCTCTGCTCCCCTGTATGTTGATGCCTGCTTGTTGCCCTTACTCCTTCTTACCCCTCCCTGCCTGTTATTCTTTTTCCGTTGCACCATAAATACATTGCAAAAAAAAGTGTGTCCCACAATTTGGATCTTTTTGCATACAACATTCAAGTTTAAACAAAATTTGAAAGAAGGGACATCCTTTTTAGGTTTCACCTGCACAGCCTTTGCGCTGTGCTTGCGAAATCGATTGTATTCAATATATATCTTAAAAGGGGCTTACATTCCGCCCCTTGCTTCCTGTTCTTGCCACTTTCTTATCTCCCCTTCTATTGGCTGTAGTATTTTATTTTCTGTTGTTCATCCTGTGTTGGCTTTTATCAGTTTCCTTACTCTGATGTACTCCTTTTCCTTCGCAGAACTTCTTTTACTTAGGAAAGAGCACACGCCATCTGCACTCCCGCACTCCTCCCAATCTCGGTTATTTATTTATTTCCCAGCATGCACTCTTAAGAAAGTGCATGCCTCAGCAGTCCCTCTACCCCGCTCTCCGTGGTATCAAGCAGTTCTGTTATTTACTTCTTAGCTTGCACTCTACAGCCCTGCACCCTCCGCTCTTTGTGGTGAGCAGTAGTAGATGTCCGGGTCAGAGTGGTAAAGTGGGCACTTGGTCAATTGCCGAGGGGCCGGCATTGAAGTTCCGGCTGTGGGCTGCTTTTTTGGCAGCCTTGGGGGGGGCAGATTTGGGCTGTGTCTGGTGTGTGCAGATGTCGCCAGCGACCCAGTGGGGCCCTGAGAGGCCTTTCTGGAGGCAGATGGGCGGCCAGTACCTCCTTTTTATCAACCAGCAGAGGTGTTGCTCCCTTTCTCTTGCTGGGCCTGTCAATTAATGTGTGCATACTGAGCGGGGGCAGGGGGACTAAGCAGAAGTGGCCTAATTTGTTTTCAGGTGTTTATAAAACTTCACGGAAGGAGAGATTGGCGGAAAGGCAATATGCAAATGTGCGCCACTTTTTTTAGCGTGCCCGGGCTGATTTGTAATCCCAACCCAACACTGGTAGCCGTACCTTGCTGCTTTAGGGTGCACACAAGTACTGGTGCAACGTTTGTCACAGGCATAAATGAGGGACTAGTTGGCACATCGGCTGCAGGGCTGTCGAACACCGTTAAAACTGGATCGAACATAACAAAGAAAGGGGTGATCCTGTAGTCAGTTTTCTAACTTCCCATGCACGTCTCGCGAGCACATGCAGCACCCAAGCCTGTGCCCAGCAGCAGGGCTGGGCCATGGTGCATGCTGAGTTGGATTCCTGTCCCCGGGCCAGCCGTGCAATCTGCCTACGCCTTTCTGCAAGCACCGGAGACCGTTCTTCTGCTTTCGTCACGTGGTGAGTACTAATCATTTCATTTACCAATAACCTTTGGCATTATCCCCGGTGCAGGACGTTGTGTTGGAGCAGGACCCCGTGTCTCTTGCCATCATCTTGTGTACGTGGATAATTACTATATGCATGACCGGCTGCTTTTCCAGCCACTCATTCTTCCCTTCAGAAAGTCTTCTCTCGACCATCGTTGATCGGAGATAGCTTGAAGAGGACCTTTCTCTTGCACTCTCGTGATCTGTAGCTTGTTATGTGTACACTTTGAAAGTAATGAGGTTTCTAGATGGCACGCGATCATCAGGGACACCATGTTCTGGTCCTCAGCTTGTGTTTAATAAACACAATGCATAGTGCCATCATCTGCAACTTACCCCCACCCACAGTCTGAGCTTGCATGAATAAATAAATACACAAGACAAGTTTTGTTCTGGGAAAATATTGCTGCAGGTTTATTCCATACAAAGTATGCAATATGGTGGGTTATCTTACGGGCGATCCAAGGGCGGGCAGCTGTACCAACCTATTATTGCCCCCGCCCGCCTGATGAACCAGCACTGTGGGACACCTAGACAGTGCTACACCTTTGGTGATCCTCTTCCGGATCACGTGGCACGTTGGTCTCTTATTACTCACGCCCTTTTTGGGAAGGAGCGTAGCAGGGGAAACCCCCAGTTGGTCAGGCCCCCAACCGCCAGAAGGACAGCACATTTCACACATGCGAACGCTCCTTTCCAGGCCTCCTGGAAATCTAAGGGAAGAGATCCCTCCCTAATGGTGATAGATGAACTCTATATCACAATAGGCCTTGACGTTAGCCTGGATCAGCTAGTGTCTGATGAAACCAAAGAACCTTCTGGCCTGTGAACCTGTGCCAAGAACTATTCACTCTCCTGCGGGAAAGTTCCACTGCCTCACATGACCTAGCCCCATGCCGACTCTGGGCGGGATGAATTCAGACACCAAGGCTCACATTGCCCCATCTATTTTCTGATCCCACCTAGCTGCCGTCCAACTAGCACCATGTGTGCCTGAACCCCTGTGTCCCCCATCTATGGGACAGCAGCCCACTTGTTAGGTAACCGCTTCCACCCCCGCCTGCCTACTTTGGCTATTAGGGTGAGAAGGATTATACTTAACATTTGCACAGTCCCTTTGCTTCTTAAATCATAACACACAGGAATGTTCATAACTAGAAGTATGTGACAATAAGCAAGGGTGCCCTCCTGCCCTTGCCATTCATCCTTTATTCCTTATGGGGATTCCGCTAGCTCAGTTCCCTCTGTGGTGAAACCCCCTAGGCATACCAGCTAAGAGAATCTGTCTAATTTAATACAGTGCGCACTGAGCGATATGGTGCCTAACATTAAGGATTGACTAAGTTCTACCTAACCCCCATCCTAGAATATTCCCGAAAAGGGGGGCCGGGGCGTTCACACTACCCACCCTTGGGCAACCCCATAGGGGGAACATTACCTGCTCCGTTAAATTTTAATCATTGTTGATCACTGGATGTGCCAAATGTTCTTTTACATAGTAGCCTTTTGTGCTTAATACCTTGTTTCCCTCTTTCTTGGGACAGCAGCCCACTCTGAAACTTCTAGCGTCCCCACCCAGCATGGCTAATATGGCTGACCGTGCGGGGCTTTTGAGCTTAACTACAGCAGCTGGTCAGCTACCCTTGGTTCTGAGGTGCACTTACTTCGCCCCTTTGACCAGACAATTGTACAGACCCCTTTGTTTGCTAAACCTTGGTAACACCTTATTGGTGTCGATTCTGATTTGAAACAATATATGTATTGTGCCCACTATTGGTGACACCTCACCCTTTCGTGTAGTGACCATTTACGCAATGCACCCGCTTGCTTAACTGCCATCGGATCACAGATGCCAGGACCTGCTAACTATCTCTGACCCTGGAAGCTTAAACCCGCAAAAGCGTCGGAATCCCAGAGTCCCAGTTTCATGTTAGCTGCAGTACACCTTCAGTGGATCTGCTGGGAGATACCACAAACCACATTGGTCATGAGAACCTTAAGAAGTACCCAATTTTCACCGGGACATACCTCTAAATGAGACTGGCTCCACACAGCAGTAAGGCCAGAGACACACATATTAAACCTATTTACTGGTTTTTGCCACTTGGCACCCTTCTGGTTGAAACTGTTTTTGTGCAGCGCGCATGCCCCCCAGGGCATGATGTCGCTGAATAACCGATGCATGTTCTCCACTTGCTGACATTATGTATCGCTAACTGCCCTACTTGGATTGATGGAATGCTGAATGCTTCCTAAGGACTGTATACTTACTGCCCCAACCCAGTTTGATCCCAAAACTTTGGGACAACCTTGGTAACCATGCCCTTCATGGTACAACTACCCCAGCATTGACTATCAACGTATTTGGGACACAGGTCACAGAAAATGCACCTTCCGGTTCTAGCCCAAAAGACGGATAACCCAGGGGGCAGACAAGTCTGTGGGCACCAGAGGGGAACAATATGTGCAAGTAACTGCCCTTGTCTGAATATCGGGAATGCCAAATGCTCTAAAAATACTTTGTCGTCATTTGTGCTCTAACACCGTGTTTGCCAAACTTTTTTGCACCACAGTTTACTTGTTAGATGACAACTACCACACCCGCCTGCTGCCCTGGCTAAGGCGCGGGTGAATATGTCTTAACTGAGGCGACCTGTAACCTGCTCTTGTTAGCAGTAGGCACATTAGCTGGATCGACCAGACATAGCAAGACGCGACGAGATTGCGGGCCCCACTCAACTAAAATGAAACATAGCCCATCAGGGGCCGAGGCCTTGCCTTTGCCCTCTGGGTGTGACCTGGCCTGCCAAGACAGGACGTCAATACACCAAGAAACCCCTGATGCCAAAGCAGAAGCCTGGCCATTGAGCTTTAGCTCCCTCCCTAGCCAGAACTGCCCATACTTGCAGCGCTCAATCCCACCCGGATCATACTTGTTTGCCCAGTCCAGGTTAGTCTAGGTGAATGTTACCTCTCAGCCCTGCATGGGACCTACTTCACCCTCAAGGAAATGCCTCTTCTCATGAATTTGAACGATGCAAGATTGAACTGGCGGCTACCATTGCTACTCACGCCTGCATATACTAAGCCCAGAACAGGCCACACTCGCTCTGTAATCCCTTGGATTCTTGCCTGGAATTCCTTATATCCAGCTATACCAATGGATAGTGGCTCCTACTTTATCAGGATGACCCGCAAGACACAGCAAACCTGCAGAGACCAGGTGGGGCTGCTAACCCGCCCCAAACTCTGCGGAAACAACAGCCTGCGCAGGCTTACGACAAACCTCTGCAAATCTTACCAACCAACAAAACTATCCCCAGTACCCCAGGGGCCATGCCACCAATCCTTGGCCTGAAACTATGCCCAGGTCCCGAACTGGCCCCGAACTCCATGTTGTTCTGCAATGAAGCGACTGCAAGATCTATGATGAGTTGCTTGTAAGTTACAACCTAGTTCAACACTCCGCAAAATTACAACTTTATCGCAGTGTTGCATGACTATGGGCAACCTGTCAAAGTCCCAAAAACAACTAAGAATTCGAACCTTATCCCTAAAAAGTAACAATCACTGGCCCTGAAACGAAGCAAACAATGCCAGGGCAACTCAGCAGCCTCACCACAAAATTTCATTCAGGTTATTTGCTCACAAGACTGGACAGCTAATAGCTAGTTCCCCCGCATAACCCCTGCTTGCCATCCTGGCCAGAGGTAGGCCTTGAGGACTACTTAGCATGCACCATTTTTCAACAGTGCCTTTAAAAGAACTTTGTCGTGCTGCAGTCACCTATTGATTCTGGCCCTGCACTAGAAGCTCTCACTTCGGCACTGGTTTAAAACAATTCAGCAGGAACGTTGTTTAGCATAGTGTGCTGCATGGTTCTGCCTTCTCAGTCATCGCATCCAATTATGTAATCAACACGTATCATTCCACCTACAGCAAGCTGGACTATGGTCTCAAAAGTCACTTCAGGAGTCACAGCCCCTGCACCGGAAACGGCCGGGCTCACCCCAAACCTACTGATGCTCAGTGCGAATCAAAGCAGGCTACACGTCTCTTCTTATCTCTCATCCTTGGCAGCTCGCCCTTGCCCTCAACGTCGGGTTACCAGGATGTTAAAGCCAAAACCGGGACAAAACATGAACACTACACTTGACTTAGATAGAAAGATTAAAACATTGAACCTACTTGACCTCGTCATAATACCATGATGCAGCTGGTGCCTACAGTGGTGTAAACAGGCCGCCCCACCCAAAACAGCAGTCCGCATTCCTAAACACGCGCACAAAAACGCTGGCTACAACACCAAATAGGCTTAAAACATTTTTAACTGTAAAACGCTGTAAATTAGTTTCCGTTTGCGACTCCCAATGCAAGTGGTTAACTGACCGAGTGATATGAAACACTTACAAGCATCTGTCTACCACATTTCCCTTTAGCATCCTAATATTTGCCTAGTGGGGCTCGGTCACCAGCCACTCAGCATGAGGCAGAAACCGAGCCGGGCAAAGACACCTAGCCCCTTAATTGGCCAGCATGTGTTTCTGAAAGCTGTAGATCCCGTAGACTTTGAGGGGGGGGGGCACCGGGGAACCCATGTCCGCCTCACCCTCACTATACCCGCACCGATGGGTAAATGCCCCTAACTGCAACTGCGGGCGCCAAAGTCACCATGCAGCGCTGGCAACAGTGTCAAGAGGAACAGCCGTCCTGGACCCGAAGCACTCCGAGGATGCAGTACATGCATACGGGGAAGCCGGAGTTACCAGTGCTAGTACCCCTCAGCTAAGGCAAGGCACCCCCTTTCTGGACTTGTAAAAACATGCGTCAATGGCGTAACTCAAAAAATAGTGCCCGCACAACTATCAACCGTGACACTCCTATAAGCGCGACAATTCAGACCGCTCGGGCCCCCACAGCTCTAAGAACAGCTCTGAAGTAGGCACTAGTTATTTTCAATGTACACTGAATAAACAACAACCGTCATGCTACATCTTCAAATCACACCCAAATCCCACAAACAGCACCACCATGTGGAATCAATCATAAGCGCCGGTGACCTGCCAGGCGCTAGAAACCCTCGGCTCAAACTTAAGTGCTGTGAAATTACCATTGAGGCGTCTGCATCCAAAAGCAGTGGCGCTCGAAAAGTAACCTTACGCTTATCATACAGAACGCTCAAGATTTTTTAACTTGGAGGAGGTTGGCTCAGCCTTCCAATTTACCAAGTTTACGGAATAGAGTTGCTTTAAATTGAGTGAGAGGGACACGATTTGAAATTATGACAGTGTAGTATGAAGTTCTACTAAAACCACTATTTAAAAGTACCACAGAGTAATGATCTGATGCATCCATGCACCGATTCCATACATTTTATATTATTGGGCAGTGCAATATCGCTAAGGCACTTCCAGCGCTGTGGAGCAGCCCGATCCACCCGGGACCACGCATGCGGGCCGCGCCCGGACCTGGCCGACAACTGCATTGTAGCTCGGAAGGGAGAGCCCCTTATGACTTGACCTACTCTCGCCCCGCCGGCCCGATGGAGAAGGACATGCACGCAGCTCCACCCCGCCCACACGGGCCACCTGAGGTACCGACAACCTGGACGTAGCGCCTTGGACCCCATTTGTGTGCCATAATGGAAAACCGCTGCCCAGAGGCACGGCTGGTCGCGTTTCTTCCCCCCTCTGCAGCCCCAAACATAGTGCTGCCTATGCCCGGGGGCGTAACACAGGGCCCAGCGCATGCCGCGGGGCAGGGACCCTCGGCACAGTACACTCGTCCGGAATACACAATTGTGATGGAAAGAGTAGGCACAACGAACAGTGGTATGTTCGCCCTCGGTTATTTTGACGCAGACAGCGGAAGCCGTTAGTTTCTCCTCCCGAAGAACATGCAGGCGTTCCACATGCTTTGTGCCTGCTAGTATCTGTATTACTCTAAAAAGAGACCATGATCTTAGTGACATGAGGGCACCAAAGTGATTGTCACACCGGGCGCCACCCACTCCAAAGTCGGCCCTGCCTCTACTGCAGGCCTCCTGAGCTCAGGTAAAACACAAGGATAGCGTGGGGGGGACTGGGAAAACTAACACTAAGTAATGGCTTCTAGCATTACAAAATACAGGCTTGACACAGAAAGCAGCTTGTTTTATTAACAATATGTCTTATTTATGGGTAGATTATGACACTGCTTAGCTGCAGACAACCAGCCCCCTCAGAGGCCCGACCCTATCGGCCGCCCGATGCCCCTTCCCGGTGCCGAAGCAAGGCAGACCAAGCCTGTGTCCGGAGATGGCCGCCTCACTACCCCGGATATCGGTGTCTGGCAGCGGGGAAAGAAGGACGGCGTGTCTGGCGCAAAGAGGATGCCAGAGAGGTGGGGGGAGGTATAAGTACCCTCCCCCGACCTCTGTCCACCGGAAGTGACGAGCCTAGCGCGCCAAGGCGAAGGACTCCTTCCTGAGTCCAACCCTTGGCCACTGGGTGGCGTTTGCGCACAAATGGCACTAAAGGGCCGCCCATTGGAAAGGCCCCTGCGGGGGCCACGGACAGCCGCATTCTGGGACTTGTAGTCCTGGGTTACCTTAATTAAACCAATTGGAAAGACGCAACAGAAGGAAAGAAGCTATATTTGAATGTGGTGACACTAACGGCACGAAATCAGCTGATAATCCTACATTATCGGCTCTGGACCTGGGGACACTAACCTATTGTACTTCTCTGTGAAGGGGGGGATACCTGTGGTGGCGGTGGCCAGGGTTAGACATGTCATGTTACCGTTCTTACATGAAATGAGCAAAACAGCTGCACAGTGTCAGAGCAGAGAATCTGTGGCCTGCGTCTCCTCGTTCACTTTCTCTAAAAGGGTCAGATCTGACCCGTGCAGACACCACGGTTTAATAGTACCCAGCATTCGGCAAAATCAGCGACACACCTCAGGTAAAACGTGCCTGGATGCTGAAGGACAAGACCAGACATTGTGCTTGCATATATATAGCGCTTTATACCCCCGACAAGGCATAGAAGCGCATCTGCAGATGGCATTCACGGCATGGGAGTGTTTCTTTGAAAGAATGCCTGCTTTTGGTGTGCCCTTTGGCATTAGTGTGTGGGTATCATGCATCAACATCAGAGTTGTGCGTGTTTTTATCACAATGCCTTGGTGTGTAAAGTCTTTATATTGGCTGAGTAAGTGTGTTATCTGGAGAAGAGTTGCATCCAAGTCTTTAGAGCACATCACCGCTCAGGCAGGTAGAGTTCCATTGTACTTGGACCAAAGCCAAAGAAGTGTTATCTTAGTGTTCTATACTTCCTTAAAAGAGCATTCTTATCCCTAAAAGAGCATTCTTAAGCTTAAGTTCCTCTTTGCTCTGGTGAGCCTCTTGTTAGACTTCGCCTGCACAAACAGCTTATTATTAATCATGTAGCGAAACCTAATGTGTTTGCCAACACTTACTATACTTCCAACCATTTAAATGCAAGGTTTCTCTACTTATGCTGTAAAAAGGTGTGAAGTACAACTGCCTTAGTTGCACATATATTTCACAGTTCGTGGGGCACCACTGTGCCGGAATGTTGAAGCTAGAGTGCTCCTTCACAATGTAAATACAACACCACTACTGTAACAAATGCAGCCATTAGGTGCAAAACTGATATATGCTCTAACACATGGCCATTCTTTACCATACACCAAATTTAATGTTCACTTGTTAAACATGTCTTAAACAGTTTTTTCATTCCAAATCTTTATTCGATCAAATACATTTGATCATAAAAGCACAGGTTAAAACACAATTTCTTAAATAAGCACTAAAATGTCCCCCCCTCAAATTCATTGTAAGCTCTAAGATGGAAAAGCACAGTGCAATAAGCTTATTTCATCAGCTGGGAGTACTATACTTTCGATTGACATAAAAACCCCCACAATTTCTTAAAAAAGCAGGTAAAAACATTTCCCCCCTCTAATTCATTATAAATTCTAAGTTAAAATTATTTCCTCAATGGGAATACTATACAATTGGATTGACGTAAAATCAACTCACGGTGCTTGCCACATCACCCTTCCTCTTTCTCATGCAAGCCCTTAAGAAAGTCGCTACCAAATAGCAAATCAACGGATCAGATAATGATTTCAAGAAATATAGTGCCACCCTACACTGTTTAAAATTCCTTTGTTTTAAAATTGGGGTGAGGTAATCGTTCCTTTCTTTTTTGTAGAGCCTGCAAAAAAGGACTAAGTGCAACTCTGTCTGTGATGAATGATTGTCACAAGGACATGTACTTAAGTTAAGTCTGAGTGATTAAATGTTTTTTCCGGGTACCGTAACATCAGTGGGATCATGTTCATGCGGAACCTCAACAATATAAATCTGTGTTGCGGCCAGGAGACATTTACTAAATATACCACCGACAGCTCATCCTGTAAATCTCCCTTCCCTGCAACATTCTATTGCCTGCTGCTGACGCGATCCAGTCCACGATTTGCAGCACGCCAAAGGAGCCGGAGGAGCAAGAGAGAGAGAGAGAGAGCGGCGCTGAACCAGCGCCGACACCACCACCGCTACCGCCACCGCTCTTGTTACGGACATCGAAGAACGGTGCTGAGCAGAGTTGAAGCGGCGCTGGCGCTGTCATCACCATCGCCGTTACCGCTATTTTTACCGGTACAGGCATCGCCACCAGACACCGCTACCACTAGCTGCTGTCAATCACTGCTGCAGCGCCATTGTTCCGTAGAGCCCCGCAGAGCCAGCGATGGCCAGTAACGGCCAGTAACGGGACTTGCATCAAGCAACTACTAAACCATATATCAGCTGAAAAAAGGGGAGAGGGGGCCTAGTCGGCACTCGAGCTTTTTATCAGAGCTGTCTCCAGTGATTGCCGGAAAAACCACAGTGGAACCGCAGGCGAAACCGGTTCTAGCTGTTTTCGTTGCAAGCAACCCACGAACCCCCCCTTCAGGTTCCCCAAGCCTTGGAAAATCTTTAGATATCGGCCCCTTCCCTCTGCGCTGCCACCTGTGATTAAGCACTAGAGCCTGGAGATGGAGATGGAGGACGCACAGCGGTGAATCTGTACTTCACGGTGAGCACAGAGGGGGGTGCGCAGCGATACTCTTTCACCTAAGGAGCGGGGTCTTGCTTCTACCCTCCTACCCTCGCGCTTAGCTATTGGAAGTGCGGCGAGGACCATGTAAGAAATCAGCAGAGGGGGCAAACTAGAGCAGGAGGTGCAGAGCAGAGAGGTGCAGCGAACTAAGGCATCAGCAGCCCTGGTTGTAAATAGGTGGTCTGACACCACTGAAACCATTGAAGGGCATTTGTCAAGTTAACTGCTAAGCACTATTTAACCTATTTAACCTGCTCGGACATTCCCCTGACTGCTTGTTATTGGGCATCTTTTAACACGCTTCAGACGGCCGGATAGCCCTGGCGATATGAGATCAGGGCGGATCCGCGGTTGCCCCATGAACAAAGGGGGGGCAAATAACCGCATGAAGAAAGGCAAGAAAGGCAAAGCATCACAGAATGAGCTTGATGGCATAGGTGAAAAGCAATTGTCTAAATCTAGGCAATTAAGCCAGAAGGAAGGCTCATTAATTGACTTAACAAACATCAATTCGAATAGCCTGTGCAGTGAGCAATTGACACAGGAAAAAAAGGGCAGCAGAACAAAAACCAGCATTGCACTGCTTCAACCAAAAATCTACACAAAGTTTCATTTTTTTAAAAATGCGGCGGACACACTTCTCTCAAACACCAATGAATTTTTAGGCTTACAGCAACCCATCGAACCATCTCAGCCTACTCAGCCTACTCAGCCTGCGCAGTACTCTGGCCTGCAACCAGTCAATAACAGCAACGGAAGCCCCTGCCATACGGTTAGGGGGCCATTACAAGTGACATCAACCCCTCAGCGTGACGAAAGCCGCACTACAAGGGGCGGGATAACCAAAGGGCCTCTGTCAGGAACAAAAATCCTCTTAGAAGCAAATCTGCTCCAAGTGCATAGGGCAGAGAACAACAACAAAAAAGATCGTCCAACAAATATACTTTACAAAAGCTTCACAGTCCCTTGCACCCATCTCAATGAAACCTCTTGTGAGGGCAATACAGTTGGCACAGGAGACGAAGCCAACGGTTCTATGAATAGTATAGCAAAAAACAAAGAACATATTAAGCATCCCAGCAACTACAATTACGCAAATGAAAATACAAAAAAAGAGTGCTGGGAAATAAATGATCCAATTCTGAGAAACCAAAACCTAACTCAAATTGAACACGTAATGGACCATGAAAGCATGCTAAGGCCTGGTAAGAACATGGCCCGCACAGATAGGTTATCAACCTCGCCACTGGAGGCAACAGAAATATCCTCATTCCTGGGAAAGGAAGAATGGGAAGACCTAGCTGCATATACGCAAGACAAAGGCAAAAGCAAGTCAATCATCAAAACGCTGAATACGCCTATCACAATAAGCGATACTTCATATGAACATCCAGTGACGGACGAGGAGGCACCAAAGATGGGTCAAAAAAGCCCCACAACTTCTGACACTCATGATGAAATCCCAAAGCATGAAAATGCCTGGTGCAGTCTGCTTAAAACTATACAACTCTTAGTAGAAGCCCTCAATTATCAATCGGACAAAATGGACACTCAACTGACGCTACTTGACACACTGGCTGTATTTGTGGTTGCCATTGACGGGAAGTTGGCCACGCTAAACACGCTTCTTCAAAACAATTTGGCTCAGCCGAATCAAGGATCTGGGAATACAAAAGAAGGGTGCGGATGCAGCCCAATTATCGACAAATTGGCAACCTTACCGACGATTTTGAGCAATCTGTGCACACAGCTTAGAAAGCCATCCAAGTACAGACAATGCAACCCTCGTAACAGCTTCACTGTGGCCGATACAAACAACTCAAGGATTAATGAAACGCCGGTGAGCAACAGACAAGGCATTTGCAATCCAAGAGCAATAAGCACAGGGATCTGTGCACTCGGAACAACAGAAATGCCACTCTCTGCAAACCCCGAGGAAGAAAAAGAAAGCCCAATAACGAACGCCAAACAAAGACGAGCAAAAAAACGCAAAGGCAGGAAACAAAAAATTGCTTCTCAACGTAAAGGCTTTATGCACCTCTTTGGGACTGTTCCAACTATGGAACAAGGCGCAGCTCAATCTGAGTATGCCTTGTGCCCACCGGAAAGTGAGGAAGCCTTCAGTACATCTGAGACTCCCACTAAGGTAAAAACCCCTATTAAGACGGGGAGGCACATTAACCCCAAAACAAAAACCATGGAGCCACCCGGGATTCGCATTCAAAAAGAGCTCGAAATAGGTACACAAAATTTACATCTCCAATCCGGTGTAGCTCGCAATACTCTCCGTGAATCTAGTGTGAATCAAGCACAAAAAAGTGGCGGACAGCACGATCCCAACTTACAGCAAACAAAAAACCAAGAACATCCTGGGAGCAATCAAGGATCAGAAAAGGCAGAGATAGATATAAGGCAATCAGCAAGTAATCCATTGAAAACAACCCAAGGAGCATCGCCCACGAAGAGAGAAGAAGAAACAACATCTACTATAGGGCCAATGGATTCAGTACGTAACATCTCCAGGCCAGGCGAAACGCGCCACTCAGCCGGGCAACCAGTACTGACCAAGTATATAATCAGTCGTGACTTAAGAGTAACCGCGCCCAACGCAATTCAGGCGAACACAAACGCAAACGCTTAGTAGAGGACAAGCGTCTCAGCCCCCTCAAAAAGGAGGGTGGACAGTCAAATGAACAAAGAATCGCTCAGGCTCTGGTACGAAGCCAAATACCTGGTCGAGAGCTAAGAATCACTGCATCTAACCCTTGCCAAATGAAAACAACTGCAAAAAGACTAGTAGAGGACATGCGATCCAGCCAACCAAAAACAGAGAGCGAGCAGACAAGCGAACAAAGTCACACAACTGGCGTTGTTTGGTTCAATCCGAACTACCACTCGCAAGGAAGACATGACATACTGAATAGGGGCAACATCCTGCGACTGCTATCTCATGTCACCTCTCTGGCAGAAGTAAAAAGCTCAGACCTGGTATCCATTGAATTTGTAGTCGATGAGCACACAGGAAGAGAAAAAACAAAAGCAACTTGGACAACCTTGGCAACCTCACAAAAAATATACGCTGAGGCAGAAACCTTCAAAAACTGGGGAATCACAATAGAACCATACGTAAAGCCTAGATACCCTGAAATTCTTGCCCCGGTGGAAAAAGAGGCAGAATCAACTACTACTAATAGCCTCAGAAACTCGGTCCTGAGAGGCGCGGCAGGGCCAGAAGGTGAAAAGGTTGACCAATACAACGACAGCGCCCGACGCATAGTAGACAAACACCCACAATCATCGGGACTGCTTGACCCAAGATGGATAGCCAGAACTTTAAATAACAACGAATGACAAACCGGGCCCAAGCTAGGGGATGCCGCACACGACTCATTAAGAACATGTTCATGGAATATCAATGGCCTGGCCGCCAAAATATCAGACTCAGAGTTTATGACATATATCAGGAACTTCGACGTCGTGGCATTCCAAGAGACATGGCTTGCTGACCCCCCGCATCTACATGGCTACTTACGCTTTTTCACCGCTGCAAAAAGGACAGCCAAATATGGGCACCTTCAAGGTGGTCTAGCAACTTACATAGCAGCCACAAGCATTTTGACAGCAAAAGAAGTTGGTCCAAGCCTCACAGCATTACTGGCGGTAAACATTCACTTGCCACAACTTACAATAGGCCCCACCGAAAATGATATTACTTTAATCAATGTCTACATTCACCCGAGAAAGAAAAGAAAAGAAGCTAAAAATCTTTGTAGCTTCATGGAGTCTTGCATTAGGGAAAGACCCACAACAAATGTTATTCTCACTGGGGACTTCAATCTCAACCTCATGGGCGCCACGCAAGAAGTTGACCCACAAATTCAAAATGCAATCTGGGACATCCCTCCACAAGCGATTTCACAGATCTCCAAGCAAACAAAGCTAGGTAATAAGATTTTGGAAGATCTGGTCCATTTCAACATCAGGGCCTTAAATGGAAGGACATCTGGAGACAATCCCCCAGCTGCAACTTTTCATTCAACAAGAGCAAGCAGTATTTTAGACTATACCTTCATTTCACTTCCTTTATTTCAGTTTTTAAAATCATATAAGATAGGTCACAGCGGAGACAGTGATCATTGCCCCCAAGAAACCATCTTTAAGATTGCAAAACCCAACTTCGAATTTTCGAAAGAACCAAAAGAGTCAACCCATACTGTCAACTTCAAAAAAATCAAGTATTCAGCAGTAATAGACGGAGCTTTAGTGGAAAGAGCAAAACAGCATTTTGGTAGTTATACTGGATACAGTAAAATCACAAACTGGGAACATTTTACTGATACCATGTCCATGTACGCCACAAGACCTAAAATACAACCACAATTAAGCAATGAAAGATCGTGCAAATTCTCCCGAGAACATAAAAGAAAAATCAGAGGCATAAAAACCTCAATCTATCGTACAATGAGAGAACTTCAACAGCATCCTACGAACCTAGTAAAGCGTGATCAACTACGGAAATTAAAATTAACACTGAAAAAATCAAAATGGGAAGCAAACAAATCCGCTGAAGACAACCTATGGGCGGGACTACACTCTGACATCAAACGGAACGATGGGGCAAGGTTCTGGAAATCAATAAACACATTCACAAGACCTATGCACCATGGGGTCTCATCTAACATCTCAGAGGACAAATGGGCAAACTATCTTGGCAACCACTTTCACCAGGCTGCGGGTCACAACCAGGACCAAGAGTTTGACACGCAAAAACCACTAATGATGGACAACACAAATTATACAGACGGGCAGCCTCAAAATGATAGAGAGAATCTGCCGAACTTACAAAACACCATTCAGCGTTTAATCAAGAAGGGAAGAAGAGAGGGAGCACCAGGGCCGAACGGTATCCCGCCAATCCTCTACAAACAAGATGTGGCAGGCTGGGCAACAGCCCTCGAACCGCTTTTTTTGGAGATAAGACACTACAACATCCTGCCAAGCTCCTGGAAGGGCTCTATTATCTCCCCAATCCACAAGGCAGGAGATAAGGCTTCCCCTCAAAACTATCGACTGGTGGCCCTAATTGACATTGAGGCAAAATATTTTGCAGGCATCCTATTAGAAGAGCTGACGGCTTGGGCAACAGAGAGATCCTTAATCCCAACAAACCAGACTGGTTTTGCCAAAGCAGTAGGGACAATGACGAACATCTTGAGCATGGGCTTGCTAATAGATAAGGCAGAATCTAACAAAATGCCCATACACTTCTGCTTCATTGATTACAAGGCTGCTTTTGACAACATAAACCGGAACCTTTTATGGTCTAAACTAAATGATTGGGGGATACCTAGACCCCTTTTGAACCTGTTAATTAATCTCCACACAGAGACCTGGATACAGATAAAGGTAGGGGATGGATCCGTCTTGTCCAGGCGCATACCGACCAACAAGGGCCTGAAACAAGGCTGCGTCCTGGCCCCCACCCTTTTCAATCTGTTCCTAAGCGACCTTGTCCCTATTTTAAATGGTTGCAACTCCCACGCCCCCAAACTAGGAGGACTACAACTACCTTGCCTACTTTATGCTGACGACATCGTCCTTATAAGCTACACCAAGGTGGGACTTCAGCACCTCCTGAACGCAACACAATGCTATTCAAGCAAAAACGATCTCACAATAAACCTGGAGAAAACCAAGTCAATGACCATCAGCAAGAAAAGAAATAAATCAACATCATGGTACTGGGATAAAACAAGAATCGGAGACACGCCAACATACAAATATCTAGGAGTGAAGATTGATAACGGAGGGCAGTTTTCAGCCCAAAAAACAAGTATTCGAGGGAAAGGGATTTCTTTGGCAATTTCTCTAAAATCCTTAAACAACAAACTTTCTGGCCCGTCTCTCCTGCCCTTGACGCAAGTTATCCGCGCTAAACTTCTCCCAACAATTACCTACGGGAGTGAGGTGCTTAGAGGAAGAGACGCCAAGACCCTTGATAATACTATAACAGCTGCCTACAGGATCATCTTCAGCTTGCCCAAGCAAACCTCACCAGCTCAAATTAGGCTTGAATTTGGCATTGACCAACAGATCCTAGCAAGGCAGGGAGCCTACATGATAGCCTGGGATAAAGTGAGGAAATCGACACAAGGATCATTAAATGAACACTTGTGGATGGAGTTAGCCCAACACCCATCCTCGGCGGCAGCCAAGTTCCTACGGGACAGCCTGAAGAATACTGGTTTAGAGCAGCTTTGGGATACCCCAGCAAATCATACAACTTTCAAAAAACTGGTCAAAAAATCGATCAAACAGCTATCATGGATTCAAGACAAGGCCGCCCTTTCCAAAAGAACGCATGGATGGATGATCGTAAATTCGTATTTAAAGAAGGCACCACAGCACTATTTTGGCGAGGGATTTCCTAAATCCACCAAAATGTGCTTTTTAAAGTACAGGTTAGGCCTGCTCCCCTGCATTCAAAATCTTCCAACCTGGATCAAAAAAAAAACCGAGCCTCTCTGTCGGCTATGTGGATCGGGGCAAGAGGATATGCTGCACCTGATCTGCTCCTGTGAGAAACTACGTGACGAACGAAAACACCTGTTGAAACATCATTTCAACCAGCAAGGGATTCGTACACGTAGAAAGGCAATTCTGGTTTGCTTCTCTTCCCACGATCCTCGCATGAATTGCAGCTTTGTAAAATTTATGAAGGCAGTGGAAAGAAAGATGCCAAAAATTCTCTTATAATGGTCCTTGTATCACTGACTCAACACTGCTTGTCGACTGACATTAATGACCATACGAACTCATGAGGAAAATCAAAGAAAGAAGAAATTACCCTACTAACATGAAGCGTGCAAATTTTATTCCGTTTTTACTTAGAATTGTCATTTTTGTATTTTTATTATACCTTTTCTTAATTAACTTTGTACAGCAATGGTTTTAAGTAACTATGCTAATAAAAATTACTTACTTACTATTACTTACTTACTTACATTTACTAAATATAACAAGCATTTGCAATGCAATAGGTCTCGCATTTACAAGAGTTTGAGCTATTGACATTGCAAATGACAATGCCTTTTATTTTTGTTTTCGTTTTAAAAACATAAATAAAAGGCATTGTCATTTACAATGCCAATAGCTTACTCACGTAAATGCGAGACCTATTTGCATTGCAAATGCTTGTTTAAAAGGCAAGTAAGGCACCATTTTGTGGATGTGCGTCTGCGAGAGTGCTGCCTGCAGATCCCCTTTCTGGTCTGGTACCGTCATGATACTTGGTGCATTCCTGCTGTCACCGTTTACCAGCCAGGGTACGGCCAGGTTTGTAAACAGACAAGGTCAATCCAACAGGCAGTGACTATGCTTTACATTTATTATTTTCTGTTCTATATAGCGAGAACTCGGTCCAAGGGCTTCTGAGCGCTTTACATGAGCACCAAACTACTCACACGAGGTCAAATGCATATGTGTAGGCTCGGGGAGAATACGCGGTTTGCCCAGAATCACACAATGTGGAGCAGACGCAGGGTCTTGAACCGGTTTACTCCGTTCCAAACTTGAGCGCTTTGCATGAGCACTAGTTACGTTTCACACAGACACATTCGTTTTTGGTAGGCACGGGGAGATTCGGTGATTTGCCCAGAATGACAGGATGTTGAGCGTGTCTGCCGAGACCCAAACCCAATTCCCCAGGTTTGAGGTCGACCCGCTCTAGCTGTTAGGCCACATCCTCTCCCCCTCGCAAGCTGTTATGTTTAGCAAAGTTATTGGGAGGTGTTTGCGGGTGTTAAGAGTCCAAACTTTGGATGGTAGAGCGGGCCTCTAAAAATTGATATCTGTGCCTAAGACTGCAGTTTTAACTAGTCACTTCCAACTCAAACCCTGAGAGTTCCATACTTTATTTGCCGCTGTTGCTAGCAGTTGTCAAGATCACACAATGTATGTTTAAATTGCTGATTTCAAACCCTAGCCTGGTAATGTGTACCAGCACAATAACACAACAAGCTGAAGTATGTTTTCAGAGGTGCTGGAGGGTGCTTGCCGCAGAAGTGCTATGACCCGTGCACTCGTAAAATGGGCACAAAGAGGAAGGCAAGAGAATCAAGGGGCTGTCACCGCGCTGTTTCGCGATAAATTAGGAAAGAATCTCGGTGTTTAACATCTCATAGGCCTGTGGCTTTGACCCACGCGTTTCCTTCTATCTTCGGCACTGAAATTCAGACGTTAGCAGCACTCGTGGAAAAAGCACAGCGCCTAGACTCCAGACCGGGGTCTTTCGACCAGTTCAGAGACGCACAAATGGAATTATTTCACGCACCAAGTGCTGCTCTCTGCACCTCGCCAGCTGTGAAAAAATTAGAACGGGGTTTCGTTCCAGTGAAATCATTTACACACACATGCACACTTAATGCTAACACATCAACTAAACACGTTACCACTACACACACACACAATTGCATTTACCTCACACTCCCAAAGACGTAAATACGTACAATATATATACAAACACATCACACACACATGCGCATATATATGAAATGCTATGCTTAGCGCTGCTTTAAGAAAGGCGCCCATCCAGGCACTGCATGCAGAGCCAGGCGTGGCGGGTATTTGTAGGAATCTAGTTTCAGGTAGGTTCAGTCGCACTTATTGCCACGATGGCCGTTTGATACCTGTGCAAACAGGCTGTGTCTGGGCAGAGGCTGGTGGGAGGGAAGGGGTTGGGGCAGCTGGTCGGGAGGGGGATGAAAAGATGGGGGTGGAGGACAGGTGAGTAGAGATATTTGAAATAGTACGCAGTAAGTCAAGGGGAGATGAGAAAGAGCACGGTGTGTAGGGGCATATAGATGCATGGGGGAGTACAGAAAAAGTCAAACACATGGCAGTGAGGTGGGTGACAGACTTTGGAAAGCCGAGGATGTTCTCTTGTGCAGCGCTACGAAGACACTAGCGGGGTTTAAACGAGGGCAGGAGAGGGGCTGCAGGTCTGAGCCAGACTGCTTGGGTTCTTCCAGACCCATTTTATAAGACTTTGGTAAATCTCTTCAGACTTCCATGCCCTTAACCAAGCACTCATTCGTCAGCATCATGCCTGTATATGGTCATTGAACTACGAGGTGACATGCTTTTTATAATGTGCAATTGGGAACCCATTCTCCTATTATAATAGCATTATATTAACCGCTTGTGTATCTAGCTACACAAACTGCATTTCCGGCCATGCTTAAATAATGGGTAGTACACAACTCAGCATGTTACCAGTTTAGCACCAGCGGAAGTAACACAAGCACCTGAATCCCCTGCGTTAGCATCAAAAACATGAAGCGCAGGAGCTCAGATGGAAATACAACTCGAGAGAGTGTGATTTGAGGGCTGGGAACCGGTCCAAGCTTTCCCGGATTCTGTGCCTCGGACTTGCACACTGGAGAGATGACTTGGCGAATGCTGGAAGGGCTCGAGAGGGGGCAGTAGGTCAAACACTCTGAGCCCCCTCCACCGCCACGGTCTAAACCAGTAGTTCCCCCATGTTCATCGGCAACCCGGAGGACAAGGAGCTGCTGCTTCCGGGTGCCTGGACACATCCGGAATGAAAAAGGGAGGGGTGAAAGCAGAGCAGCTACACGCAAGCCAGGATTTAAAGGTGCAGGCACTTCTCAGAAGTGCTCAATGTCAATATTAATTAAAAGAACATTGCGTGTGCCACAACAGACTGGCATTCGCGGCAATTGAATAATGGTTTTCCGGACTGGGAGGATGTGAAATCACGGCAGAAGAGAGGCCACAGAGGAGTTGGAATAAACAGAGCGGGCGTGAAAGCACGGCGGGAGAGACGCCAGGGACCTAGGGAGGGGGTGGAACAAACGGAGTGGGAGGTGTATGTGCGAGCGCAGACAGTGCAACACGAGCAGTCTGCACATGCACGATAAAACATCAAAGCGGCCGAGCGGCTGCGAAAGTGAAAGACAACGAGTGCTTTCAGGCTGCCAAATGGTGCGCGCGCCCGGCACACATGCACAGTAGTTGGCGGCCTGAAAGCACTCGTTTGCACTTCCAAAAGTGCTTACTATAAGTCTCGCCAGAGCAGCGCTAAAGCGCTGTCTCAGGCGAGACCTAAAAACCCCTCCTTTGATAGTGTGGGATTTGAATGGTATAAACAGACTGATCGTTTCTCTTTATGGTATTCATATCGTTTGAACTCAGACCACAATAAAAACATGTTTGTGACCTTTTGTTTGGAGACCTTTTGGCAGGTCAGTGGGTTATAAAACAATTTGGGGAGTCCGATCTCTTTTAAAGTGCATTCCACATAACTAAGCCATCTAGACATCTTCCACTTGTCCATACCCAAGCAACTCTTCACTATCGTTTGGGTGAGTGTCACTGTTTCTCTCCGCCAGATTGAGTGCCAAAGTAAAATCGAGGCTAACTGTATGGAATCAGAAATGTGTGATAAGGACAATTCCAAGTGTAAGATGTAGTTTGAGATTGAGGGAGGAAGTCCCACTAAGGATTTGAAGAAACTGTTTTCAGTGGATTGGAGTACTGTGGATGATGCCATACCCCACACACCCGCCCCATAGGTCGCTGCTGCCTTTACCTTGACCTAATAGATGTTTTTCATTGGTAAAAAGGGTTTAGCACCGAGTTTCCGGGCAAAGGATTTGACAGCAGCAATACCTCTGTCCATAACCAGCTTCCTTCCTTCTATCAACTTTGTCCATGAAAGGTCTTTGTCAAACAGGACCCGCCAGGTAAGGGAAGGAATCCACCACCTCAATTCTTTGGCCCTCCGCTTGCAGGTACGGTGTTTTGTCTCTTTTTTTTGCCCCCGCTATTATTACAAAGGACTTGGTTTGATTCACCTTCAATTGGAGTGAATCCATGAAGGAGACATGTGAGTTTATTAAACGTTGTAAGCCTAGTCCCGTTCTGGTACGTAAGCCAGTATTGGTAACGATTGAGAGTCAAAAGACGGGACGTCTTGGGAAGCCGTGGTGAGCATTTTCTCAACTCCATTGGTATATAGGGAAAAGAGGAATGGGGTGAGGACGCAGCCCTGCCTTACTCCCCAAGCAATTTTAAAAGGGTGTGTACAGTTTCTGTCCTTAGTCTAATGGACTGTTGCCTCAGCATTTAAATAAGATTGCCTAATCAAGTCTAGAATGGGTTGATCGACCCCCATCTCCTCCATTATGTTCCATAGCTTAACATGGACCAAACAGTCGAATGCGGGTGTCAGGTCCATGAAGCCATGTAAATCCTTTCACCCTTCCTTCTAGTATATTTTTCTATGGTCAGTGCTAAATTTAAGCACCGATCCACAGTACCTTTTCCCTGCTGAAATCCTTACTGGACCTGAATCAAGATGTCATGTTTCCTAGCCTACCCCTCTAACCTAGAGAGGAGTAGGTGGCCCATCAATGTATATGTTGTATCCAATAGGGAAATCGGTCTATAGTTCTTTGGATTATTCCTATTCCCTTTTTTGTGGATTGGTACAATCACACCTGTGGACCATGAAGGGGGGGAAGGCACCAGAACTATGCTATTCATTACGTTTGTCAAAAGTGGTACCCATAGGTCTTGATTTCATTGAAAAAAAATCAATTGGAACTCCGTCTGGTTCTGGAGCCCTTCCCTTACTACAAGATTCAAGTCCTACCTTGACTTCATTGTGTGAGAATACAAGAGGGGCATAAGACTTTTGCTCAACTATCATAGAAGTAATTGGAGGATTAGGTTTTGAAGCAAAGATGTTTTCGAAATGAGAGACCCATGATTCTTCATCCACATTTATGTCTGTCGTGGGGTCACTATTGCTTTTGAAATGAGGTGCATTCACAAGCTTCCAAAAATCCTTGCTATTTCCTGTGCTGGCTGCCTTGTCAAGATCTGCCCATAGGTCTTCCTTAATGACCCTTTCTCTGTTTTAAACAGTTGACATTTGTTCCTCTTTGCAGTATATCCATTTACTTCCACACTGATTCAATCACACAGTCTTTAGATACTTTAGTAATAAATAGAAACAATAATTCATACTTTATACCGTCTAACATTTAATTCCTTAATTGTTAAATGTACTACCATGTTTGGCTTGATGCCCCCTCACATTGCCACATTTTAACCGTGGCGTGCACCAATATGGTTTATCGCTACGGTTTATGAGTTAATTTTATAATCTTTCCGCCACATTGCCCTTTCCTGCCTTTATTATTTCAATGTTCATCGTATGTATTCACAGCATTAACTTTTCACATTACTACCGGTTGTGTGACATCTAATGTACGTGCAACTTTAACTCTTTTCGTTCGTATATAAAATTGTTTATGGACTATGGCTCATTATTGTAGCAAATACGGGTTTATGGTATGTCGATGAACCTCGAGGGTCTTTATACATTTTCTTTCTATGGTATAAGTTAGAAATCTATTTGTTACTTTGAATCAGTGCAATTACGATTCTGCACTTCCCCGTGTATTGCTCAACAGGCTTTTCTTTTTTGGAACCCAAGTTCTCATTCCAAGTCACAGATGATAATTTTTTCACATAATCTGTTTGTCATTTTGCATGCTGCTTCTGTCCACATAGCACATCTGTGAAAGTACTCTTTATTGTTGAGACTGCAGTTAATCATCACGCATCTTTTCCCAGTTTTGTGCATAATTTTTCTTTCTATTTATGATTTTTTCTGATCTTGCTCGTCTCATTATACGGACTGTTTTCTGTTTCTGGAATGCAACGTGGTGACACCACCTTAAACCTAGGTTTGCTTATTCCTTTTTAGGTTCACACACATTTGAATTCAGGCAATTGCATTGTTACATGATTGAGCTGCTATGTCTGTAGATATGTATCTGCTGGCACCACAGGCAAGCACACTGGACACAAGAGGGATTCTCTTGATGCAAAAATAGCAATCACTAAATGATGTTTGGGATCGCTCTCGGTCAGTCTAGCACATTCAGCCACTTAACAGCCAGCATCAGGGCTTGAAATCAGCCGGCTAACACATTAATCCCAGGAGGGCAGTATCTGATGAAGTTACCAGTGACTTGCTGTTAATTTATTTTGCGCCTTTCATCTCAGATGGACTCATACAAAAAAAGTATGAAGTCCCTGGCTTTCTTCCTGCACTGCTTTATCCCCCCATTGACAGCAGCTGGAACAGGAGCAGGAAGCCCAATTGTCTTACGATCTCCGTGTCATATTTTGCTTGGTCCATGATGAAAATCCCTCCACCTTTATCTGCTGGCTTAATAATGATATCCTTGTTAGATGTAAGGCAGTTCAAGGCTTGTTTTTCAAGTAGGGTCAGGTTGTAGGGAACACATTCATGTTGAAATTGGATGTTCTTCATCTCAAGTAGAACACGCCTTTCAGAAGTCAGGATTTCAGAGGGGATAAAGGCTGAAGAGGGATGAAATGTGGAAGCTGGTTGGAAGATTGAGTAAGTGGTTTGTTGATGTTGTGATCTCCCTACAAACAAATTGCTTATCCTTCCGAAGAATTGTAACAGATTTTCCTGTAATTCAAAGAAGTTGCTTTTTACTATCGGGATGAAAGTAAGTCCTTTGCTCAGAAAGCTATTTTCATGAGGTGAGAGGTCATCTTGGGATATGTTGCAGATGGGGAGCGACTTGGGGGTGTCGGTGTTCATGGTGGTTATTTCTGTTGTTAATTCAGGCCCCATTGATAGAATTTGTGGCAGGTTTGGCTCTCTCCTGAGTATTGGTACAGGTAGTTCCCCCTCGAACGTACCTACCCTACCAACGAGGGGTGGTAACATGCAGAGACTTCTAAACAGATGTGAGTGCCACTGGATAGCACGTTGTAACACAATTGAACACGGCTTGAACACCCTAGATGAGTGGAACAGTACCCTGACATGACTCTACATGTCCCACACGTTGTTCAACGCATATGGACACACGCTCGATGTGTTCTCATGATATGCCTGCATATAACATCTCCACTTGCTGCAGGCAGTCCCCGTGTACTTTGCCATACCTGCTTTGCTATACACCAACTGTATTCCCATTCTTAATTGCCCACCTTAACACGTGTACAGACCATTATACTTTCCTTCTCCAAAGAACAATAACCGCATAGGTGTGGCCATTGAAATATTCTATTGTATGCATGTTCCACTCACTACCCTGCTATGCACCAACTTTTAATCTATAAAGTTTTCACCATATTGTATAATGTCCACCTTAAAATGTGCACAGACAATCATATGGTTCATCTACAGAATGATCACTGTATTGATTTAACCCACCAATGTGTACTTCTATACATGCTTTGCGCGATATATCACTGGCATATGTTATTTAATGACCAAGCACATACTTGCTATACACCCCATTATTGTGGTCCTGTGGGTGTTGTAAATCTCTCTTTTATTTAAAATTCCAATGTTCAATTGATTTTCTCGTCTGTTTATAATTCCAATGTTCAATTGATTTTCCCTAATGACCAAGCACATACTTGCTATACACCCCACTATTGCTGTCCTGTGGATTTTACACATCTCTCTTCTAAAATTTGAATGTTCTATTGATTTACTTGTTTCTGTTTAAAACTCCAATGTTCAATTGATTTACTTGTCTCTGGTTAAAATGCTGAAATGTAATGTAATGTAATGTAATGTAATGTAATGTAATGTAAAAGTTACTTCTATAGCGCTGCTACCACTCCAGGGAGTATCTTGGCGCTCACCCAACTCAGATGTACGAGAAGGGGGGGGGAGTAGACACAGATTACATGCGGCACACTACATCTCAGACCATTGCTATACAAGCTGAATTGGACATAGAGTATACCCAAGTTTTTAATGCTTTCCTGTATTGGGTTTCATCCGACAAGGAGCGTAAGGAAAAGGGTAGCTTGTTCCATGCTTTAGCACCCAACACGAAGACAGATTTGCCACCTTTAGTTGTCAGCTTAAATTTAGGGATAGTCAGCAGGTTTTGGCCCGCAGATCTTAGACAACGTACCGGCTTGTATCGCTTAAAACCCTCAGTTAGATATTTAGGGCCTCGATGGTGAAAAGCCCTAAAGGTAATCAAGAGGACCTTAAAAAGTATTCTCTTTGCGATTGGTAGCCAGTGTAATGCATCCATTGCTGCAGAAGCTGATGATCTACGGGGCCAGCCTAATACTAGGCGGGCAGCTGCATGTTGGACCATTTGTAGTCTGTGAAGTACCGATCTGTTGGCTCCTGCATATAGACTGTTGCAGTAGTCCAGCCTAGAAGTGATCAAGGCCACTGCAACAGTTTTCCTGGCTGACAGCGGCAGAAGATCAAAGAACTTTCTCAAGGCTTTGGTTATGTGAAAGCATGTGCCAGCTACTGCAACAGCTTGTTGTTTGAAGGACAGCTGATTGTCAAATTTAATGCCTAAGTTCCGGACTGATGTGATGGTATTAGGAGGAGGTACCTCACCATCCGGCCAACAACTTATCGGGGAAAACAGATTTTCTTTTCCGACCGGAAGGATTTCCGTCTTCTCGGCATTGCATTTAAGATGATTATCTGTCATCCATTTAAATGTTGCGGCTAGGCACTCTTTAAGATTTTCTTCGTCGGCACCTGCTCGATCCCTGTCTAGTACTAGGATAAGCTGGGTGTCGTCAGCATACGAGATAGTACTGATCTGGAAAGAAGTAATCAGATTAATCAGGGGAACCAGGTACAGATTAAAAAGTATGGGACTCAAACTTGAACCCTGGGGGACTCCCGAGGTAAGGGCCTTAGCTTCAGATTGATACTGGCCCAATACTGTAATTTGGTGTCTATCTCTGAGAAAGTTTCTCAGCCAGGTCAGAGCTGTCCCCTCTACCCCCGCGGCAGCTAAACGGTCCGCCAAGATGTTATGCGAGACCGTATCAAACGCTGCCGACAGGTCAAGTAGAATTAGGACCGCCTTCTTTCCCTGGTCAATGGCCAAACGGAGAGTCTCAGTTGTAAACAATAAGGCAGACTCGGTAGAGTGTTTTGACCGGAACCCTGACTGATTATGATGTAAAATATCATTAGTTTCCAGGAAATTTGTGAGTTGGATGTTCACAAATTTTTCCGTTAATTTAGACATCACTGGAAGCAGGGAGATTGGGCGTAGGTTGGAGAGAGTGGTAGGGTCGGCAAGGTTTTTTTTTTGAAGTGGTTTGACCGCAGCAAGCTTCCAATCGCTAGGGACATCTGCCGTCGCTAAAGATGAATTAATAATACTGTTTACAATGGGGTTGATAGTTTCTGCCAGAGATTGTAAAGCCAAAGGAGGGCAAGGATCAAAGGGGGATCCGGATTTGCTCGCAAAAATGGCTTTAAGGGAGTCTTCAAGGGAGACAGGGGCGAAAGTGTCCAAACTAATTGGGGCCTTCACCCTCTCCCCTCTTTCATCTGCTTCTAAAATGGAGGGAACTAGAGGAAAGGTTCTCACAATTTTAAGAATTTTATTCTCGAAGTAATCCGAGATCTCATTACATAGGATTTGAGAAGGTGGAATCTCCTGCGACAGGACAGAGGGATTCATAAAGTCCTTGACTATATTAAAGATTTCCTTTTGTCCTTGAGCTGCCGTTTCAATTGCCTGAAGATAGTAGGCTTTTTTGGCTGATTTTATATCTGCATGGTACTGTCTTCTGGCCTGTTTATAAATGTCACGGGCAGTGGTCTCATAATGCCTGCGCCACCGGCGTTCTAATGTTTTTATTTCCCCCAGTTTAACTCTCAGGGGTAATGTAAACCAAGGAGCCTTCATTTTCTTTTTAGTGGAATTTCTGATGTTGGAAGGACTTAGTTGATTGCCTATCATAGTTATCCAATCCCGCAGCTTTTGGTTATCAACAGAGGTGTTACCTGTTGGCGCCAGGGTGCCAATTCCAGGCGCATCCAACGCATCAAGTCTACTGGATAGTTGTTTCCAGTTAGGTTTATGAATCATGTTAGGAGTGGTGGTGTTATTTCTAATTCTATCCGACATTTTATGCAAAAATGGAATAGAGAACGGGATAAAGAAATGGTCAGACCAAATCTGGGGACAGGGCGGATTGACTATCAGATTGCTGGAATTAGAGCAAATACAGTCTAATAGGTGGCCACCCGAATGCGTATATTGATGAGTCAGAAGAGTGAGTCCTAGAATATTAATAATGTCCATAAAGCAGTCCACTCCAGAGGCTTTTGGAGAGTCAAGGTGCAAATTTAAATCACCCAGTATGGTAAAATTCGAGAATCTAAGTACCAAGTTACTGAGTGCATCTCCCACACTTTCCAGGAATTCCTTAGGGGGGCCTGGGGGGCGATAAATGAGTACACCAGAAAATGTGAGTGAATCATGTATACCCAAAGAGAATGCTAACGCTTCTGCTCCTTTTATCTCGGCGAGTTCATGGGAGGAGCATTTTAGTGAGCTGCGATATATAATGGCCAGGCCGCCTCCCCGTTTTTCCTTTCTATCTAGACGCTGAATAGAAAAATTCTCCGGGAGAGCGATAGCCAAGTCAGGATTACACCAAGGCTTAAGCCAGGTCTCGGTAATCAGAAGCCAATCGAGGTCATTGTCGGAAATGAGCTCCTGTATATTTTGCGCATTTTTACACAACGAACGGGCATTAATAAGACCACCTCGTAGTGTGGGGGAGGTAGGCGACATTTCCGGGGACAATACAGACAGTGGCATGCCAATATATTTGTTCACACGCAGCAGAGACAATACTTAAACTATTGCAACAGATGCGAGAGGTTCTTAGTCTTTCCTTTCTCTTCTTCTTCTTGCATGCTCTGTGCCGGTCTAGTTCTACAAAACGTGTATACTTGCATGCGTATTACCTGACTAGACCAGCTTTTAAGCACCAGCAGCACATTGTCGCCTTTACTTGGGCCAGACTAATGCCGGCTTCGTACACCAGAGATTTATTCCTCGCTGACAGCCGATTGCTTCATAGAAAGTTGCGCTGCTCCTTTATTAGTTATGCGTACCCTCCGGCCTCCCGATCTTTGATCGGATAATCCCCTCACCTGCATGATATTGAGCCAGTTATTTTTAGTGCGTTCTAACGGCTGTCACCTCGTGGTATGCTGGCCACCAGCACTTTCTCCCTCCCTGAATACCGTATTCGAGTTGAATTTTCACTCGAGCCAGGGATTCATGTTCACTAGACTGCCAGTGGCTCTCTGATTAAGCGGCCACTCTTCTTACCTCCCCGGTTGTCGTGCTAACTTCCACTTCCATAGCCTTCCACCGTATCAAGGTCACCAGGCCAACCACGCCCACTTGGCCGTCATACCACACCAACGTTATTCGACTATACCTACCCGCAGGTGGCCATACCTCACCCCCCTACTTAAGTGGTACCACGTTCCTAACCTGATTTGGTACTAGGTTCACGGCATTCTGGCCACGTTACACCAGACTTTTAATTCCTAGTACCGCTGTCCATTAGACCCACCGCCACAGGGGTACCATGAATGCATGACAAGTATTCGTGACCTGTATTCTCATTGCACTCCCTTGACCCACGTACCTCCCTTCTTCCCCAGACAACCTACTCCAGCAGCTTTTCCTCAACACGGATCCTTACAGTAATCACTGGACCCGCCTTGGACCATCTTCCAGGGACTACTTTACACAATTACTTCTGATCCTTCTGGACCAGTGAGTTGTCCTCTCTCTCAGCTGTTAGATCCCACTGCCACCCCTGAATGGCGTACTTACCTTTTTCTTTCACTTCAGACAGATGCATCCTTAATTTGATCTATACGGGGATCCTGCACATCTATAATTGGGATTCCTGGCGCATACTATGCGTAAGTCGCCATGATTCTAATTGGCAACCTTTGCGCCTCCGCGCTCCTGATCACAGACAAGGACAACTTACCTGCTACTTTATCTTTCTCGTTGAGCCTAGACACGCGGTAATCTTCCTACACTTTCTCACATGTTTGCCGCGCTGTAACCGGTCCTCCTCTTCCCCTTGTGCTCATCCAACCCCTCAAAACCTCCCCCTTCCCTTTTTCTATACCTCCCCTCATATCTCTCACTCAACACGGTCCACCTCTGAGTGTGTTCATTCTTACCCACAGCACTGTTATAAAAATAAGAGTCCTGATGAAGGCCTGAACACTCCAACAGGCCGAAACGCCGTCGACTCTAACAGCGAAAACCTCGGCGCTAGCTCCTCAAGGATACCCACCTTGACTTCACCTGTATATATTATCATTCAATGTTTGGGTATCTCTACTATGCAAATTCCACCACCAATTGTCTTTTTGTTGTGCCCTTTCACATCGCTGTACATACTTCCTCACATATCACTTGTGTCGTCACCACTTCACGAGCACTTGTGCACAGTATCCCACAGGTTACATGCCAATTAATGTAACGCAGTGCTGTTCTTCTACATGTCAGAATATATGAAGTCATTTATAACAAATATATACGATTACAGAAACTCAATTTTATGTTGTCAAATTGCATTTTTGTCTCCCTGGTTTCTCCTTCTACTCCCAGCAACTAATTGTGCTTCTTTAAATTGACTACTAACTAATACCCTTAGAGACATTGTTGTATGTTATATATGTTCACCCTGGTCTCTATAGGGTGTATGGGCTACCTCCTGTAGTCTGATATTAGGAACAGGAAGCAGGCAGCCTCCCTCCCCTCCCCTAAGCCAATCACAATGCTGCAATGGCAGCGTTGTGATTGGTGGGACCGCCGCCCAGCCAGGGACTTACTGGGAGCCCATGTTCTCCATGCAGGCCCAGAGGGCCGTCCAAACAGTCATTGCGCTCTCAGGAGTGGGCACACACACCACTCCTCCCCTGCTCCAGAGCAGCCCTGCCCACCCGCCTGCAACTAAACATAAAATGGTATTATCCGGAAGTTATTACCATTTTATGTTTCTGCTTCTCGCACTGTGAGAAAGTAGTGGGGTGACGTTCCTCCGCCCTAGTGGAGGAGCCGCCCCTGATCAAGCCCCATTGTAAATTTGTGTTTATTGGACTCTTTCATCACTCAGTGAGAAGGGATGACCTGCTGTGACGATTACCATTTAAAGTATCTCAGGGGCTAACTGTGGATCTCCATCTGCATGGGGTCAACCCACCCCTTTCCTGCTTTCCGGTGTTTCGAACTCCTCTCACCCTCACCTTCTTCCAGCTCAGTCACGCTTTCTTAAATTTATTCTGCTCAACTACTCACCAAGCTAAAACAAAAACAAAAAAAGTATTAATAAACACATAGGCAATACCTAATGCATTTAACAATGCTTCCTTTGTGTAGCTTCCATTATGCCTCCCGATTGCACATCTGAGACATGTACAGTGAGGCTACAGGTACACGATTGGTGGGAGGTAGAAGTGTGGAACACATGTTTCCCTAAAGTTTCCCCACTAACAAATGTAGAGTAAGTATCATCCGTGTTACAGTGCCACATGTGCCTAAAGGGGTGTCCTGTGACAGCAGTAAAAACAAGACAAAGTTTAGCCTACTCAATAGGTAGTTCATTGGAGTGGTTCACATTTCTACACCATCCCAATGAGACGTAGTCCTGAGGGTCACACATTCCAGCCCTTACCTTTTGTTCTAAGTCCTTGTATGCTGGGTAAATTATTTTACTCTCCACTATGTACCATGTGCATCAATGCACTGAGATTGTCAGGAAAGGTGTCCGGGTAGTCATGCACACATCCTGTTCCCTTCAGAATTCCAAAACGGTATAATGTGTGTTATAGTTCTTCACATCACATTCCATATAGGATTGCTTTGATCAACATAATGTTAGTGGGTTACCTCCGTCTGTGCATGTCATGACCAGCCTTTGGGTTTACCTTCACACGAGCAGAAGAGGCCATTTCCATGCATTTATTAGGCCTAGCATGTGACATGGGCACTTGTACAATGTTCCATATGGCGTTACGGTGTGCTAGATGGCTAGCTATGTTATACCTACCATATAGAGACCTAGAATTTTGCTGGTACAAAACTATTTCTACATCTCTTGCATTCATACAGATCACTGCCCATCAAAAGAAGATCCTCTGGAAAGCCATCGCCGGGAAGGTGGACACCCTGGGTGTCTCAAACCGGCATCGTGCCCACTGCCGTAAGGGGTGGGATGATCACCGGAGCTCAACACACAAGATTGCAGAGTTCAAGCTGGGTCTGGCTTCCAAGTGAGGTAGAGGCGCACACCGGAGCACAACCCTGTGATGGACCGCATACTGGTGGTGGCCCACCCAGAGCTTCATGGGCAGTTGAGAGCCCAACAGCAGCAATTTGGGGGTGAGTATTTGCCTGAGTGTGACTTTCTGCATGAACAGCTAAATTTTGTTACAGGCAGCATTCTCTCCGCAAACTTGGAGCTGAGCTATGTCCCACACAACAGGTCCATTGTTGCATTTGTGGGCATGGGAGTAGGTGCTTAGTGTCCACCACTGACTATAGGTCATGTTTCTTTGAACTAAGTAAGGGCCAATAAAACATGTCTTACCACTGTGGCAGATCCACATGGCGGAGTAATGTCCTCCATTGCAGCAGATTGTAATGTGTGTAAGTGGTCCTACACAGGCCACTTGTCATCTTGATTCTGCAGTTTAGCTGCCTCTCTACTGTGTCTCATGAGATGGTATACCGCATACTTGTGGTATGGTATTCAATGGACTCTGGGTGCTTCGACTGGGTACCACATCTCCTTGGTATTTGGCAGTGTGCAGTAGCAATAATTGGCCAACATAACTCATGTCAGCTTAATGGATGCCTACATGCAGTCATGTGTATCTTTGATGCAGCTGAAGCGGTGTTTTTTTCAAATCATCTTATGCCCCACACCAACCTTATAAAACTATCAGAAACGTAACACTAATGACGGGCCCATAAGTCATTATCACATAGTTAGCTGTAACAAATGTCCTCCGATGGATCATTGGTAGAGCTAAAAGGGACAAAGTAATCAGAAACTAAAATGAAGAAATAGCTTAAACATCAGTATTTATCAATACCATGTCAAATAACTCAATAACTCATGAATAAAGACAAACGCTAATTCGTATCTTGTTATTTCATAATATGAATGGTCAAACACATGTACACAGATTAGAATGTAATATTTAGATTCAATGTTACAGGATAAATTCACAATAAGAAACAACTCATTAAAATACATCAACAAAAGGTATTGAGGAGTGAGAGGGAGAGAGAAAAATCATTGCAAAGACAAATATGCAAGATTATCAGTTTCTCATACCAACCTAGAAATTCAAATGCACAGCATGCATTTAGTCTGAAAAGCTAACCCCTCGGATAAAAGAGTATAGCACAAGCAGCATCACCAGCCGATGATGTGCAAAGTCAAATAGGAAAGTCTTTAGGATTGCAGGATTCACACCACCCAGAGTAACAGAATCAGCACGGCAGTCAATATACCAACGAACGCAGGGACAGGTCACTAATCTGGACCCGTACCAGTCCAGGTTCCGCAGCAACCACAGCACCGAAACTGCCCTCATCGCCGCCACCGATGACATCAGGACCCTGCTAGACAACGGAGAAACCGCGGCCCTCATACTCCTGGACCTGTCAGCCGCCTTCGACACGGTCTGCCACCGCACACTATGAACACGCCTCTACGACACCGGAATCCAAGAGAAGGCCCTGGACTGGACCTCCTCCTTCCTCTCTGGCAGAACACAGAGCGTCCGCCTCCCCCCTTCCACTCCGAAGCCACCGAGATCATCTGCTGCGAACCCAAGGCTCATCCCTCAGCCCCACGTTGTTCAACGTCTACATGGCACCACTCGCCCACATCGCACGACGGCATGACCTCAACATCATCTCCTATGCCGACGACACCCAGCTGATCCTCTCCCTCACCAAGGACCCCCACACCGCCAAAACAATCCTCCACGAAGGAATGAAGGCCATCGCCGACTGGATGAGGAACAGCCAACTGAAGCTGAACTCGGACAAGACGGAGGTCCTCATCCTCGGATCCACTCCCTCGGCCTGGGACGACTCCTGGTGGCCGGCTGCACTAGGAACACCCCCAACACCCACCAACCACGCACGCAATCTAGGGGTCATCCTCGACTCTACCCTCTCCATGACGAAGCAGGTCAACGCCGTCTCCTCCTCCTGCTTCAACACCCTCCGCATGTTTCGCAGGATCTCCAAGTGGATCCCCACCGAAATAAAAAGGAAAGTCACCCAGGCCCTCGTCAGCAGTAGACTGAACTACGGAAACGCACTCTACGCAGGAGCCCCGGCCAAACTCCTGAATCGGCTTTAAAGCATTCAGAACGCCTCCGCACGCCTGATCCTCGACATCCCTCGCCACAGCCACATCACACCCCACCTGAGAAACCTGCACTGGGAATAAGAGGATAACCTTCAAACTCCTCACCCACGCACACAAGGCGCTCCACAACACCGGACCAACATACCTGAACAGCCGACTCAGCCTCTACACCCCCACCCGCCAGCTCCACTCCACAGACCGCACCCTCGCCACCGTCCCCAGCATCCCAAGAGTGACCGTCAGCGGCAGATCATTCTCCCACCACGCCGCCAAGACATGGAACACCCTCCCCATTCGCCTGTAGCAGACCGAAGACCTACTGACCTTCAGAAGACTCCTCAAGACCTGGCTCTTCGAACAGTAGCAGCTCCCCGCCAAGGGCCTTGAGACCCTCTCGGGTATGTAGTGCGCTTTACAAATGCCATGATTGATTGATTGATTGAATCTTGTGAACGAGCCGATGAACATTTTCTCACAGAAGTTCTTATAGTACATGACACTCTTATCTCAATTAAATATTTCATTTTCTTTCTTCGCCTTGCATCCTCATTGGTCATTTCGCATGAGGAGACAGTCTTCCGAGTTCTACTTTACAAACATTTCTAAACGGCATTTGTCAAAACGTTATTACATCAACTTCCAAGGAAGGAAAAAGAAGTCCTCGATACGTAAGTATATAATTGTTGAAACAATTATACTAGAACTACATCGTCTCTCACCTAGACAGGAAAAACCTAAAAAGTTCATTCAGAAATAGACTAACATCTGCATTTTAAGGAAACATTTGAAACTTTTGAAGGACAGGAGCACGGAAGCACATCCTCTAACATTTTAACATTTCAAGGCCTACATTATTTTAGCAAAAGAGAGAATTATTTCTAAAATATTTATAAAGTGTTTCACGAAGAATAAAGGCTTTTCTTCTGTTTTTGTCTTGTCTCTGCATTTCAGAAGAAATAAATCACATTCAATTAACAAACAAAATTATTCTTCATTTATTTATTAAATACTAATCACCTAAGTTTCTCAACTATCATTAAATAGTTTTCATTATGTTAATTTCATTACTCAGGAAAACATTTGCCGATTCTCCTATACACATGTTAACGTTATACATTATGTTTTCAATGTGTTACTATTATGCAATTTATTAGTTTATGTTAATTCACACTTTTGGACAGATTACATTGAGCAGATTTTATGCACAAAAATCATGCTCTATCACCTTTACATGTTGAACTGTCACAAGTACCTCTGTGGCATACTTGAACTGAGGGTATATACAGTAACTGTATGCAGCAGACATTTCTATTTGACAATGTGTACATGATCATATGACTGAGTAATGACCATTCATACAGAGTCTGCAAAAGCCAATTTTTTGTGTTATATTAGGATATGGGTAGATGAGTCACACATACCAATGACACTGATGGCTGACATCTTGCAGTTAAATGTGTTGATGATTTGACACATGTTAGGGTTGTTACAGTCATCTCAGCCATTTCTCTAAGCATGCCAATGAAAGGGATCTATGTAGTGTGCTGGGATGGCCATGTGCATCAGTGAGCCATCAGTCTGCAGATGGTGACATGCAACTGGGAGTGATGTGCTGACATGTTGGTGTGACTTCTGTGTCAGAAGTCAGTACTATATGGATACATGTATCATAAATACCTGGAAGGTACCTTGAAGCCATTGTCCTTGTGGGGGCCAATCTGACATATTCATGGATGGCCTCATTACAATGCCTTATGTACTGTCAATTACCTATAGGTATAGACAATTTGAATGTGGAAAAGGCTTGCCCACAAGTAATGTTCTTAAATGTTGATGTACCTAGGCAGAGTCAGGTACAAAGGTCATTTATGCTGTTATCTCACACAACTTTGTGCCTATATGTCTCCCTTACTACTGTTCTGAAATACATGTGATACATAGCTAGCCTACTCGTGCATCTGTCAACAGCATCATATGGCAGTGGACAGAATTGAGACAGTAACTTGGAAATGTTAGCTGTGTGGAATGGGCCCTTCCATCTCAATTGTTAGTTCACAATTTAATGTCACTTATCCCGGTAGTAGTAGGTTTGAGACTCCTGACCTTTAGCTTTTTGCAGGTCTTGTGTGGATAAGTAGTGATATATTCATGAAGATGTTGCATTAGATAGCTTAAGCTAGCAATTCCATGGTACAAGGGCCTAGGTTGAGAGGTGAAATTTGTGCAGTCTCCCAGATGCAGTTTGAGCTGGCAGTTGTTCTGACACCCTGATGATTGACTATGCTCAGTTTATGTGGCATTAATACATATTTTCAGACCACTGGTACAAATGATGTACAGACCCTTGTACAAGTACTTCTCCGTGATGATGTATAATGTGTGATGTGATGATATGCTTGCATGTTGGCCTCAAGCAATTGGTAAAACCCATTTCTACTTGTGTTACAGCATCTACAGAGGGCAGAGAAGGAGACAGGGCTGAGACCACTGGGGTTGCAGCTGGTCACAGTGGTTCTCGGGAACCCAGTGACACTGAGGTGACCCCTGGCCAGGAGGATGAGGAGAGCGTCCTTAAGGAGCAAGACGACAACACCTTAACATGATCTTCTTCATCAGCATCCAGTGGTGGCCGACCAAGGAAGAACACCATCCGCCACATTTATGTCCACTGATGTAGCTCAGATTTCATCTGGAGTCAGGCATTGCTTTATTTTTGTGCTTCAGATAGACTGCATTTAAAATGACGCAGATTTTGGCGCAAGCAAAATGAAAACATGACATAAGGCCTAGTCAAATGTATTCTTTTTAAGTGGCAGATTTTGGTGCATGAAAAGTGAGAACATCAATCAGATGCTTTGAAAGGGTAACACTTTTGGTACCTACAAGTGAAAATATGAAATAATGGAAGGTGCTCCTCTTCCTTACCAACTCTCAATGAAAGGTCTTTGTTAATAAATCACGCCCTCCAGTTTCCGTCTCTTCACCCTTCATTATGTTGCATATTTCTTTTATTTTTTTTGTAGCCTGTTTAAACAGTGGAGTGAAGAGAAACTGCAGAGCACACATTTTTCTTATAAAATTTATTTTTCTGTTTCCTCATAAATAATACTTTTTGTTACAGAAAATGTAATTGTTTTAAAATGTAAAAGGATGTGAAGTCATGTAATGAGGAACACACCTGATTAATGACGTATCCAGTCAGCCCATGGGGAGACGATGTGTCTTGAAGTTTTGATTGGACCAGCTATGAGGACCAAGCACGTGGACGTTTGCTTGAAATATGGTTTACAAGTGGGAGGGGTGGCTTTTTTTGCTTATTTTTTCCTGAACACCAGGCAGGACAGTAGTCAGATAACTGGAAGCCTAAGAGAGAGAAGGAGGGGCTGCGTCTGTGGGGGCTATTTTGCAGCTCCCGAGACAGAGAGACAGAGGAACCGCACAGTAAGGCAGAGAGAGAGAGCTTAGAGGATCAGAACAGGTTTAGATTTTAGGTGCTAAACTTTAAATTTCATGCTTTGACTAACTGCTTTTGAAAAGATGTATTTGTCCTATGCATTTATTTCTCTTTATGGGAGATTTTTGCCGTTATTAATTATTGATTAGGCTTGCAAGATTCACTCTTTTCTTAGAAACTTTTTAAGAGTTTTGACTGACATTTTGCACCACATTTTCTTTTCTACAAGTGATGCTTATATGCAGACTGTAATATGTTCTGTATTAATTCTATTTTCCTATTTTCAAATCTGTAACCTGATTGATATTTGACTAATGAATAAAGGGTCAGAAAACTTTAACTTTTAACTAGAAAATAAAACCCTTTAAAACTACTCAAAACTCTCTTTATTGGCTTAAATGCATTTTTGATTTTACATGTTTATGTAAAGTCTCCTGAAGGTATTATACAGCGGCAAGGGTACAGTACCTTTACAGTGGTAAATTAGAGGTAAATGAGGTTTTGCATTGAGAAATTACCGGGAAATTACCGCTGCATCACCACCACCCCCTTACATTTCCATCCTCACTGCTGCTCCCCAAACTGCTGTCCGAGCCTCCTCTTCTAAGCAGAGGAGTGTCTCCATCACACCAGGTTCCTCGGTCCCTGCTCCTGTCTCCCCTCTTGCCCTGAGGCTAGAAGCAATAGATGTTCTGAGGCAGATCTCTGTGGCTAACACTGCAGTGCTGAATGCCCTCCAGGAGTATGACAAGCTGACCCAGACTGTTGCCTACCTGGAGGGCATTCAATCTTGCATGGCGCACCAACAGGGATCTTTTCAGGCTCTTTCATCCACACTCACAGCTGCCTTCCAAGTTTTCAAACCTACACAACACCTCATGCCTCTTCTCCATCCACCATCCCTAGCCTAAAATCTGCCCAATGCACATGCGCACCTGAGCACCCAATGTCTGTGACTGTGGTTTGTGACTAAACCATTTAGTGGTCTTTCCAATTCCAGGTGTGTGCTGTGTGCAAGCCCACGACAGTGCATCAGCAGGGGAGGACATTTGTGTTTCCCAGAGACATGCTTAGTGATATTTTTTCAAGGTAACACCATGACATAGCTAATGAAATATTTGAGACTGTCACCAATGATGTTTGCTATGGAAATCGTGAGGATGCGTAGTAAGTTGACAATGTTTATGGCACACAGAATTACACCAACTTCTGAGATGTCCACACATTTTGGATTTGCAAGTGTGAGCCTGTACATAGTCACTGATCGAGGCCTAGAAGTAACTAATAGAATGTGATGGGAACAGACTCAATGTGATCTTGTGTACAGGGACTCACTAGATAGGTTTGGGCTGGGGTCCATCAGCCCTGAACTTGTCCACTGTGTTGTGGCTCCAGAGGGGTGGGATGTAGTGTCTCCTCGCCTTTATTGGTGTTTACTGGGTGACAGAGTTGGTTATGAGTACCTTCAGCCAAGTAACGCACAGTGTCTGTAGATGTTCAACTGGGATGTTTGTGCTACCCACACTGACACATACACAGACTGTTCTGACTTTTATGTTGTGGTGGACAAGTACTGTGTTGTGTATCTGTTGGTTTGAATCATGTTACTCTTGTGCTCTACAAGAGGACTTTGAATGGACTTCAGGGGGGTGGGCTCTCACAGATGCGTGGCTGAGGTACACGAGGGGCTAACTTCCAAACATGTCACCTGTACCTCTGTGATTGCGGTATTATGCTACCCAGTTGTCAGGAACTCAATTGCTTGCACACTTGCCTCGTCAGTTCCAAGAAAGAGCAAATTGAGTCGGCACCCCAAGTTGAGAAAGTTGCGTCCTTATCTGTGGCTATTGTTTAACAGGTTGCTCCTTTTGATTGCGCAAACCGGTTCGGGCACGACCCAAGATGGCGGCCGCCATCTATTCAAAGTGACACGCTCTAGTCTTTTGAAGAAAGGCTCGAGCCCAAGCCTATCTGTTGCGCGAGCCCCCTGTGAGCCGCGCACTTCAACTGAGGAATTCCGCGATGATCAGCCATGTCTCTCAGCTGTTCCTCTGAAGAGAAAAACCCTGTCAGAGTAAACCCCAATTTCTTCCCGCTAGTCGCATAAGGATGTGCACACCGGGAACTTAGTTCCCTAGCCATTTTGAGTGCATCTTGTTTTTTCCGTATGCCCTTCATTTTCCCCTTTTGAGAATACCGTTCTTATCCAGAAACTCAGAAGGCTTCGCCAAGTGCAGCGGTCATCATTACAGTTCACAGTCAGAGTTCCTCAGAGAGAGTTCAGAGTGAAGAGACTTCGCCGAGTTCAGCAGACGTAGTCACAGTTTCCAGTCAGCGTTCCTCACTGTGAGTTCAGAGCGTTTCCGAGAGTACAGTGAGACCAAGTAAGACAGAGACTTCTTGTTATTTGAACTGGAGATATATATACATATTTGAGTTTCCGAGTCGGAGGTATACCCGCATTGGGGGAAGCAGACGCGGGAGATTAGGTCTTTCTCTCGCATGCGTGACAAGGCCCCCACTGTGTAGTGAACAGTTTGCTTTAAACCCGTAATTTAAGATGTCGGCTGACGCGCGCAGAGCCCGAGAGCTTGCTGCCGATTAAATTTTCTCTGATGCCTTAGAAGGGGAGGCAATCCAACGAACAGAGGCACAGAAGGAGAATAGCAATGAGCCAACTGCGCTGAGAGAGCAATTTAAATTATTGGAACAATTAAAGAGGCGAGAAACGGCGAAATGGTGGGAGGCTCGCTCCCTAAAGAGATATTTGGAAGTTGGCAGGATTCCAAGGGGGCTACGCATCATGTTAGCCCCAAGTTATGAGACGCCCAATCCCCTGATGATGGTTGAATGGGGTGAATGTAACCTGGAATCCTCGAGGCGTTTAGTTCAGATCCTCGTCAAATATGCGGAAATAGATGGGGCGGAACTGATAATAAAAATAGATGCCCAAGAATCGTATATTAAACAACAAGGCAATGACCCCCAACAAGAAAGCAAGTGGAGGGAAGAAATGAACAACAGGCTTGACAAAGAGGAGGAAAAAATAAAAGCGCGAAAAATTTGGAAATTTAAACAAGATTGTGACGATTATGCCAACGGCCAGATTTTTACTTTTTCACGACGTTATGACTCACTGAGAGTTGCGATTGCCAATAAAAGACATGATGTGGGAAAAGAGAAGCAAAAAGAACAAATAGAGCTTTCCTCACCGTATAGCTGATGGTGGGGGAAGAGCTGGACATTTTAAAAAAGGGGAGAAGGGAGACAGTGAGGCCAAGACCACATAGCACAACGGCACCACAAAATGCCAAAGGAGACGGGCCAGGCGCCGGGCGAATAAACAGCGGCGAGCCAAAGAAGCGAGGCCGCGGACGCGCCCGGAGATATTAGAAAAGGAGATCAGGGAATATAAAGCCCACGAGGTCAGAACTATTATTAATTTAGGGCAAACTGAACTGACCAAAGCAGAAAATCAATTACTAAGTCTGGGCTTAAGCTTTTGCCCTGAATCTAATTTTAAATACACTCAAACAAGAGCGGATGTGTATTTATTTATTAGAAAATTGAAACTCAAAAAATTCCATATGTTAAAACCATCAAAGGAAACAGATAATGGAATGCAGAGTACAACTAATCCTACTGGTCTCCAAGTCTCTGACTTGGCCTTATTCTCGGATATACACCATCTAGCAACATCAGGGGAAACTGTGGAAACAGGTGAACTGTCCCCGTTGGTGAATCAAACTAAACCTCATACACCCTTCAAGCCAAAATCAAAATTCATTCCTATTTCCACCCGTGATGGCTTAGACACCTTCAGTGAGCATGTGGCAGTTCAACTAAAGAAATTAACACATGCTAGCAATACAGTAAGAAAAAGAAAGTATTACCATCAACAAGGAAAATTCACGCAGTTAATCTCCAAACTACAGAAGGCGGATCTAGCTATCCGTAATTCAGACAAAGGAGGGAACATAGTTCTTTGGCCGAAAGTAGAGTATCTCAAGGAGGCCTACAGGCAGTTGGATGATGTAGTATGTTACAGCAAGAGTACGCCACTTAAATATAAAAATGCACAAGAGACACTGTTCAAGGATTTACTGGCATGGAAAAGCTTGGGTCTTTAAAGTTAGGAAGAATTCAAGTTTATCAAAAAAGAACATCCATTAGTACCATACATCTACTTCATCCCCAAAGTGCATAAAAACTTGACGGACCCCCCGGGACGACCGATTATTGCTGCCTGTGATGGCCCCCTTGAGAACTTATCACGGTATATCGACTATTTTCTGCAAGATCACATGAAAAAGTTAAACTCATATATCCAGGATACAGGAGATTTCCACAAAAAAATAAACAACCTGAGATGGAAAGAAGGCTACCTGTTAGTCACATTGGACGTCTGTTCCCTCTATACCTGCATCAAACACAAGGATGGACTAAGAGCAGTGGAATTTTACTTGAGTACAAGACAAATGGAATATGCTGACCACACAAGAATGTTATTGAACATGCTATCCTTTTGCTTAGAAAACAATTTCTTTTTGTTTAATGGGCAATTTTATCAACAAATACGAGGAGTAGCAATGGGGGCCAGCTTCTCCCCCAGCTATGCCTGTCTATTTATGGACTGGTGGGAGGAGCTGGTGATCAGACACCAATACAGAAATGTCTTTGCTCAAAATGTGATCTCATGGTTCCGCTTCATTGATGATCTTTTTATCATTTGGCAAGGTACAAAGGACAGTGTAATTAACTTTGTCAGGGATATCAACTGCAATGATCTTAATCTTTCTTTTACCTCTAATATCAGTGATGACTCAGTGACATTTTTAGATGTACAGGTTTTAGTATCCAATAATATTTTAACTACTACCCTTTTTAGAAAACCTACGGCTGGCAATATACTTCTCCATGCCTCCAGCTCCCACCCCCCCCATTTAATAAGAAGTATACCCTATGGGGAGATGCTCCGCATCCGTCGTATCTGCAGTAACCCTGAGGATGCGGAACATAAACTAAGGGAAAGTATGACTAGGTTTTTAGCAAGAGGGTACAGTTATGAGGTATTGGAAGCCGGCAAGAAAAAGGCCCAATTAAAACCCAGGGAAGAACTTCTAGAATACAGAAAAAGAGAGGTTTCTGACCCCAATAATGAACCTGTGCATCTTATTTTAACACATTCCAAACAAGAAAATGAATTGAGGAGCATCATGAGAAAGAGCTGGCATCTAATTCGTGAAGATCCGGTGATTGGTTGCCTTATGCCCTCAAATCCTCCAATCAGCTTCCGTAAGTCCAGAAGCATGGAGAATATGTTAACTGACAATAGCCAAGAGAGTTTTAAAAAACAGACATGGCTACCTACAAGAAAAGGTTATTTTAAATGCTCATCCTGCAAGGCCTGCCAGTTTGGTATAAACACTAAAACATACTGCACAGCTTTTTCAGAAGTTCCAAGGGAAATTAAGCAACACTTGACGTGCAAATTAGATTTTTGTGTCTATTTGTTACAATGTGATTGTCCCTTAAAATACATAGGCAGTACCAAACTGGCAGTCCACAAGCGAATTTTGCAGCATATTAGAGCTATTGTCATCAAGGACCAGAATTACCCTGTAGCCAGACACTTTGAAAAAGTGCACGAAAGTAACCCCAAATGTCTTAGGTACTTTGCAATTGAATCAGTTCCCCAGAAGCGAAGGGGTGGTAATAGAGAGGCCACCCTACGTCGCCTGGAAACACAGTATATATTAGAGTTCGATTCCAAATGGCCGGGGGGTCTTAATGCAACAGAAGACCTTTACACTTTTTTATGAGTCTAAACATTGTGTCTGGCAACAATATATTGATACAGGGTGCTTCTCTCTCCCTGGGAATGTCACGTATCCATCTGAAGGTTCTTGGGCTTGCTTTTTATGAACATATATATTTTTAATGATTGGTTTTTAAGATGCTGCAGGGTAGGTTTTTATTTACCAGGTGTCTTTTTTATTGATCATTTTAAATATGTCACAAGCCATCCTTTAGCTCATTATCTTACTGTTGCACTTTGAAATCTTATGTCAATTTGTTTACTGCGCTTTATCTGTCTATGTCTCCTACCTCATTTCGCAAAATTTGCACCCCTAAGCATCAGTCACTTTATGTCCTTATAACACTGTTGCATTTATGCACTTTATTTGATTAACTTGAAGTTAAACAAAGTGTTGGACTATTGTGGGAATGTATATAAATTAATTTCCTGTTTTTTTATTCTTTAACACGGTTAAGTAAGCACTATATTAGTAATCATATGTCATGGAAAAAATTCTCTATTGTCATCAATTATCAACTAGGGGAAATGTTTAGATAAAATTAAATTCTACAAATAGTGGCACTTAAGCCCTTGAATTTCCAAGTATACCTTCTTGGTAATTGTTTTTGCATTGGCAATGAATGATTATGTAAAAAATGACAAGATAAATAGTAACTCTTCCATGTTTACTACAAATGTAATTAGCACTAGCACTTTAAATTGAGGGTCTGTCAATGCGTGTGGTCAGGTGATCAAGGCCGCTTGGACGGCCGAAACGCGTCTGGACATTGAAATTGGGAAATAAATAAAAGCAAACTGTTCTGGTATAACAGTGGTCTGTGCCCGTGATTTTCCTTCAGGAAAAAGAATTGCGAGTTGCTTCATTTATATATATATATTAACTCAACAGAGACTATGAAATTCTTGAAACGGTAAATTATTGACATTCTATAAACACATGATCTGAGAGCTAAAAAGACTTATTTTCCTCTTGTGAGCATATTCAAGCTCTCTAAGGCCACAAATGAGAGAGCTATTGTTATTCTACATTCCAGGAGAGTGAGGTAATTAGTTACTTAGTTCAGGTATGAAAACCAGTCCCAGAGTGAGGTTAGAAATAGAGTTAGAGTAGAGGCCATAGACATAAAATTGTTCCTTTCTTCCTTGTAGGTTAAAACTTAGAACCGCAACTCCTCAGGAACACCAATCCAATTAACCATCAAGAGAGCGGCCTAAACTGTGAATAATTCAGGTAGAATATTTTCGAGTCAGATGAGGAGGGCTAACAGAGTGTATCAAGAAGGATAGAGAAATATAAGGTTGTTCTTTCTCTACAGGTCAGCCAGATGCTTCCCGAATCTAGAAAACAGACGTGAGAACGTATACAGAGGATTCCAGAGTAGAGAAGGTTGGCAACTCCTGGATTCGCAGGCAGTCTCTATTTCTTTTCCCATTCCCCTTTCCCCCCCGTAAGTGTCGATTCAGATAAATTCTGTCTCAGTAACTGCACTAGGGATTTGGGACCTATCATCTGCTTCTGTGGAAGATTTTTGGCACCCAAGGTAAGAATCCTGACAACAGTTACATATATTCCTCCTTGTCACGTAGCACTTCATATTGGTATCTGAGACTACAACTTACTTTGCTTCGACAGGTGAAAAGGACAGTTGCTTTTTCCCAATGGTTGTTAGTTGCATTAGTAGTTGAAGACCCTACTCTGATTTACTTTCAAGAATGTTTGGTGATGCTTCTGTTCTGACCTGCCAACAGAGGGGATGGACTGTAATGAGTGTATTTATTGTTTGATCTGCAACAATGGAAGGTGGTACTGCTGCTGATTTGGGATCATTTAGCACCTTGAGTGTGTGAAAAATCTGGAATGTATGTTGGGTACCTTTTGGGCTTCTGAACTGGTGATCTGCCGGGACTGAAGACAGACATACCCCAGGATACTTTAAAGGATGCTACACCACTCACAGTACTCACTCTTTTTTTCAGTCCCTTCAGATCACCCAGGCATTGCATTAGGTTTATGCTAACTGGGTGTGTGTATGAGATGGTGTGCCTTATGTAAGTGTGGCCGTGTCTAACGACACCTTTACTGTGCTTCTGTGCATATCCTAGTGTGCCACCTGACGTGCATTTTGAAGCTTCCGTCATTACTGCCAGGTATCTGATACAACTGCCCTAACACCTGGGATTTTCCAGGACTAATGGCTTTGAGATGAGCTCTGGATTTCATGGGATCAATGGACCCACAACTATAGCTTAATTGTAATTTTTGGTAGAGTTTCTGTTCTGAAATAATGAGACTATAAGTGTATTGTGATGGGTCTCCTTGGAATGACATCACAGGTAATGCAGGGTGGGACTGCTGCTGATGTCAGTTGGGTATTAGTGGATCCTCATTTCTGATGGCTATAATGGAGAGCCCGATGGATCCTTGTCTCACCACATTCTTTTTAGTGTTACCGGTGCTCGGCATCGGCAGGACCCAGCACACTGTAAAGGCCTGAGGCTCCCTCATGTCCATCTTCAAATACATATTTGTATTTGCATGTGGCCCAGGGTGATTACTGGGACACATATTTCTCAGACACAACAAACATGCAGACACGGGTGTGCTCCTGCCTTTGGATAGCAGCCCATTTTTTTGCTATGGGATCTCAGTGGAGGAATCGGTATATCACTTACCTGCATTGTGTCCATGTCGCTTTTCCTTGTCATTGAGCAGGTACAGGAGCAGCAGGACTTGTAATGCAGGATTCATGTCATTACAAGACACATGCAGTTGTGTAGAGGGGGGTTTCAACTTTATGTGCCTCCCTTTCCGTCAGGTTGGACCGCCTCGTTGGAAACGTGCATCGTAATTGGGCGGGTGGTTTGAATTCTGTTCTGCTCTCTGATTCACTCCAATGGGTCTTACCGATGCTGCAGTGTTCAGAATTTCCTGTTGGAGTCGGATGGGCCGCTACTGTCGGATTGCAATCTACTCACATGCATCGTTATACGGTAGTCGGTGGGACTTCTTCCGATGAGAGATCCAGTGGTCTGGCTGCCTTTGACAGGACCACAGAGGCAAGTCCAACTGGCATCGTAATGAGGCCCTAAAGGAAGAATACTGGCCCACATGTGGGGCTTCTCATGGTAAATATCAATAGGTACAAGGTCTGAGCCTTGTACCTATCATTCAGTGATCTTTCCGCCTCTGGTACTTGGATGATATTTGTACAAGGCCCTATACGAGGACTCTCATGGGGTGGCTCAGCACAAGATGGGCCTTCAGTTTAGCACTGTATAAAATATTAAAGAGACTGATCCACACAGGTAGGCCATTGTAGGTTTCTATGATATTTACTGTCCCCTTCTGCACCGATGTTATCAGTTCCCTGAATCTTCTAGTATTTTTGCCATGCGAGGTCTCTCTCAGTTCCTCCCATAAAGCTAATTGATGCAGCGATTTCTTAGTTTTTAGGAGATGTTTCTACTTGCCCTTACACTCTAGCAATAACATATCACTCTGGGGGTTACATAGTCGTTGCACAAGTACAGATGAGACATCTCCCTTCATTCTAAGACATTCTTCATCATACCAGTTAACCTCTGTGCTCTAGCTCCCTTCATTCGAGCCAACAGTTTTGGGTCCAATGGGCTTAGACCACAGAGCCACCAGCTCATTTACCATCCCATCACAGACTGCTAAGATTTCCCCATTGACATCAGTCAGGGAATTCAAGATTGTGGGTCCCTACTTAACCATTCTGAATTCTAGCAGTGGAAGTTCAAGTTGATATTTCTCACTGCTCCATCTTATTCTGCTTCTGCTATTAGTTGGAGCGATCATATGCCCATAACTTTTCTTCCTTAGATTTTTCTCATTGATATACCACCTCGAGCACAGTTTCAAACAGAGTGCCACAGGGTCGTGGTCTCTTTCCACTCTCTTGATGACATTCATATCATGCACACATTCCCCCCCTCTGTGTTGACTAAGTTATAGTCAATTAATGTCAGACTTCTCCCATTGTTAAAAGTCGCCATAGCAGTAGCATCTGAGGGAATACGACCCTTAATAAAAACGTGACTGATAGTTTATCAGGAGATCAGAGAATGTACCACCCTTCTGGTAGATTTAAAATTGTTCATGGCTGTTTAAGGAATACCTAAGCAGTGGTCTTCCATTAGGACGTCACTATTAATAATAGCATTGGATGGCCATGTGTTGAAATCTCTGCAAATCAATGGCAAGTACTTCCCTCTCTTACCCTCCTCTATCAATTTACAGGAAGCCACGTCTTCCTTTCACTGCCACTATAAGAAATAATATTACCCCATATTACCTGAACCTCTTATGGCAACCCCGGTAGAATATATACATTCAATATGTCAACCACACACCACATTCGGGCACATAAACACGATCCTCATGGGCTGTACATTAGACGACAATTTAGCTATCCCCAACTGCTCTCTCCTACATTCCAGTTTGCAAGACACCCACACAGTAAGCACTCCAGAAGGCCTCCCCTTCTTGGGACAGACAGCCTGAGTGCTGATGTCAAGAAACCCATTTACACTAAGCACTACACTCAAGGGCCAATGTTTTCTGAAAGCAGCAAATGGTGTATTGCTCGATATATTTCAGCCTGTCCTTGTCCTCTGTTTTGCTAGCCAAGCCTGCAACATTCCAGGATAAAACATACAAATAATCATTGCCAGCCCTGCCCGTTACACAGGCCCTGAGTAACCCAGTTAGGGTTGAAGCAGCAGACATGGAGAGCGAGCACTTTCATGCTCAATCAGAGTCCACTCTGGTGAACACACTAGGGCTGGTAGCCAGCCCTGCTGTTTTCCTTGACCAAAATTCACAAACAGTCTTGGCCTCTTGAATCTCAGGGTTTAGGAGCTTCATTGTCCTGGAATTATTGCATGCATTGATATGCAGGCTCTCGTGAGTGACTCCATTTGTGTTTGATAGGTCGCTCTTCAGCACCCCCGCAGATCATCTATGATTAGAGAGGCACTCAGAACAAGGGGCACTGTTAGCAGCCAGGGCTGCCCTGGTCAAGTAGCATTTTCTCAGTCAAAACCTGGGCAGGGCAAGACATCGACCCCCACAATATGAAAGTTGTCTATATGACTTAGTACCAATCTAGTAATGCCCTGTATTGGACTTCGATAATAATGGACATTATTCCCTTTTAAGCCTGGCCCAGATTGCTGGTTGATCAATTTCACTATCCTCATCTCGCCTGATGAAACCACTCTTAGCTCAGGAATTGTATAAAAAACAGCTAGCAATCTTGACCTGTTTAAGGGCTTTGCAGAGCCAATATCCAGAAAAAGGTCAAAAATTCCAAGCAGCAGTCAGATGTTTTCCAGTTAGCTATGGTGATATAATCTGATGAAGAGTCCGTTTTGCAAATTGACCTTCACACATTGCCTCCCAGTCTTACAAAAATCGGAGCCAGAGGGTAAAGGCTGGATGGTGACCCATGTTTCCCTATGGGACCAGAAACCAGGCTCCTGGACTGGTCGGCACCCAAGCTTTGCAAACGGATCATCGATGTTCCAGGACCTATTCCCCTAACCAGTTGGTGCACCTCAGCAGCTCCTTTCATGGGTCGACTTTTCCTCTTAGGTTTCCGTTTCCTTTTAGATTGTCAGTCAGTAAAAACTTTATTTCGGCGCAAAGCCATAAAAGTGCTGACATTTTAAAAAGAAATCACAGATACAATATATTTACAAGCCATTTACATCCTTACATGACAGGCCTCTCCATAGCAACACGCTCAAAGAATCCCTAAAAACTACTAAGTTAAAAGAATAAAAGGATGTTAAATCATTAAAAATAGATACAAGAAGATTTACAATAGTAGAAATGGCAGACATCAGGCTGTGCCATTAGACACTTCAATACAATTATACTTGGCAACTTGCCTGATGTACCACATACTGTTTAAAAAACGAGAAACCGCAAATACAATTGTAGGCTAGTATCATACTTTAAGATTCTCAATGCCGCTATACATTGCTTGAAACCCAGGTTTTTACAAAGTTGTGTTTACGCTGTATCCGATAAGCAGGGCAGAGAAAAAGAACGTGGATTTCAGACTCCTCCTTATAATTACATACAGGACATTCCTTCTTTGAATCTTTCGCCCATCTACTAGTAAGTACATGAATTGGGGGGTCCCTAATCTGAATTGCAGATATAATTTCCTAGCCCTGGGAAGTAGGACAAAATCTAGGAAGGGTTCCTTGTAGTATGTATCTTTTATAAGGAGAAATTCTGACGTGAAGCGCCCGTGTATGGAATTGTTTTGGATTTGGATGAGTTTCATTGCTCTGTATTGTCTTATTAGTTCCAATCTAGAGATCAGAGTACATGAAGTTTCAGGTGAAGTCCACAGATCTGGGTTCTTTAATTCCAGAGTGAGGTCCTTTATATGACAGAGCCAAGGAATTCCCTTATTGCGGCACTGGGGCAATATCTCTTTTGGCTCAGCCCTAATGTCAGACAGTTCAGGTGTCACCCAGAGTCGCCTCCAAAATGTAAGGGGTCTCAGTGCTATCTCTTTGCCCAGAGGCCTAATGCCCAAATCCATACGGAGGGGAATAAGTGGAGTGCTGTACGGTAGACTTAAAAGTTGCCTTATAAAATTATTTTCTGCCTTTGTTAGATTGGAAACCTGGCAATGGCCCCACAGCTCTACCCCATATATTGCCTCTGACTTGGGCAGTATAAATTTCAAGTGCAGGGGCAATGGGTTTCGAGTCTGAGGTTCTATGCAGCTTCAAGATACCACCAATCGTCTGTGTTAGCCTAAGGCTAGCTTTTGCCACCGATGCCTCCCAATTAAAATATCAGCCAGGGTGACTCCCAAGTAATCAAACGTCTCTACTCTCTCAAGAGGGATACCATGTAGAACTGGGTTGGAATGCTTCAGTTTGGGGGGGGGATTAAAAACCATAAACTTAGTCTTTGCTAGATTTATCTCCAATCCCCACAAGATGCAGAACTCTGCGAACCCATCTAGGATCCGCTGGATGTCCATTGGAGTTTTGGAAAGTAACAGGGTATCATCCGCACACATTAGTGCTGAAACCCTTCCTGTGGCTAACTTTGGGACATCACTATCCTTGATTTTCCTTAGGAAGTCAATGAGCCCGTTTATAAAGAGACAGAATAGGGTGGGAGTGAGGACGCATCCCTGTCGAACACCATTAAGGACAGGGAACCTGATTTTCCACATCGGACCTGCGCAAAGTTATCCGTGTGTAATTTTATGATAGACCCGAGCAGGTACGGGGGAATCCCAAGATCCCTCAAGACCCTCCAAAGCTTCGCCCTTGGTACCATATCAAAGGCCGACTTCAGATCCACAAATATTAAATAGAGGCTGCCACCCTCTAGGACAACCGTTTTCCAGAACAACAGTTGAAGCCTAAATATCTGGTCCACGGTTGACATCTTTGATCTGAAGCCGGCCTGATATGGGCTGAGTATTAGTTCTTGTTCTACCCAGTCCTGTAAGCGATCCAGGAGCACTCGCCCAAAAAGTTTCTGGGAGCTGTCAATGAGGCTGATTGGCCTGTAATTAGATGGCGTGAGGGGGCAACGTTTCTTGACTATTGCACTATCTCGGCCCCACGCCACGTGTCTGGAAGATCCATACCCCCAGCAATTGCGTTAAATTAAACGCAAAAATAAGAGGCCCAGATCTTTGGCTCTCCCCGAAAAAGGTCCCCTGGCAGTCTATCCAGCCCGGGGGCCTTGTTGAGACTGAGCTTGCAAATGGCATTGCTCACCTCCAACACACTGAACTCCATTCCCTCAGGACTCGTGCACTCTACTCCGCTAAACTCTTCACTTTCATGTTCGTCCCCCTTTAATGCATATAGTGACCCAAAATATGATTCTCAAGCTTCTGGAGCTATATTAGGTGCAATAGCCAATGTCCCCTCCCTGTCACCTGTTGTCACTATAGCCCAGAAGGATTTTATATCTTTCTCTTTGAGGGCCGTCCTAAGGCCATCCCACCGCCTCTCCTCCCATTCCTTCTTACCTTTCTGGATGGACCGATTGTAGTTGGCCCTTGCTACTTTTGCTTGCACCCTATCCTGTTCTTTCACCGCCCTCAAAAGTTCTTGTTTTGCCTTGCGGCAATCCCCATTATACCAGGAGCATTTGTTACCAGCGCTTTTTTATGGCTCCCCGTCGGACAGAAAATATCTGCCAGATTTAAGGATAATTGCGCATGAAGTTTTCCTACCTCACCCTGATCTATACCGGGCCCCTCCACCAACGTGAAATCCCTTATCCTGATTAACGTTGGGAGGACTAGCTGATATATTTTTGCTATTTTAAGTGGAGACTCCTGTATACGCTCCCATCTAACTTTCCTTCTATTGTTTGTTACAACCAATGCACTAGTCTCTTTCTCAAAACGTTGGGATGGATTGCCAATCCCCAGCTTGCAGGGTTTGAGGATCAAGCTCAACGCATTATGATCACTGTCTGCCTCTGTATAATGTAGAAATCTTGCACCCTACTCCAAAATCTGGTTTCTACCAGGATGTAATCCAGGAGCGAGGCTTGGCCTGGTCTGTTAAATGTACACTTCCCCGGCTGGTCTGATTTGGTCCGCCCGTTGCAAGCTCTTAGCGACAAGGTTAAAGTAAGCGCATTCAGCTGCAAGGCCAAAGGAGACCAGGTTTTAATGGGTGTTATCTGTGGGTCAGGGATGAGCCACAATTGGTCTTCTTCCGAAGGGTCTAAATAGTCGGAATCTATGAGTGGTTCGAAGTGGCAGTTAAAATCGCCTAACCGAAGGAAATGATGGACGGAGTGTTGAACATTGCAAGCACTCACCCTCAGTCAACTGATCTGGGTTTAATCCATCACCGTTCTTTAGCCCACTCTGCCACCCCAGTTCAGACATGGCCATATGCAAATCAGTCTGAACCTGTGCCTCATGGGAACAGTCCAGCCCGAACTGCCAAGCCATGTCTTCCCTGGACCGGAAACAAGCTTCCTAGGACCGGTTTCTGGCATTTCAGCCGTCTTCAGCCAGGCTTGCTTGAATCCAGTGGCAAAGTGAGCAAGGGACTCATGTCTGAGCATACCCTGCCAACTTATGGCGAACAAAGCAAAACCAAAGGAAATGATGGACGGAGTGTTGAACATTGCAAGCACTCACCCCCAGTCAACTGATCTGGGTTTAATCCATCACCGTTCTTTAGCCCACTAAAATCGCCTCCCACAATGACCCGAATTCCTGGGTCCAGCGACGGTATAAATTGGCCAAGGAGGTCAATAGTAGCCGATTCTTGGCTATTATTAACCGGACGAGAGTATACATTGACTAGGGCAATTTTTAGCTTAGAGCGGAAAGAGAGGAGTGCACACTGAATATCCCTAGAGGTGTAGTCAACACTTCCACTGTACATCCAAGGTATGTGCCCACCCAAATTGACATCCCACCCGAGGGTCGCCCCTTCTTCCCCTTAATTGCTAACTTATCAAATGTGGCAAAGCCCACCCTCTGCACACCCTCTGTTGCCCACGTCTCTTGGAAGAGACAGATGTCATACTTGCCCACAAATTCCCCCCAGTCCGAGGATGGGAGTTTGTTCTTTAGCCCGCTAAGTTTCATGACAGAATTTTTAACCCGATGCCCTGGTCTGATTCATCTGTCACACCTGCAGTATTACCATCCCTAAAATGTATACAGTCGGCCATACGGGCACTATTCTTCCCATCAGCCCACATAGCTTTTTCTCCTTTATTTACTGATCCCCCTTGAGCAGCCGAGTAGTTGAGGGTAAAGACCTCGGGGCATTGCAGCTTTTTCTCCATGCAGGACTAATTGTAGGATGTGATCTGTTCTGCCGCTACTTGTTGCTTTTTCTAGATTACAATCAACTCTGCTCATTCCAGTTTCCCTCACCAATTTAGTGTTCCCTCGCTGCGTCAATCCCTCCCCCAGTCAATCTACCTCCTCCAAGGCAGCGTACCTATTGTGCACTGGGATTCCAAAGCGGGGGGCTCGTTTAAGGTAGCCAATCTTCCCTCAAAGTGTGGTCCCATGCTGCTCGTAAAAAAGGGTACATATCTTCTTTGTACCATCTGGACTTGGGGGTAGAAGAACCTTAGGGGTCGCAAGCTCATTCTAGTGGGGGCATTATGACAGCTGGGTATTGATTTTAGCAGGTTCTCCACGGTACAAGGGTTGCTAAAGTTTATCACTATGCAGTCTCCAGGCTTATCCTTCCTACGATTCCCCACCCACTCAACACGACGCACCATTATGATCTCTCTTGTTTTCGCATAGTCGAGGTGCTTGTGCCTACTAAGCCAATGCAGGCACTTGTTCCGCAGCTCTAAATGAGACTCCCTTTCATTATGGGCCTGTTGCCTGTTAAGATTGCTACATAGGGCGAGCATGGCGGGGGGAGGTTGATAGTACAAAGTTTAGCCCTTTGATTTGTATACGAATCTCTACCACCTTCTTGTTTTGGCTGCCTGCTATCTGTTATATTACTACCCTGAACTAGCGTGACAGGGCCTACTTCATGTCTTTGAGGGTCAGAGCTACAATTCCCTCTCGGCTCACTTTTGTCTGCACTGGTTAGGGGTTCCTTAGCCTTGGTCTGCTGGCCAGATTCAAGGCTATTGGTGGGAGATTCATTCCTGGGGTTTAATTGCAAGTGTGGACCTTTGCTATCTGTCTTACATCCTACAGTGATCCCATTTCTGGATGTATTGCAAATAAAGGGCAGTATACCATCCGGTCTCGTAACCCCTCCCGCCACCATTCTCTCCAGTTTGTCTAGGCGATTGATGAGTGGCACCAATTCACCTTTGATGATGGTCCTTAGATTATTCTGAAGGTCTGCCAACAGATTCACAGCCCAAGCTGGGTAGGTCTTTTCGGGCTCAATTACTACAAGGTTATCTACAGTCGTTGGCTGGTCTACTCGCCCTCCCAAATTATCTTGGTGCACCTCGCTTTCATTTTCCTTATTTGTGCCTGCCCCACTAGTTTGTTTATGCTTTACAGCCCTGGTGACACAAGTGGTGTTTTTACTCTTGCGTGCTGCTTTCTTATGCACAACTGGCGTTAGGGGAGGCGGCCGCAGGGCCTCCTCATAAATTTGTGTGGGTTCTTGCAGCATTGTGGTTTCAGGGGGTGGGAAGAATAGATCGGGTGTGAGTGATAAGCGCCGTTCAGTTAACTCGATCTCGGTGTTCAAAACCCCTATTGCTCTTTGCAGCATTTTGTCTATTGAAGTTTGGGGCAGTGAGGATACTATTGGTGTTTTTACTCTTATTGGCGCTTTCTTACCCATTTTGAGGCCCTTTTTCCTACTTCGATCAGGGAGTAACTCCTTCGGCTCGAAAGCCTTTTGCAAAGGCACTACAAGTCGACACCTCGTTCTACACAGCCCAAAAATGCCGACGATGACTCAGGGGGAGCAGGGCTAGTATCTGCTACTGTACCCTTTTCGCCACACCTGCCAGTAGATGTAAAACTATAGACTGTAGTCCCGAAGACATTCAACCAGCCTCCTGCAAAGCCCCAGCCAACAATAAGTGAATTCTAGTTAAAGGGCAATAGACTGGGATGCGGGCACCTTTTCCACCTCAGTACATACATTAATTTCGCTAATATCACAGACCTCTCCCAGTTCTGAATCAATGTCACTATGCAAGCTGGGGTTACTTGTGGGTGTTCAGAGTTAGTTAAATGATGTTTCTGTAGCTCTGTACCTCTTGCCTATCCTGGTGGCTGCTGTAACCCAATATAGGTCGACCAGGGGGAGTGGTCCTGCCCTGTCTCCTCCTGGCTCTGACGGGCGCAGGACGAGCCCGCCCTTGGCCTGGGTTCCGCCCGGGCGCGGCCCGCGCGCGTCCCACACTGCGGTAGGAGTGCAGTGCTGATAAGGGCAGACGAGGCTCCTCGCCCACGCACCTGAGGCAGATCTTGTGTCGCAAGGCACCCTGGGACTTGGAGTCCCACCAGGGTTTTGCTCGTGCCTGCGGCGTCTGGAAGAGTCAGGAGTGCGCCCTCAGGTAAGGTAAGGCTCCCACCACGATGAGAGGAGCTGGAGCATAGACCCCCATGGATCAGGCATATGGGGGCAGGACAGCAAAGCAAAGTTCTGGATCCCGCGCTGCGGTAGGAGTGCAGTGCTGATAAGGGCAGACGAGGCTCCTCCCACACGCACCTGAGGCAGATCTTGTGTCGCAAGGCACCCTGGGACTTGGAGTCCCACCAGGGTTTTGCACGTGCCTGCGGTGTCTGGAAGAGTCAGGAGTGCGCCCTCAGGTAAGGTTAGGCTCCCACCACGATGAGAGGATCTGGAGCACAGACCCCCATGGATCAGGTGTATGGGGGCAGGACAGCAAAGCAAAGTTCTGGATCCCGCACTGCGGTAGGAGTGCAGTGCTGATAAGGGCAGATGAGGCTCCTCCCCCACGCACTTGAGGCAGATCTTGTGTCGCAAGGCACCCTGGGACTTGGAGTCCCACCAGGGTTTTGCGCGTGCCTGCGGTGTCTGGAAGAGTCAGGAGTGCGCCCTCAGGTAAGGTTAGGCTCCCACCACGATGAGAGGAGCTGGAGCACAGACCCCCATGGATCAGGTGTATGGGGGCAGGACAGCAAAGCAAAGTTCTGGATCCCGCACTGCGGTAGGAGTGCAGTGCTGATAAGGGCAGACGAGGCTCCTCCCCCACGCACTTGAGGCAGATCTTGTGTCGCAAGGCACCCTGGGACTTGGAGTCCCACCAGGGTTTTGCGCGTGCATGCGGCGTCTGGAAGAGTCAGGAGTGCGCCCTCAGGTAAGGTAAGGCTCCCACCACGATGAGAGGAGCTGGAGCACAGACCCCCACGGATCAGGCGTATGGGGGGGGCAGGACAGCAAAGCAAAGTTCAGATTGTACAGGATGCTTTTTCAAATATTTTGTGTTGGTGAATCCATGATCATCATCATTCTGCAAAGATATATCTGTTTCAGGGGGCAATCATACTCCATTATATCTGTACTCGCTGAGCTACTGCTTGGGACCGGGCCATTTTTATGCCCCTTAGGATTGGAGAATAGGCACGTTTTTTACATAAAGCATAGGTAAAGTCCGTCCTTTTTCTTTTTTAGTTTGCCCTTCTTCCCGGTATTCGCAGGTCCTGTGGTGGAGCTTGTGCTAATATAATTGATCATTTGTGGTGCAGGACTCTCCTGATTATGCCATACAGTGCCAGAGCACTCCGTGGTAGGTACTCTTGGCATGGTCTCACAATCTTCCACATTATAGATGATTTGCGTCACTTGACTCTTGATGTTGGTATTGAGGGGTATTGAGGGGGTTGGGGGTTATGCCAGCCTTAGCATCCTCATTTTTTGCTTCTTTTGTCAGATGAACAGGTGGCTTAAGTGTGTTTCTCCAAACTGAGCTGATATTGAATATTCTGTCAGTTTGAGTGGGAGAGGTTACCTTTTGGGGTTTCAAATTTCCAATCTTGTTTTGAACGTCTTCTGCCTTCAGGCACTAGGGCATGGCGTATCAGGGTCAGTAGTGATCCTATGTAGTCAGACCCACCTAATGTCTTCTCTAAAAGTGAAAGTATTGAATACAAGACTCTGTGAAGGGCATTCTTGGCTTCTGAGATTATAATATCTTGCTGGCCTCCAAATTGGGTAAGATGCTCCCAGAGGACTAGGTACCTGTGATACTCTGAAAGATTGAGTCATCAAAATGGCGCCCCCATGGAGGCTCTGCTGCTTTCCACAGGAGGGGTAGCAGCCTTAACCTGAGCCTCCCCTGTGCACCAATTATAATGATGGAATAATCACAATTCCAGGCCCCCTCTATGCTCGCCCTCCCACATGCTGAGATGTTCACTGCTACATCAAGCATGGTGTAGTTCAGGAACATTAGAAAACTAATTGTCAGGTAGTCACTACCTGGGCATTTGTCTTCTCGTTGGTCACACAGCGTTACAGGACTTTGGATTGCACCATCCCGTAAAAGGCATTTATATGGTTCGGGAGAAGGAGAATCACTGATTTTACTGAGCTTCTTTGCAGACTCCACACGCTCAATCAGTAGCAAGTCTCCTGAGCTTTGCATATCATCTGCTTTGCCATGTGACCTTAATTGAGTTTTTTCGCTGCCTGTGACTTGGCTTTTTGGTCACACGGCACACAGAACTAGGACTTTCCCCAGTATTGGGACATTTCAAATGTGGGAATTGTCTGGCCTGTAACTCCACAACCAATACTAAAATATTTTAACACAGCAATGTAAAACATACTCTTGACTTTTTCTCTAACTGTAACTCTTGTAATGTAATTTATTGTATAAGCTGCCCACGTGACCTAATATATATAGGTCAGACAACATAAAAAATAAAGTCCAGGATCTCACAACACAAAAGCAAGATGTACTGTAAAGTTCTCACAGCCCCCTAGTGGAACACTTGGTACAAAAATGTAATTCTGAAAATGATCTCACATGGCAGGTTATTGACAATCGAAAACTGCAAGCTTGAGGAGGCAACAACCAAACACTACTCAAGAAACAGGAATGTAAATGGATGTTCAGATAGCAGTCAATCACCAATGGCCTCAACACACAAGAACAATGGAACACAATTCTACAATGATGACGTATCTCAGAGTCTATGAACTAATCATACAGGAACAATGGAATATAATCTCACAAGTACTGAAAAAATGGCTGCTCTGTTGCCAGTTAATCATCAATGGATCCAGAACAATAGGACACAACTTTACAATAACTGAGTATTATCGAGTGTGTGAACTCAAAACAATGGCACAATGAAATATAATCTTACAATGAACATGTGAGTCCAAGTACTCACCTTATACCATTGTTTGGTCTATTCAGGCACAGTTGTTTGACTAATGTTACATTAGTCTTCATCGTAATTTATTTTGTTTTTTTATGCATGTCTAAATGTTTCTTTTGTATGACATGTAGTAACTTTGGTTCTTTCTTCCTTCAATATGTTAATCATCTATATACTTCATCTCCAAATGTAAAAGATGTGGAAATTATTACACTGATGTAATTATTTTTTCACTTTAATTTTACTTTTTGCCCCTTCTCTTACTTTAAATCAAGCATCTGCCTGCTCTCTTCAACTTTCCTACTTAAGCCAACCACTGCCCCGTTCTCCACTATTAAAATTGTGCGCGGTTTCGAATTAACTGCATGCTGATTTTACACATGCGCTGTTTGAAAGAATGGCAAGCATCCTACCCTTGCCCGATCTCTAATTATCCGCATGCTATTTTCACACATGTGCCTTTTGGGGAAGCGGTTGGCATTCTAGTTCTCTATTCCAGATGCTCTGACTTATTCCGCTTCCGGGTGGTATAATAACCCCCATCCTGGTTACTTGATCGCCCATCTCATTCTCACTGAAGAGACTCACTCCAGCAGGAACACATGCCAGACCGACGCATCAAGTAAGTTGTTTGCCTATCCCCCCCCCCCCTTTTTTAGGTCTCCCCTGACCCAGCGCATGCACTGGTCTGGCGAGACTTATTGAGGGGGCTCCAAAAAGTGCTACCAGGCCAGCCTGGAGCTACAGTGCATGTGCGTGGGCGCGCGCGCCGCGCTTTACCGCGATTACTTTCACTTTAGCGGTTTGATGTTTGATCGTGATCGCAATCACTTTTACTTTCGCTTTTGCATAGCCAATAGGTCTTGCTTTTGGGACCTTATAAGTATTTAGTTATGCAACTGTTGCATGGCTAAACACTTATAAGGTCCCAAAGGTGAGACCTATTGGCTATGCCAATGCTTGTTTAACTGGTTACAATTCTCTAAACTTAACCTGACATATGCTACCTTTCTCTTAGTTGTCACGGAATCATTACGGGAGCCAGTCCTCAGGAATTCCTTAGAATTTGACACAAGAAACTACAGTGTATAGGCTCGCAATCTGCATGGTTCCTTCTGTAAGTTTCTCTGCATTGATCATTCCCACAACTGGGGGATCCAATCAACTACCAGTCAAATGAATATTCTGCCCTTTCCTATTCTCCTTTAACTAAGACATGAGCTACACAACTCGTGCCAACACAGGTTGGCTCGACCTCCACTGGTTCTTCAATTTAAATTGACCACACACCCACTTGATGACCTAATTCCTATCCATATAGTCCTGTTCTGAAGATGATCTCAAATTCATGAGATCGAAATGCCCTCGACCTCATAACTATGTTAACTCCTGTTTTACTATATAAATTCATTTATAGGAGTTCAATGTTATGCTTTTTAAGAGTTGCGTGTTTTTACTTTTCTTTCACTCACTAAAGCACCTCTTTTCACTTACGTGTGAGCACTGGATCTTATTTAAAAACAAAAAAGAATATATTGATTAAAAAAAACTCTTTCGATATACTGCAATGAATAAATTATTTGCATTATTCACTAAAGTGTTTGGAGGTTGTTTCACTTTATAATTGCTGCTTCTTAATCACATTGCATATTATAGAGATCAAAAACATACGGACCCTATTATCAATTGTTTTTCCTTTCACAAAAAAAGGAACTTATATGGGACCGCTGGCCCGTTGGAATCACTGTTCGTAAAACAGTTCATCATCTCGGGTAGGATCAACGTGTGATTGACCAGTTCTGCAATGTACTGTCTGTTTTGTCACATTGTGATTTTTTCTGAGGAGAAGAACTTGAACATTCATGGTGAGCTGGTCATCGCTCATAGGTGCCCTCCTCAAAATTCTTAGTTTGATTTTTTTTATCCTGTGTCCTAGTTTCTCTGCCACATGGTTTTATTTTGCAGTTGGTCCAGTTGACCTGTTGAGAAAAAGATTCCTGGAGAAAAATGTATAAAATGTCAAAAAGAAGAAAAAAGTCTCCTTAGAACTACCTACATATTCATAAAAATAAACAGCGTGTTTCTATACTAATCAGTTTTTCACATGTGTAATACATCTGAGAATAAACTTCATAGAAGGGTAAGTGGAAGGTAATTTTTATAATATTGGTAGAAATGTGTCTGGATCCATGATTTGTTATATATGGTTGTAGTGATGGGTGATACTAATGTTTTAAACAAACATACTATAGTAGTATTGATGTATATTTACATAAATATCTAACAATTGATTTTTTGTGTGTTTCTCAGACAAAAATAACAAGGTTACACAACTATGTCATCACTTGGCATCTAATGAGGTCAAGATGAGCATAATATTATATTCATCATGAAACACTGGGGAACACACAAATGAAATGGATTGTCAAAAAATGCCATAAATGCTATGCTTCTCCATCATTTTTTTCCTCTAGCAATTGTTTTGATCAATATTTTATCAAAGAAGAGGTCTTACCTATCTCAGCAGATTCCTTTAAAAGTTATCAACTATGCCAGGCCACATAATGACATTTCCACTGATTTATGCCACTTCAACTGTAGAGAACCTGTTCAAAATTCATTGAAAGGGTGTACCTGAAATTAAAATTATGGATGCAGATTTAGCAGGTAAGAGATTGGCAATTTTTTGGGCAGGCTGTATTTAAAACTTAACTTTCTAGCATCACATTATTTCCATCCTTTCTTCTTTTTCAAATATATTGCATAGTTTCCAAAGTTGTTTCTCCATTATGGAAATTATGACACAACAAGTAAAAGTGAGACAAGAAATAGATATTTGTGGGGCAGTAAAGTCTGTAATTAAGGTATGAATTTCCCTATTATTCATAGAGCTCATTTGAATCATTAAATCATCAAAATCACATATAAGTTGGAGTGCTCAGCTATGTATATGAAATTTTTAAATGCGCAGATTTAAAATCGGAGATTGGAATGTAAACAAATATTTCAAATTCTGTTACTGTTGGAACCGCATTCAAGCACTGGAAACATTCATGTTCCCAAAAGTAGCTTACATCAAACTGTTTACTTTTTAGATATATTTTAGGTTTGGAAACAACTAGATATTCTCCGAGAGGAGTATATGTTCTTCTCACACTGTACAAGAAATGTCAGCACTAATTTTTGTGCTGTCAAAGTCTATAATATATAGTCCTGTTAATGTTTTCACACGTGACAAAGCTACGCATGCTATACCCTCTTTGAAAATGTTGTTGTCAATGTTAATTAATGCATAATCCAAGCTTAGTCCTTGAGGGCCCGATTCACACAACAAACTTAAGACTAAATCCTAAACTTAGTACCATTCTGGTATTCACAGAATGCACCTAGTACTTCTGGTATTCACAGAATGAACTTACTACTTTTGCTATTCACAGAATGAACTTAGTACTTTTGCTATTCACAGAATGGATTTACGACTCCTAAACTTACGTCCGCACTCGGGCCGGAAATTCCGGCCCGGAGGCGGAGCTTCCGGCCTGGAGGCGGAGCTTCCGGGCCGGAGGCGGAGCTTCCGGCCCGGAGGCGGGGCTTCCGGGCCGGAGGCGGAGCTTCCGGGCCGGAGGCGGAGCTTCCGGCCCGGAGGTGGAGATTTCAGCCATAGCTAAATCGGCTGGAATCCCCACCTCTGGGCCGGAAGCTCCGCCTTCGGGCCGGAAGCCCCGCCTCCGGGCCGGAAGCTCCGCCTCCGGGCCGGAATTTCCGGCCCGAGTGCGGACGTAAGTTTAGGAGTCGTAAATCCATTCTGTGAATAGCAAAAGTACTAAGTTCATTCTGTGAATAGCAAAAGTAGTAAGTTCATTCTGTGAATACCAGAAGTACTAAGTGCATTCTGTGAATACCAGAATGGTACTAAGTTTAGGATTTAGTCTTAAGTTTGTTCTGTGAATCGGGCCCTGAGATTTTTGTATTGAAACTGCATAAGCTAAATAATGAGGAAATTATTCTCTGTAAACATATACATCTTTGACAAGTAAAAACCTTGCTGGTCCATGACCAATTTGTGTTGGTTCTTCTATATAGTCATATTTAACAATAATAAATTCAATGTCATTATTTTAAAATATTACAAAATGTAATACATATGCCATTGCTCCATTTAAAAGTCTGTGTTTCACATCTAAATTTTTGCACAAAATTACGCAACAATTTTTACATAGATATGTCTTTTTCCAATCCTGTGTGTATGTGACACTGCTTTCTCCATATTTAATAATTTTGTAGACAAGTCTTTAGTAATAGGAATGCTTACTTCATTACTTTCCACGGTATCTTTACAAGGTAGATGTATAATTTCTTCCTTTTCTAGATGTAGCATTTCCATATTAAATTGGGAGCATTCTTTGAGGGTTGACATCAACAAACTATGGGTAGTGCCTGTAAAAGAAGATGATGCATTACTTCTGCAGGAGAAGGAGGGTTTGGAAATTAAGAAGTAATTCTTCTTTTCAAAGCATTCTCTTAGGCTCTTCTGTTCAAATTTAAATCTGAATATCTTGTGATATTTTTACATATTCTTCATCATTGGCTTGTCTCATATTTATTATGAGTTACTTTTATGAGAAATGCAACCAAATGTTGGCATTGCTTACACTTCTTAGTGAATTGTGAGTTTCTTTTTGTAGAAGAGTTTTGTAAATTGGTTCACCTTTTGTAGAGGTTTTAACAGATCTCCAAAAACAATAAAATGTTTCCCTCCAAAGCAAATTTCATAAGATGTCCTTAGTACTTCTTCCATCCATAAGTAAACAAAAGCCAACATCAAGTTGAACACCATTGTGACCTCATCTATAACCAAAACGTGTAATTGTTTTAACACTCTATGGCGTTCTTGACACTCATCACTGTTTAATTTTAAGTATAATAATGTTTTATCATGGTTCACTGGTAGTAGTATTAGATGATATAATATAATTGATTTTATATTATGTGATGCCAATAGTGTAGGAGCAGTCACTACACAAGATAAATCAGTATTGGTCACTTTATGGACCTGAATGGTTACAACTTTTATAAGAGAGCTTTTGCACTTTCAGCTGAGATGTTTTGCAATTTAGGCTCACACTTAGTAAATTGGCGTAATCCATGTTAGTTTTCAAGTCTATGATCTACACATTCTTTAGTTTGTTTGCATATTTGAAGCTTTAAAGCATTCAATTTGGATATGAGGTACCCTAGATGTTGCACATCCTTCGGAACTTTGCCCATAGCAAGTTTTATCCCACCCATAGCAACAGTAGCTTCATTACCATTTTTTGGTTGTCCAAGCGGATATGCAGGTGTTAGAAGTGTTATTGCTTGTTCCAGTATTGCCCTATATTTCTGCATTTATTATATTATCTTCTGATATCTCTTGTTTCAACATGTGTAGGTATGTCTGAAATTCTGGAATGATAATGTCATTTTTATATGCATAAAAAGCGGCCTCATAGGAATCATAGGGTCCAATTATGTCTTGCTCTTTACGCCATGGTTTAAAAAGCTGTAGAAGTGCCAAGAAATAGAATTATTTTTATCTTCATTCTCACAAGTAAGTTTACTTTGATCAATGAGTGTAGGTTTGGAATGACGTATTGAACAGCCATTTGTCCCTGACACTTAAAATTTTCCACCTTTGACATCTTCTGCTACATTATTTTGATAAATGTAGAACTGAGCCACTTCATATGATGATACATTTCATAACAAAGGGGTTCTGTTTGGGTAATAAGTGTCCAACAGATTAGTTTTAGAATGTCTTTATTATCTGGATCAAAAAGAGCAACATATTTAATTTCAGGTAGACTTTTCAGAACTCTTTGTCATGATGATGACAATCCTAAGCTAGGCTACATAATGGATAGATATTTACCATATAACCTTTAAGAACTTAAATGGTCACACACCTCATAACTTCTGAACTCTCCATGAGATACCATTTGAAGAATAAATCGATATAGCCTTTTTGTCAAAGATTTCTCAGCAGATATCTCTTCCCATACTTCCTTCAAATAATTTCTTTCTGCCTTAGTAATGTATGTAGTGACATAACGTACAACTGCTGTAGATTTGTCTGCAATAAATTGTATATGCATGCAAGCATTCCACATTTGTATTATTAAAGGGCTGTAGTCGTTGATTTGCTGTCATGCTTGGTAAATACTTGGTAAATATTTACCAGTATTTAGTGTCTTCAGTCCACTTTCTCCTTTTCAACCTGTGGTTAGCATTTCTCTCATGTGTTTGGAGTATATTCTAATGTATTTTTTTTCCGCGAATATTTTATAGGTATACTGTAAATGTACAGAAATCTGTTGGTAAAAAGTAAACCTAAGAAAACATGGCTGTTAATAATAGTAGGAAAACTTCAGAAATCACTGATTAGTTTTACTGGTAAATATTGATGTGATGTAATAACAGCAGTATATAGTTGTATTTCCATGTTATATTTATTTGTAAATGTTGCAATGTAGAAATTAAATTAGGAAAAGGTGTAGCAATATCTTGGTTTAAAATCATCTTCTCTTGTATTACAATAATCATCAAAGTAGCTATAGTGCTGTCATACATTTAGTAGTATGGGGATGCTCTTTAGCCCAGTTATAGATATAATCTAATAGCAATCAGTGTTACTTATTCACTATTAACATTAATTATGTAGCTTCCTAGTTGTGTTTCGTATCATGTGATTAAAATTAGCCTCTGTTTGAGATATAGTTGTACCAAATGATCAATTGCATAACACGTAAGTGATGAATTTTTCCTTGTTATACAATTTTAAACTGGTTTACATTGTCATGTGCCCTTCAATGTGTGTGTGACAGGTGTAAGTACAGTGTAATATAATGCAGGCATGCAGTCTAGTTTATTTCTTCTTAACTGTGCGTCTTTAGTAATGTTTGGGCTATATTATTTGCCCAACATAAAGTACAACCACTGTGTTATGTAAAATTCTATCGGTCAATGTTTTACACCAGTGTGTTTCTATATATATATATATATATATTCACAAAAGCTTTGAAATTCACTGAAAAAAACAAGGTTTCAGAGACGTTATAGTTAGAAATTAGCATTTAAAAAACCTTAGAAATTCACAGAAAAAACCATAGGTTTCAGGGGTGTTATAGTTAGCTGGCCATTTCACTCGTACAAAACCATAGAAATTCCTCCATTATAGTTAGTTCTGCTAACTATAACTCGCGCGCCCCCAATGCACTGCTGATGATGTCACATATTGCATCATTCATGACATGGTCAGTGACATCACTGATGACATCACTGATGACATCTCAAATGACATCACTGATGGCATCATCCAGTGAATGTGGTTTAGTTTGAAATTTAAATATGTATTTTATATATTCCAATCTGTATTGAAGATTGAGTGGATATATAACTGTCTGGATGGAGGATTTAGTAACTGTCTGACTGTCTGTTTAAGTGAGTAATTAAAAGTGTCTCACTTAATACATGGATTAGTAACTAAACTATGTGAATGTGTGCATCACTGTCTCTGATGTTGTAACATGCTGCATCAGTTGGTCACTAACTACATGAGTGCGTATATTAGTTATTGATTAGTTGGGTGAGTATTTGTATGGGACACTGAGTTTGTGTGTGGTTGGATGGTGTGTGTGTAACTTGTGTGTAACTCTATGCATAGATGTGTGAATGTTTGATTGACTAGGTGTATAGGTTTAAGAGTGCATGTGGAAACAGTTGTTTGGGTGAATGAGTGTATTTATTTGTGTTGGAGAGCGAATATATGTTTTAGTTGTACATCTTCAACAAAGTAGAAAAATAAAAGGCATTGTATGTGAGAGTTGGTGTATATAAATAAGTATGTGTAAGAGTCAGTGATTGTGAGAGTAACTATACGAATGAGTGTATAATTGTAATGGTGATTTTTTAACATATTAACTATGAGTTACTATGTGTTTGGATAAATGAGGTGTTGTTGGATAATTGTGTAAGTGAGTAAATGTAAGTGTGATTAATTTTTTTCATGAGTGAGTAGGATGACTGCATAACCGACTAAGATGACTGCTGATGTGTCAATGTCTATATATGTGTATAAGTGCATTTGATAGTGTTCTATTAATTAGTGACTGCATGTATAAATGATTCTGTTGTTGAATGGGTAGTTGTGTGGGTAGACTTAGGAATCAGTGAGTCGGTATGTAGTAACTGGCATTGGTGTGTCAATGGTTTCAAATATGGTACAATGTATTTTACAGTGAGTGATGAAAGGTTATACTAGTGTATGATGAGGTGTATCAGATTGTCACATGGATGATGCCATCAGTGATGTCATTTGAGATGTCATCAGTGATGTCACTGACCATGTCATGAATGATGCAATATGTGAAAACATCAGCAGTGCATTGCGGGCGTGCGAGTTATAGTTAGCAGAACTAACTATAACGGAGGAATTTCTATGGTTTTATACGAGTGAAATGGCCAGCTAACTATAACACCCCTAAAACCTATGGTTTTTCTGTGAATTTCTAAGGTTTTTTAAATGCTAATTTCTAACTATAACGTCTCTGAAACCTATGTTTTTTTCTGTGAATTTCAAAGCTTTTTTAAATGCTAATTTCTAACTATAACGTCTCTGAAACCTATGTTTTTTTTCATCGAATTTCAAAGGTTAACATTATATATTTTTCTGAAAATTCCAAAAAAATGTTTAGAGCAGAGCTGCTTTAGAGGGAGAGAACCAGGTCAGCAGAGATGCTTTAGAGTCAGAGAAAAAGGTCAGCAGAGCTGCTCTAGAGCCAGAGAAACCAGGTCAGCAGAGCTGCTTCAGAGGGAGAGAACCAGGTCAGCAGAGCTGTTTTAGAGCCAGAGAACCAGGTCAGCAGAGCTGCTCTAGAGCCAGAGAAACAGGTCAGCAGAGCTGCTTTAGAGCCATAGACCCAGGTCAGCGGAACTGCTCTAGAGGCAGAGAACCAGGTCAGTAGAGCTGCTCTAGAGCCAGAGAACCAGGTCAGCAGAGCTGCTTTAGAGCCATAGAACCAGGTCAGCAGAGCTGCTTTAGAGCCAGAGAACCAGGTCAGCAGAGCTGTTCTAGAGCCTAAGAATCGGGTCAGCAGAGCTGCTCTAGAGCCAGAGAACCAGTTCAGCAGAGCTGCTTTAGAGCCATAGAACCAGGTCAGCAGAGCTGCTTTAGAGCCATAGAACCAGGTCAGCAGAGCTGCTCTAGAGCCTAAGAATCGGGTCAGCAGAGCTGCTCTAGAGCCAGAGAACCAGGTCAGCAGAGCTGCTGTAGAGCTAGAGAAACCAGCTCAGTAGAGCTGCTTTAGAGCGAGAGAACCAGGTCAGCAGAGCTGCTTTAGAAGGAGAGAACCAGGTCAGGAGAGCTGCTTTAGAGCCAAGGGACCAGGTCAGCAGAGCTGCTCTAAAGCCAGAGAACCAGGTCAGCAGAACTGCTTTAGAGCCATAGAACCGGGTCAGCAGAGCTGCTTTAGAGCCAGAGAACCAGGTCAGCAGAGCTGTTGTAGAGCCAGAAACCAGGTCAGCAGAGCTGCTCCAGAGCCTAAAAACTAGGTCAGCAGAGCTTCTCTAAAGCCATAGAACCAGGTCAGCAGACCTGCTGTAGAGCCAGAGAAACCAGGTCAGCAGAGCTGCTTTAGAGGGAGAAAACCAGGTCAGCAGAGCTGCTTTAGAGCCAGAGAACCAGACCAGTAGAGCTGCTTTAGAGCCAGAGAACCAGGTCAGCAGAGCTGCTTTAGAGCCAGAGAACCCGGTCAGCAGAGCTGCTCTAGAGCCAGAGAACCAAGTCAGCAGAGCTGCTTTAGAGCCATAGAACCAGGTCAGCAGAACTGCTTTAGAGCCAGAGAACCAGGTCAGCAGAGCTGTTGTAGAGCCAGAGAACCAGGTCAGCAGAGCTGCTCTAGAGCCAGAGAACCAAGTCAGCAGAGCTGCTTTAGAGCCATAGAAACAGGTCAGCAGAGCTGCTTTAGAGCCAGAGAACCAGGTCAGCAGAGCTGCTCCAGAGCCAGAGAACCAGGTCAGCAGAGCTGCTTTAGAGCCAGAGAACCAGGTCAGCAGAGCTGCTTTAGAGCCATAGAACCAGGTCAGCAGAGCTGCTTTAGAGGGAGAGAACCAGGTCAGCAGAGCTGCTTGAGAGGCAGAGAACCAGGTCAGCAGAGCTGTTGTAGAGCCAGAGAACCAGGTCAGCAGAGCTGCTCTAGAGCCAGAGAACCAAGTCAGCAGAGCTGCTTTAGAGCCATAGAAACAGGTCAGCAGAGCTGCTTTAGAGGGAGAGAACCAGGTCAGCAGAGTTGCTTTAGAGCCAGAGAACCAGGTCAGCAGAGCTGCTGTAGAGCCAGAGAAACCAGGTCAGGAGAGCAGCTTTAGAGGGAGAGAACCAGGTCAGCAGAGCTGCTTTAGAGCCAGAGAACCAGGCCAGCAGAGCTGCTCTAGAGCCAGAGAAACAGGTCAGCAGAGTTGCTTTAGAGCCATAGAACCAGGTCAGCAGAGCTGCTCCAGAGGCAGAGAACCAGGTCACTAGAGCTGATTTAGAGGGAGAGAGCCAGGTCAGCAGAGCTGCTTTAGAGCCAGAGAATCAGGTCAGCAGAGCTGCTTTAGAGCAAAAGAACCAGGTCAGCAGAGCTGCTTTAGAGGGAGAGAACCAGGTCAGCAGAGCTGCTTTAGAGCCTAGAGACCAGGTCAGCAGAGCTGCTCTAGAGCCAGAGAACCAGGTCAGCAGAACTGCTTTAGAGCCATAGAACCGGGTCAGCAGAGCTGCTTTAGAGACGGAGAACCAGGTCAGCAGAGCTGTTGTAGAGCCAGAGAACCAGGTCAGCAGAGCTGCTCTAGAGCCAGAGAACCAAGTCAGTAGAGCTGCTTTAGAGCCATAGAAACAGGTCAGCATTGCTGCTTTAGAGCCAGAGAACAAGGTCAGCAGAGCTGCTCTAGAGCCTAAGAACCAGGTCAGCAGAGCTGCGCTAGAGCCAGAGAACCAGGTCAGCAGAGCTGCTGTAGAGCCAGAGAAACTAGGTCAGTAGAGCTGCTTTAGAGGGAGAGAACCAGGTCAGCAGAGCTGCTTTAGAGCCAGAGAATCAGGTCAGCAGAGCTCCTCTAGAGGCAGAGAACCAGGTCAGCAGAGCTGCTTTAGAGGGAGAGAACCAGGTCAGCAGAGATGCTTTAGAGTCAGAGAAAAAGGTCAGCAGAGCTGCTCTAGAGCCAGAGAAACCATGTCAGCAGAGCTGCTTCAGAGGGAGAGAACCAGGTCAGCAGAGCTGTTTTAGAGCCAGAGAACCAGGTCAGCAGAGCTGCTCTAGAGCCAGAGAAACAGGTCAGCAGAGCTGCTTTAGAGCCATGGAACCAGGTCAGCAGAACTGCTCTAGAGGCAGAGAACCAGGTCAGTAGAGCTGCTCTAGAGCCAGAGAACCAGGTCAGCAGAGCTGCTTTACAGCCATAGAACCAGGTCAGCAGAGCTGCTTTAGAGCCAGAGAACCAGGTCAGCAGAGCTGTTCTAGAGCCTAAGATTCGGGTCAGCAGAGCTGCTCTAGAGCCAGAGAACCAGTTCAGCAGAGCTGCTTTAGAGCCATAGAACCAGGTCAGCAGAGCTGCTTTAGAGCCATAGAACCAGGTCAGCAGAGCTGCTCTAGAGCCTAAGAATCGGGTCAGCAGAGCTGCTCTAGAGCCAGAGAACCAGGTCAGCAGAGCTGCTGTAGAGCTAGAGAAACGAGCTCAGTAGAGCTGCTTTAGAGTGAGAGAACCAGGTCAGCAGAGCTGCTTTTGAAGGAGAGAACCAGGTCAGCAGAGCTGCTTTAGAGCCAAGGGACCAGGTCAGCAGAGCTGCTCTAAAGCCAGAGAACCAGGTCAGCAGAACTGCTTTAGATCCATAGAACCGGGTCAGCAGAGCTGCTTTAGAGCCAGAGAACCAGGTCAGCAGAGCTGTTGTAGAGCCAGAAACCAGGTCAGCAGAGCTGCTCTAGAGCCTAAAAACTAGGTCAGCAGAGCTTCTCTAAAGCCATAGAACCAGGTCAGCAGACCTGCTGTAGAGCCAGAGAAACCAGGTCAGCAGAGCTGCTTTAGAGGGAGAAAACCAGGTCAGCAGAGCTGCTTTAGAGCCAAAGAACCAGGCCAGTAGAGCTGCTTTGGAGCCAGAGAACCAGGTCAGCAGAGCTGCTTTAGAGCCAGAGAACCCGGTAAGCAGAGCTGCTCTAGAGCCAGAGAACCAAGTAAGCAGAGCTGCTTTAGAGCCATAGAACCAGGTCAGCAGAACTGCTTTAGAGCCAGAGAACCAGGTCAGCAGAGCTGTTGTAGAGCCAGAGAACCAGGTCAGCAGAGCTGCTCTAGAGCCAGAGAACCAAGTCAGCAGAGCTGCTTTAGAGCCATAGAAACAGGTCAGCAGAGCTGCTTTAGAGCCAGAGAACCAGGTCAGCAGAGCTGCTCTAGAGCCAGAGAACCAGGTCAGCAGAGCTGCTTTAGAGCCAGAGAACCAGGTCAGCAGAGCTGCTTTAGAGCCATAGAACCAGGTCAGCAGAGCTGCTTTAGAGGGAGAGAACCAGGTCAGCAGAGTTGCTTTAGAGCCAGAGAACCAGGTCAGCAGAGCTGCTGTAGAGCCAGAGAAACCAGGTCAGGAGAGCAGCTTTAGAGGGAGAGAACCAGGTCAGCAGAGCTGCATTAGAGCCAGAGAACCAGGCCAGCAGAGCTGCTTTAGAGCCAGAGAAACAGGTCGGCAGAGTTGCTTTAGAGCCATAGAACCAGGTCAGCAGAGCTGCTCCAGAGGCAGAGAACCAGGTCACTAGAGCTGATTTAGAGGGAGAGAACCAGGTCAGCAGAGCTGCTTTAGAGCCAGATAATCAGGTCAGCAGAGCTGCTCTAGAGCCAGAGAACCAGGCCAGTAGAGCTGCTTTAGAGCAAAAGAACCAGGTCAGCAGAGCTGCTTTAGAGGGAGAGAACCAGGTCAGCAGAGCTGCTTTAGAGCCTAGAGACCAGGTCAGCAGAGCTGCTCTAGAGCCAGAGAACCAGGTCAGCAGAACTGCTTTGGAGCCATAGAACCAGGTCAGCAGAGCTGCTTTAGAGCCAGAGAACCAGGTCAGCAGAGCTGTTGTAGAGCCAGAGAACCAGGTCAGCAGAGCTGCTCTAGAGCCAGAGAACCAAGTCAGCAGAGCTGCTTTAGAGCCATAGAAACAGGTCAGCAGAGCTGCTTTAGAGCCAGATAACAAGGTCAGCAGAGCTGCTCTAGAGACTAAGAACCAGGTCAGCAGAGCTGCTCTAGAGCCAGAGAACCAGGTCAGCAGAGCTGCTGTAGAGCCAGAGAAACTAGGTCAGTAGAGCTGCTTTAGAGGGAGAGAACCAGGTCAGCAGAGCTGCTTTAGAGCCAGAGAACCAGGTCAGCAGAGCTCCTATAGAGGCAGAGAACCAGGTCAGCAGAGCTACTTTAGAGGGAGAGAACCAGGTCAGCAGAGATGCTTTAGAGTCAGAGAAAAAGGTCAGCAGAGCTGCTCTAGAGCCAGAGAAACCAGGTCAGCAGAGCTGCTTCAGAGGGAGAGAATCAGCTCAGCAGAGCTGTTTTAGAGCCAGAAAACCAGGTCAGCAGAACTGCTCTAGAGGCAGAGAACCAGGTCAGTAGAGCTGCTCTAGAGCCAGAGAACCAGGTCAGCAGAGCTGCTTTAGAGCCATAGAACCAGGTCAGCAGAGCTGCTTTAGAGCCAGAGAACCAGGTCAGCAGAGCTGTTCTAGAGCCTAAGAATCGGGTCAGCAGAGCTGCTCTAGAGCCAGAGAACCAGTTCAGCAGAGCTGCTTTAGAGCCATAGAACCAGGTCAGCAGAGCTGCTTTAGAGCCATAGAACCAGGTCAGCAGAGCTGCTCTAGAGCCTAAGAATCGGGTCAGCAGAGCTGCTCTAGAGCCAGAGAACCAGGTCAGCAGAGCTGCTGTAGAGCTAGAGAAACCAGCTCAGTAGAGCTGCTTTAGAGCGAGAGAACCAGGTCAGCAGAGCTGCTTTAGAATGAGAGAACCAGGCCAGCAGAGCTGCTTTAGAGCCAAGGGACCAGGTCAGCAGAGCTGCTCTAAAGCCAGAGAACCAGATCAGCAGAACTGCTTTAGAGCGATGGAACCGAGTCAGCAGAGCTGCTTTAGAGCCAGAGAACCAGGTCAGCAGAGCAGTTGTAGAGCCAGAAACCAGGGCAGCAGAGCTGCTCTAGAGCCTAAAAACTAGGTCAGCAGAGCTTCTCTAAAGCCATAGAACCAGGTCAGCAGACCTGCTGTAGAGCCAGAGAAACCAGGTCAGCAGAGCGGCTTTAGAGGGAGAAAAACAGGTCAGCAGAGCTGCTTTAGAGCCAGAGAACCAGGCCAGTGGAGCTGCTTTAGAGCCAGAGAACCAGGTCAGCAGAGCTGCTTTAGAGCCAGAGAACCCGGTCAGCAGAGCTGCTCTAGAGCCAGAGAACCAAGTCAGCAGAGCTGCTTTAGAGCCATAGAACCAGGTCAGCAGAGCTGCTTTAGAGCCAGAGAACCAGGCCAGCAGAGCTGCTCTGGAGCCTAAGAACCAGGTCAGCATAGCTGCTCTAGAGGGAGAAAATCAGGTCAGCAGAGCTGCTCTAGAGCCAGAGAACCAGGCCAGTAGAGCTGCTTTAGAGCAAAAGAACCAGGTCAGCAGAGCTGCTTTAGAGGGAGAGAACCAGGTCAGCAGAGCTGCTTTAGAGCCTTAAGACCAGGTCAGCAGAGCTGCTCTAGAGCCAGAGAACCAGGTCAGCAGAACTGCTTTAGAGCCAGAGAACCAGGTCAGCAGAGCTGTTGTAGAGCCAGAGAACCAAGTCAGCAGAGCTGCTTTAGAGCCATAGAAACAGGTCATCAGAGCTGCTTTAGAGGCAGAGAACCAGGTCAGCAGAGCTGCTCTAGAGCCTAAGAACCAGGTCAGCAGAGCTGCTCTAGAGCCAGAGAACCAGGTCAGCAGAGCTGCTGTAGAGCCAGAGAAACTAGGTCAGCAGAGCTGCTCTGGAGCCAGAGAACCAAGTCAGCAGAGCTGCTTTAGAGCCATAGAACCAGGTCAGCAGAGCTGCTTTGGAGCCAGAGAATCAGGCCAGCAGAGCTGCTCTGGAGCCTAAGAACCAGGTCAGCAGAGCTGCTCTAGAGGGAGAAAATCAGGTCAGCAGAGCTGCTCTAGAGCCAGAGAACCAGGCCAGTAGAGCTGCTTTAGAGCAAAAGAACCAGGTCAGCAGAGCTGCTTTAGAGGGAGAGAACCAGGTCAGCAGAGCTGCTTTAGAGCCTAGAGACCAGGTCAGCAGAGCTGCTCTAGAGCCAGAGAACCAGGTCTGCAGAACTGCTTTAGAGCCATAGAACCGGGTCAGCAGAGCTGCTTTAGAGCCAGAGAACCAGGTCATCAGAGCTGTTGTAGAGCCAGAGAACCAGGTCAGCAGAGCTGCTCTAGAGCCAGAGAACCAAGTCAGCAGAGCTGCTTTAGAGCCATAGAAACAGGTCAGCAGAGCTGCTTTAGAGCCAGAGAACCAGGTCAGCAGAGCTGCTCTAGAGCCTAAGAACTAGGTCAGCAGAGCTGCTCTAGAGCCAGAGAACCAGGTCAGCAGAGCTGCTGTAGAGCCAGAGAAACTAGGTCAGTAGAGCTGCTTTAGAGCCATAGAACCAGGCCAGTAGAGCTGCTTTAGAGCCAGAGAACCAGGTCAGCAGAGCTGCTTTAGAGCCAGAGAACCAGGTCAGCAGAGCGGCTCTAGAGCCAGAGAACCAAGTCAGCAGAGCTGCTTTAGAGCCATAGAACCGGGTCAGCAGAGCTGCTTTAGAGCCATAGAAGCAGGTCAGCAGAGCTGCTCTAGAGCCTAAGAATCGGGTCAGCAGAGCTGCTCTAGAGCGAGAGAACCAGGTCAGCAGAGCTGCTTTAGAAGGAGAGAACCAGGTCAGCAGAGCTCCTTTAGAGCCAAGGGACCAGGTCAGCAGAGCTGCTCTAAAGCCAGAGAACCAGGTCAGCAGAACTGCTTTAGAGCCATAGAACCGGGTCAGCAGAGCTGCTTTAGAGCCAGAGAACTAGGTCAGCAGAGCTGTTGTAGAGCCAGAAACCAGGTCAGCAGAGCTGCTCTAGAGCCTAAAAACTAGGTCAGCAGAGCTTCTCTAAAGCCATAGAACCAGGTCAGCAGACCTGCTGTAGAGCCAGAGAAACCAGGTCAGCAGAGCTACTTTAGAGGGAGAAAACCAGGTCAGCAGAGCTGCTTTAGAGCCAGAGAACCAGGCCAGTAGAGCTGCTTTAGAGCCAGAGAACCAGGTCAGCAGAGCTGCTTTAGAGCCAGAGAACCCGGTCAGCAGAGCTGCTCTAGAGCCAGAGAACCAAGTCAGCAGAGCTGCTTTAGAGCCATAGAACCAGGTCAGCAGAACTGCTTTAGAGCCAGAAAACCAGGTCAGCAGAGCTGTTGTAGAGCCAAAGAACCAGGTCAGCAGAGCTGCTCTAGAGCCAGAGAACCAAGTCAGCAGAGCTGCTTTAGAGCCATAGAAACAGGTCAGCAGAGCTGCTTTAGAGCCAGAGAACCAGGTCAGCAGAGCTGCTCTAGAGCCAGAGAACCAGGTCAGCAGAGCTGCTTTAGAGCCAGAGAACCAGGTCAGCAGAGATGCTTTAGAGCCATAGAACCAGGTCAGCAGAGCTGCTTTAGAGGGAGAGAACCAGGTCAGCAGAGCTGCTTTAGAGCCAGAGAACCAGGTCAGCAGAGCTGTTGTAGAGCCAGAGAACCAGGTCAGCAGAGCTGCTCTAGAGCCAGAGAACCAAGTCAGCAGAGCTGCTTTAGAGCCATAGAAACAGGTCAGCAGAGCTGCTTTGGAGCCAGAGAACAAGGTAAGCAGAGCTGCTCTAGAGCCAGAGAACCAGGTCAGCAGAGCTGCTTTAGAGCCATAGAACCAGGTCAGCAGAGCTGCTTTAGAGCCAGAGAACCAGGTCAGCAGAGCTGTTCTAGAGCCTAAGATTCGGGTCAGCAGAGCTGCTCTAGAGCCAGAGAACCAGTTCAGCAGAGCTGCTTTAGAGCCATAGAACCAGGTCAGCAGAGCTGCTTTAGAGCCATAGAACCAGGTCAGCAGAGCTGCTCTAGAGCCTAAAAATCGGGTCAGCAAAGCTGCTCTAGAGCCAGAGAACCAGGTCAGCAGAGCTGCTGTAGAGCTAGAGAAACGAGCTCAGTAGAGCTGCTTTAGAGTGAGAGAACCAGGTCAGCAGAGCTGCTTTAGAAGGAGAGAACCAGGTCAGCAGAGCTGCTTTAGAGCCAAGGGACCAGGTCAGCAGAGCTGCTCTAAAGCCAGAGAACCAGGTCAGCAGAACTGCTTTAGATCCATAGAACCGGGTCAGCAGAGCTGCTTTAGAGCCAGAGAACCAGGTCAGCAGAGCTGTTGTAGAGCCAGAAACCAGGTCAGCAGAGCTGCTCTAGAGCCTAAAAACTAGGTCAGCAGAGCTTCTCTAAAGCCATAGAACCAGGTCAGCAGACCTGCTGTAGAGCCAGAGAAACCAGGTCAGCAGAGCTGCTTTAGAGGGAGAAAACCAGGTCAGCAGAGCTGCTTTAGAGCCAAAGAACCAGGCCAGTAGAGCTGCTTTGGAGCCAGAGAACCAGGTCAGCAGAGCTGCTTTAGAGCCAGAGAACCCGGTAAGCAGAGCTGCTCTAGAGCCAGAGAACCAAGTCAGCAGAGCTGCTTTAGAGCCATAGAACCAGGTCAGCAGAACTGCTTTAGAGCCAGAGAACCAGGTCAGCAGAGCTGTTGTAGAGCCAGAGAACCAGGTCAGCAGAGCTGCTCTAGAGCCAGAGAACCAAGTCAGCAGAGCTGCTTTAGAGCCATAGAAACAGGTCAGCAGAGCTGCTTTAGAGCCAGAGAACCAGGTCAGCAGAGCTGCTCTAGAGCCAGAGAACCAGGTCAGCAGAGCTGCTTTAGAGCCAGAGAACCAGGTCAGCAGAGCTGCTTTAGAGCCATAGAACCAGGTCAGCAGAGCTGCTTTAGAGGGAGAGAACCAGGTCAGCAGAGTTGCTTTAGAGCCAGAGAACCAGGTCAGCAGAGCTGCTGTAGAGCCAGAGAAACCAGGTCAGGAGAGCAGCTTTAGAGGGAGAGAACCAGGTCAGCAGAGCTGCATTAGAGCCAGAGAACCAGGCCAGCAGAGCTGCTTTAGAGCCAGAGAAACAGGTCGGCAGAGTTGCTTTAGAGCCATAGAACCAGGTCAGCAGAGCTGCTCCAGAGGCAGAGAACCAGGTCACTAGAGCTGATTTAGAGGGAGAGAACCAGGTCAGCAGAGCTGCTTTAGAGCCAGAGAATCAGGTCAGCAGAGCTGCTCTAGAGCCAGAGAACCAGGCCAGTAGAGCTGCTTTAGAGCAAAAGAACCAGGTCAGCAGAGCTGCTTTAGAGGGAGAGAACCAGGTCAGCAGAGCTGCTTTAGAGCCTAGAGACCAGGTCAGCAGAGCTGCTCTAGAGCCAGAGAACCAGGTCAGCAGAACTGCTTTGGAGCCATAGAACCAGGTCAGCAGAGCTGCTTTAGAGCCAGAGAACCAGGTCAGCAGAGCTGTTGTAGAGCCAGAGAACCAGGTCAGCAGAGCTGCTCTAGAGCCTAAAAACTAGGTCAGCAGAGCTTCTCTAAAGCCATAGAACCAGGTCAGCAGACCTGCTGTAGAGCCAGAGAAACCAGGTCAGCAGAGCTACTTTAGAGGGAGAAAACCAGGTCAGCAGAGCTGCTTTAGAGCCAGAGAACCAGGCCAGTAGAGCTGCTTTAGAGCCAGAGAACCAGGTCAGCAGAGCTGCTTTAGAGCCAGAGAACCCGGTCAGCAGAGCTGCTCTAGAGCCAGAGAACCAAGTCAGCAGAGCTGCTTTAGAGCCATAGAACCAGGTCAGCAGAACTGCTTTAGAGCCAGAGAACCAGGTCAGCAGAGCTGTTGTAGAGCCAAAGAACCAGGTCAGCAGAGCTGCTCTAGAGCCAGAGAACCAAGTCAGCAGAGCTGCTTTAGAGCCATAGAAACAGGTCAGCAGAGCTGCTTTAGAGCCAGAGAACCAGGTCAGCAGAGCTGCTCTAGAGCCAGAGAACCAGGTCAGCAGAGCTGCTTTAGAGCCAGAGAACCAGGTCAGCAGAGATGCTTTAGAGCCATAGAACCAGGTCAGCAGAGCTGCTTTAGAGGGAGAGAACCAGGTCAGCAGAGCTGCTTTAGAGCCAGAGAACCAGGTCAGCAGAGCTGTTGTAGAGCCAGAGAACCAGGTCAGCAGAGCTGCTCTAGAGCCAGAGAACCAAGTCAGCAGAGCTGCTTTAGAGCCATAGAAACAGGTCAGCAGAGCTGCTTTGGAGCCAGAGAACAAGGTAAGCAGAGCTGCTCTAGAGCCTAAGAACCAGGTCAGCAGAGCTGCTCTAGAGCCAGAGAACCAGGTCAGCAGAGCTGCTTTAGAGCCATAGAACCAGGTCAGCAGAGCTGCTTTAGAGCCAGAGAACCAGGTCAGCAGAGCTGTTCTAGAGCCTAAGATTCGGGTCAGCAGAGCTGCTCTAGAGCCAGAGAACCAGTTCAGCAGAGCTGCTTTAGAGCCATAGAACCAGGTCAGCAGAGCTGCTTTAGAGCCATAGAACCAGGTCAGCAGAGCTGCTCTAGAGCCTAAGAATCGGGTCAGCAGAGCTGCTCTAGAGCCAGAGAACCAGGTCAGCAGAGCTGCTGTAGAGCTAGAGAAACGAGCTCAGTAGAGCTGCTTTAGAGTGAGAGAACCAGGTCAGCAGAGCTGCTTTAGAAGGAGAGAACCAGGTCAGCAGAGCTGCTTTAGAGCCAAGGGACCAGGTCAGCAGAGCTGCTCTAAAGCCAGAGAACCAGGTCAGCAGAACTGCTTTAGATCCATAGAACCGGGTCAGCAGAGCTGCTTTATAGCCAGAGAACCAGGTCAGCAGAGCTGTTGTAGAGCCAGAAACCAGGTCAGCAGAGCTGCTCTAGAGCCTAAAAACTAGGTCAGCAGAGCTTCTCTAAAGCCATAGAACCAGGTCAGCAGACCTGCTGTAGAGCCAGAGAAACCAGGTCAGCAGAGCTGCTTTAGAGGGAGAAAACCAGGTCAGCAGAGCTGCTTTAGAGCCAAAGAACCAGGCCAGTAGAGCTGCTTTGGAGCCAGAGAACCAGGTCAGCAGAGCTGCTTTAGAGCCAGAGAACCCGGTAAGCAGAGCTGCTCTAGAGCCAGAGAACCAAGTCAGCAGAGCTGCTTTAGAGCCATAGAACCAGGTCAGCAGAACTGCTTTAGAGCCAGAGAACCAGGTCAGCAGAGCTGTTGTAGAGCCAGAGAACCAGGTCAGCAGAGCTGCTCTAGAGCCAGAGAACCAAGTCAGCAGAGCTGCTTTAGAGCCATAGAAACAGGTCAGCAGAGCTGCTTTAGAGCCAGAGAACCAGGTCAGCAGAGCTGCTCTAGAGCCAGAGAACCAGGTCAGCAGAGCTGCTTTAGAGCCAGAGAACCAGGTCAGCAGAGCTGCTTTAGAGCCATAGAACCAGGTCAGCAGAGCTGCTTTAGAGGGAGAGAACCAGGTCAGCAGAGTTGCTTTAGAGCCAGAGAACCAGGTCGGCAGAGCTGCTGTAGAGCCAGAGAAACCAGGTCAGGAGAGCAGCTTTAGAGGGAGAGAACCAGGTCAGCAGAGCTGCATTAGAGCCAGAGAACCAGGCCAGCAGAGCTGCTTTAGAGCCAGAGAAACAGGTCGGCAGAGTTGCTTTAGAGCCATAGAACCAGGTCAGCAGAGCTGCTCCAGAGGCAGAGAACCAGGTCACTAGAGCTGATTTAGAGGGAGAGAACCAGGTCAGCAGAGCTGCTTTAGAGCCAGAGAATCAGGTCAGCAGAGCTGCTCTAGAGCCAGAGAACCAGGCCAGTAGAGCTGCTTTAGAGCAAAAGAACCAGGTCAGCAGAGCTGCTTTAGAGGGAGAGAACCAGGTCAGCAGAGCTGCTTTAGAGCCTAGAGACCAGGTCAGCAGAGCTGCTCTAGAGCCAGAGAACCAGGTCAGCAGAACTGCTTTGGAGCCATAGAACCAGGTCAGCAGAGCTGCTTTAGAGCCAGAGAACCAGGTCAGCAGAGCTGTTGTAGAGCCAGAGAACCAGGTCAGCAGAGCTGCTCTAGAGCCAGAGAACCAAGTCAGCAGAGCTGCTTTAGAGCCATAGAAACAGGTCAGCAGAGCTGCTTTAGAGCCAGAGAACAAGGTCAGCAGAGCTGCTCTAGAGACTAAGAACCAGGTCAGCAGAGCTGCTCTAGAGCCAGAGAACCAGGTCAGCAGAGTTGCTGTAGAGCCAGAGAAACTAGGTCAGTAGAGCTGCTTTAGAGGGAGAGAACCAGGTCAGCAGAGCTGCTTTAGAGCCAGAGAACCAGGTCAGCAGAGCCCCTATAGAGGCAGAGAACCAGGTCAGCAGAGCTACTTTAGAGGGAGAGAACCAGGTCAGCAGAGATGCTTTAGAGTCAGAGAAAAAGGTCAGCAGAGCTGCTCTAGAGCCAGAGAAACCAGGTCAGCAGAGCTGCTTCAGAGGGAGAGAATCAGCTCAGCAGAGCTGTTTTAGAGCCAGAGAACCAGGTCAGCAGAACTGCTCTAGAGGCAGAGAACCAGGTCAGTAGAGCTGCTCTAGAGCCAGAGAACCAGGTCAGCAGAGCTGCTTTAGAGCCAGAGAACCAGGTCAGCAGAGCTGTTCTAGAGCCTAAGAATCGGGTCAGCAGAGCTGCTCTAGAGCCAGAGAACCAGTTCAGCAGAGCTGCTTTAGAGCCATAGAACCAGGTCAGCAGAGCTGCTTTAGAGCCAAAGAACCAGGTCAGCAGAGCTGCTCTAGAGCCTAAGAATCGGGTCAGCAGAGCTGCTCTAGAGCCAGAGAACCAGGTCAGCAGAGCTGCTGTAGAGCTAGAGAAACCAGCTCAGTAGAGCTGCTTTAGAGCGAGAGAACCAGGTCAGCAGAGCTGCTTTAGAATGAGAGAACCAGGCCAGCAGAGCTGCTTTAGAGCCAAGGGACCAGGTCAGCAGAGCTGCTCTAAAGCCAGAGAACCAGGTCAGCAGAACTGCTTTAGAGCGATGGAACCGAGTCAGCAGAGCTGCTTTAGAGCCAGAGAACCAGGTCAGCAGAGCAGTTGTAGAGCCAGAAACCAGGGCAGCAGAGCTGCTCTAGAGCCTAAAAACTAGGTCAGCAGAGCTTCTCTAAAGCCATAGAACCAGGTCAGCAGACCTGCTGTAGAGCCAGAGAAACCAGGTCAGCAGAGCTGCTTTAGAAGGAGAAAAACAGGTCAGCAGAGCTGCTTTAGAGCCAGAGAACCAGGCCAGTAGAGCTGCTTTAGAGCCAGAGAACCAGGTCAGCAGAGCTGCTTTAGAGCCAGAGAACCCGGTCAGCAGAGCTGCTCTAGAGCCAGAGAACCAAGTCAGCAGAGCTGCTTTAGAGCCATAGAACCAGGTCAGCAGAGCTGCTTTAGAGCCAGAGAACCTGGCCAGCAGAGCTGCTCTGGAGCCTAAGAACCAGGTCAGCAGAGCTGCTCTAGAGGGAGAAAATCAGGTCAGCAGAGCTGCTCTAGAGCCAGAGAACCAGGCCAGTAGAGCTGCTTTAGAGCAAAAGAACCAGGTCAGCAGAGCTGCTTTAGAGGGAGAGAACCAGGTCAGCAGAGCTGCTTTAGAGCCTTAAGACCAGGTCAGCAGAGCTGCTCTAGAGCCAGAGAACCAGGTCAGCAGAACTGCTTTAGAGCCAGAGAACCAGGTCAGCAGAGCTGTTGTAGAGCCAGAGAACCAAGTCAGCAGAGCTGCTTTAGAGCCATAGAAACAGGTCATCAGAGCTGCTTTAGAGGCAGAGAACCAGGTCAGCAGAGCTGCTCTAGAGCCTAAGAACCAGGTCAGCAGAGCTGCTCTAGAGCCAGAGAACCAGGTCAGCAGAGCTGCTGTAGAGCCAGAGAAACTAGGTCAGCAGAGCTGCTCTGGAGCCAGAGAACCAAGTCAGCAGAGCTGCTTTAGAGCCATAGAACCAGGTCAGCAGAGCTGCTTTGGAGCCAGAGAATCAGGCCAGCAGAGCTGCTCTGGAGCCTAAGAACCAGGTCAGCAGAGCTGCTCTAGAGGGAGAAAATCAGGTCAGCAGAGCTGCTCTGGAGCCAGAGAACCAAGTCAGCAGAGCTGCTTTAGAGCCATAGAACCAGGTCAGCAGAGCTGCTTTGGAGCCAGAGAATCAGGCCAGCAGAGCTGCTCTGGAGCCTAAGAACCAGGTCAGCAGAGCTGCTTTAGAGGGAGAGAACCAGGTCAGCAGAGCTGCTTTAGAGCCTAGAGACCAGGTCAGCAGAGCTGCTCTAGAGCCAGAGAACCAGGTCTGCAGAACTGCTTTAGAGCCATAGAACCGGGTCAGCAGAGCTGCTTTAGAGCCAGAGAACCAGGTCATCAGAGCTGTTGTAGAGCCAGAGAACCAGGTCAGCAGAGCTGCTCTAGAGCCAGAGAACCAAGTCAGCAGAGCTGCTTTATAGCCATAGAAACAGGTCAGCAGAGCTGCTTTAGAGCCAGAGAACCAGGTCAGCAGAGCTGCTCTAGAGCCTAAGAACTAGGTCAGCAGAGCTGCTTTAGAGCCATAGAAACAGGTCAGCAGAGCTGCTTTAGAGCCAGAGAACAAGGTCAGCAGAGCTGCTCTAGAGACTAAGAACCAGGTCAGCAGAGCTGCTCTAGAGCCAGAGAACCAGGTCAGCAGAGTTGCTGTAGAGCCAGAGAAACTAGGTCAGTAGAGCTGCTTTAGAGGGAGAGAACCAGGTCAGCAGAGCTGCTTTAGAGCCAGAGAACCAGGTCAGCAGAGCCCCTATAGAGGCAGAGAACCAGGTCAGCAGAGCTACTTTAGAGGGAGAGAACCAGGTCAGCAGAGATGCTTTAGAGTCAGAGAAAAAGGTCAGCAGAGCTGCTCTAGAGCCAGAGAAACCAGGTCAGCAGAGCTGCTTCAGAGGGAGAGAATCAGCTCAGCAGAGCTGTTTTAGAGCCAGAGAACCAGGTCAGCAGAACTGCTCTAGAGGCAGAGAACCAGGTCAGTAGAGCTGCTCTAGAGCCAGAGAACCAGGTCAGCAGAGCTGCTTTAGAGCCAGAGAACCAGGTCAGCAGAGCTGTTCTAGAGCCTAAGAATCGGGTCAGCAGAGCTGCTCTAGAGCCAGAGAACCAGTTCAGCAGAGCTGCTTTAGAGCCATAGAACCAGGTCAGCAGAGCTGCTTTAGAGCCAAAGAACCAGGTCAGCAGAGCTGCTCTAGAGCCTAAGAATCGGGTCAGCAGAGCTGCTCTAGAGCCAGAGAACCAGGTCAGCAGAGCTGCTGTAGAGCTAGAGAAACCAGCTCAGTAGAGCTGCTTTAGAGCGAGAGAACCAGGTCAGCAGAGCTGCTTTAGAATGAGAGAACCAGGCCAGCAGAGCTGCTTTAGAGCCAAGGGACCAGGTCAGCAGAGCTGCTCTAAAGCCAGAGAACCAGGTCAGCAGAACTGCTTTAGAGCGATGGAACCGAGTCAGCAGAGCTGCTTTAGAGCCAGAGAACCAGGTCAGCAGAGCAGTTGTAGAGCCAGAAACCAGGGCAGCAGAGCTGCTCTAGAGCCTAAAAACTAGGTCAGCAGAGCTTCTCTAAAGCCATAGAACCAGGTCAGCAGACCTGCTGTAGAGCCAGAGAAACCAGGTCAGCAGAGCTGCTTTAGAAGGAGAAAAACAGGTCAGCAGAGCTGCTTTAGAGCCAGAGAACCAGGCCAGTAGAGCTGCTTTAGAGCCAGAGAACCAGGTCAGCAGAGCTGCTTTAGAGCCAGAGAACCCGGTCAGCAGAGCTGCTCTAGAGCCAGAGAACCAAGTCAGCAGAGCTGCTTTAGAGCCATAGAACCAGGTCAGCAGAGCTGCTTTAGAGCCAGAGAACCAGGCCAGCAGAGCTGCTCTGGAGCCTAAGAACCAGGTCAGCAGAGCTGCTCTAGAGGGAGAAAATCAGGTCAGCAGAGCTGCTCTAGAGCCAGAGAACCAGGCCAGTAGAGCTGCTTTAGAGCAAAAGAACCAGGTCAGCAGAGCTGCTTTAGAGGGAGAGAACCAGGTCAGCAGAGCTGCTTTAGAGCCTTAAGACCAGGTCAGCAGAGCTGCTCTAGAGCCAGAGAACCAGGTCAGCAGAACTGCTTTAGAGCCAGAGAACCAGGTCAGCAGAGCTGTTGTAGAGCCAGAGAACCAAGTCAGCAGAGCTGCTTTAGAGCCATAGAAACAGGTCATCAGAGCTGCTTTAGAGGCAGAGAACCAGGTCAGCAGAGCTGCTCTAGAGCCTAAGAACCAGGTCAGCAGAGCTGCTCTAGAGCCAGAGAACCAGGTCAGCAGAGCTGCTGTAGAGCCAGAGAAACTAGGTCAGCAGAGCTGCTCTGGAGCCAGAGAACCAAGTCAGCAGAGCTGCTTTAGAGCCATAGAACCAGGTCAGCAGAGCTGCTTTGGAGCCAGAGAATCAGGCCAGCAGAGCTGCTCTGGAGCCTAAGAACCAGGTCAGCAGAGCTGCTCTAGAGGGAGAAAATCAGGTCAGCAGAGCTGCTCTAGAGCCAGAGAACCAGGCCAGTAGAGCTGCTTTAGAGCAAAAGAACCAGGTCAGCAGAGCTGCTTTAGAGGGAGAGAACCAGGTCAGCAGAGCTGCTTTAGAGCCTAGAGACCAGGTCAGCAGAGCTGCTCTAGAGCCAGAGAACCAGGTCTGCAGAACTGCTTTAGAGCCATAGAACCGGGTCAGCAGAGCTGCTTTAGAGCCAGAGAACAAGGTCATCAGAGCTGTTGTAGAGCCAGAGAACCAGGTCAGCAGAGCTGCTCTAGAGCCAGAGAACCAAGTCAGCAGAGCTGCTTTATAGCCATAGAAACAGGTCAGCAGAGCTGCTTTAGAGCCAGAGAACCAGGTCAGCAGAGCTGCTCTAGAGCCTAAGAACTAGGTCAGCAGAGCTGCTCTAGAGCCAGAGAACCAGGTCAGCAGAGCTGCTGTAGAGCCAGAGAAACTAGGTCAGTAGAGCTGCTTTAGAGCCATAGAACCAGGCCAGTAGAGCTGCTTTAGAGCCAGAGAACCAGGTCAGCAGAGCTGCTTTAGAGCCAGAGAACCAGGTCAGCAGAGCGGCTCTAGAGCCAGAGAACCAAGTCAGCAGAGCTGCTTTAGAGCCATAGAACCGGGTCAGCAGAGCTGCTTTAGAGCCATAGAAGCAGGTCAGCAGAGCTGCTCTAGAGCCTAAGAATCGGGTCAGCAGAGCTGCTCTAGAGCCAGAGAACCAGGTCAGCAGAGCTGCTGTAGAGCTAGAGAAACCAGCTCAGTAGAGCTGCTTTAGAGCGAGAGAACCAGGTCAGCAGAGCTGCTTTAGAAGGAGAGAACCAGGTCAGCAGAGCTCCTTTAGAGCCAAGGGACCAGGTCAGCAGAGCTGCTCTAAAGCCAGAGAACCAGGTCAGCAGAACTGCTTTAGAGCCATAGAACCGGGTCAGCAGAGCTGCTTTAGAGCCAGAGAACTAGGTCAGCAGAGCTGTTGTAGAGCCAGAAACCAGGTCAGCAGAGCTGCTCTAGAGCCTAAAAACTAGGTCAGCAGAGCTTCTCTAAAGCCATAGAACCAGGTCAGCAGACCTGCTGTAGAGCCAGAGAAACCAGGTCAGCAGAGCTACTTTAGAGGGAGAAAACCAGGTCAGCAGAGCTGCTTTAGAGCCAGAGAACCTGGCCAGTAGAGCTGCTTTAGAGCCAGAGAACCAGGTCAGCAGAGCTGCTTTAGAGCCAGAGAACCCGGTCAGCAGAGCTGCTCTAGAGCCAGAGAACCAAGTCAGCAGAGCTGCTTTAGAGCCATAGAACCAGGTCAGCAGAACTGCTTTAGAGCCAGAGAACCAGGTCAGCAGAGCTGTTGTAGAGCCAAAGAACCAGGTCAGCAGAGCTGCTCTAGAGCCAGAGAACCAAGTCAGCAGAGCTGCTTTAGAGCCATAGAAACAGGTCAGCAGAGCTGCTTTAGAGCCAGAGAACCAGGTCAGCAGAGCTGCTCTAGAGCCAGAGAACCAGGTCAGCAGAGCTGCTTTAGAGCCAGAGAACCAGGTCAGCAGAGATGCTTTAGAGCCATAGAACCAGGTCAGCAGAGCTGCTTTAGAGGGAGAGAACCAGGTCAGCAGAGCTGCTTTAGAGCCAGAGAACCAGGTCAGCAGAGCTGTTGTAGAGCCAGAGAACCAGGTCAGCAGAGCTGCTCTAGAGCCAGAGAACCAAGTCAGCAGAGCTGCTTTAGAGCCATAGAAACAGGTCAGCAGAGCTGCTTTGGAGCCAGAGAACAAGGTAAGCAGAGCTGCTCTAGAGCCTAAGAACCAGGTCAGCAGAGCTGCTCTAGAGCCAGAGAACCAGGTCAGCAGAGCTGCTGTAGAGCCAGAGAAACTAGGTCAGTAGAGCTGCTTTAGAGGGAGAGAACCAGGTCAGCAGAGCTGCTTTAGAGCCAGAGAACCAGGTCAGCAGAGCTCCTCTAGAGGCAGAGAACCAGGTCAGCAGAGCTGCTTTAGAAGGAGAGAACCAGGTCAGCAGAGCTCCTTTAGAGCCAAGGGACCAGGTCAGCAGAGCTGCTCTAAAGCCAGAGAACCAGGTCAGCAGAACTGCTTTAGAGCCATAGAACCGGGTCAGCAGAGCTGCTTTAGAGCCAGAGAACTAGGTCAGCAGAGCTGTTGTAGAGCCAGAAACCAGGTCAGCAGAGCTGCTCTAGAGCCTAAAAACTAGGTCAGCAGAGCTTCTCTAAAGCCATAGAACCAGGTCAGCAGACCTGCTGTAGAGCCAGAGAAACCAGGTCAGCAGAGCTACTTTAGAGGGAGAAAACCAGGTCAGCAGAGCTGCTTTAGAGCCAGAGAACCAGGCCAGTAGAGCTGCTTTAGAGCCAGAGAACCAGGTCAGCAGAGCTGCTTTAGAGCCAGAGAACCCGGTCAGCAGAGCTGCTCTAGAGCCAGAGAACCAAGTCAGCAGAGCTGCTTTAGAGCCATAGAACCAGGTCAGCAGAACTGCTTTAGAGCCAGAGAACCAGGTCAGCAGAGCTGTTGTAGAGCCAAAGAACCAGGTCAGCAGAGCTGCTCTAGAGCCAGAGAACCAAGTCAGCAGAGCTGCTTTAGAGCCATAGAAACAGGTCAGCAGAGCTGCTTTAGAGCCAGAGAACCAGGTCAGCAGAGCTGCTCTAGAGCCAGAGAACCAGGTCAGCAGAGCTGCTTTAGAGCCAGAGAACCAGGTCAGCAGAGATGCTTTAGAGCCATAGAACCAGGTCAGCAGAGCTGCTTTAGAGGGAGAGAACCAGGTCAGCAGAGCTGCTTTAGAGCCAGAGAACCAGGTCAGCAGAGCTGTTGTAGAGCCAGAGAACCAGGTCAGCAGAGCTGCTCTAGAGCCAGAGAACCAAGTCAGCAGAGCTGCTTTAGAGCCATAGAAACAGGTCAGCAGAGCTGCTTTGGAGCCAGAGAACAAGGTAAGCAGAGCTGCTCTAGAGCCTAAGAACCAGGTCAGCAGAGCTGCTCTAGAGCCAGAGAACCAGGTCAGCAGAGCTGCTGTAGAGCCAGAGAAACTAGGTCAGTAGAGCTGCTTTAGAGGGAGAGAACCAGGTCAGCAGAGCTGCTTTAGAGCCAGAGAACCAGGTCAGCAGAGCTCCTCTAGAGGCAGAGAACCATGTCAGCAGAGCTGCTTTAGAGGGAGAGAACCAGGTCAGCAGAGATGCTTTAGAGTCAGAGAAAAAGGTCAGAAGAGCTGCTCTAGAGCCAGAGAAACCAGGTCAGCAGAACTGCTTCAGAGGGAGAGAACCAGGTCAGCAGAGCTGTTTTAGAGCCAGAGAACCAGGTCAGCAGAGCTGCTCTAGAGCCAGAGAAACAGGTCAGCAGAGCCGCTTTAGAGCCATAGAACCAGGTCAGCAGAACTGCTCTAGAGGCAGAGAGCCAGGTCAGTAGAGCTGCTCTAGAGCCAGAGAACCAGGTCAGCAGAGCTGCTTTAGAGCCATAGAACCAGGTCAGCAGAGCTGGTTTAGAGCCAGAGAACCAGGTCAGCAGAGCTGTTCTAGAGCCTAAGAATCGGGTCAGCAGAGCTGCTCTAGAGCCAGAGAACCAGTTCAGCAGAGCTGCTTTAGAGCCATAGAACCAGGTCAGCAGAGCTGCTCTAGAGCCTAAGAATCGGGTCAGCAGAGCTGCTCTAGAGCCAGAGAACCAGGTCAGCAGAGCTGCTGTAGAGCTAGAGAAACCAGCTCAGTAGAGCTGCTTAGAGCGAGAGAACCAGGTCAGCAGAGCTGCTTTAGAAGGAGAGAACCAGGTCAGCAGAGCTGCTTTAGAGCCAAGGGACCAGGTCAGCAGAGCTGCTCTAAAGCCAGAGAACCAGGTCAGCAAAACTGCTTTAGAGCCATAGAACCGGGTCAGCAGAGCTGCTTTAGAGCCAGAGAACCAGGTCAGCAGAGCTGTTGTAGAGCCAGAAACCAGGTCAGCAGAGCTGCTCTAGAGCCTAAAAACTAGGTCAGCAGAGCTTCTCTAAAGCCATAGAACCAGGTCAGCAGACCTGCTGTAGAGCCAGAGAAACCAGGTCAGCAGAGCTGCTTTAGAGGGAGAAAACCAGGTCAGCAGAGCTGCTTTAGAGCCAGAGAACCAGGCCAGTAGAGCTGCTTTGGAGCCAGAAAACCAGGTCAGCAGAGCTGCTTTAGAGCCAGAGAACCCGGTCAGCAGAGCTGCTCTAGAGCCAGAGAACCAAGTCAGCAGAGCTGCTTTGGAGCCATAGAACCAGGTCAGCAGAACTGCTTTAGAGCCAGAGAACCAGGTCAGCAGAGCTGTTGTAGAGCCAGAGAACCAGGTCAGCAGAGCTGCTCTAGAGCCAGAGAACCAAGTCAGCAGAGCTGCTTTAGAGCCATAGAAACAGGTCAGCAGAGCTGCTTTAGAGCCAGAGAACCAGGTCAGCAGAGCTGCTCTAGAGCCAGAGAACCAGGTCAGCAGAGCTGCTTTAGAGCCAGAGAACCAGGTCAGCAGAGCTGCTTTAGAGCCATAGAACCAGGTCAGCAGAGCTGCTTTAGAGGGAGAGAACCAGGTCAGCAGAGTTGCTTTAGAGCCAGAGAACCAGGTCAGCAGAGCTGCTGTAGAGCCAGAGAACCAGGTCAGGAGAGCAGCTTTAGAGGGAGAGAACCAGGTCAGCAGAGCTGCTTTAGAGCCAGAGAACCAGGCCAGCAGAGCTGCTTTAGAGCCAGAGAAACAGGTCAGCAGAGTTGCTTTAGAGCCATAGAACCAGGTCAGCAGAGTTGCTCCAGAGGCAGAGAACCAGGTCACTAGAGCTGATTTAGAGGGAGAGAACCAGGTCAGCAGTGCTGCTTTAGAGCCGGAGATTCAGGTCAGCAGAGCTGCTCTAGAGCCAGAGAACCAGGCCAGTAGAGCTGCTTTAGAGCAAAAGAACCAGGTCAGCAGAGCTGCTTTAGAGGGAGAGAACCAGGTCAGCAGAGCTGCTTTAGAGCCTAGAGACCAGGTCAGCAGAGCTGCTCTAGAGCCAGAGAACCAGGTCAGCAGAGCTGCTTTAGAGCCATAGAACCAGGTCAGCAGAGCTGCTTTAGAGCCAGAGAACCAGGTCAGCAGAGCTGTTGTAGAGCCAGAGAACCAGGTCAGCAGAGCTGCTCTAGAGCCAGAGAACCAAGTCAGCAGAGCTGCTTTAGAGCCATAGAAACAGGTCAGCAGAGCTGCTTTAGAGCCAGAGAACAAGGTCAGCAGAGCTGCTCTAGAGACTAAGAACCAGGTCAGCAGAGCTGCTCTAGAGCCAGAGAACCAGGTCAGCAGAGCTGCTGTAGAGCCAGAGAAACTAGGTCAGTAGAGCTGCTTTAGAGGGAGAGAACCAGGTCAGCAGAGCTGCTTTAGAGCCAGAGAACCAGGTCAGCAGAGCTCCTCTAGAGGCAGAGAACCAGGTCAGCAGAGCTACTTTAGAGGGAGAGAACCAGGTCAGCAGAGATGCTTTAGAGTCAGAGAAAAAGGTCAGCAGAGCTGCTCTAGAGCCAGAGAAACCAGGTCAGCAGAGCTGCTTCAGAGGGAGAGAACCAGCTCAGCAGAGCTGTTTTAGAGCCAGAGAACCAGGTCAGCAGAACTGCTCTAGAGGCAGAGAACCAGGTCAGTAGAGCTGCTCTAGAGCCAGAGAACCAGGTCAGCAGAGCTGCTTTAGAGCCATAGAACCAGGTCAGCAGAGCTGCTTTAGAGCCAGAGAACCAGGTCAGCAGAGCTGTTCTAGAGCCTAAGAATAGGGTCAGCAGAGCTGCTCTAGAGCCAGAGAACCAGTTCAGCAGAGCTGCTTTAGAGCCATAGAACCAGGTCAGCAGAGCTGCTTTAGAGCCATAGAACCAGGTCAGCAGAGCTGCTCTAGAGCCTAAGAATCGGGTCAGCAGAGCTGCTCTAGAGCCAGAGAACCAGGTCAGCAGAGCTGCTGTAGAGCTAGAGAAACCAGCTCATTAGAGCTGCTTTAGAGCGAGAGAACCAGGTCAGCAGAGCTGCTTTAGAAGGAGAGAACCAGGCCAGCAGAGCTGCTTTAGAGCCAAGGGACCAGGTCAGCAGAGCTGCTCTAAAGCCAGAGAACCAGGTCAGCAGAACTGCTTTAGAGCGATGGAACCGAGTCAGCAGAGCTGCTTTAGAGCCAGGGAACCAGGTCAGCAGAGCAGTTGTAGAGCCAGAAACCCGGGCAGCAGAGCTGCTCTAGAGCCTAAAAACTAGGTCAGCAGAGCTTCTCTAAAGCCATAGAACCAGGTCAGCAGACCTGCTGTAGAGCCAGAGAAACCAGGTCAGCAGAGCCGCTTTAGAGGGAGAAAAACAGGTCAGCAGAGCTGCTTTAGAGCCAGAGAACCAGGCCAGTAGAGCTGCTTTAGAGCCAGAGAACCAGGTCAGCAGAGCTGCTTTAGAGCCAGAGAACCCGGTCAGCAGAGCTGCTCTAGAGCCAGAGAACCAAGTCAGCAGAGCTGCTTTAGAGCCATAGAACCAGGTCAGCAGAGCTGCTTTAGAGCCAGAGAACCAGGCCAGCAGAGCTGCTCTGGAGCCTAAGAACCAGGTCAGCAGAGCTGCTCTAGAGGGAGAAAATCAGGTCAGCAGAGCTGCTCTAGAGCCAGAGAACCAGGCCAGTAGAGTTGCTTTAGAGCAAAAGAACCAGGTCAGCAGAGCTGCTTTAGAGGGAGAGAACCAGGTCAGCAGAGCTGCTTTAGAGCCTTAAGACCAGGTCAGCAGAGCTGCTCTAGAGCCAGAGAACCAGGTCAGCAGAACTGCTTTAGAGCAAGAGAACCAGGTCAGCAGAGCTGTTGTAGAGCCAGAGAACCAGGTCAGCAGAGCTGCTCTAGAGCCAGAGAACCAAGTCAGCAGAGCTGCTTTAGAGCCATAGAAACAGGTCATCAGAGCTGCTTTAGAGGCAGAGAACCAGGTCAGCAGAGCTGCTCTAGAGCCTAAGAACCAGGTCAGCAGAGCTGCTCTAGAGCCAGAGAACCAGGTCAGCAGAGCTGCTGTAGAGCCAGAGAAACTAGGTCAGCAGAGCTGCTCTAGAGCCAGAGAACCAAGTCAGCAGAGCTGCTTTAGAGCCATAGAACCAGGTCAGCAGAGCTGCTTTGGAGCCAGAGAATCAGGCCAGCAGAGCTGCTCTGGAGCCTAAAAACCAGGTCAGCAGAGCTGCTCTAGAGGGAGCAAATCAGGTCAGCAGAGCTGCTCTAGAGCCAGAGAACCAGGCCAGTAGAGCTGCTTTAGAGCAAAAGAACCAGGTCAGCAGAGCTGCTTTAGAGGGAGAGAACCAGGTCAGCAGAGCTGCTTTAGAGCCTAGAGACCAGGTCAGCAGAGCTGCTCTAGAGCCAGAGAACCAGGTCAGCAGAACTGCTTTAGAGCCATAGAACCAGGTCAGCAGAGCTGCTTTAGAGCCAGAGAACCAGGTCAGCAGAGCTGTTGTAGAGCCAGAGAACCAGGTCAGCAGAGCTGCTCTAGAGCCAGAGAACCAAGTCAGCAGAGCTGCTTTAGAGCTATAGAAACAGGTCAGCAGAGCTGCTTTAGAGCCAGAGAACCAGGTCAGCAGAGCTGCTCTAGAGCCTACGAACTAGGTCAGCAGAGCTGCTCTAGAGCCAGAGAACCAGGTCAGCAGAGCTGCTGTAGAGCCAGAGAAACTAGGTCAGTAGAGCTGCTTTAGAGCCATAGAACCAGGCCAGTAGAGCTGCTTTAGAGCCAGAGAACCAGGTCAGCAGAGCTGCTTTAGAGCCAGAGAACCAGGTCAGCAGAGCTGCTCTACAGCCAGAGAACCAAGTCAGCAGAGCTGCTTTAGAGCCATAGAACCGGGTCAGCAGAGCTGCTTTAGAGCCATAGAACCAGGTCAGCAGAGCTGCTCTAGAGCCTAAGAATCGGGTCAGCAGAGCTGCTCTAGAGCCAGAGAACCAGGTCAGCAGAGCTGCTGTAGAGCTAGAGAAACCAGCTCAGTAGAGCTGCTTTAGAGCGAGAGAACCAGGTCAGCAGAGCTGCTTTAGAAGGAGAGAACCAGGTCAGCAGAGCTCCTTTAGAGCCAAGGGACCAGGTCAGCAGAGCTGCTCTAAAGCCAGAGAACCAGGTCAGCAGAACTGCTTTAGAGCCATAGAACCGGGTCAGCAGAGCTGCTTTAGAGCCAGAGAACCAGGTCAGCAAAGCTGTTGTAGAGCCAGAAACCAGGTCAGCAGAGCTGCTCTAGAGCCTAAAAACTAGGTCAGCAGAGCTTCTCTAAAGCCATAGAACCAGGTCAGCAGACCTGCTGTAGAGCCAGAGAAACCAGGTCAGCAGAGCTACTTTAGAGGGAGAAAACCAGGTCAGCAGAGCTGCTTTAGAGCCAGAGAACCAGGCCAGTAGAGCTGCTTTAGAGCCAGAGAACCAGGTCAGCAGAGCTGCTTTAGAGCCAGAGAACCCGGTCAGCAGAGCTGCTCTAGAGCCAGAGAACCAAGTCAGCAGAGCTGCTTTAGAGCCATAGAACCAGGTCAGCAGAACTGCTTTAGAGCCAGAGAACCAGGTCAGCAGAGCTGTTGTAGAGCCAAAGAACCAGGTCAGCAGAGCTGCTCTAGAGCCAGAGAACCAAGTCAGCAGAGCTGCTTTAGAGCCATAGAAACAGGGCAGCAGAGCTGCTTTAGAGCCAGAGAACCAGGTCAGCAGAGCTGCTCTAGAGCCAGAGAACCAGGTCAGCAGAGCTGCTTTAGAGCCAGAGAACCAGGTCAGCAGAGATGCTTTAGAGCCATAGAACCAGGTCAGCAGAGCTGCTTTAGAGGGAGAGAACCAGGTCAGCAGAGCTGCTTTAGAGCCAGAGAACCAGGTCAGCTGAGCTGTTGTAGAGCCAGAGAACCAGGTCAGCAGAGCTGCTCTAGAGCCAGAGAACCAAGTCAGCAGAGCTGCTTTAGAGCCATAGAAACAGGTCAGCAGAGCTGCTTTGGAGCCAGAGAACAAGGTCAGCAGAGCTGCTCTAGAGCCTAAGAACCAGGTCAGCAGAGCTGCTCTAGAGCCAGAGAACCAGGTCAGCAGAGCTGCTGTAGAGCCAGAGAAACTAGGTCAGTAGAGCTGCTTTAGAGGGAGAGAACCAGGTCAGCAGAGCTGCTTTAGAGCCAGAGAACCAGGTCAGCAGAGCTCCTCTAGAGGCAGAGAACCAGGTCAGCAGAGATGCTTTAGAGTCAGAGAAAAAGGTCAGAAGAGCTGCTCTAGAGCCAGAGAAACCAGGTCAGCAGAACTGCTTCAGAGGGAGAGAACCAGGTCAGCAGAGCTGTTTTAGAGCCAGAGAACCAGGTCAGCAGAGCTGCTCTAGAGCCAGAGAAACAGGTCAGCAGAGCCGCTTTAGAGCCATAGAACCAGGTCAGCAGAACTGCTCTAGAGGCAGAGAACCAGCTCAGTAGAGCTGCTCTAGAGCCAGAGAACCAGGTCAGCAGAGCTGCTTTAGAGCCATAGAACCAGGTCAGCAGAGCTGCTTTAGAGCCAGAGAACCAGGTCAGCAGAGCTGTTCTAGAGCCTAAGAATCGGGTCAGCAGAGCTGCTCTAGAGCTGAGAACCAGTTCAGCAGAGCTGCTTTAGAGCCATAGAACCAGGTCAGCAGAGCTGCTTTAGAGCCATAGAACCAGGTCAGCAGAGCTGCTCTAGAGCCTAAGAATCGGGTCAGCAGAGCTGCTCTAGAGCCAGAGAACCAGGTCAGTAGAGCTGCTGTAGAGCTAGAGAAACCAGCTCAGTAGAGCTGCTTTAGAGCGAGAGAACCAGGTCAGCAGAGCTGCTTTAGAAGGAGAGAACCAGGTCAGCAGAGCTGCTTTAGAGCCAAGGGACCAGGTCAGCAGAGCTGCTCTAAAGCCAGAGAACCAGGTCAGCAGAGCTGCTTTAGAGCCTAAAGACCAGGTCAGCAGAGCTGCTCTAGAGCCAGAGAACCAGGTCAGCAGAGCTGCTTTAGAGCCATAGAACCGGGTCAGCAGAGCTGCTTTAGAGCCAGAGAACCAGGTCAGCAGAGCTGTTGTAGAGCCAGAAACCAGGTCAGCAGAGCTGCTCTAGAGCCTAAAAACTAGGTCAGCAGAGCTTCTCTAAAGCCATAGAACCAGGTCAGCAGACCTGCTGTAGAGCCAGAGAAACCAGGTCAGCAGAGCTGCTTTAGAGGGAGAAAACCAGGTCAGCAGAGCTGCTTTAGAGCCAGAGAACCAGGCCAGTAGAGCTGCTTTAGAGCCAGAGAACCAGGTCAGCAGAGCTGCTTTAGAGCCAGAGAACCCGGTCAGCAGAGCTGCTCTAGAGCCAGAGAACCAAGTCAGCAGAGCTGCTTTAGAGCCATAGAACCAGGTCAGCAGAACTGCTTTAGAGCCAGAGAACCAGGTCAGCAGAGCTGTTGTAGAGCCAGAGAACCAGGTCAACAGAGCTGCTCTAGAGCCAGAGAACCAAGTCAGCAGAGCTGCTTTAGAGCCATAGAAACAGGTCAGCAGAGCTGCTTTAGAGCCCGAGAACCAGGTCAGCAGAGCTGCTCTAGAGCCAGAGAACCAGGTCAGCAGAGCTGCTTTAGAGCCAGAGAACCAGGTCAGCAGAGCTGCTTTAGAGCCATAGAACCAGGTCAGCAGAGCTGCTTTAGAGGGAGAGAACCAGGTCAGCAGAGTTGCTTTAGAGCCAGAGAACCAGGTCAGCAGAGCTGCTGTAGAGCCAGAGAAACCAGGTCAGGAGAGCAGCTTTAGAGGGAGAGAACCAGGCCAGCAGAGCTGCTCTAGAGCCAGAGAAACAGGTCAGCAGAGTTGCTTTAGAGCCTTTGAACCAGGTCAGCAGAGCTGCTCCAGAGGCAGAGAACCAGGTCACTAGAGCTGATTTAGAGGGAGAGAGCCAGGTCAGCAGAACTGCTTTAGAGCCAGAGAATCAGGTCAGCAGAGCTGCTCTAGAGCCAGAGAACCAGGCCAGTAGAGCTGCTTTAGAGCAAAAGAACCAGGTCAGCAGAGCTGCTTTAGAGGGAGAGAACCAGGTCAGCAGAGCTGCTTTAGAGCCTAGAGACCAGGTCAGCAGAGCTGCTCTAGAGCCAGAGAACCAGGTCAGCAGAACTGCTTTAGAGCCATAGAACCGGGACAGCAGAGCTGCTTTAGAGCCGGAGAACCAGGTCAGCAGAGCTGTTGTAGAGCCATAGAAACAGGTCAGCAGAGCTGCTTTAGAGCCAGAGAACCAGGTCAGCAGAGCTGCTGTAGAGCCAGAGAAACTAGGTCAGTAGAGCTGCTTCAGAGGGAGAGAACCAGGTCAGCAGAGCCGCTTTAGAGCCAGAGAACCAGGTCAGCAGAGCTCCTCTAGAGGCAGAGAACCAGGTCAGCAGAGCTGCTTTAGAGGGAGAGAACCAGGTCAGCAGAGATGCTTTAGAGTCAGAGAAAAAGGTCAGCAGAGCTGCTCTAGAGCCAGAGAAACCATGTCAGCAGAGCTGCTTCAGAGGGAGAGAACCAGGTCAGCAGAGCTGTTTTAGAGCCAGAGAACCAGGTCAGCAGAGCTGCTCTAGAGCCAGAGAAACAGGTCAGCAGAGCTGCTTTAGAGCCATAGAACCAGGTCAGCAGAACTGCTCTAGAGGCAGAGAACCAGGTCAGTAGAGCTGCTCTAGAGCCAGAGAACCAGGTCAGCAGAGCTGCTTTAGAGCCATAGAACCAGGTCAGCAGAGCTGCTTTAGAGCCAGAGAACCAGGTCAGCAGAGCTGTCCTAGAGCCTAAGATTCGGGTCAGCAGAGCTGCTCTAGAGCCAGAGAACCAGTTCAGCAGAGCTGCTTTAGAGCCATAGAACCAGGTCAGCAGAGCTGCTTTAGAGCCATAGAACCAGGTCAGCAGAGCTGCTCTAGAGCCTAAGAATCGGGTCAGCAGAGCTGCTCTTAAGCCAGAGAACCAGGTCAGCAGAACTGCTTTAGATCCATAGAACCGGGTCAGCAGAGCTGCTTTAGAGCCAGAGAACCAGGTCAGCTGACCTGCTGTAGAGCCAGAGAAACCAGGTCAGCAGAGCTGCTTTAGAGGGAGAAAACCAGGTCAGCAGAGCTGCTTTAGAGCCAGAGAACCAGGCCAGTAGAGCTGCTTTGGAGCCAGAGAACCAGGTCAGCAGAGCTGCTTTAGAGCCAGAGAACCCGGTCAGCAGAGCTGCTCTAGAGCCAGAGAACCAAGTCAGCAGAGCTGCTTTAGAGCCATAGAACCAGGTCAGCAGAACTGCTTTAGAGCCAGAGAACCAGGTTAGCAGAGCTGTTGTACGGCCAGAGAACCAGGTCAGCAGAGCTGCTCTAGAGCCAGAGAACCAAGTCAGCAGAGCTGCTTTAGAGCCATAGAAACAGGTCAGCAGGGCTGCTTTAGAGCCAGAGAACCAGGTCAGCAGAGCTGCTCTAGAGCCAGAGAACCAGGTCAGCAGAGCTGCTTTAGAGCCAGAGAACCAGGTCAGCAGAGCTGCTTTAGAGCCATAGAACCAGGTCAGCAGAGCTGCTTTAGAGGGAGAGAACCAGGTCAGCAGAGTTGCTTTAGAGCCAGAGAACCAGGTCAGCAGAGCTGCTGTAGAGCCAGAGAAACCAGGTCAGGAGAGCAGCTTTAGAGGGAGAGAACCAGGTCAGCAGAGCTGCTTTAGAGCCAGAAAACCAGGCCAGCAGAGCTGCTTTAGAGCCAGAGAAACAGGTCAGCAGAGTTGCTTTAGAGCCATAGAACCAGGTCAGCAGAGCTGCTCCAGAGGCAGAGAACCAGGTCACTAGAGCTGATTTAGAGGGAGAGAACCAGGTCAGCAGAGCTGCTTTAGAGCCAGAGAATCAGGTCAGCAGAGCTGCTCTAGAGCCAGAGAACCAGGCCAGTAGAGCTGCTTTAGAGCAAAAGAACCAGGTCAGCAGAGCTGCTTTAGAGGGAGAGAACCAGGTCAGCAGAGCTGCTTTAGAGCCTAGAGACCAGGTCAGCAGAGCTGCTCTAGAGCCTAAGAATCGGGTCAGCAGAGCTGCTCTAGAGCCAGAGAACCAGGTCAGCAGAGCTGCTGTAGAGCTAGAGAAACCAGCTCAGTAGAGCTGCTTTAGAGCGAGAGAACCAGGTCAGCAGAGCTGCTTTAGAATGAGAGAACCAGGCCAGCAGAGCTGCTTTAGAGCCAAGGGACCAGGTCAGCAGAGCTGCTCTAAAGCCAGAGAACCAGGTCAGCAGAACTGCTTTAGAGCGATGGAACCGAGTCAGCAGAGCTGCTTTAGAGCCAGAGAACCAGGTCAGCAGAGCAGTTGTAGAGCCAGAAACCAGGGCAGCAGAGCTGCTCTAGAGCCTAAAAACTAGGTCAGCAGAGCTTCTCTAAAGCCATAGAACCAGGTCAGCAGACCTGCTGTAGAGCCAGAGAAACCAGGTCAGCAGAGCTGCTTTAGAAGGAGAAAAACAGGTCAGCAGAGCTGCTTTAGAGCCAGAGAACCAGGCCAGTAGAGCTGCTTTAGAGCCAGAGAACCAGGTCAGCAGAGCTGCTTTAGAGCCAGAGAACCCGGTCAGCAGAGCTGCTCTAGAGCCAGAGAACCAAGTCAGCAGAGCTGCTTTAGAGCCATAGAACCAGGTCAGCAGAGCTGCTTTAGAGCCAGAGAACCAGGCCAGCAGAGCTGCTCTGGAGCCTAAGAACCAGGTCAGCAGAGCTGCTCTAGAGGGAGAAAATCAGGTCAGCAGAGCTGCTCTAGAGCCAGAGAACCAGGCCAGTAGAGCTGCTTTAGAGCAAAAGAACCAGGTCAGCAGAGCTGCTTTAGAGGGAGAGAACCAGGTCAGCAGAGCTGCTTTAGAGCCTTAAGACCAGGTCAGCAGAGCTGCTCTAGAGCCAGAGAACCAGGTCAGCAGAACTGCTTTAGAGCCAGAGAACCAGGTCAGCAGAGCTGTTGTAGAGCCAGAGAACCAAGTCAGCAGAGCTGCTTTAGAGCCATAGAAACAGGTCATCAGAGCTGCTTTAGAGGCAGAGAACCAGGTCAGCAGAGCTGCTCTAGAGCCTAAGAACCAGGTCAGCAGAGCTGCTCTAGAGCCAGAGAACCAGGTCAGCAGAGCTGCTGTAGAGCCAGAGAAACTAGGTCAGCAGAGCTGCTCTGGAGCCAGAGAACCAAGTCAGCAGAGCTGCTTTAGAGCCATAGAACCAGGTCAGCAGAGCTGCTTTGGAGCCAGAGAATCAGGCCAGCAGAGCTGCTCTGGAGCCTAAGAACCAGGTCAGCAGAGCTGCTCTAGAGGGAGAAAATCAGGTCAGCAGAGCTGCTCTAGAGCCAGAGAACCAGGCCAGTAGAGCTGCTTTAGAGCAAAAGAACCAGGTCAGCAGAGCTGCTTTAGAGGGAGAGAACCAGGTCAGCAGAGCTGCTTTAGAGCCTAGAGACCAGGTCAGCAGAGCTGCTCTAGAGCCAGAGAACCAGGTCTGCAGAACTGCTTTAGAGCCATAGAACCGGGTCAGCAGAGCTGCTTTAGAGCCAGAGAACAAGGTCATCAGAGCTGTTGTAGAGCCAGAGAACCAGGTCAGCAGAGCTGCTCTAGAGCCAGAGAACCAAGTCAGCAGAGCTGCTTTATAGCCATAGAAACAGGTCAGCAGAGCTGCTTTAGAGCCAGAGAACCAGGTCAGCAGAGCTGCTCTAGAGCCTAAGAACTAGGTCAGCAGAGCTGCTCTAGAGCCAGAGAACCAGGTCAGCAGAGCTGCTGTAGAGCCAGAGAAACTAGGTCAGTAGAGCTGCTTTAGAGCCATAGAACCAGGCCAGTAGAGCTGCTTTAGAGCCAGAGAACCAGGTCAGCAGAGCTGCTTTAGAGCCAGAGAACCAGGTCAGCAGAGCGGCTCTAGAGCCAGAGAACCAAGTCAGCAGAGCTGCTTTAGAGCCATAGAACCGGGTCAGCAGAGCTGCTTTAGAGCCATAGAAGCAGGTCAGCAGAGCTGCTCTAGAGCCTAAGAATCGGGTCAGCAGAGCTGCTCTAGAGCCAGAGAACCAGGTCAGCAGAGCTGCTGTAGAGCTAGAGAAACCAGCTCAGTAGAGCTGCTTTAGAGCGAGAGAACCAGGTCAGCAGAGCTGCTTTAGAAGGAGAGAACCAGGTCAGCAGAGCTCCTTTAGAGCCAAGGGACCAGGTCAGCAGAGCTGCTCTAAAGCCAGAGAACCAGGTCAGCAGAACTGCTTTAGAGCCATAGAACCGGGTCAGCAGAGCTGCTTTAGAGCCAGAGAACTAGGTCAGCAGAGCTGTTGTAGAGCCAGAAACCAGGTCAGCAGAGCTGCTCTAGAGCCTAAAAACTAGGTCAGCAGAGCTTCTCTAAAGCCATAGAACCAGGTCAGCAGACCTGCTGTAGAGCCAGAGAAACCAGGTCAGCAGAGCTACTTTAGAGGGAGAAAACCAGGTCAGCAGAGCTGCTTTAGAGCCAGAGAACCAGGCCAGTAGAGCTGCTTTAGAGCCAGAGAACCAGGTCAGCAGAGCTGCTTTAGAGCCAGAGAACCCGGTCAGCAGAGCTGCTCTAGAGCCAGAGAACCAAGTCAGCAGAGCTGCTTTAGAGCCATAGAACCAGGTCAGCAGAACTGCTTTAGAGCCAGAGAACCAGGTCAGCAGAGCTGTTGTAGAGCCAAAGAACCAGGTCAGCAGAGCTGCTCTAGAGCCAGAGAACCAAGTCAGCAGAGCTGCTTTAGAGCCATAGAAACAGGTCAGCAGAGCTGCTTTAGAGCCAGAGAACCAGGTCAGCAGAGCTGCTCTAGAGCCAGAGAACCAGGTCAGCAGAGCTGCTTTAGAGCCAGAGAACCAGGTCAGCAGAGATGCTTTAGAGCCATAGAACCAGGTCAGCAGAGCTGCTTTAGAGGGAGAGAACCAGGTCAGCAGAGCTGCTTTAGAGCCAGAGAACCAGGTCAGCAGAGCTGTTGTAGAGCCAGAGAACCAGGTCAGCAGAGCTGCTCTAGAGCCAGAGAACCAAGTCAGCAGAGCTGCTTTAGAGCCATAGAAACAGGTCAGCAGAGCTGCTTTGGAGCCAGAGAACAAGGTAAGCAGAGCTGCTCTAGAGCCTAAGAACCAGGTCAGCAGAGCTGCTCTAGAGCCAGAGAACCAGGTCAGCAGAGCTGCTGTAGAGCCAGAGAAACTAGGTCAGTAGAGCTGCTTTAGAGGGAGAGAACCAGGTCAGCAGAGCTGCTTTAGAGCCAGAGAACCAGGTCAGCAGAGCTCCTCTAGAGGCAGAGAACCATGTCAGCAGAGCTGCTTTAGAGGGAGAGAACCAGGTCAGCAGAGATGCTTTAGAGTCAGAGAAAAAGGTCAGAAGAGCTGCTCTAGAGCCAGAGAAACCAGGTCAGCAGAACTGCTTCAGAGGGAGAGAACCAGGTCAGCAGAGCTGTTTTAGAGCCAGAGAACCAGGTCAGCAGAGCTGCTCTAGAGCCAGAGAAACAGGTCAGCAGAGCCGCTTTAGAGCCATAGAACCAGGTCAGCAGAACTGCTCTAGAGGCAGAGAGCCAGGTCAGTAGAGCTGCTCTAGAGCCAGAGAACCAGGTCAGCAGAGCTGCTTTAGAGCCATAGAACCAGGTCAGCAGAGCTGGTTTAGAGCCAGAGAACCAGGTCAGCAGAGCTGTTCTAGAGCCTAAGAATCGGGTCAGCAGAGCTGCTCTAGAGCCAGAGAACCAGTTCAGCAGAGCTGCTTTAGAGCCATAGAACCAGGTCAGCAGAGCTGCTTTAGAGCCATAGAACCAGGTCAGCAGAGCTGCTCTAGAGCCTAAGAATCGGGTCAGCAGAGCTGCTCTAGAGCCAGAGAACCAGGTCAGCAGAGCTGCTGTAGAGCTAGAGAAACCAGCTCAGTAGAGCTGCTTAGAGCGAGAGAACCAGGTCAGCAGAGCTGCTTTAGAAGGAGAGAACCAGGTCAGCAGAGCTGCTATAGAGCCAAGGGACCAGGTCAGCAGAGCTGCTCTAAAGCCAGAGAACCAGGTCAGCAAAACTGCTTTAGAGCCATAGAACCGGGTCAGCAGAGCTGCTTTAGAGCCAGAGAACCAGGTCAGCAGAGCTGTTGTAGAGCCAGAAACCAGGTCAGCAGAGCTGCTCTAGAGCCTAAAAACTAGGTCAGCAGAGCTTCTCTAAAGCCATAGAACCAGGTCAGCAGACCTGCTGTAGAGCCAGAGAAACCAGGTCAGCAGAGCTGCTTTAGAGGGAGAAAACCAGGTCAGCAGAGCTGCTTTAGAGCCAGAGAACCAGGCCAGTAGAGCTGCTTTGGAGCCAGAAAACCAGGTCAGCAGAGCTGCTTTAGAGCCAGAGAACCCGGTCAGCAGAGCTGCTCTAGAGCCAGAGAACCAAGTCAGCAGAGCTGCTTTGGAGCCATAGAACCAGGTCAGCAGAACTGCTTTAGAGCCAGAGAACCAGGTCAGCAGAGCTGTTGTAGAGCCAGAGAACCAGGTCAGCAGAGCTGCTCTAGAGCCAGAGAACCAAGTCAGCAGAGCTGCTTTAGAGCCATAGAAACAGGTCAGCAGAGCTGCTTTAGAGCCAGAGAACCAGGTCAGCAGAGCTGCTCTAGAGCCAGAGAACCAGGTCAGCAGAGCTGCTTTAGAGCCAGAGAACCAGGTCAGCAGAGCTGCTTTAGAGCCATAGAACCAGGTCAGCAGAGCTGCTTTAGAGGGAGAGAACCAGGTCAGCAGAGTTGCTTTAGAGCCAGAGAACCAGGTCAGCAGAGCTGCTGTAGAGCCAGAGAACCAGGTCAGGAGAGCAGCTTTAGAGGGAGAGAACCAGGTCAGCAGAGCTGCTTTAGAGCCAGAGAACCAGGCCAGCAGAGCTGCTTTAGAGCCAGAGAAACAGGTCAGCAGAGTTGCTTTAGAGCCATAGAACCAGGTCAGCAGAGTTGCTCCAGAGGCAGAGAACCAGGTCACTAGAGCTGATTTAGAGGGAGAGAACCAGGTCAGCAGTGCTGCTTTAGAGCCGGAGATTCAGGTCAGCAGAGCTGCTCTAGAGCCAGAGAACCAGGCCAGTAGAGCTGCTTTAGAGCAAAAGAACCAGGTCAGCAGAGCTGCTTTAGAGGGAGAGAACCAGGTCAGCAGAGCTGCTTTAGAGCCTAGAGACCAGGTCAGCAGAGCTGCTCTAGAGCCAGAGAACCAGGTCAGCAGAGCTGCTTTAGAGCCATAGAACCAGGTCAGCAGAGCTGCTTTAGAGCCAGAGAACCAGGTCAGCAGAGCTGTTGTAGAGCCAGAGAACCAGGTCAGCAGAGCTGCTCTAGAGCCAGAGAACCAAGTCAGCAGAGCTGCTTTAGAGCCATAGAAACAGGTCAGCAGAGCTGCTTTAGAGCCAGAGAACAAGGTCAGCAGAGCTGCTCTAGAGACTAAGAACCAGGTCAGCAGAGCTGCTCTAGAGCCAGAGAACCAGGTCAGCAGAGCTGCTGTAGAGCCAGAGAAACTAGGTCAGTAGAGCTGCTTTAGAGGGAGAGAACCAGGTCAGCAGAGCTGCTTTAGAGCCAGAGAACCAGGTCAGCAGAGCTCCTCTAGAGGCAGAGAACCAGGTCAGCAGAGCTACTTTAGAGGGAGAGAACCAGGTCAGCAGAGATGCTTTAGAGTCAGAGAAAAAGGTCAGCAGAGCTGCTCTAGAGCCAGAGAAACCAGGTCAGCAGAGCTGCTTCAGAGGGAGAGAACCAGCTCAGCAGAGCTGTTTTAGAGCCAGAGAACCAGGTCAGCAGAACTGCTCTAGAGGCAGAGAACCAGGTCAGTAGAGCTGCTCTAGAGCCAGAGAACCAGGTCAGCAGAGCTGCTTTAGAGCCATAGAACCAGGTCAGCAGAGCTGCTTTAGAGCCAGAGAACCAGGTCAGCAGAGCTGTTCTAGAGCCTAAGAATAGGGTCAGCAGAGCTGCTCTAGAGCCAGAGAACCAGTTCAGCAGAGCTGCTTTAGAGCCATAGAACCAGGTCAGCAGAGCTGCTTTAGAGCCATAGAACCAGGTCAGCAGAGCTGCTCTAGAGCCTAAGAATCGGGTCAGCAGAGCTGCTCTAGAGCCAGAGAACCAGGTCAGCAGAGCTGCTGTAGAGCTAGAGAAACCAGCTCATTAGAGCTGCTTTAGAGCGAGAGAACCAGGTCAGCAGAGCTGCTTTAGAAGGAGAGAACCAGGCCAGCAGAGCTGCTTTAGAGCCAAGGGACCAGGTCAGCAGAGCTGCTCTAAAGCCAGAGAACCAGGTCAGCAGAACTGCTTTAGAGCGATGGAACCGAGTCAGCAGAGCTGCTTTAGAGCCAGGGAACCAGGTCAGCAGAGCAGTTGTAGAGCCAGAAACCCGGGCAGCAGAGCTGCTCTAGAGCCTAAAAACTAGGTCAGCAGAGCTTCTCTAAAGCCATAGAACCAGGTCAGCAGACCTGCTGTAGAGCCAGAGAAACCAGGTCAGCAGAGCCGCTTTAGAGGGAGAAAAACAGGTCAGCAGAGCTGCTTTAGAGCCAGAGAACCAGGCCAGTAGAGCTGCTTTAGAGCCAGAGAACCAGGTCAGCAGAGCTGCTTTAGAGCCAGAGAACCTGGTCAGCAGAGCTGCTCTAGAGCCAGAGAACCAAGTCAGCAGAGCTGCTTTAGAGCCATAGAACCAGGTCAGCAGAGCTGCTTTAGAGCCAGAGAACCAGGCCAGCAGAGCTGCTCTGGAGCCTAAGAACCAGGTCAGCAGAGCTGCTCTAGAGGGAGAAAATCAGGTCAGCAGAGCTGCTCTAGAGCCAGAGAACCAGGCCAGTAGAGCTGCTTTAGAGCAAAAGAACCAGGTCAGCAGAGCTGCTTTAGAGGGAGAGAACCAGGTCAGCAGAGCTGCTTTAGAGCCTTAAGACCAGGTCAGCAGAGCTGCTCTAGAGCCAGAGAACCAGGTCAGCAGAACTGCTTTAGAGCAAGAGAACCAGGTCAGCAGAGCTGTTGTAGAGCCAGAGAACCAGGTCAGCAGAGCTGCTCTAGAGCCAGAGAACCAAGTCAGCAGAGCTGCTTTAGAGCCATAGAAACAGGTCATCAGAGCTGCTTTAGAGGCAGAGAACCAGGTCAGCAGAGCTGCTCTAGAGCCTAAGAACCAGGTCAGCAGAGCTGCTCTAGAGCCAGAGAACCAGGTCAGCAGAGCTGCTGTAGAGCCAGAGAAACTAGGTCAGCAGAGCTGCTCTAGAACCAGAGAACAAAGTCAGCAGAGCTGCTTTAGAGCCATAGAACCAGGTCAGCAGAGCTGCTTTGGAGCCAGAGAATCAGGCCAGCAGAGCTGCTCTGGAGCCTAAAAACCAGGTCAGCAGAGCTGCTCTAGAGGGAGCAAATCAGGTCAGCAGAGCTGCTCTAGAGCCAGAGAACCAGGCCAGTAGAGCTGCTTTAGAGCAAAAGAACCAGGTCAGCAGAGCTGCTTTAGAGGGAGAGAACCAGGTCAGCAGAGCTGCTTTAGAGCCTAGAGACCAGGTCAGCAGAGCTGCTCTAGAGCCAGAGAACCAGGTCAGCAGAACTGCTTTAGAGCCATAGAACCAGGTCAGCAGAGCTGCTTTAGAGCCAGAGAACCAGGTCAGCAGAGCTGTTGTAGAGCCAGAGAACCAGGTCAGCAGAGCTGCTCTAGAGCCAGAGAACCAAGTCAGCAGAGCTGCTTTAGAGCTATAGAAACAGGTCAGCAGAGCTGCTTTAGAGCCAGAGAACCAGGTCAGCAGAGCTGCTCTAGAGCCTACGAACTAGGTCAGCAGAGCTGCTCTAGAGCCAGAGAACCAGGTCAGCAGAGCTGCTGTAGAGCCAGAGAAACTAGGTCAGTAGAGCTGCTTTAGAGCCATAGAACCAGGCCAGTAGAGCTGCTTTAGAGCCAGAGAACCAGGTCAGCAGAGCTGCTTTAGAGCCAGAGAACCAGGTCAGCAGAGCTGCTCTACAGCCAGAGAACCAAGTCAGCAGAGCTGCTTTAGAGCCATAGAACCGGGTCAGCAGAGCTGCTTTAGAGCCATAGAACCAGGTCAGCAGAGCTGCTCTAGAGCCTAAGAATCGGGTCAGCAGAGCTGCTCTAGAGCCAGAGAACCAGGTCAGCAGAGCTGCTGTAGAGCTAGAGAAACCAGCTCAGTAGAGCTGCTTTAGAGCGAGAGAACCAGGTCAGCAGAGCTGCTTTAGAAGGAGAGAACCAGGTCAGCAGAGCTCCTTTAGAGCCAAGGGACCAGGTCAGCAGAGCTGCTCTAAAGCCAGAGAACCAGGTCAGCAGAACTGCTTTAGAGCCATAGAACCGGGTCAGCAGAGCTGCTTTAGAGCCAGAGAACCAGGTCAGCAAAGCTGTTGTAGAGCCAGAAACCAGGTCAGCAGAGCTGCTCTAGAGCCTAAAAACTAGGTCAGCAGAGCTTCTCTAAAGCCATAGAACCAGGTCAGCAGACCTGCTGTAGAGCCAGAGAAACCAGGTCAGCAGAGCTACTTTAGAGGGAGAAAACCAGGTCAGCAGAGCTGCTTTAGAGCCAGAGAACCAGGCCAGTAGAGCTGCTTTAGAGCCAGAGAACCAGGTCAGCAGAGCTGCTTTAGAGCCAGAGAACCCGGTCAGCAGAGCTGCTCTAGAGCCAGAGAACCAAGTCAGCAGAGCTGCTTTAGAGCCATAGAACCAGGTCAGCAGAACTGCTTTAGAGCCAGAGAACCAGGTCAGCAGAGCTGTTGTAGAGCCAAAGAACCAGGTCAGCAGAGCTGCTCTAGAGCCAGAGAACCAAGTCAGCAGAGCTGCTTTAGAGCCATAGAAACAGGGCAGCAGAGCTGCTTTAGAGCCAGAGAACCAGGTCAGCAGAGCTGCTCTAGAGCCAGAGAACCAGGTCAGCAGAGCTGCTTTAGAGCCAGAGAACCAGGTCAGCAGAGATGCTTTAGAGCCATAGAACCAGGTCAGCAGAGCTGCTTTAGAGGGAGAGAACCAGGTCAGCAGAGCTGCTTTAGAGCCAGAGAACCAGGTCAGCTGAGCTGTTGTAGAGCCAGAGAACCAGGTCAGCAGAGCTGCTCTAGAGCCAGAGAACCAAGTCAGCAGAGCTGCTTTAGAGCCATAGAAACAGGTCAGCAGAGCTGCTTTGGAGCCAGAGAACAAGGTCAGCAGAGCTGCTCTAGAGCCTAAGAACCAGGTCAGCAGAGCTGCTCTAGAGCCAGAGAACCAGGTCAGCAGAGCTGCTGTAGAGCCAGAGAAACTAGGTCAGTAGAGCTGCTTTAGAGGGAGAGAACCAGGTCAGCAGAGCTGCTTTAGAGCCGGAGAACCAGGTCAGCAGAGCTCCTCTAGAGGCAGAGAACCAGGTCAGCAGAGATGCTTTAGAGTCAGAGAAAAAGGTCAGAAGAGCTGCTCTAGAGCCAGAGAAACCAGGTCAGCAGAACTGCTTCAGAGGGAGAGAACCAGGTCAGCAGAGCTGTTTTAGAGCCAGAGAACCAGGTCAGCAGAGCTGCTCTAGAGCCAGAGAAACAGGTCAGCAGAGCCGCTTTAGAGCCATAGAACCAGGTCAGCAGAACTGCTCTAGAGGCAGAGAACCAGCTCAGTAGAGCTGCTCTAGAGCCAGAGAACCAGGTCAGCAGAGCTGCTTTAGAGCCATAGAACCAGGTCAGCAGAGCTGCTTTAGAGCCAGAGAACCAGGTCAGCAGAGCTGTTCTAGAGCCTAAGAATCGGGTCAGCAGAGCTGCTCTAGAGCTGAGAACCAGTTCAGCAGAGCTGCTTTAGAGCCATAGAACCAGGTCAGCAGAGCTGCTTTAGAGCCATAGAACCAGGTCAGCAGAGCTGCTCTAGAGCCTAAGAATCGGGTCAGCAGAGCTGCTCTAGAGCCAGAGAACCAGGTCAGTAGAGCTGCTGTAGAGCTAGAGAAACCAGCTCAGTAGAGCTGCTTTAGAGCGAGAGAACCAGGTCAGCAGAGCTGCTTTAGAAGGAGAGAACCAGGTCAGCAGAGCTGCTTTAGAGCCAAGGGACCAGGTCAGCAGAGCTGCTCTAAAGCCAGAGAACCAGGTCAGCAGAGCTGCTTTAGAGCCTAAAGACCAGGTCAGCAGAGCTGCTCTAGAGCCAGAGAACCAGGTCAGCAGAGCTGCTTTAGAGCCATAGAACCGGGTCAGCAGAGCTGCTTTAGAGCCAGAGAACCAGGTCAGCAGAGCTGTTGTAGAGCCAGAAACCAGGTCAGCAGAGCTGCTCTAGAGCCTAAAAACTAGGTCAGCAGAGCTTCTCTAAAGCCATAGAACCAGGTCAGCAGACCTGCTGTAGAGCCAGAGAAACCAGGTCAGCAGAGCTGCTTTAGAGGGAGAAAACCAGGTCAGCAGAGCTGCTTTAGAGCCAGAGAACCAGGCCAGTAGAGCTGCTTTAGAGCCAGAGAACCAGGTCAGCAGAGCTGCTTTAGAGCCAGAGAACCCGGTCAGCAGAGCTGCTCTAGAGCCAGAGAACCAAGTCAGCAGAGCTGCTTTAGAGCCATAGAACCAGGTCAGCAGAACTGCTTTAGAGCCAGAGAACCAGGTCAGCAGAGCTGTTGTAGAGCCAGAGAACCAGGTCAACAGAGCTGCTCTAGAGCCAGAGAACCAAGTCAGCAGAGCTGCTTTAGAGCCATAGAAACAGGTCAGCAGAGCTGCTTTAGAGCCAGAGAACCAGGTCAGCAGAGCTGCTCTAGAGCCAGAGAACCAGGTCAGCAGAGCTGCTTTAGAGCCAGAGAACCAGGTCAGCAGAGCTGCTTTAGAGCCATAGAACCAGGTCAGCAGAGCTGCTTTAGAGGGAGAGAACCAGGTCAGCAGAGTTGCTTTAGAGCCAGAGAACCAGGTCAGCAGAGCTGCTGTAGAGCCAGAGAAACCAGGTCAGGAGAGCAGCTTTAGAGGGAGAGAACCAGGCCAGCAGAGCTGCTCTAGAGCCAGAGAAACAGGTCAGCAGAGTTGCTTTAGAGCCTTTGAACCAGGTCAGCAGAGCTGCTCCAGAGGCAGAGAACCAGGTCACTAGAGCTGATTTAGAGGGAGAGAGCCAGGTCAGCAGAACTGCTTTAGAGCCAGAGAATCAGGTCAGCAGAGCTGCTCTAGAGCCAGAGAACCAGGCCAGTAGAGCTGCTTTAGAGCAAAAGAACCAGGTCAGCAGAGCTGCTTTAGAGGGAGAGAACCAGGTCAGCAGAGCTGCTTTAGAGCCTAGAGACCAGGTCAGCAGAGCTGCTCTAGAGCCAGAGAACCAGGTCAGCAGAACTGCTTTAGAGCCATAGAACCGGGACAGCAGAGCTGCTTTAGAGCCGGAGAACCAGGTCAGCAGAGCTGTTGTAGAGCCATAGAAACAGGTCAGCAGAGCTGCTTTAGAGCCAGAGAACCAGGTCAGCAGAGCTGCTGTAGAGCCAGAGAAACTAGGTCAGTAGAGCTGCTTCAGAGGGAGAGAACCAGGTCAGCAGAGCCGCTTTAGAGCCAGAGAACCAGGTCAGCAGAGCTCCTCTAGAGGCAGAGAACCAGGTCAGCAGAGCTGCTTTAGAGGGAGAGACCCAGGTCAGCAGAGATGCTTTAGAGTCAGAGAAAAAGGTCAGCAGAGCTGCTCTAGAGCCAGAGAAACCATGTCAGCAGAGCTGCTTCAGAGGGAGAGAACCAGGTCAGCAGAGCTGTTTTAGAGCCAGAGAACCAGGTCAGCAGAGCTGCTCTAGAGCCAGAGAAACAGGTCAGCAGAGCTGCTTTAGAGCCATAGAACCAGGTCAGCAGAACTGCTCTAGAGGCAGAGAACCAGGTCAGTAGAGCTGCTCTAGAGCCAGAGAACCAGGTCAGTAGAGCTGCTTTAGAGCCATAGAACCAGGTCAGCAGAGCTGCTTTAGAGCCAGAGAACCAGGTCAGCAGAGCTGTCCTAGAGCCTAAGATCCGGGTCAGCAGAGCTGCTCTAGAGCCAGAGAACCAGTTCAGCAGAGCTGCTTTAGAGCCATAGAACCAGGTCAGCAGAGCTGCTTTAGAGCCATAGAACCAGGTCAGCAGAGCTGCTCTAGAGCCTAAGAATCGGGTCAGCAGAGCTGCTCTTAAGCCAGAGAACCAGGTCAGCAGAACTGCTTTAGATCCATAGAACCGGGTCAGCAGAGCTGCTTTAGAGCCAGAGAACCAGGTCAGCTGACCTGCTGTAGAGCCAGAGAAACCAGGTCAGCAGAGCTGCTTTAGAGGGAGAAAACCAGGTCAGCAGAGCTGCTTTAGAGCCAGAGAACCAGGCCAGTAGAGCTGCTTTGGAGCCAGAGAACCAGGTCAGCAGAGCTGCTTTAGAGCCAGAGAACCCGGTCAGCAGAGCTGCTCTAGAGCCAGAGAACCAAGTCAGCAGAGCTGCTTTAGAGCCATAGAACCAGGTCAGCAGAACTGCTTTAGAGCCAGAGAACCAGGTTAGCAGAGCTGTTGTACGGCCAGAGAACCAGGTCAGCAGAGCTGCTCTAGAGCCAGAGAACCAAGTCAGCAGAGCTGCTTTAGAGCCATAGAAACAGGTCAGCAGGGCTGCTTTAGAGCCAGAGAACCAGGTCAGCAGAGCTGCTCTAGAGCCAGAGAACCAGGTCAGCAGAGCTGCTTTAGAGCCAGAGAACCAGGTCAGCAGAGCTGCTTTAGAGCCATAGAACCAGGTCAGCAGAGCTGCTTTAGAGGGAGAGAACCAGGTCAGCAGAGTTGCTTTAGAGCCAGAGAACCAGGTCAGCAGAGCTGCTGTAGAGCCAGAGAAACCAGGTCAGGAGAGCAGCTTTAGAGGGAGAGAACCAGGTCAGCAGAGCTGCTTTAGAGCCAGAAAACCAGGCCAGCAGAGCTGCTTTAGAGCCAGAGAAACAGGTCAGCAGAGTTGCTTTAGAGCCATAGAACCAGGTCAGCAGAGCTGCTCCAGAGGCAGAGAACCAGGTCACTAGAGCTGATTTAGAGGGAGAGAACCAGGTCAGCAGAGCTGCTTTAGAGCCAGAGAATCAGGTCAGCAGAGCTGCTCTAGAGCCAGAGAACCAGGCCAGTAGAGCTGCTTTAGAGCAAAAGAACCAGGTCAGCAGAGCTGCTTTAGAGGGAGAGAACCAGGTCAGCAGAGCTGCTTTAGAGCCTAGAGACCAGGTCAGCAGAGCTGCTCTAGAGCCAGAGAACCAGGTCAGCAGAACTGCTTTAGAGCCATAGAACCGGGTCAGCAGAGCTGCTTTAGAGCCAGAGAACCAGGTCAGCAGAGCTGTTGTAGAGCCAGAGAACCAAGTCAGCAGAGCTGCTCTAGAGCCAGAGAACCAAGTCAGCAGAGCTGCTTTAGAGCCATAGAAACAGGTCAGCAGAGCTGCTTTAGAGCCAGAGAACAAGGTCAGCAGAGCTGCTCTAGAGCCTAAGAACCAGGTCAGCAGAGCTGCTCTAGAGCCAGAGAACCAGGTCAGCAGAGCTGCTGTAGAGCCAGAGAAACTAGGTCAGTAGAGCTGCTTTAGAGGGAGAGAACCAGGTCAGCAGAGCTGCTTTAGAGCCAGAGAACCAGGTCAGCAGAGCTCCTCTAGAGGCAGAGAACCAGGTCAGCAGAGCTACTTTAGAGGGAGAGAACCAGGTCAGCAGAGATGCTTTAGAGTCAGAGAAAAAGGTCAGCAGAGCTGCTCTAGAGCCAGAGAAACCAGGTCAGCAGAGCTGCTTCAGAGGGAGAGAACCAGCTCAGCAGAGCTGTTTTAGAGCCAGAGAACCAGGTCAGCAGAGCTGCTCTAGAGCCAGAGAAACAGGTCATCAGAGCTGCTTTAGAGCCATAGAACCAGGTCAGCAGAACTGCTCTAGAGGCAGAGAACCAGGTCAGTAGAGCTGCTCTAGAGCCAGAGAACCAGGTCAGCAGAGCTGCTTTAGAGCCATAGAACCAGGTCAGCAGAGCTGCTTTAGAGCCAGAGAACCAGGTCAGCAGAGCTGTTCTAGAGCCTAAGAATCGGGTCAGCAGAGCTGCTCTAGAGCCAGAGAACCAGTTCAGCAGAGCTGCTTTAGAGCCATAGAACCAGGTCATCAGAGCTGCTTTAGAGCCATAGAACCAGGTCAGCAGAGCTGCTCTAGAGCCTAAGAATAGGGTCAGCAGAGCTGCTCTAGAGCCAGAGAACCAGGTCAGCAGAGCTGCTGTAGAGCTAGAGAAACCAGCTCAGTAGAGCTGCTTTAGAGTGAGAGAACCAGGTCAGCAGAGCTGCTTTAGAAGGAGAGAACCAGGCCAGCAGAGCTGCTTTAGAGCCAAGGGACCAGGTCAGCAGAGCTGCTCTAAAGACAGAGAACCAGGTCAGCAGAACTGCTTTAGAGCGATGGAACCGGGTCAGCAGAGCTGCTTTAGAGCCAGAGAACCAGGTCAGCAGAGCTGTTGTAGAGCCAGAAACCAGGGCAGCAGAGCTGCTCTAGAGCCTAAAAACTAGGTCAGCAGAGCTTCTCTAAAGCCATAGAACCAGGTCAGCAGACCTGCTGTAGAGCCAGAGAAACCAGGTCAGCAGAGCTGCTTTAGAGGGAGAAAAACAGGTCAGCAGAGCTGCTTTAGATCCAGAGAACCAGGCCAGTAGAGCTGCTTTAGAGCCAGAGAACCAGGTCAGCAGAGCTGCTTTAGAGCCAGAGAACCCGGTCAGCAGAGCTGCTCTAGAGCCAGAGAACCAAGTCAGCAGAGCTGCTTTAGAGCCATAGAACCAGGTCAGCAGAGCTGCTTTAGATCCAGAGAACCAGGCCAGCAGAGCTGCTCTGGAGCCTAAGAACCAGGTCAGCAGAGCTGCTCTAGAGGGAGAAAATCAGGTCAGCAGAGCTGCTCTAGAGCCAGAGAACCAGGCCAGTAGAGCTGCTTTAGAGCAAAAGAACCAGGTCAGCAGAGCTGCTTTAGAGGGAGAGAACCAGGTCAGCAGAGCTGCTTTAGAGCCTTAAGACCAGGTCAGCAGAGCTGCTCTAGAGCCAGAGAACCAGGTCAGCAGAACAGCTTTAGAGCCAGAGAACCAGGTCAGCAGAGCTGTTGTAGAGCCAGAGAACCAGGTCAGCAGAGCTGCTCTAGAGCCAGAGAACCAAGTCAGCAGAGCTGCTTTAGAGCCATAGAAACAGGTCATCAGAGCTGCTTTAGAGGCAGAGAACCAGGTCAGCAGAGCTGCTCTAGAGCCTAAGAACCAGGTCAGCAGAGCTGCTCTAGAGCCAGAGAACCAGGTCAGCAGAGCTGCTGTAGAGCCAGAGAAACTAGGTCAGCAGGGCTGCTCTAGAGCCAGAGAACCAGGTCAGCAGAGCTGCTTTAGAGCCATAGAACCAGGTCAGCAGAGCTGCTTTGGAGCCAGAGAATCAGGCCAGCAGAGCTGCTCTGGAGCCTAAGAACCAGGTCAGCAGAGCTGCTCTAGAGGGAGAAAATCAGGTCAGCAGAGCTGCTCTAGAGCCAGAGAACCAGGCCAGTAGAGCTGCTTTAGAGCAAAAGAACCAGGTCAGCAGAGCTGCTTTAGAGGGAGAGAACCAGGTCAGCAGAGCTGCTTTAGAGCCTAAAGACCAGGTCAGCAGAGCTGCTCTAGAGCCAGAGAACCAGGTCAGCAGAGCTGCTTTAGAGCCATAGAACCGGGTCAGCAGAGCTGCTTTAGAGCCAGGGAACCAGGTCAGCAGAGCTGTTGTAGAGCCAGAGAACCAGGTCAGCAGAGCTGCTCTAGAGCCAGAGAACCAAGTCAGCAGAGCTGCTTTAGAGCCATAGAAACAGGTCAGCAGAGCTGCTTTAGAGCAAGAGAACCAGGTCAGCAGAGCTGCTCTAGAGCCTAAGAACTAGGTCAGCAGAGCTGCTCTAGAGCCAGAGAACCAGGTCAGCAGAGCTGCTGTAGAGCCAGAGAAACTAGGTCAGTAGAGCTGCTTTAGAGCCATAGAACCAGGCCAGTAGAGCTGCTTTAGAGCCAGAGAACCAGGTCAGCAGAGCTGCTTTAGAGCCAGAGAACCAGGTCAGCAGAGCTGCTCTAGAGCCAGAGAACCAAGTCAGCAGAGCTGCTTTAGAGCCATAGAACCGGGTCAGCAGAGCTGCTTTAGAGCCAGAGAACCAGGTCAGCAGAGCTGTTGTAGAGCCAGAAACCAGGTCAGCAGAGCGGCTCTAGAGCCTATAAACTAGGTCAGCAGAGCTTCTCTAAAGCCATAGAACCAGGTCAGCAGACCTGCTGTAGAGCCAGAGAAACCAGGTCAGCAGAGCTGCTTTAGAGGGAGAAAATCAGGTCAGCAGAGCTGCTCTAGAGCCAGAGAACCATGTCAGCAGAACTGCTTTAGAGTCATAGAACCGGGTCAGCAGAGCAGCTTTAGAGCCAGAGAACCAGGTCAGCAGAGCTGTTGCAGAGCCAGAGAACCAGATCAGCAGTGCTGCTCTGTAGCCTAAGAACTAGGTCAGCAGAGCTGCTCTAGAGCCAGAGAACCAGGTCGGCAGACCTGCTGTAGAGCCAGAGAAACCAGGTCAGGAGAGCGGCTTTAGAGGGAGAGAACCAGGTCAGCAGAGCTGCTTTAGAGCCATAGAACCAGGTCAGCAGAGCTGCTCTAGCTGACACTGACTGACTGACACTGACTGATTGACATTGACTGACACTGATTGACTGACACTGACACTGACTGACACTGACACTGACTGACACTGACACTGATTGACTGAAACTGACTGACTGACAATGACTGACAATGATTGACTAACACTGACTGACTGACATTGACTGACTGACTGACACTGACTGACACTGATTGAATGACACTGACTGACTGGCGGACAAAGATTGACTGACACTGACTGACTGACTGACACTCACTGACTGACTGACACTGAATGACTGACACTGACTGACTGACACTGACTGACTGACACTGACTGACTACTCTCTACTACACTACTACTCACTCTCTACTACTCTCTACTACTCTCTCTCTCACTCTCTACTACTCACTCGCTACTACTCTCTACTACTCACTCTCTACTACTCACTCTCTACTACTCTCTACTGCTCTCTCTCTACTACTCTCTACTAGCTTCTCTAGAGCCAGAGAACCAGGTCAGCAGACCTGCTGTAGAGCCAGAGAAACCAGGTCAGGAGAGCGGCTTTAGAGGGAGAGAACCAAGTCAGCAGAGCTGCTTTGGAGCCAGAGAACCAGGTCAGCAGAGCTACTTTAGAGGGAGAGAACCAGGTCAGCAGAGATGCTTTAGAGTCAGAGAAAAAGGTCAGCAGAGCTGCTCTAGAGCCAGAGAAACCAGGTCAGCAGAGCTGCTTCAGAGGGAGAGAACCAGCTCAGCAGAGCTGTTTTAGAGCCAGAGAACCAGGTCAGCAGAACTGCTCTAGAGGCAGAGAACCAGGTCAGTAGAGCTGCTCTAGAGCCAGAGAACCAGGTCAGCAGAGCTGCTTTAGAGCCATAGAACCAGGTCAGCAGAGCTGCTTTAGAGCCAGAGAACCAGGTCAGCAGAGCTGTTCTAGAGCCTAAGAATAGGGTCAGCAGAGCTGCTCTAGAGCCAGAGAACCAGTTCAGCAGAGCTGCTTTAGAGCCATAGAACCAGGTCAGCAGAGCTGCTTTAGAGCCATAGAACCAGGTCAGCAGAGCTGCTCTAGAGCCTAAGAATCGGGTCAGCAGAGCTGCTCTAGAGCCAGAGAACCAGGTCAGCAGAGCTGCTGTAGAGCTAGAGAAACCAGCTCAGTAGAGCTGCTTTAGAGCGAGAGAACCAGGTCAGCAGAGCTGCTTTAGAATGAGAGAACCAGGCCAGCAGAGCTGCTTTAGAGCCAAGGGACCAGGTCAGCAGAGCTGCTCTAAAGCCAGAGAACCAGGTCAGCAGAACTGCTTTAGAGCGATGGAACCGAGTCAGCAGAGCTGCTTTAGAGCCAGAGAACCAGGTCAGCAGAGCAGTTGTAGAGCCAGAAACCAGGGCAGCAGAGCTGCTCTAGAGCCTAAAAACTAGGTCAGCAGAGCTTCTCTAAAGCCATAGAACCAGGTCAGCAAACCTGCTGTAGAGCCAGAGAAACCAGGTCAGCAGAGCTGCTTTAGAGGGAGAAAAACAGGTCAGCAGAGCTGCTTTAGAGCCAGAGAACCAGGCCAGTAGAGCTGCTTTAGAGCCAGAGAACCAGGTCAGCAGAGCTGCTTTAGAGCCAGAGAACCCGGTCAGCAGAGCTGCTCTAGAGCCAGAGAACCAAGTCAGCAGAGCTGCTTTAGAGCCATAGAACCAGGTCAGCAGAGTTGCTTTAGAGCCAGAGAACCAGGCCAGCAGAGCTGCTCTGGAGCCTAAGAACCAGGTCAGCAGAGCTGCTCTAGAGGGAGAAAATCAGGTCAGCAGAGCTGCTCTAGAGCCAGAGAACCAGGCCAGTAGAGCTGCTTTAGAGCAAAAGAACCAGGTCAGCAGAGCTGCTTTAGAGGGAGAGAACCAGGTCAGCAGAGCTGCTTTAGAGCCTTAAGACCAGGTCAGCAGAGCTGCTCTAGAGCCAGAGAACCAGGTCAGCAGAACTGCTTTAGAGCCAGAGAACCAGGTCAGCAGAGCTGTTGTAGAGCCAGAGAACCAGGTCAGCAGAGCTGCTCTAGAGCCAGAGAACCAAGTCAGCAGAGCTGCTTTAGAGCCATAGAAACAGGTAATCAGAGCTGCTTTAGAGGCAGAGAACCAGGTCAGCAGAGCTGCTTTAGAGCCAGAGAACCCGGTCAGCAGAGCTGCTCTAGAGCCAGAGAACCAAGTCAGCAGAGCTGCTTTAGAGCCATAGAACCAGGTCAGCAGAACTGCTTTAGAGCCAGAGAACCAGGTTAGCAGAGCTGTTGTAGAGCCAGAGAACCAGGTCAGCAGAGCTGCTCTATAGCCAGAGAACCAAGTCAGCAGAGCTGCTTTAGAGCCATAGAAACAGGTCAGCAGGGCTGCTTTAGAGCCAGAGAACCAGGTCAGCAGAGCTGCTCTAGAGCCAGAGAACCAGGTCAGCAGAACTGCTTTAGAGCCATAGAACCGGGACAGCAGAGCTGCTTTAGAGCCGGAGAACCAGGTCAGCAGAGCTGTTGTAGAGCCATAGAAACAGGTCAGCAGAGCTGCTTTAGAGCCAGAGAACCAGGTCAGCAGAGCTGCTGTAGAGCCAGAGAAACTAGGTCAGTAGAGCTGCTTCAGAGGGAGAGAACCAGGTCAGCAGAGCCGCTTTAGAGCCAGAGAACCAGGTCAGCAGAGCTCCTCTAGAGGCAGAGAACCAGGTCAGCAGAGCTGCTTTAGAGGGAGAGAACCAGGTCAGCAGAGATGCTTTAGAGTCAGAGAAAAAGGTCAGCAGAGCTGCTCTAGAGCCAGAGAAACCATGTCAGCAGAGCTGCTTCAGAGGGAGAGAACCAGGTCAGCAGAGCTGTTTTAGAGCCAGAGAACCAGGTCAGCAGAGCTGCTCTAGAGCCAGAGAAACAGGTCAGCAGAGCTGCTTTAGAGCCATAGAACCAGGTCAGCAGAACTGCTCTAGAGGCAGAGAACCAGGTCAGTAGAGCTGCTCTAGAGCCAGAGAACCAGGTCAGCAGAGCTGCTTTAGAGCCATAGAACCAGGTCAGCAGAGCTGCTTTAGAGCCAGAGAACCAGGTCAGCAGAGCTGTCCTAGAGCCTAAGATTCGGGTCAGCAGAGCTGCTCTAGAGCCAGAGAACCAGTTCAGCAGAGCTGCTTTAGAGCCATAGAACCAGGTCAGCAGAGCTGCTTTAGAGCCATAGAACCAGGTCAGCAGAGCTGCTCTAGAGCCTAAGAATCGGGTCAGCAGAGCTGCTCTTAAGCCAGAGAACCAGGTCAGCAGAACTGCTTTAGATCCATAGAACCGGGTCAGCAGAGCTGCTTTAGAGCCAGAGAACCAGGTCAGCTGACCTGCTGTAGAGCCAGAGAAACCAGGTCAGCAGAGCTGCTTTAGAGGGAGAAAACCAGGTCAGCAGAGCTGCTTTAGAGCCAGAGAACCAGGCCAGTAGAGCTGCTTTGGAGCCAGAGAACCAGGTCAGCAGAGCTGCTTTAGAGCCAGAGAACCCGGTCAGCAGAGCTGCTCTAGAGCCAGAGAACCAAGTCAGCAGAGCTGCTTTAGAGCCATAGAACCAGGTCAGCAGAACTGCTTTAGAGCCAGAGAACCAGGTTAGCAGAGCTGTTGTACGGCCAGAGAACCAGGTCAGCAGAGCTGCTCTAGAGCCAGAGAACCAAGTCAGCAGAGCTGCTTTAGAGCCATAGAAACAGGTCAGCAGGGCTGCTTTAGAGCCAGAGAACCAGGTCAGCAGAGCTGCTCTAGAGCCAGAGAACCAGGTCAGCAGAGCTGCTTTAGAGCCAGAGAACCAGGTCAGCAGAGCTGCTTTAGAGCCATAGAACCAGGTCAGCAGAGCTGCTTTAGAGGGAGAGAACCAGGTCAGCAGAGTTGCTTTAGAGCCAGAGAACCAGGTCAGCAGAGCTGCTGTAGAGCCAGAGAAACCAGGTCAGGAGAGCAGCTTTAGAGGGAGAGAACCAGGTCAGCAGAGCTGCTTTAGAGCCAGAAAACCAGGCCAGCAGAGCTGCTTTAGAGCCAGAGAAACAGGTCAGCAGAGTTGCTTTAGAGCCATAGAACCAGGTCAGCAGAGCTGCTCCAGAGGCAGAGAACCAGGTCACTAGAGCTGATTTAGAGGGAGAGAACCAGGTCAGCAGAGCTGCTTTAGAGCCAGAGAATCAGGTCAGCAGAGCTGCTCTAGAGCCAGAGAACCAGGCCAGTAGAGCTGCTTTAGAGCAAAAGAACCAGGTCAGCAGAGCTGCTTTAGAGGGAGAGAACCAGGTCAGCAGAGCTGCTTTAGAGCCTAGAGACCAGGTCAGCAGAGCTGCTCTAGAGCCAGAGAACCAGGTCAGCAGAACTGCTTTAGAGCCATAGAACCGGGTCAGCAGAGCTGCTTTAGAGCCAGAGAACCAGGTCAGCAGAGCTGTTGTAGAGCCAGAGAACCAAGTCAGCAGAGCTGCTCTAGAGCCAGAGAACCAAGTCAGCAGAGCTGCTTTAGAGCCATAGAAACAGGTCAGCAGAGCTGCTTTAGAGCCAGAGAACAAGGTCAGCAGAGCTGCTCTAGAGCCTAAGAACCAGGTCAGCAGAGCTGCTCTAGAGCCAGAGAACAAGGTCAGCAGAGCTGCTGTAGAGCCAGAGAAACTAGGTCAGTAGAGCTGCTTTAGAGGGAGAGAACCAGGTCAGCAGAGCTGCTTTAGAGCCAGAGAACCAGGTCAGCAGAGCTCCTCTAGAGGCAGAGAACCAGGTCAGCAGAGCTACTTTAGAGGGAGAGAACCAGGTCAGCAGAGATGCTTTAGAGTCAGAGAAAAAGGTCAGCAGAGCTGCTCTAGAGCCAGAGAAACCAGGTCAGCAGAGCTGCTTCAGAGGGAGAGAACCAGCTCAGCAGAGCTGTTTTAGAGCCAGAGAACCAGGTCAGCAGAGCTGCTCTAGAGCCAGAGAAACAGGTCATCAGAGCTGCTTTAGAGCCATAGAACCAGGTCAGCAGAACTGCTCTAGAGGCAGAGAACCAGGTCAGTAGAGCTGCTCTAGAGCCAGAGAACCAGGTCAGCAGAGCTGCTTTAGAGCCATAGAACCAGGTCAGCAGAGCTGCTTTAGAGCCAGAGAACCAGGTCAGCAGAGCTGTTCTAGAGCCTAAGAATCGGGTCAGCAGAGCTGCTCTAGAGCCAGAGAACCAGTTCAGCAGAGCTGCTTTAGAGCCATAGAACCAGGTCATCAGAGCTGCTTTAGAGCCATAGAACCAGGTCAGCAGAGCTGCTCTAGAGCCTAAGAATAGGGTCAGCAGAGCTGCTCTAGAGCCAGAGAACCAGGTCAGCAGAGCTGCTGTAGAGCTAGAGAAACCAGCTCAGTAGAGCTGCTTTAGAGTGAGAGAACCAGGTCAGCAGAGCTGCTTTAGAAGGAGAGAACCAGGCCAGCAGAGCTGCTTTAGAGCCAAGGGACCAGGTCAGCAGAGCTGCTCTAAAGACAGAGAACCAGGTCAGCAGAACTGCTTTAGAGCGATGGAACCGGGTCAGCAGAGCTGCTTTAGAGCCAGAGAACCAGGTCAGCAGAGCTGTTGTAGAGCCAGAAACCAGGGCAGCAGAGCTGCTCTAGAGCCTAAAAACTAGGTCAGCAGAGCTTCTCTAAAGCCATAGAACCAGGTCAGCAGACCTGCTGTAGAGCCAGAGAAACCAGGTCAGCAGAGCTGCTTTAGAGGGAGAAAAACAGGTCAGCAGAGCTGCTTTAGATCCAGAGAACCAGGCCAGTAGAGCTGCTTTAGAGCCAGAGAACCAGGTCAGCAGAGCTGCTTTAGAGCCAGAGAACCCGGTCAGCAGAGCTGCTCTAGAGCCAGAGAACCAAGTCAGCAGAGCTGCTTTAGAGCCATAGAACCAGGTCAGCAGAGCTGCTTTAGATCCAGAGAACCAGGCCAGCAGAGCTGCTCTGGAGCCTAAGAACCAGGTCAGCAGAGCTGCTCTAGAGGGAGAAAATCAGGTCAGCAGAGCTGCTCTAGAGCCAGAGAACCAGGCCAGTAGAGCTGCTTTAGAGCAAAAGAACCAGGTCAGCAGAGCTGCTTTAGAGGGAGAGAACCAGGTCAGCAGAGCTGCTTTAGAGCCTTAAGACCAGGTCAGCAGAGCTGCTCTAGAGCCAGAGAACCAGGTCAGCAGAACTGCTTTAGAGCCAGAGAACCAGGTCAGCAGAGCTGTTGTAGAGCCAGAGAACCAGGTCAGCAGAGCTGCTCTAGAGCCAGAGAACCAAGTCAGCAGAGCTGCTTTAGAGCCATAGAAACAGGTCATCAGAGCTGCTTTAGAGGCAGAGAACCAGGTCAGCAGAGCTGCTCTAGAGCCTAAGAACCAGGTCAGCAGAGCTGCTCTAGAGCCAGAGAACCAGGTCAGCAGAGCTGCTGTAGAGCCAGAGAAACTAGGTCAGCAGAGCTGCTCTAGAGCCAGAGAACCAGGTCAGCAGAGCTGCTTTAGAGCCATAGAACCAGGTCAGCAGAGCTGCTTTGGAGCCAGAGAATCAGGCCAGCAGAGCTGCTCTGGAGCCTAAGAACCAGGTCAGCAGAGCTGCTCTAGAGGGAGAAAATCAGGTCAGCAGAGCTGCTCTAGAGCCAGAGAACCAGGCCAGTAGAGCTGCTTTAGAGCAAAAGAACCAGGTCAGCAGAGCTGCTTTAGAGGGAGAGAACCAGGTCAGCAGAGCTGCTTTAGAGCCTAAAGACCAGGTCAGCAGAGCTGCTCTAGAGCCAGAGAACCAGGTCAGCAGAGCTGCTTTAGAGCCATAGAACCGGGTCAGCAGAGCTGCTTTAGAGCCAGGGAACCAGGTCAGCAGAGCTGTTGTAGAGCCAGAGAACCAGGTCAGCAGAGCTGCTCTAGAGCCAGAGAACCAAGTCAGCAGAGCTGCTTTAGAGCCATAGAAACAGGTCAGCAGAGCTGCTTTAGAGCAAGAGAACCAGGTCAGCAGAGCTGCTCTAGAGCCTAAGAACTAGGTCAGCAGAGCTGCTCTAGAGCCAGAGAACCAGGTCAGCAGAGCTGCTGTAGAGCCAGAGAAACTAGGTCAGTAGAGCTGCTTTAGAGCCATAGAACCAGGCCAGTAGAGCTGCTTTAGAGCCAGAGAACCAGGTCAGCAGAGCTGCTTTAGAGCCAGAGAACCAGGTCAGCAGAGCTGCTCTAGAGCCAGAGAACCAAGTCAGCAGAGCTGCTTTAGAGCCATAGAACCGGGTCAGCAGAGCTGCTTTAGAGCCAGAGAACCAGGTCAGCAGAGCTGTTGTAGAGCCAGAAACCAGGTCAGCAGAGCGGCTCTAGAGCCTATAAACTAGGTCAGCAGAGCTTCTCTAAAGCCATAGAACCAGGTCAGCAGACCTGCTGTAGAGCCAGAGAAACCAGGTCAGCAGAGCTGCTTTAGAGGGAGAAAATCAGGTCAGCAGAGCTGCTCTAGAGCCAGAGAACCATGTCAGCAGAACTGCTTTAGAGTCATAGAACCGGGTCAGCAGAGCAGCTTTAGAGCCAGAGAACCAGGTCAGCAGAGCTGTTGCAGAGCCAGAGAACCAGATCAGCAGTGCTGCTCTGTAGCCTAAGAACTAGGTCAGCAGAGCTGCTCTAGAGCCAGAGAACCAGGTCGGCAGACCTGCTGTAGAGCCAGAGAAACCAGGTCAGGAGAGCGGCTTTAGAGGGAGAGAACCAGGTCAGCAGAGCTGCTTTAGAGCCATAGAACCAGGTCAGCAGAGCTGCTCTAGCTGACACTGACTGACTGACACTGACTGATTGACATTGACTGACACTGATTGACTGACACTGACACTGACTGACACTGACACTGACTGACACTGACACTGATTGACTGAAACTGACTGACTGACAATGACTGACAATGATTGACTAACACTGACTGACTGACATTGACTGACTGACTGACACTGACTGACACTGATTGAATGACACTGACTGACTGGCGGACAAAGATTGACTGACACTGACTGACTGACTGACACTCACTGACTGACTGACACTGAATGACTGACACTGACTGACTGACACTGACTGACTGACACTGACTGACTACTCTCTACTACACTACTACTCACTCTCTACTACTCTCTACTACTCTCTCTCTCACTCTCTACTACTCACTCGCTACTACTCTCTACTACTCACTCTCTACTACGCACTCTCTACTACTCTCTACTGCTCTCTCTCTACTACTCTCTACTAGCTTCTCTAGAGCCAGAGAACCAGGTCAGCAGACCTGCTGTAGAGCCAGAGAAACCAGGTCAGGAGAGCGGCTTTAGAGGGAGAGAACCAAGTCAGCAGAGCTGCTTTGGAGCCAGAGAACCAGGTCAGCAGAGCTACTTTAGAGGGAGAGAACCAGGTCAGCAGAGATGCTTTAGAGTCAGAGAAAAAGGTCAGCAGAGCTGCTCTAGAGCCAGAGAAACCAGGTCAGCAGAGCTGCTTCAGAGGGAGAGAACCAGCTCAGCAGAGCTGTTTTAGAGCCAGAGAACCAGGTCAGCAGAACTGCTCTAGAGGCAGAGAACCAGGTCAGTAGAGCTGCTCTAGAGCCAGAGAACCAGGTCAGCAGAGCTGCTTTAGAGCCATAGAACCAGGTCAGCAGAGCTGCTTTAGAGCCAGAGAACCAGGTCAGCAGAGCTGTTCTAGAGCCTAAGAATAGGGTCAGCAGAGCTGCTCTAGAGCCAGAGAACCAGTTCAGCAGAGCTGCTTTAGAGCCATAGAACCAGGTCAGCAGAGCTGCTTTAGAGCCATAGAACCAGGTCAGCAGAGCTGCTCTAGAGCCTAAGAATCGGGTCAGCAGAGCTGCTCTAGAGCCAGAGAACCAGGTCAGCAGAGCTGCTGTAGAGCTAGAGAAACCAGCTCAGTAGAGCTGCTTTAGAGCGAGAGAACCAGGTCAGCAGAGCTGCTTTAGAATGAGAGAACCAGGCCAGCAGAGCTGCTTTAGAGCCAAGGGACCAGGTCAGCAGAGCTGCTCTAAAGCCAGAGAACCAGGTCAGCAGAACTGCTTTAGAGCGATGGAACCGAGTCAGCAGAGCTGCTTTAGAGCCAGAGAACCAGGTCAGCAGAGCAGTTGTAGAGCCAGAAACCAGGGCAGCAGAGCTGCTCTAGAGCCTAAAAACTAGGTCAGCAGAGCTTCTCTAAAGCCATAGAACCAGGTCAGCAAACCTGCTGTAGAGCCAGAGAAACCAGGTCAGCAGAGCTGCTTTAGAGGGAGAAAAACAGGTCAGCAGAGCTGCTTTAGAGCCAGAGAACCAGGCCAGTAGAGCTGCTTTAGAGCCAGAGAACCAGGTCAGCAGAGCTGCTTTAGAGCCAGAGAACCCGGTCAGCAGAGCTGCTCTAGAGCCAGAGAACCAAGTCAGCAGAGCTGCTTTAGAGCCATAGAACCAGGTCAGCAGAGTTGCTTTAGAGCCAGAGAACCAGGCCAGCAGAGCTGCTCTGGAGCCTAAGAACCAGGTCAGCAGAGCTGCTCTAGAGGGAGAAAATCAGGTCAGCAGAGCTGCTCTAGAGCCAGAGAACCAGGCCAGTAGAGCTGCTTTAGAGCAAAAGAACCAGGTCAGCAGAGCTGCTTTAGAGGGAGAGAACCAGGTCAGCAGAGCTGCTTTAGAGCCTTAAGACCAGGTCAGCAGAGCTGCTCTAGAGCCAGAGAACCAGGTCAGCAGAACTGCTTTAGAGCCAGAGAACCAGGTCAGCAGAGCTGTTGTAGAGCCAGAGAACCAGGTCAGCAGAGCTGCTCTAGAGCCAGAGAACCAAGTCAGCAGAGCTGCTTTAGAGCCATAGAAACAGGTAATCAGAGCTGCTTTAGAGGCAGAGAACCAGGTCAGCAGAGCTGCTTTAGAGCCAGAGAACCCGGTCAGCAGAGCTGCTCTAGAGCCAGAGAACCAAGTCAGCAGAGCTGCTTTAGAGCCATAGAACCAGGTCAGCAGAACTGCTTTAGAGCCAGAGAACCAGGTTAGCAGAGCTGTTGTAGAGCCAGAGAACCAGGTCAGCAGAGCTGCTCTAGAGCCAGAGAACCAAGTCAGCAGAGCTGCTTTAGAGCCATAGAAATAGGTCAGCAGGGCTGCTTTAGAGCCAGAGAACCAGGTCAGCAGAGCTGCTCTAGAGCCAGAGAACCAGGTCAGCAGAGCTGCTTTAGAGCCAGAGAACCAGGTCAGCAGAGCTGCTTTAGAGCCATAGAACCAGGTCAGCAGAGCTGCTTTAGAGGGAGAGAACCAGGTCAGCAGAGTTGCTTTAGAGCCAGAGAACCAGGTCAGCAGAGCTGCTGTAGAGCCAGAGAAACTAGGTCAGGAGAGCAGCTTTAGAGGGAGAGAACCAGGTCAGCAGAGCTGCTTTAGAGCCAGAAAACCAGGCCAGCAGAGCTGCTTTAGAGCCAGAGAAACAGGTCAGCAGAGTTGCTTTAGAGCCATAGAACCAGGTCAGCAGAGCTGCCCCAGAGGCAGAGAACCAGGTCACTAGAGCTGATTTAGAGGGAGAGAACCAGGTCAGCAGAGCTGCTTTAGAGCCAGAGAATCAGGTCAGCAGAGCTGCTCTAGAGCCAGAGAACCAGGCCAGTAGAGCTGCTTTAGAGCAAAAGAACCAGGTCAGCAGAGCTGCTTTAGAGGGAGAGAACCAGGTCAGCAGAGCTGCTTTAGAGCCTAGAGACCAGGTCAGCAGAGCTGCTCTAGAGCCAGAGAACCAGGTCAGCAGAACTGCTTTAGAGCCATAGAACCGGGTCAGCAGAGCTGCTTTAGAGCCAGAGAACCAGGTCAGCAGAGCTGTTGTAGAGCCAGAGAACCAGGTCAGCAGAGCTGCTCTAGAGCCAGAGAACCAAGTCAGCAGAGCTGCTTTAGAGCCATAGAAACAGGTCAGCAGAGCTGCTTTAGAGCCAGAGAACAAGGTCAGCAGAGCTGCTCTAGAGCCTAAGAACCAGGTCAGCAGAGCTGCTCTAGAGCCAGAGAACCAGGTCAGCAGAGCTGCTGTAGAGCCAGAGAAACTAGGTCAGTAGAGCTGCTTTAGAGGGAGAGAACCAGGTCAGCAGAGCTGCTTTAGAGCCAGAGAACCAGGTCAGCAGAGCTCCTCTAGAGGCAGAGAACCAGGTCAGCAGAGCTACTTTAGAGGGAGAGAACCAGGTCAGCAGAGATGCTTTAGAGTCAGAGAAAAAGGTCAGCAGAGCTGCTCTAGAGCCAGAGAAACCAGGTCAGCAGAGCTGCTTCAGAGGGAGAGAACCAGCTCAGCAGAGCTGTTTTAGAGCCAGAGAACCAGGTCAGCAGAGCTGCTCTAGAGCCAGAGAAACAGGTCATCAGAGCTGCTTTAGAGCCATAGAACCAGGTCAGCAGAACTGCTCTAGAGGCAGAGAACCAGGTCAGTAGAGCTGCTCTAGAGCCAGAGAACCAGGTCAGCAGAGCTGCTTTAGAGCCATAGAACCAGGTCAGCAGAGCTGCTTTAGAGCCAGAGAACCAGGTCAGCAGAGCTGTTCTAGAGCCTAAGAATCGGGTCAGCAGAGCTGCTCTAGAGCCAGAGAACCAGTTCAGCAGAGCTGCTTTAGAGCCATAGAACCAGGTCATCAGAGCTGCTTTAGAGCCATAGAACCAGGTCAGCAGAGCTGCTCTAGAGCCTAAGAATAGGGTCAGCAGAGCTGCTCTAGAGCCAGAGAACCAGGTCAGCAGAGCTGCTGTAGAGCTAGAGAAACCAGCTCAGTAGAGCTGCTTTAGAGTGAGAGAACCAGGTCAGCAGAGCTGCTTTAGAAGGAGAGAACCAGGCCAGCAGAGCTGCTTTAGAGCCAAGGGACCAGGTCAGCAGAGCTGCTCTAAAGACAGAGAACCAGGTCAGCAGAACTGCTTTAGAGCGATGGAACCGGGTCAGCAGAGCTGCTTTAGAGCCAGAGAACCAGGTCAGCAGAGCTGTTGTAGAGCCAGAAACCAGGGCAGCAGAGCTGCTCTAGAGCCTAAAAACTAGGTCAGCAGAGCTTCTCTAAAGCCATAGAACCAGGTCAGCAGACCTGCTGTAGAGCCAGAGAAACCAGGTCAGCAGAGCTGCTTTAGAGGGAGAAAAACAGGTCAGCAGAGCTGCTTTAGATCCAGAGAACCAGGCCAGTAGAGCTGCTTTAGAGCCAGAGAACCAGGTCAGCAGAGCTGCTTTAGAGCCAGAGAACCCGGTCAGCAGAGCTGCTCTAGAGCCAGAGAACCAAGTCAGCAGAGCTGCTTTAGAGCCATAGAACCAGGTCAGCAGAGCTGCTTTAGATCCAGAGAACCAGGCCAGCAGAGCTGCTCTGGAGCCTAAGAACCAGGTCAGCAGAGCTGCTCTAGAGGGAGAAAATCAGGTCAGCAGAGCTGCTCTAGAGCCAGAGAACCAGGCCAGTAGAGCTGCTTTAGAGCAAAAGAACCAGGTCAGCAGAGCTGCTTTAGAGGGAGAGAACCAGGTCAGCAGAGCTGCTTTAGAGCCTTAAGACCAGGTCAGCAGAGCTGCTCTAGAGCCAGAGAACCAGGTCAGCAGAACTGCTTTAGAGCCAGAGAACCAGGTCAGCAGAGCTGTTGTAGAGCCAGAGAACCAGGTCAGCAGAGCTGCTCTAGAGCCAGAGAACCAAGTCAGCAGAGCTGCTTTAGAGCCATAGAAACAGGTCATCAGAGCTGCTTTAGAGGCAGAGAACCAGGTCAGCAGAGCTGCTCTAGAGCCTAAGAACCAGGTCAGCAGAGCTGCTCTAGAGCCAGAGAACCAGGTCAGCAGAGCTGCTGTAGAGCCAGAGAAACTAGGTCAGCAGAGCTGCTCTAGAGCCAGAGAACCAGGTCAGCAGAGCTGCTTTAGAGCCATAGAACCAGGTCAGCAGAGCTGCTTTGGAGCCAGAGAATCAGGCCAGCAGAGCTGCTCTGGAGCCTAAGAACCAGGTCAGCAGAGCTGCTCTAGAGGGAGAAAATCAGGTCAGCAGAGCTGCTCTAGAGCCAGAGAACCAGGCCAGTAGAGCTGCTTTAGAGCAAAAGAACCAGGTCAGCAGAGCTGCTTTAGAGGGAGAGAACCAGGTCAGCAGAGCTGCTTTAGAGCCTAAAGACCAGGTCAGCAGAGCTGCTCTAGAGCCAGAGAACCAGGTCAGCAGAGCTGCTTTAGAGCCATAGAACCGGGTCAGCAGAGCTGCTTTAGAGCCAGGGAACCAGGTCAGCAGAGCTGTTGTAGAGCCAGAGAACCAGGTCAGCAGAGCTGCTCTAGAGCCAGAGAACCAAGTCAGCAGAGCTGCTTTAGAGCCATAGAAACAGGTCAGCAGAGCTGCTTTAGAGCAAGAGAACCAGGTCAGCAGAGCTGCTCTAGAGCCTAAGAACTAGGTCAGCAGAGCTGCTCTAGAGCCAGAGAACCAGGTCAGCAGAGCTGCTGTAGAGCCAGAGAAACTAGGTCAGTAGAGCTGCTTTAGAGCCATAGAACCAGGCCAGTAGAGCTGCTTTAGAGCCAGAGAACCAGGTCAGCAGAGCTGCTTTAGAGCCAGAGAACCAGGTCAGCAGAGCTGCTCTAGAGCCAGAGAACCAAGTCAGCAGAGCTGCTTTAGAGCCATAGAACCGGGTCAGCAGAGCTGCTTTAGAGCCAGAGAACCAGGTCAGCAGAGCTGTTGTAGAGCCAGAAACCAGGTCAGCAGAGCGGCTCTAGAGCCTATAAACTAGGTCAGCAGAGCTTCTCTAAAGCCATAGAACCAGGTCAGCAGACCTGCTGTAGAGCCAGAGAAACCAGGTCAGCAGAGCTGCTTTAGAGGGAGAAAATCAGGTCAGCAGAGCTGCTCTAGAGCCAGAGAACCATGTCAGCAGAACTGCTTTAGAGTCATAGAACCGGGTCAGCAGAGCAGCTTTAGAGCCAGAGAACCAGGTCAGCAGAGCTGTTGCAGAGCCAGAGAACCAGATCAGCAGTGCTGCTCTGTAGCCTAAGAACTAGGTCAGCAGAGCTGCTCTAGAGCCAGAGAACCAGGTCGGCAGACCTGCTGTAGAGCCAGAGAAACCAGGTCAGGAGAGCGGCTTTAGAGGGAGAGAACCAGGTCAGCAGAGCTGCTTTAGAGCCATAGAACCAGGTCAGCAGAGCTGCTCTAGCTGACACTGACTGACTGACACTGACTGATTGACATTGACTGACACTGATTGACTGACACTGACACTGACTGACACTGACACTGACTGACACTGACACTGATTGACTGAAACTGACTGACTGACAATGACTGACAATGATTGACTAACACTGACTGACTGACATTGACTGACTGACTGACACTGACTGACACTGATTGAATGACACTGACTGACTGGCGGACAAAGATTGACTGACACTGACTGACTGACTGACACTCACTGACTGACTGACACTGAATGACTGACACTGACTGACTGACACTGACTGACTGACACTGACTGACTACTCTCTACTACACTACTACTCACTCTCTACTACTCTCTACTACTCTCTCTCTCACTCTCTACTACTCACTCGCTACTACTCTCTACTACTCACTCTCTACTACTCACTCTCTACTACTCTCTACTGCTCTCTCTCTACTACTCTCTACTAGCTTCTCTAGAGCCAGAGAACCAGGTCAGCAGACCTGCTGTAGAGCCAGAGAAACCAGGTCAGGAGAGCGGCTTTAGAGGGAGAGAACCAAGTCAGCAGAGCTGCTTTGGAGCCAGAGAACCAGGTCAGCAGAGCTACTTTAGAGGGAGAGAACCAGGTCAGCAGAGATGCTTTAGAGTCAGAGAAAAAGGTCAGCAGAGCTGCTCTAGAGCCAGAGAAACCAGGTCAGCAGAGCTGCTTCAGAGGGAGAGAACCAGCTCAGCAGAGCTGTTTTAGAGCCAGAGAACCAGGTCAGCAGAACTGCTCTAGAGGCAGAGAACCAGGTCAGTAGAGCTGCTCTAGAGCCAGAGAACCAGGTCAGCAGAGCTGCTTTAGAGCCATAGAACCAGGTCAGCAGAGCTGCTTTAGAGCCAGAGAACCAGGTCAGCAGAGCTGTTCTAGAGCCTAAGAATAGGGTCAGCAGAGCTGCTCTAGAGCCAGAGAACCAGTTCAGCAGAGCTGCTTTAGAGCCATAGAACCAGGTCAGCAGAGCTGCTTTAGAGCCATAGAACCAGGTCAGCAGAGCTGCTCTAGAGCCTAAGAATCGGGTCAGCAGAGCTGCTCTAGAGCCAGAGAACCAGGTCAGCAGAGCTGCTGTAGAGCTAGAGAAACCAGCTCAGTAGAGCTGCTTTAGAGCGAGAGAACCAGGTCAGCAGAGCTGCTTTAGAATGAGAGAACCAGGCCAGCAGAGCTGCTTTAGAGCCAAGGGACCAGGTCAGCAGAGCTGCTCTAAAGCCAGAGAACCAGGTCAGCAGAACTGCTTTAGAGCGATGGAACCGAGTCAGCAGAGCTGCTTTAGAGCCAGAGAACCAGGTCAGCAGAGCAGTTGTAGAGCCAGAAACCAGGGCAGCAGAGCTGCTCTAGAGCCTAAAAACTAGGTCAGCAGAGCTTCTCTAAAGCCATAGAACCAGGTCAGCAAACCTGCTGTAGAGCCAGAGAAACCAGGTCAGCAGAGCTGCTTTAGAGGGAGAAAAACAGGTCAGCAGAGCTGCTTTAGAGCCAGAGAACCAGGCCAGTAGAGCTGCTTTAGAGCCAGAGAACCAGGTCAGCAGAGCTGCTTTAGAGCCAGAGAACCCGGTCAGCAGAGCTGCTCTAGAGCCAGAGAACCAAGTCAGCAGAGCTGCTTTAGAGCCATAGAACCAGGTCAGCAGAGTTGCTTTAGAGCCAGAGAACCAGGCCAGCAGAGCTGCTCTGGAGCCTAAGAACCAGGTCAGCAGAGCTGCTCTAGAGGGAGAAAATCAGGTCAGCAGAGCTGCTCTAGAGCCAGAGAACCAGGCCAGTAGAGCTGCTTTAGAGCAAAAGAACCAGGTCAGCAGAGCTGCTTTAGAGGGAGAGAACCAGGTCAGCAGAGCTGCTTTAGAGCCTTAAGACCAGGTCAGCAGAGCTGCTCTAGAGCCAGAGAACCAGGTCAGCAGAACTGCTTTAGAGCCAGAGAACCAGGTCAGCAGAGCTGTTGTAGAGCCAGAGAACCAGGTCAGCAGAGCTGCTCTAGAGCCAGAGAACCAAGTCAGCAGAGCTGCTTTAGAGCCATAGAAACAGGTAATCAGAGCTGCTTTAGAGGCAGAGAACCAGGTCAGCAGAGCTGCTTTAGAGCCAGAGAACCCGGTCAGCAGAGCTGCTCTAGAGCCAGAGAACCAAGTCAGCAGAGCTGCTTTAGAGCCATAGAACCAGGTCAGCAGAACTGCTTTAGAGCCAGAGAACCAGGTTAGCAGAGCTGTTGTAGAGCCAGAGAACCAGGTCAGCAGAGCTGCTCTAGAGCCAGAGAACCAAGTCAGCAGAGCTGCTTTAGAGCCATAGAAACAGGTCAGCAGGGCTGCTTTAGAGCCAGAGAACCAGATCAGCAGAGCTGCTCTAGAGCCAGAGAACCAGGTCAGCAGAGCTGCTTTAGAGCCAGAGAACCAGGTCAGCAGAGCTGCTTTAGAGCCATAGAACCAGGTCAGCAGAGCTGCTTTAGAGGGAGAGAACCAGGTCAGCAGAGTTGCTTTAGAGCCAGAGAACCAGGTCAGCAGAGCTGCTGTAGAGCCAGAGAAACCAGGTCAGGAGAGCAGCTTTAGAGGGAGAGAACCAGGTCAGCAGAGCTGCTTTAGAGCCAGAAAACCAGGCCAGCAGAGCTGCTTTAGAGCCAGAGAAACAGGTCAGCAGAGTTGCTTTAGAGCCATAGAACCAGGTCAGCAGAGCTGCTCCAGAGGCAGAGAACCAGGTCACTAGAGCTGATTTAGAGGGAGAGAACCAGGTCAGCAGAGCTGCTTTAGAGCCAGAGAATCAGGTCAGCAGAGCTGCTCTAGAGCCAGAGAACCAGGCCAGTAGAGCTGCTTTAGAGCAAAAGAACCAGGTCAGCAGAGCTGCTTTAGAGGGAGAGAACCAGGTCAGCAGAGCTGCTTTAGAGCCTAGAGACCAGGTCAGCAGAGCTGCTCTAGAGCCAGAGAACCAGGTCAGCAGAACTGCTTTAGAGCCATAGAACCGGGTCAGCAGAGCTGCTTTAGAGCCAGAGAACCAGGTCAGCAGAGCTGTTGTAGAGCCAGAGAACCAGGTCAGCAGAGCTGCTCTAGAGCCAGAGAACCAAGTCAGCAGAGCTGCTTTAGAGCCATAGAAACAGGTCAGCAGAGCTGCTTTAGAGCCAGAGAACAAGGTCAGCAGAGCTGCTCTAGAGCCTAAGAACCAGGTCAGCAGAGCTGCTCTAGAGCCAGAGAACCAGGTCAGCAGAGCTGCTGTAGAGCCAGAGAAACTAGGTCAGTAGAGCTGCTTTAGAGGGAGAGAACCAGGTCAGCAGAGCTGCTTTAGAGCCAGAGAACCAGGTCAGCAGAGCTCCTCTAGAGGCAGAGAACCAGGTCAGCAGAGCTACTTTAGAGGGAGAGAACCAGGTCAGCAGAGATGCTTTAGAGTCAGAGAAAAAGGTCAGCAGAGCTGCTCTAGAGCCAGAGAAACCAGGTCAGCAGAGCTGCTTCAGAGGGAGAGAACCAGCTCAGCAGAGCTGTTTTAGAGCCAGAGAACCAGGTCAGCAGAGCTGCTCTAGAGCCAGAGAAACAGGTCATCAGAGCTGCTTTAGAGCCATAGAACCAGGTCAGCAGAACTGCTCTAGAGGCAGAGAACCAGGTCAGTAGAGCTGCTCTAGAGCCAGAGAACCAGGTCAGCAGAGCTGCTTTAGAGCCATAGAACCAGGTCAGCAGAGCTGCTTTAGAGCCAGAGAACCAGGTCAGCAGAGCTGTTCTAGAGCCTAAGAATCGGGTCAGCAGAGCTGCTTTAGAGCCATAGAACCAGGTCATCAGAGCTGCTTTAGAGCCATAGAACCAGGTCAGCAGAGCTGCTCTAGAGCCTAAGAATAGGGTCAGCAGAGCTGCTCTAGAGCCAGAGAACCAGGTCAGCAGAGCTGCTGTAGAGCTAGAGAAACCAGCTCAGTAGAGCTGCTTTAGAGTGAGAGAACCAGGTCAGCAGAGCTACTTTAGAGGGAGAGAACCAGGTCAGCAGAGATGCTTTAGAGTCAGAGAAAAAGGTCAGCAGAGCTGCTCTAGAGCCAGAGAAACCAGGTCAGCAGAGCTGCTTCAGAGGGAGAGAACCAGCTCAGCAGAGCTGTTTTAGAGCCAGAGAACCAGGTCAGCAGAACTGCTCTAGAGGCAGAGAACCAGGTCAGTAGAGCTGCTCTAGAGCCAGAGAACCAGGTCAGCAGAGCTGCTTTAGAGCCATAGAACCAGGTCAGCAGAGCTGCTTTAGAGCCAGAGAACCAGGTCAGCAGAGCTGTTCTAGAGCCTAAGAATAGGGTCAGCAGAGCTGCTCTAGAGCCAGAGAACCAGTTCAGCAGAGCTGCTTTAGAGCCATAGAACCAGGTCAGCAGAGCTGCTTTAGAGCCATAGAACCAGGTCAGCAGAGCTGCTCTAGAGCCTAAGAATCGGGTCAGCAGAGCTGCTCTAGAGCCAGAGAACCAGGTCAGCAGAGCTGCTGTAGAGCTAGAGAAACCAGCTCAGTAGAGCTGCTTTAGAGCGAGAGAACCAGGTCAGCAGAGCTGCTTTAGAATGAGAGAACCAGGCCAGCAGAGCTGCTTTAGAGCCAAGGGACCAGGTCAGCAGAGCTGCTCTAAAGCCAGAGAACCAGGTCAGCAGAACTGCTTTAGAGCGATGGAACCGAGTCAGCAGAGCTGCTTTAGAGCCAGAGAACCAGGTCAGCAGAGCAGTTGTAGAGCCAGAAACCAGGGCAGCAGAGCTGCTCTAGAGCCTAAAAACTAGGTCAGCAGAGCTTCTCTAAAGCCATAGAACCAGGTCAGCAAACCTGCTGTAGAGCCAGAGAAACCAGGTCAGCAGAGCTGCTTTAGAGGGAGAAAAACAGGTCAGCAGAGCTGCTTTAGAGCCAGAGAACCAGGCCAGTAGAGCTGCTTTAGAGCCAGAGAACCAGGTCAGCAGAGCTGCTTTAGAGCCAGAGAACCCGGTCAGCAGAGCTGCTCTAGAGCCAGAGAACCAAGTCAGCAGAGCTGCTTTAGAGCCATAGAACCAGGTCAGCAGAGTTGCTTTAGAGCCAGAGAACCAGGCCAGCAGAGCTGCTCTGGAGCCTAAGAACCAGGTCAGCAGAGCTGCTCTAGAGGGAGAAAATCAGGTCAGCAGAGCTGCTCTAGAGCCAGAGAACCAGGCCAGTAGAGCTGCTTTAGAGCAAAAGAACCAGGTCAGCAGAGCTGCTTTAGAGGGAGAGAACCAGGTCAGCAGAGCTGCTTTAGAGCCTTAAGACCAGGTCAGCAGAGCTGCTCTAGAGCCAGAGAACCAGGTCAGCAGAACTGCTTTAGAGCCAGAGAACCAGGTCAGCAGAGCTGTTGTAGAGCCAGAGAACCAGGTCAGCAGAGCTGCTCTAGAGCCAGAGAACCAAGTCAGCAGAGCTGCTTTAGAGCCATAGAAACAGGTAATCAGAGCTGCTTTAGAGGCAGAGAACCAGGTCAGCAGAGCTGCTTTAGAGCCAGAGAACCCGGTCAGCAGAGCTGCTCTAGAGCCAGAGAACCAAGTCAGCAGAGCTGCTTTAGAGCCATAGAACCAGGTCAGCAGAACTGCTTTAGAGCCAGAGAACCAGGTTAGCAGAGCTGTTGTAGAGCCAGAGAACCAGGTCAGCAGAGCTGCTCTAGAGCCAGAGAACCAAGTCAGCAGAGCTGCTTTAGAGCCATAGAAACAGGTCAGCAGGGCTGCTTTAGAGCCAGAGAACCAGATCAGCAGAGCTGCTCTAGAGCCAGAGAACCAGGTCAGCAGAGCTGCTTTAGAGCCAGAGAACCAGGTCAGCAGAGCTGCTTTAGAGCCATAGAACCAGGTCAGCAGAGCTGCTTTAGAGGGAGAGAACCAGGTCAGCAGAGTTGCTTTAGAGCCAGAGAACCAGGTCAGCAGAGCTGCTGTAGAGCCAGAGAAACCAGGTCAGGAGAGCAGCTTTAGAGGGAGAGAACCAGGTCAGCAGAGCTGCTTTAGAGCCAGAAAACCAGGCCAGCAGAGCTGCTTTAGAGCCAGAGAAACAGGTCAGCAGAGTTGCTTTAGAGCCATAGAACCAGGTCAGCAGAGCTGCTCCAGAGGCAGAGAACCAGGTCACTAGAGCTGATTTAGAGGGAGAGAACCAGGTCAGCAGAGCTGCTTTAGAGCCAGAGAATCAGGTCAGCAGAGCTGCTCTAGAGCCAGAGAACCAGGCCAGTAGAGCTGCTTTAGAGCAAAAGAACCAGGTCAGCAGAGCTGCTTTAGAGGGAGAGAACCAGGTCAGCAGAGCTGCTTTAGAGCCTAGAGACCAGGTCAGCAGAGCTGCTCTAGAGCCAGAGAACCAGGTCAGCAGAACTGCTTTAGAGCCATAGAACCGGGTCAGCAGAGCTGCTTTAGAGCCAGAGAACCAGGTCAGCAGAGCTGTTGTAGAGCCAGAGAACCAGGTCAGCAGAGCTGCTCTAGAGCCAGAGAACCAAGTCAGCAGAGCTGCTTTAGAGCCATAGAAACAGGTCAGCAGAGCTGCTTTAGAGCCAGAGAACAAGGTCAGCAGAGCTGCTCTAGAGCCTAAGAACCAGGTCAGCAGAGCTGCTCTAGAGCCAGAGAACCAGGTCAGCAGAGCTGCTGTAGAGCCAGAGAAACTAGGTCAGTAGAGCTGCTTTAGAGGGAGAGAACCAGGTCAGCAGAGCTGCTTTAGAGCCAGAGAACCAGGTCAGCAGAGCTCCTCTAGAGGCAGAGAACCAGGTCAGCAGAGCTACTTTAGAGGGAGAGAACCAGGTCAGCAGAGATGCTTTAGAGTCAGAGAAAAAGGTCAGCAGAGCTGCTCTAGAGCCAGAGAAACCAGGTCAGCAGAGCTGCTTCAGAGGGAGAGAACCAGCTCAGCAGAGCTGTTTTAGAGCCAGAGAACCAGGTCAGCAGAGCTGCTCTAGAGCCAGAGAAACAGGTCATCAGAGCTGCTTTAGAGCCATAGAACCAGGTCAGCAGAACTGCTCTAGAGGCAGAGAACCAGGTCAGTAGAGCTGCTCTAGAGCCAGAGAACCAGGTCAGCAGAGCTGCTTTAGAGCCATAGAACCAGGTCAGCAGAGCTGCTTTAGAGCCAGAGAACCAGGTCAGCAGAGCTGTTCTAGAGCCTAAGAATCGGGTCAGCAGAGCTGCTTTAGAGCCATAGAACCAGGTCATCAGAGCTGCTTTAGAGCCATAGAACCAGGTCAGCAGAGCTGCTCTAGAGCCTAAGAATAGGGTCAGCAGAGCTGCTCTAGAGCCAGAGAACCAGGTCAGCAGAGCTGCTGTAGAGCTAGAGAAACCAGCTCAGTAGAGCTGCTTTAGAGTGAGAGAACCAGGTCAGCAGAGCTGCTTTAGAAGGAGAGAACCAGGCCAGCAGAGCTGCTTTAGAGCCAAGGGACCAGGTCAGCAGAGCTGCTCTAAAGACAGAGAACCAGGTCAGCAGAACTGCTTTAGAGCGATGGAACCGGGTCAGCAGAGCTGCTTTAGAGCCAGAGAACCAGGTCAGCAGAGCTGTTGTAGAGCCAGAAACCAGGGCAGCAGAGCTGCTCTAGAGCCTAAAAACTAGGTCAGCAGAGCTTCTCTAAAGCCATAGAACCAGGTCAGCAGACCTGCTGTAGAGCCAGAGAAACCAGGTCAGCAGAGCTGCTTTAGAGGGAGAAAAACAGGTCAGCAGAGCTGCTTTAGATCCAGAGAACCAGGCCAGTAGAGCTGCTTTAGAGCCAGAGAACCAGGTCAGCAGAGCTGCTTTAGAGCCAGAGAACCCGGTCAGCAGAGCTGCTCTAGAGCCAGAGAACCAAGTCAGCAGAGCTGCTTTAGAGCCATAGAACCAGGTCAGCAGAGCTGCTTTAGATCCAGAGAACCAGGCCAGCAGAGCTGCTCTGGAGCCTAAGAACCAGGTCAGCAGAGCTGCTCTAGAGGGAGAAAATCAGGTCAGCAGAGCTGCTCTAGAGCCAGAGAACCAGGCCAGTAGAGCTGCTTTAGAGCAAAAGAACCAGGTCAGCAGAGCTGCTTTAGAGGGAGAGAACCAGGTCAGCAGAGCTGCTTTAGAACCTTAAGACCAGGTCAGCAGAGCTGCTCTAGAGCCAGAGAACCAGGTCAGCAGAACTGCTTTAGAGCCAGAGAACCAGGTCAGCAGAGCTGTTGTAGAGCCAGAGAACCAGGTCAGCAGAACTGCTTTAGAGCCAGAGAACCAGGTCAGCAGAGCTGTTGTAGAGCCAGAGAACCAGGTCAGCAGAGCTGCTCTAGAGCCAGAGAACCAAGTCAGCAGAGCTGCTTTAGAGCCATAGAAACAGGTCATCAGAGCTGCTTTAGAGGCAGAGAACCAGGTCAGCAGAGCTGCTCTAGAGCCTAAGAACCAGGTCAGCAGAGCTGCTCTAGAGCCAGAGAACCAGGTCAGCAGAGCTGCTGTAGAGCCAGAGAAACTAGGTCAGCAGAGCTGCTCTAGAGCCAGAGAACCAGGTCAGCAGAGCTGCTTTAGAGCCATAGAACCAGGTCAGCAGAGCTGCTTTGGAGCCAGAGAATCAGGCCAGCAGAGCTGCTCTGGAGCCTAAGAACCAGGTCAGCAGAGCTGCTCTAGAGGGAGAAAATCAGGTCAGCAGAGCTGCTCTAGAGCCAGAGAACCAGGCCAGTAGAGCTGCTTTAGAGCAAAAGAACCAGGTCAGCAGAGCTGCTTTAGAGGGAGAGAACCAGGTCAGCAGAGCTGCTTTAGAGCCTAAAGACCAGGTCAGCAGAGCTGCTCTAGAGCCAGAGAACCAGGTCAGCAGAGCTGCTTTAGAGCCATAGAACCGGGTCAGCAGAGCTGCTTTAGAGCCAGGGAACCAGGTCAGCAGAGCTGTTGTAGAGCCAGAGAACCAGGTCAGCAGAGCTGCTCTAGAGCCAGAGAACCAAGTCAGCAGAGCTGCTTTAGAGCCATAGAAACAGGTCAGCAGAGCTGCTTTAGAGCAAGAGAACCAGGTCAGCAGAGCTGCTCTAGAGCCTAAGAACTAGGTCAGCAGAGCTGCTCTAGAGCCAGAGAACCAGGTCAGCAGAGCTGCTGTAGAGCCAGAGAAACTAGGTCAGTAGAGCTGCTTTAGAGCCATAGAACCAGGCCAGTAGAGCTGCTTTAGAGCCAGAGAACCAGGTCAGCAGAGCTGCTTTAGAGCCAGAGAACCAGGTCAGCAGAGCTGCTCTAGAGCCAGAGAACCAAGTCAGCAGAGCTGCTTTAGAGCCATAGAACCGGGTCAGCAGAGCTGCTTTAGAGCCAGAGAACCAGGTCAGCAGAGCTGTTGTAGAGCCAGAAACCAGGTCAGCAGAGCGGCTCTAGAGCCTATAAACTAGGTCAGCAGAGCTTCTCTAAAGCCATAGAACCAGGTCAGCAGACCTGCTGTAGAGCCAGAGAAACCAGGTCAGCAGAGCTGCTTTAGAGGGAGAAAATCAGGTCAGCAGAGCTGCTCTAGAGCCAGAGAACCATGTCAGCAGAACTGCTTTAGAGTCATAGAACCGGGTCAGCAGAGCAGCTTTAGAGCCAGAGAACCAGGTCAGCAGAGCTGTTGCAGAGCCAGAGAACCAGATCAGCAGTGCTGCTCTGTAGCCTAAGAACTAGGTCAGCAGAGCTGCTCTAGAGCCAGAGAACCAGGTCGGCAGACCTGCTGTAGAGCCAGAGAAACCAGGTCAGGAGAGCGGCTTTAGAGGGAGAGAACCAGGTCAGCAGAGCTGCTTTAGAGCCATAGAACCAGGTCAGCAGAGCTGCTCTAGCTGACACTGACTGACTGACACTGACTGATTGACATTGACTGACACTGATTGACTGACACTGACTGACACTGACACTGACTGACACTGACACTGATTGACTGAAACTGACTGACTGACAATGACTGACAATGATTGACTAACACTGACTGACTGACATTGACTGACTGACTGACACTGACTGACACTGATTGAATGACACTGACTGACTGGCGGACAAAGATTGACTGACACTGACTGACTGACTGACACTCACTGACTGACTGACACTGAATGACTGACACTGACTGACTGACACTGACTGACTGACACTGACTGACTACTCTCTACTACACTACTACTCACTCTCTACTACTCTCTACTACTCTCTCTCTCACTCTCTACTACTCACTCGCTACTACTCTCTACTACTCACTCTCTACTACTCACTCTCTACTACTCTCTACTGCTCTCTCTCTACTACTCTCTACTAGCTTCTCTAGAGCCAGAGAACCAGGTCAGCAGACCTGCTGTAGAGCCAGAGAAACCAGGTCAGGAGAGCGGCTTTAGAGGGAGAGAACCAGGTCAGCAGAGCTGCTTTGGAGCCAGAGAACCAGGTCAGCAGAGCTACTTTAGAGGGAGAGAACCAGGTCAGCAGAGATGCTTTAGAGTCAGAGAAAAAGGTCAGCAGAGCTGCTCTAGAGCCAGAGAAACCAGGTCAGCAGAGCTGCTTCAGAGGGAGAGAACCAGCTCAGCAGAGCTGTTTTAGAGCCAGAGAACCAGGTCAGCAGAACTGCTCTAGAGGCAGAGAACCAGGTCAGTAGAGCTGCTCTAGAGCCAGAGAACCAGGTCAGCAGAACTGCTTTAGAGCCATAGAACCAGGTCAGCAGAGCTGCTTTAGAGCCAGAGAACCAGGTCAGCAGAGCTGTTCTAGAGCCTAAGAATAGGGTCAGCAGAGCTGCTCTAGAGCCAGAGAACCAGTTCAGCAGAGCTGCTTTAGAGCCATAGAACCAGGTCAGCAGAGCTGCTTTAGAGCCATAGAACCAGGTCAGCAGAGCTGCTCTAGAGCCTAAGAATCGGGTCAGCAGAGCTGCTCTAGAGCCAGAGAACCAGGTCAGCAGAGCTGCTGTAGAGCTAGAGAAACCAGCTCAGTAGAGCTGCTTTAGAGCGAGAGAACCAGGTCAGCAGAGCGGCTTTAGAATGAGAGAACCAGGCCAGCAGAGCTGCTTTAGAGCCAAGGGACCAGGTCAGCAGAGCTGCTCTAAAGCCAGAGAACCAGGTCAGCAGAACTGCTTTAGAGCGATGGAACCGAGTCAGCAGAGCTGCTTTAGAGCCAGAGAACCAGGTCAGCAGAGCAGTTGTAGAGCCAGAAACCAGGGCAGCAGAGCTGCTCTAGAGCCTAAAAACTAGGTCAGCAGAGCTTCTCTAAAGCCATAGAACCAGGTCAGCAAACCTGCTGTAGAGCCAGAGAAACCAGGTCAGCAGAGCTGCTTTAGAGGGAGAAAAACAGGTCAGCAGAGCTGCTTTAGAGCCAGAGAACCAGGCCAGTAGAGCTGCTTTAGAGCCAGAGAACCAGGTCAGCAGAGCTGCTTTAGAGCCAGAGAACCCGGTCAGCAGAGCTGCTCTAGAGCCAGAGAACCAAGTCAGCAGAGCTGCTTTAGAGCCATAGAACCAGGTCAGCAGAGCTGCTTTAGAGCCAGAGAACCAGGCCAGCAGAGCTGCTCTGGAGCCTAAGAACCAGGTCAGCAGAGCTGCTCTAGAGGGAGAAAATCAGGTCAGCAGAGCTGCTCTAGAGCCAGAGAACCAGGCCAGTAGAGCTGCTTTAGAGCAAAAGAACCAGGTCAGCAGAGCTGCTTTAGAGGGAGAGAACCAGGTCAGCAGAGCTGCTTTAGAGCCTTAAGACCAGGTCAGCAGAGCTGCTCTAGAGCCAGAGAACCAGGTCAGCAGAACTGCTTTAGAGCCAGAGAACCAGGTCAGCAGAGCTGTTGTAGAGCCAGAGAAACAGGTCAGCAGAGCTGCTCTAGAGCCAGAGAACCAAGTCAGCAGAGCTGCTTTAGAGCCATAGAAACAGGTAATCAGAGCTGCTTTAGAGGCAGAGAACCAGGTCAGCAGAGCTGCTCTAGAGCCTAAGAACCAGGTCAGCAGAGCTGCTCTAGAGCCAGAGAACCAGGTCAGCAGAGCTGCTGTAGAGCCAGAGAAACTAGGTCAGCAGAGCTGCTCTAGAGCCAGAGAACCAAGTCAGCAGAGCTGCTTTAGAGCCATAGAACCAGGTCAGCAGAGCTGCTTTGGAGCCAGAGAATCAGGCCAGCAGAGCTGCTCTGGAGCCTAAAAACCAGGTCAGCAGAGCTGCTCTAGAGGGAGAAAATCAGGTCAGCAGAGCTGCTCTAGAGCCAGAGAACCAGGCCAGTAGAGCTGCTTTAGAGCAAAAGAACCAGGTCAGCAGAGCTGCTTTAGAGGGAGAGAACCAGGTCAGCAGAGCTGCTTTAGAGCCTAGAGACCAGGTCAGCAGAGCTGCTCTAGAGCCAGAGAACCAGGTCAGCAGAACTGCTTTAGAGCCATAGAACCAGGTCAGCAGAGCTGCTTTAGAGCCAGAGAACCAGGTCAGCAGAGCTGTTGTAGAGCCAGAGAACCAGGTCAGCAGAGCTGCTCTAGAGCCAGAGAACCAAGTCAGCAGAGCTGCTTTAGAGCCATAGAAACAGGTCAGCAGAGCTGCTTTAGAGCCAGAGAACCAGGTCAGCAGAGCTGCTCTAGAGCCTACGAACTAGGTCAGCAGAGCTGCTCTAGAGCCAGAGAACCAGGTCAGCAGAGCTGCTGTAGAGCCAGAGAAACTAGGTCAGTAGAGCTGCTTTAGAGCCATAGAACCAGGCCAGTAGAGCTGCTTTAGAGCCAGAGAACCAGGTCAGCAGAGCTGCTTTAGAGCCAGAGAACCAGGTCAGCAGAGCTGCTCTACAGCCAGAGAACCAAGTCAGCAGAGCTGCTTTAGAGCCATAGAACCGGGTCAGCAGAGCTGCTTTAGAGCCATAGAACCAGGTCAGCAGAGCTGCTCTAGAGCCTAAGAATCGGGTCAGCAGAGCTGCTCTAGAGCCAGAGAACCAGGTCAGCAGAGCTGCTGTAGAGCTAGAGAAACCAGCTCAGTAGAGCTGCTTTAGAGCGAGAGAACCAGGTCAGCAGAGCTGCTTTAGAAGGAGAGAACCAGGTCAGCAGAGCTCCTTTAGAGCCAAGGGACCAGGTCAGCAGAGCTGCTCTAAAGCCAGAGAACCAGGTCAGCAGAACTGCTTTAGAGCCATAGAACCGGGTCAGCAGAGCTGCTTTAGAGCCAGAGAACCAGGTCAGCAAAGCTGTTGTAGAGCCAGAAACCAGGTCAGCAGAGCTGCTCTAGAGCCTAAAAACTAGGTCAGCAGAGCTTCTCTAAAGCCATAGAACCAGGTCAGCAGACCTGCTGTAGAGCCAGAGAAACCAGGTCAGCAGAGCTACTTTAGAGGGAGAAAACCAGGTCAGCAGAGCTGCTTTAGAGCCAGAGAACCAGGCCAGTAGAGCTGCTTTAGAGCCAGAGAACCAGGTCAGCAGAGCTGCTTTAGAGCCAGAGAACCCGGTCAGCAGAGCTGCTCTAGAGCCAGAGAACCAAGTCAGCAGAGCTGCTTTAGAGCCATAGAACCAGGTCAGCAGAACTGCTTTAGAGCCAGAGAACCAGGTCAGCAGAGCTGTTGTAGAGCCAAAGAACCAGGTCAGCAGAGCTGCTCTAGAGCCAGAGAACCAAGTCAGCAGAGCTGCTTTAGAGCCAGAGAAACAGGGCAGCAGAGCTGCTTTAGAGCCAGAGAACCAGGTCAGCAGAGCTGCTCTAGAGCCAGAGAACCAGGTCAGCAGAGCTGCTTTAGAGCCAGAGAACCAGGTCAGCAGAGATGCTTTAGAGCCATAGAACCAGGTCAGCAGAGCTGCTTTAGAGGGAGAGAACCAGGTCAGCAGAGCTGCTTTAGAGCCAGAGAACCAGGTCAGCTGAGCTGTTGTAGAGCCAGAGAACCAGGTCAGCAGAGCTGCTCTAGAGTCAGAGAACCAAGTCAGCAGAGCTGCTTTAGAGCCATAGAAACAGGTCAGCAGAGCTGCTTTGGAGCCAGAGAACAAGGTCAGCAGAGCTGCTCTAGAGCCTAAGAACCAGGTCAGCAGAGCTGCTCTAGAGCCAGAGAACCAGGTCAGCAGAGCTGCTGTAGAGCCAGAGAAACTAGGTCAGTAGAGCTGCTTTAGAGGGAGAGAACCAGGTCAGCAGAGCTGCTTTAGAGCCAGAGAACCAGGTCAGCAGAGCTCCTCTAGAGGCAGAGAACCAGGTCAGCAGAGATGCTTTAGAGTCAGAGAAAAAGGTCAGAAGAGCTGCTCTAGAGCCAGAGAAACCAGGTCAGCAGAACTGCTTCAGAGGGAGAGAACCAGGTCAGCAGAGCTGTTTTAGAGCCAGAGAACCAGGTCAGCAGAGCTGCTCTAGAGCCAGAGAAACAGGTCAGCAGAGCCGCTTTAGAGCCATAGAACCAGGTCAGCAGAACTGCTCTAGAGGCAGAGAACCAGCTCAGTAGAGCTGCTCTAGAGCCAGAGAACCAGGTCAGCAGAGCTGCTTTAGAGCCATAGAACCAGGTCAGCAGAGCTGCTTTAGAGCCAGAGAACCAGGTCAGCAGAGCTGTTCTAGAGCCAAAGAATCGGGTCAGCAGAGCTGCTCTAGAGCTGAGAACCAGTTCAGCAGAGCTGCTTTAGAGCCATAGAACCAGGTCAGCAGAGCTGCTTTAGAGCCATAGAACCAGGTCAGCAGAGCTGCTCTAGAGCCTAAGAATCGGGTCAGCAGAGCTGCTCTAGAGCCAGAGAACCAGGTCAGTAGAGCTGCTGTAGAGCTAGAGAAACCAGCTCAGTAGAGCTGCTTTAGAGCGAGAGAACCAGGTCAGCAGAGCTGCTTTAGAGCCATAGAACCAGGTCAGCAGAGCTGCTCTAGCTGACACTGACTGACTGACACTGACTGATTGACATTGACTGACACTGATTGACTGACACTGACACTGACTGACACTGACACTGACTGACACTGACACTGATTGACTGAAACTGACTGACTGACAATGACTGACAATGATTGACTAACACTGACTGACTGACATTGACTGACTGACTGACACTGACTGACACTGATTGAATGACACTGACTGACTGGCGGACAAAGATTGACTGACACTGACTGACTGACTGACACTCACTGACTGACTGACACTGAATGACTGACACTGACTGACTGACACTGACTGACTGACACTGACTGACTACTCTCTACTACACTACTACTCACTCTCTACTACTCTCTACTACTCTCTCTCTCACTCTCTACTACTCACTCGCTACTACTCTCTACTACTCACTCTCTACTACTCACTCTCTACTACTCTCTACTGCTCTCTGTTGGACTTGGCCCTTCTGGCAGGTTCACCCCTGGACTTTTTGGATTTTTATTGGTGACTTGGTATGGTGATTGTTTGGTCTCTGCGCACTTTCCCTGTGTCCCAGGGTAAAGTGCGTGCGTGCTCTGAGTGCATGTGGTGAGATAGGCCTGCCCTCCCATAGGAATGCATGGGGAATGTATGTGTCCCTAGTAGTTCCTGATGCGTGGGGTGTGCAGGCCCGAGTTTGGTATGTGCGGACTCGTGGGAGTGAATGCTGCGCGATGATGTGTGCGGCGTGCATGTACCTAGTGTGGAAGTGCCACTTCTAGAAGTGGGCACTTCAGTGTGCAGTGTGTCTGTCGCGTGATTGGCTGGTCGTGTCATGTGACGGGCTAGGGATTCCCCAGTGTCAGGATGGGTCACCCAGTGGTGAATGGGGAGATCAGCAGCTAGATGGGTGGGAGGAGTCCACCTGGGTCCTGAATAGGACAGGGTTTTCCAAACACAATGCTGGCCCCGCCCCCTGTGGTGCGACTGACGACCCTAGCCCTGCCAGTCAATAGAGTGAGGGGCTGAGCACATCAAGGGTGCTCCCCAACCAGCTGCGACTGGTTTTCCCCCTCACCCTGAACCCAGAACAAAGGGTTTGCCTGTATAAAAATGGGGCTGTGTCCCCACAGAAACTGTTCTTTGCCAGGATCCTGCCTGAGGGGGGCTGCTGCTGCTGCTGGACCAGAGGACCGCCACTTGGACTACCTCCCTGCCTGGAGGCCCAGTGAGCTGGCTCTGGGTCCATCCTTGCCCCCCACCCCTGCCCTGCTGCATGCAGGGGAGAACTTGCCTGGACTTTTGCTGTTGTGTGCCTTAAAGCGCTGGGAGCGCTCTATTTTCCTCTAAGTGCCTGGAAGCGCTTCTCCCTGCCCTGCAGCGCTAGGAGATCTCGGGTTGGCCTCTAGCGCAAGGAGCGCTTTATTTCAACAAGCCGGTGCCCACCCGGCGTTGGCCCCGTGTTCGCTGACATTCACGTCCCCTGGCAGGTGCCCACCCTGCCAGGGACATTGGCGTTCATTGGCGGGTGTCCACCCCGCCGCATATTACGTATTTCGAGGGAGCCTACCCCTCTCATTTGCAAAATCACTGCCGCGACCCGGCGACCAGGAAGTCAGGCAGCCGTGGGGACGACGTGGGCGTGCCCTTGAATCAGGAAGCGACGGGAGCCCACCCCACGCTCCTGCGACGGCAACCCGGAAGAGAAGCAGGAGTCCGGACGGAGGGCGGGAGCCTACCCCGTCTCCGTCGGCGAAGGAGAGCCTGCCGAAAATAAGAAGTCCCGGAGCGAGCAGGAGCCTACCCTGCGCCCTGGGAGAAGCACCGAGACCGGAGACGACGCGGGAGTCCCCGGAGAGCGCCCGGTAAGTACCAAGGGCTGGGGGACTCCGCGTCGGTGTGAGGGTCTCCGCCGGTAGACGGCATCTCTGTGCGCCTGCTCGCACCGAGGCACTACAAGTGCCGGGCGGCCCCGAAAGGCAGTGGGCCGCCCCCACGACATTGGGGGCATTGTTGTTTCGAGCACTAGGCGCCCCGACCACGGGGGCAGTGTTTTCAGAGCCGAGTGAGGCTCCAACAAAGGGGGCAGAGTCCTTGAGCCCTCGAGAGGCTCCAACGGAGGGGCCCATTGTTTCGAGAGCCCACGAGGCCCCCACGCTTGCGGGGGAATTATTTGTTAACGAGTCCCCCGAGCGGGACTCCAAGGAACGGGGCACCAGTTCTTCCATGATAGAGCGGCCCCCGGTGGCAGCGGGCCGCTCCCCCCTTGCCCCACAAAGTTGTTTAGAGCCCTGACAGGCTCTAGGGGGCATTTCATTTGCTTAGAGCCCAGAGAGGCTCCAAGGGCGACAGATTGATTTAAAAGGCACAGTGGTGCCCACGCTCCCTGTTCACAGTTGCCCAGCACTTAGTGGGCAACTGCTACGTTTAGGTTGTGACCCCCTGAGTTTGGGACTGTGCCTCCTGCGCAGTCTTGCCCCTGACTTTGCTGGACACAGGGCGTCCTAGCCCCCTACTAGGCCAGTTGGCCCAGGGACTGCCACAGGTGGTGGCTAATGTGAGTTTTGGCGCCATTGTACCTGTTCTGCACCTCTGAATGTGTTTTTGCGTCATGTGCTTTGCTTTACACCTCTGAATGTTATGCATCATGTGTTTATGTGCTTAGACCCCTACAGGTATTGTGATACTTAGGTGGTTGTTTTCTCCCTAGTACAGGTGGTGCTAGTGAGGTCCTGATTCCCTGCGCAATATTTTCCTAAGGTGGTTAGGGTTGCGTAGGTGGTACTTACCTGATACCAGTAGTGACTGGTTGTGTGCTAGGTGTAATTTAGTGCTACAGTGATTGTATGTGCTATGTTCTAAAATATTATTCCTACGTTCTAATTGCTATTCCTACAAAGTGCTAATTCCTGACAGTGGTCCATGTGGCCCTGTCCCCTGTATATATAATCCCTTGTAAATTCTGCCCGTGCCTGTTGGCACATTGTAGAGTGTGTGTTTTTATCTAATGTGTTGTGTATAATACAAAGGTTATTTTTATAGAATACCTTGTGTGGAGTTTCCTTTGTGGTGGGCCTTGGGTGTTGTTGCTGGGTGCGCGCGCAAACGCTTTACACATCGCCTCAGAGATAAGCCTGACTGCTCGTGCCAAGCTACCAAGGGGGTGAGCAGGGGTTATCTTTGGCGTGTAACTTCCTTGCCCTGACTAGAGTGGTGGTTTCTGTCTGGCTTTGGCGCAAGCCCTAGCCAACCAGGAATGCCATTTCTAACATTGGTGGCAGCGGTGGGATTTGGACTTGCGTTTGCGCTGTACCGCAGCGGCAACTGGCCGCACTACAAAACTCTGCATTTAGATAAATCACATGGTATAGGGATTATTGTTTTAAAATTGTTTTTAATTGTCATTTCTTTGGAAATGTGTTTTTGTGCACTGTGAGTTAGGTGTCCCTAGCTCGGGAGGGTAGATCATCCCCCTTAGTGCATATTGTGATTCTGGATTCACCAGAGGGTGGGATCCAGTGGTGGCAGCGTAATAGTGTCCTGTACATTTGTCCCCCGCCCTGCGCCCAGAGTTGGTACCTGTGTCACGTGGTGGTCAGGTTGAGGAATCAGGGGTGGTAGAAACTGCCTTACCAGTCCGAGGGGAGGGTTGTGTGTGTGGATGAATGGTGTGTGGCACTAGGCAAGTGAGTGTGAGTTCTCTGGGTTAGAGAGCTTGCTGAATCTTTTTGTGAATTGTGTGCTCCTGTGTGAAACTCAGACCCCTAGGTTCCCTGTATAATTGTTACCATAACGTCCGCCAGAATGGAGCCTGCTTGTGATCCCTATGAGCTAGCTTGGCGCCAGAGGCAGGAGTTAGAAAGGTACTGTACAGAGGAAGAGTCAGAAGAGGAGGTAGAGGATGACAATACCTGGACGCCAGTAGAGAGTGAGGACCCCATAGGTAGGGCGTCCCGTGCTGGGTCCAGCGTAGAAGGCAGCGCCTCATCCCTTTCCCTGTCCCCAGAGGAGTGGGAAGATAGGAGGAAAGAAAGGGAGCACCAGCTGGCGTTAGAGAAGCTCAGGTTAGAGCATGCTCAGGCGATGGCGCAGCTGGAGGCCAGGAAGCAACAGCGAGAGACTGAGTGGGTCTTGGCGCAGGAGAGGGTAGAGGAGGCTGAGAGGGCCTCCACCAGAGGCAAAGTAGCTCTGGAGGGTAGACTATCCCCTGCGCGCAGTTTTAATTTTCTGGGCTCCCCAGGGAGGGTTGAGTCCAGTGGTAGTAGCGATGTAGATTCCAGTGTAGGAAATCCCAGTCCCAGTTCCCCCAGTCTGGTACCTGTTCCCCAGGAGGAGGAGTTAAGGTTGAAATTCAGGGGCAGTAGGAAACTGTCTCACCAGACTTGGGAGGAGTTTGTGGATGGATGTGAGGATGCAATGTTTGATTGGATTTCCACAGCAAGTGATTTTGATATACTGTGTAATCTGGTTCTCAAAGAACACCTGCTCAGTTGTTGTGTGCCAGGGTTGCGCCAACACCTGTTGGGGTGTGGATTGTCTGAGCCCCTTGAGCTTGCGGAGGAAGCAGAGCGCTGGGAAAGGGCTAGAGGTTCTCTAGAGTCATTAGGGAGTGACTCCAAAAGTAGTGGGTCAGGTATCTTCCAGCCCAGCGTGGTGGAAGAGGCTCAGTGTAGCCCAGCTAGGTCCCAGGATAGCGAGGAGGGTGTAGGGGCTCACTGCCTGGCTCAGTGGAGCAGGAGTGAGAGGGTGACCGAGGGTCCCCGGACGTACGAAACCCTGCCTCAGGACTTGGATGGTTTCATGAGGGAACACCAAGTTGGGGACCTAGGCTGTCCTGTTAGCCCATTTGAGGATGATCTCCTGGTGAGTAGAGGACCCCGAGCACCTGTAACCAGGGCTCCGGTGGTTCTGGAGTCTGGCAGTACCTCTCCGGTAGGGAGGGTACAGGAGGCCAGCGTGAGGAGTGATTGGGGGATGAGTTCCCCAGTGGAAGAGCCTGTGGGTCAGGGACTACCCAGTTGGGCTAGGATCCCGTGTAGTGGCCAGGGTGGCACCACTTCTGTTCTGGGGGATCTCCGCGCACTGTCAGGTGGACAGGGGACGGGAGATCAGCGCCAGACAGACAGTCACTTGACGTATGTGTCCTTTGATAGCCTCAGGGGGATGGAGTGGAAATCCCCAGAAGTCCTGGAGTGCCAGGCAATTATGCCACCAAAGGTTCTAGGCCGGAGGTTGGGAGGCCAGGTTAAGGATCAGCCTGACCTGAGGGGTGGGACGTCTGTAACCAGCGTCCCGACCAGTTCTTCTTCCAGAGGTACCGCCCCAGTTGGTAGGGAGCAGGGCTCTGGAAGGGGGTGCAGAGGGTGGGAGAGCCCACCTCTGCCCCCGGTACAACCTGAGGGGTTAAACCCTGGGTTGGGATGGCGTTCTAGGTGTACCCCTCGCCAGAGGAGGAGGAACCCTAGGAGAAGAGGTAGGGGGAGGAGAGCTTTCCCTGAGACTCCTGGTCCGCCTGAGGGTGTAGACCCTAGGCTGGAGAACCAGTGGCAGTCTAGTCCTGTCTTTCAGAGAGGAAGAGTGGAGAATGGCCGCTATGTGCCAGGGGTTACTACCCCCCACTCTGTGATTAGGCAAAGACCGGTGGCACCTGGGTGGCCTAGGGCCTGGTCTTGGCCGCGGACAGCTTGGGAGTACCAGTGGGGTAGCCCAGTTGGTCCAGACAGTGGTGTTAAAAAGAATTCCATGGGTTCACCGTGGCGTAGAACCGGAGGGTGTCCATGCAGTTGCGGGCCCGCGTCCGTGTTCTATCGCCCCAAGCAGGGAAGTCCATCACGGTGGTGATTGGTCTGCCCTGCGTTTTGGCTGGAAGGGGGTTGTGTTGGACTTGGCCCTTCTGGCAGGTTCACCCCTGGACTTTTTGGATTTTTATTGGTGACTTGGTATGGTGATTGTTTGGTCTCTGCGCACTTTCCCTGTGTCCCAGGGTAAAGTGCGTGCGTGCTCTGAGTGCATGTGGTGAGATAGGCCTGCCCTCCCATAGGAATGCATGGGGAATGTATGTGTCCCTAGTAGTTCCTGATGCGTGGGGTGTGCAGGCCCGAGTTTGGTATGTGCGGACTCGTGGGAGTGAATGCTGCGCGATGATGTGTGCGGCGTGCATGTACCTAGTGTGGAAGTGCCACTTCTAGAAGTGGGCACTTCAGTGTGCAGTGTGTCTGTCGCGTGATTGGCTGGTCGTGTCATGTGACGGGCTAGGGATTCCCCAGTGTCAGGATGGGTCACCCAGTGGTGAATGGGGAGATCAGCAGCTAGATGGGTGGGAGGAGTCCACCTGGGTCCTGAATAGGACAGGGTTTTCCAAACACAATGCTGGCCCCGCCCCCTGTGGTGCGACTGACGACCCTAGCCCTGCCAGTCAATAGAGTGAGGGGCTGAGCACATCAAGGGTGCTCCCCAACCAGCTGCGACTGGTTTTCCCCCTCACCCTGAACCCAGAACAAAGGGTTTGCCTGTATAAAAATGGGGCTGTGTCCCCACAGAAACTGTTCTTTGCCAGGATCCTGCCTGAGGGGGGCTGCTGCTGCTGCTGGACCAGAGGACCGCCACTTGGACTACCTCCCTGCCTGGAGGCCCAGTGAGCTGGCTCTGGGTCCATCCTTGCCCCCCACCCCTGCCCTGCTGCATGCAGGGGAGAACTTGCCTGGACTTTTGCTGTTGTGTGCCTTAAAGCGCTGGGAGCGCTCTATTTTCCTCTAAGTGCCTGGAAGCGCTTCTCCCTGCCCTGCAGCGCTAGGAGATCTCGGGTTGGCCTCTAGCGCAAGGAGCGCTTTATTTCAACAAGCCGGTGCCCACCCGGCGTTGGCCCCGTGTTCGCTGACATTCACGTCCCCTGGCAGGTGCCCACCCTGCCAGGGACATTGGCGTTCATTGGCGGGTGTCCACCCCGCCGCATATTACGTATTTCGAGGGAGCCTACCCCTCTCATTTGCAAAATCACTGCCGCGACCCGGCGACCAGGAAGTCAGGCAGCCGTGGGGACGACGTGGGCGTGCCCTTGAATCAGGAAGCGACGGGAGCCCACCCCACGCTCCTGCGACGGCAACCCGGAAGAGAAGCAGGAGTCCGGACGGAGGGCGGGAGCCTACCCCGTCTCCGTCGGCGAAGGAGAGCCTGCCGAAAATAAGAAGTCCCGGAGCGAGCAGGAGCCTACCCTGCGCCCTGGGAGAAGCACCGAGACCGGAGACGACGCGGGAGTCCCCGGAGAGCGCCCGGTAAGTACCAAGGGCTGGGGGACTCCGCGCCGGTGTGAGGGTCTCCGCCGGTAGACGGCATCTCTGTGCGCCTGCTCGCACCGAGGCACTACAAGTGCCGGGCGGCCCCGAAAGGCAGTGGGCCGCCCCCACGACATTGGGGGCATTGTTGTTTCGAGCACTAGGCGCCCCGACCACGGGGGCAGTGTTTTCAGAGCCGAGTGAGGCTCCAACAAAGGGGGCAGAGTCCTTGAGCCCTCGAGAGGCTCCAACGGAGGGGCCCATTGTTTCGAGAGCCCACGAGGCCCCCACGCTTGCGGGGGAATTATTTGTTAACGAGTCCCCCGAGCGGGACTCCAAGGAACGGGGCACCAGTTCTTCCATGATAGAGCGGCCCCCGGTGGCAGCGGGCCGCTCCCCCCTTGCCCCACAAAGTTGTTTAGAGCCCTGACAGGCTCTAGGGGGCATTTCATTTGCTTAGAGCCCAGAGAGGCTCCAAGGGCGACAGATTGATTTAAAAGGCACAGTGGTGCCCACGCTCCCTGTTCACAGTTGCCCAGCACTTAGTGGGCAACTGCTACGTTTAGGTTGTGACCCCCTGAGTTTGGGACTGTGCCTCCTGCGCAGTCTTGCCCCTGACTTTGCTGGACACAGGGCGTCCTAGCCCCCTACTAGGCCAGTTGGCCCAGGGACTGCCACAGGTGGTGGCTAATGTGAGTTTTGGCGCCATTGTACCTGTTCTGCACCTCTGAATGTGTTTTTGCGTCATGTGCTTTGCTTTACACCTCTGAATGTTATGCATCATGTGTTTATGTGCTTAGACCCCTACAGGTATTGTGATACTTAGGTGGTTGTTTTCTCCCTAGTACAGGTGGTGCTTTAGAGCCAGAGAACCAGGTCAGCAGAGCAGTTGTAGAGCCAGAAACCAGGGCAGCAGAGCTGCTCTAGAGCCTAAAAACTAGGTCAGCAGAGCTTCTCTAAAGCCATAGAACCAGGTCAGCAAACCTGCTGTAGAGCCAGAGAAACCAGGTCAGCAGAGCTGCTTTAGAGGGAGAAAAACAGGTCAGCAGAGCTGCTTTAGAGCCAGAGAACCAGGCCAGTAGAGCTGCTTTAGAGCCAGAGAACCAGGTCAGCAGAGCTGCTTTAGAGCCAGAGAACCCAGTCAGCAGAGCTGCTCTAGAGCCAGAGAACCAAGTCAGCAGAGCTGCTTTAGAGCCATAGAACCAGGTCAGCAGAGCTGCTTTAGAGCCAGAGAACCAGGCCAGCAGAGCCGCTCTGGAGCCTAAGAACCAGGTCAGCAGAGCTGCTCTAGAGGGAGAAAATCAGGTCAGCAGAGCTGCTCTAGAGCCAGAGAACCAGGCCAGTAGAGCTGCTTTAGAGCAAAAGAACCAGGTCAGCAGAGCTGCTTTAGAGGGAGAGAACCAGGTCAGCAGAGCTGCTTTAGAGCCTTAAGACCAGGTCAGCAGAGCTGCTCTAGAGCCAGAGAACCAGGTCAGCAGAACTGCTTTAGAGCCAGAGAACCAGGTCAGCAGAGCTGTTGTAGAGCCAGAGAACCAGGTCAGCAGAGCTGCTCTAGAGCCAGAGAACCAAGTCAGCAGAGCTGCTTTAGAGCCATAGAAACAGGTAATCAGAGCTGCTTTAGAGGCAGAGAACCAGGTCAGCAGAGCTGCTCTAGAGCCTAAGAACCAGGTCAGCAGAGCTGCTCTAGAGCCAGAGAACCAGGTCAGCAGAGCTGCTGTAGAGCCAGAGAAACTAGGTCAGCAGAGCTGCTCTAGAGCCAGAGAACCAAGTCAGCAGAGCTGCTTTAGAGCCATAGAACCAGGTCAGCAGAGCTGCTTTGGAGCCAGAGAATCAGGCCAGCAGAGCTGCTCTGGAGCCTAAAAACCAGGTCAGCAGAGCTGCTCTAGAGGGAGAAAATCAGGTCAGCAGAGCTGCTCTAGAGCCAGAGAACCAGGCCAGTAGAGCTGCTTTAGAGCAAAAGAACCAGGTCAGCAGAGCTGCTTTAGAGGGAGAGAACCAGGTCAGCAGAGCTGCTTTAGAGCCTAGAGACCAGGTCAGCAGAGCTGCTCTAGAGCCAGAGAACCAGGTCAGCAGAACTGCTTTAGAGCCATAGAACCAGGTCAGCAGAGCTGCTTTAGAGCCAGAGAACCAGGTCAGCAGAGCTGTTGTAGAGCCAGAGAACCAGGTCAGCAGAGCTGCTCTAGAGCCAGAGAACCAAGTCAGCAGAGCTGCTTTAGAGCCATAGAAACAGGTCAGCAGAGCTGCTTTAGAGCCAGAGAACCAGGTCAGCAGAGCTGCTCTAGAGCCTACGAACTAGGTCAGCAGAGCTGCTCTAGAGCCAGAGAACCAGGTCAGCAGAGCTGCTGTAGAGCCAGAGAAACTAGGTCAGTAGAGCTGCTTTAGAGCCATAGAACCAGGCCAGTAGAGCTGCTTTAGAGCCAGAGAACCAGGTCAGCAGAGCTGCTTTAGAGCCAGAGAACCAGGTCAGCAGAGCTGCTCTAGAGCCAGAGAACCAAGTCAGCAGAGCTGCTTTAGAGCCATAGAACCGGGTCAGCAGAGCTGCTTTAGAGCCAGAGAACCAGGTCAGCAGAGCTGTTGTAGAGCCAGAAACCAGGTCAGCAGAGCGGCTCTAGAGCCTATAAACTAGGTCAGCAGAGCTTCTCTAAAGCCATAGAACCAGGTCAGCAGACCTGCTGTAGAGCCAGAGAAACCAGGTCAGCAGAGCTGCTTTAGAGGGAGAAAATCAGGTCAGCAGAGCTGCTCTAGAGCCAGAGAACCATGTCAGCAGAACTGCTTTAGAGTCATAGAACCGGGTCAGCAGAGCAGCTTTAGAGCCAGAGAACCAGGTCAGCAGAGCTGTTGCAGAGCCAGAGAACCAGATCAGCAGTGCTGCTCTGTAGCCTAAGAACTAGGTCAGCAGAGCTGCTCTAGAGCCAGAGAACCAGGTCGGCAGACCTGCTGTAGAGCCAGAGAAACCAGGTCAGGAGAGCGGCTTTAGAGGGAGAGAACCAGGTCAGCAGAGCTTCTCTAAAGCCATAGAACCAGGTCAGCAGAGCTGCTCTAGCTGACACTGACTGACTGACACTGACTGATTGACATTGACTGACACTGATTGACTGACACTGACACTGACTGACACTGACACTGACTGACACTGACACTGATTGACTGAAACTGACTGACTGACAATGACTGACAATGATTGACTAACACTGACTGACTGACATTGACTGACTGACTGACACTGACTGACACTGATTGAATGACACTGACTGACTGGCGGACAAAGATTGAATGACACTGACTGACTGACTGACACTCACTGACTGACTGACACTGAATGACTGACACTGACTGACTGACACTGACTGACTGACACTGACTGACTACTCTCTACTACACTACTACTCACTCTCTACTACTCTCTACTACTCTCTCTCTCACTCTCTACTACTCACTCGCTACTACTCTCTACTACTCACTCTCTACTACTCACTCTCTACTACTCTCTACTGCTCTCTCTCTACTACTCTCTACTAGCTTCTCTAGAGCCAGAGAACCAGGTCAGCAGACCTGCTGTAGAGCCAGAGAAACCAGGTCAGGAGAGCGGCTTTAGAGGGAGAGAACCAGGTCAGCAGAGCTGCTTTGGAGCCAGAGAACCAGGTCAGCAGAGCTACTTTAGAGGGAGAGAACCAGGTCAGCAGAGATGCTTTAGAGTCAGAGAAAAAGGTCAGCAGAGCTGCTCTAGAGCCAGAGAAACCAGGTCAGCAGAGCTGCTTCAGAGGGAGAGAACCAGCTCAGCAGAGCTGTTTTAGAGCCAGAGAACCAGGTCAGCAGAACTGCTCTAGAGGCAGAGAACCAGGTCAGTAGAGCTGCTCTAGAGCCAGAGAACCAGGTCAGCAGAGCTGCTTTAGAGCCATAGAACCAGGTCAGCAGAGCTGCTTTAGAGCCAGAGAACCAGGTCAGCAGAGCTGTTCTAGAGCCTAAGAATAGGGTCAGCAGAGCTGCTCTAGAGCCAGAGAACCAGTTCAGCAGAGCTGCTTTAGAGCCATAGAACCAGGTCAGCAGAGCTGCTTTAGAGCCATAGAACCAGGTCAGCAGAGCTGCTCTAGAGCCTAAGAATCGGGTCAGCAGAGCTGCTCTAGAGCCAGAGAACCAGGTCAGCAGAGCTGCTGTAGAGCTAGAGAAACCAGCTCAGTAGAGCTGCTTTAGAGCGAGAGAACCAGGTCAGCAGAGCTGCTTTAGAATGACAGAACCAGGCCAGCAGAGCTGCTTTAGAGCCAAGGGACCAGGTCAGCAGAGCTGCTCTAAAGCCAGAGAACCAGGTCAGCAGAACTGCTTTAGAGCGATGGAACCGAGTCAGCAGAGCTGCTTTAGAGCCAGAGAACCAGGTCAGCAGAGCAGTTGTAGAGCCAGAAACCAGGGCAGCAGAGCTGCTCTAGAGCCTAAAAACTAGGTCAGCAGAGCTTCTCTAAAGCCATAGAACCAGGTCAGCAAACCTGCTGTAGAGCCAGAGAAACCAGGTCAGCAGAGCTGCTTTAGAGGGAGAAAAACAGGTCAGCAGAGCTGCTTTAGAGCCAGAGAACCAGGCCAGTAGAGCTGCTTTAGAGCCAGAGAACCAGGTCAGCAGAGCTGCTTTAGAGCCAGAGAACCCAGTCAGCAGAGCTGCTCTAGAGCCAGAGAACCAAGTCAGCAGAGCTGCTTTAGAGCCATAGAACCAGGTCAGCAGAGCTGCTTTAGAGCCAGAGAACCAGGCCAGCAGAGCTGCTCTGGAGCCTAAGAACCAGGTCAGCAGAGATGCTCTAGAGGGAGAAAATCAGGTCAGCAGAGCTGCTCTAGAGCCAGAGAACCAGGCCAGTAGAGCTGCTTTAGAGCAAAAGAACCAGGTCAGCAGAGCTGCTTTAGAGGGAGAGAACCAGGTCAGCAGAGCTGCTTTAGAGCCTTAAGACCAGGTCAGCAGAGCTGCTCTAGAGCCAGAGAACCAGGTCAGCAGAACTGCTTTAGAGCCAGAGAACCAGGTCAGCAGAGCTGTTGTAGAGCCAGAGAACCAGGTCAGCAGAGCTGCTCTAGAGCCAGAGAACCAAGTCAGCAGAGCTGCTTTAGAGCCATAGAAACAGGTAATCAGAGCTGCTTTAGAGGCAGAGAACCAGGTCAGCAGAGCTGCTCTAGAGCCTAAGAACCAGGTCAGCAGAGCTGCTCTAGAGCCAGAGAACCAGGTCAGCAGAGCTGCTGTAGAGCCAGAGAAACTAGGTCAGCAGAGCTGCTCTAGAGCCAGAGAACCAAGTCAGCAGAGCTGCTTTAGAGCCATAGAACCAGGTCAGCAGAGCTGCTTTGGAGCCAGAGAATCAGGCCAGCAGAGCTGCTCTGGAGCCTAAAAACCAGGTCAGCAGAGCTGCTCTAGAGGGAGAAAATCAGGTCAGCAGAGCTGCTCTAGAGCCAGAGAACCAGGCCAGTAGAGCTGCTTTAGAGCAAAAGAACCAGGTCAGCAGAGCTGCTTTAGAGGGAGAGAACCAGGTCAGCAGAGCTGCTTTAGAGCCTAGAGACCAGGTCAGCAGAGCTGCTCTAGAGCCAGAGAACCAGGTCAGCAGAACTGCTTTAGAGCCATAGAACCAGGTCAGCAGAGCTGCTTTAGAGCCAGAGAACCAGGTCAGCAGAGCTGTTGTAGAGCCAGAGAACCAGGTCAGCAGAGCTGCTCTAGAGCCAGAGAACCAAGTCAGCAGAGCTGCTTTAGAGCCATAGAAACAGGTCAGCAGAGCTGCTTTAGAGCCAGAGAACCAGGTCAGCAGAGCTGCTCTAGAGCCTACGAACTAGGTCAGCAGAGCTGCTCTAGAGCCAGAGAACCAGGTCAGCAGAGCTGCTGTAGAGCCAGAGAAACTAGGTCAGTAGAGCTGCTTTAGAGCCATAGAACCAGGCCAGTAGAGCTGCTTTAGAGCCAGAGAACCAGGTCAGCAGAGCTGCTTTAGAGCCAGAGAACCAGGTCAGCAGAGCTGCTCTACAGCCAGAGAACCAAGTCAGCAGAGCTGCTTTAGAGCCATAGAACCGGGTCAGCAGAGCTGCTTTAGAGCCATAGAACCAGGTCAGCAGAGCTGCTCTAGAGCCTAAGAATCGGGTCAGCAGAGCTGCTCTAGAGCCAGAGAACCAGGTCAGCAGAGCTGCTGTAGAGCTAGAGAAACCAGCTCAGTAGAGCTGCTTTAGAGCGAGAGAACCAGGTCAGCAGAGCTGCTTTAGAAGGAGAGAACCAGGTCAGCAGAGATCCTTTAGAGCCAAGGGACCAGGTCAGCAGAGCTGCTCTAAAGCCAGAGAACCAGGTCAGCAGAACTGCTTTAGAGCCATAGAACCGGGTCAGCAGAGCTGCTTTAGAGCCAGAGAACCAGGTCAGCAAAGCTGTTGTAGAGCCAGAAACCAGGTCAGCAGAGCTGCTCTAGAGCCTAAAAACTAGGTCAGCAGAGCTTCTCTAAAGCCATAGAACCAGGTCAGCAGACCTGCTGTAGAGCCAGAGAAACCAGGTCAGCAGAGCTACTTTAGAGGGAGAAAACCAGGTCAGCAGAGCTGCTTTAGAGCCAGAGAACCAGGCCAGTAGAGCTGCTTTAGAGCCAGAGAACCAGGTCAGCAGAGCTGCTTTAGAGCCAGAGAACCCGGTCAGCAGAGCTGCTCTAGAGCCAGAGAACCAAGTCAGCAGAGCTGCTTTAGAGCCATAGAACCAGGTCAGCAGAACTGCTTTAGAGCCAGAGAACCAGGTCAGCAGAGCTGTTGTAGAGCCAAAGAACCAGGTCAGCAGAGCTGCTCTAGAGCCAGAGAACCAAGTCAGCAGAGCTGCTTTAGAGCCATAGAAACAGGGCAGCAGAGCTGCTTTAGAGCCAGAGAACCAGGTCAGCAGAGCTGCTCTAGAGCCAGAGAACCAGGTCAGCAGAGCTGCTTTAGAGCCAGAGAACCAGGTCAGCAGAGATGCTTTAGAGCCATAGAACCAGGTCAGCAGAGCTGCTTTAGAGGGAGAGAACCAGGTCAGCAGAGCTGCTTTAGAGCCAGAGAACCAGGTCAGCTGAGCTGTTGTAGAGCCAGAGAACCAGGTCAGCAGAGCTGCTCTAGAGCCAGAGAACCAAGTCAGCAGAGCTGCTTTAGAGCCATAGAAACAGGTCAGCAGAGCTGCTTTGGAGCCAGAGAACAAGGTCAGCAGAGCTGCTCTAGAGCCTAAGAACCAGGTCAGCAGAGCTGCTCTAGAGCCAGAGAACCAGGTCAGCAGAGCTGCTGTAGAGCCAGAGAAACTAGGTCAGTAGAGCTGCTTTAGAGGGAGAGAACCAGGTCAGCAGAGCTGCTTTAGAGCCAGAGAACCAGGTCAGCAGAGCTCCTCTAGAGGCAGAGAACCAGGTCAGCAGAGATGCTTTAGAGTCAGAGAAAAAGGTCAGAAGAGCTGCTCTAGAGCCAGAGAAACCAGGTCAGCAGAACTGCTTCAGAGGGAGAGAACCAGGTCAGCAGAGCTGTTTTAGAGCCAGAGAACCAGGTCAGCAGAGCTGCTCTAGAGCCAGAGAAACAGGTCAGCAGAGCCGCTTTAAAGCCATAGAACCAGGTCAGCAGAACTGCTCTAGAGGCAGAGAACCAGCTCAGTAGAGCTGCTCTAGAGCCAGAGAACCAGGTCAGCAGAGCTGCTTTAGAGCCATAGAACCAGGTCAGCAGAGCTGCTTTAGAGCCAGAGAACCAGGTCAGCAGAGCTGTTCTAGAGCCTAAGAATCGGGTCAGCAGAGCTGCTCTAGAGCTGAGAACCAGTTCAGCAGAGCTGCTTTAGAGCCATAGAACCAGGTCAGCAGAGCTGCTTTAGAGCCATAGAACCAGGTCAGCAGAGCTGCTCTAGAGCCTAAGAATCGGGTCAGCAGAGCTGCTCTAGAGCCAGAGAACCAGGTCAGTAGAGCTGCTGTAGAGCTAGAGAAACCAGCTCAGTAGAGCTGCTTTAGAGCGAGAGAACCAGGTCAGCAGAGCTGCTTTAGAAGGAGAGAACCAGGTCAGCAGAGCTGCTTTAGAGCCAAGGGACCAGGTCAGCAGAGCTGCTCTAAAGCCAGAGAACCAGGTCAGCAGAGCTGCTTTAGAGCCTAAAGACCAGGTCAGCAGAGCTGCTCTAGAGCCAGAGAACCAGGTCAGCAGAGCTGCTTTAGAGCCAGAGAACCAGGTCAGCAGAGCTGTTGTAGAGCCAGAAACCAGGTCAGCAGAGCTGCTCTAGAGCCTAAAAACTAGGTCAGCAGAGCTTCTCTAAAGCCATAGAACCAGGTCAGCAGACCTGCTGTAGAGCCAGAGAAACCAGGTCAGCAGAGCTGCTTTAGAGGGAGAAAACCAGGTCAGCAGAGCTGCTTTAGAGCCAGAGAACCAGGCCAGTAGAGCTGCTTTAGAGCCAGAGAACCAGGTCAGCAGAGCTGCTTTAGAGCCAGAGAACCCGGTCAGCAGAGCTGCTCTAGAGCCAGAGAACCAAGTCAGCAGAGCTGCTTTAGAGCCATAGAACCAGGTCAGCAGAACTGCTTTAGAGCCAGAGAACCAGGTCAGCAGAGCTGTTGTAGAGCCAGAGAACCAGGTCAACAGAGCTGCTCTAGAGCCAGAGAACCAAGTCAGCAGAGCTGCTTTAGAGCCATAGAAACAGGTCAGCAGAGCTGCTTTAGAGCCAGAGAACCAGGTCAGCAGAGCTGCTCTAGAGCCAGAGAACCAGGTCAGCAGAGCTGCTTTAGAGCCAGAGAACCAGGTCAGCAGAGCTGCTTTAGAGCCATAGAACCAGGTCAGCAGAGCTGCTTTAGAGGGAGAGAACCAGGTCAGCAGAGTTGCTTTAGAGCCAGAGAACCAGGTCAGCAGAGCTGCTGTAGAGCCAGAGAAACCAGGTCAGGAGAGCAGCTTTGGAGGGAGAGAACCAGGCCAGCAGAGCTGCTCTAGAGCCAGAGAAACAGGTCAGCAGAGTTGCTTTAGAGCCTTAGAACCAGGTCAGCAGAGCTGCTCCAGTGGCAGAAAACCAGGTCACTAGAGCTGATTTAGAGGGAGAGAGCCAGGTCAGCAGAGCTGCTTTAGAGCCAGAGAATCAGGTCAGCAGAGCTGCTCTAGAGCCAGAGAACCAGGCCAGTAGAGCTGCTTTAGAGCAAAAGAACCAGGTCAGCAGAACTGCTTTAGAGGGAGAGAACCAGGTCAGCAGAGCTGCTTTAGAGCCTAGAGACCAGGTCAGCAGAGCTGCTCTAGAGCCAGAGAACCAGGTCAGCAGAACTGCTTTAGAGCCATAGAACCGGGACAGCAGAGCTGCTTTAGAGCCGGAGAACCAGGTCAGCAGAGCTGTTGTAGAGCCATAGAAACAGGTCAGCAGAGCTGCTTTAGAGCCAGAGAACCAGGTCAGCAGAGCTGCTGTAGAGCCAGAGAAACTAAGTCAGTAGAGCTGCTTTAGAGGGAGAGAACCAGGTCAGCAGAGCCGCTTTAGAGCCAGAGAACCAGGTCAGCAGAGCTCCTCTAGAGGCAGAGAACCAGGTCAGCAGAGCTGCTTTAGAGGGAGAGAACCAGGTCAGCAGAGATGCTTTAGAGTCAGAGAAAAAGGTCAGCAGAGCTGCTCTAGAGCCAGAGAAACCATGTCAGCAGAGCTGCTTCAGAGGGAGAGAACCAGGTCAGCAGAGCTGTTTTAGAGCCAGAGAACCAGGTCAGCAGAGCTGCTCTAGAGCCAGAGAAACAGGTCAGCAGAGCTGCTTTAGAGCCATAGAACCAGGTCAGCAGAACTGCTCTAGAGGCAGAGAACCAGGTCAGTAGAGCTGCTCTAGAGCCAGAGAACCAGGTCAGCAGAGCTGCTTTAGAGCCATAGAACCAGGTCAGCAGAGCTGCTTTAGAGCCAGAGAACCAGGTCAGCAGAGCTGTCCTAGAGCCTAAGATTCGGGTCAGCAGAGCTGCTCTAGAGCCAGAGAACCAGTTCAGCAGAGCTGCTTTAGAGCCATAGAACCAGGTCAGCAGAGCTGCTTTAGAGCCATAGAACCAGGTCAGCAGAGCTGCTCTAGAGCCTAAGAATCGGGTCAGCAGAGCTGCTCTTAAGCCAGAGAACCAGGTCAGCAGAACTGCTTTAGATCCATAGAACCGGGTCAGCAGAGCTGCTTTAGAGCCAGAGAACCAGGTCAGCTGACCTGCTGTAGAGCCAGAGAAACCAGGTCAGCAGAGCTGCTTTAGAGGGAGAAAACCAGGTCAGCAGAGCTGCTTTAGAGCCAGAGAACCAGGCCAGTAGAGCTGCTTTGGAGCCAGGGAACCAGGTCAGCAGAGCTGCTTTAGAGCCAGAGAACCCGGTCAGCAGAGCTGCTCTAGAGCCAGAGAACCAAGTCAGCAGAGCTGCTTTAGAGCCATAGAACCAGGTCAGCAGAACTGCTTTAGAGCCAGAGAACCAGGTTAGCAGAGCTGTTGTAGAGCCAGAGAACCAGGTCAGCAGAGCTGCTCTAGAGCCAGAGAACCAAGTCAGCAGAGCTGCTTTAGAGCCATAGAAACAGGTCAGCAGGGCTGCTTTAGAGCCAGAGAACCAGGTCAGCAGAGCTGCTCTAGAGCCAGAGAACCAGGTCAGCAGAGCTGCTTTAGAGCCAGAGAACCAGGTCAGCAGAGCTGCTTTAGAGCCATAGAACCAGGTCAGCAGAGCTGCTTTAGAGGGAGAGAACCAGGTCAGCAGAGTTGCTTTAGAGCCAGAGAACCAGGTCAGCAGAGCTGCTGTAGAGCCAGAGAACCAGGTCAGCAGAACTGCTTTAGAGCCATAGAACCGGGACAGCAGAGCTGCTTTAGAGCCGGAGAACCAGGTCAGCAGAGCTGTTGTAGAGCCATAGAAACAGGTCAGCAGAGCTGCTTTAGAGCCAGAGAACCAGGTCAGCAGAGCTGCTGTAGAGCCAGAGAAACTAAGTCAGTAGAGCTGCTTTAGAGGGAGAGAACCAGGTCAGCAGAGCCGCTTTAGAGCCAGAGAACCAGGTCAGCAGAGCTCCTCTAGAGGCAGAGAACCAGGTCAGCAGAGCTGCTTTAGAGGGAGAGAACCAGGTCAGCAGAGATGCTTTAGAGTCAGAGAAAAAGGTCAGCAGAGCTGCTCTAGAGCCAGAGAAACCATGTCAGCAGAGCTGCTTCAGAGGGAGAGAACCAGGTCAGCAGAGCTGTTTTAGAGCCAGAGAACCAGGTCAGCAGAGCTGCTCTAGAGCCAGAGAAACAGGTCAGCAGAGCTGCTTTAGAGCCATAGAACCAGGTCAGCAGAACTGCTCTAGAGGCAGAGAACCAGGTCAGTAGAGCTGCTCTAGAGCCAGAGAACCAGGTCAGCAGAGCTGCTTTAGAGCCATAGAACCAGGTCAGCAGAGCTGCTTTAGAGCCAGAGAACCAGGTCAGCAGAGCTGTCCTAGAGCCTAAGATTCGGGTCAGCAGAGCTGCTCTAGAGCCAGAGAACCAGTTCAGCAGAGCTGCTTTAGAGCCATAGAACCAGGTCAGCAGAGCTGCTTTAGAGCCATAGAACCAGGTCAGCAGAGCTGCTCTAGAGCCTAAGAATCGGGTCAGCAGAGCTGCTCTTAAGCCAGAGAACCAGGTCAGCAGAACTGCTTTAGATCCATAGAACCGGGTCAGCAGAGCTGCTTTAGAGCCAGAGAACCAGGTCAGCTGACCTGCTGTAGAGCCAGAGAAACCAGGTCAGCAGAGCTGCTTTAGAGGGAGAAAACCAGGTCAGCAGAGCTGCTTTAGAGCCAGAGAACCAGGCCAGTAGAGCTGCTTTGGAGCCAGGGAACCAGGTCAGCAGAGCTGCTTTAGAGCCAGAGAACCCGGTCAGCAGAGCTGCTCTAGAGCCAGAGAACCAAGTCAGCAGAGCTGCTTTAGAGCCATAGAACCAGGTCAGCAGAACTGCTTTAGAGCCAGAGAACCAGGTTAGCAGAGCTGTTGTAGAGCCAGAGAACCAGGTCAGCAGAGCTGCTCTAGAGCCAGAGAACCAAGTCAGCAGAGCTGCTTTAGAGCCATAGAAACAGGTCAGCAGGGCTGCTTTAGAGCCAGAGAACCAGGTCAGCAGAGCTGCTCTAGAGTCAGAGAACCAGGTCAGCAGAGCTGCTTTAGAGCCAGAGAACCAGGTCAGCAGAGCTGCTTTAGAGCCATAGAACCAGGTCAGCAGAGCTGCTTTAGAGGGAGAGAACCAGGTCAGCAGAGTTGCTTTAGAGCCAGAGAACCAGGTCAGCAGAGCTGCTGTAGAGCCAGAGAAACCAGGTCAGGAGAGCAGCTTTAGAGGGAGAGAACCAGGTCAGCAGAGCTGCTTTAGAGCCAGAAAACCAGGCCAGCAGAGCTGCTTTAGAGCCAGAGAAACAGGTCAGCAGAGTTGCTTTAGAGCCATAGAACCAGGTCAGCAGAGCTGCTCCAGAGGCAGAGAACCAGGTCAGCAGAGCTGCTTTAGAGCCATAGAAACAGGTCAGAAGGGCTGCTTTAGAGCCAGAGAACCAGGTCAGCAGAGCTGCTCTAGAGCCAGAGAACCAAGTCAGCAGAGCTGCTTTAGAGCCATAGAAACAGGTCAGCAGGGCTGCTTTAGAGCCAGAGAACCAGGTCAGCAGAGCTGCTCTAGAGCCAGAGAACCAGGTCAGCAGAGCTGCTTTAGAGCCAGAGAACCAGGTCAGCAGAGCTGCTTTAGAGCCATAGAACCAGGTCAGCAGAGCTGCTTTAGAGGGAGAGAACCAGGTCAGCAGAGTTGCTTTAGAGCCAGAGAACCAGGTCAGCAGAGCTGCTGTAGAGCCAGAGAAACCAGGTCAGGAGAGCAGCTTTAGAGGGAGAGAACCAGGTCAGCAGAGCTGCTTTAGAGCCAGAAAACCAGGCCAGCAGAGCTGCTTTAGAGCCAGAGAAACAGGTCAGCAGAGTTGCTTTAGAGCCATAGAACCAGGTCAGCAGAGCTGCTCCAGAGGCAGAGAACCAGGTCACTAGAGCTGATTTAGAGGGAGAGAACCAGGTCAGCAGAGCTGCTTTAGAGCCAGAGAATCAGGTCAGCAGAGCTGCTCTAGAGCCAGAGAACCAGGCCAGTAGAGCTGCTTTAGAGCAAAAGAACCAGGTCAGCAGAGCTGCTTTAGAGGGAGAGAACCAGGTCAGCAGAACTGCTTTAGAGCCATAGAACCGGGTCAGCAGAGCTGCTTTAGAGCCAGAGAACCAGGTCAGCAGAGCTGTTGTAGAGCCAGAGAACCAGGTCAGCAGAGCTGCTCTAGAGCCAGAGAACCAAGTCAGCAGAGCTGCTTTAGAGCCATAGAAACAGGTCAGCAGAGCTGCTTTAGAGCCAGAGAACAAGGTCAGCAGAGCTGCTCTAGAGCCTAAGAACCAGGTCAGCAGAGCTGCTCTAGAGCCAGAGAACCAGGTCAGCAGAGCTGCTGTAGAGCCAGAGAAACTAGGTCAGTAGAGCTGCTTTAGAGGGAGAGAACCAGGTCAGCAGAGCTGCTTTAGAGCCAGAGAACCAGGTCAGCAGATCTCCTCTAGAGGCAGAGAACCAGGTCAGCAGAGCTACTTTAGAGGGAGAGAACCAGGTCAGCAGAGATGCTTTAGAGTCAGAGAAAAAGGTCAGCAGAGCTGCTCTAGAGCCAGAGAAACCAGGTCAGCAAAGCTGCTTCAGAGGGAGAGAACCAGCTCAGCAGAGCTGTTTTAGAGCCAGAGAACCAGGTCAGCAGAGCTGCTCTAGAGCCAGAGAAACAGGTCATCAGAGCTGCTTTAGAGCCATAGAACCAGGTCAGCAGAACTGCTCTAGAGGCAGAGAACCAGGTCAGTAGAGCTGCTCTAGAGCCAGAGAACCAGGTCAGCAGAGCTGCTTTAGAGCCATAGAACCAGGTCAGCAGAGCTGCTTTAGAGCCAGAGAACCAGGTCAGCAGAGCTGTTCTAGAGCCTAAGAATCGGGTCAGCAGAGCTGCTCTAGAGCCAGAGAACCAGTTCAGCAGAGCTGCTTTAGAGCCATAGAACCAGGTCATCAGAGCTGCTTTAGAGCCATAGAACCAGGTCAGCAGAGCTGCTCTAGAGCCTAAGAATAGGGTCAGCAGAGCTGCTCTAGAGCCAGAGAACCAGGTCAGCAGAGCTGCTGTAGAGCTAGAGAAACCAGCTCAGTAGAGCTGCTTTAGAGTGAGAGAACCAGGTCAGCAGAGCTGCTTTAGAAGGAGAGAACCAGGCCAGCAGAGCTGCTTTAGAGCCAAGGGACCAGGTCAGCAGAGCTGCTCTAAAGACAGAGAACCAGGTCAGCAGAACTGCTTTAGAGCGATGGAACCGGGTCAGCAGAGCTGCTTTAGAGCCAGAGAACCAGGTCAGCAGAGCTGTTGTAGAGCCAGAAACCAGGGCAGCAGAGCTGCTCTAGAGCCTAAAAACTAGGTCAGCAGAGCTTCTCTAAAGCCATAGAACCAGGTCAGCAGACCTGCTGTAGAGCTAGAGAAACCAGGTCAGCAGAGCTGCTTTAGAGGGAGAAAAACAGGTCAGCAGAGCTGCTTTAGATCCAGAGAACCAGGCCAGTAGAGCTGCTTTAGAGCCAGAGAACCAGGTCAGCAGAGCTGCTTTAGAGCCAGAGAACCCGGTCAGCAGAGCTGCTCTAGAGCCAGAGAACCAAGTCAGCAGAGCTGCTTTAGAGCCATAGAACCAGGTCAGCAGAGCTGCTTTAGATCCAGAGAACCAGGCCAGCAGAGCTGCTCTGGAGCCTAAGAACCAGGTCAGCAGAGCTGCTCTAGAGGGAGAAAATCAGGTCAGTAGAGCTGCTCTAGAGCCAGAGAACCAGGCCAGTAGAGCTGCTTTAGAGCAAAAGAACCAGGTCAGCAGAGCTGCTTTAGAGGGAGAGAACCAGGTCAGCAGAGCTGCTTTAGAGCCTTAAGACCAGGTCAGCAGAGCTGCTCTAGAGCCAGAGAACCAGGTCAGCAGAACTGCTTTAGAGCCAGAGAACCAGGTCAGCAGAGCTGTTGTAGAGCCAGAGAACCAGGTCAGCAGAGCTGCTCTAGAGCCAGAGAACCAAGTCAGCAGAGCTGCTTTAGAGCCATAGAAACAGGTCATCAGAGCTGCTTTAGAGGCAGAGAACCAGGTCAGCAGAGCTGCTCTAGAGCCTAAGAACCAGGTCAGCAGAGCTGCTCTAGAGCCAGAGAACCAGGTCAGCAGAGCTGCTGTAGAGCCAGAGAAACTAGGTCAGCAGAGCTGCTCTAGAGCCAGAGAACCAGGTCAGCAGAGCTGCTTTAGAGCCATAGAACCAGGTCAGCAGAGCTGCTTTGGAGCCAGAGAATCAGGCCAGCAGAGCTGCTCTGGAGCCTAAGAACCAGGTCAGCAGAGCTGCTCTAGAGGGAGAAAATCAGGTCAGCAGAGCTGCTCTAGAGCCAGAGAACCAGGCCAGTAGAGCTGCTTTAGAGCAAAAGAACCAGGTCAGCAGAGCTGCTTTAGAGGGAGAGAACCAGGTCAGCAGAGCTGCTTTAGAGCCTAAAGACCAGGTCAGCAGAGCTGCTCTAGAGCCAGAGAACCAGGTCAGCAGAGCTGCTTTAGAGCCATAGAACCGGGTCAGCAGAGCTACTTTAGAGCCAGGGAACCAGGTCAGCAGAGCTGTTGTAGAGCCAGAGAACCAGGTCAGCAGAGCTGCTCTAGAGCCAGAGAACCAAGTCAGCAGAGCTGCTTTAGAGCCATAGAAACAGGTCAGCAGAGCTGCTTTAGAGCAAGAGAACCAGGTCAGCAGAGCTGCTCTAGAGCCTAAGAACTAGGTCAGCAGAGCTGCTCTAGAGCCAGAGAACCAGGTCAGCAGAGCTGCTGTAGAGCCAGAGAAACTAGGTCAGTAGAGCTGCTTTAGAGCCATAGAACCAGGCCAGTAGAGCTGCTTTAGAGCCAGAGAACCAGGTCAGCAGAGCTGCTTTAGAGCCAGAGAACCAGGTCAGCAGAGCTGCTCTAGAGCCAGAGAACCAAGTCAGCAGAGCTGCTTTAGAGCCATAGAACCGGGTCAGCAGAGCTGCTTTAGAGCCAGAGAACCAGGTCAGCAGAGCTGTTGTAGAGCCAGAAACCAGGTCAGCAGAGCGGCTCTAGAGCCTATAAACTAGGTCAGCAGAGCTTCTCTAAAGGCATAGAACCAGGTCAGCAGACCTGCTGTAGAGCCAGAGAAACCAGGTCAGCAGAGCTGCTTTAGAGGGAGAAAATCAGGTCAGCAGAGCTGCTCTAGAGCCAGAGAACCATGTCAGCAGAACTGCTTTAGAGTCATAGAACCGGGTCAGCAGAGCAGCTTTAGAGCCAGAGAACCAGGTCAGCAGAGCTGTTGCAGAGCCAGAGAACCAGATCAGCAGTGCTGCTCTGTAGCCTAAGAACTAGGTCAGCAGAGCTGCTCTAGAGCCAGAGAACCAGGTCGGCAGACCTGCTGTAGAGCCAGAGAAACCAGGTCAGGAGAGCGGCTTTAGAGGGAGAGAACCAGGTCAGCAGAGCTTCTCTAAAGCCATAGAACCAGGTCAGCAGAGCTGCTCTAGCTGACACTGACTGACTGACACTGACTGATTGACATTGACTGACACTGATTGACTGACACTGACACTGACTGACACTGACACTGACTGACACTGACACTGATTGACTGAAACTGACTGACTGACAATGACTGACAATGATTGACTAACACTGACTGACTGACATTGACTGACTGACTGACACTGACTGACACTGATTGAATGACACTGACTGACTGGCGGACAAAGATTGACTGACACTGACTGACTGACTGACACTCACTGACTGACTGACACTGAATGACTGACACTGACTGACTGACACTGACTGACTGACACTGACTGACTACTCTCTACTACACTACTATTCACTCTCTACTACTCTCTACTACTCTCTCTCTCACTCTCTACTACTCACTCGCTACTACTCTCTACTACTCACTCTCTACTACTCACTCTCTACTACTCTCTACTGCTCTCTCTCTACTACTCTCTACTAGCTTCTCTAGAGCCAGAGAACCAGGTCAGCAGACCTGCTGTAGAGCCAGAGAAACCAGATCAGGAGAGCGGCTTTAGAGGGAGAGAACCAGGTCAGCAGAGCTGCTTTGGAGCCAGAGAACCAGGTCAGCAGAGCTGCTCTAGCTGACACTGACTGACTGACACTGACTGATTGACACTGACTGACACTGATTGACTGACACTGACAGTGACTGACACTGACACTGACACTGATTGACTGAAACTGACTGACAATGACTGACAATGATTGACCGACACTGACTGACTGACACTGACTGACTGACTGACACTGACTGACACTGATTGACTGACACTGACTGACACTGATTGACTGACACTGACTGACTGATGAACACTGATTGACTGACACTGACTGACTGACTGACACTGACTGACTGACTGACACTGAATGACACTGACTGACTACTCTCTACTACACTACTACTCACTCTCTACTACTCTCTACTACTCTCTCTCTCTCACTCTCTACTACTCACTCGCTACTACTCTCTACTACTCTCTCTCTACTACTCTCTAATATTCACTCTCTACTACTCACTCTCTACTACTCTCTACTACTCACTCTATTAATCTCTACTACTCTCTACCACTCACTCTCTACTACTCTGCTACTCACTCTCTACTACTCTGTACTACTCTCTCTCTACTACTCACTATGTACTACTCACTCTACTACTCTCTACTATTCACTCTCTACTACTCTCTCTCTACTACTCTCTCTCTACTACTCACTCCCTACTACTCTCTACTACTCACTCTCTACTACTCGCTCTCTACTACTCTCTACCAGATCAACAGTGCTGCTCTGTAGCCTAAGAACTAAGGGGCATATTATCAAGCCAGGCGATAAAATTATCGCCGCTTTAGCGGCAGAAAACTGCCACTAAAACGGCGATAATGGGCTTGATAATATGCTCTATGGAAGTCCAATTGAAGCCCATGTTAGATGTCCTTCACATTCAACATGGGCTTCAATTGGAATTCCATAGAGCATATTACCAAGCCCATTATCGCCGTTTTACCGGCAGTTTTCTGCCGCTAAAGCGGCGATAATGTTATCGCCTGGCTTGATAATATGCCCCTAGGTCAGCAGAGCTGCTCTAGAGCCAGAGAAACCAGCTCAGTAGAGCTGCTTTAGAGCGAGAGAACCAGGTCAGCAGAGCTGCTTTAGAAGGAGAGAACCAGGTCAGCAGAGCTGCTTTAGAGCCAAGGGACCAGGTCAGCAGAGCTGCTCTAGAGCCAGAGAACCACGTCCGCAGAACTGCTTTAGAGCCATAGAACCGGGTCAGCAGAGCTGCTTTAGAGCCAGAGAACCAGGTCAGCAGAGCTGTTGTAGAGCCAGAAACCAGGTCAGCAAAGCTGCTGTAGAGCCTGAGAAACCAGGTCAGCAGAGCTGCTTTAGAGGGAGAAAACCAGGTCAGCAGAGCTGCTTTAGAGCCAGAGAACCAGGTCAGCAGAGCTGCTTTAGAGCCAGAGAACCAGGTCAGCAGAGCTGCTCTAGAGCCAGAGAACCAAGTCAGCAGAGCTGCTTTAGAGCCATAGAACCAGGTCAGCAGAGCTGCTTTAGAGCCAGAGAACCAGGCCAGCAGAGCTGCTCTAGAGCCAGAGAACCAAGTCAGCAGAGCTGCTTTAGAGCCATAGAACCGGGTCAGCAGAGCTGCTTTAGAGCCAGAGAACCAGGTCAGCAGAGCTGTTGTAGAGCCAGAAACCAGGTCAGCAGAGCGGCTCTAGAGCCTATAAACTAGGTCAGCAGAGCTTCTCTAAAGCCATAGAACCAGGTCAGCAGACCTGCTGTAGAGCCAGAGAAACCAGGTCAGCAGAGCTGCTTTAGAGGGAGAAAATCAGGTCAGCAGAGCTGCTCTAGAGCCAGAGAACCATGTCAGCAGAACTGCTTTAGAGTCATAGAACCGGGTCAGCAGAGCAGCTTTAGAGCCAGAGAACCAGGTCAGCAGAGCTGTTGCAGAGCCAGAGAACCAGATCAGCAGTGCTGCTCTGTAGCCTAAGAACTAGGTCAGCAGAGCTGCTCTAGAGCCAGAGAACCAGGTCGGCAGACCTGCTGTAGAGCCAGAGAAACCAGGTCAGGAGAGCGGCTTTAGAGGGAGAGAACCAGGTCAGCAGAGCTTCTCTAAAGCCATAGAACCAGGTCAGCAGAGCTGCTCTAGCTGACACTGACTGACTGACACTGACTGATTGACATTGACTGACACTGATTGACTGACACTGACACTGACTGACACTGACACTGACTGACACTGACACTGATTGACTGAAACTGACTGACTGACAATGACTGACAATGATTGACTAACACTGACTGACTGACATTGACTGACTGACTGACACTGACTGACACTGATTGAATGACACTGACTGACTGGCGGACAAAGATTGAATGACACTGACTGACTGACTGACACTCACTGACTGACTGACACTGAATGACTGACACTGACTGACTGACACTGACTGACTGACACTGACTGACTACTCTCTACTACACTACTACTCACTCTCTACTACTCTCTACTACTCTCTCTCTCACTCTCTACTACTCACTCGCTACTACTCTCTACTACTCACTCTCTACTACTCACTCTCTACTACTCTCTACTGCTCTCTCTCTACTACTCTCTACTAGCTTCTCTAGAGCCAGAGAACCAGGTCAGCAGACCTGCTGTAGAGCCAGAGAAACCAGGTCAGGAGAGCGGCTTTAGAGGGAGAGAACCAGGTCAGCAGAGCTGCTTTGGAGCCAGAGAACCAGGTCAGCAGAGCTACTTTAGAGGGAGAGAACCAGGTCAGCAGAGATGCTTTAGAGTCAGAGAAAAAGGTCAGCAGAGCTGCTCTAGAGCCAGAGAAACCAGGTCAGCAGAGCTGCTTCAGAGGGAGAGAACCAGCTCAGCAGAGCTGTTTTAGAGCCAGAGAACCAGGTCAGCAGAACTGCTCTAGAGGCAGAGAACCAGGTCAGTAGAGCTGCTCTAGAGCCAGAGAACCAGGTCAGCAGAGCTGCTTTAGAGCCATAGAACCAGGTCAGCAGAGCTGCTTTAGAGCCAGAGAACCAGGTCAGCAGAGCTGTTCTAGAGCCTAAGAATAGGGTCAGCAGAGCTGCTCTAGAGCCAGAGAACCAGTTCAGCAGAGCTGCTTTAGAGCCATAGAACCAGGTCAGCAGAGCTGCTTTAGAGCCATAGAACCAGGTCAGCAGAGCTGCTCTAGAGCCTAAGAATCGGGTCAGCAGAGCTGCTCTAGAGCCAGAGAACCAGGTCAGCAGAGCTGCTGTAGAGCTAGAGAAACCAGCTCAGTAGAGCTGCTTTAGAGCGAGAGAACCAGGTCAGCAGAGCTGCTTTAGAATGACAGAACCAGGCCAGCAGAGCTGCTTTAGAGCCAAGGGACCAGGTCAGCAGAGCTGCTCTAAAGCCAGAGAACCAGGTCAGCAGAACTGCTTTAGAGCGATGGAACCGAGTCAGCAGAGCTGCTTTAGAGCCAGAGAACCAGGTCAGCAGAGCAGTTGTAGAGCCAGAAACCAGGGCAGCAGAGCTGCTCTAGAGCCTAAAAACTAGGTCAGCAGAGCTTCTCTAAAGCCATAGAACCAGGTCAGCAAACCTGCTGTAGAGCCAGAGAAACCAGGTCAGCAGAGCTGCTTTAGAGGGAGAAAAACAGGTCAGCAGAGCTGCTTTAGAGCCAGAGAACCAGGCCAGTAGAGCTGCTTTAGAGCCAGAGAACCAGGTCAGCAGAGCTGCTTTAGAGCCAGAGAACCCAGTCAGCAGAGCTGCTCTAGAGCCAGAGAACCAAGTCAGCAGAGCTGCTTTAGAGCCATAGAACCAGGTCAGCAGAGCTGCTTTAGAGCCAGAGAACCAGGCCAGCAGAGCTGCTCTGGAGCCTAAGAACCAGGTCAGCAGAGATGCTCTAGAGGGAGAAAATCAGGTCAGCAGAGCTGCTCTAGAGCCAGAGAACCAGGCCAGTAGAGCTGCTTTAGAGCAAAAGAACCAGGTCAGCAGAGCTGCTTTAGAGGGAGAGAACCAGGTCAGCAGAGCTGCTTTAGAGCCTTAAGACCAGGTCAGCAGAGCTGCTCTAGAGCCAGAGAACCAGGTCAGCAGAACTGCTTTAGAGCCAGAGAACCAGGTCAGCAGAGCTGTTGTAGAGCCAGAGAACCAGGTCAGCAGAGCTGCTCTAGAGCCAGAGAACCAAGTCAGCAGAGCTGCTTTAGAGCCATAGAAACAGGTAATCAGAGCTGCTTTAGAGGCAGAGAACCAGGTCAGCAGAGCTGCTCTAGAGCCTAAGAACCAGGTCAGCAGAGCTGCTCTAGAGCCAGAGAACCAGGTCAGCAGAGCTGCTGTAGAGCCAGAGAAACTAGGTCAGCAGAGCTGCTCTAGAGCCAGAGAACCAAGTCAGCAGAGCTGCTTTAGAGCCATAGAACCAGGTCAGCAGAGCTGCTTTGGAGCCAGAGAATCAGGCCAGCAGAGCTGCTCTGGAGCCTAAAAACCAGGTCAGCAGAGCTGCTCTAGAGGGAGAAAATCAGGTCAGCAGAGCTGCTCTAGAGCCAGAGAACCAGGCCAGTAGAGCTGCTTTAGAGCAAAAGAACCAGGTCAGCAGAGCTGCTTTAGAGGGAGAGAACCAGGTCAGCAGAGCTGCTTTAGAGCCTAGAGACCAGGTCAGCAGAGCTGCTCTAGAGCCAGAGAACCAGGTCAGCAGAACTGCTTTAGAGCCATAGAACCAGGTCAGCAGAGCTGCTTTAGAGCCAGAGAACCAGGTCAGCAGAGCTGTTGTAGAGCCAGAGAACCAGGTCAGCAGAGCTGCTCTAGAGCCAGAGAACCAAGTCAGCAGAGCTGCTTTAGAGCCATAGAAACAGGTCAGCAGAGCTGCTTTAGAGCCAGAGAACCAGGTCAGCAGAGCTGCTCTAGAGCCTACGAACTAGGTCAGCAGAGCTGCTCTAGAGCCAGAGAACCAGGTCAGCAGAGCTGCTGTAGAGCCAGAGAAACTAGGTCAGTAGAGCTGCTTTAGAGCCATAGAACCAGGCCAGTAGAGCTGCTTTAGAGCCAGAGAACCAGGTCAGCAGAGCTGCTTTAGAGCCAGAGAACCAGGTCAGCAGAGCTGCTCTACAGCCAGAGAACCAAGTCAGCAGAGCTGCTTTAGAGCCATAGAACCGGGTCAGCAGAGCTGCTTTAGAGCCATAGAACCAGGTCAGCAGAGCTGCTCTAGAGCCTAAGAATCGGGTCAGCAGAGCTGCTCTAGAGCCAGAGAACCAGGTCAGCAGAGCTGCTGTAGAGCTAGAGAAACCAGCTCAGTAGAGCTGCTTTAGAGCGAGAGAACCAGGTCAGCAGAGCTGCTTTAGAAGGAGAGAACCAGGTCAGCAGAGATCCTTTAGAGCCAAGGGACCAGGTCAGCAGAGCTGCTCTAAAGCCAGAGAACCAGGTCAGCAGAACTGCTTTAGAGCCATAGAACCGGGTCAGCAGAGCTGCTTTAGAGCCAGAGAACCAGGTCAGCAAAGCTGTTGTAGAGCCAGAAACCAGGTCAGCAGAGCTGCTCTAGAGCCTAAAAACTAGGTCAGCAGAGCTTCTCTAAAGCCATAGAACCAGGTCAGCAGACCTGCTGTAGAGCCAGAGAAACCAGGTCAGCAGAGCTACTTTAGAGGGAGAAAACCAGGTCAGCAGAGCTGCTTTAGAGCCAGAGAACCAGGCCAGTAGAGCTGCTTTAGAGCCAGAGAACCAGGTCAGCAGAGCTGCTTTAGAGCCAGAGAACCCGGTCAGCAGAGCTGCTCTAGAGCCAGAGAACCAAGTCAGCAGAGCTGCTTTAGAGCCATAGAACCAGGTCAGCAGAACTGCTTTAGAGCCAGAGAACCAGGTCAGCAGAGCTGTTGTAGAGCCAAAGAACCAGGTCAGCAGAGCTGCTCTAGAGCCAGAGAACCAAGTCAGCAGAGCTGCTTTAGAGCCATAGAAACAGGGCAGCAGAGCTGCTTTAGAGCCAGAGAACCAGGTCAGCAGAGCTGCTCTAGAGCCAGAGAACCAGGTCAGCAGAGCTGCTTTAGAGCCAGAGAACCAGGTCAGCAGAGATGCTTTAGAGCCATAGAACCAGGTCAGCAGAGCTGCTTTAGAGGGAGAGAACCAGGTCAGCAGAGCTGCTTTAGAGCCAGAGAACCAGGTCAGCTGAGCTGTTGTAGAGCCAGAGAACCAGGTCAGCAGAGCTGCTCTAGAGCCAGAGAACCAAGTCAGCAGAGCTGCTTTAGAGCCATAGAAACAGGTCAGCAGAGCTGCTTTGGAGCCAGAGAACAAGGTCAGCAGAGCTGCTCTAGAGCCTAAGAACCAGGTCAGCAGAGCTGCTCTAGAGCCAGAGAACCAGGTCAGCAGAGCTGCTGTAGAGCCAGAGAAACTAGGTCAGTAGAGCTGCTTTAGAGGGAGAGAACCAGGTCAGCAGAGCTGCTTTAGAGCCAGAGAACCAGGTCAGCAGAGCTCCTCTAGAGGCAGAGAACCAGGTCAGCAGAGATGCTTTAGAGTCAGAGAAAAAGGTCAGAAGAGCTGCTCTAGAGCCAGAGAAACCAGGTCAGCAGAACTGCTTCAGAGGGAGAGAACCAGGTCAGCAGAGCTGTTTTAGAGCCAGAGAACCAGGTCAGCAGAGCTGCTCTAGAGCCAGAGAAACAGGTCAGCAGAGCCGCTTTAAAGCCATAGAACCAGGTCAGCAGAACTGCTCTAGAGGCAGAGAACCAGCTCAGTAGAGCTGCTCTAGAGCCAGAGAACCAGGTCAGCAGAGCTGCTTTAGAGCCATAGAACCAGGTCAGCAGAGCTGCTTTAGAGCCAGAGAACCAGGTCAGCAGAGCTGTTCTAGAGCCTAAGAATCGGGTCAGCAGAGCTGCTCTAGAGCTGAGAACCAGTTCAGCAGAGCTGCTTTAGAGCCATAGAACCAGGTCAGCAGAGCTGCTTTAGAGCCATAGAACCAGGTCAGCAGAGCTGCTCTAGAGCCTAAGAATCGGGTCAGCAGAGCTGCTCTAGAGCCAGAGAACCAGGTCAGTAGAGCTGCTGTAGAGCTAGAGAAACCAGCTCAGTAGAGCTGCTTTAGAGCGAGAGAACCAGGTCAGCAGAGCTGCTTTAGAAGGAGAGAACCAGGTCAGCAGAGCTGCTTTAGAGCCAAGGGACCAGGTCAGCAGAGCTGCTCTAAAGCCAGAGAACCAGGTCAGCAGAGCTGCTTTAGAGCCTAAAGACCAGGTCAGCAGAGCTGCTCTAGAGCCAGAGAACCAGGTCAGCAGAGCTGCTTTAGAGCCAGAGAACCAGGTCAGCAGAGCTGTTGTAGAGCCAGAAACCAGGTCAGCAGAGCTGCTCTAGAGCCTAAAAACTAGGTCAGCAGAGCTTCTCTAAAGCCATAGAACCAGGTCAGCAGACCTGCTGTAGAGCCAGAGAAACCAGGTCAGCAGAGCTGCTTTAGAGGGAGAAAACCAGGTCAGCAGAGCTGCTTTAGAGCCAGAGAACCAGGCCAGTAGAGCTGCTTTAGAGCCAGAGAACCAGGTCAGCAGAGCTGCTTTAGAGCCAGAGAACCCGGTCAGCAGAGCTGCTCTAGAGCCAGAGAACCAAGTCAGCAGAGCTGCTTTAGAGCCATAGAACCAGGTCAGCAGAACTGCTTTAGAGCCAGAGAACCAGGTCAGCAGAGCTGTTGTAGAGCCAGAGAACCAGGTCAACAGAGCTGCTCTAGAGCCAGAGAACCAAGTCAGCAGAGCTGCTTTAGAGCCATAGAAACAGGTCAGCAGAGCTGCTTTAGAGCCAGAGAACCAGGTCAGCAGAGCTGCTCTAGAGCCAGAGAACCAGGTCAGCAGAGCTGCTTTAGAGCCAGAGAACCAGGTCAGCAGAGCTGCTTTAGAGCCATAGAACCAGGTCAGCAGAGCTGCTTTAGAGGGAGAGAACCAGGTCAGCAGAGTTGCTTTAGAGCCAGAGAACCAGGTCAGCAGAGCTGCTGTAGAGCCAGAGAAACCAGGTCAGGAGAGCAGCTTTGGAGGGAGAGAACCAGGCCAGCAGAGCTGCTCTAGAGCCAGAGAAACAGGTCAGCAGAGTTGCTTTAGAGCCTTAGAACCAGGTCAGCAGAGCTGCTCCAGTGGCAGAAAACCAGGTCACTAGAGCTGATTTAGAGGGAGAGAGCCAGGTCAGCAGAGCTGCTTTAGAGCCAGAGAATCAGGTCAGCAGAGCTGCTCTAGAGCCAGAGAACCAGGCCAGTAGAGCTGCTTTAGAGCAAAAGAACCAGGTCAGCAGAACTGCTTTAGAGGGAGAGAACCAGGTCAGCAGAGCTGCTTTAGAGCCTAGAGACCAGGTCAGCAGAGCTGCTCTAGAGCCAGAGAACCAGGTCAGCAGAACTGCTTTAGAGCCATAGAACCGGGACAGCAGAGCTGCTTTAGAGCCGGAGAACCAGGTCAGCAGAGCTGTTGTAGAGCCATAGAAACAGGTCAGCAGAGCTGCTTTAGAGCCAGAGAACCAGGTCAGCAGAGCTGCTGTAGAGCCAGAGAAACTAAGTCAGTAGAGCTGCTTTAGAGGGAGAGAACCAGGTCAGCAGAGCCGCTTTAGAGCCAGAGAACCAGGTCAGCAGAGCTCCTCTAGAGGCAGAGAACCAGGTCAGCAGAGCTGCTTTAGAGGGAGAGAACCAGGTCAGCAGAGATGCTTTAGAGTCAGAGAAAAAGGTCAGCAGAGCTGCTCTAGAGCCAGAGAAACCATGTCAGCAGAGCTGCTTCAGAGGGAGAGAACCAGGTCAGCAGAGCTGTTTTAGAGCCAGAGAACCAGGTCAGCAGAGCTGCTCTAGAGCCAGAGAAACAGGTCAGCAGAGCTGCTTTAGAGCCATAGAACCAGGTCAGCAGAACTGCTCTAGAGGCAGAGAACCAGGTCAGTAGAGCTGCTCTAGAGCCAGAGAACCAGGTCAGCAGAGCTGCTTTAGAGCCATAGAACCAGGTCAGCAGAGCTGCTTTAGAGCCAGAGAACCAGGTCAGCAGAGCTGTCCTAGAGCCTAAGATTCGGGTCAGCAGAGCTGCTCTAGAGCCAGAGAACCAGTTCAGCAGAGCTGCTTTAGAGCCATAGAACCAGGTCAGCAGAGCTGCTTTAGAGCCATAGAACCAGGTCAGCAGAGCTGCTCTAGAGCCTAAGAATCGGGTCAGCAGAGCTGCTCTTAAGCCAGAGAACCAGGTCAGCAGAACTGCTTTAGATCCATAGAACCGGGTCAGCAGAGCTGCTTTAGAGCCAGAGAACCAGGTCAGCTGACCTGCTGTAGAGCCAGAGAAACCAGGTCAGCAGAGCTGCTTTAGAGGGAGAAAACCAGGTCAGCAGAGCTGCTTTAGAGCCAGAGAACCAGGCCAGTAGAGCTGCTTTGGAGCCAGGGAACCAGGTCAGCAGAGCTGCTTTAGAGCCAGAGAACCCGGTCAGCAGAGCTGCTCTAGAGCCAGAGAACCAAGTCAGCAGAGCTGCTTTAGAGCCATAGAACCAGGTCAGCAGAACTGCTTTAGAGCCAGAGAACCAGGTTAGCAGAGCTGTTGTAGAGCCAGAGAACCAGGTCAGCAGAGCTGCTCTAGAGCCAGAGAACCAAGTCAGCAGAGCTGCTTTAGAGCCATAGAAACAGGTCAGCAGGGCTGCTTTAGAGCCAGAGAACCAGGTCAGCAGAGCTGCTCTAGAGCCAGAGAACCAGGTCAGCAGAGCTGCTTTAGAGCCAGAGAACCAGGTCAGCAGAGCTGCTTTAGAGCCATAGAACCAGGTCAGCAGAGCTGCTTTAGAGGGAGAGAACCAGGTCAGCAGAGTTGCTTTAGAGCCAGAGAACCAGGTCAGCAGAGCTGCTGTAGAGCCAGAGAACCAGGTCAGCAGAACTGCTTTAGAGCCATAGAACCGGGACAGCAGAGCTGCTTTAGAGCCGGAGAACCAGGTCAGCAGAGCTGTTGTAGAGCCATAGAAACAGGTCAGCAGAGCTGCTTTAGAGCCAGAGAACCAGGTCAGCAGAGCTGCTGTAGAGCCAGAGAAACTAAGTCAGTAGAGCTGCTTTAGAGGGAGAGAACCAGGTCAGCAGAGCCGCTTTAGAGCCAGAGAACCAGGTCAGCAGAGCTCCTCTAGAGGCAGAGAACCAGGTCAGCAGAGCTGCTTTAGAGGGAGAGAACCAGGTCAGCAGAGATGCTTTAGAGTCAGAGAAAAAGGTCAGCAGAGCTGCTCTAGAGCCAGAGAAACCATGTCAGCAGAGCTGCTTCAGAGGGAGAGAACCAGGTCAGCAGAGCTGTTTTAGAGCCAGAGAACCAGGTCAGCAGAGCTGCTCTAGAGCCAGAGAAACAGGTCAGCAGAGCTGCTTTAGAGCCATAGAACCAGGTCAGCAGAACTGCTCTAGAGGCAGAGAACCAGGTCAGTAGAGCTGCTCTAGAGCCAGAGAACCAGGTCAGCAGAGCTGCTTTAGAGCCATAGAACCAGGTCAGCAGAGCTGCTTTAGAGCCAGAGAACCAGGTCAGCAGAGCTGTCCTAGAGCCTAAGATTCGGGTCAGCAGAGCTGCTCTAGAGCCAGAGAACCAGTTCAGCAGAGCTGCTTTAGAGCCATAGAACCAGGTCAGCAGAGCTGCTTTAGAGCCATAGAACCAGGTCAGCAGAGCTGCTCTAGAGCCTAAGAATCGGGTCAGCAGAGCTGCTCTTAAGCCAGAGAACCAGGTCAGCAGAACTGCTTTAGATCCATAGAACCGGGTCAGCAGAGCTGCTTTAGAGCCAGAGAACCAGGTCAGCTGACCTGCTGTAGAGCCAGAGAAACCAGGTCAGCAGAGCTGCTTTAGAGGGAGAAAACCAGGTCAGCAGAGCTGCTTTAGAGCCAGAGAACCAGGCCAGTAGAGCTGCTTTGGAGCCAGGGAACCAGGTCAGCAGAGCTGCTTTAGAGCCAGAGAACCCGGTCAGCAGAGCTGCTCTAGAGCCAGAGAACCAAGTCAGCAGAGCTGCTTTAGAGCCATAGAACCAGGTCAGCAGAACTGCTTTAGAGCCAGAGAACCAGGTTAGCAGAGCTGTTGTAGAGCCAGAGAACCAGGTCAGCAGAGCTGCTCTAGAGCCAGAGAACCAAGTCAGCAGAGCTGCTTTAGAGCCATAGAAACAGGTCAGCAGGGCTGCTTTAGAGCCAGAGAACCAGGTCAGCAGAGCTGCTCTAGAGTCAGAGAACCAGGTCAGCAGAGCTGCTTTAGAGCCAGAGAACCAGGTCAGCAGAGCTGCTTTAGAGCCATAGAACCAGGTCAGCAGAGCTGCTTTAGAGGGAGAGAACCAGGTCAGCAGAGTTGCTTTAGAGCCAGAGAACCAGGTCAGCAGAGCTGCTGTAGAGCCAGAGAAACCAGGTCAGGAGAGCAGCTTTAGAGGGAGAGAACCAGGTCAGCAGAGCTGCTTTAGAGCCAGAAAACCAGGCCAGCAGAGCTGCTTTAGAGCCAGAGAAACAGGTCAGCAGAGTTGCTTTAGAGCCATAGAACCAGGTCAGCAGAGCTGCTCCAGAGGCAGAGAACCAGGTCAGCAGAGCTGCTTTAGAGCCATAGAAACAGGTCAGAAGGGCTGCTTTAGAGCCAGAGAACCAGGTCAGCAGAGCTGCTCTAGAGCCAGAGAACCAAGTCAGCAGAGCTGCTTTAGAGCCATAGAAACAGGTCAGCAGGGCTGCTTTAGAGCCAGAGAACCAGGTCAGCAGAGCTGCTCTAGAGCCAGAGAACCAGGTCAGCAGAGCTGCTTTAGAGCCAGAGAACCAGGTCAGCAGAGCTGCTTTAGAGCCATAGAACCAGGTCAGCAGAGCTGCTTTAGAGGGAGAGAACCAGGTCAGCAGAGTTGCTTTAGAGCCAGAGAACCAGGTCAGCAGAGCTGCTGTAGAGCCAGAGAAACCAGGTCAGGAGAGCAGCTTTAGAGGGAGAGAACCAGGTCAGCAGAGCTGCTTTAGAGCCAGAAAACCAGGCCAGCAGAGCTGCTTTAGAGCCAGAGAAACAGGTCAGCAGAGTTGCTTTAGAGCCATAGAACCAGGTCAGCAGAGCTGCTCCAGAGGCAGAGAACCAGGTCACTAGAGCTGATTTAGAGGGAGAGAACCAGGTCAGCAGAGCTGCTTTAGAGCCAGAGAATCAGGTCAGCAGAGCTGCTCTAGAGCCAGAGAACCAGGCCAGTAGAGCTGCTTTAGAGCAAAAGAACCAGGTCAGCAGAGCTGCTTTAGAGGGAGAGAACCAGGTCAGCAGAACTGCTTTAGAGCCATAGAACCGGGTCAGCAGAGCTGCTTTAGAGCCAGAGAACCAGGTCAGCAGAGCTGTTGTAGAGCCAGAGAACCAGGTCAGCAGAGCTGCTCTAGAGCCAGAGAACCAAGTCAGCAGAGCTGCTTTAGAGCCATAGAAACAGGTCAGCAGAGCTGCTTTAGAGCCAGAGAACAAGGTCAGCAGAGCTGCTCTAGAGCCTAAGAACCAGGTCAGCAGAGCTGCTCTAGAGCCAGAGAACCAGGTCAGCAGAGCTGCTGTAGAGCCAGAGAAACTAGGTCAGTAGAGCTGCTTTAGAGGGAGAGAACCAGGTCAGCAGAGCTGCTTTAGAGCCAGAGAACCAGGTCAGCAGAGCTCCTCTAGAGGCAGAGAACCAGGTCAGCAGAGCTACTTTAGAGGGAGAGAACCAGGTCAGCAGAGATGCTTTAGAGTCAGAGAAAAAGGTCAGCAGAGCTGCTCTAGAGCCAGAGAAACCAGGTCAGCAAAGCTGCTTCAGAGGGAGAGAACCAGCTCAGCAGAGCTGTTTTAGAGCCAGAGAACCAGGTCAGCAGAGCTGCTCTAGAGCCAGAGAAACAGGTCATCAGAGCTGCTTTAGAGCCATAGAACCAGGTCAGCAGAACTGCTCTAGAGGCAGAGAACCAGGTCAGTAGAGCTGCTCTAGAGCCAGAGAACCAGGTCAGCAGAGCTGCTTTAGAGCCATAGAACCAGGTCAGCAGAGCTGCTTTAGAGCCAGAGAACCAGGTCAGCAGAGCTGTTCTAGAGCCTAAGAATCGGGTCAGCAGAGCTGCTCTAGAGCCAGAGAACCAGTTCAGCAGAGCTGCTTTAGAGCCATAGAACCAGGTCATCAGAGCTGCTTTAGAGCCATAGAACCAGGTCAGCAGAGCTGCTCTAGAGCCTAAGAATAGGGTCAGCAGAGCTGCTCTAGAGCCAGAGAACCAGGTCAGCAGAGCTGCTGTAGAGCTAGAGAAACCAGCTCAGTAGAGCTGCTTTAGAGTGAGAGAACCAGGTCAGCAGAGCTGCTTTAGAAGGAGAGAACCAGGCCAGCAGAGCTGCTTTAGAGCCAAGGGACCAGGTCAGCAGAGCTGCTCTAAAGACAGAGAACCAGGTCAGCAGAACTGCTTTAGAGCGATGGAACCGGGTCAGCAGAGCTGCTTTAGAGCCAGAGAACCAGGTCAGCAGAGCTGTTGTAGAGCCAGAAACCAGGGCAGCAGAGCTGCTCTAGAGCCTAAAAACTAGGTCAGCAGAGCTTCTCTAAAGCCATAGAACCAGGTCAGCAGACCTGCTGTAGAGCTAGAGAAACCAGGTCAGCAGAGCTGCTTTAGAGGGAGAAAAACAGGTCAGCAGAGCTGCTTTAGATCCAGAGAACCAGGCCAGTAGAGCTGCTTTAGAGCCAGAGAACCAGGTCAGCAGAGCTGCTTTAGAGCCAGAGAACCCGGTCAGCAGAGCTGCTCTAGAGCCAGAGAACCAAGTCAGCAGAGCTGCTTTAGAGCCATAGAACCAGGTCAGCAGAGCTGCTTTAGATCCAGAGAACCAGGCCAGCAGAGCTGCTCTGGAGCCTAAGAACCAGGTCAGCAGAGCTGCTCTAGAGGGAGAAAATCAGGTCAGTAGAGCTGCTCTAGAGCCAGAGAACCAGGCCAGTAGAGCTGCTTTAGAGCAAAAGAACCAGGTCAGCAGAGCTGCTTTAGAGGGAGAGAACCAGGTCAGCAGAGCTGCTTTAGAGCCTTAAGACCAGGTCAGCAGAGCTGCTCTAGAGCCAGAGAACCAGGTCAGCAGAACTGCTTTAGAGCCAGAGAACCAGGTCAGCAGAGCTGTTGTAGAGCCAGAGAACCAGGTCAGCAGAGCTGCTCTAGAGCCAGAGAACCAAGTCAGCAGAGCTGCTTTAGAGCCATAGAAACAGGTCATCAGAGCTGCTTTAGAGGCAGAGAACCAGGTCAGCAGAGCTGCTCTAGAGCCTAAGAACCAGGTCAGCAGAGCTGCTCTAGAGCCAGAGAACCAGGTCAGCAGAGCTGCTGTAGAGCCAGAGAAACTAGGTCAGCAGAGCTGCTCTAGAGCCAGAGAACCAGGTCAGCAGAGCTGCTTTAGAGCCATAGAACCAGGTCAGCAGAGCTGCTTTGGAGCCAGAGAATCAGGCCAGCAGAGCTGCTCTGGAGCCTAAGAACCAGGTCAGCAGAGCTGCTCTAGAGGGAGAAAATCAGGTCAGCAGAGCTGCTCTAGAGCCAGAGAACCAGGCCAGTAGAGCTGCTTTAGAGCAAAAGAACCAGGTCAGCAGAGCTGCTTTAGAGGGAGAGAACCAGGTCAGCAGAGCTGCTTTAGAGCCTAAAGACCAGGTCAGCAGAGCTGCTCTAGAGCCAGAGAACCAGGTCAGCAGAGCTGCTTTAGAGCCATAGAACCGGGTCAGCAGAGCTACTTTAGAGCCAGGGAACCAGGTCAGCAGAGCTGTTGTAGAGCCAGAGAACCAGGTCAGCAGAGCTGCTCTAGAGCCAGAGAACCAAGTCAGCAGAGCTGCTTTAGAGCCATAGAAACAGGTCAGCAGAGCTGCTTTAGAGCAAGAGAACCAGGTCAGCAGAGCTGCTCTAGAGCCTAAGAACTAGGTCAGCAGAGCTGCTCTAGAGCCAGAGAACCAGGTCAGCAGAGCTGCTGTAGAGCCAGAGAAACTAGGTCAGTAGAGCTGCTTTAGAGCCATAGAACCAGGCCAGTAGAGCTGCTTTAGAGCCAGAGAACCAGGTCAGCAGAGCTGCTTTAGAGCCAGAGAACCAGGTCAGCAGAGCTGCTCTAGAGCCAGAGAACCAAGTCAGCAGAGCTGCTTTAGAGCCATAGAACCGGGTCAGCAGAGCTGCTTTAGAGCCAGAGAACCAGGTCAGCAGAGCTGTTGTAGAGCCAGAAACCAGGTCAGCAGAGCGGCTCTAGAGCCTATAAACTAGGTCAGCAGAGCTTCTCTAAAGGCATAGAACCAGGTCAGCAGACCTGCTGTAGAGCCAGAGAAACCAGGTCAGCAGAGCTGCTTTAGAGGGAGAAAATCAGGTCAGCAGAGCTGCTCTAGAGCCAGAGAACCATGTCAGCAGAACTGCTTTAGAGTCATAGAACCGGGTCAGCAGAGCAGCTTTAGAGCCAGAGAACCAGGTCAGCAGAGCTGTTGCAGAGCCAGAGAACCAGATCAGCAGTGCTGCTCTGTAGCCTAAGAACTAGGTCAGCAGAGCTGCTCTAGAGCCAGAGAACCAGGTCGGCAGACCTGCTGTAGAGCCAGAGAAACCAGGTCAGGAGAGCGGCTTTAGAGGGAGAGAACCAGGTCAGCAGAGCTTCTCTAAAGCCATAGAACCAGGTCAGCAGAGCTGCTCTAGCTGACACTGACTGACTGACACTGACTGATTGACATTGACTGACACTGATTGACTGACACTGACACTGACTGACACTGACACTGACTGACACTGACACTGATTGACTGAAACTGACTGACTGACAATGACTGACAATGATTGACTAACACTGACTGACTGACATTGACTGACTGACTGACACTGACTGACACTGATTGAATGACACTGACTGACTGGCGGACAAAGATTGACTGACACTGACTGACTGACTGACACTCACTGACTGACTGACACTGAATGACTGACACTGACTGACTGACACTGACTGACTGACACTGACTGACTACTCTCTACTACACTACTACTCACTCTCTACTACTCTCTACTACTCTCTCTCTCACTCTCTACTACTCACTCGCTACTACTCTCTACTACTCACTCTCTACTACTCACTCTCTACTACTCTCTACTGCTCTCTCTCTACTACTCTCTACTAGCTTCTCTAGAGCCAGAGAACCAGGTCAGCAGACCTGCTGTAGAGCCAGAGAAACCAGATCAGGAGAGCGGCTTTAGAGGGAGAGAACCAGGTCAGCAGAGCTGCTTTGGAGCCAGAGAACCAGGTCAGCAGAGCTGCTCTAGCTGACACTGACTGACTGACACTGACTGATTGACACTGACTGACACTGATTGACTGACACTGACAGTGACTGACACTGACACTGACACTGATTGACTGAAACTGACTGACAATGACTGACAATGATTGACCGACACTGACTGACTGACACTGACTGACTGACTGACACTGACTGACACTGATTGACTGACACTGACTGACACTGATTGACTGACACTGACTGACTGATGAACACTGATTGACTGACACTGACTGACTGACTGACACTGACTGACTGACTGACACTGAATGACACTGACTGACTACTCTCTACTACACTACTACTCACTCTCTACTACTCTCTACTACTCTCTCTCTCTCACTCTCTACTACTCACTCGCTACTACTCTCTACTACTCTCTCTCTACTACTCTCTAATATTCACTCTCTACTACTCACTCTCTACTACTCTCTACTACTCACTCTATTAATCTCTACTACTCTCTACCACTCACTCTCTACTACTCTGCTACTCACTCTCTACTACTCTGTACTACTCTCTCTCTACTACTCACTATGTACTACTCACTCTACTACTCTCTACTATTCACTCTCTACTACTCTCTCTCTACTACTCTCTCTCTACTACTCACTCCCTACTACTCTCTACTACTCACTCTCTACTACTCGCTCTCTACTACTCTCTACCAGATCAACAGTGCTGCTCTGTAGCCTAAGAACTAAGGGGCATATTATCAAGCCAGGCGATAAAATTATCGCCGCTTTAGCGGCAGAAAACTGCCACTAAAACGGCGATAATGGGCTTGATAATATGCTCTATGGAAGTCCAATTGAAGCCCATGTTAGATGTCCTTCACATTCAACATGGGCTTCAATTGGAATTCCATAGAGCATATTACCAAGCCCATTATCGCCGTTTTACCGGCAGTTTTCTGCCGCTAAAGCGGCGATAATGTTATCGCCTGGCTTGATAATATGCCCCTAGGTCAGCAGAGCTGCTCTAGAGCCAGAGAAACCAGCTCAGTAGAGCTGCTTTAGAGCGAGAGAACCAGGTCAGCAGAGCTGCTTTAGAAGGAGAGAACCAGGTCAGCAGAGCTGCTTTAGAGCCAAGGGACCAGGTCAGCAGAGCTGCTCTAGAGCCAGAGAACCACGTCCGCAGAACTGCTTTAGAGCCATAGAACCGGGTCAGCAGAGCTGCTTTAGAGCCAGAGAACCAGGTCAGCAGAGCTGTTGTAGAGCCAGAAACCAGGTCAGCAAAGCTGCTGTAGAGCCTGAGAAACCAGGTCAGCAGAGCTGCTTTAGAGGGAGAAAACCAGGTCAGCAGAGCTGCTTTAGAGCCAGAGAACCAGGTCAGCAGAGCTGCTTTAGAGCCAGAGAACCAGGTCAGCAGAGCTGCTCTAGAGCCAGAGAACCAAGTCAGCAGAGCTGCTTTAGAGCCATAGAACCAGGTCAGCAGAGCTGCTTTAGAGCCAGAGAACCAGGCCAGCAGAGCTGCTCTGGAGCCTAAGAACCAGGTCAGCAGAGCTGCTCTAGAGGGAGAGAATCAGGTCAGCAGAGCTGCTCTAGAGCCGGAGAACCATGTCAGCAGAACTGCTTTAGAGTCATATAACCGGGTCAGCAGAGCAGCTTTAGAGCCAGAGAACCAGGTCAGCAGAGCTGTTGCAGAGCCAGAGAACCAGATCAGCAGTGCTGCTCTGTAGCCTAAGAACTAGGTCAGCAGAGCTGCTCTAGAGCCAGAGAACCAGGTCAGCAGACCTGCTGTGGAGCCAGAGAAACCAGGTCAGGAGAGCGGCTTTAGAGGGAACCAGGTCAGCAGAGCTGCTTTAGAGCCAGAGAACCAGGTCAGCAGAGCTGCTCTAGCTGACACTGACTGACTGACACTGACACTAACTGACACTGACACTGATTGATTGAAACTGACTGACTGACAATGACTGACAATGATTGACTGACACTGACTGACTGACACTGACTGACTGACTGACACTGACTGACACTGATTGACTGACACTGACTGACTGACGGACACTGATTGACTGACACTGACTGACTGACTTACACTGACTGACTGACACTGAATGACACTGACTGACTACTCTCTACTACACTACTACTTACTCTCTACTACTCTCTACTACTCTCTCTCTCTCACTCTCTACTACTCACTCGCTACTACTCTCTACTACTCACTCTCTACTACTTACTCTCTACTACTCTCTACTACTCTCTCTCTACTACTCTCTAATATTCACTCTCTACTACTCACTCTCTACTACTCTCTACTACTCACTCTATTACTCTCTACTACTCTCTACCACTCACTCTCTACTACTCTGCTACTCACTCTCTACTACTCTGTACTACTCTCTCTCTACTACTGACTATCTACTACTCACTCTACTACTCTCTACTACTCACTCTCTACTACTCTCTCTCTACTACTCACTCTCTACTATTCACTCTACTACTCACTCTCTACTACTCTCTCTCTACTACTCACCCTCTACTACTCACTCTACTACTCTGTACTACTCACTCTGTACTACTCTCTCTCTACTACTCTCTCTCTACTACTCACTCTCTACTACTCTCTACTACTCACTCTCTACTACTCGCTCTCTACTACTCTCTACCAGATCAGCAGTGCTGCTCTGTAGCCTAAGAACTAGGTCAGCAGAGCTGCTCAAGAGCCAGATAACCAGGTCAGCAGACATGCTGTAGAGCCAGTGAAACCAGGTCAGGAGAGTGACTTTAGAGGGAGAGAACCAGGTCAGCAGAGCTGCTTTAGAGCCAGAGAACCAGGTCAGCAGAGCTGCTCTAGCTGACACTGACTGACTGACACTGACTGATTGACACTGACTGACACTGATTGACTGACACTGACACTGACTGACACTGACACTGACTGACACTGACACTGATTGACTGAAACTGACTGACTGACAATGACTAACAATGATTGACTGACACTGACTGACTGACACTGACTGACTGACTGACACTGACTGACACTGATTGACTGACACTGACTGACTGACGGACACTGAATGACACTGACTGACTACTCTCTACTACACTACTACTCACTCTCTACTACTCTCTACTACTCTCTCTCTCTCACTCTACTACTCACTCACTACTACTCTCTACTACTCACTCTCTACTACTCACTCTCTACTACTCTCTACTACTCACTCTATTACTCTCTACTACTCTCTACCACTCACTCTCTACTACTCTGCTACTCACTCTCTACTACTGTCTACTACTCTCTCTCTACTACTCACTCTCTACTACTCACTCTACTACTCTCTACTACTCACTCTCTACTACTCTCTCTCTACTTCTCACTCTCTACTATTCACTCTACTACTCACTCTCTACTACTCACTCTCTACTACTCGCTCTCTACTACTCTCTACTACTCACTCTCCACTACTCACTCTCTACTACTTGCTCTCTACTACTCTCTACTACTCACTCTCTACTACTTACTCTCTACTACTCTACTACTCTCTACTATTCTCTCTACTACTCACTCTCTACTATTCTACTACTCTCTACTACTCTCTCTACTACTCACTCTCTACTATTCTCTACTACTCACTCTACTACTCTCTACTACTCTCTACCACTCAATCTCTACTACTCTACTACTCACTCTCTACTACTCTCTCTCTATTACTCACTCTCTACTACTCACTCTACTACTCTGTATTACTCACTCTCTACTACTCTCTCTCTACTACTCTCTCTCTACTACTCACTCTCTACTACTCTCTACTACACACTCTCTACTACCCACTCTCCACTACTCACTCTCTACTACTCTCTACTGCTCATTCTCCACTACTCACTCTCTACTACTCGCTCTCAACTACTCTCTACTACTCACTCTCTACTTCTCTACTACTCTCTCTTACTCTCTCTACTTCTCACTCTCCACTACTCTCTCTACTACTCACTCTCTACTACTCTCTACTACTCACTCTCTACTACACACTCTCTACTACTTGCTCTCTACTACTCACTCTCTACTACTCTCTAGTATTCACTCTACTACTCACTCTCTACTACTCTCTACTACTCACTCTCTACTACTCCACTACTCTCTACTACTCACTCTGTACTACTCACTCTCTACTAATCTACTACTCTCTAATACTCTCTCTCTACTACTCATTCTCTACTACTCACTCTCTACTACTCTCTACTACTCACTCTCTACTACTCTCTCTCTACTACTCTCTACTACACACTCTCTACTACTCTCTACTACTCACTCTCTACCACTCTCTCTCTACTACTCACTCTCTACTACTCTCTACTACTCACTCTCTACTACTCGCTCTCTACTACTCTCTACCAGATCAGCAGTGCTGCTCTGTAGCCTAAGAACTAGGTCAGCAGAGCTGCTCAAGAGCCAGATAACCAGGTCAGCAGACATGCTGTAGAGCCAGTGAAACCAGGTCAGGAGAGTGACTTTAGAGGGAGAGAACCAGGTCAGCAGAGCTGCTTTAGAGCCAGAGAACCAGGTCAGCAGAGCTGCTCTAGCTGACACTGACTGACTGACACTGACTGATTGACACTGACTGACACTGATTGACTGACACTGACACTGACTGACACTGACACTAACTGACACTGACACTGATTGACTGAAACTGACTGACTGACAATGACTAACAATGATTGACTGACACTGACTGACTGACACTGACTGACTGACTGACACTGACTGACACTGATTGACTGACACTGACTGACTGACGGACACTGAATGACACTGACTGACTACTCTCTACTACACTACTACTCACTCTCTACTACTCTCTACTACTCTCTCTCTCTCACTCTACTACTCACTCACTACTACTCTCTACTACTCACTCTCTACTACTCACTCTCTACTACTCTCTACTACTCACTCTATTACTCTCTACTACTCTCTACCACTCACTCTCTACTACTCTGCTACTCACTCTCTACTACTGTCTACTACTCTCTCTCTACTACTCACTCTCTACTACTCACTCTACTACTCTCTACTACTCACTCTCTACTACTCTCTCTCTACTTCTCACTCTCTACTATTCACTCTACTACTCACTCTCTACTACTCACTCTCTACTACTCGCTCTCTACTACTCTCTACTACTCACTCTCCACTACTCACTCTCTACTACTTGCTCTCTACTACTCTCTACTACTCACTCTCTACTACTTACTCTCTACTACTCTACTACTCTCTACTATTCTCTCTACTACTCACTCTCTACTATTCTACTACTCTCTACTACTCTCTCTACTACTCACTCTCTACTATTCTCTACTACTCACTCTACTACTCTCTACTACTCTCTACCACTCAATCTCTACTACTCTACTACTCACTCTCTACTACTCTCTCTCTATTACTCACTCTCTACTACTCACTCTACTACTCTGTATTACTCACTCTCTACTACTCTCTCTCTACTACTCTCTCTCTACTACTCACTCTCTACTACTCTCTACTACACACTCTCTACTACCCACTCTCCACTACTCACTCTCTACTACTCTCTACTGCTCATTCTCCACTACTCACTCTCTACTACTCGCTCTCAACTACTCTCTACTACTCACTCTCTACTTCTCTACTACTCTCTCTTACTCTCTCTACTTCTCACTCTCCACTACTCTCTCTACTACTCACTCTCTACTACTCTCTACTACTCACTCTCTACTACACACTCTCTACTACTTGCTCTCTACTACTCACTCTCTACTACTCTCTAGTATTCACTCTACTACTCACTCTCTACTACTCTCTACTACTCACTCTCTACTACTCCACTACTCTCTACTACTCACTCTGTACTACTCACTCTCTACTAATCTACTACTCTCTAATACTCTCTCTCTACTACTCATTCTCTACTACTCACTCTCTACTACTCTCTACTACTCACTCTCTACTACTCTCTCTCTACTACTCTCTACTACACACTCTCTACTACTCTCTACTACTCACTCTCTACCACTCTCTCTCTACTACTCTCTACTACTCACTCTCTACTACTCACTATACTACTCACTCTACTACTCACTCTCTACTACTCACTTTCTACTACTCTCTACTACTCACTCTCTACTACTCTCTCTCTACTATTCTCTACTACTCACTCTACTACTCACTCTCTACTACTCTCTAATACTCTCTCTCTGCTACTCACTCTCTACTACCCTCTAATACTCACTCTCTACTACTCACTCTCTACTACTCTCTACTACTCACTCTCTACTACTCTCTACCACTCACTCTACTACTCACTCTCTACTACTCTGTACTGCTCTCTACTACTCACTCTCTAATACTCACTCTCTAATACTCACTCTCTACTACTCTCTACTACTCACTCTCTACTACTCACTCTACTACTCTCTACTACTCACTCTCTGCTACTCTCTCTACTACTCTCTACTACTCTCTACTACTCACTCTCTACTCTCTATTACACACTCTCTACTATCTACTTCTCTACCTCTCTCTACTACTACTCTCTACCTCTCTACCTCTACCTCTCTACCTCTACCTCTCTACATCTACACCTCTACCTCTACACCTCTTCCTCTATACCTCTCTCTACCTCTCTCTACACACACACATATGCACATATATATATGCATATATATGCATATGCATTTATATATATGTATGTGTATATATATACATACATATATAAACGTATATATAATCTGCATATCTATATAAATACAAATATAAACGCATGCATACATATGCGTATACATATATGCATACATATGCATGTTAAGTACATGAAAGTTTGAAAAACACTAATACAAGCAAAGCTAAAAAGCCACCTAATTACAAACAGAATTGCTTTAACTTAAACGAGGGCAAGATATATAGCATTTTCAATGCTTGTTTACTTTGGTTCCATCAAGAAGGCATTCAGATGTGTCACACATTTGCCATAAAGTCGGAATGTTAGCACTCTAGTTGCTTATTAGATCACTGTAGTAAAACTACTGCTCACCAGGGAAGTCTGCTGCTGGTATTGAAAGTGCATGTTTCAGTCTGCATGTCAGAATTTTTTAATGAAATAGAAGAGGATTTGAGAAGTCACTCAAAATGTGCCCTAATTTTTCTTTTTTCAGCACTAATCATAATTTCTATGGCAAAATGAACCCCCTCATTGTGTTCCTTTTAAATTAAACTACTCACGCTCTACTGCTCACTCGCTACTACTCTCTACTACTCACTCTCTACTACTCACTCTCTACTACTCTCTACTACTCTCTACTACTACTCTCTACTACTCACTCTCTACTATGCTCTACTACTCTCTACTACTACTCTCTACTACTCACTCTCTACTACTCTCTACTACTCACTCTACTACTCTCTACCACTCACTCTCTACTACTCTACTACTCACTCTCTACTACTCTCCACTACTCTCTCTCTACCACTCCCTCTCTTCTACTCACTCTACTACTCTCTACTACTCACTCTCTACTACTCACTCTCTATTACTCTCTCTCTACTACTCACTCTCTACTACTCTCTACTACTCACTCTCCACTGCTCTCTCTACTACTCACTCTCTACGACTCACTCTCTACTACTCACTCTCTACTACTCTACTACTCTCTCTACTACTCACTCTCTACTACTCTCTACTACTCACTCTACTACTCTCTACTACTCTCTACTACTCTCTCTCTACTACTCACTCATTACTACTCGCTCTACTACTCTCTACTACTCACTCTCTACTACTCCCTCTCTATTACTCACTCTCTACTACTCTTTACTACTCACTCTCTACTACTCACTCTCTAGTACTCACCCTCTACTACTCTCTACTACTCACTCTCTACTACTCTCTCTCTATTACTCACTCTCTACTACTCTTTACTACTCACTCTCTACTACTCACTCTCTACAACTCTCTCTCTACTACTCACTCTCTACTACTCTGTACTACTCACTCTCCACTGCTCTCTCTACTACTCACTTTCTACGACTCACTCTCTACTACTCACTCTCTACTACTCTACTACTCACTCTCTACTACTCTCTACTACTCACTCTACTACTCTCTACTACTCTCTACTACTCTTTCTCTACTACTCACTCTCTACTACTCGCTCTACTACTCTCTACTACTCACTCTCTACTACTCTCTCTAATACTCACTCTCTACTACTCTTTACTACTCACTCTCTACTACTCACTCTCTAGTACTCACCCTCTACTACTCTCTACTACTCATTCTCCACTATTCACAATCTACTACTCGCTCTCTACTACTCTCTACTACTCACTCTACTACTCACTCTCTACTACTCTACTACTCTCTTCTACTCTCTCTACTATTTACTCTCTACTACTATCTCTACTACTCACTCTCTACTACACACTACTACTTGCTCTCTACTACTTGCTCTCTACTACACTCTATTACTCACTCTACTCCTCACTCTCTACTACTCCCTACTACTCACTCTACTACTCACTCTCTACTACTCACTCTCTACTACTCTACTACTCCCTACTACTCACTCTCTACTACTCACTCTCTACTACTCTCTACTACTCACTCTCTACTACCCTCTCTCTACTACTCTCTACTACTCTCTACTACTCACTCTACTACTCACTCTCTACTACTTACTCTCTACTACTCTCTCTACTACTCTCTACTACTCACTCTACTACTCACTCTCTACTACTCTCTACTACTCTCTCTCTACTACTCACCTTCTACTACTCTCTACTACTCACTCTCTACTACTCACTCTCTACTACTCACTACTACTCTTTACTACTCACTCTCTACTACTCTCTACTACTCACTCTCTACTACTCACTCTCTACTACTCTCTACTACTCACTCTTTACTACCCACTCTCTACTATTCTCTACTACTCACTCTCTACTACTCACTCTCTACTACTCACTCTACTACTCACTCTCTTCTACTCCCTCTACTACTCTCTACTACTCTCTACTCTCTATTACTCATCCTCTACTCTCTACCTCTCTACCTCTCTCTACCTCTCTCTTTACTACTCTCTACCTCTCTACCTCTACCTCTCTACCTCTACACCTCTACCTCTCTACCCCTCTCTACCTCTCTCTACACGCACACATATGCACATATATATATGATTATGCATTTATATATATGTATGTGTATATATATACATACATATATAAACATATATATAATCTGCATATCCATATAAATACAAATATAAATGCATACATACATATACATATACATATATGCATGCATATGCATGTTATGTACCAGTGGCGTAACGATAATTGAGGGGGCCCCCCTGCAAGGTACGTGAAGGGGCCCCCTCCGGACTGTATCAGGTGCTCCCTAGCCGAAGTGCAGTGCTGAGGGGTCCCCTGGAGCTTAGGGCCCCCCGCTCTGCGGGGGAAGGCGGGGCCTTTGTTACGCCCCTGTTAAGTACATGAAAGTTTGAAAAACACTAATAAAAGCAAAGCTAAAAAGCCACCTAATTACAAACAGAATTGGTTTAACTTAAACGATGGCGAGACCTATTGCATTTTCAATGCTTGTTTACTTTGGTTCCATCAAGAAGGCATTCACATGTGTCACACATTTGCCATAGATTCTGAATGGTAGTACTCTAGTTGCTCATTAGATCATTGTAGTAAAGCTACTGCTCACCAGGGAAGTCTGCTGCCGGTATTCAAAGTGCGTGTTTCAGACTGCATGTCAGAATTTGAAGAAGTCAAAATGTGCCCTAATTTTTCTTTCTGCAGCACTAATCATAATTTCTATGGCAAAATGAACCCCCTCATTTTGTTCCTTTGTAAATTAAATGTTTTAAGTGTTACCACTTTATTCCAATCAAGATGGCTTCAGGTGTGCAATACTTTTGTCATAAGAAAGACTGTTAACACTCTAGTTGTTCTTTAGAACCCTCTGGGACATTCTGTCATTGGGCTATACTTGGGCTACATCTGGGTGATATTTGTGCTACATTTGGGCTCTTTTGTCTCTGGTGGCCAACGTGGGAGACTTATTTGTTATGAAGTTTCCTAATTTACTCATTTACTACAGTCTCCTCAGTAGGAATACTTTCAGCTTTTTAATTTGATTCCATCAAGAAGGCATTCAGATGTGTCACACATTTGCCATAAATTCAGAATGTTAGCACTCTAGTTGCTCATTAGATCACTGTAGTAAAGGTGCTGCTCACCAGGGAAGTCTTCTACTGGTATTGAAAGTGCATGTTTCAGTCTGCATGTCAGAATTTTTTAATGAAATAGAAGAGGATTTGAGAAGTCACTCAAAATGTGCCCTAAGTTTTTCTTTCTGCAGCAGTAATCATACTTTCTATGGCAAAATGAACCCCCTCATTTTGTTCCGTTTTAAATTAAATGTTTTACGAGTTACCACTTTATTCCAATCAAGATGGCTTCAGGTGTGCCATACGTTTATCATAAGTAGGACTGTTAGCGCCCTTGTTGGAGATACATGTTTTACTGAGAATGTCAGACTTCATTCTCACATGACTGAGAAAGATAATGTGAATTTACAGAAAATATGCTCTCAGTTTAGCTTATAGATCACCTTCCAAACCTCTGTGGGAATAGTTTTCTCTCAAACATGATTCATGATATCCCAGCAGAAGGCTTTTTCACATGGTAAAATCACCTTAGAACATACCACAATTCCTAAAATGAGTATGGTACCATCAACAAATGATTTATAATGTAACTAAAGTCTTAAAACCTTCTATTAACTGTAATGCTTTTTAATGAGGTGCTATCATGTATATTGTTCCCAAGATGGCTGCCAACACTTCTTGGATGAAGTGCTGACAGCCAATCAGATCTCACGATGAGATGTGTGGTTAGGCTCAGCCCAGATATATATCTGATTTTACTTTTGATTTTCTCAGGAACTACTGAACGGATTTACACCATTTAAGCAAAAGGCATGAGTCTGAACTGAGGACTACCTTTCTGCTAAATGTGGTGTAATTCCGTTCAGCAGTTCGGGCTGTAGCTGCGGCTAAAGGTCCTATGGGAAATTGCATGGGGAAAACACGTTTTGGGACCCCCCTTTTTTCTTGGCGCCCGCTACACGAATCATCCCGAGACATTCAGGATAGGAGCGGACTGGAGCTGGCCAAAAGTTTTGAAAATGTTGCGAAGATTTGTCAATCGGCGCCAAAGCTATTGGGAATAGAATGTTGCGGATTTCCTATGGAAAATAGGTCCTAACTATAACTACCTATTGGCGACTGCCAGTAGGTAATATATATATATATATATATTTATATTGCGATACTCCTTCTGTTGTTTTACAAACAAGAACGGAACGGACTCCACTTGTTTCGTGCATATAATTATTTATTTCTTGCTTCTGCCGCCATTACGCGTTTCGGGCCACCCAGAGCCCTTGATCACATCAATATAATATACATATATATAAATATATATTTATATATATATATATTTATATATATGTATATTATCTACTGGCGGTCGCCAGTAGATAGTTATAGTTAGGACCGTGTTTCCATAGGAAATCCGCAACATTCTATTTGGAATAACTTTGGCACCGATTGACGAATCCTCGCAAAATTCTCAAAATAGGTGGGGCGCTCCGCTCCGCTCCTTCCCTGAAAGTCTCGGGGGGATTCATCAAGCGAGGGCTGAGAAAAAGGGGGGGTCCCAAAACGAGTTTTCCCCATGCATTTTTCCATAGGACCTTTAGTCCGAGCTACAGCCCGAACGGCTGAACAGAATTACTTGAAATTTGGCAGAGAGGTAGCCCTCAGGTCAGGGATGTGCATTTTGAAGGTCTCGTGTAAATCTGTTCAGTATTTCCTGAGAAAATAGCATTTAAATCAATATATATATCTATGGGCGCGTTCCGAGCGCGTACCGTAAGCTTACCGTACGCGCACGCCGCCGTGCACGAGCGCGATTCTGATTGGTTGTTAGATCTTAGTAAACATTCGAATTGGTCGAAACCAGGAAGTGTCGGCCGCCATTTTGTCTCTCGCAGTCTGAGGGGGTGAAAAACAAAGGTGGAGAACGTGAAAAGGGGGCAGGGTGGACAGTTCCTGACCCCCTAGCCTTTGTCAGGGGTCCCAGAAGGACCGCAATCCTCTGCTGATGACGTCAGATATTACATCACTGATGACATATGTGTTTTTCTGAAAAAAAAAAATTTGTAATATATGTATAGCTAAAAATTAATGGAAGAAGACATGGGTAAATAAGTGTCTAAATACAGTGATGTAATATCTGACGTCATCAGCAGAGGATTGCGGTCGCGTGAGTTATAGTTGCCTACACTAACTATAACGGGGGAATTTCATTGGTTTTTCACGAGTGAAATGTCCTGCTAACTATAACATGTGTGAAACCTATGGTTTTTTCAGTGAATATATATATATATATGTATATATATATATATATATATAATGCACTTAAAAAACCATAGGTTTCACACATGTTATAGTTAGCTGTACATTTCACTCGTAAAAAACCAATGAAATTCCACGTTATAGTTAGATCAGGTAACTATAACTTACGCGCCCACAATAAACTGCTGATGACGTCACATATTACATCACTCATGACATGGTCAGTGACATCACTCATGACATCAATGATGACATCTGAAATTACACATTGTGGATTGCGGTCGCGCAAGTTATAGTTACCTGATCTAATTATAACGTGGAATTTCATTGTTTTTTTACGAGTGAAATGTATAGCTAACTATAACATGTGTGAAACCTATGGTTTTTTAAGTGAATTTGCAAGGTTTTGTAAATGATAATTCCTAACTATAACGTGTGTGAAACCTATGGTTTTTTCAGTGAATTTGTACGGTTTTCAAATGCTAAGTTATGTATTTATTTTTTATTTTTTTTTCTGGTTTTTCACTGTGCGCACACCCTGCGCGCACGGTGCGCTTCGCGCACCGTGCACGCGCTGTGGGCGCTCGGTGCGCTTTGCACACCGAGCGCCCACGTTGCGCAGTCCATGCCGTGCGCGCCTCGCCTTTTTTATACACAGTAACATTTGTTTTTTTCTCCCTTGTGGGTCCTTTAATTTATTTAATAAATGTGATTGTTACTTCTTTATTTTTTTTTTTTATTTTTTTTTCCCGTGCGCGTACGGTAAGCTTACCGTACGCGCACGGCGCGATTTTTTTTTTTTAATTATTACATGTATTTTTCGTACTTTTGGGTCCTTCTTGGACCCCCTGACAAACACTAGGGGTTCTGCAACTCTCTTCGTTGCCCCCTTTTCACGTTCCCCACCTTTGTTTCTCAGTGCGAGAGACAGAAAATGGCGGCCGACACTTCCTAATTTCGACCGATTCGAATGTTTACAGTCATGTAACCACCAATCAGAATTGAGCTCGCGCACGGCACCATACGCGTACGGTAAGCTTACGGTAAGCGCACGGAGCGCGCTTACAGATATATATATTGATTTAAATGCTATTTTCTCAGGACCTACTGAACAGATTTACACCAGACCTACAAAAGGCACATCCTTGACCTGAGGACTACCTCTCTGCCAAATTTCAAGTAATTCTGTTCAGCCGTTCGGGCTGTAGCTCGGACTAAAGGTCCTACGGGAAAATGCATGGGCAAAACATGTTTAGGGACACCCTTTTTTCTCAGCCCCCGCTTGACGAATCCCCCCGAGACTTTTAGGGTAGGAGCGGAGCGTAGCGCCCCATTAGTTTTGAAAATTTCGCGAGGATTCGTCGACCGGCGCCAAAGTTATTCCAAATAGAATGTTGCGGATTTCCTATGGAAACATGGTCCTAACTATAACTATCTACTGGCGACCGCCAGTAGATAATATAGATATATACATATATATATATATATATATATATATATATATATATATATATATATATATATTCACTGAAAAAACCATAGGTTTCACACATGTTATAGTTAGCTGGACATTTCACTCGTACAAAACCAATGAAATTCCCCCGTTATAGTTCGTTCAGCTAACTATAACTCGCGCGCCCGCAATCCACTGCTGATGACGTCACATATTACATCACTCATGACATGGTCAGTGACATCACTCATGACATCACTGATGACATCTCAAATGACATCACTGATGACATCATCCAGTAAATGTGTGCTTTTCTGAAAATTACATATGTTTTATATATGTATATCTCAAGGTCGATGGAAGAATAAATGGGTATATAAGTGTCTAAATGGATGATTTGTTTTTGAAAAATTGATTGTGTATCATAGTGAATACATGGCTTAGTGAGTAATGTTTAAATATGTAAATATCTGTATCAGTCTCTCACTTTGTGTATAAGTGGCTGCATGGGTTGGTGAGTAGCTACATGGGTGTCTATATAGGTTATTAGTTGGTTTTTTGAGTATCAGTCTGAGTGTCTGCATGGTTCGGTGGGGGTTATTACGTAGTGCATAGGTGCATGAATGAGTGACTCACTGTTTGTATGTGTTGAAGACAGCATGTGTGCAGGACTATATGGGTGGATGAGTGTGTGTATGGGTGTGTTAGTGAGTGAATGACTGTCTCAATAGTGTCTTTATGAGTAACTACATTTTTTTTAAACTAGTATATGTGACTATTGGTGTATATAAGTGAGTATATGTGAGAGTGAGAGATTGAAAGAGTTCCTGTATGAATAAGTATGTGTTTCTATAAGTGATTGTTTAAAAGACTAAGTATGTGTAAGTTTCCGTAGAAGTAAGTGTGGTGGTGTGTGTATAACTGTATATGCAAGTAAATGTATGTTTGATTCTTTATTAGCATGAGTGACTATGTGTGTGAGTAACTCTATGGATGAGTGGCATTGTGTAACAGTATGTATAGGTGTATGAGTACATATGAGTGAGTACATGTATGAGTGACTGTATAGGACTGTTGGTGAATGAGTGGATGTGTATGTGGATCTTAGAATTACTGAAGAGGTTGTTGTAACTGGTATTGATATGTCCATTGTTTTGAAAATTTTAGTCTCTATTTTTGAATGTGTGTATCAAAGGTTATATTAGGGTGAGAGGAGGTCTGCCACTCTATCACAAGGATGATGTCATCAGTGATGTCATCAGTGATGTCATTTGAGATGTCATCAGTGATGTCATGAGTGATGTCACTGACCATGTCATGAGTGATGTAATATGTGACGTCATCAGCAGTGGATTGCGGGCGCACGAGTTATAGTTAGCTGAACTAACTATAACTGGGGAATTTCATTGGTTTTGTACGAGTGAAATGTCCAGCTAACTATAACATGTGTGAAACCTATGGTTTTTTCAGTGAATTTGCAAGGTTAGGATAAAGTTGAACAGCATAGTTAATATTTTCTATTAAGTTATGTTCTTTTTTTTTTTATATTAATTCTGAGGGTGCGCGCTCAGAGCGCGCACCTAGTACGTTTGCGTAAGTTTTTATGAATTCCGTTTTACGTTATTTACGAACGTATACATACGTATTTTTTCGCGCTCGGAGCGCTCACCCAGTACGCATGCGTACGTACGCATGCGTGCGTGCGTCGTACGTGCTCCACGCGGTACACTTCCGTATACGCGAAGAGTACGTGCGCTGTCGTTCGCGTATACGCGTGTGCTACGTATGCGCGTTACGTACGCGCATACCACGTATGCGCATGCGCTCGTACGCGTTCGCGCCTGCGTAATTGCCCGGTGCGCGCTCCGAGCTTGCTCCGTGCACGCACCTCGGGTTATGTTCTGAACAAAACAACACTTCTAATTGGTTTTCATTACTTTCAGTTTCTGATTGTTTCAACACCACACCCAATCCCCTCTTTGCAAGTCATGTGATCAATAATAATCACTTTTGATTGGTTTGAAGTACTTCCCGTTCCAGATTCTTCCAACACCACTCCCACTTTCTTCATTATTAGTTCTGATTCCCTTGGAGAAGGAGCTAATCTGTTGTTGAGAGACAATGGCTGAGCAGCAGCCATCTTCAGAGAGTGAACAGGACATTCTTGAGAGACAGAGGAACAGGAAGTAGAAAGACAGCTTTATATGGCAGTTTTTTACTTTCCCTGAGGGACAAAAAAAAGTGAATGCACCGAAAGTTACTTGCGTATTGTGTCAAAAAGTCTTATCACGTGGGAATGCTAACAAGAAGTATTCTTTTAGCATACACACAATGATGAGGCATGTTGAGGCAATGCATCCAGTGACTTTTCGTCGAGCTTCTGGAGAAAACCCTCCACCTGCTCAGCCGACGACATCTGCAGCAGCTTAGCCGAACACATCTTCGGCAGCTCAGGCTAGCACTTCTACTGCGATGGTGCCTTCACCTTTTTCTACACCTCTTGTTGGACCACCTTGTTTGGCGAGGTTGTCTACACGGTGCACTGATTGCGGTAGTCTTATTTCTGTGGGGGAGACCAGTCTTGATCTCCTTCAGTGAAAATTTGATGCGCATCATTGCTCTAGGCCATAGATGTTTTTTCTTTTTTTCGTTTTTCTCTTCCTGTTTCCCTACATTAACTCAAGGGCTCTTTTCAGAGCCACCTAAAAACTAAACCCAAAAATATTTTTGGGGGATTTTTTTTTTGTTTTTTTGGGGGGGGGGGGGCGCGCACGCTGCGCGCACCCGAGGAAGTTTTTACAAAAAAAATTTTTTTTTTTAAATTTTAATGAACAAAGAGAGGTGAAGAAAAGGAATCATGAAAAGGAAGGATTAAGCAATTCAAATATTTTTAACTTATCTTTTTTTAAAAATAACATATTTTGATAAAAAACATTTTTACTAATTTGCAAGGAAACACAATTTCATTTTTTTATTTTTCTTTCAAATTCTGAAAAAAAAGAAAAAAAGTATTAATATTCAATCATACATTTTATAAAGCAGTACATGTTTTTACATATTTTACAAAGCAATTTTTTGCCCTTTTTTTGCTGTTTTCAGAATTTTTTAATTTTCACTTAAAATAGTGAAAACAATTGTATTCATCATTTAACAGCGGGCAAAAAAAAAACAATCTGAAAGATTGTTTAAAAAGCCCCAAAACTATCCACACTAAAATATACTTTGATAGAAATATTACATATATATTACAAATACCTTTCTAGATTAATAAAAATTGTGTAGATATTCCATCTTTAAACATTGTTGCAAAAGCACATATGCCAAAATAATATCTGTCAAAGAAGTCCACATTTGTTTTTATTACTTTTCCTTTAGGCCAAATAGTAATTTCAAAATCCTTTTTAAGTGAAATCTTCAATTATAATCCTTTAAAAGTTCAAAAAATGCTTTCTTCAGATGCAGTTTTTAGTTTTTAAAATTTAGGTTTCAGAAAAATTAAGTAAGAATTGGGTAAATCATAAGGCAAACGTTGCTTGAAAATCAATTGAGAATCATTACACAGTGTCCAGCCTTTTTCACATTTAAGATAAACTGTGTAATGTCCAGAAGTTACAGTAGGTCCTTCATGAAAAATTATTGCAACTGTAACAAAAGTTTTTCCAGAAATTGATAATTGTTGTCCTATAAACTTCTTTATTAAAGTATCCAATTTTGAACCATCAGCTCTACAACGTTGCATCATGAAAATTACATACTGACCGTATTTCTGTAAAAATAACGTGGAAAACATGTCAGATTTGCATTCAGAACATTCCATGTTGTGATTGGCATCTTTAACTAATTTACTAAAAGTCACTGATTTACTTTGTGGTAATGGTAAATATATGAACCTTTCAGAATCAACATTACTACTGCATGTGTTCATACAGTTTTCACAGCAATGTTCCCATTTATAAGAAACACCAAATAAGTTTTCTACTTGTACTCCTTCATCTTCAAGTACCGTCAGCATATAAATTAAGAATTCCTGTGCATCTTGCTGAACATTTTCTTTAAACTGCGCAGATCCTGAACATACATCTAAAAGATTTCTAACATCAGAAGCACTTTCTATTTTAGTTTTATCATTACTGAGCTTCTCATAAAGGAAACTCAGCAGAGAACAGAATCTTTTTCCATGATTTACTTTTATCTGCTCTTGCAAATTTTCAAGATAAAATACAACATTCAGCACTACATTTGCATAGCAGTTGACACCAGAGCTATTTTCAAAATGACAACCAACAACCTCTTGAACACTGTCCTTTTTCTTTTTGCTTACAATCACTTCACTCTCCTTTTGTTTTCTCTTCTGTCCATCCTCATTACAGATATTCTCAATTCTCCTTTTCTGAGAAACAACATGTTTTTCAATCACAGGATACTGACCTAAATGAGGAGCATAGGTTCTTCTTAATCTATTATACTCCTTTACACAGTTTGCATCAGCACTAACTTTTGAGTCATCAAAGTCTATCATAAATAAACCAGATAATGTTTTCACTCGTGACAAAGCAACATATGCCATACCTTCTTTGAATACAGTAGAACCAATGTTTACAAAAGCACTATCTACAGTTAATCCTTGAGACTTGAAAATAGTTACAGCATATGCTAGAGAAAATGGAAACTGCTTCCTACGTACATACAAGTCTTTCACTAGCAAAAAACGAACTGAACAACGACTAATGTCTTTAACCTCTTCAATCTGGTCAAATTTTATTTTTAAAAATTCAATTCCATCTTTTTTCTGGTACTTCTCATAACCCACAACTTTACCCATAGCTCCATTTACTAAACCTTTTTCTACATCCAAATTTCTCCTTAAAATCACTCGACAATTCATGCAAACATATAGATTTTTTTCTAATCCAGCTGTTTTTGAAATGTTCTTCTCTAGTGAATCCAATTTATTTTTCACTTTGCCTGTTAATGTAATAGTAATTCCTTCATGTTGAATTTTGTCCACTGCTTCCATTTTCTTAATCTCTTCTTATTCCAATTTCAAAAGTTCCTCATTGAATATTGAGCATTCGCGTAGTGTTGTGTTGGCATTAAGCAGATTACAGTATTTTTTTCAGCAATGTTCTTGAATATTTTCTCTGCAACTATTGTTTCTTTTGGAAATAAATTATGTAGCATCCGACTCTGTAATGCTTTTTTGCCATCTTCTGTGAGTAGTCCAATTCTGATATCTTTCAGAATACTTGCATAATCTTCATCGTTTGCTTGCCTCATATTGGTAGTGAGTTCTTTGTACTCAAAGAATGACCAAATATTCGCATTACCAATGCTTCCTAATGACTTCTTCGTGTCCTCATGTGTCACAGTATTAAACACTGGTTGTCCTTTAACTGGAGTGAGCTGCAGTAGATCCCCAAAAACTATAACATGTTTTCCACCAAATAGCACGTCATAGTCTCTTTTTAGAATTTGCTGCATTCTTAAATGCACAAAGGCAAGCATTAAGTTTGATACCATGCTCACCTCATCAATAATGAGAACTTGCATCTTCTTCAACACTCTTGAAACTTCAAAGCATGCTTCTCCTGTTAGCTTGTGATATTGTATTTGGTTCTCATGCTCCACTGGTAACATTAGCAAGCGATGTAAGGTAATTCCTTTTATGTTATAAGCTGCTAACCCAGTTGGAGCAGTTACAACACAAGACAAAGGGGAAGCTGTTTTTTGCTGTAGGTAGCTTCTGATGACTTTTATTAAGAAACTTTTTCCAGTTCCTGCTTGTCCACTCACATACATCCTGATTGGTTCAAATGATGTGCATGAGCACTCTTTATTTTCATGTAGTAATCCGTGATCAATTTTTTTGGTGACTTCTTCATAAATTTGTTTTTGTTCTTCGTTCAGTTGTTGTTCCAGATTTAGTAAGTCTATTGAATCTTCCTGTGCTTGATTCATAGCCGTTTCTACTTCACTCATGGCTATTGCAGCTTCATTTTCAACAATAGGTTGTCCTAGGGGATCTTGACTGAGTGTTCCAGAACTTTGGCTGTCTTGAGAACTGTCTCTAGCTACTTCAGCTGCAATTGTACTTTCCTGTTCTATTTCTTCATTTAACATTTGCACGTAATTTGTGAAAGTACTGCATTGAATTGTTTCTTTATACGCATTAAATGAATCTTCATAGCTGTGAAATTCTCCCAGTAGTTCGTCCTCTGAACGCCATGGTTTAAACAGCTGTAAAAGTGCCAAGTAGTAAAATTCCTTTTTCTCAGTTGTATCACAACTGAGCTTCCTGTGATTAATCAAACTTCCTTTTGTTTGCTTCACCAAACATCCTTCTTCACCAATGACTTTATATTTTCCATTATTGATGTCTCCTGTGGCTTTCCGTGAAAAAATGTAGTTCTGCAGCACTTCATAGAGACACATGTTCTCAAGATGACGACTTCTTTTTGGGTAATACGTGTCCAACATGTTTGATTTCAAAATATCTGTACTTTCCGGGTTATACTCGGCCAAATATTCAATTTCTGCAACAGATTTCAGTACCCGATTTCTCATTCCTGCAAGGCCTAAACTTACCCAAATTATTCTTCTGGATTTCGAGTAAAGACTTGCAGATAATAACCTATCTGAGCATTCGTAGGATCCAATTTCTCGATGCGATAACATCTTTAAACTGAAACTGTATAGCTTCTTACTGACAGTCTTCTCATGAGAAATCTCTTCCCACATTTCCTTCAATTCTGTTTTCTCAGATTTAGTGATGTATGATGTGACATACCGAGCAACAGCAATAGAATTGTCTGCCACATACTGAATATCCATGTTAGCATTCCACATGGATAAAATGACTGGGTTGTAGTCATTTATGTATTTTGACTCTTCTTTTCTTCGTAGGTTGTAGGTATTCTTAGGTGATTTTCTTGTAATAGTATGTCGCACAGCTGACATAAAACTGTTTACTCTTCCTTTTGAAAGAACAGGTCATGGAAATCCAAATCGACATTTTGTGTAGAATTTATCTTTGCTCTTGTACTTTCGCCGACAGTATTTTCCACACCGATGATTTTGAAAACGTAGAACTTGCTCTTTTAACTTTTTCTCTTGTGTGCTTTTAGGTATAGCACATGTTGCATATTCTTCATTGAAACTTAAAACTACTTCATCTGCATCTGTTCCAAATTTTGGGGCATCCTTGATCCACAACAGCATATGAATATGAGGAGCACCTCTTGCTTGGTACTCTTTTCTCCAAAAGAAATCCACAACTTCTCCAAGAGGTGGATTTTTTTTATTGCAGATGAAGGACATCATAGCCTCAAATCTATGATTAAAATATCTGCAAACATTAACCGGATCCAATGAGCACAGTTCTCCGGCTGTCTTGTATTCGATGTTTTTAATGTTAGAATTTGCTTCTCGAAGAAAATCCAGTAAATCATCCCAAGCGTACTCGGCACAGCTTAGGGTAAGGAACCATGTTGGTGTTCCTAAATTTCGTAACATGCATTTTAATTCTCCATGGCGTCGGTACCAATATTCATTCGTCCCACGCTGACAAGCCATCAGATTGATCAATTGTGTTCCCAAATGATCATCTCGGTGCTGCACTTTGTCCATAAAATCCTTAGCAGACACATTATGTAGATGTACTCCACTTTTTAAAATGTGATTTACTGCATAAGATAGTGCAGACAAGTCGCTTTCAAATAAAAGATGAAACAAATAAGGAATACTTTGACGAAATCTTGGATCTTCTGCATATAATCTTGTAGTCCGATACTCAGAAGCTGGAATCTGTTCTGGGCGTTCATCGTATCGTCCACCTTTTCCTGTAGGAAACAGCTGGGGAAAATATCGAGCTTCCAAGCTCTTCTCCCATACACTCACGGGAGTTCCTTTTGCTTTCTTCATCTGAAACAGATCAATAGTGTCTCCCATAACTTCTTTTGAATGAAGAGGATGTATGCTAAAATGTTCATAAATTTCTTCTTCTTTTGACTTGTCCACTTTTTCAATTTGCCCAGTTGGTGTTTCTGTGTCTTCTTGTAAATCTTCTTCATCTTCATCTATATAAATTGATTCATACCATTTATTATTCCTTTTCAAATATAAATTTGCTCTTTGTACTTTCCGTACATCTACCAGCTCCTGCCAAATCTTCTTATTCTTTGTAGGTACACCATTAACCAGAATAACTAATGGTTCAGTTTCCAAAGTATCTGCATCAATAGTTTCCATATTTTTCTTCAAATCCAATGGCAAATACACCACTCTTCCTTTTAAACCTCTCAGTAAATCTGAAGGAGGTAATTTACCAGTTTTGGGCTCCATACGTACTATGGTCTGGAACGGATGAACACATTGAATGAGTATAGACTCATATGTATTTAAATCAGAAAGTTCGGCAGGAATAGCATCCAAATCTAAATTATTATGTACAGCTCTGGTCGGCATTCTATTTTCTTCTAACTTGTTATAACAGTATTTACAAATACGCTGATTTTCACCCAATTCAAAACAATTTTCCAGAAATATATATGTTGCAAAATCCTTCCACTTATAATTATCTTCATTTTCACTTTTTTTATACAGATCAACATTCCTTGTTTGAATTTTATAATGGCTTCTGCGGCAACAAATACAAGTAATATTTGGTCTTTCATTAGAGATGATAGTAAATTTTGTAATTTTTAGTAATAATGAGTTCTACATTCTGTTCCTCATTTTCCTCATTAACTGTGTCCTTTTCTGCACTTTCTTGTTCTGGACCAAAGTAACAAAACTGAATCTCATCGGTAACCTTCACTACATCTGATACAGATCCACGGAACAGAGCATTATTCAACTCATTTAACTTTACTGCTGGAGTTTTAGCAAAATACAATGTTCTGACAAACTTTCTCATTTCAGTATGATGAACAGCCAGCATCCTAAAATGGTGAAAAACACTTTGACACACTTTCCTGGATAGACAAGCCAGAGAATGTCCTTGCAAACCAGTATTCTCTCTCACTCTGCATGGATCTAGTCTTTGAAGCACCTTAATCTTCTGTTTTACACTCTTTTTACTATATTCTCTTAGAAAGTCACGTGATTTATCAATAGATTCCTGACGCACAGTACAAATACTACTACATTTCCAAGTGTACACTGGGGCTTTTGGACGTCCCCCCATAGCCTCAGCAGCCATCACTTCTTCCTCATTTCTTGGAACCATTTTCTCTTTTTCCATCACACAACCATCTCTAACTTCATATGCTCTACCATAGGTGTCAACTGCATGCAACAAACTATTACTTTGAAGATAACTCTCTTCATTAAAAAATGGTTCAGTACTTGAACTGTGCTTCCATTCTCCCAAGAACACTTTACAAAAGTTACTTTTTTTCACTTCTCTTTTCCTTTTGCTTTGTGACTTCATTGCATTGACTAATTTGTCTAATCTACGCATCCTATTCAAAATTAAAATAAAAAGTTTTCTTTTTATTTCCAAAGCCTTACTTACAATATTTTCTATAAAAAAAAATTCTTAATAAATTTCGTTTTTTTCTTATATTTTTTCACATCCTTTAGCAAATTTAACATCACTCTTCTCTGAAACATTTTTCGACGAATGTTTTTAAAATCTAATTTTCGTGTTAAATCACTTTTACTTACTTCTGATTGTACATTAGCTTTTGTTTTTTGCTGTTGACTCTATTGTTGCTTTGTACCTAAAACACTGTTTGTTTTACATTTTTTTTTCCATTGTTTTGTTTTTTGAAGATCTTTTTTAAGAAATCTCTACTTTGCTTACCAGTAGACTTTTTCTTTTTTCCATCACAAGCTTTTCCTCCTATTTTTTTTTCCAGTTTTGTCCAGATATAGTTGTTGTTGCTTTTCTTTCCTCTTTCTTGTCCTTAAAGGCATTTTTCTATTTTTTCACTGTTGCTCAGCAATACCTGCAAGAAACTGTAAAAAAAATACCTTTTTGTAATTATAATTCATTTAAAAAAATGTTTAGCTTTTCAATAATTTAAAATGTTTTAGCATTTGCCTCTCATTTGCGATTTAGTGATTTCTGCTGAGTGCTAACCACCACATTTGAAGAAAACAAGCTGTCCCTTTCCTGCAAGTGCATGTTTTACAGAACAACTGCAACACAAATTACATCTCTGGCAACAATTCCTGTGCGCACACAGCCTCATGGTGTGATTCTAAGCAGAAAACAGAATTTTATTGGCAATTTCAAAGAACACTTACTACTGTGGTAGAGCAAGTGATAATTACTGTTACAGCCTGACACATTTTCCTTGTAGATTACAGAGGCAGAAAAGAGACCATGTCCTAACAGCTACTTCATACCATGAGCATGTGCAGCCTGGGTGAGTGACTACACTAGATCAAAGGAAATGAGCCTTGGTGACGTTGAATGTCTTTGCGTTACGCAGTGCTATCTGAAACAGCACACAGAGGTGAGTACTACGCATGGGAGTGTTGGAGAAGCTGCTGCGTGTGTGCCAAGAGTGTGTTTCTGGAGACTGTGTATTGTCTGGTGTAAGACAGATGAGCAAAGAGACTTCCTAAACTGCACGAAGACTGCAGGGATGTATGTAACAGTGCATGTGTGCTAAGGGTTATTTTCAGTTTTGAACATATGGCAACTACCTGTGCCTTTGCTATTTTGAAAGGAAAATCTACCCTGTTGGTTTCAAATGTTTTAGCTTTTGCCTCTCATTTGCGATTTAGTGATTTCTGCTGAGTGCTAACCACCACATTTGAAGAAAACAAGCTGTCCCTTTCCTGCAAGTGCATGTTTTACAGAACAACTGCAACACAAATTACATATCTGGCCACAATTCCTGTGCGCACACAGCCTCATGGTGTGATTCTAAGCAGAAAACAGAATTTGATTGGCAATTTCAAAGCACACTTAATACTGTGGTAGAGCAAGTGATAATTACTGTTACAGCCTGACACATTTTCCTTGTAGATTACAGAGGCAGAAAAGAGCACATGTCCTAACAGCCATGTGTGGTAAGGGTTAATTTGTGTTTTGAAAACAGACTGCCCCTTTCCTGGGTCTGCAATTCTTACAGAACAACAACTTCACAAATTAAATCTCAGACAACAATTCCTATATGCACACAGACTCATGCTGTGTTTGTAGGCACAAAACACACGCTGCCCCTTTCCTGGGACTGCAATTCTTACAGAACTAATGCTAATTTCAAATGTGTTGCCATTTTCCTCTCATTTCTTTCAAAGTGATTTCTGCTAAATCCTAACCATCACAATTAAAAAGAAGCTGTCCTTTTCTTTCAACTGCAAGTCTTACTTTTCAACAGCAACACAAATTAAATCTCTGTCAACAATTCTTCTCTGCACACAGACTCATGGTTTGATGGTAGGCACAAAACAGTATTCCTCATTGTTACCAGTACACATTAACTTATGGTGAAAACATACTCCATAATATTTAACTAGTTAAAGACAGTTAAATATCTCCCAAACCTCAAAATGTAAAACATAACTTTTGAAGAAGATTCACAATTCTAATATTTATATCAAAAATCACCACATACTTCCCCTCTCAAACTCATAACTCACCTTTAAAATTAGTTAGTTGTGAAAGAAATGTGCCACTCAAACAGCAGACTATCAGAGTCAGAATATCAGAGCTCTACACCTCTCTCCTCTCTCCAGAACCAGTAAATGGCAATGTTTCCCTCTCTTTTTTCACACATATACATGTTAATTTCAAATCTCAGTGCTTCCCACTTTTTTTCAAATGAAATCACACATTTCTATTGGTTGAAAACTTCAACCCCTTTCCAAATGTACCCTTCCCCCAACTTGACTTCTGCCTGCTACCATAGCAACAGCTCATGGAACACTGCTGTGAGGACAGAGGTCAGAAGTTCAGCACACAATGTTTCAAATCCAAAGAGCAAGAGTGGTTCACCTGTCCAACCTAACAGCAAATCCAATCTAATCTTCTGTGGGAACACAATTTTCTGCACCAATACAAAACATGCTTCTAAAAATATACACATACAGCCTACTTTTTACTGTTAAAAGATTTGAATCAGCCAATGTGTTCTTTGTATGTTAAATAAATAGGTATGCCTCCATTTTACAACTGTCTTTCATTTCATATTGCCTTTCTACTGAAAGACACCTCCTGAGTGCATCCAGATCTCCTTGGAAGATGTTCACAGTGTGGATTGTAGGTCACAGCTATGTCTTCTGGAGTGAAACGTTTGCAGAAAAAAGAGGTATGGCGAGAGACATTGCTTTGCCAAATGTAGACATTAAATGGATTGGTCAGAGAGGGTTAAAGTGGCACCAATTAATGCCTTTGGTGAAAACCTTTCTACATCTCCCACAGCCTAACCTTATTATTGTGCACTGTGGTGGTAATGATGGTGGAAAGCAGAGCTGCTTTAGAGCCAGAGAACCAGGCCAGCAGAGCTGCTTTAGAGCCAGAGAACCAGGTCAGCAGACCTACTCTAGAGCCAGAGAACCAAATCAGCAGAGCTGATGGTGCTCTTTTAACATATTAACGCTGAGTTACTATGTGTTTGAATAAATGAGGTGTCGTTGGATAATTGTGTAAGTGAGTAAATTTAAGTGCGATACATTTTTTTCATGAGTGAGTAGGATGACTGCATAACTGACTAAGATGACTGCTGATGTGTCAATGTCTATATATGTGTATAAGTGCATTTGATAGTGTTCTATTAATTAATGGCTGCATGTATAGATGATTCTGTTGTTGAATGGGTAGTTGTGTGTGTAGACATAGGAATCAGTGAGTGGGTATGTAGTAACTGGTATTGGTGTGTCAATGGTTTCAAATATGGAACTCTGTATTTTACAGTGAGTGATGAAAGGTTATACTAGTGTACGATGTGGTGTATCGGATTGTCAAGTGGATGATGTCATCAGTGATGTCATTTGAGATGTCATCAGTGATGTCACTGACCATGTCATGAATGATGCAATATGTGACATCATCAGCAGTGCATTGCGGGCGCGTGAGTTATAGTTAGCAGAACTAACTATGAATTTCTATGGTTTTGTACGAGTGAAATGGGCAGCTAACTATAACACCCCTGAAACCTATGGTTTTTTTCAGTGAATTTCAAAGGTTTTTTAAATGCTAACTTTTAAGTGTGATAGTAGTTATATCTATTTTTTGTACTGATTTTCTACAGTTTTTTAACTGTTTATTTATAAATATTTTATTCATTAAATAACATTATATATTTTTCTGAAAATTGCAAAAAAATTTTTTAATTAAAACTGAAATATTGATTAATTTTCTTGTTTTCATTTTTTATTTTAATATATTTATATCAATTTCTTAAAAAAAAAAAAAAATCCAATTTCTTTCGCTGTCCCGCACTCAAAGTGTACACATCACGGTGGGTGCACGCATTCTAGCCGCCATTTTAGAAAAGTCATGAAGGATCCGCGAATGGTGTGCGACGGCTGCGTGTTTTTCAGTTACATCATATACATTTACTATCACGTGATATGCGCGATAGGTATGCGACCAGTCTGCGACTCCTGCTCCCGCGCATTCGCGACACATGCGCATTACGGTACGAGATGTTTGCGCACTTGCGGGTCCCGCGTGACATCATATACGTGCTGGGGCGCGCTTGGTGCGCGACTCCCGCAAAAAATATTTATGTTCCAAAATGATCTGTATGTGTCTTCAATATACATATTAAGGCAAGAGATTATGTAAGATATTCATCAAAATAATATATTTGTACTTATAAGAAACTTATATTATTTTTAAATATATTTTCGCGAAGTCGTGTGCGTGCGTCGTGAGTGCAGACAACCAGGTCAGCAGAGCTGCTGTAGAGCCAGAGAACCAGGTCAGCAGAGCTGCTTTAGAGCCAGAGAACCAGGCCAGCAGAGCTGCTTTAGAGCCAGAGAACCAGGTCAGCAGACCTACTCTAGAGCCAGAGAACCAAATCAGCAGAGCTGCTTTAGAGACATAGAACCAGGTCAGCAGAGCTGCTTTAGAGCCAGAGAACCAGGTCAGTAGAGCTGCTCTAGAGCCTAAGAACCAGGCCAACAGAGCTGCTCTAGAGCCAGAGAACCACGTCAGCAGAGCTGCTGCAGAGCCAGAGAAACCAGGTCAGTAGAGCTGCTTTAGAGGGAGAGAACCAGGTCAGCAGAGCTTCTATAGAGCCAGAGAACCATGTCAGCAGAACTGCTTCAGAGCCATAGAACTGGGTCAACGGAGCTGCTTTAGAGCCAGAGAACCAGGTCTGCAGAGCTGTTGTAGAGCCAGAGAACTAGATCAGCAGAGCTGCTCTGTAGCATAAGAACTAGGTCAGCAGAGCTGCTCTAGAGCTAGAGAACCAGGTCAGCAGACCTGCTGTAGAGCCAGAGAAACCAGGTCAGCAGAGCTGCTTTAGAGAGAGAGAACCAGGTCAGCAGAGCTGCTTTAGAGCCAGAGAACCAGGTCAGCAGAGCTGCCCTAGCTGACACTGACTGACTGACACTGATTGACTGACAATAACTGACTGACACTGATTGACTGACACTGACTGACTGACACTGATTGACTGACACTGACTGACACTGATTGACTGACACTGACAGACTGACTGACACTGACTGACTGACATTGACTGACACTGACTGACACTGACTGACTACTCTCTTACTACTCTACTACTGACTCTCTACTACTCTCTCTCTACTACTCACTCTCTACTACTCACTCTCTACTACTCTACTACTCTCTACTACTCACTCTCAACTACTCACTCTCAACTACTCTACTATTCACTCTCTACTACTCACTTGCTACTACTCTCTACTACTCACTCTCTACTACTCACTCTCTACTACTCACTCTCTACTTCTCACGCTCTACTACTCTCTACTACTCACTCTCTACTACTCTCTACTACTCACTCTCTACTACTCACTCTCTACTACTCACTCTACTACTTTCTACTACTCTCTACCACTCACTCTCTAATACTCACTCTCTACTAATCTCTACTACTCACTCGCTACTACTCTCTACTACTCACTCTCTACTACACTCTCTACTACTCTCTCTCTCTACTACTCTCTACTACTACTCTCTACTATTCACTCTCTACTACTCACTCTACTACTCTCTGCTGCTCTCTAGCACTCACTCTCTACTACTCTACTACTCTCTCTCTACTACTCTACTACTCACTCTCTACTACTCACTCCACTCACTCTCTACTACTCACTCTCTACTACTCTCTCTACTAATCACTCTCTACTACTCGCTCTCTACTACTCTCTACTACTCACTCTCTACTACTCGCTCTACTACTCACTCTCTACTATTCTCTACTACTCACTCTACTACTCTCTCCTACTCTCTACCACTCACTCTCTACTACTCTACTACTCACTCTCTACTACTCTCTCTCTACTACTCACTCTCTACTACTCACTCTACTACTCTCTACTACTCACTCTGTACTACTCACTCTCTACTACTCACTCTCTACTACTCTACTTCTCACTCTCTACTACTACTCACTCTCTACTACACACTCTCTACTACTTGCTCTCTGCTACTCGCTCTCTACTACTCTCTAGTACTCACTCTAATACTCACTCTCTACTACTCTCTACTACTCACTCTCTACTACTCACTCTCTACTACTCATGCTCTACTACTCTACTACTCTCTACTACTCTCTCTCTACTTCTCACTCTCTACTACTCTCTACTGCTCACTCTCTACTACTCTCTCTACCACTCTCTACTACTCACTCGCTACTACTCACTCTCTACTACTCACTCTCTGCTACTCTCTACTACTCACTCTGCTACTCACTCTCTACTACTCTCTACTACTCTCTACTACTCACTCTACTACTCTCTACTACTCACTCTCTAATACTCACTCTCTAATACTCACTCTCTACTACTCACTCTCTACTACTCTCTACTACTCAATCTCTACTCTCTATTACTCGCTCTCTACTCTCTACCTCTCTACCGCTACCTCTCTACCTCTACACCTCTACCTATACACCTCTACCTTTCTACCTCTCTGTACATGCACACATATGCACATATATATATGCATATATATGCATATGCATTTATATATTCACTGAAAAAACCATAGGTTTCACACATGTTATAGTTAGCGGAAATTTTACTGATAAAAAACCAGTGAAATTCCCCCGTTATAGTTAGTGCAGGCAACTATAACTCACGCGACCGCAATCCTCTGCTGATGCTAATACTGTATTTAGACACTTATATGCCCATGTCTTCTTCCATACATTTTTAGCTATACATATATTACAAATATTTTTTTTTCATAAAGACACATATGTCATCAGCAGAAGATTGCGGTCGCGTGAGTTATAGTTGCCTGCACTAACTATAACGGGGGAATTTCACTGGTTTTTTATCAGTAAAATTTCCGCTAACTATAACATGTGTGAAACCTATGGTTTTTTCAGTGAATTTGCAAGGTTTTTTAAATGCTAATTCCTAACTATAACGTGTGTGAAACCTATGGTTTTTTCATTGAATTTGTACGGTTTTTTAAATGCTAAGTTACTTTACGCCATTCGAGGCGTGCGCGCCCACTTAACGCAGTTCGTTCCGTGCACGGTTTTTATCAACTTTAATAAGCCCTGTACATTTGGTGGCCTTCGGCCACCAAAAGCACAGGGGGTGGGGTCAATGTGGATAGTGTTTTTTTTATTTCAATTTTATAATTTCATGTTGCCAACATTTAGTTTTTTTTACCTATTAATAAGCCCTGTACATTTGGTGGCCTTCGGCCACCAAAAGCACAGGGGGTGGGGTAAGTGTGGATAGTGTTTTTTTTATTTTTATTTTTTTACCGTACGCTTACGGTAAGCGTACCCCGCGAAATTGCCGAAAAAAAAATAAAACCGTTTTTGCTCTTGGGGGATGTTTGTGGACTCCCTCAACATGACTATGTGGGAGGGAGTTGTCAAAACAGCCCCGTAACATGTTTTTGGCCATCATGTTTGATAAACAACACTCAGTGCGAGAGACAAAATGGCGGCCGCCGCTTCCTGGTTTCGGCCGATTCGAATGTTTACTAAGATCTAAGAGCCAATCAGAATCGCGCTCGCGCACGCCACCGTACGCTTACCGTAAGCGTACGGTAAGCGTACCGTAAGCGGGCTCAGATATATATATTGATTTAAAGGCTATTTTCTCAGAATCTACTGAACAGATTTACACCAAACCTACAAAAGGCACTTCCTTGACCTAGGGACTACCTCTCTGCCAAATTTTGAGTAATTCTGTTCAGCCGTTCGGGCTGTAGCTCGTTCTAAAGGTCCTATGGAAAAATGCATGGGAAAAACGCGTTTTGGGACCCCCCTTTTATCTCAGCCCCCGCTTGACGGATCCCCCCGAGACTTTCAGGGTAGGAGCGGAGCGTAGCGCCCCACCTATTTTGAGAAATTCGCGAGGATTCGTCGACCGGCGCCAAAGTTATTCAAAATAGAATGTTGAGGTTTTCCTATGGAAACGTGGTCCTAACTATAACTACCTACTGGCGACCGCCAGTAGGTAATATGTATGTGTATATATATATATATATGTTGCTTTGTCTCCGTGAGCAGCTATCGTTCTTTCAGCCAAAAATCAGAGTGCAGACCACAAAGTTCATGTTGCTGTGTACATGAAATTTTGAAAAACACTAATAAAAGCAAAGCTAAAAAGCCACCTAATTAGAAACAGAATTGCTTTAACTTAAATGAGGGCGAGACCTATTGCATTTTCAATGCTTGTTTACTTTGGTTCCATCAAGAAGGCATTCAGATGTGACACATTTGCCATAAATTCTGAATGGTAGCACTCTAGTTCCTCATTAGATCACTGTAGTAAAGCTACTGCTCACCAGGGAAGTCTGCTGCTGGTATTCAAAGTGCATGTTTCAGTCTGCATGTCAGAACTTTTTAATGAAATAGAAGAGGATTTGAGAAGTCAAAATGTGCCCTAAGTTTTCTTTCTGCAGCACTAATCATAATTTCTATGGCAAAATGAACCCCCTCATTGTGTTCCTTTGCAAATTAAATGTTTTAAATGTTACCACTTTATTCCAATCAAGATGGCTTCAGGTGTGCCATACCTTTGTCATAAGTAAGACTGTTAGCGCTCTAGTTGTTCTTTAAAACACTCTGGGATTTCTGTCATTGGGCTATACTTGGGCTACATCTCGGTGATATTTGTGCTACATTTGGGCTCTTTTGTCTCTGGTGGCCATCTTGGGAGACTTGTTATGAAGTTTCCTAATTTCCTCATTTACTGCAGTCTCCTCAGTAGGCATACTGTCAGTTTTTTACTTTGATTCAATGAAGAAGGCATTCAGATGTGTCACACATTTGCCATTAATTCAAAATGTTAGCACTCTAGTTGCTCATTAGATCACTGTAGTAAAGCTACTGCTCACCAGGGAAGTCTGCTGCTGGTATTGAAAGTGCATGTTTCAGTGTGCATGTCAGAATTCTTTAATGAAATAGAAGAGGATTTGAGAAGTCACTCAAAATGTGCCCTAATTTTTCGTTCTGCAGCACTAATCATACATTCTATGGCAAAATGAACCCTCTCATTTTGTTCCTTTTTAAATTAAATGTTTTAAATGTTACCACTTTATTCCAATCAAGATGGCTTCAGGTGTGCCATACCTTTGTCATAAGTAAGACTGTTAGCACTCTAGTTGTTCTTTGGAACACTCTGGGAAGCTGCAGTAGAACACAAAGGAATCAACAGACAGTCTCTGCCCTTGTTGGATGTACATGTTTTACTGAGAATGTCAGACTTCATTCTCACATGACTGAGAAAGATAATGTGAATTTACAGAAAATATGCTCTCAGTTTAGCTTATAGATCACCTTCCAAACCTCTGTGGGAAAAGCATGTGAAAATAGTTTTCTCTCAAACATGATTCATGATATCCCAGCAGAAGGCTTTTTCACATGGTAAAATCACCTTAGAACATACCACAATTCCTAAAATGAGTATGGTACCATCAAAAAATGATTTATAATGTAACTAAAGTCTTAAAACCTTCTATTAACTGCAATGCTTTTTAATGAGGTGCTATCATGTATATTGGCCCCAAGATGGCTGCCAACACTTCTTGGATGAAGTGCTGACAGCCAATCAGATCTCACAATGAGATGTGTGGTTAGGCTCCGCCCAGATATGTATATGATTTTACTTTTGATTTTCTCAGGAACTACTGAACGGATTTACACCATATATGCAAAAGGCACATGCCTGACCTGAGGACTACCTCTTTGCCAAATTTCAAGTAATTCTGTTCAGCCGTTCGGGCTGTACCTTCGACTAAAGGTCCTATGGGAAAATGCATGGGGAAAACGTGTTTTGGGACCCCCCTTTTTTCTCAGCCCCCGCTTGATGAATCACCCCGAGACTTTGAGGGTAGGAGCTCAGCGGAGCGCCCCATTAGTTTTGAAAATTTCAATAAGATAAGTCAACCGGCGCCAAAGTTATTCAAAATAGAATTTTCAGATTTCTTATGGGAACTCGGTCCTAACTATAACTATCTACTGGCGACCGCCAGTAGATAATATATATATATACATATATATATATATATATATATATATAAACGGGATTACGAGACAGGTAGAATATTCACATTTGTGCGCAAATTTGATACAGTTAAAAGACAGGCACTGATTTCTAAAAGTTTAACTAACCCTGCAACGACAACTCATGATACATCGAACATCATGTTATCAGATACTGACATCAGTTCAGTGGCAAGCAGCACTAATTCAGATGACAATGGATCTAGTTCAATTCAAGTCCAAGGTAATAAATATACACCATCGGAAGAATTGGGTTTTTTAGTGGAGGACCGTCGACAAACCCTACGTCCAAGACTACAACCGGCGAAGAAAAACGCAGAAGGAACAATAAGCGCAGACAACAGAGGAGGAAGAGGCGGCGGGCGAGGTTACTCCAAGAGGGGCAGAGGGGGGAAGAAATGGTAGATCCACCCTCCCCATCGACCAATTCGGACAACACGGTAGTTAACCTGTCTGACACGGTCCTCACCAAGGCCGAGTCACAGTTATTATCTTTGGGATTATCGTTTTGTCCTAAAAACACTTTCAATTACGTTCAATCCCGCATTGATGTTTTTAAATTCATTCGTAAATTAAAACTGAAAAAACACTACAAACTCAATAAGGCACAAGAACAGGCTATGGAAATTACCAATATCAATAGACCTGCCAGCAATCTACAAGTGTCTGATACCAGCTTACTGCGTACCATCCAGGAACTGAACAATGAAGAAGAGAACATTATTGAATCCACGCAAAAGGATTTATTGACTATGGGTATCATTACTAATTCTCCTTGTATCAGCCCCTTTCGGCCCTCTTCAACATTTATTCCGATGATGCCGAAAGACGCCATAGATGTATTTAATGATGTGGTTACTGAAGATCTCAAGAGTCTAAGGGTGAACTTAATGCGCAAGCGGAAAAAATACAACTATATAGAAAAGCAATATTCAAATCTAATGCGCAAACTTAGAAATAACTCGAATTTAATCATCAATAAAGCTGATAAGGGTGGCAATATTGTAATCTGGCCATGCAATCAATACATGGAAGAAGCAGGGAAACACCTTAATGATACCACTTGTTATAGGAAAGGAACTTTCAATGACATTAAACTTAAAAAGGAAACAGTAACCAAGGAATTGGCACAATGGAAAAGGGACGGGTTGTTGAGTAAACAGGAATACAAGTTTTTAAATAATGATTTTTCTACTATTCCAACCTTATATCTGATCCCTAAAATCCACAAAAAGACAATACCAGTACCAGGCCGCCCAATAATATCGGCCCAGCACAGTCTTTTTGAACCAATGTCCAAATATGTGGATTATTTCCTTCATGAACATGTGGAAAACCTCCCTTCTTTTATCAAGGACACAGGACACTTTCTATCTAAACTTAGTACTGTTCAATGGAAAGAAGACTATGTACTTGTCGTTATGGATATTTGTACTCTCTACACGAGCATCCATCATGTCGATGGACTCAAAGCGGTGAAATATTTTCTGGACAAACGTGACATCAAATATCGTCAACATAATGCAATGATTCTTAAAATGATAGAATTGTGTTTGAACAACAATTATTTTCTATTCAACCGTGAAGTCTTCCAACAACTCCGTGGTGTTGCGATGGGGGCATGTTTCTCCCCCAGCTATGCATGCTTGCATGTTGGTTGGTGGGAGGAACATGTCCTGAGGGGCACCCATGGTGCATTATTTGATGGTCATGTGGTAGAATTTGGCGCTTCATTGATGATGTTTGCATGATTTGGAAAGGGTCATCTCAATCAGCCACAGAATTTGTTAATATCATCAATGATAATGATTTAAATTTACAGTTCAGTGCAGACATTAGCCAAAAAAAAGTACAATTCCTTGATGTAGAAATCTACATTGAAAACAGTGTAATACAGACAAAAATGCATAGAAAATCTACAGCGGGGAATGCCATACTCCACGCGAGTAGTTCCCACCCAACTCACCTTATCAATAGTATTCCGTATGGAGAGTTTTTAAGGATGCGGAGAATATGCAGCTCTGAGAAAGATCTTGTTGAATGCCAATCACAAGCATTAAACAGATTTGTAGCCCGAGGATACAATTCCAAGGTGTTAGAACAGGCTAGATCTAGGGCCAATGAAAATACTAGAGAGCACTGTTTTAATCAAATAACCAAAGATAAAAGAAAAGAATCTATAGTTCAGGAAAGTGACCAAATAAGACTAATAACTACTTATAGTATGGAGGAGAAAAAGATTAAGGGCATCATCAAAAAACATTGGCCCATACTCAAAACTGACATTACACTAGCCCCTCTACTACCTGAACTTCCAGTTATCACCTTTAGAAGGGCACCCTCAATGAGGGATGCCCTAGTGAAATCTAGTCCAGAGGTGATTAATGCAAAAAATTGGTTATCTAAAAAAACAGGATTTCATAAATGTATCACTTGTAGGGCGTGTAAATTTGGCATTAACACAGAGGAATTCAGTAGCCCTTTTAACCCTGTTCCAACTAAGATCAATGGTCTATTTACATGTCGTACGGATCATGCAGTTTATGTACTGGAATGTACTTGTAAATTAAAATATATTGAAAGTACCAAATTACAAGTTTATAACCGCATCTTACAACATCTAAGAGCAATAGTGAACTCAGATCAAAGTTATCCAGTAGCTCGTCACTTTAAATTGGTGCACAATAATAAACTAAATGATTTGAGCTACTATGTAATTGATGCAGTACCCAAAAGCATAAGAGGAGGGAACAGGGAAAAACAATTGAGACAGCTGGAATTAAAATATATTGTACTTCTTGACACCAGGATCCCCAACGGTCTAAATACAGGAGAGGATCTACATAATTTTCTATAAAGAAGCATACTGTATAAATGTAGATTTGAAAGATTCTCAGTAGCTGCCATTAACATGCTTTGCACTTTATGTAAGGTTCCGCACTTATGTTAATATTGGAGAAACTGATCAGGAATATTGTGATAACATTACTGCAATGGATTCAACTACGTTTTACTGATTTCACAATTTTTTAAACTTTGGTTTTTAAGTTGTGGCTGATGTAGGATGAATTGATTTTATTGTAGTTGATTTGATGGATTTATTTGTGTGTATATCAACTAACCCACAACATGTTATAGTCGGAGCGTGTACATGTTTATTATTGCGCATAATGCTATGCACTGGCACTTTAATCAATAATGATAATTTGCTGAAAAATGATGTAAATTTGAGCGTTCAGAAGCCACCTCCCTTGACACATAGTTTTTTATCTTTTTTAAGATATGATATTTAATATCTTTTTTTTTTTACTTATATAATATTTGCACTTGCACTTTCCCTGATCATCGGTGTTATTTAAACATTAGGACATGTTGGTTTTGAAATTCAGCTGTGTATATATGAGATAGAGAATCGTTGGCCACTTGGCCTCATCATTACATTGCTTTTTAGGCACTGTCCATTTAGGTTTTATTTGGTATTTATATCATTTAGACTAAATATTTATTTGGATATGTAATGAGAAATATTTTTAACAATATTTATGGATAAACAAATAAGATACTATACTTTGTGTGTTCTTACTAAAGGACACATAAAGATTTTCAATTCACAGCAGTATGTTTTCTAGCTTTACTATTGCCCTATAGTCAGGTGACCCGCATATGTTCAGGGAAGCACTATAAATTATTCACTGGTGTTCCGGTGTGTCATGTGATCAAGGCTGCGGAGACGCAGCCGAAACGCGTCATGCTGATTTTGTGACTGGGAAAATAAAAGCATAATCAAACTGCACTGCTGTGGTCCGTACCTGTTTTGATAATTACCAAGGAAGGTGGTAATCCAGGATTGTGTTTCTTGATATATATATATATATATGCAACCACAATCCTTAAATGAGAAGTTGTGTGAAACACAACCAGGAACGGACCACCACGAAGGTAAATACTTTCCAAGTGCAGGTTTATTTTCCCCTTACAGCAACATGACGCGTTTCGCCCGGATTCACGGGCTTGATCACATGACATGTCGAGACTAATTAGTGTTTTAAATACAACTTCAAGTGAAAAAAGCTCCCCCTATATGCATCATAGAGCAGGAAAACAGACTTAAAACTGGGAGCACCATTGTATATAAATCTCAACAGAAAAATACAAAGTATAAAAATGCAGTTAATACTATTGTTATTAAGATCTGTTGCTATGATAAATGCCATACATAAATATTTATATAATAAATAAATAAGTAAATATGATGAAAAGACAATATAAATAATAACGTCATTGGAGTTATTCAACGTTGTCCTCATAGAATTCAAAATATCAGAATGTTACGAATACAGGGCAAGTGCCCAGTGACTCATGGCATTTTGAGTGTCCCTATTTCCATCATAAGTCTGTATACTGATATATTTCTAAGAAACAGGAATAAGGTGCTTAGTGCAAAAATAAGTGCTGAATACATGTTTCCAAGTGCCATAATAAATAAATAAATAATAAATACAATGCATGTTCACTATTAAAACCATAGATCACTTGCATAGTGTGTGTATACAAAACGGAATTCAGCATATAGACGTCTAAATCTTATAAATCAATAGTCAGTGAAATTAGTCTTAAATGCAAATACCAAATTATTATCATCTGTCAGCATTAGGTATTTACTTGTAAACAAACTGATTATTGAAAGGAATCAGGTTGGCAACATTAAGCAGATATACCATGGTAACAATGTGCTATATATGCAAATATAAGAGTCGAAGATAGACAACATCAGCGGTTCATACAAGGTCCACAATACATCATATATCAAATATCAAATAGCTGAGATTACAGAAAAATATCAAGAATTTATATCTCAGACCTAAAAAAACAACAACAATCACGGTATCTTGTCGTGCAAATGCCAAATGGAATACTGGTAAAATTAATCAATAAAATTAATTAATAAAACCAGTAAAAAACCTGATAAAATGCAGGACCGAAACACCAATATATTTACAAAGATAAAAAACTAATTTATAGAAAGTTGTGTAGGTCCTCTCCAGTATTAAGGCCATTTGGCATCTTGGTGTCAAATTGTAAAATATATTGGCTTTCCAACTGACGTAGTTTTTTCTCCCTGTTGCCTCCTCTTATTGATTTAGGAACTGCGTCTATTACAAAATAACTGAGATCGTTCAGATTATTCTGATGTGTTAGCTTAAAACGACGCGCAACAGCGTAGGTAGCATCTGAATTTACAATGGCAAGTAAGTGTTGTAAAATACGATTAAAAACTTTAGTGCTACCTATGTACTTCAAATGGCAAGTGCATTCTAACACATAGATAGCATAATCAGTTTTACAAGTGAAAAAACCTTGGATTTTAAAAGGCGTTAGAGAAAAAGCATCTGAGTATTCTTGTCTGTTGATGCCGAACTTGCATGCCCTACAAGAGCTACATTTATAAAAACCTTTTCTATTTGATAGCCAATTAACAGTGTTGCTTACTTCTGGACTAGGTTTTACTAAGGCATCCATCATAGAGGGTGCCCTTCTAAATGTAATAGCTGGTAGGGCATTTAATTCAGGTGCAAGGGTGATATCATATTTAAGAATTGGCCAGCTTTTATTGATGATTCTCCTTACTTGTTTCTCTTGACTATTGAAAGTCGTTATGAGCCTAACTACTGGTTTTCTGTCTTCAACATGGTTGGCTTCAGTAGAAGCTTCACAAGTATGATCATTGGATACCATAGTATCACTGTCCAAACCTTTTATTTTAATTAAAGCTGACTGCAAATCCTTCATCCTGTACCCTCGAGCCAAAAATCTATTCACATATATATATATATATATATATATATATATATATATATATATATATATATATATATATATATATATATATATAACCTACTGGCGGTCGCCAGTAGGTAGTTATAGTTAGGACCCCTTTTCCATAGGAAATCCGCAACATTCTATTTTGAATAACTTTGGCGCCGGTCGATGAATCCTCGCGAATTTCTCAAAATAGGTGGGGCGCTACGCTCCGATCCTACCCTGAAAGTCTCGGGGGGATTCGTCAAGCGGGGGCTGAGATAAAAGGGGGGTCCCAAAACACATTTTTCCCATGCATTTTTCCATAGGACCTTTAGAACGAGCTACAGCCCGAACGGCTGAACAGAATTACTAGAAATTTGGCAGAGAGGTAGTCCCTAGGTCAAGGAAGTGCCTTTTGTAGGTTTGGTGTAAATCTGTTCAGTAGATTCTGAGAAAATAGCCTTTAAATCAATATATATATCTGAGCCCGCTTACGGTACGCTTACCGTACGCTTACCGTAAGCGTACGGTGGCGTGTGCGAGCACGATTCTGATTGGCTCTTAGATCTTAGTAAACATTCGAATCGGCCGAAACCAGGAAGTGGCGTCCGCCATTTTGTCTCTCGCACTGAGTGTTATTTATCAAACATGATGGCCAAAAACATGTTACGGGGCTGTTTTGACAACTCCCTCCCACATAGTCATGTTGAGGGAGTCCACAAACATCCCCCAAGAGCAAAAACGGTTTTCTTTTTTTTTCGGCAATTTCGCGGAGTACGCTTACCGTACGCTTACCGTACGCTTACCGTACGCTTACCGTAAGCGTACGGTAAAAAAATAAAAATAAAAAAAACACTATCCACACTTACCCCACCCCCTGTGCTTTTGGTGGCCGCAGGCCACCAAATGTGCAGGGCTTATTAATACAGAAAAAAACGTAATTTTGGCAACATGAAATTATAAAATCGAAATAAAAAAAACACTATCCACATTGACCCCACCCTATGGTTTTTTCAGTGAATATATATATATATATATTCACTGAAAAAACCATAGGTTTCACACATGTTATAGTTAGCGGAAATTTTACTGATAAAAAACCAGTGAAATTCCCCCGTTATAGTTAGTGCAGGCAACTATAACTCACGCGACCGCAATCCTCTGCTGATGCTAATACTGTATTTAGACACTTATATGCCCATGTCTTCTTCCATACATTTTTAGCTATACATATATTACAAATATTTTTTTTTCATAAAGACACATATGTCATCAGCAGAAGATTACGGTCGCGTGAGTTATAGTTGCCTGCACTAACTATAACGGGGGAATTTCACTGGTTTTTTATCAGTAAAATTTCCGCTAACTATAACATGTGTGAAACCTATGGTTTTTTCAGTGAATTTGCAAGGTTTTTTAAATGCTAATTCCTAACTATAACGTGTGTGAAACCTATGGTTTTTTCAGTGAATTTGTACGTTTTTTTAAATGCTAAGTTACTTTACGCCATTCGAGGCGTGCGCGCCCACTTAACGCAGTTCGTTCCGTGCACGGTTTTTATCAACTTTAATAAGCCCTGTACATTTGGTGGCCTTCGGCCACCAAAAGCACAGGGGGTGGGGTCAATGTGGATAGTGTTTTTTTTATTTCAATTTTATAATTTCATGTTGCCAAAATTTAGTTTTTTTTACCTATTAATAAGCCCTGTACATTTGGTGGCCTTCTGCCACCAAAAGCACAGGGGGTGGGGTAAGTGTGGATAGTGTTTTTTTTATTTTTATTTTTTTACCGTACGCTTACCGTAAGCGTACGGTAAGCGTACCCCGCGAAATTGCTGAAAAAAAAATAAAACCGTTTTTGCTCTTGGGGGATGTTTGTGGGCTCCCTCAACATGACTATGTGGGAGGGAGTTGTCAAAACAGCCCCGTAACATGTTTTTGGCCATCATGTTTGATAAACAACACTCAGTGCGAGAGACAAAATGGCGGCCGCCGCTTCCTGGTTTCGGCCGATTCGAATGTTTACTAAGATCTAAGAGCCAATCAGAATCGCGCTCGCGCACGCCACCGTACGCTTACCGTAAGCGTACGGTAAGCGTACCGTAAGCGGGCTCAGATATATATATTGATTTAAAGGCTATTTTCTCAGAATCTACTGAACAGATTTACACCAAACCTACAAAAGGCACTTCCTTGACCTAGGGACTACCGCTCTGCCAAATTTTGAGTAATTCTGTTCAGCCGTTCGGGCTGTAGCTCGTTCTAAAGGTCCTATGGAAAAATGCATGGGAAAAACGCGTTTTGGGACCCCCCTTTTATCTCAGCCCCCGCTTGACGGATCCCCCCGAGACTTTCAGGGTAGGAGCGGAGCGTAGCGCCCCACCTATTTTGAGAAATTCGCGAGGATTCGTCGACCGGCGCCAAAGTTATTCAAAATAGAATGTTGAGGTTTTCCTATGGAAACGTGGTCCTAACTATAACTACCTACTGGCGACCGCCAGTAGGTAATATATATATATATATATATATATATATATATATATATATTTATTCACTGAAAAAACCATAGGTTTCAGGGACGTTATAGTTAGTTGGAGATTTCACTCGTATAAAACCATAGAAATTTGTCCGTTATAGTTAGTAGAACTAACTATAACTCACGCCCCCGCAATGCACTGCTGATGACGTCACATATTACATCACTCATGACATGTTCAGTGACATTAGTGATGACATCACTGATGACATTTCAAATGACATCACTGATGACATCATCCACGTGATCATCTGATGCACCTCCTCATACCCTAATAAAACCTTTCATATACCCACTCTAAAATACAGACCACCAATATCAAAACCATAGACAGACCAATAGCAGTTAGTACATACCTGCTCAGTGATTCATGGTTTTATACGAGTGAAATCTCCAACTAACTATAACGTCCCTGAAACCTATGGTTTTTTCAGTGAATTTCTAAGGTCTTTAAATGCTAATTTCTAACTATAACGTGCCTGAAACCTATGGTTTTTTCAGTGAATTTCAAAGGTTTTTTTAAATGCTAATTTCTAACTATGCCTACAAAGGTAGGACATGCGAAGTAAGAGGAAGAAAAGAGCAGAAAGAAGCAAGACAAATGCAGAAAGAGGTCAACAGAAGTCCAGAAAGATGAAGAAAAGTGTAGGAAGAAGAAGAAATGTGCAGAAAGAACCAACAGAGGTGCAGACATATGCCTTGCTGCAAAATCATCCTGTGCCCACAACTTTTCCAGATGGGTACTGGTGGTAACTGACTCTGACTAACCAGGCCTAGAGCCAGTGCAATGCTAAAAGACACTTAGAATACAGTGAAAACACCTACATACACTAGGGAACACTATGCGTTGGGGTACCCCTGTGATTAGCCTCACCTGCTCTGTAAGGCCCTAGTACATAATAGGGCAGGGGGATTAAAACTACCTCTAAGTCAGAGGTGCAGAAATATGCTACTTTAACTAGTAGTCGCGTTTGCAGAGTGGTGGAGAAAGGGTGCTGGGCGTCCAACCAACGCTCAGGAATTCCACTGCGTCGGACTTACAGGAGGTACCAGCAGGGATTCTTTGTCCCCAAACTCCCTCAGGACTAAATTGGACTTCATCCCCCATCCCGTAGTCTGCCACGAGGCAAGTTTGCAGAGTGGTAGAGAAAGGGGGCCATGGCCTCCGAAGACGTCTTAGCAATCCCACTGTGTGGGACTTACTGGCGGTAACAAGCGGGGTAGTTGGCCCCCAAGGACATCCTTGGGGCCAACTTCCCAAACTATTACCTCCAGTCAGTCCCACACAGCAGCATTGGTAAGTACTCGTACCAGACCAAGCCCACTTTGCCCACCACTCTACAAACGCGCTCCCTGGCACGCTCTTGGATGGGGAATGAAGTCCCCTTCACTGCTGGGGGTTCTTAAGGGGCCAACCAGCCTACCTTTTACCTCCAGTAAGCCCCACGTAGTGGGATTGGTGAAAGGTAGACAAAGGCCATGCTCCCTTTCTCCACCACTCTGCAAACCTGAGGATCCCTGGGGTCCAACTAGCCCAGCAGGTACCTCCAGTAAGCACCACAGAGCTGCGTTGCAGAGAGGTGTAAAAAGGGGCATGGCCTGGACCACCTCTCTGCAACGCAGCCCTGTGGCACTTACTGGAGGTACCTGGTGGGCTAGTTGGCCCCCAGGGACCCCAGTATTGAAGGGGAATTAATTCCCCAATTTAAAACGCGCCACAGGGTGTGTTTGCAGAGTGTTGCTGGGAGGGGGTGGGGCCTCCAGCACGATCGCAGACTTTTTTCTTTAGAAGGAGTGCTGTGTGGCCCCCCTTCTGTTCCTTTTTTTGAGCTTTGGTGACCCCAACCCCCAGAGCCTGACCCCTATTAAAAAAAAAATGAATGAGAAGGGGGCCGCCTGGGCATCCCTCCCGTGGCCAATTCCGGCCCCGGCGACCCCATCCCCTGGGGCATGGCCACATATTTCTTTTGTTTTTTTTATGAAGGGGGGGCTGCATGGCCCCCCTCCTGAGGCCTCTATTTATTAATTTATTTTATTTTTTAATTTTGGGGAGGGGGCCGCGTGGCCCTCCTCCTGGACCACTTCTAGCCCCTGGGACCCCATCCCCCAGGGCAGGCCCTATCTGTTGGGGACCGTGGGGGGAGCCCCAATGCCCCTACGGTCCCGCCGGCTCCCTGGACCCTATCATAGTGTATAGGCCCCGGGGATGGGGTCCCCAGGGAGAATAGAAATTGGTGGTAGGAGGCAATTTTTTTTTAACGGAAAATTTGGAGTGGCGACTGGTGTGAACGCGCTTGGTGCGTGACTCCCAGCTCCGCCCCCTGGTGTAAACGCGCTGGGTGCGTGACTCCAAAACGCGCTGGGAGCACGACTCCTAGCAAAACAAAATGTAATATGTTTTTAATATAAATCTATGTTATATGTTTGGATCTTGGGTGGCTCTAAAAAGAGCCCTTGTGTTTATTGTGAGATTTTGGTACCTACAAGTAAGTACCTATGCAGAGTGCTGTGTGGCCCCCCTTCTTTTCCTTTTTTTGAGCTTTGGTGACCCCATCCCCCAGAGCCTGACCCCTTTTAAAAAAAAAAATGAATGAGAAGGGGGCCGCCTGGGCCCCCCTCCCGTGGCCAATTCCGGCCCCGGCGACCCCATCCCCTGGGGCATGGACACATTTTTCTTTTGTTTTTTTTATGAAGGGGGGGCTGCATGGCCCCCCTCCTGAGGCCTCTATTTATTAATTCATTTTATTTTTAAATTTTGGGGAGGGTGGCCGCGTGGCCCTCCTCCTGGTCCACTTCTAGCCCCTGGGACCCCATCCCCCAGGGCAGGCCCTATCTGTTGGGGACCGTGGGGGGAGCCCCAATGCCCCCACGGTCCCGCCGGCTCCCCGGACCCTATCATAGTGTATAGGCCCCGGGGGATGGGGTCCCCGGGGAGAATAGAAATTGGTGGTAGGAGCCAATTTTTTTTAACGGAAAATTTGGAGTGGCGACTGGTGTGAACGGGCTTGGTGCGTGATTCCCAGCTCAGCCCCCTGGTGTAAACGCGCTGGGTGCGCGACTCCAAAACGCGCTGGGAGCGCGACTCCTAGCAAAAAAAAATGTAATATGTTTTTAATATAAATCTATGTTATATGTTTGGATCTTGGGTGGCTCTAAAAAGAGCCCTTGTGTTTATTGTGAGATTTTGGTACCTACAATTAAGTACCAATGCAGAGTTTAAAGTTGTTGAGAAAGACTCTGTTACCCTCTTCTGTGAAATGTACACCATCTCTCCTATAGATGCCATCCATATTAAAATGCAGATTGTTGTTGTAAATGGACCCCATCCTATAATCTCTGAGATAAGCAGAAACAGCTTTATTGACATGTTTCCTAGCTTTCTCAATCTGTGGACAAAAATTATTGGACCAGTTCCATTTCTGTCTTTGGCATATGTTAGAATAGACAAAGGCAGTTTTGGGGAAAAGTAACATCAATTCTGCAAAGGTGTCCTTCATTAGCATTTCCAGACCTACCCCAGTCAATGTGCCTAGGTCATTGCCACCACAGTGCACAATTTTAAGATCAGGGTGTTTGAGGTGTAAAAAAGATTTAACCAATGGCATTAATTAGTGCCACTTTAATCCTCTCTGTCCAATCCATTTAATGTCTACATTTGGCAAACCTAGGTCTTTGACAATACCTCTGTTTTCAGCATACCTTTTGGACCAGAAAATATAGCTGTGTCCCACAATCCACACTCTAGGCATCTTGAAGGGAAGTCTGGATGCACTCAGAAGATGTTTGTATGTGAAGTAGGCAGTTTGTATAATAAGATCTTTCTAAAATGGTGGACAAGATGCAGTTTTAAAAAAAGAAGAGAAATGATTGGCTGTTTGAGAACATTATACACTGAAAAATAGTGTGCATGTTTCTGGTTATAAAAGCATGTTTCTTATTGGTTAGTAAAACGTTTTTGAAAGGTACATTTGATAAGATAAGCTGATATTTTGAAAAGTCAAGCACACTTACTGTTTGAATTTGCAACATTGTGTGCTGAACTTGTGACCTGTGTGTTCAGTTGAGTGTTCCATGAACTGTTACTATGGTAACAGGCATTAAGCAGAATGGGGGTAGGGTTGAAAGTTATGTGAAACCAATAGAATTGTGTGTTCGCTTTTGAATTAATGTGGGAAGCAATGTGATTTGATATTTACATGTATACGTGTGCAGAATGAGAGGGAAAGTTTGCCATTTTTTGTTTTTTCTAAGAGCAGTGCACTACAGACATTGTGCGCATAAGAAAATCTGGTGTGTGGTTCAGATACTTCATTTATTTAAAAATCTGTTTATTGAGTTTGCAGGTGGAATCACATATTACATCATATTTAATCAGTGAGCATCGTTACATATATCACTTGGCTAAATGTCAGTGCACAACGCATGTAGTCCGGCTGCGTTACATTAACTGAAAAGTAAACAGCAGTGCCCAAATTTACAACCTGCGAGGTTCTGAGCAAATCTCTCGCCATGCGTGATGCTGTGGCCGCAGCCCTTGTGGAGAGCATCCGCTCACCATCTCCTGTATCAGTTACGTGCTAATCCCGGTGCATCCCCAAACAGTTATACAAACAGTGCTAAACTCCCCGCTCAGTGACCGGGTAGCTGTCTCCTCAACAGCCTAGCAACTAAAACAACTTCCAACACCAGCTCGCAAGTTCTAGTCCAAACGGCCCCTCCCTTCTGATCCCCTTCCCCGTCAGATTCCAAACTCCCCAGCCCCCACCGCCAGGACTAATTCAAGCACTAAAATGCGGTCCGCAACATGCACTGGCCTCACTTTTAAGCCTGCCACACCCACCAGCGCAGCATCTCCACCAGGCTGATTGCGCCCCATCGCCTAGCGCAGCTCCGACAGCGCGTCCCTGCCACCACCCAGGGTCACCTCTTCTGATTGCAGCAGAGTCTTCAGCATCTCCCCCCATTGGGATGCGATGGGTGTCACTCTAAGGCCCAGAGTCTCCTCCCGCCGAAGTGCCACCTCCTCCGCCTTCGCCCACACCAGTAAAGAGCTACGCCATGCTCGCACATGCGGCGCCGCGTCTGCCTTCCAGCGTTTGGTGATAAGTCGTTTAGCCACTATGATCCCCAGGTCGAGAAAACGAGAGGCCACCTTAGCCGGGGGTGGCCGGTGAAAGAGATGTAGTAAATAAGTGGGCCACTCAGATGAAATTTCCCGGCCCGTACACCTGCGGAGCTCCCCATGTATCGCCTGCCAGTACATTTGTAGTGCTGGGCAGCCCCACAGCATGTGGAGCAGGTCGGCGTCAACCACTGCACAGCGGGGGCAGCATGCATCTACGCGATGAAAATACTTATTAATGGCAGCCGGCGTAAGGTAGGCCCTGGTGATTCAGATACTTCATAATCTACAAATCAATTTGAAAGGTGAGTTATTAATTTGTGAGGTGTTGCATGTGGTGGCTTTGTTTTTAATTAGACTACTGAGTCTCTGCTGCTAAAGTCCAGGAATAGTCTTGCTTGTCTAGAATCAATCACACTGTGAGTCTGTGTCCACTTGTGCATCCATTGCGACAGAAGTATGTGGTTACTTAATCTCTTTGCTGACACATAACTGCTTTAAAACCTATCCTGTTGTCTATTATTAGTAGTATCTGATCCCAGTCACAGTGTGATTCTAGACAAGCAGTGACAATCATTGTTGTTGGAGCATCTTTGGAGAGATATCTCTGTGCTTACCTCTTGTCAGTCTCATGCAATTCTTCAATCAACCAACCAGCAATATGTTCTTATTCTATCAGTCTGCCAATACCTAAGCACTTATGGTGCAGATTTAGAAGCACCCTGTACCAACAATACGTCACTTTTTGTAACATACTGATGACGCCAGACACTCCTTAATATTTACAAGGAGAGCAAAAAGCACCCTGCGTAGCTTTTCTTCTCCTTGTGAATATGACCTCTTCATACACAGCACTTTGCATTGAAAGGGCGTTTCATAGGTGTTGCTGTGGATGTTCCCACGCAACACTCATAGAACAAGACACATCTCCAGATTTATTATAAATCATAAATCTGGAGATATGTGTGAATGCTGCACCATCCTCCAGTTGGTGTAGCGACGCACAACAAGGAGAATTGTTTTCATTTCTCCTCATCTCTCTTTCAATGTATGCTGCATTGCACAGCATACATTGAAAGAGGAAAATGCCTTTACTGATTGTTTTTGTGAAGGAAGGTGTCCCTTCCTGTACAAAAACAATCTCCCCACGACACAGACATGCTTGCACCATGGTGCAAGGATGCCTGTGTCGCTGTATGTCTGCAGTTTGTGCAGCAGTGCAGAGGGAAGCATAGAGTTGCAACATATTTATGTACATATGTTGCTTCCCTGTGCTTCGGAAGTACCACAGCACAGTGCAGCTAAAGAGCTTACACTGTCACTCTGCAGCACTTCCTTATAGTTCTGCACTTATACATTCACCATACACCACTAATACATTATTTCAGTCAATTATGCTCTACACATAAATTCAACCAACTTCACACATTATAGTTCTTTTTTTAACCAGAGAAGTTAGTTCTGAAAATAACTTTTTTTTTCTTTTATAATTTTTTTGTACTTTTCTGAACAATTTTGTAATTTTTTTTTTTTCAAAAATGAAATGAAAAAAAAGAATGAAAAAAACAGGAAACTTCAGGAATTATGTGGCATTCCAAAAAAACAAAGCAAACAAAAAACTAGCAACGATGGTTCCGTTGTGCAGCACAAACTGCTTTGACAGACTGCTCCCCAAAATTAATAAATTTGTTGCACTTCACGCAGTGCTGTTTAAGGAAAGCAAATTCAGGGCGTATGTCGGGTGGTGATGCAGCTGTTGATGCTTCAGAAGTACTAGGTACTGCAGGTGGAGGGTTCCTTTCTGCTCTTCTACACTCCTCCTGAGCCAGATTTACCAGATTTAGGGTCTTTAGGTGTTTATACATGGAAGAAGTACCACTTGAATATTTCTTTAAGGCACTACCTCTAGATAAGACTCGCTGACAAATCCAGCAGGTGACCTTAGTGGCATTTACATTCTTCTGCCCTTCTGGAAAACTGAAGAATTTCCATACCACCGACTCTGGCCTTTGAGGACGTGGAGCTTCTGGCAAAAAAAATTCTTCAGAAGAACGTTTCTCTTCCTCTTGCTGCTGTCCTGAAGCCATGTTCTTTTTTTTTTGAAAAACACCAAAAAAAAATGGTGAAATTAGGGTTCTTCAATGCACAGAGATGACTCTCCAAAGATGCTCAAAGAAGAATGATTGAAATGGGTGAGGTCCTTCAATAGTTACAATGGGAAATATTATGAACCAATCAAATCTTTTTTTTCAGGTCACATGGGATACGCGCACCCAGCGCTTATGAAGCACGCACCTGACGCGACTTCGCGAAAATATATTTAAAAGTAATATAACTTTATTACAAATAGAAATATATTATTTTTATGAATACCTTAGATAATCTCTAGCCCTAATATGTATATTAAAGACACATATATAACATTTTAGAACATAAAAAAGTTCGCGGGAGTAGCGCTCCCAGCGTGCCCCACATATGACGTCACGCGGGGCCCGCCACCGTGCAATCGTCGCGTAACGTAAGGCGCATGTGTCGCGAATTAGCGGGAGCAGGAGTCGCGTATCAGTCGCATACCTATCGTGCACAACTTGTACTATTATACGTATATCACGTAACTGGAAAACACGCACCCGTCGCACACCATACGCTGATCCTTCACAACTTTTCCAATATGGCGGCTGTAATACGCACACCCATCGCGTTAGGTACTCTTAGGGTGCGCGACTCAAACATTTCTTTAAAAAAATAAAATAATATAAATATATTAAAATAAAAAAATTAAAACAAAATTACAGTATATTTCATTTTTAATTTAGAAAAAATGTTAACAATTTTTAGAAAAGTGTATAATATTGTTTAATAAATAATATATTAACAAATTAACAGTTTGAAAAAATCTTCAAATTGTGTACAAAAACATAGGTGTAACCACTTTTATAATTAACAATTAGCATTTAAAAAACCTTTGAAATTCACTGAAAAAACCATAGATTTCAGATACGTTATAGTTAGGAATTAGCATTTAAAAAACATTAGAACTTCACTGAAAAAAACATAGGTTTCAGGGGTGTTATAGTTAGCTGGACATTTCACTCGTACAAAACCATAGAAATTCCTCCGTTATAGTTATTTCTGCTAACTATAACTCGCGCGCCCGCAATGCACTGCTGATGATGTCACATATTACATCATTCATGACATGGTCAGTGACATCACTGATGACATCACTGATGACATCTCAAATGACATCACTGATGACATCACTGATGACATCATCCAGTGAATGTTGTTTTGTTTGATATTTAAATATGTATTATATATATATAGCAATCTGCATTGAAGAATGAGTGGATATATAAGTGTCTGGATGGAGGATTTAGTAGCTGTGTGATTGACTGTTTAAGTGAGTAATTAAAAGAGTCTCACTAAATACATGGGTTAGCGACTAAACTGTCTGAATGTCTGTATCACTCTGTCTGTTGTTGTGTAACCTGCTGCATCAATTGGTCACTAGCTACATGAGTGTCTATATTACTTATTGATTTATTTATTTATTTTAATGTTTTATAGAGCGCGAACATGACCCGTGAGGGTATCAGAGCGCTTTACATGGTTAACAAAGGAAAACAGTAGAAAAACAGTAAAAACAGTAAAGTCTACAAAACAGAAAAATATAAAAGGGGGAGGGTTGAGGGGAGCACGGGGGCAAAGGGGACAGAGATGTGAGGTTACAGTTCAAGCTAGGGTTGGCGGAGACCGTGGACCCCAGGGGTCTCTATGGTGTCCGGTTGTAGAGCTGTGGAAGACGCAAAAGTCTTGGTATCCATCAGCTAGTCCTAGAGGCTGAGAAAGGGTCTTAGTTCAGGAATTTACCCATGAGGAAGGTTTTGGCCTCCTTCTTGAATCGTGCTAGAGAGGGGATTCTTCTGATATCGGGCGGGAAGGAGTTCAAAGTTCTTGGTGCTGCCCCGGAGAATGCCCTATTGTAGGTTCCTTTTTTTTTAAAGTGGGCGGGTCGGAGCAGGAGACTTTTTGTGGATCGGGAGTTCCTGTTTCCTCCCGATAGCACAAGTTTCTGCTAACTATAACTTGCGTGCCCGCAATGCACTGCTGATGATGTCACATATTACATCATTCATGACATGGTCAGTGACATCACTGATGACATCACTGATGACATCTCAAATGACATCACTGATGACATCACTGATGACATCATCCAGTGAATGTTGTTTTGTTTGATATTTAAATATGTATTATATATATATATAGCAATCTGCATTGACTTTGTGCAAAGATGTGTGAGTGGTTGATTTACTTGGTGCATGAGTTTAAGAGTGCATGTGGAAACAGTTGTTTGGGTCAGTGAGTGTGTTTATGGGTGTGTGGATGAGCGAATATATCTTTCAGTGGTACATCTCCAACAGAGTAGAAAAATAAAAGGCAATGTATGTGACAGTTGTTGTATATAAATAGATATATTTAAGAGTCAGTGATTGTGTGAGTGACTGTATGGATAAGTGTATACTTCTAATAGTGATTTTATAAAACAATAAGGTGCTGATTCTGATCCTGTAAAACCCGTATACGAATCGTCGTACGGAGCGTATTCTCCGTACGACTCATACCCGGGCAATCCACCTTACAATCCAGCAAGTACGATTCGTACAGAAATACAATTTTCGTACGAATCTTACAAAACTACGTACGGCTAAAAAATACCAAAGATTCTGATCCGGGACAGCGCGTACGTGACGTCCGTACGGAGTTAGGCAGTGTTTTATGGACCAGCAAGTACGATTCGTGTCTACGTCACTCCCCACGGCTTATTTTTTACGGCAACCAAAAACTCCCGGGAAATTGAGTACGACGCAAATAAGGAGCCCCGGTATGCGACGGACAGCCATGGACCCCATCCTACGTGTCATCCCGGCCCTCCTAGCCTACGACCTTGTGCACCGAAACCGCCGCGCACGCTGCAGAAGGTCAGAACAACACCCAGGGGCAAAGGGGGGGTGAGGGGCAGTAAAACATAACCCCTACCCAATTTAAAAACTACTATATTCTGTACATACATTACCTCCAGGGTCTGGTCACTTCGGGGGGGCCTGTCCAACAATCCCTGCGTCCCGCAACAATGGAAGTGGATGTAGACGCGTACCCCTACGTCACCACTAGAGTATTGATACGCACCGTACCCACACATCCATAGCGTGGGTACGGTCCGTATCACTATTGTAGTGGTGACGTAGGAGTACGCGTGATACGGGCCGTACACACGCTCTGAGAGTGTGTGTACGGCCCGTACCACGCGTACTCCTACGTCACCACTACAATAGTGATACGCACCGTACCCACACATCCATAGCGTGGGTAAGGTCCGTATCACTATTGTAGTGGTGACGTAGGAGTACGCGTGGTACGGGCAGTACACACGCTCTCAGAGCGTGTGTACGGCCCGTACCACGTGTACTCCTACGTCACCACTACAATAGTGATACGCACCATACCCACACATCCATAGCATGGGTACGGTCTGTATCACTATTGTAGTGGTGACGTAGGAGTACGCGTGGTATGGGCCGTACACACGCTCTCAGAGCATGTGTATGGCCCGTACCACGCGTACTCCTACGTCACCACTACAATAGTGATACTCACCGTACCCACACATCCATAGCATGGGTACGGTCCATATCACTATTGGATTGGGGCATTAGGGGTACGCATGGTACGGTCCGTACACACCCTCTGAATGTGGGGGTACGGTCCGTATCACACGTACCCCTACGGCACCAGTACACTTGGGATACAAGGCGTACACACGCCACAAATGGTGTTGTATGGCCTGGTGCAGCATATCACCATTATTTTGTTGTGTGTGGAGGTCAAGGAGAGCAGTGTACAGCACAAAGGGGGTGGATGGGTGGGTGTGTGGCCGCATAGGATTACCAGCAGTGGACAGAGACATGGGGGTGGGTGCACATCACTACCAGCAGTGGACAGACATATATGGGTGGGGGCACCTCACTCCCAGCAGTGGACAGACATATATGTGTGGGTGCAGAGGACTCCCAGCAGTGGACAGACATATGTGGGTGGGTGCAGAGGACTCCCAGCAGTGGCCTGCAATATGAGGGGTGGGTGCAGAGGACTCCCAGCAGTGGACAGATATATGTGGGTGGGTGCACATCACTACCAGCAGTGGACAGAGACATGGGGGTGGGTGCATATCACTACCAGCAGTGGACAGACATATATGGGTGTGTGTATATGACTCCCAGCAGTGGCCTGCAATATGAGGGGTGGGTGCAGAGGACTCCCAGCAGTGGACAGACATATATGGGTGGGTGCAGAGGACTCCCAGCAGTGGACAGACATATATGGGTGGGTGCAGAGGACTCCCAGCAGTGGGCATACATATATGGGTGGATGCAGAGGACTCCCAGCAGTGGACAGACATATATGGGTTGGTGCAGAAGACTCCCAGCAGTGGACAGACATATATGGGTGGGTGCAGAGGACTCCCAGCAGTGGACAGACATATATGGGTGGGTGCAGAGGACTCCAAGCAGTGGACATGGACATGGGGGTGTGTACATCATTAGCATATGCCCACGACTCCATGGGTGTATGTATGCATCCCTGAGTTTTGACTATGATGATAGTGCCATAACAACACATCACTGACAGCAGTGTCCCACTCCCAGGAGGATGGCTGTCTTTCCCCCACTGCATGACACACCACATGTGGGTGTGAGGACAAATGACACATGCATACCCACCCCTGGCAGATGCAGCACAATACACACACTGAGATCATGCCACAAGACTGTATAGTCATGTCACTGCCTACTAAAGTAAGAGAGCCAAAGGGAACACACATTGTCACGCACATCCCAGGAATGACAGGACTGTACAGGTGCTGGGCCAGCCACCAAGATGTTGTCTCTTATGGAAGGAATAGGGTGGAGTTTCCACAAATACAATGCCCACAATTGTGAGTCACGTGCCCAAATACCCTGCAGAACAAGTACCAGATGTGTGCTAGGCCAGGATTACACACATGCATAGTGCTGAAAAGGGAGGATTTCTCCATGAAGGCATTCCAACATACTCAATACACAAGTACAGTGACTAGCAAGGATGGCACAGCCGATGCAGCCGGAGACATTGCTGAGCAGGCATGGCCATAGTTGAAGGGATCCGTCACCAACAAAGGAAATGTAGACACAGGTCAGCACAACAATTGGGCAACTCTTTGCAGGGAAGCTGTCAGGTGCCACAGAGGAAGGAACACTCCTTGGGACAATGTTTCAAAACCATAATAACACACACTACAAATGATACTTGGCAGAGACCTTGTGATGGCACGCAGATACCATGGTCAACCTCATCACCATCAGACTCGAACATTTCTCAGAACAATAACACATTACCACATCCCCAACTCCTGTAGCCTCAGCACCAACATCAATACCTGAAATGCAATAGTGTTCAAAGGAAAAATAAAATGCTTTATTCAGCATTAAACAAAAGGAAGTAATAAGACTATATACAAAGGCCAATGGCCAGTCCATCATATAAGTCCTTGGGGGGACACTGGGGCACATGTTTTCCCTAGCTTGCCTGCACACTGGAACCCTCAGGTTCGTCGACCGAGGGGGGGGGGGGCATCATGTGGGGAAGGACCAGGCACCACAGGGGCAGGTGGGGGAAGGGTAGGTGGGGTGGGTGCAGGGGTGGACGTGTCCACCACAGGGGTGGGGCTCGGCGCTGCACACTTCTGCAAGGGCGGACAGAGTAACCCCTGCCCCGGAGGAAACACCATGGACAACGGAGAGGGGGCGCAGGGATGGGTTTCAGTGCTCCTGGGGGAGGGGGTGGACATGGGGGTGGACTCAACTCCCCTGCCCGGGGACTTCCTTGACCGCTTGCGAGTTGGTGACACAGTGGGGGCAGGGGAGCCAAGGGGAGTGCTGGTGGAGGGACTGGGTTGTGAGGCATGCGTACTCAGACTGTGGCTGCGTGTATGGCTTTGTGCCCCAGACCCAGTGGGTGTGCCTATCTCCCCCTGAGTGTGCATGTCAGGATGTGTGCCCTTGCCCTGTCTTGGTGGTGTGCTGGATGTGTCTGGTGTGGTGCGTGCGTGGAAAGGTCTGTGTGTGCATGGGACAGGTATGGGAGAGGGAATTGTGGATGGGGCTGGGGTAGGGGGGGACAAAGCTCTGCAGGAGAGACACTGCTACCGTCAGTGAAGAGTCCATGGACTGCAGAAACCGGCGTTGCTCAGACATCGCTGATGACATGCCCTCCATGAACGACACCATCTGTGTCAGCAGTTTGGTGTGGCCATGGAGGACATTCAGCATCGTTGCCTGGCCAACCTGCAACTGCGGCTGTATGTCCACAGACTCAGCACTGAGGGCAGCAGGGGTGACAGGGGCAGGGGGTGCGGTGCCTGGACCGAAGGAGACATGGTGGTGGTCAGCACGGACAGAAGGGACTGGAGCAACTGGGAGGGCGGTGATGGGAATGGAGGAGGCGGGACCAGATGTTGGGCTGCTGCAAGGTGTAGTGGTAGCCTCTGCCCCCTCGATGAGGTCAGCCTTGGACCCGTCTGCGTCGTAGTTGGTGTCGCCACCAGACAGGTCCTCTGACTGACTTCCCTCGCCCTCTGTGCCACTGGCTCCCGATGACTCGCCAGCACTGGTGCCACTGGTGCTGGGTCCCTCCTCAAGGTCCGTGCTGGTGTCACCCTCGGTTACCGTTGATGATGCTGTGGGCAAGGTGAACATACAGAAAAACATCAGTCACCTGTATACATCTGACACATGAGTACCAAAACAATATGTCACAGTGCATATCAGGCAATGCTTAATGAGTAACAGCTAGATTACTCCGCACATATGTAAGCCCTGTACTCCCCAGTTGTTAGACCCACCATGCCACTTGGACACAAGGAAAAATAGGACACACCATCCCAAAACTAGATTGAGAAATATACCGAGAAGCTAGTGATTGGGAACAGGTGAGCACAGCAATACAATGAAGTCATGCCACCTCTTGTTTACCCTGAAAGAAACACGAGTGGTGCACCCAAGGCAAATTTATTTATAGCATTTGTAGAGCGCTCTGCAACCCTACGGGCATCCTGGCGCTAGGTACATACAGCTGAGAACCCTGTAGAACAGAAGAGGACAGTGGACAAGGTGCTGATCAGTTAGATTTTTTTTGGTAGATTTTTGGGGAAGAGCCATGTTTTCACCTTTTTACGAAAGGCCATCAATTTGTTTGTTTTTCTGATGTCAATAGGAGGTTGTTCCATAAATGAGCTGCGGCTATACTGAGGGCTCTTCCCCCACAGGTAGCTTTCTTGATCCTAGGAATGCTGATAAAGTTTAAAAATGAGGATCGAAGAGACCGTGTAGGCTCATACCAGTTAAAGTTATTTTGGAGTGGTCGGGGGCCTAGCCCATGAACTGCCCTGAAGACAATACATAAGGATTTGAAACAGATCCTCTGGTGTATAGGCAGCCAGTGGAGGTCGGCCAGGGCAGAAGTGGTGGAAGATCTTCGTTCCCGAGAGAGTGCCAGTTTGGCTGCAGCCGCCTGGATACTTTGAAGTCTGGAAATGAGATAGGCAGGGGATTCCAGCAAAAGGGCATTACAGTAATCCAGGCGGCTGAGGATGGTGCTCCTGACTATGTTAGCTCTAGTCTGTGGGGGCAGGAGAGGTAGCAGCTTTCGCAGTCCTCGCAGTAAGGCAAGGCAGCTGCTGACCTGCTTGTTGACGTTAGTCTCAAGGCTCAGGCTGTTGTTAATAGTGACTCCGAGATTCCTTACTGATTTCACTGGGGTAGGCGAGTCTCCTAGCAGCTGAGGCCAGAAGTCTGTAGGTAGACTTATGGGGATTCTTCCCACTACGCAGTGCAGTATTTCAGCTTTAACACTGTTGAATTGTAGTGAGTTCTGGTTTAGCCAGAGTGACATTTCCAGCATGCAAGTGTGGAAGGTCTCCAGTGAGTTTGCATGGGCTCCATCAAGAGAGATCATTAGCTGGGTGTCATCTGCGTAATTTGTCACGCTGATGCCATGGCTTTTGATGATCCTCATCAGGGGTTGCATATAAATGTTAAAAAGTATGTGGCTAATAGCAGATCCCTGTGGGACCCCATGCGGAACTTTAATGAACTCTGATTGATATGGAGGGATAGCTACTGCCTGCCATCTATCCGTCAGGTAGGAGCGGAACCAGTCAAGCGCGACTCCTCCGACTCCGATGTTCTTTAGTCTTTTTATCAGGATGTCGTGGTTCACCGTATCGAATGCGGCAGACAGGTCCAGCACTATCAGAACGGTCCGTACCACGCGTACTCCTACGGCACCACTCCTATAGTCCTATAGTTATACGGACTGTACCCACGACGTGTGTATGGTCCGTACCAAGTGTACTCCCACGGCACTACTCCTATAGTGATACGGACCGTACACATGCTCTGAGAGCGTGTGTACGGTCCGTATCACTATAGGAGCAGTGCCGTAGGAGTACGCGTGTGTGTACGGAGCGTACACACATGCGTACTCCTACGGCACTACTCCTATAGTGATACGGACCGTACACAAGCTCTCAGAGCGTGTGTACGGTGCGTTTCACCCGCTTACACTGGTGATAGGATGCGCACACGAAAGGAATGGAGGTATCAGACTCGCACAAGCCTGTACATCAAGTCATTGTCATTGCGGACTTTCGTGTGCATGGCCTAGGTGTGTCAGGCAGTGAAATTGCACATGTCTCCTCATGTAGTTGCACAATTGATGTGTGATGACCTGTGTACATATGTCATGTGTGATGGGGCACTATGTGGCACACTTCCCCTTCACACTTTGCACATGTGTGCCTGTAGTCCAAACCTGTCAAGCACAGCATCACTGGCATGACACAGTCACCACCACCCTCAACTGTCCCCTGATGCCATGGACAGGGACACTACTAACTGACATTTCACGATCAGCGTGCCCCGATGTGACAATGTCATGTGTGTGTCATGTGTTCCCATGAGCTTGCTGTTAGTGTTCCGTCAACTACATCTGCTGTTGCTGCATCCAACATGTGTCTGTGTGGAGATGGGCATAGCACACATCTGCGCACACCATGCCACATGTGGATTTCCACGTAAGCATGGTCTGTATGCACTGGACATGACATTTTCACATGAGGACATATCTGCGTCGTATCAATGTCTGTGGTTTCTGTTTTCACGTGTACCCCTTCATTGCAATGTGTTGGATCTGTACATTTGACATTCCATGTGACCTGTGCGTCGAGCTTGCCGTCAGCTGTCTGTATGAGATGACGTCCTTTAAATGCAGCTATGTGGATGTATGTCACTCCTGTGATGTCTCTGGCTGTTCACTCAGACTGGCCCCCAGTACGTTTCAGGGCATGTCATGTCGACTTGCCAATCAAGGGATGTATCTTGGTTTTTGTAGGAGTCTCACCAATCTGGCATACGTGTCCTGGATGTATTGCACAGATCAGACTCTGTTTTCATCTGATGTGTAGTAGCAGCTTAGCATGTGCTCTGTTCATTGACATTGATGATGTCATGCTCAAAATCTTCGGTATGCAATTCAATTTTCTGCAGGGCACCGCTTGTCCCCCGACCAATGCCAGACTTGGGTGCCATGAGGGATCATGACTGCATCCGACGGTACAGATTCACACCACAGTTGATTGAGGACTTGACCGCCAAGCTGGAACCACATCTCCAACCGCGACACAGGTATCCTACTGCGCTGACCCCCAAGATGAAGGTGATGGCAGCCCTACATTTTTTTGCCACTGGATGAAGGGCTTGGTCACGAGGCAAGTGACGAGGAGGAGGAGGAGGATTTCCAGAGTCAGCTCATACGCAACTTCTTCTCATAATGGTGATTCACTGGGTCTGAGGGTGCACGCTTGTATCCTTGGGTGGCATGTGTTGCAATATGTGTGTCCAGCTGACTGTATGCTAAGTGACTTAGATGTGTGTTCTGATGTGTCACTCGAGTGAGGATGTCATTCCACACATTTTCCCAGAGACACTGTCTTTTAAATTAGCATGGGGACTACATTGTTCAGGTTTAGTAAATGACCATGTATGCGTAGAAAACTCTTTGCGCTGACTTCTTGTGTGTCTGTCATTCCCAGGTACTTGCGCATGTTGTCTGCTCGTGTCATCGTTGTCCTCCTGCTATTCCTCATGAGTATTGCAACGTGTGGTGAATCAGCGTTCCATGCACGGACACGGGGAAAGGTCATTTTGGGTAAGGATTGAATCAAGGCAATTTTTGGGTGGTACGTGTTTGGAATGTGTGGTACTGCTCCTGTGCATGTTGTGTTCCCATGCATACATGTCGACTCACCACGGGGCACATAACATGTAGCATGACTCCCATGAATTGATAGTCACCCTTCCTGACAGTCATCTGTAATGGGTGTAGGATTCAGGTGAAGGCATCAATGTGTGTAAAAATTCCCTCTGAAACCTATGGGATGCTACGGGTGGACATAGTGTGGGACATCCCCATGACAGGCTCAATGGGGAATTGCAGCCTCTCCGTGTGCAGCAGGAGGTGTTTGGCTCCTCCCCTTAACTTGTGTGCCAGTTCATTTGGATTTACAACATCCGTGTTGTGAAGGGGTGTCCAGCGTTGGTCCCACATGTTCAGTCAATTGACCTGTGAGTCTGTTCACATAGATGCATTTCCCTTAGTGTGAGTTTGAGTAATAAAGGTGTTCCTCACACTCATAAGTGCCTCATCTCTGTCAATGCAGGTCTCTTGCCACTTTGCATGCGTTATCTCTGGCATAGTTGTCAAAGATTGTGCCTAGGAGTGTATGTGTATTTCGTCAACATGCATGCATTTCTTCATCGATAATGATCTCTATTGTGCATGAGGTCCATGGGTGTGTATGTTTTTGTCCAGGTTGCTCACCCCAACGGGCCGGACACGCCTTCTGAGGGTGTATCTCCTGTGCGCAGATCCCCATTCTGTTCCCTGATCCTGTGTCAGTCATCTTTGGTGATTGTTCAGCCATTTTATCTGGGTGAGCCATGACTAACCTGACACTCCTTCCTTTACGTACGCCTGTTGCAATTGTTGTCCTTTCTGACCTCCTTGTCTGTGTGTGCTACTTTCGGTCTAGTTTCCAGTACATGCCGCCTGCTGCTGCGGCCCCTGCGGCAAGGGCCCACCAAGTTACCGGATTCTGCAACCCACATGCCTCCAAGATGCTCTTCCCTTCCTCCCTCCACCCATTCATTGGGCTGGCATCAGCTTGTCTGTGCCACTGTTGGCGCCACACGGTGCCAAAGACACGACCGTCAGCGCATGCAACGTGCACATTGCACAACACTCATGTCCTTGCATGACCCACATCACACAACAGTCTCATGTTGCAGCCACCCCCCAAGCAATGTGCAACCAAAAATCAACCACATACTCTCAGCCATACCCTAAGCGCGCACACGACCCCTTCGCATGCTGAGTGTGCAACTCCAACTGCCTACACAGCGCTGCCCCGCCTTTCAGGCCCGGGCACACCAACCAGGTCATGTCCCTCCTACTCCACACCGGCTCTGTCAAACAGCACGCCATTGGACTCTGTTACCTCCTCAACACAACAGGACCACATATTACCTTCATGACAGTGACGTGGATAAAAGCATCCGCAGCACACAACTTCTTAATTGCCATCTCAGACGGCTACAAGAGCAGCCGCAAGGACAACCCTAACAATCCCGGGGGATGAATTGATATCTATTCCCAAGTACGCACTCAGGGTCACTAATCGGGTTTGGCACAAACCCCCTGCAAACCCTCAGAGTAACACTCATCTACAGATCTCCAAGCCTACATCTACAATTCAACAAAGCCATCAACACGTCCATCTTCACGCACGCACTCACATCCACAGGATACATGTGGCTGTGGGCCCAGAACTTCTGGCTGGATGAGAACCACACCAGCATCCATCATTGGTCCATCCACATTGGCATCCACGTTTCTGACAAGCAACACACTGCCACACACCCCGCTACCAAACCCCCACAGATGCTTGATGTAAGTCAACACAGACATGCTGTGTGGGACACTGGAACCAACACCACCGCCACACCCTGCAACCTCACACACTGGATCAGCAACTGATCCAACAATCTAGCCACGTTGACGGACTTTCCTGTGACGCACATCAAGAATTACACCACCTGTGACCAGGCAGAGCTAGTGGACTCATACCCGTCTAGCAGGACTATTGTGCACAGCTTGCAACACAAATAACCATCAGTGGCCTTACAAGCAGGGCAAACGGCACACACAGCCATCACCATGTCATCATCAAGGACAATTGGAGATCCTTCAGAAGGTGCAGAGGCAAACACAGCGCACAACATCAAGGAGCTCTTCTGCATTGTGAGTGCACTGACATCAGCTCTCCATCCACAAGACAGCCCACCCTTGCAAGGCAGAGCCAATCCCTTTCTACTTTCTACCACTGCAAGCAAATGGACATACACGCAAGCCTTGGCACACAGAGGCAGAACGCACTATTATACGCGGGACCAACCCCCCTCAGGTTTAGCACTTCCATCATCAGGAGATACAACACCCGGCTCATGTGCAACATCCACTGGGGATCTCCATCAGGGCCCTTGCCACACAACATCTCAACCACATCATTCCCCATCCTTGTAGCCCCCGTCCAGCACGTCATGTATGTATCATTGGAGTTAGCCACATTCCATGGTAGATAGATGCATGCAGTGACCCAGGCCCTTCTTAGACAACGGACGGCAGGAACGCAGGCTCTCAAGGAACATCACCGTGCTTCCCTAGCCAGCAAATGTCATCAGGAAGACAGGCAACGAGCAACTGACAAACTTCCTCCACGCAAAGAGCTCCAGGCAACCTTCACAAGGCCATCTTCCACTGTAATCACCCCACTGCAAACGTCATCATTACCACCAACAACGACAACTTTTCCCTGCTCCACAATGGTGAGGCCACCCCCCTTGACCGCTCCACAGCATTAGACATGATGTGCTCACACACTGTCAGCTCACACATCTCCAACACTGGTATCCCGGGTATGGACCCTGATGAAATCACCTAGTAGCTCACCAGCAAGGCCATGGGAGTGGGACTCAAGCCTTAAGCATGTAGTACAGTGGCCTCATCTGGAACATGGCCAAGGGCTCATCTCTCAGCGTGTCAATCTTCAATGTGTCCATGACCCCCCTCTCCACCATCACATGCGCACACAACCTCATCATCATCTTGTATGCCATTGACAGCCAGCTGCTCCTCACCCTCACCAGAGACACAGCCATTGCCGGTTCCAACCTTCAAGAAGGCATGAGGTCCGTTGATGAATGGGTGTGCATCAGCCACATGAGGCTGGACTTGGCCAGGACTGAGGTTATAATCTGAGGATTGTCCCTTTACAGCTGGGTCAACTCCTTGTGTCCCACCCGCCAGGGCACTGCACCAGCACCCAGTGACCACGCACACAAGATGGTGTGCATTCTGTACTCGACGCTCACAATTGCCATGCTACTCACCAGCATCTGTACCTCCGAATGATGCACATGATCCACAGATAGATCCACTCAAAGGCAAGACAAACCATCCCCACGACACCAGCTGTGTCAACTACAGCCCCGCACCCTACAGAGCAAGTACAGCCAAACTCCCGGCAAACTTGTCCACATCCAGGGTGCATCTGCACACCTCAGCTTCAACATCCCGTGCACCAGCCACATCAACGTCCACTTGAGATAGCTGCAAGGGATCACTGTGTGCTGCAGGATGACCTTCACACTCCTCACACACACTCAGGAGGCAGTCAACAACCCCAGACCCCAAACTCAACCTTGTACGTCTGTCATCCAAGACCCCGTTGGGCCAACTCTATGCATCCAAACTTGCCCTGGTCACCATTCTTCACATCCACAAAACTCCAGCATGAAGGAGATGGTTCTCCCACCTGGCCAAACATACCTGGGACTCCCTCCCCGGGAACCTCCACATGAGCCATGACCTCTAGGCCTTCATCATCCTCTTCCTGATTGGTCTGTCCACACAGTATTGCAAGCCCCCCCTCAGCAGCTTGAGGCCATCACGGGTGAGTATTGGGCTCCCAGTATGTATCGGATGATACATTGTGACCCATGTGTGTCCTGTACCGGACTCAGATTCCAGGGTATGGATGGCTGGAGTTAGTTCAACACTCAGGCATAGTTTGACATTTACCCACACGTATGTTGTGGACTAATGCAAAATGACTGCAACATCTAATAATAAAAATTTAGTTTTATTCTCGGTGGGTTGCGTGGTTTGTTAGAAATAAATAAGGTGCTCTACCGGGTGCATAGAATCCAAAGTTCACAGGGGGAGATGGGATCCTTGGCATTTGAAGTCATCAGAGTCCAGACCACAGTGTTGGTCATCATTGGTCAGACTGTGACCAGCAACTCCATGTGGCAGAGAATGTCAGTGAATGAGGTGATGCTGTTGCGCATGAAGGCCAGGTGCCAGGCCAGGTGACCTGGGAGATGTGGATGGTCTGCTGCCTCTCACAGTCTTTTCCGTGGATGACCCACCTTCCTCGGGGGACCCTCAGATGCAGGCCTTGATGATGCTTGGAACGCTCCGTCGGACGAATCCTCCTCCTCCTCCCTCCCTGTGGCTGGTGGTGGTCTTCGCCTGGTGGCACAGGGAGGGTCGCCCATGTTGTCGGCGATCCGACGGAGTGAACGGCTTATGTCCGTTTGCACCGCCAAGAGCTCAGCCAGTCTTGCCTCCAACCGTCCTTGGTGTTGTTGTTGACTGGCGTGTTGCTCGGCCTGCTGATTCTTAATGTCTGTGAGGGTCGCCACTACCTGACTAATGGCCCTGGTGTCACACCGGTATGCCTCCATGATGTTGCGTACGTGTGACATACCGGTCCCTTCAGCTGGCTGGTCAGGTTCTCACCTCCGCCTGCCTCCACTCCCATCACCCTTGCCCACACGAGCCTGGCCTGCCGTTGTGGGAACATCGGGTCTACGGGACCCCTGAGGGATGGCAGTTGCGGTGTTGTCTGCCTCCTCCTGGGTGCCCGGCGAACCTTGTCCATCCAGGTCAGACTGGCTCAGTTGTTCAGTGTGGGCAGGGCTCCTGGGTGTCTCCTGGGATGTGGCAGTAATGGGGGTGGTGGTTGGCACAGATGTACCTGTAGCAGGTACTGCAGGGGCTTGGACACCAGAGGGGCCAGGTGGGTTGTGGTCATCCGCGGAGTGTTGTGAGGTGTCGCTGCCGGTGGGATCAGGTTCCTCCCGAGCCTGGGACTGTGGTACTTCCCCCCCATTGTTGGGGGGAGATCCATGACGTTGCCCTGTGTGTGAGAGAGAGACACTGTTAATGCTGTTTAATGCGACATCCATGTTTCATACATATTCAAGTTGCCACAGTTCCTCCAGGTAGTTGTATGTGCCTAGCATTCACATCAATGTTCACTTGTGGATGGGTATGATGCAGGGGACAGATTGAAATGTTCTCCAGAGTGTTTGACATGTCGAATTTGGGCTTGGATGCTTCTTTGGCTGTGGCTTGATATGTTGTGTCTCATGTCTATTGTGAGAGTGGGTAACTCCATTGGCTGCCCCGGGGGTGTGTGCTTGTGTAAGGGGTGTGTGATCATCCCTCAGCCCGACGCTGTTCAACATCTACATGGCCCCCCTCACACAAGTGGCCCGCCACCACAACCTCAACATCATCTCCTACGCCGACAACACCCAGCACATCCGCACACACACCAAGGACCCTCACACCGCCACGAGGGTATGAAGGCCATCGCCGACTGGATGAGGAGCAGCTGTCTGAAACTGAACTCAGACAAGACGGAGGTCCTCATCCTCAGACCCACACCCTCAGCCTGGGACGACTCCTGGTGGCCGACCGCTCTGGGGACAGCATCAACACCCACCGACCACGCACGCAACCTAGGATTGATCCTCGCATCCTCCCTCTCCATGTCCAAGCAGGTCAACGCCGTCTCCTCCTCCTGCTACAACACCTTACGCACGCTCCGCCGGATCTACAGGTGGATCCCGACCGAAACAAGAAGAACAGTGACACAGGCCCTCGTCAGCAGCAGACTGGACTACGGCAACACACTCTATGCAGGACTCCCAGCCAAACACCAACGGCGGCTACAACGCTTCCAAAACGCCTCCGCACGACTGATCGTCAACGCCCCCGCCACACCCACATCACCCCACTCCTGAGAGACCTGCACTGGCTCCCCATCGACAAGAGGATCACCTTCAAGCTCCTCACCCACGCACACAAGGCACTCCACAACGCCGGACCAGCCTACCTGAACATCAGACTCAGCTTCTACACCCCCACCGGCCAGCTCCGCTCTGGCAGCCTCGCCCTCGCAGCTGTCCCCCGCATCCAACGTACGACCGCCTGCAGCAGATCCTTCTCCTACCTCGCTGCCAAGACCTGGGACACCCTCCCAACCCACCTACGACTGACCCAAGACCTACTTGCCTTCAGAAGACTCCTCAAGACCTGGCTCTTCGAGCAGTAGTGGCACCCCCCCCCCCCCCCTCAGCGCCTTGAGACCCTCACGGGTAAGTAGCACGCCTTACAAGTACCCTGATCGATTGATTGGTTGATTGACGGTGCCTGCTGGTGGGTGTAGTGTGATTTGGCAGTGGGTCTCCCAGGTGATGTATCTGTCCCCATGGAGCATGCTGCCATGTCAGTGAGTGTGAGTTCCTGTCCTAGATATCTGAGCTTGTTGTGTTTGTGTTTGAGTTTGCAGTGGTCACAGGAGGGCCTTGTGCTGCCTACAGCAGGGCCAAGTGTCAGCTACTTTGTCAGTACTTTGCCAGTCCCTGTGCATTGAGCATGGTGCATGGGTATGTACCTGGGCCATACGGGCTGAGGGCAATGGTGTCTGTTTCTGAGTTGTACAATGTGTTTTGTGATCCCCACCCTCCCAGCATCCCGGACATCCAGTCTTGGGTTTATGGTTTGTGTAGCCTGGGACATGACATGGCCTTGCTTTGTGAATGGGGCATACACATGTTAGTGGCATGAGTGTTGTTTTTGGGTGTGGTTGTGTCTGGTGAGGGCTTGGGGGTAGGTGAGTGCATTTGTTGTAGTTGGGGTGTGGATGCCATTACCCCCATGTTACGTAAGTTGTTTGTGTACTCACCAGGCTCGGCAACTCCTCCGACTCCGTGTACTCCCACCGGCGGAAGCAGGGCCATCACCTTCTCCTCTCAGGGATGGTAATGTACCGGTCGGCGGGGCAGCCCACCTCCAGTGATGTTGCTCTGGGCGTAGTCCTCGTTCATTTTGCGCTTGACTGCCCTCCGCAGATCGTACCACCTGGCTTGGAATTCATTCCTGGTCCTTGTGATGGGCGCAACAGCATTCACCCGATCGACGATCCTCTGCCACATGCATGTTTTTTCGGCTATGCTGGTCTGTCTGACCAATGTTCCAAAGAGCTGTGGCTCGACTCTGATGACTTCGTTGACAAGGATGTCCAGTTCCTCCCTTGTGAACTTTGGATTCTTGTCTGCGGGCATGGTGTGGGGTGAGGGTGTGGATGGTTGTGGGTGTGTGGGTGTGAATGTGAAGGTGTGTGTGTGAATGTGTAGAGGGGGTATGTGTGAAGGAGTGTGTTTGAAGGTGTATATGTAACGGTCTATGGGTGCAGTTGTTGTGGTGTGGTCTGTATCTGCAGTGAGTCTGTTGGTAAGGCTCATGGTTTGTGTGTGTGGGCCCTTTTTATTGGTCCATTTGTGGGTGGGCCTCAGTTTGAATTTTTGGTGGATGTGTTATAAGGGGTGGTTGTGAGTTTGCCCCTCTGTTTGCCTGTTTGGATGTGCCAGGTCAGTCATTTTGATGTATTTTCTCCTGTAGACGTGTTTTGTGGTGTTGTGCGAGTCGAATTGACCCTCCTTGTGCTTTTTACAGTGTCCTGGTTCAGTACGAGTCGTTTTAGCATATGTACGGTGCGTACAGACGCGATGCTGGTGTACGGGGCTGGGGTACAGTGCGTCCAAGGACGGGGCTGGGGTACGGGGCTGAGGTACGGCGCGTCCAAGTACGGGGCTGGGGTACGGCCGTCCAAGTACGGGGCTGGGGTACGGGGCTGGGGTATGGCGCGTCCAAGTACGGGGCTGGGATACGGGGCTGGGGTACGGTGCGTCCAAGTACGGTGCTGGGGTACGGTGCGTCCAAGTACAGGAATGGGGTATGGTGCTGGGGTGCGGTGCGTACAAGTACGGGGCTGGGGTACGGTGGTGGGGTACGGTGCGTCCAAGTACGGGGCTGGGGTACGGTGCATCCAAGTACGGGGCTGGGGTTTGGTGCTGGGGTACGGTGCATACAAGTACGGGGCTGGGGTACGGTGCTGGGGTACGGTGCGTCCAAGTACGGGGCTGGGGTACGGTGCTGGGGTACGGTGCGTCCAAGTACGGGGATGGGGTACGGTGCTGGGGTAAGGTGCGTACAAGTACGGGGCTGGGGTACGGTGCTGGGGTACGGTGCGTACAGGTATGGGGCTGGGGTATGGTGCGGCCAAGTATGGGGCTGGGGTACGATGCTGGGGTATGGTGCGTACAAGTACGGGGCTGGGGTACGGTGCGTCCAAGTACGGGGCTGGGATACGGTGCTGGGGTACGGTGCGTACAAGTAAGGGGCTGGGGTACGGTGCGGCCAAGTACGGGGCTGGGGTACGGTGCTGACATACGGGGGGTACGGTGCTGACATACGGGGGGCCGTGCGGACATACGCGGGGGGAGGGGGGGGCTGTACGACTCGTATCCCGGGCACAAGTTTACCCGGGATAGGAGTAGTACAGAGTTCGCTCCATACGGGACGTTTTACATACGCTTGTGTATTCGGAAGGGCGGTACGGATCGTACTTGTGCGCTCGGACTTCCTTTTTACAAGTTGTACGTAAAACATTACGACGACGTCTCATAGACATTTTCCCGATACGAGTCGTATGTATTTACACGTACGAATCGTACTTCACCGGTGGGACGGCACTTGTACGATTCGTACGTAAAAAAATACGGATACGAGTCGTACGGGACATTTTTTTACAGGATTGGAATCGGCACCTTGGTGTGAGTTACTATCTGTATGAAAAAATGAGTTTGTGTTTGTATAAGTGTGTAGGTGAGTAAACGTAAGTGTGATTAATTTTTTTCATGAGTGAGTAGGATGACTGCATAAGCTACTAAGATGACTGCTGATGTGTCAATGTCTATAAATGTGTATAAGTGTATAAGTGCATTTGATAGTGTTCTATTAATTAGTGACTGCATGTATAAATGATTCTGTTGTTGAATGGATAGTTGTGTGTGTAGACTTAGGAATCAGTGAGTTGGTATGTAGTAACTGGTATTGGTGTGTCAATGGTTTCAAATATGGTACTCTGTATTTTACAGTGAGTGATGAAAGGTTATACTAGTGTATGATGAGGTGTATCAGATTGTCACGTGGATGATGTCATCAGTGATGTCATCAGTGATGTCATTTGAGATGTCATCAATGATGTCATCAGTGATATCACTGAACATGTAATGAATGATGCAATATGTGACATCATCAGCAGTGTATTGCGGGCGCACGAGTTATAGTTGCCAGAACTAACTATAATGGAGGAATTTCTATGGTTTTCTACGAGTGAAATGGCCAGCTAACTATAACACCCCTGAAACCTATGTTTTTTTTCTGTGAATTGCTAAGGTTTTTTAAATGCTAATTTCTAACTATAACGTCTCTGAAACCTATGGTTTTTCAGTGAATTTCAAAGCTTTTTTAAATGCTAATTTCTAACTATAACGTCTCTGAAACCTATGGTTTTTTCAGTGAATTTCAAAGCTTTTTTAAATGCTAATTTCTAACTATAATGTCTCTGAAACCTATGGGTTTTTTCAGTGAATTTCAAAGGTTTTTTAAATGCTAATTTTTAAGTGTGATAGTAGTTATACCTATTTTTTTTACTGATTTTCTACAGTTTTTTAACTGTTTATTTATAAATATTTTATTCATTAAATAACATATTTTTCTGAAAATTGCAAAAAATTGTTTTCATTTTTTATTTTAATATATTTAAATTATTTTCTCTTTACGCACTCAAAGTGAACACATCACGGTGGGTGCACGGATTCTAGCCGCCATTTTAGAAAAGTCGTGAAGGATCCGCGAACGGTGTGTGACGGCTGCGTGTTTTTCAGTTACATCATATACATTTAATATTAGGCGATGTGCGCGATTGGTATGCGACCAGTCCGCGACTCCTGCTCTTGCGCATTCGCAATCAAGAGATTATCTAAGATGTTCATAAAAATAATATATTTGTACTTATAATAAACTTATATTATCTTTAAATATATTTTCGCGAAGTCGGTGCGTGCATTGTGAGTGCAGAGAACCAGGTCAGCAGAGCTGCTGTAGAGCCAGAGAAACCAGGTCAGCGGAGCGTTGCAGAGCCAGAGAACCAGGTCAGCAGAGCTACTCTGAAGCCTAAGAAAGAGGTCAGCAGGGCTAATCTAGAACCAGAGACCCAGGTCAGCAGAGTAGCTCTAGAGCCAGAGACCCAGGTCAGCAGAGCTGCTTTAGAGGGAGAGAACCAGGTCAGCAGAACTGCTTTATAGCCAGAGAACCAGGTCAGCAGAGCTGCTCTAGAGTAAGAGAACCAGGTCAGCAGAGCTACTCTAGAGCCATAGAACCAGGTCAGCAGAGCTGCTCTAGAGGACGAGAACCAGGTCAGCAGGAATGCTTTAGAGAAAGAGAACAAGGTCAGCAGAGCTCTTTAGAGGGACAGAACCAGGTCAGCAGAGATGCTTTAGAGCCAGAGAACTAGGTCAGCAGAGCTGCTCTAGAGCCAGAGAACCAGTCCAGCAGAGCTGCTTTAGAGCCATAGAACCAGGTCAGCAGAACTGCTTTAGGGCCTGAGAACCAGGTCAGCAGAGCTGCTCTAGAGGCAGAGAATCAGGTCAGCAGAGCTGCTTTAGAGGGAGTGAACCAGGTCAGCAGAGCTGCTTTAGAGCCAGAGAACCATGTCAGCAGGGCTGCTCTAGAGCCAGAGAACAAGGTCAGCAGAGCTGCATTAGAGCCATAGAACCAGGTCAGCAGAGCTGCTTTAGAGCCAGAGAACCAGATCAGCAGAGCTGCTCTAGGGCCTAAGAACCAGGTCATCAGAGCTGCTCTAGAGCCAGAGAACCAGGTCAGCAGAGCTCCTGTAGAGCAAGAGAAACCAGGTCAGTATAGCTACTTTAGAGCGAGAGAACCAGGTCAGCAGAGCTGCTTTAGAGGGAGAGAACCAGGTCAGCAGGGCTGCTTTAGAGCCAAGGGAGCAGGTCAGCAGAGCTGCTCTAGAGCCAGAGAACCAGGTCAGCAGAACAGCTTTAGAGCCATAGAACCGGGTCAGCAGAGCTGCTTTAGAGCCAGAGAACCAGGTTAGCAGAGCTGTTGTAGAGCCAGAGAACTGGGTCAGCAGAGCTGCTCTAAACACTCAGAACAAGGTCAGCAGAGCTGCTCTAGAGCTAGAGAACCAGGTCAGAAGAGCTGCTGTAGAGCCAGAGAAACCAGGTCAGAAGAGCTGCTTTAGAGGGAGAGAACCAGGTCAGCAGAGCTGCTTTAGAACCAGAGAACCAGGCCAGCAGAGATGCTTTAGAGCCAGAGAACCCAGTCAGCAGAGCTGCTTTAGAGCCATAGAACCAGGTCATCAGAGCTGCTTTAGAGCCAGAGAATCAGGTCAGCAGAGCTACTCTAGAGCCTAAAACCCAGGTCAGCAGAGCTGATCTAGAGCCAGAAAACCAGGTCAGCAGAGCTGCTGTAGAGTCTGAGAAAAAATGTCAGCAGAGCTGCTTTAGAGCCAGAGAACCAGGTCAGCAGAGCTGCTCTAGGGCCTAAGAACCAGGTCATCAGAGCTGATCTAGAGCCAGAGAACCAGGTCAGCAGAGCTCCTGTAGAGCAAGAGAAACCAGGTCAGTATAGCTACTTTAGAGCGAGAGAACCAGGTCAGCAGAACTGCTTTAGAGCCATAGAACCGGGTCAGCAGAGCTGCTTTAGAGCCAGAGAACCAGTTTAGCAGAGCTGTTGTAGAGCCAGAGAACTGGGCCAGCAGAGCTGCTCTAGACCCTCAGAACAAGGTCAGCAGAGCTGCTCTAGAGCCAGAGAACCAGGTCAGCAGAGCTGCTGTAGAACCAGAGAAACCAGGTCAGAAGAGCTGCTTTAGAGGGAGAGAACCAGGTCAGCAGAGCTGCTCTAGAGTAAGAGAACCAGGTCAGCAGAGCTACTTTAGAGCCATAGAACCAGGGCAGCAGAGCTGCTCTAGAGGAGGAGAACCAGGTCAGCAGGAATGCTTTAGAGAAAGAGAACAAGGTCAGCAGAGCTCTTTAGAGGGACAGAACCAGGTCAGCAGAGATGCTTTAGAGCCAGAGAACCAGGTCAGCAGAGCTGCTCTAGAGCCAGAGAACCAGTCCAGCAGAGCTGCTTTAGAGCCATAGAACCAGGTCAGCAGAACTGCTTTAGGGCCAGAGAACCAGGTCAGCAGAGCTGCTCTAGAGGCAGAGAACCAGGTCAGCAGAGCTGCTTTAGAGGGAGAGAACCAGGTCAGCAGAGCTGCTTTAGAGCCAGAGAACCAAGTCAGCAGGGCTGCTCTAGAGCCAGAGAACAAGGTCAGCAGAGCTGCATTAGAGCCATAGAACCAGGTCAGCAGAGCTGCTTTAGAGCCAGAGAACCAGATCAGCAGAGCTGCTCTAGGGCCTAAGAACCAGGTCATCAGAGCTGCTCTAGAGCCAGAGAACCAGGTCAGCAGAGCTCCTGTAGAGCAAGAGAAACCAGGTCAGTATAGCTACTTTAGAGCGAGAGAACCAGGTCAGCAGAGCTGCTTTAGAGGGAGAGAACCAGGTCAGCAGGGCTGCTTTAGAGCCAAGGGAGCAGGTCAGCAGAGCTGCTCTAGAGCCAGAGAACCAGGTCAGCAGAACAGCTTTAGAGCCATAGAACCGGGTCAGCAGAGCTGCTTTAGAGCCAGAGAACCAGGTTAGCAGAGCTGTTGTAGAGCCAGAGAACTGGGTCAGCAGAGCTGCTCTAATCCCTCAGAACAAGGTCAGCAGAGCTGCTCTAGAGCCAGAGAACCAGGTCAGCAGAGCTGCTGTAGAGCCAGAGAAACCAGGTCAGAAGAGCTGCTTTAGAGGGAGAGAACCAGGTCAGCAGAGCTGCTTTAGAACCAGAGAACCAGGCCAGCAGAGATGCTTTAGAGCCAGAGAACCCAGTCAGCAGAGCTGCTTTAGAGCCAGAGAACCAGGTCAGCAGAGCTGCTTTAGAGCCATAGAACCAGGTCATCAGAGCTGCTTTAGAGCCAGAGAATCAGGTCAGCAGAGCTACTCTAGAGCCTAAGAACCAGGTCAGCAGAGCTGATCTAGAGCCAGAGAACCAGGTCAGCAGAGCTGCTGTAGAGTCAGAGAAAAAAGGTCAGCAGAGCTGCTTTAGAGCCAGAGAACCAGGTCAGCAGAGCTGCTCTATGGCCTAAGAACCAGGTCATCAGAGCTGATCTAGAGCCAGAGAACCAGGTCAGCAGAGCTCCTGTAGAGCAAGAGAAACCAGGTCAGTATAGCTACTTTAGAGCGAGAGAACCAGGTCAGCAGAACTGCTTTAGAGCCATAGAACCGGGTCAGCAGAGCTGCTTTAGAGCCAGAGAACCAGTTTAGCAGAGCTGTTGTAGAGCCAGAGAACTGGGTCAGCAGAGCTGCTCTAGACCCTCAGAACAAGGTCAGCAGAGCTGCTCTAGAGCCAGAGAACCAGGTCAGCAGAGCTGCTGTAGAGCCAGAGAAACCAGGTCAGAAGAGCTGCTTTAGAGGGAGAGAACCAGGTCAGCAGAGCTGCTTTAGAACCAGAGAACCAGGCCAGCAGAGAGGCTTTAGAGCCGGAGAACCCAGTCAGCAGAGCTGCTTTAGAGCCAGAGAACCAGGTCATCAGAGCTGCTTTAGAGCCAGAGAACCAGGTCAGCAGAGCTACTCTAGAGCCTAAGAACCAGGTCAGCAGAGCTGATCTAGAGCCAGAGAACCAGGTCACCAGAGCATCTGTAGAGTCAGAGAAACCAGGTCAGTAGAGCTGCTTTAGAGGGAGAGAACCAGGTCAGCAGAGCTGCTCTAGAGGGAGATAAATAGGTCAGCAGAGCTGCTCTAGAGCCAGAGAACCATGTCAGCAGAACTGCTTTAGAGCCATAGAACCGGGTCAGCAGTGCTGCTTAAGAGCCAGAGAAACCAGGTCAGCAGATCTGCTTTAGAGGGAGAGAACCAGGTCAGCAGAGCTGCTCTAGAGGGAGAGAAACAGGTCAGCAGAGCTGCTCTAGAGCCAGAGAACCATGTCAGCAGAACTGCTTTAGAGCCATAGAACCGGGTCAGAAGAGCTGCTTTAGAGGGAGAGAACCAGGTCAGCAGAGCTGCTTTAGAACCAGAGAACCAGGCCAGCAGAGATGCTTTAGAGCCAGAGAACCCAGTCAGCAGAGCTGCTTTAGAGCCAGAGAACCAGGTCATCAGAGCTGCTTTAGAGCCAGAGAACCAGGTCAGCAGAGCTACTCTAGAGCCTAAGAACCAGGTCAGCAGAGCTGATCTAGAGCCAGAGAACCAGGTCAGCAGAGCATCTATAGAGTCAGAGAAACCAGGTCAGTAGAGCTGCTTTAGAGGGAGAGAACCAGGTCAGCAGAGCTGCTCTAGAGGGAGATAAACAGGTCAGCAGAGCTGCTCTAGAGCCAGAGAACCATGTCAGCAGAACTGCTTTAGAGCCATAGAACCGGGTCAGCAGAGCTGCTTTAGAGCCAGAGAAACCAGGTCAGCAAATCTGCTTTAGAGGGAGAGAACCAGGTCAGCAGAGCTGCTCTAGAGCCTAAGAACCAGGTCAGCAGAGCTGATCTAGAGCCAGAGAACCAGGTCAGCAGAGCATCTGTAGAGTCAGAGAAACCAGGTCAGCAGATCTGCTTTAGAGGGAGAGAACCAGGTCAGCAGAGCTGCTCTAGAGGGAGAGAAACAGGTCAGCAGAGCTGCTCTAGAGCCAGAGAACCATGTCAGCAGAACTGCTTTAGAGCCATAGAACCGGGTCAGCAGAGCTGCTTTAGAGCCAAAGAAACCAGGTCAGCAAATCTGCTTTAGAGGGAGAGAACCAGGTCAGCAGAGCTGCTTTACAGCCAGAGAACCAGGTCAGCAGAGCTGCTCTAGCTGACACTGACTGACACTGACTGACTGACACTGCCTGATTGACACTGACTGACACTGATTGACTGACACTGACTGACACTGACTGACCCTGATTGACTGACACTGACTGACTGACAATGACTGACACTGATTGACTGACACTGACTGACTGACACTGACTGACTGACTGACACTGACTGACACTGATTGACAGACACTGACTGACTGACACTGATTGACTGACACTGATTGACTGACACTGACTGACTGACTGACTGACACTGACTGACTGACACTGACTGACTGACATTGACTGACACTGACTGACTACTCTCTACTACCCTACTACTCACTCTCTACTACTCTCTCTCTACTACTCACGCTCTACTACCTACTCTCTACTACTCACTCTCTACTACTCGCTCTCTACTACTCTCTACTACTCACTCTCTACTACTCACTTTCTACTGCTCTCTACTACTCTCTCTCTACTACTCACTCTCTACTGCTCTCTACTATTCGCTCTCTACTACTCTCTACTACTCTCTCTCTACTACTCATTCTCTACTACTCACTCGCTACTACTCTCTATTACTCACTCTCTATTACTCTCTACTACTACTCACTACTACTCACTCTCTACTACTCACTCTCTACTACTCTCTACCACTCACTCTCAACTACTCTACTACTCACTCTCTACTACTCTCTACTACTCTCTCGCAACTACTCACTCTCTACTACTCACTCTGCTACTCTCTACTACTCTCTCTCTACTACGCACTCTCTACTATCCACTCTCTACTATTCACTCTTTACTACTCACTCTCTACTACTCACTCTCTACTACTCACTCTCTACTACTCCTCTCTCTACTACTCACTCTCTGCTACTCACTCTCTACTACTCTACTACTCTCTACTACTCTCTCTACTACTCTCTCTCTACTACTCTACTACTCACTCTACTACTCTCTCCTACTCTACCACTCACTCTCTACTACTCTACTGCTCACTCTCTACTACTCTCTCTCTTCTACTCACTCTCTACTATTCACTCTACTACTCTCTACTACTCACTTTCTACTACTCTCTCTCTACTACTCACTCTCTACTACTCACTCTCTACTACTATCTACTGCTCACTCTCCACTACTCACCCTCCACTACTCGCTCTCAACTACTCTTTACTACTCACTCTACTACTCACCCTCTACTACTCTGCTACTCTCTCTACTTCTCACTCTGTACTACTCTCTACTACTCACTCTCTACTACTCTCTACTACTCACTCTCTACTGCAAACTCTCTACTACTTGCTCTCTACTACTCACTCTCTGCTACTCTCTACTACTCTCTCTCTATCACTCACTCTCTACTACTCACTCTCTACTACACTCTACTACTCACTCTCTACTACTCGCTCTCACCTACTCTTTACTCCTCACTCTAGTACTCACTCTCTACTACTCTACTACTCTCTCTACTTCTCACTCTCTACTACTCTCTCTACTACTCACTCTCTACTACTCTCTACTACTCACTCTCTACTACACAACCTCTACTACTTCCTCTCTACTACTCGCTCTCTACTACTATCTACTACTCACTTTACTACTCACTCTCTACTACTCTCTACTAATCACACTCTACTACTCACTCTCTACTACTCACTCTCTACTACTCTCTCTCTACTACTCACTTACTACTCTCTCTCTACTACTCACTCTCTACTACTCTCGCTCTACTACTCTCTCCCTACTACTCTCTACTACTCACTCTCTACTACTCACTCTACTACTCACTCTCAACTACTCTATTACTCACTCTCTTCTACTCACTGTCTACTACTCACTCTCTACTACTCTCTACTGCTCACTCTCTACTCTCTATTACTCACTCTCTACTCTCTGCCTCTCTGCCTCTCTACCTCTCTGCCGCTACCTCTCTACCGCTGCACCTCTACACCTCTACCTCTCTACCTGTCTCTACCTCTCTCTACACGCACACGTATGCACATATATATGCATATGCATTTATATATGTATGTGTGTATATATATATATATATTTACACATACATATGTAAACATATATATAATCTGCATATCTATATAAATACAAATATAAATGCATGCATACATATACATATATGCATACATATGCATGTTATGTACATGAAAGTTTGAAAAACACTAATATAAGCAAAGATAAAAAGCCACCTAATTACAAACAGAATTGCTTTAACTTAAACGAGGGCGAGACCTATTGCATTTTCAATGCTTGTTTACTTTGGTTCCATCAAGAAGGCATTCAGATGTGTCACACATTTGCCATAAATTCTGAATGGTAGCACTCTAGTTGCTCATTAGATCACTGTAGTAAAGCTACTGCTCACCAGGGAAGTCTGCTGCTGGAATTCAAAGTGCATGTTTCAGTCTGCATGTCAGAAGTTTTTTAATGAAATAGAAGAGGATTTGAGAAGTCAAAATGTGCCCTAATTTTTCTTTCTGCAGTACTAATCATAATTTCTATGGCAAAATGACCCTCCTCATTTTGTTCCTTTGTAAATTAAATGTTTTAAGTGTTACCACTTTTATACCAATCAAGATGGCTTGAGGTGTGCCATAATTTTGTCATAAGTAAGACTGTTAGCGCTCTAGTTTCCTTAGTAGGAAATACTTTCAGATTTTTACTTTGATTCCATCAAGAAGGCATTCAGATGTGTCACACATTTGCCATAAATTCGGAATGTTAGCACTCTAGTTGCTTATTAGATCACTGTAGTAAAGCTACTGCTCACCAGGGAAGTATGCTGCTGGTATTTAAAGTGCATATTTCAGTCTGCATGTTAACATTTTTTAATGAAATAGAAGAGGATATGAGAAGTCACTCAAAATGTGCCCTAATTTTTCTTTCTGCAGCACTAATCATACTTTCTATGGCAAAATGAACCCCCTCATTTTGTTCCTTTTTAAATTAAATGCTTTAAGAGTTACCACTTTATTCCAATCAAGATGGCTTCAGGTGTGCCATCCGTTTGTCATAAGTAGTACTGTTAGCACTCTAGTTGTTCTTTAGAACACTCTGGGAAGCTGCAGTAGAACACAAAGGAATCAACTGACAGTCCCTGCCCTTGTTGGATGTACATGTTTTACTAAGAATGTCAGACTTCATTCTCACATGACTGAGAAAGATAATGTGAATTTACAGACAATATGCTCTCAGTTTAGCTTATAGATCACCTTCCAAACCTCTGTGGGAAAAGCATGAGAAAATAGTTTTCTCTCAAACATGATTCATGATATCCCAGCAGAAGGCTTTTTCACATGGTAAAATCACCTTAGAACACACCACAATTCCTAAAATGAGTATGGGATAATCAACAAATGATTTATAATGTAACTAAAGTCTTAAAACCTTCTATTAGCTGCAATGCTTTTAAATGAGGTACTATCATGTATATTGGTCCCAAGATAGCTGCCAACACTTCTTGGATGAAATGCTGACAGCCAATCAGATCTCACGATGAGATGTGTGGTTAGGCTCCGCCCATATATATATGTGATTTTACTTTTGATCTTCTCAGGAACTACTGAACGGATTTACACCATTTAACCAAAAGGAACGACTCTGAACCAAGGTCTACCTTTCTGCCAAATGTCGTGTAATTCCGTTCAGCAGTTCGTGCTGTAGCTGCGACTAAAGGTCCCTATGGAAAATTGCATGGGGAAAACACGTTTTGGAACCCCCTTTGTTCTCGGCCCCCGCTTGACGAATCACCCCGAGACTTTCAGGATAGGAGCGGACCGGAGCGGGCCAATAGTTTTGAATATTTCACGAGGATTCGTCAACCGGCACCAAAGGTATTCCAAATAGAATGTTACGGATTTCCTATGGATAATAGGTCCTAACTATAACTACCTACTGGCGACCGCCAGTAGGTAATATATATATATATATATATATATATATATATATATATATATATATATATATATATATATATATATCAGCATAAAATTATCACCTTTGGCAAGAATTATCCAGCACTCGAAGAGGTAGAGGTCATTCGACTTCTTTATTTACAGTGATGATTACATCAACGCGTTTCGACAGCTTTACGCCGCCTTGTTCACGATGTAGACACACCATTTAATTAAAGTTAAAATAGATATTCAAAACAACGGACTGCATTTTGGTACACAATATTTTCACTGTGAGTTTGGCGGCCATCTTTAAACATTTTGTATAACACAGCCTTTATAAATAATATACCATTTTCGCAGCTCTATACTGTAAATACTTATTCAAAACTGATAAGAGGAGTATGCTTGTTTTGATTCAACCACATGGAAATTGAAATATTCCGTAGAAAAATAATTTCTTACTTATTTCTGTCACTTTTCCATTGTATAAACCAATTTTATGCGCATACAATTCTTTATCCTCTTTTCATTTGCAATATAAATTGTACACAGTCCATTAATACTCGATTAGAGGGCAAGTGCCATAAATTAATTTTGATGTTTATACAAAAGTGCCAGTGCATATTTCCTACAGTACAAAATATAAAAAAGGGAGTTCTTATGCTTTAGTCTTTAACTCAGTTCCTTCACTGATTTAAAGTGCAAATTTCTGCAGTACTAGATTTCCAAAAAAGCACCAGTGCATGTTCTCTACAGTACAAGATATAAAAAAAGGTGCTTGTACTTTAATCTTCAACTCAGTTTCTACACTGACTTAAAGTGCAAATTTCTACAGTACTGGATATCCAAAAAAGTGCTAGTGCTTTAGTCTTCAGGTCAGTATATCCACCAACCAAAAAGTGCAAATGCTTGACAGTATATTGATTCTAAAAAAGCCAACGATAGACATTTTATATACTTTAGTCATATTCTTTTTTTTCTATCCTAAAGCATTTTTTCACACACATACAAAATTAAAAACAATATATTTTATATATGGTTGGTTTCAATTATTATACTTATGTTTATCCACAATAAATATATTAATACCCGACATTTTTTCATATTTCATCTAAAAAAACACAGGATTAAAAAAAATATATTTTTTTTGAGAGGACCATTCCTGGATACCTCCCAATTCTAGAAAAACAAGTACTCAACCAAGATATATAAGAAAGCTAGTTTTCTTTCAATCCAACCATCCTAACTGTTATTAAAATGTTAAAAAGTTCAAAACACTAAATACTAATTAATTGTACTGTTTTAACATCAAATTAAAATTTCAGCTTCCCTCCATATCCAAACTTTATTGTTGCATGTCTATCAAAAATATCAAATTTTTTAAAAAAAACTACTGGTTTCCTTGTGTGCAGCATTACTCTTCATCTTTTTCTTCTTCAAACTTTACAATATGTTTATTTCAGACAGGTATATAGGTCCTCATCGATATTCAAACCATGAGGCTCCTTACTGTTGAACTCTAGAATAAAATAAGTTTCAAGCTTCCTGAGTTCTCTCTCCCTGTCCCCCCCCCTCTCTTCTTCTTGGGGATTTCCGCTAAACAGCTGTACTGTAAACTTGAGGGATTGCTCTCATGGTATAGTTCAAAATGTCTAACAATAGGATAAGTTCTATCCTTATTAATAAATGTTCTGCGCTATTGCAGGATTCGTTGGTATACAGGTAGAGTGGTACTTCCTATATACATTTTTGGGCATGGGCATTGTAGTACATACACTACGAAATTCGACCTGCACGTTAAAAAGCCTTTGACAGTCACTATTTTATTAAAAAATGTCATAAAATGTGTGCCGTTCAACCCATGTTGACACGCCTTACATTTCAGACATTTTTTAAAACCCATCTTTTGTTGTAACCAGGTTGCGGTTCCTCCTTTCCTTTCCTGAAACTTGCTTTTCACCACCAGATCTTTCAATGATTTGGACTTTCTGTACGTAATATCTGGATGTGTTTTTGTTTTGGGGCCTAAAATCAGATCATTTCTCACCAAATGCCAGTGTTTGTTTAAGATTGATCTAACTTCCTTATGCTCGGAGTTGAAAGTTGTTATGAACCTCTGACAGTCCGATCCCGCCTCACATTTTTTCAATTGGGTCTTGATGGCTCAAACAACACCTTTTGTCTTTCAAACTTTCTTGCTTTAAACGCTGCCCCATTAATAATGTGTGGTGCATAACCTCTTTGGATGAATCTATTAATCATTTCCTGCTCTACTCTACAATATTCATTTAGATCACTGCATGCCCTTCTTGCGCTATAAAATTCCCCGAACGGTATACTCCTAAATAAAGGTGTGGGGTGTGAGCTATGCGCGTGAAGAATATTGTTGCCAGCTGTTGGCTTTCTTAATACTGTGGTAACCAATTTATCTCCCTGTGGTGTTACTCTAACATCCAAAAAGTCTATGGTAGTTCGACTAAAATGTCCCACAAACTTTAAATTTAGGTTATTTTGGTTCAGATCCTTTATAAACAGTTCTATTTCGCTTTCTGTGCCCTGCCACAGCACAAAAACGTCGTCTATAAATCTGACCCACAATAATATATGGTTTGACCACAGTTCCAGGGGGGGCCCCCGACCACCTGCTTCTCCCACCAGCCTAGATGTAAGTTGACATAGCTGGGGGCTAAGCAGGTGACCATCGCCGTTCCCTGCTCCTGCTGGAACAATTCATCACCAAATAAAAATATATTTCTGGTTAAGCACCACTTCATTAGTTCCAAAATCATCAAATTCTGCTTCATAAGTCTTATGGGTCTTCTATTCAAGAAGTATTCCATCACTTTCAGGCCGTCCCTATGTCTTATGCTGGTATATAAAGTGGCAATATCAAGAGTCACCAGTCACTCTCATTCCAACGTATATCATATAAACATTTCAAAAAATCTGTTGAATCCTTGATAAAAGATGTTAGTGTCCTTACAATGGGATTTAAAAAGTAGTCTATGTACTTGGAGGTATTCTCGAAGAGACTACCACTTGAGGATATTATAGGTCTCCCTGGTGGATTTGTGGTGCTTCTATGCACCTTAGGGAGCATATAGAAAACTGGTAAAACCGGTTTCTCTTGTTTAATTAATTTAAATTCATCCCAGCTAAGTAACTCTTCTTGTTTCCAAGCTTCCAGCCTGATGTAGATTTGTTCCTTCATTCTTTCATAATCCTTCATGGTAATCCTCGAGTAACATTCACAATTGTTCAATTGACTGAGCGCTTCTTTTTTATATAGCTCTCATCCCCACAACACAACATTTCCCCCTTTGTCCGAAGGTTTTACCAGTACCCCTTCATCCTTCTGTATTTTAGCCACTGTTTTGTGCACCATAGACTTCTACTGATTATATTTGTTCATCTTTTGGAGAGTTTTACAATACAGTTGTTTCAACTCCTTTGTTACATTCTCCCCAAAGATATCCAAATTATCATGTGCACTTTGTGGTGTAAACCTTGAAGGTAATCGGAATGGGTTATGATCTTCTTTTCTTAAAGTCTCAGTATGGGATTCAATTGGATTGTCATTTTCTGATGCTTCATTAGTATTAGAAATATCATTATTGAATAGTGCCAATAGATCTTTTAGGACAGGTACATCACTTACGGTCAGGCCATTGGGGTCATTTGATAAATTCGATTGCATTGTCGTTCTAGAGGAATTTTGACTTAGATGTAATTTCGACAGCTTCAGCTTTCTAATAAATCGTTATATGTCCATTCTACTGTTCGGATAATCGAAATTATTCTCATCACAGTAGCTGAGTCCCAGTTCTAACACTGATTGATCTTCTTTAGATAAAATCATTGTGCTCAAGTTGATAACTGTCTTTCCATCACTTATTTCTTCACTGGCTTCTTCACTTGGGAGCTCATGGATCTGTTTATTTGCCACTCTGACGCTCCTTCTGTAGCCTTCTCCTCCTCTTCTCTGTTTTCTCTTCCTCTACTTTTTCCTCTTCCCCGGCGCTTCGTTGTGCGATGATCATTTTGTTGCTCTAGTTGCATAAAACGGTACTCATCTGTTACCCCGAGTCTTACATCCCTATTTCTTCTTCCTCTCGGGTCATCTTGTTCTTGCTCTGAGCCCGTATCTGAGCTTGGCTCACTTTGTGAAACTATTTGTCGTTCCATCAACCCACTCTGGATTTTCTCTCTTCTGACAGGATCAAACTTATTAGCGAAAGTATCAATCCGCCCTGATTCATAATCAAGGTGGTCGCGTAAGAACTTAGTGGCTTTTCTGTCCTTGATACGTTTTTCGTATTTATCCAGTCTGGTTTTCATTTCACTCTTAAATTTGTTCACTTTAGTCTGTTCATCGCTTTTTTCAAAAATAGCAGACAATTCCTTTATTCTTAATACTATTTCCTGTCTTTCCACTTCTGCATATTTCACTAAAATATGGATCATATTTGTAGAACTCGTGGCACTATTTTCTGCCCATTCACATAACATCTCTGATTTAGGATTTTCATATGTGGGAGTAATCATTATTCGTAGCCCACGCGGGCTATATATATATGTTGTTTCGCTGGAAAATAAAAAGGTTGAACTAATGTTATAGTTGATGAATTTTTTCAGTGACAATTTTAATGTTTTAAACTAAAAAAAACACAGAAATTCAGCTGTTAGTAACACTAACTATAACTAGTGCCCCCACCATGCACTGTTTATTGACCTCACATTCGACATCACTCATGACATCATTCATGACATCACTCATGACTTCTCAAATGACATAATTTATGACATCACTCGACATCTAAAATTACATAATTGATGACATTACTGATGACATAATTTGATGAGTGCTAGTTTATTTTATAGTTTACATAGTGGTGGGTGGCTGTCAGATTACTTTTCTACCTAATTTTGTACATCTTGGATTCAGCTAATGCGTGTAAGTGTTTACAAAATGCATGTGCCCCTAATACACCATAGCTTTGTAGAGGTATTAAACATGTGATAATTCTTTTTATTCAAGAGTAACTCTGTGTGCAGGTTGGGTTCATTATGCTTCAGACAAATGTTTTTGGTGGTTCTACAGAAAACGTTTCCTACAGGAAAAAGATTTTACATAGTAGATACTAACTTTTGTATGTTGTCTGTTATTAGAGAGAATCTTGTAAGCATGATAGTTTATATTTAGCATAGAGGGATGTGTGTACCAGGAACTGAGATATACATGTGTGCTAGTTTTGCTAGAATAGATGAGTTATCAGTAAAATAGTTCCCACAGTGTGAAGGGTACAGCTAGTATGTTCTTTAATACCTTCAGATTGTGGTCAGTTTTAGCGAATATCATTTCTTTTTAGATAACTGTTGCATAAAGTGTACAGTGTTTTTAGTCGGTTTTTTTGTACTCTGCAGTGCATTTCTCATGAGAGTTTCATTCTCTGCAAACAGATACAAAGAAAACTCTCTCCATAATGAAAACAATGTTACAGTACTTCCTTTTTGGCTCATATCAACTTCATTTTTTCAATGTAGGTTTGGTGAGTGTCAAGGGTTTATACAGAAAAATGTGGTCCATAGTAGCGCATTTGTTTTTGAACTGGTAATCACTATTTTGGCTTTCTTTCAACAATTGTATAGAGATTGAACTTTGCAGTTAATGAGTGTTTCTGGTATATCTGGTGTCAACTGTTTATTGAATCTACGCTATCTGTAAAGTGCATACCATAGGCTCAATGTTGTATATAATGCTTGGTTTTAACATCTAAGTGAGTTGTTTGTTTGGTGGCAGTAATGATGAGTGACTTTCTCCTAAGCTGTTTTGCACTTACTGTCAGGTCTCTAATGATATAGTAATTTATAGAGAAATATGTGTGAAAGTGAAGCTTGGATGATGTCACCAGTGATGTCATCAATGATGTCATTTGTGATGTCACCAGTGAGGTCATAAATTATGTCACTGACCATGTCATGAGTGATGTAATATGTGAGGTCATTAGCAGTACACTGCGGGGTCATAAGTTAAGTTAGCTCAGGTAACTGTAACTGCTCAATTTTACTGAGTGCTTTTTTTCTCATCTGACTGCTCGGTATCACAAGAAAAAAAATTGCTGCACCACTCAGCTTACTAAGGGCTTTTTTCTCATCTGCCGTGTTGGTTCCACAAGATTAAAAAAAATTGGTGCACCAATCCTATGGTTGCGGGAGCCAGCGCAAACCCCTGTGCTACCGCAGGAGTTCCTCAGTACTGAAAAAAAAGGGAAATGTGAGATCTGTGGCTGGGTGGCCGCCTGTAGGGGTTAGGCGCAGGGCTTGGGTGCAGGATAGGCCCTGTGGCCCAGCTCATGCAGAGTATTCCCAAAGGCCATGCGCAGTTGGGGTTGACTGCATGGCCTGATCTCAGGCAAGGCCCAATGGCAAAGTTCACGCTGCTCATGGATGAAGGGCATGCATGTCATAGGGAGTTGGCCCTCGTCAAGGAGTTGGGTGCAGTGCCTGGTCGTGGACCATGTCCTGCAGCCAACTCTCAACTACACACAGCCAAGGTTAGTCGTGCTCTCACCATGCACAGTATTGTCATTAATGATGTCATTTCAGATGTCATAAGTGATGCTATCTATGATGTCATAGAACAAGTCATGAGTGATGTAATATGTGAGGTCATAAGCAGCACACTGCGAGGGTGTGAGTTACCATTACTTCAGTTAACTGTAACTGGTGAATTTCAGCATTTTTTTGTTTAAAAAGTTACATTTAACTAACACCTAAGTATAACAGGAATTTCACCTTTGTTTTATTCAAAGCATTTCTAAGGTTTTTTTCTAACGTAAAGGTAGATTTTATTACAATGCATTACTATGTTCACCCCCCTGCAGTGCAAGGTTATGCGGCTAGGCTCTGCACCCAAAGCCCCACACTCAGCCAACCTCCACCACATGCAGCCAATGCCAGGGGAATGTGGAGTTGGCCACAGGCCTTGGCCTGTGGCCAGGTCCTGCACCTAACCACCCTTATGTGGCCAATCCACCAAAGGCCCTTTTACCCCCATTTTCTAACAATAAAATGGTTTTCCGATCCCCTGGGACTCTCACGAGAGCCAGCTTTGGGGGCACAGATGTCCACGCCGGCTCCTGTGAGAGTCTCGCAGGATCCCAGCACTATAAAAAATATTTGTTTTTTAAATCTAGCCTGGGAAGGCCCTCTGAGACCCCTTCACAAGATCCAGGGGTTTATGGTAAACCTAACTTGCCCCCAGTATTTTCTTTATTTTTCATTTTCGTGCCCTATAATGGCAGGGGCAGCATTTCTCTTCTGGTTGTGGCCAGCCAATCAGAGCACAATCTCATTTTGGACTCGAGGAGCTTCTTGCTCTTGCTGGACTCCGGGAGTTCCTCGTTCCTGCAGGAGAGAGGCGGCTGAAGAGAAAAAAAACCCTTGGCCAATCAAATCACTCTATCATTTGATAAATCGCCTCGGCTGCATGACGCATCTTCTACGCAGAGCCATGCAAGACTCTGCAATTAGAATTTAAGGTCCTTCGTTCAGCAGGCCTAACTGAGTTTCTGTAGCTGACTTATGATCAATTTCGGTCAGCCTGAACTTGAAACTTTGTCCCAGTCTGGCACCACCATATATCCCCAATAGCACTTTGTGCTTTTGGTAATATTTTTCACTATAAACTTTAAAAATCAAGATCTCCAGTTCGACTCATTGCATGTTTGTAATTTCTGGTCTTGTTTTATTTATTGAAATCAGATCTATTTTACTAGCTCTCTTACGGGCCTCTGAGACTTTAAGAGCTGGTGCGGATGCAGGACATACAATGGCCCTGATCATGCTCGACCTCAGCGCGGCTTTTGACACCGTAGCGCATTCCATCCTGCTACGGTGTCTGAGCGAAGCTGGGGTCGTGGGCCCTGCGCTGTACTGGTTACAGTCGTTTCTCACTGAAAGATGTTTCCAGGTACAGCAAGGGACATGTCGCTCGGTCGAGATGCCACTAGATCAGGGAGTGCCTCAGGGCTCAGCATTGAGCCCTACTCTTTTTAATCTTTACATGGCCTCCCTGGCGAAGGTTGTACAATCATTTGGGGTAGAATTGGTGTCTTACGCCGACGACACCCAGCTGCTGATTTCCCTATCACAGGACACCGCCAACACCCCCACCAACTTTAAGTCCTGTATGCAGGCACTAGCTGAGTGGATGGACTCCCACTGCCTAAAACTCAATGGCTCTAAGATTGAGGTGTTGGTGGTGGGGGGAAAAAGCGAAAACTGGTCAGCCGAGTGGTGGCCTCCATGCCTTGGCCCTACCCCCATACCTTGTGAGGAGGCTAAGAATCTAGGAGTCTGGATGAATTCCTCTCTCTCCTTTGATGGCCACATAAGGTGTCTTGTGGGCAAATGTTTTGGAGTACTAAAGACTCTAAACAAAACCTTAGACCTCCTACCCATAGCGGCCAGAAGGACACTGACGCAGGCACTGGTGACCTCTCGGATGGACTATGGAAACGTATTGTTCCTAGGGGCCACCGAGGGCTGCCTGGGTCGCCTGCAAGTTATCCAGAATTCCGCCGCTAGATTGGTGCTAAGAAGACCTAGGAGGGCTAACTCTCAAATGGCACTGGATGCGCTTCACTGGCTGCCTGTGAAGAAACGTGTGCGGTTCAAGTGCCTCCTCGTCTGTCACCGAATTGTCTGGGGCAGGTCGCCCGCCTACCTTAGGGATCTAGTCAGTCGCTACGAACCAACAAGGTCCCTCCGGTCGGAGGGTGCCGGGCTGCTGACAGTACCCAGGATAAGGAAGGCAAGAATGGGTGGACGATCTTTTGCGTGCCAAGCAGCTCAACACTGGAACAAACTTCCTCCTGCTCTGAGACTGGAGAGCAGTGAAGCACTGTTCAGGGCCAAGCTTAAAACACATCTATACACTGTGTAGGACACAGGCTCTTATGGTGATCGCTGGTAGCTCTAGCGTGGGGACACGCCGAGATGGCGTTACTGAGCGCTCTATAAGCTCTTTAATAATAATAATAATATGAGATCACTGTTTTACTGCTTGAAGTGTTGCACAGATACTTTACACACTGCCTCTAACTTAAGACTGACTGCTCTGTGCCACGCTACTAGAGGATGAGCACAGGTTAATTTAGGGTTTGCCTGCATCTTACCCTGACTAGGATTTTGGTTGCTGCTTGACCAGGGCTCATACTCCAGTCAACCAGTAACCCAATTTCTAACAGCATACATGACAGGTAAACATCTATCGTAAATTTGGTGTAATTCTGTGCAGTTGTTGTGGCTGTAGAAGTGTCTCAAATTACCTATGGAAATTGCATGGGGAAATTGTGTTTTGTGACCCCCTTTTTTCTCGGTCTCCACTTGACAGATCACCAAGAAACTTTCAAGGAAGGAGCTGAGATGAATGAACTTTTTTTTTTTAAATTGCAAGAAGTTTCATGCAAAATGGCATCACAGTATAGGAAACTTAGAAAATCTATTTCCAGTGGTAACTAGGTCCTAATTAAAATATATTTTATATATATATATATATATATATATATATATATATATATATATATATATATATATATATATATATATGCTTTTTGGACCACACAATGACAATACTGGAAATGATAAAATTCTGTCTAACTAACAACATTTTTTTATTCAATGACCAAATGTTCAAACAAGTCCTCGGTACTGCTATGGGGACTTGTTTTGCCCCAAGTTTTGCCAATTTGTTTCTTGGGGTGTGGGAAGAGGAGGTACAGAGTAAGTTTACCCAAACAGAGTCAGGAGAAAAAATAATTAAATGGCTTAGGTACATTGACGACCTTTTTATTATATGGAAGGGGGATGAACAATCAGCAATTACATTTATAAACAACCTAAATGTCAATGATTATAACCTGAAACTTACATATAACATCAGTAAGGTAGCCATAGAATTTCTAGATGTCACGGTGGAAATCCGCCAGAACAAAATCTGCACTAAGTTACACAGAAAAGAAACAGCAGGGAACAGTCTTCTTCATGCCCTGAGCAGCCATCCCGAAACTTTAAAATGGAGTATTCCGTTTGGAGAACTGCTCAGGGCAAGAAGAAACTGCAGTAACATGGAGGATTTCCGCATTGAACAAAATACCATGCTTGAGAAATTCAAAGAAAGGGGATATCCCAAGTGGGTGTTAGACAGAGCGGTCGAAAAAGTGAAAGACATTGCGAGGGAAACAACACTGCTTGATAAAGTGGAGGAAGAGAGAAAAACAACTAACCAACCTAGGGTTATCCTCACATTTAACGCAGAATCTAAAAATATTGCCAAAATTCTGAATAAAAATTGGAACACATTAAAGACGGAACCCAGTTTGGCCAAAGACTTACCCACACGCCCACTAATCACCTACAGGAAAAGCAAAAATCTTAAAGATATACTGATGAAAGGGGATATTTCTAAACCCCAGAACACCCGACTCAATTTAAAGGGGTTTTTTCCGTGTGGCCACTGTAGAGCATGCCGCAACAGTCACATGCGGAAAAAATACAGTACACCAGTAGGTGAAAGGAATATTGACCAATTCCTAACATGTGGAACTTCTTTTGTTATCTATATCCTCGAGTGCCCTTGCCACTTAAGATACGTGGGAAGTACCACTTTGGCAGTGAAAAAGAGGGTGTTGGAACATATGCGAGCGATCAAGAACAAAGACCCACATTACCCAGTGGCAAGACACTTTGCTAAATACCATCTATCCAACAACTCACTGCTATCCTTCTTTGCCATAGAACAGATAGAGTACAACAGAAGGGGCGGCAATAGGGAGTTACAACTCAGGCAGAGAGAATCTTGGCATATCATTAATTTACAAAGCAAAAACCCAGGAGGTTTGAATCAAGATGAGGAACTTAGTGTACATTTACGAGAATAATATTCAGTGGATGCTGTGCTCTGTATATCTTCGATGATCTGTATATCTGTGTACTTAGAGGTATTTGAACAGAATTTTAACTGAACAAATGTATCTAATATATTTGTAATTTGTTTTATTTTAGGAAGAAAGGAAGGGGACGACTCCGGAAGGGAATCGCAACTCACCCCTACCCTTTTCTTCCAGAAGAATATTGAATCACTGGACAGATAAGAGAACCTTCATATTCCTAATGATATGTTTTAGTTCTTTGCTGTAGTGTTTTGACTATATATAAGGGAATGGTAGCACATATTTTATTTTAATTTGTAGATTGGGTGTAGATCTTTTTGGGTGGAGCAGGGATAGACTAGGTCACGTTATGAGAGGAAACAGTTTTGATTAATGGACTATATCATGCATCTGTACTAATTAATTTACACGTACCACTATGCACACATGAATTTCATCCCAGGTACTGGACATATAGAAGCACTATGCTACTTACTTTGTGTGCATAAATTGAACACAGCACTAGACTGTGCACAAAGGATATTTGAAATCAGTTCATAAAGTTTTACATTGTGTGCATATATTGATTACAGCACTAGACTGCGTAAAACAATACGGTGCTTTTTTGATGGTTTCTTTAAGGTACGTTGTATTAATGTTACCAACGTGTATATAAAGAAGAAATAATCTGCTTGAAACTATGAATACAATAGTTCTAAAATTACATGTATTAGACCATATGAGCACTAGACTGTAGATTTTTCATGTATATTTTTGACTAGCTTAAAATGGCCGCCACAGTTACACACTTGGTTAATAGTTTTCCATGTTGTCCGTTTTTTACTTTTTACTGTTTCCCTGAGAGTATATACGTGTATTCATCCCATGACTCCGTGTGTGATCAAGCCTGCTGTGTCAGGCGAAACGCGTTACCTAATAAATTAGATCTGGTGAAAGATAGCACGGTGGTGGTCGTTATATTTGCTTCAACTGAGAATTTCGAAGTCGGCGCGCTCCGCCGACACCGAACGACCTGCCTGCCTGGGGCGGGGGGAGACGGAAGGAGCAACCCGAAAATGAATATATATATACATATATATATATATATATATATTTATTAACTGAAAAAAACATAGGTTTCAGGGGCGTTATAGTTAGTTGGACATTTCACGCGTACAAAACCATAGAAATTCCACCGACATAGTTAGTTCGGCTATCTATAACTCACGCCCCCGCAATGCACTGCTCATGACGTCACATATTACATCATTCATGACATGGTCAGTGACATCACTGATGACATCACTGATGACATCATCCAGTGAATGTTGTTTTATTTGTAATTTAAATATGTATTATATATATATATCAACCTTTATTGAAGAATGAGTGGATATATAAGTGTATGGATGGAGGATTTAGTAGGTGTGTGACTGACTAAGTAAATGATTAAATGTGTCTCACTAAATACATGGATTAGTGACTGAAGGGTTTGAATGTGTGTATTAGTCTGTCTGTAGTTGTGTAACCTGCAGCATTAGTTTGTCAGTAGCTACATGAGTGTCTCTGTGGGTTATTGATTAGTTGCCTGAGTATTTGTATGGGAGACTGAGTGTGTGTGTGGGTGGGTGGGGGGTGTGTCTCTATGCATAGGTGTGTGACTGGTTGATTGACTAAGTGTATGAGTTTAACAGTGTATGTGGAAACAGTTGTATGGGTGAGTGAGTGTGTGTATGGGTGAGTTGGTGAGTGAATATATGTCTCAGTGGTACATGTCCAACAAAGTTGAAAAGTAAAAGGCAGTGTATGTGAGAGTTGGTGTATAATAATAACTATACATAAGAGTCACTAATTGTGAGAGTGACTGTATAGATGAGTGTACACTTGTAATAGTTGTTATATATGACACTAGGTATGAGTTACTATCTGTATGAATAAATGAGGTGGTGTGTGTATAACTGTGTAGGTGAGTAAATGTAACTGGGATTGATTCTTTGTATGACTGACTAGGATGAGTGTATAACTGACTAGGATGAGTGCTGGAGTGTCAATACCTATATATGTGTATGAGTGCATTTGATAGTGTTCTATTGATTAGTGAGTGCATGCGTGAGTGCTTGTATGGGTGAATGAGTAGATGTGTGCGTGTGTAGACCTAGAAATCAGTGAGTGGGTATGTAGTAACTGGTATGAGTGTGTCAATGGTTTTGGAAATAGTACTCTGTATTTTATAGTCAGTGTATTAAAGGTTATACTAGTGTGTGAGGAGGTGCATCAGATTGTCACGTGGATGATGTCATCAGTGATGTCATCAGTGATGTCATTTGAGATGTCATCAGTGATGTCATTTGAGATGTCATCATGCTAATTTCTAACTATAACGTCCCTGAAACCTATGTTTTTTTCAGTGAATTTCAATGGTTTTTTAAATGCTAATTTCTAACTATAACGTCCCTGAAACCTATGTTTTTTTCAGTGAATTTCAATGTTTTTTTTAATGTTAATGTTAGATTTAAATTTTTGTAAACCTATATACATATATTTTTTAATATTATAGAACTATAATATCCTTTTTTTAATTTTGTAATGTTTTCTATCTTCTAGAATAAATATGTATATATATTTTTTTTTATTGACAAAAAACAGGATGCGCGTACCGGTCGTGTTTTCTGCTAGATCGGTGTGCGGATCCTATCCGCCATATTGCTAAAGTCGTGAAGGATGCGTGTTTGGTATGCGACGGGTACGCGGTGCCGCGTTCCGCGCAACGTCATATAGGTATGGGGTTGCACTGGCTGCGCATTACGTATGCGACCGTTGCGCGGAACCGGGTTACGCGTGACGTCATAGGCGTATTGTGTCACGATTTCCGCAAATTTTTTTATGTCTGAAAACTATATGTATATACCTTTAAAGTGTATGTAAGACCAAGAGATAATCTAAACAACTTAAAAAAATTACATATTTCTACTTGTAATAAAGTTGTATTATTGTTAAACATATTTTCATGAAGTCACATCAGGTGTGCGCTGGGTGAGCGTCGGTTGCGCGCTGGGTGAGCGTCAGGTGTGCGCACCCCATGTAACTTCAAAAGGAAGCACTTGATTGGTATACAAACTTTTCTTTCTAGAATGTGAAGGGCCCCCTCCCTTTTTATTCATTGCTTTAAGATCACCCTAGGAGACACACCAGTTTTTTAGCTGCCTTGAATATTTTTTGGGTGTTCATCCAAAAACAAAAATGGCTTCATCAGCTCCTGATATCAACATTCAATCAGAGGAAGAAGAAGAGTTGCAGGAAGAGGTCAAAGAAAAAGAGGAGTCCCTTGTGTGGACATTTTTTACAATTCCGGAAGGGAAGAAGAAGGTTAATGCCACTAAGGTGAGCTGCACTCTATCTAGGGTGCTTTCACGGGGGAGTGAAGATAAAAAATATTCTTGTGGAACTGCCAGTATGTGGAAACATCTGAGGAAAATACACCCTTGACATCTGGCCCGTGAAGAACTTCGTTGGGCCAAGGAAGTTGGGGTTGCATTAGACCAGGGTGCTGGACAAAACCGTGGACCTGACATCCGAAATTTGGAACAGCACTGCAACAAGTGCAAGAAATTAGTATGCTGTGGTGAACAGTCTATCTATGCTATTGTTGCTGCTTCAAGAAACCACTTTTGGTAATTTTTTTCTCTATTTTTTCTTGCAATGATGGTTTAATTGCAAAGTTCTTCAGTTTGTTTTGTTTTTTTTTCTAAAAAACATCAAAAGAAATTCAAAATAGTTAAAAAATACAAAAAAATTACGAAATACAAAAAAGAAGAAAAAAAACGGTTCTGTTCCACCAAATCTGTTAAAAAAAAGAACAATAAGTGTATAGTACTGTGTGATTCATTGCATGCGCACATATGTAGAGCTTGAGTGATTGAAAGACTGCATTGTTAATTTGTAAGTTATTGCATGAGTGCATCAGTAGTGTCTGTGTGATTGGATGACTATATTGGTAGTGCATGGGTTATTACATGAGTTCATAGGTAGTATTTGACTGATTAAAAGACTGTATAGATAGTATAAGTGTGATTGCATGATTGCATCAGTACGACATATGTGCTTGTATGAGTACATGGATACTACCTGTCTGATTGAACAAGTGTATGAGTAATGCCTGGTTGATTGCATAAGTGCATCAGTGCTACATAGGAGCTTGTATGAGTGCAGAGGTAATATCTGCACGATTGCATGAATGCTTGGGCAATGCCTGCATTATTCTATGAGAGCTTGCATAATGCCTGGGTGAATACATTCATATATGGGTAGTCCTTGGTTGATTGTAAGACAGTATGAGTAGTGATTGGGTGATTGGAGAAGTGCATGGGACTGACAGGAGGATTCCTAGGCTGCATGGTTAGTACCTTAGTTTTTACAAGAGTGTTCCAATAGTATGTATGTCGTTAGAGGTCTGCATGCATAGTGCAGAGAATATTGTAGGTGTAGTTGTGTTAGTAGCTAGGCCACTCCATAAGTACATCACTAGTAATTGGTATGATTACAGTGCTGCAAAGAGAGCGCATGCTGAATTTATAACTGCTTAGGTATTGGCGGAGTGATAGGATAAGAAGATAGTGCTGGATGGGTGATTGAAGAAGTGCATGAGAGTGACAGGAGGAATCCTAGGTTGCATGGGTAGTACCTTAGTATTTATAAGAGTGTTCCAATAGTATGTATGTCGTTAGAGGTGTGCATGCATAGTGCAGTGAATATTGTAGGTGTACTTGTGTTAGTGGCTAGGCCACTCTATATGTATATCTTTAGTAATTGGAATGATTACAGTGCTGCAAAGAGAGTGCATGCTGAATTTATAAGTGCTTAGGTATTGGCGGTGTGATAGGATAAGTAGATAGTGCTGGATGGGTGATTGGAGAAGTGCATGGGAGAGACAGGAGGATTCCTAGCTTGCATGGGTAATAACTGGGTATTTGCAAGAGTGTATCAATAGTATATAGCTGGTTGGAAGTTGCACAGAGTATTGTACCTGTACTTGTGTTATTGGCTAGGCCATTCCATAAGTACATGACTAGTAACTGGAATGATTACAGTGGTGCAAACAGAGTGCATGGTGATTTTATAAGTGCTTAGGTATTGGCGGTGTGATAGGATAAGTAGATAGTGCTGGATGGGTGATTGGAGAAGTGCATGGGACTGACAGGAGAATTCCTAGCATGCATGGGTACTAACTGGGTGTTTGCAAGAGTGTATGAATAGTATGTATGTGGTTACAGGTCTGCATGTATACTGCACATAATATTCTACCTGTACTTCTGTTATTGGCTAGGCCATTCCATAAGTACATGACTAGTAACTGGAATGATTGGCGGAGTGATAGGATAAGTAGATAGTGCTGGATGGGTGATTGGAGAAGTGCATGGGACTGACAGGAGGCTACCTAGACTGCATATTTACAGTCCTGGTAGTTGACAGTAGGGTGAGTTTATAAGTGCTTGTGTTTTGACAGTGATTAGATAAGGACATATTTGTGCTGAATGAATAGAGTATTGCATGGAGATCACCTGAGGAAATGTATAAGTGTTTGGGTATTGATAGAGGTATTGAATTAGTACATGCTTCTAGTAGATGAGTAAAGAACTGTATTATGAGTAACAGAGTGATTGGTGGACTCTATGGCTAGTACCTGGGGTATTTTACACATTAATGAGCAGTGAATAGGTGGTTAGAGGTTTGTATGGATAGTGCACAGGTGAATGTAGTAGTGGATGGATAGTGTTTGGAGCACTTAACATTACCTTTACAGTAGTTTTTTAAATAATTTAAAGTTTAAAAACTGTTGAACTTTAGAGTTCAGATCTGTAAAAGAGAAGAAAAAAACAGTTATAATATATAATATTGTAATTTTTACAACACAACATAATTTTAGCATTATATAAATTATTTAGTTTGCCTTTTTTGCTGTTCTCAGAATATATTGAAGTTCACTATTAATAGTGATTTCAATGTTACTCATCATATAACAGCGGGGAAAACAAACCAATCAATAAGATTGTTTAAAAAAAAAAAAGTTTCAAAAATAATTTCAACATAGTCAAGTATCTCTGCACACTGAGTAAAAATAAATCCTCAATAACATTGCATATAATACAAATATGAGCGTGGCGTGAGACAAGGTTGTACTATGGCACCCACGCTCTTCTCACTTTATATTAACGGGATTGTTGAACTTATGCTTTCTGTTAATACCGACGCTCCAAGGTTGGCTGGTGTTTCCATCCCCATCTTATTGTTTGCAGATGATACGCTTATTGTATCCAGGACTTCTAATGGTCTGCAAAAATCCCTTTGCCTGTTTGATGAGTTTTGCCTTGATCATGGCCTAGAGGTTAATGTGGCAAAAACGAAGTTCATGGTCTTCAACCCTCATAGCAGCTTCCAAGGGAAAAGAGTGTTCATGAATGGGCAACCCCTAGAATTAGTAACCAATTTTACGTATCTTGGATTGCAAATCTCAAATAAAAATAATTGGCGCCGACATCTTGAAGTGGCCTCCCTACGATTTAAGCAGATAACTGGTGCTTTGACCAGGGAATTTAGTAGGTCATTCACGAAACCAATAAGCCCGGTTTTGCAAATTTATGAAGCAAAGGCCCTAGGCTCTGTCCTCTATGGGGCGGAACTTTGGGGCTTTGATCAGCTAGCGACTTTGTCAAATGTGGAGCACAAATTCCTGCGTAGGATCACCGGTCTTCCTCAGAGTACACCTCTGATCCCACTTAGGTATGACCTTGGCAGGAGGTCCATTAAGGATATCGCGAGACTCCGTCCGGTTTTATACTGGCGGAGGCTTTGGACAACTCCCGAACTTTCCCATTATGCCAAGGGCCTGAATGACATTATAAAATCTGATGTCTTTCACAAAATTGAGTGGCTGAAGAATTTACGTACGTCTTTAAAAGACATGGGTATGGAAGGGATGTGGATTGACCCAGCTTCTGCCCAGTTTCCATCAAAAAGTTCTCTTAAAATAGCATACTGGGCAAGAATTGATTCCAAGGTACTGAGTAAAGCATCAGGGATGTCTGGGAACTTTTTGGAGTTCAAAGATTTTCCCTATCTTGAACAATACTGGGATGTGGTGACTAATGTGGGAGACAGGAAACTCTATTTCCAGTTTAGAGCTGGCTCTTTGCCTCTTAGATCTTTGACTGGACGGTGGGCCGGGAACTCGGAACTGCAGTGCCCTGCATGTGGGGCTGCGATTGAAACATCTCCCCACTTTCTATTTGTCTGTCCGGCATTTGCCGTTCCAAGGCGTGTTTGGCTCACACCAATGTGTAAATCTCTTGGCACAAGGAGCAGTGTTGTAGCTTTACGCATCTTGCGCACTAGCTCTCTGACATTAGTTTCTGTCGCATTGGCAAAATACCTGGGCTGGGCATGGGCATTGCGGAGAAAATCAATGAAGCGCACCCTTGTTGGTCTTTAATGAATTTAGTGTATGGGGCTTCCCTATTTTTTTTTTAAGCTGCATCAGGGATAATTTTTATCCAAAAATTTTTATATCATTATATGTCAGTCTATTGAAGTGTTTAATGTTTTTTTAACCAGGCTTTTTTAACAAGGTATTTTAATGTATTTATTGAAATGTATGGTTTTAGGTACTATGTTTGTGTCTTTTATGATTGTATTTTCTAAATCGAATAAAGACTGATTGATTGATTGACAAATATGAAATACATAAAATGCTTTGTGGTAAGAGAATTTTGTCACTATAATATGGCAGAACAGAAAGAATTAGTCAATCAAGTATTCTTCTTAACTTGCATGTACTCTAAATGATGTTCTTTAAAACATTTGGTGTCAAAATATCCCTGAAAAACTGCTTGATTCATATCAATATCTTTTCTCTAGGCCAAATGATTTTCCTTAAATCGTTTATACTGAAAGTGTCCAAAGTAATCTCATTAATAAATAATAACATATTCGCAATTGACCAAATTATGTTGTTAGTACTTTGGCTTTAAAAATATTAGGTATGACGGACGACAGACTGCATGTGCTGGAGCTTAAACAGGCCGACTACAAGGCGCTGGTTACCGAATCTGCTAGGAGTAGGAGCAGGGAGCAACAGGGGCGATTGTACGATATGGGTGATAAGGCCGGGAAGTTGATTGCCTGGTTTGATAAGAAGGAGAGAGCGAGTCGAGTGGTGCCGGATGTTGAGAGGGTGGATGGTGTGCGTGTGACGGACCCCGGTGACATTGTTGATTGCTTTGCGGAGTATTTTCACGGGGTTTACTCTCCGGTCTCAGAGCGATCGGAGGAAGACTCTCGACTGCTGCTTCGAGACATTGCTCTGCCTTCTCTATCTGATGAGGATAAAGTATTGATGGATGCGGCTCCATCGCCGGATGAGATTGCTTTGGCCATTCGCTCTATTGCCTCTGGTAAGGCCATGGGTCCTAATGGCCTTCCCATCGAATTATATAAGTTGTGCCCAGATACGATTGCGCCGTATCTTCGGGACATGTTCCTTGAGGCTCAGGCGGCGGGCTCCCTCCCCTCAGACCAACGTCTTGCTACTATTGTTGTTATCCATAAGGAAGGGAAGCCGCGGGATCGGTGTACTTCTTATAGGCCTATCTCTTTGTTAAACGCGGAGCCCAAAATCCTTGCCAAGGTACTGGCCAATCGCCTGATCCGGGTTGTGGGTGACCTGATTCATCAGGATCAATCCGGTTTTATACCCCATCGCAATACCGCTTTGAACCTGCGGCGACTGCATGGCGTCCTCGCTCGCGCGCCATTCATCCGGGAGCCGGCCATTTTGGCGTCCCTGGACTCTACTATGGCGTTTGACACCTTGGAATGGCCGTACATTTGGGCAGCATTGCCGAAGTTCGGGTTTGGCCCGGGGTTTATCGGCTGGGTGAAATTGCTTTATGATAACCCACTGGCACAGGTGGTGGTCAATGGACGGGTGTCGGCTCCCTTTGTTTTGGGTAGGGGCACCCGACAGGGATGTCCGCTGTCGCCTCTTCTCTTTGCGCTTTGTTTGGAGCCCCTGGCGGCGTGGCTACGGTGGCACCCCTCGATGCGTGGCCTTAGATGGACGCCGGAATACGAGGATCGTGTCTCCCTATATGCGGATGATATCCTCTTGTATCTTGCATCTCCGCGCAAATCGCTTATTGTATTGGTGGATGTTTTGAGCTCCTTTGGTCGCAACTCCGGATTGGTCATTAACTGGGCGAAGTCTTGTGTATACGTTCTCTCCGGGGAGGCCCCCCCCCTTCCGCGGGGGTGCCCTATCCAGGTTGCGCAGTCGGGGTTCAAGTATTTGGGAATCTTTATAACCCTGGACCCGGTGGCCCGGTATGAACGGAATCTTCTTCCCCCCTTCAGCGCCTAAGGGCGGATGTGGCGGGTTGGCGGCGGCTGCCGCTCTTGCCGCTCGGCCGGGCGGCGTTGTTCAAAATGATGTCGCTTCCATGCTTTTTGTACGCCCTACAGAACACTATGGACGTAGTGCCGGCCCGCTATTTTCGGGAGGTGGAGTGTCTTCAGCGTCGATTGTTTTGGGATGGGCGGCCGCGGATTGCTCTTGCCAAATTAACCCTACCGTGGTATGATGGGGGGGTCGCTCTCCCTGACATCAAACGATATTATTGGGCCTCCCAGTTGGCTGCTGTCAATCACGGGATGTATGGGCCTGCTTTGAACCCGGCTTTTGAGATGGACAAATTGTTATTGCCAAGCGGGGATTACACCGCGCACTATACTCGGGGTCCCTTGATGCGCGGTTGACAGGCCCGACGCGGGTCGCGGTGCAGGTGTGGCATGCAGCAAATGCGGCGATGGGGTGGAGGGATCGCTTGACTCGGGCTACGCCATTGTACGCTTCCCAGCGTTTGGGTTATCTGTGTACTACTAAAGGCTTTGAGAAATGGGACATGATTGGTATCAGCAAGGTAGGGGATCTCTGGACGAAAGGGAAATTTAAGACGTTCGACATGTTGAAAACTGAATATCAGTTGAACGATAGGGAATACTTTCGGTATGCTCAGGTTCATCATGCCTTGTGTTCCGTGTTCCCGGACGTGGTGGCTATTCCAGAGTATTCCCCGTTGGAAGACAGAGTATTGGACGGCTATGTGCCGGATAGCACCATTTCGCTGATTTATAAGAAGCTTATTAATGATCGAATGGGTTTGCTGGCCTCATTGCGGGAGACTTGGATTGCCGACGGCTTGGAACTTGATGACGAGGACTGGGTGTCAGCGGTGGCCTCCCCGAAAGAGGTGGCTATCCCGGCCCGCTTGCGTTTCGTCCAGCTTAAGATACTTCACAGAGTGTACGTCACGGGGCCTGGTTTGATGCGTATGGGGTATTCGGTGGATGGTCTGTGTAAGCGAGGCTGTGGACTACTGAGGACTTTCCTCCATATCCTGTGGGAGTGTCCAGAGGTGACTCGGTTTTGGTGTAGAGTGCATGCGGTGTTAGAAGAGGTCACACATGTTGCCTTGTTGCCGGAGGCACGGAGATGTTTGCTGAATGTTTGGGAGCCGACTGATTACAATGTGACGCAGACGCAGTGGGTGACTCTGGGCTATATGGTAGCGAAGCGTGATATTGCACAATTGTGGGGCTCCCAGAGGCCACCAACGGTCTCAGCGTGGAAGGAACACATGGACTGGTGTATGTTCAGAGAGAAAACGGTGTATGTGGCAAGAGGCAAGCCTGGGAAGTGGATTAAGGTGTGGGGTCCCTGGAACTCCTATCGTGGAGGTATTTGCGCCCCGCCCCAGACGCGTGAGATGGATGCTGCTCTGTCTCCCTAGCCTGCGCATTCCTATACGCTTCTGCGATATGTGAATTTGGTTTCTTCTGCCTTGCCCCCCCCCCCTTTGCCTACTCGGGTTGGTTGACTCCTTCGATACGAAGGGCACATGTTACTGCTATTGACTTCCTCTGCCTTGTGTGTGTGATGTTTTTTTGTTTTTCAAAAATATGAAACCCTTCTTTGATTGTTTATGGACTGCGACTGCGACTGCGGCCGGCGGAGTTGATTAGCACTCCAGTAGCTCTTTTGTTGCTTCATCGATGCGAATGTTAAGCGGTGCCTAGGTTTACACTGTGCATTAGCGGCCGGCCTGTTGGTTGTAGGCCCATATTTGTATGTCTCTGACACTGCAATAAAGGTTTTTCAAAAAAAAAAAAATATTAGGTATGAATTTGGTAATTCGTTAGGCAAACGATATTTAAAAACCAAATGAGCATCATTACAATATGCCCATCCTTTATTGCACTTTAAATAGATAGTGTAATGTCCAGATGTTGTGGAAGGTCCATCGTGGAAAATAATTGCTACTGCTACAAAAGTTCTTCCTGATATTGATAGTTGACTTGCTACAACATTTTTAATTAAAGTTTCCAATTTTCTTCAATCAGCTGTACAACGTTGTATCATTAAAATTATATATTGTCCAAATCTTTCTATAAATAATGTTGATAACATTTCTGATTTGCATTGGCTACACCCCATGTTTTGATTTGCTGCTTTAACTAATTTGTTGAAAGACACTGTTTTACAGTCTGGTATTGTCAAATATATGAATCTTTCTGTGTCTATGTTAGTGGTAGAAGTAAATCTACAATTTTCACATTCATGTTCCCATTTATAACGAAGTCCAAACAGATTTTTAATTTGTATTCCTTCATCTTCCAATACTGCAAGCATATACATTAGAAATTCCTGAGCATCTTGTTGCACATTCTGTGTAAATTGCGTAGAACCACAATATATATCCAGAAGATTCCGAATATCAGAAACACTTTGGATTTTACTTTTATCAGTTTTCAATTTTTCAAAAATAGAATGCAACAAAGAACAAAACCGTTTTTCTTGATGCTCCATAATTTGCTGTTGCAGATATTCTTGAAAAAATACAACATTTACCACTACATTAGCATAGAGGTTGATACCTGAACTATTTTCCAACTGATATCCAAAAATCTGTTCAATAGTCTCCTTTTTCTTTTTGCTTGGAATCTCAACATTATCTTGATTTTTTTTCTTCTCTTTAACTTCACTACAGATATTCTCATATCTCCGTTTTCGACCTACTACACGCTTTTCATATACAGGATATTCACCTAAATTGGGAGCATACAGTCTTCTTAACCGATTATACTCTCTTACACAATTTGCATCTGCACTAATCTTTCTCTCATCAAAATCAATCAAATGCAATCCAGATAAACTTCTGACTCGAGACAAAGCAACATATGCCATACCCTCTTTAAATACGGTACTTCCAGTGTTTACCAAAGCACAGTCTACACTTAAACCTTGAGATTTATGAATAGTCACCGCATATGCCAAAGAAAGAGGAAACTGTTTTCTTCGAACATACAAATCTTTAACAAGCAAAAATCGAGCAGAACAAAGAGCAATTTGTTTTACTTCTTCAAGCTGATCAAATTTGATTTTCAAACATTCAATTCCATCTCTTTTTTGATATTTACCAAAATCAACAACTTTTCTCATTGCTCCATTTACTAAACCTTTTCCACATCCAAATTACGCCGTAAAATAACCTGACAATTGACACATACATATAAATTCTTTTCTTAACCAGCAGTTTTAGATATAGATTTTTCTAAAGAATCCAATTTTGTTTTTGGATTTAATTTCTCCGTCAAAATAATAGTAATTCTTTCATGTTCTATTTTATCAATGGCTTCCATTTTTATTATTTGTTCATTTTAGACGACTTTGCAAAGCTTGTTTTTCATGTTCTGTCAATACTCCAATTCTTATATCTTGAAGAATGGTGCCATAATCAACATCATTTGCCTGTCGCATATTTTTAATGAGTTCTTTGTATTCAAAATATGATCAAATGTTAACATTTCCAACACTTCCCAAACACTTTCTGGTGTCTTCATGCACAAGCGTTTTAAATACTAGGTGCCATTTTACAGGTGTAAGTTGTAGTAGATCACCAAAAACGATGACATGTTTTCCTCCAAATAAGACATCGTATTCTGCTTTTAGAATTTGCTGCATTCTTAAATGCACAAAGGCAAGCATTAAGTTTGAGACCATGCTCATCTCATCAATAATCAGAAGTTTCATTTTTTTTAGTACTCTTGAAACTTCATAACAAGCTTCTCCAGATAGCTTGTGATATTCAAATTTATTTTCATGCTCTACAGGCAGCATTAGTAAACGATGTAATGTAATTCCTTTAACCCCTTCCATGCTCATGACGGAACGATTCCGTCATGAGCATCGGTTGAGCTGTGCTCATGACGGAACCGTTCCGTCATGGCCCCGCCCGCGCTCGAACCCTTCAGCACCGCGGGGGAATCCGCGCAGCGCTGAAGGGGTTAATGGTGTGTGCTGCCAACCCAGTTGGAGCAGTTACAACACAAGACAGTTGTTTTCTGTACGTAACTGGTCAAAACTTTAATTAAGAAATGTTTTCCTGTACCAGCTTGACCACTGATATACATTCGGATAGGTTGAAATGATGTGCATGTGCATTCTTTTTTTTCATGAAGAAAACCATGGTCGATCTGTTGTTTCACTTGCTCATATATTTCTTTCTGTTCAATATTCAGTTGTTCTTCCAAGTTTCCTAAGTCCATAATGTCTTCTTGAGCTTGATGCATTGCTGTTTCCACTTCAGTCAAAGCAATTGCTGCTTCATTTTCAAGATTTGGTTGTCCTAGTGGATCTTGACTCAGTGAAGCAGAACTTTGACTGTTTTGAGAACTGTCTCTAGCAATCTCAGTTGCAATAGTAGCTTCTTGATCAATTTCTTCAATCAACATTTTGAGATAATTTGCAAAAGCAGTGCATTAAATGCTATCTTTACATGCATTGAAAGAATCTTCATAGCACAGAAAATCTCCAAGCAATTCCAGTTCCATACGCCAAGGCTTGAAAAGTTGCAAAAGTGCTAAATAGTAAAATTCTCTTTTATCAGCAGTATCACAACTCAGTTTCCTGTGATTAATCAGATTTCCTTTACTATGTTTCACCAAACATCCTTCTGAACCAATCACTGGATTTTTTTCTTCATTTATGTTCTCTGTAGTATTTCTCTTAAAACTGTAATATTGCAGCACTTCATAGAGACATATGTTCTCAAGATGAGGACTTCTATTTGGATAGTATGTATCCAACATGTTTGTTTTGACTATATCTGTGCTTTCCGGTTCATTTAATGCTAAATATTCCATTTCTTGTATAGATTTTAGTACTCGATTTCGCGTTGCAGCAAGACCTAGACTAACCCAAATAATTCCTTCTCTCGATGGGACAGCTTCTTCAAACTAAAACTATGCAATTTCTTACTAAGACTCTTCTCGTTGAATATTTCTTCCCATATTTCTTTCAACTCCATGTTTTCTGATTTTGCTATGTATGATGTTACATACCGAGCAACAGCAATGGAATTATCCGCAACATACTGGATATCCATATTAGCATTCCACATCAAGAGAATAACTGGATTATAATCATTGGTATACTTTGATTCTTCATTTCTTTTCAAATTGTAAGTATTTTTAGGTGATTTTCTAGTGATGGTATGTCTCACTGCTGACATGAAACAGTTTACTCTTCCTTTGGATATTACTGGATGTGGAAATCCAAAATGACACATCCACATCGATGACTTTGGAATCATAACACTTGTTGCCTTAAGGTGTTTTCTTCTGTTCTTTTAGGTATAGCACATGTAACATAATCTTCAATAAAAGATAAAACAGTGTCATCCGAATCAGTTCCAAATTTGGGTGCATCCTTGATCCATAAAAGCATATGTATATGAGAAGCACCTCTAGCTTGATACTCCTTTCTCCCAAAAAAATCAATAACTTCTCCAAGAGGAGGATTCTTTTTGTTGCAGATAAAAGAGATCATAGCTTCAAACCTATGATTGAAATATCTGCATACATTTACAGGATCCAAAGAACTCAATACTCCAGGAGTCTTGAATTCAATGTTTTTAATATTTGAATTTGCTTCTTGAAGAAATTGAAGTGAATCATCCCTTGCATATTGAGCACAGCTTAGGGTAACAAACCACGTAGGAGTTACTAAGTTCCTTAACATTCATTTAAGTTCTCCATGACGACGATACCAATACTCATTAGTACCACGCTGACATGCCATCAAATTAATCAGTTGTGATTCTAAATGATCATCTCTCTGATCTCTCTGATGTACTTTTTCCATAAATTCCTTTGCAGAAACATTTTGAAGATGTACTCCTGTTTTTAATATGTGGTTGACTGCATATGAAAGTCCAGACATGTCACTCTCAAACATAAGATTAAATATATATGGGATACATTGTCGAAATCTTGGATCTTCTGCATACAATCTTGTTGTCCGATATTCTGATGCAGGAATCTGTACGGATCGTTCGTCATATCATCCACCTTTTCCAGTTGGGAACAGCTGGGGAAAACAACGAGCCTCCAAACATTTTTCCCAAACACTCATGGGACTCCCCTTCGCTTTCTTCATTTGGAATAATTCAGTAGTATTTCCCATCACTTCTTTCGAATGTAATGGATGTACACTATAATGTTCATAAATTTCTTCAGTTTTGGACATGTCAACTTTCTCAATTTGACCGCTTGACATTTCACTATCATCTCATAAAAGTATTTCTTCTTCTTCCACATACACATTTTTGTAGTAATCATTGTTTTTTGTAAGATGCAATGTTGCCTTTTGCACTTTCCTGACATCCACTAATTCCTGCCAGATCTTCTTACTCTTAGTAGGAACATCATTAACTAAAATAATTAGTGGTTCAGTTTCTTCTTTCTCTACACCAATAGTTTCAATATTTTTCTTTAAATCTAGAGTTAAATATACAACTCTTCCTTTTAATCCTCTCTGTAAATCTGTGGGAGGCAATTTACCTATTTTAGACTCCATACGAACAATAGCCTGAAACGGGTGTACAGATTGAATCAGAATAGACTCATACGTGTTTAAATCTATCAGTTCTGCAGGAATTGCTACCAACTCTAGATTATTATGGACAGCTCTAGCAGGCATTTTATTATCGTCTAATTTGTTATAACAATATTTACAAATACGCTGATCAGTACCCAAATCAAAGCAATCCTCTACCAACAAATAAGTTGCAAATTCCTTCCACTTATCATTATTTTCTCTTTCACTTTTTAAATACAGATCAACAGTCCTAGTCTTATTTTTATAGTGAGTTCGTCGACAACAAATACAAGTATAATTTTGCCTTTCACACGAAATTACCTTAAACTTTGAAATTTGTTCTTCAAACTTCTCTGTACTACTATTTTTCACATTTTCTTCAACACCTTCTTCTAGCAATGTCTCACTTTGTCTACTCTCTTCTTCAGGACCAAAGTAACGAAACTCTATTTCATCACTAACTTTTTTCACATCTGATACTGACTCATGCCAAAGAGCACTGTTTAAATCATTTAAAAATATTGCTGGACTTTTTACGTAATACAATCTTCTGACTAACTTCCGCATTTGAGTATGATGTACTGCTAACATTCTAAAATGATGAAAAACACTTTGGCATACTTTTCTAGAAAGGCAAGCCAGAGAATGACCTTGCAACCCAGTATTTTTTCTCACTCTGCAAGGATCTAGTCCTTGCAACATCTTAATCATTTGTTTAACACTTTTTTTAGTATAGACTCGTAAGAAATTGCGTAAAATATCAATAGATTCCTGTCGTATACTGCATATACTACTATAATCTAAAGTATACACTGGGGCTTTAGTACGTCTCCCTAGAACTTCATCAGCTATCACTTCTTCTACATTTCTGGGAACCATCTTTTTTCAATTGGACAACCGTTTTTAACCTCATAAGCACGACCAGAGGTATCAACTGCATGTAATAAAGTATTGGTTTGAAAATAGCTTTCTTCCTTGAAAAAAGGCTCTGAACTTGAACTGTGTTTCCATTCACCCAAAAAAAATAACAAAAGTTAGTTCTGTTAATTACTCTCTTCTTTTTACTTTTGGTCTTCATAAAATGTATTGGCTTATCTAGTGATCGAATTCTGTTTAAATCTAAAATGAATAATTTCCTTTTTAAATCAAAAGCCTTCTCAACAATAGTTTCAATCTGTTTCTTCTTTTTATAAAATGCTGATCTTTTTTATATTTCTTCACATCTTTCAACAAATTAAAGACAACTCTATTGTAAAACATTCTCTTTCTTATTTCTTCAAACTGATTCCTTCTCCTTTTACCATACATTGTTTCTTGGGAATGCAATTTTCCATTAACTGCTCCTTTTTTCTTATTCTTATTCTTTGTTGTTGGGACATTCTTTCTACTTTCCACATTGTGCACGCTGTTTTTAGACTTTGAAAGTTTTTAAATAAATTCTTTTCTTTTCTTATCAATCAATCAATCAAACAATTTATATAGCGCGCTACTCACCCGCTAGAAGACTTTTTCTTTTTCCTCACATGTTATTGTTCATCTAATTCTTGCTGTTGTGTTTTCTTCAAATAATAGTGCTTTTTTGGTTGTTTCCTCTTTTCTGTTTTTCTAGCCATGGCAAATATTTCGTAATGATGTTGAACTATATCTGTTTAAAAAAATATATATATAATATTAAAATATATTGATAAAATATACTATTATATTAGTACACAAACATGTTCTACATAAAATACATTTAAACACGTTGTTTTCAAATCACTATTTTTTTACTGCAGTAAACAGGTACTAATTGGATAATTGTAGCACTGAATAAGTGAATAAGTAGAGTTTATGAGTATAGTGGACTGCATCAATACTGGATAGATGATAGTAACACTGTATGTATTAGTACCTGGGTCATTACATGAGTACATAGCTACTAACTGGATGATGACAGTACTGCATCAAAAGAGAATAGACAAATTAATAATGCTTGTGTTTTGCACAGTATGTTTTGCCTGAGGCATTCTACAGGTGTATGGACAGTGACTGGATGGTGAGATTGCTGGTAGTTGACAGGAGGGTGCATTTATAAGTGCTTGTGTTTCTGCACAGTGATTAGATAAGGTCATTGTTCTGTAAGGATGATAGGATTAGTGGACAGAGAGTGACACTGTGATTGCTGATCTGCATGGCTACTACCTGGATGTTTCTAGATGTGAATCAGTAGTCTGCATGGGGTTAGGAGACTGCATATACATTGTACATTTGACTGTAGCGCTGCGTGTCTTAATGCCTGAGGCATTGTACGACTGTATGGACAGTGACTGGATAGTGAGAGTGCTGGTAGTTGACAGCAGGCTGAGTTTATAAGTGCTTGTGTTTCGGCACAGAGATTAGATAAGGACAGGGTTCTGTCAGGATGATTGCAGGAGTGGACAGAGAGTGACAGTGTGATTGCTGAACTGCATGGTTACTACCTGGATTTTTGCAGGAGTGAATCAGTAGTCTGCATGGGGTTAGGGGCTTGCATAGATTGTGTAAATTTGACTGTAGCGCTGCGTGTCTTAATGCCTGAGGCATTGTACAGGTGTATGGACACTGACTGGATAGTGAGAGTGCTGGTAGTTGACAGGAGGGTGAGTTTATAAGTGCTTGTGTTTCTGCACAGTGATTAGTGTTGAACCTAGAGACCTGTGGTAGCTTGGCTCAAGCGGAAAGGCCTCGTTCCAGAGTAACATGTCGTGCTTGCATCACACTCACTTCACACTCCAGCGTACCACCACTATAAATGACGCTACACCAAATAATTAGAAAAGGTAGAAAAGCTTTATCTTTCCTTATATCATGTATTTCTTTTCTTTCACATGAAATCAATCAGTTTTTATCTACATCACATTTGGGTCAAGACATTTCATGGTGACTAGTTTGGCAGTTCATAAATACCATAGACCTGGTATAAAATCAAGCGCGCCACCTGGTGGTCAAGCACAGCACAGCAAATTCATTAGCGCTTTAAAATCCAGGACATAGGAACATAGCGCTGTACATGGTAAATCACAGTGCTTAAACTAGGGCATTCAACTTAGCATCGCACATAGACAATTATAGCACTTCAAATGTGGCTCTCAAGCATAGCGCTGTACATAGCAATTATAGCACTTCAAATGTGGCTCTCAAGCATAGCGCTGTACATAGCAATTATAGCACTTCAAATGTGGCTCTCAAGCATAGCGCTGTACATAGCAATTATAGCACTTCAAATGTGGCTCTCAAGCATAGCGCTGTACATAGCAATTATAGCACTTCAAATGTGGCCCTCAAGCATAGCGCTTCAGATCTGGCAGTTCAACAAAGAGCACTAAACCTTCTAGTTCGCCGCTGTGCTTATCATTCTATCCCTGGTGTACCCTTTGCAGTTCCTCGAGGCGCTCACCGGTAATCCCTATAGCCTTTCTAGGGTGGTGTGAACCCGGGTCCCTTCTCCTCGGGTCCCGCTGGGCCAGAGACACAGTTAAGTAGTTCTTAGGCGGCCGCCGGTCGGTGCGGTGCCACTTCCGGGCGTTAGGGGGCCTTGCAGGGAGTAAGAGACAGGGGGTCGGAGAACTTCCCCGGGGGAGGGGCGAGTACAGGGCCTCTCTCCGGCCTTCCGCCCGCCTCCCCCAGGGGTTGCCTGATTCTTCGACCCTCGCGGGTCACTGCAGACGGCTCCGTCCCCCAGGCTGAGGAAGCGCACACTCCCGATCCCCTCCCGGCGATGTCCGGGTCGAGGGGGAAGGCGCGGGGCTCCCGATCGGGCCCGACGTGGCCGGGGAGCTCCGCAGAGATTTCTCGTCCGTTTCACAAGCCGTGCCCGCAACCGCCAATCACAGCGCGGTCTGCGGGAACGAGGCCAAAAGAACGAATGGCACAGCGGCGGGGGCGGCGCCTGGCAGACTGCCCCGTCAGGTGACCTGAGTTGCTGGCTTCGGGCCTACGCAGCCTTCCTTGAACTCCGGCGGCCCTCCCCTCACGGAGGGCCGCGTTGCTGAGGCTGCGACGGCAGCGTCGGGCCCCGGTCTTCCCCGCAGGCCCCAAGGATGGCAAGGGACAGGCGACATGGCCCAGGGCCACGGCGGTGAGCTATTCTTGGGGGCAGCCCCGACGGGGGTGGTTCAAATTAAGGGGTTGCCTGCAGTTCAGGGGTGGCGATATGCTTGGCGCCTAGCGCCCCCTTTTCCCTCACAACTACGCCCTGGCTCAGGGCAGGTGGGTTGAAAGATGGTAGTCCACACGCCAGAGGCAGGTCAAGACAGGGGGGGGCCAGGCCCAGTCAGGGAAGTAGAAGATCAGGTCGTAAATGATAACTCCTTTTCCCGGTTCTCCCAGGGGTCCTGGCTAGGCGGGGAGCACAAAAGGTTAACGTGATCCCCGGGTCAGTGGCTGAGGGCAGGGTCCGGTCAAGAGGTAGGGGGTAGTGTCAGCCGAGTGGAAAGAAAAAGCAGGCCCTAAGATCTGTCAGTTTCCCTCTCTAGCGCACCCACCTCCCCCACTCAGGTGCCTTACTCCTGACTACCTCACGTCACACCTTCTACAAAGTGGCCGACGCACCTCACCTCTATTTATAGCCTGGGCCCTGACTGGCCAGAGTGGCCCAGAAGGTTCTGGAACCCCTCATGACAGCCTATGGCCCAGGTTCTGAGGTGACAGTTTAGGCCACAATTTTGTGTAGGAGCTCTCTCCCTCCCCCCATTTTAGAGAAGCACCTTGCGCCTCACCCTCAATCAGTGAAAATGGGGCACCCAGAGCCTCTACGTCAACACCAAAAAAAAAAACTAGTGGACAGAAAAATTAGAGGGTAAAGGAAAAAAATGAGGAGGGAGCAGCCAAAGGGCTGGCAGGTCTAACAATTAGATAAAGTAATTATTCTGTCAGGATGATAGGAGGAGTGGACAGAGAGTGACACTGTGATTGCTGATCTGCATGGCCACTACCTAGATGTTTCTAGGTGTGAATCAGTAGTCTGCATGTGGTTAGGGGACTGCATATATTTTGTACATTTGACTGTAGCGCTGCGTGTTTTAATGCCTGAGGCATTGTACGACTGTATGGACACTGACTGGATAGGGAGAGTGCTGGTAGTTGACAGCAGGCTGAGTTTATAAGTGCTTGTGTTTCTGCACAGAGATTAGATAAGGACCTGGTTCTGTCAGGGTGATTACAGGACTGGACAGAGAATGACAGTGTGATTGGGGCACTGCATGGCTACTACCTGGATTTTTGAAGCACTGAGGCATGGGGTTAGGGGATTGCATATATTGTATACATTTGACTATAACACTGTGTGTCTTAATGCCTAACTACGAGATTGGACAATATAGAACCACTAAATCACTTCTCATGTAATTATAAAATCACATATTCACTACCTTTGCAATCCTCTAATCTGTCAGACACCTCTCATTAATTTAGTAAATATACATACAACTATATAAATACAATCTAAACAAAGACAGGAGTCATAACATACTATGTATTTAAGTATATAACTACTATCTACCAGAAAGAGTAAAATGTACTGCTTTTCTATTGAGCTACATATTGTACATTAAATCTAGAAATATGCAACATCATCAAACTGTACCCCTCAACAGACTTAATGAAGAAGAGAATCAAACAACACCTTTTTTTATGAGGATTTCTAGAACCACACAAACTGTACAAAGTAATAACAGAATCATAATTATTAATACCTTTTATGATCATCTTTGAAATAGCATAGTTGTACCTTATTTTACCAAACTATCTATAATAATGCAATATTATTAAACTGCACCTTTGTACAGAGAAGAAATAATCATGCCTAATAGAGTATACCTTATATGAACATTTTAGAAAATACATAATCTTAATGCATATTTAACCAATTAATAATAAATAAGAGCCATCATTTAACTATACCTTTCTATACACTTAAAATATATATTTTACTGTACAAACTGTTTTTAAACAAACTCCAAGTACAATAAATATAATCTTTATTTACATCTATACTTTTAATAATATATTTCAAAGAGCACAAATTTATAATAATGTCAAATCTATTTTAAATAAACCTAAAAAATATATAACTCACCTTTTAAATAAATCTGTTGAATGTAAAATCTCACACACTCAGACAGGATTTTCTTTTACACACAGAGAATGTAGATCACCACAGTGTCCAAGGTAAGAACCTGTAATGGCAAGATTTTCCTCTAGTTTGCCATACAAATACACACAAGCAACAAATCACACTGCTTCCCAGAGATTTTCAAATTGAAAAACACATTTCCTTATGTCAAACATAATAACACTTTTCAACTGACTTCTTCACCCCTTCTGCTTAAGGGCAGTTACCAAAGCAACAGGTCATGCAGCATTCAACTTAACTGGCAGGTCAAAAGTTCACCACAAACGTGACTACTCACCCGTAGGGTGTGGGGGGTTTCACAGGTTCGAGTCCATCGAGGAGGGGGGTCTGTCGAAGAGCCAGGTTTTGAGGTTTCTTGCGAAGATGGGGAGCGTTGTTATCAGTCTGAGGTGGAGCGGAAGGTCATTTTAGGCTATGGCCACGCAGACGGAGCGGCCTCCCGATCTGATCTTTCTGGTGCGGGGGACCATGGTGTAGGAGAGCTGGGCTGATCGTAGGGTCCTTTGGGGTGCATGGAATTTGTGTCGGCTATTCAGGTATGCGGTCCGGTGTCGTGGAGGGCCTTGTGAGCGTGGGTTACCATCTTGAAGGTGACTCTAGCTTCAATGGGGAGCCAGTGGAGTGGGCGCAGGTGCTGGGAGATGTGGCAGTGTCTTGGCAGGTTGAGGACCAGTCTTGCGGCGGCGTTTTGGATGTTCTGTAGCTTGCGGGTGAAGTTTTTGTTTATTACGCCATAGAGTGCGTTGCCGTAGTCAAGCCTGCTGGTGACCAGGGCATGAGTGACAGTCTTTCTGTGAATCGAGGGGAATCTATTTGAGGGTCTTACGTAGGAGGCAGAGGGTGTGGAAGCAGGAGGCCGAGACAGAGTTGATCTGGCAATCCATTTTGAGCTCTGAGTCCAGGATGATTCCCAGGTTGCGTGCGTGGTCCGTGGAGGTGGGCAGGCTTCCGAGTGGGGGGGGCCACCAGGTGTCGTTCCAGGAACCTGGGTTTTTAGGCCCATGATGAGTACTTCCGTTTTGTTGGTGTTTAGTTGTAGGCAGCTGTTTTTCATTCATGGCGACGGCTTCCATGCCTTCTCGAAAGTTGTGTCTGGCGGTGTTGGATTCGTTGGAGAGGGAGAGGATGAGATGGGTGTCATCTGCGTATGACACAATGTTGAGTCCGTAGGTTCTGACGATGGGGGCGAGCGGAGCCATGTAGACGTTGAAGAGCATAGGGCTGAGGGCAGATAAGAACGGCAAATAAGAACAGCAGGTGTGTTTGGCTTTGCAAAGCATGCCCTTATCCTTTCTGCTGTACCTTTCCAACATTTGTTAATAACCAATAAGAAACATGCTTTCTAAATAAAGTAAAATGCACCACATCTTTGAATATGGAGTGTTCTTAAACAGTCAATCAAATCTCTACTTTCTGAAAAACAGAATCTTGTCCACCATTTTAGGTAGATTTCATTCTACCACCTGCCTACCTCAGCTGCACACATATTTTGATTACCTTCAGAGATCCCTTCAAGATGCTTTCAGTGTGGATTGTTGGGCACAGCTATGTTTTCTGGTGCAAAAGGTATGCTGAAAACAGAGGTATTGACAAAGATCTAGCTTTGCAAAATGTAGATATTAAATGGATTGGACAGAGAGGATTAAAGTGGCACCAACTGATGCCATTGCTTAAAACCTTTATGCATCTCCAACCCCCTGACCTCATGACTGTGCACTGCGGTGGCAATGACCTAGGCACATTGACTGGGGTAGGTCTGGAAATGCTAATGAAGGACACCTTTGCAGAATTGATGCTGATTTTCCCTCAAACTGCCTTTGTCTACTCTAACATATGCCAAAGACAGAAATGGTTGTGGTTCAATCAATTTTGTCCACAGATTGAGAAAGCTAGAAAAAATATCAATAAAGCTTTTTCTGCTTATCTCAGAGTCCATAGTATGGGGTCCATTTACAACAACAATCTGTGTTTTGATATGGATGGTATCTACAGGAGTGATGGTGTACACTTCACAGATGAGGGAAACAGAGTACTTCTCAACAACTTAAGACTCTGCATCGGCACTTACATGCAGCTACAAAAATCTCCCAATAAACACAAGGACTCTTTTTAGAGCCACCCAAGATGCTAACATATAATATAGCTTTTTAATGAAAAAAATCTTACTTTTTTGTGTTAGGAGTCGCGCACCCAGCGCGATTCGGAGTCTCGCACCTCTCGCGTTCACACCAGGGGGCCGCACCGGGAGTCGCGTACCCCTCACGTTCACACCAGGGGGCCGCGCTGGGAGTTGCGCACCCCTCGTGTTCACACCAGGGAGCCGCGCTGGGAGTCGCGCACCCTTCGTGTTCACACCAGGGGGCCGTGCTGGGAGTCCCGCACCCCTCACGTTCACACCAGGGGGCCGTGCTGAGCACCGCGCTGGGGACGCGACTCCAAATTTAAAAAATTCGGCTCCTACCACTAATTTTTATTCGCCCTGGGGGCCCCATCCCCCGGGGCCTAGTCACTTCGTTGGGGACCGTGGGGGGAGCCCCAATGCCCCCACGGTCCTGCCGGCTCCCCGTGTCCTGCGTGAGCCAGCATTGCTTTTCTACATGGGGAGTTGCTGACATGCAGCTCCCTGTGTAGAAAAGCAATTCTGCTTTGGATTTTGAAAGAGAGAGCAGGTTTCCCTGCACTCTCTTCCAAAATCCAAACCAGAGTTTGCTACGGTAGGGTAGCAGATGAACTCCCGCCACCTAGCAAGCAGCAGTGTACCGGGGTGGGCACCCCGGGACACTACAGGAGCCGGCCCTGGGGGGTGACGGTCCCCAGGGCCATCGAAGGCTCCAGGAGGGGGACCCCACGGCCCTCCTCACATCTTTTGCAAGCCCTGGGGAGGTGGTGGTCCCTGAGGCATGTGGGGGGGCTCGAGCCCCCCCACACAGGCATATTTTTTGTACACATAAAGAAGCCCCAGGGGTGGTGGTCCCCGGGGCTGCGGGGGGGGGGCAGTATGCCCCCACAAATAATTGATGAAAACCATGAGGGTGGTGGTCCCCGGGGCTGCAGGGGGCCCTTGTGCCCCCGCAAATATTTCATCAAAGCCCCAGGGGGTGCCGCTCCCCGCAATTTTAATTCACCATGCCCCCGGGAGCCCGCGTTTTCGTTTTTTTTTATTTTCCCGGTCCGGATTTGCGCACCCAGCACGCATTCGGATGATTTTTTTTTTTAAATGCTTTTTGGGCCCTGGTGGTCCTTGTGGGACCTCCTGAGCAGGTCTAGGGGGTCAGGGTGTTTCTACCTTGCCCCCTTTTCTTGTTTTGCGCGTTTGTTTTACTGTTTTCTTGTGCCTCGGTTCTACCAAGGCACAAGATGGCTGCCTGGTTTGAAGTGTTGACAGCCAATTAGAATGCAGCTTGTGCTCGGGAGGGTCCGCGGATCCACCGCGGCCATACATTTTTTATTTTTTATTTTCTCAGCAACTACTGAACGGATTTACACCATTTAAGAAAAAGAGTGCTTTCTGAACCAAGCACTACCTTTTTGCCAAATTTGGTGTAATTCCGTTCAGCAGTTCGAGCTGTAGCCAAGTTTCCTATGGGAAATTGATTTTTTCACCTCTTTTCCTTGAATTTCTCAGGAACTACTAAACGGATTTACACCATTTAACAAAAAGAGTTCTTTCTGAACCAAGGGCTACCTTTTTGCCAAATGTGGTGTAATTCCGTTCAGCAGTTAGGGCTGTAGCCATGCCTAAAGTTTCCTATGGAAAATAACATGGAGAAAACATGTTTTGGGACCCCCCTTTTTCCTCGGCCCCCACTTGGCGAATCACCTCGAAACTTTCAGGATAGGAGCTGACCGGAACGGGCCATACGTTTTAAAAATGTTGTGAAGATTCGTCAACCGGCGCCAAAGTTATTGCGAAAACAAAAAACGAGTTTCCTATGGAAACTAGGTCCTAACTATAACTACCTACTGGTGACTGCCAGTAGGTAATATATATATATATATATATATATATATATATATATACGTATGAATTTAGAGAGGGCACTAGACCCTCTATTCTTATACCTGCAACCTTTATTCGATAAATTCTGAATACTAAACAGCATAATGTTAAATATGTCGATAACGTTTTATTGACAATTGAGAAATCACAAGATGTGAAGTATTTTGTTTATGTCTTTTGTTTAACACATTTTTTTCACGCTGTATATAAGGAAAAACATGGCAGAATTTGGGTTATGTGATAAAGATCGAAAGATCGAAACGCGTCAGTTTCGTTTGTGGAATAAATAATACCCAAAAAAAAGATACCGAGTTGGTGTGGCTGTTTTCTCCTGGAGTAGCAGGCAGGAGGATTTTATGTGGAATATATTGCGGTGGCGACCGCTGACACGGCCCCAACCTGGGAGGCGTGGCTTCGCCCTAAACATGAACTCACTGGACTCATCCTTTGGTATTGGTGGAGCCCGCCGGTCACAGAAAAACAAAATAACCGAGGTATCGGAGATTATCCTGGATGACTACCGTGCCCGAGACTGAACCGAGAATCTGAGCAAGTATTGATTCAGCAAGAACAGGTAAGAAGACTTTTCAATCTTTATTGCGCACATTGTTACGCACACGGAGTCCGGGCAATCTATTTTGGGATCCAAACCCATAAGTTACTAAGGTTCGTGGGGTACTTTACCTACGCAACACAGACGGAATCTAAATCATGCTGAACTAAATGTTAAAAGAGCGAGAAGTTTCAGCTCTTCGTATATTTAAATCAAAGCCTGCCGCTAATGTAGACAACGCTGCGAATGCAACGGATGTTGATAGCACTACCAGCAATTTAAAACAGAGGTCAACATTGCTAAAAAACTGAAGAAGAAAGAAATCAGTCGATGGTGGGAAGCCACATCGCTGCAGAACTACCTGGATGTAAATAGGATACCCAGAGGCCGGAGGATATTTATAATACTGACATTGGCAAACCCCAGACCGGAGCCATTAAAAGATTGGACTAAGAATACACATGCTTGCTCAACTACTATGATCAGGATACTAATAAAAAATGCATGGGTTGAACACTCTGAACTAATGACACAGATCACAAAGATAATGGACGACCTGGAAAAAGAGACAGACCAAGACGCTGTTAAGAAACTATTTAAGCTAATGGAGGATCATCTTAAGACATACAAGAAAGACATAATTGAACGCAAACAGTGCAAATTTCTTCGAGATGAAGCTGATTATACAGCAGGGAGAATCCTAACATTTGCAAAGAAATTCGATAAAGCCAGACAGCAACTGACGAAGGACAAAACATTGGGAGCAATGGAACAACAAACATCGGAATCAGGAAATGATCTGAGCTCCGACCAAGGCTCATCCAAAGATCTTACTAATAGAACAACACCAAAGACGTCTTTTTCCGAGGAGTTTCGGATGTTACAAAGAGAGAACGAACACTCATTCCAATCAAAAAAAAGAGGCAGAGGAAGGGGAACAAAAGCGAAAGCCAGAGACGGAGGCAACGAAGAAAGTCAAACAACAGTTGGCATGGGAACAAGGGGCCAACAAGCAAGGAACAAATAATGGCTGGACAATCTAAGGAAGTAAAGGTAATTAATCTTTCAAAATGACATTTGACAAATGATGATATTGAGACTTTAGAACTTGGGCTGTCATTTTGCCCCACGTCAAAAACGGATTATGCAGAATTGAGAATTGACCTTTTTAAGTTTGTTAGAAATTTGAAAATATTTTACCTGCATGCGTTACGTCCTAAAAAGGCTACTATGGGGGGAGAGAAATCAAAACCCCCTCACATATTAATCTAACAATTAGAGACCTTGAAACAATGCAAGCACTACATAGTTTGGATACTAGTGAAGACACCATACTCAGACCTACAAATGACCCACTAGATCCTATAAACACTAAACATATTCAAATGACCCTTGGTATCGAAACAGGAGACACTGAGACAACCCATTTTAGAGTACCATCACGATCTATACCTCAACTACCAAAAGACTACATAGATGTATTTTCAGATACAGTCACAGATGACATCTTAAGATTAAGCAGGCAACATTTGAAGCAAAGCAATATGAACAAAAAACAATGGGAGACAATCATTGATCTACAAAGAGATCAAACCATAGTTATTAAGCCTTCAGATAAGGGGGGAACATAGTCATAATGAGCAGAGAGAACTATGTAAAGGAAGGACTTAAACAAGTAAGAAACAGCACATGCTACACAAGACCTGATAGGGAATATATTCAAAATGTTACCACACGTTATCGTGAAAGGTTGCTTGAGTGGCATGAACAACATCTTTTGAGTTGGGATGAACTACAATTTCTAAAAAATGATACACCTACTATCCCCACACTATACCTTCTGCCCAAGGTGCACAAAAATGCACAAAATCCCCCAGGTCGTCCCATCGTCTCTGCAAAAAATAGCAGATACACAGGACTTTATTCAAGAAACGAATGATCTATGTTGGGAGAAAGAATGCTGGCTTGTGTGCTTAGACATGGAAAGTCTGTACACTAGCATTAAACACGAAGATGGGATGCATGCGTGCAGACATTTCCTAAGGATGAGGGGAGCAAAGTTTCTGCAACACACACAAATGATCATGGAGATGATCGAGACCTGTCTCAAAGAAAACATTTTCTTATTTGAAAATGTGCTATATAGACAGATACAAGGGACTGCCATGGGGACCTGCTTCGCCCCCAGCTATGCCAACCTCTTGGTGGGCTGGTGGGAGGAGCAGGTCCTCTGGAATCAGGAAGTGAACATATATATTGATCAGATCAGTGTATGGCTGAGATATATCGATGACGTCTTCCTCGTTTGGGAAGGTAACGAGGAAGACCTCAAGATTTTTCTAACTGTCATCAACAACAACAAAGTGAATCTCAAATTTACCATGAACCATAGTCAGGAGACAGTGGAATTCCTTGACATAAAAGTCTCATTGAAAAATGGCACCTTCCAAACAGATCTTTATAGGAAGAGTACTGCTGGTAACTCAATCCTCCATGTGGATAGCTGCCATCCAGCTAGCTTCCGCTGGAGTATACCTTACAGTGAGCTATTGAGAGCCAAAAGGAACAGCAGTGCCAATGAGAGTTTTGAAAAAACTAAACAAGAAATGTTAGTTCGTTTCAAAGCTAGAAAATACCCTAGAAACAGTCTTAAACAAGCCAGTATGAAGACGGGCCAGAAATCTAGAGAAGAATTGCTCGTAGGTAAAACACACACAGTGAGGGACCATGACAATGAACCAATACGGTTCATCCCAAAATTTACCAGCCAAGCTAACAATTTACGCAAGATCCTCAAAAATAGGTGGACAATCCTCTCACAAGACGCTATCCTAAAAAACAAGTTAGGGAAAGGCCCCGACATTACCTTCAAGATGAACTTATCATTAAAGGATATGCTGGTACGAAGTCACCTGTCAAGTAACAAACACACATGGCTCAACCAGAGTAGAGGGTTCAGGAAGTGTGGGCATTGTAAGGCATGTAAATTCAGCACCAATGTCCAAGAGATCACATTGACGTGGGTCAGACAAAAAAAAACATCGTATCACTAAAGCAATCACATGTAAGACAGACTATGTAGTCTACGTGATTGTTTGTCCATGTGGGAAGTGGTATATAGGGTCTACCACTTTCCCAGTACAGAAACGAATACTTGAACATTGGCGTGCTATAACAAATGTAGACTTAAGCTACAGCACAGCAAGGCATTTTAAGGAACACCATGAGGGGGACTGGACAAAAGGCAGATTCTTTGGAATCGACACAATAGTGAAATACCCGAGAGGTGGCAACAGAATAACTGCATTACACAGATTGGAATTGAGATATTTTCTTGAAGCAGGCAGTCTTACCCCACATGGTATGAATCAGGATGAAGAGCTTTACACACATCTATAATTTGCAGGCTCCTATGGATAACTTTAAATTCTTACCTTAAAATTCTTTATTAGTTAACCTTTGAGAAATGTCATATGTATGTGAATAATATGCTTTTTCTAACTATTCCCAGAGGAATTTTAAATCAGTGATTAATATTTGTTTCTCTTGTCTTTTCTAATTTCGATAAGATAACCATTATGCAAACAATAGTCAATGAATAGGTTGCAACCTTAATGGATACCTTCTTTTAAAACGCTTTCTCTTTCCTTTCTCAGATGATCTGGAACTTTCCAAATAGATCGATGGGTCAAGTGGAGGAAAGAGTAGTAGGCGATCCCCATTGGGCAAAACCTTTTTTTTATATAGATATTTAACAATCTGAGTGTAAAATGCAAACAAGTTTTATTGAGTAAGCGAACTTTAGGGCACTAGATCCCTCCACTAGCTACATAAATGATAAATTTTGCAAAGTACACTTAAAAAATACCGATGAATTTAGAGAGGGCACTAGACCCTCTACTCTTATATCTGCAACCATTATTCGATAAATTCTGAATACTAAACAGCATAATGTTAAATATGTCGATAAAGTTTTATTAACAATTGAGAAATCACAAGATGTGAAGTATTTTGTTTATGTCTTTTGTTTAACACATTTTTTTCACGTTGATTGCACGTTGTATACAAGGAAAAACATGGCAGAATTCGGGTTATGTGATAAAGATCGAAAGATCGAAACACGTCAGTTTCGTTTGTGGAATAAATAATACCCAAAAAAATCCACTGCGTTGGTGTGGCTGTTTTCTCCTGGAGTAGCAGTCGGGAGCATTTCATGTGGAATATATATATATATATATATATATATATATATATATATTCACAGAAAAAAACATAGGTTTCAAGGGTGTTATAGTTAGCTGGCCCTTTCACTCGAACAAAACCATAGAAATTCCTCTGTTATAGTTAGTTCTGCTAACTATAACTCGCGCGCCCGCAATGCACTGCTGATGATGTCACATATTGCATCATTCATGACATGGTCAGTGACATCACTGATGACATCACTGATGACATCTCAAATGACATCACTGATGACATCACTGATTACATAATCCAGTGAATGTGATTTAGTTTGAAATTTAAATATGTATTATATATATACCAATCTGTATTGAAGATTGAGTGGAGGATTTAGTAGCTGTCTGACTGTCTGTTTAAGTGAGTAATTAAAAGTGTCTCACTTAATACATGGATTAGTAACTAAACTATGTGAATGTGTGCATCACTGTCTCTGTTGTTGTAACATGCTGCATCAGTTGGTCACTAACTACATGAGTGTGTATATTAGTTATTGATTAGTTGGGTGAGTATTTGTATGGGACACTGAGTTTGTGTGTTGTTGGATGGTGTGTGTGTAACTCTATGCATAGATGTGTGAATGGTTGATTGACTAGGTGTATAGGTTTAAGAGTGCATGTGGAAACAGTTGTTTGGGTGAATGAGTGTATTTATTTGTCTATTGGTGAGCGAATATATGCTTTAGTTGTACATCTTCAACAAAGTAAAAAAATAAAAGGCATTGTATGTGAGAGTTGGTGTATATAAATACGTATGTGTAGGAGTCAGTGATTGTGAGAGTAACTATATGAATGAGTGTATAATTGTAATGGTGATTTTTTAACATATTAACTATGAGTTACTATGTGTTTGAATAAATGAGGTGTTGGATAATTGTGCAAGTGAGTAAATGTAAGTGTGATTAATTTTTTTAAAAAAAGTGAGTAGGATGACTGCATAACCAACTAAGATGACTGCTGATGTGTCAATGTCTATATATGTGTATAAGTGCATTTGATAGTGTTCTATTAATTAGTGACTGCATGTATAAATGATTCTGTTGTTGAATGGGTAGTTGTGTGTGTAGACTTAGGAATCAGTGAGTCAGTATGTAGACACTGGTATCGGTGTGTCAATGGTTTCAAATATTGTACAATGTATTTTACAGTGAGTGATGAAAGGTTATACTAGTGTATGATGAGGTGTATCAGATTGTCACGTGGATGATGTCATCAGTGATGACATTTGAGATGTCATCAGTGATGTCACTGACCATGTCATGAATGATGCAATATGTGACATCATCAGCAGTGCATTGCGGGAGCGCGAGTTATAGTTAGCACAACTAACTATAACAGAGGAATTTCTATGGTTTTGTACGAGTGAAATGGCCAGCTAACTATAACACCCCTGAAACCTATGTTTTTTTTCTGTGAATTTCTAAAGTTTTTTAAATGCTAATTTCTAACTATAATGTCTCTGAAACCTATGGCTTTTTCAGTGAATTTCAAAGCTTTTTTAAATGCTAATTTCGAACTATAACATCTCTGAATCCTATGTTTTTTCAGTGAATTTCAAAAGTTTTTTAAATGCTAATTTTTAAGTGTGATAGTAGTTATACCAATTTTTTTGTACTGATTTTCTACAGTTTTTTAACAGTTTATATATATTTTTTTATTCATTAAATAACATTATATATTTTTCTGAAAATTGTAAAAAAAAATGATTAAAAAAATTCAAACTGAAATATAAATTTTCTTCTTTTCATTTTTTATTGTAATATATTTATATTATTTTCTTTAACAAAAAAAAATTCCAAATTTTTTTTGGAGTCGTGCACTCAAAGCGTACACATCACGGTGGGTGCGTGCATTCTAGCCGCCATTTTAGAAAAGTCATGAAGGATCCGCGTACGGTGTGCGATGGATGCGTGTTTTTCAGTTACATCATATACATTTAATATTACGTGAAATGCGCGATTGGTATGCGACCAGTCTGCAACTCCTGCTCCCGCGCATTCGCGACACATGCGCATTACGGTACGAGATGCTTGCGCGGTTGCGGGTCCCGCGTGACGTCCTATACGTGCTGGGGCGCGCTGGGTGCGCGACTCCCGCAAAATAAATTTATGTTCCAAAATGGTATGTATATGTCAAGAGATTATCTAAGATATTCATAAAAATAATATATTTGTACTTATAAAAAACTTAGATTATTTTTAAATATATTTTCGCGAAGTCGGGTGCGTGCATCGTGAGTGCAGAGAACCAGGTCAGCAGAGCTGCTGTAGAGCCAGAGAAACCAGGTCAGCAGAGCCGTTGTAGAGCCAGAGAACCAGGTCAGCAGAGCTGCTCTAGAGCCTAAGAAACAGGTCAGAAGAGATGCTCTAGAACCAGAGACCCAGGTCAGCAAAGCTGCTCTAGAGCCAGAGACCCAGGTCAGCAGAGCTGCTCTAGAGGCCTAGAACCAGGTCAGCAGAGCTGCTGTAGAGCCAGAGAAACCAGGTCAGCAGAGCTGCTTTAGAGGGAGAGAACCAGGTCAACAGAACTGCTTTAGAGCCAGAGAACCAGGTCAGCAGAGCTGCTCTAGAGCCAGAGAACCAGGTCAGCAGAGCTGCTTTAGAGCCATAGAACCAGGTCAGCAGAGCTGCTCTAGAGGCAGAGAACCAGGTCAGCAGAACTGCTTTAGAGCCAGAGAACCAGGTCAGCAGAGCTCTTTAGAGGGAGAGAACCAGGTCAGCAGAGCTGCTTTAGAGCCACAGAAGCAGGTCAGCAGAGCTGCTCTAGAGGCAGAGAACCAGGTCATCAGAGCTGCTTTAGAGGGAGAGAACCAGGTCAGCAGAGCTGCTTTAGAGGCAGAGAACCAGGTCAGCAGAGCTGCTCTAGAGCCAGAGTAACCAGGTCAGCAGAGCTGCTTTAGAGGGAGAGAACCAGGTCAGCAGAGCTGCTTTAGAGCCAGAGAACCAGGTCAGTAGACCTGCTCTAGAGCCAGAGAACCAGGTCAGCAGAGCTGCTTTAGAGTCATAGAACCAGGTCAGCAGAGCTGCTTTAGAGCCAGAGAACCAGGCCAGCAGAGCTGCTCTAGAGCCTAAGAGCCGGGGCAGCAGAGATGCTCTAGAGCCAGAGAACCAGGTCAGCAGAGCTGCTGTAGACCCAGAGAAACCAGGTCAGTAGAGCTGCTTTAGAGCGAGAGAACCAGGTCAGCAGAGCTGCTTTAGAGGGAGAGAAACAGGTCAGCAGAGCTGCTTTAGAACCAAGGGACCAGGTCAGCAGAGCTGATCTAGAGCCAGAGAACCAGGTCAGCAGAACTGCTTTAGTGCCATAGAACCGGGTCAGCACAGCTGCTCTAGAGGCAGAGAACCAGGTCAGTAGAGCTGATTTAGAGGGAGAGAACCAGGTCAGCAGAGCTGCTTTAGAGCCAGATAACCAGGTCAGCAGAGCTGCTCTAGAGCCATAGAACCAGGTCAGCAGAGCTGCTTTAGAGCCAGAGAACCAGGTCAGCAGAGCTGCTCTAGAGCCTAAGAACCGGGTCAGCAGAGCTGCTCTAGAGCCAGAGAATCAGCTCAGCAGAGCTGCTGTAGAGCCAGAGAAACCAGGTCAGTAGAGCTGCTTTAGAGCAAGAGAACCAGGTCAGCAGAGCTGCTTTAGAGGGAGAGAACCAGATCAGCAGAGCTGCTTTAGAGCCAAGGGACCAGGTCAGCAGAGCTGCTCTAGAGCCAGAGAGCCAGGTCAGCAGAACTGCTTTACAGCCATAGAACCGGGTCAGCAGAGCTGCTTTAGAGCCAGAGAACCAGGTCAGCAGAGCTGTTGTAGAGCCAGAGAACCAGGTCAGCAGAGCTGCTCTAGAACCAGAGTAACCAGGTCAGCAGAGCTGCTTTAGAGGGAGAGAACCAGGTCAGCAGAGCTGCTTTAGAGCCAGAGAGCCAGGTCAGCAGAACTGCTTTAGAGCCATAGAACCGGGTCAGAAGAGCTGCTTTAGAGCCAAAGAACCAGGTCAGCTGAGCCTCTTGAAAGCCAGAGAACCAGGTCAGCAGAGCTGCTCTAGAGCCAGAGATACAAGTCAGCAGAGCTGCTTTAGAGCCATAGAACCAGGTCAGCAGAGCTGCTCCAGAGCCTAAGAACCAGGTCAACAGAGCTGCTCTAGAGCCAGAGAACCAGGTCAGCAGAGCTGCTGTAGAGCCAGAGAAATCAGGTCAGTAGAGCTGCTTTAAAGAGAGAGAACCAGGTCAGCAGAGCTGCTCTAGAGGGAGAGAACCAGGTCAGCAGAGCTGCTCTAGAGCCAGAAAACCATGTCAGCAGAACTGCTTTAGAGCCATAGAACCGGGTCAGCAGAGCTGCTTTAGAGCCAGAGAACCAGGTCAGCAGAGCTGTTGTAGAGCCAGAGAACCAGATCAGAAGTGCTGCTCTGTAGCCTAAGAACTAGGTCAGCAGAGCTGCTCTAGAGCCAGAGAACTAGGCCAGCAGACCTGCTGTAGAGCCAGAGAAACCAGGTCAGGAGAGCTGCTTTAGAGGGAGAGAACCAGGCCAGCAGAGCTGCTCTAGAGGGAGACAACCAGGTCAGCAGAGCTGCTCCAGAGCCAGAGAACCATGTCAGCAGAACTGCTTTAGAGCCATAGAACTGGGTCAGCAGAGCTGCTTTAGAGCCAGAGAACAAGATCAGCAGTGCTGCTCTGTAGCCTAAGAACTAGGTCAGCAGAGCTGCTCTAGAGCCAGAGAACCAGGTCAGCAGACCTGCTGTAGAGCCAGAGAAACCAGGTCAGGAGAGCTGCTTTAGAGGGAGAGAACCAGGTCAGCAGAGCTGCTTTAGAGCCAGAGAACCCGGTCAGCAGAGCTGCTCTAGCTGACACTGAATGATTGACACTGACTGACACTGATTGACTGACACTGACACTGACTGACACTGACACTGACTGACACTGATTGACTGAAACTGACTGACTGACAATGACTGACACTGATTGACTGACACTGACTGACTGACACTGACTGACTGACACTGACTTACACTGACTGATTGACACTGACTGACACTGATTGACTGAAACTGACTGACTGACAATGACTGACACTGATTGACTGACACTGACTGACTGACACTGACTGACTGACACTGATTGACTGACACTGACTGACTGACGGACACTGATTGACTGACACTGACTGACACTGATTGACTGACACTGACTGACTGACTGACACTGACTGACTGACACTGACTGACTGACACAGACTGACACTGACTGACTACTCTCTACTACTCTACCACTCACTCTCTACTACTCTCTACTACTCACTCTCTACTACTCTCTACTACTCACTCTCTACTACTCACTCTATACTCACTCTCTACTATTCACTCTCTACTTCTCTCTATTACTCACTCTACTTCTCTCTACCCTCACTCTCTACTACTCTACTACTCACTCTCTACTACTCTCTCCTACTCTCTCTCTACTACTCACTCTCTACTACTTTACTACTCTCTACTACTCATTCTCTACTACTCACTCTCTACTACTCTCTACTACTCACTCGCTGCTAATCTCTACTACTCACTCTCGACTACTCACTCTCTACTACTCTCTACTACTCTCTCTCTACTACTCTCTACTATTCACTCTCTACTACTCACTCTCTACTACTCTCTACTACTCACTCTGCTACTCTCTACTACTCTCTACCACTCACTCTCTACTGCTCTACAACTCACTCTCTACTACTCTCTACTACTCTCTCTCTACTAATCTCTACTACTCACTTGCTACTACTCTCTACTACTCACTCTCGACTACTCACTCTCTACTACTCTCTACTACTCTCTCTCTACTACTCTCTACTATTCACTCTCTACTACTCACTCTCTACTACTCTCTACTACTCACTCTGCTACTTTCTACTACTCTCTACCACTCACTCTCTACTACTCTACAACTCACTCTCTACTACTCTACAACTCACTCTCTACTACTCTCTACTACTCTCTCTCTACTACTCACTCTCTACTACTCTCTCTCTACTACTCACTCTCTACTATTCACTCTACTACTCGCTCTCTAATACTCACTCTCCAGTACTCAATCTCTACTAATCGCTCTCTACTACTCTCTACTACTCTCTCTCTCTACTACTTACTCTCTACTACTCTACTACTCTCTATTACTCTCTCTACTACTCAGTCTCTACTACTCAATCTCTACTACTCTACACTACTCTCTCTACTGCTCACTCTCTACTATTTTCAACTACTCACTCTACTACTCTCTACTTCTCTGTACCACTCACTCTCTACTACTCAACTACTCACTCTCTACTACTCTATCTCTACTACTCACTCTCTACTACTCACTCTACTACTCTGTACTACTCACTCTCTACTAATCTCTCTCTACTACTCACTCTCTACTACTCTCTACTATTCACTCTCTACTACTCGCTCTCAACTACTCTCTATTACTCACTCTACTACTCACTCTCTACTACTCTACTACTCTCTCTTACTCTCTCTACTTCTCACTCTCTACTACTCTCTCTACTACTCACTCTCTACAACTCTCTAATACTCACTCTCTAATACACACTCTTTATTACTTGCTCGCTACTACTCGCTCCCTACTACTCTCTAGTACTCACTCTAGTACTCACTCTCTACTACTCTCTACTACTCACTCTACTACTCACTCTCTACTACTCTCTACTACTCACTCTCTACTACTCCACTACTCTCTACTACTCACTCTCTACTACTCACTCTCTACTACTCTACTACTCTCTACTACTCGCTCTCTACTACTCACTATCTACTACTCTCTCTCTACTACTCTCTACTACTCACTCTCTACTACTCACTCTCTACTGCTCTCTCTCTACTACTCTCTACTACGCTCTACACCTCACGCTCTACTACTCACTCTACTACTCACTCTCTACTACTCTCTACTACTCACTCTCTACTACTCTCTCTCTACTACTCTCTACTACTCACTCTACTACTCACTCTCTACTACTCTCTAATACTCTCTCTGCTACTCACTCTCTACTACTCTCTACTACTCACTCTCTACTACTCACTCTCTACTACTCACTCTATACTACTCTCTACTACTCACTCTCTACTACTCTCTACTACTTTCTACTACTCTCTACTACTCACTCTCTAATACTCACTCTCTAATACTCTTTTCTACTCACTCTCTACTACTCACTCTGCTACTCTCTACTACTCACTCTACTACTCACTCTCTACTACTCTCTACTACTCACTCTCTAATACTCACTCTCTAATACTCTTTTCTACTCACTCTCTACTACTCACTCTGCTACTCTCTACTACTCACTCTCTGCTACTCTCTCTACTACTCTCTACTACTCACTCTCTACTCTCTACTACTCACTCTCTACTCTCTACCTCTCTACCTCTCTCTCTCTCTCTACTACTCTCTACCTCTATACCTCTACCTCTCTACCTCTCTACCTCTACACCTCTACCTCTCTACCTCTCTCTACCTCTCTCTACACGCACACATATGCACATATATATGTATATATATGCATATGAATTTATATATATGAATGTGTGTATATATATGCATACATATATAAACATAATCCAAATACCACTCCAAAGCGCTTCTCGGCACCATGAAAAGAGAGACGGACACCTTCTTCTTTGTTGGAAACTGCAGCCGCAGTAACGAATTTATTTAAATCATAGATTCAGTGCAAATGAAACGGGAAGACGCGTTTCGGCCAACTGTGTGGCCTTGCTCACATGATTGCGTTGCAAGGAAGTGACGTATTTATACAAACCAGAAAAAAAGGGGAGGTAACTTAGCTTTCATTATTACTGGTTAATGTCTGTCAACATGATCATAGACATAGTAAAAATACCTCACGTATCAAGTAGTTGTAATTAACTCATTACATAAATGGAAATGATAACTCCAATGCAAATTTCTGTGCTAATACATATATAACATCAATAAATACAAGAGTAATTTATATGTTTCTATTATTGTGGTCGGAAAAACAAAATTGAAATTAAAGATTGAAAAAACTGTATGGCCTTAGGGTTCAATCTGGAAAATTCCTCCTAAGACAATGCTAGAAGGCTATTGCTGTGAATACATAACAGAACCTACAGCATTGCATATTGACATTATATACTCATATTTTTTAGGTACGATAATAGTATTACATTCAAGGTACAAATACTTGGAGGCAACAACTTGTTATCCGAAACCACTGAATAAAAATAATCTATATGATTCATTAGGATCCCGCACAGAGCCTAATACAACGTGACTAGATATTTTTATTTTTTGTTATTCAATTTGTGTTGTGCGAAAGATGGAGAAACCACAAAAGTATTAACCGTTTAAAGTGCAAAGTGTTTAAAGAAACCCTAAATAATAGATAGGGCAAGTATCAATAAAGTTCCCCTAACTTAGTTATGTAAACAGCTATTTAGTTTTTTTGTTGGTAAATTGTGTGATAAAGTCAGCTAACTAATCTACAGCAACAGAGCCCTAAAGGTTTGGTCACACAGATAAAGTAGTTTATATATAAAAAAAAGGATAACATTTGGGAAGGCCAGAGACCAAAGAAACCACAAAAACATTAGACTGACTAAGGTTACAGAACGTTGCCTACAGAAAAACTCAATCAGAATACAGTGATTTGTAACAGTGAGTCTAAATCTTTAACGGGACAATTATAAAAAATGAAACAGATCTTCACACAAATTCAAACCTCTCGGAGCCTTAGAATCTAGTTCCATTATATATTTTGTTTCCAATTGCCTTAGTTGCTTTTCACGGTTTCCCCCACGTTTGTTCAGGGGGACATTATCAATAACAAAGTATTGCAGAACATTGAGATTGTTGCCATGTTCTGATTTTATATGACGGGCCACAGGGTAGGAAGGATCGGAATTAACTATGGCTCGTAAGTGCTGCAAAATGCGCACATAAACCTGCAACTTAGTGCTGCCGACGTAGCGTAGTCCACAAACACATTGTAAAATGTACACAGCATAATCTGTCCGGCATGTAAAATGCCCTCTGATGTTGATAGATTCATCAGAAAATGGAGTGCAGTAGGATTTGGTGTTAATGCCAAATTTGCATGCCCTACATGTGCTGCATTTAAAAAAACCCTTTTTAGGGGATAACCAGATGCTCTTAGTGTCTAGTCCTGGACTAGTTTTAACTAGGTCACTCCTCATGGAATGTGCCCTGCGGTAGGTGAAATTCGGCTGTGTAGGCAAAGTTTGTGAAAGCACCATGTCAGTTAAAACAATGGGCCATTGAGTTTTGATAATGGAACGGATTGTGTTGGCCTGTCTACTGTATGTTGAAACAAATCGACAGATTGTTTTGTCTTGATTGACATTATGGGTGTTGTTACATTTCATGCTAGGTGGACCCAAGATGTTAGTGTTAGGGCAAGGTGTGGTAAATAGTAGGGTTTGTCTCTCTTTACTGTTTGCCTTGCTTAAAGCTTTCTCTAGTTTGCTGGCTTGATATCCTCTCTGTAGAAACCTGATTTTGGCTGCTTCCTGAGCTATAAGTAGTTGATCTTCATTGCTGCAGGCTCTACGTATTCTCAAGAATTCCCCGTAGGGGAGACTGGATATAGTGTGCTGCGGGTGAAAGCTAGTGGCGTGAAGCAAGGTGTTGCCTGCTGTTGGCTTCCTGTATAGGCATGTCTGAATAGAGTTGTTATGGATATAGACAGTAAAATCCAAAAAAATGATTGTCACTGGGTCTATATGAGATGTAAAGTTAAGGTTTAACTTGTTGCAGTTAATAGCTCCTACAAAATCTTCAGCTTGTTGTGATGTACCGTCCCAAATGATGAATATGTCATCTATATATCTCCACATTGTAATTACATGTTGATCACACAGATCCCTGTGTACGCCCATGAGGACATGCTCCTCCCACCAGCCCACATGTAAACATGCGTAGCTGGGAGAGAAGCATGCCCCCATAGCCACACCTTGTTTTTGTCTATAAATCAGACCATCAAACATGAACATGTTGTTGTGTAAACACCAATGTATCATCTTTAGAAGGATTTCATTATGTCTATACATGGAAATACAGCGTTTTTTCAAAAAATAATCAACTGCAGACAGTCCATCATGATGCCTAATGCTGGTATAAAGGGATGAAATGTCTAAGGTCATCAACAAATAATTCCCCGACCATTGAATGGAATTAAGTTTAGACAAAAAATCCTTGGTGTCTCTGAGATATGTAGGCAAACCTACAACATGTTCCTGAAGATAATAATCCACATAGCGTGAAGTGTTCTCAAAGATACTGTCTTTGGCTGAAATAATAGGCCGACCTGGCACAGGATCAACCTGTTTGTGTATTTTGGGTATTAAATAGAATGTAGGTAGAACAGGAAAATCTTTATACAAAAAGTTCATTTCATCCTTTGAGATCAGACCCTCTCTTTTCCAACTATTGAGGTCTTCTTTAAAGTCTTTGTTGATTTTTCTGAAACTTGCAGCATTAGAACGTTCGTAGCACTCTACATCATTGATGTGTCTATATGCTTCTTCTCTATATTGTTTTTTGCCCCACAGGACGATATTGCCTCCTTTGTCTGCATTGTTTATGACAACCGACGAGTTGGATTTTAATTTTTCCATAAGTTGGAAATAACCTTGATTCTTTTTGGAATAGATTTTTGATTTGGTTCTTTTGGTTTTGACATAAAGTTTTTTAAGTTCGTCGGTAATGCGCTCATGAAAAATATCTACCGCATATATAAACATATATATAATCTGCATATCTATATAAATACTACTATAAATGCATGCATACATTTACATATACATATATGCATACATATGCATGTTATGTACATGAAAGTTTGAAAAACACTAATACAAGCAAAGCTAAAAAGCCACCTAATTACAAACAGAATTGCTTTAACTTAAACGAGGGCGAGACCTATTGCATTTTCAATGCTTGTTTACTTTGGTTCCATCAAGAAGGCATTCAGATGTGTCACACATTTGCCATGAATTCTGAATGGTAGCATTCTAGTTGCTCATTAGATCACTGTAGTAAAGCTACTGCTCACCAGGGAAGTCTGCTGCTGGTATTCAAAGTGCATGTTTCAGTCTGCATGTTAGAATTTTTTAATGAAATAGAAGAGGATTTGAGAAGCCAAAATGTGCCCTAATTTTTCTTTCTGCAGCACTAATCATAATTTCTATGGCAAAATGAACCCCCTCATTTTGTTCCTTTGCAAATTAAATGTTTTAAGTGTTACCACTTTATTCCAATCAAGATGGCTTCAGGTGTGCCATACTTTTGTCATAAGTAAGACTGTTAGCGCTCTTTAGAACACTCTGGTACATTGTGTCATTGGGCTATACTTGGGCTACATCTGGGTGATATTTGTGCTACATTTGGGCTCTTTTTGTCTCTGGTGGCCATCTTGGGAGACTTATTTGTTAGGAAGTTTCCTAATTTCCTCATTTACTACAGTCTCCTCAGTAGGAAATACTTTCAGGTTTTTTACTTTGATTCCATCAAGAAGGCATTCAGATGTGTCACACATTTACCATAAATTCGGAATGTTAGCACTCTAGTTGCTTATTAGATCACTGTATTAAAACTACTGCTCACCAGGGAAGTGCGTGTTTGAGTCTGCATGTGAGAATTTTTTAATGAAATAGAAGAGGATTTGAGAAGTGGCTCAAAATGTGCCCTAATTTTTCTTTTTTCAGCACTAATCATAATTTCTATGGCAAAATTAACCCCCTCATTGTGTTCCTTTTAAATTGAACTACTCACTCTCTACTACTCACTCGCTACTGCTCTCTACTACTCACTCTCTACTACTCACTCTCTACTACTCCCTACTACTCTCTACTACTACTCTCTACTAATCACTCTGTACTACTCTCTACTACTCTCTACTACTACCCTCTACTACACACTCTTTACTACTCACTCTCTACTACTCTCTACTACTCACTCTACTACTCTACTAATCTCTACCACTCACTCTCTACTACTCTACTACTCACTCTCTACTACTCACTCTACTACTCTCTACCACTCACTCTCTACTACTCACTCTCTACTACTCTTTACTACTCTCTCTCTACTACTCACTCTACTACTCTACTACTCTCTACTACTCACTCTCTACTACTCACTCTCTACTACTCTCTACTACTCACTCTCTACTACTCACTCTCTAGTACTCACTCTCTAGTACTTTCTACTACTCACTCTCCACTACTCACAATCTACTACTCGCTCTCTACAACTCTCTACTACTCACTCTACTACTCACTCTCTACTACTCTACTACTCTCTGCTACTCTCTCTACTACTCACTCTCTACTACTTGCTCTCTGCTACTCACTCTCTACTACTCTCTACTACTCACTCTACTACTAACTCTCTACTACTCCCTACTACTCACTCTCTACTACTCACTCTCTACTACTCTACTACTCCCTACTACTCTCTCTCTACTACTCACTCCCTAGTATTCACTCTCTACTACTCTCTACTACTCACTCTCTACTACTCTCTCTCTACTACTCTCTCTCCACTACTCTCTACTATTCACTCTCTACTACTCACTCGCTACTGCTCTCTACTACTCACTCTCTACTACTCACTCTCTACTACTCCCTACTACTCTCTACTACTACTCTCTACTACTCACTCTCTACTACACTCTACTACTCTCTACTACTACTCTCTACTACTAACTCTTTACTACTCACTTTCTACTACTCTCTACTACTCACTCTACTACTCTACTAATCTCTACCACTCACTCTCTACTACTCTACTACTCACTCTCTACTACTCTCCACTACTCTCTCTCTACTACTCCCTCTCTACTACTCAGTCCACTACTCTCTACTACTCACTCTATACTACTCACTCTGTACTAGTCACTCTCTACTACTCGCTCTCTACTACTCTCTACTGCTCACTCTCCACTATTCACTCTCTACTACTCGCTCTCTACTACACTCTAGTACTCACTCTCTACCACTCTACTACTCTCTACTACTCTCTCTACTGCTCACTCTCTACTACTCACTCTCTACTACTCGCTCTCTACTACTCTACTACTCTCTACTACTCTTTCTACTACTCACTCTCTACTACTCTCTACTACTCACTCTACTACTCTCTACCACTCACTCTCTACTACTCTACTACTCACTCTCTACTACTCTTTACTACTCTCTCTCTACTACTCACTCTACTACTCTCTACTACTCACTCTCTACTACTCACTCTCTACTACTCTCTACTACTCACTCTCTACTACTCACTCTCTACTACTTGCTCTCTGCTACTCGCTCTCTACTACTCTCTACTACTCACTCTACTACTCACTCTCTACTACTCACTCTACTACTCACTCTCTACTACTCACTCTCTACTACTCTACTACTCTCTACTACTCTCTCTCTACTACTCACTCCCTAGTATTTACTCTCTACTACTCTCTACTACTCACTCTCTACTACTCTCTCTTTACTACTCTCTACTATTCACTCTCTACTACTCACTCTCTACTATTCTCTACTACTCACTCTCTACTACTCTCTCTCTACTACTCTCTACGACTCACTCTCTACTACTCTCTACTACTCTCTCTCTGCTACTCACTCTCTACTACTTACTCTCTACTACTCACTCTCTACTACTCACTCTTTACTACTCTTTGCTACTCACTCTCTACTACTCACTCTACTACTCACTCTCTACTACTCTCTACTACTCTCTACTACTCACTATCTACTACCCACTCTCTACTACTCTCTACTACTCACTCTCTACTACTCTCTACTACTCACTCTCTACTACTCACTCTCTACTACTCACTCTACTACTCACTCTCTACTACTACTCTCTACTACTCACTTTCTACTCTCTATTACTCAACCTCTACTCTCTACCTCTCTACCTCTCTCTATCTCTCTCTGTACTACTCTCTACCTCTCTACCTCTACCTCTCTACCTCTACACCTCTACCTTTCTACCTCTCTCTACCTCTCTCTACACGCACACATATGCACATATATATGCATATATATGTATATGCATTTATATATATGTATGTGCATATATATACATATATAAACATATATAATCTGCATATCTATATAAATACAAATATAAATGCATGCATACAAATACATATATATATATATAGGCATGCATATGCATGTTATGTACATGAAAGTTTGAAAAACACAAATAAAAGCAAAGCTAAAAAGCCACCTAATTACAAACAGAATTGCTTTAACTTAAACGAGGGCGAGACCTATTGCATTTTCAATTCTTGTTTACTTTGGTTCCGTCAAGAAGGCATTCAGATGTGTCACACATTTGCCACGAATTCTGAATGGTAGCACTCTAGTTGCTCATTAGATCACTGTAGTAACGCTGCTGCTCACCAGAGAAGTATGTTGCTGGTATTCAAAGTGCATGTTTCAGTCTGCATGTCAGAATTTTTTAATGAAATAGAAGAGGATTTGAGAAGTCAAAATGTGCCCTAATTTTTCTTTCTGCAGCACTAATCATAATTTCTATGGCAAAATGAACCCCCTCATTTTGTTCCTTTGCAAATTAAATGTTTTAAGTGTTACCACTTTATTCCAATCTAGATGGCTTGAGGTGTGCCATACTTTTGTCATAAGTAAGACTGTTAGCGCTCTAGTTGTTCTTTAGAACACTCTGGGACATTCTGTCATTGGGCTATACTTGGGCTACATCTGGGTGATATTTGTGCTACATTTGGGCTCTTTTTGTCTCTGGTGGCCATCTTGGGAGACTTATTTGTTAGGAAGTTTCCTAATGTCCTCTTTTACTAGAGTCTCCTCAGTAGGAATACTTTCAGTTTTTTAATTTGATTCCATCAAGAAGGCATTCAGATGTGTCACACATTTGCCATACTTTTAGAATGTTAGCACTCTAGTTGCTCATTAGATCACTGTAGTAAAGGTACTGCTCACCAGGGAAGTCTGCCTCTGGTATTGAAAGTGCATGTTTCAGTCTGCATGTCAGAATTGTTTAATGAAATAGAAGAGGATTTCAGAAGTCACTCAAAATGTGCTCTAGTTTTTCTTTCTGCAGCACCAATCATTGTGTTCCTTTTTAAATTAAATGTTTTAAGAGTTACCACTTTATTCCAATCAAGATGGCTTCAGGTGTGCCATACATTTATCATAAGTAGGACTGTTAGCGCTCTAGTCGTTCTTTGGAACACTCTGGGAAGCTGCAGTAGAACACAAAGGAATCAACTGACTGTCTCTGCCCTTGTTGGATGTACATGTTTTACTGAGAATGTCAGACTTCATTCTCACATGACTGAGAAAGATAATGTGAATTTACAGAAAATATGCTCTCAGTTTAGATTATAGATCACCTTCCAAACCTCTGTGGGAAAAGCATGAGAAAATAGTTTTCTCTCAAACATGATTCATGATATCCCAGCAGAAGGCTTTTTAACATGGTAAAATCACCTTAGAACATACCACAATTCCTAAAATAAGTATGGTACCATCAACAAATGATTTGTAATGTAACTAAAGTCTTAAAACCTTCTATTAACTGAAATGCTTTTTAATGAGGTGCTATCATGTATATTGGTCACAAGATGGCTGCCAACACTTCTTGGATGAAGTGCTGACAGCCAATCAGATTTCACGATGAGATGTATGGTTAGGCTCCGCCCAGATATATATGTGATTTTACTTTTAATTTTCTCAGGAACTACTGAACGGATTTACACCATTTAAGCAAAAGGCATGAGTCTGAATTGAGGACTACCTTTCTGCCAAATTTGGTGTAATTCCGTTCAGCAGTTTGGGCTGTAGCTGCGGCTGAAGGTCCTATGGGAAATTGCATGGGGAAAACACGTTTTGGGACCCTCCTTTTTTCTCGGCCCCCGCTACACGAATCATCCCGAGACTTTCAGGATAGGAGCGGACCTGGGCTGGCCAAATGTTTTAAAAATTTCGCAAAGAGTCGTCAATCGGTGCCGAAGTTATTGGGAATAGAATTTTGCGGATTTCATATGGAAAATAGGTCCTAACTATAACTACCTACTGGCGACTGTCAGTAATATAGATATATATATATATTAATGTATAAGTGCACACACACAAAAACTGCATTTACCAGTAGGTTTGTGTGGTTAACTACAATGTGCTAAAACAACATGTTGGAATTGTACAATGCGTCATAAAATCCACGTTGTAAGTTACCGCTTGGTATTCTGGCAGCATGCTAGACTCACTGCTACTGGCTCTTACTGGATAGTCACACCTCCCACAGGATTGGCATACTCCTTCCCTCTTTCAGCAGGCACAGTGGCTCCAATGCATCTAAGGGTAGCTGAACAGCATCTTCTAGCAAGGCAGGACTTCAGGTGATGTCTCTTCCTCCTTGTAGAGCTGTTTTTCAGGCAGACACCAGTTCTGGCTGCACTGCAGTCCTATGAATACCCATCAGAACACTCCCATCTGTGATCATAGAGAACTCGAACCTGGAACAAGTCAGTCAGTGACAGCCACTTTTTTATAAAGTAAAAGCAGACAGCAGAAGTGATTTCACACTCTACAATTTTTGAACTGGTTTTAGGTGGATCTCCAGACACAGCCTCTGTGTAGGGTGATGCTCCACACAGCAGGGTAGTCTCCGGCCTGGAGCACCCACGACAGAGGCACATAGAGGTGTGTGCATTCTGTAACTGACTATCATCAACCACATTGAAGAGTGTTCAGGTGAAAGACAAAAGGCTGGCCTCACATAAGGGGCCCCTTTCACTTGAACATCATCCTTCACCCCCACCAGCTACCAAATGTCAGTGCTATAGGAAGACTAATTAGCAGTTCATCTCAGGAAAATGCCTAATCAAATTACAAAAGGACTCATGTCTCTTTTTTTCTCCACTTTAGTGGCTAGGTCTTCTCCTTCCAGCTTTGGGAATGCCAGCAATACACTTCCACTCTAGAAAAACAACTTACTTTCTATCTTGCCCACAGGGCCAGGCCAGGTGCATGTGAAATGACCTCCATTACTCTGTTTCACTCATGCACACAATGCATGTACCATATAGGCTACATACGCAAACTTGCACAAAATACAGTTGGGAGTTTAGCACCAGGATTTGGGTTAGTGCTCAGAAGTGGAACTTTATTTGAGTGTGCTAGTAAGCTTCCACTTCAGTGCCAAAGATGAAAAGGTCTGGCCACAACCATGGATTCACAAAACACCATACGCTGCCACCATCGCTCTACATGCTAAGCCCACGACAGGGACAGCAGTCTACTGTCAGTACAAAAAGGAAACACTTGGTGCACCCCTCCAGATCACAGGATAGGTTCAGGACCTCACCCATGCCAAGGGACAGACCTACGCCTCTGCGCACACACTTGAGTACTGTGAAGCAATGGACAAAATCAAAAACCAGGACACTGCATATTCACAGTTTGGCACATACAGCAGGGGAGCATGACTGTTAACTGTTGGAGATAACCGTCTTTTGCATGGTATTACCCAGATTTGTGTCTACTTTTGCTAAACCTGTTTTTAGGGGCCCTTGGACTCTGTGCACTTTACCCCTGCCCACCAGAGGTAAAGTGGTTGTACTCTTCCTTCTAAACACATGTAAATTGGCAGAACCTAAACAGCACATTTAATTTACTTATAAGTGCCTAGTATGTATAGTACTATATGTACCTAGGGCCTGTAATATTAATGCTACAAGTGGGCTGCAGCACTCTTTGTGCCACCTACTAAGGTAGCACTGTAAAACATATCTGCAGTGTTAGACTACCATTTTGGCCTGGCAAAATAAACCTTTCGCAAGGCAATGACCTTCATTTTTAAGTGAGGCCTAGATGTCCACAGGGCAGGGTGTGTGGTATTTAAAAAGTAGGGCATGTATATTAGGACATGTATAAACATTACTAAATTTACATGTCCTGGAAGTGAAAAACCGCCAAAGTCGTTTTCAATGTAGAAAAGCAAGCCTGCCGATAGGAAAACACTGGGTTACATTATAACAATGTATAATGATTTATTTAAGTTTAAGAGCAGCTACAACCATGATTCAAAGACTCATTTGAATGGTGAGTTAAATTCCAACTTAATGGACAAGCTAGATTTTATATTACTAATTTAGAGAGAAAAAATTTAGATAGTTGTAATTTCTCTGCCTAAGCCAAATGTGTCTTTCTGCCAGTGTCTTCTGTCACCTGATGTTAATGGCTTCCCTTGGGTGTTATGTGTATTGCTCCCAGACAGTAGACTAGCAGCTTGGGTGTGGAGATATGCTTTTATTCTTTGAGCAGAATGGCCTGAGGGCTTGTGCCAGTGCCTTCCTGAGCTTCAGAAAGTGCCTAGGCTGCCACTGCTTGCCCCATGGCCCTCTGAATGGTATTCTGACAGTAGAAGTAGACTTATGAATGCAATTTATTTGGGTATGGTCTCAATGCCAGGTTATGGCTTGCGCAGTCATAAAAGACTTAAAATGATTAGTAGCAATGAATGGAGTTCATATATTTTGTTCTGACCAAGGGCCAGCTTTAACCTCCAATGTATTAGCTGAGCATTTGCTAAGGTGAAGGTAAGCCTCCGATTCTCACACCCCATTAGGCCCAGTTCAAACATGGTCATAGAGAGAGCTAAATGTACAATAAAATGAGCCTTTCAAACAATACATCAGATCTGCACCACCTTTCTTAACATGTATGTAAGAAATCTTAAATGTCCATGATATCCAATTGGACCGATTAGTGCGAGAGAAGTTAATTGTCCCAACAGTTGATTTACAATTTCTTTATTTTCAATCGAAAGCCATCAGCCAACGCATTTCGTCCTATTCTAGTAGGACTTCTTCAGGGCAATTGTACTTTTCTTGTACATCCTTTGGTTCCTGTAAACAGAAGTGAGTAGCACTCAGTCCCTTCGATCTCATCCTAATCTTCTCCCAGCGTCTATATGTTAGGCACCATCTCCATCACCACATCAGATGTGTTACTGTCAGGGATGAAACAATCTTGGAGAATTATGTCATCACACGTGCAAACAGTGCCATCTTGGGACTGTTGGATATTTTGGTGTTCCTATTGATCTGACCCAAAAGGAAAATCCAAAGAGTAGACCAAGAAATACAAGTAAAATCGTATTTATGATTCCTTTATAAAGAAGCTCACATTTCAACAATATTCGAGTAGAGATGACACCTAAAACCAAAGTTTTCATTCATCCTGTGGGATAGACAGCAACTATTGTTTTTATCCTAAAACAACTCCCTTTGAAATAGTATTTTTGTTATATTTCCTCCATCCAACATCTCCTTTATTAACTCTAGAATGTGATACCTAACCTGGCATACACTGTGTTCTTTCACATTGAAATATATAGATACCACTGATTTTTGTTCCTATTCCTTATTGTACTTTTGTGTTACATTATCTTCATTTTTATTTTCCTCTATGTTTTCTCAACTTATCTAAGTACACAAGGATATTTGATGTAACAAACACAATACTTGGTGTCACAAGCTTGTGGTTGCTGAACTTTTCCTTTAATGATTTTATTGCAGTTCATGCAATTATAACAGGGAATTGTGCCTTTGTGCTTTTTGACACAGGCAGCTTTCTATTTAGATACCCAGAGATCTTTAAGCTTTCTTCGTCTTATATATGCCATAATGGCAGAGGCCACAAAAGCAAAGCACAATTGTTGTTGTTTCAAATATCTTACAGTGCTTGCATATAATGAACTGGATTTTTTTGCTTTGTATTGAGTACTTAGAAATCATTACTGGTCTCTTGTTAGCTCTGTTCCTTTTTCTTTCAATAATGCAGGCCGATTTTTCTAAAAGCATATTTGAGTGTTTGGATAGGATATCCTCTGTGAGTGAATTTTTTAGTTATCTTTGTTTTTTAGGTTGAGCATTTGAGACCACTTGTATATACTTTAGTATATACTTATTATATATTTATATGTGTATGTACTTTGTGTGCCCTAGGACTTGTCTGCTTCCGCTTAGGGACTTTTTTTTCTGTTCAACTGCCTCTATTGAACTGTCTTGATAGAAAACGACCAGAAGAGGTCAGTAACATACCAGAATTGCTTTCTGCTGAGGTACTTTTTATTTTTTATTTTTCTGCCAACGGCCTCTATTGAACTTTCTTGATAGAAAACAACCAGCAGAGGTCTGTAAAATACCATAATCACTTTAGCATTCTCTAGATTCTAGTCCAAAGACATTGTCTTCCATAAACATCCGTAGACAATAATATTTTTTTCAAATCTTGTATTTTCAGTGATATGACCACCGAAGGCCCTGATTTTATAATAAAAACAGAGCTTTGGACTATACCATTTCCCACTAAAAGGCAATATTTCTCTGCCATACCTGGTGTGTCATGCAGTTTGGTGCTTACTTTCCCTCCATGTTAAAGAACAGTACATGTTTCAGCATCCAGGCTAATGTGCTGCACAGCTAAATATATATAAGGTCCCAAAGGCGAGACCCATTGCATTGCAAATGCTTGTTTTATTTCGAACTGCTCTGATTTTGAAGGAATCTGTTTGATCCTGATTAATTGGGGGCGTGGATGATTCATTGTTTTTTTTTTTTTTTTTTTTTTTGAAAATTTTTATTGAACAGTAAATCGGTTACAAGCATGGGCCTACAACCACCAGGGCCGGCCGCTAGATTCAGAAAGGATCATACATTCGTTAAGGCAGTAGTCAACTCCTGGGGCCCAGCCCCGTACCTGGCTCCGGATAGTCCTAGGGAAGCAGGATACATAGATTTAACATAAATAACAACTAAAAACAAAAGGCGAGGCATAAGGGCAAAAAGTGTGGGTCAGGCTACATCCGGGGGACTCTACTTCAGACCTTCAAGTAGCTATCAAGAGGAAGGAGTACTGATAGGTCGGGGGGGGTCACGGGAGAGGAACGTCTATATTCGGTTATTCCTAAAATCGCAGGGAACCATCAAGGGTCAGGGGGACAAGGCAATATCGGTGTCCACTAGGGGGGGAGTACAGATACCCCCACGATACGCGTTCCATTGCCCCCAGATTCTACCCCATGCCCCCGGTTTACCACGAGCCACATACACAGTCTTCTCCCTGAACATGCACCAGTCCATGTTCTCCTTCCATACGGACACGGTGGGAGGCCGCTGGGAACCCCAAAGCTGCGCTATATCTCTCTTGGCAATCATGTTCCCCAGGGCCGCCCACCGAGTCTGAGCCGCGTTATAATCATTGGGCTCCCACACATTCAGGACACAGCGACGCACCTCCGGCAGCAGCGCAACCCCGGTGACCTGTCCCATGACCACATGAACCCGGCGCCAGTATTCCGCCACCTCGCGGCACTCCCAAAGGATATGGAGAAAGGTGGCACTAAGCCCACAGCCCCGCTTACAGAGCCCGTCTTCAGAAAATCCCATCGAGACCAAACGGGGACCCGTCACATACACCCGGTGGAGAATCTTAAGCTGGACCAGGCGGAGACGGGCTGGAATGGCCACTTCCTTGGGGGACGACAGTGCGGACTGCCAGTCCTCGTCGTCCAATTCCACCCCATCCCCCGTCCACGTCTCCCGAAGGCGCACCAAGAGGTCAGCCCGATTATTAATACGTTTTTTATAAATTAAAGAGATAGTACTGTCGGGGACATGACCATCGAGTATGCGGTCCTCGAGGGGCGAAGAAGCTGGGATCTTGGTCCCCTCCACAAATACAGAGAGCAGGGCATGCCGAACCTGGGCATAGCGGAAGAACTCCCTTTCCGTGAGTTCGTATTCGCTCTGGAGCGCCGCGAAGGTTTTAACCGCGCCCTTAAGCCATAAGTCTCCCACTCTACTAATACCAATCGTGTCCCAACGGTCAAACCCTTTCGTTGTCCAGAGGCTTCCCAGTCGGTCGGAGGCAAATAAAGGAGTAGCACATGTTAATCGCTCACTTCAGCCCATGGCTACATTGGCCGCCTTCCAGATCCGTACCACAATCTTAGTAGGGCCCGTAAGGGTCCGTCCAGCCGAGCGGGAGTAAAGTGCCCTGTTATAGTTTCCGCCGGGAAGCAGGAATTTATCCATCTCATACGCCGGATTCAAGCCAGGCGCATACGTGGCATGGTTAATGGCCGATAGCTGTGAGGCCCAATAATACCTGCGAATGTCGGGAAGCGCGATGCCCCCATCGTACCAGGGGAGAGTAAGCTTTGCCAGAGCGATACGCGCCCGTCCGTCCCACACCAGTCTCCTCTGCAGGCTCTCCACCTCCCGAAAGTAGGCCACAGGAATGACATCGAAGGAGTTCTGAAGTGCATAGAGGAATCTGGGAAGGGACATCATTTTAAACAGTGCTGCCCGACCCAGCGGGGACAAGGGCAGCTTACACCACCGAGCCGTGTCCTCCCTCAAACGCCGAAGTGGAAGCAGGAGATTCTGCTCATAGCGAGCCACCGGGTCCAACGAGACGTATATCCCCAGGTATTTAAAGCCGGACAGAGATAATTGGATCGGAAGCCGAGGCGGCAAGAGAGGAGGGCCACCGGAGATAGGATAGACACAGGATTTAGACCAGTTGATCGTTAGACCCGAATTTCTCCCAAAGGAAGTCAGAACATCAAAGAGAACATTAAGCGACTGCCGCGGCGAGGTGAGATACAGGAGAATATCGTCCGCATACAACGAGACCCGATCCTCGAAGCCCGGGGCCCACCGGATCCCTCTGATCGAGGGCTCCCAGCGGAGCCAAGCAGCGAGTGGCTCAAGGGCGAGAGCAAAGAGCAGAGGGGACAGCGGGCACCCCTGCCTCGTACCCCTACCGAGAGCGAAGGGCCGAGAGACCCGCCCATTAACCACCACCTGAGCCATGGGTCCCGTGTAAAGAAGCTTCACCCAGCCAAGAAATCCTTCCCCAAAGCCGAATTTGGTCAAGACAGCCCAGAGGAATGGCCACTCGATGGTGTCAAAGGCCATCGTGGCGTCTAAAGAAACCAGCACAGCTGGTTCGGAGAGGTACTCCGCCCTGGCGAGGGCGCCGTGAAGACGCCGCAAGTTAAGAGCGGTGTTACGATGGGGGATGAAGCCACATTGATCAGGATGAATCAGATCGCAGATGACGCTCAACAAACGATTGGCAAGGACTTTAGCCAGGATTTTAGGCTCTGCGTTTAGCAATGAAATAGGCCTGTAGGAGGCGCAGCGGTCTCGTGGCTTACCTTCCTTGGGGATCACGACTATCGTAGCCAGACGCTGGTCGGCAGGAAGGGAACCTGCCTCAAGGGACTCCTGAAACATACGACGGAGGAAGGGCGCGAGTTTATCCGGGCGCAACTTATATAACTCAATAGGCAGACCGTTGGGACCCATAGCCTTGCCCGAGTGAAGGGACCGAATCGCAGTTGCTATTTCATCTACAGACAAGGGAGCGTCCAGCTGCTCACGGTCTTCGACGGACAGGCAGGGCAAAGCAATATCCCTCAGCAGAAGGCAAGAGTCTTCTTCATCCCTATCAGTCACCGGGGAGTACACGGCCCGGAGGTGGTCAGCGAAACATTCCACAATCTCACCAGGCGCAGTCACACACACTCCATCCGAGACACGCAGCTCCGGTACCACACGATTCACTCTCTCCTTCTTATCCAGCCAAGCAATCAACTTTCCCGCCTTGTCCCCGGCGTCATACAATCGACCCTGCTGCTCCCTATACATCGTTTTGGCAGCGTCAGTGACAAGAGACCTGTATTCAAACTGTTTCAGGCTGAGGGCATGGAGCCCGTCCGGAGTGACACCCGCCTCCAAGGCCGACTCCAGCCCCGAGATGTCAGTCTCCAGCTTCACCACTGCCTCACTCTTGAGCTTCTTAGCCACCACTATCTGGGAGAGGGCGTGTCCGCGGATTACGGTTTTAAAGGCTTCCCACAGGGACATTGCGGACGACACCGACCCCTCGTTTTCAAGGAAGTATTGGTCCATAGCCTTAACCAGGCTGTCGCGAGTCGTAGGGTCTCGCAGGTACCACGGGTTTATAGGAGCGATCCACCCTGCAGACCGCGACTCGGTGTCAAAGAGCAGCCACAGCGGGGAATGATCGGAGATACCCCGCGCCAGGTGCCTAACCTCTCGAATCCGACCAGTCTGCGCCGCGGGCATAAGGAAGTAGTCTAACCTAGAAAGACTCCCATGCGCCCCAGAGTGAAAGGTGTACTGACATTGGGTCGGATGCATTAATCTCCAACTATCTACCAGGCCGAAGGTCTCCAACAGTCCACCAAGCCATGCCTGGGCAGCGGGGAGGGCCCTGGGTGGGTGACGATCCAGGTCACCCAAAACCACCGAATTAAAGTCCCCGCCCATAAGCAAAAGACTGTCCGGAAGTTCAAGCAGCATTCGACCCAAGTCCGCGAAGGTGGAGTTCTGGAGGCCCGGGGGGACGTAAACTGAGACCAGGGAAAGGGGCTGCCCCTCCCACCTCCCAGTCAGACACACATAGCGCCCTCTGTCATCCGAGACTACCCTAATGATCTCCAACGGAAGTGAGGATCGCAGGAGAATGCCCACCCCCCTGGAACCAGTTGTGAAACCAGAATGGGCCACGAGGCGGTATCCCCCCCTGTTCATTGCATGACAAACATTACCAACCAGATGCGTCTCCTGGATAAACACCACATCAGGAGTCAGACGACGCAAATACTGCAGTACTACACCCCGTTTGATACGGTCCCCCAACCCATTGACGTTCCATGACATCAGCCTCAACCCGTCCCCCCCCATCCCCTCCAAGAGATCAAAGGTCCCCCAGCCAGTAGCACAGTTCCCGAAATTGGACAAAAATCAATACCTTGCCCTGCAAATAGAAAACGCACAGCAAAACAACCCCTCCTTCCCCCCAACCCCCCCCCAAATCCAACTCCCCCCACCCTGCACCCCTGCGGGCCAAAAAACCCCCCCAACTTGCAGTGTGCCTGTCGCCCTACTAACCCCATTCTACGAAAAGACCCCGGAGGAGGAAAGGGACCCGTCCCCGCCCGCCCCCCACACAGGTCCTAGTGAGTCAAAATGAACAAAAGAAGTAAAATCCAGCTGAACAGTGCAAAATGGCAAAATCAAGGACCAAAAGTCACTCCAAAGGGGACCCGTCACCTTCGGCGCCGGCAGAGGGCCCGGGACGGCCACCTCTGTCCGGCAGCGAGTCCAGCCAGTCACTCACGGCCACAGGAGAGTCAAAAAAGGCAGTCCGATCCTCATGTTCCACTCGGAGTCTTGCAGGGTAGAGCATAGAGTACTTTAGGCCCAGGTCACGGAGACGACGCTTCACCCCCTGGAATCCCATCCGCTGTTTCTGGACAAGTTGGGTAAAGTCCGGATAAAAGTTAATGGATGAGTTCTCATGACGAACCGGGCCGTGGACCCGTGAGGCCTGCAGAATCGCATCTCGGTCTCTATAGTGGAACAGTTTGGCCACGATAGGCCTCGGGGGGGCCCCCGGCCGCGGCCGACCGCCCGGGACTCGATGGGCCCGCTCCACGGCAAAGAACTTACTTAGGCCAGCAGGGGTCAACTGTTGGAGGATGAGTTCCTCAACCAGGAGGTCAACCGGGCGGTTGTCGGAGGACTCCGGTACGCCTATGACACGGATGTTGTTGCGTCGGGCCCGTCCCTCGAAGTCCTCCAGCCGCCGGGCCATCTGATCGTTGACCACCTTGATGTCACCAAGCGCGGCCTGCAGGTCCGACACATCCGCACCAAGGGTGGAGGTCCGCGCATCGAGAGCCTGAACCCTCTCGTTAGTTTTGGAGAGATCCGCCCGAATTAAGGTGACATCGATTGCCACCGTGTCGATTTTACGGGCCAGGGCCTCGTATTGCGTGGCGATGGTTTCCCTGATGCCATCAATGGCGCCCATGATGTCCTGCAGGGAAAGCTCCGGAGAGACGGACGTGCCACCACCGGCGGCGTCTGGGGGGGGGCAGCCGCTCCAGGGGACCCTCTGCCCTGAGTGTAGCGGTCCATGTTGTTGACCTGGACCGGTCCCCCGCGGAGGGAGGCCTTAGTCTTACGCCCCTCGGGGCCCCCCTTGCCCCCCATGTGGTCACGGACACCGAAGGGGACCGCCGATCAAGAGTCGTAGAGGCACCGGCACCGCAGACTAGCGCCTCACCAGAGTCCACAATATAGCGGTGCGGGGGGACCCAAGGCGATGGGCACACTAGTGGCAGGTGGAGACAAAGCCTCGCGCAGAGGCCAAGGAAACACCCCGCCACCTCAAGCGCGTTCGCCGTCCAGCCCCCTGAAGTCCGAAAGTGAAACCGAAAGTGGTAGAGCGGCCACTGGCACCGCGCTGCAGCCGCTGTTGTTCAATTACGACACGGCTCCACGGTTCACCTTCGCCCCGGGCACCTCCGTCGGGTGGGTCCCAAAAGTTCGAACAACGACAACTCAGGATTCCCAGGTCCGATTCGATTTCTGAAAAGAGATACGTGCTCAGCCGGTCTTCATCTTCCAGATTCCATAAACCACATCAGGATATTCTCAGGATAAATTCCGAGGAGCAGCAAGGGTCCGGGGAGCCCTGTGCTCACGCGACCATCTTGGATGCGCGCTAGGCTCCTCCCCCGGATGATTCATTGTTAATGTCCATGGGTGGAAAGACTGATAATAAAGTATATTAATAGCATACGTGGGTTTGGTTATAACTCTGAAGTAAGTTTTTATTGCTTGATTACTTTAAACCATTGCAATATACACACTACAGCACATAAAATAAATTGTGTTCATTCCTTCCATAAAATACATAACAATGTGTTCCTTTCATGAATCAAATTAGAACATGTGTACATTAAAACCCCTGTAGCATTTATTATAAATAAATAAGAGGAGAGTAAGACCTTCAGTGCATGGCCAGCTATCCCCAGAACCCCATAATGTTTTGGCTGCCCTGAAAACTAGGGCGCCGGGCTGTGGGATATGTAAGTAGTAATTGATAAAATGCTAGAGCTTCAATTGCCTAGTTCAGGTTTACAGCTCTCAGCTAGCAGATTAACTACCTATGCACTGAGTATCTAAAGTGCTTGTGCTCTTACAGCTCTTGCCAACTAATCCTCAAAAGTAGTGAGCTAATATTTTTGTTAGGCGAACCTGATTCTGCTCCGACCATTAGTGCATAGAGGTGCCCTGTGTCCAAATGACTGACAATAAAGTGCTTGTGCCTAACTGATAAAGTGCTAGTGTTTTAAGTGCTCTTGGCACCCTTTCAGTCTAACTCTTAAAGTAAAGTCTGATAATTCTCCCACAACTGGATCATATGGGCCCCCTGCTGCCAATTGCCTGCCTGTAATGTACTCATATCCTGCTAATAAAGTGCGGGCACTCTACCAGCATGGTTTAACTTACCGTCCAAATGCTTACCACTAAATTACTGGGGGATTACTGCTAATAAAGTGTTAATGCCAAACTTGAAAAAGTGCTAATGCTCTAGCTACCACTCTGGTTTGCCTCCCAGATGTTATGGGCAGTCATATGTACCTAAAACTACGTGAGTCTTCTGGATATTAAAGGGTTATACCATGACTGGTATAGTACTGGGGTTCTTACGGCTTAGCCATTCTTCCCCTCTATCTTTATGGGTTGACTGTCGGGAAATGTTATACCTTTCGCTGCTTCTTAATGTTCCTTGGCCAAAACCCTTTTCAAACATCTGTAGAAATTTCACCATTGCGTAATTCAGTCTGGGGTCAGATGGATCAAAACAGACTACCACCGCATACCTACAAGACTATATGCTTCTTTCCTGTGCAAACGTGCATGGCGATCGGGGGCGCTAGAGAGCCGGTGAGCGAGATGGCTGCACTTGAGTGAGGCTCCTGCCATCCGGACCTCTAATCCGAAATTGGGAGGGAGGGGGGCAAGCCAGCACGACACCAGTTTTCTGTGTGTGTAAAAGGCCGTTTTATTGAAACAGGTGCATATTACAATTTATAACCTAGGCAACTGCCTTCCAAAACGAAAACCTCACTATACATGAATTTCCTGACCCCGTGTTCCCCCCACCCCTACGATCCCCACATCAGATCCCCCACCCCGCAAAATACAACATAAAATTCCATAACAATAATATTACACAATCCTACACAATCTAGCATTTACAAATCCTAACCTCCCATGACCCAAATCCCTACCTGCCTCTGTGCAACTGTAAGTAACCAACCTCTAATCTAAACTTATCCTACCTGGTTACCCTTTCCCTGCTCCTGCTCACAAACTACCAACATGTAAGTAAAAACTACAGCCAATCCTGGCCAACTTTCAACAACCCCGCCAGCACCTGTTCTAAGCGACAAATATACAACTTATCAAGCCCCTATGTACCTGTTCCAACAATCGCTGCCGTAAAAAAAAATAAAAAAAAAATTGGAGAAAAACGCCCCCAAAAAAACGAAAAAACTGGGGAGGGAGGGAGTGGACAAAAACCTACTCTATGCAGCGCTCCCAGCCACTAGGTCACCAAACCTAAAATGGTGGCTGGGAAAGCGCAAAAAAGCCCTAAATACCTTTGGGCTAATAACTGAAAAATTGGGCTACAATAGGGCTAGTCCCAATGTAGCCCAAAATACCCAAAATGGCCGCTCGCCGGCCAACCCCTCCCCCTCCCAATATGCCCAGGGGGCAGACCTCGCTGTGCTTGGCTGCCCCCCAAACCCCCCTTGGGAGGGAGGGGGGCAATCCAACACGAGAACAGTTTTTTGTGTGTGTAAAAGGCCGCTTTATTGAAACAGGTGCATATCACAATTTATAACCTTGGCAACTGCCTTCCAAAACTAAAACCTCACTATACATGAATTCCCTGACCCCTTGTTCCCCCCACCCCTACGATCCCCACATCAGATCCCCCACCCCGCAAAATACAACATAACATTCCATAACAATAATATTACATAATCCTACACAATCTAGCATTTACAAATCCTAACCTCCCATGATCCAAATCCCTACCTGCCTTTGTGCAACTGTAACTAACCAACCTCTAATCTAAACTTATCCTACCTGGTTACCCATTCCCTGCTCCTGCTCACACACTACCAACATGTAAGTAAAAACTACAGCCAATCCTGGCCAACTTTCAACAACCCCGCCAGCACCTGTTCCAAGCGACAAATATACAACTTATCAAGCCCCTATGTACCTGTTCCAACAATCGCTGCCATAAAAAAAAAAAAAAAAAAAATTGGGGAAAAACGCTCAACAAAAAACGAAAAAACTGGGGAGGGAGGGAGTGGACAATAACCTACTCTATGCAGCGCTCCCAGCCACCAGGTCACCAAACCTAAAATGGTGGCTGGGAAAGCGCAAAAAAGCCCTAAATACCTTTGGGCTAATAACTGAAAAATTGGGCTACAATTGGGCTAGTCCCAATGTAGCCCAAAATACCCAAAATGGCCGCTCGCCGGCCAACCCCCCCCTCCCAATATGCCCAGGGGGCAGACCTCGCTGTGCTTGGCTGCCCCCCAAACCCCCCTTGGGAGGGAGGGGGGCAATCCAGCACGAGACCAGTTTTTTGTGTGTGTAAAAGGCCGCTTTATTGAAACAGGTGCATATCACAATTTATAACCTTGGCAACTGCCTTCCAAAACTAAAACCTCACTATACATGAATTTCCTGACCCCTTGTTCCCCCCACCCCTACGATCCCCACATCAGATCCCCCACCCCGCAAAATACAACATAACATTCCATAACAATAATATTTCACAATCCTACACAATCTAGCATTTACAAATCCTAACCTCCCATGACCCAAATCCCTACCTGCCTTTGTGCAACTGTAACTAACCAACCTCTAATCTAAACTTATCCTACCTGGTTACCCTTTCCCTGCTCCTGCTCACACGCTACCAACATGTAAGTAAAAATTACAGCCAATCCTGGCCAACTTTCAACAACCCCGCCACCCAGGAAAAGGCGGGAGGGTAGGCGAAGACGCCGTCTCCCTCCTTTTTCTGCCCCCCTGCCCCCAGAAACCCCCCCTTCAATGTCTATGAATGCCCAACAGTCTAGCCAACACTTCCCTCAGCTCCAATAAATACAAGTCCATACCCAACCTGGATAGATGGACCCCGTCACCTCTGAAAAATCTGGCGTGTCATACCTAAGATCCCTGTGTGAAATCCTTAAAATCCCCAACTGACGACAAAATCGCACCATTTCTGTATTCAGCTTAGATCTGGCCTTGTCCAACGCCCCCGGGTTAACCACCCCTCTCCAAACCTTACCAGGAACAAATTCCGTCCAGACAATGGCACAACCGGAACACTGACCCTTGATCAAAGCCAAATCCCGCTTCATACATCTCATGAGCGCCAGGCCAGGTTCCCCCACCATATCATTCTCCCCTAAATGAAGTACCAAGACATCGGGGCACCTACCAGCCACCAAAATCCCGTTGAGAACTTGCAGCAACTCCTTCCATCGCATACCACCCCTGCCCCTCCAACACACAGTAAATATTTCTTTATTAAACCCTAGGCTTTCCCCAAAATAGCTGGAGCGGGCCTGGATTTGCACCCGCTTCACAAAGGAATGGCCGACAATCCAAATAGACATCTCCCTAGGGAGGACATCCATCACCGAACCTGAAACGAAAAACATGAATGAACAAAAGGAAAACAGGAACAACAGCGCTACAACCCCCCAGATGCGCTGCGCACATAACGCTGGTAGCAGTCAGAGGACCACCTACCCAACCTCATAATGTCCCCTCACCCCCAGCCTCTATTGTTCGCTTCAGATGCTGCCCCAATTCGAAATAAATGCGTCCCAAAAGCTTTCCCTTCAATCTCCAGCCTGGCCAGCGACTTCCGCAGCACAGCTAAAAGCTGCGAGGCTTTCACACCTCGTCCGTCCCCATGCCTGAAAACGAAACCCACCAAATCCACCGACAAGGACCTCCACCTCAATCCCCACCGGTAAGGGCAAGCCGGCGGAGAATCGCCCACGTGCAACGAAACCCATTTGCCCCCCACCCCTCTGATCCGTCTTCGACTTTCTCAGCCAAATGGTGACCTTGCCCTTACAGAAAGACACCTCACTCCATAACAGCCCCTGTTCAGCATTGGTTCCCAACAGTTCAGAAACCCGAAAGGCCACGAAAAACATCCAGGACATCAGTGTGGAAAAAAGACCAACTTCTACATCGTCAGAACATATCCCCTGCAAAACCCCAAGCACCCTCTCTAAAAGCTCCCACGACAGAGGATTCCGAACCCAGGTTGCACGGCCGCATTCGCGGGCCCAACCTTCCAACATGCGCGTCCCTAGTTCACCTGAGGAGGGTGCATAGCCCCACAACAATTTCCAGAGGAAGCAATCCCTGCCAGCTTGCCCACTATTGTGACCCTAGTCAGACCCCTCTCAATCAAATCCAAAATAAACTGAATCACATCTTCCTGTCAAGACTCAGGGGAGCCCGACGCTTCGCGCCTGACCGCAAGAATTCCACCCATGCTGTCCTGTACGCTGCTTTCGTGGATCGCGCCCGAGAACCTAAAACCAGCTGCAACATCCTGTGTTGCCTACGTACCACAAATGCTGCGGAGTCCCGTCCGCGTCCTTGGCGAGCCCACGGAATCTCCCCCACTGTGAACGAGACAAAGCATCCGCAATGTCATTGTCCACACCCAGCACATGCACAGCGCGAAAAGCGATATCATGCCTTAAGCAACACAAACACCCTCAACAGTTTGAGGACCTGTTCATCCCGGGCAGACTGGCGGTTCACAATTTGAACTACCGCCATGTTGTCAATTCTGAAGGTTATTTTCTTGTGCACCAGCTGGCCACCCCATAAGGTGATCGCCACCACCAAAGGAAAGAACTCCAAAAAGGCTATGCTCCTGCTCCCATCCAACCACTCCGGGGCCACTGCTCCGCACACCACCTCCCTTGCCAGTACAAACCAAAACCTGTGCTCCCTGCCGCATCCGAAAATATTTGAACATCCCAAAGCATGTCGGCCACCCACATCAAGGGTATGCCATTGAAGTTTTATAAGAAAAACTGCAACATTCTCAAGTCCTCCCGCACCCCCGCTGACAGACGGACATGATGATGCGGAGGCCGCTAGTGCCCTCACCCCCTTTTGTACCGCTTTGTTCGCCATAAGTTGGCAGGGTATGCTCAGACGTGAGTCCCTTGCTCACTTTGCCACTGGATTCAAGCAAGCCTGGCTGAAGACGGCTGAAATGCCAGAAACCGGTCCTAGGAAGCTTGTTTCCGGTCCAGGGAAGGCATAGCTTGGCAGTTCGGGCTGGACTGTTCCCATGAGGCACAGGGTCAGACTGATTTGCATATGGCCATGTCTGAACTGGGGTGGCAGAGTGGGCTAAAGAACGGTGATGGATCAAACCCAGATCTATTGAGTGGGTGTGAGTGTTTGATTAGTTCTGATGCTCCGTCCATCACCACCCCCTTTTGTACCGCTTTGTTCGCCATAAGTTGGCAGGGTATGCTCAGACGTGAGTCCCTTGCTCACTTTGCCACTGGATTCAAGCAAGCCTGGCTGAAGACGGCTGAAATGCCAGAAACCGGTCCTAGGAAGCTTGTTTCCGGTCCAGGGAAGGCATAGCTTGGCAGTTCGGGCTGGACTGTTCCCATGAGGCACAGGGTCAGACTGATTTGCATATGGCCATGTCTGAACTGGGGTGGCAGAGTGGGCTAAAGAACGGTGATGGATCAAACCCAGATCTATTGAGTGGGTGTGAGTGTTTGATTAGTTCTGATGCTCCGTCCATCACCACCCCCTTTTGTACCGCTTTGTTCGCCATAAGTTGGCAGGGTATGCTCAGACGTGAGTCCCTTGCTCACTTTGCCACTGGATTCAAGCAAGCCTGGCTGAAGACGGCTGAAATGCCAGAAACCGGTCCTAGGAAGCTTGTTTCCGGTCCAGGGAAGGCATAGCTTGGCAGTTCGGGCTGGACTGTTCCCATGAGGCACAGGGTCAGACTGATTTGCATATGGCCATGTCTGAACTGGGGTGGCAGAGTGGGCTAAAGAACGGTGATGGATCAAACCCAGATCTATTGAGTGGGTGTGAGTGTTTGATTAGTTCTGATGCTCCGTCCATCACCACCCCCTTTTGTACCGCTTTGTTCGCCATAAGTTGGCAGGGTATGCTCAGACGTGAGTCCCTTGCTCACTTTGCCACTGGATTCAAGCAAGCCTGGCTGAAGACGGCTGAAATGCCAGAAACCGGTCCTAGGAAGCTTGTTTCCGGTCCAGGGAAGGCATAGCTTGGCAGTTCGGGCTGGACTGTTCCCATGAGGCACAGGGTCAGACTGATTTGCATATGGCCATGTCTGAACTGGGGTGGCAGAGTGGGCTAAAGAACGGTGATGGATCAAACCCAGATCTATTGAGTGGGTGTGAGTGTTTGATTAGTTCTGATGCTCCGTCCATCACCACCCCCTTTTGTACCGCTTTGTTCGCCATAAGTTGGCAGGGTATGCTCAGACGTGAGTCCCTTGCTCACTTTGCCACTGGATTCAAGCAAGCCTGGCTGAAGACGGCTGAAATGCCAGAAACCGGTCCTAGGAAGCTTGTTTCCGGTCCAGGGAAGGCATAGCTTGGCAGTTCGGGCTGGACTGTTCCCATGAGGCACAGGGTCAGACTGATTTGCATATGGCCATGTCTGAACTGGGGTGGCAGAGTGGGCTAAAGAACGGTGATGGATCAAACCCAGATCTATTGAGTGGGTGTGAGTGTTTGATTAGTTCTGATGCTCCGTCCATCACCACCCCCTTTTGTACCGCTTTGTTCGCCATAAGTTGGCAGGGTATGCTCAGACGTGAGTCCCTTGCTCACTTTGCCACTGGATTCAAGCAAGCCTGGCTGAAGACGGCTGAAATGCCAGAAACCGGTCCTAGGAAGCTTGTTTCCGGTCCAGGGAAGGCATAGCTTGGCAGTTCGGGCTGGACTGTTCCCATGAGGCACAGGGTCAGACTGATTTGCATATGGCCATGTCTGAACTGGGGTGGCAGAGTGGGCTAAAGAACGGTGATGGATCAAACCCAGATCTATTGAGTGGGTGTGAGTGTTTGATTAGTTCTGATGCTCCGTCCATCACCACCCCCTTTTGTACCGCTTTGTTCGCCATAAGTTGGCAGGGTATGCTCAGACGTGAGTCCCTTGCTCACTTTGCCACTGGATTCAAGCAAGCCTGGCTGAAGACGGCTGAAATGCCAGAAACCGGTCCTAGGAAGCTTGTTTCCGGTCCAGGGAAGGCATAGCTTGGCAGTTCGGGCTGGACTGTTCCCATGAGGCACAGGGTCAGACTGATTTGCATATGGCCATGTCTGAACTGGGGTGGCAGAGTGGGCTAAAGAACGGTGATGGATCAAACCCAGATCTATTGAGTGGGTGTGAGTGTTTGATTAGTTCTGATGCTCCGTCCATCACCACCCCCTTTTGTACCGCTTTGTTCGCCATAAGTTGGCAGGGTATGCTCAGACGTGAGTCCCTTGCTCACTTTGCCACTGGATTCAAGCAAGCCTGGCTGAAGACGGCTGAAATGCCAGAAACCGGTCCTAGGAAGCTTGTTTCCGGTCCAGGGAAGGCATAGCTTGGCAGTTCGGGCTGGACTGTTCCCATGAGGCACAGGGTCAGACTGATTTGCATATGGCCATGTCTGAACTGGGGTGGCAGAGTGGGCTAAAGAACGGTGATGGATCAAACCCAGATCTATTGAGTGGGTGTGAGTGTTTGATTAGTTCTGATGCTCCGTCCATCACCACCCCCTTTTGTACCGCTTTGTTCGCCATAAGTTGGCAGGGTATGCTCAGACGTGAGTCCCTTGCTCACTTTGCCACTGGATTCAAGCAAGCCTGGCTGAAGACGGCTGAAATGCCAGAAACCGGTCCTAGGAAGCTTGTTTCCGGTCCAGGGAAGGCATAGCTTGGCAGTTCGGGCTGGACTGTTCCCATGAGGCACAGGGTCAGACTGATTTGCATATGGCCATGTCTGAACTGGGGTGGCAGAGTGGGCTAAAGAACGGTGATGGATCAAACCCAGATCTATTGAGTGGGTGTGAGTGTTTGATTAGTTCTGATGCTCCGTCCATCACCACCCCCTTTTGTACCGCTTTGTTCGCCATAAGTTGGCAGGGTATGCTCAGACGTGAGTCCCTTGCTCACTTTGCCACTGGATTCAAGCAAGCCTGGCTGAAGACGGCTGAAATGCCAGAAACCGGTCCTAGGAAGCTTGTTTCCGGTCCAGGGAAGGCATAGCTTGGCAGTTCGGGCTGGACTGTTCCCATGAGGCACAGGGTCAGACTGATTTGCATATGGCCATGTCTGAACTGGGGTGGCAGAGTGGGCTAAAGAACGGTGATGGATCAAACCCAGATCTATTGAGTGGGTGTGAGTGTTTGATTAGTTCTGATGCTCCGTCCATCACCACCCCCTTTTGTACCGCTTTGTTCGCCATAAGTTGGCAGGGTATGCTCAGACGTGAGTCCCTTGCTCACTTTGCCACTGGATTCAAGCAAGCCTGGCTGAAGACGGCTGAAATGCCAGAAACCGGTCCTAGGAAGCTTGTTTCCGGTCCAGGGAAGGCATAGCTTGGCAGTTCGGGCTGGACTGTTCCCATGAGGCACAGGGTCAGACTGATTTGCATATGGCCATGTCTGAACTGGGGTGGCAGAGTGGGCTAAAGAACGGTGATGGATCAAACCCAGATCTATTGAGTGGGTGTGAGTGTTTGATTAGTTCTGATGCTCCGTCCATCACCACCCCCTTTTGTACCGCTTTGTTCGCCATAAGTTGGCAGGGTATGCTCAGACGTGAGTCCCTTGCTCACTTTGCCACTGGATTCAAGCAAGCCTGGCTGAAGACGGCTGAAATGCCAGAAACCGGTCCTAGGAAGCTTGTTTCCGGTCCAGGGAAGGCATAGCTTGGCAGTTCGGGCTGGACTGTTCCCATGAGGCACAGGGTCAGACTGATTTGCATATGGCCATGTCTGAACTGGGGTGGCAGAGTGGGCTAAAGAACGGTGATGGATCAAACCCAGATCTATTGAGTGGGTGTGAGTGTTTGATTAGTTCTGATGCTCCGTCCATCACCACCCCCTTTTGTACCGCTTTGTTCGCCATAAGTTGGCAGGGTATGCTCAGACGTGAGTCCCTTGCTCACTTTGCCACTGGATTCAAGCAAGCCTGGCTGAAGACGGCTGAAATGCCAGAAACCGGTCCTAGGAAGCTTGTTTCCGGTCCAGGGAAGGCATAGCTTGGCAGTTCGGGCTGGACTGTTCCCATGAGGCACAGGGTCAGACTGATTTGCATATGGCCATGTCTGAACTGGGGTGGCAGAGTGGGCTAAAGAACGGTGATGGATCAAACCCAGATCTATTGAGTGGGTGTGAGTGTTTGATTAGTTCTGATGCTCCGTCCATCACCACCCCCTTTTGTACCGCTTTGTTCGCCATAAGTTGGCAGGGTATGCTCAGACGTGAGTCCCTTGCTCACTTTGCCACTGGATTCAAGCAAGCCTGGCTGAAGACGGCTGAAATGCCAGAAACCGGTCCTAGGAAGCTTGTTTCCGGTCCAGGGAAGGCATAGCTTGGCAGTTCGGGCTGGACTGTTCCCATGAGGCACAGGGTCAGACTGATTTGCATATGGCCATGTCTGAACTGGGGTGGCAGAGTGGGCTAAAGAACGGTGATGGATCAAACCCAGATCTATTGAGTGGGTGTGAGTGTTTGATTAGTTCTGATGCTCCGTCCATCACCACCCCCTTTTGTACCGCTTTGTTCGCCATAAGTTGGCAGGGTATGCTCAGACGTGAGTCCCTTGCTCACTTTGCCACTGGATTCAAGCAAGCCTGGCTGAAGACGGCTGAAATGCCAGAAACCGGTCCTAGGAAGCTTGTTTCCGGTCCAGGGAAGGCATAGCTTGGCAGTTCGGGCTGGACTGTTCCCATGAGGCACAGGGTCAGACTGATTTGCATATGGCCATGTCTGAACTGGGGTGGCAGAGTGGGCTAAAGAACGGTGATGGATCAAACCCAGATCTATTGAGTGGGTGTGAGTGTTTGATTAGTTCTGATGCTCCGTCCATCACCACCCCCTTTTGTACCGCTTTGTTCGCCATAAGTTGGCAGGGTATGCTCAGACGTGAGTCCCTTGCTCACTTTGCCACTGGATTCAAGCAAGCCTGGCTGAAGACGGCTGAAATGCCAGAAACCGGTCCTAGGAAGCTTGTTTCCGGTCCAGGGAAGGCATAGCTTGGCAGTTCGGGCTGGACTGTTCCCATGAGGCACAGGGTCAGACTGATTTGCATATGGCCATGTCTGAACTGGGGTGGCAGAGTGGGCTAAAGAACGGTGATGGATCAAACCCAGATCTATTGAGTGGGTGTGAGTGTTTGATTAGTTCTGATGCTCCGTCCATCACCACCCCCTTTTGTACCGCTTTGTTCGCCATAAGTTGGCAGGGTATGCTCAGACGTGAGTCCCTTGCTCACTTTGCCACTGGATTCAAGCAAGCCTGGCTGAAGACGGCTGAAATGCCAGAAACCGGTCCTAGGAAGCTTGTTTCCGGTCCAGGGAAGGCATAGCTTGGCAGTTCGGGCTGGACTGTTCCCATGAGGCACAGGGTCAGACTGATTTGCATATGGCCATGTCTGAACTGGGGTGGCAGAGTGGGCTAAAGAACGGTGATGGATCAAACCCAGATCTATTGAGTGGGTGTGAGTGTTTGATTAGTTCTGATGCTCCGTCCATCACCACCCCCTTTTGTACCGCTTTGTTCGCCATAAGTTGGCAGGGTATGCTCAGACGTGAGTCCCTTGCTCACTTTGCCACTGGATTCAAGCAAGCCTGGCTGAAGACGGCTGAAATGCCAGAAACCGGTCCTAGGAAGCTTGTTTCCGGTCCAGGGAAGGCATAGCTTGGCAGTTCGGGCTGGACTGTTCCCATGAGGCACAGGGTCAGACTGATTTGCATATGGCCATGTCTGAACTGGGGTGGCAGAGTGGGCTAAAGAACGGTGATGGATCAAACCCAGATCTATTGAGTGGGTGTGAGTGTTTGATTAGTTCTGATGCTCCGTCCATCACCACCCCCTTTTGTACCGCTTTGTTCGCCATAAGTTGGCAGGGTATGCTCAGACGTGAGTCCCTTGCTCACTTTGCCACTGGATTCAAGCAAGCCTGGCTGAAGACGGCTGAAATGCCAGAAACCGGTCCTAGGAAGCTTGTTTCCGGTCCAGGGAAGGCATAGCTTGGCAGTTCGGGCTGGACTGTTCCCATGAGGCACAGGGTCAGACTGATTTGCATATGGCCATGTCTGAACTGGGGTGGCAGAGTGGACTAAAGAACGGTGATGGATCAAACCCAGATCTATTGAGTGGGTGTGAGTGTTTGATTAGTTCTGATGCTCCGTCCATCACCACCCCCTTTTGTACCGCTTTGTTCGCCATAAGTTGGCAGGGTATGCTCAGACGTGAGTCCCTTGCTCACTTTGCCACTGGATTCAAGCAAGCCTGGCTGAAGACGGCTGAAATGCCAGAAACCGGTCCTAGGAAGCTTGTTTCCGGTCCAGGGAAGGCATAGCTTGGCAGTTCGGGCTGGACTGTTCCCATGAGGCACAGGGTCAGACTGATTTGCATATGGCCATGTCTGAACTGGGGTGGCAGAGTGGGCTAAAGAACGGTGATGGATCAAACCCAGATCTATTGAGTGGGTGTGAGTGTTTGATTAGTTCTGATGCTCCGTCCATCACCACCCCCTTTTGTACCGCTTTGTTCGCCATAAGTTGGCAGGGTATGCTCAGACGTGAGTCCCTTGCTCACTTTGCCACTGGATTCAAGCAAGCCTGGCTGAAGACGGCTGAAATGCCAGAAACCGGTCCTAGGAAGCTTGTTTCCGGTCCAGGGAAGGCATAGCTTGGCAGTTCGGGCTGGACTGTTCCCATGAGGCACAGGGTCAGACTGATTTGCATATGGCCATGTCTGAACTGGGGTGGCAGAGTGGGCTAAAGAACGGTGATGGATCAAACCCAGATCTATTGAGTGGGTGTGAGTGTTTGATTAGTTCTGATGCTCCGTCCATCACCACCCCCTTTTGTACCGCTTTGTTCGCCATAAGTTGGCAGGGTATGCTCAGACGTGAGTCCCTTGCTCACTTTGCCACTGGATTCAAGCAAGCCTGGCTGAAGACGGCTGAAATGCCAGAAACCGGTCCTAGGAAGCTTGTTTCCGGTCCAGGGAAGGCATAGCTTGGCAGTTCGGGCTGGACTGTTCCCATGAGGCACAGGGTCAGACTGATTTGCATATGGCCATGTCTGAACTGGGGTGGCAGAGTGGGCTAAAGAACGGTGATGGATCAAACCCAGATCTATTGAGTGGGTGTGAGTGTTTGATTAGTTCTGATGCTCCGTCCATCACCACCCCCTTTTGTACCGCTTTGTTCGCCATAAGTTGGCAGGGTATGCTCAGACGTGAGTCCCTTGCTCACTTTGCCACTGGATTCAAGCAAGCCTGGCTGAAGACGGCTGAAATGCCAGAAACCGGTCCTAGGAAGCTTGTTTCCGGTCCAGGGAAGGCATAGCTTGGCAGTTCGGGCTGGACTGTTCCCATGAGGCACAGGGTCAGACTGATTTGCATATGGCCATGTCTGAACTGGGGTGGCAGAGTGGGCTAAAGAACGGTGATGGATCAAACCCAGATCTATTGAGTGGGTGTGAGTGTTTGATTAGTTCTGATGCTCCGTCCATCACCACCCCCTTTTGTACCGCTTTGTTCGCCATAAGTTGGCAGGGTATGCTCAGACGTGAGTCCCTTGCTCACTTTGCCACTGGATTCAAGCAAGCCTGGCTGAAGACGGCTGAAATGCCAGAAACCGGTCCTAGGAAGCTTGTTTCCGGTCCAGGGAAGGCATAGCTTGGCAGTTCGGGCTGGACTGTTCCCATGAGGCACAGGGTCAGACTGATTTGCATATGGCCATGTCTGAACTGGGGTGGCAGAGTGGGCTAAAGAACGGTGATGGATCAAACCCAGATCTATTGAGTGGGTGTGAGTGTTTGATTAGTTCTGATGCTCCGTCCATCACCACCCCCTTTTGTACCGCTTTGTTCGCCATAAGTTGGCAGGGTATGCTCAGACGTGAGTCCCTTGCTCACTTTGCCACTGGATTCAAGCAAGCCTGGCTGAAGACGGCTGAAATGCCAGAAACCGGTCCTAGGAAGCTTGTTTCCGGTCCAGGGAAGGCATAGCTTGGCAGTTCGGGCTGGACTGTTCCCATGAGGCACAGGGTCAGACTGATTTGCATATGGCCATGTCTGAACTGGGGTGGCAGAGTGGGCTAAAGAACGGTGATGGATCAAACCCAGATCTATTGAGTGGGTGTGAGTGTTTGATTAGTTCTGATGCTCCGTCCATCACCACCCCCTTTTGTACCGCTTTGTTCGCCATAAGTTGGCAGGGTATGCTCAGACGTGAGTCCCTTGCTCACTTTGCCACTGGATTCAAGCAAGCCTGGCTGAAGACGGCTGAAATGCCAGAAACCGGTCCTAGGAAGCTTGTTTCCGGTCCAGGGAAGGCATAGCTTGGCAGTTCGGGCTGGACTGTTCCCATGAGGCACAGGGTCAGACTGATTTGCATATGGCCATGTCTGAACTGGGGTGGCAGAGTGGGCTAAAGAACGGTGATGGATCAAACCCAGATCTATTGAGTGGGTGTGAGTGTTTGATTAGTTCTGATGCTCCGTCCATCACCACCCCCTTTTGTACCGCTTTGTTCGCCATAAGTTGGCAGGGTATGCTCAGACGTGAGTCCCTTGCTCACTTTGCCACTGGATTCAAGCAAGCCTGGCTGAAGACGGCTGAAATGCCAGAAACCGGTCCTAGGAAGCTTGTTTCCGGTCCAGGGAAGGCATAGCTTGGCAGTTCGGGCTGGACTGTTCCCATGAGGCACAGGGTCAGACTGATTTGCATATGGCCATGTCTGAACTGGGGTGGCAGAGTGGGCTAAAGAACGGTGATGGATCAAACCCAGATCTATTGAGTGGGTGTGAGTGTTTGATTAGTTCTGATGCTCCGTCCATCACCACCCCCTTTTGTACCGCTTTGTTCGCCATAAGTTGGCAGGGTATGCTCAGACGTGAGTCCCTTGCTCACTTTGCCACTGGATTCAAGCAAGCCTGGCTGAAGACGGCTGAAATGCCAGAAACCGGTCCTAGGAAGCTTGTTTCCGGTCCAGGGAAGGCATAGCTTGGCAGTTCGGGCTGGACTGTTCCCATGAGGCACAGGGTCAGACTGATTTGCATATGGCCATGTCTGAACTGGGGTGGCAGAGTGGGCTAAAGAACGGTGATGGATCAAACCCAGATCTATTGAGTGGGTGTGAGTGTTTGATTAGTTCTGATGCTCCGTCCATCACCACCCCCTTTTGTACCGCTTTGTTCGCCATAAGTTGGCAGGGTATGCTCAGACGTGAGTCCCTTGCTCACTTTGCCACTGGATTCAAGCAAGCCTGGCTGAAGACGGCTGAAATGCCAGAAACCGGTCCTAGGAAGCTTGTTTCCGGTCCAGGGAAGGCATAGCTTGGCAGTTCGGGCTGGACTGTTCCCATGAGGCACAGGGTCAGACTGATTTGCATATGGCCATGTCTGAACTGGGGTGGCAGAGTGGGCTAAAGAACGGTGATGGATCAAACCCAGATCTATTGAGTGGGTGTGAGTGTTTGATTAGTTCTGATGCTCCGTCCATCACCACCCCCTTTTGTACCGCTTTGTTCGCCATAAGTTGGCAGGGTATGCTCAGACGTGAGTCCCTTGCTCACTTTGCCACTGGATTCAAGCAAGCCTGGCTGAAGACGGCTGAAATGCCAGAAACCGGTCCTAGGAAGCTTGTTTCCGGTCCAGGGAAGGCATAGCTTGGCAGTTCGGGCTGGACTGTTCCCATGAGGCACAGGGTCAGACTGATTTGCATATGGCCATGTCTGAACTGGGGTGGCAGAGTGGGCTAAAGAACGGTGATGGATCAAACCCAGATCTATTGAGTGGGTGTGAGTGTTTGATTAGTTCTGATGCTCCGTCCATCACCACCCCCTTTTGTACCGCTTTGTTCGCCATAAGTTGGCAGGGTATGCTCAGACGTGAGTCCCTTGCTCACTTTGCCACTGGATTCAAGCAAGCCTGGCTGAAGACGGCTGAAATGCCAGAAACCGGTCCTAGGAAGCTTGTTTCCGGTCCAGGGAAGGCATAGCTTGGCAGTTCGGGCTGGACTGTTCCCATGAGGCACAGGGTCAGACTGATTTGCATATGGCCATGTCTGAACTGGGGTGGCAGAGTGGGCTAAAGAACGGTGATGGATCAAACCCAGATCTATTGAGTGGGTGTGAGTGTTTGATTAGTTCTGATGCTCCGTCCATCACCACCCCCTTTTGTACCGCTTTGTTCGCCATAAGTTGGCAGGGTATGCTCAGACGTGAGTCCCTTGCTCACTTTGCCACTGGATTCAAGCAAGCCTGGCTGAAGACGGCTGAAATGCCAGAAACCGGTCCTAGGAAGCTTGTTTCCGGTCCAGGGAAGGCATAGCTTGGCAGTTCGGGCTGGACTGTTCCCATGAGGCACAGGGTCAGACTGATTTGCATATGGCCATGTCTGAACTGGGGTGGCAGAGTGGGCTAAAGAACGGTGATGGATCAAACCCAGATCTATTGAGTGGGTGTGAGTGTTTGATTAGTTCTGATGCTCCGTCCATCACCACCCCCTTTTGTACCGCTTTGTTCGCCATAAGTTGGCAGGGTATGCTCAGACGTGAGTCCCTTGCTCACTTTGCCACTGGATTCAAGCAAGCCTGGCTGAAGACGGCTGAAATGCCAGAAACCGGTCCTAGGAAGCTTGTTTCCGGTCCAGGGAAGGCATAGCTTGGCAGTTCGGGCTGGACTGTTCCCATGAGGCACAGGGTCAGACTGATTTGCATATGGCCATGTCTGAACTGGGGTGGCAGAGTGGGCTAAAGAACGGTGATGGATCAAACCCAGATCTATTGAGTGGGTGTGAGTGTTTGATTAGTTCTGATGCTCCGTCCATCACCACCCCCTTTTGTACCGCTTTGTTCGCCATAAGTTGGCAGGGTATGCTCAGACGTGAGTCCCTTGCTCACTTTGCCACTGGATTCAAGCAAGCCTGGCTGAAGACGGCTGAAATGCCAGAAACCGGTCCTAGGAAGCTTGTTTCCGGTCCAGGGAAGGCATAGCTTGGCAGTTCGGGCTGGACTGTTCCCATGAGGCACAGGGTCAGACTGATTTGCATATGGCCATGTCTGAACTGGGGTGGCAGAGTGGGCTAAAGAACGGTGATGGATCAAACCCAGATCTATTGAGTGGGTGTGAGTGTTTGATTAGTTCTGATGCTCCGTCCATCACCACCCCCTTTTGTACCGCTTTGTTCGCCATAAGTTGGCAGGGTATGCTCAGACGTGAGTCCCTTGCTCACTTTGCCACTGGATTCAAGCAAGCCTGGCTGAAGACGGCTGAAATGCCAGAAACCGGTCCTAGGAAGCTTGTTTCCGGTCCAGGGAAGGCATAGCTTGGCAGTTCGGGCTGGACTGTTCCCATGAGGCACAGGGTCAGACTGATTTGCATATGGCCATGTCTGAACTGGGGTGGCAGAGTGGGCTAAAGAACGGTGATGGATCAAACCCAGATCTATTGAGTGGGTGTGAGTGTTTGATTAGTTCTGATGCTCCGTCCATCACCACCCCCTTTTGTACCGCTTTGTTCGCCATAAGTTGGCAGGGTATGCTCAGACGTGAGTCCCTTGCTCACTTTGCCACTGGATTCAAGCAAGCCTGGCTGAAGACGGCTGAAATGCCAGAAACCGGTCCTAGGAAGCTTGTTTCCGGTCCAGGGAAGGCATAGCTTGGCAGTTCGGGCTGGACTGTTCCCATGAGGCACAGGGTCAGACTGATTTGCATATGGCCATGTCTGAACTGGGGTGGCAGAGTGGGCTAAAGAACGGTGATGGATCAAACCCAGATCTATTGAGTGGGTGTGAGTGTTTGATTAGTTCTGATGCTCCGTCCATCACCACCCCCTTTTGTACCGCTTTGTTCGCCATAAGTTGGCAGGGTATGCTCAGACGTGAGTCCCTTGCTCACTTTGCCACTGGATTCAAGCAAGCCTGGCTGAAGACGGCTGAAATGCCAGAAACCGGTCCTAGGAAGCTTGTTTCCGGTCCAGGGAAGGCATAGCTTGGCAGTTCGGGCTGGACTGTTCCCATGAGGCACAGGGTCAGACTGATTTGCATATGGCCATGTCTGAACTGGGGTGGCAGAGTGGGCTAAAGAACGGTGATGGATCAAACCCAGATCTATTGAGTGGGTGTGAGTGTTTGATTAGTTCTGATGCTCCGTCCATCACCACCCCCTTTTGTACCGCTTTGTTCGCCATAAGTTGGCAGGGTATGCTCAGACGTGAGTCCCTTGCTCACTTTGCCACTGGATTCAAGCAAGCCTGGCTGAAGACGGCTGAAATGCCAGAAACCGGTCCTAGGAAGCTTGTTTCCGGTCCAGGGAAGGCATAGCTTGGCAGTTCGGGCTGGACTGTTCCCATGAGGCACAGGGTCAGACTGATTTGCATATGGCCATGTCTGAACTGGGGTGGCAGAGTGGGCTAAAGAACGGTGATGGATCAAACCCAGATCTATTGAGTGGGTGTGAGTGTTTGATTAGTTCTGATGCTCCGTCCATCACCACCCCCTTTTGTACCGCTTTGTTCGCCATAAGTTGGCAGGGTATGCTCAGACGTGAGTCCCTTGCTCACTTTGCCACTGGATTCAAGCAAGCCTGGCTGAAGACGGCTGAAATGCCAGAAACCGGTCCTAGGAAGCTTGTTTCCGGTCCAGGGAAGGCATAGCTTGGCAGTTCGGGCTGGACTGTTCCCATGAGGCACAGGGTCAGACTGATTTGCATATGGCCATGTCTGAACTGGGGTGGCAGAGTGGGCTAAAGAACGGTGATGGATCAAACCCAGATCTATTGAGTGGGTGTGAGTGTTTGATTAGTTCTGATGCTCCGTCCATCACCACCCCCTTTTGTACCGCTTTGTTCGCCATAAGTTGGCAGGGTATGCTCAGACGTGAGTCCCTTGCTCACTTTGCCACTGGATTCAAGCAAGCCTGGCTGAAGACGGCTGAAATGCCAGAAACCGGTCCTAGGAAGCTTGTTTCCGGTCCAGGGAAGGCATAGCTTGGCAGTTCGGGCTGGACTGTTCCCATGAGGCACAGGGTCAGACTGATTTGCATATGGCCATGTCTGAACTGGGGTGGCAGAGTGGGCTAAAGAACGGTGATGGATCAAACCCAGATCTATTGAGTGGGTGTGAGTGTTTGATTAGTTCTGATGCTCCGTCCATCACCACCCCCTTTTGTACCGCTTTGTTCGCCATAAGTTGGCAGGGTATGCTCAGACGTGAGTCCCTTGCTCACTTTGCCACTGGATTCAAGCAAGCCTGGCTGAAGACGGCTGAAATGCCAGAAACCGGTCCTAGGAAGCTTGTTTCCGGTCCAGGGAAGGCATAGCTTGGCAGTTCGGGCTGGACTGTTCCCATGAGGCACAGGGTCAGACTGATTTGCATATGGCCATGTCTGAACTGGGGTGGCAGAGTGGGCTAAAGAACGGTGATGGATCAAACCCAGATCTATTGAGTGGGTGTGAGTGTTTGATTAGTTCTGATGCTCCGTCCATCACCACCCCCTTTTGTACCGCTTTGTTCGCCATAAGTTGGCAGGGTATGCTCAGACGTGAGTCCCTTGCTCACTTTGCCACTGGATTCAAGCAAGCCTGGCTGAAGACGGCTGAAATGCCAGAAACCGGTCCTAGGAAGCTTGTTTCCGGTCCAGGGAAGGCATAGCTTGGCAGTTCGGGCTGGACTGTTCCCATGAGGCACAGGGTCAGACTGATTTGCATATGGCCATGTCTGAACTGGGGTGGCAGAGTGGGCTAAAGAACGGTGATGGATCAAACCCAGATCTATTGAGTGGGTGTGAGTGTTTGATTAGTTCTGATGCTCCGTCCATCACCACCCCCTTTTGTACCGCTTTGTTCGCCATAAGTTGGCAGGGTATGCTCAGACGTGAGTCCCTTGCTCACTTTGCCACTGGATTCAAGCAAGCCTGGCTGAAGACGGCTGAAATGCCAGAAACCGGTCCTAGGAAGCTTGTTTCCGGTCCAGGGAAGGCATAGCTTGGCAGTTCGGGCTGGACTGTTCCCATGAGGCACAGGGTCAGACTGATTTGCATATGGCCATGTCTGAACTGGGGTGGCAGAGTGGGCTAAAGAACGGTGATGGATCAAACCCAGATCTATTGAGTGGGTGTGAGTGTTTGATTAGTTCTGATGCTCCGTCCATCACCACCCCCTTTTGTACCGCTTTGTTCGCCATAAGTTGGCAGGGTATGCTCAGACGTGAGTCCCTTGCTCACTTTGCCACTGGATTCAAGCAAGCCTGGCTGAAGACGGCTGAAATGCCAGAAACCGGTCCTAGGAAGCTTGTTTCCGGTCCAGGGAAGGCATAGCTTGGCAGTTCGGGCTGGACTGTTCCCATGAGGCACAGGGTCAGACTGATTTGCATATGGCCATGTCTGAACTGGGGTGGCAGAGTGGGCTAAAGAACGGTGATGGATCAAACCCAGATCTATTGAGTGGGTGTGAGTGTTTGATTAGTTCTGATGCTCCGTCCATCACCACCCCCTTTTGTACCGCTTTGTTCGCCATAAGTTGGCAGGGTATGCTCAGACGTGAGTCCCTTGCTCACTTTGCCACTGGATTCAAGCAAGCCTGGCTGAAGACGGCTGAAATGCCAGAAACCGGTCCTAGGAAGCTTGTTTCCGGTCCAGGGAAGGCATAGCTTGGCAGTTCGGGCTGGACTGTTCCCATGAGGCACAGGGTCAGACTGATTTGCATATGGCCATGTCTGAACTGGGGTGGCAGAGTGGGCTAAAGAACGGTGATGGATCAAACCCAGATCTATTGAGTGGGTGTGAGTGTTTGATTAGTTCTGATGCTCCGTCCATCACCACCCCCTTTTGTACCGCTGCCCCGCTAGTGCCCTCACCTGAATTTCTTTCACCGTGACCATATGTTTTGCCAACATTGTTGCCAGCAACTCCAACATTTGCTGCTTTTTGTCTGCCAGAAGGCGTGCCTCCATCAACAGAGAGTCCAATTCAATACCTAAGAAGGACAGAGCCGTGCAGGGCCCCATAGTCTTTTCCGGTGCCAACGGCATGCCCATTTCCCTCATGATCTCATTGAAACTGTCCAGTGCCTTCTGGCAGTCCGCGGAGCCTGCCAACAAAGAAGAAGTCATCCAGGTAGTGTGTAACTCCTTGGTGACCCGTCCATTCCGTAAACAACCATTTTAGGAACGTGCTGAAACACTCAAAAAGTGCGCATGACATAGAACAGCCCATCAGCAATGCTTTGTCCATGTACCAGTGACCGTTAAACTGGATACCCAAAAGATCCCAGTCATCTGGGTGGACTGGAAGCAGCCGGAAAGCCGACTTTATTTCGCACTTTGCCATCATCGCCTTTGCGCCCGCAGTCACTACTAGTGACATGGCAACGTCAACAGATGACTAGGACACAGTGGCGTCTCGCTCGTCGATGAAATCATTCACCGAACCTCCTTCAGGCCACGACAAATGCTGAATTAGGAGAAACTGTCCTAGCTCCATTTTAGGCACCACTCCAATAGGTGACACAATCAAATTTTTTAGAGGCCAATCCTCAATGGGACCCGCCATGCGGCCCTCACGCACTTCCTTATCCAACTTTTCCTGCACTACATGAGAGTGTTTTTTTGCCGATTTCAAATTGTCCGCCCACCGTCTCGTCCTCGGTCCATCGTACCCCAGTCTGAAACCCTCCAAAAACCCCAACCTCAAATGTTCGGCAGCCTCCACATTCGGATACCCCTGTAAGGCTGCAATCAAATTGTCCACTTTAACCGGAGTACGAGCCCTTTGGCCCAGGCCCCTTAGCTCCTCGCCCCCCCGAGCTGCTGCTGCTGACCCCCCGACTTAAACCTTCCTGCCTGCCACTGCTGTGACCCCTGCTGCTGACCCTGGCCACCCCCCAACAATTGACCAATGCATGCCTTCCTCCGCACCCTGAGCAATCATGCCTGAAACGGCAGTACTCCCGGGTGCACAAACCCTTCTTGTAGTCCCAACAAGGCCCCTTCGACCCTGGCTGTCCTCTCCCTGCTCCCCTCACCCCCCCTCAGGTGGGGCCTCCCCAAAAGGGCCAATAAACGAGCGGGAGCCCGCTGGCCGTAAAAATGGTCTTTCCAGACCCGGCTAAACCCATAGTGTGTTGCCACAAATCCCGCAACTCCTTATCGTATTGTGCCCAGGCATACCCGCCCCCAGTAATCTGTGCCTTCCTAATCACATCCATGTATTTGAACATGGCCACAGACCTTTCAGGGTATTTTTCGCAATACACACTCGCGTAAATAAGGAACGCTGCCGTCCAATTCTCAATCGTCAAAGGCACCTTCGGCCGGTTTGCTAACTCAAATTCCTCCTCTTTAGACCCCTCCTTTGCCCGCACTTCTCTGTGGAGGAGTTTAAGCATCTCAACATATTCCCCTTTCCATATACGTTCTTTGGTAGACAACATCAAATGAGCGCCCAAGGGCTTTGTGACTCCCATGTATGGCAACCGTTTAATTTTCACCTCCTTGCTTTCCAATTTAGTCTCCACCTCCCCCATCTGAATCTCTACCGCCACCTTCTTATCGTCACGCTGTCTCGCATGCCTACGGATGCCTTACCTGCGCCCTCCACTGACCCCTTACCTGGGTCCTCCATTCCTACCCCTACATCCACCACATAGGTACCCTTGCTCAACCTACCCCCGCCCCCTCCTCCCTATCAGGTCCACCCACACCAACTGACACCAGTACAGGGCACAAGCGCGCTGACCGTTTAGCTGGCGCCAAGTACTCTGCCCGTCGCTCTACCGTGCATCCTGGCAAAGGGGCCGACCTCTCCTCCCAACGCGATGTCCAACCCGCGGGCCTCGCCTGGCGTCGTGACACCTGCAAAATACTATGCACAACATTACTCGGCCCCCCCTCTCCCTCATCTTTAACATCTCGCAACTCTCCCTCCTCCATACCATCCTCCTCGTAATCCAACTCCTCCTGCCTAGCACCACCGGCTTTCCCCGCCGGGGGTGCAGAATGCACCCTCCTAGAAATACACAACACTTCATCCTCGGCTTTCCATCTTTGGCGTTGTCCCCCGGACCGTTGAGGACCCGTGGGTGGTGGGGCCGGGGAGCCCATCCTTGGCCTACTTATGCCAGCCACGATGGGATCCCCCGCCAGTACTGCGTACGCTGCCCGAGGCTCCACCCTCCCTTCTCCTTGATGCCAATGGGCCGCTCCCCACGATGCTCTGCCCGTTGCTCCACCACCAATGATGAAAACATTTCCAGGCCCTCCCAGTCCCTCTTGCTCCCCTCCGAATCGATCAACAAAGGGGAAACCCCCCTTCTGCCCCTCCCTCCCCTTGCCCCACCGACAAAGATCCCCCCAGGCCCCCACTGACGCCACCTCCAAAGGGTTGGCCCTGCACCCCCAGCCCAGACCCCCTATCCCCTCTCCCAGAAATCTTGCAAGCCTGACTGCCCCCAAACTCCACCTCTAGCTGGCCCCCCTCCACCACATGGGCCATAGCCCCTCCCGCAAACATCCAGCTTCTGCCACCCTCGGGCTGCTCTCCTCACATAGGAGCAGCCTCTTTCAGCCTGAGACCTCTGTGGGGAGCCGCGCGACGCGCTCCCCCGCCGAGCTTTATCGCTCAAAGCTGCCCCTGCAGATGGGCCCTTCCCTGGATGAATTTCCCCATGCCCCGGGGCAGCGCGCTCCATCTCCATGCTGCCCCGCTGATTCCCAACTTGCCGTGCACACGGGCCGCTCCTCTTGCATCCAAGCAGCCCCCAATCACAATCGATCCCGGCAGGGAGATGCGAGACGCGCTCCCCGCCGGGCCAAACCGCTGCTCAACGCTGATACCCCAGACCCGCCGCGCCCCCACCAATCCCCACAATAAACTCCGGGGCCACGCTACTGACATCCGCGTGGCCCCACGGACTCACCTTCGCCCTGCCAGCTTTCCGGGGGCCGAGCAAACCGCGACGGCGGCCGCCACCCTGGCTAACGCGCGCCTCACCAGGCGCGGGCCGCAGAAGCTGCTGGGATTAATAAATTCATCCGTCCAGCCTCACTGAGCAGCCTCATCGCCTCCAACACACGATAGTCCTCTCCGGCCATCCTACTTGCGATTGCTGCCACCAAAATACCAAAGAAGACACGTACACCACAAACTGCCTATAGGCCTGACAAAAACCTACTCTACGCAGCGCTCCCAGCCACCAGGTCACCAAACCTAAACTGGTGGCTGGGAAAGCGTGAAAAAGCCCTAAATACCTTTGGGCTAATAACTGAAAAATTAGGCTACAATTGGGCTAATCCCAATGTAGCCCAAAATACCCAAAATGGCCGCTCGCTGGCCAACCCCTCCCCCTCCCAATCTGCCGGGGGCAGACCTCCCCTTATCCTGACCTGGATACCACCATGAGGACAGATTTAGGTGAATCACGACACCTATACAAGGCGGAGAGACGAATGCCATCATTTGCGACTAAAAAAAGAGGACAGGGAGGCGCATTATGAACCCAATGGCTGGCAGTGAGGCCTACAACATGCTACGCCTGTAATGGCGGCTACAAATCACGCTGCCTGCTGCACTCTCCTATCTCCAGCAAGACTGCATTGATGATCGGAGATACAGGGCGGCGATGAGAGTGCGGAGCTGAGTAGACAAAACTCACTGCTCTGGAGTACTGCCATACCAGGTCGGTGGTGAGGGAGGGGCCTTCCTCCTATACTGACAGCCTGCCGCGTGGAGGGGGTATTGGTGTTGGGTGCGATCCCAGAACCTGGAGCCCTGCTGACGTGTGGTGGGGAGCCAGCACCTGAGTTCTCTCCCTGGCGCTGGATATTGCCGAATGACACCTAGAGTAACGATGCAGTGCCACCTGGAGAGGGGGCTCGAGCGGTGAGCGCCAGACCTGATTAACTGTTCCCCCCTACTGTGAAGCGTGCTGCCCCAGCGGGCCTCCAAATATTGCATCACAAGAGTAGGATCCATCATTCTCTCGCTGGACCTCTGAAAGACAAACGTAAATTCAACTAGTCAACCTACAAATTGAGGCCTGGGAGAGAAATATACGACTTTGCTCTCTGACTGGTACAATAAAGCCCCTGACCTCGCTGAAGGGGCCTCCCTTTTTTCTGAGGGGCACTACACATCCACAATATCTATATGACGCCTGTGATGAGCTGGCACCCAAGGCCCACACATGAGTTCCCCAGACACCCTCGTCCAATCGAGGAGGAACCGTTTGGCTCTCTGGCTGGTCACCCCAAGGAATACCCGACCTTTGTTTTCATTTTTGCTGAATCGTTACATGCTATTCTCAGCTCTGCATCTGCTCTCTCTCTTCTCCCATAACAGGCTGCAACATGTCCAAAACGCGGCAGCAAGACCGATTCTGAATCTCCCCAGAAGATCATCAGCGTCAGGCGCTCTTGACCAGCTACACTGGTTTCAGGTGTCCAAAAGAATCGGTTTCATAGCCTTGTGCATATGTCGTCACATACTAAATAAACAAGGCCCCAGCTATCTCCAATCCCTGATCCAAGCCCACATACCTAACTGGAACCTTAGACCCTCTTTTTTTTTTTTTTTTTTAATATATTTTTATTACCATTTCCCCAATTTTTTTTACAGAGCATAATCAACATGACAATCATATTACAGAGTGCTACATAAATCCATTTTTAAAAAAGAAACCAAAGCCAGGTATGCAATGACCATTGTAGCTTAACCTGAAAAATAAACAAGAAAGAAATTTAGATTCAAATCTTACTTTGTCAGTGATTTTTAATTTTCCTTCCAGGTAATGATGGGTTCCCAAATTTGTAGTCCTAACTTTCTTCCCCTTTGGCCCTTCCTCGCGTATATCTGTTTCTCGAGGTTGTATACCGAGAGCAGTCTCGCCAGCCACTGATTAAATGTGGGTGGGATTCGTTCCAGCCAGGCCGAGGCAATACAAATTCGCAGAACAGCCATAGCCACAAACATAAAAAGGCATTTAGAATCCACTATACCTTCATTATTTAACCCCAGCAATATAATCGGGGGGTTGAGGGTGACCTCACTTCCCAGTAATCTGCCTAAGAAGACTTCTATAGCCCTCTGAGTCGGAAGTAGGTGTGGGCAGGTAGCGAAGACATGTATTAAGTCTGCCTCAGAGCTATCGCACCTAAAACAAGTAATACCAGCCAGCCCTCCCCACTGCGCGATCCTGGCTGGTGTGTAGTATAGTGAGTAAATTGTTTTATAATGCTGAGCCTGAAGTACAGCTGAACAAAGAACTTTCTGAGCTAATTCTAATGAGAGTGAGAAGCACTCCTGTCCCACTCCAAGTTTCTCATCCCACTTTTTTTGAAATTTCTCTAGGTCATCTTCTCTTCCCCCTATAAGTTCAGCATAGAGTCTTTTAATAGTACAATTCTCCCCACCCCTAATGATTTCCATAATTGCGTTTTCCACAAACCCGGCAGACCCACCCTTTTTGGTGTTTAAAAAACTCCTGACTTGTAAGTATTTAAAAAAACTTCTAGACTCCACCCCATGAGTTATTTGAATATCCGCAAACTGTCGTATTCCATTTATGTCCATTAAATCCTTAACCATCGTTATACCTCGGCTCCCCCAATCTGCAAAAACCGAATCTGAAAATATGTCCCCCGGAAGGGTGTGGTTTTTATACAATAGAGTGTATGCATTGAATCTCCCTAGTCCGAATCTTTTCTTGAAGGATACCCATATCATATGGGCAGCTATCAGAGTCTTGAATTTTGTCCTTTTAAAGTAGCTTGGGTCAGTGTATTTCAGGAGTACATTCTCTGCTTCTTCTCCTAATAATATCGAATAGATAGATATAGAGCCAAAAGTGTCCTCTGAGTCAGTGTTGCCACCACCTAAAAGGCCAGACATATACTGTAAGGCTGCTGCCCAATAATACATTTTCAGATCAGGCACCGCCCATCCTCCCCTATCTCTAGGGAGTGCCATATACCGTAAAGCACTTCTTGTCTTACCGTGTGCCCACAAGAATCTATTTACCATCTGCTCTATTATAGTAAACCATTTTACCTCAAATACAAGTGGAATAGATCTAAAAAGATAGAGGAATTTTGGCAGAATTATCATTTTAATGATATTCGTTCGTCCAACTATAGAGAGATGCAGGTTATGCAATCTATCCATATCAATTTTTACTTTCTTTATTATTGGATCTATATTCCTTTCGACAACCTTGTTAAGATCCGCCGAGATTGCAACCCCTAAATAGACACCAAATTCCACTACACGAGAGTCGAGGCAGTCTGTGTTGTCGTTTTTAATTATTTGTGTCTTTGGCCCATTCAAAGCATATCCAGAGGCCTGGCCGAAACTTAGGGCTTCCCTCTCAACCTCCCTTATGGCCTCAATTGGTGCCGGGGTAAGAATCGCCACGTCATCGGCGTATGCAAGAATTTTACAATCTATACCATGACTTTTTATAGGGGGAATCCTATTGTTCGCCTCCAATTTACGTAGAAAGGGGTCTATATATAGCGCGAACAGAAGTGGTGAACATGGACAGCCCTGTCTCGTACCCCGTTTAATCTGCAGCGGCTTTGTGTGTCCACCATTCACACGGATTCGAGCTGTAGGAGCTATGTATAAGGCCTGAATAGCTTTTATAAATCCTTCTCCAACTCCAGCCCATCTCAGTGTTGACCACAGATACTCCCAGGAGACCCGATCGAATGCTTTCTCGGCATCGAGTAGCATAGCTGCCATCGGGCCTCCTGCAGCCTCTGTGGCATCGAATAGAGTAATAACTCTGCGAATGTGCTGAGTTGTGCCTCTTCCTGGAATGAATCCATGCTGGGTGGTGCTAACCAGGGTATCTATAACTTTTGATAGTCTGGTGGCCATAACTTTAGAAAATATTTTAGCATCCGCATTCATCAGCGTAATTGGCCTATAAGACCCTGGTTCTGTGGTCAACTTTCCCTTTTTTAAAATTACTACAATATCTGCTCCTGCCCAAGTGCTAGGAACCGACACCCCAGCCTGGGCCTGTTGTAGAGTGGTACTTAAATCCATAAAGATTTCATCCCGAAAAGTTTTATAAAATTCCATCGGGATTTGGTCAGGCCCAGCTGCCTTCCCTATCACTAAACTAGCTAGTGCAGTGGATATCTCCTCTGCAGCCTCTAGAGCTTCTACTGTTTCTTGTGATAAAAATGGGGCAGGAATATCAATGAGGTAATAGTGGATTTCTAGAGAGTCCTTTGGATGTTCCTCATCATATAATGAAGCATAAAACTCTCTAAAAACCTCACGTATTCCGTCCGGGTCCGTACGTAGTTGCCCCAATCCATCAGTAACCCCTTTAATTTCACCTAAAGCTGCTTTCTGCCTTGCGCGTACTGCTAAAGTGCGTCCCACCCGTTCACCTAGCTCATAAGCCTGTTCCCTTTTTACTAAGTATGTGGCCGCCACCTTCTTAGATATACTTTCTTCTGCCCTCGCTTTTGCTCTGGTGACTTCGATAAGTGCTTGATCTATGGGAGCACCTGTTATAGACAATGAGGCCAACTTATCTTCGGCTTCCACCAGAGCCTTACTTAACTCAGAAGCTCTAAACTGCTCTTGTCTCTGTCTAAACAAGCTAAAGCTTAGCGTTTCACCTCTAACACCTGCCTTAAAAGCATCCCAAGAGATTCCCGAGGATGTACTACCTCTGTTGACTTCCCAGTATTGTTTAATCCAAACTTTCATGCGACCTACATAATCATCATCCTTTAACAACCCCCTTTCAAACGTCCAAGCCCGTACACTCTTCAATTGTTTTGTAGTGTCTAAAGAAAATACCAAAGGGTTGTGGTCAGAGAGGACACGAGGTAATTTTTCAATCTGGGCATTTGTCAACAGTCGAGCAGAGACTAAGAAGTAATCCAGTCTAACACTGACCTTGTGAGGAGCGGAGAAAAAAGTAAACCCAGAGTCAGCGGTTTTCAGCCTTGCCCAAGCATCTACTAACGCGTTGTTCCTTGCTAAGCTTGAGATTGCAGAGCACACCCGCTTCTTACGCCCCTGATATCTCCCAGGATGATTCAAGTCCAGGCCTCCTGCTCCATTAATATTAAAATCCCCACAAAGAATAACATGTAGAGCCCATGTGGCCAGCTCCAGGTCTAAAAAGGAAAAAATCTCCGGATCATCTTCAGTGGAGCCATATATTGATCCTATAGTAATCCAATCTCCAGCTATAAGGCACTCTATTAAGGCCCATCTGCCCCACTGATCCTCCAGTTTTTTCCTTACTATCACATCCTTCAGTCTAGTTAGTATAGCCACCCCTTTAGTCTTACCCCCCTGTTTTGAATGAGCAAGCAAATAGAACCCCAATTGTTCCAGTAGGTAACCTTTCGCCCCTTCAATATGGGTCTCCTGCAGACAAATAAAATCCGCCCTAGTTGCTCTAAGTAGTGCCTCTACTCGCTGCCTCTTAAGATGATCATTTAAACCACAGACATTAAGTGTAATTATTCGTGTATACATTAAAACACATCGAGTGGCAGTCTTCCAAAGTTAACCAGCGTTACAAATATCAAAGTGATGCTTTTCGTTTCTTGCTCTTCAGGGTCCATCATATTTTGTGCAGACCAATATGTAGCCTCTCTGTAGTTCATAAAAAACCTGACTGTAATGTGCCCTGTGTCCGTGCCCCTGTCCCACCCCCCCACCCCCCGACCTCCCTCCCCCAGAAACCCCTTACCCCCCTTACAGGCAAATAGGTCAGTCATGACCTATGTGTGACGGGTGTGTGACCACGGGTGCTGCTTCCCCTCCCCCCCAGATACATCTCCCCCCTTTTTTTTTTTTCCTTTTTTTTTTTAAGACTTTTGATGCTTTTGGTGCTATCAATACCATACAATACCATGTGCCCTGTGTCCCAAGTCGTAACCACCTAGAAAAGTCCAAAAAATTACTTGATCCTAAACAGCTATCCCAAAATCTTCGCGCTAGGTTACGATATCTTATCTCAACTTTTATCTCAACCTACTATACCCCTAGAATCTCTCTGATCCTCTGTGTGCCTATGCTCCCTTCTCTCCCTTAGCTCTGACAAATATATTTGAGCTTTTATTTCAGAAAAGAACATCTTAAATTGTCCATTGTCTAGTACTTTGAGACGAGATGGGAATAATAAGAAAGCCTCACAGCCCAGCTTCTGGAAAGCAGGGACCAGCTGTCTCAACCGCCATCTTCTCTCCACCGTGGTATGGCAGAAGTCAGGACGCGCAAAAAATGTTATACCCTCAAATGTGCGTCTGGCTTCGGGTTTTGCTTTGGCCATGATCTCTTGTCTGAGAAGGTAGTTCCCGACATATACCTATATGGCTCTCGGTCTTTCAGCCTGAGAGGGAAAGATCCCTTTCTTTTGAACCAAGGGGAATCGGTGCACCCGCTGCACTTCGATTTCCCAATTCCATTTTGTCATTTCCGGAAAGGCCCACCTAAACAGGTTGATTACGAAAGCCCGGACATCCAGCCCCTCTGAACCTTCTGCCACCCCCAGCAATCTGATGTTATTCCGCCTTTGACGATTTTCTAAGTCTTCGATCTTCCATTGCACATCCTGCGTTGCCTTCTCTTGTGCTTCCTTGAATACCTCCCATTTACTAACATCGTCTTCGAGCCTCCCCGTCCTCTCCTCCACCTGGGAAACTCTACCAGCAATATCAACATAGAGCTTGTTCATTTTCCTTAGTGATCCTTGAATTTTTTTAGTCGCCTGCTTAGCCCTACGACTCTCTGATCTAGCCTCCCCCTGCATCTGCTTTAAAGTAGTATACAGTAAATCCAATGTGGGGATCTGCCCTTGAGTATCGATGTCAGGCTGTGTTTCCCTTTGCGCATTCAAGCCTCTGTTTTCTAGGTACAACTGAGATGTAGCAGAGTAGTCCCAATCCAGCTTCTTGGCCACCGATAGAGAGCTCCCGCCCAGCTTTGATTTAGCGTGAGGTCTGTCTTTCTGACTCTGCTGTTTGGTCTTTTGAATTGTTGACCCACTCTGCTTTGTAGTGCCTTCTATTGCCGAGTATTCTGAATCCGAGCTTCCCGTGAGGCTCTCCCCGCTTGAAAAGGATGAACCAGAGTCGTCGTTAAGAGAAAAAAAGCAGTCAACATTAGGGGAACCGGGTACAGGTGCAGAGGCGAGGAAACCCATTTTCTTTGGGTGTGTAACAGTGGCGACAGCGGCGCCAACATTAGTAACATTAGTAACTGTAGCCGGTGAAGGTGAGTGCAGCCCAGTGAGAGGGGTATCTTGACTGTCATTAACAGGCTTATCAGCACGCCCAATTATGCTGTTACCAGAATTACGGGGGTATAGCGCCAGTCCCAGATCAGCAGAGGTTGAAGCCTGCCCCCCTTGAGCACCTGCAGAGGATCCAATATCCCCCCTACTCCTATTTTTAAGAAAGCCTCAGTCTCCATCTCAGTCTCAGTCACAGTGTATGCAATATCAGTGATACCGGTGAGTGGCTCAAGCCCCTGAACATCCAAGACGACCTCTTGTACCTGATGCTGCTGCCGCTGCTCTTCCTGATCTTCCAGCGACCCAAGGGTGCTTCGAGCCTCAACTGCTAGGGTGCATCCGCCATCGTCCCTGCGCCAGCTCATTGTAGATCGTAGTCCTGCATCGATGCATTCACCACTCGTCTGGTCTTGTCTTTCCGGTCTCTCCGGTTTCTCCAGTCCCGCCGCCGCAGCTATCGCAAGGGATCTCTGAGAGCGGGAATCATCCAGATCGGCAGCAATACCATCACAGCCACCTTTCAGAGCCGCGGATTCGAACAAGGTAGGTTGCCTGAGCAAATTGTCTTTACCTTTGACATCGCCTTCAAGCCGGGCTCTCACTGCTCCGCGAGTAGTTGCGGGTTCTCTCACCCCCGAGGCTGTGTGCTCAGTTCTGCCTCCGGTCCCGCTATCCTCCGTATTCACAGCCAGTCTTCGCGTTTGTGCCGGGCCTCTTTGACCAAGGGATAGAGTCAGAGACGGGGTGGGTGCTGTCATTTTCCTCCCTTGAGCATCTTTAGTTTCCTTAGACAATGTGGATTCTTTCCGCTCCTTCAGGGGCTTCGGGCCTCTCGGTGCCATCCCGATTCCAGCTTTAATCTCACTCTCTAGCCTGCTTAGATTTCGTTCTAGGAAGGCCTTCACCACCTTCGCCGTTATTTCCCCGGAGCAGCGGATAGATAGCAGCGGGGAATCACTCTCTTGCAGTTCTTGGGTCTCTATGTTATAGAAAAAGTCCAGCAATTGCCGGAGCCATCTAGGGGCAGTCAGCATACCGTAGCATCACAGCATTCCAGTTTAGAAGGCCTCTTGAAAGTCTTTAGGGGAGAGGAGAAGAAGAGCTTCTACCCGCTACGATCTGTCAGCGGCCATCTTGCCCCCAGAACCTTAGATCATCTAAAGCAACACTGGCACCTGTCCCCAAGTTTACGAAATCGAGAATGGGAGCAAGATCATTTACCTATGTAGCTGCTAAATTATGGAATTCCCCCTCTGAAACTAACTTTAGGAAGAAAGAAAAACCTGGTTGTTCAGTAACAATATTCAATTATAAACAGGTCCTGACATCCTTTGCACCCCGATTCCTTCTCTAGGTGATCTTTGGTCCAGCACAGGGACACACCAATTAGGTGTAATCAAGCTATACAACTGATCTTATTATTATTATTCTCCCTCCAGATGACACTAGACTATATTTTGTTCCCACTCCACCTTAGCTGTCATCTCTTTTGTGCTACACTGCTATCTTACTTTTCTCTTCTTGGATGCTGCCAAGCCACATCAGCCATGGGTACACGCTATTCCTGGGATATCCCACCTTGTACTACTAGGGTGGATCCATTGGTTGTATTTGAGACTGTTACATTATATCTTTGTTCTCGGGAGGGGAGCTACTTCCTGGCGGGATTGGGCTGTCAGTGCGGGAGGGGAGAGCACGGGAGACTATTATTGTAGAATTTTTGTGCACACTCATATGCACTAATGAAACCACATAAGCTGACCCTACTACCATCCACCAGAGCAACCCAGGGTACTTGTGCACCATATCTACACTGCAAATGGCTAACCCAGACTGGGCTCCACGCAGTAGTGTACGGGTCCGATACAATTGGCTGACATGGAACATCAGATTGTTGGGTGATCAGTGCAAATGTCGCCATATATAGGCATGTCTAGATAGACACAAAATCAACATTGCCCTATTGCAGGAGACACATGTGGGGGATTCTGTGCACCCTAGTTTTCTATCTTATTTCTTATACCCAATTTGGAATTGTTGTCCCTCTTCTAATCTATCATCGGGACATACCATGGGCAGCGCCATCTTGAATACATGAGTTTAGCCTCTCCACGCGATGGTCTGCTTTCTATGTTTATTCCTTTGACCTGAAGTATCGTTATCTGTGTTGCATTTTATCGACATCGTTACGTGTAGGGACCCTTTGGTGTTGTGCGCCTTAGTCTTTGGTGTCTGTTGCGGTCCCGTTTTCTATCTTATTTCTTAAATCCAATTGGGAATTGTTGTCCCTCTTCTAAACTATTACCGGGACATACCATGGGCAGCGCCATCTTGAATACATGAGTTTAGCTTCTCCACGCGATGGTCTGCTTTCTATGTTTATTCCTTTGACCTGAAGTATCGTTATTTGTGTTGCGGAGTATTGCCACCTGTCTTCGATTAGCTTAACCAATTAGAGTGTTTGGCGCGCTTATCGGCCGGTATATAAATGGTCTAACGCCATAGGAATAGTTGACAGCGCCGTCCGCATTTGAGCTTTGGGAGCCATTTACAGCACCATTTCGAGCGAGTATTAGGTATGTTACCATGGCCCTTTCTATGAGTAAGAACCCCTCTGCTAGAGCTATTCTTATGACCTCTACTTTGCTCATCTTTATTTTATTTCATTTTTAGATACACTTGGGCAACACTTGCGTAATTTTCTGCATCCTTGATCCCCGAATGAGTTTATGCAGACAGACGTTTGTACAGCCAGCACTGATTAGATCTATTATCGTTTAAGAATCGAAATGAAACGAATCTTTAGTAAGTAGTCATCGATATTTTATATCCTTGCCATTAGTTGGCTATCTACCTAGGTATCATACATATGGGTATCATTATGGCTATTACTCTTTTGCGATATCTCTCTTTCTTTTTTAGTTTTTGCTGTCTGTTGATTTGGCGTGTACTCAGATAGCTGACTCGGGAAGAGACGTACACCCTATTAGTCGTGGAGCGTCTTGCTATATATCATCGTATATGTATTTTATCTAAGTGAGTATAGTAGGAGGTTTTTCTAGGCACTTGTATACTTGGGCTTGACCAAATTAACACAACAGTATATATCCAGTCACCCTACTACATGTATTGTATGTCTCCTCTAATTAGTGAGAACCTCTGAAATGTATCGTCTTTGACTACGCTACCCCTGTCTGTAGTCATTTAACTGACGTCCAAACCAAAGCCACGAATTATCCAGCTTCTTACACCCTGCTACTTAGTAAGTGAATCTACCCTCTTTCACCCTGAATTTACAAGTAATTTGTGACTGTTTTTGTTGGATCCGTTAGCGATATAAGTTCATGATCTTTATTTGTTTTGACCCTTGTCGCTGAACATTTACTCTTTATTATACTTATTGTCTTTTCACTATAATCCCTTTTATCTTTTCTTTCTTCACTTTTATTGTGTACTCTTTATTTTTGTAAATAACCAGCCATGTATAGATAGGACTTTTGTATCATAGTAAATGTAAATAGTTATTCAAGAATGATAAGTAGATTGTATATATGTATATAATCAACGGAATGTCTTTTAGTTTAGGTACGCTGTATCCCCTGTGGATCGTGTAAATTTCTTTCTTTTTTCATTTATTATCAGATAAGGCATCATCAACCTAAGGTGTCCATTTGAATGTTGTATAAGTGATTTTTATATCTGTTCTGTCCTGTTTCAAACTATATAGTTTCATTCTTTTTTGTGAATATTGGATATAAATTGTTTACAAATATGGTGCATATGTATATTAACCATTGGAATGTAACCACTCTCTTATATGTTGTTTTTCTTTATATATTTTTTTCAATGTCAGCGCAATAGACAGTTTTCCTGATGAAGGCTGTTATGCCTAAACGCGCGTAGTCCCCATCTACCGCATTGTGTTTATTATTTACATGACTATTTAGTTTTTCTGTTTTTTGATGTCTGATATCAATATATATATATATTGTGTGTATTTTCCTTCATTCTTCTTTTTTTGAATTAACTTTATTGTATTTTGTTTGCTGACTTGTACATACTGTTATATATTTAAGTGCTATACGCTATATCAAACCCAGATTGAATAATATACAAAAAGAATATCAAATGAAGAAATAAAAGTATTTTTCCAATCAAGGTTTTTGTCTATATGACTAGCACTTAAGTGGATACATCTCATGATCCATTTCGGATATATATTACTTTGGATATTTATCCACTTGTTATAGTTCTTTACCTACCTCACCCTAATTTTGTGACATGTTGGGCATCTCATCGATATTTTGCGACTTATCCTCACTCCTACCACGGACAGTTTCACTCCGGACTATCCGCTGCAGTGGTTCGAATCAGACCTCAGGTATTTAGGAATATTAATTTCCAGAGAAAGAAAAGAACTGATCCGTGCTAACTATGGGACTGCCCTAAATGGGACAGCTGATAGGATCACACAATGGATATCACTACCTATATCCCTAGCAGGCAGAATATCCCGAATGAAGATGGTCATGCTTCCAAAACTGCTCTATCTGTTCCTTAATATCCCCTACTCACCAGGGCAAAATGTTTTCAAACTTCTCAAAACACAATTGATATGGTTAGCTTGGGCGGGTAAGCAGCTACGCATACAATGGAATATACTCACACAGCTGTTCTCAAGGGGAGGCTTTAAAGCACCCGACATAAAGCTTTATTTTTCATGCACCCAAGCACACAATGCCATATATTGCCATAGGCCTATCTCGTACATGCAACATCTAGTGATCCAAAGGGCTACATGGCACCTATCCCAATGTCTGCCTACTTAGGTACGTGTGATATGCCGACCAGCACTCTGGAGTCCACAGTGGCGTTTACCACAGTGGTATGGAAGAGATTGGCTAGGAAACTTCGTAAACCAGTATTCTACTCTCCACTCATCCCACTGCCCTACCACTTTGCTCTACCAGTCATGTATGAGGTGACCTGCTGGGCTGTGCTCTACAAGACTGGGTTAAACATGTGGGGAGACCTCTAAACAGATTACCAAATTATAAGCCATAAAGACTTCTTTGCTGGAGAAGCCCTTACTACACTGAATATATTCCACTATGTCGAACTCCAACACAACGTTAAGGCAATTACTCCTGACTTCTTCTGAGAGCCTACCACTTTCAACACACTGCGCACCCTACTCGGCGCCTACAGTCCTAGACACCATGTGTACGTTATTTGCTACTGGGCCCAGGTTGAGACACCAGACATGGCCAAGAACACTTGGAATAGATGAGAACATGAGTTAGGCACATTGCTTACAGATAACCAATGGCTATATTGCTGCCAACAGACTGGGAAAATAGCCTAAAGTTACAGACAGAGTCATCCATTTTAAGTTCCTGCATCGCATGTACTACACGCCTGCACAGCTATGCCAATACTGCCTATGTCCTGAAAACATATGCAGGAGGTGTGGCGCAGACTTTGTGCATTTGGCCTGGTCCTGTGGTCAAATTCAGGCATACTGGGGAGAGATTGTAGGTACACTGGCAATTATGATTGGATAGGCTGTAAACCTCACACCCAAATGGCTTTATTAGGGCACACTGAAGATATAGAGATGGAATATATACTGTTACTTCGCATGCATTACATCGCATGCTTTCACAACGCGGTCATTACAACAACCGCGTTGTTACAACGCAAGCCATTACATCGCAAGTCATTTCAACGACTTGCTGTAGGGGGCAAGCTGGACTTAGGAATAGTATAATTCACTATTCCTACTCCAGTTTGTGCAACAGCAGGGAAGGTGTTGGGTTGTAAATCAAACACCAGTGCGCCCACTACAGCAAGTCGTTGAAACGACTTGTGATGTAATGGCTCGTGTTGTAACAACGCGGTTGCTGTAACGACCGCATTGTAAAAGCATGCGTTGTAACGCATGCAATGTTATGGCTGTTTCCCATAGAGATGTGTTTCAGGAAGTATGTGGCTCTTGCGCTTCTTCATGCCAAGCACAGAATAGCATGTAGAAGGGGTGGAGGCCGAGCACCAAAATTCAAGGAGTGGATTCAATACCTTACAAATTGTAAAGACCAACTCACCACATATGCTTAACTGATACCCCCCAGCTTAAGACCCCGGGACATATGGGAGCCTCTGCAAACATACTTAGCAACACGGACACCTGAGGCGATAAAGGAGAACACCCCGCAATGTGTAGAATAGTCACTATCAGAGTGTGTTGCTTGGTAATCCTCTGTTACTGGAGGGCTGAGTAATGTACCTTAGGATTTCACTGCATGACTTGCAAACAAGTCTTGAATAACAAATACAGAAGTGTGTGGGCTGGTGGCATGGTTTGGGTAGGCACATACTTATGTGTAGGTGACTATACGTGCCAATCACCATCTAAATAACAATGTGAAGGGCAGGCATTGGCAAGGGGCCCTCCTGGGTGCGGGTCAGAGTATTGAGATGTTGCACAATGTACTTGTTTTGACATTGGATTGAAACATGCTGATCCTGTAATGTGGCACGCATACAAAAAACAATAAAGTTTAACAAAAAGTGCATGGCGATCATCCAGAACAGGTTTGCACATACTTAGAACGTGAAGAGTGTCTTCAAGTCCTTGGCCGCACTGCTGGCAACTTCCTTGGCCTTCAGTTTGTTTCCATGGTGGGTAGAGTTTTAGGACAGGCAATACCCCAAGCATGTATTTCAGGAACTTTTCCTTGATTTGATTATTATAAAGTTCTCCTAAGTAGATTTGCTATTTAAGCTTGCTGCAACCCTGGAGAGCCATCCAACCATGGCTACGTTTAGTCAGACTGGCTTTGTCCTCTAAGATTGACAACACTTGTGTGCTAGATTTTCTAGATAATCCTCTAATTCTTCAAGCAGTGTTCCTCCAAACTATTTTAGCATCATTATCTATGAGGGCTACCAAATGATAATTTTCTGTATTTCCCTTAACGCCTCCTTTAAAGATCGATGAAATGACTGAGCCAAGCCATGAGGAGGAAACACAGTTATGGTCTTGTTACGAGTCCCCCGTGTCCCCCGTGTACCCTGTGCCCAGGGAGGGAACTGATGCGAGACAAGAATTGTGGAGTGTACCTCACGGGTCTGGTCCTCTGCTCTCTTCTCAGTAGGAGGAACAGCCGAACTGGACTTGGCATAGGGAAACTGCTATCACAGAGGAAGCAGCTGGTGCCCACCGCGGTTCCTTTAACTGGGATTCGTACTTCTCAAGCCCCGCCCCTGTATGCAGAGTCACTGCACCTGAACTAGTGACTAAAAAGGATGGTATCGAGGCAAGAGGGGTGTGTCTTGATCCCGGAAGATGAGACGAGGAAGAATACACCGGCAGAGAAGTGTGGAAAAGAGCTTCCCCAACGCGAAACGTCAAGACCCCGCTGTTACCAGCGAGAGCGGTGGAGAGTGGGCATCAGGAAGCGCCCGGAGGCCAAAGACCCAGCGCAGAATCCAGCATCAGTCAGGTACAGGCAAGGATCACAGGGTGAGCCGGGAGGTGGGGGAAGACCGGCGATTAGCAGGTTTTCACTCGCTGTGCTCCTGCCTTTTGTTCCCAATCCCCTGCACTCCTTCACGTCAGTAGCACCGTACGCAGTCACTGGTGGTCCCACACTCCCTTTTCCCTGAGGTGTCACGACAGAAAACACTACTCACGCTTCCTCCGCCTGTTTTCTCCTGTTCTTTCTTCCTGAGGAACATCCGGGTTGCCTGGAGGAAAAGACCACAGAAGAAATTACCCCAGGAAAGCCGCCATGACTCGGAGAAAAGACTCTGTCCATACTGCAATAAGAAGTATTATTCTTGTATTAATGCTGGCTTAATCCAAACGTCAATACAAAGCCAATAAAGAGAGCAATTACATTTTTTGGAGTAGCTGTCACTACTTACGATCCCTCACAGAAGTGGTGGAGACTGCGGGCACTCATCCGTTAGTATTGACATAATGGACAACTTAATACAACATTTGATCAAAGGTCAAGAAAAATTAGAATGGGCCATAGAGCGCCAAATGACCTTGGTGCAAGCCGATTGGGACATGTTCAAAAATACCATGGCGGCGCAGATGGAAGGACTCCACAAGCTAGCGGTGGACCAGGTCCAGGTAACTTCTCGGATGCAGAATGTGAGGAGCAGTCCTCATCGTCCTCCTGGTATATCCTTACGAAAGAATGTCAGTGGGGAGGATCCAGATGCCTTTCTCCTCAATTTTGAACGAGCCGCACAGGCATGTGGATGGCCTGTGGAGAAATAGCCCTTCTATTTAGCACCCCTGCTTTCCAGAGAGGCGCAAGCCGCCTACCAAGTAGCCAATGCTACTGGTAATACTTCTTATGCAGAAATCAAAACCGTAATCCTGGATCATTTGCGGCTATACGCAGAAGCCTATCGGGTGCGGTTTCGGAGGGTAAAGGGTACACCCAGTGAAAACCCCAAGACACTATTTTTTTGCCTTAAGGCTGCTGCAGACAAGTGGCTGAAACCGGGGGAAAGCAGTAAAGAGGAAATAATGGACCGGATACATCTGGAACAGTATTTGGAAGCTTTACCGTATAACATGCAAAGATGGTTAAGGCAACTCAGCCATCTCACCCAGGAACAGGCGGTGGAAATGGCTACTTTCTTCTCTCGCACCCAGCCTCGTGCACTTTAATGGGAAGCAGAAAAACATAGCCGACCCGGACAGGGGAGACAAGAAAAACGAAGCAACAATAAGCCCAGTACAGACCACCTGAAGGCACGTACCCACCGACCTGAGGTTGCTTTTCCCCGGGGTCCCCAATGCTTCGAATGTTGTGACTGGGGCCACATTGCTCAGCTTTGTCCTTCAAAAAAACCTTCAGAATAACCTATGGACGTGGGATGCATACCAAAGTCCATCCTATATACTGCAGAGTTAGGACACGCCTTCCATGTAAGTGTGCTGGTAAATGGACGTTGGGTTAAGGCCTTGTTAGACTCAGGGTGCAGGCAGTCAGTAATCCAGGGGGCACTGGTTGAGTCATCGCAGTTGATACCCGATGCCCATGTACATTTAAGATGCGTCCACGGAGACATCAAACCTTACCCTGTAGCAGAAATGGTTCTTACCCCAGAGGGTGGTTCTGCCTCGGTTATAAGGGTGGGAGTTATGGGAGGCCTTCCAGAAGACCTGATAATAGGAACTGACAATACAAAATTCCTTAGCATGTTCCTAAACACCGTGCACAGATATATAGAAAGAGGGCACAACAGGTTAGTCCCGTGAATGTCCCTCAGACGGCCCTCCTCACTTCCGAACCGTGGCTCCTAGATAAGAACTTGAGGTTTTCACAAACTAATGATCCTACCCTACAAAATGCATGGAGAGCAGCCCAAGAAGAGAGCGACTGCATTCCTCCAACCTATCCCCTGTTTTTCTCTTAAAACGGGTTGTTATATAGAAAGGGGAAAAAAGAGGATACGGCACAACTGGTAGTACCTAGGGCTTTTAGAGAGCAAATAATGTATTTTGCCCACTCCCATCTTACTGCAGGACACATGGGTACAGAGAAAACCACCAAGAGCATATTGAGATACTTTTACTGGCCGGGGGTTTATGGGGGCATAAAAAGACACTGCCAGGAATGTGCCATATGCCAGAAAAGGAACCCCTATCGACCTCTTCCGGTATGCCTACAACCGTTACCAGTCATAGGGACCCCATTCGAGAGGGTGGGAATGGACCTGATAGGTCCTCTGCCAAAAACCCGCAAGGGGCATCAATATGCCCTAGTGCTTGTGGACTACTCCACTAGGTATCCCGAGTCTTTCCCCCTGAGGGCCCCCACCACAAAAACATCTCTGAAAAACTCATTGAGCTTTTCTCTAGAGTGGGGTTTCTGAGGGAGGTATTAACAGACCAAGGCACCCCCTTTGTTTCCCGCCTCATGAAAGAGGTATGTAAGACCCTAAATGTTAAACATCTCAAGACGTCCGTATACCATCCACAAACTGACAGTCTAGTGGAAAGGTATAATGGGAACCTAAAGTTGACCCAAAAGACAATGCTGAATACTGAAGGAAAGTAATGGGATCAGCTCCTGCACCTCGCACTGTTCGTCATAAGAAGTCAAGTCCAGAGCAGCCTCAGGTGTTCTTCCTTCGAAATGTTGTATGGGAGGCAACCAAGGATGTTCCTGGAGATGACAAGGGAGGAATGTGAAAAGGAGGAGCCAGATGAGGCCAGGGGCTTCTTGGAGTACACACAGAGCCTGAAATCCCGGAGAGGAAAGCTGTGGGACCTTGCATACTCCAACCTGGTAAACAAGAAAAGTATACAGAAATATCACTATGATGAGGGAAAGAAATGGAGACAGCTAAACGTAGATGACTGGGTGTTAGTGCTGTTACCCTCTTCAGCCAGTAAGCTAAAAGCAGAGTGGTTAGGTCCCTACAGGGTAGTCGGTAAGGTCGGAAAACCTCCTATCGCGTCCTGCTGAAACCATCTTGGGTACAAACATACCATATTAACATATTACAAAAATGGATAGGTTCCCCACCTAAGCCTGCTAACCTCACCTTAGCAGCCTCAGACGGTCACACAAGCACCCTCCACCAGTTAGGGATAAACAAGTCCCTCTCGCTTCCACAAAAACAAGCCTTGTCCGGGGTTACACAGGAGTTCTCCCCTATATTTTCAGATCTTCCAGGGAAATCCTCACGGGTGGAACATGCGATTGAGACTTTACCTGGAAAAATCATAAAACAACGACCGTACCAAATACCGACCGCCAGGCGACTGGTGGTCCGAGAAGAGGTCAAAAGCATGTTAGAGATGGGAGTCATCCGCCCATCCCATAGTGAATGGTCCTCCCCTATTGTCCTGATACCAAAGCCAGAGGGCTCCATAAGATTTTGTATGGACTTTAAAGCACTTAATGCTATTTCCAAATTTGATTCATATCCAATACCACGAATAGATGAATTGATAGAAAAGCTGGGAGATGCACAATACATTACCACGATAGATCTGACTAAGGGAAACTGGCAGGTCCCACTGAAGGAAACTGACAGGGAGAAGACTGCTTTTGTAACTCCTGACAGGCTCTACGAGTTTAACCTCCTCCCATTCAGTCTTCATGGAGCACCAGCCACTTTCCAACGACTAATGAATGCAGTATTCCGTGAATATCAGACCTTTTCCTCCGCATATCTAGATGATATTGTGGTATTTAGTCCCACATGGGAGGAACATCTGATCCACTGTACAAAAATCTTTTGTGCCCTACAACAGGCAGGCCTCCATATAAACGCTAGGAAGTCCAGTGTGGGATTTCAAAAGGTGCTATGTGTTGGGGGAAGGGGTGATAGCCCCACAGGAAGAGAAGGTAAGGGCCATCCTAGAAACCCCCTTTCCTTCCACGAAGAAGGAAGTGAGTGCGTTCTTGGGATTATTGGGGTATTAAAGGAGGTTCATACCCCAATATTCCGAGATCGCAGGACCTCTCACGGACCTCCTCTGAAAGCAAGTAAAACCAAAAGACTTGCTGAATCCTTCTGACTCTGTGACTACCGCCTTCCTACAATTGAAGAAGGGCATCACTACCAGCCCGGTCCTATCCTCACCAGACTTTTCCAAGCCTTTTATTCTTCATACGGATGCCTCAGACTGTGGGTTGGGGGCCGTCTTGTTTCAACTTTTACCAGAGGGCAGGTAACATCCCATCCTGTTTATCAGTAGGAAACTGTTTCCTCTGGAGCAACGGTACCAGACCATGTCTTGCAGTAAAATGGCCTGTGGATAAACTAAGGTATTGTTTGGAGGGGAACAGATTTACCCTGTTTACTGATCACGCGCCTCTCCAATTGATGAGCAGGAACATGGGACACCACCCCAGAGTACTCATGTGCTAGCAACACAGCAAATAAAACCCTTTAGTCAAAAGGGTATACACCAGACTTAAAGTCACAAAAAAGGAAATGCAGATCTCTGGAACACAAATGGAGGCTTTCCAAAAACAGCGATGATAGACTAAACTACCTAGCGAATCTCAGAAATTACCATGCGGCACTGAAAAAAGCAAAAACTAACTATTTCACAAAAAGAATCGAAGACAATTGCAGTTCCACTAAAGAGCTATATTAGGTCGTTCGCGAACTTTGCAATCCCACCAACTTAACACAAACCATGGAACCCACGTTAGAGAACTGTGAATTGATCAAAAGCTTTTATATCGATAAAGTGCCTAAAATTTACACGTCCTTCGACATTGCATCTGAAGATAGCGATATAGATTGGGAAAATATAGCACCCAACCCCCTGGCCCAAGCCCAAATAGATACTTTGATCCCTTTCACGGAAGAAGAGGTAGCCAAAGCAATGTCGGAGGTCAAAGCAGGATCACCGCTGGACTCCTGCCCACACTACACATTTTCAAAAATAGGATTGATCATATGTCCTTATATCACCAGAATTTTTAACGAAAGCAGAGAAACAGCCTGTTTCCCAGACATATGGAAGAAAACAGTGGTTTTCCCATTATTAAAAAAAGCAGGCCTTAAAATTCATGACCCAGCGAACTACCGCCCCATATCCCAGTTGCCTTACCTTTCCAAGGTCTTGGAACGCTTAGTAAACAAACAACTAACTACCTTCCTGGAAACTAACGTCTTGCTTGACCCCTCACAGACGAGTTTCAGGACTAACAACAGCACTGAGGCCACCTTGTTAGCCATATCCGATAACATCAAATCACTTGTCGATGAGGGAAAAGCTGTAGCTCTGATCCTGTTGGACCTCAGTGCGGCTTTCGACACCGTCTCCCACTCTCATCTACTTCGAATTCTGCACAAAAAAGGGATCTGTCATAAAGCCCTAGCTTGGTTTGCATCATTCTTAAAAGACCGAACACAAACAATACAAATGGGATCTTGCTCTTCCAATCCAAAAGACGTTAAGTATGGGGTTTCCCAGGGAGCCACCCTCAGCCCCACCCTCTTTAATGTTTACGTCTCATCTCTGGCGGACATCAGCAGAAAATGGGGATTTGAAATCTGGTCATATGCTGACGACACGCAATTGGTGATTCCCCTTACAAATCGGCTGACAAACACCGATACTATGAATAACCTCACAAACTGTTTATCTGAACTTGCAGGTTGGATGTCTAAACACTGCCTAAAATGAAACGCTGATAAATCAGAGGTCTTGCTCTTCGGGGAAGCCCGTACAATCTGGGATGATAGCTGGTGGCCCCAGGCCTTGGGCACCGCCCCTGTGCCAAAGCATTATGCAAGAAATCTTGGCATCATCTTTGACGATGCCCTATCCATGCAAAAACAAGTCCATACGTTTTGCGGAAAAGGTTTCGCCACCATAAAACTTTTAAGAAGACTTTTCCCATGGATTCTTCTAAATTACAAAAAACTAGTGACTGTTCTTGAGCAGGCTGGACTACGGAAAAGCTCTATATGTGGGCATGGCTGATCACTTGTTCACCCGTCTTCAGATGGTCCAAAACACCGCTGCTAAGCTAATTTGCAATAAAAAGAAATTCAGCTCAGCTACAAACTGCCTAAAAGAACTCCATTGGTTACAAGTAAGACAGAGAGCCAGCTTCAAGTTCTTATGTTTTGCACATAAAACATTGCATAAAACAGGCCCCAAAATCCTACAAGATAAGCTAAAATTCCACGCTCCATCACGGAACCTAAGATCCCACTACCAAGCCTTCGCAGTAGTCAAACACACATACAGGGTCAGAATGGGTGACAGATCCTTCCCCAAAGTAGCAGCGATCCTATGGAACAACCTTCCACTTGACTTACGTCTCACAGAGGATCATGGACACTTTAGAAAGAAACTGAAAACCACTCTTTTCCCCAGATACTGAAGCTACCATAAAACAGATTAAGAGTAAGCAATTTAGCACAGGCATTCTTTCCTAGTGCCGTGATGTCCCTCGGGATGATTGATGTGCTTTACAAGTACCATAAAATACAAAAATACAAATTCCTCTCGCTACAGCCTTTTTCTTTTGAGGTGAGACACCGGAGGGGTGCCGAGAATGGGAGTGCGGATTTCCGGTCCCGGATATTTCCTCTCCCCGACCGGGAGAATCTTAGGAGGGAGGTGTGTCACGACTCCCCCGTGCCCAGGGAGGGAGCTGATGCGAGACAAGAATTGTGGAGTGTACCTCACGGGTCCGGTCCTCTGCTCTCTTCTCAGCAGGAGGAACAGCCAAACGGGACTTGGCGTAGGGAACCCGCTATCACAGATGAAGCAGCGGTTTCTTTAACTGGGACTCGTACTTTGCAAGCCCCGCCCCCGTATGCAGCATCACTGCGCCTGAACCAGTGAATAAAAAGGATGGTATCAAGGCAAGAGGAGTGTGGCTCGATCCCCGAAGACGAGACGAGGAAGAGGACGCCGACCAAGAAGCGTGGAGAAGAGATTCCCCAATGCGAGACATCAAGACCCCGCTGTTACCGGCGAGAGAGGTGGAGAGTGGGCATCAGGAAGAGCCCGGAGGCCAAAGACCCAGCGCAATGTCCAGCCACACTCCTGGAGGAGTGTGACTCAGTCAGGTATGGGCAAGGATCTAGGGGTGGGCCGGGAGGAGGGGGAAGACCGGCGATTAGCAGGTTTTCACTCACCGTGCTCCTGCCTGTTGTTCCCGTTCCCTTGCACTCCTTCACGTCCGTAGCACCGTACGCAGTAACTGGTGGTCCCTCACACCCTTTTCCCTGAGGTGTCACATCAGAAAACACTACTCATGCTTCCTCCACCTGTTTTCTCCTGTTCTTTCTTCCTGAGGAACATCCAGGTTGCCTGGAGGAGAAGACCAAAGAAGAAATCCCACCTGGAAAGCCGCCCTGACTCGGAGAAAAGACTCTGTCCATACTGGAATAAGAAGTATTATTCCTGTATTAACGCTGGCTTAATCCAAACATTAATACAAAGTCAATAAAGAGAGCAATAACATTTTTTGGAGTAGCTGTCATTACTTACGATCCCTCACAGGTCTATAACAAAGTTAGATAATGGGGTTAGTTGGTCTGCCCAATAAGAAGGCTCATCCTTATAGACTGCTGGAGGGACCCTGTCCGTACCCGCCCCTTCTCAGCGTCCCATGGAGATTTGCCTCTTGGTGGCACTTGTGCTAATTACAAGCTCAGAGTTGTTGGGGTCAGAGAAACTGCTGTGTAAAACTTGGATGGTGGTATTCCATTGGAGCGTGGATGGCTTGACCGGGCTCCCGAAATTAAAGTGACTCGACAAAAAGTGTATCCAAACTTTCTCCGTGATGTTTGAAATTGCTACGCCCCTGACCAGTGTCAGGAATTCCGCTGCGTAGGACTTACAGGAGGTACCAGGAGGGCTTCTTGGCCCCTAAAGTCCCTCAGGAGTACAGTGGACTTCATCCCACAACCTGTAGTGTGCCAAGAGGCACGTTTGTAGAGTGGTGGAGAAAGGGGGATGTGGCCTCCGAAGACCTCTTAGCAATACCACTGTGTGGGACTGGAGGTAATAGGAGGGTTAGTTGGCCCCCAAGAACAACCTTGGGGGCCAACTAACCATCCTATTACCTACAGTAAGTCCCACACAGCAGCATTGGTAAGTTCTCAAAGCAGGCTACGCCCCTTCTGCCCACCAGTCTGCAAACGCATTCCCTGGTGCGCTCTTGGATTGGGATTAAAGTCCCCTTTGCTGCTGGGGGTTGTTAGGGGCCTACTAGCCTACCTGACACCTCCAGTAAGCCTCAGATAATGGAATTGCTGAGATATGGACACAGGCCATGCCCCCTTTCGCCACCATTCTGCAAACACGCCTCCTGGCATGCTCTTGGTTGGGGGATGAAGTCCCCATGCCTCCTGAGGGTCCCTGGGTGCTAACTAGCCCTCCTGTTATCTCAAGTAACCCCACCCAGCTGGATTGCTGAGAGTGGTCCAAGGCCACTCTCCCTTTTACAACACTCTGCAAACAGCCCTCCTGGCACACTGCTGCTCGGGGGATGAAGTCCACTTTAGTCCTGAGGTCCTCAGGACACAAGAGAACCTCATCGCCCCACCAGCAATGTGTCAAGCACATATACAAAGTGGTGTAAAAAGGGGCTCAGCCTCGGATGACCTCTCCGTAATCCCACTGTGTAGGGCTTACTGGAGGTACCTGGTGGGCTAGTTGTCCCCTAAGGACCCTTAAGATTCTAGGGGACTTAATCCCCCAACCCAGACCGAGCCAGGGGGCGCATATGCAGTGTGGTGCATGGAGGGGGCAAGGCCTCCGGCAAGATGCCGGCTTCTCTTTTCTTTTTTTTATTGTAGAAGGAGGACTGTGTGGCCCCACTTCTCTTAATATTTTGTGGTCCCTGGGGACCCATTTTATATATCTATATATATATTTTTAAACAGGAAGGGGGCCTAGGCTGATTTTGGCCTCAGGGACCCCATCTCTCTGGGCATGGACTATATATATATATATATATATATATATATATATATATATATATATATATATATACAAAAATTTCGCAAAGATTTGTCAATCGGCGCCAAAGTTATTCCAAATAGAATGTTGTGGATTTCCTATGGAAAGTAGGTCCTAACTATAACTATCTACTGGCGACCGCCAGTAGATAATATATATATATATATATATATATATATTCACTTAAAAAACCATAGGTTTCACACATGTTATAGTTAGGTGGATATTTCACTCGTAAAAAACCAATGAAATTCCCCCGTTATAGTTAGTTCAGATAACTATAACTCTCGCGCCCGCAATGCACTGCTGATGACGTCACATATTACATCACTCATGACATGGTCAGTGACATCACTCATGACATCACTGATGACATCATCCTTGTGATAGAGTGGCGGTCGCGCGAGTTATAGTTATCTGAACTAACTATAACGGGGGAATTTCATTGGTTTTTTACGAGTGAAATATCCACCTAACTATAACATGTGTGAAACCTATGGTTTTTTAAGTGAATTTGCAAAGTTTTTTAAATGCTAATTCCTAACTATAACGTGTATGAAACCTATGGTTGTTTCAGTGAATTTGTACGGTTTTTTAAATGCTAAGTTATGTATGTATTATTATTTTTTTATATATTTATTTTACAATAAACTACGTATTAAAATTTATTTTTATTTTTTTTATTATTTTTTTTTGGGTTTTACACCGTGCGCGCACGGTGCGCGCACCCCCGCGATTTAAATTTTTTTTTTTTTTAAATGTCTGCCTTCGGGGTCCTTCAGGGACCCCCTGACAAAGGCTAGGGGGTCAGGAACTCTCTACCCTGCCCCCTTTTCACATTCGCCACCTTCCTTTTTCACTCTCACACTGAAAACAAACAAAATGGCGGCCGACACTTCCTGATTTCGACCGATTCGAACGTTGACTAACATGTAACCACCAATCAGAATTACGCTCGCGCACGTTAGGGTGCTCGCACGGTGCTCGCACGGTGCGCGCATGGTGCGCGCACGGTACGCGCTTATAGATATGTATATGCTTTTAAATGCTATTTTCTCAGGAACTACTGAACAGATTGACACCAGACCTGCAAAAGGCACTTCCATGACCTGAGGACTACCTCTCTGCCAAATTTCAAGTAATTCTGTTCAGCCGTTCGGGCTGTACCTTCGACTAAAGGTCCTATGGGAAAATGCATGGGGAAAACGCGTTTTGGGACCCCCCTTTTTTCTCGGCCCCCACTTGACGAATCGCCCGAGACTTTCAGGGTAGGAGCTGAGCGGAGCGCCCCATTAGTTTTGAAAATTTTGCGAGGATTCGTCAACCGGCGCCAAAGTTATTAAAAATAGAATTTTCAGATTTCCTATGGAAACACGGTCCTAACTATAACTATCTACTGGCGACCGCCAGTAGATAATATATATATATCTATATATATATATATATTATATATATATATATATATATATATATATATATACATATATATATATATTTTATATATATATATATATATATATATATCCCAAAGTTTTGTTGGCTGTTCCCAAGCCACTTGTACGGCGGGCACTCGGCAGGGGTAGCCACCCCCAACAAATCCACTCGATACCACTGCGTCTCACTTTCCCCTCACGGGACGAAAGAACACTGGAGCCGAGGCCACAATCAGAATGCGTGTTTATTAACACCAGGTCCGACGCGTTTCGGAGTTACAAATCACTCCTTTCTCACGGGCAACAGACTGTGTTATTTTTTTGAATTTAAAGCGCAAGTGCCGGACACGTGCCATAGACATAGACAACATACTTGAATTCATCATCATTCATTGCGTTTTTTTAAGATTACATTCACAATCATATGGCAATTGGTGCAAGCGGTATTTCATCACAAGCAAAATAATTATATACACGGAACTTCGAGCAACTTCATCCTTTGCATAAAGAAATTCAAAATACAAAAACTTTATCGAGGCGCAGGTGCCTACATGAACAAACTGGGAAGCTCATACCTTCATTGTGCCATGTCATTGCAGAAAATTATTATAAACATGTTACAGCCCTAGTGGGCACAGATTCCGAACATCATCAAGGAACCAGATTGGGCCCCAGTACGCACCGGTAAGTACTCACTGTTAGATTCACAATAATACTCTGTGGGTTACGTCAATAAAGTGCCATGAAACCAAAGGCTGTCCCAATAATTTCGGTACTACCCATTCACACAATCCTGCCCCAGTGGGCTTATATTTCCATATTGTTAGTCTAGATCCTGACCATAAGTAAAACACTTTCATGAAAACCCGTTTCAGTGAGTAGTTTTCTCCAGTGCAGTTGAAAGTTTTATGCAGTAATCCCAGTTATAGTCACAGTTCCATAGGCCACCTGCAAGATGAATAAAAAAATCGTTGACACAACTAAAAGAAGTGCACTGACCAAATAAACTTAACACAAAAAGTTAAAAACACATGGAGATCAGTACCAGGACCCGCTGTTACTGACAATTACAAGTGTACCGATAGCTCCTCGTCAAGGTTGAGACCTTCTGGGGCCATGGTATTGTATTTTATGATTATTTTGGACTCGAGTCTTCTAAGCTCTCTTGTCCTGTTAGCACCTCTGCGTCTCGCCGGGATGTGGTCCAGGACAACAAACTTCAGAAGATTCGGATTTTGTCCATGGAATTCATAGAAGTGTCTTGCGATGGGATAAGTTTTATCATTCTTTGTGATGGCTCTGCGGTGTTCTAGTATTCTGACCTTACATTTGTGGATGGTACTGCCCACATAAAGTTTGTTGCAGGGGCATCTTAGTGCATACACTGCATACTCTGTGTTGCAGCTCAAATATTTCTGTATAGGCATGGGCAATTGATCTTTAGAGAGTTTGATGGACTTACAGTTATTGTTGAATTTGCATGCCTTGCATTTGTTGCAAGTGAAAAATCCCTTTATATCGCTTTTATTGATATCAATCAGCATACTTTTGCAAAGTGTGTCACATAGTGATCTTGGTTTCTTGAATGTGAGGGCAGGATATTCACCTACATGTTCACATAAGTCTTCATCATTACGTAGGATTTCCCAAAACTTTTTTAGACTTTTTCTCACTTCCCAGGCCTGAGTGTTAAAAGTTGTAATGAACCTTATGGGTTCATTCACATCTTCATCATTGCCATTAATAGTCGGGAATAATAGTTCTTGCCTATTCAGCTTGTCCACTTTCTCAGCTGCTTGATTCACTAGAGTGGCATCATAACCTCTAGCCAAAAATCTTTCGGTCATAATGGTTTTCTCAGTGAGGTAATTGTCTTCCTCGCTACAATTCCTGCGAGCTCTTAGAAGTTCTCCATAGGGAATACTACGTATTAGTTTTTTAGGGTGACAGCTACCAGCGTGCAGTAAGCTATTACCTGAAGTTGCCTTCCTAAATAGCTTAGTGCAAAGTTTGTTGTTTTTGATGATGACTTGAAGGTCAAGGAATTCGAGTTCTCTGGCATTGATGGTACTGGTAAAAGAAAGGTTAAAATCATTCACATTCAAGGCCTTGACAAACTCTTTAGGTGCCTCCTCCGTACCATTCCAGATACAGAAGATGTCATCAATGTATCTCAGCCAGAGGACGACGTGGGTTTTGAATAATCCGATTTTATTGATTACCTGCTCCTCCCACCAGCCGAGGTAGAAGCCTGCAAAGCTGGGGGCGAAGCAGGTACCCATCGCCGCCCCCTGTATTTGTTTGTACATACGATCATCAAAGAGGAAGAAATTTTTACTCAAACACAGCTGAATCATATCGAGTACCATTTCAGTGTGAAAGAGGAAGGAGAGTGATCTTTGTTTTAGAAAAGATCTGCATGCCTGAATCCCTAAGGCCTGAGGGATACAGGTATACAGACTACTTACATCCAAACTCATCAAAAGGTAATCTGACTTCCAAACGATATCACCAATTAATCTTAGAAAATCACTGGTATCCTTAACATATGAAGGAAGGGATTGGACCAGGGGTTGTAGAAAATAATCTACATATTTAGACGTGTTTTCTAAGAGACTATCGCGTGAAGACACAATAGGTCTCCCTGGTGGATGTGTGGCATTTTTGTGTATTTTCGGGAGGCGGTAAAGGACCAGGATTTTGGGATTTTTACAATGTAAAAATTTGTATTCTTCGTCGCTAATCAGTTTTTTCTCTCTCCACAGTAACAATTTCTTTCCAACTTCCCTGACTGCTTCCTCATATTCAATTTTGTTGGATTGGCTGTATCTTGTGCCATCCGACAATTGTGATTTGCCTTCCTCAAGGTACATGGAACGTGGCCAGATTACCACGTTACCTCCTTTGTCAGATTTTTTTATGACAATATCCGTGTGTGCTTCAAGCTCCTGTATGGCCAATTTTTGTTTAGTGGTCAAATTGGACTTATTAGTTATTTTACGTTTGGAAAGTTTTTTCAATTCACCAATCATTCCTTTCTCAAAACAAAATATAGCTTCGCTTATGACTTGAGGTACAAATGTGGATTTTGCTTTAAAATTAGTTTGGCCACCCCTTTCAACATTGATATCTGTGTTCACCAGATTAATGCACGGGTCTTCTGAAAAACCGGCCACCTCGGCTAGCTCATGCACTGTCTGTAAAGTTTCAACATCATCTAAATTGAGGTTTAAAACCATTTCAGGTGGTATAACTTTCTTAATACTTTTGTTAATAGCAAACCATTTCTTCAATTTCAACTTCCTAATGAAGAAAAACAAATCAATGCGTGCCTCGGTGTAATTAAAACCAGCCGTGGGACAGAAAGATAACCCCAGCGATAACACATCAAGTTGATCTTGGGTCAAAATAAAATCAGAGAGATTTACCACTGTCATGTTATTCATTGTTTTTTGGCAAATCGTCCCCTTGTCCTTGTTCCCACTGGGCTGTCTGTTGGATTCACGAACTTTGGTCTGTTTCCTCCTCTGCTGCCTCGCCCACGATTTCCTCTTGGGCTGCCGCTGTGTGCCTGAACATGTGTTCTTTCTTTGGCCATCAGCGTGTACTCCTTTAAAAAGCGTGCTTTTGCTGAATCAGGTTCGTGTCCTGCTGCGGTTTCTCTCGTTTCTGTCTCAGTTTCATCTGTGGTATCTGTAGTTGGTGTTTCAATATTCTCAGAGGTCGGTGTAACAACTGGCTTAGGGTGTCTTGTTGGTGGAGTGGTATTCTCATTGGTATCGTTCCACAGTTGTTCAAATTTTTACCAAAAGTCAAAATCTGTCCTTTGTTATAATCGATTTCATCTCTTTCGAATTTGCTTAATTTCTTCATTTTAATTTCATCCTCTATCTTTCCCAATTTAGTCTCCATTTTTGCCATCTCACTGTCGAACTCCTCATTTGTATACAACTCCTTAAGTTTAAGAATGATTGTTTCACTTTCAGCGGTAAGATCACGACTCTCCTTTTCGGCATATTTTATCAATATTCTTAGCGTGTTCATTGAGCAATTGTGGTTATTTGCAGTCCATTCATCAATCATATCTGGATCAGGTTGTTGTAGCGTGGGGGTTATAAATATTCGTAACCCTCTCGGGATCCTATCGCAGTCGACATACTGCTGTAACGCTGTTGCTTCCCACCACTTAGATTGTTCTTTTTTGAGAACCTTCCATAACTTGTCCCAAAGTTTTTTCTTTTCAATCACCGTGCTCGAGGTAGACTGTTGCGCACTAGTATTATCATGGGTAACTGGTACTTTAGTGAACAGCTTGGTAGCTGCATCACGTCTCCTAGTGTCTCTGGTGTTGGACATATCTGCGTCGACAACTCAATTAAAGAAGCGACAGACAGCTGCCCCTCAGCTGTACTGAAACACAATATTCGCAATATCACCGAACTTACTAAACACTTGTAAGTCCAGATCTCCGTATTGCTCCTCTTCACCACACGAAGTATATGTACCCTCCACGTAAACCCCGGCTTACCCTGGTAGGACGCGTGTCACGGATCAGAAGGCTCCGTCCTCCGACTGTCCCTTCCTCCGCCACTCTCGCTCACCAAAGGCAGTTCCAGGTTACAGGGGCAAGAGTAAACAATCAAAACTTCCTCGTGGTGCGGAGCGGGCAGGGGATTTTGCGTTAATTCCAAAGTTTTGTTGGTTGTTCCCAAGCCACTTGTACGGCGGGCACTCGGCAGGGGTAGCCACCCCTAACAAATCCACTCGATACCACTGCGTCTCACTTTCCCCTCACGGGACGAAAGAACACTGGAGCCGAGGCCACAATCAGAATGCGTGTTTATTAACACCAGGTCCGACGCGTTTCGGAGTTACAAATCACTCCTTTCTCACGGGCAACAGACTGTGTTATTTTTGAATTTAAAGCGCAAGTGCCGGTCACGTGCCATAGACATAGACAACATACTTGAATTCATCATCATTCATTGCGTTTTTTTAAGATTACATTCACAATCATATGGCAATTGGTGCAAGCGGTATTTCATCACAAGCAAAATAATTATATACACGGAACTTCGAGCAACTTCATCCTTTGCATAAAGAAATTCAAAATACAAAAACTTTATCGAGGCGCAGGTGCGCACATGAACAAACTGGGAAGCTCATACCTTCATTGTGCCATGTCATTGCAGAAAATTATTATAAACATGTTACAGCCCTAGTGGGCACAGATTCCGAACATCATCAAGGAACCAGATTGGGCCCCAGTACGCACCGGTAAGTACTCACTGTTAGATTCACAATAATACTCTGTGGGTTACGTCAATAAAGTGCCATGAAACCAAAGGCTGTCCCAATAATTTCGGTACTACCCATTGTGTGAATGGGTAGTACCGAAATTATTGGGACAGCCTTTGGTTTCATGGCACTTTATTGACGTAACCCACAGAGGTATGAGCTTCCCAGTTTGTTCATGTGCGCACCTGCGCCTCGATAAAGTTTTTGTATTTTGAATTTCCTTATGCAAAGGATGAAGTTGCTCGAAGTTCCGTGTATATAATTATTTTGCTTGTGATGAAATACCGCTTGCACCAATTGCCATATGATTGTGAATGTAATCTTAAAAAAACGCAATGAATGATGATGAATTCAAGTATGCTGTCTATGTCTATGGCACGTGACCGGCACTTGCGCTTTAAATTCAAAAAAATAACACAGTCTGTTGCCCGTGAGAAAGGAGTGATTTGTAACTCCGAAACGCGTCGGACCTGGTGTTAATAAACACGCATTCTGATTGTGGCCTCGGCTCCAGTGTTCTTTCGTCCCGTGAGGGGAAAGTGAGACGCAGTGGTATCGAGTGGATATATATATATATATATATATATATACATACTTTTAAAGGAGGGGGGGTGTGCGGCCCCCCTCCTGATGCCATTATTGGCCCCGGAGACCCCGTCCGCTAGGGCAGTGCCACTTTACAAAAAAAATGTTTTCGTTACAGGAGGGGGGCCTTTTGGCCCCCCTTCCCTGGGCCACATTGGCCCCGGGGACCACATTCCCAAGTGCCTGGCCTCAAGTTGGGCACTGCGGGGGGAGCCGCAATAGCCACACGGTCTCTGCTGCCTCCCCGCCTCCTGCAGGACCCGGCTTTGCTTTTGGACAAAGGGAGCTGCTAACATGCAGCTCCCTTTGCCGAAAAGCAATTCTACTTCGCATCATGGAAGCGAGAGCAGTTTTCCTGCTCTCGCTTCCATGAAGTGAAGCAGAAGTTTGCAATGGCAGGGCAGGAGCTGTGCTCCCACCCTGCCATTGCAAACTGCGATGTCCCGGGGGTGGGCACCCCAGGACATTGCTGGAGCCGACCCTGGGAGGGGATGGCCCCCAGGGCTTTGTGGGGGGGGCAGGAGCCCCCCACTACTTTTAATGTTTTGCAGCCCCAGTGAGGTGGCGGTCCCCTGAGCTTGGGGGGCCCTCGAGGTCCCCCACCTATATTACAGATATGCCCCGGGAGGTGGCGGTCCCTGGAGCAGCGTGGGGAGCAGGAGCCCCCACCCATGCTGTTTTTTAACAAGCCCCGGGGAGGTGGCGGTCCCCTGGGCTGTGGGGGATCTGTGTGCCCCTGCATATTATTAATCATGCCCCGGGGAGGTGGTGGTCCTCGGGGCTGCGGGAGCCCTCGCGGGCCCCCGCATTATAAATCTGCATTGCCCCCGGGATTTTTTTAAAAATGTCAGCGGGATTCGCGGATCCTACCCGAATCCCGCTGAGAATTAAAAAATAAAAATGCTTTTTTGGCCCTCGGGGGTCAGGGTGGTTCTACCCTGCCCCCTTATCATGTTTTTTTACCTTTGTGACTTGGTTCAACTGAGTCACAAGATGGCTGCCATCACTTTTTGGTTTGCAGTGTTGGCAGCCAGTCAAAATAAAGCTCGTGCTTGGGAGGGTTTGCAGATCCACCGAGGTCACCAGATATCGTTAACATTTTATTTTTGAATTTCTCAAAAACTACTGAACAGAGTTACACCATTTAAAGCAAAGAGTGCACTCTGAACCAAGAGCTACCGCTCTGCCAAATTTGGTGTAATTCCGTTCAGATTCCTACGGAAATTAACATGGATAAAACGCGTTTTAGAATGCCCCTTTTTTCTCAGCCCCTGCTTGACGAATCACCCCGAAACTTCTAGGACAGGATCTGACCGGAGCACCCGATTAGTTTAGAAAATTTCGCGAAGATTCGACAAACAGCGCCAAAGATATTGGCAAATTAAAAAATCACTTTTCCTATGGAAACTAGGTCCTAACTGTAACTACCTACTGGTAACCGCCAGTAGGGAATACAAATATACATACATATATATATATATATATATATATATATATATATTACCTACTGGCAGTCGCCAGTAGGTAGTTATATTTAGGACCAAGTTTCCATAGGAAGAGCATTTTTTGTTTTGCTTATAACTTTGGCGTCGTTTGATGAATCTTCATGAAATTTTCCAGACTAATTCTTTGTTCATATCAGCTCCTATGTTGAAAGTTTGGGGGTGATTCGTCAAGGGGGGGCCGAGAAAAAAGGGGGTCCCAAAACATGTTTTCTCCATGTTAATTTCCATAGGAAACTTTAGACCAGGTTGCAGGTCGAACGGGTGAACGGAATTACCCCAAATTTGGCAGGGAGAAGGGGCTTGGTCTAGCAAGCACGCTTTTGTTTATTTGGTGTAAATCCGTTCAGTAGTTTTGGAGAATTATCGAAATTTACAGATATCGATATTTGGGAATTCTGCCGTCTGATTGGCCAAGGCGTTACGAGCACAAGCTTGCTGCTTATTGGTTGCGAGCGGTGAGAGCGGTTGCAACTAGGAAGTGTTGGCGGCCATTTTGTGATTCTGTTGAAGCGAGTAAGGGGAAAAAAGGGCAAAAAAAGGAGGAAAGAGGAGGGTAGGAGCACTGTAACCTCTGTGGGGTGTTTAGGGTGTGCTATACAGGGGTGCGAAGCGAACTACTCATCCCTACCGGGCTGAAAGTCCTGGGATACGAAAATTAAGTGAGGTATTGCCTAGAGTCTGATGCTGCTAAGGTGAGCTGCTGCGGGACTTGGGGATTAAAGTATGAGCCCAAACTGTGTGTCTTATGCTGTGAAGTCAGGTGCCCTCTCCGTTGCACCATGTGAGAAAGTGGCTCTGTATATACTGTTCCCAAATAGGTACAGGGTGTACAGAGTCCACAGTCCCCAGAGGTTTGGCAGGGGCTAAAGTTAGATATAACTTTACTCTCTAAAGTGGTAGCTTGGTCGAGCAGTAAGGCAGTATCAGAGGACAGTGTAAAGCATTTGTTGCACACACTCAGCCAGCAAATGGTCTCACACACTCAATAACTGAACTCTAGGCCAATGGTTTATATATAAAAAATATATGCTTGTTTTATTTTAGAACCAACAATAGGTATTAAAATATATTTTCTCAGAATGAGATGCTTTATATAAATACTTTTGCAATATGCAATTGACTTTTGTAGAAAGTTACAAGTGGTTGCAATAGGCAACACAATTCTAAACACAATAATGCATTGAGTTCAATGGAAGTTTCAAGTTATTTGCCACAGATTACTTTTAGGATTACTTTTGGAATTCCAGGACTGGATCCTAGATTCAGTCCTGGGTCAGTACTTGGAATCAAGTGATAAAAGTCGACTTAATTACTGTGATGATTTTTAGACAATATTTTGCTATTTTAAAAGTTGACACTTAGAAAATATTTCATAGAAAACAGTCAATGATTCCCTATGGCAGAAAATTCAAGTTGCAGGTATAGTATGTTCTCGTTACTTTTGTAATCCAGTACTGGGTGCCTAGACTCAGTACTGGGACCTTTATCCAAAACAGGTAAGTAATTAAGTTTTCAGATATTATACAATGTTTAAAGAATGTTTAAAGATTGCAGAAATTGACAGAAGAAATGTCACAGAAAAACAGTCAATGATTTCCAATGGGAGAAAATTGGGTTACTGGCAAGTACAGTCGTAAGTATTTTTCAGAGTCAGTGCTGGGCACCAAGATCCAACACTGGGAGCTCACCAAAGAGCAGGTGAGTATTTTCGTTTTCGTTACTCGGCTGATTTTTGGTGAATATTTTAAGTTTTGAAAAGTCCACACTTAGAAGAAATTTCAGGAAAAGCCAGTCAATGTTACCCTATGGAGAAAATTGAGTTATCGGTTTAAAGGTAAGTACTCGACTGGCAGAGTTAAGGTTCTGGGCATAGACTCAGGGGTCTCCCAGGGTCAGGTAGGTACAGTTGGTTCACCCTCAGCGGCACAAGGGCGGCCGGGCGCAGAGATAGTTAGGCCCAATGTTATCCTATGAGAGGTAGGGGGGCCTTGGTTGGTGGCTGCTGACTAGCAGGCCACGCGGCTGTGGGAGCTGGGCTCCTGGTCACTTACTCAGGGCAAGTGGGGAAGTAGATAGGTGTAGAGGCTGCACTGCCAGGGCCACTCGGGCGGCTGTGTGACGGGTGCTTTTGAGCCTTCGGGCGCTTAATTGATTTCAGTGGGAAATATCCGGTTTAGAAAAAGACTGCAAGCTCGGGGACGAAGATTCTTCAGGTGCCACCACCACTTCGAGAGGTAAGTTGGGTAGTTGGCGGATAGGTAGGTACCCCGGGATTGGGCACAGGGAGCCGCAGGGCGCAGGGTGCAGGGGTGCCTTTTGGTGTCGGGAAATCTTACCCTCTGTTGATCGCGGTTGGGGGGGCACCTGGTGCTGAGGCTGCAGGCTTCTTCAGGAGTGTCGAGGGAGGTCATTGGGTACCGGACCCGCTGTCACAGTCGCCGTGGGGTCGTCCTCGTGGTCTTTGTTCACTCCGGCACAGGCCAGGCTTGTCGGGTGCAGAGTGTGCTGGGTTCGCGGTTCCGGGATGCTGCCAGGGATTAGAAGTAGATTTTGAGTAGAGCCTCTACTCATGGGAGACCCAGGGGGCTTAGAGTCAAAAGGTAGCCAGGTCCTCCAGGGTTTGTGAGGTTGCTGGCCACAAGAGATGCTGGGTTGGAGCAGGTTCGAGGGTCGACAGGCCGGTAGCTGGGGCCAAAGCAGTTGGTGTCTTCCTCTTCTTAGCAGCTGCAGGGCAGGTCTTCTTTCTTCTAGCTCTTCTTCGGATTTCGGAATATGGAATCTGGGGAAGGAAGGTTCAGGGTGCCCCTAAATACTAGATTTAGGGGCGTGACAGGTAGGTGAAGGGCAGGGACCAATGGGCCCCTGTCCTGGGGTGGGTACACCCCCTATCCTGCCTCTCTCCTGTGGGAGGGGCGCAGTAGCCTAGTTATGATTGGGCAGGGCTTCCCATCTTCAAGATGGCGAGAGCCCAGAGATGTGCTTCACCTCGCCTCCCCCACCTGAGGTGTGGGGTTGGCAGGCTGGCACATCCCCTGTCCTTATTTGGAGTTTCCGGCCAAGCTTCCCGCCAGAGTGGGGGGTTGCAGTGGCCTGTGGAAGCTCACAGAGGCGGCATGCCTTTGAAGCTTCCCCCTGCCCATCCTGGGGGAGGAGATTTAGCACCTCTCCTAGGATGTGCATTGTTGCAGACCCAGGAGAGCAGGGGCTCTCCTACCCAGGGGTCCAGCAACATGTCTGCTGTGTGGCAGCCTAGGCAGCCTCAGAACAGATGTGGATTGTAGGTTAGGTTTCAGGGGGCATCTCTAAGATGCCCTCTGGGGTGCTTGGTACATTAAATCCCACACTGGCATCAGTGTGGGTTTAATGTGCTGAGATGTTTGATACCAAACTTCTCAGTCTTCAGTGTTGCCATTATTGTGCTGTGGAGTTCGTGTTTGACGAGCTCCCAGCACCATATACTCTTAAATGGCAGCACTGCACTTACAGTGCCCAGTAATGGACCTGGGTACTGTAGGGGCACAGGGCTCCTGCTCATGTGCCCACACCATTGGCATAGGGCACCCAGCTAGAGGGGTGGCTGATGTATGCCATGGCAGTGTAGGTGGTGGGCATGGCACAAAGGGATGTGTGCCATGTCGACTCTTTGTTTTGTCTTGTACCCAGACACTCAGCCTGCAAGGGCAGTATGGGTGTGTAAGGGTACAGGGCCTCTAAGGGTGGCACAATAAGTGCTGCAGCCCTTAGAGGCCTTCCCTGGTCAGAAGGCCGTGGGTACCTAGGGTACCATTTACCAGGGGCTGACATGTGAGAGACGCACCAAGACTCTCAGGCGGTCCTTCGTGTGTGTGTACCTCTAAAACTGCATTGCAATCGGTACTTGTTTTAAATGTTTTAAACTGATCCTCTGTTTGAATCACAAAGTCAGTCACTTCCTGTAGGCATTCTGCCCAAATAACTAACTTGAATTGCACTTCCGCTTCAAGAAACGCGGTCTAGTGCTGGGAGGGAGTTGTCAGCTGCTGCACAGCAGAGCTGATTGGTTGGTGGGCGGAAGGGGACTACCTCATTAGGACGCTGGAGCCGACACGCAGCAGACAGAGTGAGAGACGCGCCAAGACTCTCAGGCGGTCCTTCGTGTGTGTGTACCTCTAAAACTGCATTGCAATCGGTACTTGTTTTAAATGTTTTAAATTGATCCTCTGTTTGAATCACAAAGTCAGTCACTTCCTGTAGGCATTCTGCCCAAATAACTAACTTGAATTGCACTTCCGCTTTAAGAAACGCGGTCTAGTGCTGGGAGGGAGTTGTCAGCTGCTGCACAGCAGAGCTGATTGGTTGGTGGGCGGAAGAGGACTGCCTCATTAGGACGCTGGAGCCGACGCGCAGCGGACAGAGTGAGAGACGCGCCAAGACTCTCAGGCGGTCCTTCGTGTGTGTGTACCTCTAAAAGTGCATTGCAATCGGTACTTGTTTTAAATGTTTTAAATTTTTTTTAAATTGATCCTCTGTTTGAATCACAAAGTCAGTCACTTCCTGTAGGCATTCTGCCCAAATAACTAACTTGAATTGCACTTCCGCTTTAAGAAACGCGGTCTAGTGCTGGGAGGGAGTTGTCAGCTGCTGCACAGCAGAGCTGATTGGTTGGTGGGTGGAAGGGGACTACCTCATTAGGACGCTGGAGCCGACGCGCAGCGGATGCGCGCAGCGGGCACGCCGAAGGCGCGTCTAAGGCAAGCCCGTCTGCGTCCGTCCGCGCCCTGCCGGGACCAGGGGCCACAAATCCTGGCCCAAATATCCTGTACTCAGCAAACAAACTGCTGTCTTTCGCCACAAGCAATTATACTCTAAAGCCCCCATCTTCTCAACATTGAAAGCCAAAATCCTCCTAAGGAACCCTGGGACAGCCTCTGACCCTTTAGTTGGGCCCTTAGTTCACCTTTCACCCAGACTAGTGAGCCCTCTGGGTTTGACAGTGGCAGTCCTGAACACAAGATCTCTGCAAAAACACCATCTAGAGATTTTTACTCTCCTTCAGGAAGGGGAAATTGATATTCTGTCTCTGACAGAAACCTAGATGGGGGATGCATCAGCCCCCGATATTATTTTGTCCCTGCCAGGGAATTTTGATGCCATTTGGCACAATAGGCAAGATAACAGAAGAGGGGGGGGGGGGGGGGGGTGGCGACTCTTTTTAAATCTAGTCTTATGGCCACCATGATAATATCAGAAAGCTCTGACAACTCTGAGATTTTAGGAGTTAAGTTTACCTTTGACTCCTCTTGTTTCGTACTTCTGACAGTTTATCGTTCCCCGGATGCAACCCCTGGCTTCTGCGATTATTTTGGCGAAACTCTATCGGACCTTAGCACACGCTATCAAAAGCTTATGGTCGTAGGAGATTTTAATTTCCATTGGGAAAGAATCCCACGAGAGCCACAAGCTAACCAAATTGACATGACAATGTCGAACTTAGGATTTCACCAATTGGTAAACTGCCCCACTCACATCAAAGGGCACACCCTTGATCTGCTTTGGTCATCTAACCTGCAAGACAGGCTCCTATGCAGTCTCCCATGTGCTTGGTCGGACCATTCCCCAATCTCCTGCAGGGTCCCTCTGGATAGCTCCCCCACCCAATCTCTTTCGGAATGGAGGAGAGTGCGAAGCTGGCATTAGATTCAGACGGATAATCTCACAGACATCCTTCAGAGACTACCCTTATGTAGGCCGGAGGGGGGCTACACCAACATTGACATAGCCAGCCAATCCCTTAGTAACACCCTCCAATCAGCTATTGACCATTTAGCTCCAGAACGCAGGGAAAGAACAAAGCCCAAACGTAAGGGGGCTCCCTGGTTCAATGAAGCTTTGCGGGTAAATAGACAGAGCTTGCATAAAATGGAGAGACAGTGGAGGAAAGCCTATAACGCCACTGATCTGATCCTTTATAAAGCTGCTCTGGCCCTATATAAGAAATCTATCACCTCTAGGAAAACTGAATACTATGAGGCTCGGATTACAGATGCCCCTAATAAACAGAAGGAAACTTTCAAGATCTTAAAGGAACTCAGCAAAAAGGTTGACGCCAAATCAACTTTAATACCTTTCGACGTCAATACGTTGCAGACTTTCTTTCTTCAGAAAGTGATAGATATTCTTCATGAGATCGACAGATCTCCTATCGCTCTGAGCACCCAGGAACTGGCGCTGCCTTTCACTTCACCAGCTCAATTCCATACAGACTTTCCCCTTCTGGACTCAGAAGCTCTGGCATCATTGATAAACAAAACCAAATCCGGTTCACCGGCCGATCCATGTCCACCTAGGATCTTCCAGATGGCCCTCCCAGTTTTGGATTGTCAGATCCTCACACTTCTCAATAACTCCCTGGCCACTGGCCAGGTACCATCCAATTTGAAGGAGGCTAGAGTTATCCCCTTATTGAAAAAGCCAGGAGCTGACAAGGCTGAGCTGAAAAACTATAGGCCTATCTCGCAACTCCCTTTCTTAGCTAAGGTCATGGAGCAGCATGTCTTGAAAGTATTATCCGGTTTTCTTGAAAAATCTGAGCTCCTCCACCCACGTCAGGCCGGCTTCAGAGCCCACCACAGTACGGAGCTAGTTATGTTATCCGTTCTTGACAATCTCAGATTAAAGGCTGATAACAGAGAGCCGAGCACCCTAGTACTCTTAGATCTCTCCGCAGCATTCAACACGGTCAGTCACTCTATTCTACTGACTCGACTGGCGGATTCAGGATTTAGGGGTCCTGTCTACAATTGGTTAAAGTCCTTCTTATCTGGACGCTCGCAAAGGGTTCAACTCGGCGATTATATTTCAAATAGGGGTGATATCCCCTGTGGCGTGCCCCAGGGCTCTGCATTATCCCCTCTGCTTTTCAATATATACTTGCAGCCCTTAGTGACTGCACTGTCCAAACTGGATTGCCGAATTTTTAATTATGCAGATGACACTCAGCTTATCCTGAGGATCGACAACTCGGCCCATGCTCAAGAGACAGTTCAAAACATTCAAAGATTTACCACTAACTGGATGACGGTTAATTCCTTGAAAATTAACCCTGACAAAACGGAGGTTCTCGTCATTCCAGCAATTAACAACTCCTGGAGTGGCCTGTTCTGGCCCAAAGAACTCGGGGCCTCTCCATGTCCGTCACCAGTCGTGAAAAGTCTGGGAATCAAGATCGATTCAGAACTCTCTTTGTGTCACCAGGTCTACTCAGTGGTGGGCATCTGCACCGGCGTCCTGAGACAACTGAGGAAACTGGTCCCCCTTTTATCAGTTTCCTCTATGAAATCCATAGTCTCGGCTACTATCTTATCGCGCCTTGACTATGGGAATGCGCTCTATCTAGGACTCCCTCTGAAACTCACAAATCGTCTCCAGGTTGTACAGAATGACGCCGCTAGGCTGATTTTTAGCCTTCCTAGGAGGACCCATGCTTCACCCCTGCTGCGCAAGCTACACTGGTTGCCTGTCAGACAGCGCACAAAATTCAAAGGCCTGTGTATTGCTCACAAAACCCTTTATGGTCACGCCCCTAGCTACATAAGGGAACGTCTAGTTAAATATGTGCCAGGGCGAGTACTTCGCTCCGCAGATGCCTTTCAGCTAGTCTGCCCTCGGAGCAACTTGGTGACCAAGGGTGGACGAGCTATCTCAGTCACTCTGCCACGACTTTGGAACCAACTGCCGGATACCTTACGAAAGGAACTGGGTCTGCTCCCTTTCCGGAAGTTGCTAAAAACTCTGCTATTTAAAGACACATTTTAACCTCATTCACCACCAGGACTGTCCGCACCGGCTTGAATGCAACCTCTTTTCTGTCAATCGCTAAGAGACCTGTCGGTATACACGCGCTATATAAATAAACTTACAAATACAAAATACAAATACATGTGGCCAGGGTTTGCCAATTTGTGTTTTGTGTTTTAAGGAAGGAACATAGGCCCTGGGCACCTGATTGGCAGGAGTCCAGGGCACACTCAGTCAAAGTACATTCAGCAATTCAGCAAAAAGTGGGGGCATACCATGCACTTTCTCACACACCACACCTGTGGAAGTAGTGTCAGCATGTGTTTATATCTACTAGGACGAACTAATGACCCCTACTGGTCTGAAAGCGCTGGGGTACGGAAAATATGTGAGTTATTGTCTAGAGTCTCATGCTGCTAAGCTGAGCTGCTGCCGAACTCGGGTATGAAAGCGTGAGTCCAAACTGTGTGTCATATGCTGTGAAGTCATGTGCTCTGGCCGCTGTGCCACGACAGATGCAAATATTATCGTATCTGTCAGGGGGGGCTGGCTACTTGCAAGTTCCTTCTCGGAGCAGCAGATGTGTTAGCGCAAGATAGCTCAGACAAAGATCCCTTCATCCTTACAGTAACTTCTCCAGGTGCATTTATACAGCATGTGTACAAAGGCCGGTCGTGGGTGTTGTGGGATGTCTGCGACCCTGATAATCATGGATGAGATGCCCAGCACGTGGCACATGGGCGGGTTCACTGTGTGTTACGTTGCCAAACAGCTGCTCCTCCCTCCAACGAGCCCCCACACTTTTGTGCGCTGAGCTGTTGTATCCCGTGCACTCCTACGGCACACCTTTGTAATGCCTATTGGCGCATGTCCTGCGGCATTCCAATCACACCGTGACACTGCCGTTTGGAGGTGGTGCATGCCACTTTACAACATCAACTGCTGCGGCCCTTGTGGTGGCCACTGCAGAACACAGAGACACACTTACCGCACTTCTTGCACATGGACATGTGTGAGACACCCCGTTCCCTTTGCCGCTTGTGCATGCAGGAGGATACGTGCGTAGCTACATCTCCAGGCTCACTGCCAATGCTGAGGGGACATGGTAACGTCCGCTGAAGACAGCACACTATGATGTTGCAGGGCGGGTGCCTATCATGCTAACACAATGACCACACGGACATATTTGCTCAGATGCGGGTTCGGGGGGAGTTGGCGGTCCTGGGGTTGTTGCGAGGAGTGTTATGGCCCTCATGGGTATCCGTGTATCATGCTGATTGACTCTATAGCACCTGAGGGTGTTCAGATTTGACTCTTGGCTGTGTTCCTTTTCATGCTGCAGGTAGTCGTCCTGCTTAACACCAGCAGAAAGCAGGTGTAAAATCTCTGGTGCTAATGCGACTTATCGCCGGAATTTGTTTCGCTTCGTACTTTTTGGATTTCATTGTGAAAGTTGTGATGTGGTTTTTTCGTGTGCAGAAAAGTAAACGAACTGGGCAGTGTATCCCGTCAAGATCCAGCACCTGACCCACTATTCCCAATCAATGTAAATACAATGAGATTTCTTTATTGATTTTGTGTGTACACTGTAAATGCACCCACTACCACAGTGGAATTCAATACAGGATTTTAGTAATTAGAATAGATCGCAAAGGTGCACCTCGTGTGTTTTTGCACGGGAACGCCTACTCTGTATCTCATTATCAGCACTTTAATGCAACTAAAGTTGAGAAAAATCTAACACACTATTCAGAAGCTGGTGCTAACTTCAGACATCACCAGTATTTCCGCGATAACTGCCCCAAAATTTAACACCATGGTGGACATCACCAAATAACAGTAATAAGAACGAGAAAGAGTGACATAGCACTTAAGTAACAACCAAAAACTTTACTGAAATTTAACAATCTCCACACAAAACAACAAGGCGGAAGACTCCTGTCGGGTCCAACAATGTCGATGACACAGCCTGGAAAAAAAAGCACAAAATAAGGACGTGTGTAATGCGCATATCAGAGGAGTGAGACACAGAGAAAGAGAGAATGAAAAAAAAGCCGGAGAGAAAAAGAGAGGGAAGGAAAGAAAGGGAGTAAGAAAGGGAGAAGGGCGAGAGAGAGAGATAGAAGGAAAGGAAGGAAGAGAGTGAGAGAGAGAGAGTGAAGAGAGGGAAGAGAGAGAGAGAGAGAGAGAGAGAGAGAGAGAGAGAGAGACACTGCCACCCCTGCGCAGCCATGACCAAATAATTATCTGCTGCCACCGGAGTGTCTACCAGATGTAGCTGAGTCCTGAGTCATGAATGGCAGAGACCATATCAGCTTCTCCGCGGCCCGGCAGATCTCACACATGTCGCTCATCCCTGAGTCATCAATGGCGGAGACCACATCAGCTTTTGGGGCCGCTAACCCTGTGCAAAGCAAGTCAGCGCCGCGTGGTGGTAGGCCACTGACGGACATACAACTTAGGGTGTGACTAACCCTGTGCAAATCAAGTCGGCGCCATGTGGTGGTAGGCCCCTGACGGCCACATCAGCTTCGGGTGGCACTAACCCTGTGCAAGTCAAGTCCGCGCCACGTGCTAGTAGGCCCCTGACGGCCATGCAGCTCTGGGTGCGACTAACCCTCTGCGCAACCCTTCATGGACTCTTTATGATTCAGACCCGTGGAGCGTCCGCCATCCAGTCACCACCGGCAATAAAGGATGTGACGTTGTCGATGCATTATATTTGCGTGGTCACATGGCCTGTGACGCATATGCCGGATGGGTGTGGTGTGTGTGCAAACCTGCCCTCAGGGAGTGGCCGTGACATGTTGACAACTAGAGCACTGACCTGCACACCAACAGCAAGTACGCCTGCGTCAGGTAGCTATGTGAGGGTGTGTAAACGTGTTTTCTCAATGGATTTTCCATAGGAAACTTTAGACAATGCTACAGGTCAAACTGCTGAACGGAATTGGTCCAGAAAGTGGTCTTTCTCGCATAGAGTGAAAATATAAAAGAAAGGTCTCGGGGCAACTTAATATACAGAAGCTCTGTTTCTGCAAGATAACTCTTTCACGCTGCCTCTGCCCAACATCACCACTTCGCAGCTATGCAGTTAGAAGCCAGTCCGTCGGCTTGTAGCTCTCTACCTTTGCGAGCTAGTACGCTACTGTGCCTGTACCTCTGCAAACTACTACGGTGCTGTTCCTTTGGGAGCGGATGGCTCGTAGTACTGCGTCTGTGAGTCGAGTGGACGGGCCGCAGTTGTCCCTTTGCGAGTCTGTGTGCGAACTGTTCATAACTCACACTACATAAGCATTGAAAAAACATTTTGTGATTCAGTCCGTCAGCTGGCATCTGTCTGAGGCATTTCTGAAAACAAATTGGCGTTCTTTCTGTGAGAGATACCCCTTTCACGCTGCCTCTCCCCACATCAACAGGTAACGCACCCTCTTCCCCCATTACCAACATACTCTCAACAACCTTCTTGGGCCCGGAAGTGTCCCTGTGCGGTTGGACAAATAAGAATCTTAGTCTTGTATAGGTTTACATATGAAACATTTTATTTAAAGAAAACAACAACAAATAAAACTGAAGGGAGTCTGGTGCTGTGGTCGCTGCCATGAAGTTGGTGTCACTGCCATTCAGGACTCAGGACACACGTCCACATGTGAGATTGGCTTGTGTTGAAGAGGGTTAGTGGCACCACGTGTCGCTGGCTTGTGTTGAACAGGGTTAGTGGCACCTCGTGTCGCCGGCCTTGCATATGGAAATATGCCAAACAGATCGAAGGGAGTCTGGTGTTGTGGTCGCTGCCACGGACTTGGGGTCACTGTCATTCAGGACTCAGGACACAGTTGCACATGTGGGATCGGCTTGTGTTGAACAGGGTTAGTGGCACCACGTGTCGCGGCTTGTGTTGAACAGGGTTAGTGGCACCACATGTAAAAATTTCAAATTGCGAGCTCTGTTGCCCGCAGTGTACACTGTTGTTGAGTGTTTGTTTGCACTTGAAGATTAATTTGTTGATTGTACTAAAGGTATAACTGATATAAAAAAAGTTCTTGAAGCAAGGATACTAAAAGGATATTATGTAGGTTTTAGGCCCGTGAAAGTTACTTGCCTAGCGGAATCTGTAATTAAAGAATCAAGATTTAATTTTAATTGTGAGCCCTACTGACCGCAGTGTAGGCGTATCATGAAAAGATGAAATATGTATAGAATACACTGTCGAAGTGTATGAGCCTGTGATGCTGCTTGGTGCGGATGGACCGCAGTGGGAGCTATGTCTCTTGCCTACTGCGTCATCTGCAATTGTGACTGTATCTGAATTGTGAGTCCTGCTGACCGCAGTGTAGGCCAGAGGTAGCGGTGAGCAAGGGCCCACAGCCACATGCATAGGTTGGTGGTCGCTGCCACGGACTTGGGGTCACTGCCATTCAGGAATCAGGACACAGTTCCACATGTGGGATCGGCTTGTGTTGAACAGGGTTAGTGGCACCACGTGTCGCCGGCCTTGCATATGGAAATATGCCTAAGTGATCAAAGGGAGTATGCTACTGTGGTCGCTGCCACGGACTTGGGGTCCCTGCCATTCAGGACTCAGGACACAGTTACACATGTAGGATCGGCTTGTGTTGAACAGGGTTAGTGGCACCACGTGTCGCCGGCCTTGCATATGGAAATATGCCTAACTGATCAAAGGGAGTATGCTGCTGTGGTCACTGCCACGGACTTGGGATCACTGTCATTCAGGACTCAGGACACAGTTACACATGTGGGATCGGCTTGTGTTGAACAGGGTTAGTGGCACCACGTGACGCCGGCTTTGCATACGGAATAATACCTAACTGAGCAAAGGGAGTATGCTGCTGTGGTCGCTGCCACGAACTTAAGGTCACTGCCACGAACTTAAGGTCACTGCCATTCAGGCCTCAGGACACAGTTACACATGTGGGATCGGCTTGTGTTGAACAGGGTTAGTGGCACCACGTGTCGCTGGCCTTGCATATGGAAATATGCCTAACTGATCAAAGGGAGTATGCTGCTGTGGTTGCTGCCACGGAGTTGGGGTCACTGCCATTCAGGACTCAGGACACAGTTACACTTGTGGGATCGGCTTGTGTTGAACAGGGTTAGTGGCAGCACGTGCCGCCGGACTTGCATATGGAAATATGCAAAACTGATCAAAGGGAGTATGCTGCTGTGGTCGCTGCCACGGACTTGGGGTCACTGCCATTCAGGACTCAGGACAGTTACACATGTGGGATCAGCTTGTGTTGAACAGGGTTAGTGGCACCACGTGCCGCCGGCCTTGCATATGGAAATATGCCTAAGTGATCAAAGGGAGTATGCTGCTGTGGTCGCTGCCACGGACTTGGGGTCAGTGGCATTCAGGACTCAGGACACAGTTACACATGTGGGATCGGCTTGTGATGAACAGGGTTAGTAGCACCACGTGTCGCCGGCCTTGCATATGGAAATATGCCTACCTGATCAAAGGGAGTATGCTGCTGTGGTCGCTGCCACGGACTTGGGGTCACTGCCATTCAGGTCTCAGGACACAGTTACACATGTGGGATCGGCTTGTGTTGAACAGGGTTAGTGGCCCCACTTGTCGCGCCTTGTGTTGATCAGGGTTAGTGGCACCACGTGTCGCCGGCCTTGCAGATGGAAATATGCCTAACTAATCAGAGGGAGTCTGGTGCTGTGGTCGCTGCCATGGACTTGGGGTCACTACCATTCAGGACTCAGCACACAGTTACACATGTGGGATCATTTGGCTTGTGTTGAACAGGGTTAGTGGCATCACGTGTCGCCGGCTTGTGTTGAACAGGGTTAGTGGCACCATGTGTTGTGGCTTGCGTTGAATTCTGCCTGAATAAATTCACGTGGTGATGACTTGTGGCACCTGAAGCACTTAGCGTGGTCCGGGCGGGCCTCACTGGTAGCAATGTCTTTACATGCTTTGAAAGAATCTTCATAGAAGTCAAAATCTCCAAGTAATTCCAGTTCAGTCCTCCAAGGTTTGAAGAGTTGGAGAGCTAAATAGAAAAACTCTCTCTTATCTGGAGTATCACAACTTAATTTCCTGTGATTAATCAAATTTCCTTGGTATTCTTTAAGAAACATCCATCAGATCCAATTACAGCATATTTCCCTTTATTTATTTTCTCTGTAACATTTTTTCTAAAACTATAATGTTGCAGTATATTTCATATAGACATATGTTTTCCAGGTATGGACTTCTATTTGGGTAGTATGCGAGGAACAGGAATTGAGTTATCTGCAACATATTGTATGTCCATGTTTGCATTCCACATCTTCAAAATTACTGGATTGTAATCATTAATGTACTTTGATTCTTCTGTTCTTTTTATATTATAAGTATTTTTGGGTGATTTTCGAGTGATAGCATGCCTCACTGCTGTCATAAAACTTTTCATATTTCCTTGCGATGACTTATTGGTGCAGTGACTTAGTAGTACCTTTGGCGCTCAGCGTGTACGTACCCTGCGATGATGCGTTGTCCGGGAGGGCCGCATTCGGAGCAATGTCTTTTGTCTATTGAATTCTGCCTCAGTAAGACGACGTGTCGATGTCTTATGTTGCACTGAAATAGTAGTACCTTTGGCGCTCAGCGTGCACGTACCCTGCGATGATTCGTTGTCCGGGAGGGCCGCATTCGGAGCAATGTCTTTTGGCTATTGAATTCTGCCTCAGTAAGGTGACGTGTTGATGCCTTGTGGTGCACTGAGTTAGTAGTACCTTTGGTGCTCAGCGTGTACGTACCCTGCGATGATGCGTTGTCCGGGAGGGCCGCATTCGTGCCAATGTCTTTTGTCTATTGAATTCTGCCTCAGTAAGGCCACGTGTCAATGACTTGTGGTGCACTGAGTTAGTAGTACCTTTGGCGCTCAGCATGTACGTACCCTGCGATGATGCGTTGTCCGGGGGGCCGCACTCGGACCAATGTCTTTTGTCTATTGAATTCTGCCCCGGTAAGGCCACGTGGCGATGACTTGTGGTGCACTGAGTTAGTGGCATCTGAAGTACTCAGCGTGGGCGCACCCTGCGATGATGCATGGTCCGAGAGGGTCACACTGGGAGCAATATATCTTGCGTACTGCACTGCATCATCTGCAATTGCTACTCCATCTGTATTGTGAGGCCTGCTGTCCGCAGTGTAGATTGAAGACAGTAGCCTGTACAGACATAAGTCTGCGGTGCTGTGCAGCTGGGTTCGTAGAGGGCCTGTGTCGAGGAGAGCCGCGGTCATGGCGACAGCCTCGTGGCAGGGTGAGGCCCGCCGCTCTGGCACAATCGTTGGTCTTCACAGTTCACAAGTGAACCACGTCCAGAGCCCCAGCCTATTTATTCACACTCCTACGCTGAAGTGGCGTACGTCGGACCAGCCCACTCCGGTTACCCTTATGCTTACAGGGGGACGATACAGCTACATGACTGAGATCGTCCCTAGTGTTTGACGTAACATGGTTGGGTCCACTGTCCAAAACACTACAAGCACCTGTAGTATTTGTGCACATGGAGAGGTGTATCTTCTGCATACTGAGATGTGTCCAGCACATCACCGCTACACTTTGCATTGTGTGCAATGTTATTCATGGGTGAATTGCTTCCTTCACATATAGTTTGTTCACACCTGTCCCAATATTCAGCTATTGTGTGGCTGAGGGGCCATGCCATTTTCGGAAAGTTCGCTGTCCTGTTCTGCGCTGCCTCAGTGGTAAAGGGGGGGTCCTGGGGGTGGTGGTTGGTGTTGTAGTGTTCTTGGGTGTCGGAGCTGCTTCATCAGTAGGTCTATGACATGTGTTGGTCATCAGATGTGGCTCTGGGCTGGGCTCCCTTTCATACTGTATGTAGTTGTTTAATATTTAAAAAACAAGAAGACATTAAATAATAAATAAAAAAAATACAAAAACAATTTTTAGGATATTAAAGTTACAAAATAGCACATTTTTTTTCAAAATGACTGAGAAAAACATAAGTTTTATGAACATTATAATTAGAAATTAGCATTTAAAAAACCTTTGAAATTCACTGAAAAAACATAGGTTTCAGGCACGTTATAGTTAGAAATTAGCATTTAAAAAACCTTAGAAATTCACTGAAAAAACCATAGGTTTTAGGCACGTTATAGTTAGGAATTAGCATTTTAAAAAACCTTGCAAATTCACTTAAAAAACCATAGGTTTCACACATGTTATAGTTAGCTGGACATTTCACTCGTAAAAAACCAATGAAATTCCCCCGTTATAGTTAGTTCAGATAACTATAACTCGCGCGACCGCCACTCTATCACAAGGATGATGTCATCAGTGATGTCATGAGTGATGCCACTGACCATGTCATGAGTGATGTAATATGTGACGTCATGAGCAGTGGAGTTATAGTTATCTGAACTAACTATATCGGGGGAATTTCATTGGTTTTTTACGAGTGAAATGTCCAGCTAACTATAACATGTGTGAAACCTATGGTTTTTTAAGTGAATATATATATATATATATATATATATATATATATATATATATATATATATATATATATATATATATATATATATATATATATATCAAGAAACACAATCCTGGATTACCACCTTCCTTGGTAATTATCAAAGCAGGTACGGACCACAGCAGTGCAGTTTGATTATGCTTTTATTTTCCCAATCACAAAATCAGCATGACGCGTTTCGGCTGCGTCTCCGCAGCCTTGATCATATCGATGATATATATATCGACCATCACATTTCTTTCAAGAAATAATTGGCGCGCACTCACAAAGCTCTGTATTCTTGATCCCCAAGATCTTTTATTCAGCTTATTTTCGTTTCAGAGTTGAGGGACAAACCAACGCGTTTCGCTATCCACTGATAGCTTGATCACGGTTAGTGTTGCTCCTTCAAACCAACCAATAAGAAAGGTGATGCAAAGTCATGTGATTCATACATTGTCAATCATCATTAAATGCTTTTACCCTAAAGGATTCTGGTCCTCGTAGTCAAAACAACCCAAAAACAACCATAAGTTAATGCATATAAATTGTAAACATTGTCTTTTTCTCATGTCTATGTGTATATACATATGTGAATAGCCTCTATTGAAATCCTTTAAACATTAACTGTGCCAGATTGCCTCGACAAAAAATATTTTGGTGTATGTCACACGTAACGATCTTTTTAAACAATAAGCATTTATATTCATGTAAAATTTGAATAAAGTTGCAACCTCATTGAGTATCACTTCAAGCCCTCCAGTGGGCTGTTATTATGATTCATGGTTGTTTCATGTTAGGGACACCGGGTTTATGCATCATGTGAGTGACTGTATTTATAACTCAAAATTGTTAACCTATGTAAAAGATATCCCAAAATCTCCTTCCTCTATCCAGGTCACATTGTAACTAGGAAACCAACAAAAAAGAAGAAAACAATGTTTCTTACAGGTGCACGTACAGTTCCTCACTCTGGTTTAACCCCCAGGGGGTGTAAGTTCTGAAGTTCAATATTTGCCGTGATTCACGGCGTCTCAAATTCTTTTCTCTGTCTCCCCCTCTTTCATTTGCAGGGATTGTCTCCAGACCATAAAAACAGAGTAATTTCCAGTTGCTGTCATGGTGCGTCTCCATGTGTTTGGCAACGGCGTTACTTCTGTCTTTGTTTACCGTTGCTCTCACATGTTCGAGTATCCTTTTTTTTTAATTCAAACTTAGTACTGCCAATGTATTTGAGTGAACAAGGGCACTCGATCACATACACCACAAATTGGCTTTTGCAGGTAATCAATTCTTTTATTAGCCATTTTTTGTTGTTTTTGCCATCGTGTATTGGAACTTCTGTTGTGTTTTTGGCAATTTGACACACTTTACACGAGTGGCATTTTTTGAAACCCTTCGTTATCAGCCATTGAGTTCCTTTCTTTTTGGTGTAATCTTGATGGTGACTATGTACTAGTTTGTCGCGTAAGTTCCTAGCACGACGGAACGTGATGTTAGGATGCTTCCCCATAATTTCACTAACTGTTGGGTCTAACTGTAAGAGTTTCCAATTCCTGCGTAAGATGTCACCTATTTGTTTAGCTTCCTTGGAATGATCCAAAATGAGTCTTATTGGTGTCAGTTGATGCAAATCAATGCTTGTATCTTGTTTCTTGGTGTTCAAAAGGATTGATCTCTTTTTTTCATTAGCACGCCTCCAGCATCTCTGAATGGTACTTATTTGGTATCCGCGATGTTTGAATCTGATGGCTGAATTTTGACTGTGTTGTAACCACTCCTGTTGTTCTGAACAGATTCGGCGTAGCCTCAAAAATTCCCCATATGGAATATTGTCTTTTACTGCTGGTTGGTGGAAACTATTGGCATGTAGAATTGAGTTGGTAGATGTTGCTTTCCTCTGTAGTGTAGTTTCTAATTTATTGTTGGCAACATAAATCTCTGTATCTAAAAAGATGATTTTCTCATTACTGATGTTATACGTAAATTTGATGTTGGCATCTGTGGAGTTTAGAATTTCAAAGTATTCCTCAAATTCTTGTGCCGTGCCATCCTACTGAGGCGTCGCACCGGATTTACAGAAGCGCCAGGGGTCCAATAACACGGAGCCAAGTCAGTGCATATATATATATATATATATATATATATATATTACCTACTGGCGGTCGCCAGTAGGTAGTTATAGTTAGGACCCTGTTTCCATAGGAAATCCGCAACATTCTATTTGGAATAAGTTTGGCGCAGGTCGACGAATCCTCGCGAAATTTTCAAGATAGGTGGGGCGCTACGGTCCGCTCCTACCCTGAAAGTCTCGGGGGGATTCGTCAAGCAGGAGCTGAGAAAAAAGGGGGGTCCCAAAACGCGTTTTTCCCATGCATTTTTCCATAGGACCTTTAGACACAGCTACAGCCCGAACGGCTGAACAGAGTTACTTGAAATTTGGCAGAGAGGTAGTCCTCAGGTCAAGGAAGTGCCTTTTGTAGGTCTGGTGTAAATCTGTTCAGTAGTTCCTGAGAAAATAGCATTTAAATCAATATATATATCTGTGGCAGCTTACGGTGCGCTTACCGTGCGCTTACGGTAAGCTTACCGTACGCGTACGGTGACGTGCGCGAGCGCGATTCTGATTGCCTGTTAGATCTTAGTAAACATTCGAATCGGTCGAAACCAGGAAGCGGCGGCCGCCATTTCGTGTGTTTCACTCAGAAAAAAAAAAGGGTGATAACTTGAAAAGGGGGCAAGGAAGAGAGTTACAGACCCCCTAACATTTGAAAGGGGGTCAAAGAAGGACAGAAAAGTAAAAAAAAAACTTTTATTAATTTTAAAAAAAAATCGCGGGGTACGCGTACGGTAAGCTTACGGTGAGCTTACCGTACGCGTACGGTGACGTGGGCGAGCGCGATTCTGATTGGCTGTTAGATCTTAGTAAACATTCGAATCGGTCGAAACCAGGAAGCGGCGGCCACAATTTCGTGTGTTTCACTCAGAAAAAAAAGGGTGATAACTTGAACAGGGGGCAAGGAAGAGAGTTACAGACCCCCTAACATTTGAAAGGGGGTCAAAGAAGGACAGAAAAGTACAAAAAAAACATTTATTAATTTTTAAAAAAAATCGCGGGGTACGCGTACGGTAAGCTTACGGTGAGCTTACCGTACGCATACGGTAGAAAAAAAAAATAAAAAAATAAATAAAATTCAGATTTAAGTGTTTAGATATTAGGGGGCTCTAAAAAGAGCCGTTGTGTTTATGAAGTGATTTGATTTTTTAGTGGTACCTACAAGTAAGTACCGATGCAGAGTCTAAGGTTCAAGAGGAAGACTCTGTTCCCTTCATCAGTGAAGTGTACACCATCTCCTCTATAAATGTCTTGCATGTCATAACGCAAGTTGTTGTGGTAAATGGAACCCATACCATAGTCTCGGAGGAAAGCAGAAACAGATTTGTTGACGTGCTTTCTTGCTTTGTCAATCTGCGGACAAAAATGATTGGACCAGTTCCATTTTTGCCTTTGGCATATGTTAGAATATGCAAAGGCAGTTTTAGGGAAAAGTGAAAACAGTTGTGCAAAGGTCTCCTTCATAAGCATTTCCAGACCTACCCCAGTCAAAGTGCCTAGGTCATTGCCACCACAGTGCACTATTATGAGGTCAGGGTGTTGGATTTGCATGAAGGATTTCACCAATGGCATCAATTGGTGCCACTTTAACCCTCTCTGACCGATCCATTTAATGTCTACATTTGGCAAAGCAAGGTCTCTCACCATACCTGTTTTCTCTGCATACTTTTCACTCCAGAAGACATAGCTGTGCCCTACAATCCACACTGTGAACATCTTCCAAGGAGATCTGGATGCACTCAGGACGTGTCTTTCAGTAGAATGGGAAAAAAAATGAAAGACAGTTTGGAAATGGAGGCATACATATTTTTTTTTTATTTTTTTTTAAACTGATTGGCTGTTTCATACCATTCTACACTAAAAACTAGGCTGTATGTGTAAATTTATAGAAGCATGTTCTGTATTGGTACAGAAAAATGTGTTACCAAAGAACAGTACTATGGATTTGCTGTTAGGTTTGAAAAGTCAAGCACTCCTGCTCTTTGGAAATGAAACATTGTGTGGTGAACTTCTGACCTAACTCTACACAGCAGTGTTTAAAGAGCTGTTGCTATGGTAGCAGGCAGAAGTCAAGTTGGGGGAAGGGTACTAGGCTGAAGTCAAGTTGGGGGAAGGGTACTTTTGGAAAAGGGTTGGTTTTCAACCAATAGAAATGTGTGATTACATTTGAAAAAAAGGGGGAAGCACTGAGATTTGAAATTAACATGTATATGTGTGGAAAAAGAGAGGGAAACATTGCCATTATCTGGTTCTGCTGAGAGGAGAGAGGTGTACAGAACAGAGATCCTGGCTCTGATAATCTCCTGTTTGAGTGCCACATTTCTTTCACAACTAACTAATTTTAAAGGTGAGTTATGAGTTTGAGAGGGGATGTATATGGTAAAATAAGAAATGAATAATATAATTGGAATTCCTTTTGTTGAAGTTGTGTTTATCGTTTTGTGTTTTGGGAGAAATTTAAATGTGAGGAACATGTAAAATAATATGGACTATGTTTTCACCATAAAATAAGGTGTATAGTTATAAATGAGGAATACTTTTAGGGTTTGAGGTTCCAGTCAGTAATGCAAATACATTCATCATCACTAAGGCTGGTTGCCTTTGCTGGAGTGTAGTCAGTCACCCAGGTTACACATGTTGCTGGTCTGAAAAAGCTGTTTGGACATGTGCTTTTTTAAGAATCTGAAAAGTGGATTAAAAATGTGTCAGATTATAAAAGTACTTATCACTTGCAAAAAAAAAGAGTAGTAAGTGTGCTTTCAAATTGGCAAAGAAATTTCGTTTTCTGACTAATATGAAACCATGACTCTGTGTGCAAAGAGGAATTATAGACAGAGATTTATTGCGTATTACTCTGGTAATTTTACAGTTGCATTAGTAGGAAAGGGGGAGCTATTTTTTCTGCAGAAGCAGACTCTTAGCACACACCCAGCTGCTTATCCTGTGGAATCATGCACAGTATTCACAACCGAGTGGGGTTTGAGGTTGCAGTCAGTAATGCAAATACATTCAGCATCACTAAGGCTGGTTGCCCTTGCTGGAGTGTAGTCAGTCACCCAGGTTACACATGTTGCTGGTCTGAAAAAGCTGTTTGGACATGTGCTTTTTTAAGAATCTCAAAAGAGGATTCAAAATGTGTCAGACTGTAAAAGTACTTATCACTTGCCCAAAAAAAGAGTAGTAAGTGTGCTTTCAAATTGGCAAACAAATTTCGTTTTCTGACTAATATGAAACCATGATTCTGTGTGCAAAGAGGAATTACAGACAGAGATTTATTGCGTATTGCTGTGGTAATTTTACAGTTGCATTAGTAGGAAAGGGGGAGCTATTTTTTCTGCAGAAGCAGACTCTTAGCAAACACCCAGCTGCTTATCCTGTGGAATCATGCACAGTATTCACAACCGAGTGGGGTTTGAGGTTGCAGTCAGTAATGCAAATACATTCAGCATCACTAAGGCTGGTTGCCCTTGCTGGAGTGTAGTCAGTCATCCAGGTTACACATGTTGCTGGTCTCAAAAAGCTGTTTGGACATGTGCTTTTTTAAGAATCTGAAAAGTGGATTCAAAATGTGTCAGACTGTAAAAGTACTTATCACTTGTCAAAAAAGCAGTTGTAAGTGTGCTTTCAAATTGGCAAAGAAATTTCGTTTTCTGCCTAATTTAAAACCATGACTCTGTGTGCAAAGAGGAATTACAGACAGAGATTTATTGCGTATTACTCTGGAAATTTTACAGTTGCATTAGTAGGAAAGGGGGAGCTATTTTTTCTGCAGAAGCAGACTCTTAGCACACACCCAGCTGCTTATCCTGTGGAATCATGCACAGTATTCGCAACCGAGTGGGGTTTGAGGTTGCAGTCAGTAATGCAAATACATTCAGGATCACTAAGGCTGGTTGCCCTTGCTGGAGTGTAGTCAGTCATCCAGGTTACACATGTTGCTGGTCTCAAAAAGCTGTTTGGACATGTGCTTTTTTAAGAATCTGAAAAGTGGATTCAAAATGTGTCAGACTGTAAAAGTACTTACACTTGTCAAAAAAGCAGTTGTAAGTGTGCTTTCAAATTGGCAAAGAAATTTCGTTTTCTGCCTAATTTAAAACCATGACTCTGTGTGCAAAGAGGAATTACAGACAGAGATTTATTGCGTATTGCTCTGGTAATTTTACATTTGCATTAGATGGAAAGGGGGAGCTATTTTTTTCTGCAGAAGCAGACTCTTAGCAAACACCCAGCTGCTTATCCTGTGGAATCATGCACAGTATTCACAACCGAGTGGGGTTTGAGGTTGCAGTCAGTAATGGAAATACATTCAGCATCACTAAGGCTGGTTGCCCTTGCTGGAGTGTAGTCAGTTACCCAGGTTACACATGTTGCTGGTCTGAAAAAGCTGTTTGGACATGTGCTTTTTTAAGAATCTGATAAAGTGGATTAAAAATGTGTCAGATTGTAAAAGTACTTATCACTTGCAAAAAAAAAGAGTAGTAAGTGTGCTTTCAAATTGGCAAAGAAATTTCGTTTTCTGACTAATATGAAACCATGACTCTGTGTGCAAAGAGGAATTATAGACAGAGATTTATTGCATATTACTCTGGTAATTTTACAGTTGCATTAGTAGGAAAGGGGGAGCTATTTTTTCTGCAGAAGCAGACTCTTAGCACACACCCAGCTGCTTATCCTGTGGAATCATGCACAGTATTCACAACCGAGTGGGGTTTGAGGTTGCAGTCAGTAATGCAAATACATTCAGCATCACTAAGGCTGGTTGCCCTTGCTGGAGTGTAGTCAGTCATCCAGGTTACACATGTTGCTGGTCTCAAAAAGCTGTTTGGACATGTGCTTTTTTAAGAATCTGAAAAGTGGATTCAAAATGTGTCAGACTGTAAAAGTACTTATCACTTGTCAAAAAAGCAGTTGTAAGTGTGCTTTCAAATTGGCAAAGAAATTTCGTTTTCTGCCTAATTTAAAACCATGACTCTGTGTGCAAAGAGGAATTACAGACAGAGATTTATTGCGTATTACTCTGGAAATTTTACAGTTGCATTAGTAGGAAAGGGGGAGCTATTTTTTCTGCAGAAGCAGACTCTTAGCACACACCCAGCTGCTTATCCTGTGGAATCATGCACAGTATTCGCAACCGAGTGGGGTTTGAGGTTGCAGTCAGTAATGCAAATACATTCAGGATCACTAAGGCTGGTTGCCCTTGCTGGAGTGTAGTCAGTCATCCAGGTTACACATGTTGCTGGTCTCAAAAAGCTGTTTGGACATGTGCTTTTTTAAGAATCTGAAAAGTGGATTCAAAATGTGTCAGACTGTAAAAGTACTTACACTTGTCAAAAAAGCAGTTGTAAGTGTGCTTTCAAATTGGCAAAGAAATTTCGTTTTCTGCCTAATTTAAAACCATGACTCTGTGTGCAAAGAGGAATTACAGACAGAGATTTATTGCGTATTGCTCTGGTAATTTTACATTTGCATTAGATGGAAAGGGGGAGCTATTTTTTTCTGCAGAAGGAGACTCTTAGCAAACACCCAGCTGCTTATCCTGTGGAATCATGCACAGTATTCACAACCGAGTGGGGTTTGAGGTTGCAGTCAGTAATGGAAATACATTCAGCATCACTAAGGCTGGTTGCCCTTGCTGGAGTGTAGTCAGTTACCCAGGTTACACATGTTGCTGGTCTGAAAAAGCTGTTTGGACATGTGCTTTTTTAAGAATCTGATAAAGTGGATTAAAAATGTGTCAGATTGTAAAAGTACTTATCACTTGCAAAAAAAAAGAGTAGTAAGTGTGCTTTCAAATTGGCAAAGAAATTTCGTTTTCTGACTAATATGAAACCATGACTCTGTGTGCAAAGAGGAATTATAGACAGAGATTTATTGCATATTACTCTGGTAATTTTACAGTTGCATTAGTAGGAAAGGGGGAGCTATTTTTTCTGCAGAAGCAGACTCTTAGCACACACCCAGCTGCTTATCCTGTGGAATCATGCACAGTATTCACAACCGAGTGGGGTTTGAGGTTGCAGTCAGTAATGCAAATACATTCAGCATCACTAAGGCTGGTTGCCCTTGCTGGAGTGTAGTCAGTCACCCAGGTTACACATGTTGCTGGTCTGAAAAAGCTGTTTGGACATGTGCTTTTTTAAGAATCTGAAAAGAGGATTCAAAATGTGTCAGACTGTAAAAGTACTTATCACTTGCCCAAAAAAAGAGTAGTAAGTGTGCTTTCAAATTGGCAAACAAATTTCGTTTTCTGACTAATATGAAACCATGATTCTGTGTGCAAAGAGGAATTACAGACAGAGATTTATTGCGAATTGCTGTGGTAATTTTACAGTTGCATTAGTAGGAAAGGGGGAGCTATTTTTTCTGCAGAAGCAGACTCTTAGCAAACACCCAGCTGCTTATCCTGTGGAATCATGCACAGTATTCACAACCGAGTGGGGTTTGAGGTTGCAGTCAGTAATGCAAATACATTCAGCATCACTAAGGCTGGTTGCCCTTGCTGGAGTGTAGTCAGTCATCCAGGTTACACATGTTGCTGGTCTCAAAAAGCTGTTTGGACATGTGCTTTTTTAAGAATCTGAAAAGTGGATTCAAAATGTGTCAGACTGTAAAAGTACTTATCACTTGTCAAAAAAGCAGTTGTAAGTGTGCTTACAAATTGGCAAAGAAATTTCGTTTTCTGCCTAATTTAAAACCATGACTCTGTGTGCAAAGAGGAATTACAGACAGAGATTTATTGCGTATTACTCTGGAAATTTTACAGTTGCATTAGTAGGAAAGGGGGAGCTATTTTTTCTGCAGAAGCAGACTCTTAGCACACACCCAGCTGCTTATCCTGTGGAATCATGCACAGTATTCGCAACCGAGTGGGGTTTGAGGTTGCAGTCAGTAATGCAAATACATTCAGGATCACTAAGGCTGGTTGCCCTTGCTGGAGTGTAGTCAGTCATCCAGGTTACACATGTTGCTGGTCTCAAAAAGCTGTTTGGACATGTGCTTTTTTAAGAATCTGAAAAGTGGATTCAAAATGTGTCAGACTGTAAAAGTACTTACACTTGTCAAAAAAGCAGTTGTAAGTGTGCTTTCAAATTGGCAAAGAAATTTCGTTTTCTGCCTAATTTAAAACCATGACTCTGTGTGCAAAGAGGAATTACAGACAGAGATTTATTGCGTATTGCTCTGGTAATTTTACATTTGCATTAGATGGAAAGGGGGAGCTATTTTTTTCTGCAGAAGCAGACTCTTAGCAAACACCCAGCTGCTTATCCTGTGGAATCATGCACAGTATTCACAACCGAGTGGGGTTTGAGGTTGCAGTCAGTAATGGAAATACATTCAGCATCACTAAGGCTGGTTGCCCTTGCTGGAGTGTAGTCAGTTACCCAGGTTACACATGTTGCTGGTCTGAAAAAGCTGTTTGGACATGTGCTTTTTTAAGAATCTGAAAAGTGGATTAAAAATGTGTCAGATTGTAAAAGTACTTATCACTTGCAAAAAAAAAGAGTAGTAAGTGTGCTTTCAAATTGGCAAAGAAATTTCGTTTTCTGACTAATATGAAACCATGACTCTGTGTGCAAAGAGGAATTATAGACAGAGATTTATTGCGTATTACTCTGGTAATTTTACAGTTGCATTAGTAGGAAAGGGGGAGCTATTTTTTCTGCAGAAGCAGACTCTTAGCACACACCCAGCTGCTTATCCTGTGGAATCATGCACAGTATTCACAACCGAGTGGGGTTTGAGGTTGCAGTCAGTAATGCAAATACATTCAGCATCACTAAGGCTGGTTGCCCTTGCTGGAGTGTAGTCAGTCACCCAGGTTACACATGTTGCTGGTCTGAAAAAGCTGTTTGGACATGTGCTTTTTTAAGAATCTGAAAAGAGGATTCAAAATGTGTCAGACTGTAAAAGTACTTATCACTTGCCCAAAAAAAGAGTAGTAAGTGCGCTTTCAAATTGGCAAACAAATTTCGTTTTCTGACTAATATGAAACCATGATTCTGTGTGCAAAGAGGAATTACAGACAGAGATTTATTGTGTATTGCTGTAGTAATTTTACAGTTACATTAGTAGGAAAGGGGGAGCTATTTTTTCTGCAGAAGCAGACTCTTAGCAAACACCCAGCTGCTTATCCTGTGGAATCATGCACAGTATTCACAACCGAATGGGGTTTGAGGTTGCAGTCAGTAATGCAAATACATTCAGCATCACTAAGGCTGGTTGCCCTTGCTGGAGTGTAGTCAGTCATCCAGGTTACACATGTTGCTGGTCTCAAAAAGCTGTTTGGACATGTGCTTTTTTAAGAATCTGAAAAGTGGATTCAAAATGTGTCAGACTGTAAAAGTACTTATCACTTGTCAAAAAAGCAGTTGTAAGTGTGCTTACAAATTGGCAAAGAAATTTCGTTTTCTGCCTAATTTAAAACCATGACTCTGTGTGCAAAGAGGAATTACAGACAGAGATTTATTGCGTATTGCTCTGGTAATTTTACATTTGCATTAGATGGAAAGGGGGAGCTATTTTTTTCTGCAGAAGCAGACTCTTAGCAAACACCCAGCTGCTTATCCTGTGGAATCATGCACAGTATTCACAACCGAGTGGGGTTTGAGGTTGCAGTCAGTAATGCAAATACATTCAGCATCACTAAGGCTGGTTGCCCTTGCTGGAGTGTAGTCAGTCTCCCAGGTTACACATGTTGCTGGTCTGAAAAAGCTGTTTGGACATGTGCTTTTTTAAGAATCTGAAAAGAGGATTCAAAATGTGTCAGACTGTAAAAGTACTTATCACTTGCCCAAAAAAAGAGTAGTAAGTGTGCTTTCAAATTGGCAAACAAATTTCGTTTTCTGACTAATATGAAACCATGATTCTGTGTGCAAAGAGGAATTACAGACAGAGATTTATTGCGTATTGCTGTGGTAATTTTACAGTTGCATTAGTAGGAAAGGGGGAGCTATTTTTTCTGCAGAAGCAGACTCTTAGCAAACACCCAGCTGCTTATCCTGTGGAATCATGCACAGTATTCACAACCGAGTGGGGTTTGAGGTTGCAGTCAGTAATGCAAATACATTCAGCATCACTAAGGCTGGTTGCCCTTGCTGGAGTGTAGTCAGTCATCCAGGTTACACATGTTGCTGGTCTCAAAAAGCTGTTTGGACATGTGCTTTTTTAAGAATCTGAAAAGTGGATTCAAAATGTGTCAGACTGTAAAAGTACTTATCACTTGTCAAAAAAGCAGTTGTAAGTGTGCTTACAAATTGGCAAAGAAATTTCGTTTTCTGCCTAATTTAAAACCATGACTCTGTGTGCAAAGAGGAATTACAGACAGAGATTTATTGCGTATTGCTCTGGTAATTTTACATTTGCATTAGATGGAAAGGGGGAGCTATTTTTTTCTGCAGAAGCAGACTCTTAGCAAACACCCAGCTGCTTATCCTGTGGAATCATGCACAGTATTCACAACCGAGTGGGGTTTGAGGTTGCAGTCAGTAATGCAAATACATTCAGCATCACTAAGGCTGGTTGCCCTTGCTGGAGTGTAGTCAGTCACCCAGGTTACACATGTTGCTGGTCTCAAAAAGCTGTTTGGACATGTGCTTTTTTAAGAATCTGAAAAGAGGATTCAAAATGTATCAGACTGTAAAAGTACTTATCACTTGCCAAAAAAAGAGTAGAAAGTGTGCTCTAAAATTGGCAAAGAAATTTCGTTTTCTGACTAATATCAAAGCATGACTCTGTGTAAAGAGGAATTACACAAAGAGATTTATTGCGTATTATTCAGGTAATTTTACATTTGCATTAGATGGAAAGGGGGAGCTATTTTTTCTGCAGAAGCAGACTCTTCGCACACACCCAGCTGCTTATTCTGTGAAAACATGCACAGTATTCACAACTGAGTGGGGTTTGAGGTTGCAGTCAGTAATGCAAATACATTCAGCATCACTTAGGCTGGTTGCCCTTGCTGGAGTGTAGTCAGTCATCCAGGTTACAGATGTTGCTGGTCTCAAAAAGCTGTTTGGACATGTGCTTTTGTAAGAATCTGAAAAGTGGATTCAAAATGTGTCAGACTGTTAAAGTACTCATCACTTGCCAAAAAAGCAGTAGGAAGTGTGCTTTCCAATTGGCAAAGAAATTTAGTTTTCTGTCTAATTTCAAACCATGACTCTGTGTGCACACAGGAATTGTTTTTACATATTTAATTTGTGAAGGTGTTATGGTGATTTTCACTTGTTGGAAAGGGGTACATAGTATTTTAAGATTTGAAAAGATCATAAAAAATGTAGTAATATATTTAAATAAAATAAAGGATTTTTTTTTTAGTTTTTTTCAGGTATTGCTGAAGAGCAGTGAACAAAATTTAAGATGCCTACAAAATCCAGACTAAGGAAAAACCACAAAAAAAACTATATTTGAAGACAACTGGAGGACCTAAGATAGTTGGAGATGCTCATGTTGGGAAAAAGAGAAAGTCTTCTGGTAAGCAGACAAAAGATTTTTTAAAGAACATCTTCAAAAAAAGGAAAAATGTACAAAATGTCTGTACTGGAAAGAATGTTTTAAATAGAAAACAACAGGAAAAAATTGAGCATTTAGTTAATGCAAATATACCTTCAGAAACAATAAAGATTAACTTAAAAAGAAAAACAGCGTTTAAAGAGATACGTAGAAAAATGTTTCAGAGAAGAGTTATGTCCAATTTGATAAAGGATGTGAAGAAATATAAGCAAAAGGCTAAATTTTATAAGAGAAAAAAAGAAATTGAAGCCATTGCAGCAAAGGCATTAGAATTAAAAAGGAAACTATTCATTTTAATTTTGAATAGGATGCGTACATTAGATAAAATGGTCAATGTACTGAAATCACAAAGCAAAAGGAAAAGAGTAGTGAAAAGAACAAACTTTTGTAAAGTGTTTTTAGGAGAATGGATGCATAGTTCAAGTAGTGAACCTTTTTTTAATGAAGAGAGTTATTTTCAAAGTAATAGTTTGCTGCATGCAGTTGACACCAGAGGTCGTGCTTATGAAGTGAAAAATGGTTGTATGATGGAGAAGGAGAAAATGGTTCCAAGAGATGAGGTACAAGTGATGGCGGATGAGGCTATGGGGAGACGTCCTAAAGCCCCAGTGTACACTTGGAATTGTAGTAGTATTTGCACTGTGCGTCAGGAATCTATTGATAAATTTCGTGAGTTTCTAAGAGAATATTGTAAAAAAAGTGTTAAACAGAAGATTAAGGTGCTTCAAAGTCTGGATCCATGCAGAGTGAGAGAGAATACTGGTTTGCAGGGTCATTCTCTTGCTTGTCTATCTAGAAAAGTGTGTAAAAGTGTTTTTCATCATTTTAGGATGCTGGCTGTTCATCATACTGAAATGAGAAAGTTTGTGAGACGGTTGTATTTTGCTAAAAGTCCAGCAATAAAGTTAGATGAATTGAATAGGGCTCTGTTCCGTGGATCGGTATCAGATGTAGAGAAGGTTACTGATGAAATTCAGTTTTGTTACTTTGGTCCTGAACAAGACAGTGCAGAAAAGGACACAGTAAATGAGGAAGAAGTGGAAGAGAATGTAGAACCCTCTCTAAGTAAGACATTTAATGATCACATAACAAAATTTGCAATAATCTCTAATGAAAGACCAAATATTACTTGTATTTGTTGCCGCAGAACTCATTATAGAAAACAAACCAGGAATGTTGATCTCTACAGAAAAAGTGAAAATGAAGATAATTATAAGTGGAAGGATTTTGCCAAATATATATTTCTTGAAAATTGTTTTGAATTGGGTGAAGATCAGCGCATTTGTAAATACTGTTACAACAAGTTAGAGGAAAATAGAATGCCGACCAGAGCTGTACATAATAATTTAGAATTGGATGCTATTCCTGCCGAACTTTCTGAATTAAATACATATGAGTCTATACTTATTCAATGTGTTCATCCGTTCCAGACCATAGTACGTATGGAGCCCAAAACTGGTAAATTACCTCCTTCAGATTTACTGAGAGGTTTAAAAGGTAGAGTGGTGTATTTGCCCTTGGATTTGAAAGAAAATATGGAAACTATTGATGCAGACACTTTGGAAACTGAACCATTAGTTATTCTGGTTAATGGTGTACCTACAAAGAATAAGAAGATTTGGCAGGAGCTAGTAGATGTACGGAAAGTACAAAAAGCAAATTTGTATTTGAAAAGGAATAACAAATGGTATGAATCAATTTATATAGAAGAAGAAGAAGATTTACAAGAAGACACAGAAACACCAACTGGACAAATTGAAAAAGTGGACAAGTCAAAGGAAGAAGACATTTATGAACATTTTAGCATACATCCTCTTCATTCAAAAGAAGTTATGGGAGACAATATTGATCTGTTTCAGATGAAGAAAGCAAAAGGAACTCCCGTGAGTGTATGGGAGGAGAGCTTGGAAGCTCGATGTTTTCCCCAGCTGTTTCCTACAGGAAAAGGAGTACGATACGATGAACGTCCAGAACAGATTCCAGCTTCCGAGTATCGAACTACAAGACTATATGCAGATGATCCCAGATTTCGACAAAGTATTCCTTATTTGTTCCATCTTTTATTTGAAAGCGACTTGTCTGCATTATCATATGCAGTAAATCACATTTTAAAAAGTGGAGTACATTTGCAAAATGTGTCTGCTAAGGATTTTATGGAGAAAGTGCAGCACCGAGATGATCATTTGGAAACACAACTGATCAATCTGATGGCTTGTCAGCGTGGGACAAATGAATATTGGTACCGACGCCATGGTGAATTAAAATGCATGTTACGGAATTTAGGAACACCAACATGGTTCCTTACCCTAAGCTGTGCTGAGTACGCTTGGGATGATTTACTGGATTTTCTACGAGAGGCAAATTCAAACATTAAAAACATTGAATACAAGACAGCAGGAGAACTGTGCTCATTGGATCCGGTTAATGTTTGCAGATATTTCAATCATAGATTTGAGGATATGATGTCCTTCATCTGCAGTAAAAAAAATCCACCTCTTGGAGAAGTAGTGGATTTCTTTTGGAGAAAAGAGTAACAGGCAAGAGGTGCTCCTCATATTCATATGCTGTTGTGGATCATGGATGCCCCAAAGTTTGGAACAGATACTGATGAAGCAGTGTTATCTTTCATTGAAGAATATGCAACATGTGCTATACCAAAAAGCACAGAAGAGAAAAAGTTAAAGGAGCAAGTTTTACGTTTCCAAAGTCATCGGTGTGGAAAATACTGTCGACGGAAATACAAGAGCAAAGATAAATACTACACTAAATGTCGATTTGGATTTCCTAGACCTGTTCTTTCAAATGGAAGAGTAAACAGTTTTATGTCAGCTGTGAGACATACTATTACAAGAAAATCACCTAAGAATACCTACAACCTTAAAAGAAAAGAAGAATCAAAAATATAAATGACTACAACCCAGTCATTTTATCCATGTGGAATGCTAACATGGATATACAGTATGTAGCTGACAATTCCATTGCTGTTGCTCGATATGTAACGTCTTACATCACTAAATCAGAAAAAACTGAATTGAAAGAAAAGTGGGAAGAGATTTCTCACGAGAAGACTGTCAGTAAGAAGCTGTACAGTTTCAGTTTAAAGATGTTATCGCATCGAGAAATTGGATCCTACGAATGTTCAGATAGGTTATCTTCTGCAAGTCTCTACTCGAAATCAAGAAGAATAATTTGGGCAAGTTTAGGCCTTGCAGCAATGAGAAATCGGGTACTGAAATCTGTTGGAGAAATTGAATATTTGGCAGAGAATGACCCTGAAAGTACAGATATTTTGAAATCAAACATGTTGGACACATATTATCCCAAGAGAAGTCATCATCTAGAGAACATGTGTCTCTATGAAGTGCTGCAGAACTACATTTATTTACGGAAAGCCACAGAAGACATCAACAATGGAAAATATAAAGTCATTGAAGAGGAAGGATGTTTGGTGAAGCAAACAAAAGGAAGTTTGATAAATCACAGGAAGCTGAGTTGCGACACTACTGACAAAAAGGAATTTTACTACTTGGCTCTTTTACAGCTGTTTAAACCATGGCGTACAGAGGATGAACTACTGGGAGAATTTCAAAGCTATGAAGATTCATTTAATGCTTGCAAAGACACCATACAATGCAGTACATTCACAAATTATGTGCAAATGTTAAATGAAGAAATTGAACAGGAAACTACAATTGCAGCTGAAGTAGCTAGAGACAGTTCTCAAGATAGCCAAAGTTCTGGAACACTCAGTCAAGATCCCCTAGGACAACCAATCGTTGAAAATGAAGCTGCAATAGCCATGAATGAAGTGGAAACGGCTATGAATCAAGCTCAAGAAGAATTTATAGACTTACCCAATTTGGAAAGACAACTGAATGAAGAGCAGCAACAAATTTATGAAGAGATCAGAAACAAAATTGATCACGGATTACTACATGAAAAAAAAGAGTGCTCATGCACATCATTTCATCCAATCAGGATGTATGTAAGCGGAGAAGCTGGAACTGGAAAAGTTTCTTAATAAAAGTCATCAGAAGCTACCTACAGCAAAAAACGGACTCAACTTTGTCTTGTGTGGTTACTGCTCCAACTGGGTTAGCAGCATATAACATAAAAGGAATCACCTTACATCGTTTGCTAATGTTACCAGTGGAGCATGAGAACAAAATACAATACCAAAAGCTAACTGGAGAAGCATGCTTGGAAGTTTCAAGAGTACTGAAGAAGATGCAAGTTCTCATTATTGATGAGGTGAGCATGGTATCAAACTTAATGCTTGCCTTTGTGCATTTACGAATGCAGCAAATTCTAAGGACAGACTATGACGTGCTATTTGGTGGAAAACATGTCATAGTTTTTGGGGATCTTCTACAGCTTACTCCAGTTAAAGGACAACCAGTGTTTAATACTGTGACACATGAAGACACAAAGAAGTCATTGGGAAGCATTGGTAATGCAAATATTTGGTCCTTCTTTGAGTACAAGGAACTTACTACTAATATGAGGCAAGCAAACGATGAAGAATATGGAAGTATTCTGAAAGATATCAGAATTGGACTACTCACTGAAGCTGGCACGAAAGCATTACAGAGTCGGTTGCTACATAATTTATTCCCAAAGGAAGAAATAGTTGCAGAGAAAATATACAAGAACATTGCAGAAAAGAAAAGTGTCATCTGCTTAATGCCAACTCTACGTGAATGCTCAATATTCAATGAGGAGCTTTTGAAATTGGAAAAGGAAGAGATCAGGAAATTGGAAGCAGTGGACAAAATACAGGATGGAAGAATTACTATCACATTAACAGGCAAACTGAAAAATAAATTGGATTCACTAGTGAAGAACATTTCCAAAACTGCTGGATTAGAAAAAAATCTATTTGTTTGCATGAATTGTAGAGTATTTTTAAGGAGAAATTTGGATGTTGAAAAAGGTTTAGTTAATGGAGCTATGGGAAGAGTTGTGGGTTTTATTAATTATCAGAAAAAAGATGGAATTGAATGTTTAAAAATAAAATTTGATCAGATAGAAGAAGTTATAGACATTTGTCGTTGTACAGTTCGTTTCATGCTTGTGAAAGACTTATATGTACAAAGGAAACAGTTTCCGTTTTCTCTAGCATATGCTGTAACTATTCACAAGTCTCAAGGATTAACTGTAGATTGTGCATTTGTAAACATTGGTTCAACTGTGTTCAAAGAAGGTATGGCTTATGTAGCTTTGTCACGAGTGAAAACATTATCTAGTTTATTCATGATAGACTTTGATGAATCAAAAGTTAGTGCTGATACAAACTGTGTAAAGGAGTATAATAGATTAAGAAGAACCTATGCTCCTCATTTAGGTCAGTATCCTGTGTTAGAGAAACGTGTAGTTTCTCGTAAAAGGAGAATTGAGAATATCTGTAATGAGGATGTAGAGAGGAGGAAAAAAAAGAGGAGTGATGTAATTGCAAGCAAAAAGAAAAAGGAAAATGAAGAAGAGGTTGTAGGATGTCATTTTGAAAATAGCTCTGGTGTCAACTGCTACGCTAATGTAGTGCTGAATGTTGCATTTTATCTGGAAAGTTTGCAAGAGCAGATAATAGTAAATCAGAGAAAAAGATTCTGTTCTGAGTTGAGTCTCCTTTTTCAAAAGCTGAGTAATGATAAAACTCAAATAGAAAGTGCAACTGAAATTAGAAAACTTTTAGATGTATGTTCAGGACGAACACAGTTTTCTCAAAATGTACAGCAAGACGCACAGGAATTCTTGATGTATTTTCTTCAGGTACTGGAAGAAGAAGGGGTGCCAATTGAAAATATGTTTGGTGTCTCTTATAAATGGGAACATAGTTGTGAAAACTGTTACAATACATGTGGCTCTAATGTTGATTCTGAAAGGTTTATTTATTTAACAATGCCAGACAGTAAAACAGTCACTTTTGCTAAATTAGTTAAAGATGCTAATCATAGCATGGAATGCGGTGAGTGTAAATCTGACATGTTTTCAACATTAATTTTAAAGGAATACGGACAGTATGTAATTTTAATGATGCAACGATGTAAAGCTGATGGTTCAAAATTGGATACTTTAATAAAGAAGTTTATAGGACAGCAATTATCAATTTCAGGAAAAACTTTTGTAACAGTTGCAATAATTTTCCATGAAGGACCTACTGTTACTTCTGGACATTACACAGTTTATCTTAAATGTGAAAAAGGCTGGACACTGTGTAATGATTCCCAATTGATTTTCAAGCAACGTTTGCCTTTTGATTTAGCAAATTCCTATCTAATCTTCCTGAAACCAAAATTTTAGAGAGACTTGGCAAGATCTGTACAAAACAATTTTACCATTTTATTGGATTACCATTGGAATTTTCATCAAAAAAGATTTTTCAAATTACCATTTGGCCTAATGGAAAGGTAACCAATTGCAATGTGGACTTATTTAATTCCTAATGAATCTTTCGGAAACCAAAAATTTAGAGAAAATCGGTAACATCTGTACAATTTAAATTTTGGAATTTTATTGGATTACCATTTGAAATTTATTCAAAAAAGATTTTTAAAATTACTATTTGGCCATAAGAAAAGGTAACCAATTGTATTGTGGACTTATTTAATTATTAATTAATCTTTCGGAAACCAAAATGTTAGAGAGAATCGGTAACATCTGTACAATTTAAATTTTGGAATTTTATTAGATTACCATTGGAAATGTAATCAAAAAAGAATTTTCAAATTAATATTTGGCCTAAAGGAAATGTAACCAGATGTATTGTGGAGTTATTTGAGATATATTATTTTTGAGATTATGCTTTTGTAACAAAATTGTCAGACGGAATTTTAAAGAAATAGTTATTGTTATTAGATGATATTTTTTTAGAATATTATGCATTTCTATAATGTTATGTTTAAGTGAGAAGAGATTTTGGGCTTTTTTAAAACAATCTTTGGGATTGTTATTTTTTTTTTGCCCGCTGTTAAGTGATGAATGCAATTGCTTTCACGATTTATAGTGAAATGCAATATATTCTGAAAACAGCAAAAAAAAGGCAAAAAATGTTTTTTTTTAAAATATGTAAATACGTGTACTGTGTATTATAATGATTTATTAAATATTAATACTTTTTTCTTTTTTTTCAGATTGTAAAAGAAAATTGTCGAAAAAAACCAACCATTTTTTCAAGTAATTTCAATTAAATTTTAATTAAAAATTAAATTGTTGGGTGGGTCAGGTAAGTCAGAAATTAGATGGTCCCTTTCTTCCACTTCTCCTCAAACAGATTTTTAGTATTTAGTTATTAATTCCTCAAGGATCTTGAGATGTGGTAATTGATTTTTACTGTTTTTTTTAAAAAAAACAAAAAAACAATACGCTTACCGTACGCGTACGGTAAAAAAAAAAAAAAAAAGATTTAAAGAGAAAAAAAAAAAAGTTGAAAGGTAAGGTTGGCTCTTAAAAGAGCCGTTGTGTTCATGCAGGGACAGAGGAAAGGAAGAATGGGAACATTAGCTGGTAGGACAAATGTGCTGGTCTATTTTGTTGTTAATAAGGGGAAGACTGGTCTCCCTATGAACAATTAGACCATGGCAAAATGAACACCGCATAGTAACCCTCGCAAACCGATGGTTCGTTTCCACAGGATCAGAAAAAGGTGAATCTGCCCCCACAGATGAAGGGCTCTGCTGAGCTTCCGAAGAAGGACTCGGCTGAGCTGCTGTGGATGTGCTTGCTCGACTTACTGAAGGGTTGCCTCTAGTATGTCGTGCATGTGTCCTAGGATGCACATCCTCAAGGTGTCTCAACATAGTGTGATTCCCGAAGGAATACTTCTTGTTGGGATTTCCTCTTGAAAGTACACGCTGGCACAGCTTGCAAGTCACCAAAGCAGCATTGACTTTTTTCTCACCCTCAGGAAAACTAAAATACTCCCATATAAAAGAGCTCTTCTGTTTCCTCTTTCTCTGCCTGATGGTGGTGCTGCTAGCCTCACTCTCAGCAAAAGAGTGCTGGTCTGCCATCGTATCACAAAGACAAGTCAGCTCCTTCTCCTAAGGGATCACAAGCAAAAATGAGGGGAATGGGTGTGGTGTTGGAGAGTTCTAGAACTGAAACTACTTTGAACCAATCAAATGCTTTGTTTCATGATCACATGACCCACCGTGCGCGTACGTTACGCTTACGTTACGCTTACGGAGCGCTTACGGTGCGCTTACGGTAAAAGTACGCATGCGCGTAAAAAAGACACGCGCTCGCGTGCATGCGCATAACAGGCACTCCCCAACACTTCCGCGTAACGTGCGCGTGTAGCGTACACGCTTACGCGCCCCATACGCAGTACGCACGGCTACGCAAATTGCGTAACTATACGCAAAAAGAGTAGAAAAATTACGAACATTACGCAAACCGTACGCTTACCGTAAGCTTACCGTACGCGCACTTAAAAAAAATAAAAAAATAAAAATAAAAAAAGGAAAAAATGAATTTCTATGTTATAATAATATATCTTACCTGTTTGGTAAAAAAAAAAGAGAAAAATTAATATATTGCAGAATTTTATTTTTTTAAAAAAACAGTGTTTTAAGAGAATATAAAGTTAAAAAAAAAAAAAAAAACTTGCTTTTTAAAAAAAAAAAACACATTTAATAAAAGAATTTATAATTAAAAAATGATACAAAAACAATGAAAAAACCATGGGAATCACACATGTTATAGGTAAGAATTAGCATTTAAAAAACCATAAAAAATTCACTGAAAAAAACATGGGTTTCACACACGTTATAGTTAGGAATTAGCATTTAAAAAACCTTGCAAATTCACTGAAAAAACCATAGGTTTCACACACGTTATAGTTAGGAATTAGCATTTAAAAAACCTTGCAAATTCACTGAAAAAACCATAGGTTTCACACACGTTATAGTTAGAATTCAGCATTTAAAAAACCTTGCAAATTCAGTGAAAAAACCATAGGTTTCACACACGTTATAGTTAGCGGACATTTTAATCATAAAAAACCATTGAAATTCCCCTGTTATAGTTAGTTAAGCTAACTATAACTCGCGCACCCGCAATCCACTGCTGATGACGTAACATATTACATCACTCATGACATGGTCAGTGACATCACTCATGACATCACTGATGACATCTCAAATGACATCACTGATAACATCATCCTTGTGACAGAGTGGTAGACCTCCTCTCACCCTAATATAACCTTTGATACACACATTCAAAAATAGAGACTACAAATTTCAAAACAAAGGACATACCAATACCAGTTACTTTAACCTATTCAGTAATTCTTAGATCCACATACACATCCACTCATTCACCAACAGTCCTGTACAGTCACTCATACATGTACTCACTCATCATATGTACTCATACAACAAAACATCCTGTTACACATTGCCACTCATCCATAGAGTTACTCACACACATAGTCACTCATGCTAATAAAGAATCAAACATCCATTTACTTGCATATTCAGTTATACACACACCTTAACACGTACTTCTACAGAAACTTAAACATACTTACTCTTTTAAATAATCACTAATAAAAACACATACTTATTCATACAGGAACTATTTCAATCTCTCACTCTCACATATACTCACGTATATACAACAATAGTCAAATATACTTCTTTAAAACATATGTAGTAACTCATAAAGACACTATTGAGACAGTCATTCACTCACTAACACACCCATACACACACTCATCAAACCATACAGTCATGCACACATGCTGTCTTCAAAACATACAACCAGACAGACAATCATTCATGCACCTATGCACTTCGTTAAACCCCCCACCGAACCATGCAGACACTCAGACTGATACTAAAAAAACAACCTAAAATCCAATATAAACACCCATATAGCTACTTACCAACCCATGCAGACACTTATACACAAAGTGAGAGACTGATACAGAAAATTACATATTTAAACATTACTCATTAAGCCATGTATTCACTAAGAAACACTTAATCAGTCAGTTACACAATCAATTTTTCAAAAACAAATCATCCTTTTAGACACTTATATACCCATTTATTCTTCCATCGACCTTGAGATATACATATATAAAACATATTTAATTTTCAAAAAAACACACATTCACTGGATGATGTCATCAGTGATGTCATTTGAGATGTCATTAGTGATGTCATGAGTGATGTCACTGACCATGTCATGAGTGATGTAATATGTTACGTCATCAGCAGTGGATTGCGGGTGCGCGATTTATAGTTAGCTTAACTAACTATAACGGGGGAATTTCAATGGTTTTTTATGATTAAAATGTCCGCTAACTATAACGTGTGTGAAACCTATGGTTTTTTCACTGAATTTGCAAGGTTTTTTAAATGCTAAATTCTAACTATAACGTGTGTGAAACCTATGTTTTTTTCAGTGAATATATATATGTATATATGCATACACTTACCTTGCCACTGCGTCCTCGGTCTCTGCTCCTTGCTCTTGCTCTCCTCGTTGGACTCGAGGAACAGGAAGCCAGGAAGAACAGGCAGGCTCCCCTGACCAATCACAATGCAGCAATGCAGCGTTGTGATTGGTTTTGAGCATCCTGGTTCGATGCTCGACCAGGGAAAGGGGGCCTGGGCATGTTCTCCACGCAGGCTGTAATGCAGCCTGCATGGAGAATGGGGAAAGTGTGCATGACTGGTTTGGGCGGCCTGAGAGGGCCGACCAAACAGTCGTTGCGCACTTAGGATTGGGCAAACGTCTCCTCCCAGGCTCTGCTCCAAGAGAAGGGCAGCCCCGCCCACCCGCCCTCCCGTAAAGGAACATAAAATGATAATAACTCAAAGTTATCATTTTAAATTTCCTTTACTTTACACATTTCAAAAGCAGTGGGCCGACGCTCCTCCGCCACAGTGGAGGAGCCGCCACTGCCCTTTCATCATGAAGAATGTTATGGTATTATGTAATACCAGCAGAAATATTGGTGTTGTATCGCATGGTGGTTGGTTTAATGAAGCTCATTCCCTGGCTTCCAAACCTCCTTCATGTGGTATGGAGATATATCTTGCTAAAGAGCATGTAATGTACCCCACTATGTGTTGTGATTTCCTTAGGAAATCGTAAATCTCCAGTATCTTTAATGAAGGATGACAATGATTTGACTATAGGTTTAAGAAAAAATTCAAAATATTTTCCAGTTGATTGATGAATTGAGTCACTCGCTAAGTTATGTAAATCTTTATGGATTTTAAGGAATAAGTAGGTATGTGGAATCCTTTGATGGTCTTATAAGAACTCAAATGTATCAACTGAAATCCACCCATATTACTTCACTTTGACTAACAAAGTAAACACTGTTTTATACACTTCAAGAATGTTATTTAGATCTAATTTGAGCTATGTAGATGTATCATTCAAATGCGCTTCTACTGTAGCTGCATAAAGGGTACTGTCTATGATAACAACTGCTCCATCTTTGTCATCCATTGGCAGTGACTATGGGCCTAATTTATTTGTTGGAGGAGATGATGTTTCCTACCCGCCACCGTAGTGGTCCGCCCGCCAAATTTAAATCTTGGCAGACCGGAGTTTTAATCTCTACAGTGATCACACCCCTCCAATGACCCGGCGAAGTAAGGGCCTATGGAGGAGGACCACTAATGTCATTCACTTGATTTAGTAGGGCAGAATTAAAAGGTCAGTTTTACTGCCTGTCACTGCCAGGAAAACCCTGGCAGTAAGGGACAATGAAACTGCCAATTACTCAACTCCCCAACGGAGGGGACTCCCATGACAATGTGACCTTTTTTTTATTTTCAAAAACAAAATCTTGCTTCAGGATATTTTTTTTTTTAAAGAAAAAAAGAAAACAGTTAGGTGCAAGACTCTGTCATTTTGATGGAGCCCTGCATCAAACTGCAAAAAGCCCTGACAAGAACCCCTGTGACAGCAGCTCCTGCCAATGCTTTTGAACTGACCACCACTTTCGTGGTCATTTCTAAATTAGACGGGCAGCAAGTCCGTCATAGTGATAAAGTAATTTGCTCCACTGCGCTAGTGGAGAAATAGGCCACCTGCCTAAATATAAATCAGGCCCTGTAATCTGATTTTGGAGAGATTATGTAGGGGAAGTGTTGGAAAGTTCCCCTTTTTGCATGGTTACCTTCTAAATTCTTGCCTAGTACTGATGCCAACCTGACAGAAGCATGTGCTGGGAATTTGCTAACGAGGCCCCAGCACTTGTGTTCTTTCCCAAAACTGTACTTTTGCAGCCCCAACTGGCACAACGTCTGGCCCACATGTAAGTCCCTTGTAAAAGGTAACATTGGCACCAATGGGCATGTATTATGCCACAGACAGAGCCTCCTACCCTGACACATACATTCTGCCACTGCAACCTGTGTGTCAGAGTGGGACCCAAAGTAGACAAGCACCCGCCCTTGGGTGCCATGCCTAACCAACTCTGCCTGTGGCTTGGACAAGTCACCCCTCTAACACGGTACACTATATCACAGATCAGGCCACAGTGAAACGAGCCCTGTGCCCCTACAGTGTCTGTACCATTCACAGACATTGTAAGTACAGGGAAGCCATTTTTATTACATGAGCTGGTAGTGTGCCATCACAGACTCCCCTGCTCTATGATGGCTTTACTTAAGACTGAGAAGTTTGGTATCAAACCACTCAGCACATTAAACCCGCACTGATGCCAGTGTCAGATTTAATGTAAACCACACTCAGAGGGTATCTTGGAGATGTCCCCTGAAACCCAACCAGCCCTAGTGTGGTTCCTGACTGGCTACCAGCCATCTGCCACCACCAGACATGTTTCTGGACCCCTTGGTGGAGAGCCATATGCGCTCTGGTTCTGGACACAAGCACATCTTGGGCAGAGGTGTCATGCCTCCTACCCTAGGATGAGAAGGGTCCACGAGGAGGGAGCTTCAAAGGCCTGCCGCCTTTGTTAGCTACCCCCAGACTTTTGCTGCTCTCAGCATCTGGCTCACACCAGGTCTGGCCCTCATTTGGGAACAGGAACTTGCGGGAAAACCTAGACAGGAAGGGAGGTGTGCCCACCTTTGTCAACCCCACCCATCAAGTGGGGCAGGTGAGGGGAAGCCCACAACTCAGTCCCCTCCATCTTGAAGATGAGGGGACTCAGACAATTAGGATAAGGATTATGCCACCTCCCACAGGAGGATGGTATGATAGGGGGTGTAGGAACCCCAAAGACAGGATCCAGTGATCCTGACCACCCATGTATTGCCCCTAAATCTAGTATTTAGGGGCACCCCTGAACCTTAGCTCTTCATATTCGATGGACCAAAGAAGAAAATGGACCAGGACCACTGCTGGGCCAGGAACTACACTGCTGCAGACTAAACTCAGCAAGAACCCCTCCACTTGTACCCCGGTCAACCACTGAAGCTGCTCTCCTTCCAGCAACCCTGCCTGACCTCAGAGAAACCCCAGAGGCCTGAAACCTTCAGCAAAGTGCCAAAAATCTCCCTTCGGACTAGAGGCTCTAGTCCCTGTCATCTGCCGGTACAAGAACCACCACATTGAGGACCGACTGGTGTTGACACGACTCACTGCTACAAAACAACTCCCTGACTGCAGTGGTAGAGGACCGTCATGTGGGTCGACGTGACTCTGCCCTGCCAGAAGAAAAGCATCCCATCCAGATGACTTCCACAACCTTGAGGAATTCTCTCGCCCCTCAGGACCCCAGCTGAGCCCAACTGGTGCCTGAGAGCCCGTATTCTCCTGCAAGTTACCCTGTCGTCCTCCTCTGGCCCTACAGCGACCTCCGCATGATGGTTCAATGATGGCAGGAATCCTCAAGCCGAACAGCAGCCAACCGATGCTGACAGCATCTGTAACCGAGTTGGTGGTCTGCTGGCGGTCAGCATTACCCTCACGGACCACGAAGGTAAAGCTCATTGCCTGTATTGACCGCCGCAGGCGTAGGTACTGAATCCTACAGCTCTGGGTGCCCCAAGTCCCCCATGACCGACATTGCCCGCAGTGTTGGCCTAAGACCATCCAAAGACTGGAACTGTAAACCGGGTATTTACTTGTAAGTCCATCACCTGTCTTTCTCTCCACAGGATTGCATAGCGTTCTCTCTGTATTGCACTAACTATACATCCTGAATCCCAAGTATTTTCTTTCTGGCTAAAAAGTATTGCTTAAAACTCTACTACCTGAAAAGCTTTAATACTCTGTAAGTATTACAAACTGCACGTGTTTAGTAACCCCCTGGTTGTTAAATTAAATACAAAGTATAACTCTTTAGACTTACCAATTAGTCTGGGCTCAGTCTTTGAGTGTGTAATACCATTTCTTGCCTGAGTGTGTAGAATAATTGCTTAACACTGCACTCTGATGAGCCTAACTGCTGGACACACTCCCACAAATAGAGCTGTTATTATTATTATCTATTTTAGCCTCTCCTATACCGCTGGGGATCCACTGGACTCTGTGCAGACCATACCTCGCTTAGGTATAGCAAATGGAGTCAGCTTCCTATATCAAGTTTTTCTTTATTGGTTAGATTGCCCTTCTTTGCATTTAGAGTAACATGTATGGAACTGAGATTGCCAAGTTCAAATCACTCAAAACCTCCAAATTTGATTTCTACTTAAAGTTGATAGGTTGGCTTTCTGACACTATCTGGGATGTAGCAAGGGTGGCAAAGAAGTCTAACAATCTTAATTGTTGCATGAACTTCTAAAAACTGACTTTGTCTCTAATTTAGTGGTGTTAAATGATGGTATAAATAAAGTGCCTCTCTCCAACGCTCTCCTATCATTGTTGATTAGTTGGTAACTTGTTATGTTTATTACAAGACTCTCATTTTGCTCTGGATCAATCTTTCTTCTATAGCCGCTTCTGGATCTCTTATATCTGTGTCATTGATCTTAAAAAAAGCCTGAGGTGCAGTAGATACTACAGGGGATGTCAAAGGACCCTCAATGTCTTTTGATTTGTGATTTGTTGGAGTATCCAGACTGATTACTGTTGTTTGATATTTTCTTGTACATATGGCTTCGTCTTATGGTGGTTGTTTTCTCTTTTGTTTAATATACCGCTATCTGACTAACTGCTCTCCTCATATGACTTCATCTTATGGTGGTTGTTTTCTCTTTTGTTTTATATACTGCTGTCTGACTCACTGTTCTCCTCACTCGATGACGAAGATTTTGTTCAAAACTCTTCTTTTGGCATTGGAATCCACCCATGTGAACATATCATTGTTTTTATGGTCATAAGTGCCAGGACAAAATGTAGTTATTTTCCGATTTTTCATTTCTTTGGTTTATTTGTCAATCTTACTGTTGGTATCTTTTATATTTTTGGGGAATTCCTCCTGTTTATTTTGATATGCAAAATATCTTCTTGATTCGTCAGTGTCCAATTCTATGAAAACCTTGGACACAATATCTAGACCACAACATCTCAAGAGGGAGACCTATGTCTGCTGATCACAGTGAGGCTGTCACTCATCTATCCTAACCTCTTGCTGTCTATTAGTTATGCATTCTTCTGGGAATGACTGAGTATTGTTGTCAGTGGATTTTGAGATGTGCCAGTATGCTGAAACCATTACAAGACTTTGTTAAAGAAGGTCATCTCAGAACCTTTGCCCTGGTCCAGGGAAGCAGAGCAAACCTCTGAATCATTAAAACTTGCATTGTCTTATAGTCCTGCTCTGGGTTTACAGGATCATGTGATAGACATGAATTGCTCTTCATGCTGTGGCTGCAGTCTGCCTCTTTGTTTGTGTTCTTTTACAGCAGCCACCCACCTTGTTGAAATGTCTGAAAACATTGTTCTTGGGTCACCCTTCATTGTTAATGTATCTCATGTGGCAGTGCTGTCAATGGATATGACTCAACACCTTTTAATGTCCAGATGGTCAAAATATGAAATATTGTTACTTTCTGCTTCCTTTATCACTCAGATAGGAAGATGCACTGTGTTGAAACCAGCTTCATTATTTTCCACCTCTTGTGAAGCTTAATGGTCTCCTTAATCTTGGCATCCACATAAGGTCCCATTTCATCATCATCATCCTCTTTGTTTTGGTAAAATACCATAAAAGAGGTACAAAATAGTAATAAAAACATATAAAATCTTACAAGAAAACCATGCAAGATCTAAAACAGTTTTAAAAATGTACATAATTCACAGTTAAAAAGTGTGCCACTTCTTGGTTCAAGAACAATTAACTACCACTTGATAAAAATTAAAATCATTAATTTTGTGTCATAAAAGGTCTTAGCTATTTTTGTCCATTACAATTAGAGTTGTAGCCTGTTGTTTCCTATTTTGGCCACGCAAACATTAGAAATCTTGAAACAGCAAAAACCAAATGGCGTGCCAAATCTGTTAGTAAAATCCTACATGCCACTTCATTTGTAGTGGTACCAAGGTTCCTGCATATGGGAATCAACCATTTTGATCTTGCCCATGTATAGAATGGGCAACAAAACAGCAAGTGGGGTACTGTTTCTCTTTCCCATCCACATGAAGGACAGCCCAGCTCATTTGGGTTAGGGGGTCCCGCCCATCCTGAATGCAATGCAAGGAGTGGCACAGATCTGTATTTAAACTGTACATACAGTTTTTTTGCCAAATTAGTTTCAAATGTATCAAAAAAGGATTCAGGATGATAGGTATCCTTGACCGTTAAAAAGGATGTTGTACATGAGTTGTGAAAAGAATATTTAAATTGTAGGACTTGTACTGATTTTTTAGATCGTTCACACTTCTACCTGAACATAACCCAAAGGTTAGCAGTGATAGGGGGTCTAAGTCTTTCCTCCAAACCACTGCGATAAAACAATAGAAAAATTAGGGGTCAATGTTCGATTTTTTCCCCAAATCAGTCTAAGCCTTGTATCCAACCTCAGCGGAATCGAGGGAGTGCTAACCTGGAGGCACAGTAATTGTCTGAGAAACCTATTCTCAGCCAGTACCAGGGATTTTGAGTTTTTGTCCCCCCAAATCTCAACACCATAGAGAGCTTCCCCTAGTGCCTAGAAGGACCGGAGGGACAAGTTTGCATTGGGACCCCTTTTGTCGCTTCCGAAGCCCCCCAAGATGCTGTTCCAATTTGAGTCTCTGTTTTGCTGTGTGGTGGACCCAGTCCAGCTTCTTGTCAAGTGTGATACCCAAGAAACCCAAGAAATCAAATAAATGAACTTGGTCAAGTGGGTTGCCCTCCAAAATGGAATTTAGGTGTGTGGTGTGGCACAGGTTAAAAACAAGGTGCTTGGTTTTACTTATATTAATTTCTAACCCTTTAAGCGCATATAACCTGCTAAATTGGTCCAATATTTTCTGAATCATCATCAGTGTTTTTGCTAAAAAAAAGGGTATAATCACCAAACATGAGGGCTGGAACCCTCAAGTCAGCTAGTTTGGGGGCATCAATATCACAACCATCGAGATAAGCAACTAGTTCACTTAAGTATAAGGTAAAAAGGGTGGGGCTAACACACAGCCCTGTCAAACACCCTTACTTACAGGGAAAGGTTCTGTTACTTCTCCCAACTTCCCACATTAGACTTGTGCAAAAACAATTTTGTGTAGTCTCTCGAAGACACTACACAAATATGCTGGAACACCCATCTCTACAAGCACTTTCCACAATAAGGTTTTTGGGACTAAACCAAACGCTGCTCTGAGGACTACAAAGCCAGCGTTTAGACTTCCTTTTTCAATATTAACAGTTTTTCAGTATATCATCCAGAGCCCGTACACCTAATCTGCCGTGGAGGTGTTAGAGTGGAAGCCCGCTAGCAGGGGAGAAAGTACAGCATTCTCGTCAAGCCATTTCTGGAGCCTTATAAGGATGATCCTACTAAAAAGCTTTTGGGTGGTGTCTATCAGGCTGCTGAGCCTATAATTGACAGGGTCCAAAGAACACTCCTTCTTCTATACTGGGAAGATTTCTGCCCCTGTCCAGGATTTTGGAATACTTAGCCCATTTAAATAGAATTGGACACCATGGTGAAATAGGGACTCCAGATGTCAATTTCTGATAGAAATAAATCCCCAGGTATCTTGTTGATGGCTGGAACTTTCTAGGGTACAATCTTTCTGATAGCCTGTTCCACCACAGAGCATGTTATTGGTGGGAAATTACCGGTACTCCCATTCAGATTAAGAAAATATGGGATTGCAGGTCTTTCTATTGATGTTTCCCCAGCGGGCATTATTATGTCAAGATTGGGAAAAAGCGATATCCGAGCCTCGGCTGCAACATTATCTATCTCGGTGATTCCCTCCCTTTTACCAGTTGCTATTAGATTCCAAAAGAGAGCTTGATTGTTTTCCCTTGCGGCCTCAAGCAAGAATCCAAAGTTCTTATTGTCTCAATCCCTTTTGGCCTTATTGAGTGTAGATTTGTAGGTAGCTCTTCTAACTTAGATTTCACCCACTTATCAATGTATATTTAGCCAGTCTACATTGTAAACTGAAACAAGATGGTACACTACTCCTTCGTCCTTGGCTCCTCACATCTTTAAAAAATAATTTTTGTATACTCTAAATTAAGGACTGATACACTTTTCCAATCTTCAGTGGATACATTTTCTAGCTCGGGCCAGGTCAATATTGCAAAACTCCTCCACGCTCTGTTCCACCTTATTATATATTGATCTCATTGACTCCTCAGAATGGACCACAACACGCCAGTGGATACAATGCTAATTATGGGCTAACTGACAACTGTCATCCAACGGTTGAGCATGTACTATCCGACTTAGAGCCATGGGGAAGACCAAAACCATCTCTAGCGCATTGTGGTCCCTGTCATGCCTGGACATCACAACCATATCCATTAAAAAGCCCACAGTTTAACATCCAATAGAATATAATAAATTAAACTTGTGCTGTGTGATCCATTAAAGGTGTGCTTCCCAACTCAATCTGACTTGTCCACCCATTACAGGCATGAATACGATGATAGGGTGTTTAACTGGACCGCCAATTGGGACCACTTCTTAATGGAGCAAATAGTTAAGCTGGGAATGAGATTCCACTTAGTTGGCTGAGAGTCTTAGTTAATATTGTAAATACTAACTGTACATCCCATTGGTAGTTTAATAATTACACATAGGATATCATCTGATATTATTTCTGACCCCGCCACAATGCAGACTACATGAGTCCCTGCATTGAGACCCCTCCTCCGCACAAAAAAGGCAAAGCCAACGATTGACTTTAGGACTGATCCAGGTTTCTTGAAAGACACAAATGTCAAAAAGACACCACCCATATTGTTAATTTGATCCCAGGGTCGGTACCATCGCTTAGTGGCTCCATCTCACTAAGTGGCTCTGTACGATCCTCACTCACTATGTCTAATCCAGGGTCTACTATTGTAGGATCAACCAAATGGAAACTTCCAGAAATATCACTGGAAGATAGTGCACCCACCTTAATTAGAACAGTGCTCTCCTTCTTCCCAATTGATTTATCAGTGGAGGATACCTGTTGTTCAGTGCATTTTACTGAGGGGGCACCGAAAAGCCAGCTACTAAATTCCCTTCATGGTCAAGATGGGTCAAATTAGCATTCTGGGTAAAAAAAATATTGAGATGTTCAGAAGCCCTCCAATGCCTGTCCTTCCTACTAAGTCACATTGTGAGCCTGCTACAGGTAAAAAAGGGTGTTTGAATCATTGAGTCAATGTACATGGTCCAGGGGCCCAAACCTGTTGTATACTGGCACATTAAAAGGACCTCATGCCTGGGGCTGCTTTGCGCAAAATGGCAAGGCTTACAAATTATTATTGTGCATCAGGGTTCGATGATGCCTCCGACCAATACCTACAGGAGGTTTATAAAAAAATCCCCCTAAGGGAGTAGAGTCAACTCTGAACCCCTCGCTTGATGGAAATGAACATCAAACATCAATTTGCATACAACTGCTGGCTCTCTAGAATTAATAATCACACAATCCCTTTGTGGATCTTTCCACCCCCCCCCGTCTGCCCTACTCGCCATGTAAACAATGTTATTGGACATCCTAGTAGGAAAGTTCTTATTCTTTCCCAGCCAATTTAGGCGCTTGTTACCCAGTTCCAGCTAGGACTCAGACAGGCCATCTCTTAGCCCTGCAACTCCAGTCAACATGGCCACGTAAGGACTGGCCCCCAGGGAAAGATTGATTACTGAGATAGTCCTAGTTCCTTGGGAGGCAGGTTACCTCATCGTTCCTAACAAGGGAACCCCAAGTTTCATGGACACTCTATCATTACCCTTCAGTTCTGCAGCTTTTTCCATGACATTCACTTTGGATCTAGCCTGATCGCTGTTGGGTATCCGAGGACTTGTAGCTTTTAGCATGCCTGGGTTTATGGATGGCTCTTGGTGGACAAGCGTGGCACTTACAAGTGGTCGATCCACTGGTTGACCAGATTTGGAGATAATGTTTACATGGGATTCAATCTCAGTTAGCCTCATCAGGACTGGGGAAAGTTCTGCTTGTAGGATTCCTTGGAATTGGTTTATCAGAGCACCCATAAGGTCATCTAGATGTTAGTGCATCACCTTTTCCCTCGTTATTGGAAGGAATATTCTTGCATCCAGTTGGAGAGGACAATAACGCGATTGAGCACCCACCGGTGATGACCTTTTTCCTAACAGACCGCTTAGCTTTTTTTCCTGCTTGCTGAGTTTCCTCTGGAGCATTCTCGTGAGTTGGCCCACCTACAACTGCAAATGCTGGAGCCATATCTGTAGTGTTATGACAAACATCGGACTGTACTAAAGATGAAGCTTCAGCGACATCAACTAGTGTGGTTGAAAATAAGGAGACAATGTTCTGAGCATGTTCCACACCTTCTGTTGAAAGTCTCCTCTCTGCCAGTTCTATCTCAGTGGCTATAACACCAATAGCCTTTTGGAGCATCTTGTCAATTGATGTGATTTTGGGAGGGGCGGAGTAGCTTGAGTCCCCCACACACTTCCATTTCCCCATGCTGGACTCGACTTGTTAAATCCAATTATTAAATCAATGGGAGTACTCACCCAACCAAAGTGGCGAGACTCTAATGCTGAGACCGACAAGGGTAGCCCAGTCCAGCCTCCTACGGGCGATGACAGGCCTGGAAAGCACTCTTGTAGCACGTCACCTGCCCTCTGTGCCAACTTGCAGTGGAAAGTCTGGGAGACATAGTCCCACCCCAGTCCAGTGTGAGGAAAGTCTCAGGCAGGAACCGCTGGTAGTCACGTGCGCTGCAGGGACCGAAAAACGCTCTTGTACTGCGTCACCTCCCCTCTGGGCCACCTTACAGTGGAATGGTCTGGGGGACATAGTCCCAGCCCAGACAGGTTTGAGGGAAGTCTCAGGTGGGCAGGGTAGTGCTTGTAATCGCTGTTATGACAAATTTTACGAGTTTTGCAATCAGCAGGTTTCTGCTCCACCAGATTTCTCATCTGTTGCAAGGTGGAAACAACAGTTGTTAGCAGCTGTCCTGGCCGTTCCCCTCATAGCCACCCGATAAAAAGGTAAGTATTATTGGAGGTTAGGTGGTTTCAGCTTCTCAGTTTGATGTTAAATTACATACTCAGTCACAAACAAGTCCAGTGCCAATGCGCAATCAGTTGATTAAGGTGGATTTTGTATAACAGCAGTGCTGCTGTGAATTTTGTTCTGGGGTAGACGGTTTTCTTTAAGAAGAGGGAACAAGGGAAGTGCAGGAAGTTCAGGGGGGAGCATGGGGGTAGGGAGGAAGCAAACACCGGTTGTACAAGCCAAACCCCAGACCTAGTGGGGCCTCTTCTGCCTGGCCGGATTCAACCCTGTGGGGTGCCCTAAGCACCCACCCTACTGGGTCCCCTCCGGCTCCCCTTCATTTAGCGCCTGCCCCCTGCAGACGCTTTCAGGCTGCTCTGGTTCACTCGCGTACAGCCGCTGAGGCTCTGGCTTTGAAGGTTGGTCCAATGTTAATCTCACTGATGCTCCCCTGCCTACTTGTGCGCTTGTATATTATCTTGATGTTTCTTGACTCAGAAATGGTAAAAGGACATTGGTTGCGCTGTTCACAACCTGCATGAAAGTGATGGGAGTCAATGTTTATTCACTACACATGCAGTTTGTTAAGTTGTTACATTAATTGCTCTTTACACATGCTTGAATCCTGGTCATTTAGAAGAGTATATCTTTACCAATTCAAAAAAAGCCTTTGGGGTTATCCACAATTGCTGGCTTCTCTGGATGCAGTGAGTCGTCGTCACATCTGGAGGCACCCTCATTAAAAACAGATCCTATGTAAAATGTTACTTGATGCCATCCAACCAAAAGAAAGTAGTGATTTGTTATATCCTGCCTATGTATTAATGTTTCTTCTATGTTACCTGGCCCCTAGCTGCTCAGCCAGTGTGAGTGTTCTGAGTTGAATGTTGGTGTGAATGAGATGCATGGAATGTTTGGGTGCCTGTGTGGTGAGGTGTGACAGTTGAAGATGGGCGGAACAGCAGGCAGGCTGCTCCTGGTGGGACTGATGTACATGAATACCATCCTGCAACTAAGACCAATAAAGAAACTACAAAGATACTCCTCGGCTACGTCTGGTACATCACAACATAATTTTGGCAACGATCTGGAGACAGACTCATGCGCTCCACTGGTCTTAACCCCTTCAGCGCTGGGCGAATTCCGCCGCGGTGCTGAAGGGTTCGAGCGCGGGCGGGCTCATGACGGAACGGTTCCGTCATGAGCACAGCTCAACCGTGGCTCATGACGGAACCGTTCCGTCATGAGCATGGAAGGGGTTAAGGAAGATCAAGAGAAAAAAAAACAGAAGATTGTGCTAATCAAGAACTTTACATAGGCTACAGAAGCTCACATTTAAAAGTACACTAAATTGGGTCTAAAATAATCTGACCATTTGTTATACAGTAGAAGCTACAGCAACCAAAACCTCAAAGCAATGTTAAAGAAACTTAAATCACTTCATATCAACTAAAGACAGATTGCCCGGTAGCCTTTAAGCCCCACCAGTGACCTCTACATCAGTCAGCTCCAGCCAGGGCACGTGGCTTCTTACATCTTATGACCATCTACAAGTTATAATGTTCTGCATTAGACCAACAACGTGGTGTTTTGGTGGTGTCTGTGAGTGCTTCCTGCATCGTTGTACAGCTCTATGCCGACGCTTATGGGGGTGTGAAGAGGGCACTTCATTCATCATCTGGATATGCTACTGGCATCCTGTTTGGATTTGGGTACAATCCTTGTGCATCTGAGATCGGGCAGCATTGAGCACAGTAATCTGTTTGGGCATATCCAGTCATTTCCGCATCGCTTCCTCTTCTCTACGATTATTTCTGCAATCGGCAGGGAGGACCAGGACCGGCTTTAGGGCGGTGCGACCGGTGCCACCGCACTGGGTGCTGGCTTGGCATGGGGGCACCTGTTTGCTAGACTATATTGTTTTTAAAAGCACCCGTAGCAGCGTTCCTGACCTCCAGCATTTTACAGCCAACAATAAAAATGTCATGCCTACTCCGGTGATTGATGTTCTTCCTGAAGAGAGAAAGAAGTTTTGTGTAGTAGAAGTTTTGACTGAGGGATGTTTTGATTCATCATAAGTTAGTGCAGAGGGTTAATGTGCCTGCTGCAAAGAATGTGCATCATGCAAATCACAAAGTGAACATAACGTAAATAGGTCAGGGGGTTACTGCTTTCGTTGGAGACTTTGTTTCTTTACTTGTAGCTTATTAGTTAAAATACTAATAAAAACAGTGACCTATTAACTGTCAAAGAACTGAAATGCAGACTTCAAGTATAGATTAAAGCGTATTGATTTTTTCACCAGCCTTTCAATTTCCTAATGTTGTACAAAGTGTTGATTTGGGTAGAAGTCAAATCTAATTATTAAAGATAATCCCCAAGCATGGTCTTCGTTTTAAATTCTGAGACTGTGCTTCTCCAGTCCAAGCCCCCCTAAACTTTACTGCCTACCAGAATGGATGATATATAAATCCTACCACTCTGTTTTATGTAATGTTTCCTATACATTGATTTACACACATATGGTTGAGTAATGTGTGTGCAATGTAAAGTGCTCTGACACCCTTCACTTTTATGAGTGACACTATAAAACGAATTGAATGCATCTGAGTAAGAGTGGTTATGGAGACTGTTAGGGGGTGGTGGTAGTGCATTGTCGCACTGGGCGCCACCAGTGCTAAAGCCGGCCCTGGGGAGAACTATGTGTAAGTACATTGAGGTGTTTATTTTAACCAGCCATTTTGGTATTTAAAGTTTAATGTGACAGTTACACTACCTGGGACAGGCGCCTGGCTCACCGGTTTGAATGCCTGTGTTCACCCACAAGGAGATTCAAATTTTCATCTATGACAATGCAATCTTCTACCGCGTCAATACTGGCTGTGCGGCACTGTTTGGTGCACGCATGCACCGGGATCCACACTGCCTATAGTTTGACTGCGTGCTGCCATCTTTGTTGGGGGCAACGCGCAGGTCTCGATCGGACTGGTTGTGTTTACAAGCATGTCCAGTAGTTCGGCTTCTGGTGTTGCTACTCTGCATTTATTGCAGGAGGCACGAAGCATATTTGGCCATGACTGTCCTGGCAATTGTTTTCATCGTGGAGCAGCGAACGAGTCTCGGAATGGTCCCACAGCTTCACAGAACGTGATCTGGACAGCTTACAGGAACTTACGATATGTTGTAATGCTACAGACTTCCTGCATTGTTTTTTTTTGTACTGAGGTTTTGGTGTATGACGGGAGCATTTTGGTCACGATCTCATAGTCTTAATGTTCTGTTCTTGGAAATGTAAGTATATCAGGCATATGTCGCATTTTATAGCATGTGCATTGAGGGTTATCTTAATCAGTGTGAGTGAGATGTTCCTCAGCTGTGGCAGTTTGGGGAATATGGGGCCCGGCACAGACCACTGACACCGAAATAGTGTGTAAAATGCAGCTTTTATTGAAACAGGTGCACATCACAATTAAAAGGCCCTTGGCCTAATGCCTTACAAAACTACAATCTCACTATACAAGCTGGTACATATGTTACGCTACCCCCACCCCTAAGGTTCCCCCACACAACATTTAAAACCTGCAATTCAGTACCACCTACTGTGATTTTTTAGCTTTTGACCTTTGACCTTTGAATGTTACCCTTTTACCCTTGGTGTGACCTTTTGACCTTTGCCTTTGAACTTTGACCTTTGAACTTTATCCTTTTACCTTTGACCTTTCAACCTTAACCTTTACAACTATTAACCAGTCACTAACCTAACTTCCTAACGCACCTTAAAGATCCTACCTCGTGAACTTGTCTACCCGTTCCCTTTCAGCCTGGATTGCCTCTGTCAATAACGAATAAACTTGGCTAAAACATGCCAACTTGACTGCCAACCGCCACCCAGAAAAAGGGGGGGTGAACTACCCCCTTTTTCTGCCCCCCAAAAAACCAGGGAACCGACAGAGCCTCCGAAAAAGTAACCTGCACCTGACACCAACCGATTCATGAGAAAAAGGAAACCACGAAAACCCCCTAAAAAATACCTACAAGTCATAGATAACGCCAGCCGCATGAGCTTCGGGAAAAGACGTCCAGGCACTATAGACCCCTTCCATGACTTCCTATTGCCTCCATGTGTAAAGTCCCCATACCATGCCCCGCATGGCCAGCACTCAACCCACCTAGCCGTCGCTCGACCACTGGCGTATCTCACCTGTATGTAAATTCCTTACCCCTACATCCAGACAGCCTATCTTAAGAGGGTAGCAGCTACCTCCCCCACAGGCTCCCTTCTCCTATACGACCCCATGTGCAAACAATACGGAGCGGGGCCAAGGAACCCCAAGTCTGCCTCTCTTTCTTGCTGGTCTTCCCATATAAACAATGACTCCTCCAGGATCGAAACAGACCCCCCAGAGCCTCCAACTGTAGCGACATCTGAAAAACAACCATAATATTTCAGAAAACAAAATATCTTAGAAACACTCCCCCCTCCCCCCCCCCCGACCGGTACACATTGCTAACAGCATTACATGCCTATCAACCCAAGACCCCATGTCTGCAATGCCCCGACCCCCTGGCCAGACTCCCAAGACCTTGTGTGACTGCAGCTCCACAGCAACACGGAACAATGGACCAATTCGCTTCTTTGCCCCCCCCCACTGTGACCTGACAAGCCCCAGAGCGGTGCCACTTTACTCACAAGGAAGAGCTCCACGTCCCAGAGTAAACATAAAAATGAAATACCTATGCCCTGCCACCCTGCCAAGACCTCTCCGATTTGTTGTAGGCGTGTAAAATCTGTATGAATGCTGTCCACAGGAGGCTACCCCTAAGCATACTACTTAACCGTACCACTTCATAACCAAACGGAAGTCCACCCAAAACCACCCTGAGGAGTGGGAAAAAACCACAACTATAGGGGTCTCCAGAGCCACACATGAGTAACTTAATGAATAACCTCTGCACATTAGCCACAGTCTCCGGCGTGAACAAATGGGGGGTCCCTACTCCTAAAACCCCCACCCCAACCCCAAAAACCCTGAAACCGACTTGTCTGGCAAATGTGAAGTATCCCTGACCAAAAACTACCCTCGCTGCGGACCACTCTGCTGTCCCACGCACAAGCCACTGTCCCTGTTCAAAAAGATGCCAAAGAAACTGTACCGATCTTAATCCTCACTCTGGTCTTATGACTCTCTTGCTCCCTGCAAAGCAGGGCAGCCCCGCAAGCCTTGTAACCGAGTACCTCTTACAGGAACTCACCCAACTGTGAGCCGGAGAAAGCATAAGCGATGTCTGAGCCATCCCCCGTCGCATGACACGCTGATACCATGCCCTCAGATTTCGACCTGCGCATACTAAACCAGAAACAAATTTAGCGCCATACCGGGACCCACTGTCCGCCCTTTTTGTCACAGGCGCCTGAGCCAAGCCCTAGCTGCCCCAAAACGCTGTCACACGCCTTCTGACAGCTCATGGAAAAATGCTTGGTAAATCTATCCCCTTGCTAAGTATGCCCCCTTGGCCACAGTATCAAATACAATGCTCATGAGTGGCCGCCAGTACTAAGTCCAGCTGCTTTCCTTGTTGCAAAAGTGCTCTGCGTGTGCCCCTGAGCTCACCGCACTGCCCAGCCTCCTCCGCAGTCCGTAGAACCGGGCTTGTCCTCTCTAATCCCTACCTGAACACAGGACCTCCATGGTCACCGACCTCAATGTCACACCCCAGGAATGACTGTGCCGTGCTGATCCAGCTGACTTTCATGCTGTCAACTATTTCCCCGGTTCACCCATGCCTCCCATAACTGTCAAGCCTCCACTGGCACCTCATAACAGGCTTGTCAGCTTTAATCGCCATCAATCATCCGTGCCTCCATGGCCACAGTATCATTGTTGATGCTCCTGCATGCCAGTGCTGTTCTGGGTCACTCGATTTATATGTTGCCAAGGGTACTCCAAATATCAACACAAACTCCTCCAGCATGTGCTACTGTCGTACTGGCCACCTGTCTGCTGTGTTGCCGATGGTACCCCAAAAGTGCACTCTGAGCTCCTCAAGCCTGCCCAACAACCTCTGGCAGCCCTTGGAACCAGTGCTAAATCCGTTCTGGGCCATGTATCCACAAAGTTGCCAATGGTACCGCAAAGGTCAACTCTGCACTCCTCGTGCATATGCTAGTGCCGTACTGGGCGACTTGTCGAACTAACCGCATTTGCTTTATCACCATTAGTAACCAGGCCGCCATGGCCTCAGGCTCCATCTCACCGGCCTGTATTTGACAGCCTTCAACCTGGGTCCAGCTGTCTTTGACAGCCCCCAACCTGGGTCCAGCTGTATTTGACAGCCCCCAACCTGGGTCCAGCTTCTGCTCTGGTGCCCCAAATTGCCTATGATCCCCTATTGTGTTTTGCTTTATCACCACCATAACCAGACCTCCGTGGTCACAGGTTAGATCTCCATGTCCTAATATGACAGCTCTAAAACGTGTCCAGCTATCTGTTCCTGTGCTCCCATGTACCCAAACCCCCTTGATCCCAATCATGGCGGCCGTATCACTATGTAAACAACCACACTGGGCACTGAATCCATCGTAATGGCTCTGACGTCAAAAGTTACCCCTAAGACCCACCTGAACGCCCCAAGATATCCAGGCATCCAGCGGAAACTGGCCACCCCACAATGATCACTTTTCCCCAGTAGCATGTTACCCCAAAAATGCCCTGTCGCTCTCCGGAGACAGGACCCACATGATTATCACCTGCTGTCAAGTACCGCCGAGGGTACACGCAAGCCGTTGCAGCGCCTAGGCTCTCCTTCCTATGGAGCTCTCCTACGTCACAGGCAAGCCGCCCCAGCGATGAGCCTCTCCTCCATGTGGAGTTCCCAGTCTTCACTAACACTCGTCAAATGACATGCCGCTCTAAGGGACCCTAAGCATACCGGACAAGCACAGTCAACGAAAGGGAGCCGGGACATGAAAGTGAAAGGGGAAAAAAAAGGGGGGGGGGGGGAATTAACTAAATTGGAAAAATGTTGAAACAGCCTACAACCAGCCACCGGGAATACTACGAAATGGTGGCTGGAAACCCAAAATGGTGACCTAAATATCCCTTGGGCTATAAAATAGCCAAAACAGCCCGACAAGCCCAAAAGGAGCGGAGCAGAGGACCACGCCGCTCCCATTCCCCAAACATCCTGGGGGGCAGACCTCCCTACGCTCGGCTGCCCCCCAAGACCTCCATCCTGTGTTTGCACCCATGAGGTTGTTCTTCCTCATTTCAACTGTATGTTTTCCGGTAAACATTATGTTGTCTTATGTTTTTCTCCAGGATATGTTCCACAATGTGTTCAGTTCAAATTTACTGCCGGCATTTATAATAGCTGTCATTTTGTTATTCTAAATTTTACATTGCTTGTTTATGTTATGTAGGATTTTGCTTTCATTTTCTGGTTGTCATTCTTAAATCCGGTTAAATGCCCAAGGCTCTGCTCTTTACACTCAGTGTTCCTTTGGAAGTCACATTCTGTTCTCATTGTCAGCAGTGTGTTGATTGTGCTATGTATTAGTGACTGCATATTCATGTCTGGGTGTGCTTTCCTTACTAGTGTGTTTTATGTCAGCATGTGTACTGCTCGATAACGGTGCCAGTTTACGTATAGTTGCGATAGTTAATTTACGGTCTGGAGGTCATTTCTCCCAGAGCGTAAGCATCCTTTGCTTTGGGGCTCCCTTTATTTGTAGTTTTAGTGCAGCAGTTTTCACGCTTTACACTACGTTAGTATGTTCATGTTTTAGATTAAATCTTACGCTACATTGTTTTTTTTAACCTTACATACCCCTCAAATGTGGGATTACATTATGGGTAGGTATGCTCATTTTCATAGAATTTCTGTTTACCCTTACATGAGGGACGGGAATGGGTTTTAGTCCCATTTCTATGTTGCACATGTCAAATCCTTACATGAGGTATTGTCTGTATGGGTTACAGTCCTATTTACATTATTTTCTGACCCTTACACGAGGGGTGGTTTAAAGGGTGTCAGTCCCATTTATATGTTTTACATTTAAAACCGTTACACTAGGGACGTCTTTATGGGTTACAGTCACATTTCTCCAAGTTTTTGACCATGACATGATGGGTGTCAAGATGGGTTTTAGTCCCATTTTCACAGCTTACATTTTTATACCTTACCTGAGGAATCCCTGGATGGGGTACAGTTCTCCTGTGTCTAAACTTTTAGTCAGCTATCCAGTTTCTTGTGATGTTTTTGCAAACATTGTTTCAAAAATGTTAATATGTTTTTATAATGAGGAGGATGGGTTATATTTCTTGTGTATCTATTTATTCACCCTCTCTGTTTTCATCATTGTTTAGTCCCTCTCAAGATGTTGTATTTTACCTTGCATCCCTGGGTTCTTAACTATTTTCTTCATGTGTACATTTTTGTGTATAGTTGTTCCCACTTTGTATTTGTTATTTTAGTTTCTGTTTAAAAAGGGAGGATATATTAAATCCTGACGTTGTATTAATGTTTCTCCTATGTTACCTGGCACATAAATGCTCAGCCAGTGTGAGTGTTCTGTGTGGAATTTTGGTGTGATGGAGAGGATTGGAATATTTGGGTGCCTGTGTGGTGAGGTTTGACAGTTGAAAATGGGCTGAGCAGCAGGCAGGCTGCTCCTGGTGGGGCTGATGTACATGAATACCATTCTGCAACTAAGACCACTAACGAAAATACAAAGATACTCCTCTGCTACGTCTGGTACATCACAACACGATTGTTAACTATACTGGCCCACCAGTCTGCCCAAGATGAATTGACTAAAGATAATGCGTTTTCAGCCAATGCTGCTACTTCTGCCTTTGCCATTAATTTTGGTGTGACATTGTAAGTGTTTCAAACTTTTGACCTACACATGCCCACTCTACAAGCTATTTTTGACTTACAGGAGTAAGCATGAGAAAGTGAAAAGCTGACCTGGACAAGTTAGGGTGTCAGAGACATTCAAATGGGTTGATTAGAATGGTAAAATAGTTGTTTTGAAATGGTTAAATAGTTGTTCTCAAAATGTTTTTACCAAATCTGACCTGTTTGTATCATGATAGTATTCCACATCAATCAAGGTGGCATCATCCGTGCCACAGGCATGCACTAGTTTACAACTTATTTCTCCTCAATTGCTTAGCAGTACTGTCATACATGTGCCATTTGTCAAACCTACAATTCTGGATAGGGCACCAAAACTGACCATCCTGCTTCTTGGGGACCATTTGTTCATATCCAGAAAGATTTTATCCAAATGTCCCAATACAGTTCTACTGCATTCCTTGTGCTGGTTTGTACGTTTACCGGTTGGGTTGCCCTCAGATTCCGAATCCAGCACAAAGACAGAAGCTTCTCATTTTGTGTTGTTTGTAGTTCAGGAACTGTGCAAAGCTTTAAGGATACAACAGCATTTCTAACGTGCATATCACCGGAACCCCCGAGGAAGATTGAGGGGTTTAACGGATCATTAATAAATAAAACATTCAAAGTATGTAAAAAGAGAGGGCTTAAATGGCCAGTTGCCCTAACCTTAGCAATAATCTCAATGACAGCCAACCCTAGTGAAATGTCTAAATTGAGCTTGCATGAGATTGTTATGGATAGACCAATGATTCTCTCCTACACAATTCCAATGTCTCCCGCTTTACATGATTTGCACCTGTCTAATAATGTAACTTTAAAATACTGAAAACAACTAATTCACTTCCTCAACATCTTCTGTTCTCAGGTTCAAGCTGTACTGCCCACTAGCTCGACTTAAGGCTGGCACGATCTACAGCCCACCGACTGAATTTACATTTGGCCCACCAGTGAAAGTCAGCACTTCGACCCAAGTGGAGAGACCCGTTACAAGTCCTGCTCATCACTAACACCGCTATCTAGTGCCAAGGATTGCTCACCTGGATCAAGGCACTGTCAGTGGACCACAATGCCAAGAGATGTCAGATCTGCTAACATAACTCCTCCCATGCAAATTCACCACAAAGGTACTGCAGGGATGCAGCTGCTCTTCTTGTCCATAAACAAGGCCTGCAATCCCTTTAGTAAGAAGCCTGATAGCGACCGGATCCTTCTATGGGTCTGGTTATCCCGCTTTGCTGCAAGTTTGTTTGCTTGGTTCTTCATGTGACTGACCCAGAAGCAGGCAGGAAGCAGGCCGAAAGAAGTGAACTGCAAGAAGATTACTGTCAGAATTTACAGAAAATAGTTTATGCACAAATGACAATTATAAGAGAAATAAAAACACAGCTGTTTAGGAGTTAAAACCATCCATGAAAGACCGGCAAATAAAACAAATCCCAATTCATAATATAAAATACAAGGTTCCATATAAAATAGCATAAAAATGTTAAAGTATATGATCACTTAAAATAATGACTATTATTATTAAGTATCTTTTAATCTCCTTGTCGTTATTCACAGAGGTAAGATGCAAGACAATGGCACACAAGGTGGTCAGGCAGCATATGTAAAAAATAAAGAGCAGGGCGACATTGTGTAAATTTGTATTTCCGCATGAGAGGAAAAATGAACTTTTTGCGGTGTGACAAATATAATTTACAAAAGAAAATAAAGTGTAAATTGGATTGTGGGGAGGTTCCATCACACGGACAAACTGACAATTCGTTTGGTGAATAGATTTCCGATTAGATTTAAACGAAATCTCACCAATATAAAACAATGTTGCATATTAGTGACAAATGCTACGTAGGATTTTGCATCAAAAGGAATAGAAGGTAACCCTGAATATAATATTACAATTTGTTTATTACAATTACATTTCTGCTTACCATACCACCTTTTTGTTGGGAAGAGATTTTTAGTTTCGACCTTAGAAATCTTTTCCACAGGTGCCACGGGGAACTCGGGCTCACCGCACATGTGGCGGTTGTGCTAGTCCCCCTGACACGTCTCCTGCTGGGGCGGGGTCAGCCAAGGCTGATGATGCAGCCGGTGCCGGTCCCCCTCCCCCAGGGGACGAGCGGGTAATGCCCCGGAAGTGTAAGAAGCACTTCTGGGGCAAAGTAGGAAGAACAGGTCTCAGATCCTGCCGGGACCTGTTCCAACTGGATTCTGGGCAAAAGCCCCTTTAAAAGAAGCGCGGAGCAGCAGCAAGGTCTTTTTCTCGCCGCTCTGCCTTAGGGAAGATCTACACGCCTCCGTCCACATGGAGGTCTCCATAATTGCACCTTTTTTGTTTCTCTTCCCATACAGGATATTTTCTTGTGGATTTATTTGCTGGATTCCAGTACGAGGAGCAGCAGACAGCACCAACAGCCTTGGGCACTCTCCCTCTCCTCCCTGGTGGACCTGCACTACACCACAGCTGGGTATACTCACCTGCACCACTTGATTGAACTTGTGGGGGTGGCTCTGGCTGTGGGGGAGCTTGTGGTCAACCAGGTTTTCTAGACATTTTCCTGTGCTGGAAGGGAGGTAAGGGTTTGGGCAGCAACCAAAGGGCTCGAGGTATTTAGACCCCAGGTTACATTTAGGGTTGGGGGTCTTTGTAGGGCCATGCCAGTGTGGGGAGTGGTGTTGTTGGATTACAGACCCAAATTTGTGGTTTGTGTTGGTAGTGTTTAGCGCAGTGTCTGGTTGTTGGGGCAGCTAGGGGTACTTGTGTAGGCTAGCAGCTAGATATCTTGCGAGGCCATCTTTTGTGTGTGTAATTTGGGAATGGCACCCAAGGCAAAGAGGGGTTCTATGCGGATGGAGGAATGGATGGAGGCAATGATGCGCACAATGAATGATATGGGGCAGTCCTTAGCAGAGTTGCGTAGGAAAGTAGATGGGCAAGAGAGGCTGAGGATAGGCCTAGGCGTTCGGGGGTAGCACCCGGGGCAGCATTCCCTCCGGTGCCCCGGAGGTCCAAATCCAAGCGTGGCAGCGGAGGGGCTGCGTCGCCAGCGTTGCCAAGCCCAGAGATCCCATGGCCTTCAGCTCCGCCTAGGCGATCCAGGCCATAGGGGGGGACTGGGCCAGCTCCTTTGGTAGTAACTCTTCCAGGGAATGGGCCGGAGCCATTGGTAGTAATCTAACCAGGGGGCGCGGGGCCCCAGCCAGGCACACCAGGGGGTCCCAGTTTAGATGACCCACCCAGTAGTACTCCCCGGTGGGACCCCGGCAGTTGGTGCGCCCGGACAAACAGATTTGGTGGCCAGTTTAGCGGCAGTGCTCCCATGGTTAGCTAAAGCGGGAACAGTAATTCCTTCTGCAGGCAGTGGTATCTTGCTAGCCGAGGGGTATGCAGTGGAGAGGGCCATGAAATTGGTGGCACAAGCGGAAGGGGCTAAGCAGGGGTTGCCACAATCAGTTGAGATGAGCCCACCAGCGGTAGTCGTTGGGGTTACGAGCGGAGCTGGGCTGAACAGCGCAGTGAAGGACAAGAGCGGGCCAGAGCCTTCCAAAGCTGGCACGTCTACAGGGAATGAGCAAGCCAAGGCGCAAGTCGGCACGACTGCAGGTATGGAGCAACAGTTACCAAGTTTAGGTTGGGGAGAGCTGCACTCATCCCAAGAGTGTTTAGGGAGACACATTTCACAGGAGGTGAAGGAGCAAATCTGGAAGGGGGAATATGTGAACATGTTTTCCATGCTAGTTAATAAGGAAGAGAAAGAGGAGGCTAAAAAGATGAGGGAATGGGCTCATCCAAGGGATTGGGGCAATTGGCCCACCAGGAAAAAGATTGATGAAACTTTGTTAATTGGATAAAGGCATTTTCAAACTTTCATGCGATAATGGTGAAAAGGTTCCCTGGGCTGGGCGCGTAATTGGCATACTTCCAGAATAGGCGCACATGATGAATATGCAGGGGTGGGTTGGTAGGAGTATGACAAGGATTTCCGGAGGGCAAAGGCGTTTGACCCAGGCTTAACCTGGGATCAGATGGATGTCTTCTTATAGTTGCGGCACATGAAAACCCTGAGTCAGGGCCAGGACACACCAAGGGGGCAGTCCTTTCGGTCTGGTACACCCCATAGCGGGGGAGGGAGTGGCAAGAAAGAAGCACTAGGCCCGCTGGTTCATGCAAGTTCAGGCATGCCTGTTCTTTCTGTGCCTTATCCTCCCACCCAGAATCCAAATGTTTCAAGAAATCAAAAGATTAGACTGACTGATAAAGTTATTGACTATATGTGGGTTTTCTGCATATTGAAATGTGTTATTAAAATTCTTATTATGATTTTAATTTTAATAAAATACGGCCTGGGTTCTCCGACCCCTAATCCAAGATCTGTGTTGAATGATTTATTATCTGTGCCTCTGGGGAAAGGGGGGGGGAGTACCCCCGGGTCTCTGGAGGGAAGGTTTGGGTCAATCTACTGGTAGGGGACTCGGCAATACCTGGCCATATCCACAGGCGCCACCGGGAACTCGGGCCCGCCGTGCATATGGCGGTTGTGCCAGTCCCCGTGACGCATCTCCTGTGGGGGGCAGGGTCAGCCAAGGCACCCGCCCCCCCGCGGGCAGTGATTGGACGACTGGGTAATGCCCCAGAAGTGTAAGAAGCCCTTCCGGGGCAAATTAGGAAGAACAGGTCCCGAATCCTCCCGGGACATGTTCCAAATGGATTCTGGGCAAAAGCCCCTTTAAAAGGAGCGCGGAGCGGCGGCAAGGTCTTTTCCTCACTGCTCCGCCTTAGGGAAGATCTGCATGCCTCCGTTCACGCGGAGGTCTCCATAATTGCATCGTTTTTGTTTCCCCACCCACCATCCCCTGAGGCAGCAGTTTTAGGACATGTTTCATGTGGAGGCTTTGTATAATGCATTCTCTTGCAGGTGTGAATTTGTTGGCTTTCTTTTCAGGTATTACAATGTTGTGCTAAGTATGTCATATCGATATGTTTTTTTATTACAGGGCGACGTCATTTTGCTTGTCGTATTTTATGTTTGAGTATCCTTGGTCTGCGGTAAGGTCGTGATTGGTCGGTCAAATTTTCCATCTCTTTGTGGGCATCCCATTATTTAATGGGGACGTCTGGGGGAGGGGGGGGGACAGTGGTCTCTCATCACACTCCAGGGGAGCGTTTACGACCGGTCGGCTGAAGGGTGCGGGGTTAGGAAGTTCTGTTTCCGGGCAGGCCCTTGGGCTAATACTGCACAGGCGCATGGGCGCCAAGTTGGCATAACATCAGTCCCCGGGATGTAGTATTGGAGGGTGTAGGGAGTGCCCGAGTGAAGGAATCTGATGGGCAACCGGGCCCGGGCCTCCTGCGCAAGGTCACTCCGTTAAGAAAGGGGACCTAGCAAGTAGTTGGGACCAGTCGTGACCTTGCACATAGGCTCATCCGGGATACGCAGAAAACAAATTGTATATATTTCAGTTTAGGTTAGGTATGGCTATGTATTAGACATCTGTTAAGGTTAGCCATAAAATGTGCTTAATACATTGTATATGAAATGTATAAAGTTATTGAATATGTGTGGGTTTTCTGCGTATTGAAATGTGTTATTAAAATTCTTATTAAGATTTTACTTTTAATAAAATACGGCCGGGGTTCTACGACCCCTAATCCAAGATCTGTGTTGAATGATTTATTATCTATGCCTCGGGGGAAGGGGGGGGGGGAACGAGAAGTACCCCCGGGTTTCTGGAGGGAAGGTTTGGGTCTACCTACTGGTAGGGGACTCAGCAATACCCGGCCATATGACAATTAACTGGGTCCCTATACAGGGATTGCAGTGCCAAAGCTGTTAATGTATCTTTAACATATTGGATCATGGGAAACTTCTAAACCTGATCGAGGGTTAGACAATCCCTAATAATGTCTTGTGTTAGGGCCTCAGTTTCCTGTCTCCATATTGAATGCCATATTAAGACCGGGGCAAGGCGGGCTAAGTCTGCTACATAGAGTATATTCACTCTTTATGCAAATTAAAATTAGAACAGCTATTAGGGAGAGCTAAAAGATTTTTTTTTTAAATGAATCTTCTATGCCTTGTAAGACATCAACATTTGCCATTCTCCAAATCCCTGCCCCATATGTGGCTATGAAATTGCCTTTGCTGCGTAGATCATTTGAATTGCATCCAATAGCTTTGAACCTAGTTTTTTCATAATGGAAAATATGGCCAGAATACTTCTTTCTAACATACTACATCTGTTCACTACCATATTGGTCCATGTGGCCGAATTACTATATAAAACACCCAAATATAGAATTGTTTGGGTAGTTTCAACTCTATGGCCAGCAATATGAAATGAAGGTGATTTTTTTGTCCGTTTCCCAGTGATCAGAATATAGGTATTTGATTCATTGACCAGAAGGTCCAATGAAGTCATAAAGAGGACATACTTGTCAATACGTTTTTGCAGTGCTACCCCAGTCCTTGCTATCAATACTGCATCATCTGCAGTATTGATAGCATACATATCCGCATTTTATTTACCATGGTGACATCTTTTGTGGACAGCTCTGCCTGACGCCCCTAAGAATAGAAAACCATCTTGTGCATTCCCCCTGACTACCATACCGTACACAGGTTGATGATTAGGAATACAATTGTCGTATGAAAGATATGATAGTCTCATCTACTCCCATTTCTTTCATAATTCTCCACAGTTTATGATGTGAGATGCAAACTAACGCTGCCGAGAGGTCCATACATGCCATATACATTTTACCTTCTTCAGCAGGGACATCTGAAGGATTTTGGGGGCCCGGGATGATAGTTTTTAGGGGGCCCCTGTTCAGAACAGGTTTGAAATTATGATCCAGGTTCAACTTTTTCATGCCCTCTTAGACCAGGTCACTGACAGTGCACAGGCACACTCACTCCTCCAATTCTAAAGATGTTACATCTAATGTTCATGGATAGTGGTGTGTGTTTTCAATATTGTAGCACAGAAGCAGCTCACTTACATTACTGCAAATAATCTTTGCGACACCCGCCCACTTCTCATATATGAAGTCCTGTTTTGATCTAAATGAAACTTTATTTATGGATGTTGCATGAAACAAGCACAACATTTCGCTGCAAAATCTTTGTAATAGACTTTCACGCACCACTCACATCAAAACTAAATTAAAGAGAAACAATATTTAAAACAATCTGTCCATGAATTATTCAAGGTCATCAGGGCAAGCCTTGAGGGACAGAGCTGGCTCTATCAGGGGGCCCCCCTAAAAGGCGGGGGTCCTGGGCCAGAGCCCACTTTGCCCATGCCTTAAAACGTCTCTGTTCTTCAGCAAGGGTATACTTAGCTGCAATCAAGTTCAGGGTTTAAGCGTTGGTCCAGAGTCCCTTTCACTTTCTTAAAGCCGTATTGTACCGGTATTAATATTTTTTTTTCAGTGGTCCAGTCCTCTAGTCTGTTAAATAATAGACGGCCCATCAGTTTAACTGTGCTGTCCAAAAGAGAGATGGGCCTATAATTTGTAGACAATGATTTATCACACATTTTATGTTTGGGAAGAATGATTGTCTTTTTCCATGAGTCCGGAGGCCCAACTACCACAATTGCATTAAACACATTCGTCAACAGAGGTATCCAGAGATCTGAGTTATCAAAAAAGAAGTCTATGGGGGCTCCATCTGGGCCTGGGGCTTTGGCACTACTACATTGCATGAGCCCACATCTCACCTCTGCCATATAGAATGTTAAACAGGTTTACATGTCGTTAGGCTTACCATTAGAGGTAAATTTTACCCCTTCTGGTACTGTCCCAAATATATTAGAGTAGTGGTTAACCCAAGAATCCTCACCCATATGTACATCTAAGTTTGTTTCTAGCCACTAAGAAAACACTTTCCTGCAGGTCCTGGCCCAGGAGAAACAGAACCTGAACCTCTCCTCATGCTGGTTGTTGCTAGTTGTGCTCCTATGTGCCCACTGATTCCAATTAGGGCATGCCTATGATTTTGATATCTTAGGAATGGGAGACAAAATGTGCTCAGACACCTTCATGAGCACTTTATCCTGAGTGCACTAATATCACTAATGAGCACTTTATCCTGAGCGCATTAACTCCACCTCCAATGATATCCTTGATGACCTTACTGAGCTCTTGCCCAATCTGGTGCAAAGGGAGTGGTTTGTGAAGAAGGAAACGGCAGCCTCTTCTGATGGATGCCCCTTCCCTTTTCCATACTTATTCCAAGTTGAGTTCCCAAGAACTACTTTCCCATCTGGAATGCAGTTATATCTAATCTTTATCTGCTAGTTAATTAAAACCATTCAAAATGGATTTAAAAAAGTACTGATCCATTCATTAGCCTAGCGATGAAAAAAGCATTACACTATATTACATATCGAGGTGATAAAATCTAATTATTTGTGAGGCACAACAATCCATGGACGCCATAAGGCTCAGCAGAATTAAAATAGCCTGAAAGCTGGGGCAACTTAAATCAGATGAACTTTAAAAGGTACCCCTAGTACCCCTGTCATGTAAAAGTGCACGTGTGCTACAGCGCTATGGACTTTATGCTCACAGGCACGGCTACCTGCCCCTTGCAATTGTATTGTTTTCTTGGCGCTTTGTACAGACGCTCAACAAGAATCTCGCCATGGGTCTATGATCCAAAACCTGAGAGTCATGTCTAATAGCCAGGGGCAGCTGGTGACATTTGAAAGTGGTGGGGCATAAAATGATTAGCATACTGCACGCGAGCCAGCGAGCCCGAACAACCTAAGGGGGGCTCAGGGGGTTTCTCCCCCTGAGAAAATTTTGAAAAAAAGAGAGGAAAAATGGTGCATTTTCAAGCAAATTTGAGAAAGCAGGAAGGTTAATAAAGCAATTGTGAAAGTGCAGTTATTACATTAATAAAGAGATGTCCTATAACATAGGTAGCTGCTTATTCAGTATAACCACGACATTTAATGGCGCCATTAAGAACTGTTTGACTCAACGTCGCAAGCATTCGAAGACAGTGAAGGCACTAATCGCCTTTATAACAGGGAGGAGTGCGACGCAAAATAAGAATAATAAGAAACATAAAAGGGGAAGTACAGTAAAGTCTCTAGAAAGCTCCACGTACCTTCCCGGATCTGTACACATTTCCCTCCTCATCAAGACAATCCTGACGTATAGCCCTATATCTGGTAAATGCAAGTTGTTGATTTTTCTCTCAAAAGTGCATCCAGTCCAGTGTTGGAAGGCACATTTTGCTATTTTTGGACACTGCTGGAGCGTGGGAACAGGCAGTCTGCTGTTACCCACAGCTCTCGCCGTCTGAGGTGGCACAACCGCGCTCACATTTACACATCATTAGAACTCTCACGCCTTCGAGACATGCTCTCTCGGAGGGAGGAAAGCGCTTTAGCCCTGCACGGTGCTGCAGCCACGTGCTATGGTTTTTAACGGGGCCCGTGTCTGCTCATGGAAGACTACCTTAATACCATGGGAGCATCTGCTATTGTTAAAGACATTCCTTCTTCACCGAAGTTAGATTTTTATTGGACCTGTCCAGGATTATGAGTTAAACACTGGCTGCTAAAATCTGTGTCAGTGGTTTCAATCATCGCAGGTTGGTCGAATCATTCATCTTTCTGAGGTCGTTAACATGAGTCCATTTTGGCATCCGCTGTGAGTATAGCGGCACCATACTGTAAAGGCCTGCCGCCTCTTCAATGGCTTCCTTCGGAATTTCAAATTGTATTAAAAGCGTGTGTCTTATTTTTCAGATTCAGGGTACTTTTCCAAGACTCGGTACAGAATATTAAAACTCTTGTCCTCTTTAGCAGCAGTCGGTTACCAGAGGTCTGAGCTCAGGCTTCGATGCCTCACATTTCCCTAGAACATCAGCTATGAATAGATCTTTTTTGTAGTTTAACCTCCACTTTGTGAAGTGTATTTAACCTTGGGCAAACAAAACTGATTTTACATTTGGGATCAATGTTAGCGATATTGATTTACAAATATATGAGAGAGTAACAGGCTCGCACCCACCTCCCATTTCGAGAAAGCACTCTTACGATTACCCTGTTCTTGACCTCAGCACCGGCATGTCTGAGACTTAATCCCCGTGTTTGCATGTGGTCAAAAGTTTTATAATCGGGGTCTCCGTATCTCCAAATGTGTGTAATGTAACAAGTATTTGCAATAAAAAATAAGACTGCAATATGTGTTATATAGCACTGCCCCGATTACACTTTGTTTTCGCCCTTCCCTCCTTGTCACGTTTTGTTTTCTCCCCGACACCAGACCCATATAGTATGGTCCTATGTCCGACACCTTGCCCTTGAGATGCTCTGGTCACAATGAGACTTTAAACTATGGCCCTGCAGATGAAGCAGAACACTGCAGCAGGCGCGTGTTAATCCCCTGGGCTATTTTACCAGAACGAGGGATGGGATTGGGAAATGTGTCTTATCATGATGTTTCTTACTTTTTTACAAGAAGAACACAAAGGTGACAAGCACCACAGTCTGAAGAACTTCGTGGTCGTGTATGATCAGAATCTCAATCGGATTCCTCACACTGTCTCGACTCACTCACACTGACTCTCTACGCGCAGTCAGTACGCACTGCAGCACTAACACAAGGTCTCCGTCTCTGGTGTCGACTCATCGTATGGGTGGCACTGGTGGCGGCCCTGATTCATTCTGGCCAATCACAGCGCGGCTCCTGCGGCAGTGCCACCCCCCCATGATCGGCACCCAATGTAATTGCCTGCCCTCACAGGCTCAGGCTCCTTGGTCACTCTGCAAATCCAGACGCTGTATTAGCAGCGCCAGGATTGGCTAGGGCACAGAGACGGCCCACCCATTAGAGACCGGGGGCTGCTGCATGAAGCAACCCTCGGCCTCTAGGGTCCTGACTCCCCCTTCGCTCTCAGCTCTCGTGGATGGTAGTACTAAGGTGAGGTGGCTGGCTGTAGTGCGCATGTTCGGCTGATCATAAAAATGACCAGCCCAAAATCGAGCATGCGCACTCAGCGCTGCTGTCAGTCTTCCTTGCAGTTGCTGCCGCAGCCAGCCCAGCCCCCTCCCCTTCAGCGCTGATGATTCAGCCTGACAGATGACAGTTACGAGCAGAGCAGAAATTTAGAAAATCTCACAGTCAATCTGCAGTATATGATCCCTGAAAACAGTGACACATGGCCTCTTGATAGGAGCGAATGTTCACCTCGTGAAACTGCAGCTTAAGCAACAATTTTCTTTCCTGGTCAAGGGATGGATAGAAACATAAAACATGGGCCAGAGATTCTTTGGAGTTTTCCGGTGGATGTATTTCCACCCTGGTCCTCTTCCCTTACCTCAAATAAGCCCATACACACTCTCAAAATGTTAGTTTAAAAAACATTTAGTGCAGTAGCGATAAGTATTGCTGTGGCATCTGCACCATATAGGATGATACTCCAAATAGATTGTGCAGTTTGGCTAGTAGTGTGTGCCAGTTAGCCTTTGCTGAGTGGTTTTTGACAATTCTGCTCAACAGATGTTTGAAAGCTGGTAAGAGATGGGCAAAGACCATGGTGGCACTATTTGAAGTTCCTTACAGACTTCATCCGTAGTGATGTGCCACAGTGTAGGGGTTTAATTTGTCAAATCAAGGTAAAGCTCCTGGATTTAGCTTTTTTTAAAATTTAAACCAAAACTTCAATAGGTCTAAGACTTTCTACGTGAGGCCGAATTCTAGGTCAATCTGATCTTCTTTGGTGGAGTTTGACATTCTAAAGTTTGACCTATTTAGCCTGGACTGAATTGGATTTAACCATCCCCAACCTTGCCTGTGAAGGCTTCCAGGCCGTAGACTAACAAGGGCAGCTATTTAGCATTTATGTCCTGCAGCAAAGGTAAAAGGGACAAGCCTGTTGTTATGCTGTTCACCCAGAGGAGTTTCTTTTATCAAACCGAAACTTACTATGTTTGTGGCAACTGGGTTTATGAGTGGCTACTCAAATGCTGGTCTGAGTCTTGCTACCCTGGATAAGATAGTGCTTGTCATCCGAAATTTTGTCACAAACTCTCATGCCTTGTACGAGAGAAAGAAACAAGACATTTTAGAGACTAAGCAATTCTTTGCTATCCCGATCCCAAGATATGAAAAATGCAAATTTATCTGTGAGGTTTACTGAGTTGCTAAAGTACTGGAGGAGACTGCTAATTCCACTTCCAATGTTCTTGAATTTATAGCTACATAATGGTGACACAAAGAGAAGTAATCCTACAGAATAGGATTTAGTCATCAATGCTAAGAGAGAACCAACCCACACCATCCCAATCTACCCCACTCTAACCAAATATACCCTACTCCACTCCAATCTACCCCAATCTACTCCACTATGATCCAATCTACCCCACTCCACTCTACTCCAAATTACTCCACTCTACTCCAACCTACCCCGCTGCACTCAATCTAACCCAATCAACCCCCACCCCACTCCAATCTACCCCACTCCACAGCAATATTCAGCACGCCACTCAAATCTATCCAACTCTGCTTCAATCTACCCCACTCCACTCCACACCAATCTACAGCACGCCACTCAAATTTACCCCACTGTTAGAAATGGGGGTCGCCAGTTGGCAATGGTTTGCACCTTGTCCAAGTAGGGACCCTTCCTTCAAGTCAGGATAAGAGAGTTACACTCCTAAAAGAACCCCTGCTCACCGCCTTGGTAGCTTGGCATGAGCAGTCAGGCTTATCTTAGAGGCAGTGTGTAAAGCATTTGCACATAACCAACAGTAATACAGTGTACGTACTACAAATGGACACTACACCAGTTAAGAAAAATATCCAATATTTTCATATACTCAAGACAAGACCAAAAACAATTTTTAAAAAATCCACAATACAGTACTTAGAAATCTTCAGTTACCAAAATAACCTTGAAATAAAGTTCATAGAAGTTTATAACTCCGTCTGGGGCTATCACGGCGTCGTGAACAAACAAATCCAAACAGTTCTGGCTGACCGCGGCGTCATGGGCCAGCTACGGTTTCGGGGAGACCCGCAAAACAGTACTTTTAGAAATGCAGGGCGTCGGCAACCTCTCGTTGAGCTTCCGAAAGCACGGCGTCCGCAGACATCGGTTCCGGAGGTCAGTGCAGGAGTCGTCGGGCCCTCGAAGTCACACGTGTTGCAGATTGAACTCCTCGCAGTTGAAGTCAGGAGCGCGGGTGTCGGGTGCTGTGGTGCGAAGTGCAGGGGTGTGGCGTGCAATGCCCTCAGGTCGTGGTGCGAGCAGCGGCTCGATGGTGGCGTCAGATGGCGTCGTCGGTGAGACCAGGATCATGGTGAGTAGTGATTAGGTGCAAGCAGCGTCGTCGTCGTTGCTGAAACGATTTCGTCGGCTGACGAACTGGAGTCGATGGCGCCAGCAGGCCAAGGCTGCGGTGCGGGATGACGGCGGTGCATCATGTAACTTTACAAGTGATGCCCTTGAACCACAGTGCAAGCAGCGGCGTCTATGTCAGCGTGAAGCGGCGTCTTTGGGGATACAAAGGCGGCGGCGTGAAGCGAGGCGGTGTGGAGTGCGGTGCCCATAGGTCGCGGTGCGAACAGCGGCTCGGTGGCGGCATCAGATTGAGTCGTCGGTGAGACCAGTGTTGCGGTGCGGCGTTGCAGCAGTGCCCTCCGCTGTGCCTTCAGGACAAGGAGTCGGCAGCAGCGTCGTAGACGGCGTCCGGGTGCTTTCTCTTCTGTTGCAGTACAAAACACACAGTCCCCAGTGCTAAGGGCAGAAGAACTTGAAGACATTGCTGTTCCTGAGACTTCTTGAACAGGGGGCAAGCTCTACCTCAAGCCCTTGGAGATACTCAAAGAAAGAAGTTGTAGAAAGTTCAGTCCAGGCTTTCACCAAGACAGAAACAGCCACTGCAGGCCAACACAGCAAAGCACTCAGCGAACTGGTAGTTCTTCCTCACAGCTTCTCCAGCTCTTCTTCTTGGCAGTCTTCTTGGTCCAAAAGAGTTCTAAAGTTCAGTGGTTTGGGCCCAACTTTTTATAGCCCAAAATCATTTGTCCTCTCAGGCAGAGACTGTCTGTGCCCAGCCAATACCATTTCTGCCCTCTCTGGTGTAGCTTCCTGGCAGGAGGTGGAGACGGCATTGTCAAAGGCAGACCAGGCCCATTCAGGTGAAAACAAATCTCCTCCCCCTACTCTAAATGCAGCCCAGGTCTATTCAGCCCTTTCCTGACTCACCTAAACTCTCTGGAGCCACTGCTCCTCCCCAGCGCATCATCCCAAAACCAGACAGTCAATCCACAAACCCAGCAGAGGCCTACCGGATGGCTGAGCAAGAAAATACATACTTTCTAAAAGTGGTATTTTCAAACACAGGATGTAAAAATCACCTTCACTAAAATATGCATCTTTAGATTCTAAGTCCAGGCATACTAAACTTTAGTTCACTATCTTGTTCCCAGGGCCAGTTATGTTTATAAGATGTTATAAACAAACTCCCCATTCTGTCCTATGGGAATAGGTAGCCTTGCAATAGTAAAAAACGAAAGTGGCAGTAATTCACTATCAGGATATGCCACACACACCATGGCATGTCCTACCTTTCACATACACTGCACCCTGCCCACAGGGGTACCTTGGGCCTACCTTAGGTGTGTCTGACATGTAAGAAAAGGGAAGGTTAGGGTCTGGCAAGTGGGTACACCTGCCAGGTCGACATGGCAGTCCCAGACTGCACACAGGCTCTGCAATGGCAGGCCAGAGTTACATTTACAGGCTGTTTGTGTGGGAGGCACAATCCAGTGCTGCAGCTCACTAACAGCATTTGATTTACAGGCCCTAGCACACTCAGTGCACTTTACTAGGGACCGACACGTACATCAAATATGCTAATCATGGAAACACCAATCCATAACACAATTTACAACAGGAGCACTTGTACTTTAACACTGATCAGCAGTACGAAAGTACGCAGTGACAATAAACCAGCAAAAACAGAGCCAAAACCAGGAGGTCAGAAAGCAAAATTTCAGGCAAACATGCCAAAAGATGCCAAATCTAACACATGACCCCTTGAGCCGAAAGTAGGGAGAACTACCCAACCTCCTGGGAGTTCTCTTCACTAAGGCGGAAGAACCTGGAAAGACCATCTGCGTTGGCCTGCTCTGTGCCAGGGCGGTGTTCCACCGTAAGGTCCATTCCCTATAGGGAGATGGACCACCTCAACAGTTTTGAATTCTCACCCCTCATTTGCTTCAACCATCTGAGGGGCCTGTGGTCCATCTGAACATGGAAGCAAGTCCCAAACAGGTAGGGTCTCAGCTTCTTCAATGCCCAGACCACAGCAAAAGCTTCCCTTTCTATGGCACTCCACCTTTGTTCCCTGGGGAGTAGTCTCCTGCTAAGGAAGACTACAGGCTGGTCTAGGCCCTCTTCGTTCCGTTGTGAGAGCACTGCTCCAACACCATGCTCTGAAGCTTCGGTGTGCAGGACGAATTCCTTGGAGAAGTCAGGTGCCTTGAACACGGGCGCCGTGCACATGGCGGCCTTCAGGGCATCAAAAGCCTTCTTGCAGGACTCAGTACAGATCACCTTCTTGGGCTGCTTCCTGGAAGTCAGCTCTGTTAAGGGGGCAACAATGGTGCCATAGCCCTTCAAAAACCTCCTGTAGTAACCGGTGAGACCTAAAAAGGCTCTCACCTCTGTCTGGGTTTTTGGGGGGCTCCCAAGTCCGAATGGTGTCAATCTTGGGCTGTAGAGGCGCCACCTGGCCGCTTCCTACCTGGTGTCCCAAGTACACCACAGAACCCTGCCCGATCTGGCACTTACTGGCCCTCTGCAGAGCCCTTAACACTTCACTGAGGTGCTGCAAGTGTTCTTCCCAGCTAAAACTGAACACTGCAATGTCATCCAGGTATGCAGTACTGAAATCCTCCAGTCCAGCCAACACATGTTTGACCACCCTCTGAAAGGTGGCAGGGGCATTCTTCAACCCAAAGGGCATCACTCGGAACTGGTAATGTCCTTCTGGGGTTGAAAATGCTGACCTCTCCTTGGCTCCATCGGTTAAGGCAATCTGCCAGTACCCAGACATCAAATCAAACGTGCTGAGGAATTTGGAAGCTCCCAACCGATCATTGAGCTTATCAGCTCTGGAGATGGGATGCCCGTCAGTCCTGGTAAGGGCATTGAGCCCACGGTAGTCCACACAAAAAAGCAGATCTGGAGTGGCACCGGGTGAAGCAGCCTTTGGGACCAAGTCCACTGGGCTGGCACAAGGACTGTTGGAGGGCTCGATCACCCCTAATGCCAACATCTTAGAGACGTCCTCTTTGATGCTGGCCCTGACCCAGTTAGTCAACCTGTAAATCTTGTGTTTCACAGGAGGGCTGTCACCAGTGTCCACGTCATGGGTACACCAGTGAGTAACACATGTGGTCAGAGAGAAGAGTGGGGCAAACTGTCCCAACAACTGGTGACAGTCATTCTGCTGCTCTGGGGTCAGGGTAGAGGAGGATCACACCTTCTACTGACCCATCGTGCTCCTTGCTGGATAGGAGGTCAGGAAGAGGTTCACGCTCCACTTCAACCCCATCATCTGTCACCGAGAGCATGCTCTCTTCGGACCTCTCGAAGTGGGGCTTGAGGCGGTTCACGTGGAGGACCCTCAAAGGGTTCCTTGGAGTCTGCAAATTCACCAGGTAGGTGACATCACTTTTGCGCTCTACCACATCAAACAGCCCAGTCCACTTGTCCTGCAAGGCACAAGGTTTCACTGGGGCCGTGACCCACACTTTTTGCCCAGATTGAAATTCGACTAGAGTGGCATTCTGGTCACACCACTTCTTCATTGCTTCCTGGCTTGCTTCCAGGTTTGCCTGAGCGAGTTTCCTGAAGTGGGCAGTTTGGTTTCTGAAGGCCAGCATGTAACTAAACACATTCTGGGGAGTTTTCCTGGGAGCTGCCTCTCAGCCTTCCTTCCCCAAACTCAGAGGTACTCTAACAGGGTAGCCATACAGGAGCTCAAAGGGACTGAACCCAAGAGACTTCTGAGGCACCTCCCTGTACGCAAAGAGAAGGCATGGCAAGAGGACGTCCCACTTATGCCTCATGGGGTCTGTCAGACCCTTAATCATGCCCTTCAAGGAGTGGTGAACTTGTAAGTTACACCACATAACTTCCACAGGGATGTCATATACTTCGATATGAAATTAGGCTCACGGTCAGAAAACACCTCTCAGGGGAAACTCAAGTGGGGAAAGATCCCCATTAACGCCCAGCCCACCACTGGCGCCGTAGTGGTCCTGAGAAGGTTTGCCTCCGGGTACTGGGTGGCATGGTCCACCAAGACCAGGATATACCTGCTGCCCATGGCTGTCTTGGGATTCAGTTGCCCCACAATGTCCATCCCTACCCTTTCAAAAGAGATTCCAACAATTGGAAAAGGTTGGAGAGGGGCTATGACCTTCCTCCCACTCTTACCACTTGCCTGGCATGTTTGGCAAGACCTGCGATGTCCATTCGACTGCCTTCGCTTTTGGGGCCATAAGAAGTGGTTAACAAGCCTGTCAAAGGTCTTGTCCCGCCCCAAATGTCCTACCAAAGGCACGTCGGGAGCCAGACCCAGTAGGAAGGTCCTGAAGCACTGGGGTACCACCAGCACACGGGCTGACCCAGGCTCAGTGACCTTAGGGTCCCTATACAGGAGACCATTTTCCCAGTAGATCCAATGTGATCCGGATTGATCACCAGCTGCCTGGTCTGCAGCCTGCCGCCGCAGACCCTCTTGAGAAGGGCACTCTTTGTGCTCCCTGCAGAATTCTTCCCTGGTGAGACCCCCTTCTTGCTGACACTGGGTCAGCTCAGAGATGTCCCCCAGTTCAGCTACCTGTTTCCCTGTAGGCACCGGGCCTCCCCCTCAAGGTCTGCCTCCTCCCGGTCCGTGGAAATTCAGGGGCCGGTTTCCCATTTCCCCTGCCCTTTATCTTGGCAGGGACCTGAGCCACTGTTTCAGGCTCCAGGTCATTCTGACCACCCTTTCTGGTTGCCATTGACCGAGCGGACACGCATGCCCTCTCAGACAACCGAAGCATCAGAAAGTGAGACCTGAGCTCAACATCCTTCCACAAGGACTGCTCCAGGTTGTTACCTAGCACACAATCTACAGTCATGGTGGGGCTCACAACAACCCTCAAGGGACCTGAGTCCCCCAATTCAAAGGGAATCTGCGCCACAATACACTGACGCTCCGAGTTGTCCACAGCAACTACTTGGTGGAATGCACTGGGCACTACCTGCTCTTCAGAGACCAGGTTACACCAGACTGAGGTCACACTGGCTCCAGTATCTCTGAGAGCCTCCACCCTTTTCCCATTGATGGTCACCCAGGTGCTATATTTCTTTGTGTTAGGGGGCACCAGGTTTCCTGGGACCATCTCACTGTCCCCTAGTAAGACGAGGGTCATTTCTGCGGGATCCCCTCCCTCCTGTGGATACCCTACCTCCCCAAGCGCTACACTCGCCAACACCTTGGTCTGCCCCCCAGTGGGTGGCTGTGCCCTCTTGGTACACTTGTGGTTCCCCTTCAAATGACCCACCTGGTCACATGCAAAACACTTGCAGGGGGCCGGTCTCCGCATGCTTTTCTGAAGAGACCACTACTTCCTCATCTCCTGGGTCATGGGAACCTTTACCCTAGGTGTTAGTTTGGGGCCCTTTAGAGAACTCCTGTTCTCCCCACTTTTTTGCTGGGGACCCTGCCCACCTTTGGCTGAGTCTCCCCCAAACTCTTTCTTGTGAACCCTGGTACTCACCCAGCGGTCCGCCTCCATCGCACACTTCCTGGGGTCATTTAGCTTACTATCAACCAAGTGCTGGTGCAGCTCTGCAAAACATAGACTAGACAAGTGCTCCCATGCAATCAAATTGTAGAGCCGCTGAAAATCTGTTACATTACTGCCCTTCACCCAGCCATCCAGAGACCTGCAGAAAGAATCTACACATTCCAACCAAGTGATGGCATCGGCTTTCTTGCTGGACCTAAACTGATCCCTATACTTCTCAGGAGTGAGACCATACCTGGTGAGGAGAGCGTCCTTCATGTCAGCATAGGTGAGATTCTGCCCCTTACCCAAAGCTATCAGAGTATCCCTAGCTTCTTCTGGGAAGAGCGGCCACAACCCTGCCCCTCAATTCTTCTCAGGGACCCCATTCATATGAATAGACGCCTCACCCCTGGAACCACCTTTGTAGGTCATCCCCCTTCTTGAATTCATTGCTACATTCTTGGGGATATGCACAACTCTGTCTGACTACCCTGACTAATTGCTGCCACCATTTGAGCCGGTTCTACTCCTCTGATCCAGCTCCTTTATTTTTATCTCATGGTCTAGCATCATCCTTTTCTCCTCCATGGCTAACTTAAGCTTCTCCAGTTCCATAGCAACTCTCCTTGCTTCCCGCCTGTCCTCCAGCTCCTCTGGGGACAAGCCACTTCTGCCTGGTTTAGAGGGTTCCCACCCTCCCAAAAGCACATCCACCCTTGGAATAGGCTCTTCTGCCTCCATGCCAAGATCCCCAGACAGCTCACTAGCATGTCTGGCTGCTACCCAGGCCCTCAGCGCCTTTTGTAGCTCCTCTTTTCTGGTGAGGCCGCTGATTTGGACTTTGAGGTTTTTGCAGATTGCCTTCAATTCCTTCACATTTTAGGTTTCTAACCTCTCCTCCTCAAAGGCCACTTACAAGGATGCAGCAGATGATGCAATTGATTCAGACATGTTGTACTGGAAAGTTCAAGACCAATGGAAAGGCAAAAATAGACCCCAAAAAAGTATGTGGTACATAATGGTCTGTGATGTGGTACTCAAAAACTCAAGACCTGGCTGTTCGACCAGTAGCAACAGCATCCCCCCCCCTCTCCCCACCCTCAGCGCCTTGAAACCCTTGCGGGTATGTAGTGCGCTTTACAAATTATTTGATTGATTGATTGATTGATTGATTGATTGAGTAGTGCACACCAATCACTGTAAGTCAAGTGCAAACGCAAGTCCAATCCCACCGCTGCCACCAATGTTAGAAATGGAGATCGCTAGTTGGCAATGGTTTGCACATTGTTCAAGTAGGGACCCTTCCTTCTAGCCAGGATAAGGGAGTTAAACTCGAACAATAACCCCTGCTCACCCCCTTGGTAGCTTGGCACGAGCAGTCAAGCTTATCTTAGAGGCAGTGTGTAAAGCATTTGCACATAACCAACAGTAATACAGTGTAAGCACTACAAAAGGACACCTCACCAGTTTAGAAAAATATCCGATATTTTTATATACTTAAGACAAGACCAAAAACGATTACAAAAAATCCACAATAGAGTACTTAGAAATCTTCAGTTATCAAAATAACCTTGAAATAAAGTTCCTTGAAGTTGATAGCTCCATCCGGCGCTATCACGGCATTGAGAACAAACAAATTCAAACAGTTCTGGCTGACCGCAGCATCGGGGGCCAGCTACGGTGTCTGGGAGACCCACAAAACAGTACCTTTAGAAATGCAGGGCTTCTGCGATCTCTTGTTGAGCTTCCGAAAGCATGGCGTCCGCAGGCGTTGGTTCCAGAGGTTGGCGCAGGAGTCATCGGGCCCTCGAAGCCACACGTGTTGCAGATCGGACTCCTCGTGGTTGAAGTCAGGAGCGTGGGCGTCAGGTGCTGCGGTGCGAAGTGCAGCGGTGCAGCATGCAATGCCCTCAGGTCATGGTGCGAGCAGTGCCTCAATGGCGGCGTCAGATGGCCTAGTCGGTGAGACCAGGGTTGCGGTGCGAAGTGATGCGGTGCTTGTCGTGGTGCTGGCAGGTCACGGTGCATGCAGCTGAGTTGTCGTTGCTGAAGCGCTGTTGTCGGCAGACGAACTGGAGTCAATGGCACCAGTGTAGATAGGCCAAGGCTCGGATGAGGGTGGTGCATCGTGTAACTTTAGGAGCGGTGCCCTCGAACCACGGTGCAAGCAGCGGCATCAATGTCGCGTGAAGCGACGTCATTGGGGATACCAAGGGGGCGGCGCGGTGTGAAGCGAGGCGGTGCGGAGTGCGGTGTCCACAGGTCACGGTGCAAGCAGAGGCTCGGTGGCGGCGTCAGATGGCATCGTCGGTGATACCAGGGTCGCAGTGCGGCGGTGCCTTCAGGACACGGAGTTGGCAGCGGCGTGGTAGGCGGAGTTGGGTTGCTTTTTCTTCTGTTGCAGCACAAAACACACAGTCCCCAGTGCTGAGGGAAGAAGAACTTGAAGTCTTTGCTGTTCCTGAGACTTCTTGAACAGGGGTCAAGCTCTACCTCAAGCCTTTGGAGATACTCAAAGAAAGAAGTTGTATAATGTTCAGTCCAGTCCTTTTACTGCCCAAGACAGAAGCAGCCACTGCAGGCCAACACAGCAAAGCACTCAGCAAAGTGGCAGTTCCTCCTCACAGCTTCTCCAGCTCTGCTTGGCAGTCTTCTTGGTCAAAAAGAGTTCCAAAGTTCAGGGGTTTGGGCCTCACTTTTTATAGCCCAAATTCCTTTGTCCTTTCAGGCAGAGAGTGTCTGTGCCCAGCCAGAACCAGTTCTGACCTTTATAGTGTAGCTTTCTGGCAGGAGGTGGGGACGGCATTGTCAGAGGCAGACCAGGCACATTCAGGTGAAAGGAAATCTCCACCCCCTACTCTAAATGCCGCCCAGGTCTATTCAGCCCTTTCCTGACCCACCTAGACTCTCTGGAGCCACTGCTTCTCCCCAGCCCGTCATCCCAAAACCAGACAGTCAATCCAGCTGAGGCCTACCAGATGGCTGAGCAAGAAAATACCTACTTTCTAAAAGTGGTATTTTCAAACACAGAATGTAAAAATCACCTGCAATAAAAGATGCATCCTAAGATTCTGAGCTCAGGCATACTAAACGTTATTTCTCTACCTTGTTCCCAGGGCCAGTTATGTTTATAAGATGTTATAAACAATCTCCCAATTCTGTCCTATGTGAACAGGTAGCCTTGCAATAGTGAAAAACGAAAGTAGCAGTAATTCACTATCAGGACATGCAACACACACCAGGGGATGATCTACCTTTCACATACACTTCACCCTGCCAACAGGGGCACCTTGGGCCTACCTTAGGGGTGTCTAACATGTAAGAAAAGGGAAGGTTAGGGCCTGGCAAGGGAGTACACTTGCCAAGTCGACATCGCAGTCCCAGACTGCACACAGTCTCTGCAATGGCAGGCCAGAGTTACATCTACAGGCTGTTTCTGTGGGTGGCACAATCCAGTGCTGCAGCCCACTAACAGCATTTGATTTACAGGCCCTGGCACACTCAGAGCCCTTTACTAGGGACTGACACGTAAATCAAATATGCCAATCATGGAAACACTAATCCATAACACAATTTACAACAGGAGCGCAGAGACACTAAACCAGCAAAAACAGTGTCAAAACTGGGAACTCAGAAAGCAAAAAGTCTGGGGAAACACGCCAAAAGATGCCAAGTCTAACACCCACTCTGCTCCAATCTACCCCATTCCAATCCACTGCAATCTACCCCTGTCCAATGTACCCCACTCCACTCTACTCCACCCCAAACTCCACTGCAATCTTTCCAACTCCTGTCTACTTTAATCTACCTCACTCCATCACAATCCACCCCACTCCAATCTACCCCACTCCAATCTACCACACTCCAATCCACCCAACCTCACTCTACCACATTCCACTCTACCTAAATCTACTCCACTTCACTCCAAACTACCCCACTCCACTCAAATCTATCCCAATCCACTCCAATCCAAGCTACCGCACCCCAGTCTGCCCCAATCTACCTCACCCAAATCTACCTCTATCTATTCCACTCCATCCTACTCCACCCCAATCTACCCCACTCCAATCATCCCTCTTCAATCTTCCCCCCTCCAGTCTCCCTCACTCGATGCCAATGTACTCTAGTCTAATCCACCAAGTCTAACCCACTCTACCCTACTACACTCCACTGTTCCCGAATCTATCTCACTCCACCCCAATCAACACCACTTCAATCTACCCATTCCAATCCACCCAATCTACCCCACTCCACTCTAACCCAATCTACCACACTCCATTCCACTCTACCTAGTCTACCCCATTCCACTTCACTCCAATCTACCACATGCCACCCAAATCTATCACACTCCAACCTACAACTCCACTCCAATCTATCCCACTTCACTCCAATCTACCCTACTTCACTCCAATCTACCCTACCATAATCCACCCAATCTATTTCACTCCAATCTACCCCACTACACTCTACCCATTCCACTTCAATCTACTCCTTTTCACTCCTATCTATCCCACTCCACTCCAGCCAGCCCCACTCCAATCTACCCCAATCCACTCCACTCTTCCCCAGTGCACTCCAATCTACCCCAATATATCTCACCCCACCCCGATCTACCCCACTTCAATCTACCCTACCCTACTCCACTCCAATCAATCCCATTCCACGACAATCTACTCCACTTCACCCCAATTCAATCTACCCCACCCCTACTCCAATCTACTCCACTTCACTCTAATCTAACCACTTCTTGTCCCCAATCTACCCCATCCAAACTACCCCAATCTACCCTCACTCCATTGTACCCCACTTTAATCTATCGAATCTACCCCACTCCACTCCAGTCTACCTGACCCTACTCCAGGCTACCCCACTCCACTCCTATCTATCCCAATCCACCCCACTCCACTCTTCCCCAATCTACCCCACTCACTCCACTCCAGTATACCCCAATGTATCCCATCTACTCCACTCGACCCCAATCTACCCACTCTTATCTACCCCAATATACTTCACTACACCCCAATCTAACCCACTCCAATCTACCAGGCTAATCAACCCCACTCCTCCACTACAGTCTACCTGAATCCACCCCACTCCACTCCAATCTACCCCATTCCACTCTACTCCAACCCACCCCACTCCACGCCCCTAACCTTTAGCCATGCTGAACAGCAGCCACACTGGTTTACATAATGTCTAAAACACATTGCCAAAGCCAATAGCTCTCGCATAGGTGAGACCTATTGACTTTGCCAATGCTTGCTGTACCAGGCAGAAAGATTAAAGGTCACTCTTTCTAGATTCCCCTGAAAGGATTTGAGCGTTGGTGAGATGCGATTCTGATTTTTAGCCCAAACATCAGGTAGGCATTGTAGTTTTGAACTCTGAATTTTACAACAGATGATCCCAAGGGGCCAGCGAGTAGGCTATTGCAGTAGTCCATTTGTGGCATTACCATGGCAAGCTTTGAGTGTTTTTCCGAGAGCAATGTAGTATCTGTAATACCCCTTTTAGCAGACGCAAGTGGTGGCAGGAAGATTTGGAAGCTGCATTTATTGGAGGCGAGAGCGAATAAATGATAGGTCACAGTCAAAGAGCAATCCCAAATAAGGTGCTTTTCCCAACAGTACAGGGAAAAGTGCTCAGATCCAACTGCAATAGCAGAAGAAAGGGGGTTGGAATGACAGGGCCCAAGACAGGGATTTAGGTTTTGTTACCACTGTGGGTGGCACAGCGGATTGTTTTGTTCATTATACGTCCTCGTTTAAAACAATTGAATGAAAACGGCAAAGTTGGTTTGAGGGTTGAAGAGTTGCTGAGTCACATTTCCATATGGCCAGCGCCCTGTAAAGATGTTGAAGCAATCTGGGGATTCAGTATGTTTTCCTGTGAGTTCCACTCTTGCTGGGCCAGAATGTCCTATAATAACCTAAAGCACCTGAGTTCTTCATAAAAAGAGTGTCATTTCAGTTCAAGATCACTGTACAAAGTATGACTTCATAAAGGAAAATTCTGAAATCCAGGAAAGCATATTGACGTTGGCTCTCGTGCATTGAAACAACTTTCTGGCCAATCAAATATTTACTTGCAGGATGAAGGACTGTTTTATCTTATCACTTAATTAAACAAAAATGCGAATGTATTGACAAAATGGCAGTCCATAAGCACTGGAGGAGGAGACCAGTTGAATCATTTAACGTTGTTCATTTGCACTGGTTGTTGATGGCCTCTTTGCTGAATACACCAGAGTCGAAGGAGTTCTGATGGATTTGTAAAAATACATTGGTTTATGAACTGGGCTGAATTGGTTTGGGCCAGTGCCACTGCATTTATGCGACAGGAGAGTCCCAATTTATGAGACATGGTCAACTTAACTATGCGGCAAGAAAAGACAAATTGTGCGGGATAAAGCAACACATTTTGTGATAGTATTACATCATTATTCTCACATTTTTACTCGTGTTAGCATTGTTTTAGTAAAGCCTATATCTCATTAGTACCACTTTAAAAACCCAAATAAATCCATAAGCTACTGAAAATGACATTCCAACCTCTGCCAAGGACTTTCCACTGTGTGGCAGCATGTGTTGCTGCTTTTTACTTTTGATCTGTTATAGCTAGAAACACATTTGTATTAAATCTGCACAAAATCAATAGTTGACGGATCATGTGGCAAATGCACAAAATCCATAATTATGTGAAAAACACTGCACCACAGATTTACCTAATTTCAGTGGCGCTGGTTTGGGCACAATCCAAGCATATTTGTGTGACCACACTGAAACTAAACTGGAATAGCTTTTGTTCTATAAAGTCAAGCTGGAGAAAAAAATCATGCTCCATTTTCTAAACATTATTAACCCACTATCCTTTTCACTAGCAATAACACTTTCATATAAACAAATTAAAAAAAGAGACTGTCTGCACTACAGCAACGTGTACACAGGGTTTTAAGTGGATTGAATAATAGGGGCTTCTAAAAGGGGTATGGCCTAAGTTAATGATGACATGGCTTAAACATGTAAATTAATGTTTTGTAACTCTCATAGTGTACCACCCGAATGGTATTTTAATTCCTCTCTAAGCTTCCTGATAACATCCAGATAAATAACACAACTGATATTCATGTAAAACCCGCCAGACCTATTAGCTTTGTCACTGGTTGTTGTCACTTTAAAATAAATGAGTAACAACAATTATTTTGTTGTAATTAATTCATATTGAATATGTTTCAATGGTGAGACTGTGAATTAAACATTATTTAGGTCTGTGGATGGTGTAATGCTCATCAAGGTGTTTCAATCACTCGTGTTATGTTCACTCTGTTAAAATCGTATGCCCTTTTTCTCTCGTCGCTTCCATCTGCATATCTCACACCTCATCTCTTTCCTCTTCTGCACCCTCTTTTCACTCTCTCCTGAATGTACTTCCTCACATCTCCTTCACTAAACTACTCCCAAACATACAACGCAACTACTCACCTGTGAGCAATGCAGGGTAAATTTACTATCATTTCACACAAGGCAGCAGCTTGCGGCCCTGCGGGAAAGTAAGACATCAGAAATGCATCATATTTGCAAAGACATGGCGCATTTCTGCTGCCTTCTTGCGCTGGTGCACTGTGTGCTGCCTAGTGTCAAAGCATGCACCTTTGCACTATGGTGCAAGGGTTCTTGCATTACGAGCAGGTTTGGTTTTGTGCAGGAATGGACACCTTCCAGCACAAAAACAATCCTTAAAGGCATTCTCCTTTTTCTGTCTGTGAAGCGGAATACATCACACATAGAAAATGGAAGTAACAAGGAAAAATAAAGATATTTCTTCTTTTTGCGCCTGCGAGGCGTACCATTTTCACTCATTCCCAGGGTTACAATTCTTGGTAAATCTGGGAACGCACCAAAATCCCTGGGTGCATGCGTGGGAACACCCATACTCCACCCATGGAACACCACCCTACAGGAAGATAATGTAAGGTAGTACAATGTGCTGTCTTGCATTACCTTGTATATACTAAACCATGCAGTGCCATGTAAGGTGGCTTTGTGTGGCGTAGTAAATTCCACTTAAGCCCTTTGTAAATGCGGCCCTGCATTTTCTTTTATTTTCACTGTGTCAATATTTTTCCAGCTGTTTTCTTCCTTCCCACACATTTGCACCTGGAATATGTGACTAAGTGTAGTGAAGGCTGATCATGGAATCCAGGTAGTTGATGAAGTATATTTATTCAAAGTAGATGGTACAGGATAAGAGTACATTCATTAAGTAAAAGTAAAGTAAATAAAAACCCCACCAGGAGCAGGATGGTACCAGCTCAGCCCTAACTCTCACCTGAAATCCTAGAGCACTGCAACATTCTATTACATCATCATGATGTCAACATTCTACAGGGCTAGGCAGGAGACTATGGGGAAGGAAATGTGAAGTGCAGTCACTACACATCTTCCCCTTTTACAATATCAACAAAAATATGAGGCTTAAACAATGCAGTAAGAAGAAGGAAGACAAAGTAGAGAAGAATAAGAAAAACACTAAAAGAAAGAACAGCAAGAAAATCACATCAAGAACAACTAGAAAACATGAAAGAAACACTGCTAGGGTGCACTGAGAAGGACAAGAACTAAGCCAGGAAGAAAGAAGAAAGATAAACAAGGATGCTAGAAGGAAGACAGGACATCTCCTCCTTCAACGACAATATAGGAAAGAAAGAGAGGAAGAAGGACGTAAGGTAACATGTATAGAAAAACGTTCAAGATACAGCGAGGCACACCAGTTGGCCATACTGGAATGGATGCATGACTCAAAGAACGCTGAGCAATGAAAAGAAAACAGAATAAATAAAAGCAAGAAAATTACTCCAACAGGAGAACATAAGAGATCTCCAACACAAGAATGAGAAGAAAGGTGAGGAAAAGAAAACTACACCCAACAGGAGTAACAATAATGAATGAATTAAAGGAAAATCTTACTTGCCAGGAAAACGTCAGAATGAAAACTTTGCGCAAAATAGAACAGAACCTGGCATAACTTAAGAAGAACATTCAACAACAGGGGTTCCGTGCACAGAACCGCTGTGAGAAAACTCATGAGTATGACTTAAGAATGAATATGAAAATGCAGGAGTCGACATCCTAGAACAAGAAATTTTTCATAGAACTATGTGAAATAAAACTTATTCTAAATTAAAACCTGTGATGAATTACACAGTGCAAGAACTTTAGTGAAAGTGCGAAAAAAATCTGCAAAGGTATAAGCATTCAAACAAGCATATTAAATTAAATGCATCATCAAAATTCGAAGAAAGTGTGATCAGCTGTATGAAATAGGTGTGGAAAGTCATATCAGAACATAACAATAAGGATAGATAGAAATTCTTGAATGAAATATGTGCAGAAGATAAAATGGGAAAGAAACAGAAGCGTTTCAAAATTTCATTTTAAAAGAAATGTGAAGTGCAGTCACTACACTATTGCCCTGTGAGCTCTGCAGAGAGACCAAGGACTGGATAACCATGTATTATGAATATCTTTCTACCCCACTGACAGGCACTGTGAGAAACTCGTGTTGCCCCCACGCAGCCTCTACAGCAGAACTCTCAATCGTAGCCAGTTGTAAACACGCGGAGGCGACTCCGTTCAAAGTTTTCTCTTACACAAGAGTAACGGGCAACACCAAACAAATAACTATAATAAAAATTCTGAAAATAGCTAACTTGCCTAACAATATGGAAGATTAAGTAAAATGTGCAGTGGCGGCTCCACCATAGGGGTGTTTGGGCATTGCCCCACTGCTTTCTCGCAGTGCGAGAAGCAGAAACATAAAATGGTAAAAACTACCATTTTATGTTTCTGCTTCTCGCACTGCGAAAAAGCAGAAGTGCCTGGTTGGGGGCGGGAGGGTGGGCTGTCCTGCTCGAGGGGAGGGGGGAGTGGCTTACCCACTGTTGTGGGTACTGACTGTTTGGTCTGCCCCTGGAGCCGACCAAAAAGTCAGTACCCACAACAGTGGGTTGGCCACACCCCCCCTGCTCTTGAGCACGACCGCCCATTCTCCCTTATTCTCCATCTAGGAAAAAATGGCGTGGCTGGGGCGCTCTCCCCTGCACCGCCCTCACCAATGATTGGCTCCCATGATAAGTCACGGCCTGCGTCATCATCATGACTCTTGAAACAGGTCTGCCCTCGGTGGGCGTCTGTTCAGTAACCCATTTGGAGGCCCAGAATTGAATACACGGTAAACAGGAGGTATGTAAGCCAGGCCACGAACATTGCGTCATCAGCTCAATAGCGCTGTGAACCGGGCCTTTGATGTGTCTTGAACCGGTGCCACCCCCGAGGATGTGGTCCGTCGGCTGCGCTGCCGCCTCTGGTGCAGGAAACCAGGGTTCGAGCCTCGAGGTTGCGTCTACATCCTGTGATTCTGGGCAAATCACTTAATCTCCCCGTGCCTGAATGTGTAATGTAAATACGGTGCTATGTAAAGCGTTCCAATACCTTCGGGTTGAGTTCGCGCTATATAAATATGCAAAAAAAAAAAAAATGAAAGTGAGAGCGCGGGAATGAACTTTGGAATTGTCATCATACTTCTCTTTTTCCAACATTTCGTTAAACAATGGCAACTGTGAAATAAATATTGTCTCTATTCGTTTGTGCGGTCGATCGCAAAAAAACGCCCTTCGCAGCCATTGCCTGCACCCTCCAGCCAGTGTTGCCAGATTTTTAGACCCGTCCCAAGCCCAAAGCCACTCAAATATAAGCCCAAAATAAGCCCAATCAGACCAGTATCAGCCCAAAAACCAGCCCAAATTAGCAAGTCTCCAATTATGCACAAATTGTCATCAGAAACAATTTTAACAACAAATATACATTCTATTCAATATACAGATGGTGAGAGGCTGTTAACTGGGCACCTGCCTTAATGCTATAAATTTTTAAGACCAGTTCTCACTGTGACTTCTAAGAGCCCCTGCAGCTCCACTCTGCCTATTGCTTAAAGATTCAGCCCCCCCCACCCACCGAAGTCAGCTCCAGTTCGAGCGGCAAACAGTGTGCGTCAGTGCGCGCCTTGGCATCAGCAACGTGGTGAAGCACGGAGTGTCAGATCCATGCCAGGACAGTGGTAAACAGACGCACGCGGTGCTGCCAGCAGGTGCGTGCGAGGTTGGGTGGCCCCTGCACGACCGTTTTCGAAGCTGGGATAGCCTACGAACAACCGATGTGGTCCGTTTTGGTTTGGGTGTTAAAACACTCTGTTTACCTACATCAACTTCCTGGCATCTCTCAATATTCATCACTTCCTACAAATGCACGTGCCCTTAATTCCCTGCCCCAATCTCCACTCTGTCTATTGCTTAAAGATTCAGCCCCCCCTCGAAATTTTTTCTTACACCCCCTTCACCCCAAAATTTGGCTCTAGTTGCGCCTCTGACTCACTCTCACTCACCTGAGGTCTGGCGTCGAAGTCCGGACTCAGCAACTGCGGGTGCCGCCGGGCGGCCTGCTGCTGTGCTGCGTGACTCCAGGCTGTGCTGTCGACTGGTGGTGGGCTCACTGTCACTGGGCTGGCTAGCCAGTGCTGCGCAGAAAGCGCTGCCTGCGAGCACCGCCCGCCGCCGCCTGCTGACTGTGGCTCGGGTGACCAGTGGACCACAGTGGGCGGCAGCAGCAGTGACACCACGTGCGTCCGACTCCTCATGACGACGATGATGATCAGGCGTCCACCGTTGAGCCGAGCGCCGCGCCGAAAGAAAGAGCTCAAATTAATCTCACATGTTTTCTGCACTGCAACTGGCAAGACAATCCAATTATTGTCTTGTCAGTTGCTGTACAGTCTCTTACTGGGTATGAATCTCTCCTTTGAGCGCAACATTCTTTGCAGGGTTTATTGGTCCTACCTATTTAAGTATTGCAATAAAGAATGATAATTGTTGTTTTGATAAACAAAATCCACATGATATGAAGGTTAATTATTGCCTCACATTTCCAAGCATAACAGTTTTTTCTTAAAATATTAGACTTAAAAAGCATTGCGTTCAATCTCAGTTATTGCTCAGTCTTACTCAATGTCTGAGAGTTCATAAATTGGACAGTCACACCCATTTGGCGTGAATCTCAAACATTGGAATAGGGTCCCTTTGAGACCCATGGGGAGGTCAGTCTCAAATTTTGCAGGAGTCTCACAAATAGATATCTGTCAAGTAGCTCCTATATCATGATGATTACTTTCGGTCAGTCATAGTTTTCGGCCAGCAGCACTAAACACGCTGAAATTAGTAGTTTGATTTTAATGAACAGTTATGGAACTACAAATCCAAGCATTCTTTTTAATTATGGCTGCAAAACAATGCTATACAGCAACTGATGGGAACGCCATTTGCCAACAATCTCACTCTGCAGGGCCTACCACTGTATTACCTAGGTGGCAGTATGAGGTGCGATGTGTCACACATATGTATTGCGATTTAATTGTTCTAACTGTAAATAACGTTCCACAACCTTCAAATTTCTCTCAAGTAGGGGAGAGCCAAATGTGTTGTCTCTTAGGGACTACTGTTAAACTCAAATAGAGCTCAACCAAGCAATGCCCGTCTGGCTCTTTTATTTTAAAAAAACGTTAAACGTAAGACAGCTGAGCACTGTCATATTCAAAAGAGTACTTTTCATTTTGGAATGTTTCTACAGAACCTAGAGATCAAAGCAGTGACAGAATATATCCGTCTAAGCTTTGATGCACTTCACAGGTGTTTCCTTGAAGCGTAGGTACCCGCGGGGGGCTCCAAATACGTTTGGATTAGGGTCCTACGGCTATAGTGATATTACCTCCAAAAATGTTACTGTCACTCAGTGCAATGCTATAAAAGTATGTAATTAATTGCCATGCTATTGAAAAAAAAAATTCTCCTTAATTTAAAAAAAACTTCATAATATCTCTTCATGTCAATAGTTTCCCGAGTAACATGTTAACTCTTTGGATGGTTCGACTCGTGATCTGGCTCTTTGGACCAAGCCAGAATCCTGGCCTGACTCTGGCTCGATCCTCTTTGAAATTGCCAGATCGCCCACCTCGACTCTCGCGTGAGCCCTTAAACATCGAGGTCAGACACGATTACGGAAAAACGAAACAAAGAAGCTTTAACGAATGTAAAAGCATACAGAAAGTGCGCTACGTTACAATGTCCGACACCTATCACAGGAGCAGGTGTCGTACATAAAATGTTCATACGTAAAATATGCTGAAGATACAAATGTATTGGGAACTCAGAAATGCGCCCTATGTGTCCCAGTAATATTTTAAGCCGCCCGAAGCGAAGACCCTCCCCCCAGCTCCAACACTCACCCACACTATGCGCAGATGATTCCGGTGCTCACACCTCTCTGCTTCCAACATGCGCTTCGAGTTTAGAGCGTCATGTCACTCAGTCCCAGCATTATATGAGAACCGCAGGTGCTGGCCAAAAAATGATACCCAGGGCCGTCATTGGTAGCGTTTTCGCACACTACAGGATTGACGGCCCTGGGGGACCCCCACATTGGCCCGCAGTGCCCGCACACACATAAGTTGACACAACAACAAAGCTAGGTGTCCCCTCTGGATGGTGCTTGCGGCAGTGCAGCGCGCATGTGCAAAATAAGAGTGAGTGCACCTAAAGTACAAAACGTAACAAGTTAGCGTTCTGCACAACATCACGTGCGCCGTCATGGTCATGATGCATGCCTACTGGCTGGCTGCTGCTCTAGGGTGGGCGGGGTCATCATGTGCGCACAGGCAGGCCCAGGATCTGACCTCCAATGAGTGGCAGTCTCTAAGCGCGCGCTGAGCTCTCATTTGCCACTGACAGTGACTGCCACCATCACGCCACGGACTCCCCGTAGTCGGCGCCCGCCCAGGCCAGTAAAATTGCGCACACCCTTTTAATTCTAGCCCAAAAAGTAGCCCCCCGCCAGGCATGGGTTTTTCCCGACTTTAACAACACAAGAGTCCGTGGGTCTCTAACAGTCTAACTGAGGCACAAAGACAAGCAACCAGCATATTCAAACAAACAAAGTCCTCAAATAAAGGACCAAGTACCACTCGGAACAACTAGGAAGACGGTCCGGGGTAACGACGGACAGAGCGTTGCCTCACGCCCTGAGTTGTCACCAGGAGTGTAGGACGCATCCCCGATTGATTACGGGTGATCATTTTACATCCCTACTGTGCCGCATATCTGAAGATAGGCAGGTACTCTTGTAGGTTGTATCGTTCTTTTTAATGTTGTATTATTCACTTGATTTTCAATAATTGCAGTAGTTTTATTACTTGGTCCTGACGAAAGCCACTGTCATATGGTTTAGACATGAGTTGGCTGAAACATGTAGACCATTGAGGACGTGTTCCTATAATTTTTGTGTACACGTTTTCCTCTAATTTCTGCGTTTTACTTTGACACCGCTAGATACTGAGTAAAAAAATGTTTTTCTACTGGTAGTCAATTTTAATTCACACCTTTTTTAATACACACTGCACTTAGCTTCACCACACTATTGGCAGCTTTTGTCACTAGGAGAGTTTTTACCCCTTCCTTGTTACATCATAAAACATCCGTGAGCTCCTCCTTGTTATAGTAAATAAAGGAGTTGTAGCTCTTTAACTGCACCAGGTGCAGTTAAGGGAGGTCCCAGATGATGAAGCATGCCACTTCGGTGGGTGATGGGACTTGGTCCTTTATTTAAGGACTTTGTTTGTTTGAATATGCTGGTTGGTTTCCCTTTGACCCCCTAACCTATTGTTGATTCAAATGGGTTTTTACTGCACAACTGGGAAAAAAGTTTACCAATTGTGCGGGAAATAGCTCAATCTGGCAACATTGCCTCCAGCAATGGATTTGAGGTCAGAAGTTCAGACCTAGGCCTGGCTCGGTCATGTGACACAGTCAGTGAAGTGACAAAGTTTTCAGAAGCATGGAAGTGCGACGGTGGGATAACTGAAGACAGTATGCGTCGACGTCCTCCTCTCCACTGCCTATTGTGTGACTCTAGGTCCTGGTAACCAGTGGTGAGTAGTTTATAATTGTATTATTAAAATTATTTTATTTTGAAAGCTTTCCAACGTGATAAGGACGTCGAGCGTGATTGACTTCAATTTACACTGTTGAAAAGGCTGTTTCCAATACTGATAGACCCCGGATTATGCTGCACGCTGCCACGTGCTTTAAGGATATTTTCTGTCTCCAAACAATTCTGATACTAATTTCTCACTTCGTTTCTTATTTTCGCTGGAATTGACATGTTTTTTGTTCAAAAATAAAATGTGTTTGCAGATACCGTGCACTAACTTGATAAGCATTTTTGGGTTTACTTAATTTGGAAGAATGTGGGAGCTGGCAACATAATTTGTGTAGATTAGCAGATAATGAACAGAAACGTTTTCCAAAATGTTAACATATATGAAGTTTTATTTTCGACTTCGGTTCAATTGTTGCATTGCTATTCTGGGGCCTATCATGATGGACTTCACTCCATCGGTGGACAGCCCAGTGCCACTTGTTATGCATCTGCAGTCAGTCGCGGCTCTTTTCTCTGATTTTAAAATACCAATACCAATTCCTCAATTCCCACCCTTTCATGAGAAATCCAAGAGCTGCAACGTTAACACATTCGTGGAACCAAACTGTCCCAGGACAAGCCTCTTTAAACACGTAATAGTAATTTGCAGATGGTCAGCAAAGGGGCTATTTACCGGGAGCAATGTGTTTGAATTAAAATATGCAGAAATCTTCTCTCAGTACGCCAAATACCGCCAAAGCCCCGGACTTTTCATATGTTTGCTAAAAAAATGTTAATTCGAACTGTAACTGACAACCATGCTGTAAATTTATATTACATTACACAGAGCTTGAAAGTGTTATTATAGACCTGCATCAAAGGTGTAGCACAATTTACTGCGCTTCAGCTAGAGAACTAGTTTAATTATTTTTTTTATCTGAGGCACAGGTGCGAGGCTTAATCATTTTCTTGTATAGACCGCAGCATGATCTGTAACGAGGGTACTGGAAATAAAAAATGATTTGCCCAGGATCACAGATTTTAGTCTAGTGGGGAAACTGGGATTAAAGCACGGTCTCCTGGTGAAGAAGTCTGTAACTTCTCTACCAAACCACACCCCTCCTCTTCTCCTCAGGATACTTTTCCCAGTGAAGACAAAAGGATGCATGCATTACAATGTATATACCGAAGAGTGAAAGTGACTAGCTCTAGTCTGTGCACATCGTCCTTCATGCACAATATTCTGTGGTGCACTTCCTCTCTGATCACAACGTCTGTTTTTCCCTAGCCCTGTTTCTTGTTTTCCGATTGAAATCTCGAATAATGTCCCTCTTGAGACTTAAGTGTTCTTCCCAGTTTATCTCATTTCGAAACACTGATACATTGTAAAGACGTCTTGCACTCCCCCTTAGATCTTTATAAAATCTCTCTTTTTATTTACCGATATAGTTTTAAAATCTGCTTTGGGGTGGAGACCACCATGTCCCCTTGATAGGGCGGCACCTGCTCAGTGACTAAGAACCTGGAGGTTGCGGTATTATAGTGCTTGTACTAAAGAGACCTGTGAGGGTGGAACTGCGGAGAGTGTTGTGTGTTGTGCTCTGAAGGTTGGCAGTGAGATTGCACATTTTAGAACTGTTGGTGTATCAGACCTTTCCTGCTGGAGGGGCAGGAGTCCAGTTACGTTACCCTTGGTGTCTAATTTTATTGTCTATCGCTATATTGCCATTAATGCACCTCATGGTGTGTTTAGAGTTCAGCTACCTTCACGCGCTGGTCTTGGGGACTGCAACATAGCTCAGAATCTGGTTGTTAGATTGGGGTCATTAGTGGTGTGCACGTGGTTAATGTGCTTCATTGGCATGTATGTTTGCTTGTATGTATGAGTGAGCATTAATGTTCTTTTGTGTATTCAGAGGTCGGTACCAGTAGGGGTGTGCCATGTTGTAGGGGTGAAAGACACGGAGCCAGCACATTCACAGCATTTGCAAATGTGTTGGCGGCTGTTCAATCCACATCTGCTATCTTCCCCTTCCAGTCCAATGTCTGGGTTTATGTGCAGCGACTTACGATGTGCAGGTCCCCTTTACTTTAATTCCTGTCGCTCCTCTTTCTTATTTTTGGGGCCCCTGGGCATTGCCTGTCACCGGCCTGCATTGCCACGTGATGAGTGGTATAAGGATTGGCAGAGAGTGCTAAATTGTGTTGGCGGAAGCACAACAGCACTGTTGAGGGCACAATGAAAAAGAGCTTCTTACACTGTGTACTGATTGCTTAGCCTCACTCCAACACATGAAGATCACATTTACTTTCAGTATATGATATGCCATGCTTTATGTCTTAGATGTGTGGAGCATGGTAGCACAAGAGGTTGTGTCAATAACCAGGGAGGTGAACTGTGGTTATACTCAATAAGCAGCAACCTACGTCACTATCATATAAAATCTCTTTATTGAAGTCATACCTATACTTTCGCAACTGCGTTATTAACCTTGCTTTCTCAAATTAGCTTGAAAGTGCATCATTTGACCTATCTTTTTTCAAAATTTTCGTTGCAGGGAGAACACCCCAAAACCCCCCTATGACGGTCGGGCTTGATTGCTGCCCTTGCGCGCCATAGGGCCCTCATCAGGAAATTTTACGCCCCCCCACTTTCAAATGTTACCAGCCGCCACTGAAAACGTGAAATATAAAAAGAAACATTATCACTGAGAAAGATTACCTTAACGTTTTTTTACAGTCATTGTAACGTTTTTTACAGTCTTTGTTCAGAAACTGGTCAGTGTCTTTCCCAGTACAGTTAGGGACATGAATATACGGCCAAAAGGGACCCGTATCAATGTCCGCTTTTAATTTCTATCGGGTCGGAGACTCAGAGGGACCAGGCTAACTTAATGCCCCGCGTGTACAATCAGGGCTTTGAGTGGCCAGAGTCCTGCCGGTGCTCAGCACCGGCAGCTCTAAAAAGAAGGTGCTGAGATAGGTCCCTATCAGGCTGCCCATTTTTATTGCCCTTACCCCCTGAGTGATTTTTTAGGTCTCGTCTGACCCAGCGCATGTGCTGGTCTGGCGAGACATTTTGTGAGGGCTCCAAAAAGTGCTACCAGGCCAGCCTAGAGCTACAGTGCATGTGCGCGATTACTTTCACTTTCGCGGCCGCTTTGATGTTTGATCGCGATCACTTTCGCGGCTGCAAGGCTGCTTTGATGTTCTCCGTGAGGCTTCAATAGATTGCAGCAGTTAAAACAAGCATTGGCATAGCCAATAGGTCTCGCTTTTGGGACCTTATAAGTGTTTAGTTATGCAACTGTTCCATGGCTAAACACATAATGTCCCAAAGGCGAGACCTATTGGCTATGCCAATGCTTGTTTTTTTTTGCTTAAGTACCACCCTTCACTGCCTTCGAGGTAAGTTCTAAGAGACTCGTTATAGTTCTTTCAGTCTCATCATTTCAAAACTGAAGCATTTTCAATATTATACACAACAAAGCCATAGTTGTTGCTTATTTATCTTACGCAACTAACCAGACCCTCCAGGATTTCGCGATTTCGCGATTTGCAAAAAAATCGCGAAATCGGCAGTTTTGTAAAAATGTCGCGATTTTTACAAAACTGCCCGCGAAATTTAGAAAATGCGCCAAAACACTGAAGGTGAATCCCGAGAGACACTGAAAAGCCGTCGATTCATGGATGCGGGGGCAGGCATGTATGTTTTACCCACAGTGGCAGGCTCAAAGGGCTTCAGCCCCCCTCCCTCCCCCGTAGTGTGTGTCAGCCCGGGCTGAGACAGCCTCCCGGGCTGGCGGCAGTCTTAAGGCAGCTGCACCCGAGTACTTCACAGGTCTTTAAAAGAGACCATTCACTTGTTAACTATGCTTTGTTCTGTTTTCACCCGTTCTTAGAGCCCCCTGCACCTCCACTATGCTGTAGGAATTAGCCCCCCTCCGCCCCTCCGAAATTTGGCTCTAGTTGCGCCTCTGCACAGTGGCATGAACACGCCGAAGCAGGCATAAAATTCTTCATTTGCACGCACACTCCACGTTCAGTGGATTGATAGGTCCGAAATACATGTATTCTTGCTGACTGGCGCAATAAAGCCATTGCTGCCCTGGTGAATGCAAAATGAAAGGAATCTTTTAATAGCCGGTTTCAAGCACACCAGGCTTGTATGCAAATCGATTACTACAGGCCTGGTGTGCAGCATGGCCACGGGCATGTACTCTGGTTTTGCACATCATCGGTGCGTGCATTTGCCATTGTTATTTATGGCATGTGTCTGCAAAAAGGCATCCGTGATATGGTTGAGTCCTTTACACCACTTTCAAGAGGGCCGGCCAGACGAGTCTCAGCTGAGGGAGTTGTGAGCTGTGATTCATTCAGAAGCCATCAAGCCATCGAGCATTCGAAGCAGGAAGCGTGACTCTCAGTAAACACGGAGCTGCGTTACATTGCAGCGCAGGCTTGTGTTAGCAAGTACTTTTGGATCTTGGGGTAGGTTATATTCCAAATTAATGTTGCTTCTTTGACATGCTCCAGAGATGAATTAATAAAACGGTTCCAAATTTGCAGCAGCCTTTTCGGATGGGAACAGCCCACGGTGACAGTGCAGTCTGTACATGCAGAGTCAGAAAGACAGTACAGGAAGACTAGCAGAATTAGCTTGAGGGACAAATGTTACAGTATTATTTTCTTTTGAAATACAGCTATCTGAATCAAGGCGCTGTATGGTCCCACAAGATTGGGGGGCATCAGTGGCACCCTCAATTCTTCGAATTGACGTGGGTAGGTGATCAGAGGTGGGCAAGTCAAAATGGCACTCTCAATTGCTTTGAATCTATCCGTGAATGTGTCAAATGGTCTCATGAGTGCTGGGTATGTACATCGTTTGTGCTGTTGAAACCGACCTAACCTCCAAATTCACTACAGCAGTAGTGACATACACTGGACTGCCAACTGGATTGGGCAGCACTTTATCCTTACGGTGCACAGTACGCAAAGAGTCCTTTTTTAATTTTCCCTGGGTGGGAGCAGAGAAAAATCAGTCGAAGGCTTCACAGCATTAACTGGATCTGAATCAATAGTTACAAGTTCATGTGTAATACAAGGATTAACTCTCCTCCATCAGGAGGACCCAGATGTATTTAATCAACTCAGGTTACTTGATTCAGTACTGGGGCCGGCGACTTCTGATGCTGGTAGAACCTGCTTATCTTCCAGCAAAACCTGTTTTGGTGGCACCTAGGCTTTCCTCAACATTACTGATCTCATGGTTGAGGGTGCCTGAGGAAGAGGTGTACTGCCTCTCAGATCCAGAGGCAGCGGTGCCCCGACACAATGCATACATGAGCACTAGAACATCCCGGGGAGAAATACAGCACACTCCCACAAGGTTAGGACTGGAGCTGTGCTTCCGTAGAGCTGCAGATACTTTAAACATGCCTATTACAAGTGGAATACTCTGCTAAAACAGTTTCCATTAATTTCAGGCTGAAAATGAATGATTAGGAGTAAAATAAAGTGCCGCAAAAATGCCGCTAAATTTCCATATTTGTGCCGCTAAATTTCAATATTTGTGCCACTAAATTTGCCAATCAATGCCGCAATTTCCTGGGGGGTCTGACTAACAACCATTGTCAAAGCCTATAGTGCTGTGTCGTACATGAAGAAACGTACTAGTCTTCCAAAGTCAGAGGACAGTCCTCTTTCCATTGTATGTGGCCTCCTGACGTCACTGGTCAATCCGGTGTCGAGGATGGCTGTGACGTCAGGGGGCGGCGGGAGGAGGGCAGAAAGAGCGCGAGAACGCTAGCCGGCGGTTGTTGCTCCCGCTGCTCCTCGTGGGCCGTAACATTCACTGTACTCAATAAAAGGCTCAGATGTACCTGTAACTTGTCTCGCCTCCCTCATTCATGCCACTACAAATGGCGACGAGGGTTAAAGCTATCGTTACGGCCCACATGTGATTCCCTATGTGCCTGATGTTCCGGTGTTGCTGAATCGGCGCGCCGATCTCTCCTCGCTTGATCCTGCGCGCTGGATTCCATCGCAGATGACTCCTTATACCTGCCCATGCCTGCTGACTGCGTGGCTCTGCCGGTGAGCCCTGAGGTGCAGCCTGCTGCCGCCTGCTGTGATGAGGTGCTGTTCTGCCCCGACGGCCCCGTGAGCTGCCCTTGGTGAGCTGCTGTGGGGGGAGCGCTATCTCTGCTGTTCCTTGGTGCTTCCAGTCCCCTGAGGCTGTGTTCGCTTGCTGCTGCGCCTGGCTCCTGCCTCCCTGCACCCGGTGGTGCCCTTCTGAGCTGTCTGTATGCTGCGCTCCTGTTCCACGTGTGCCTGCTCGCCTGCCATGGCGCAACCTATCAACATATGTGTGCCGCCCCTCTTTCTGGACTCCCCTGGTAAGCCGTGTATGAAGTGGAAGGGGTGGCTGCGCGCATTTGAGAATTACATCGTCTCCATGGATGGTGAGGGGTATAGCCCTGCACGCAAGAAGTTGCTTCTATTCGGACTGTTGGGGAAAGCGGGCCAGGAGGTTTTCGACAGCTTGCCCGTTTATGCGGACCCTCCGGGGGCCCTTGCCCCTCTGGATGCGTACCAGGAGGCGGTTAAGCGGCTCGAACTGCAATATTCTGAGGAGGGTAATATCATGGTGGGGCGCCATAAATTCGCATTGCGGAAGCAGGAGGAGGGTGAGACTATCGAGGAATATATTGCCTGTCTCCGTGTTTTGGCATAAGACTGTGAATTCGCGGAGATGACTGATACTTACCTCAGGGACCAGGTGGTGTTCTACTGCCATTCCAAGAAGGTGCAGGAACGGTTGCTTTCTTGCAGGAACCCTTCGCTGAAAGATGTGGTGGCCATTGCGAAGGCCGTTGAACGTTCCATGGTGTCCACGAAGGAACTTGCGAGCACAAGTCAGGCTTCTAATGTGTTCTTTGTGCAGGACAAACATAAAAGTGCATCCAAGACCCCAGACAGGGCGGCGAGTGAGAGAGGGGGGGGGGCAGGAAGCCGTTCGCTTGTTTTAGATGTGGGTCGAGGGACCACCTAGCGGATAGCAGGACCTGCCCGGCCCTGTCCAAAAGTTGTTCTAAGTGCAGAAAAGTGGGCCACTTCGCGGCAGTATGCAAAGCCAGGAGACCTGGTGGGGGCATGAAAGTGAGCTCGGTGAGCGACTGTGATGCGGATGCGGATGCGGACATCGTACTGTCCATTGATGCTGAGGATGGTAGAGTGAAGGGGCCTATTGGCTCTGTCCTGATCGGTGCAGTTGAGCTGCCATTTACGGCTGATTCTGGTTCCCCTATTACCCTGATACCCTGATATCTGATACCACGTATGATTTGAAATGGCAGGGTGTGAAATTGCATGAGACGGATGTGAATCCGAAGGCCTTCGGGGAGCAAGACATAGAGATGATGGGGTACTTCTGGGACTCCCTCACCTTCAGGGGGCGCACAGTGAGAACGAAGATCTATGTGGCTGAGAAAGGGAGGTGCCTGGTGGGGTGGAAGGACCTGGCGAAGCTGGGGGTGATGCTAGTCCCGGGGGCGGACGATCCCATAGTTCTGAGGGATGATTGGGTCAACTACGTGCAGCCGGATGACTTGCCTGAGGGTTTGGCTGGGGTCATCGGCAACTTTGAGTCTGTTTTTGAAAACAAAGTAGGGTGTGTGAGAGGATTCGTGCACGCCATTAGATTGAAAGAGGATGCTGTGCCAATAGAACACAAGGTCAGGTCAGTTCCCCTCTCTGTCAGGGGGGAGCTAAAGGCTGTTCTAGATAGGCTGAAGTCGGAAGGAGTGATAGAGGAAGCAGGCGCATCAGAGTGGGTGTCCGCAATCGTGGTGTCCAAGAAGAAGAGGACAGGGGACATTCGGCTGTGTGTGGACCTGCGATCTTTGAACAGAAACATCCTGGTGAACTGCCACCCTCTGCCCAACATTCAAGAGATCCTGTCTTCCACGTCTGGATCGAGGTTTTTCACTTTGATAGACCTGAAGTCCGCGTACCACCAGGTATGCCTCACGGAGGAGTCCAAGACACTGACCACCTTTGTTACCCCATTCGGAGCGTACAGGTACGTCCGTCTCCCGTTCGGCCTCGCCTCAGCTTCCGGTGTCTTCCAAAGATTGATGGATCTGCTCTTCGGCGACATGAAGGGCGTTGAAGCCTTCCAGGACGACATTTTAGTCCACACGGCGGGTGAAGAGGAGCACCTGGAGCTGCTGGGCACAGTGCTGGGGGTGCTGCGTGAAAAAGGGATGACGGTCTCCAAGGACAAGTGCAAGTTCATGGAGGGCAAGATCGACTACTTGGGTCACGTGCTGACCGCGGAGGGCATTGCGCCTAAAGATGATTTGGTGAGGGCCATACGTGATGCTCCGTGTCCCGGAGACAAAGACGCCCTGCGATCGTTCCTGGGGCTCAGTGAATACTACTCCAAATTCATGCAGGGATATGCGACCATTGTGGAGCCTTTAAGGAAACTGCTGAGGAAGAACGAAAAATGTACGTGGGCGCAGGCCCAACAGGCTGCTTTCGACGCCGTCAAGCAGGCCATCGTGGCGGCTCCAGTGCTACAGCCGTACAACAGGGCATTCCGGAACGTGATCACAGTTGACGCCAGCGCCAAGGGTATCGGCGCGGTGTTTTGCCAGTTCCAAGGGAAGAAGGAGAACACGGTCGCTTTCATTTCCCGGTCACTGAGTGACGCTGAGACGCATTACAGCACCATCGAGAGGGAGACGCTCGCATGCGTGTGGGCCGTGGAGAAACTAAGGAACTATCTGTGGGGCATGGAGTTCGAACTAGTCACTGACCACAAGCCCTTGATCTACATGATGGACGGCGAAGGCCGCGGCAACGGGAAGGCCAGCTCGAGGCTTCTGCGTCTGCTGTCCAGGCTGCAGGAATATCACTTCGTCATCAGACACATCAAGGGTGGCCTCAATTGCAGGGCGGATTGCCTGTCGCGCATGCCGGTCAATGGCGAGGAGGACGGTTCCATGGATGACACGGAGTGCGTGGTGGCGCTGGTGGATGCTACGGCCATTTGCGAGGGGTCCATTTCTGAGGAAGAGTGGTTGGCGGCCCAAGAGAACGACACGACTATGCGTAGGGTGATGGACCATATAACGGCTCGTTGGCCCCCGATCCGGAACTTGAACGGCGCTCTCCGGAGTTTCCAGCAGGTTAGCCCCGAACTCTCCATCGAGGGCGGCTTCGTGAAAAGGCATGAGCTGTTTGTGCCGCCGGAAGGGTTGAGAGAAAAACTAATCAGGATAGCTCACAGGGGCCACCCAGGCGGTACTGCCACGAGGAATCTGCTCAAGCAATACTACTGGTGGCCAGGGATGTGCGGCGATGTCGGCAGTTTTATCGACCGATGCGGACCGTGCTTAAGGGCCGACAAGCACTGGAAGACGGCGAAAGGTACGCTGCAGCTGGTGGACATTCCTGCCCGTCCATGGATCAAGGTCGCCATTGACTTCGCAGGCCCATTTACCCTGCTGCCTGACGACTGCAGACATCTCATTGTCCTCACGGATTACTTTTCCAAGTGGATCCACTACAAGTTCGTCAGGGAGGTTACCACTGAACGAGTGATCAAGGAGCTGAAGAAGATCTTCGCTAGTGAAGGACAGCCGAAGGTTTTGGTGTCCGACAACGGCACACAACTGGTCTCCAGGCAGATGAAGGACTTCCTGGCCAGATTGGGAATCAAGCAGGAGAAGACCCCGCTCTACAGCCCTAAGAGCAATGGGCAGGTCGAGCGGATGAATAGATTCTTGAAGGAGGGTGTGCAACAGGCGGTTGCCTCCAACTTAGATGTAAAAGCATTTCTGGCGGACAAGGTGCACACTTTTCACAACACGCCCAATGCAGTCACGGGGCATACTCCGTTCTACTTGATGAGAGGGAGAAGGTGTATGAGTGAGCTTACTCCCAAATTTAATAAGTGGTATGACATGAGGGAGGAACATGAGAATATACCTGATGAGAGGTTGAGAGTCAAAGAAAGAATTGTGGCTAAACAGGAAAGCAACAAACGGGATGCAGATATGGTGAACAGAGCCAAAGTTAAAGAGGTAGCGCAGGGGGATTGGGTATTGGTGAAGAAACCAACCAAGGTGATGAAAGGAGAATCTATTTTTCAGACCCCTGCACGTGTGCAAGGAGTGACTAAGGGAGCTGTCTGTTTGGAAGGAGGGGGATGGCGTAGCAAGGACGACATTGTCAGGCTCAAGGCAGGCCAAGAGGAAATCATCATGAGAGGCAGCCAGGTGCGCGAGACCGAGAGCGATGATAGTATGTACGAATGGCAGGTTCAAGAAGACAATGATGGTGCCACTGGTGATGGTGTGAGTGGTAATACGCCTCCTATACGAGGGCGGACTGCACACGGAAGTGCAGACCGATGTGAGAGTACGTGGCACGGCCTAGGGGATACCGAAGGCCGTAGTGACAGCAGCCCTATATCAGTGAGGAGTGACAGTCATAATGTGATGAATGCAAGCCAAGGTGTTACGGGCACCAGCGGCGGGGGGTCCACCCTGCATGTCACACCCCGCAGACCAACAAGGCATATCAGGGCTCCCAAAAGGTTCGAAGATTTTGTTATGAGATGATCGTTATGTATAATTCTCAATTTGTTAAGAAAGGGAGATGTCGTACGTGAAGTAACGTACTAGTCTTCCAAAGTCAGAGGACAGTCCTCTTTCCATTGTATGTGGCCTCCTGACGTCACTGGCCAATCCGGTGTCGAGGATGGCTGTGACGTCAGGGGGCGGCGGGAGGAGGGCAGAAAGAGCGCGAGGACGCTAGCCGGCGGTTGTTGCTCCCGCTGCTCCTCGTGGGCCGTAACATTCACTGTACTCAATAAAAGGCTCAGATGTACCTGTAACTTGTCTCGCCTCCCTCATTCATGCCACTACATGCTGGCTTGCTTTTGGTGTAAATTTACTTGCATTATATATCTGGATGCAATGACAGAAGCAGCACAGTACCAGTTGTGCAGCACATTATGTTAAGTACAGATTTTTTGCCTATGTGCTTTAAGCCACTCCCTTAATTACATCGTCGAGGCCCCTTAAGACCCCCTCCCCCCCATTTTTTCATTCCACTTAAAGGCGTGTGCTAGAAAGTGGGTTCCTCGGCCTTACAGAAGTGAGCGCTTTTGGGCCGAGGTTGTCGGCCTTCGTTGACCCTAAATGCAAACTGCACACCACTTCAAGGGAAAGTCAGAACGAGTGAAACCAAGATGACTGGTTGAAGATCGCTACGCCCAAACATGTGACGAGATCAGCGCGCTGGGAGAGCCGAACCTGTGATTTGGGTTTTTTCTAATCTCCGAGAAGGGGGGCGGTTTAGGGTTCTCCCATCGTCGGAGGCTGCAGCTTTAGGACCGACTTTCCTCCGAGTCTGTGTAGGGCGGGACGCCATCGCCAAGCCCCGCCCCAGCACGGCGACTGCCCGGGGGAAGGAGTCGAACAACAGACTCAAGAGCAGGCGGGCAGGCAAATAGCGGACCACGAGGACTGGGGACACCCGCAGGCTGACAGTTGTTTCACCACACCCGCCAGCGTCTCGGAAACCGCCTCGGGCGGAGGACGGAAAAACAAGGAGCTGAACCTCGCCGGAGCCCAGAGAGGAGACAGCAGCAACCCGAGGTCTGGGCTGACCAGAGACTGCTGGGTAAGGGCTTAGCGACCACCCCCGCCCACACTGGTGTTTGAAAATAACGCTGTGTGTTTTGGGTTCGTATTCATTTCAGCAACCTCGGGCTCTGTTGTGTTTGGGAAGTTGCTGTACGGAGCGGGCTGTGGCCCTCTCTGTTCGACCTCGAGTCGGCTCACACTCGCTGCTTGGAGAGCTCAGCCAGATGTGAATGTATGTGGGTGACTTTGTTAGGATTGGTTCTTCGTTCCATAATTGTGAACGCCGCCTTTCTCCCATGCGTGCCCTGCGGTCACGCTAGTATCAACTTGTTCTGGCGGGGGGCGCTCTCACTTACAACTGCTTGCTGGCGCTTCCTCTAACAAAAGATAAATATTGTAATTAAAAAGCCTACTGGCGCTAAAAGCGCAGGCGGTGGCTTCCTGAGCCCCGCCGCCCCCTTCAGTATATCCGGCCCCATGCCCTGCGTTGTTTCCTTGGGCGTCCCGTTAGAAGTCTGAGGGTCATTTTCGACCCGGTTCTGTTGTTCTTGTGCTTTATAAAACGTTTCTACACTGTCTTTCAACAGAACGTTGGACGTATCTTCCGGTTTGTCAAAATGTTCAATTTGCATTGACCTCGTTTTTCAGAGAGATTTTGCCATCCTGTCGTGGGAAATTAATTACAAAGAGTGTGTGCCAGGGTCGTCGTTGTTGTTGATATAAAAGCATGTGAGGAGGAAAAGGGGCTGAACTAATGGAGTTAGGGTACTAGGGAATTTTGCAGAGGCACATAGGTAGTGGACGCAAGTATAACGTTTAGTTATGTCTAGAGATGCTACAGTATGGTGGTAGGGTACTGGCAGTGGTAGCGGTATTCGTTATAAGCATTGCCACAGGCAGCAGGAAGGTGCCAAATTATGGGGCATGGTCGAGTAGATTATGCGACACCAAAGGGCAATTTATGTGGCACAATGCGGCACATTTGTAATATTATTACTTCTTTATTTTATCATTTTTAAACTTGTGAACACTGTCTGGGTATTGGTTCATCTAATTAGCCACTGCTTAACACCCAAATGTACCAATAAGCAATGGGAAGGTGACCAGTCCAGCTCTGCAAAGGGCCTTCCACTGCACTGCAACAAGTGTCGCTGCATTTTAAGTAACTTTTTGTGTTTGAAAGCTTTATTTGAATAATGATAAAATACAGAGAACCAGTAATACAATTAAGGATAAATATTAAAAGGAAAATGACTGGCATATACACAAATGAAAGCTTTTTAAAGGATTTTTTGAGAGATAAGGAAAAGGTAAGGGAAGAGGGAAGGAACGGGAACGGTAGGGAGGTAAGTCCTACATAATGATAGGATAAAGAATGCACATTACCACTGGAACGTAAATAAACTTCCAATAAAATTCATAGGAATAAAAAGTTAAATATGTGTATAAAATGAAGAACCGAGAATATAAACATTCAAGGAGGCTTAACATTTTCAGAATTTAAACAAGTTATTTGCTAACACAAGATTGTCTAAGTAAGGAGTTAGAGGCAACCAAAAGAGATCTCTATTAACTTTGGCTTGCAGGAGGAGGCGAATGCAACATCAAGTAGATGGAAATGACATCGACTATTCCACCAGTGTTGTACAGAGTTTTTTTTTTAAGGGATTTCCAATTGAGAGAGATATGTTGGAAGGCTAAGGCCAGCATAAGGTCAAAAAGACCATGTTCTTGACAAGAAAGATCTAAGGAATCGGAAAGACTTCCAGAGAAATAAAGAGGGAGGGAATAAGGAAAGGAAATATTAAACATATTAGAGATATAGGTCCAGACCTTGTCCCAAAAGTTAGAAACTGAAGGGCAAAAGAAAAGGGGGTGTAGAAGATCAGCATTAGTCGAATTACAGGTCCAACAGTTGGAGTCAATGGAATGGGAGAAGCGAGTTATAGATATAGATGTAAGATAGTCTATGATAAAGGAAAAATATAGATTGGGTGCGAGAAGCAGATTGAGAAATTTTAAGAGAACGGGACCAAAATTTGTCCCAGAAGCTAATTGTCTATTCACACCCCAGGTCCGATTCCCAAGAGTTCCAATTTAGACTTGGAGCATTCTGGATTAGGAGCGGAAAGGTATTTGTATACGAGAGAAGCTTTGGGTAGAGAAAGAAGAATCTTCAGAAGAGGATTGTCAGCAGCTGTGAGAGAAGAAGAGGGAAGAGAATAATAGATATCGAGAAGGACCGACATTAGAATAGTACATTTCTGCAAAAAGGATCGGGGACAGTGGAATAAAGCTTGGAATTGAGGAAAGGAGCAAGGAGCAAAACCATCAAAAATATTTTTAACCCTGATTGTACCCTTTAATCTCCAAGTCTTCCAAAAAAGAGTTCTATTATTAATAAGAATAAGAGAATTATGCCATATTGGAGATTCTAAAAAAGGATTCTAGAGAAATAGGATGAGATAGCACTAGAGGTTTCAACAGGAAACACGTATGTTTTTAAACAAAGGGGAAGAGGTAAATGTAGTTTTGGCAGAAAAAACCATAACTTCCTTTAGAGAGAAGGGCAGCAGTAAAGTTTGTTCAATAGAAAGCCAAAGTGGAGTGAAGGGGGAAGACTGAGAGAAGCCATTTGGAAGCTTGACGAAGAGAAAACGACTTGTGGTATAAGCGGAAGTCAGGGAAATTCACACCCCCATTAGGTTTAGGTTTGCGAAGTAAAGATAAGGCGATTCTGGCTTTCTTGTTTTTCCAAAGAAATTTGGAAAGGTAAGAGTCTAAGAGATGGGGATATGAACGGGGAGCATGGAGAGAGTATATATTAGAATGGGGGTAATCCTCATCTTGATTGAGTCCAGCCGGCCACACCAGGAAAGAAAAAGGGGAATTCCAGGAAGGAAAAGCTTGTCCATTCGAGAGAGGACTGTGGACATATTTAATTTAACAGTGGAGACGATGGAATTGGAGAACCACATACCTAAATATTTGAGTTTTGAACTATTCCATGCAAAGCCAGTAGAAGCAAAAGAATGAGGAAGACAAAATGTAGTAAGGGGAAGGATTTTGGTTTTACAAAATTGATTTCATAGCCAGAAACAAGGGAGAAAGATGCAAACTCTTGTAATAGAGGAGGAATAGAGATTTCAGGAGCAGAAATAAAAAGAATATCATCTGCATATGCTGAAAGTTTTAAATGCTGATCTCCATAGGAGAATCCAGAGATTGAATCATTGTTACAAATTGATGAGAGGAAGGGTTCGAGAGCTAAAATAAAAAGTAGGGGGAAAGGGGACAGCCTTGGCGAATACTGCGTTGGGAGATGAAAGTAGGAGGAGACACAACCATTAACCAATACCGATGCTCTGGAAGCAGAATATAGCAAAGAGACAAGCAAAATCAGTTTGGGACCAAAACCATGCCATTTTAAAGAGTCAAATAAAAAAGACCAATCAACTCTAACAAACGCTTTTTCGGCGTCAACAGAGATGGCCGGCCGCCAAAGATGAAGAAAGAGAGGGGAATTTTATTTAAAACATTGAGAAAAAGACGGGAGTTATCTGAAGTCAATCTGCCCTTGACAAAGCCACATCGCTCCTTTCCAATTAAATGGGGCATTAGGCGATCCAAACATAAGGCAAGAGATTTAGCAAATAATTTATAATCAACATTAATTAGAGAGATCAGGCGGTAGTTTTTACAATACATGGGGTCTTGACCATCTTTATGTATAAGACAGATTGTGGCTTCCTGAAAAGTACCTTCTGTCTTACCTGCAAGAGCGAGAGAACGAAAAAGGTTTAAGAGTTTCGGGAGTAATAAATTAGAAAAGTGTAAATAAAATTCAACATAAAAACCATCCGGACCAGGAGTTTTCCCTTTTGTTAAGGCATTTAAGGCAGTAGATAATTCGTTAAGGGACATATCTGTTTCAAGGTCAGAGAGATTAAGGTGAGAATTGGACGGAGTAGGTTGTTTAGCAAGATAAGATTGGATGAGAGAACTGAAGGGAGGAGATTCTGGAGTATATAGGTCTTTGTAAAATAATTTAAAATCATTGAGAATGTCTTGGTCTTTATGAATGAGAGAACCATCGGGAGAATAGATAGACTCAGAGTACGATCCTTACGTGTTTTGAGGTAGTTCGCTAAAAGTTTACCTACTTTATTTCGACCACCATAATATCTGGCACTACTGCAGAGAAGTATTGAAGATGCATTGTCAGTAGAGGATTTATTAAATGCTAATTTAGCACATATCAAGGCTGGAGGTATGGAATCCGCTGAGGAAGTATAGAATTCATGCTCTAGAGCCTTGATATGTGCCAATGTGATTTTTTGTTGTTGAAGGAAAAGTTTATTTTTCTTTGAAACTATTATAAAGCCTCTCGCAGTAGCCTTAAAAGAATCCCACAGTAGATAGGGGGAGGTAGACGGGCTATTATTGAGTTAAAAAAAATTCAGTAGCAAAAGTGTTAAAAAGAGGAAGAGAAAAGAGGGTCAAGGAGAAGAGAATTATTAAAACGCTAACAGGAGGACCTGGGGCGAGGAGGGAGCAAATCAATGTCAGTCACAATTGGGGCATGATCAGAGATGACAATAGGTTCAGTAGAGGAAGACAACCGATTTTGAGATAAAGACTGAGAGAGAAAAATATAGTCTAGACGGGAAAAGGAATTATGAGGAGAGAAAAAAGAAAAGTCAAGAGTATCAGGGTGGGAAAGTCTCCAAGAATCTACAAGGTGTGTTTGAGAAATAGTATTAAGGAAGTGTCTATGAGTTTTGTGCGGGATGAAGCGAACTTGAGATTGCCGATCAAGAAAGGGGTCAACAACTTTGTTGCAGTCTCCTCGCTAATATAAAGAGATCATCCTTAAACTGAATACAGTTCTGTGTAATCAGGGGCCAAAAGGAACAGTCAGGAAGTGTAGGGCCATAAATATTAAAAACAGTTAAATAAATATTATTAATTAAAAACCTAGCTAACAGCCATCTACCTTCTGAGTCCTTACAATTTAATTTCTTGTGGCACAAAATTATAGCACCATTTTTCCTATTGTTAGTGGGGGAGAATAAGACTGAACCCACCCAACCTCTTTTCAATTTTGAATTGAAAAGGCCTTTCTAGAGCGCATGGCTACCCGGAGGCATCCTAGCGCCAGTGCAGACCACTTCGAGTTTGAAGGAGTTAAGTAAATAAGAAGGTCTTTAGAAGCTTGCGGAAGGTAAGGTAGTTCGGTTCATAGCGAATCCACAAAGGTAAGTTCCACAATTTTAAGGCCTCAATTTCTGTAAGGTGGGTCTCTTGCAAGAGAGCCAAATCGGGGGTATAGGAAGCAAGATGGGAAAGTATTCTATGTCTTTTAATTGGCTTATTAAACCCTGTCACATTCCAGGAGATGACTCTGAATTTAGTAACATAAAAAATACATCGAGAACAAAATATGCTACACTAAAAGATCGGAGTAAACAGTAAGTGGGAAACCAGAAAAGAGATGGAAAATTCACATCAAATAGGAAAAGAGGGAAAAAATAACAAGGAAGGAGGGAAGAAGGGAAAGAAAGATTGAAAGCAAGAGAAGACAGTACATGTCAACGACGACTGTAGTACGTAACTTTTTAGAGGGAACAAGGAAGGGGTGAGAAGCGGCAAGGGACAACGAAGATAGCACACCCAACAAGGGGTGACACAGCACATCAGAACCTCAATAATATAACGTGGGGATAATCAGGAGCGGGAAATGGAACATGGAGGGAAGTAGAAATGATTCAAAAAGAAAACCTGTAAGGAAAAATAAAAAGTAATGTAGAAAGATGAGATATTACAACAAGAACGAATAACGTAAAGCATACAACAAGTAACTATGATAATAAACCGTAAAGAACTAACAATTAGTATCCGAGGAAAAAGTAGGAACCATATACGTCAGAGTAATGGAGCAAAGAGAGGGGTGAGGAGATAACGGATGAAGAGAACAGTTCATCTAACAAGGACAACATATTGTAACAGAACATCAGCAATCAAATGGGGATAAGAAAGGAGGAGTGAGACAAGGTATTGGTGAACCTGTAAAAAGAAACAGTGAATTAAATATTACAGTCAAGATCCTGAGGAATGAGGAGCAGTCTCCATGGAGGAAGTAGAGTGAGACTGAATAAATCTTCGGAGATCAGTTGGATCTTCAAAGGTGGCAGTCTTGTTGAAGAATGTAACTTTGAACAAACATGGATGGAACAAGCCATATCTTGCACCCAAAGACCGAAGAGCTGGACAAAGATCTAGGAACTTCTTCCGTCGTTTAGCAGTCGCTGAAGAAACATCCTGGGAAATGAAAACCTTGGTACCATGCCAGGAGAGGTTCCTTTTGGATTTAGAGGCATTTAGTACAAGTATAAGTTAAGTAAACTGTAGGAATAAAATAATTATTCCAAGTGGGTGTGAAGGAGCAGATACAGAAGAAAGATGGGGACTCAGTTTATGGGCTCGTTGAAGGTTCAGTTGAGTTGTAGAACGGAGACCTAGGATCTGTGGCAGGAAGGAGGCAAAATATGTGACCGGATCATCAACTTCAAGTCCTTCAGGAAGACCATAAATGCGTAGGTTATTCTGACGATTCCTATTTTCCAAATCCTCAGTCGCCTTTTTAAAGTTGCAGAATTGTTTTTTTTTTTTTCCAACAACGAGATTTTAGTAGACGAATCCTGTACTTCAGTAAGCTGGTGTTCCATCACGGAAATACGAGATTCCATAGTAGACCATTTAGTGTCCAATGTTTGCAAACGACCATTGGTTTCCTCAATAAAAGGTTGAAGGGCATGCAGTTCTTCCTAAACCATGTCAAAGGAAACCGAAGAGTAAGATTTTGGGGGAGAGGGAGGGTCTTGTTTAAGCCTCTTGCCGGTGGTCGAAGACAGAGGTCTTTTAGACGCCATGTTAGTATTGCTCTCTACCAAGGTGAGACAATCACTTTGACGACCAATCACATAAGCAGGAAAACCTGTTAAAAGTAGTGATACTGGTCTCAGAGGAAGCAGGAGCATTCAGAACCAACTTTCTGGCATGATGTAGAAGGCGTTTGCTCCTACCCATACATTTTGGTAGAGAGAATGCGAGGAAAGTAGAAGACACACAGGATAAGGGTTAAAGTACCTCAGAAACGTCGATGAAATCGACCCTCCACATCAAAAACCTCAGTCATGCGATAACAATGTAAAAAATATGCAGCAGGCAATGACAAAAAGGAATCCAAAGCATCATGTGAAGAGTTATGAGGAAAAAATTGGAGGAGAAATGCACAAGATGGCGGCAATCAGGCAGTGTGAGGGGATCACCTGAATATAAATAGCATTTCCCGCAGATATGGGCATAAATTCGAAGCGCTAACCTTCTGATTCATGAAGATATCCGCATCTCCTGACATAAAGCCGCTCCAGCGGCAAAACAAAGTCTGATGCGCTGCGGAGCCGAAACGCTAGGTGGCCATCTTAGGTCGTGGTGCGCGCGACTCCCCATTTTAAGTAACTTTTTTAACTGTTTGAGCTAGAAACAATTTTTTTTGTTAAAATCTGCAGATGATGTGGCCGATGATGGATTATGCTGCAAATCTATAATAATAGGAAATTTGCAGTAGCCGCACAATCTCATAATTCTAGAGGCCCTGGTATTAAGCAGTGAAATAAGTACTAGAATGAACATTGGGTTGAGCTACTGGGTAAAGGTAGGGGAACAGGTAATATCGTATAGTCAAGGATAGATGCACTAGGTTATAGGCAGTGTTGGAAACACTAAGGTACGAACAGAGATAGTGGGCATAGGTGGAGTAGAAGTACTTTGGTAAAGATGGAGGTGCTAAAGTATAGATAGGCATAGAGGTACTTGGTTGTAGGTGGGGGAGAGGTATTAGGACATTGGCAGAGGTTCTACGTGAGTGTGTATATATAGCAGTAGAGGAAATAGGATTTAGGCAAGGATTGTGGAATGAGTAGATGGGTAGAGTGTGCATGAGGTAGAGGTAGTAGGCAATCTATGAAGGACATAAACCAGTGAGCCTCAAAGTACAGCGCGGGGCTGCGTGCCATCCTCCTGACCTTTACATGTGGCTCACTGGGCTGCTAAATACTCGACTCAGCACTAACATAAAAAAAAATAAAAAAAATATATATATATATATATATATATATATATATATATATATATATATATATATATATATATATACAGCAAGCACATATTTAGAGGTTAATTGAAGTTGAAGAAAGGAAGTAACTAGGACCTTAATTTTAAGAACACCTTCATTTTTAAAGACAGCAAACTTGTAAAAATTTTATAGTCTTTTCAAAATTCCAAAAGTTTATTTCATTGACCTGTTGAACCGTTTCACCTTCGTAAATCCCATTATAGCAGTGCATTCATAAGTATTTTTTTTAAAGTGATATTTTTCAAACATGTATTTAGAAACTTTCATGCTTCCTACCCCTAACCTCCCCCCCCCCCCCCCCCCCCCCCCCCGTCAGCTATGCCATTCGTGATTACATCCAAGTACAGGAGACAGTTTTGTACAGTACGAATCCTGAAGTCTTATATTTTGAGGTCCTCTTATATGTGAGAATGAAGAAAAAGGAGTGAAATTGAAATAAAATAATTGCCCAGGGTCACATAATTTGGTTAAGTTGAAAAGCCTGGATTCGTCCCAGGTTTTCTGGTTTTGCATTGCGGAATTGAGTTCATCCACTAGATATACATGCTTCACTTCCCCTGCAGCCACTTTACACTCCCCTACCCCCAATGGCATCAGTGCGACCCTTGTCACACCAAAGACCAAACTTTGCGGCCCCTGGGAAAATGTTTGTGAATACCCATGTCCTAAACTATAGGCAGACATACATGGGTAAGAGTAGCAGAAGGTAGTTTGGCCAAAAGGGGACAAAAGAGAGACTGGGTGGGGAGATTGCCAGAGGGAAAGAGACATAAGTGAGCTTTGTGATCCTGGAACAAAAAACAAGTTTTTTTCCCCCACCGTGAAGGACATTTACCAGGATAGTCGACATCCTGGGAATGTCATTTATGAGGGGAAAATAATCAGTGAAACGTATTTTGAGAAAGTATCTCCAGAAGAGAATTCCTGAATTAAGTTTTTCTCCAGAATCGCATTCCGCCGCATTATTATTCGGAAAGGAAACTCTGTTACAGGGAGGTAGACATCACTAATAATTTTTAAATGTTTTGTCTCCTAGATTTGTAATGGCTCGGTATTTGCCAGTTTCTCAGCCCCTTCGCTGTGTTGTTTGGATCTTTTTTCCACCAGTAGCAGACGACCAATGGAGAGGGCTCCGTTGGCATCATTTATCTCTCATTCTTTATCTGGTGCTTTTAGTCAGTTTGTAGGCATGGGTAGTCCCAGTGATTCGTTGAAAGGGGCATTGGGTCTTGCAACACGGAGCCATGTGCTTGTATGCTTTGGCAGTGGTTGTCCATGGCACTGTAGGCCATCTGTAGGATTGCCAGATGTCAAGGTTTGCCAAGGACTGGAAATAAGGTGACACGAGGCACCTTGTATCCAGCAGTTGGCTTTCATTTAATAAATCCTTGTAATATGGTAGTTGGTAGTGTTGTTTCAGATCAATTAAGTAAATCGACTAAAACAATGAATTAAAAAAAGTCATAGCTCTAATGCTGTAGCCCGGTGACATGGAGTTACCTGGCTGCCGTAACGATCTAGCCATTGTGTGTGACATCTGATCCAAGCGTAGGTAGTATACTTCAGCTATCGTGCCCTGTGGTGTTGGCTGTTGTGGTCTGTCATGTGATTGGTGTGCGTTTTTATTGGGATATTTTTGACCAGTTGAAGTTGCTTTCATGCAGCTTACCTTCGGCTCCCATGGGTTGCTCAACTAGGTTGGGTGGGACAAGAAGTCTGTGAGGGCTGAGGGTCATAATGTGTGGAAAGAGATGCTATGGGACTTGTATTGTAAAGTGAGAGAGGAGTTAGGTGGTGGAGTTGGGCTTGGTAGGCAAGTATATGTGGATTTTGGGGGTATGGTGGGAGTAATGAAACCATGGTATGTGCTGTGTGGGAAAAGGGTACAGGTGAGGTGGAGGTGGATGTGTTTAATGCAAGGAGATGTAGCACAAGTTGTACGTTGGAGGAGATGGTAACAGAGCCTACCACATGCAGATGCAGGTAACACTTGACTGCATAGTTTCTATAGTACGTTTTATGAAAGGAGCAGTGAATGATTGATGTGGAGCAACAGTATGTGGAGAGGTGTGGAAAGGAAGGAAGTAGTATGGTGCATTAGGGGAAGCAGCTTACACATTATCATATTTGTATTGTATTACCCATAATCCAATCAGCAGGATGTTACACCACATATAATACACGGGAGCCTGCAATCGCTGTATAAAAGCCCTTCTCTAGTTTCCTTATTATAGGTGACTAGTCACGCTCTAGTTGCTTGTAATAAAGAAATTATGTACCTGCCCAACTGTAATAACTAATTAAAGTTGAGTTCTGGCGTAGGAATGCCCGCTGAAAGGGCCAGGAGCCAAGGGGAGAGGCAGGTCACGGAGCATAATTAAAGCTGCAGTTTAAACCACAAAAATGAATGAAAACAGGCTTTTTTAGGTCTCGCCTGGCTATCGCTTATGCGATCGCTCAGCGAGACTTATGTAGGGGCTTCAGAAAATGCTCCCAAAGGCTTCCCATGCGGATCGGGTGGCGGTTACGCGCACAACCGCACGCATTCCATTTGCCACCAGCTACTTCCTGCGCGTGCGTCGCCTCACGCATTCAGAGAGATTTAGTAAGGGGCACAAGACCTTAGGAATGCGGTTTATGGCCAGTGCATGTGAGGCATTCAAGCGCGAAGCTGGCATCTGGCATCGGACTTGAAAGCAGCAGACTGCTTTCACCAGATCGCGCTCGGCCTCACTTCCTGCAACCCCTCTTACAACAATTAACTTTCGTTATAACTCACACCCCATATGCTCGTTCCCTCCCACCCTTCCTTTGATGTCCGCTTTTCTTGTTGTTTACAAACCACGCCGCACACTGCTGCATTACACACTGCTGCATTACACACTGCTGCACGTCACACTGCTGCACGTCACACTGCTGCACGTCACACTGCTGCACGTCACACTGCTGCACGACACTGCTGCACGCCGCACACTGCTGCACGCCGCTGCACACCACACAGTGCTGCACACTGCTGCACGCCGCACACTGCTGCACGCCGCACACTGCTGCACTCCACACACTGCTTTTATGCGAGCTATGCTACTGACATTGTAAATGACAATGCCTTTTATTTGTTTTAAAACCAAAACCTAAATAAAAGGCATTGTAATTTTACAATGCCAATAGCTCAAACTCTTATAAATGCGAGACCTATTGCATTGTAAATGCTTGTCTTATTCTGCTCTGTTTTTCTAGATGAACGGTGATCTACAGGAATGAGATATGTGTGGCACCGTAATTATTTTATGCATGCTTAAGGTAATTATAGGAAAGATGAAATCTCTGTATGTTTCTACACAGTCTGAGCTACTGCATTTTTATAATCTGACTTCTATTAAACTGACTGTAACATCTTTTTGCAACAAGTATTTAACTGCTCCTTGGCATGTTTAATTTTTCATTAAATATTCTACTTTCATCATCCCTGCAAATATCCTATTTCTTTTCATATGGAAGAACAAAATAAAGGATTTAAGTTGTTTCTTTGAAGGGTAATGGTGCGACCATGTATTGTAAGGACTAAAGAACCCCCTGGTATACATTATAAGGACATTGCAAGTCGCCTTGGAGTTCTATGGCCTTATAAAGGAACTTTGCGTTCGGCCACATTCCTCGATATGGTCAAGGAACTCTTTAGTGATTTGAAATATAATTGCAATGTACGGCAGGGGGTACTTTATCCCATATATAATGCATGGGAGCTTGCAATCCATGTTTAAAAGCCAGTATCCAACTGCTTTATTGCAGTCGACTTGCACATCTTGTCACTTGAAATGAGGTGGCTGCTCAACTGTAATAACTTATTACAATTGACTTGTGACTTCACAATGCCCGCTGCCAGAGCCAGCAGTCAAAGTGAAAGGCAGTGCGCAGAGCAACAAGGAAAACAGGAACTGGGTTTTCCTTCTTTTGATATCTTTTTTCAAAAAGAAAAAGTGATCAGCAGAAGGTAGTTATTTATGGAAACAATGTTTTTAGGTCTCGCCTCGCTATTGCGTAGCAATCGCTATTGCGTAGCAATCGCTATGCGAGACTCTAGTAAGGGGCTTCCAAAAGTGCTCCCAATAGTGGATTGCATGGCGAGCACGCACACAATCACGTGCATTGTGCCGCCATGCAATCCGTTTGGCATCGTACTTCAAAGGGTCCGCTCCCCCGCCTGGAATGCACTCCCCCGCCAAGCGCGCGCGCCACGCTCCGCCGGGCTTGTTCTCAATTGACTCTCTGCACAGCAGGTCGGTAACTGCTTTCGAGGCTTGTCAAACGAGATAAAACGGAGAACGTGCTTCACGACCCCAGGCGCCTCTGGTCAGTTCTCTGTGTTGTCCTTAACCCTCTTTATGTGAATGCAGTCAGCTTCTGCCTATATTAACCCTCTTCCAGTCGCCTTAACACTCCTCTGAGCCTTTCAGGTTTTGTAGTCCTCTGTATCCACCCTCCTGCAGCCTTCTTGATCATCTGCCCGTCCTGCTGCTCCAGCACACCTCTGAGCCCCACCTGCAGCCTCGATGCCCCGCCCTTTCCCCGCCCTGTGCCGGGTGTTGAATTAGCGGGCGGGGTTCATGACGAGATAGTCTCGTCATGGGCACAGCGCAACCGCGGCCCATGACGAGACCATCTCGTCATGGGCACTCAAGGGGTTAATTTGACATGAAAGAGGTGCCGGGGCTCTTATTAGGCGTTCGCTTTAGGCAGCAGTTGTCTATAAAATGTTTTTGTGTTAGCCTGCCCAACAAAAAGAGAACAAAAACGTTATTTTTGTGGAGGACATGGAGGCAAAACGCAGCAACAATTAGCACTTGCGCTTATTTTACTTTTAAAGGCAACTTATATCACAATGCAAGTGTACCTAGACAGTTGCAGTTCCTTGTTTTTTGCGGCTTAGCGTCAGCCGCTTTCACGGTGCTGTTACATCCGCTTTCCAAGGGCTTAATTTGACATTAAAGAGGGGCCGGGGCTCTTATTAGGCGTTAACTTTAGGCGGCAGTTTTCTATAAAATGTTTTTATGTTAGCCTGCCTAAGAAAGCGAACACAAACCGTATTTTTGAGGAACACATGTTTAAAGGCAAAACGCAGCATCAATCAGCACCTGTGTTGTACAACTTACGAGAAAAGTCAAACTGCCCCTTTTTTTCCACGAGCTTAGACCACCACAAAATAACGGTGCTTGGGGACGTGGGGAGGCAAAACATGTACTTTTGTTCGCAATATGTAAGTTTTATTTTCCCAGGTGTGCCTTTTTATCACCATTTCTGGCTTAAAAGCGTCTCTTGTGTGGCCTTTGAAATCTGTGTATTTTTTTAAATTTCTTTACTTTTTGTTTGTTTTGTAAAGTGAGAGCATTAATTAAAGTCTAATCTCTTGCTTGTGTATGAACAGCCTTCAAGATATAGAGTAATTTTTGTGTGTAGAGTGTCTGACACGTCTGTGTATTTTTACACATTCAAAGATACATGGATGTTTTTAGTGTGGGCAGAAATGGTTATGTTAATAGCTAGACTGGTTTGCTGTGGATCAGCATAATCTCTCTTCGGTAGAAGCCTATTTCAAACATTTTAGGTGCGGATATTCTTGAGAACTTGGTGTCTTTTGTTATGATTTGGTCGTTGCATAAACCAGTCAGTTCACATTGTGCGCCATACCAAAAAAAAGCATTTGCAATGCAATAGGTCTTGCAGTAACTAGAGTTTAAGCTATTGGCATTGTAAATTACAATGCCTTTTATTTATGTTTTTAAAAAGAAAACAAAAATAAAAGGCATTGTTATTTCCAATGGCGGCCTTTTTTTTCTACACTAGACGTTTATTCATTACATTATTAAAACCCACTTATTAAAGCAATGGGCCGTTTTCTGTAACAGCTGTTACTTTTAGCGCTGCGACGTATAAAACGTTGGAACATAGTGCTACATAAAACTAGAATAAATAATGCACCACGGACGCTTTTAAAAACAAATAGATAAAAACAATGCCATTTACAATACCAACAACTTCAAACTTTGCTAATGCGAGACCTATTGCATTGCAAATGCTTGTTTTTCCATGCTGCAGGTCATTGCAGGAAAGTTAGAATCTCTGCATATTCCTTCACAGTCTGAGCCATAACGTTTATTTTTTTGTATTTACCTGCTTTACCTTAAACTTTTAGTATTTTTTTAAATACCTACATTATAAACTGCTTTTAGATGTGTTTAATTTCACAGTACAGAATCTGCTTTAATTCTGATCTTCAATGGAAAGGGCAAGACGCCAAGGATTTCAGTGGTTTGTGCGAAGGGAGAACTCTATATATCGTAGTGAATAAAGCCACTTGTGCAGCGCGACCTTTGGCCTCGTTCCTTTATAATGGTCATGAAACTCCTTGTTGACTTGAAATATTTTTATAATGTACAGCAGTGGGTACTTTATCCCATATATCATCTGGTTGGTGTGTTGTCAAAGCTTTATAATGGAACGTTTTTGTAAATTGTGCACTTAGTTCATTTGGATCTGCTGCAGTATTTCATTTATAGCATGACAAATTGAGTATACGTTTTGTGTTTGTGTTTTTTTTTTTTTTTTTTTTCGTTTTTGCACTGCATATGTGAAGAAATGCACTTGAATCTTGCCGAGACTAAGTCTTTCATTCCTGAATCAACTCTGCTGGCTTGCCTACATCTTCCTGAAATCCCGTGCCTTGGATTTGACAAGTTTCTGCTTGTTGACCCGCGGTTACCATGGGACAGTGTGGTGTAGGAAGAACAGCTCCAGATTAAGGTTAATGAGCAAGATGTTTCTGTACCTTGTCTTTTTCCTTTCTAAGCCCTTTCACGGGTGAAGATGGGCTGTACTGCTAGGGCATGCTCGCACCACCAGCAACATATGCTTAGTCACCTTCTATCCTGTGGTAAGGGCCAAGTCCTACCAGTAACTACCACACCTAACTCACTCCCTGTCTAGAAGCCCACTATTGTTTGAGGAAGAAGCTTTCTCGGCTTGCTACTTTGCTAGGTTTTTTGAACAAGTAATATTACAGCAAAATAAGTCTTGGGTTGCAAAGAAGAAAACATGTTAGTAAAGCTTGTTCTGAATTAGACCTCTGTGGTCTACGGTATGATCGATTTTCTGTGGGAGGCCAGTACGTTCTGTAATGGACTAATGTAATGCTCTGTTCACATGTCCTAGGGACTGGTGCAGAAAAAATTGAGGCTGAAGCCTATACTTTAAGTTGCTGAGGGCACTGTTTCATAACTAAAGTGTAATAATGGAAAGAATAGAACCTGTTTGATGTCTAGACCTGGAAATATCCTGAAGGCTGTGTAGACTTAGAGTTTCTCTCTGACTTGCTCCGCTTGCTGACTGTCGTCCCTAGGAGGATTTTTTTAGGACAGGAATGTAACATTGGCAAGTTATGTGGCTTATGGAATTACATTCTCCCTCAGTTGCTTTAGCCCTGCGAGCAGTCTATCTAGCACATCTATGCGCAAGTGTGCGGGTTACACTTCACAGATCTTATTGTAGCCTTTTCGGAATCGAGGATAATCAATCCAGAAATTTGCTCCTAAACCTTCGTAATCTCAAGCTAGATAATGGATCCCATCGGTCAACAAAATCAAAAGCCACTGATGGGGCTGGGAAAGCCAGTATACAGACACACCTTTTCCACAACACGAGGAACATGATGACCCATGTGCAGAACAGTTTCCTCACAGCTGACCTCTCAAAGGTTCTGACAACAGTATCTCAGCAAGTTGTTGGGTGGAAGGGACGGTGCCGAGCCAGTACATCTTTGAAAACCCACCTAGCCCAGGTCCGGAGTGTAGACAACATTTTATGTAGTGGTGCAGATGGGACTATTTTTATTCTCAGAAATTAAAAATATATAAAGTACTGGGGAACAGTTTATGATCTCAGACTATAATAAAAATCAGATGAAATGAAGGATTTTACAGTTTCAAGAGGGTAGGCAATGTGCTGCATATGGCTGGGATTTTGAAGTTCTTTTTCCTTGGATCTTGACAGGTTACAACCTAGAACAGAGATTTTCGATGAAAGAATTAGTAACGAGCAGTGGGGTATTGACACTCTGGGCTGGGTTTTGTGGCTCTGTGAACTAATGAATCCACTAGATGCCTCAGAATGATGGTCCAGGGATGTGTCTGGGAACTGATGGCGCAAAATGACGGAGCGCGAATGGAGCCACCATTTTGTTGTTTCTTGTCCTCTCCCTCGATACGTCGGACTTCATCCTGCCGACCCCCAGACATTGCTCGTCGGCTGGACGGCCTTATCTCTTTCTCCCCCCCCCGCCCCCCCCCCCCAGGTCCCCGTCTCTCCTGTAACCTATCTCATCTCCCTCCCCTCCCTCTCTCTACCCCCATGGATGTCTTATTTCTCCGTTCACTCTGTTGAAAAGATGTTGCTCTGTGTATCTCTGTTGCAGCTTGTGGTGCGGCGGGATATGGGGGTGAGATTTCAGCATCCCCCCCCCGGGCTGCCGAGGTTGTAAAATGAAGGAAAGGGTGTCTGGCCTGACCTGCGTTGCCACACTTCTGCGTTTTCTGCCTGGCGAGTGAGGTGGTGGAGGAGGAAAGGGGGGTGGTGTCCAGAACAAGTCCAGAACATGTGATAATTAAGTTGAAAATCAGAGCCCCATCAGGAGCAGCCTGTATGCTGCTCAGCCCATGCCTAACAGTCGCTTCACCTCTCAGTGTCCCAACATTCCGAGGCACATCATGACACCAACATTCTATTGGACCTACTGCACTAACACTGGCAGAGCAGGAGGAGTAAAATACATAGAATTACCAAATGCAGGATACTACACATTTACAATGCAATATGTCTCGCAATGGCAAGATATTGAGCTATTGGCATTCTAAATGACAATGCCTTTTATGTGTTTAAAAAACCTGCAATAATAGAAGGCATTGTTATTTACAATACCAATAGGTCAAAGTTTCTAAATGTGAGACCTATTGCATTGCAAATGCTTGTTTTTTCTTCTTCCAAACCTGAGGCACCCCACCCCACCTTATCAGGTACTCCCACTTGCCATTATCCGTGTTCCATGCCCTGGAATGATAGAATGATTTCTGGGTGCTGTAGTCTTGATTTGTTTTCATCCAACTAATTAGACTAACACATTATTTTATAGTATAAGACAAATTAAAGTAATTCCATACAAATGTGCAATAAAATATAATGAAGCCAATAAAATGCTTGTCTGTGTCATTTTGCTTTGTTATGGTTACAGAAATTAAAAAACATTAATCCAGCTGAACGTGGCAATTTTGAAACCGTCTTCACCAAAATTATTTTCCGAGTAATTCACGCATAAAAATGAGTATTTGTTAAAAAGCAACTCAATACAATTCTTCTAAAAGAGAATGGGACAAGTTATACCTAAGGCATGGTTGAAAACAGTTTTTAAAAAGCAAGGTATTAAAATTTGGCAGCAACTCGTGAACTGTATTTCATCAGCACTTTAAGGCATCTGCTAAAAACACTACAATGAAAACTTCTGTACAGGCTAGGGTTTTTCTTATGCAGCCCAAATTCCAGGTAGATCCATGACCTATGAGTGTTTTGAGGTAAGTAGGAATGTTCCTAAAGTCCTTACATTGTAAACATATGAGGAGGTGGGGCAGTCTTATCAGAAAGTCCTGTTGGCCGTAAGCAAGAGTATGGAATAATTTAACCCTAATGGAGTGGAGAAGTGTGGCTCAATGATTAGAGCGGCAGACCCTGATGCAGAGGTCTAGCCCGGGACCAGGGTTCAATTCCCCGCCTCGGCGGGTCTTGGGCTCAAAAATTCCACGGACCTGATAATTCTCGCTTCGGTGCCATTCCAATCATGGAGTCCCACTCTGCAACTCTGGGCAATAGCTTGCTTAATCTCCACAACGGCCCCCACAACGCTAAGGATGCCTGGCCTCCACCTTGAGGGTGCCCAGGAGTGGACGCCTTACAGGGAAAGCCAGGATGGGTTCCACAGCGGTATTCGTACAAGCGCCTTGAGACCCTTGCGGGTGAGTAGTGCGCTATACAAGTATCAATTACAATTTTCAATTTAACCCTAATAATTTTCAAAATTGATTCAGCTGCATTCAGTCTACACAGTGCATAGGTTATGGTAGCACCTTTCTTCTTTAAGGACACACAGTCACCTTGTGAACCCATTTCAGTTAACCAAACTCTAAGGTATTTATTTGTAGAGTCCTAATTTAAAGTGGAAGCACCTTTTTTTTGGGACTGATTGACTAGCTTATTTCATAAATTAGAAGCAATCCGTTCATAAGGAGCTCTCTTAAGTCAAATATATTGATCTTGTATAACTGTAGGTCATCTGCGTATTGCTAAATTTGTAACATTTGTTAACCTATTTCCGGGGTGGATTACCTGGCCTTATGCAGGGCAGAACCAATGCCTGACCTGTAGAGAGTGAACAATAATGGAGCCAGGACACAACTGTGCTTGAAACCTCTTAGATATGCATCTTGGGCGCAAGACCCTATGCCAATCTTTGTCTGACCGAAGTGTCTGAGTAACGAGAAATAAGGCCTCTTTTTAAAAAAAAAAATTTTTATTGACATTTCGTGGTAACGCTTTTCCAAAACCGGATTACACCAATTGCAGTGTTCTCCGTTTCAGTTGGTCGAAATAATGCCTCTTAAAAAGATTTCTCGAATACCCGCTTGGCAATCTTCTTCAGTAGGGAGGGGTGATGCATCCCATCAAAAATGGCAGAGTAATCGATGAAATGCACAAATAATACCCCTTCATGTGAATGCGCTGCATGATAAGCCATTCAAGACGGGGCAACAGTATTGTTGGCTGTGCTGCCTTCAGGCCTAGAAAGTTTAAAAAAAAAATATTTTCTCGTTTTCTAACTCCCCTTAAAGGATCCTAGCATAAGCTTTATTGTCAATGTCCAAAAGAGCAATTAAGTGATAACTAGCAGCATTAGCTCTTTTTCGCTTACATTTTTTTTTGTAAAATGGAGTATGACATAAATGTGGAACTAAGCCTTTCTGATATCAAGCTTTGTAACGGTTCTTTGCAAAATAAGTCAAACTGGAAGAGTGAAATTGTTATACTGTGTTCATCATGTGGGGAAGGTTGATATACAAGTGCTAGAATGGTATTTAGCAGAGAAAACAAGATGTATGCATGCCTCTCACTATGTGGAACTAAGCCTTTCTGATATCAAGCTTTGTAACGGTTCTTTGCAAAATAAGTCAAACTGGAAGAGTGAAATTGTTATACTGTGTTCATCATGTTGGGAAGGTTGATATACAAGTGCTAGAATGGTATTTAGCAGAGAAAACAAGATGTATGCATGCCTCTCACCTAGACATCATGTAAAGTGTGATTAGTTCATCCCGTCCTGTTTCCCTTGGCCGTTTCACTTTTCCTCCTGAAACTTGAAATTGTGCTTTCATTGTTATAAATGCAGGACTTCAAGCAACGGGATATAGGATGGAGTGTGGTGCTGATATTTGATGTGAGTTAACTTGATGTCTTAAAATGACATCTAATTACATCTGGGTGGGTGGGGGGGGGTGTTAAGTGTGTGCAGGTGCACCACTGCAAATGGCGGCCCACCGCTTTGAGACTTGTAAAGGATCGCTGAGGCTGGGCAGGAGAGCAGCACACACCCAAGAAGAAACGTCTACTAACTGCCGAGTAAGTACTTAGCGCTATTTCTGACCTGGAGGAAATAAAAATGCTATATGATCGAGTTTTCAACTTGTAAAGCTCTGCAAGAAAATATCCGCGCTCTTGTGTTCCTCTGCCCATATGTAAATAGCTTATATGATCTGGATTTTTTTTTTTCCCATTCTGGTACGTCTAGTTCAGATTTTATAATGGGATCAACAGGACTACAAACACCAGATTTCCAAGAAAAATCTTGGACTGTATGAGCTGCTCGCGCATAGAGCTGAAAAATTTAAGAGAGATTAACTGTTCATTGAAAAGTATCGAACAACAAATTTAAGATGTGAGTGTGTCATATCTCACTCCCCTGATGCAGGAATGTCCAAATTTACTGGATTTTGCGGTTTTTGTTTTCAGTACCTCAGTGCTATCTGAAACAATAGAAATGAAACATAGTGATATTAGATCAAATATTTGAAGCAGTGAATGAATATTGCAAGGTGGGTCCATTTCATGTAGGACCTTACATACTAATCTTAGCCTTTTATCGAATAACACTGTCCACAGTGGCATGTTTTTAAGCCTATGCTTCGAATAATACAAACACAACTATAAGCCCCACCATGCTAGGTTGTGCTGGCTGAAAAGTAACAACTTGCTGACATAAGGCCTCCTAGCAGGTATGTATCCAGTTTATTAGTGATATGAATTAAAAAAGACACACTGCTAATTATCAGGAAATAAGGCCTAATCAGAGTATATCCAGTATGAACTCCTCAACCAGTTCTAGCTTTTTACTGTTGCATGCTGGGATTTTTGAGCTAGTTCATGTAGTAGTAAAATTCAGTTCCACAATGCAGAATGCTGGTCCCGAAAAGCCCTGGGTGTCACGGGACTTTGGGACAACTTTGCAGTTGTACCAATGATTGTATGTACCCCTCTTGCTGCCATTTAAAGGGGTACAAACAGTTGTTCTACCTCTGATTGAAAACAACGAAATCATTCAGAAACCAGGAAATGCTCAATATAGCTTTATTATTCTAAGGGCCGCTGTGAGATTATGATACTATGGCCAGTACGACTTGTTCATAAGACACCAGGACATGTAATACATATAGGGTGCACTGTCCATGTGTGTGCTATGGCACACCCTTAAGCAGGTGCGCCAGGCACAAACCGGGTCAGAGCACCCTGTTCTAATGAATGCACTGTCCCCGGGGCAGCTACGACTGCATGCCTACCCTCTGGGCAGCACATTCAGTGAAATACGGAGCAGCTGCTTCAAAGCCACTCTGTGTTTCTCGTGCAGGCGGCATCCTGTCGGCACTTTCAAGAGGAGTTAGAGATCCCTTTGCGGGTGCAGTGAGTGACTGCACCTACCTGCAGGTGGATGTTCCCCACCCATCCAGAGGGCTACCCTCAGGGGACACCTAATTAAATATTGTGCCTCCTTATTGTGGGACACTTTCAGTGCTCCTCCTAATGTCATGTTTGCTTCGTCACCCAGATTCTTAATACGGTGACGAGGTTCCCTCATTTGCACAGGCCAACCTCCCATTCAAATGAGGGAACGCCCTATGAAGATAGCTCTGGAGCTACATGTGCGCCGGCACTATCATTATTACAGAAAGGACTGCCCAAGCCTCTGCGAGCCCTTCTGTAATACCATAGTGCTCGGGTGCAAAAAGCAGGCGCACACACCTGTTGAGGTCCGAGGGCACTATGTGTAATACTGCCCCTGATGCCGATTTCAACCCAATACATGCAGGGTCGGCTTTAGCGATTTCCACCGCACCCCTCCCCCCCCTCCCCCTCACTACTCCCAATTACCTCTTTCTCCACAGATTCCTTCACTACTACCCTCCAACGGTGCCCTTTATCTCTCTGTAGCCCCTCACATGTATTTAATTTCTAAGCCCTACTCATTCCAGTGTAGGTTGTTTGATCGCTTTACAACACGCACGTTATAGAGAAATTATGGTCACAAGTGAGTAAATCAGTGTATAGGAAATGTTGCATAAGTCAGTGAGGGCTACAAGGTGTAGTAGTCGTACGACATCCTTACTGGTAGTTATTCTATGTTAAGTGTGCTCGAGCTGCAAAAACGCAAACTCTGGAGTTAAAACTTAAAACAGCACTTTGGGTTGTCCATACTAATAAAAATGTATTACTACCCAAGGAAACCCTTTTAAGCAACATTCGAATAACAAAAGATTCAGGAAAAAACAATAAAGCACTAAACCTATGCCTTGCAGTTTGCATGTGGCTCTTTGATGCTGATTTATTGCTCACTGCGCTAGAAACATTGTAAGTTGTGAACTGCAAGCAACAAAAGGATCTCTGTATAAAAGCACTACTCCACTGAGCTATTTACATGAAATAAAAACATGTATTCTACATTACACAATGTGATTTGCAGCAGGCACATTAATCTTCTGTGCTACTTTATGACGGTGATTTGACAACACACATCTTTGCAGCAAGTGCATTAACCATTAACCAGTGCATTGCCATTCTTATCCTCCCCTGAGAATTGCTGGGCACGCAGAGGCCTCTGCAGGCTGCTCTTCTCTCACCTGACCTGTCTTTCCTAGTACATAATGTCCCAGCTTGGACCATCGTAGGGCCATCTCGCACTCTCAGATGGGTTCCTCTACGGATTTTAACCACATGATCAGTCTTGGTGTACAGCAAAGCTATAATGTCAATCGCATTATTCTTGAAAGCTGCAAGCTCCCTCAGTATACCCCTGTGTCTGACTCTCCCAGGCTCGCAGCCCTCCTTTCAGTATTTCTCGTGCCTCCTCTGATGCCTGGTCAATCCCTTCAATTTGTCCTCTATTGCTAGCACTGCTCGTTCAACGTCTCATTCTTTCCGCCATCTTGGAGTACATAGGGCTGATAGATCGCAAAAAAGGTGCTTTCTCATGGTGCAAACTCTGCTTCTTCGCCATGCTCCGCATGAAACTCACACTTTTTACTATGCAATGCAATCCTGGGGTAAACAAGGTCTTCTGTACTCCATCTTCTTTCAAGCATTGGCTCTGGAAGCGTGTGGAGCCAGGAAGCAAAACGAAGTCAAGAAAAAAAACCATGTCCTCTTCTCCATGCACAGTCCCGGCAGCACTCTTTAGGTAGTCCACTAGCGACGACTCCTGATGAATTGCTGGCATGGATGGGAAATGGACAGGTTTGGGTTGGATTGGATTGGGAAGGTGGGCAGTTGCACATTGGGCGATGTGCCGGTGCCTCAGATTCACCTTGAGCCCTTTTTGGGGCGTCTATAAACGGGCACCAGAGACTTAAATTCTTCCCCTGTCAATGCCAGGCCAATATAATGTGGTGCCAGTATTTTGGTCACTCCCCTGCCATGCTGTAAACTGAGGTTGGGGTCCGGGTTCTGCTTTGGCCTTTGCAGCATTTTCACCTCGGTACCCTACCGCTTGTGGCCTGCCCTGCCAGAAGCTATGTTATCCCCTGTTGGGCCATAACGTTTAAGCCATGGTGGGTATGGAAAGGGTAGTAGTATGTAGAGGCCTTGCTGGGGACCAGGTGATTTTGTGCCATTAGGCCATTCTCACCCAAGTTCACCTCGAGCAGCAGGGGCAGTGTGCTTTTCTTGACCCATCCCCTGCCAGGCCTGATGAGTACAGGCCCCAGCTAGGCCCGCAGGACACAAGGGTTCGCTCTCCTGCAATGGAATCTATAAGGAAGTTGGCACGGAAACTGCAAAGTGCAAAGACAAGGTTTATTAACCCTTAAGGGTGGTCCTACAATCCATACAATACCCTTCAGTATTGCATAGAGTAGCACAAAGAACTTGCATACACGGTCCCCTTTTATACACAACAGAGGGGCTCATAAGTGGGAGGGTACGACATGAGACGAGGAATGTTACCTTTTATGGACATTTACAATACAAGATCGATATGTGGGCGGAGCTGACATACTCCTTGAGCGCGCGAAAACATGGTCAAGCAAGGACTAACTGATAACAGATGTGGTCAAGTCTGGGCATGCGCCAGACGGACAAAGGAACTATTTATAGACTGTTACTAGGCAGATTACAAGAGCAACTAACACAAAGATAAGACTCTCCTCGTGTTGAGCACGTGGAGACATGGCAATACAAAATGGAGTCCAGACTTCAGTCAACATAACAAAAGGAACATGTGTAAGGGAGGAGAATTCATGTCTTTAGTAAATGCTTAATCACATCGAAGTTGCAATTTACAACAGACGACCCTTTCAGCATTTACTGAAGACATCCGGCTTGTTAGAATAATCATCATATATATCAATTATCATCATCTCTTCTACTTCCTTAGCTAAACGTTTCTGATAAGTGACATTGGCAATAGCTTTCTTATAGGGGATACAAAATGATACACATACGGAACAGAGCAAAGGACCACATTGAATACAGATACAGCAAGAAAACAGAACTGCTATAATTATGCAGAGACCAGTCAAAACCTTCCAACCCCAAGCAGTGATCAATGCCCAAAACCATCCAGAAAAGGACCAAGTGCCGTTTTCTGTATGGATTTCAGCTGCAATTTTATGCAACCTGTTAATTGCATTGTAGACTGAAGGTGTGTGGTCAGGAATAAACACACAGCAACTACTTCCGATAATTTTACAAGCTCCACCTCGATCAGCTAACATAACATCTAACCCCATACGATTCTGCAATGCAACAATTCTGGTAATCTGTAATTCTTCCGTAAGATTCCCAAGAGCAGCAGCGGTTTGGTTTGTCACAGCCTCTACCACTCGTGTTAATCTTCGAACTTTCCTACTATTTAGGGCAGCTCCAACGAAGAAAAACAATCCTAGATTGAAGTCGATGTACTGCTGTAAACTGGTGTCAGTTTGATCCACATCATCAATTGATAAAGTACGTTTATACCTATTTACAGTCACATTATTCAACAACTTTAAATCCTTATGATAGGATGCAGGTGCCAGAAATACAGGAGGTAACAAAAATGATACATAACATACTCCAGACCAACCGGCTGGCAAACGATAATAACCTTTAGTTCCACACACAAAGTACGTATTATGGGATGCTAGGAAAGTACTGTTATTCAATCCATCGATGTTTAATATGGTAATACAATCGCTAACACCGACGGGAATATAACCCACACTTTGGACACACAGGTCCGCTTGAGCTTGTGCCACTTGAATCACAAATTTATCTTTTCCCACAGTGTCTCTGGTGTTTGTAAAAACATATGGAATCGATTCATTGTCTGGTCGATACTCTTCCCATTCCCAAATTGTCCCATTCGCTTGCGGATATCCATCTTTATCCTGATGACATTCTTTATTGAGTCTGAAGAGTAATCGTCCCACTGTGGGTTTCCGAGTGGCAAAAAGCAAAGTGTACCATGCTCTACAAGAGCCATTATGAGAGAAAGGAAGAGGTATGAATGGCGTTCCTCCCTTCTTCTGATGAGCTGGCATCATACCACATATCCAACAGTTTGTAGCATTGGTGGCAACATGGGTATGATGTAACATCTGGATGAAAGTGTTATTCAAATAGGACTGACGATGCTTCAATTCTTGATACGGAAAGGTATAGAAATAGTGCTCCGCTGGCACTGGAGTGGTCAACACAAGCAACTCTCGGGCAGGAGTCACATCCGCCACAAACCATGTGGTTATCCCAACAATAGCTACTGTGAGCATAAAACCTGTTGCACAAAGGATCTTCTTTTTCTCCATGTCAAAATAGAAAATCAATATCTTCCTGAAACTAAAGGTTTGTCAGAACTCTTCCCCTTGGGCAGCGGTCGATTTCTTTACCAACGGGCCAAGACGGGTGTCACTACACTAATGCAGGGCTGATCCCCCCCCCTTGCCTCACTGGCTCTCCGTTTCACTAACCCAAGGGCCGTTCTGACAACATGTCCCGATACTGAAGGATTCACTTTCTTGGCCTCAGATGATATCGCCTTCCTCCAGGAGTCGCGTGGTCCGGAAAGAGCTCCTCAGCGTCGTTCGATTCCCCAGCACGGCCTTTCTCTGTGGTCAGAATCTCTCGTTGATCGGTCAATCCAGCGGGCTCCACCAATCCGGGCGGTACTTTGCGGCAGTGCAGGGAATGGATCCAATTCTTTCTGTTGGAAACTCGCACAGCCGTCCTCGTTGCCAGTAAGACTTGCTCAGGGCCAACCCATCTCGGCTCCAGGCTGTTCGTCCTGTCGAAGATTTTCAACATGACATAGTCTCCAGGCCGGAGACTATGTCCTTCGCCGGTGGACCGATCAGGGAGCGCCTCCCGGACCTGTTGATGAATGGAAACCAAGTTATCCGTTAACTGTGCCAGATAATCATTCATCATTACACAAGGTACATCATACACAGTCTTAGGTTTTGGTGGACCCCAAATATTCATTGGACGTCCAAAGACAATCTCATACGGTGTAAGACCGATTCGAGAGTGCGGTACCGATCTAATTGACAACAATGCCAGCGGTAAAGCATCTGGCCAAGTCAAAGACGTTGAAGCTTGAATTTTAGCGATCTTGAGCTTCAGTGTACCCTTGTACTTCTCGACTAGTCCCGCAGATTGAGGGTGGAATACTGCGTGGAACTTCTGGGTGATGCCTAGACCCTTCAGAACATACTTTATAACATCCGCTATAAAGTGGGGCCCGTTATCACTCCACAGAAGTCTACAAACGCCATATCGAGGGAAGAACTCCTTCAACAGCATCTTAGCGGTAGTCATTGCAGTATTGTCTTTCGTAGGGTAGGCCTCAACCCATTTGCTAAAGGCACACACCACTACTAGAACATACTTCAAATTGTTACAACGCTCGAGCTGAATGTAATCCATCTGTAAAACCTCAAAGGGTGCAGTGGGCGTTACGAACCCTCCTGCTGGGGTCCGAGTCCCCTTTCCTGGGTTGTACCTCAGGCAGATCATACAGGTCTGTACCACCCTCTTTGCCGTGCTAGCAATCTCTGGATGCTCCCAGACTTGGGTAAGCAATTTTACAATTGCGGAAGCTCCAACATGTGCTAGCCCATGTGCCATCTGAACCATAGGTTGTACAAAAGCTGTGGGTAATTTCCATCGATCCATCTGCTTATTTCTCCAGCAACCCTCATCATCCAATTCTCCCTCACTGGACCATTGCTCCCGTTCTTTATCAGAAGCGGTCCTCTGTATTTCTCGCACTTCTTCCTTCGCATCATGCCATCTTTCTACTTGTGACTTCACTACATACATGGCAGTAGCACCGGGCTGCATCGCAGTCTCCCGCGCCACCCGGTCTGCTAACGCATTCCCTTCTCCAACTTTATCGACTACTTTCCTATGGGCGCTACATTTAATGATAGCAATTTTCTTCGGATATGTCAATGCAGTTAAAAGATTATGAACTAACTCCCCATGCATTATTTGTACTCCATGCGACGTTAAGAACCCTCTTTCCTTCCAGAGCAGGCCGAAATCGTGCGCTACTCCGAAGGCATAGCGGCTATCTGTATAAACATTCACACACAATCCTGTACTGAGCTCACATGCTCGTGTTAATGCTATCAGTTCCGCTGCTTGAGCTGATTTCTGTGGTATGCGTGCTGTCTCCACTATTGTTTGCAATGTGGTAATCGCATACGCTGCCGAAGTCGTACCATCTGGTAGCTTCAGGCATGACCCATCCACCCACAGTTCTCCATCTACATCTGAAAAGGGCGTATCCTGGAGATCAATACGACCCTTTGTTTGTTCCTCGGTCACAAGGATACAATCATGTGCTTCTCGTGCCTCAGACCGAGTCTCGGGGTATGGCAACAATGTAGCAGGGTTTAACGTCACGCACCTCTTCAACGTGATATGAGGAGCCAAAAGCGTCAGCTCATATCCCGTTAAACGGGCACTGGTCAAATGCTGCGTCTTTGTCTGATTAAGCAGGGCATCAACAGCATGGGGGACTAATACCAACAGCTTATGAGATAACACAATTCCCTCGCTCTGGCGTATTGACACAGCTGTCGCCGCAACCGAGCGAAAACAACCAGGCAATGCTCGAGCAACAGGATCAAGTACAGCCGAAAAATATGCACAAGGGCGCTGCTTGTCGCCGTGCATCTGCACTAAAACTGATAATGCACATCCATCTTTCTCATGCACATACAGCGAAAAAGGCTTGGTATAATCAGGAGTCCCTAATACTGGTGCTGAACAGAGGGCCTGTCGCAGTTTCTGAAAGGCAATGTCACACTCATTCGTCCAAGGAAGCGGAATAGGTGTATCTTTCGTCAAGAGAGCTAATAATGGCTTGGCTATGTACGAAAACCCTAATATCCACTGCCTACAAAACGAAACTAGACCCAAAAATGCGCGCACGTCCTTCTGCGTGGACGGCGTCGGCGTATCCAGAATCACTTGGACACGATCTGGTGTGAGTGCACGTCCCTCCTTAGACAAAAAGTGACCTAAATAAGTCACCTTTGGTCTACAGAATTGCAACTTTTTCCGAGAAACTTTGTGATTGTGGGATGCCAAAAAGGAAAGCAAGGACAACGTACTCGTCTCACACAACTCCGGGGTGTCAGCCGCCAGCAAGATGTCATCGACATATTGAATGAGGGCGACACCCTCGGGCAGAACAAAGGAGTCCAATTGTCTTTTCAAAGCTTGACTGTAGATACTAGGGCTTTCCGTATAGCCCTGGGGATTCTACAAAATCGGTAAGACCTATTATTGAGAGTGAACCCAAAAAGGTATCGACTATCTGGATGAATGGGAATTGAAAAGAAGGCATTTTTCAAATCAATAACTGAAAACGTGGTCGCCGTAGGCGGGACCAAAGTAAGCAACGTCGTGATATCCGAAACCACTGGGTACTGAGGTATCACGATCTTGTTTACTTCTCTCAAATCAATGATAAACCGATAGACTTTGGCATCCGTATCCTTTTTCAGAATGGGTAGAATCGGGCTATTACAAACATTATAGGGAACTTCTTCCACCACTCCCACCTTAATCAGATCCTGCACAATCTGTATAAGAGCCTCTTCCCCCTCCTGCGAAATACGATACTGTGGAAGGCGTGGTAACACCGCCCCCTCCTGGACACTAATGTGAACAGGCGGAATCACCATCTGTCCCACATCAGTATCCGAAGTGGCCCACAGAGCACGGGGGAGGGCAGCTAACACAGCATCTTCTGTAGCCACACACATCCGTTCAGACAGGGGGTAATTGTCATTCAATATCACCCGCACTCCAGCAGGGGAACACCGGATCGTAGCTCTGAAGTGCTTCAGCATATCAAGGCCCATAATATTATCCGGCGTGTTCGGAGCTAACAAAAACGGACAGGGTGCAGAAAAGGAATTAACCTGAAATGTGAGGGGCTGCGAAAGAGGGCTTCGGGAGAGTGTTCCATCAAACCCTACCGATGTAACCATTAAGCCAGATGGGGGAGCCCTCGGAACCAATTGTTTAGACCGCGCACTACGAGTCGCTCCTGTGTCCACTAGAAACTGATCAGTGGAGCCCAAAACCTCAGCTGATACGTAAGGACCCCTCTGATCGACTGGCACCTCAACTGATTCTAACCCCCATCCAACGCATTCCTATGCATGCTGAGAATCATGGTACCCAGAACGGTCAATCCCCGACACTTGATACTGATTTTGTCGATCAAAAACATTAGACCTATCTCGTTGCTGCCCAGCAAGGTCAAAACGAGCGTGATCATTAGAATTCCCTCTAAAATTCGAGAAACCCCCTCTACCTCTCGGGCCACTCTGAGTGTGTCCCTGACCGTGCCCCTGCCGTGAAGCATGCAACGCTGGGCATTCTCTGGCCCAGTGCCCCGATTGCTTACAATACGCACATTGATTCCTATTCAGATCAGATCGGCCCGAGGGTGGACCATAAAATCCTCCCCTACCTCTATTTACACCCCGTCGGGGCGGACCATATACCTGTGCTAACATCACCTTCGTTTTTAAATCCTTCGATTTCTTTTCCTCCTGCCCCTTCGCTTCTAGCTCCTGGCACTCATAGTACTGAGCTATAGTCAGGAGGGCTGTCTGGGTCGTAGTGGACCAAGAACTTTCACTCGCTTTGAGGCGAGCTGCAATTGCCGGTAATAGATTCGCCACATATTTGTCAGCAAAAAGGTGCCGACCCGTATCATCCGTAAGAGACTGACCACTAAAATCATGGAACGTCTCCTCAAAGCGCGTAAAGAAATCTGCAACTGATTCATCGGCTTTCTGCTTACACGAGGCTAGCATATTCCAGTCAATCTTTTTAGGGGGAATGATGGTCTTCAACTTAGTCAGAATAGCAGCGGGGAGATCTAAGATAATCTGAGGTGGTTTCTGCGCGGGCTTTCTCTCCCTATCCTCATCCTCAAGTTCAGACCATCGAGCCTTAAAAGTGGCAACATCATCCACCTTCCGCACGGATCGCCACATATCTGGTGGTAGGATAAGCCCAAAGAACAAATCTATATCAGCTAAAGTCATAATACAAGAATTCAAGGCCCCCTCGACTTCTTCGTAAAAGGCTGCTGGATTCTTACGGGGATCAGGCAACGCATTCTTTAATGCCATGACGTCAGCCCTATGCCAGGGAGTATAAACCCAATTATACACAAAATATCCCTTAGCATCGGCGGAGGTAATATCCGAGCTAGTCCCCGCTCCTTTAGGAGGAACATACAAAGGCGCCGCCTCGCGCATTGGTTTAGCATGCACTGGATCGCTCTTATCTGATTGAGAGATGGATGAATGGCCGCCTCCAGTACGCGAATCCGACCGCTTTTCCTCCTCAAGATGTTGGCGCGCTTTCTCTTTAAGGTCTGCTGCCGCATCCCGCAACGCAAACAGTCGCCGAACCGCTTCAGGCGCCTTAGAGGGAGAGAAAACACCATTACGCAATGCTTTAGCATCCAATACCACATCGTCCGGTTCAAAGACGCTGGAATATTTCCGAAAAGCACCAATCACTTCATCAGAAAAGTGTCCCAAGAAATACAACCTTTCTCTATCCTGCCACGGTTCCCAAGAAGCCAACAGTTCATCAAGGGATAACTTGCCCTTACATGCACGATAGGAAAACTGGCGAAGCTCACCCATTCGCTCAGCCGATAACATGGACCGCGTGTCTACCTTACTCGAACCCGATCCAGAATCTTGTTGCCTCGGGGCAGACGCGCCAACATAAGGAGGCGGAGAACGATCTAATAAATAAAAATCATCGTCATGATTATTAAGGACAGGATAGAGTGGCTGACGAACAGCATATTGACCCGAGACTTGTAACCTATGTTCTTTCTCTTGTTTCTCCGTCTGTTCTCTTTCCTCCCGACGCTTTGCTTCCTGCGCTCTCACATGATCATTCTTTCGTTGCTCTTTATCAAACAGCGCTTTCTCGCGTTTCTCTCGCTCACGCACTTCCTTCACCCATAGTCTCACACATTCAAACATGTCTTGACGCGCACGCCGTTTACACATACACTGTTCCACATACTCAATCTTACGTATATCAAACGACCTATACAACGGCCACCGTAACTCAGGATCCTTCTTGGTATATTTCCTCCATACTGTGCTGTACATTATGGAGGAAAGACCATGCTTCACATACATATCCCTATTAGGAGTCCCCTCTGGGGGAGCTAGAGCAGATTCCTCGAGGTTTAACCGGTTTCCAAAGCAGCAGCACCACTTACGGAGTGCGCTAAAAGCAGGCATGCTCAAAAATAATGCAGAATATGCAGTATTATCAAAAAAATGGCACTTAAACGTTGTGCTGGTCAAAGTTACACCGTTCCGGAGAAATATCTCCACATTACCTGCCTATATGTGTTGCAACGCATATATTCTCACAATAATCAATACAAGATATGACCGGTCATCACAAATCAAACTCAAATAGCCAACCCAGGCTTCAAAAACTCGGAGCAAGTACCGTACAACGGTTCTTACCAATCAAGAGTCCAGATTCCAACTGCCAAGCTCCGAAATTCGCCCAAACGGCTGTCACGGCAGAACCGACAGAAGAGGTCTCAGTCGAGGACCGGCGCCACCCAGATGGTCCGCTCGGAAGGGAAGGAAGAAAAACCTCGGGATGCCAGGACTAAAGTGCCTCTGGCAGTGATCACATCCCCGGCCAAATTCCTCACCTTCGTCGCGACCAATCCTTCGAGCATCCGAGTCGCCGATGAGCCCTACGTTGGGCGCCAATTGATGAGTACAGGCCCCAGCTAGGCCCGCAGGACACAAGGGTTCGCTCTCCTGCAATGGAATCTATAAGGAAGTTGGCACGGAAACTGCAAAGTGCAAAGACAAGGTTTATTAACCCTTAAGGGTGGTCCTACAATCCATACAATACCCTTCAGTATTGCATAGAGTAGCACAAAGAACTTGCATACACGGTCCCCTTTTATACACAACAGAGGGGCTCATAAGTGGGAGGGTACGACATGAGACGAGGAATGTTACCTTTTATGGACATTTGCAATACAAGATCGATATGTGGGCGGAGCTGACATACTCCTTGAGCCCGCGAAAATATGGTCAAGCAAGGACTAACTGATAACAGATGTGGTCAAGTCTGGGCATGCGCCAGACGGACAAAGGAACTATTTATAGACTGTTACTAGGCAGATTACAAGAGCAACTAACACAAAGATAAGACTCTCCTCGTGTTGAGCACGTGGAGACATGACAATACAAAATGGAGTCCAGACTTCAGTCAACATAACAAAAGGAACATATGTAAGGGAGGAGAATTCATGTCTTTAGTAAATGCTTAATCACATCGAAGTTGCAATTTACAACAGGCCATCGCCCTGAGGCTATCGTCAGCTGGGGAGGGGGCGAGTAAGAGAAGTGGCATCTCTAGGGGCCAGGTGTTGTCACATCGGCCCCCTGTCTTTTGGGCCTTGTTGAGAAGGGGGTTGAAAAAATGTTGATGTGGCGTTGTGGTTAGAGCTGCCTACGTTGGAACTAGGTTTGATTCTTATATAGCGCGGACTTTACCCGAAGGTATCTGAGCGATGTACGATGGAACCAGTTACGTTACATGAGAAAAATGGTACAAAATAGGAAGTTACAAAAATAAACCAGGAGAGGTAGAGTAAAAACATATAGGCAATAACACAATATCAGACACAGCAATCCAGGGTGGGGAATGAATAAGAGGATGTTACAAATTTACAATGATGAACTAACTTCCTGGAGGGGTCTGAGAATTAGGGTATTAGTTCTGAAAGTGTCTTTGTAAGAGAAGAGATTTGAGGTCAGCTTTGAAAATCTGGATGGAGGTGGTGGCACGGAGCAATGGCAGAAGCGAGTTCCAGATTCTCACCGCATTACCTGAGAACGATTGAGCCATCGATCTTTCCGTTTTGAAGGAGGGGGGGCTCAAGCAGAAACTTTTCCGCATTCTGAGGAGGTCTCGAACCTCCTGACATTTTCAGTTTATTTGCCAGGTAACGAGGGGAAGAAGTGGGCAAGGCTTTATGGGTGATGCAGCCAGTTTTATAAATGGATTTTGCCTCGATGGGAAGCCATCGAAGAGAAGACAGGATAGGAGTAATGTGGTCACTTCATTTGGATCCTGAAATAAAGCGAGCTGCTGAATGGAGGACGGATTTGAGGGGGGAGAGGTGAGATTTGGGTAAGCCAGTCAGAAGAGAATTGTAGTAATCCAGTCTAGAGAGAACTAGCGATTGGACCAGTGTTGTTAGGTCTTTCTCCGGGAAGAACCGACGGATCCCCCCACAGAAGTCGCAGCTGGTAACGTGCGTTCTTAGCAATGGAGTTGATGTGGGAGATTAGGTTGAGTCTTTTGTCAAGTATGACACCTAGGGATTTAGCGCTGTTGACAATGACTGGTTTATTGTTGAGTAAATTAAGCTGATCCATCCAGGATTGAACCGGAGGAGGGGGGAGAGAGAGAGAGGTAGATAGGAGGAGGAATTCAGTTTTGGTGGGATTGAGAATGAGTTGGTGAACTAACATCCAGTTGTGAATAGAGTTGAGAGTAGAGTTGAGTAGTGAAAGATTGTGTGTGGAAGACACCTTGAGGTAGATTTGGGTGTCATCTGCAAAGAGATGGTAGTGGATCCCAGAGTTACTTAGGAGGTTCCCTAATGGTTCCAGATAGAGATTAAACCGAGTGGGTGCAAGGTTAGAACCTTAAGGGATGCCTTGACCTACCGCCAATGGAGACGAAAGACTGTTCGCTATCTTGATCATTTGGGATCTGTCCGAGAGGAATGAGGCAAACCATTTAAGCACTGTGCCTTCCATGCCCATTCTCTGTTGAAGAGTGTTAAAGGAGGGTGTTGTGATTAACAGTGTCAAAGGCTGCAGAGAGGTCAAGAAGAATCAGAAGGCACGATTCCCCAGAATCGAGTATATGCAGCGCATCATCAATCACTTGCAGCAGGGCTGTTTCAGTGCTGCAATTTTGGATGAAACCAGACTGGAACACATCAAGGAGATTATTGTCCATAATATGTAGGGAAAGTTGTTTCGCAACACAGTTTTCTGTGGTTTTAGAAAGAAAAGGGAGGTTGGTGATGAGGTGGAAGTTGTTGAGGTCATTCGCATCTGCAGTGTCTTTTTTTTTTTTTTTTTTTTTTTTAGAAGAGGTGAAACCTGTCCTGTTTTGAGGGCAGCAGGGAGGGAGCCTTGACTAAGGAAGAGGTTAACTAGCCTGGTCCAGTAAGAGAGAGTATTGGTGTAGAAATCAATGGCGATGCCTCTAGGGATGGGGTCAGAGGAATGGTTGGAGGGTTTGGTTTCAAGGATGCATTTGAGGAGGTCATCTTCCGAGATGGCTGCAAAGTTCTGTCAAGTGACTAAGGATTTTCGTTCCTCAATGGGGGTGGGGTGGGTGACCTGATCCACTAGTGATTTTACCTTTTCATCAAAGAATAAAGCAAATTCTGCTGCTTTCTTTGAAGAATCTTCAGGCTTGACGGTTTGGGGAGAGCAGTTTGGGTTTTTGATGAGGTCAAAAAGTTGAGTTGAGGAGGAATCTGAAATGTGATGCTTTTTCATGGAATATGTGCTTGTGGTATTTGGATCTTGCCGAACGTAAATGAGCGAGATTGGTGGTGGATGGAGACTGTCTCCACTGTTTCTCCAAGATTCTAAGGTTTTTCCTTTCATCATAGAGAGCTTTATTGAACCAAGGTGCTGAGGGGGTGGGTCTTTTCTTTTTGCTTTGGAGTGGAGCGACTATATCGATTTCGACTGCTAGGACTGAGAGGCAATGGGTGGTGAGATCATTGACATCCACGTTAGGGTTTAGTCTAGGAAGTGATTGCAGCGCAGAGTCACACAGAGTGTCAAGATCAATGTTTTTACTGTTGTGGAACCAGGTAGTTGCCCTTTTGGGTTGGCTGAATGTAATAACGTGCGATAGATGAAAACAGAAGGGAATGAGGAAGTGGTCTGACCAGTCTACATGGACTGGGGGAGCAATAGTGAGCAGGTCAGGTTGGATATGACAAGGTCCAGAATTGAGCCCTTAGAGTGTGTAGTTTCCGAGCAGTGTTGGAAAAAATAAAGCACAATGATTTGGGGATGGGGGGGGGGGGGGAATGCAGAATATGAGGGGCCCGAGGCTGACCTATTCCACAGATATTCATTGGCCTTTGGCTGAGAGGGAGCCCTGCTGCGCCGCAGGGGACTGTGTTGTGCATCTTTTGTGAATCTGCCTTGGCTTACGTATGTGGCAGCGTCCTGCTCCGGTATAGAGGCAGGTACCGTGGACCAGGAGTCCTCTTTCTGTTACAGTCAGAGCTGCCGTTCTGCTAACACCATTCTTGGTGCCAGCGCCCTCGCACCCCGCTGTGTGCCCCTACAGCTAAAAGCCCCCCCCCCCCCCAAGGAAGGCATTACCAGACAGAGAATCAGGACTCGGGACCACCTGCAAGAGCGCACTACAGACAACTTTGTCCTTGGCACCGTTCGGATCCGCACCGCATGAAATTTCATTTTGAATTTTTCTCAAACTTTACATATTTCGTGTATAAAACACTTACACGTAGTGCATTTTATTATTTTTCCTATACTCCAATATTGATCTTCCTGGGGTTAAAAAGCATAGTTGTACTCTAATGATTTTTTGAACTAGAGACTCAACTTGTTGCTCGGAATTTTATTCAAAGTCCTTGAAACTATTGTTATTTCTCACCTCTCTTTGTTCATAATGTTTTTCTGGCAGGTTCATCTACTTCTTTCTGGGCCGACTTATTTGTTGTGTGCCCTGCCTAATTAACAGATGGTATTCTGTCCTTCTAGAATTTTCTGCTGCTATTTACTCTGCTGATTATTCTATTATGCATTCTCTCTTGACTTTGGATGTTACTAGTGCAGCTGTTGCCTAATTTCGTTCTTCTCATTACCGCTCTCGCGCTGCTGACACATTAACTTAGAGCAGAGCTGTTCATACTTGAATTGAAAAAAAAAAAGGGGCACAGACCTGCCTTTGCCACTGTTGCTCTCTGATGTTTCAGACCAGGGAGAGGTAATAAGGGGATGGGCCGCTGCCACTTTGTTAATCCTGATCTGCACCACAGAGCCCTAAACATGAATATTGCTCTGGCCTGCAACTCGGAGCATCCATAGATGTTGGTACCCATGGATTAATTGCGGCTTTAAGGTCATACGAATATTGCTGTATTGGCATAGTCACCCTTGTGTACCAGTAGTGCGTGGTAGGAACTTTCACCAAGCTCCAAAGGAATCATTGCGGGAATGGTATTAAACAAATGCGATGCAAAATATCTTCTGCAAATGGTGCAGTTAATTATGCATCTCGCTGTGTTGACTGGGTGGGACATTCCTTAAGCAGGGCATCTGGACCCTCATACAGGCATCATGATAGGCCTTGCCCTTCTTGTGGCAAGAATTCTGGTGCGTCTCGTGGGCAAGAGGCTCTTCGGTCGCACTGGAGTAGTTCCAGGGTGAAGAGAGCAGCATAATAAAAGGGCCACTAGCCACCCCTCTGGCACCCCATAGAAGACTAGGGTGGAAGTGGCACCTGCACTGCGCACATCTTCCACTGGGTGGGCACCGTGCATCTTAAACTCAGGCTGCCAGTCCTGACGAGGCCCTGGGCTTGTGCCCACACAGACGAGGTGCTTTGTTTCCTTAATATAGTTATGTGCTGGGGACAGAGGAATGGGAGAGGCTGACAGCAGGCCCGCCTCCTGCCAAACGTTGTCAGTTGATACCCCTTTCAGTTTGAAGTGGTAGATTCTATGTGGGAGTAACCACAGGGCGGGGCGGGTAGGCCCAATGTCCTACTGTGTTATTAAAATGAATGCAGTGTGCAAAAATATCTACTTTATGCATTTGTAGTAGCTATAAAAGCGCCAACTGTAAAAGGTTTTCAGAATACTATTGTACGAAAATAAAGGACTAAAACCAAAAAATGTTCTTGCTCTCAAAAAATACACATTGGCATAGTAGCCATTGACACTGAAGGGGAGCTACTGTGTGCATGTGTCGTTCACAGAAAACATGCGGATAATATAGAGTTAAATTTGAGTCCGTAACAACCTTGGATTGCTCTCCCCTTTGATAAAATGGCTTAAGTAATTCCCACTCTGTGCATATAATCGAAGAGCGTGCTGCTGTTAAATCTGGATTGAAGCCTCCGGCTAATAGGCTAGTGCAGATTTTGTGCAGCAGTCTGTACAAGCACCGTTGGACTCTGGACGACATGGTTAGCAATATTTCTATTGCTATCTTTTATAGAAGTATATTCTCCCTTATTGGAAAGAAAATGGGGATATAAATGACACTTCTACGTTGTTTCTGCCACTGCTTTAATGCCCCTTGGTGCAGAGATTGCAAGGGGTAGCAAAGGGCAAGTGAGTAGCTCCCCGTCAATGGTGTCTATGCCTTTGGTGGGGGTTTGAATATGGAGGACTGCATGCCCCCAAGCTCTTTCCTTTGCTGTATAGCTGTAACAAAGGCTCTCCTTCTGGAATTTGGACGACTTAGGATCCCCAACATTAGGTAGATTCGAAGTAGGAAGACAGGAGCTCAGGACAGAACTCTGCCAAAGGATCCATCTATCCGAACCCAAGTAAAATAACCCGAGCAATCCTAGACAATATAGTAAACCAGGTTAAATTAATGATGTACAGTAGCGTGTTACAAAAATATGGTATGCCTACTATGGGCAGAAAAGCAGGTGAGACTCACACATTGAGCTGTACACAATGCTCTGGCAAGATTGTTGTAATTGCAGTCTATGTTCAAATCCAGATCACAGTAATGCAAACCCTCTGCTGCATGAATACAAGCCTGACTTCCGATCACACTGCAGCACAGAGACTTCTAACTCGCATCATAGACAATGCCCTTTTTTTTTTTTTTTTTTTTTTTTGTGCCAGTCTGCGGTGATCATCTACGTGGCCCCTTTTCTCTCACCAGGCAATAGGCTTGTCTGAGATAGTGCCAGTCTGTGGTGCAGTCATCCTTGTGGCCCCTTGCCCTCTATTTATTTAGAAATCTGTTTATTGAGTTTGCAGTTAGAATCACACAATACATCACATTTTATCAGAGAGCATGGTTACATAAATCACATGGCAAAGTCTCGGTGCACAACGTATGCAATCTGGATGCTTTACACTAAATAAGTGGTATGCAGCATTGTCCAAAGTTACAACCTGTGAGGCCATGAGTAAATCTATCACCATGCGTGATGCTGCGACCTCAGTCCTTGTGGAGAGCATCAGATCACAGTCTCTGTTGCCAAATGCGTGCTATTCCCGGTGCATCCCCGAACAGATATACAAACCGTGCTAAACTCCCCATTCTGTAACTGGGTAGCTGTCCCTTCTACAGCATAGCAATTAAAACAACTTCCAACAGCAGTTCGCAATTTCTAGTCCAGAGGCCCCTCCCCTCTGACCCCTCTCCCGTCAGGTTCCATCCTCCCCGACCCCCACCACCAGGAATGTTTCATGCACTAATATCCGAGCCGCGGCATGCACTGTCATCGCTATCAAGGCAGCCATACCCCGCAACGCCTCGACCAGGCAAACAGCACCCCATCGTCTAGTGTAGCTCCTGCAGCGCACCACTGTCCCCCCCCCCCCCTAGGGCCGCCCCCTCCGATTGCAGCAGGGTCTGCAGCATCTCCCCCCATTGGGATGCGATTGGCGTCCCCCTAAGGCCCAGTGTCTCCTCCCGCCGAAGTGCCACCTCCTCCGCCTTCGCCCAGGCCAGAAAAGAGCCGCGCCATGCCCGCACATGCGGCGCAGCGTCCGCCTTCCAGCGTTTGGTGATAAGTCGCTTCGCCACTATGATCCCCGGATCGATAAAACGAGAGGCAACCTTAGCCGGGGGCGGCCGGTGAAAGAGATGCAGCAAGTAAGTGGGCCACTCAGAGGGAATCTCCCGGCCCGTACACCTGCGAAGCGCCCCATGTATCGCCTGCCAGTATGCCTGCAGTTCTGGGCAGCCCCACAGCATGTGAAGCAGGTCGGCATCAACCTCCGCACAACGGGGGCAGCATGCACCCACGTGATGAAAATATCTGTTAATGGCAGCCGGCGTAAGGTAGGCCCTGTGCAGGACGAAAAACTGTATTTGGCGGAATCTCATATTTCGAGGTACCCTCCTCGGCCCCTGCAGCGCCCTCTCCCATTCTTTATCTACCACAGGGCGGGCAAGGTCCCCCTCCCATTTCTCGCGTAATGCCCCTAGGCTCGGCGCCGCATGCACCCGCAAGGCCGCGTCGAACCATTTGATCAGGTGTCCCCCTCGACCCATGACATGGAGGTATTGCAGCACTAAGTGCTGCTCCGGTTCTTCCCGCAAGTCACCCCAGTGACCCACCAGCGTCTCTATCAGAGCCCGATGACGGAGAAACTGACCCTGCGCCAGCCCCATCTCTTCCGCAAGGGTCGCGAATGGCAGAAGGCCCCCCTCATGGTATAGGTTCTCCAGAGTGTGGATATCAGCCGCATGCCAATCCCTTAATTCTGCAGCCCCAAGCGTGCCTCGCCCGCAAGGGAAGCCCTCCAGAGGGATAGCCGGAGCGTATGGGAGTCTGGCCCTTGTGAGCCTGAGACTTCTACGGTAGCATTTACACGCCACCACTAACAGCAGCGGTTCGGGCCGCAGCGCACCCGCCGTCGGATGAAAGATTCTAAGGAGCTCAGCCACCGCCAGCGGTGGATTCTCCGCCGTCGCCGTGTCCTCACGGCATCTGTCCGCCAGCCAGCGGGCCACCCATTGCAGCTGCGCTGCCAGATAGTAATGCTCAAAACATGGCATCCCTAGCCCGCCCTGGCCTACGGGAAGATACAGTTTGGGCAGAGCGACCCTGTGGCGCGCCGCTCCCCATATAAAGTCGCGGAGGGAGCGCGTAAAGGGCGTGAAGAAAGACGCCGGTATGTACACCGGCAGGTTGGCAAAGTAGTACAACAGACGGGGCAGCACTACCATTTGGACAAGCGCTATTCGGCCGGTCACCGAGAGGGCAAGCGTGCACCAGAACGCCATCTGGGTCCGGATCGCTGTCACGGTTCGCCCCAGGTTACCCTCCACCAAATCCGCCGGGCGGCGATATATCTGGACACCCCGATAGCAAAAGGTGTCCGGTTGCCATTGTACCCGCACTCCGCCGAGGCGGTAGTCTGGGTCCCGGGCGTCGTCCCTGAAGGCGTACAGGCAGGATTTGGCTGCATTCACTCGGAGGCCTGAGAGCTGTTCAAAGGTGGACAGGATGCGTTCCAGCCCCGCAGGGATAGAAGACACGTCCCTGACATAGACTAGGAGGTCATCCGCATAAAGGGATACCTGGTGCGTCGCGTCCCCCAGCGGGATGCCATCCGCAAGATCCCTACGGCGCGTCGCCGCCAACGGCTCCATTGCAAGCGCGAACAGGAGGGGCGACAACTGACATCCCTGCCTAGTTCCACGGCCGACTTTGATGGGGTCCGAGACATATGGGCCAGTGCGCACTCGCACCGTAGGACCTTTGTACAAAAGAGCCGCAAGCTGAAGAAAGCCAAGCCCCAATCCGAATCGCGACAGCGTCGTCACCAGGTATCCCCATTCCAGGCAATCAAAGGCTTTCTCCAGGTCCAAGACCAGGCAGCCTGCCCTGGGCCATTGTCGGGAGCTCTCCTCCATTACACGAAAAAACCACCGCAGATTAAGAGAGGTGCTGCGTTTGGGCACAAAGCCATTTTGATCGCTGTGCACCAGCGTGGGCACCACCGGCGCCAATCTCTCCGCTAGTATCTTCGCCAAGATTTTATAGTCCGTATTGAGCAGGGCGAGCGGGCGATAGGACCCCAGCTGAGTGGCGTCTCGTCCTGGTTTAAGCAGGGAAATCAGGTAAGCCTCCTTCAGTGATGCTGGCAGTGTGCCGTCCTCTAGGGCAGTCAAGTAGAGACTGTGGAGCTTTGGGATCAGGGACTCTCGGTAAGATTTGTAATATTCCGCCGGAAGCCCGTCCGGCCCCGGCGCCTTCCCCGAAGCCAGGGAGGAGATGGCATCCCCTATCTTTTCTACTGTAGGGGGGCACTCCAGGGTCGCATGATGCTCCTCTGGGACCACGGGCAATTCCACCGCTGCCAAGAACTCGTCTAGATCGCATGCACGCCTCCGTCCCGTTGACCGGTACAGAGAGGCATAATGTGCCGTGAACACCTGTTGAATTTCCCACTGCGTGTGGACCAGCGTACCATCAGGACCGGCGATGGCACCTATTGGAGCACGAGCCGTCTCCTGCCTAATCAGCCAGGCCAGGAGTCGTCCTGCCCTGTCTGACGTAGCGTGCACCCGGGCCGAGTGAGCTGCATAATTAAGGCAACGGAGCCGATCAAGGAGTTCGGCATGGCGCGCCCGGAGTTCTAGTAAGTGACTCGAGTCCGCGTCCCCCCCCCCCCCTCCCCACGCAATTCGCACGAGAGGAGGCGGGACTCCAAGGCGGCTAGAGCACGCGCCAGCTGCTTTCGAATATTCCATGTCGCGCCCAGGCAGTGCCCCCTAATATACACTTTATGAGCGTCCCATTCTATCAGCTCACTATCAGTGGAGCCCTCATTAAGGTCAAAATACTGTTCGATCGCAGTGCCCAAGGAGGCCCGAAACTCCGAATCCTCCAAAGCCGCTGTCTGAAGGCGCCATGTCGGTACCGGAGGTCTATCAGGCCGCCACCAAAGCCCCAATATGAGGGGGTTGTGGTCCGAATGCATCCGGCCCATGTATTCCGCGTGGGTCACCCACGGAAGTACCGAATGGGTGCCCACCACCCTGTCTAACCGGACATGGAGGCCGTGAACCGCGGAGTAGTATGAATACACGCGGTCGTCCGGGTGGACATTCCGCCACAGGTCGGTGAGAGTCCAATGGGACAACCAGGCGGTAAGGGCTCTGGCGTTCGACCCCACCTGCGTGCCCCGCAGGGGCGGGAAGGACCGGTCCATGTGTACATCAAGCACGGAGTTAGTCTCCCCCCAAGAGCCAGGGGAGGCCAGCGAACGGCGCCAGTACCGCCGATAGACTGGCCAGGTAGGATGGCTGCTCTACATTTGGCGCATAAAGGGACCCCAGCAGCACCTGCTGTCCATCAGTTCTCCCGTGTACTAAGGTGTACCTCCCACCGGGATCCACCAGCGCCCGCAGACAGACAAACGGGGTGCCCGCCCTCACCCATATCAGCGTGCCTCTAGCGTGCGCCGAGCATGTAGTGCCATATACCTGCCCCCTCCAGCGCGCGCGCAGCCTGCCCAATTCCCCAGTCGTCATGTGCGTTTCCTGCAGGAGAGCTATTGCCACTGCGTGTCGCTGCATGTATACGTAGACGAGTACCTACGCGCTGGTGTATGCATGCCCCGAACATTCCACGTGATTACATTTGTAACAGCCATGCGGAAATCCTAAGTGTGGGTCTGTGGCTGGGGGTAGGGGTGCCCCTCCAGGGCGGGGAGCGGCGGGCCTTCGCCTGGCTATGTAGCGAGCTGCAACGAAAACCCTTCAACGCAACAACGCACAGACATAGAACCGTGTGCAAAAACAAGCCAAACAGGCCAACAGAACTGCCAGGGCGAACCCCTCTACGGGTATTCGTCCAAACCATGAAACCATGCTCACAAAGCGTAACTAAGCCCAATTGTGGCTAAGGGGGCAGGCGAGTGATAATCCCTATGCGCGGGTGCACCTCTACAAAGGTGCCTGTGTATATGCGATGCAAAGGGACCCCCGGAGTCGGAGCGCAGGCCCGGGGAGTGCAGGACCCCCCCCACCACATCATGCAAAGGCGGTTGAATCGCGTCTCGGGTGTCCACCCCACTGCGGAGGGGCAGGAGCCCGGCATCCACCCCATCTCACCTGTCCTGCCAGCCCCCAGAGTTCCAGTAACAAGTCCTCTCCTGTCCACAGCTCACCCCTCCGTCGACCACACGGGCAGGAGCCACAGGGTGCCAATCTGCGGGCTGCAGAACCCGCCTCCAAAGAGTACACTTGGCGAGGACCCCAGATTCCCCATGTATTCTCGTACTACATCACTTGGTCCGATGTTTGCAGGGTGACCAGCGGCAACAGCTGGTCGTCCGAGATCACAGTAGATGGGGAAGATGAACCGCTGGTCATCGCGTCACCCCGCTCTTGGGCAGTCTCTCCTCTCCCGCTGTCCGGTGACCCGAGGGTGGCCACCGCCGCCAGTGCATCTTGTCGTTCCATTCTACTCCTCTCCGGGCAGGGAGCCACCCCCAGGCCTGTCCCTCTGCGCGCCGTTGTCCTTTCCCCTTACGTCGCCGAGATCTCCTGCCGCGCTGTGCGGCGGCCTCCAGACTCTGCGGTCACCGGCCATCACTGCGCCCTGTGTCTTCCAGCCAGTCCCAGACCTCGGATGGTGTGTCAAAAAAGCGGGTGCCATCGGTGGTAACCACCCGCAAGCGGGAGGGGAACAGGAGAGCATACGATATCTCCAGTTCATGCAGGCGGCGCTTCACCGCCAGGTAGTTGCTGCGGCGTTTCTGCACCAGGGCGGTATAGTCCGGGAAGAAGTGCACCTGCCCGCCACCGACGGTGATGTCGCCAATCCGTCTGGTCTCGCGGAGCACCACATCTCTGTCCCGGTAGTTAAGGAGTTTGAACAGGAAGGGCCGCGGTCGGGACCCCAGGCTAGGCCTCTGCGTGGGGACCCTGTGGGCTCGTTCCACCACGAAGTGTGGGGAAAGTTTCTCAGGCCCTATCAGATTGCGTAGCCACTCTTCCACATATTGTTCCGGCTGTCTCCCCTCCTCGCCTTCCGGCAGGCCCACCACTTGCACATTACTGCACCGAGAGCGGCCTTCCGCATCGTCCACACGGTCTTCCAGGGCATGGACGCGGTCAATGAGGTCCTGAAGGGCGGCCGTGTGGGTGGACACGACAGGCTGCACTTCCTGGAGAGTTTGTTCCTGTTGCGTCACCTTGTCCGCCAACTTGCGGTGGTCCGCGTGGAGCAGCGTGAAGTCAACCGTGACTTTATCAAAGCGGGCCTCCAGCGACGACCTTGTCTGCTTGAGAGAGGAGCCGATCCGCTCCACCGCAGCCAGCACCGAATCCAGTTTAGCGGCCAGCAGCTCAGTGCGTGGGGCCGCGCCAGGGTCTCCGGGCGCCGAGACGGGGCTCGGCCCGGCCGCCGGTGCCCGGCTGTCTCTCTGGGCATTGCGCAGCCGGCCCATGACCAGTTGCTGTGCAGTGGGCATCCGCCCGCAGTCTAGCCGACCAGTGGACCGGCCCGGCCCAGTCCCAGCAGGTCTCTCCTCCCCAAAATTGCTGCCGTTTCAGGGTCACCCCCACACTCGCGGGTCCGCTGTGCCGAAGAAGGGGGTAGGGGGAGGGAAATGGCCAAGTCCAACTTGGGGGGCCGGGCGACCCCCGATCAAGCGACGCACCTCTCGGCTATCGTTGGGCGCGAAATCGCCGCGGCCTCCAGAGACCGCTCGCCAGGCTCCTCCGTGGTCCTCCTCAGCCCCACCTCTCTACGCCCAGGCCCACTCGCCCAGCGACCTGGGCTCTGCCGGCGCCACTCCTCGCCGCAAGGCACAGCCGGGGCCTCCACTCCGCGGTCCGCAGATGAGCGTCAGGATATTGCAGGCGGCCCCCAGCCCTGGCCCAACAGACGCCGTCTCAGTCCTAGCGTCCGCAGCGTGGGTGGCAGCAAAGTGACTGCTGTCCGCAGGTGTCACGTGGCGTCCCGAGTGCTGAGCTCCCCGTTCCCTCCTCAGCGCCCCCCCAGGGGGCCGAGCCTCCAGGGTTGTAGGCACCACCGGGTCCGCGCCGCTCCTCACGTCCGTTGCCTCCTCTGTGGGACAGCCAGTCGGGCGCCGCGCCAAGGAGTGCGCTTCTTCCGCCACCCCCTCAGGGTAACCAGGTACCGGCGGGTGCCGGACCGCGGGGCTCCCTCCGTCGAAGCGTCAGGCGTATCTTGCCCCGGCGGTGCTCAGCCAAGAGGCCCCCTGCCCGGGGCCGGCCGCCTCCAGTGTCCGCAGCGTGGGTCGCTGGCCGCTTCGCTGACCAGCCAAATGCCGATGCTTCACAGCAGGTGCGCCTGGTATGGGCCTCCGCTGATTCTCGTTGTCCCCCAGAGGTCCGTCCTCCGCAGTATCGCCAGGCCGCCACTTCCGGTGTTCCAACTGCCGCGGCCCAGGGAGCACTCGGCAAGCCGCGGTGCACAGTAGTGTGCAGCTGGCCGCGGAGCTCCAGCGCCTCCTCCAGCCGCCGGTCGCACCCCTAAGGCGGTCGCGGGCCGCCGCTCGGTGACCTCGCGTGCCGCTCGGCACGCCGATGCTGCGGGGGGTGAATGGGCCACCTCTGCCCCGGCTCCCGACACCCAGGAGGGTTCCCTTACAGGAGACATGACAGGATTAGGGCACCGATGCGCCGGAGCTCTACAGGCTTGCGGCCATCTTGGTCGCGCGCCAAGCCTCGCCCCCCATAGACAATGCTCTCTTGACAACAGATGAAGAAGACTCCTTGTCTCCTGGAATCGTTGCACCTCTCAGTTGCTTTTGACACTGTCGACCTTCCCACCCTCATACGCACCCTGGAGCCTCTACTTGGATTCACTGGCACTGTCATTCAGTGGATCTCCTCTTACCTTTCCAACCAGCCCAAGATTCTCATGGGCACCTCCAGATCCCAAAAGATCCGATCTCCTGTGTAGCCACCTGGGTTTCATACTGTCCCCTGACATCTTAAACCTCTACATGGAGCCGCCCGGTGCTCTCTGCAAAATAGCATCAAGATTCACCAACATGCTGATGATGCACAATCTCCCTGAAAGTCTGCTCCATTCAAACATCCAGTACATCAAACACTACTTGAACATCATCTAGATTTTGATGTTCAGCTCCTACCTTAATCTCAACCCAACCAAGATAGAATTCCTGGAATTTGCCAAAAACAACAAAGAAACAGTACATACATGCCTTAATTGGGTGAACCTTGACAACTTTGAACCTCAACTTTCAATGAATGCCAAGCCTTTTGGATTCACCCTGGACACCATCTTCACCCTCAAACACCTTGTCAAGAAAACAAAGATAGCCTTGTACCAGCTCCTCTTTAAAGAAAGTGAAACCATTTCTTCCCAAAGCCTACTTGAGAAATGCTGTTCAAGCCCTCTTGCTCTTTCACAGGATAGTGGTAAAGGCCACCTTCATGGCCTCCTAGACTTCTAATCGTCCTCTCTTTAGGGCATACTACTTACTGCAGCACACCTCATCCAGGGCCTGAAGAAACATGATCACATCAGACTGCAGAACTCTATTGGATCCAATTGCCAGCCCACACCATCTTCAAATCCAGCTGCATTATTCACAAAGCATCGTGACCAGCACCCAAGCTGATCTTTCAGAGAAGCTCACCATTTCCGATGATTCTCGGCACTCCCACAAACAGGACACCTCCAGACTGCAGACTAAGAAGTGGCCTTTTCCGTCTAGGCACCTAGGATCTGGAACTACATCCCTGTATTCATTAGGACCACCACTATTCTCCTCTAATTTAGGGAAAAGATGGAGATGCACCTCTTCAAAGAAAACCATATCACAATGCATTAACAGTCCACAAACCTGCCACCTCCTCTATGACTTGTCGACTTTATGCTGGTCTTTGACCATGTACAGTGCTCCACTGCTTTTTCGCTAGGTTTGTGTTACAGAACTACTTGCATACATACATGGAAAAGAGGTGCGGTTCCAAATAACAGTCCCAAGGCTTGCACAAATACACCCAGACGTCACTCTGGAAATGTATCATCAATCAATCACTCAATCGGAGGTTTATAAAGTGCCCTACTCGTCGCCCATGAGGGTCTCAAGGCGTGTGGGGGGGGGGAGGGGCAGGGGCAGCTCCGGATCAGTCGAAGAGCTAGGTCTTGAGGCTCTTCCTGAAGGTGTGCAGGGTGGCGGAGTGTCTGATGTTGACTGAGATCGTTCCAGGTCTTTGCTGCGACATAGGAGGAGGCTCTTCTGCCTGCTTTGGTTCTGCGGATGCATGGGGTCTCTGCCAGGGCGAGGTCGGCGGAGCGGAGGTTTCTTTTGGGTACGCAGAAGGAGACTCTTTCGTTGAGGTAATTGGGTCCGATGTCGTGGAGGGATTTGTAGGCATAGGTGAGTAGCTTGAAGGTTACTCTCTTCTCGATGGGGAGCCAGTGGAGATCTCTTAGGTGCTGGGTCATGTGCTCGTGTCGTGGGGTTCCGAGGATGAGTCCGGCTGCGGTGTTCTGGATGATATGGAGCTTGTGTAGCAGGGTTTTGTTGATTCCGGTGTAGAGGGGGTTACCGTAGTCCAGTCTGCTGGTTATGAGTGTGTGGGTGACGGTCTTTCTGCATTCGGGGGGGATCCACTTAAAGGTCTTTCGGAGGGAGTTGAAACAGGTGGAGGCGATGGCGTTGATCTGGCGGGTCATGGTGAGGGAGGAGTCAAGGATGATGCCGTGCTTTTGGGCGTGGTCTGATGGAGTGGGTGGGTTTCCGAGGGCGGAAGGCCACCAGGTGTTGTCCCAGGCGGTGGAGGAGGGTCCAAGGACGAGGACCTCGGTCTTATCCGAGTAAGCTTAAGGCAGCTGTTGTTTATCTAGGCAGCAATGTCTTTCATCCTTTCCTGGAAACTGAGTCTGGTGTCTTCAGGGTTCTTCGTCAGGGAGAGGATGAGCTGGGTGTCGTCGGAGTAGGATACTCTGCTGAGCCCATGCTGTCTGACGATGGCGGAGAGGAGGGCCATGTAAATGTTGAAGAGCGTGGGGCTGAGCGAGGATCCTTGGGGTACTGCGCAGTTGATCTCTGTGGGTTTGGAGAGGAAGGGTGGGAGTCTGATCCTTTTGGGTTCTGCCTGTGAGAAAGGAGCAGATCCAGGCGAGGGCGATTCCTCGTATGCCAGCATCGTGAAGTCTGGCTGCGAGAGTGCAGTGGCAGACCGCATCGAAGGCTGCTGAGCGGTCTAGCAGGATGAGGGCTGCAGTGTGGCCCTGGTTCAGTAGCATGCAGATGTCATTGGTGGTGGCGAGGAGGGCGGTCTTGAAAGGTGAATACCAGCATGCCCGCTTGCTGAATTGTGGTGGTGTATATTGCAGAGCTCCCACATTTCCCAGCTCCATGCGAGAGCAGATGGCCTAACCCATGTCTTTTTAGGTCTCACCTAACGACGTAGCGCTGTCGGTAGCGAGAGCTATTGTTGTCGACTTGCTTTGGAAGGGGGACAGGACATGGGCACGCGCACAAAAGATTGCAATTGTGAACGCATTCGTGAACGCGTATGACTGCGTTAGATTAACTTGCAGGAGAGGGGATGTGCACGTGTACTGCTGGCGCCACGTTTTATTGCTAAACAACAGAGAGGATTTCACATTTGCATGCGACAGTCTATGGCGCGTTGGCACGGTGTGGGCTTGCTTAGTCAAATTTATTCCTGCACCATACGGGCCGCAAAAACAGCCTGACGCTGGTGTGCTCCCAGATTACGAGAGCCAGGCCAAACGGCTCAAGACTAATAAACACTGCAAGCATGCGGCCTACGTCACTCACGAGGACGACGATCGGCGAAACCACCGGGTTAGTGGTCTGGGGGTAACCGTGCCATGCACCTCCAATAAACTCTCTGGCCGAAGGTTGACTGAACACAGGGTCGCTGCTGTCGACAGCTTGTGCACGCGTGCAGAGGACAGGAGTTGTGCTTGCGTACGCACATCTCCTGTCCATGCTCGCGTGTTTGCTCTCAAGGCGACAGCTTCTTTAACACGGCACTACTGAGAGACGGGGATTTATCGACCCTAAAGTGAGATGGCAAGATCCAAAATGTAAAGGAGAACCCAAGACTTACAAAGTACGCACACCCATAATTTGGTACAAAGTAACATCTCTGCGGGTTGAGGTTAGGAGGTTTACCCAAAAATGGGGGTGCGGGCGGCAAGTGTCTCCTCCACAGCATGATCTCTCCCATGGAAGTGGAAGCAGGGTGCCAGAGAAGTAAGGTATGGTTACATGGCGAATGTCTCACAGAGGGTCTAGCCGAGTAACCATACAAGGTGTCACCGCAGGAGGAGCGCAAGTTGTTTCCCCGTAGGGTCGTGAGCTGTCAGCACTTACCTCCTCGCTCTTGAGCACTTCCTTAAACTCGTGCTTGATCCTCTGCACGGCGATGTTAGCCATGTCTGGAGCCGGGCGCTGCTCCCCCTCTCGCACCGCCTCCTGCTCGCTATAGCACAGTTGCCGCTGTTCGCCCGGTGCATGCGCACTGCTACCTGTGACCACGACACTCATGTGTGGTGTCTCCACCCTCTTAGGGGGCGGCCCAGACTGGGAGGGAGGTGCTTACACAGGAGAGGAGGGGGGCCTACGGAGTCAAAACTAAGTGATTTGTGATGGCGGGCGTCGCCGGTGAAGTACTTTAGGCCTCGCTTTCGAGCGCGATGGGGCTTCGGCTGGCGCATCACAACAGGGCTGGTAGTGGGTCTATTGTTGTCGGGCCGTGGTAGAAGCCCCGCTGCACAGTGGGCTCATCGCCCATTCATAGTCAGAGTTCTTAGACTCGTCCTCGTCGTTAAATAGCAGCAAGTTAAAGAGTGCGTATCTGAGGGCCAGGTTCACGTCGTTACCCTTGCTTTGGAAAGACGTTCTCATATAAAAAGTAAAACTGTACAAAATGCTGTTTTTGTTTCACTTTGGAAGATGGCTTGACTTATTTGATTTGTGAAACGCAGCGTGCAACCATTACCTGCCTCCGGGCAATCGAAAAGAACACATTTAATTTGTCAAAAGTTTCAAATGGGGAGGAGGTTGAAAGTCTTATGACATTAAATACTACTCATGTTGGAACTTTCTACCAAGCTGTATTGCACTGATTTTTAGGTCTCGCGCCTAGCATTGCATTGTGCAGCGCTGCTCGCGCAGCGCGAGACCTCTCGTAAGGGATTTTTGAAAGCTGACCACACGCTCGTGCGTGTGATCAGGCGTTTGCTGGCAGCCATTGGGTTTCGCGTGTTTAAAGAAAGAAAAAAAAAGGCATGCGATTGGGCAAAGGTGGGCGCATGTCCCGCCTTTGCTCCAACCATTCCTGTCCGTAGCTAGCATGCGCTAGTTAAGTCTTTTGAGCTATGTAGCTTTTCAGGAGAGTGTGTTGGCAGGTTTATAAACCTTTATTCAAGACCGAATGTCAATCATCGTGAACCATAGAAAGCATGTCTCGGCCCTCTTTGGGAAGCCGTGTTTACTTGAAGCCTGCCTGGTTCATGTCATGTGACAGGGTCTTGCTGGACAGCGTGTGCCAAAGTGCTGAGCCCAGCTGATGCGCTGAGGCCGAAGAAGCTGCAGATAAGTTGGCAAAGCCGTCATTCTCAGCGTTGCCTAAAGCGCTGAGGATTAGATGCTTCCGTCCTCATCTGAACACCAAGGAGGCAGCCCTACAAGGGCAAGCCCCCAGCCGACGTAGCTGTCTGCTTCGTAGCGCGAGCCACACTGCTGCAGCCTGCCAGGGGGTGTGTGCTACAGTGAGCGCGTGCCTGCGCCTGCAGTGATGTCCCAGCACTGTACTCGGAGCTCTCCGCCGAGGCGAGCGTGTGCTCCAAGCACATGGAGCCAGGCAGAGCAGGGGATCTCTTTTTACAAACCGGACCGTCTTCCCCGTCCGGGGATGGATTCTGGAATTTCCCAAAGAGCTCGGGAGGGCTGCAACTTCGGTAAGTGAGGACGAGTTCGGAGTCTGGGCTACTGCCCGTCAAATCTTGCATTTCGAGCATTGGCTTCCAAAGAGCGCTTGGGGTATCAGAGCCATGTTTATTTAGTATATTTACAGGCAGTCGGAACCTTAATTTACATTGAAACTGGGGGTCTTTATTCGATTATATAGAAAACAAATTTATCATGCTTGCCATCTTGCCTGCGGGCTGGATCCTCTCTGCCATAGCTGTGACAGTAATGTTTCAATTGCAGGAATCACTGCTGGTGTGACCATATCATTGAGGTGCTCGAATGTTGACCTGTGCACGTGAGTGTGAATTTTATCTTGGCTGGTTCAGATAGTCGATAACGCAGGCATTCACCCCCCCTTCCCCACCCTCATTCTCTACAATATTACAGCCATTTTGAATACATCATTGCTGCTTCCTTCTAATGTCAATCCACTTATATTTGCATCGGTACGGTTCCACAATACATGGTGTGTGTCCTTGTTACATTCATTTTATTTAATTATCTGGGTGGGAGTGAATTATGTACCTATATGATAAGGTGGGTTCATCGATACATTTGTAAATTAGACACTGCAAACAGTCATACACTATCCGAAAAGGCCAAAAGTGAAATTACAGTTTTTTTCAACAATGTAGATGTTTGTAAGTTTGTGGGCTCCAAGGCTGTGTTCAGTGTAGGAGTGGTTGCAGCAAAATGTTATGCCCCAAAGCTGTGCGCACAACCAAAATAAAGAGTGTTCAATGTTTATAAAGAAAAAATGATATTAAAATGGGAGTAATTGAGGAACCCATAACTTTTATATTGTCTCGCACATAAGCATATCTCCATTTTTGAAAACTGACCGTTTTCCAGGTAGTGTGTGTGTTGTGAATGCATTTCTTTATCCAACTCTATAATCTCACCCAGAAGCAACAGATTGGCATGAGACATGTATGTACAGTATTTAATGAAAATACCTTACTCACTGGCATGTGGCTGATATAATATTGGTGGTGCATGTTATCAATAAGTCACAAAGAGAAATAGCTGTGCAACTCGAGTATACTGTAGTTGCCACAGAAAATTTTGTGGTTTTTTTTTCCAACCATTTTATCTGATTTCTTGCAACTGACAGAGAGAACTTTATTAGTGAATTAGAACAGACCTTTTATTTAGGGAGAGATGGAACACTACCTCTTCCATCCAGTCTATTCTCAAATCAATCCAATTGTATGAAGTCATTGGCTGCATATATCTTCGAAAAAACGAATACATGTGTCCTCTTTGCTGTAGAGCTATTGAAATAGACTTATTGTCTTTTCTTGTTGTGGTTCACAATTACAGAGAATCTGTTGCGATAGGTACCTACCTGTAAGAGTAATCATTGCATGCCTCCAAGTAATTTATTTTTACCTAAATACTCATTGGGAAGTGTGAGCTGGCTGGGACTGTCCTTGTCTACATTAGAAGGCCTTTGGTTTCCATGATTTGCTTTATGGCAATGATTCTCCAATCTTTGCTCGATGGCCAGCCACATGCATTTATTGACTAATCTATATTTGCTTATATTTTTGTTTTTCCTTGGTCGACACTGAAGGCCATTACAGAAAGGACATTCAATTCTTACATTAATATCACATGTAGCCATGTTGGTTTGGAAACAGTTCTGCTTCTCTTTTCACGCGGAGCAATGCCTTGCAGTATGACAGGGAAATTACATTTTTTGTTAGACTCTGTAGGTATTTTTGAGTTTGCGAGCACAGGAACTATGTCGCTGCCACGTTCAACATGAGCGTTGGCTTTTGGCCAGTGGTTTGGCTGCGTTGTATTTATAGGCCGAGAACTGCATGAGCCGCCAAAAATGCATGTTCAGGTTTTATAAAGAAGTATTTACTTAACAGTGCGACTAATGGAGGAGCATGCGGCTCTTGTAATGTTTCAAACTTAATTATTTCTTATTGGCTAGAAAGCTACACCATGTGAAAGGGCAGGCATTTGCAATGCAATAGGTCTCGCATTCACACAAGTTTAAGGTATGGCATTGTAAATGGCATTGCCTTTTTTTAAATTGTGTTTTAAAAACCAAAACATAATTCAAAGGCATTATCATTACAATGCCAATAGCTCAAACTCACGTAAATGCGAGACCTATTGCATTGCAAATGCTCGGTTTTTTTTTTTTGAGTCGTGCACTAGTTTCCACTGTAATCATGCATAGAAAAGCGAAATTATGCTTGTGCTTGCCAACGCGTTATTTCTCACGGCTGCCGTGGCACAATTATTTTAAATAAATACAGGCCACCAATCCTGAAACAGTCCAGCTTTCATAAGGGCTGACCAGAATAAACAAGCATTTGCAATCCAATAGGTCTCGCTTTTGTAAGAGTTTGAGCTATTTGTTCTTGTTCTTGGTTGTTGAGAACTTCTTTATGAATTCAGTGAGCACCGTTCAGTTCTTTGTAAATTCAGGGAGGAAACTTTGCAGAACCCTACTGTAGATTTTTTCAGAGTAATTGGAAGGACTTAAGGTTTCCAAAAATCCACATAGGAACTTAGTATGTGCTGGTGGTTGCAGGTGGTTGTCATCCTTTTTTGGGAAAATGGTTCCTTCTGAATGCGCACATTTAATTTTTAGGTCTCGCCTGACCCAGCGCATGTGCTCAGGCCAGCCTAGAGCTACAGTGCATGTGCGCGGGCGCGCGCGGCGCGATTACTTTCACTTTCGCGTCCGCACGGCCGCTTGGCATAGCCAATAGGTTTCGCTTTTGGGACCTTATAAGTATTTAGTTATGCAACTGTTGCATGGCTAAACACTTCTAAGGTCCCAAAGGCGAGACCTATTGGCTATGCCAATGCTTGTTAGTTCTGTCCTAGGGATAGTTTTATTTATATATATTTAGTTAGGTCAGCGTTTCTGTAGGAAATGCCTTTTTAGATTTGCTAATAACTGTGGTGCCATTTGACAAATCTTCACAAAACTTTCCCAAAAAGTGCTCTTTGTGCCTTGTTAGTGCATGGAAAGTTTGGGGGTGATGCGTTAAGCGGTGGCCAAGAAAAAGGGGGGCACCATAATACAAAATCCCCATGCATTTTCCATAGACTTTAAAAAAAAAAAAAAATTGTATTTTAGACCGCGCTACAGCAAAAATTGCATATGGGAATTTGACTAAATTTAGCAAGAACTTCAATCTTGGGCCAAAATAGGCTTAGAGAGTGGGGCTGCACTGGCTCACTCACCTTTCCACAAAAAAAAGACAGCCCAAGGGGATGGGGTTCCAGGGGCCTGAGAAGGCCCGGGGGGGGGGGGGGACATAATGAAGGCCCGGGGCCAAAATAGGCTTAGAGAGTGGGGCTGCACTGGCTCACTCACCTTTCCACAAAAAAAAGACAGCCCAAGGGGATGGGGTTCCAGGGGCCTGAGAAGGCCCGGGTGGGGGGGGGGGGACATGACCCTTCCTCCTTTTGAAAAATATATACAGCCCTAGGGGATGGTGTCCATAGGCCAAATGAGAATTGGGAGGGGGGCTTGGCGGCCCCCTCGTGCTTCTTATGTTCGGCCCTGGGGAATGGGATCCTCAGGCCTTAGGGAAGCGAGCTGTATGCCCTCCTCTCCTGTTTAATTGTATCTGGCCCGAGGGGATGGGGTCCCCGGGGCCGGTTCAGGTTTGAGAAGGGGTGCCACAATGCCCCCTCCCCTTTTTATTAGAACTGGTCCCAGGGGATGGGTCCCCCGGGCCCAATTAAGGGACGAGGAGGGGGGGGGCTGCACCCCCATCTCCTTAAGTTTGTTTTGGTCTCTGGGGAGGAGGTCCCACGGGCCCGAATGCCAACCCTGTGCTGCGCACTGCCAAAGGCTGTGAGCAGCTTGGGGTTAGCTACCTGCAGGGCATTGGATGCAAAAGTAATAATTGATGGACGGAATGCTGAACAATGCAAACATTCACCCCCAGTCACAATGATCTGGGTTTAAACCATTGTTCTTTAGCTCACCATGCCACCCCAGTTTGGACCCAGCCATATGCAAATCAGTCTTGCCCCTGTTCAACATGGGAACAGTCCAGACCGAACTGCCAAGTCCGGTCCTCCCTAGACTGGAAACGAGCATCCTGGGAACAGTTTCGGGGCATCACCCCTCATCAGCCAGGCTATCTTGAATCCAGTGGCGCGGTGAGCAGGGGACCCACGTCTGGGCATACCCTTCCCACTTAGAACGACAAATGCAAAAGGAACAATTGATGGACGGAATGCTGAACAGTTCAAACATTCTCCCCCAGTCACAAAGATCTGGGTTTAATCCATTGTTCTTTTCTCACCACGCCACTCCAATTTGGACCCCGCCAGATGCAAATCAGTCTTGACCCTGCTCCTCATGGGACCAGTGCAGCCCAAACTGCAAAGCCAGGTCCTCCCTAATAATAAGATAAGAGGAGGGATTGTGCGGCTCCCCTCCCTGAGCCTCTTTAAAGGCCCCAGGGACCCAATCATCTGGAATCTGCTCAGTGACTGTGTCCCTGAGTCCTCCCCCGGGACACAATAGTGTCCCTGTTGCAGGGATTGTGCTTGGAAGCAGAGCTTTGCCTTGGGACAACAGGAGGTCAGAATGTAGGGACTGAGTCTAGCAACTGACCCCATACCTGGTGTTTGTAGTTAGATGGTCCGAATCGCAGGTGTAAACTCAGTTTACGCAAAGCTACTGCTTTCATTCCAGGATCGGTCTCTCTGCTGGAATACTCCTCCATGCCCTGCGAGGGGGCGAGAGACAGTTTATATGCTAAGAACTACTGTGTTATAACACAGTAGCGCAGCTTCAGTTTAAAAACATATGGAGATGTTGCTTACTGGGCACAAGAAAACAGTACACCTTGTTGTCCGACCTCGTACAAAATGTTAAGACTGGATCCTAAGAAGAGTCACTGGATAACAAATAATATGTGCAATGTATTTCTAAAGTCATATAATGTCACAAAAACAAATGTGTGGCTTTGCAAAATAGAGGCAGTCTAAAATGGCTAATTCATGCAACTAATGGAGAACAAAAGAGTGCATTTGCCTCCTAGTGGCAGGAGTCTAAAAGTCTGCTCCCAGATGATGGGTGCTTTAAACTTTCTCCCGCTGGCTGGGAGCAGACTTGTGTTCTCTTTCCCTGCCCACACTCCTGCAGGCAGGGAAACAAAACAAATATTGCTCTCGCCCAGAGGTAGCCTGCAAAAAGCAGCTGCTCCTCTGGGCAACAGCACTGCTAGCTCCTGTGTCATGCGTGGGAGCCTGTTGGGTTCCTGGGCCCCCTGCTGGCTCCAACGTGTTTGTGGGTGCCCCAGGTGGTCACAGGGGCACCCACCTATATTGAAGGCAGGTGCCGCAGGATGGGGTTCCTGGGGTCCATAATAGGCTTGGGGAAGGTGCCTAGTGTCCGCCTCTCCTTTTTAATAAAATACAGCCACAGAGGATGGGGTCCCCGTGGCCTAATGAGGTTCGGGGCTGCGCGCCCCCCCCCCCCACCTCCCCTTTTTTATGTAATGCGGTCCTCAGGCCTAATAAAACTCAGCAAGGTGGGACACCCACATCCCCGTCCCCTTTTTTTAATTGAATTTGGCCCTGGGCACCCCCAGGCCTAATGAGTTTCGTGAAGCAGGGTCGAGAGGCCCTACCCCCTTTTTTAGGTCGAGCCTAGAGCAGCGCTAGCGCAGCTTGCTCGACATTTAGTAAAGGGGTCAAAAAAAGTGCTACCAGATGCTGCCATGGCCGGCCTAGAGCTTGAGTGCATGTGTGTGAGCGCGCGCTTTGCGTGCCCCTCTCCGTGCTTCAATTCCCTCCCCCACCACAGTTCTCCACTTTCGCGCGCGTGCACACTCCCGTTCGCGGCCGCACGTCTTGTTTTTATCTACTTTTGCACATGCACTGAGAGTGCATCAATGCAAGTGTCTGCAGTCTCCTTCAGTCCTGCACTCCTCCTGGTCTCCTTTTCTGCGTTGTTTTGATTCACGCCGATCCTTCTCCTGCTGTCTATTGCATTTTGACCCACACTCCACAGCGGCCCTCTTCGCCCCCCCCCCCCCCCCCTTCTTCTTCAAAATCTGTCTGTCCTCTGACCTCGATTACTATCTGCTTTCCATTTCATCCGTCTCTCTGCTGCCTCACTGCTTCCTCCATCCTGCCCTCCCACACTCCTCACTACTCAGTCAGGCTCTTTTAATCCTTGTGCCTTACTCCCAGCCCTCCTTCTGGATATTGTTGTTGTGATCTTCTTTGGTTAATTTGCTGCCGCAATACTCATTTGCTATTTCTTGTTTCCGTCAGACGGCATCATAGCCCTTTTTTGCGCTCTGTGGTTATGCTTATTTTCTAGAATTTTTTCCAAATTGCCTCTGACTTTGTTTTCTACTGTTTATTGCAAATATCTGCTTGGTGGTGAGCTTGTTTACAGTTTATTTATAGCGCGAGCCTAGGGCACTGGAACGTTTTACAACGGAACGGGTTTACGTTAACATTATTTCCTGGGCAGAAAGAGGATACGTGTTTTGCCCAAAATCACATGCTGCTGAGCTGAAGTCTGGATTCAAACCTTTGTCCGCCAGTGATTCAAGGTTGGCAGCTACAGTCACTAGATTTACTGGCCCACACTGGTGTAGGAAGTGTGTCCCCCTTTCTTGAACTATGGCCGCTCTCGTATTGGGGAGGAAAATAAATCCAGACTTCTGTCTCCACAAGTTTTTGAAGGGCAGCATCGTAACGCTGCGTTTTATTCTCGGCTGCCCCTTTAGAGTTCCCTTGACGTTTTAGCTCCCGTGGTTTGCTGGAGGTTTCTGATCCTTGCATCTGCATCTCCATCAGGTCACACGGGCACCATTCAGGCGAGTTCATTGCTCCAGCCCACCCCGAAAGAGGCCAGGCTGCGGTAGACTATTGCAAGCCGACTCGGCAGACGAACGCTGTGGTGACGGTGGAAAGACGGCGAGACATAAAACTTTGGAAGTGCAATAGGATTAGCAAAGTGAGCAGAAATTGATTTCCGGCGAAGCTGGGATTCTAATAACACTGATAACGCACAGGGAATTACGAGGTTTATTGAAAACCCAATTCTGAATTTCAGCTCATTAAGGCTAACTGAGTTTTAATCAGCGGTGGAAGAAACGAAAAGCATGGGACCTGTGATACTAGCTGCAAAGGGGACAGTGTTCGATATATGGCTGAAAGCAACAACGTCTTCTGTAACTTCTTTTCTTAGCCTGTCACCTACAGGTAACTGATATGAAATATAATGCACACATCTTAAATGAACAAGCATTGGCATAGCCAATAGGTCTCGCCTTTGGGACCTTATAAGTGTTTAGCCATGCAACAGTTGATGTTGTTGCACCAAGGATATTGTGCTGGATGACTAAACACTTATAAGGTTCCAAAGGTGAGACCTATTGGCTATGCCAATGCTTGCTTTTATTTGAAGTTAGCCCCAGGGATGGGGTCCCCAGGGCCTATTTAGGCTTGGGGAGAGAGGGCACGCCCCCTCACCTTAATATTTGTTTTGGCCCCGGGGATGGTGTCCCTTAGGACAGAAGGCCAACCCTACACAGTGCACGCCTAAGGCTGTGCTCATTGTGGCATTGGAAGCCTGCAGGGATTGGCTGCCTTTGGGTGAATTAGCCAATCAACTCTCCCCTGTGCATGGCCAAAGGCTGTGCTCAGTAAAGGGTTGGCTGCGTGCTTGGTGGTTGGCCATAGGGCCTGGCCAACCCCCTGCTGTGAACTGCCTTTGGCCTTGTGCAGCGTGGGGTTGGCGGCCTGCGGAGGATGGGCTGCAGGGGATTCACTGAAGAAAAACAGGTTAAAGTAATAATACAGTTAAGTGAAATGTTCAGTTACAATGTAATGTTTTTTGATTTCAAAGTATTTTATTAATTTTATAAACTAGTTCATTAGCATTTCTGTTACGAGGTTAGTCAAACTTAGTTTGTGTTGCAGTAATTACAGGTACTTTGAGATGTATGTTTAGCTAATCCCCTCTACATTGACTTGCTGTAACGCCCTGAACGTCTCAGGATCGTTTAACAGACACGACAATGAGGACGCAACCACTTGTGAAGGGTTAGTTATTTTAATGAAGGCAAATATACTACAAGGAATAAACAAAAGTTATAGTCACTGGAATCCTCCAGGCTAAGTACGTTACCAGCCCACAGCACGGATGGTCCTAACCGTCCTCTGCATATACGCCGATCACGGCGTATGCCAACAGAGGGCAGAAATGAAATGGCCGACAATGCCAATCGGTAGGCTGTGAGGGGCACGAAGAGTGTTGGGGAGAATCGAGGAGTCAGGGAAACACCCAGCCGGGGTCTCTACCTGAAGGGAGCAGCCGCTCAACCTCTTCCTCAGACTGCACCGGGACGCGGAGTCACCTCCTGGTGATGCGTCGCCGATACCCCAATCAAATGCAAGAAGACTGAACCGAGAGCAGCCGCTCGATCGATCCTGTGGACTTCCGAGTCTGTAACGCGGCAAACACCTCCTGGTGTGCGTTACAGCTGGCAGTCCCTGTGTCTCTGGTCGGGCTGGGAGTTACGACTCCAACCAGCAAAAGCGCCACTGCGCTTGGACTCAGCCGAGTCAAAAAGAGAAGCTCAATGGTTGACCGGTAGAGCTTCCGGGTCCTTCACAGGTGACGATGGGGCAAGACACGGCCCAGGGAGTAACGACTCGACCTACCTCCGTTCTTGCCTTACTGGAGCACCACTCCTGAACACTGCTCTTCACGAAGCAGGTACGTTGGTGTAAACACAATATCCGACAGCGTTGTACCTCCCGGTTCCTCCCTTTATAGGGCGTGTTTTCCTTGAGTTATGTAACAGCTCTCCTGTTTACATAAGGGCGTGTTTCCCTTGAGTTATGTAACAGCTCTCCTGTTTACATAAGGGCGTGTTTCCCTTGAGTTATGTAACAGCTCTCCTGTTTACATAACCTCTCAACCGCTAAGCATCCTGGGAGATGTAGTCCGTTTTCGCTGGTTACCGTTTTCCTCCCCTCGCATGACAGGAATTCTTGACACTTGCTTGGAAATTAAGCAAAGGATGATGGAAAGAGAAAAACAGGAAAGAAAGGGGTGAAAAGAGGATACGAGAGGTTCTATAGCAGTGAGCCTAATTTGGGTTTATAGCCATGTGTCAAAGCAGACACCCCACTAGTTAGTCTGTGGCATGATTACCAGTCATGTGCGGCCCCCTCGAAGCCCCTTCGGCCCACACTAAAACCACAGAAATTCACCATTTATAGTTATCCCTAGTAACTATAACTTGTGCCCTAAGGTAACTATAGCTCACGCCCATGCACGGCTAATTACCCCAGATATTACATCACTCATGACATCTTCTATCACATCATTGGTAATATCACTGCAACATTTGTAATTAAATAATTGATGCGAAAACTGCATGGAGGGGGTGTGAGTTATAGTTATCTTAGGTAATGAGTTATAGTTACTTGAAGTAACTATAACTGGTGATTTCTGTGGTTTTTAGGTCTCGCCTGACACAGCGCATGCGCTGGGCTGGCGAGACTTTTAGTAAGGGCTTCAAAAAATGCTGCTGTGGCTGGCCTAGCGCTTGCGTTTACGCGCGCAGCCGCCATCTGTCTCTCACGGGTCATTAAGCGTGTACACGCTGCAGCTGCTTTCACTTTTGCAGCCGCACGCCCATTCGCTCTGCCCTGTCCTTGTCCATGTCTTTACTTTTGCTATAATCGCGGCACCCTTGCTTTATTTTTAACATTTAAAGTAAAGCGCGGGTGCCGCGATTATAGCAAAAGTAAAGAAATAGACAAAAACATCGATTCTATTTCTTTACTTTTGCTATAATCGCGGCACCCGCGCTTCACTCCAATCCCCAACCTCTCAGCCTAGGGTGGGCTCACCATGTCTTGTTGTTTGTTTGCCAAAGAGTAACAAGTTCGATTCAAATCAAAGGTGACTTGGCAGGATGCGTTGCAGCTTTGCACCAAATACTGCCATCGTTTTTCTACCCATTGTTACTCATATTTAGGTCCTTAATTGCCAGCTATAACCACTCTACCAGCGAGTACCAAACAGTTTTCGGGATATCTGAACCATCACCCATGGAGACATACAAATTAAATCGGACCTGGAAGCCAATGCAAGTCTGTGTAGTGTCCGAGAGATGTGATGTTTGTTAGGCAGACTTCCGAGGAACTCTACTAGCAGGCAGACCAACAGAACTGCCAAAATCTTTTTTCAGACTTGGTGCCAGCCTTCGGGAGAAACCGGGTATTCTTTTAAATAAGCTGACATTTTTTACTCGATATTTACATAGGATAGTAGTTAAAATCTCCCCGCTTCCACGTTCTTCCCTAAAGGAATACATTTAATTTAACAGATTTTTACTATCATTCTACACCAAACAAACGATTCTTCATGGAGAATTATGTTACAATTTTGTTTAAAGGAAACAAAAGCATGCTATGCCACATAATCAAGTCTTAACCATCGGGAGTTCACTACCCTGTTGATACAGTCATTATGCAGGATTCGTCTATGAGTCTAGCTTTAAATGGAGCCACGGGTAATTTCAGGCTAGAAGAAATCCAACCCCCCAATTCGCTATGGCAAGTCAGATTTTATCAGGACGATCTTTTTTTAGGCCCCACTGGCCCGGCCCAGCGAGCTGACCAACAGGTCTCTTGTTCAGAGTTGAATGAGCAATAAAGATGCCTTTAAATCAGGTTTTCATCTTGTCACATTTGCTCTGCCTTCAAAGACAGAGGTCCAATGTTAGCTTGGTGTTTACTTTTCTTTCCATGACAACAATGTTACAGGATTTTGTAAAGTGAACTATCTGACAATTGTGCAGTGAGAAATGAAAGGCTGTAGGATTTTGTTTTTTTTTTAACATGTAAATAGCTCAAAAATCGAACAGTTCAAATATTTCAAAATATATTGAAATAGTTAGGAAAGCACATTTTTTGTAATTCCGTGCGATGGAAACAAATTATTTTAATAGAATGAAAACAAATCATAACACTTTGTGATGTGCAAATGATAAATACTCTTGCTGCCAGAGTCCTTGCAAAGCAACTGGGACTACAAAGGAGCAGCTTATTTCAAAAGAATATATTCTGTTTGAAGATAGTGCAATCAGACAATGGGAATTAAATTGCAAAGTGTAACCATTTTATTTTACCATAACTGCTCGAAAATCTAAAAGACTGACTCTGTTACATACTTTCATACTGCCCTATTTTTAATTAAAATGCAACCACATCTTAGGGTTGTTTACCATTTGGTTCAGGGGTGTCATACAAAATTATGTAAACCTCCTCTATTGCATGAGGCAGATAAATGATCCATACTTCAACCATCTATGGATTATGTGAGCTTCCACTAATAGCAGAGAATGAAGAGTCGATTCACTTTCCATATGAAAAACGAGCATTAACAAATTATTATGTCCTCTGACAGACTTTTGGTGTAGACAAAATGCTTTACATGGATTCCATGCTAACCTGCTTCTTCTTCCCATTGACCAAAGACAAAATACGGAAGACTTGGCCAGGAAATGGTGAAAAGATGTACTTCTAACTGTACAATGGCACATTGGGACGGACACATGGCTCTGGGTTGTGGATATGAGCGACTGACTTGGAAAATCACAAATAAAACCCTCGTCAACTGTCTTTCTGCAGCAGCGAACACCTGAGAATTTTTGCCATGGCATCTGGTCTCTGGACAATATACTAATTAATTTCATTCCCCTTGAGCCACCACCATGCCCACTCTCCCCTCCAGATACAGTTCTCTAACCGGAGAAGTACCACCTTCTCTGCTGATTAAAAGAAAGGGGTTTGGGACAGAGGATAGAGTATGAATAACTAAAGTGGAGAGGAAGAAAACCAGCATTGGGGGTATATTGGCAGAGAAGTAGAGAAAGATGTGTACAGGCGTTGCTGTAGTAAAGTATGATGGTAGATAAGTGAAGGAAACTCAAATCCTCGACATAAGAACATATGTAATTCTTCTCAGCCTCTTTTGCAATTCAAGTTAAGTGGGTAGGCTCGTGTCTAATTACCTGAGAATTAGAGGAAAGTTATCTGGTCACTTCTAATGGAGGCCCAAATAAGGACGTTTAGACAAGAGAATGGCATCATTGAATCTCTGTAACACTTATGTGCTAAAATGTACTACCCAGAGAAGCCATAGACTTATTAGTTGTAGAATACAGTCCACAAAAACGAACACCTTAAAAAACCCAGTACATAACCTTTTTCAGGAATTTATGTAGCAGGGTAGATTAATATGCTCCGCTCCGATTGTTCTCTGCAATTTAAGCTCTTGCGGAAAAACAGTTACAGAACAAGTTAACCCCTGAATTCAGAAAGCAATATCTCTGCAACTAAAAAAGTGATTTTTGACAGTTCATAGTAATTTTCTTTCACGTATCCTAGAAGCTGCAAACTCTACCAACGTCATCATGCTAGACATCGAAAAGGAGTTTGACAAAGTTTAATGACATTTTATCAAATCAGTTACAGAAAATTTCAACCTGCCACCCACATCAAACTGTGCTAATAAGCGGGTGTTATTGATATTATATCCATGAAATCTCCCCAAACCACGATCAGAGGCTACCCCTCACTCCCAAAGGTACTAAACTTCCATCTTAATGGCCTCCTCACATGGCCATGAAGTCCTGGATCAGATACCTCTTGGTCTCCAACCCCAAATGGAGGTTTATTGGTTGTCCATGTATTCAAGATCCGGATTGTCAACTTTGAAGAAGACAAATTTCCAAATCACAGACGTTGGGGGAAGAACTCATGGCTGTGGTCCAAGAATATAATTAAGCCTACTTTTCTTGCATCCTCTTACATACACTGTGCCGTGCCTCCAAGGAATAAAAACAGTTGCAGTGGTTGCACTGCCACTAATCAACTGAGGTTACAGAGGACTTTTCAAACCTTTATATCGCAGCACACAAGGAGTGTCAGGTGGTACCTATTGCTTTTTATGGCAACAATAATTTATGATCGACTTTCAAGTCAACTTCAGCCAACTTGGAAGTTCATTTATTTCAGACAAAAACAGTTATCTAAATAATGCACAAGGAATCCCTTTGTCTGCATTTGGGGATTAGATTAATAAAGCGAAAAACCATGGAGATGCAAGTTTGCGTCCACCGACTAAAACAAGGAAAAACAACTGCTCGTAAAGTTCTGTGGATCTGCTAAAGAGTGAATCTGCTACAGAGTGATTCACATTGGGCTTGCACAATTTTAACACACGTATATTCTCTTTTGCAGAAACGAGCAATTTGAATCACTGATGATTTTAGATATACTATAAATAAGTTTAGATTTAAAGGCTATTCATAAAATCTTTTGCTAACAATTTTGCTTGTACCGGAGAAAGGAATTGCTTTTCTCTTTCTCGCAATTAAAGGTAGTAACGTACATCAGTGACCATCTTACAGAATCCTGTTTGAAGGCATATTCTCTAATCAAATGATTGGCCATATACCGAATATTTATCAGGTCAAAATGTTTTTTGAGAAAGGATTGTTTAAATTCTGAAACAATGGTTTGCTTCACTTGTTTTTGTCCTAGGTATCTACATTTTATAAAGACCGATTTGCACCATAGTTTTAAGGCTAGTGGTGTTGGTATTGTTGACACTCCACATGAACTTTTATTTTAATTGAGTAGGCTTGAGTCGGATACTGCGTGAACATTCTTAAAGGCCATTTTGTAACAATCTGATGGTAGGGAGTTCATGAATTGTATCCTATTCCATTTGTGTAGGGTTTTATAGGCAAACTGTCTAATCAAAGTTTCTTACATAAAATATATAGAAATATTTAACTGCTCTGCTTTAAACTCTCAAGGCCACTTGTGAAAACTAACCGCCTTTCCTCTATACCCTTGGCCCAAACCAAGGTACTCGAGAAAGCAGTCCTTTGTGGCTATTACATTCCCATTTGACTGAGATATAACCTACTCGCACTATATACTGTGTCAGAATGTAAACCACTAATTACCCACTGCACCAAAAAAACACAATCATTGACACAGTCTTAAAAAGTCCTAATAGAAACATGGGCATTCTACGGAGTTCAGTAACAATTAACTAAATTGAAAGCATGCCCGTGAATAAGTCGGAGACAATATAGAAATGGTCACCAAAGTACGTCAGATAGGCTGGGTCGTGGTGCAGGGTAAAAGCAACAAAAGTGATGATTTAGCTTTGATTTATTCGCTATACACTAAATCTTACCTAAAACATTCCCTCCTCTTAATCTGAAGTGAACCGCCATAATCAACAAATTCCGATGGGCTCATTAGATACCATGGACGGAACTCGATCGGCGAAGCTTAAAGGGAAACAACTGAGGAGACATACAATTTGGGTCACACAGTTAGAGTTCATCCTCATAACACAGAATTCTAACCTCGCTAATACTTCTAGACATTGCTAAAGCAATCCTTTTGGCTTACAAAGGCTCAGTAAGGGCTCAATAATTCACAGCACATAACCTTATGGAACCATAAAGTCATGATACGCAATCTCTATACATACTCGTAAAAATGAGCGAAATTCAGGAGCAATTTCATGTGGTCCATAGTCTGCAGGCACTCCCAACGCTCATCTCCCACCACACTTTCATAAGTAGCAATAACTGGCAAAGAAAAAAAAAAAGCATATAGGCAGCCATGACTTCAGTGTGAAAACAACATGCACGTCCAAGTGCTGCTAAGGGACCGAAAGGTATCAGTTGCAAGAGAGGACAAAAAGAGTGCAAACTGTGGTACCTATCACTTTAAGACCTCTTGAGAAACTTAGGTGCTGCATCCTTTCTTTCGGTTACTCGGGATTCCAGCGTTTGCATTAGTGTCCCGGATGCCAATTTTTTACAGGTGGCACAAAAAAGGCACATGCACAGCCAAGTCACAAAAAAGTGTCCTACAAAAGCTAGATGCAGGGGAGCAAACATTCTTAAATAATGGGTCAGTCCTGAAAAATATGTGAACCAGGGTGACACTATGCTCAAGATGGCACAGGGTGTAATGACCAGGACCCGCCAAAACGTGTGGAATATTTGCTGCCCATCCTTGATCAGACGCCATTGGGCACCGCTACCACTGCACTGGTTAGCACTGCCAGAACCCTCATGGCATCAGTCAAGGCAGGGCTGCTCTCATTTGAACTAGTTCAGTGCTTTATTAGAGTGGATACCAAGCTGGGAAATGAAAAAAGAACCAAAGCCTGTTTTAAAAAAAAAACAAGCATTGGCATAGCCGATGGGTCTCGCCTTTGGGACCTTATAAGTGTTTAGCCAAGCAACAGTTGATGTTGTTGCACCAAGGATATTTTGCTGCATAACTAAATACTTATAAGGTCCCAAAAGCGAGACCTATTGGCTATGCCAATGCTTGTTAGTTTGAGATGTTTAGTTGTTACTGAACATTTCACCTAACTATAACATTACTTTAACCTCTGTTTTTTTTTTAGTCAGTGAAGAAAATATTTGTATGTACACAGGTCATCCCTCTCCATCCATTCCTCAGTTCAGCTGTCATCTACATGTTGCTGCCACTCTTCACAGCATATGGAATGGGGCACCGGGTGAGCCCACTTTAGCCTTTGACTCTCTTGTTCTGTGTGTGATCACATATGAATATCCCTCTAAACAGTACACTTCAGTGCCAGGGCTGATAGGCCAACGTTTTACTCTACCAATTTTTTTTGTTTTCCATCTATGATCCATTTGAAAAGAAAAACCGTTTTCGTTTTGGTCATCCTTGTGTGTATACATATTTGTATTCAAGGATATGGCTATGTTTAGGCAGTGGACCTCTATTTTACACTTTTATTTGTGTGGCATACTCTTACACTAAAAAAAGTATTGGAAACAGTTGACCATCGCAGCAGTTTACCTAAGCCACATCTATTGCCTTTGCCTGTTTCCACTGCCACAAGCAGCGTCATGCCAATTGTGAGCTTTTGTTTGAAGGGGAGCACTCAAGCTATTAATAAAACGAACGACTGTGTATTGAAGGTGTGGCCTGTACTGCCAAGTAATGTTTACACATGTAATCCTGTCCCACCCTTTCGTTTCGTAACTGACCGGTGTCTAAATTGACCTTGTTCAGATGTTTTTTTTTTTATTCCTGCAAGGTTTCGGAGACGTAACCCCCCCCCCCCCCAACCTAATCACCCACCTACCTCCTTCATGGGGCGTGATCCCCTGCAAATATCCGGCGCTATAAAGTCGAGGACTTGTAGGTTTCCATCTTGCTAGGTTGAAGGGTATTGACTTTTTTTAAAGGGTACAAAATGAAAGCGCGTCAAGGCCTCTTCAGGGGATCGTTAGCGCTGTTAAGTAAATGACAATAAAATGATCAGTGTTTATCTCTTAATTTTCCCATCACCCTTTGCCCTGTATGCAGTTTTTGGGTGCTTGACAAGTGTTGCCCGTTTAACTGTCTGATTAAGTCAGTAAAACCAGTCATTTAAAATGGAGCTAAGTAAACCAGATTTATCTTTTCACCGAGATGTCAGTTAGCCTTAACAGATCGCAAATCTGAGGCCATGGCTGTCTGGTCGCACCTGCGCCTGGCTGTGTTCGCTTCTGTGCCATTCAGGCTCGAGCAGGTGTAAACAGATCTGCTGCAGTATCAGGTTCACGGGGACAGGACGGCCCGACAGCGCCCCCTACCCCAGAACTTGAACAACGAGGAGTAAGAGCTACGGTGAGGCCCTCACTAAGTCGATGGCGTCGTCTATCGAGGCGTAGCTCACTGAACACGCCTCCGCGCAGATCCCATCATTCACCGAGGAGCCGTGAGGGAAGGACAGATGGTGTATTAGCCTGTACTGTCCCTGCTCCTTCTTGGGCACCACCCCTAGCGGGGAGATCACCATGCCCTTGCCCATGTCAGGGGGGAGGGGGCCCTCAACTCTGCCCAGGGACCTCTCTTTCTCCAACTTCTTGGTCACTACTCCTGGGTGTAGCAATGCCGATTTCAAGTTTTTGGAGCTGCCTGGCGGGAGGGGGCCTGAGAAAGGGATGGGGAAACCCTCCTCAAAGCCATGAACCAAAGTTTCTGCGTCCTTCCTATTGTGGTATCTGTTTGCTAGCTTCCGTAACCGGTGTGTGTTGATTGGTGACCATGCTAGCCTGAATGCCGCCCACCCCCCAGGACCCCCCGTGGCTCCCGTGTGCCCCTCGCTATTTCTTTGCGTCTTTCCTGTCCCCTTTGTGCTCCTTTCTTTTCTTACATGCTGCTGCTGGGTGCCCCCCCCCCGCAGGATGAGCAGCAGTGTTGGAACTTACATGATGCCCCGTAAGTGCACTCGTTAGCCTCGAACTTCCAACATATTGCCGGGGACCCGTTGGCGTGTGATGGCCTCCCTGAACTGGCCTGCCTGGTCTTTTGAAAAGGCCTCCCTCTACTTTTGTGGAAGGGGGGCCGAAAGGACTGCTCGCTCCTCCCCACCCATGACTTTGCCTCCTTCGCAACCATCATCTTATGGATGAAGCCGGACACATCCTCCTCGTTCCACTCCATTTCGGGGTGCGTCTGCATTTTTAGCCTGAAACCCTTGTCGTACTCTAACCATGCATCACCCGGGAATTGCCTTTGTGCTTTATGTATGTTGGCTTCATACAGCCATAGGTCAGCAGCGCAGCGCGGGAATTTCTCTACTATGATGCAGGCCATGATTCTGAATGCATCAAGCCAATTGTCGAAATTTCTCTCTTTGCGCTCCCTACGCCTTTCCCTTCTTTCCTCATCCTTCCTATCGCATGCCGTCAAGTCCAGCCCTTCTAACTGTATTTCCAACAGGGAGAAGATGTCGATAAACTCTTTTCGCCAAATGCGCTCTTTCACTGCTGGCGGTATGAGGCATGCCAAGCCTGTCGCCCTGGTGGTCATAGATGCTGGGCCTGGTGACGCCCTTACGTATGGTTCGGGCGCCGGCGGTGTCATGTGTGAGCTGCCCTGCGCACTCGAGCCCCCCCAGGCTGTGACTGGCGCCCCGTTGTCTCCCCCGGACCCGGCCGCGCCCTGCCCTAGTGCCTGCGCTCGTGCCTGCCCTGGGTCTATGAGGTGCCACGGCAAACCAGCCCGCCCCTCTTCTGCTGCTGCCGGTGCCCCTGTCCCCCGATCCCCCTGTGCCTGGTTTAGGCTCTGCAACAGCAACGGTGTCATAGATTTAATACATTCCTGCACTATTGCGCTGATATGCTCACCGGGTGTTGTCTTGCCGCTGCCCCCGGGGCCCGGTCCCGCCGCCGCCGTGCTGGCTACAGGTGGCTGGGCCAGATAGATAAAGGCGGGTCCTTCGCCGGTGCTGCTCCCCCGTTCCCAAGTGTAGTCGCCAGCTTGGGGGAGCCTTGCTTATATCCCCCCCCCAGCGTCGCTCGCCCCTGCCGGTGCTTGCCCATCATTGGGCCGTTTGTAGGCGCTAAGGCCCCCATTGGCCGGGGGGGTTGGCGCCAGTCCGGCGGCTGCGGCCGGGGGGGGAGGGGGCGGGTAGCCCCTGTCCTGTGGGCGCTTTCTTGGCGCCAAAAAACCGGTTTCTGCGGGGGTGGGGAGGGGGCCCGGCGTTGGTTATGGCGCCGGCCTCTTATGCCCCCGTTAGGGGCTGCCTCTGCGAAAGTTGTCACAGACCACTACCTTTTGAACCATAGGCTCTGAGCAGTGGTTAAACATTCACAGTCCGGATTGATCTGGATGGACAACTTGGTCGTGGCTTGAAGGCTGCTTCACGAGAGGTCACCGGTGCGCGAGCAAGGTCGTCTGCCCAAGAGCTCGTTGCTTCACACTCTCAGAACTGCTTACTGCTGAAATGGATGGTGAACTTTGTTCAAGTTCAGATATACTTTTCTGTGGACCCTTACATAAACAGGAAATGCTTTTAATACCTTTAAATAATCTTGTGTTTTATTTTGAATTCAAATTTTCCGTGCTGTGGTTCTTATGATTTTATATATGCGCTGTGCCTTTATGCATGTTTTTCTTTTAATTTGGGGAAAGCTCACGCGTATCTTTCTCCTTGTCTTCTGTGCACTAAAGAATTAAACACAGGTGATCAGAAGTGGCTTTTTATCGCGGGAAGTGCTATCTGAAAATAAAAGGAACTAAAGATGTGTGTGGCATTCCATAAGGACCAGCCGTCCTCACTGTTTATATTGCGTGGTGTTGTCCGGTGCACCAATATATCTGCTGATGCTAGGGTGACCACATGGCATGGAAGCATAGTCTGGACAGGACTGTAAAAAAAAATTGGGACAAAGGGTCAAAAGTTCAATTTTACAGACCCATCCAAGGAGAGACCCCACCCCACTACTTTTCAGTGCATTTATTTAATATTTTCTACATGGTACTCTTTATTCACTATGATATTTACGTGATTCCCTCTAGGGATACTACAGTCCGGTGGAACATTATGTCCTTGTTCAAGAGTAAATTAATGTCCTTGAGCATGATGTCAAGGCCAAATTTACTGATGCTTTATTAGTAAGAAAGCAACAGCAACATTTTAAAATCTATGGAAAACATGAAGGGAAGTGTCCTTTTGCTAGCTTAGACAAGTTGAACAAAAACATCTGGCTCACCTCAGCCTCCAGGGGATTTTAAACCTAAAAAATTAATGAGGCAGAGAAGTTGGTGTGGGGACAGTCTCACACCCAATGTCACGATGTGAGGTAGCCACAACTTGCCTGTTGTCTCACAACACGAGTTAGTGTCCGGGACTCCACATTTATCTCAGAACTGGAAGCCTGCTCTACCAATCAAAAAGAATTAAAGAGAAGGATGGTATCCATATCAGATGGGAGATGCACTGCAACTGATTCAAACGGTTGTTGCTAAGAAACAGACAAATAAAAAAGAGAAGATCAAGGGCGCACAATTCCTAAAAATCAGACAAGATGGGTCCATCATGAGTATAGGAAAGTATTGCATACCTGGGGAGTTGTCTCAGTAGAGAGGAGAGAAACATACAAGGCACTGTCAGGGGGTTGAACAAGCACCACCGACCCACCCGTATAAACTCTGCTGGTGCAGTGATCCACTGGACGCGCTTGTGAAGGGTGAGCAGGGGCCAGACGCGTTGTAAGGTTGTCCTCTGGGCAGTTTCCCACTCTGTCCATGTCTTAAAATGTTTCTCAGTGTAGCCTAGGCAGAACCAGTGATCTAGCTCATCCCGAAGTGTCACATCCCAGTACATGTACAATCTTCAAAATATTTGGGATGACACAATCAAAATGTAATAACATGACAAATATTTTATAATATCAAAAGTATTTCTTCAATATACGGTAGTGTTTGTGTATATGTGTATGTATGTGTGTATATGTATATGTATATATATATATATATATATATATATTCACTTAAAAACCATAGGTTTCACACATGTTATAGTTAAGTGGATATTTCACTCGTAAAAAACCAATGAAATTCCCCCGTTATTGTTAGTTCAGATAACTATAACTCGCGCGCCCGCAATGCACTGCTGATGACGTCACATATTACATCACTCATGACATGGTCAGTGACATCACTCATGACATCATCCTTGTGATAGAGTGGCGGTCGCGCGAGTTATAGTTATCTGAACTAACTATAACGGGGGAATTTCATTGGTTTTTTACGAGTGAAATGTCCAGCTAACTATAACATGTGTGAAACCTATGGTTTTTTAAGTGAATTTGCAAGGTTTTTTAAATGCTCATTCCTAACTATAACGTGTATGAAACCTATGGTTTTTTCAGTGAATTTGTACGTTTTTTTAAATGCTAAGTTATGTATGTATTTTTTTTATATATTTATTTTACAATAAACTACGTATTAAAACTACAGTCAGGTGGAACATTATGTCCTTGTTCAAGATAAATAAGCAGCAACTTTGGCTTGTATATGATATTGAAAAAGCTTCCACTTAAAGCCCTGGTGAAACCAGGACAATGTTGCTGCTCCGGAGTTTCAAAATGAGAAGGGGAATCCAGAGAGAAAATTACGCTCTTTAAAGGATTTCCCTTCCCCTACAACTCTCACCTGGCATGTCGTCATGCCGTAACTTCTCCACTAGTGCACTGTCACTGCAGTCCGGAAAAAAATAGACCGCCTGTGCCAGGGCACAAAACCGAGCCCGATAGAGACCCGTTTCGAGGCACTCTTTAAACAAGCATTAAAAATGCAATAGGTCTCGCCTTTCATTAAGTTAAAGCCATTTGCTTTGCTATACAATACCATTAGCAAAGCAAATGGCTTTAACTTAATTAAAGGCGAGGCCTGTTGCATTTTCAATGCTTGTTAAGGAATATTATTGTATTTTAAAAGTTGACACTTAGAAATTTTTTCACATAGAATCACCAATGTTATCCTATGGCAGAAAATTCACTTAGCTGGTAAGTAGTCATCGTTACTTTTTATCACTCAGTAGTGGATCCTGGATCCAGCACTGGTGAATCTCCTGTAAACAGTTGAAAGAATGTGTTCGTCATACAGATGATTTTTTTAGCAATATTTTTAGTTTGTGAAAATAGACACTTAGAAACTTTTCTGCTGAAAACCACACAATGGATTCCTATGGAAGGAAATACAAGTTACTGGTAAGTACGCTTAGAATTACTTTCCAGGGTCAGTGCTGGGCTAAAAGATGCAGCCCTGGGTTCTCTCCTGATAACAGGTGAGTAAATCGGAATTCGTAGTTCGGCTGATTTTAGAGGAATATTTGTACAATGGTGAAGGAAGGGGGCGGGGCCTGAGGTAATATGTGAGCAAACACCCCCTGTGGCACGTTTTAACTTGGGGAATGAATTCCTCTTCAATCCTGCGGTCCCCTGGGGGCCAACTAGCCCACCGGGGACCTCCAGTATGCACCAGGGAGCTGCGTTGCAGGGAGGTGTTCAGAGGCCACGCCCATTTTTTACAACACTCTGCAACGCTGCTCCATGGCGCTTAGTGGAGGTACCTGGTGTGCTAGTTGGCCCCTAGGGGACCTCTGGATTGAAGAGGAATGAATTCCCCAACTTAAAACGCGCCACAGGGCGTGTTTACACACATCACCTCAGGCCCCGCGCCCTACCTTCACCACTGTGCAAACACGCCCCGTGGCGCGTCTTAAGTTTGGGGATTACGTCCCCTTGAATCCTGATGTCCACTGGCGGCCAACTAGCCCACCAGGTACCTCCAGTAAGCGCCACGGAGCTGCGTTGCAGAGAGGTATAAAAAGGGGCATGGCCTCATTACACCTCTCTGCAACGCAGCCCCCTGGTGCATACTGGAGGTTCCTGGTGGGCTAGTTGGCCCCCAGGGACCCCCAGTATTTAAGGGGAATTAGTTCCCCCTCTGCAAACGTGCCAGGAGGCGCGTTCGCAGAGTGGTGCAAGGAGGGGGCGTAGCCTCCGGCCCGATCCTCCTCTTTATTTATTTATTTAGAAGGGGGGCTGTGTAGCCCCCCTTCTTTTTCTAATTTATTGGCCCCGGGGACCCCATCCCCTGGGGCTGGCCCTCTCAGTTGGGGACCATGGGGAGGTCCCCAATCCCCCCACGGTCCTGCCGGCTGCCCGCCTCCTGCGGGTGCCGGCATTGCTTTTCCACATGGGGAGCAGCTAACATGCTGCTCCCCATATGGAAAAGCAATCTGCTTTGCTTCATTGAAGCGAGAGCAGGTTTCCCTGCTCTCGCTTCAATGAAGCAAAGCAGTTTGGAATGGCAGGGTGGGAGCCGCGAGGCTCCCGCCCTGCCATTGCAAACAGCAGTGTCCCGGGGGTGGGCACCCAGGGACACTGCAGGAGCCGCCCCTGGGGGGTGGCGGTCCCCAGGGCCTATACAAGGCTCCAGGAGGGGGGCCGCGCTGCCCCCCTCTCACATTGTGAAGTTTCCCCGGGGGGTGGCGGTCCCCGGGGCTGGGGGGGGCCTGAGAGCCCCCCCCACCCATTTTAAAGAAGCCCCGGGGGGTGGGGGTCCCCGGGGCAGTGTGGGGGGGGATTGGGACCCCCCCACAACTACTTTTTTAATATGCCCCCAGGATTTCGGCCCCCGGGGGCAAATTAGCATATGTAGCAAATATGCTAAAAAAAAATTCTATCGGCAGGATGCGCGCATCCTCCTGTTTAAAAACAAACAAAAAAAACATTTTTTTTTTTTTTTGGCCTTGGGGGGGGGTCTTTTTGGGAGCCCCTGAGCAGGCCTAGGGGGTCAGGGTGTTTCTACCCTGCCCCCTTTTCGCGTTTTGCGCCTTTTTTTTGGGGGGGGGGGGGGGGTTTCTTGTGCCTCGGTTCTACCGAGGCACAAGATGGCTGCCAACACTTCCTGATTTCCGAGTGTTGGCAGCCAATTAAAATTCAGCTCGTGATCGGGAGGGTGCGCGGATCCTCCGAGGCCATAGATATATTTGTACTTTTAACTCTAATTTTCTCAGGAACTACTGAACGGATTTACACCATTTAAGCAAAAGGCACGAGTCTGAACAGAGGACTACCTTTTTGCCAAATTTGGTGTATTTCCGTTCAACCCCCCCTTTTTTCTCGCCCCCCGCTTGACGAATCACCGTGAAACTTGCAGGATAGGAGCGGACCGGAGCTGGCCAAAAGTTTGGAAGATTTTGCGAAGATTCGGCAATCGGCTCTAAAGTTATTCCAAATAGAATGCTGCGGATTTCCTATGGAAAATAGGTCCTAACTATATATACCTACTGGCAACCGCCAGTAGGTGATGATTATTATATATATATATATATATATATATATATATATATATATATATATATATATATATATCCGCTCCAGACTGTCCATCAGTAATCGTACCCTGTTTCACAGAAGACAGCACTCACGGGGGAGAGTTCCGATAGTATATTTATTTCGGGAACTCTGGGCGCACAACAACGCGTTTCGGCAGGTCGCCTTTCTGAGCAGTGTGTTGTTTACTGACAGCAAAAACGAGAACATTTCAAATAACACTTACCTGTATGGTAAGATGCACTCTGGGAAGTGTAGGCTATAGTCAGTCATGTTACTAGAGACGTTATAAATATGCACGCACAGATGCATGAGACTTCCTGCCCGTGAACAAGGCTGAATTGCTGAAACTAGTTGGGACTGCAGGAATGCTGTGCTGTAATCTCGAATTAAAGGCTCTCTGTCTCCTGAAGTGGGCCTCTTGTGTGTTTCTTCATGCTGTATGGATTTGTCGGGCTTCTCCGTGCCCGTCTTGAAGAGGCTGCCCTGTAGGGTCGGTGGCTCCCTACTCGGAGGTTTTTCTGTGGATATATATGTATATATTCACTTAAAAAACCATAGGTTTCACACGTTATAGTTAGGTGGACATTTCACTCGTAAAAAACCAATGAAATTCCCCCGTTATAGTTAGTTCAGATAACTATAACTCGCGCGCCCGCAATCCACTGCTCATGACGTCACATATTACATCACTCATGACATGGTCAGTGGCATCACTCATGACATGGTCAGTGGCATCACTCATGACATCACTCATGACATCCTTTTGATAGAGTGGCGGTCGCGCGAGTTATAGTTATCTGAACTAACTATAACGGGGGAATTTCATTGGTTTTTTACGAGTGAAATGTCCACCTAACTATAACATGTGTGAAACCTATGGTTTTTTAAGTGAATTTGTACGTTTTTTTAAAATGCTAAGTTATGTATTTATTATTATATTTTTTATATATTTATTTTACAATAAACTGCGTATAAATTTTTTTTTTTTTTTAATGGTTTTTCACCGTGTGCGTGCGCACCCTGCGATTTTGTTTTAAAATGTTTTTTTCTGCCTTCGGGGTCCTTCAGGGACCCCCTGACAAAGGCTAGGGGGTCAGGAACTCTCTACCCTGCCCCCTTTTCACGTTCGCCACCTTCCTTTTTCACTCTCGCACTGAAAACAAACAAAATGGCGGCCGACACTTCTTGATTTCGACCGATTCGAACGTTGACTAACATGTAACCACCAATCAGAATTACGCTCGCGCACGTTAGGGTGCTCGCACGGTGCGCGCACCCTGCGCGCGTATAGATATTGATATGCTTTTAAATGCTATTTTCTCAGGAAATACTGAACAGATTTACACCAGACCTGCAAAAGGCACTTCCTTGACCTTATGGCTACCTCTCTGCCAAATTTCAAGTAATTCTGTTCAGCCGTTCGGGCTGTAGCTGCGTCTAAAGGTCCTATGGAAAAATGCATGGGGAAAACGCGTTTTGGGACCCCCCCCTTTTTTCTCGGCCCCCGCTTTACGAATCACCCCGAGACTTTCAGGGTAGGAGCTGAACGGAGCGCCCCATTAGTTTTGAAAATTTCGCGAGGATTCGTCAACCGGCGCCAAAGTTATTCAAAATAGAATATTAATATATATATATTTTTTTTTTTTCTGACGAAGCCAGTCGGCGAAACGTGTTTGTTAGAGGGATAGGGGAGGGGGTCTGCAATAAACTATTGAGGAATCGGAGACTCTGTGTGCTTTCCTTATCCAATACGAAAAATATGTTGGAGCTTTTGATATACATATTCACTGAAAAAACATAGGTTTCAGGGACGTTATAGTTAGAAATTAGCATTTAATAAAACCTTGGAAATTCACAGAAAAAAACATAGGTTTCAGAGACGTTATAGATAGTTGGACATTTGACTCGTATAAAACCAGAGAAATTCACCTGTTATAGTTAGTTGAGCTAACTATAACTCGTGCGCTCGCAATGCACTGCTGATGACATCACATATTACATCACTCATGACATGGTCAGTGACATCACTCATGACATCACTGATGACATCACTCATGACATCATCCAGTGAATGTGTTTTTCTGTAAACCATAAATATTTTTCTTATGTATCTATGCCAAGGTCTATTGAAGAATGAGTCGATGTATAAGTGCCTGAATGGATTATTGATTAGATGCATGACTGACTCTATAAGTCACTGATTGAACGTATGTTACTGAATGCATGGATTAGTGACTAAATAGTGTGAATGTCTCTATTAGTCCCTCAGTTGGTGTGTGTAAGCGGGTGCATGGGTTGGTGAGTATCTAAATCAGTGTCTATATGGGTTATTGATTGTTTGTATGGGTGTCTGAGTGTCTATCTGGGTGGGTGTGGGGGTGTCTGACTCTGTGCATACATGTCTGAATAGCTTTTTCAGTGGTTCTATACATTCAAAACTGCATCTCGGAAGGGATGTATGGATAGCTAACTGTGTGTACAGGTGTGTTGATTAGTGAATTGATGTCTCAGTTGTATATATGTGAGTAACTATATGTTTTTAGACCGTATATGTGAGTGTTGGGGTGTATAATTGACTATACGTGAGAGAGTGATTGCAAAAGTGTCTACATACATGAATGTGTACTTGTATTAGGGATTATATAAGAGAGTAAGTATGTGATGGTATCTATAATAATTGTTTTTTGGCATGACTGAGTAGATGTGTGAGTAACTATGGATCAGTAGCACTGTGTGAATGTATGTATAGATGTATGAGTGGATATTATACTGATGTAATGATGAGTGACAGCATGTATGAGTGACTGTATCAGTGTATGTCCGGCTCACAATATATAGATAGGAATCAGTGGATGGGTATCTAGTATCTGGTATTGGTGTGTCTGGGTTTCGAAAATGGTAGTCTGTATTTTAGAGTGGGTGTATTAAAGGTTATATTAAAGTGTGAAGAGGTGTGTCAGACTATCACGTGGATGATGTCATCAGTGATGTAATTTGAGATCTCATCAGTGATGTCATGAGTGATGTCACTGACCATGTCATGAGTGAGGTAATATGTGACGTAATCAGCAGTGCATTGCGAGCGCTCGAGTTATAGTTAGCTCAACCGGCGAATTTCTCTGGTTTTATGAGTCAAATGTCCAACTAACTATAACGTCTCTGAAACCTATGGTTTTTTTCAGTGAATTTCTAAGGTTTTTTAAATGCTAATTTCTAACTATAACGTCTGTAAAACCTATGGTTTTTTTCAGTGAATTTCAAAGGTTTTTTAAATATCAAACTACTATTGTGCTATTTGTCATTACTACTGTTTTTTATAACTTTTCAACTACATAAAATAAACTGCAAGACTACTATGTAATGTAATATATTTCACAAATTACAGTGAGTTTTTAAATAATACAAAATAATTTATCGTTCAGTAAACAAATTTTCTCCCTTTTTTTTGCTGTCATCAGCTACTACTTAACTTCATTATTCACATTGATGTCACAGTAGTTTCATCATAAACAGCAGGGGAAAAAAAGGATCCACTAGATTGTTAAAAAAAAAAATCCTTAATTCTCACAAATATAATACAAAATCAACACAATTAACACATCAAATACTATTTCCAATCTTCAAATCATACCTTTACTTCGTAGTTTCTGTGAACATCTTCCCAATACACCAAATAATGTATCCAAAATTTTGCTTGAAAGCATCCAGTATGAATTCCTTAAAGTATCTTTACACCTTCCCACAAAGCCGAATGGTGTATCTAAAATCTTTGTTTCAGAAAGTCAAGTATAAGTTGGGTAGTTCGTAAGGCAATCTCGGCTTCATTTCCAAGTGTGTATTGTTGCAGTGACTCCAACCATTATTAAACTTTAAACTGTATAATGTCCACTTGTGGTAGTACTTCCAGCATGGAAAACAATAGCAACTGTTGCAAAAGTTCTTCCAGAAATAGATACTTGACTAGCAACAACATTTTTAATTTTGGTTTCCACTTTTCTTCCATTTGGTCTACAGCGTTGTAGCATTATAATCAAATATTTTCCATATCTTTGTAGGCATAATGTAGATAGCATTGTTGATTTACAACGAGAACAGATCATCTCATGATCTGCTTCTTTTAGTAATTTGGAAAATGGTGCAGATTTGCAGTCCGGTATTGTCAAATATAGAAATCGTTCTCTGTCAACTCTAGTGCTTGAAGTTAACGAACACTGTTCACATTTATGATCCCATTTGTAACTGAGTCCAAATAAACTCTCAATCTGAATTCCTTCATCTTCTAGTACTCCAAGCATAACCATCAGAAATTCTTGTGCATATTGTTGTATATTAGCACTGAATGTTAAAGATCTAGTACATGTATTCAACAGTTGGCGAATACCAGAAGCCGAATGAATCTTAATTCTATTAGCTCTCAATTCTTGAAATAAAGTGTAGAGTGCAGAACAAAGTTTTTTTCCTGACTTTCCATAATTTCACCACAAACATCTTCAAGATAAAATATAACATCTAGAATGACATTACCATAGCAGTTGACACCAGAAGCATTTTCTAATTGGTATCCAACAACATCATCACTTGTTTGTATTTTCTGCTTCTTTACATCTTTTCTTTTCTGTTGATTTTTCTTTCTAATTTTCAACCATAGTTAACTCTTCAACATATTTGCGTTTTGAACACACAACACGTTTCTCATAAATAGGATATTCACCTAAATGGGGAGCATAAAGCCTTCTCAAACGATTATATTCTCTTACACAATTAACATCAGCACTAACCTTGTTCTCATCAAAATCAATTAAACACAAACCAGACAACGTTCTAACTCGAGATAATGCAACATATACCATTCCCTCTTTAAACACAGTTTTTCCAACATTTACCAAAGCATTATCTACACTTAAACCTTGTGATTTGTGAATAGTTATTGCGTTTGCTAAACAGAAGGGAAACTGTTTTCTACGACATACAAGTCTTTTACAAGCAAAAAACGAGCGGCAGAACGTAAAATCTCTTACCTCTGCAATCTGATCAAATTTAACTTTCAAAAATTCAATTCCATTTCTATTTTGATATTTCACAAAATCAACATCCTTCCCCATTGCTCCATTCACTAAACCTTCTTCTACATTAAGATTACGCTTCAAAATTACCCGAAAGTTTAAACATGCATCTACATTTTTTTTCTAAGCCAGCAGTTTTTAATACAGACTTTTCCAAAGAATCCAATTTAGTCTGTAGTTTTTCTGAAAGAACAATTGTTATTCCTTGATGCTCTATTTTATCAATAGCTTCAATGTGAACTATTTCTTGATTTTCCAATTTCATAAGCTCTCTCTATTCAAGGTATAACACTCTTTCACTGTAGGCATTAAGCAAACTATAGACTTTTTTTTCTTTCATTTTCTTGTACATTACTTCTGCTGGTGTGTTTCCATTTGTAAACAAGTTCTTTAGTAGACGACTTTGAAAAGCTTGTTTACCATGTTTGCTTAGAACACCAAGGGCCTCATGTAGGTAGCCAAATACCGGTCGGTAACGGCCGATTTTCGGTAAATATGCCGTTACCGACCGGTATTCAGACAAGTGAGATGTAGGAGTCCAAAAACCACTTTTCGGTAAATATGAGGCGGTAAATACCGATTCATATTTACCTAATTCTAAAATACCGATTCATATTTACCGAATACATTATTAACGAATCGGTAAATATGAAGTGGTAAATATGAAGTGGTAAAAATTGAAAATGACATGTAGGAGCAGTCGGTAATTAAGAAATCCAGGAAAATCGGTAAATAAGAGTCGGTAATTAACACGGATGGAAAGCAGGTGGTAACCATCAACAATGCATATAAGCAATCCCAAAATGCAACAGCGTGGACAACATGGCCGCCATGTACGTCATTGCAAGGCGCCTACGTCTACAGGCAGCAGGACTGAGGGTGTGGCGACGGGAGGAACAAATCTACAGACAGCGCATCACACTATTCCAGCTGACTGATGCAGAGATACATGAGAGGTACAGGCTACACCCCGAAACCATCATGGACTTAATCAGGGACCTTCACCCACTCCTGGACCAGCCAATAAGAAGGGCGCACGCCATACCCCCACATGTGCAGGTGCTCTGCAGCCTACATCTGTTGGCATCCGGCAGTTATCAGGTGGTGATAGCTGCGGTGGGTGGGGTATCCCAGAGTTGCCTGTCACGTTTCTTCAGGAAGTTCCTGGATGCCATGATGCAGAGAATGCACCACTACATCAGCTTCCCAAACACACAGGCTGCACTGCAGAAAACAAAAACAGACTTTTATCACATGGCACAGTTCCCCCATGTCATCGGCTGTATTGATGGTACACACATCCCAATCTGTCCTCCAGCTGACACAGAGCACATCTACAGGAACAGGAAGTCCACCCACTCCATCAATGTGCAGGTGATCTGTGATGCAGGGAACATCATCACAGATATTGTTGCAAAGTTTCCTGGGAGCACCCACGACTCTTACATCTTCCAGAATAGTGGGATCTACACACGACTGAGAGCCGGAGAATTCGGAGAGGGTTACCTGCTGGGTAAGTAACAGTGACGCCCCTTGAAACCTGCAAATCAGAGTGTATAGAGGCATGTAACTGATGGTTCCTTTTACTCATCCAGGCGACAGTGCATATGCATGCCGTTCATTCATCCTCACTCCCTACCTACACCCAGCAACCCAGAGTGAGAGACGATACAACGTGGCCCACAAATCTACACGCAATGTGGTGGAGCGCACGTTTGGACTGCTGAAGAGCAGGTTCCGCTGCCTCCACAAGAGCGGAGGCGCACGCCAGTACAAACCCATCACCTGCTGCAAGATAATTGCCACTTGTGCAATGCTGCACAACCTTGCCACGAAAAAAGGTACAGATGTGGAACTAACACATTTTGAGGACAACGAGGATGAGTCAGGCCAGCCAGAGGGCAGCGCAGCTAGAGTGCCAACTGCAATCGATGGGAGAGAGAGACGGGCAGAGATCACATGCAACTATTTCTGAGTAAGTGAGGGGACACAGCGAGTCGTGAGAAGTCATGACGTAGTTTAATGTGGCACCACGCCATGAACACATGAACAGGCCAATCTGGCAATATGCCATCTATACAATGAGTATGTCCAGGGTTACGTCACCCAATGGCAAGTGGATAAGCAGGGCCACATCAATGTTTGCGCATACGCGCTGCAGTGGTGGATTGCACGGCCTGTGCATCCTCACTAGAGCCAACCCCAAGCCGCCTGCTGCTCCTGCGTGCTTCGGGGACGGGGGGTGTGATGCTGCTGCTGGTGTCGATGCTCTCCGCAGCATCCCCTGCAGCAGTTGTCGACGCCTGACTTGTCAATAGCACCCCTAGTGCACTTGTCACCTGCACCATCCCCCGTGACAGGTCGCTGCAGCACTGTGTTAGGCCCTCCTGCATCGTCACAGAGCGCCGGCAAAGTAGGGAAGTCGCAGTTGCCAGACGGTTGAGTGCCCTGCTGGTAGTGTCCCTTCTCTGGCGTTCCCGGCGCCGTGCTTCGATGTCAGCATCTAATTTGCTGCACAACTGCTGGATTGACTGGGACATGTCCCGAATGCCCGCAGCCATGCCGCCAATGTTTGTGTCCATGTTGACTAAGCTTGTCCTCATCACCCGCATGTGCCTCTGGACTGACATTACTGCCTTTGATTGCAGGCGCTGTTGCTTCAACATTTGGCCCTCGAGCCCCAAGAAGACACCATGGCCGTCAGTGGGTGCTGGTGGACTCTGGACACGCGACCTGCGGCGCCCTCTTGCTCCCGTCTGTGCTGCCTGTGATGTTTGGGGCACAGTGGGATGGCTCCCTTCCTGGGGCCCGGTGCGGTCTTCTGGGCCCATGCTGTCGTCTGACGAGGTGTCTAAGGCTCGTAGCCTGGCTGCTGGACGCCTCCTCATTCTCACACCTGCAAGCGGAGATGTGGCCGGTGAATCGAACATGAGTGGCGATGCTGGCTCTGGTGGTGGTGATGCTGGCTCTCGGTGAGGTGATGCTGGCTCTGTGTGCGGCGAGGCTGGCTGCGTAGGTGGTGCGGCTGCAAGTGGGCCTGCTCCCTGGTCTGCACTCGTGCTGGCTAGAGGTGATTTTTGTGGCCGGTGTGCCGTCTCCCCTGCAGCATGCCCTGTACTGCATGATGTCACATCTGTGGACAGAAAAACAACATTGGCTCAGTGTCCCCGAAGGGCTGCATTGCAAGCGTCACAATAAATCATTTCACTTTCCAATCTGTCCTCTGTCTCCTTGTGCCTCGAGTGCGTGACATGCCTTGTTGCCCTGTGACATTTACGTCATGGTTAGTGTTGCCCTGACTACATCTCCCGGAATGCATTGCCTGTCTGCACTGACACGTGTGGACTGCAGTGTGATTCTCGTGTCACAATGGGGGATGTGGGATAGGGGTAGGGGCGGCTACATTGCTGTGCTTTCGTCTTACCTTGGTGTGTTGCGGCTCTGGCAGAGCTGTCGGCGTCCCCAAGACCCACGACGCTCTCTTGCTCGAGTGTGGCCGCCACCAGCTCCTCCAGTTCGGTGAGGGCAGGTGCCCTGTTGGTTCCACCTCCGGTCTGGCTGGCCTCCTTCTGGATGTCGCCCATCTTCCTCTTGGTCACAATCCTCAGGTCATACCAGCGCTTTTTGAGGACCTCAATTTCCCTGTGGGTCACTCCCACAGCATTGACCTGCGCCTGGATGGCCAGCCATATGTTGCGCTTTTCGGCCTCAGGCACTTGCAGGGATTGCCTCCCAAACAGCTTCTGGTGCTGCTTCACCACCTCCTCCACCAGCACCTGGAGTTCCTTGGGGCTGAATTTGAGCTTCCTCCTCCTTTCCCCTCCGTCTTTCTGTGTGCTCTGGCTGGACATGCTGTTCGTTTCCCGCTCGCACATGCAACTGCTCCCTGCCTCTCCTCTGCACTCCGAGCCTCTCCAGGGTCGGCTAATTATGTACACCTGCCTGGGTGTGGCCACTTCGGCTAATTGTGTACGCCTGCCTGGGTGTGGGCAGTTCCTGGTTGGGTGGGCTGTCGTTGCACAGGATTAGCTGTTTCGTCAAGTCATGTGATGTTATTTACCGAATCCGTACGTACCGATTCGGTATTTTCTGATTCGGTAGATACCACCTCGGTATTTTCCGAATCGGTAGATACCACCTCGGTATTTTCCGATTCGGTAATTATCACCTCGGTATTTACCGAATCGGTGAATTCCGATTCGTATTTACCGACTGTTACCGAATCGGTAACTGTTACCGAATTTTTACCTACATGTAACTTACCGATTCTAATTTACCGATTCGGTACGGCTCGGTATTTAAGAACCGGTAAAATTTATTTACCTACATGAGGCCCCAAGTCTTACATCTTTTAGAATCTTTCCATAATCTTCTCTTGCTTGTCACATATTCTGAGTGAGTTCTTTATATTCAAAATGTAACCACAGATTCACATTTCCAATACTTACCAAAGATTTCTTACTGTCTTTGTGTAGAAGAGTTTTAAACACTGGTTCTCCTTTTACAGGGGTTAGTTGTAGCAGATCTCCAAATGCAATTGAATGTTTTCCCCCAAAGAGAACGTCGTAATCTGTTTTTAATACCTGTTGCATTCTTAAAGTGTACAAAAGCAAGCATTAAGTTTGAGACCAGGCTCACCTCATCAATAATTAAGTTTCATTTTCTTCAGCACTCGACACTTCATAAGAAGCTTCTCCAGACAACTTCTGATATTCTAATTTATTGTCATGCTCCACTGGTAACCTCAATAATCTATGCAAAATAACTCCTTTAACATTGTGTGCAGCAAATCCAGTTAGAGCTGTTACCACACAACATAAATGTGAACCAGTAGTTTTTTGAAGGTAACTGGTCAAAACTTTAATTAAAAAACTTTTACCTGTCCCAGGTTGACCACTGATGTACATCAGAAAAGGTTTAAAACATGAACAGACATTCTTTTTTTTTATGCAACAAACCATGTTCTATCCGTTCTCTCACTTGCACATATATTTCTTTCTGTTCAACATTTACTTGTTCTTCTAACTTTTCCAATGTTGTATTCTCCTCGTCTGCTTGTTGCATTGCAATTTCGACTTCATGCATAGCAATCGCTGCTTCATTTTCCATCATTGGTTGTCCAAGAGGATCTTGACTACGTGGACCACTACTTTGACTATGTTGAGAACTTTCATGAGCTATTTCAGCTATAATAGTCTTCTCCTGTTCAACTTCATCATTCAGCATTTTTAAATACGTAGGGAAAATTGGACATCAAATGCTATCTTTACAAGCATTAAAAGAATCTTTGTAGCAGTCAAATTCTCCAAGTAATTCACTTTCGCTACGCCATGGTTTAAACAGCTGCAGATGTACTAAATAGTAAAATTCTCGCTTATCTGGAGTTTCACAACTAAGTTTCTTGTGGTTTATAAGATTACCCTTTGCATGTTTTACTAAACAACCATGACATCCAACTATTGCAAACTTTCCTTCTTTTAAATTCTTTTTAACATTTCTTTTGAAGCTGTAATGTTGAAGTACTTCATACAGACATAGCTGTACAGATGTTGACTCCTTTTCGGATAGAATGTGTCCAACATATTAGTTTTAAGAAAGTCTGTACTATCTGGCTCATTTGCTGCTAATTGTTCAATTTCTTCCAATGATTTCAACACTCTTTCGTTTGCAGGCAAGACCTAAACTTACCCAAATGATTCCTCGTGACTTTGAATATAAACTTGAAGACAAGCGGTCTGAACATTCATACGATCCAATTTCTCGGTGGGAAAGCATTTTCAAACTAAAGCTGTACAATTTTTTGCTAAGACCAATTCTCTTGTGCAATTTCTTCCCACATTTGTTTCATCTCTGTTTTTTCAGATTTTGTTATGTACGATGTAACATAACGTGCAACAGCAGTTGATTTATCCGCAACATACTGGATGTCCATGTTCGCATTCCACATTTTTAAAATGACTGGATTGTAGTCATTGATATATTTTGACACTTCTGATTGGACGGGGAAAAACCAAACTGACATTTGGTGTAAAATTTTCCTTTAGACTTGTATTTTCTTCTGCAATACTTTCCCCAACGGTGACGTTGGAAACGTAAGCTTGCTGTCTCAAGCTTCTATCTCCTCCTTCTCTTGGAATCTCACATGTCACATACTGTTCGATGAAAGACAATACTGTTTCATCAGAATCCTTTCCAAATTTAGGTGCTTCCTTGATCCATACTAGCATATGTATATGAGGTGCACCTCTTGCTTGATACTCCTTTCTCCAAAAGAAATCGGTAACTTCTCCAAGAGGTGGATTCTTTTTATTACAGATAAGACATCATACCTTGAAACTTATGATTAAAATATCTGCACACATTTACAGGATCCAATGAACACAGTTCACCAAGAGTCTTTATTTCAACATATTTTATATTAGAATTTGCTTCTCTTAAAAACTCAAGCAAATCTTCCCATGCATACTCTACACAGCTAAGTGTGACAAACCATGTTGGTGTCCCGAAGTTCCGTAACATACACTTGAGTTCTCCCATGACGACGATACCAATACTCATTTGTTCTACGTTGACATGCCGTCAAATTGATTAACTGTGCTTCTAAATTTTCATCTGTTTCTTGAACTTTCTCCTCAAAATCTTTCGCAGAAAGAAATGATTCACGAACTACAGTTTTAAGTATATGATTCACTGCATACGAGAGAGAAGACCGATCACTTTCAAACAAAAGGTGAAATATGTATGGAATGCACTGTCGAAATCTAGGATCTTCAGAATATAATCTTGTTGACCGATATTCTGAAGCTGGAATCCGTACAGGTCGGTCATCATATCGTCCACCTTCTCCAGTAGGAAACAACTGTGGTAAACAACGAGCTTCCAAGCGTTTCTCCCATACACTCATTGGAGTTCCCTGTGCTTTTTTCATTTGAAATAACTCAATGCTACTTCCTATCACTTCTTTTGAATGCAAAGGACATATTGTATAATGTTCATAAATCTCTTCAGTCCTTGACTTGTCCACTTATTCTATTTGACCACTTGAAATTTCAAAATCATCTTCTAAACGTATTACCTGTTCATCCACATTTACATTTTTGTAATAAATATTGTTCTCTATATGATATAAGGTAGCCTTTTCAACTTTATTAACAGCCACAAATTCTTGCCATATTTTCCGACTTTTTGTGGGTACACAATTTACTAAAATAACTACTGCCTCATCTTCCTCTTTCTCTCCAGCAATAATTTCAATGTTTTTCTTAACATCCAAAGGCAAGTACACCACTCTTCCTTTCAGCCCTCTTTGCAAGTCTGTTGGTGGCAGTTTACCTGTTTTAGGCTCCATCCGAATTATAGTTTGAAAAGAATGAACAGATTGAATTAGAACCGACTCATATGTATTAAATTTGGCCAGCTCCTGCGGAATAGCTACTAACTCCAACTTATTATGCACTGCTCTAGCAGGCATTTTGTTCTCTTCTAATTTGTTGTAACAATATTTACATATACGTTGATCACTCAAATCGACCTTCAACAAACTAGTGAGTTGCAAATTCTTCCCACTTACCATTGTTCTCCTTTTCACTTTTCAAATACAAATCAACATTCCTACTTTGACTTTTATAATGAGTACGTCGACAACAAACACAAACATAGTTTGGTATTTCAGAGCACACTACATTAAACTTTCCAATTTCTTCTTCAAACTGATCAGTGCTAATCACTTTCTCATCTCCTCCAACGTCTGTAATTGTCAAACTTTCACTTTCTATGAACTGCTCTTCTGAACCAAAACATCGCATTTCAATATCATCACACTTTTTTTGAACATCTGATAAAGAACCATATAAAAGACTTCCATTCAGTTCACTTTAACTTAATGCAGGACTTTTTACATAGTACAATTTCTTTACAAAGTACCTCATTTCTAAATGGTGTACTGCTAACATCCTCAAATGATGAAAAACACTTTTACAACCTTTTCTTGAAAGACAAGCCAGAGAATGCCCATACTTCTCTGTATATTTTCTTGCATTACATGGATCTAGTCCTTGTAACAACTTAATCTTCTGTTTTTTCTGAGTATATTCTCGTAGCAAATTTCGCATTATATCAATGGATTCCTGTCGAATGCTACTACAACTCCACTTATACACAGGAGCTCGTGGACATTTCCTTTGCACGTCTTCAGCTATTAACGCTTCTGCACTTTTACCAACCAGTTCCTCCTTTGGAAGAGGAACACCATCCTGAACTTGGTAGCAACGACCTCCAGTATCAACTGCAAATGGTAAACTATTTTCCTGGAAGTAACTTACCTCATTTAAAAAAAAAGGCTCCGTACTAGAAGTATGTCTCCAATGTCCACTAAAGATTTTACAAAAGTTGGTTCTGTTCACAAGTCTTTTTTTTCTACTTTTGTCTTTAAATACTTTGACTATTTTATCCAATAATTTCCTTCTCTTTAAAATCAAAATGAACAACTGTTTCAAATTGAAAGCAGTATCCACTATACTTTCAATACGCTGCTTCTCTTTGAATTGGAACATTCTTCTTTTATATTTGCAGCATGTTTTCAATAAATTCTGAATCACTCTAGATCGAAAAAGTCTCTGACAAATTTCTTGAAATAGTTTTTGTCTCCGAGTACCAGATACTATTTCTTTATCATCTTTCCTTTTCCTCGTATTTGTAATTGAACTCTGCTTCACCTTACTTGAAAAATTCTTCTTTTTGCTTTGTGTGATGTTTTTCTCATTGTCTTTTGCTTTTACTCAAACAGCATTTATTTCTACTTCAAGATATTTCCTTTTCGTCAAATGTATATTTTTCTTCTTTTTTTTTTTCACTTCTTCTAGGGATTTCCAAATTTCAATCCAAATGAAATATTTTTCTGAAAAACAAAAAATAGATTCAATTATTTTTCACATTTCTTCACTATGTTAAAATAATAACATACAATTGAAAAACTTCCACTAACAACTTCCAGACCCAGTGCTGCAACGTGATGGAGCACGACAGATGAGCACTATGATGACAAGTAGTGCCATAGAACATAAAGCAAGTATTTAATTATTTACATACTCCTTTACAATTTATATATAACTGCACTACCTCATACTTTTCCCCTCTCCACCATACCCCACCACCCCACACCACTTTCTCTGCAACCCACCGCACACAACTTTATAAATAGTATTTTGAAAAATTTTAATCTATGTACTTAGAATGATATTCTCAACCAAACAGCACACATAAAAATTTACATTATTACCTAACAATTTTATCAACAACTTCGCTAACATAACACTGCACCCATGGCTTTAACTGGAGGGGGTGTCTGTGGGGATGTGAGCACCAGCACTTTATTTTTGGGAGCCTCGAAACGGGTCTTTATAGGGCTTTATTTTCCGACCTCACAAACGTAATCCGTTTTTTTTTTCTTTATTGCAGTGACACTGTGAGAGCATGCACATTGCTCACTACTTAGAAGTGCAGACATCATGCCAAGTGACTCGCATTGTACAAGGGAATTCCTTTAGAGAGAGCCATTTTCTCTCAGTATTTCCCTTCTCTTTTTGCAACGCACCAGCAACATCATCGTGGGGTGATTAGCAGACAGACCACCAGGCGCGCAACACCCATTGCCCCGGACTCTCTGACACAGCTTCGCGGGCGCACACACAGAGACGCACCCGAGTACTTCACCGGTCTTCAAAACATCATTTTTTTGTAATGGAGACTCTGTTCTTTTTCACCCCTTTTTACAACCCCTACATGCCCACTCTGCCTATTGCTGAAAGAATTAGGCTCCCCCGAAATTTCCCTCTGGTTGCGCCTCTGCAAACGACCACAACAAGGCAACTCCAGCATGAAACTGCTCTCACCTTACACACGGTCTTGTTTTAGTGCTACGAAAACACACACTTTGCCTGCCTCACGAAGTTCTCACACCCCCTCTTTAATATGAACATAAAAACTTTCCAATTACTTTTATATTCCTATACTGTACTTCACATGGAAATATAGAACTCAAGGTTCTCACCACCCCAAATTAGCTCTCTGGTATACTTTCTCAAATATAAGAAGTACAGGTATTCAGTATCTGTCAGTCACGCCACTTTAAAACAGTGTACCAATAAACAACTCGACAAAACGTTAGGTTTCTAAATTAACGTATTACACTTAAAAGTCCCTTTACATTTCTTTCGCTAGATGTACCTTTGTTTAAAACACCACCAGAGAAGGGTGTTGAAGTATGCTCCACAAAGAGTAACTCAAAGCTTTGTTAGTCTTTATTAAAAAAATCTGCCTGTCAATGCTTTTCACAAGCCTTTTCAACGCCTTAAGAGGGTAGCTGGATGAGTATAATGCGTCGTATTTAAGATCGGGGGCGGTCGATGCACGGAAATAAGAACGTATAATTGAATAAAGGGTGAGTGGATGCATGGCCAGATGCATCAATGGATAGATACATAGATCAATGTATGGATGGGTGGAAGGATGAATAAATGCAAAGACCAGTACTTAAGATAGACGGGTGGGCTGATAAATGCTTAGGATTGATTCTGGGACAGATATATCTATGCATATATAGGCGTATCGCTGCATGAATGGCACAGTGCTTACTACAGGCGAGTGCGCTCATAGATGCTTAAGATAAGCGGACGAAGAGATTTATGTGTATATATATATATATATATTCACTGAAAAAACCATAGGTTTCACACATGTTATAGTTAGCGGAAATTTTACTGATAAAAAACCAATGAAATTCCCCCGTTATAGTTGGTGCAGGCAACTATAACTCACGCGACCGCAATCCTCTGCTGATGCTAATACTGTATTTAGACACTTATTTGCCCATGTCTTCTTCCATAAATTTTTAGCTATACATATATTACAAATATTTTTTTTTCATAAAGACACATATGTCATCAGCAGAAGATTGCGGTCGCGTGAGTTATAGTTGCCTGCACCAACTATAACCGGGGAATTTCATTGGTTTTTTATCAGTAAAATTTCCGCTAACTATAACATGTGTGAAACCTATGGTTTTTTCAGTGAATTTGCAAGGTTTTTTAAATGCTAATTCCTAACTATAATGTGTGTGAAACCTATGGTTTTTTCAGTGAATTTGTACGGTTTTTTAAATGCTAAGTTACTTTACGCCATTCGTGGCGTGCGCGCCCACTTAACGCAGTTCGTTCCGTGCGCGCACGGTGCGCTTCGCGCACCGCGCGCCCACTTTACGCAGTTAGTGCCGTGCACGCACGGTGGGCACGCGGTGCGCTACGCGCACCGCGTGCCCACGTTACGCTAGATGGGCCATGTACGCACGATGCGCTTCGCGCACCGTGCGCACATGGAGGACATATGATGCACTTCGTTTTGAAATGTAATATTTTAATTTTTCACACCTGTTATAAGCCAGGCACCATTTGCACACGGGGTGGGGAGAATGTGGATAATTTTTTTTTTTATATATATTTTTTTACCGTACGCGTACGGTAAGCGTAATCGGCGAAATTAGCGGAAAAATAAAAATTCCGTTTTTGGCCTTGGGGGATCTTTGGGGACTCCGTCAACATGGCTAGGTGTTTTGGAGCTGTCCAAACAGCCCCTTTACATGTTTTTGTGCTTTGTATTTTAATCCACACTCTCAGTGCGAGAGAGAAAATGGCGGCCGCCGCTTCCTGGTTTCGGCCGATTCGAATGTTTACTAAGATCTAAGAGCCAATCAGAATCGGGCTCGCGCACGCCACCGTACGCGTACGGTAAGCGTACCGTAAGCGCACCGTAAGCTGGCTCAGATATATATATTGATTTAAAGGCTATTTTCTCAGAATCTACTGAACAGATTTACACCAAACCTACAAAAGGCACTTCCTTGACCTGAGGACTACCTCTCTGCCAAATTTCTAGTAATTCTGTTCAGCCATTCGGGCTGTAGCTGTGTCTAAAGGTCCTATGGAAAAATGCATGGGAAAAACGTGTTTTGGGACCCCCCTTTTATCTCAGCCCCCGCTTGACGAATCCCCCTGAGACTTTCAGGGTAGGAGCGGAGCGTAGCGCCCCACCTATTTTGAAAAATTCGCGAGGATTCGTCGACCGGCGCCAAAGTTATTCAAAATAGAATGTTGCGGATTTCCTATGGAAACGTGGTCCTAACTATAACTACCTACTGGCGACCGCCAGTAGGTAATATATATATATATATATATATATATATATATATATATATATATATATATATATATATATATATATATATATATATATATATATATATATATATATATATATATATATATATATATATATATATATATATATATATATATATATATATATATATATATATATATATATTATATATATATATATATATATATATGCATCAATTAAAAGATGGTTGAATGGCGCAGTGCTTAGGATGCATGGATACAGCGCTTTAATTTGGCCGGGTCTGGGGGCCGGCACTTATTTTTAGGCAGCCTCCAAACGACTCTCTACCAGGCTCCATTTTCGACCCTCTCAAAGATAGTCAATTTATTTTTATTACACTGCAGTGACAGCATGCACATTGATGTACGCATGCTTATTTTGCTCACTACTGAGAACTGGAGACATCATGCTAGGTTTGAGTTTGAGTTTGAGTTTAAAAGCACTTATAAAGCGCACGTATACCGGCGGTTTCTTGGCGCTGTAGCTAGAGGGGACTGAGGGGTAAGAGCAGGGAGAGAGGGATGGGCATTTATTCAAAGGATTTAGTGAATAGGTAGGTTTTAAGACTTTTACGGAATTGGGGATAGAGGGTGATGGCACGGAGATGAAGGGGAAGGGAATTCCAAAGGATTGGTGCTAGAATGGCAAATTTGGAGCCGCCCCACTTCTTTCTCCGGAAGCGAGGGATGGTGAGGAGGGACTGAGAAGAAGAACGTAGGTCCCTAGAGGGGACATAGGGAACAATCTCAGAGGAGATGAAGGCAGGTGCCAGGTCCAATCGGGCCAGGAAAGTGATGGATGCGAGTTTGAATTGAATTCTAGCCCGCACTGGGAGCCAGTGGAGAGATTTCAGGAGTGGGGTGGAGTGGTGGAATTTGGGAAGGTTGAAGGCTAGGCGGGCCGCCTGGTTTTGGATCTGTTGTAGGCGGCGCAAACTGTATGCAGGAATACCGGCATACAGAGCGTTCCCGTAGTCCAGGCGGGACACCACCATGGCCAGAATAATAAGTTTGAGAGCGGAAAAAGTAAAGAAGCGGGACACCTTGCGGCTAGTACGCAGTGAAAGGAAAGAGGAAGATACCACAGAGCTAACCTGGGAGTGGAGGGTGAGTTGGGAATTGAGCTTGATGCCTAGTGTTTTAACAGAGGAGGATGGGACAGGAGGAGAACCAAGAGAGGGAGGCCAGCAAAGGGGGGACCAGGGGCTGGATGAGCCGCCCGTCAAAACCAACTCGGTTTTGTCCGGGTTAAGTTTGAGGTGATTGTGGCCCATCCAGTCCCTGATGTAAAGCATGACAGTTTGAAAGTTGAGGACAGCAGAAGGAGAGGAGAGATCAAAGACCAGCTGGAGGTCATCCGCATAGTTAAATACGGCGACCTCCATCTGTTGGAGAGAGAAGATAAGAGGGGCGATATATAGATTAAACAAAAGAGGGGAGAGAGATGAACCTTGAGGAACCCCGCACTGGACTTTCCGGAAGTCCGCTGTAAAGTCACCCAGGCGAACAGCCTGGGTGCGGTCGCTCAGGAAGGAGGACAACCAGACCAAGGCAGACCCCTCGATCCCCGCCGCCCTGACACGGGAAAGTAGGATGTTGTGGTCCACCGTATCAAAGGCGGCTGAGAGGTCGAGGAGCACAAGGGCCTGGTGATGATTGGTGTCCATACCCTCCCTGAGGGTGTCGAGGACCGACATGACCACGGACTCCGTGGAGTGTGCGGGGCGGAAACCAGCTTGGCGGGGGGCAAGGGCTCCATGTTTCTCCACAAAGGAGCTCAGAGCGTAGGTGACGTGACGCTCGAGCACCTTAGCTAGAAATGGCAGGAGGGAGATGGGTCGGAAATTGGCAGGGACAGAACGATCTGCCCCAGGTTTTTTCAAGATGGGCACAATTACCGCAGACTTCAATGGGCTAGGAACTATGCCTTGCGCGAGGGAGCAATTGAGGAGGTGAAGGGGGGGATCTGGACAGGAGACAAAGATGTGGCGGAGGATATGGGCAGGACAGGGATCAAGAGGGGAGCCAGATTTGATCAGAGGCACCAATGTAGTCAGGTTTTCCCGGGTGATAGGGGGAAAGGTGATTAGTTTGCCTTTGGGAGGGGGACATTGGGGATCCAAAAAAGAAGGGGGAGGTGGGGGGATGTTGGCCTTAATGGTGATAATTTTCTGGATGAAATAATTATTAAGAGAAAGACAGAGATCATTTGACGGGGCAGGTTTAAGCGTAGTTCTGTCCGAGAATGCCAGGTTGTGAACGATGGAGAAGATCTCCTTAGACTGGTTCTCCGCTGCTAGGATTTTGGAGGAGAAATAAGCTGTTTTGGCCTCCAGGATGCTTTTTTTGTACTGGTTAAGGATATTGATATATTCCAGTTTCAAGGTGGGGCAGTAGTTTCTCCTCCAAGCCCGCTCTGCGCGGCGAACTATAAGTTTGGTGGCTTTAAGCTCTTGGTTAAACCACCGGTTGGCGTCTTTGTCGCGTTTAGAGGTGATGCGCTTGAGCGGGGCAACGGAGTCGCAGCTGCGGGAGAGCCACTGGTCTATAGCGTCAGCCTGGGAGACGGTGGTGAGGCCCTGAAGAGGCGGGAGAGAATCAGCAAGGAGAGAGGAGAGATTCTCAAGATTGACCCGGCCCCATGATCGGACCCAGGTGTTTTTGGGTCGGGGGGACATAGCTGGGGGAAGGATAGGAAGGAGAAATGAAATCAAATGATGGTCGGACCAGGTGCAAGGGGAGATAGATAAGGATTCCACAGGGCAGTTCAGGGACCAGATTTGGTCAAGCTGGTGACCCTTGATGTGAGTGGGGGAGTGAACATGGGGAGTGAATTTAAGGGAGAGGAGGGTTTCGGAAAAATCCTTAGATGACAGACATTCGGCAGGATCGGAAGGCCAGAAGTTAAAGTCGCCGAGGAGCAGGATGGAGGAGTTGTTGATTGCAATGGTGGCCAAGACCTCCAAAAAATCTGGGAGAAACTGCAGGGGGGACTGAGGAGGACGATAAGTAAGGAAACAGGTGAGAGGAGGGGAGGTGGATACTGTGCGAATCACCAGGAATTCGGTGGTAGCAATGTTAGGTAGAGGGAGAATTTGAAAAGGGAAATCGGTGCGTGCGATGACTGCCACGCCGCCCCCGGCTCTGCCCGAAGGGCGGTCAGCCCTGAGGGCGTAGTAGGAGGCTGGAAGGGTGGATAGGAGTGCAGGGAGGGAGTCATCGCAGAACCAGGTCTCGGTTAAGAAGAGGAGGTCTGGGGCCTGTAAGTCCAGCAAAACCGAGAGTTCATGCGAGTGGGCAACAGCAGAACGGGTGTTGAGGTAGAAAGCTGTGATGGTTTTAAGGTTTGGCGGAGGAGCAGGCCTACAGGTCGTAGGCAGGGTGTCCAGAATAGGAGGAGGGTGAGGGAGGGGAGAGAGGGAGGCTATGCCAAGAGCAGAGATGTGAGAGCTGGTACTGATCGTGATGGGCCAGGGGCCCTGGTAGCTGCGAAGTAGGTCCGGGCTGTAGGTGATAAGTGGGGCAGAGTGTAAGGCCCCTAGTCCCGGCCGGTCGCGGACGGGCGCAGACGGGCTTGCCTTAGGCGCGCCTTCGGCGCGCAATCGTCGCGCCCGCTGCGCTCGTCCGCTGCGCTTCCTACCAAGACACATCTTTATGGTCGTGAGGCGGGGAGTTGAAAGGGGCGTGGCCAACAGAGTGGGCGTGTCTGTGGCGCGCCTCGCGCTCGAGAATGGCGTCTGGAGGTGAGGGGTCGTTGCAGCGAGGAGCGCTGTTCAAGAGAAGCCCAGGAGTGCAGGTAGGAGGGGAGGTGATAAAAACACGTTATCACAGTTTTAAAATGTTTAAAAGACAAAGTTATGCATTCTCCCGGCTTCCGCCTCAGGAGTCCAATAGCTAATGAAGCGCCTCGCTTCAGCGCTCGCTATATATACGCAAGAGGTCGAGGGGGCGTGGCCAACAGAGTGGGCGTGTCTGTGGCGCGCCTCGCGCTCGAGAATGGCGTCTGGAGGTGAGGGGTCGTTGCAGCGAGGAGCGCTGTTCAAGAGAAGCCCAGGAGTGCAGGTAGGAGGGGAGGTGATAAAAACACGTTATCACAGTTTTAAAATGTTTAAAAGACAAAGTTATGCATTCTCCCGGCTTCCGCCTCAGGAGTCCAATAGCTAATGAAGCGCCTCGCTTCAGCGCTCGCTATATATACGCAAGAGGTCGAGGGGGCGTGGCCAACAGAGTGGGCGTGTCTGTGGCGCGCCTCGCGCTCGAGAATGGCGTCTGGAGGTGAGGGGTCGTTGCAGCGAGGAGCGCTGTTCAAGAGAAGCCCAGGAGTGCAGGTAGGAGGGGAGGTGATAAAAACACGTTATCACAGTTTTAAAATGTTTAAAAGACAAAGTTATGCATTCTCCCGGCTTCCGCCTCAGGAGTCCAATAGCTAGGTTATTGGTTATAGGTTACCCACGTTGTAGAAGAAAGGGAAATCCTTTAAACAATGTTTTTTCCGGACCTACGCTAATTGGAGAGGATTTTCTAAAGCACACAATGATGCTTATCTTCATTTAGACCACGCCCCAACTTGCATAGCCCACACCCCTTTAAGAGCTTTGCCCCCCCCTTTTTAGAGCACCCCCACTTTTGTTTCTCCCACTTAGAACCCTAACTACACCATAGTAACAAACAAACCGTGTAACCTTCCATTAAAATCTACAATGGCACCAAGTTTCATAATTTTCCAGCAACGCTATCAGCCTTCTACCACAGTACAAGAGTGTCTATCAGCACGAAGATGTCTTATTCACAAAACATGTTGTGTAATTTCTGTACCTGTCTGCTGGAACACTCATCACCAAAACGTATTAAAACATGGAAATTTGCCAGAAAAAACATTTACCATACCATATACCGATTCATAAATGGGCACACTGCCACTGCACCACCCTCTTCCCCATCCTTCCTTAACTTCACAAAATTAAAGAAAGAGCCACACCAAACCTAGTAAACTCACTATACCAATACAAGAACTTAATTTCAACAACCGTCTACCGGAACACTCGCGAGCAAAGCGTATTAAAACATACAAATTTGCAGGTAAAACATATACCATGCCATAGGGCACTTTATAAGTGCTCCCAGTGGTACTACATCACCTTCAGTAGCTCGACATCTGCATGTTACTAAATTCTGTGTTTTAATCCGAAACATACCCACCTCCCCCACCCCCGGTTAACAGTACGAAATCAAACCGAAACCCCCACCATTCCTAGTAGCGCCACTATACCTATACACAGGCTTAATTTTAACATGTGTCTACCGGAACACTTATCAGCAAAAACTATTCAAACATGCAAATTGGCGGGTGAAACGTAAACCATCCCAAGGCACTGTTTATAAATGGGCCCAGTGAAACTACATTACCTTTAGTAACTACACATGCCCACGTTACAAATATCTGTCTTATAATCAGCAACATACGCACCTCTCCCACCCCCACCCATCCCTTGCTTAAACTTACGAAATCAAACAACAAGCCCCAGCACTCCCTTTACCGCCACTATAGCCATACATAGACTTCATGTCAACAGGTGTCTGCCGGAACGCTCATCAGCAAAACCTATTAAAACATGCAATTGTGCAATTCAAACAAACCCCATACCATAAGATGGTTCATAAATAGTCACAGTACCACTACACCACCTCAACACCCGCCCTTGCTTAACTTTACGCAATTAAAGAAAGAGCCCCAGCAAACGTAGAAGCGCCACTATAGTCAAACAGAGGCTTAATTTCAACAGATGTCTCCCGAAACGCTCATCAGCAAAACATGTTAAAACATGCAAATTTGAGACTAAAACATATCCCATGTCATAGGGCGCTTTACAAGTGCTCCCAGTGGTACTAGATCAAGTTTAGTAGCTCGACATCTGCACGGTTCGAGGCATGTGGGCTGCTGAATTCATATCTGTGCATAGATCGCCGCCTAGTGTTGGGTCCGGATGTTTGCACGTTGTTGTCCTGGAAGAGTCTTCGAAGTATCCTTGGATAGGTGACTCCTCCCCTGGACTACAGTGCGCATGGGCATCCTCTCCATCCTCAGATTGTTTTTTTCCGCCATTGGGTTCGGATGTGCTATCTTAGCTCAAGTTAGGAAAATATTTTTTCGAGGCCAAAAGGCCTTTAGTTCGCGTCGGTACTGTTTATCGATCGGGTTTCGATAGAATTTGTTAGTTTACTAACTTTCAGCACCGACTGCTTTCGCATTTACCTGTCCATCGACGACTTCGACGATGGAATCCAGGACGCCGTTCAAAAGGTGTCCGGTATGCAATGCGAAGTACCCACACATCGACGTCCATCCGGTGTGCAACAAATGCCTTTCGCCGGACCACGACGAATCAACATGCATGGCCTGTGCCCGGTTCCGCTCGAAGAAGACTCTGCGGAATCGACGAGCGGCGAGACTCGAGGCGCAGCACGCGGCACCGGCCCCGACAGACATCTTCGGCGAGGCCGAGGACGTCGAGGAATTGGAAGTCTTGCCCTCCAGTCCCGTTTCCGAACACGAACCCGGATCGGACGAGGAAGACGAGTCACTCTTCCACAGAGGTGAAGACGACACCGAGGTAGGAGACGACGAGGAGGCCTTCGGGGCCGAAGAAAGTAGCTCCAATGATGAACAAGGCCTACCTGTTCAAACCGTTCAAACACCAGTGCCACAGCCTATGGCTCCGGTCGAGGGATCGCCTTCGGGCCTTACCCGAGACCCATCCCGCAGTTCTTCGGCCCCGCCCTCGGGCCCGGCCTCGGACGTTCAGCGGCAGCCATTACTACATAAACAGGCTGGTTTCCCTATCACAAAACCGAAACCGAAAGCTGCTCAGGTTCCACCGAAACTGAAAGTAGCGCTGGTCGGATCGAGGCCTTCGACGCCAGCGCACCGCGTCGGCACCGACCGCACCAAAAGGGACTTCGGTGCCGAACTTGAGGCGGGCGACGTTGGAGTCGACAAACGGAAAAAAGCCATCGGCACCGACAAACCTGCTCGGCTACCGGCACCGACGACACCAAGGGCCGTACCGCCTGCTGTGTCTCACATCGCTCCCTCGACGACACCTAAGCCTCAGGTATCGAAGACTTCGACGGTGATCTCTTCACCCCGACTCGATGACCCTCCGGCACCGAAAAAATCTACGGCCGCCTCTACGAGCCTGGCCGGTGCCAAAGCCTCGAAGGCGCCCCAAGTACGACCTGGTGTGACGCAAGGCAGCAAAACCACACCTGTCCTCCAGGACACGTCGGGCTCCGGTTCGGTCGGAGCTCCCGCAGCCTCTTCGGTGCCGACCAACATTACCTTCTGCTTGCCTCCGTCAACAATCCCAAAAATGTTCCAACTCAGGACACGGGTCACCCAACCTACGGTCACACCTGCTGAGACGTCTCCAGCACGTATCATCGACGCCGGCACTGGCAGAATGATTCTCCAGGACCGAAGGATAACTTCGGAGCCGCCATTGGACCCTTTCAGGATCCCACTAAAAAGGAAGTTGCCTGCAGAATCGGAACCTCTCCTTTATGAACCCTTCCATTCATCCTACCAGGATCCACACCGGTTCTCCCCCACACGCTCCGATACAGACGCATTGGAGGACTACATGGCTGACCAAGTCCCCTACCATGTAGACACGGACCCTGATGACCAGCAGGACCCTGATCAAACTTGGGGCGACCCTGCAGACCCCAGTGCACCTCTCGATGCACAGGATCCACAACTCTATGGGGCAAAGACATCTCCTACGGAGGATACTGCAGCGTTCAATGCTCTTATCGAACGTGCTGCCAATAACCATGGGGTGCAGCTTCACTCTGATACCATCGAAGATGACTTTCTAATGGACACCTTTGCATCCTCAGAAAGACATGTAAAGACTCTGCCAATGTTGAAGGGGGTCCTCAAACCAGCCAAGGACATTTTCAAAGAACCCACCAGGGCACGAGTGATAAACCCCAGGATTGATAAAAAATACAGATCAGCACCTGGGGATCCTACTTACATCAGAGGACAATTACCACTCGACTCCATCGTCGTAGCGAATGCACGCAAGAGGGCACACTCGCAAACAACAGGTGACGCTCCTCCCCCGGACAAAGAGTCCAAGGTGTTAGAAACCTCTGGCAAGCGAGTTGCCGCCCAAGCTGCCAACATATGGCGCATAGCCAACACTCAGGCGCTCCTTGCTCGCTATGATAGAGCGCACTATGACACACTTGAGCAAATATTCCAACATCTCCCTGACCAGTTCAAGGAAGGCGCAGAAATGCTCATCAGAGAAGGACAGCTACTAACGAACGCTTCCATCAAATGCGCACTAGATGTTGCAGACACGGCTGCCAGAGCCATAAACACAAGCGTCATGTTGCGACGACATGCCTGGCTACGGATCTCAGGATTCAAGCCTGAGGTACAAAACAATATACTGAACCAGCCCGTCAACCCCGACTATTTATTCGGGCCAGAGGTTGACACCACCCTCGAAAAGATAAAAAAGGATACGGACACTGCAAAGTCCATGGGCGCACTACAAACTCACTCCTTTCGGAGCGGCTCCTTTCGTCGCCCCGGAAACAAGGGAGCAGGTAGAGGACAGGGGTCACAACAAACATATAACAAAGGCAATACACAGACCACCTATGATAAAAACACCCGAGGTGGATATCGTGGCTCCAGCACAAAGGGCAGAGGACGCGGCTACGGCAACACCAGGTCCTCCCCCAAGAACAAGCAGTGACGCCCTCTCCCTTCCTCCCGACCACATAACACCTGTCGGGGGAAGGCTACAAAGGTTCCTGTCCACGTGGAATTCCATCACCACGGACAGGTGGGTCAAAGATATTATAAAATACGGTTACTGTCTGGAGTTAACCTCCACTCCACCCACAATACCACCAAGAAGCCGTCCTATGTCCTCAGAGCACTTAACGCTCTTACAGCAAGAAGTGCAAAGTATGCTTCTAAAAGGCGCTATAGAGGTCGTACCCATCCACGAGCAGGGTGCGGGAGTGTACTCCCTCTACTTCTTAATTCCAAAAAAGGACGGGTCGCTCAGACCTATATTGGACCTGAGACCCCTGAACCAGTACATTCTTTCAGAGCACTTTCATATGCTCACTCTACAGCAAGTCCTTCCGCTTCTCAAGCAGGGAGACTTCCTAGCCACACTGGACCTCAAGGATGCGTACTTTCACATACCCATCCACCCCTCACACAAAAAATACCTCAGGTTCACTGTTCAGGGGCAGCACTATCAGTTCAAAGTCCTTCCCTTCGGCGTGACAACAGCGCCCAGGGTTTTCACGAAGTGCCTCGCTACGGTGGCAGCACATCTACGGAGGCAGCATATACACGTCTACCCCTACCTAGACGACTGGCTCGTTCAAGCGAAGTCAGCCCAGCAATGTGCAAGCCACATGTCCCGCACCATTCACCTTCTTCACAGTCTGGGATTCTCACTGAATTATCCAAAGTCCCATCTCCAGCCCGCACACGTACAACAGTACCTAGGTGCGACTATAGACACTCTGGCGGCCACAGCTCAGCCAAATTTAGTGAGGATCGACAGCATACAACTGCTGATCTCCAAATTCAAACCCAATCACTCACTTCCAGCGCGAGTGTTCATGCAGTTGATAGGCATGATGGCCTCCTGCATCTTCATAGTCCCGCACGCGAGATTACATATGCGCCCACTTCAGGAGTGCCTAGCACGTCAGTGGAATCAGGCTCAAGGACAGTTAAAGGACCTAGTGTTGGTGAGCGGTCGGGCATACAACTCTCTGCATTGGTGGAATCCACAAAACCTTTGCAAGGGCCGACCGTTCCAAGAGCCTGTCCCACAAATAGTACTGACAGCGGACGCGTCTCTCCAGGGATGGGGAGCTCATGTACTCCACTACACAGTGCAAGGACTATGGACAACACAACAAAAGAAGTTGCACATCAACCTTCTGGAATTGATGGCAATCTTCCTAGCCATGAAGGCGTTCAAAGTACATCTATGCAACAAGGTCGTGTTGATCCGGACGGACAACATGACCGCAATGTACTACATACAGAAACAGGGAGGCACACACTCTCCACAGTTGTCTCATCTGGCTCAGAGCATGTGGAAGTGGGCCATTCAAAGGAACATGTTCCTCATGGCGGAACACCTCCCTGGCAAGGACAACCAGATGGCGGATCTGCTCAGCAGACACAGCCACCAAATGCACGAGTGGGAGTTACACCCATCAGTACTCCAACCGTACTTTCAGCAGTGGGGTCATCCGGAGATAGACCTATTCGCGACAAGCGAAAACGCAAAATGCCCAAGCTTCGCCGCCAGATTCCCACATCCGCAGTCGCAGGGCAATGCGATATGGATGAACTGGTCCGGCAGATTTGCGTACGCTTTTCCCCCAGCGCCATTGATACCGCTAGTGGCCCGCAAACTCCGACAACACTCCCTGACACTCGTCCTAGTTGCTCCCACGTGGGCACGCCAGCCGTGGTACACCACCTTCCTCGAACTTTCCGTGGTGCCGCATCAAAGGCTGCGGATCAAACCCGCGCATTTGACGCGGAACCATGGAGAGGTTCAGCACCCAGATCCGCAACAGCTGAATCTGGCGATCTGGCTCCTGAAGTCCTAGAGTTTGGCTATCTCAACCTGCCACCTGACTGTATGGACATCATCAAGGAGGCCAGGAGACCCACTACCAGAGCTTGCTATGCAGCCAAATGGAAAAGGTTCGTCATTTATTGCGGAAATAATGACATCAACCCGCTGGACGCATCCATCCAAAACATCATCTGTTATCTCTTACACCTATATCGATGCAATCTGGCGTACACCTCTATACGTGTCCATTTGACCGCAATATCAGCCTATCTGCAAACCAGGCAGCACCTCTCTCTATTCAGAGTGCCTGCCATCAAAGCATTCTTGGAAGGGCTCAAACGAGTCATTCCACCTAGTCACCCACCGGCTCCAATGTGGAACCTCAACTTGGTCCTCACACGCCTGATGGGTCCACCCTTTGAACCTCTACACTCATGCGAGATTCAATTCCTTACCTGGAAAGTGGCCTTCCTAGTAGCGATCACTTCCCTCAGAAGAGTTAGTGAACTCCAGGCACTAACCGTTCAAGAGCCATTTATTCAGGTTCACGCTAACAGGGTCGTACTACGTACCAACCCCAAGTTCATGCCCAAGGTAATATCACAGTTCCACATGAACCAGACTATTGAACTGCCCGTTTTCTTCCAAAACCCACAAACTGTTGCAGAAAGGGCACTACATACACTAGATGTACGGAGGGCCCTCATGTACTACATCGACAGGACTAAACCATTCAGGAAGACAAAACAACTGTTCGTTGCCTTTGCCCCACACCACAAAGGTAACGCCATCTCCAAAGCAGGGATAGCCAGATGGATAGTTAAGTGTATTCAAATCTGTTATCAAAAGGCAAAACGCACATTAACTATTCCACCACGAGCCCACTCAACACGTAAGTTGGGGGCTTCCATGGCCTTCCTAGGAAATATTCCCCTGCATGATATATGCAGAGCAGCCACATGGTCCACTACACACACATTTACAAAACACTATTGCGTAGATGTGCAGTCAAAACAGCAGGCAGCTGTAGGACAGGCTGTTCTCAAAACACTTTTTCAGACCGCTGCAGCTGGCACGGGTAGCCGCCGCTAATAGAGGGCACTGCTATGTATTCTATGCACAGATATGAATTCAGCAGCCCACATGCCTCGAACTGAATATGCTACTTACCAGTATGCATCTGTTCTTGGCATGTAGGGCTGCTGACATTCATATCGCCCTCCCTCCTCCCCGGCGCCTGTCGCAGCTGCAGCTCTCAGAATTACTGTAAGCATGGTCATCACTTTCTGTATCTACTCCATCACTGCCACAATGGCGAAAAACAATCTGAGGATGGAGAGGATGCCCATGCGCACTGTAGTCCAGGGGAGGAGTCACCTATCCAAGGATACTTCGAAGACTCTTCCAGGACAACAACGTGCAAACATCCGGACCCAACACTAGGCGGCGATCTATGCACAGATATGAATGTCAGCAGCCCTACATGCCAAGAACAGATGCATACTGGTAAGTAGCATATTCATTACTATATTCTGTGTTTCAATCAGCAACATAACCACCTCCCCCACACCCACCCTCGCCCTTGCTTAACCGTACAAAATCAAACAGAACCCCCACCATTCCCAGTAGCGCCACTATACCCATATACAACGTTAATTTTAACAGGTGTCTGCCGGAACACTTATCAGCAAAACGTATTCAAACATGCAAATTGGCGGGTAAAACATAAACCATCCCATAGCACGGTTTATAAATGGGCCCAGTCTAGCTACACCACCTTTACTAGCTAGACATCTATATGTTACGAAAGTCGTTTAAACACTCTGTAGAGTGTATAGCAGGGCATGGGGAGAGTAAACAAAGTTCTAATTTCCAAACTTTTGATATACAGTCCTTTTTCTGTATCTATATTAAAGATATTAAATGGAATGAATAAATTGACGACTGTCTCAAAAGGGATAGTGAAGCTCACCAGCAGTAAAACAAGAACCACTTCAACACCTACATATATCCGCCACAGCGACGCAGCCTGACAAATAGTATCACTTATAATCACATGTAGTTCTCTAAACTACAAAAACTATTCACTATATCCAAATGCAAACCAGAAACCATATTCATATTTATCTCAACTTAGGATCACATGATTCAAACTATGCGTACATATAAAAGGAACGTATCACTTTTCCTATCTCCATCTCCTCTCCATGTAATCTCCAAACACTGTACACGGCCCCACTGTACAACAACCTACCCGGACTTGCATTCAAACCTACCTCTCAGTGTCAAAAATAAGACCACAACCTGCCACATAACATTTCTGCATTTCGTTTTATCGCTTTTAGCTTAATACCACATACGTCTCCTACCACCACCCCACTATTTCCACAAAAAGTATAATTTGCAAACGTGCAACATTTTCTTTATCTCCACAAATACATTAAAAACTCAAATTAACGCTGTACCTCGTTTTCAAAACAGTACAGTCCTATAAAGATGACCAGTTACACTTCTTCTCTGTGAAAAATTCCTAAACATATATAATACTTATATAACAGCTCAAATTGTATGCACATTTCATAACCAATATCAAACACCACACTTTACTAACACTATATTACTTTGAAATAAAAATACTTTCAAAATTAAAAACATCACCTCAAATACTTAATACTATAAAACCCATAACACACCTTGTTTATTTCTAACTCACCTTTGTAGTGGTTATCCAGATTTCAAATGACACATGCATACAATTCTCTCTTTCTCACATAGTACATGTAAAGCTCCGACTTCATCAAGAATGAAACCAGGAATGGCACAATATCTCTGTCGCTCCACACATAAATACATGTAAAGAACAAATCAGAATACTTCATTCCTTCAACGACATTCCAAAACTTACCTCCATTGGTTAATTTTGAATTTTCCTTCCGAAAAGCTACTTATTATTCCGCGCCACATACAGATCACAAGTTCAACCTATTTTATCACCACACTTTCTGGAACCTTCTACGACACCTGCAGGTTAAAAGTTAATAATTTTTTTTTTTTACCCAACGATATACTTTTGCAACATTTTATCGAACATTTAACGGCACGTGCATGTTAAAAGTTCACAATAGGGGTCAGTAGTTCATCAGCTTTATTCCCAACTCCAGCAGCACCTTACATTACGCCCCCAGCGCCATCAGACCAGTAGGAGTCAGTGCTTTCCACTTTCCAAATACCAAATTCATTTCATACACACGAATTTACCTTCGCACTCCCTATATAACACCCCCTAAGCACCATACACAAGTTACAATGTTCAAAACAAAAGTTCCTCCAAGTAGCTATAACTACATGCTGACGCTACTTGCACAGATGTGGCACAGCGGCCAGAGCACATGACTTCACAGCATATTGGGCTCACGCTTTCATCCCCGAGTCCGACAGCAACTCAACTTAGCAGCATGCGATTCTACACTCTACCGCACCTATTTTCCATACCACAGAACTTTCAGACCAGTACGGGTCAGTAGTTCGTCCTAGTAGGTATAAACACATGCTGACACTACTTCCACAGCTGTACTGCAGCGGCCACGGCACATGACTTCACAGCATAAGACACACAATTTAGACTCGTGCTCTAATCCCAGAGTCCCGCACCACCTCACCTTTACAGCATCACACTCTAGGCAATACCTCACTTAATTTTCGTAGCCGAGCACTTTCACACCGGTAGGTATGATTAGTTCACTTCGCACCCCCTCTATAGCACATCCTAAACACCCCACAGAGGTTACAGTGCTCCTACCCTCCTATTTCCCTCTTTTTTTCGTCCTTTTTTCCCTTTACTCGCTTCAACGGAATAACAAAATGGCAGCCAACACTTCCTCCTTCCATGAGACTCTAGACAATACCTCACATATTTTCCGTACCCAGGACTTTCACATCACTACAGGTCAGTAGTTCATCCTAGTAGGTATAAACACATGCTGACACTACTTCCACCACTGTACTTTCAGCGGCCAGGGCACATGACTTCACAGCATAAGACACCCAGTGTGGGCTCATGCTTTAATCCTCGAGTCGCACACAAGCTCACCTTAGAAACATCACACACTAGCCAATACCACACTTAATTTTCGTAGCCTAAATCTTTCACACCGGCAGGTATGATTAGTTCACTTCGCACCCCCTCTATAGCACACCCTAAACACCCCACAAAAGTTACAGTGCTCCTACCCTCTTCTTTCCCACATTTTTCGCCCTTTTTCCCCCCTTACTCGTGTCAACGGAATCACAAAATGGCGGCCAACACTTCCTAGTTGCAAACGCTCGCACCGCTTGCAGCCAATAAGCAGTAAGCTCGTGCTCGTAACGCCTCAGCCCATCAGATGGCAGAATCCCCAAATATCGATATCTGTAAATTTCGTCCTGCCAAGAGGTGCCTGTGACTGTGTTGGGCCTCTGGAGGTTGTTGCTGCTGTTAGGAGCTGCAAAAGCAACGCAACTACAAGAAAATCAACGCATCACTTTTCTTGCAGCAGTTATCTTGTTGCAGCACCGCGGTGCGAAAAGAATCTCCATGCATCGCCATTCCGCTGCCAAAACAGACGCAGCGCCTGTCGCTGCTTCAAGAACCGACACATTGAGGGATAGTGGCTGAAGAAACTGACGCAACGCTGCTTGATGCTGCCGCATCCCAGATTTCCACGCATCGTACCTGTGCAGTTTTTCCGATGCATCACCCGCAGACCAGAAAAGTCTTGGAGTAGACGCATCACTTCCCCCTACAGACAGGACACGGAGCATCACTGCTCCTGCGTGCAGCAGACCTGTTGCATAGCCTCCCCATGGTCTCGGGAACTGACGCATCTCGTTGTTTTTCGACGCTTCCCAGCTCTGCGGCTCTTTGGCCTTGTGGATTTTGTCGCAACTACAGGTAATTCGAGAGGAATCACGCATTCATAGTTTTCTATGGCCCAAGTTGTTTGAAACATTTTTAAAGTCATATTCTTATTACATGTATGTTCGATTTTTGTCCCTTTTGGTCTTGTTGAGTTTAGATATTTATTTTTTTAAACTGGTGTGGTGTTCATTTGTGGTTTAATCACTGTATTACTATGTGTTTTGGGTACCAATACTTTACAGATTGCGTTTGGGATAGGCCTGACTGCTCGTGCCAAGCTACCCAGGGGATGAGCAGGGGTCATCTAAAGTGTGTATCCCCCTTACCCTGACTAGAAGCAAGGGTCCCTATTTGGACAAAGGTACCTACCTCTGCCAACTAGAGACCCCCATTTCTAACACACACTCTGTTTCTATGAACTAGTTGTTCTTGTCAAATCTAGGCAACTACACAAGGCAGTTGTCTAAGGGCACCTATCGCCAACCCAGTTATGATTTCCCCACTAGAACACTTTCTTCTAAACACCATAGTGTTCATTGCTCTGCTTCTCTACACTGCTAGTTAAGGCAGTGGTGACTGGGCAGAAGGATGGGGAGGGATATTTTATCATGGGTCAGTTTGTAACAAAAAACCTTTAAAAAAAATCTGTGCTAACTTTTCATAAATGTATGAATCTCAGCACTGTTCTTCTGTAAATGTATAATGGAATCTGTTGCAACATACCTGGCTACTACCGTGCTATGTAACCTCTTTTGGCATACAACAATAAAATCTTTAAAAGCGCATTTAGTGTTTCAGTTAAGTACATTAGATACCAACATTGTATTGGCATTTGAAATGAATGTTTCTAAGCCTGAACTTTAAATCGTTCTTTAACCATCTCTCTTGACAATACCAGGAGTGAACAAAGTGAACCAATTATCTGGCATCCCTTACATTATGGCCAATATTCTTGCTCTGGATGGTGGAACATTGAAGGCCAATAAAACATACAAGTGCGTTTTTGGTACACAGTCCATGCTAAATGAGATTACGTGAAAGTGCTCTCTAATGTCACTATCAAGTAAATTGGACACATGAAGTAAATTTATTTGACTTGGATTACACAATTTATTCATGCAGGACATCCGGAATTTGAACCCAGGCTTCCTGGTCACACAGTGCACTTAAGGCACTGACTAGATTAATGCATGTCTCAATTCCATTCAAAACCAGAAGAGTTAGTTTTTTTTTGTACAATTCTGTAAGCTGAATAGTTCACTGTGTTAAATAAATACAGATCAAAGGATAATCTGGCGCAATATCTAAAAAAGAAAACGTTACATAATGAATTTACAGGAATACAGGAAACCATATGCTAATAACACTGACATTACAGGGCAGATTTTTCAATGTTTGGCGTCACCTCTGGCCTGACAGGGTGACACAGGCGACGCAAAACCTAGAATGTGATTTACCTTGACATGCAGAGGCACCCTGTGTGGTTTAGTAAATCTGCTCTAACGCAAGGCAGTGTAAGTCTCTGCCTTGTGTTACACTACGCTGGCAAGACATTACATGGGTGGAGCGTGGGTGTTCCCACGCATCCACCATATATTCTAAGGATTCCCAGATTTACCAACACAGGTAGACCTGGGAATATGTCATAATGCAGAAATATCTTTTTTTTCCTCAGTTTCCTCTTTCTAGAGGTTGAGTGAGATTTTAGCAGGTGGAGCTATTTTTAGCATTTACTAGACTGTGCTGGGGAGTTCATTTAAATTGGAAGGACCAGTTGTTTTGTTCATTTAGAAAGTGAATGAACAATAAAGAAGCCTTTAAATCTTTTTGTCTTGACACATTTGCTGTCTGTCCAAGGACACAGGTCAAATGTCAGTTTGTCTTTTTACTAATTGTTGCTTATCTGTTCATGGAAAATGAGTTTCACTTTTCTTTCTCTTATTATAGTTGGTGCTTTCTGTCAAGTGAGTTATCTGAAAATAATTGTGAAACAAAAAAGCTGTAAAATGTCAGTTTTTTTTCTAATAGGACATTTAAACACCTTGTAAATGAATTGTACAATTATTTCAAAATATATCCGGAATTACGAAAGAACTTTTTTTGTAATTCAGAAGTGTAATGCAGACAAAGTTTACATAGGAGCAAAACGGATAACTGCGCAGCACTCACCAAATGAAAAATAATTGCAGAAACTCGATTTCCAGACATTGTACTCTATATAGTTTCAAAACCATTTGTCAGTGGGAAATTCTGTGGGCATTTCAATGTAAAATCTGCTGATTGCAAATGACAGTATGCTGCTGCTTTATACTTTAGTTATGTATTTATTAAAAGCTACCGTTTTTAAACAGGATTTCAGAAACATTCCTGCCCCCATACCGATGACCATGCGGTTAATGAACGGAGTCAAGTCAACGGTCATGTGTATCCTATATGTGGCTAGATTTGTATTATATATGAAGCAAATGTTTAGTCTATTAAACTAAACCAAGAGTTATGTGATGGTGCTCTCATATGTGATAAAGAAAAACATTGTGTCTCACTGAATTAAAATACTTGCCCAAGATCACACAATTTGAAACCAGTTTAAGGGTCAAGAGCATTATAATCAGGTTGAGTAGATTATTCATGTCACTAGACCTGCAGGTCTAGTAACAATTTTAGGATTTTTTGAGGCCTGCATAGGTACCCTTGCATCACAGCGCAAGGGTGCCTGTGTTGGTGCTAGGCTGCAGATTGTGCGCCAGTCCAGGAGGAGGACAGGAATGCGCCATATCTTGATAGATAAGGCACATTCTTGCCTTCACACTTTCACGCAGTACAGCAAGTTGTCTTGCTGTGTGAAATATTTTTTAAATGTGGGCCTATATAGCTATTCAAAGCAGCAAACGAAGTGCATTAGAAAAGTAGGAATACTACAATGGGGACAGGGGTCAGTGAACACCAAGGCGGAATCAAAAGCTAAAAAACCCAAAATATTCTGTTACTATTTTATTGATCTTTCACCATCAAGTAACTAAATATGTATTTTTTATTTAAGGTGTGCGTAATCATATAAGTTAAAATGATCAGTGGGAAAATGCAGTATTTTATGTTACAAAAATACCATTTGGTTAATGCAATCACTACAGATGTGTATGTGTGCAACCAGAGGCCCATAAAATTGAAACCTGTTGGGGGAAAAGTGGCTTGTGTATACTTAGTGCTACAAGGTCCCTGAAAGCATTGTGAAAGTGTAAGCCATTACTTTAAATGTGCATTACACACAGTATAATATAGGCTGCCACTAAATGTGCATATACATTTAGGTTAAAGATAAAAAGTGCTTCTAAAGTATAGATTTCAGTAATATACAGCTTGTACCGAATGCAAACATTTATTTCGAACTGTCCTTTAAAGCACAAACTACGCTTGGTACACCCTTACAGTACATCTCAAAAAGAAAATATAATTGTCACAGGAAGCTTTAAGTGACTCCATCTTTTAACCCCTATACTTGCTCCAGAGCAGCCGTTACAATTGCAGATTGTTAGACCCAGGATCCCTGGTTGGCTGAGGTAGGTACCTTAGGCCAAGTAGGGGCCTGCGTTCCAATGTCAGGGAAAGGAAGGTCACTTTCTGAGATAGCCTCGGTAGCTTGCACGAGCAGCCAGGCTTATTTATCTTCAAGGCAATTGTGTAAAGTATTTGCAACCACGCTCCCAGCAATCCAATGATGACACCACAAATAGACTCCACACGAGCTTTATAAAAAAAGAGTATACATTTTATATAAAAATATATACTATAAGGCCACACAATATAAATCCAACATATGAGTTTGTGTACTATTTCTCCTGGCCGGTTGTTAGGCCAGCCAGCCCTTGTAACTTCTGGCGGTATTAATGAGCACTTCTAAACATTCTCCTGTAATGCGAATATCATGTTATACAGTTCGTAATGCTAGAATCCGGCACTTTTGCAATGCAAAAATACTGTAAGGCATAACGCAGCAATCAAGACACTGCAATGTAAATAGAATGCTATGCGTAAAGCAACAATCAGGCACTTTGCAAGGTAAAATAATGCAATGCGTAATACAATTACCAGGTACGTCGTTGTGCAGAAATAAGGCAATGCGTTACACACTTATCAGGTAATTTGTTATGCAAGAATAATGCAATGCGCAATACGCTAACCAGGTAGTTCGTTATGCAGATAAAATGCCATGCGTAATACTCCCCATGGGGGCACAGGGTCAGACTGATTTGCATATGGCCATGTCTGAACTGGGGTGATGGAGTGAGCTAAAGAATGATGATGGATTAAACTCAGATCAGTTTACTGGGGGTGAGTTTTGATTTGCTCAATCGCTCCGTCCATCATCCCCTTTGGTATCGCTTTGTTTGCCCTAAGTTGGCAGGGTATGCCCAGACGTGGGTCCCTTGCTCACTTTGCCACTGGATTCAAGCTGGCCTGGCTGATGAGGGTTATGAACCCGAAACCGGTCCCAGGATGCGTGTTTCCGGTCCAGGGAAGACATGGCTTGGCAGTTCGTACTGGACTGTTCCCATGAGGCACAGGGTCAGACTGATTTGCATATGGTTATGTCTGAACTGGGGTGGTGGAGTGAGCTAAAGAATGATGATGGATTAAACCCAGATCAGTTGACTAGGGGTGAGTGTTTGATTTGCTCAAGCGCTCCGTCCATCATCCCCTTTGGTATCGCTTTATGCGTAATACTCTAATCAGATACTCTGTTCTGCAGAAATGATGCAATGTGTAATACGACAGTCGGGTACTCCGTTATGCAGAAATGGAATAATGTGTAATACACTCCGGCACCGATCACTGTGCCTTAGGTGGTCTCTCCGCCTCTCCTTCTGACTTGCAGTCAGCCTCTCAACAGTTGCACCCAACACGGGTACGATGTAATTAAAAAGTGCAGCTCTGCACTCCGGCCCCTGTACTGCCACTCCCTTGGCAATACGGGCCGCGATCCGAGCCGAAGCAGAGGCTCGCGCTGACAGAACGAGAGAGAGGCTGAGAGCGTCTCCTTCCGAGCCTGCGCCCTGCCCTAGGAGTCGACACACGTTACCTGGGGAGCGTGAACTCACTCTCCTCTCCTCGTCCAGCAGCTGGGCTTCCAATGCAAACTTTGTGAATTGGCAATGGCGGGCTCGGGCCGGCAACTCTGCTCCTCCGGGACTAACGGTCCGGGTCGCGACAGTTACGAAGATCTCAGGCTGCCACAGAGCACATGCACACAGCGTAGCTGAGTCTTCCTTAAGCTGCGGGTTCACGATCACTGGGCACTCCACACACCGGTCTCAGGCTGCACGAAGATCACGCGCACAGTGTCGCTGAGACTCACTTTAACTCCGGTGCACACAATAACCAGGCAAATCCTCACGAAGGTCTCACGGTTCACAACGCATCCGCACTCCGCGTTGATGATTAACTTGGGTTCCGGTGCACACGATCACTGGACAATCCTCACAAAGGTTTTCAGGCTGCACAAAACACAGGCACACCGCGTCGCTGATCCTTGCTTGGACTCCAGGTGCCCACGATCACAGGGCACGCCTTACGAGGGTCTCAGGCTGCAACAAGCACGCGCACACAGTGCCGCTGAGACTCTCATGGAAACGTTTGTGTTCCTGTGTTTCCGCAACAGGGAGCCAGCTCACCTCAGGCCCCTTGGGGAGAAGTTACTTCAGGACACAGCAAAGTCCTTTCAAGCAGGGGGACACAGCACACGGCAAAGTCCCTTTAGCCTTTCCTTGGTTAAAACAGGAAACTGCAGGCCAGCCCCAGAACACACAGCAAGGGTCAGTCCTATCCTTCACTCTCTTCAGTTGTTTCTTCCTTGGCATAGGTCCTCTTGACCACGAAGTAGCTCCAGTCTTGTTCAGACTTGATCAAGCCATTCTCCAAGGTTCAGGGGCTTCAACTGTCATAGTTATACCCCTCAATGGCTTTGAAGTCATTGTGTTTCAGGAGGCACTGACCTCTGTTCAAACCAGTTCTGGGTGCCTCCCTTCCAGTGACATTTTTCTTCCTTAATGGGGGTCTGGACTCTCAATCACTCAGCAGGAGATGGGACAATTGTTTTATAGCAGCAACCCAGGCCTCTTCACCTCTAGGGGCTTCTCCTCCCCCTACACTCCAGATGCGGGTCAGCATTTTGCTGTCTCACCTCCTCCCCTGGGTCAAGACATTCCCCCACATCCTATCGCTTTCAAATCCAGACAGTCCATCCACAGTCGGGCAGAGACATACAAATGTTAGAGCACAAAAACTCAGCCACTTCTAAAAGAGTGGCTTCTAAACACTCAATGCAAAAACCACCTTCATAAAAAGATATTACATTGTGAGTTCAGGCATACTAAACTTCACCTTTCCATCTTAAGCCTTTGGAAAGATAGGCTGGAAAATATATTACACAGCCTCCCCATTCTGTCCTATGGGCAAGATGGCCTTTCAACAGTGAAAAACTAGATGGAGATTATTTCACTGTCAGGACATAGCACACACCTTTGTACATGTCCTACCTTTCACATGCACTGTACCCTGCCTAGGGGGTACCCTAGACCTACCATAGGGGTGTCAGATGTGCATAAAAAGGGAAGGGTAAGGTCTGGCAAGTGAGTGCCCTTGTCAGAACAACATGGCAGTTTAACAAACTGCACGCTAGCACTGCAATGGCAGGCCTGAGTTCCCTTTTTAAGGCTACTTGTGTGGGTGGCACAATTAGTGCTGCAGGCCCAATAGTAGCATTAACTGCCCTGGCACAGATAGTGCACTTTACTAGGGACTTTGCTAGTAAGGCAAAAATACCAATCATGGACAACCAATTACCATTATACTTTATACAGGGAGCACTTGCACTTTGACACTGATCAGCAGTGGCAAAGTGTCCAATGTATCTAAGTCTGTCAAAAATAGAGGGGGTAGAGGCAAAAAGTCGGGGGTAATCACGCCAAGAAATGCCAGGTCTAACACAGATTTAAGCAATTACACACATTTGCTTTTCTTTCGGGAAGCAGGCACCTGGTAGGAAGGCTTGTTTCTTTTTTATCTGTCTGCCCCTCCTTCAGGAACACAGCACAGGAGACTACCTCCCTCCACATAAGCTGAAGAATTATTATTTATTGGAATAAACTTTTGTCTTTTACCTGAAAGGCTAAAATTGTGGACAAATGATGTCATCTAAATCATTAGCTACTGACAGTAGGGTGAATTTACAGACAGTCCATGCATTTGACCGCAGCAAAACTACTTTCAGAGGATTGATGATGATCTGCTGCGTATGATTCAGCCCAAACCAACCATCTCAGACCAATCACCTTGGAAATTAAGCTGGTTTAAGCTAGATTACAAGAAACCAGGAATTTTGTTTTTGTTTCAAGCACTTTGGTCACTTTTGCCTTTCCTGCATGTGTAAGTGTCCTTAACCCGTTAACTGATGCCCTCCCTACCCCCATCCAAGGCTGAGTCTTTTTATGGCTATTTGTGGTAGTTTGCGTGTAGGGCTCCATAACATTTTTGTAACATACGTTATCCACATCAAATGTGTTCCCTTTTTATTCCCAACCTTCTGTGGATTCTAAAGGTGCTCAGGGTTTGTGGGTTCACATGGAGGGAACTGAGAAAGTAGGCAAAATATAGCAACATTTTGAGTTTTTATGGGAAAATAGGGAAAAAGTGCTGTGGATAAGTGTCTTCTCCCCCCCCCACCCCCACCCCCTAAAATGGCATCAACGAACAGTTTGCTGTACAATCTTCCCAGCTTGCAGAAACGCACTGAGCTGAATAAAAACAAGAATTATTTGACCACAGCTTTGGCCTTTTTACAAAGAGGTAGTCCATTTTTCATATTTTTGTCCTTTTAACTTAGTCTCAGTTTGTAGTGGAAACCAGTGTTGAACCCATGGGTGATCCAGGAAAGCAATAGATTTCTGAAAAGTAGACCATTCCAAATTCAGCAAGGGGTCATTCATATGTGTAGGTCCCCCATGGGTCTCCCAAAGAAACTAACTGTTGAAATAAAAAGGAAATATTGAAAATGAGCAGGAAGAAATGGCAATTTGTGACATTTTCATCTGTAATTTGTTGTCACAATTTCCCATTTACAAAAGCAATATACCATTACGTTCGCTAGACCCTTCTGGTTGCGTGGATATATAAGGTTTGTAGGCTCTTCATTCACCCAAGATACCCAGAACCAACAACTGAGCTGCACCGTACACTGGTTTTTTATTGTGTACCAAGTGTATATACCAATTCTTATAATGAAATACATAGTGTGAAAAATGTGTATCAAGGAAACTATGTATTTCTGAAATGGGTAGAAAATATGAAGTTTAGGAACAATCGTAATTTGTACATCTCTGAATTTGTGGGTACCCGTACTAGCATTCGATTTAGCAGGTATTTTTCAAAAGGTCTTCTTTTTCTTACATACTGGCATACATTTGGAAGGCACAAATACAGCGAAATTCATTTGTAATAAATGTTCTACTATTCTATGCTCCCACATGTCTTCCGATAAAAATGGTACCTCACTTGTGTGGTTATGCCTAGTGTCTGCGACAGGAAATGTCCCAAAACATAACATACACATCACATTTTTTCAAGTGAAAAGTGACCCTTTATCTGCAAAGTGGGTAGCTGTGGATTTTGGGCCCTATGTCAGTCGACACCTAGGGAAACGTAGCAAACCTGCACATCTTTGATAACTTGACATCTAGGGTAATCAAGGGTGGGATGACTTGCGTGGCTCTCATCCGGCTTTTTACCTAGAATCTCTTACAAACCTCACACTTTTAATACCAAAACACATTTTCATCTAATTTCTGCGATCTAAAGTTCTGGAATCTGCGAGAAGCAGCAAACTTACTTCTACCCAATATCACCCCCAAGTCTTTTGATAAAAAATTGTACCTCACTTGTGTGGGTATGCCTAGTGCCCGCAACAGGAAACTGCCCAAAATGCAACATGAAAACCTCTCATTTTTCCCCTCAAAACTGACCCTTTTTTTTTTTTGCAAAGTGGGTAGCTATGGATTTTAGGGCCCTAGCTCAGTCACACCTTGGGAAACCTAGCAAACCTGCACATTTTTTAAAAACTAAACAACCAGGGGAGTATAGTGATGTGTGACTTACGTGGCTCTTACTAAGTAATTTTATCCAGAAGCCCTTGCAAATGTCAAACTTTGGTTTAAAAAAACACACATTTTCCTCACATTTCTGTGACAAAGTTCTGGAATCTTCATAGAGCCACATATTTCCTACCAACCTGTGTTCCCACTTGTTCCCCGATAAGAACTGTACCCCACTTGTGTGGGGGGCGACGAGACCATGACACAGGCCCTAAAGCGATACATTGAGAGATGAGCAATGGGGGTAGCTGCGGTATTTGGGTGCGTGCTGTTTTGCAACCCATTCAAAGCTACCAACCACAGACATTTTTGAAAACTATACAACCAGGAGATTCCAGGATGGTGTGCCTTGAGTTGATCCCATGAGGTTTTTTTTACCTGCAATGCCCTGCTAACCTCAAATAATTTCTGAAATCACACGTTTCTTTGATAGAAACTACAGGATCCATAGGAATCCACAAAACTCCTACAACCCAGGGGTGGGGGGCAGGTCAAGAGTAATTACCCTATCTGCCTCCTTGGGGAGGGGGGGGCAGAAAGACTGTCTTCTTGTTTGGGTAGGGGCTTAGCAGCCCCCACCCATTTTTTCTTATATATATATAGTATTTTGCCAAGAACTACATCATCCAGCATGCCTAGCAAGCACGCGCCCAGTGGGGCGGGACTATAACTTCAAACCACCTTGATAAACCGGCAAGCTGCTCGTTTCCCCTTTATACGCCAGCCAGTGAAAAAGGAATACATCCGAAACGCGTATGGCAGACATGGTGTTATGATGTGCTGTGAGGACGTATTTTAGCCTGCTGCTGCCTCCCATGCAATAAAAGGTGAAATCGAACGTTGTGTGTGGTGTCTTCAACTGGGAGCAGTTTCATTTGGAATATTTTGTGGTCCGCTCTGACCACGAAGAACACCCCACTGTTGAGAAACAGGTCCGTGTGCTGACAGCACAACAAACGGAACAACGTACCGGTTTGGAGCGGCGTCACTAAAGCAGCAGGCGAGGATCCTTCCCTACAGCGACCCAACGGGATTATAATTGAGGAGGTGAAGGTCAAGCGACATCCACTATGGACAGTATTTTGCCAAGAACTACATCATCCAGCATGCCTAGCAAGCACGCGCCCAGTGGGGCGGGACTATAACTTCAAACCACCTTGATAAACCGGCAAGCTGCTCCTTTCCCCTTTATACGCCAGCCAGTGAAAAAGGAATACATCCGAAACGTGTATGGCAGACATGGTGTTATGATGTGCTGTGAGGACGTATTTTAGCCTGCTGCTGCCTCCCATGCAATAAAAGGTGAAATCGAACGTTGTGTGTGGTGTCTTCAACTGGGAGCAGTTTCATTTGGAATATTTTGTGGTCCGCTCTGACCACGAAGAACACCCCACTGTTGAGAAACCGGTCCGTGCGCTGACAGCACAACAAACGGAACAACGTACCTGTTTGGAGCGGCGTCACTAAAGCAGCAGGCGAGGATCCTTCCCTACAGCGACCCAACGGGATTATAATTGAGGAGGTGAAGGTCAAGCGACATCCACTATGGACAGTATTTTGCCAAGAACTACATCATCCAGCATGCCTAGCAAGCACGCGCCCAGTGGGGCGGGACTATAACTTCAAACCACCTTGATAAACCGGCAAGCTGCTCCTTTCCCCTTTATACGCCAGCCAGTGAAAAAGGAATACATCCGAAACGCGTATGGCAGACATGGTGTTATGATGTGCTGTGAGGACGTATTTTAGCCTGCTGCTGCCTCCCATGCAATAAAAGGTGAAATCGAACGTTGTGTGTGTTGTCTTCAACTGGGAGCAGTTTCATTTGGAATATATATATATATATATATATATATATATGTCCAAAGGTTGCCCCTGAGCTTAAAGACGCCACTCCACAGGGGAAAAGGTAAGACCTTTATTAATTCAAACCGGCTCACTTTCCCAATTGGATTCATCTCCCCTTATGCGTTTCAATGCTCCTGCATCTTAGTCATAGGGATGGGGGACGACAGAAAAACACGGAACAGACTGCAATGTCATTTTCCCTCTTAAATACAACCATGCTCCAGTGCGTGGAATGTTGGGTATTGTAGTCCAAAATCACCCCCCTCGATGGGGTCCGTGTAATTGTCAATATTCAAAGCTCCCCAAATATTTTCAACAATGTTTGCAGCCCTCCAGTGGGCCTCAGGAAAGAGCTCCGGTTTCGTTCGATGATTCCTCTGTGCTGAAACCTGGCTGCCGTTTTTCAAGCAACCAGACAGACCTGATTTCCAGTTTGCCAGGCGGTGCAATCTTCCACGGCCGAGGCCGCCGTGTAACAACATGTCCAAAGGTTGCCCCTGAGCTTAAAGACGCCACTCCACAGGGGAAAAGGTAAGACCTTTATTAATTCAAACCGGCTCACTTTCCCAATTGGATTCATCTCCCCTTACGCGTTTCAATGCTCCTGCATCTTAGTCATAGGGATGGGGGACGACAGAAAAACACGGAACAGACTGCAATGTCATTTTCCCTCTTAAATACAACCATGCTCCAGTGCGTGGAATGTTGGGTATTGTAGTCCAAAATCACCCCCCTCGATGGGGTCCGTGTAATTGTCAATATTCAAAGCTCCCCAAATATTTTCAACAATGTTTGCAGCCCTCCAGTGGGCCTCAGGAAAGAGCTCCGGTTTCGTTCGATGATTCCTCTGTGCTGAAACCTGGCTGCCGTTTTTCAAGCAACCAGACAGACCTGATTTCCAGTTTGCCAGGCGGTGCAATCTTCCACGGCCGAGGCCGCCGTGTAACAACATGTCCAAAGGTTGCCCCTGAGCTTAAAGACGCCACTCCACAGGGGAAAAGGTAAGACCTTTATTAATTCAAACCGGCTCACTTTCCCAATTGGATTCATCTCCCCTTACGCGTTTCAATGCTCCTGCATCTTAGTCATAGGGATGGGGGACGACAGAAAAACACGGAACAGACTGCAATGTCATTTTCCCTCTTAAATACAACCATGCTCCAGTGCGTGGAATGTTGGGTATTGTAGTCCAAAATCACCCCCCTCGATGGGGTCCGTGTAATTGTCAATATTCAAAGCTCCCCAAATATTTTCAACAATGTTTGCAGCCCTCCAGTGGGCCTCAGGAAAGAGCTCCGGTTTCGTTCGATGATTCCTCTGTGCTGAAACCTGGCTGCCGTTTTTCAAGCAACCAGACAGACCTGATTTCCAGTTTGCCAGGCGGTGCAATCTTCCACGGCCGAGGCCGCCGTGTAACAACATGTCCAAAGGTTGCCCCTGAGCTTATATATATATATATATATATATATATATATATATATATATATATATATATATATATATATATATATATATATATATATATTATCCATAGGAAAATGAAAGTCTCGGGGTGATTTGTCAAGCGGGGGCCGAGAAAAAAGGGGGTCCCAAAACATGTTTTCCCCATGCAATTTTACGTAGGGACCGTTAGTCGCAGCTACAGCCCGAACTGCTGAACGGAATTACACGACGTTTGGCAAAGAGGTAGCCCTTGGTTCAAACTCGTGCCTTTTGGTTAAGTGGTGTAGATCCATTCAGTAGTTCCTGAGAAATTCAAAAGTAAAAACATAGATATATCTAGGGCCGCGGATCCTCCCGAGCACGAGCTTTATGCTAATTGGCTGTCAACACTTCAAACCAGGAAAATATATATCCTACTGTCGGTCTCCGATAATTAGAACCTAGTTTCCATAGGAAGAACGTTTTTGGATGTGCCAATAACTTTGACATCGTTTGACAAATCCTCGCGATATTTTCAAAACTAATACGCCATTCACTTCAGCTCATGTCTTGAACGTTTCGGGGTGATCCACCAAGCGGAGGCCGAGAAAAAGGGGGGGGGGGGGCCCAAACGCTTTTTCTTAAAGATAATCTCCATAGGAAATTTTAGACACAGCTACAGCAAAATTGAAAATTCTACTAACAAGGAGGCTATAGATAAAGGCATTCAAGAAATGAAGGATCATTTGAAAAAACAGGAAGAAGTAAGTAACAGAAAAGCATACAAATTTGCGTGAGACAAAAACGATTATGAACGGGGTCAAGTTTTTACATTCGCGCGCAAATTTGATTACCTGAGGAATCAAATCAGGCAGACTGGATCAAAGCTGCAAAACACTTCCTACAACTGGTGTTGATACCCTTGCCTCTACATCTGATGTCAGTACCATACCTAGTGACTCTGAATCTGACCTCCGTGGGGATAATGCCCCAGGCTAAAGAACCGACATGGGTCATCCATCTTACGCAGAGGAAATGGATTTTTTAGCGTGACAACGGAAACAGTCCTTACGATCACGGAATGTGAATGCCATACAAAACAGAAAAGAAACATCCGAAGGCGCGCAAATGCCTCAAAGCAAAGGAAGGGGGCAGCAGAACAAGAGATGACAACAACGCTAGCTTCCTTGGAAAAAACAATTGTCAATATGACAGACATTATTTTATGTATGGTCATAAGCAGTGCAGTGCGGGGGCCTAAGTTCTTGTTAGCTTGGGTAACTATAACTGCTGAATTTCACTCGTTTTGTATGAGTGAAATCTTCGCCTAACTATAACATCCATGTAACCTTTGTTTTATTTCAGTTAATTTCCAAGTTTTTTCTAATTGTATTTCCTATCTATAACGTCCCTGTAACCTTTTGGTTTTTTTAAGTGCATTTCTATGGTTTTTTAACTAGTACTCGCAATTGCAGAGTGGTGGGGAAAGAGGGCAGGGTCTCTGACCAGCTCTCAGGAATCCAGCTGTAAGGGACTTACTGGAGGCAACAGGAGGGCTTCCTGGCCTCCAAGGTGCCTCAGCATCCAAGAGGACTTCATCCCCAACCAGTAGTGCGCCAGGAGGCTTGTTTGTAAAGTGGTGGAGAAAGGGGGCGTAGCCTCCAAATACCGCTCAGCAATCCCACTGTGTGGGACTTACTGAAGGTAACAGGAGGGGTAGTTTGCCCCCAAGGACCCTCAGCAGCCAAGGGGGGCTTCATCCTCCAACCAGTTGTGTGCCAGGAGGTGCGTTTTCAGAGTGGTGGAGAAAGGGGGCGTGGCCTCTAAAGACCTCTCAGCAGTCCTACTGTGTGAGACTTACCGAAGGCAACAGGAGTGGTAGTTGGCTCCCGAGCACTCATAGCTGCCAAGGGGACTTCACCCCCCAACTTGTAGTGAAACAGGAGGCATGTTTGCAGAGTGGTGGAGAAAGGGGCGTGGCCTTCAACATCCTTTCAGCAATTCCACTGTCCCATCGATCCAAGGCAGAAAAAGATTTATATCAACATAAAAACTGGACATGTCTCCGCTGTGCCATGTAAAAAACGAAAACTGGACACAGCATCTGCTCCAGTTCCTGTACACAAGAAGGACTCTGCAACATCGCCTATGCCCCCTTCTTCTCCTACACTGCTTTCTAACCCACCTCCTCTGCCTACACCACCCTTACCTGTAACTTCTCCACCACATACACCACCTCCGGATGATGATGACGACGACCTGGGGGGTGCAGGGGATCCTAATGACCCGTTCACGGATCCAGATACCTCACCACTTGATGATTGGGCATTCCCTATCCCAACAGACCTAACAGACCCACAGCCATATCCCTCAAAACCATCTCCCCCAGATGATCACCTGGGGTTTGGCTAATTATTAAATAGAGCTGCACTTTATCATGGTGTTACAATGCACTCCGACGCACCAGAGGAAGATTTCCTCTTGGATACTTTTGGACAGTCTCAAAAGTCAGTACAAATATTACCTATGATCAAAGGAGTCATTAAGCATGCCCCTAAAGTATTTAAAGACCCCGTCCGTGCCAGGGTTCTTAACCGTAGAATAGAAAAGAAATATAGGCCTGCCCCTGAAGATCGTACTTGCATCAAAGGACAGTTGCCTTTGGATTCTTTAGTCGTTTCTAATGCTAGGAAACGCGCCAACTCCCAGACCTCCGGAGATGCACCACCCCCAGATAACGAATCCAAACTGCTAGAAGCTTCTGGCAAAAGAGTAGCAGCACAAGCAGCTAATCACTGGCGTATTACCAACACCCAAGCACTTTTGGCACAATATGACAGGGCACACTACGACCAGTTAGAAAATCTCTTACAACCTCTGCCTGACCAGTATAAAACCCAGGCAAATGACCTTATCCAAGAGGGCAAGCTAATTTCAAATGCATCAATTAAATGTGCACTTGACGCAGCAGACACTGCCTCTAATCAGTTAACACCAGTGTGCTCCTTAGACGACATGCCTGACTACGCATTTCAGGCTTTAAGCCAGAGGTACAAACTGCCCTACTCAGTCAGCCATTCAACCAAGAACAGCTATTTGGGCCGGCTGTAGACACTGCCCTTGAAAAAATGAAAAAGGACACGGAGACTGTTAAATCCATGGGAGCATTACAGTCTCCACAAACGTGTGGCTCCTTTCGGCGTTCCTTCTACAGAGGAGCCTCCAAAAATATGGGCGCAGACACCTAATCTACATTCAAAGCCACTACACAAACATCCCCCAGTAGAGAATTTTAGAGGCGGGTACAGAGGGAACAACAACTAGGGGCGAGGTTGAGGTAATAACACTCGCACCTTCCCTGCCACAAAACAGTGACTTTCCTCCGCTCCCCCCCAGACCATTCCACTCCAGTCGGGGGCAGACTAACACAGTTCCTACCTGTCTGGAACTCCATCACAACAGACAAGTGGGTAAGACAAATTATCCAGCATGGTTACTGCCTGGAACTTACAGCTACCCCCCCAAAAATACCATCCAAACAGCGTCCGATGTCCGCAGACCATCTTACACTCCTCAAACAAGAGGTTCTCTCACTGCTTCAAAAGCACGCAATAGAGCCAGTTTCCTTAGAGCATCAAGGAACAGGGGTATACTCACTGTACTTCCTAATCCCCAAAAAGGACGGGACTCTGAGACCAATACTCGACCTCAGACCCCTAAATCTGTATATACACTCAGATCATTTCCATATGATCACTCTTCAACAAGGCAATTTCCTTGCCACACTAGATCTCAAGGACACCTGCTTCCACATTCCCATACATCCTGCTCACAGGAGGTATCCAAGGTTTGTGGTGGACAGACAACACTACCAGTTCACAGTCCTTCCATTCGGGGTAACAACCGTGCCCAGAGTATTCACAAAATGTCTTGCAGTAGTAGCCGCACATCTCAGAAGACAACAAATGAATGTCTTCCCGTATCTAGACGACTGGCTAATACAAGCCAAGTCCTTAGACCAATGTGTTCTACACACTCGCCAAACCATCCAACTATTACACAACTTGGGGTTCACTATCAACTATCCCAAGTCTCATCTCCAACCCTCTCATATACACCAATATCTAGGAGCTACCATAAACACCTCCACAGCCCTAGCATATCCCAGTCCAGCCAGTATAGCCAGTATACAAGCTCTTATCACAAAATTTCAAAACCAGCACTCTCTTCCAGCCAGTGTTCATGCAACTCATAGGCATGATGGCATCTTGCATCTTCATTGTGCCTTATGCAAGACTTCAAATGCGTCCCTTACAGGAATGTCTAGCACGTCAGTGGAACCAGGCTCACGGACAACTCACAGATCTGGTGTTGGTGGACAGCCGCACACATCACTCTCTACAGTGGTGCAACATAACAAACTTGTCCAAAGGGCGGCCGTTCCTAGAGCCTCTTCCACAGATAGTGCTGACAACAGACGCATCACTCACAGGATGGGGAGCCCATCTCCTCGGACACACCACTCCGGGCAAATTGACCACTCAACAGAAAGTGCTCCATATCAATTACCTAGAACTGCTAGCAGTATTCCTAGCACTAAAATCCTTCCAACTACATCTACAGAACAAGGCTGTCCTCATCCGGATGGACAACATGACAGCCATGTATTATATACAAAAAGAAGGAGGCACACATTCTCTGCAGCTGTCCCAGCTCGCACAGAACATTTGGAGATGGGCCATTCCTCAGGACATATACCTACTTGCAGAACACCTTCCAAGGGTTCACAATCAGATTGCCGATCTGTTAAGTCGACAGACACAACAGATCCATGAATGGGAACTACATCCCCAAGTTCTACTGCCGTTTTCCGAAAATGGGGCCAACCAGACATAGATCTGTTCGCCACACACAAACGCAAAATTCCCAACCTTCGCCGCCAGGTTTCCCCACCCGGAGTCCAAGGGCAATGTGATATGGATGAACTGGTCAGGCAGATTTGCGTACGCTTTTCCGCCTCTCCCACTCATTCCACAAGTAGTACGCAAGCTCAGACAGCAGTCTCTCAAACTGATCCTAGTAGCTCCCACATGGGCATGCCAGCCGTGGTTCACAACACTACTGGAACTCTCTCTAGTTCCACACCAAAAACGGCATCTCTCCCCGTCCTTAATAACCCAGAACCATGGAGAGATCAGACATCCAGATCCAGGTCACCTGAATCTGGCGATCTGGCTCCAGAAGTCCTAGAGTTTGGTTACCTAAACCTGCCACCAGACTGCATGAACATTATAAAAGAAGCCAAAAGACCTACTACTAGAGCTTGCTATGCTGCAAAATGGAAAAGATTTGCCATTTACTGCACTAACCATAATATACACCCACTGGATGCATCCATCCAGAACATCATTTGCTACTTACTACACTTGCAAAGATGTTATTTAGCATACTCATCCATACGTCTCCATCTAGCAGCATTAGCAGCTTACTTACAAAATCGACAGCACTTGTCACTCTTTATAGTCCCTGCAAAGAAAGCCTTCATGGAAGGACTTAGAAGAATTATTTCTCCCACATTACCACCCTCTCCAGTGTGGAATCTAAAAATTGTTCTTACTAGGCTCATGGGACCTCCATTTGAACCTCTACATAAATGCGAACTACAGTTCCTCACATGGAAAGTAGCTTTCCTTTTCGCAATCTCATCCCTCAGAAAGGTAAGTGAAATCCAGGCTTTAACCATACAAGAACCATCCTTACAATTATATCGTAACAAAGTGGTTCTTAGGACAAATACAAAATTCCTTCCAAAAGTCATATCACTTTTTCATCTTAACCAATCAGTAGAGTTACCAGTTTTCTTTCCAAACCCAGACTCTGTAGCGGAAAGAGCTCTTCACACCTTGGGTGTTAAAAGAGCCCTTCTTTACTACATTGACAGAACTACATCTTTCCGCAAAACAAAACAATTGTTTGTAGCTTTCTCTCCACCACATAAGGGCAACCCCATCTCCAAATCTGGGATTGCTAGGTGCATAGTTAAATGTATCCAAATATGCTACCAGAAAGCTAAACGCACACTAACAGTTCCCCCTAGAGCACATTCCACACGCAAACTAGGGGCTTCCATGGCATTCTTAGGGAACATTCCCTTAGAAGACATTTGTAAGGCAGCCACATGGTCTACAACACACACCTTCACTAAACACTATTGTGTTGACGTACAAGCAAAGTAACAAGCTTCTGTGGGCCAAGCTGTCCTTAAAACTTTATTTCAAACTGCTGCAACCGATACAGGTGACCACCGCTAAGAGATACTGCTATATAGTCTATGCTAGTGTGTGGTCTGCAGCTCATCTACCTCGAACGGAATATGCTACTTACCAGTATGCATCTGTTCTTGGCATGTAGAGCTGCAGATCCACACACGCCCACCCACCTCCCCGGGACTTGTATCTGTTCCAGCTTTATCTTACTTGGATATCACACATGGACATCTCTTTCTCTTCTACTAACTCCATCATTTCCCATCATGGCGAAAAATAATCTAACGATGGAGTTGATGCCCATGCGCACTATCGTCCAAGGGAAGAGTCGCCTATCTTGTGACTACAAAGACTTCTTCCAGGACAACGTGCAAGCATCCGAGCCAACACCAGATGGCGATCTACTATGCTAGTGTGTGGATCTGCAGCTCTATATGCCAAGAACAGATGCATACTGGTAAGTAGCATATTCCTTTTTGTTCCTATACCAGGTGTCTAGTAAAACATACCGTGATTAATCAAATCTATCAGGGCTCAATACAATTATAACAACTTAAATAAAACGTACCCACCCTCCCTTTTACGCATGCCCGACAATAAGTATTTTTATAGTAGCATTGTCACATTTTCATATCTGAATTTGTGTGCATCTCGGTTCCACAATCTGACCCAGGTACACTTTGCAGTTCTACTAATTATACAAAGTAACAACTCATGGTCAGTGTAGGGAGCCCATGCGTTACATATCAGTAGTCCAAGCCCCCCCCCCCCCCCCCCCAATCTATAATAACAGTACACCCTAGTAGGGTAATAGATCTATCGCAGCATATTCCTCCAGCATTGTATGCCAGCTCAATGAGAGGTGTTTTTCTGAGGCCTCTATATTCCTCTCTTTGTAGTTCAGCCCCCTCAGCCCTTCCCCATTGCACCACTTCCGCATGCCAGTCCTGTATGGACGGGGCTCTAGCGGCCTACCATCCTGTGGTTATGGCTCTTTCAGCTAGAAGGAGCGCAAGATTGGCAAATCTAGAGGCGGGATTACTCTTCTCACGAGGCCCTAGTCTCAGTATACAATATTCCAAGGTGACTGCATGGCGCACTGGGGCTACATCCGCCAGCAATTTGCACACCGTCGCCCAATAGTACCCTAGTCGGGGGCAATCCCATATCATGTGTATCAATCCTGCATTAGGTGCATGACAGCGCGGACAGGTATCGTTCGCTCCCGGAAATATAGTGCTCAATCTGCGTGGTGTTAAATAAGCTCTGTGTAGCAACATCAATTGGATATCCTGGGGTATCCCACTATAGTCAGCCATTTTGTCGGCCGTGCTCCTCGTCCCATTAGATATTGCATGGTAAGTAGGGCATTCGTGGTCGGTTCAGTGTCCCCCGGTGGCCATGTAGTGGTGTATATCTGGTTATATGTGCATGTAATAGGAACTTTGTATCTGGGGCACCATGCAAAAAAAGAATTCTGATATTAGAAAATCTCTGCCGTCTTTAGGGGATGACATCAAACGAAAGGAGATATTATATAGAAGTTCTAATGATAAGTCTCTCTTGCAAGACATCAAGAGTTTAAAATATTCTTTCAATTCCTTAGTTACTAAAAGAGCGTATCTTGGTGTACATGCTAAAAAATCTATTTGTTGTTCCGAAATAAAGCAGGTAAGTTGTTGGCGGCTACATTAAAATATCAGAATACAAATGCTAAAAATACACAGATTTCATATATTAATGATGACAGTGGTTCTAGGAAATTCCATACTCGAGAGATTCTTGAAGTTTTTGAAGATTTTTACAAAAAGTTGTATTACCCCTCCCCCCCCCCCCCCCCCCCCCGCCCCAAGATCAATGTCACATTACTAAACGTCAACAATTCTTGGCCTCGATCCCTATAAACTCGATTTCACATTCATACATGACTGCTCTGGGGAAACCAATTGATGCAGAAGAGATAATCCAAGCCATAAGGGCGACTCGGTCGGGAAAAGCCCCGGGTCCTGATGGATATACTATTGCTTTTTATAAGACGTTTTCTTCCTCCATAATAAAATATCTCGAGGATGTTTTTGATGATTTTATCATCACTGGTAAAATCTTGGGTTCGAACGCCGAGGCCACTATTGTTGTGATTCCAAAAGAGGGCAACGACCATTCTGATCCTAAAAACCTTCGCCCAATTCCGCTTTTGAATATGGAAGCAAACATTTTTGCTAAAATCCTAGCTAAACGCTTAGAGGGCCACATCCCTAAACTTATTCATGCTTCTCAAACTGGTTTTGTGAAAGGGAGATTGGCTAGAGACAATATCCGAACTTTTTGCCATATATTGGAGAAAGCGAAATTGTCCACCTCGCCTTTGGCAGCGATTGCCCTTGTTGCCGAAAAGGCTTTTGACAAGGTCTCTTGGTTCTTTTTGAAAGCAGTACTTCAATCTCACAACCTAGGAGATTCTTTTATTAATATGGTCATGTCTTTATATGCAAAAGCTAATATTAGGATTAATGGGGCTACGTCTTCTGTTTTTTAACCTCAGGCAGGACACTGGACAAGGGTGCCCCTTTTCACCCCTTCTTTTTCTATTGTCTATAGACTCACTTCTTCAGTTGCTTAACTTGAATCAGGACATTAAAGGCTTTCAGTTTGGCTCACATATAATTAAAACTGCTGCGTATGCATACAACGTTCTTATCTTTTCTGAGGACATTACTGTTGCAATTCCTGCCATTTCAAATACCATTAAAGAGTTTTCACTTGTCTCCGGATATACTCTGAATAAAGACAAGACGGAAATGTTTCCCCTTAATGCGTTGTGTTTCCCGTCTCACATGGGTAATGTCGATTTTAAATGGCAATCGACTCGCATTAAGTACTTAGGAATTTGGTTCTGTAGAAACCTTACAGATACCATTTCTTATAATGAAACTTAGATAATAACTTAAGTTAAAGATCTAGGTCTCCAAAATTTATTTCCTGGTGGGGAAGACTTCAAACTCTTAAAATGATAACTGATTATTAACTTTTTATCCTCTATGCTGCCCATAAAGCTTTCTTCATTCTTTTTCCATGACATTGATGTTCTTACTTCAAAGTTTTTGTGGAGTGATAAGCTTTCGAGAATGGCATATAAACCCTATGTTCTGGGGGGTTGTAACCTTCCAGATTGGAACTTGTACCAAATTGCCTTCTTTGCATCTCAGGTTGCCCTTTGGTTTTATAGGATTCTCCTCATACTCCTCCATGGATTTATGTTGAACGAGAACTGTGTTCTCCGCTCTCTACCCCTTCTTTTTTAACGGCCTCTAGGCTTGCTCTACCGTTTTCAGGTCATATCATTTCAGATGCAATTTCCGCACTAAAATATATAGACCAAAAGGTTTCCAAACCCATTTATAAGTCGAGATGGTCTTCCTTATGGTACAATCCTAAAATTGTTATTGTTATTGATATTGATCCTGGCACGATGTCTTCCTGGGCTTCTAAAGGTACTACATTGGTTAAAGATCTTTACGATGCTAATCATGATGCACTTCCGTTTTCTGCTTTAGCTGAAGAATATAATCTTAATAATATGGACTTTTATTCTTTTCTTAAAATAAAGGTTTGCCTTTCTAAACTACCCCTGTGTCCAGACTCCGTTACTATCTCACTTCTCTCTATGTGGTCTCGTTCAGGTCATACTGCTTCTAAAATATATAAGTTTCTATCTGCTCCTTTACTGTCTTAGCAAACAATTACACAAGATAAATGGTCACATCAATGTGGGAAAGACACTTTTGAACATATCTCACAGGAGACGTGGCAGCTGATTGGGCAGCTTTCCCTATGGAACAAGGTTGCTCCTTCTCTTATTCAATCTAAATTTTTTACATTGAATCTTCTACATTGGACCCCTGCTCGCTTACACAAGTTGAAGCTTGGGTATAACTATCTTAGTTGGAATTTAAATTTGGGTTCTGGCACTCACCAGCATATGTTTTGGGAATGCTCGTTGCTACAATCCTTTTGGGGGTTAGTTCAGAAACATTTATCATTAATTTTTGACATTTCATTGGAACTCTCATTACCCATAATCTTATTGGGACCATGGGCTGCATCAACCCCTTTAACACTTGATGATATGGATATGCAGTTATTAGATCTCCTTATATCAATTGCGGTCAAAGTAATATTATCAGAATGGAAATCCTATAATCTTTTATCTTATCACACCTGGTGGGCATGGGTATCATCCCTTTGTGGGGCTCATAATTTTGTGGAAGAGAAACATTATAGTCCTTCCATTTCTAGTAATATCTGGAGGATCTTGGATAAGTATATGAATTTGGCTTCTCAAGGACTGGTAACCCAGTATCCTTTTGTCTCTACTTCTTAGTTTCTTTTCTTTTATAGGAGCAGTGGTCCCCATTTCTCGCTAGTTTTTCACTAGTCTTTCCTTTGCTATTCTTTCTTTTTTCTTGTTCCTCTTTTTTCCATTCTATTCTCGATTCTTTCTTTTTCTCTTCTCTTCTCCTCTTCATTTTATTTTGTTGCTCTACTTGGCCAAGCAATACAAATATGAATGTATTCTTACAACATATACCATATCTACTATTTTGATATTTATTCAACCCTTGTTTATTGATGGATTATAATGCTATTTTGTATTGCATTCTATTATAATGTTATAATTGTATTTATTCTTTTTCAAAATAATAAAGATATTAGAACCCCAAAAAATGGTGCTGGCCAATAGCAGTTCACAAAAATGGTTGTAACCTTTAGTGGTTCACAGAAAGATAAAAGTTGCAGTCAATCAACTGGTCCACAAGCCACCCTACTCAAATGAATGTATTTATAGATCGCACCAACGTGCGTATGCAAAGCCAAAGTTAGTGTGTAACAGGCTTGCAAACAGAAGACTGTATAGGGGCTGTCCAAACGCTGCACCTTACCCTGCTGGGAGTAAAACCTAGATAAAGGCAGCACATAGTACCAGCTGGTGAAGGCCACCGTCTGATTAGAAAAAGAAACTCACTTAAAAACCTGGTTAATGGGAAGTTCTAGATCCACTTTTAATTGCTTCTCATGTAGACATAAGGAAACTGTTGCCAAGTAAGTAAGGACATTAAACAATGTTTTTCCATTAGAGGCTATACATTAGCAGTACCTGGGAAAGCCTTCAAAAGAAATGAATCTCAAAATGCATTTTCCTCATTCATTTTTCTGTAGAAACACAGCTGCAGCCCAACCCATTGAACAGATTTACATCAGATTTGGCAGAAAGCTCGATTTGGTTCAGAAAGAGTGCTTTTTGTAATTTAGTGTAAATCCATTCTGTATATTTTGAGCAATGCAAGCTTTCTTTTGTCCGCGTTTACCAGTGCTTCAACTGGGGCTACCAGTCGTCCATACTAGATTTCTTTTGCTCTACCTGTGCTACTCCCATGTATCAGGATATGGATACCAGCCTTATTCTTAGCCTCCAGTTTCAAATTAAACTTTTTAATTTTGTTTTTGTATGTATAAATACTTCCTTAATCTGCTAATATTGTTTAATATCTTAACTAGTCGCGGACCCCATGAGTAAGGTTTGTGGATACTCCGTGGACCACAGGTTAAGAAGCGCTTGTTTAGCTCTTGAGTCTGTACCTTCTGCCACATGTCTCTGGAATCCCCTTGTTGAACACTTTATATTCCTTCACTTACTGTCAACACTTTGTCTTTCCTAGATACTGTAGATTCATATTTCAGGTGCTTGGAGATCTCGCCTTTTAGTACCTTCGGAGACATGACTTATGTTTTCTTAGTCTTCTCTTGGTCCGCCTTTTTTTTTTTAATTAAATAGCTGAAAATCACTAACTATTCAGCATCCATAATCGTTCTAATCATCTTTATCCATATTATCTGTGGATGAAGTGCATTGAATTATCTGGTACACCAGAACTTAAAAACAGCAATTGATGGACAGAATGCAGAACAATGTCATACATTCACCCCCGTACAGAGATCTGGGCCTAGATCCATAGTTTTTTTGCTCCCCATGCAATTCCATTTTGAACCCAGCCATATGCAAATCATTCTTGACCCTGTGCCCATTGTTTGGCTCCAGTGGCATGAAGAGCACGGGACCCACGTCTTGGCAAACCCATCCCACTCTGGGTTACAAATGCAAAAACAACAATTGATGGACAGAACCACATCGTAAACTGTTATCGGTGCTACAATTTACTCTTTCCCTCGATCTCTTTCCTGCCTTGGTTGTCCTAAAGCAGATTAGTAACAGGGTTTTCTTATTTTTTCAATCTTAAATGTTTTCTGCTTCCGCCATTCCACGCAGTCACCTTGTTTTAATTTGTTTCTGTGGTCCCCACCCTTTGCGTCATTTTCTGCCTCAAATGCCAGCTTTTTTCCAAATGGTAGTTCTGCCCTAAAACAAGTTGTTGCTATAATGTAATGTAGCAATGCCAAAATATTTATGCAGCCGGTGTTCCCATGAATGCAGGTGGCAGATATCCACCCTTATCTATCTGGCCAGGTCTACTTGTATTCCTTGGACCATCTTTCAGTACAGTGAGCAATCACCAGCCACTGTTCTCAGAATCGTGTATTATCAAGAAAAACAACACAGCACAGGGTTCACATCATTGTGAGTAAAGGAGGCTCTTTAAGGTCTTCTAGACACCTCAAAAGATAGACTGGTTCCGATTTAAAAATGGGTCTGCAATGTTAAGTATGCTCCCATTGTGAAAATATTACCCCTCCCTCTGGTTCCTTCTACTCGATCCTCTTCTTCATCTTTGCATAAAACAAAGTTGGACTGATGGAAATTGACACCCTTTAATTTCTTGCTGCTGATCTAATCATTACATGGATTACTACTCTTCCTCGTCAGTCATTTTAGAAAAATTGGTTTGTGTGTGGGAAACCGGCAACCCTGAGTGCCCTCCAAATCTAACCTCTTTAAAGTGAGGACATTCACACCTGGCGCTTAAATCTGACCTCTCAGTTACGGATAATACACTAAACATGCCAACATCTGCCTAGGTTCCTGCACCCCACCCTCTTATGTCTATTCGTTCTCCCACCTCTCATCTTTACAGCTCTTTTCCCTCACCTTCATCTCCGACCTCCCATCTCCTACCCAACTCCTCCTATCTCGCACCTATCTGCTGGCTCTTTCTCTACCATAATAAACTTCATCTTCATATCCCAGTTTACTGTTTTTCTTTCCCCTATCTTAGCCCGTTAGGAACACCTAATCAAAGGCATTGTTAATGTATTTACCTCCTCTGTCTATTAGTCCTCATCTTTCTTCACTTACTCCTGCCGCCCATCAGTCCCCACTTGAACATATGGGACCTTTTATAACTCTGGAATATTGGCGTGATTTCTTTTTTGGGGGGGGCGGGGGCGGGGGCCTCAAACCTAGTTTAACAATGATTACAGGCCCATCCTCCGTTCACCTTTACCTGCAGGCTACAAAATCTTCATGAGCAATCACACCTGCTAGAAAATTGTCAGAGGAATATCCGTCTTCCGTAGAATCTCAATACCTACAAAATTCATTAACTCGTCTTTCCTCAGTTGCCCTTCTGTGGTAAATTTTAATCTTTTAGCAATCTTCTCACTGCCACTTTTCAATGCTCCTTCACCTCCCTGCCCAGCAGTGATGACATTTCCTTTCCTTCTGCGCTTGGTTCCTTCTCTGTCCCTCCCTTGCTCCTTTTTGTCTCACTGACACTCTGTACCGTCCCTTGCGTTCTTACCTTCCCTTTCCTTCTTGGAATATTATTTCCCCTTCCTTTTCTGTGGCCCTATACATTTTCCTCTGTGGAGAAAGCTTTTCCGTCCTTGCTTCTCCTTTAGTGTGCCCTACCTTCCTCTCGCTTTTCTCCTTCAGCAGCACGCATTTGTTCCCTATCCGTGAATGAAAGGAGATGTGGCCCAGTGGCCGCATTGTTGGCCATGGAGACCGAAGACCAAGGTTCAGATCCTTGCTTTGTCACTTGATCATGTAATAGCGGGATTCTGGGAAATTACTGTCCAATTCGTTCATAGGTGTAATGAGTAAACAGTTGCAATATAGGAATGTACTGTACAGTGTGGTGGTGTATTATTGTGACAAATTACATGTTCTCACCAACTCCCCATCCAATCCTGATTTCTGTTATCTGGATTAAATTATGACATCACAAAGCAGTGCTGTTCCACATACAGTACATCTTACTTGGTGCCTTTTCAACAATATATATTGTTTTCTGCAAAGTGAGTGGCTTTTTCTTTGAGCTAGGACCACACAATATCAAAAACTAAAATACCCCCCTTTGGGTTGTTTTCATTCAAACCCTTGTGCTCTCCAGCACAGATCTTGCTTCCGCCACTTCTCATTCACAGGCTATCTTATATTCCTCCAACACTATTACTCCTTTCCAGCAGTCTGGACGTTTGGGAGCAAAAACTGACCGGGCTAGGCTTGGGATAAAATTTTAGTAAGCAAGCGTGTTATCAGTGTTTTTTATTCTAAAGCAGTTGTGTTTTTGGGGGATATTTTTCCCCCCGTCGTTTAGTAGAAAATGCTTGACGTGGACTGATATATGCCGCAGTCACAAGACATTTACTGCTTGAACAAGCCTCCCACTGGTATGTTGTATGACTTTTCTGTGCGAAATATTCCACTGCATTCAATTTTCATGCAAGATAACAGCCAAGTGTATTTTCCGTAATAGGTATAATTTTGAATAATCTTTTGGGAAGTTATGGTGAGGGAACCTTTTTGCAGTTTCGCCAACCCCTAGACTGGGTACATGTCTCCTGCCTGGTTTATGTGGAGCATAACTCGGCGGTGACAAAGGTTGCATGCTGCCCAGCAACATCATCTGCGGTGAGTATTCCAGAGCAACTCGTAATGTCTTACTCCATCTTCATGAGCTGCTGACTGGCTTCTAGTGGTGCACTCAAGTCATCAATATTTTGATAAGTTGTATGCAGCTAAAACGTTCCCCTCCCCGCACAGTGCATTTTTAAAAATAAAATAATTCTAAACTATCATCACTGTCCAATTGTTTAAACTAAATTATTATACACTGTCGTCTCCAATTTACTGATTAAAAAGAACTTCACTACGTTATACGCGTATGTAGTCCTATTTTTATTTAGGGCGCCTGCATTGTCTGCTTGCTTTGGTCTTCCTGTATTGATTCCTCCAGCGTTTCTCTTTAAATGGCTGTTATCGCTGGTTCTTCGGTGCAGGGTTCCCTGGAAGTTGCACGGTTGTGGTAACTCCCTCTAAGCACCTGTTAAGAGCGCTTAGTCAGGGCCAGTGCATGGAGGTTCTAATTGTCACTGAGGTCATTGTTTGCTGGCCACAGCAGGCAACTGCACAGGTCATCACATTTTCCCAACAGCGAATCATTATTGCTGGAGGACCATAATGCTGGGTGCCAGAAAAGGTAACCTTTGTGCCCCAGGTCTCTGCATACATACGACTTGCTTCACAAATCCATTTGCATATGCAAATCTAACTTGTGCGAGCAACGGTCTGGATTTACAAGTGCAAATTATACCTTGCACTGGTGAAATGTTTTACTCATATGCCCCTACAGAGGTGTAGTATGCGTGAGTAGTTCCCACTCAAGGTACGGGGAGTAGGCTGTCCCACGTTGCATTTGAATTAAAAGTTTGAGAACACCCACAAGCTCTAACTCCAGTCCACCCTGGAAATGGCTAGAGATTTACTTAAACCCTTCCCAGAGTGGGAAAGGGGAGGTAAGACTCCTACAATTGTCGCTGGCCTAAGGGAAAGAATTTCTCTGTATGAAATATTTTTTCCTTGTGGAGAAAAATGTGGCATTGGTCAAAGGCAGTGGCAGTTCAGCAGGTGTAATTGTAGAACAAGTACAGTGATGCCAGTGGAAAGCAAACCGCAGAGGCGAAAGTAGGAAAACCAGGGCACCGGCGACTGCCGCAGCTTTCCAAGCAATCGCTTTTACTGACGCTACATAAGTAATATAGGGCCTGGTGCATGACACTGTCGTGCAGCCACAAAACCGGTTTCACAAAATCACAGGCCTTATGACCACAAAACATTGTGCCATAAGGTATAATAAGTACATTGCAAATCAGAAATGTATTTCTGGCTGGAACATTATGACCCATAAAGTCACCATACAGTCCACGCGAGTGCATAGATTACATGTCTAACAGACCTCCATCCCTGCATAGCCTTTCATGGGGAACCCCGAGGCAGGATTTTTCCAGTTCCATGTGAATGGTCAATTTCTAATGTAATTATTACATCAGTCGCAATATGAAACGAGAGTAGGGTTGCAATCAAGTCGTTATGTAAAAGACACTGATTAAGTTGTGACACCACTTTCGTTTTTCGGCCCAGTGATCAGTTTCACAGATGCATATGTATGCATTCCGAATCCCTCGGCAGATGTCCCTAGATGGCAATCTACTCGGTGATCCATGACGTGGGATCTTACTTGTAAAGTTTAGTGGACTCTGAAGAGTGTATAATTGCTTGCCTAATCCCACATGGTCGTATTCATCCGAGCAGTAGAAAAATACAGCTCTATGAAGCCTTTATCAAGAGGTTGTTTATGGCTTCAAAAGGTGTGGGTTGACTGGGGTCGGTGTTGCCAGAGCAGAACTGTTTTGTTGGAGGAATGAGATCTCTTCACAGCATGAGAGAATGTGTTGGCGTTGGAGCTTATTCAGTCATCTGATGCGTTTCAGGGGTCTTTTCAAGTTGTTTCTAGGGGCTCAATCCATTGCGCCATTTTCTATTTGCGAAGGTGATTTCGGGTGGAGTTGTGTTGTCTGTTGTATCCCGGTGACTCTTCATCCAGAACGAAGCTTTGTGAGCGCTTCCTCACAACCTGCCAAGTAAAACAGCTTGCGAACACAGACAATGGTTCACCTCACATGCCTTTTTTTAATTTATTTAATTAAACTTTAATCGTGTTAAGTCCCGCCATTATTATTCACCTGCCTCAGGGAGCCATCGTACCTATAGCCTCGAGGACAAGAAAATGTCTTAGGAAATGTGAGTCTCCGGGAAAATGATGCAGGTGGGGACGGGAAAGGAAGGAGACAACAAGACTTGGAACACAGACCCCGGTGCAAATGACACCAGTACATTAGGTGAAACTTGGACAGAACTGGGCACAGGCGTCTCTCCGTTTGAGATGCATTGACATAATGTAACAATAGGTTTGGAAATATTGGAAAACAATGACACGTGTGCATCAATTACAGGGGGACCAGGAAATAAAAGACAGGGTGGCTTCAGGACACCAAAAGCCAAATCAGAAACAATCCACCCTGCTAGAAATTGAAGTCCCAATCTTTGCTTTACAAATACACAACCAAGTGTATGTTAAAGGGCAGTAAACCATCACACCTACAGAATTGTAACACTAACCGATGGCAAGCACTGCCATTGGTCACGCAGGTGTTTTGGGCCTGTAAGCTCCAACCCCATCTAGAGCATCCTGCATAGCAAGGATAAGCCGGACACTCTTCTTGCTTGTTCTGCTTAGGTTGGAGGACCCCTAATCTCACCCCAACCCCACAGAATACAACCTTAGGAGAAATTCCTACTTCACAAACTACATCACTCACAATTAACTCTGGCCAAGGGAAGTTTGATTTATATAGAGGTAAATGGTTACAGGCCCCAAAAAACTAGGGATCCAATATAATTACATGGTGCACTTAGAAGTATTATTAAAGTGGTACCTATCCTGCTTAAGGTGCTCGGGTAGGGCCAACTATCAGTAAGGGATAACGTATTATTTATGAAAAGTGTTTGTGAAGAACTCACACCTTAGTAAGATACATAAAGTATTTTTAGTACATCTGTAATACTGACGAGTTTACAATACGTTCCAAGGAAAATGATGATGATTCACAAATATATTTATTTAATTTATGTCCTTATTAACATACCTGATGTGTAGTTTGAGCCGAGTTACATTCTATGTAGCTTCTTGAGAGCGGAATATTGAGTTTTTTAACAAATTACTCTGCCAAATATTTTTTTCACCCCTAAACAGCTAATGAGGCAAGAGCTTTTTAACTGCTGAAATTAATGTTTAAGAGAATCAAAATGGCTTAGTACCTTAAAAGCAGCTGTTTGAATGATTATGGTGAGACTTGGATATCTTACTTGTGGAGTCATATACTGAGCAATATACTGCACAAGTGAACCACATGGCCAGCGCTTTGGGAGATGCATACAAATCACAGAAATCATGCAAGGTTATGTTTTTTTTTTGCAACATCACTGTAAGGTTTTGATTTTTAATTTGTAAAGCGCAACAATTACCCGAAGGCATCAAGGCGCTGTAGTCAAGACCATCCGACATAGAGCAGAGTTACTCAGATCCCTCTTTGTTCGGGGGAAACTGCCTAAATAGTGTAGTCGTGTTTTAAGAGCCTTTCTCAAAGGCAGATGTTCAGTAATCGATGTCGGAGATTGAGGAAGCGAATTGCAAAGTCTGGCGGCGACTGAGAAGGCTATCTTCCCCATCTCTTCCTCCAGACCCTAGGTACAATAACCAGGTTGCAGTTGACAGAGCGGAGGTTTCTACCTGGAATATACGGAAAGCATGTTTTTAGGGCTCGGAAGGAGAATAGCCTTATGAACAATACAGATGAATTTAAACAGCATGCGCTTCCTGATGGAGGCAATGCAGCTCACCCAACCCTGCAGCAACCAACTGGCACTTACGAATGCCAAGAATGTCTAAGGCTAGTGCTTTTTGTACGACTTGAAGTTTTGCCTGGGTGCTGATGTTCGAGTCCAGGTATAGGGAATTACAATAATCGAGTCTTGACATGACCAAGGCTAGTGCCACCTGCTTCCGCGCAGGAGGAGTGATAAAAGATCTTCTTTAACTTTCTTATAAGCCTGAAGCAGGTGGCAACTGTGTGGTTGACCTGTCCATTCAAAGACAATTCGGGGTGTAGGATTACCCCACGATTTTTAGCCTTCTGAGCTGGAATTAGGCAGCTGATTAGGGGGTCAGCTACCATTCCAGATTAAGGTTTGTGTCCCAAAGGGCAGCACCTTCGTTTTCGCCCTGTTCAGTTTGAGGAAGTTCTCTTCCATTCAATTTGCGTCCGCCGACATACATTGAGAGAAGTTATCTGCTGTAGCAGTTGAGTTTCTGGGTGGAGATTGACACAATAATCTTGGTGTTATCGGTGTATGATATTGCATACATCTCATTGGCAAGGATGATGGCAGCAAGTGGGGACCCGTACAAGTTATAGAGCGCTCGGCTCAAAGATGAACCCTGCGGCACCTCACAAGGCAGAAAGAAAACATCGAATGAGTCACAGTAATGCGCTGGATAGTCTCATATCAGTTTAAACACGGGATTCCATGTGGAAAGAAGGCAGATATGGTTCTGAGGTGCAAAATAGAAATTGTTAAAGAAGGTGGGATAGAAAAGGCCTACCTCGAGAATCAGCATTAGATCCCATGGTTGTGAGAAATTGTCACTTCAGATGTCAAATGCAATTTACTGTATGAATTGAATCATTGCACACAAGAGGTTAGCTCAAATCATCTGGACAACGGTTGATTGGAATGGAGAGGCAAAGGGCTCCTAACTCTGGAATGGAAGGCACATTTGGTGGAAGGCAGAATGAAGATTACTGGAGGACTTCTATATTGAGGGAGAAGGAAGTCCATTAGAAACCAGTACAGAACATGAAAAAAAAATATCCCGACATGTAGGCATTATAAATTGAACTTAATGTCCATTCTGGATCATAAAGTCATCCTTCATGTGGTGTGCTCTGGGTAGATCCATGGTAGTATGAACGCTCTTTGTCTGTAAATATATAGGTAGACCAGGGGTATGCATAGGATCACGCTGGATGTGCGTCATGGTGTATGTGCAAGGTGTGTCGCCAGTTTGAGAATATGTCTTCATTGTTGCTGGGGATGCCCTCCAGAAAGATCATCCGGTGCAAGTAAGGGCAAAGGCATGATACTGCGGCTGTATAGGGAGTTTATAAATGTGCCCGGAATGCCTAATGCTTATTTATTGACTCTCAACAGATGGAGACTCTTTGCAATTGCTGCCATCAGCCTGCCCCAGAGAAATTAAAGTGCTAAGAGGTCTTGGAATTGGCAATCTGTGCATTATACAACCGAATCTAAAATAGACAACATATATACACAACTTCAGATTGTGGTACTCTAAATATAAACATGCTGGTAAAGATACGAGTGGAGTACTCTCCCTGATTTGATACTCGATCCGTATAAGAGTGGCAGCTTCATTGAGGATTTGTCCTATATAGAGATATAGTAAGTGTTGGATTCCATCTTGACTGCGAACTGTTTTCGGTTTTTATAATACTACATTAGAATTTAGTTAGCCCTAAGGAAGTCATTGGTTGATGTACCTACATGACAAAACACGTGTTGGTGATGTATGAGAAGACAAAATAAAGAAAACTAAACAGGATATTCTTGGAGTATTTTGAACTCTATATTAATATTACGGAGCTCTGGCGTACTATTCACTCTAAATATAGATGTATGGATAGGAATTAGATATATGGTAGAGTTTGGGGACCTCTTGCAGCAAATATGTCGTTCAAATAGGTTTTGTGTTCAAAATAAATTCTCTCTCTTGCCACAGATCTTGTGAAGGGTTGACTACAACACTTTGGTAGTTTGGTTGTTTACATTTTAGGATGAACAGGAAAATGTTATTGGCCTTTTCACTGCATTAACGGTTGAATATTTCAGTATAGTAAAGTTTTATACTCTTGCCATTCTATATCTGTGTCACATGGGATTTTCTCAATCCAGTTTCATACCTATGAAAGGTATTTTTGAGGAGAAGATCAACTGAAAGCCATCACAGATTAGCATATTTTAATTGGTTTATTGAGGCAATTACTTGAGTGTGCTGAAGGTAGTACCTAAGGAGGTCATCCAGGACCTGAGCGTGTTCTCCTGTAGTTCTCGGTTAGTGGTTGCCTTAATCTGTCCCCGTCAGTTGCCTTTGTTGCTGAAGTAAAACTTTAAGAAGAAGAATGGTTTTAATTTCTCAATATTTAGTGTTTGTGAAGGCATAAAAAATAGAAGTCACTTGTGATGTGACCTGTTAAAAACCTTTAGTTGTCCTAAGGAAGTTGCTAGATTGTTTTTACGAACATTTTAATCAGTTATGCAGTTGGCTTTGAATTTTGGTTAATTTATTCTACGTTTTGGCTTCCTTGGTTTTGAATTCTATGTCAGGACCAGAGGCTTCGGATTATGATTTGTTTTGTGGGTTGGTCGCGGTGTTTCCTTTCTAAAAACACGCGCGACCGCGATTAAACACTCTGTGCATTGTTCAATTGCCGTTTAATGTTTTACGCTTTGTTGCTGCTTTGATTGATTACCTTTGCTGACAAGCACGCTCCTACTCTCTGCCGTTTCCCGTTTTTCCCGCCCTGGCACGGCTCGCGGGTCAGCATTCGGGCCTACGCGTTTCCGCTTTGTTTTCCCTGCTGCGGGCCGCCAGTGGGCGCTGTGGAGTGCGCATGACATTGGGCGCGGAGTTTGGAAATCCTGTCAGTTGGTTTCCAGGCTCCGCTCCCACTGCCCCTGGAGAGTGATGCCTGTCAAGGGTCTGTATTTCACGGCTGGCTTGACGCTCTGGTTCTAACCTGAGTCAGAGTACTTTGCAGAATTGACGCCCGAGGGGTGTATTTGTGATTGCCAGCAGCAGGTTGAATTCAGACCTGCAGGGACACGGTCCCAGGGTGTTAAGGCCTGTGGTAACTTTGCAAGTGCAGGGTGTGTCCCGATGGGCTTTATGTTTTCCCTCTAGAAATGTTTTTCTTGGGGTTTTTTCCCTTCACCAATCTTGCTGGTCCCCAGCGTTGAATACACAGTCTTTCCGGCTGTGGGGGGCACCACTGACATCAGGCCCGTGTCCTCAGTGGCAGAGTCTTAAGACGCTTGGCATGTCCGGACAGGCCAACATGCAATGGGAGGAGGAAACCCTGGCTCAGCTGCCCTGGGACGACGAGTTCTACGATGCAGTAGATGCATCCATCTACCGGGCAGTTGAGGAGGTGATGGCTCCTGTGGAGGACCGTTTGATGCAAAAACTGGAGCGCATCTGTGAAAAATGGGCTTCTCCGCCACCCAATACCCCTTCTAATGCCCAGAGTGCGCAAGAGAGTGACCCTATTCCTGCCAAGCGTCCCAAGGTGGATGGGGTGGACCAGGACGCTTTCGAGCGTTTACGGGAAGCCTTTTTGGCTCCAAGCCATCCCCAGGCCACTCCTTTACATACCACCCCTTCCCCTGCCCACACTACTCCCGCTAGCCCGTCGCACGGGGATGACACCCAGGGTTACACTGATGACGAGCCCGGCCCTTCTAGACCATGGCGCCTGGCAGCTAGTGCCACGGAGTCTCAAGGGACAGGGGGCACTTCTGACATGCTAGACCCTGAGCTACTTATGCATCCCAGATCTTCAGAATGGACCCCTTCCACGAAGGTGGCAAGCTACGTGATGATCAGAATTCGGACTCCCATGGGGAAAGAGGCCCGTAGGCGCCTGCGTTCGGAATGCCCACGTCCCTCCCTAGACTGGAAAGTCGCACAAACCCCAAAGTTATATCCGAGGATGTCGACTTTCTTAGCGAAGTTTATCAAGGACCCCAAAAAGGGGATAGACTGATCTTGGAGGGCGTGCCAAGATAAATTACTGGACGCCCTGGGTCTCCTCACTATGATATTAGACATGGCGGAGGATACCAAAACCACTGGCGCTCTTATTTCACCAGCGGCCCTGTCAGGTTGGGCACAGCGTGCCGTGGTTTTTCTCGGCAATGCGAATTGTGCGCTCTCCATAAAGTGAAGGAGGTCCTTCTTGATCAAAGTTGACCCGAAGTTAGGAGACTTAGCTGACCCTGAGGCAGGGGCTGTAGCCCAGGGTGGTTTCTTCGGAGAGCCCTTTATTAAAGAGCTGGGCAAATTCGTTAATACTTTTACAGCCCTTGACAGAGCTCACACCTCTATTAAAAAGGTTTTCTCCTCCCGGGTTTTCCGCGTGGCCGGTCGAGGCAGGGGCCACTCGACCGGCCAGGGCCCTCAGAACTCCAGGGGGCAAGGCTCCCCGCAAGGGCAGTACCAAAGCCAACCCAGGTTCAATAATTTTTACCCTTCACGCGGACACAGATCCAGAGGTCGTGGCTTCAAAGGAGGAGGCATCTCCTCTGCCGCCGGTAAGTGTATTGTCAGATGCACGGTTACGGGTGGGCGGCTGGTTGGCAGTATGTCTGAGTGCATGGAGAACAGTAATGTCCGATGCTTGGGTGTTGCAAACGGTCCAGGGGTTTCAGATAGAATTTTGCGGCGAACCCAAGCAATCGAAGCCGCCCTGGCCTATCAAGTTTTCCTGCCAGGAAGTGGAGTTGATAGACGCGGAGGTCTCTGCGCTCTTGGAGAAAGGTGCCATATATTGCTCCATCTTGCATCCTCAAGGTTTTTTGAGCAACATGTTTGTGGTGGACAAGACGGATGGGGGTCAGCGACCAGTAGTCAATCTCCGCAAATTCAACGTTTACTGCCATTTCAAAATGGAGGAGATTCACCTCCTAAGGGATGTTCTAAGGCCCACAGATTGGATGGCCAGACTGGATTTAAAGGATGCCTACTTGGCCATCCCTATTTTTCCGCCTCACAGGAAGTTCCTTCAGTTCCTTTGGTGGCAACAGATGTACCACTTCACGACTCTTCCTTTCGAGATGTCCTCCGCTCCTTGGTGTTTCACGAATGTGTTCAGACCTGTCGTGGAGTACCTCAGAGCTCGAGGAACACGTCTCATTGTGTACCTGGACTACTTGCTTAAGTTGGCCCAGGATCCTCTCTTGCTCAGAGATCAGTTGCAACAGGCAGTCACCCTTTTAGAAAGGCTCGGGTTTGTGATAAATACCAAAAAGTCACTGTTGGTTCCAGTGCAGCGGGTCACGTTCTTTGGGTTCGTGACAGACTCTGTCGAGGCATCCCTGAGCCTCCCAGCGTGAAAGCTGGCCAGGATCTGACACGAATTGCGGCATACGCTGACCAAGCAGACAGTTCCCCTTCGACAGATTGCCCGCATGGTGGGGCTACTGTCAGCTTCCATCCAAGCGATATTCCTGGGCCCACTGCACTACCGGGCCTTGCAGCGCCGCAAAGCATTTGCAAAAAGGGTTGCCTGTCAGAGGAGGCACAGGAATAGATTCGCTGGTGGCTCTCTCACATGGAAGCCTGGAATGGGAGAGCGATTTTTGGTTCGGCCCCGGATCTGGTTATCGAGTCAGATGCCAGCAGATCCGGTTGGGGCGCCAGGTGTGGAGATTTATCCACAGGGGGGTCTTGTTCTCCGCAGGAGCAAATGCTGCACATCAACTGCTTGGAGCTCCTGGCAGGCTCCTTCTCAGTGCGGTGCTGGACCAAGGAACGAGTTCAGTCATGTGTCCTACTAAAGATGGACAATGTATCAGCGGTCCAGTACATCAATCATCTGGGGGGGGGGGACACGCTCAAAAGTGCTGTCGGACATGGCGACGTCCCTCTGGCAGTTCTGCCTGGACCATCACATTTCGGTAACGGCGGAGTATCTCCTGGGACGGGAGAATCAGGTGGCGGATTGGCATTCCTGTCATTCCAGGGACTCCAGTCTTTGGAAACTGCATCCAGACGTTTTTTCTCTGTTGCAGGGCCTTTGGGGTCCTTTTTCAGTGGATCTTTTCGCCTCCAGGTTGGACCATCCGGTTCCTCGCTTTTTCAGTTGGAGGCCAGATCCGTTAGCGGTCGCCACGGATACTTTCCTGCAGAATTGGGAGCAGGAACCAACCTATGCGTTCCCGCCCTTCGCAATGATCCTTCGGGTGTCGGCCCAGGTCAGACGTCAGAAGGCGAATGTGGTTCTCATCAGGCCCATTTGGAGGTCGCAAGAATGGTTTCTGGTCCTTCTGGAACTTTCTTGAGAATTTCCAATCAGACTCCCCCTTTTTCTGGACCTCCTGCTCAATCCGGTTCAGGTTCCCCATTAAATGGTTCTCGACAGAGCCCTGCGGCTAATGGCGTGGAGGATTACAGGGGTATATGGACTATCCCTGGCCTTTCGGACTTCGCTGAAGACCTCTTATCCAAAGCCTGGCAGATGGCACCACCAAGCGATATCGCTCTGCCTGGCGACGATGGTGTAGTTGGTGTGCGCAACAGGGGTGTGATCCCGTGGGAGCAGATTTAGTCCACATCTTGAATTTCCTAGCTAAAGCAGCAACAAAGCGTAGAACATTAAACGGCAATTGAACAATGCACAGAGTGTTTAATCGTGGTCGCGCGCGTTTTTGGAAAGGAAACAAAACTGCGACTGCATCAAACCCACAAAACAAATCCTAATCCTCTCCTCCGAGACCTTAATAGAATTGAAACTTTCCGTTACGATAGCTAGGAAATATTTCATTCATTAGTCAAAAACCTATTTTATAATTGCCAGTATACTAAGTCATTGTTAGAAATCTCTTGGGAGTACCAGGTTGGTCATTGTATGTTTCCATAGATCTTTTTATACACATTATTTCGAAAATCTGCTTTCAGTCAGGGAGCAGACATGATTATGTGGAGTTCTCCCCTCCCCTAATCCATACTGGTCATTGTTTATAGTCGAGGCTTTCAGTTTTCCTTTATTACAGATTTCTCTTTTTCATAGATAACTATAGAAATGTTTTACTCTGTTTTTTGTGTCAAACTGCAGGTTCTCAGAAATTCGGTTGTTCTTTTTAGTGACTCATCATGTAGGTCATAAGTACTAAGCCAATAACTGTGCAGAATGGCAGCATGGAGCAGTACTACTATGTACCAGAGTTCTCAACATAGCTGCTGCATCTCTGTTAAAACTGCAATTCGATTGTTGCCAAATAAGTGTATTAGAGTGGCTGTTTGTGCTTACAGGCATCCATCCGTCTGTGACTGTCCAGTAATCTGTTAATTAAACGTGGAAATATACTAGTTACAATTCTACTTTTTTTGAGAATACTCAATAAATAAGAAGAATTACTGATCGCATGAGCAAAAGAAATGAATAAATACAGATGGAACTGTTTTAATTAATACTTTTTGAAACCACAGTAGTGCATTAAAATATTCTCAGGGGGCTTTTATGGCAAGGATAGTCTTTATTAATCGTCTGAATGTGGTCTAGGACGAAACGTCTTAACCTAATTAAACTATCATTCGTAGACATCATATAGGTGACCTTTTTATGCAAATATGCTCAACTCCCCAGGACCAATTGTTGAAATCTGGTACAGCACTAAGGTCCGCTCCTTGCTGTGGGCTGCTTATTCTGAAGGGGAATATTCGTTTTTTGCCCTTTTTGAGCCAAAAGGGAGACACTCTATCAGGTACACCTACCCTAAAGCTCCAGGCTAGATAGGCATCTCTGATGTGTTGAAACTCCTTTTTTACCTTATCTCAAACATTTACGAACTTTCATCAATAGCAACGAATTAGAACTTGTCTGCTGTTTTACACTCTTTCTAGCTTAAGCTTTACTTCATATTTCATAGTGCTTAATCATTGATGTATGATCCAATGTAGGTTTAAATATATTCCCTGTAGACCTCATGCTATGTCACTGTTTCTAAATTCCATTTAGTACATATATATTTTTTTAGAAATCATAACTTACTGGTCGCCTGCTGACCTATAAATTATTGTTGATACCAGCAGAGACAATCGTGTGCCTTATGCATCCAAATATTTACATTACTTATGAACATTCACCCAGATAAATAGGCAAAACATCTATTCAATAATTGTTTAAAGAGTCCTGGTTTCTCTTGTATAGTTTGTTTTAATTTTTTTATTCTTGGAATAAAAGGCTGTATCTCAGCAATGAACGAGTCCGATCCTTACTCAACTTTTTATATTCTTTTTTTCAAAATTAAAACGCAAGTCCAGAAAGAGACTGTTCGATTTTTAAAGTGGACGAAGTGCCTCATTGCATACTTTGTCTTACTACAAGCAAAGTATATTGATGGTTTTCGGTTGGGAGTGCTAATGAGTCCTGCCCAAACGTGCAGGTGAACAACATCTATAGTATCATTATCCACAAAGTATTCAGTCATTGTAGGGTATGACATTAACATCATTCCCTGTTTTCTTAAACTTCTGTGGGCATCCTCTGCTATTAAAGACAGTCCTTTAAGCCAACATTCACCAGACCACATTTTCTGCCACTTTGCGACCTTCTGTCCTATTAACTCAAACTGCTTCTCTATATCCAAGTCTCTTCTCGCCACCATTAATTCTGTGCAGTAAAATAGTCTATCATAATTAGGAAGTGTGGATTCACCCCAAATCACCAATGGAGCAATCCAGGTAGAACACTGTAGTGAACCAACCCATACCCCGGCCAGATGTTGTGTAGCCACACTCCAAAACGGCCCTATAAGAGATATTGCCAAATTATATGGAAAAGGTATTCATCCATTCCACACACCCCCTAGGCACAGTAGCCGAAACCTCCCCAAAATGTGTCTGAGTTCTGGAATAATATATGTGTTGAAACATTTTCTGTTGGATCAATTTTTGACTATTACTATAATTGCCACAGTCCGAGTGTAACCAATTGCATTGTCCAAATCGGTCATCCAAATTCTTCTCCCATTCTCAACTCGTTTATCTACAGTACCCCTGGAGTTATTTATCAGTGTTTTGTAGGTAAGTGTTACCACCCTCATTCCTCCCCCCTTTAAAAATGGGGTAGACGGTAACCTCTTTTTTTAAAGGAGAGCAATCCTAACTAAATGACTATCTGTGGAATGACAAGTGCAGCCAGAACATGCTTAAGTTTCTGTTTAAATTCCTCCTGAAGAACCTCAGAGGCTTTCATGTCCTCGCATCCCAAGACATACTCTACTCTTCAGATTCTGATCCTATCCCACTTCATACATTCAGTCCATCACAGATAACTTGTGGAAAATAGTGGTACACCACCAGCACCCAAGACCTGCTTATCTACCTTACCTGTTACTAATTGGGAAGGCCAGTGATAGTTGCATATGTCTGGTAAAACAATTCCATCATCACATACATCTACATAAAGTCTCTAATCATATTGTGGATGCCCCATCTTTGCAGAGTAGAGAGGCAGAATGTTGCATCCAATCCAGTAATGAATTAACCTGGGGTCACGAATTGCACATTCCTAATCATGTATAAATATCCTGAGCAAGCAGTTCCTCTTGAACAGGGCAGTGCTGCTCCTCAGGGACAGGGTAAAGGCTCTCTAGTGTGCCACATTAGTCCAAAGCTTGTTCTGACCAGAAAGGACATTTTTCCTCTGAGTTCCTCTTTACTCTGGGTAACATCTATCCCTAGATTAGAATCCTTAGGGGACAGGAGGATAATACCAGAGGTGTCCTGCTTTGATGGGGAAACATGATTGATTTTCACCAGTTTATTAAAAAATGTGAATAATTACAAATATTGAATTGGTGAAGCCTGTCCAAGGAGGATTCCAGGTCATCAAGGTAGAGAATTAAATCTTCAGCACACGTTGATAACCAGTCTTCCTGGGGCCCTTATCGTGGTTCCTCCCTTACTGAGCAGGCACGTGGTTTTAATACTAGTGCGCACAGAATTGAGAAGAGGCTGCTGTCCCTCTCATACCCTGCTGCAATGAAATTGGTTTCAATATGTTCCAGTTAATCTTGACTCTTGCCATTGGGCAGTACACAAGAGTCTTTCCTATATACAAAAGTTCAACCCAAAGCCAGTTTTATGTAAAATCACAAATAAAAATAGAAAAGTGTAATCAATGCCTTTTTGGCTTTGGGCGAAACCACTATTGAGGGACCCCTCACATGTTGTACGAATTCAATACAGTCATGTAGTCTGATCTTGTAGACCTGAATTTCGATTGGCATGGAACTACAGGCTCAATTTGATCCCACACAATCTGCTTGCCAAACACTTGGCCAGTGTGTTCTGTTCCACATCAAGTAGTGAGATTGGCCTCTATGATGAACAACAATCTAAAGATTTGCCAGGTTTATGGACATAAATCAAGCAGCAGTGTACCTCTAATTTAGGTGCTAAAAGCATGCGCCATGTACAATCTTTCATTTCAAAAGTTTTAGAAGAATCGTATTAGATTTCCATTAGGTCTGTTAGTTTTTAGGTCTCGCCTTGCTATTGCGTAAGCGATTGCAAAGCGAGACTATTGTAAAGGGGCATTTCAAAGTGCTCCCAAAAGCGGATTGCATGGCTAGCACGCGCACAATCACGCGCATCGTGCCGCCATGCACTCCGCTTTTGGGAGCACTTCAAAAGGTCCGCTCCCCCGCCTGGAATGCGCTCCCTCCCCCGCCCCAGCCAAGCGCACGCCACGCGCGCACTTCAAAGGGTCCGCTCCCCCGCCTGGAATGCGCTCCCTCCCCCGCCCCCGCCAAGCGCGCGCGTCACGCTCCGCCGGGCTTGTTTTTCTTTTCGTGGACAATGGATCCACGGCCATGTGTGTGTTTTTGTTTTTTTTTTCCTTTCAAGGAGGCAGTTTCAGCCGCATGTGCTTTTTACACCGCTGCTGTGTCAGGCAGTCAGACACAAAGAACACACACAGCAGAGCGGAGACTGCCACATCACTGTATCTCCTTCACAAAGAGCGAGTAAAAATGATCGTGCTGCTCGGATTGTTGCTGGGCCCTTTGGCAGGGATCGTCCACTGCTCCCCGAGGTGCAGCCCCATGGACATGGCACTAGGTAACACTTTTTTTTTTTTTCCAACCCGGCAAGGAATCTTTGCGGCTCTACATTTCGTAAATTACGTGTAGAAAAATGAGACTTAGACTGGGCTAGTACACTACATTTGGAAATGACATGTATACATAGTTATATATCCACATTTCATAGGCCGACGATACAAGCTAATATTTGAGAGGTGTAATACTTTTTAGCAAATATGAGCAATTGAAATTTGCATGCGGTTATAGTATGCTCTATTTTGTGTTTAAGTAGGGTATATATTTTTGTTTTGTTGATTGTGCGTGGTGAGAACGCAGCTTTTCACTCTTTGAAAGTTGCGTGGATTGGTCCACACATTTTTCTCGCACCTATATGAGTCGTTCAAGAAAACAATGTAGTTTATCAACAGCATGTTTGTTGAGCGGATTATTTTCCTTCATAAATGATGTCCTATGCAAAGCCACGAGGTAACACAACTGCATGACTTGTAATCGAATTGAACGTCGCTAATGGAATACTTTTAATAGAAAAGGTATAAAGCGCATATGAAACTCATGCTGTCTGGGCCATTCGTTCAATTCACGTGTAACTGACGGGCTTTATCATGATTGCAAATCAGACACAGCATGTCTTATGGCGCAGGCGGAGTTCAGCTGTAATTAAAACATTGTGATGATTCGTGTAATACAATTTTGTAATGGTTCGCATCACTTCATGGTATGGTTTATTGCGATATCGATTGTTGGCAAATATTGAATCCACACAATGTGTTCAATGTTTTATCCTTTCATAGTTACATGGCAGAATCTAGTTCAGGACGTCCCATCTGACATCATAGGCTGGTTAAACAGAAACATCTGGGTGCCCGGGTCAATTTCATTAAGAGCTCGCTATTTTAGATCTGGCTAGATGTAGGTTTATTTGTGTGCTAGAGCTCATGCCGTTGCAAAACAAGCATTGCCAAGAACATAGATGTATGTCATAAAGAAGTGAAAAGTTGTATATATGCATGTATTCTGCGTCAGGGAGACCAGTAATGAGATGAATGCCACAGTCTATAGCGCTCACCCTGAGACAGAGAACCTGGCAACAGGGAGACAGCGACATGCATCCTGGGAGAGGAGACACAAACAGTGAGACGAGAGGCAACGCTCCAGTGAAAGACATACATAGCTACTAACACCTGGACAGTGACACTGGCGACTGGGAGACACCGATATGCATACCGAGGCGGTGACACACAGAAAATGTGGGAGGGGGACACATAAAATCACTGACATATGAGACACTTCCACATGCCACATAAAATAAATTATGGTTAAATGTGAGTGTTATATTAATTGTAAAACAATTACCTGAATGATTGCAAAGAATTGTGTTCCTGAACATTGAGATTTTCTTCAGTGATAATTGTGTTTGTTATGTTATACTATTAATGCTTATTGAGCGCTCAAATTCCCTGAGGCTTCTTGGCGCTAACTAAAATAACAGAAAGGAGGCCCTAAAATAGAAAGCCATGTTTTCACAGCTTTTCAAACAAGCATTGAAAATGCAATAGGTCTCGCCTTTGATTAAGTTAAAGCCATTTGCTTTGCTAATGGTATTGTATAGCAAAGCAAATGGATTTAACTTAATAAAATGCGAGACCTATTGCGTTTTCAATGCTTGTTTCACTTTGCCGCGGAGTAATTGCTTCTATGATTTCTTCCTAGTCTCTTCTTTGGAGCCATATCTGTAATTTGTCTGCCTAATTTATAACTTCATACAAGCGTCGCAGGGTGGCCAAAAAATTGCATCTTGGAGTCTTACTCGAACAGGGTCCTTCTTTCACCAGGTCTCTTTCTTCTACATCTTCTTTATTGCCATTGCAGATTTAATATGTGTGGGAAAAGAGTCTGGAACACCCACGTAGTAAGAAAATCACACGGAGAAGTTATCCGTCGGAATAGCAGGGTTTATTCATGTCCACACCCTCTGGAGTTCCTCCCGTCATAACCTGAACCCCCCAGTCAACCGTCCCTGCTCCGAACCCCCCAGTCGAAACAAAATACTCGGCGTGATCTCCACGAGCGTGAAGGCAACGCGCTCGTGGAAATCACGCTAACATGTGGTAAATGAGTTATACATATACAATACATCTTATCTTCCCCCTTTATTATTATTTTTTTTACTTTTTTATTTTTTTCCAAGAATCTTAAATCAGGACATAATCCTTGAATCTTTCTGGATAATGATGCTCACGTTTCCCCCTAGAATCACCCTTCCACTTGGAACAATGAGGATATTGTTCATTGTGATCAACCATTGAATATCTACTTTTGCCAACATTCCTAGCTGAGTGGGAAACACCTTTGAACAGGGAAATCCTGTTCAGATTCCAAACACTTCCTCCCTCTATTCTTACAGCATTGTTAAACACTTCTATAACTCTCTTTGGATCTGACCAACATTGTGAACCTTTAGGAACATTTTCCTTCCTCTTCAAACGAACAAGGTCACCAACTACAACTTTAGGTTTACTACTAGAACCTCTTTTCTTATCCATAAACAATTTCATTTTTTCTTTGTGCTCATTAACTTTGTTTAATTACTTCATAGTCGATAGCAGTTAACTTATTGTCACTCAAACCCTTTTTTAACCACCACGGTACTAAATTGGTACTTGGTTTCCGTCCCCTTAAAAGTTCAAATGGACTAGCTGATGTTACTGAATTTGGAGACGTCCTGTATGCTAGTAACATGGATTGCAAGGCATTACTCCAATTAAGACCCCCTTTTATTGAAAGTTGAATTGCTTCCTTCACAACACGGTTAAATCATTCCACCTGACCATTGGCCTCTGGATGGAAAACCGCTATTCTCTTGTGTGTTATATTGCACTTCACAAAAAATGACTCCATCTCCTTGCTAATTAATTGAGGCCCATTATCCATGACTATTTCTTGTGGAATTCCTTCTCTACAAAAAATATTATCTAGGAACTCAATTGCACTTTGTGAGGTGACTTCTCTGACCATCTTGACTTCAGGCCACTTCGAAAAATAGTCAATAAGAACAATTCCAAAACACTTACCTTTTGGTAAAACTTGAAAAGGACCAATAATATCAAGGCCTAATTTTCTCCATGGACCAACAGGAAAAGCAACAGGGTGAGATTCCACACGCAAAGGAACAGCAGATTTATCACTACTAGAACAACTACTACATTGGCGGACAAAATACTCAATGGAAGAATCTATTCCAGGCCCCCAAAATGCTTCCCTAATTCGTCTTCTGGTGAAAGAAATCCCGAGATGTCTCTCATGACCTATCTCCATGATGATGTTCCCAAGCCCAAAAGGTGGGATTATTTTATCCTCTCTCATGACTAACCCGTTTTCAATAGCTAGTTAATCATGAATCTTTGAAAAACTCATCATGTCACCTGATTAATTTTCTTAATTCTGGCCAACCTTGCACAATGTAATTCTTTACAATTTTTAATTCACTATCTTTTTCCATTTCAGACATCCAAACCTCTTCACTTAGATATAGTCCCCTACCATGTATTAAATTTAGAGCATGTGTAGTAAATGCCACCTCACAATCATCATCTTGATAATTTTTATCGCTGTCGATGGGTAACCTTGACATACAATCTGCATGCATATTTGCTTTTCCTTGAACATACTCAATACTAAAACGAAAAGATTGTAATCTCGATGATAATCTCGCCAATCGTGCTGACATTGAAAGACCTCCCCCAGGAGACATTAGAAACACAAGAGGTTTGTGATCGGTTTTGATAATAAACTCAGTCCCCCACAAAAAACTTCTAAAATGTTCTGCCTCCATACACAAGCAAGAAGCTCTCTTTCGATCACAGAATAATTTTTCTCTGCGTCTCTTAATGCCCTAGAAGCATAAGCTACAATCCATTCAGTACAATTGTCTTTTTGTATTAAAACACCACCGAGGCCCAAATTGCTTGCGTCTACCATAACAATACACTTTTTCCCAAGAACAAAAGGTTTCAAACATGGTGCATTCACAATGAACTTTTTCAAATGCTTCAGTCATGCCATCTAACCATATAAACTTAGCATTTTTCTTGAGTAAACATCTGAACGGGTCAACCTTAACAGAATAATTTGGAATGAACTTTGCATAAAATTCAGTTAACCCAAGGAAAGCAACTAGCTGTTCTCTTGATGAAGGTACTGGAGCATTAATGATACTTTGAATATGTTTTTGCTTTGGTTTAATGCCCTTCCCACTAATTGTATGTCCTAGATATTCTACTTTCCTCGCTTTCATCCTGCATTTATCCAGGCGAAGGGTAAGACCTTTCATTGCTAATGCTGCTTTTACATTGTAAAGATTTCTGTCATGCTCCTCATCATTCTTTCCATAGACCAAAATATCTTCCTGGAACGCTATTGCACCAGACAGTCCCTCCAAAGTTTCTTTCATTAATCTCTGGAAAACTGATGCAGCACTAGCTAGGCCAAACGGCATACGGCGATATCTAAACAGCCCATCTGGAGTAATGAATGCTTTAAAGTTCTTCGAGTCCTCTGAAAGAACCACTTGGTGATATGCGCTTGCTAAGTCAATGCACGAGAACACCTGTGCGTCACCTAAACTTGAGACCATTTCATGTAAATTGGGAAGGGGATGGGCATCAACCCAAATTGCACGATTTAAACTGCGTAAGTCAACCCACAGCCGGAGTTCGCACTTCCTCCAGCAAACCAGTTGCAGCTGCTCTACAAGTTCACGATCATAAAGCAGTCAGCTCAGCACTATTTTGGTCTGAATGGTGGGGATTCCAAAGAATGGAGGAACTGACCAAATCAGAGCATCATTCTTAAGGAGTTTGGTGTTGCTGCCCCAGAGCACCCCACCCCTAAGTTCTGACATGGTTAGGAGATCCATTGTCGATTATAGCAAAGCTTTGTCCACTATTATTTTGGATTAGATATGTCTGTTCTCGAATTGCCTTCGTCTGCCAATCCCTTGACAGAAGTTATTCGGCTAGACAAATCAAAATCAGTTGGCTCGGTAATGTAAAGAGGCTCTTAACTGATATTGGCCTCCAGGGATCTTGGGATAGCAACGACCGGTCTATGCTCCCCAGAAAAAGCTTAGTAAAACCACAATACTGGGATTGGGTAGCCCACGTAGAACCAAGTAGTACGTCCTGGGAAAAGCTTACACAAGAATATATGGCTCAAAAACAGGTCAGATCCCTGGAGTATTATTTTGAAGTACTACAGACATCAAAGGATAGGAAATGATATGTCCTGTTCAGGTTTGGCACCCTTCATTTGAATGGTCTTTTGGGAAGATGGCAATGTGACACACCGACTTCTCGGCGGTGCCCAGCCTGTAAAGCTCCTGTGGAATCTGTGGCGCTAATCATGTTTCCTGTCCTTCATATGCTCTTCCTAAGGCTAATTGGCTAAGTCCCATTTGCAAACAACTGGGAACTCATAATCACTTAGAAGCCATGCGGATTTTAAAATCCGATGCAAGACCATTTGTTTGCCTGTGCGGTTGCCAAATTTCTTGGCCACACTTGGAGCATTAGGAAAAGAGTTCAACGGGTGCGAGTAGGCTAATTGCACTCTTTTGTTTTTCTTTAAAATGTTAAGTGCCTAGCTTATTACGTGAGTATCCGAGCTCTGGCATGATCCTGACCATTGAGTTCTTTTTTCCCGGAACCAAGCTGGTACTCTGGCTGTAGAAAAAAACTAAGTGTCCGGGGAAGTAAATCAAGCGCTACGTTTTTATATAAGAATACACCTACATTTTGAAACTTTTCCGTAGTTACGTGTATTACAAATCCTCTTAGCTGGTTAGTTTTTCTGCTAGTTCCTGGATCATGCATCAAAATGAATTTATTCGGAATTTTAACTATCCATTTTTAACTGCGGGATTTTAATTGTCATAAATGATTGTGTCATCAATTGGGCGGTTATTAATGTTTCTATATTTATGATGCGAAAACGTTTATTGCAAGTATGGCGAAATAAAGTATTTATGATGATGATGACTAGAGCGCGTCATTTGAGCACGAGGAGATTATAAGAGACAAGTTTATAAATAGGATGAATAGCACAAAGTTTAAAGAAAAGCTGTTAGAATTAAAGAATGCCTCACTTAATAAAACGATCACTATAGCACGACGAATGGAGAACACATCCAGATATGTTAAGGAGCTGAATGATGGTCAAGGAAAGGTAAAAAGCAGTGCTGAAAATGTCCATGTAGTGCAGGAAACTTTGAAAACATTAGGCTCGCAAAGGATAATAGTGGAGCTCTTTTACCAGCTAGAGGGCAATTCTTTTTAAACGTTCTTGTAATCTTTGTGGGAGCACGAGACACTTGGCAGAGGCTGACTCTTGTCCAGCCACCTAAGCGAAGTATTTCAAGTGCATGAAAATTGGTTACTTTTCTAGAATGTGCAAATTGGAAGTGCATGGTGGAAATAAAAGTGTAAATAAGAATGTCAATGTGGTGCAAGATATAGCCTGTGGTTCAGGTGCGAACGAGAATTCCTCGGATGAAGGAGAACTGGAGATATTGGTGGTGAATGACCGCAACTAACAGGAGTTTCTTTTTTTTATTTTTTCATAAATTTCTTTATTGATTTTCAAATGACGACAAATCAACCGTAGTGTGCTGCTGCAAATCATCACATCTCCAAGATGATAACTATATAATAGCACATAAACATAATCAACATACGATACAAAAATTAAATGAAGGAAAGTGGACCAGCCAAATCAGTGAATCAAATTTTCAAAGAGCTAGAGCGAAGAAGGACCAGGATAAGGCCATACTGAAAAGGAAAAAAGAGTGTTAAGGTGTAGGACCGAGGTCTAGCGTGCAGATATAGGGCCATATGTAGGTGGGCTAATACCGGTCTGTATTTAGCCCTTTGCGATGTAGAAGGCTGGATTTAAGGATTCGGTAATTTACCGATTCGTTATTGTAAGGAATAGGTAAATTACCGAATCCTTAAAGGATATGTAGGGAGTACTCAAGTGAGTGCATTTTTGGTTTAAGGATTCGTTATTTACCACCAACTACAAGTTGGTGGTTAATACCGAATACCTTTCCAAAAGCAATATTGTGCTTTGTTTGCACACATGCACGATTAAGGGGTGCAACAGGGTGTCAATGTGACACCGTGACACCCTTGAATATGCTCCCCCCCCTATTACCGAAATAGAATGTAGGTAAACAATCAGTAAATTTTACTGATTCAGTAATATTCGTTATTACCGATTCGGTATTTACCGAATCGGTAATAGTGAATGGCTTCCCATTCATACCTATTGGCCTCCAGGCCCATAGGAATGAATGGGAAGGTATTCCTTATTACCGATTCGGTAAATACCGAATCGGTAATAACGAATATTACTGAATCAGTAAAATTTACTGATTGTTTACCTACATTCTATTTACCGATTCTTAAATACCGAATCGGTAAAATTCGGTATTTAGGAATCGGTAAATAGAAATTACCTACATATGGCCCATAGTCACTGGGGCGGGACCAGGGGGGGTTGTAGGAGGGCAAAATCTTTCCCCGTCATAGGCTTTTGACACTTGACCAGAATTGTTTGTGTAGCATTGCCTATTGTGATGAATTGATGCTTTTTTTAGTTTCAAGAGCTATGATACCCTCTATGTGGACTTTACATTTAGAATAGCTGCATTATTAGCAAAGTGAGTGAAACCCTCATCCGTAACCATTTTCTCTATCCATGTTACAGTTGTAGGGCACATGCTCATAATTGTTTCGCTAGTATTACCTATTGCCGTGTATTTATGGTTTTTCTGTCCCAGGAGGAATAATATCTACCGTGTGGATTATGAATTCAGAATGGCCGTATGCATGCATCTTGCAGCGGCATCAAGGAGAGTGAAAGCCTCACATGCACTTTATTTCAATTGAGGTTTGCACAATTCACTTGCTGTTTGATTATTGGGTTTATTACAACATGCACTTTACAAATTAAGCTTCGTCTTTTGATATGTTATACTCGATGAGATATGCATTATTGGTTATATAACTAGTGTACAACAATCTTACAATGTATGAATAATGCAAATTTGGTGTGCTGAGTTCATCGCCCTCATGATTACAATACATACCACAGACTGTGACTATTAATTCTAGTCACGATCATTGGCAATGCAGCACCGATATATATATATATACACATGCTACCCTCTTTTTGTTAAAGTAAAAAAATAAGTAGCATATCTCATCAAATTATCTTCTGCTTTTAGAAACCAGTTTTTTTTTTTTACATAGGATTCTTTCCGTACCTGTTTCTCTCCTGCATTCCCTGAGTGATGGACGGGTCAATATCAGGGGGTTTTCAACCGTTTCTGTAGTGGGAGCTACTTCTGACCTCAAGGGCATTGGAGAGCTTTACATGCGCACCAGTTACATTGCACATGATCACATTGTGTTGTTTCTTAGGCAGTGTATAATTAAGTTATTTTCCCAGAATTGCAAGATGTTGAGCTGACGCCAGGGCTCAAATTTGTTTCCCCAGTTCCAAAGTCGGCAGCTCTGGCAGTAACACTGTGAGCTCCTGAAGGACGAGCAACTCACCCATTGCTCTTGGAGAAACCCTGACCCAGCATAATGACATATTGCCTCTTTATGTGATAATATCAATGGAATACACTCAATAGTGTGCCAGCAGAGGAAGTCTGGTCATGTGTTGGAAAAAATACCTTTTTAGATTTCAAAGTATTTTATTAATTTTTATAAGCAAGTACATTAACATTTCTGTTACAAAGTTAGCCAAACGTAGTTTGTAGAGCAGTGTTTACAGGCACTTTGAAATATGTGTTTAGCTAAACCCCTCTGACTTGACTTGCTGAAAATCAGGCAAAGGGTGAAAGAAAGAAGCAGAAGAGAAAGAGGTGAAAGGAGGATACAAGAAAGGTTCTGTAATAATGAGACTATTTAGACTTAAAGTCGCGTGACAAAGTTAATCTTGAAAACAAGGCAGGTATATAGGGTAACACCTTCGGTACCAGCGCCAGCCGAAACAGCTTGTTCATGCCAAAGCCATAACGGTCAACTCACCACATTTGGCAGTGTCAACCTCTTTTTACTCCTATTCACCCACTTGACCAGCAAAATGCCTCCATAGATTCCAAACTTATAACACACTTTAAGCTCTCAAGTTTTTAAAGATCCCCTCTTATGTGCATACCTTCACCTGCAATTTTGACTCAAAAATGTGTGTGTGCCCAATATGTAAAACAGTCTGAAAACAATATTAAAATTTAATGTACACTAGCTTCCCTTTTTAAAAAAACAAGGATTACTGCACCCGTGTCCTATCTGAACACTATCAATTTTATACCTAGCAACAGCAGTTCAGCAATTTTGGTGTGATTCTAGGATCCCTTCTACCGTGGATCCTTACCTTACAGTAAAAGGGTGTACTTTCTAAAAATGTTTTTGCTTATAAGGAAATGTTATACATATGCAAACTGAAAACTTGGCAACTATGCGTTTCCATAGAGTGAGGTGTAGCCTCAGCTTCACTGAAACACTCCATAATGGAGTGTTATAGTATGGCATTTGCCACGGCACATCTCACTCTAGAAAGCACAATAGTTGCTGTTTGTTTATGTCTTTATTTCGATTATCAAAATCATAAAATCTAGCATGCATCAAGAAATCTTAAAAACAGTCTTGAATAATAACACCATGGATGATATCCTACAGCCGGTAAGACAAACAAAAAGAACAAATGGTAAAACAATGTATCACATTTTATATAAAATCTATTCATATTATATAAGAAAAACTAAAAAGCAGGTATCCTAAAATACAATAGGCTGTTACAAACATGGTACATTACAAATACTAAAACTGCTGTAGTGTGTTAAAAGTAGCTGCAAATAGAGAGACCAGAAATATGCTTAATATATATTATGGCCGTGTTATCAAACCCTCCTCTTATTTACTCGGATAACCCACATTCAGCTCAGAAATTTAGCCACTGCTATGACAATAGGATCCTCTGTGCTGGTTTTCAGAATCCTCCATAGCTACTCTGATTCCCATATTCTTGCAAATAGGTTTCAACCATTTATACCTGGGGGACCTGTAGGCTGGGCATACAAAGAAAATATGAGCCAATGACTCCATCTCAGCAGGGCAAAATGGACATTTATCATCAGTTGGGGGGTGCCAACTACTGGTAAATACTTAAATGGGAAGCGAACCCACCCTAAACTGATGATACAGCTTTCTGTCGGTTGGTCTAGTGATAATGTCCCAGTATGTTTCTAACTTTGGCTTGTGTTTATGCTCATGGAAAACACTGGTCAAAGAGAAGCTTTGGTGGAGAATAAGTTGCTGCAAACTGAACATGTTCCAGTATGCTGCTTTCAAATCCTTTTCACAGGAAAGGTGGCAGCTACTGGGTCCTCCCACAGCTTACTCATCCCCATGTCGGTCAATGTGTGTTTTAGATTCCTTATCCAGGGGATTCTGTTTGTACCACCCAGTGACCTTACTTCAGAGAAAGCTTGGGCATACAGAGTAAGCTCCGGAGTGGTCCAGAGCCTTCTCCAAAATGCTACCGGTCTAAACCGTGCCTGATCCGCGATTCTGTTACAGCCCAGATCCATATATAAAGGCCATAGAGGAGTAGACTGCGGTAGGCCAATCAAAGCTCTCACAAATTTGTTCTGTGCTGCTGCCAAAGATGTTAAATCGTTGAAACCCCATAATTGCGCCCCGTACAAAAGTGATGAACATGTTTTAAGATTGTAAATTTTTTACGCTGGACCTATGGGCTTAGTCTTGGAAAGCCTATGCTCTTTTAGCAGTGCACCTGCAAGTTGAGAGTGCTCGAGCGCCAGCAGGTCGATCTGATTTTTCCAGCTGAGTTTCTTACCCAATGTTAGCCCTAAATAAGTGAAGGTGTCGGTCTGCTCCAAAGGGACATAATTCCTGTGCACCCTCCCCCTCATGGCTTTTGACCTGTGGAAGACCATAAACTTTGTTTTATCCACATTTACCACTAGCTCATGCTCGTGACAAAAGACCCCGAAGTGCTCCAGGGCTATCTGCAATGCTTTCTGAGTCCTGGAAAGCAACAGGGTATCGTCCGCGAACATGAGCAGTGGTATCTTCATTGCTGCCAGCGTAGGAGCCTCAGTGGGCTGGGATGTAAAGTATTGAACCACCCTGTTAATAAAGAGTGAAAACCGGGTTGGGGCCAGTACACACCCCTGACGGACCCCCCTCGTCGCCGTGAACCTTTCGGTAACATTCCCCTGCTTTCCCCAGCGGACCTGGGCATAATTTGTGTCATGCAATTTTACCAGGATACTCAATAGTTCTAGGGGCATCCCCAAGACCAGAAGGGCGCTCCACAGTTTAGTGCGTGGAACTAGATCGAACGCGGTCTTTATCTACAAATGCAATGTAGATCGTACCGCCTCCAATAGCGACTACCTTCCAATAAACAAGAACAAACCTAAACATGTGGTCGATGGTGCTTATATGGGGACCTGGTTGGAAGCGGTCGCCCTTCTTGTGTATGGGAAAAATTTCAGCGCCAGACCAGGTTTCTGTGATGGAAGCACCGCTAGCTATGGCGTTTGCAAGGTATTTTATGTAGGGAACCCAGGTCAGCCGGAATACAGTCTGGGCCTGGAGCCCAGCCACGTGGAATTGATTTTAACACATTTTCCACCTCAAGACAAGTGAAGGATGCACTAATAACTGGAGAAGGTAGGTGGATAATAGGGTCTCTAGAGTTAGTTGCGGAGAACTGTGCCTCAAAGTGGGACACCCACACATCTGGGGCAACGTGGTTTATAGGTACTTGGGGTATAACTCCACTGCCCCATTTGAAGAGCTGCCAGAAATGTCGTATTTTGCTCTTTGCTTGCTACAAACAGGTCGTGCCAGTGGGACTCATCCCAATCCTTCTTCGCTTGCATTTGGGATGCCCTATATCTAGTGCTTTTTTTATATCCCCCATAATATTTGATCTAATGGCCCTAGCCAGTGACTTATAAGCCTCTTTGCAAGATTTGTTATACCAGGAGGCTACCTTTGTGGATGAAGCCCTAGTTTGTTTGTTGGGTTTGATGAAAAAAATGTTGAGCTTCCCAAACAACTCACTGTGAACCTCGGGTATGATGCGGTTGACCGCCTGTTGGGAATCACAACTGTGCAAGATAGAAAGTGCGCGACCAACCAAGGATTTCATTGTAGCCACATCCCCCTTATTGTCATCAATCCCAGCCCATCTAACTCGCCTCATATCATTAACATTCGATTTTGTAGACTACAACAGGCATGAAAAATAAAGTTGCTCTATGTATTAACATCACAGGCCACATTTAGGCTGCACATGACAAATTACTTGCCTCTTGGTTCATTATTGGCATTATCGTTTGGGTGGAGGCACTGTATACATGTTTCAAAACTGTCTCTTCAAAACACTGCATCTCAGTGCAATTATATAAGCGGATCTAGGAAATGCTTCTGCGTGTCAAATAACACTTTTTTGCATTTTGAAGATACTTTTGCTTAATCATATTTTTTTTTTATATAGCATTTGTTGTATTATTTAAGTGTCAAACATTATCATCGTTGGTATCGTGAATGGGCGCTTAGCATTCAATAGTAACTAGCCCCTAGTTAAACAGACTCCCATTTAAAAAAAGTTTCACATTCAACATCATTTGTTGAAAGAAAAGTACCCCACAAGTTGTTGGATCAAGTGTGATCCAAATCATGTGTACGGCCTGGTGGTTCCTGCCTTCAGTCACTGTAACATGCCGGGGCGCTAACTGGAGTCTGGGACCTTTTGTAGCTCAATGGCAAGATACAGTTCTGGGTCTCTTCCGAGGCACCAGTGCTGGACTCCCTGCTGGGTGCTCCTTTGGCCCAAGGTGTTTGGTCCCCATGTCATACCACTTGTGGCATGAAGGAAGGTCAGCAGCTGTAGTCCAGGGCCACATATAAGGCTCCGGTGTCAGGGCTGTTGCTCCGCCTAGGCGCACAGCATTGGTTGTGTAGGATGGCTCCAAGTGTGGTACCAGGCAAAAGAAGGCAGGTGCCCCAAATTCTAGTGGCCAGTCTTTAGCATGGTTCTAGAGGTACAGTCAACACAGGACCACCTCTCAGCATACATCTGGCCACTTAGGGCGTTAACATCAAACACACAAAAGGTGATGGGAGAAATGCTTGCAATTTGTGTACTGGAGATCGCTCACGGTAGCATTTCAACCCATTGTTCTTTTGCCTACTATGCCTCTTAGATTACACCCAGCCATACACAAATCAGTCTTGGTCCTGCTCCCGTAGGAACAGTCCAGCCTGAACAGCCATGCCAGGTCCTCTTCGAACAAGAACACAAACAAGCGAAGACCAGTTCACCCTGACTTTGGCTCATCAGTGGGATGCAGCTTGGTGGCAATGGCAACAAGCTGCATCCTCCCTGCCACTGCGGGAAACGAGGAGGGAATTGGCGAGTAGGAATGTCTGGAGAGTATGAAAGTCCAAAGGCAGTTGCCAATGGTGTGCATTCTTTTGGGCAAGGAGAACTTTGAAGACCAATGCATCAAAAAGGAATCTAACCCTGGCAGATAGCGAAAAAATGATTGCTAGAAAAACAAGCATTTGCAATGCAATAGGTCTTGCATTTGCGATAGTTTAATCTATTGGCATTGTAAATGACACTGCCTTTTATTATCTGTTTCGATAATTAACACACAAATAAAAGGCATTTTCATTTACAATGCCAATAGTTCAAATTCTTGTAAATGCGAAACCTATTTAATTTCAAAGAAGCGACAGCCATTATCCCGGGCTGCTTGGAAAGTGAAAGCATGCTTGGTGCGCTGAATGTTGCTGAAAAGCACTGCAGTCAGTACTTTTGTGAGGAAGGGGAAGTGTGCCCATGACTGACACACCATCATTACACTGCCTTTCTGGCACACTGAGATATATCTGTTTAAAGCTCGTGTCACATCCTTTCGCATATTTGACGTCAGTGACTTTTCCCCTGGTGTGCACCGAGTGTGTCTGGAGGGTGCTCACAAAAGCATCTCATGTGCATTTGAGTAGGGGAGAGCCTCCTTTCAGCCGATAGCCTGCTAATTGCACGAGGGGTTAAAGCTTTGCCTCTGCTACGCTGCAGCTTTAATATTTAGCATTAGACTATATCACTGATTTAGTAGGAGGATCTCTGTCTGAACCACGCCTTGGCAGTAAACCGATATCTGATCTCAGAGGAACCAAGAAAAATCACAAGGCTGCGCCGGGATTGCAGAGAATAGCCAGTGAGCGCAAAGTGCCCCCAGGCTGTCAGGCAAGGGTGGCACAGAGTGGGAGCGGAGGGCACGTGCCTGGAGACTGCATGGATGTCTGCAGACAAGGACTGACCTGCCTGAAGGGGGGCTGCTCTTGTGCGCTGCGCGCAGTTTTATAGTCCGCACTTCTTGTTTCTGTTGAGAGGGGCAGGAGGGGCTGAACGATGCACTTTGGGCAATGAGTGCCACAAAGGAGGACCATGCCAATCTGGACTGAGATGTTAGCGGTAACCTTTGAAGATTAATATTTTAGGGAGAAATATAGTCTAAAGGGAAAATAAGACAAATGTAGGAATTGTGATTAGATTGTAGGAGAACGGGCAGATATTTTGGGAGGCAAACTTATAGGAAGAAACAACACGAACTCAAGAGCTCCAAGAAGAACTGCCGAGCCCTCGAGAAAGTCTGGAGAAGGGAACCTACACCGGACAACAGGACCACCTTCAAGCTTGCCACCCGGAAGCACCACCAGCTGATCCGCGCCGCCAAGAAAACTGCATTCAAAGACCGGCTGGACAACAACGCACACAACTGCAAGGAACTCTTCAACATCGTGAAAGAGCTATCCAACCCTAGCGCAGGAAACAACGACATCACCCCATCGCAAGACCTCTGCAACTCCCTCGCCTCATACTTCCACAACAAGATCGCAGACATACGCAACAGCTTCAACACCCAACCAACGCACACCACGACCGAACAACCACCCCCCACCACCACCCTCCACGCCTGGACCCCGATCAGCACCGAAGACACCATCCGCACGATGAACTCCATCCACTCCGGATCGCCGACCGACCCTTGCCCTCACCACATCTTCAACAAGGCCGACGCTGTCATCGCACCCCACCTGCGAGACATCATCAACACATCCTTCGACACCGCCACCTTCCCTGAGAGCTGGAAGCACGCCGAACTCAGCGCTCTACTCAAGAAACCCACAGCGGACCCCACCGAACTCAAGAATTACCGCCCCATCTCGCTTCTCCCGTTTCCAGCCAAAGTCATCGAGAAGACCGTCAACAAGCAGCTGGCCGCCTTCCTCGAGACGAATGGATCCCTCGACCCCTCAGTCTGGCTTCCGAGCCAACCACAGCACCGAGACCGCCCTCATCGCTGCCACCGATGACATCCGAGCACTGATGGACAACGGAGAAACAGCGGCCCTCATCCTCCTAGACCTCTCCGCGGCATTCGACACTGTCTGCCACCGCACCCTAGTACAGCGCCTCAGCAACGTCGGAATCCAGGACAAGGCTCTGGAATGGATCATCTCCTTCCTCGACGGAAGAACACAGAGAGTCCGCCTACCACCGTACAAGTCAGAGGCCACCGAAGTCATCTGCGGCGTCCCTCAAGGATCCTCGCTGAGCCCCACCCTCTTCAACGTCTACATGAGCCCCCTCGCGGCCATCGCACGCCAACACAACCTCAGCAAAATCTCCTACGCCGACGACACCCAGCTGATCCTCTCCCTGACCAACGACCCCGCCGCCGCCAGAGCCAACCTGCACGAAGGGATGAAAGAGGTAGCCGAGTGGATGACGACCAGCCGCCTGAAACTGAACTCAGACAAGACGGAGGTCCTCATCCTGGGCTCTTCACCCTCCGCCTGGGACGACTCCTGGTGGCCTCCCGCCCTGGGCACCGCACCCAAACCGACAGACCATGCACGCAACCTGGGCTTCATCCTGGACTCCTCCCTCTCCATGACCAGGCAAGTCAACAACGTCTCCTCGGCGTGCTTCAACATCCTACGCATGCTACGGAAGATCTTCTGGTGGATCCCCACCGAGACCAGGAAGACCGTCACCCAGGCCCTCGTCACTAGCTGGACTACGGCAACGCCCTCTACGCCGGTACCACCGCCAAGCTCCAGAAGAGACTCCAGCGGATCCAGAACGCCTCAGCCAGACTCATCCTCGACATCCCACGAACCAGCCACATCTCCGGACATCTGAGAGACCTACACTGGCTCCCCGTCAACAAAAGAATCACCTTCCGCCTCCTCACCCACGCACACAAAGCCCTACACGACCAAGGACCGAGCTACCTCAACAGCCGAATCAACTTCTACGCTCCCAAACGCCACCTCCGATCAGCCGCCCTCGCCGCCGTCCCCCGCATCCGAAGAGCGACGACAGGAGGAAGGTCCTTCTCCTACCTGGTCGCCAAGACCTGGAACTCCCTCCCTACCGACCTGCGCCTAACCCAAGACCACCTCTCCTTCAGGAAGAAGCTGAAGACCTGGCTGTTTGAGCAGTAGCGGCTCCCCCCTTCCCCCAGCGCCTTGAGACCCTACGGGTATGTAGTGCGCTTTATAAATGTCTTTGATTGATTGACACTTGAGATGAGAAAAAAGCAACCACTGACTCATCAATTGGAGCAAAGGCAAGGATGGAAAAGATTTTAATTTACATATATTATGCATATGCAAGTGACAATTCTTGACAACGAATAAGTTGTTAAGTAGAAAAATCGCTGATGAATCAAAGATGGTTCCAAGATTCCTTGCTAAGGAAGAAAATGGAATGGTATTTGAAGAAAAATGAATTGAATGGGGTAAACCCGGTCTCTCGTTTCTTAGAATTCAATTTTAGGAAATGCAACAACACCCAGTTTTCAGAGGCAGATAGACACTTGGTGATCTGGTTACTAAGAGACTGCAAAAGAGGAAAATGAGAAATGGATTAGAGACTCATAATCGGAGAAATTTTAATTAAAGCCAAAAGAAGAAATAATGAAATCGGAAGGAATAAGGTGCAAAGAAATCACTAGAGGACTGAGTGTTGAGGAACACCATAAAGAACAGATTTGCAAGAAAATGGAAACTCTTTTCAGGAAACAGAAGATGATTGTGTTAGAAGCTGATAAGCTTTCTGAGTCAATGGGGTGATCAGGATGAAAACCAAATTGAACAGGAGAGCAAAGGTCAGTATCTTGAACGGGAGAGAGTTAAGAAAAGACCATACTCTCCAAGAGATTAGAAAGAAGAGGAAAAAGAAAAATGGACCAGAAACCAGGGAGATCGTTAAGATCAAGAAAAGCTTTTTTTTTTTTACATAGAAGTAGAACAATGGCCGATTTGAAAGATGATGGGATGAGCCCATAAGTAAGAGAGCAGGTTGAAAAGCCATACGTAGAGGAGATGCTAGAGGTCTTACCATGGACTGCCAGGAGGACAGAAAGGATTCAAGAAGGGGAAACAAAAAATCAGAAGGATACAAAAATGGTAAATACAGAAGAAGTAAAAATAGTATGGATATCAGAATTTTTTTTTGTGAAGGACAAAGCCATTTGATCAGCAATTTGTGAAGAGCGAGAAAAGGAGAATGAAGGCTGAGTTAAAAGTAAACTGTTAACTGTACCAAATAGATGAGCTCAGTAACTGATGGCTGGAAGAAATGTCCCTTAGCAGTTTTAAGTGGTAGGGCATAGTTATTGTGAGTAGAAGGAAAATTATGTGGGAAATGAGAATATTTACACCCTAGGTGTTCAAAATGTCAAGCTATTTTAGGAAGGGAAAAGCTTTCAGGAGAAAGCCAAGGTGGAAGAGGTCTAGCAGTAGGTTTGAAAGGGTCTTGATTTTTGAAATAGTTAGAAAAAGCAGCAAGTAAAGAGAAAGTAGTTCGGTCCATAAGAGGCATGAGAATTCATGGACTGAGGGCAAACTATCTCAGACTGAAGCTGCTAATAGATCCAGGGACAAAGTACACATTTTGCAGCGGAAAGCAGTTACAGGTTAGTGTGCAGATAAAGGAGACTCCAAGTCTGGAAGTAGTGAAAATTACAAAAATAGTCCAAGGGTAGAAGAGGGGTGTCTTCAGCTTTTTCCTAAATTGGAGCAGTGTTGGAAGATCCTGAGTGATATAGGGATGTCTTCCCAGATCCCAGGTGCACAGTTGGCAATCTAGGAACTGTCCGTATGGTCCCTGGGTTACTATTGCTGACAATTCTTGTTTAGGCTGCTTTATTTCATTCATTGAGTTGTATGATTTTTGTGTTTCTAGGTTAGGACTGAGAGCTTTGGCAATTGCTTATAACTAGGGGCGGGTGATAAATTTTGCTCCTCCGGTGGAGTAGGTTTGGCCAGAGTTCTGCTCAAATTCCACCAAATGGGGTGTGGTGGGGTTTTCTCGCACCCAACTAGCCTGCGGTAAATTGGTGACTGTAATTTGGCGTCCTCTAGCATGATTTTCAGTTGCTAGCATGGCACCTGGTAAGATTTCCCCAACACGGGTGGTCGTGACCGTTTGCGGTCCGAAAGCTGCAGCTTGAGTAGAAAATCTATTTGAGCTGCTTCAAAATCAACTAGCGAAGCAGCGCCCTATGGTGATGCGGGATGCCGTTCGTGCCGATTTTTCACTGTAGAACGAGCCCCTAAAGCTAAAAATCAGTGCGACATGCCTAATTCTGCCCGTTCATGGAACTCCGAGATATCTCAGAGTTTTAATGCAATTCAGTGGAATTCTGCAGAATGAAGCACTGAGTGTTCTGCTCCCCTAGTTATACCACCTTCGAGGTTGATGGATGTGCTCACTGCCTGGCATATAGAGAGAGATCTGTGACTAGTTCCTTTAAGTGACAAACTCTGAGTGTCATCATAGTTAGTTATATGACATATCTGTGCTTTGTGGGACATATGCAACCTGCTGAATCTAACTGTTCAATTGGAAGCTTGTGTTTTAATTTTTCCTAGCCCTTGGTGCTGATGTGAGTCTTATGATTTTTTTCTCAGCTCAAGCTGCCCTCACAGTAGGGCTACTGAGTATACCCAAGGCACATGAGGTGGCATAATCGGAGGACGAGGAAAAGGTGGAGCTTTTACGGGGTGAATTGTTGAACCTACTGATGTGAGGTAAGGCAGATTATACTTTTCTACTTCTTTGGTGTACCAAGTGTCAAGACTGTTCAAGAATGTTGTCAGTGCCATGAACCTAACAAGAGGAAACCCTTACACTTGAGGGAACAATGCCATGAATGCTTGAGTGATTAAAGAGGTAGCCCAGTATTTGGAAACAAGACAGAAGGAACTATGATTGGTTCATTTGCTTCCTTCCTGTGAGCATACTCATCAATGCTCAATAGCTGAAGAGTCATGTCATGACAACTCTGGCATTAGGGTAACTGGTATGTTTGGGTTTATTGTGCTACCAATGCAGCATCAGTACATTAGGGTGAGACACATGGAAGGGAACCAGCGGGAGTGGAGCGAAAGGGCTACAGCTGTAGTGTAGTCCCTCATCCCATTCAGTGGAGATTGAATGATACACTCAAACAATCAATAGCACAATGTGAGTTATGAATACTCTACTGGACAGGGCCAAATCATGATTGACAAAGTCTAAAGCTAAAGGCTGATTAAAGTAAGTCACTGTTTGTAAGGAGCGGATCCAGAGCCCTCTTTGTGAATATTGTTAGCAATAGGGCTGTTTAACTGCTGTGCTGTCAAAACCCAGACCTAACCAGATTTGGCAAAGCCAATAGGGATTGTCCTTTAAAGGCGTTGGCTGAACGTTTGGCTTTGTGTATGTTTTTTTTGTGCAGATTCTGAACAGCATCATGAAAAGTACAAAAAAAAGATTGTTGCTAATACTGAACAGCATTAACAAAAGCAAAAAAGAGAAAATAGCTGACCTCACCACATTGTCGTATACATGTGCATGCATCATCACCCATTCGCATATATTCATCATGGCTGTATGTGGGGAATAGAGCTAGAAAACAGATACACTTCTCTGAGTGCTGAAAGAAAATGAAACTAAGTAATTCCTTGAATGTAAACAGTGGTAGTATACAAGTCGTTTAATTAAAAGGGTGGTAAAGTAGTCATGCTTTGGTAGAGGGAAAAACACAAGAAGAGGAAGGCAAGCCATTGAATAACAAGCATTGGCATAGCCAATAGGTCTCGCTTTTGGGACATATAAGTATTTAGTTTTGCAGCACAATATCCTTGGTGCAACAACATCAGCTGTTGCATGGCTAAACCTTGTACCTCAGTTGATGTTGTTGCACCAAGGATATTGAGCTGCAAAACTAAATACTTATAGGGCACACAGGCAGAGAAGGCTAGAGCGCGAGGAATAAATAAATTGGGATAAACACAGAGGAGGTGGTAACAGAATGGGTGGTGGAGGGAGAGCCACAGAGAGCTAAAGAAGAGATGGGGGGGTATAGAGGAGGGTACAGAGATATGGAAAAGAGCTGAGAAGCTGAGTGAGGAGGCAAAAGAGTGTGGGTGGGGGGACTCACGGAAAGACGCAAATAAAGGCAGAGATTGAGGAGGGAATGGTACAACATGTGGAGGAGTGAGAGGGGAAGGTACAACGGGACATGGAGGAAGTGGGGTCGGTAAGGGGTCGGGAGGAGTGAGTTAAGGGACAATGGAGACATTATTGAAAGACAGGTGGAATTGGAAAAATTTAAGAGAGAAGAAGTGAGGGGAGCTAAGAGACAGATAACAAAAGACGGGTGCATGTAAAGAAATCAGGAGGGAGCTAAATTGGTGAAGGGGACAGATGGAGGGAAGAATGAAAATAAAATGGGACAGAAAATATTCGGCGTAATCCACCCCTGAATGCGAGAGAAGGCTCAGGTGGACACAGGCCAGATTCTCAGGCGCTGTGACAGCATTGAGCTGTCACCTGGCTATAGCTCCTGGGCTGCCTGTGACCGCGGCTATGGCTGTATTAAATGCAAGGGGAGAATCGCTGCTGGAAGACTTCTGTCCTGTTTAAACCCATCATAGCAATTTACATCAGTGAAGAACGGGTATTATAATCGACACAATACAGTGAAGTGTAGGCTCTTCCCAAGATAGACAATGGGGAGAGAACAGAACTACTTACTGTTATTGGAAGCGTTGGCAGAGGAAGACACAAGCCTTGGGATCATGCTCAAGTCACACTGGCACGATTTATCATAAGGCTGGTGGGCCCCACCGCTTGTACACCCATATCACACTACTCCACTCCACTTTGGTATACACATACAAAATACTTTCAACGCCGGCCACACAACATTCTCGAATTTATCTCCATTCACATCCCAACTCTCACAAGCCTATGCGTACTATGTCTCGCTCCTTTTCGCCTCACTACACACCAAGGCGCAGGCATACAATAACGATAACGAAACATGTAAGACACTGAAATAATACCAACACGAGCCACAAGAGCACGCTTTCCACCCAATACTCCTCAGAAGTAGCAGGTTATCACTCTGCAAATGCCCGTTGTTAGGGTTTCGAAGAGCTATACAGATAAAACTACAATGCAATAAAGGCAGTTCTCTATTGAGCAGAGAAACAGGAGCCTTACTTATGTACTGTCATTGTCTGACAGCTGTCACTGTTTAATAACTGCACAGGAATGTATTTACTTATCACTGTGGCCATCTACAAAGGGAGCAGGTTTGTTGCTACCAGTCATACCTTAGTGGTATGCTTGCGCCATGTACCGGTGCGGCCGGCGGTTGCTGCATGAGGACCGAAGCAGAGGAGTCACAGAGGGTGGACATCTCGAATTGAGACAGGAGGGCGCTCGCAACAAGAAACTTCAGAGCAATGAACACTCGGTGGTTAAATATAGGTTGTTATGGAGCACTCTAAATAGGTAGAACATATCACATAAATTAGTGGTCACAAAAGGGTTTTTGATATAGGGAAGCGATGTGCGCTGAAAAGGAGCAAACGACCACCCTATAAGGGGGTTATAAAAGGCAGACGAAATATCGAGACTTAGGAGACATTTCATAGGGCTGGATATGCGGAAATAGGCTGAGAGGGAGGGCACTCAATAGCGTACAAAAATCAACTTTTCAAATTTTTTTGTACGGTGCTTAGTTCTGATGCTCGACTGTTTCCAAGCATACAACATTTTGACAAATAAGGAAACAAAGACACATTTCCAGTTAGGTTAGGGTATCAAGTGGGAAAGCCGGGTTTGGAAGTCCGTTCGCACAGTAAAGTATACATCGGATGCTATTCTGTAAGCCCAGGTTCCCCTTCAACTTGGTCCGGCCGGAAACGTGTAAACTGGTGATCAGAGGTTCCAGGAGGGTCGAATACGAAGAACGATAAGTCAGCCAGAACGTTTGCAACTCCCCCCCCCCCCCCCCCCCCCCCCCGGAAATGTGCCGGTCGGAGGTTCTTGTTTGGTACACGTGCCATGCTCAGAGTGACCATAGAGACTGAAGAAAGACTCCACCACAGTTGTTTATATAGGAGTGTATTTATACATTGTATTGATGTGGTTTAAGGAGTCTAAAACTGAGTTTTGGTAGAGAACTAGTGGCTACGTTTCTCTGTGAATGGGTAACACAAGGGAAGTAATAGCAATGCCATCCGTGTTGTAGACCTAGTGAAAGCTATTCTCACAGTAGTTCTATTTGTTCGACCTGGGTCGTACCGTGCGCATAGAAATACGACTACAATTTGACAAAAGTGAAAGTGAACGCGCTCCAGATGGCACCTTGGGCGCTGTAAGCTGGCGGCTGCGCGCGTGACCGCAAGCGCTAGGCCAGCAAAAGCGTGTGGTAGAACTTTTAAAACCCCACTTACTAAATGTCTCGCAGAGCAGCTCATGCGCTGGCTCAGGCGAGACCTAAAAAGCAAACAAATAAGATTGCCAAGAAAGCCAATCATTAATCAGTAGTGGGCTGACACAAAGCTTGCTGTACGTATTGATATTGTTACAAATAAAATCAGAGGGGGCGAAAGATGTCCTGTAGAGATGACCATGAACTTGTGCACGGTTATCAAGGGTGTCGTCATAAATTCAATATAATGCAGTTTACGCTTTGGTCTAAGCGTTAAATAACCTGTATTATATGTGATTTGCACAATGCTTTAACCGCACCAGCATGTTGAAGTCAGAAACTGTTTTTAGTAAGGATATGGATCATACTTCTTGGTCACTTTACATTTGATGTTTTTCCTGGTTATTTTACCATGCATGAAAACGGGGAAAAAAATGATAAAAATAAAAATGGTGCAAATCCCGGTTATGTTTTCCATCCTGCAGCCTACAGGACAGTCTCACCCTACATTTTACCCATGTTCTGACCATGTCCCTGGACCATCTTTGAGCTGTCTTCCCCATGTGAATCCATTTTGGTGGGCATCATGGCTATTTACCCTCTGAGTCCCATAGGCTTTCACTGTGAGGATCAGCAATTCATTTGGCCTCCACTACTGGTTCTTAATGTAGCTACACTGAGGCTGATGGTTTTGGGGAAAAGTTGGGATGTTTGTAAATGTGGCTAAGCCCAAAGCTATCTGTAAGCAGACTTTAAAAACAAGCATTGGCAAAGCCAATAGGTTTAGTCTATGCGAGATCTATTGGCTTTGTAAATGTTTTTTTTAATGTTGCATAGCAATACAAGCTGCTGTGCTACAAAGCTTAAAGTATCAAAAAGCAAGGTGATCTTGCCAGACCGCGTCACAGCGATTTTGTTTTTTTACGTTACGATATGCATATACAACAAGTTAAAATAGTTATTTTCCCTAAACTTAATATGCAGTTTATATTGTTGAAGAAATGCCCATTGCAATTATCAGCGTATAAACGTATAGCTAGCTGGAGCACTGAGCATGTTGAGGCTGATGCGTTACGGCCAGAGCTGGAGACTTTGGAGCTGGGAAACCGGTTAGAATGTTGGCGCTGGCTAAACATCCTGTGATTCTGGGTAAATCGGTTAAACTCCCTGTGCCTGTACAAATTAATGCGTCATTGTGTAATGTAACTAGCCCTCATGTAAAGTGCTCCAAGTCTTTCCAGTCGACTTTGCGCTACATAAAGCAAGCTATGACTAGCGACAGGGTGGGGACGTGGCATGCACTGATGGGAGCAAGGTTGTGGGAGGTACAGGCCAGCAACTAACGGGGAAGAGGCATGCGGGGAACAGGCATGCATCGACAGAAGTGAGGTGGTGGTAGCGATGGACATACAGCAAACAATGTGGACGCTGGAAAGTAAAAATAAATAAAGTATGTTACAAGTGTTCGGCCAGTAGAAGGAAACTGGCCGCCGGAAGGCAGCAGTACTTGGCCCGAGCTCCACAGCTTGGACAAAGACGTGAAGCCGAGCAGGAAGCTGGAGGCAGGAGGAGACGCCTAATAGTAGGAAGAAAGCAAACAAGAGTGACTTGAACGCCAACCAGTGGTAAGTAAAGGTAAGTAATGGGTGGAATTTAAGCCCCTTTTAAGATTTCTTTTTTTTCTCGCTACAAGAGATTTCACAAGCACTGTGCAAGCGCCTTGTAGGTAAAACCTAAAAATCTTACAAGCTAGCAAGTGTGGTTTTAAAGTAAAAGGATACAAGCACATCAATAGAAATCCATGTTGGTGTTCGTGCTTTAAGCTGCATGGATCTCTTGATTCAAAATGTCCACGTGTAACAGTTTATGCAGCCCTAGTAAAATCTATAATTATTTTCTTTCCAAGGCCAACTATGAACTTCTAGTAACCCCAATTTACTTTACTTGAGTTTCCAAGCCTCTCGTTTATTTTGATAAACTTTACCATGCTAACAATCTTCCTTGCATCCTCTGTAGATAAGGCAGACGCTGCATTAAGGCACACCCGCATTTCGAAATGTGTTTACTCATTGGCTCACACAGGAAATGGAGGCTCTCAGAATGTTTATCTTATATGAGACTTACCCGTAATGCGAGAGTGACCGCACAGACAACTCCCTTTATCAGTGTGCATTTGTAGCACTTCGTCTGTTGCTGGAAATGAGACCTTCACTCCTGGAATCCATAAATTGGGTCAAGGTGTGACAACAAAAAGGGGGTGGAGTCGGGAGGGACGCATTTTGACATTCAGTTTTTACAGTTATTTTTCAAAACTCCTGCAATAAAGAAAATGGTAACCAGGAGAATTGTGACAGTTAATATGTTCTGGCTTAAATGGTGGCATAGTCTGCAATTTCTTATGGTGGTAAGGCACCTGCTGCAGAGGGTTGTGTGCCCAGAAAATCATTGGGAATAATAATTATTGATGAGGTAACTGTTGGTTAATGCACTTGCTAGAGAGATTATTGTGTAACATGCAGATGACCGATGTATATTTTATGTAGATATGTAAGAGTTAACTATTTTTGACACTGAAATCCGTATGTTCCTTTCAGTTCATAAATTGCAATCCATCTAATATAGCACAGTGAGCTATGAACCAGCATCAGTTAACTGCATGCGAGCTGCAAGGCACGAGTTTAGAACATTGTTTTTCTCAATCTGTTGTAATAATGCTGCAAAAAGGGTTTCTTTGGGTAGTAATAAACTCATTAGTACAGACTAACACTGTGCTAAGTGTTATTTATATATATATTCAGTGAAAAAACCATAGGTTTCACACATGTTCTAGTTAGCTGGACATTTTACTGATAAAAAACCAATGAAATTCCCCCGTTATAGTTAGTGCAGGCAACTATAACTCACGCGACCGCAATCCTCTGCTGATGACATGTGTCTTTATGAAAAAAAAATATTTGTAATATATGTATAGCTAAAATTTAATGGAAGAAGACATGGGCAAATAAGTGTCTAAATACAGTATTAGCATCAGCAGAGGATTGTGGTTGCGTGAGTTATAGTTGCCTGCACTAACTATAACGGGGGAATTTCATTGGTTTTTTATCAGTAAAATGTCCAGCTAACTATAACATGTGTGAAACCTATGGTTTTTTCACTGAATTTGCAAGGTTTTTTAAATGCTAATTCCTAACTATAACGTGTGTGAAACCTATGGTTTTTTCAGTGAATTTGTACGTTTTTTTAAATGCTAAGTTACTTTACGCCATTCGTGGCGTGCGCGCCCACTTAACGCAGTTCGTTCTGTGCGTGCACGGTGCGCTTCGCGCACCGTGCGCACACAGTGAGCACGCGGTGCGCTTTGCGCACCGCGCGCCCACTTTACACAGTTAGTGCCGTGCACGCACGGTGGGCACGCGGTGCGCTACGCGCACCGCGGGCCCACGTTACGCTGGATGGGCCATGTACGCACGATGCGCTTCGCGCACCGTGCGCACATGGAGGACATATTATGCGCTTCCTTGTGAAAGGTTATGTTTGGATTTTTAATTGACATTACATGCCATGCACACATGGTGCCCTTCGGGCACCCTTTGCACACGGGGTGTTGAGTGTGTGGAACATTTTTTGTTTTACAAAATTTTTTTACCGTACGCGTACGGTAAGCATAATTGCCAATTTTTCAAAAATATTGAAATTGGAATTTTTTCCCTTGGGGGTTCATAGGGGATACCATCATCAAGGTTAGGTGGTTGGTAGCAGTCTAAACATCGCCTTAACACGTTTTTTGTGTTTGTTTTTCCTCCTCCCCCTCAGAGTGCGAAATAGAAAATGGCGGCCGCCGCTTTCTGGTTTTGACCGATTCGAATGTTTACTAAGATCTAACAGCCAATCAGAATCGCGCTCGCGCACGTCACCGTACGCGTACGGTAAGCGCACCGTAAGCTGGCTCAGATATATATATTGATTTAAAGGCTATTTTCTCAGAATCTACTGAACAGATTTACACCAAACCTACAAAAGGCACTTCCTTGACCTGAGGACTACCTCTCTGCCAAATTTCAAGGAACTCTGTTCAGCCGTTCGGGCTGTAGCTGTGTCTAAAGGTCCTATGGAAAAATGCATGGGAAAAACGCGTTTTGGGACCCCCCTTTTATCTCCGCCCCCGCTTGACGAATCCCCCCGAGACTTTCAGGGTAGGAGCGGACCGTAGCGCCCCATTAGTTTTGAAAATTTCGCGAGGATTCGTCGCCCGGCGCCAAAGTTATTCCAAATAGAATGTTGCGGTTTTCCTATGGAAACAGGGTCCTAACTATAACTACCTACTGGCGACCGCCAGTAGGTAATATATATATATATATATATATATATATATATATATATATATATATATATATATTCCATACCAGTAAAGCTGATGTGTGACTCCTACCCCTTGAAACCCTCATTGTCTTTTGTAACATTCTGACACAGATTTACACACTTGTATGATTTATTCTCAAATGTGTTCATGCGATGTAAAGCGCTCCAACACCCTACATTGAGAAGAGTAGCATTATAAAATAATTAAATAAAAAAAATAGTAAGTGCAATTTAAATAGTTTTTAGTGTAAATACTCCTACAGAATGAGACCTCTATCATTCTTTCCGTGCATACCTATTCTTGTATACGAGGATTGAACAAAGTCAAAATCTTGCCTCCAAACTGTAGATTCTCTCAAGTGCTTGTGTAGTGATAACAAGCTGTGAGCCTTTGTTTCTCTTTCATTGCATTGGCATCTGGGTGTTAGCGTCCAAGTAGCTCACAGCCAGGTTAATACTTTTGAATGCAAAAACTCTCAACTCCTTTACTGCTGAAGTCTTTGTGACTTTTTTTGATGTTGGGGCGCATTTCACGTAAGCCTTAGCTACTGAAGTCTTTTTGCCTTTTTTTTATGTTAGGGAGCTTCACGCTTAAGCCTTCATAAAGTTTTCCACAAAAGGTATCCAGGCCATATTTGTTTCATTTTTTCCGACATATTGGGGATTGTAAAAGTAGCCAGGGTTTCTTGATTCCACAGGAGGGAACTGAGAAAATAGGCAAACTACAGCAGCATTTTATATTATTTTATTTTTTTGAAAAATAGGGAAAAAAATTGCTGTGCAGAAGACCATTTATTTTCTTCTAAGGTTGCTATGAACAACGTTTTTGCTGTGCTCAGATCACCATCTTCCCAGCTTTCAGGAATGAACATAATTGTTACTATTGTTTGTGGTTTCAGCCTACTTGCAGTTTGTGATGGAAACAAGTATAAAACTCATGGGTGAAGCTGTAAAACTATCCATACCATCATGTGATTCTGAAGACATTTTGCAAACCGATTTATTTTTTGCAGCCCTGCATACATTTGGAAGCCTTGCATGGAGAGAAATCGAAGTGGTAATAGCAAATGTTCTATTATTCTGTGCTCCCTCACTTCTCCTTATAAAAGTGGTACCCCACTTGTGTGGGTGGGCAAGTGTCTGACAGATCAAAATCCAAAAATGCAGCATGGAGAGGTCAAATTTCCATTATCAAAATTGGCCCTTTTTTAGCAATGTGGGTAACTGCAGAACTAGGGGCTGTGCTCTGCTACCACCCATGGAGGACCAACCAAACCTAGACATTTCTGAAAACTAGACGCCCAGAGGAGTCCTGGGTTGAATGGTGTTGTGTATGGGCTTCACTACTCTATCATACCCACAATCCCCTACAAACCTCAGATTTGAGATTAAATAATACATTCTCCTCACATTGTCTGAGGGAAAGTTTCAAAATCTTTGTGGAACCTTATGTATTGATTGGCCTTTTTCCCTGGTGTCTAGTAGACTTTCCCTTTCCCCTGCAAATGGCAGGTAGTTGGAGAGGTGGAGCGGATGGGAGGCAGATTAGCGGTAAACACTCCTTTTCCATCCCCAAGCGGAGCAGAAAGACTTTGCCAACTTTTCTGGTATGGGAGCACAGCACAATGCCTGGGTGGGCTACCCCCCACACCCTTTTTTTGTCCCATTGGTTTACTGGTGCCTAGTGGGCTTAATAAGGCAAGAGCACGTCCTGGCACATTATGATTTTGTTTGGGGGCCACTTAAATGCTTGTTCTGGAGCTGCCTGCATTGTTGATTGAGCAGGCTATGATTCAAAGTAACTGTGGTAATGAAGTCCATTAGCCAAGGTGCAGGTTATATAATGATGATTTATTGATCTTAGTTGCAGGAAAGTAGATTTATAGGTCCTTAGCTTAGATCTTAGGATAGCCCTGCCAGGAGCAGCCTGCCTGCTGCTCAGCCCATACTCCAATTGAGACTCTCCACCTCACAGGTACCCTAACATTCCATTGATTGCATCACCATGCATTCCAACATTTCACACAGCACATTCATACTGGCTGAGCAGCAAGGACCAGAGTACCATGGAAGATGCAAAGTAAAAAACACATCTTCCCCCTTTATAGAACACATACAAATATTGCGAATGAAAGATGAATACAAGATGTAACGCATATGCAAGATGGAAACAACCCATATAATATACATAAATGAACATAACACACCTGCATCTCATAGAGAGACACTCAAGAAGTAACATGCCTCTCCTGTTACCACCACGAAACACACCAGCTGGCCAGACTAGCATGACAGATGGCATAACACAAAAAACCAGCAAGTAAGTGGCACGGCACACCAACCGACAGAACGACAACACACGCACTATCAAAGCACTAACTCAATTACACAACAAAGAACTCTCAAACTCACACATACGGAACGGGTGCCTTACGTCGTCACAGTAATCCCTCAAATAAAGCATCAAGTGTACAGCAAGTAATGCGTGACTTACTCCCTTACAGTCATTCCTTAAGCATGGACATCTTAGTAGTATCCGTGCCGATTCCCCTGCACAAGAAACTTGTGCATCAGTAGGAATTTACTCTAAACAGGAAATCAATATATCAGGAAACATGCGCGCCTGGACTTAATCACTCACACTGGAAATCAATATGTCACAACCAAACCTCAGAACAATTCTTTCACACCAGAAACTCAGTCTATATATATATATATATATATATATATATATATATATATATATATATATATATATATATATATATATATATATATATATATATATATATATATATATATATATATTATCTACTGGCGGTCGCCAGTAGATAGTTATAGTTAGGACCACGTTTCCATAGGAAATCCGCAACATTCTATTTTGAATAACTTTGGCGCCGGTTGACGAATCCTCGCGAATTTTTCAAAATAGGTGGGGCGCTACGCTCCGCTCCTACCCTGAAAGTCTCGGGGGGATTCGTCAAGCGGGGGCTGAGATAAAAGGGGGGTCCCAAAACGCGTTTTTCCCATGCATTTTTCCATAGGACCTTTAGACACAGCTACAGCCCGAACGGCTGAACAGAATTACTTGAAATTTGGCAGAGAGGTAGTCCTCAGGTCAAGGAAGTGCCTTTTGCAGGTTTGGTGTAAATCTGTTCAGTAGATCCTGAGAAAATAGCATTTAAAAGCATATATATATGTGGGCGGAGCCTAACCACACATCTCATCCTGAGATCTGATTGGCTGTCAGCACTTCATCCAAGAAGTGTTGGCAGCCATCTTGGGACCAATATACATGATAGCACCTCATTAAAAAGCATTGCAGTTAATAGAAGGTTTTAAGACTTTAGTTACATTATAAATCATTTGTTGATGGTACCATACTCATTTTAGGAATTGTGGTATGTCCTAAGGTGATTTCACCATGTGAAAAAGCCTTCTGCTGGGATATCATGAGTGAGAGAAAAATATTTTCTCATGCTTTTACCACAGAGGTTTGGAAGGTGATCTATAGGCTAAACTGAGAGCTTATTTTCTGTAAATTCACATTATCTTTCTCAGTCATGTGAGAATGAAGTCTGACATTCTCAGTAAAACATGTACATCCAACAAGGGCAGAGACTGTCAGTTGATTCCTTTGTGTTCTACTGCAGCTTCCCAGAGTGTTCCAAAGAACTACTAGAGCGCTAACAGTCCTACTTATGATAAACGTATGGCACACCTGAAGCCATCTTGCTTGGATTAAAGTGGTAACTCTTAAAACATTTAATTTAAAAAGGAACAAAATGAGGGGGTTCATTTTTCAATAAAAAGTATGATTAGTGCTGCAGAAAGAAAAATTAGGGCACATTTTGAGTGACTTCTCAAATCCTCTTCTATTTCATTAAAAAATTCTGACATGCAGACTGAAACATGCACTTTCAATACCAGCAGCAGTTTTCCCTGGTGAGCAGTAGCTTTACTACAGTGATCTAATGAGCAAAAAGAGTGCTAACATTCTGAATTTATGGCAAATGTGTGACACATCTGAATGCCTTCTTGATGGAATCAAAGTAAAAAACTGAAAGTATTTCCTACTGAGGAGACTGCAGTAAATGAGGAAATTAGGAAACTTCATAACAAATAAGTCTCCCAAGATGGCCACCAGAGACAAAAGAGCCCAAATGTAGCCCAAATATCACCCAGATGTAGCCCAAGTATAGCCCAATGACAGAATGTCCCAGAATGTTCTTAAAAACAACTAGAGCGCTTACTGTCTTCATTATGACAAAAGTATGGCACACCTGAAGCCATCTTGATTGGAATAAACTGGTAACACTTAAAACATTTAATTTAAAAAGGAACACAATGAGGAGGTTCATTTTGCCATAGAAATTATGATTAATGCTGAAGAAAGAAAATGAGGGCACATTTTGAGTGACTTCTCAAATCCTCTTCTATTTCATTAAAAAAATTCTGACATGCAGACTGAAACATGCACTTTTAATACCAGGAGCAGACTTCCATGGTGCAGTAGTTTTACTACAATGATCTAATGAGCAACTAGAGTGCTAACATTCAGAATTTATGGCAAATGTGTGACATATCTGAATACCTTCATGATGGAATCAAAGTAAAAAACTGAAAGCATTTCCTACTGAGGAGACTGCAGTACATGAGGAAATTAGGAAACTTCATAACAAATAAATCTCCCAAGATGGCCACCGGAGACAAAAGAGCCCAAATGTAGCCCAAAATCACCCAGATGTAGCCCAAATATAGCCCAATGACAGAAGTGTGCAAAACACTTATTATTTTGTGTTTTTGCAGTGTTATATAGTGCAGACTTGTCAGGTATTGGAGTGCTTTACATGAGCATTGGTTACATCACACAAGAACACATTCATTTTGGTTGTAGACATGGGGAGACTAAGTGATTTGACCAGAATCACAGAATGTCGAGCTGAAGCAGAAACTTCAACCTGGTTCCCCAGTTGCAAAGTCTGCAGTTCTGGAAGTAACACCACATCCTCTCCCCTAAGTGCAACATTTAATCAAGTGGTCAACTGGATAAAAAAACATAAAGATAACAAATAATTTAAAAGTGCTTTGTCGCTATTTGAAAACTCAGAAAATATGTCCTTATTTTAGCCTTTTAGAGCACGAACCATAATTTTGATGCCAATAAGACCCTCTCATATATGTAATTTCTAAAGGAATGCTCTAGGTATTACAGTTTTGATTACATCAAGATGATGTCAGGCGTTCCACACTTTTGTAATAAATATAGAATGTTAGCAATCTAGTTGTTCATTAGGATACTGTTGAGAGGCAGAGGCCAGGGGCACGGACTCTGAAAATTGAAGGCAGGTAGGAGGGTGCAAAGGCAACAATTTAACCACACTGAGCAGGCAGGAAGGGCCGTGGAAGCACAACAGACTATGGAGGGCAGTGGAAAGGGGGGCAGGGGCAACAAACCAACAATACAGGACTTGCAAGAGAGGCTGTTGGAGGCAAGATCTATTACGGGTCAAGGAAGCTAGGGGTGGTCCCCAGATCCCCGGGAGCCACCACAGAACTGAGCAGGAGAGTGAGTCAGGGACAAAAGGGGCACCTTAATTTGAGCCGGGGTGCCTAGGAACGCTTGCTCCAAAAATGAAGAAAACAGACATATGAGACATGGAATTGGAGGCAGAATACAATGGCAGTTTAATGAGAAGATGCAACTTCAAAGAAACCGCAGAATAGAGACATAAAGTACAAAATACAGAATCCAGATAATCATACAGCTGTCATGATATTCTCTGTATCTCAATTAATGTACTGACAGAGAGAGAGAGAAAACACATCTATAAATGCATCATGAGAAACAAGTTACACCAAGGAAAATGTTACCTAGGAACACTCACGTTTACTCTTAGAGCAAGCATTCCTGCAATTACAATACAAAATCTTTTAAATGCAAAAGTAAAGAGAACAATGGTTAAACATAACATGACATTTCATATAGGTAAAATAGAATAAGATACTTCAAGCAAAGCAGAGCAAGACATTTTAAGCAAAGGAAGACAAGAGCTCCCAGCTCTTGGGGAAAACCTGCACTGCCTGTTAACCTACATACAGACGGCGAGGTAGTCCGTCGATATCTGTGGGTGCTCCCTTTTTATATCATTTTGTGGGCTCCTTTGCACGCTACATCTACCTACGTATGCTACCCAAAAGCTTCGTCTGCAGATTTTACCAGACATTTCGTCATTTACCCACTTAATGCTGACAATGGACTGGGTGAAAAGGTCAGTCTCTCAGGCCAATCGCTTATCGTAAGTTCCATAGAGCAAGCAGAAAATAATGGGTATTGTACGGGAATTCAATATATTCATGTATAAAATCTCCTCAGTTCTCCTAACTTGACGCTCTGCGGTTGCCACTTTCTTAAAAGCAGGAAACCTGCCCAGGAAGCAAGTACCAGTCCAGGATGCAGCCTACTGTATGTCGACAGCTTCAGGGGGATGTTGAACTTTGATACCGAGCACGGAGCACTCGGGTAGGGTGGGGGCTACTGGTTTGGAGCAGAAGGCCTCGCAGACCTGCCTTCAGACTGCTATACACTAAAATTGCAGAGCTATGGTCAATTTAACAAAGAGGCCTACATATTGAACAGAAGGGCCTACACAGGGGTTTTATACTGGCTGAGTGGTAAGGATGTCTCAGGATAATTATATAGCAACACAGGACCCGCTGGTCAATTTAATACGGCCTACAAATGCAGCTGGCAGGGCAAGGACAAGGGTCTCATACTTCAGGTGTGGACAGAACGGGCCAGGGGCCCCCTGTGATACAAAATCTACCCTCCTTCAAGCCTGTGGCAATGTAATAGACCATTGTGGGCAGAAGGAAGAGGCAATGGTAGTACAACCATACATGCCAACAGACCCGATTCAGCCAGGAAACGTCCAATGTTTTTAAGCTCAAATGGGCTTTATTTGATCTGTCTCCTGTCTACAATATCCTCTTTTTCAATGTAACTCAAAGGGGAAAATCAATACCCCAGTTTTTTTTCAAAATCTCCCTCTTACCAAGTTCAAAATGTTCGCAAGTATGGTACATTGGATCATGGAAGGAAATGGGATAGGGACATGGACTTGGATAACAGAGGACAGGAGGGACATGGAGAGGTGCACCAAACTGACCCTGCAGGGCAGGCATCAGGGTTTGCAGCAGCACAATACACCACACGGGAGTGCAGCACAACAATCCATAGAAAGCAAGAGGGAGGGGACAGGACCATGCACATGGACAACAGAGAACAGAGGGGCAAGAGGCAATGGTAGCTAGCTGACCATAATGGACAGACAGGAGAGAAAGCTGCAGCATAACAGACCATAAAGGGCAGGAGGGACGGATCAGGGGCATTACAATGGAACAGACAAGCCAGGAGGGAGGGAGTAGGGCTGGGAGCAAGGGGGCAGGGCAGGAGCAGCAAGATAGCCATGGAGGTCAGGCAGGATGGGCACTAGAAGCAAGACACACCATGAAGAGCAACAGTGAGACTGTGATGGCATACACACAGACCATGGAGGGAAGGTGGGAGGGGGTCAGGGGCAGCTAACTGACCACACAGGGAAGGTGGGAGGGGCCATGGCAGCACAGAAGACCATGCATGGCAAGTGGGAGGGTTAGTGGCAGCACAATGGCTATGATGGGCAAGAAGGAGGGTGGAGGGGCATGCACAAAGGACGATGGAGGATAGAAGGGAGGGTCAGGACCTGTGCACAGACAAGAAAGTTCAGGGGAAGGGACCTCACAACAGACCACACGGGGCAGGCAGGAGGAGCAGCTGCAGCACAACAGACCAGGGAGGGCAGAAGGGTGTGGCAGTACAATGGACCATGTAGGACAGGAGGAAGAGGATAGGGGCATGGCATGTGGACAGGCAGGGTGGAGGTGACAGGGACAGGTTACAGTCATCTGACAATGCTAGGCAGGTGGGAGGGGAGTGGCAGCTCAACAGAACACTCAGAGTAGATAGGAGTGGCAGGTCCATGGGACATGGTGGGCAAAAAGGATGGAGCAGGGGCATGCACAAAGACATCGGAGGGCAGGGGGAAGGAGAATAGGGGCAGCAAGCTAAGCACAGAGTTTAAGCAGGAGGTCAATGATGGGGCATAGAATTGGGCAATGGAGGGCAGGAGGAGTGGACTGGTGCATCATACTGAGGGCAGTGGCAGCACATCAGACCATGCATGGCAGGAGGGAGGAGGCTAGTCCATGGATTCACACAACCGAGGATAGGGAGGAAGGGGATGGGGCAGCAAGCTAACTGTTCAGAGAAGGCGGGTATTAGGAACTTTATTGTTTTTAAAACATTGTGTCTGTGCGAACTACTTAAAATATGAACAAGTATGCAGCATAATCTCACTTTTATTCAGGAAGAAGAGGACGTTTGTGACTGTGACTCCGGGCTCACTTGGCAGAAACACCCCCTGACCCTCCACCCCCTATCGCAAAATGTAATGCCCGTGAAAAGGGTAGGTGAACACAGTGTTATATAGAACATAGTCCTGAGAGCACGATTGAAAATGAAAACTAGATATAGTGTATGGTATAAACTATGCACCAAAAAGTGTGATATAAGATGAACCGGGCGTGAAATATAATATGCAATACATTGTGCGCAATGACAGATTCATTGGAGAGCGCGAGATAGCACAGGCACTAGCGCGTGCTATGCGATATGCGCCTTGGAGTGTAATATGCACAGGGCAGTGTTGTGTAACCTAACTAGTCTCTAAAGTTGTAATATAAAATATGTGCTGGGGAGTGTAAGGTTGCATATGCACTGTGACAAAGATATGGATCCCAGATTGTAATATGTATGGCATAGCACTGTGCGTTATAACATAGGCATCGAGAAAGGCACGTTAGATGGGGCAATATAACCCGTGCGAAGACAAGTGTGGCATGACATATTCACGGGGTGGTGTTACAGTGCACATGGGCTAGAGAATGTCATAGCATATGCACTAGCTAGTGGAATACAACACAGAGGTGTGTGGCACACGGCAGGCAATGGTGGGTGTAACACAGCATTGGGCTCTGTCAGGAGCGCGCTGTGACTCTCAAGTGATGTTCGTCCCCTTTCCAGAGAGTAAAATAAAAAGTATTACACATCCGGCAGTGGATGTGTGTTTTATTAACCGTGAGGGGGGTTTCTTGCATAGTTTTGGTCGAATTTTTGTCGAATCCCCTTTGAATGGCTTGGTGTGCATGTGTATTAAATGTGCCCGTCAATAGCTACCCAAGTTTGTATAAATAAACGACAAGGGTGTCTACCGGGATTAGGCACGGTAGGGCATCAGACATGTCAGAGCTTCACTAGTGGTGTAAATACATTCCACGTGGATTCATTGCATGCATAGTCGCCTTTTAATGAATATCACGCAAATCGTCATGGTGATAGGTACGTACGGTTTGTCCAGCATGTCCTAGGTGTGTCTATAAATATATATTTTTTAAAAATAATAAAAAACAGTGGCCGGCCCTGGGGATTGGGGTCAAAAAAATATAATTAGGAGACTGGCCCTGGGGGATGGGGTCATCAGGGCCAATAAATTAGAATAAGAAGGGGAACCAAACAGCCCCCCCTTCTTAAAAAACTAAAATAAATAAAAGACTGGCATCGTGCAGGAGGCCATGCCCCCTCCGTGCAGCACTCTGCAAACGCGCCCCCAACAGGTATCTCCAGTATGCGCCAGGGAGCTGCGCTGCAGCCAGGTGTTCTGAGGCCAAGCCCCTTTTTACACCTCTCTGCAACGCAGCTCTGTGGCGCTTACTGGAGGTACCTAGTGGTCTAGTTTGACCCTAGGGACCCTTAGGATTCAAGGGGACTTAATCTCTCAACTTAGAACAGCCACAGGGCGCGTTTACACAGTGGTGAAGGGAGGGGACGGGGCCTGAGGTGACGTGTGCAAACACGCACTATGGCACGTTTTAAATTGGGGATATAATTTCCCTTCAATACTGAGGGCCCCTGGGGGCTAACTAGCCCACCAAGTGCTTCCAGTAAGCGCCACTGAGCTGCATTGCAGAGAGGTGGTCCAGGCCGTGCCACTTTTTACACCTCTCTGCAACGCAGCTCTGTGGCACTTACTGGAGGTACCTAGTGGGCTAGTTGGACCCCAGGGACCCTCAGGATTCAAATGAACTTAATCTCCCAACTAAAAATGGACACAGGGCGTGTTTACACAGTGGTGAAGGGAGGGGACGGGGCCTGAGTTAACGTGTGCAAAAACGCCCTGTGGCCTGTTTTAAGAGGTAGTTTTAATCCCCATGCCCTCTTATATACTAGGGGCTTACAGAGGAGGTCATGCTAATCACAGGGGGACCCCAACGCATAATGTTCCCTAGTGTATGTAGGTGTTTTCACTGTATTCTAAGTGTCTTTTAACATAGCACTGGTTCTAGGACTGGTTAGTCAGGCTCAGTTACCACCAGTATCCGTCTGAAAAAGTTGAGGGTACAGGATGATTTTGCAACAAGGCTTCTTTCTGCTCTTCTTTTTGTTCTTTCTGCACGTTATCCTTCTTCCTGCACTTATCTTCGTATTTGAGGACTTCTGTTGCTTCTTTCTGCACTTCTTTTGTTTCTTTCTGTGCATTTTTTCTTCTTTCTTCACATGTCCTATCTCTGTAGGCATAGTTAGAAATTAGCATTTAAAAAACCTTTGAAATTCACAGAAAAAACCATAGGTTTCAGGCACGTTATAGTTAGGAATTAGCATTTAAAAAACCTCAGAAATTCACTGAAAAAACCATAGGTTTCAGGGGTGTTATAGTTAGCTGGACTTTTCACTTGTACAAAACCATTGAAATTCCCCCGTTATAGTTAGTTCAGCTAACTATAACTCGGGCGCCCGCAATGCACTGCTGATGACGTCACATATTACATCACTCATGACATGGTCAGTGACATCACTCATGACATCACTGATGACATCTCAAATGACATCACTGATGACATCACTGATGACATCATCCTTGTGATAGAGTGGCAGACCTCCTCTCACCCTAATATAACCTTTGATACACACATTCAAAAATAGAGACTAAAATTTTCAAAACAATGGACATACCAATACCAGTTACAACAACCTCTTCAGTAATTCTAAGATCCACATACACATCCACTCATTCACCAACAGTCCTATACAGTCACTCATACATGTACTCACTCATCATATGTACTCATACACCTATACATCCTGTTACACAATGCCACTCATCCATAGAGTTACTCACACACATAGTCACTCATGCTAATAAAGAATCAAACATACATTTACTTGCATATACAGTTATACACACACCACCATACTTACTTCTACGGAAACTTACACATACTTAGTCTTTTAAACAATCACTTATAGAAACACATACTTATTCATACAGGAACTCTTTCAATCTCTCACTCTCACATATACTCACATATATACACCAATAGTCACATATACTAGTTTAAAACATATGTAGTTACTCATAAAGACACTACTGAGACAGTCATTCACTCACTAACACACCCATACACACACTCATCCACCCATACAGTCCTGCACACATGCTGTGTTCAACACATACAAACAGTGAGTCACTCATTCATGCACCTATGCACTACGTAATACCCCCCACCGAACCATGCAGACACTCAGACTGATACTCAAAAAACCAACTAATAACCTATATAGACACCCATGTAGCTACTCACCAACCCATGCAGCCACTTATACACAAAGTGAGAGACTGATACAGATATTTACATATTTAAACATTACTCACTAAGCCATGTATTCACTATGATACACTTAATCAGTCAGTTACACAATCAATTTTTCAAAAACAAATCATCCATTTAGACACTTATATACCCATTTATTCTTCCATCGACCTTGAGATATACATATATAAAACATATTTAATTTTCAGAAAAACACACATTCACTGGATGATGTCATCAGTGATGTCATCAGTGATGTCATTTGAGATGTCATCAGTGATGTCATGTGAGATGTCATCAGTGATGTCATGAGTGATGTCACTGACCATGTCATGAGTGATGTAATATGTGACGTCATCAGCAGTGCATTGCGGGCGCCCGAGTTATAGTTAGCTGAACTAACTATAACGGGGGAATTTCAATGGTTTTGTACAAGTGAAAAGTCCAGCTAACTATAACACCCCTGAAACCTATGGTTTTTTCAGTGAATATATATATATATATATATATATATATATATATATATATATATATATATTCACTGAAAAAACCATGGGTTTCACACACGTTATAGTTAGGAATTTTCATTTTAAAAACCTTGCAAATTCACTGAAAAAACCATAGGTTTCACAGACGTTATAGTTAGCTGGACATTTCACTCGTAAAAAACCAATGAAATTCCCCCGTTATAGTTAGTTAAGCTAACTATAACTCGCGCACCCGCAATCCACTGCTGATGACGTCACATATAACATCACTCATGACATGGTCACTGACATCACTCATGACATCACTGATGACATCTCAAATGACATCACTGATGACATCACTGATGACATCATCCAGTGAATGTGTATTTTTCTGAAAATTAAATATGTTTTATATATGTATGTCAAGGTCGATGGAAGAATAAATGGGTATACAAGTGTCTAAATGGATGATTTGTTTTTTTAAAATTGATTGTGTAACTGACTGATTAAGTGTATCATAGTGAATACATGGCTTAGTGAGTAATGTTTAAATATGTAAATATCTGTATCAGTCTCTCACTTTGTGTATAAGTGGCTGCATGGGTTGGTGAGTAGCTACATGAGTGTCCATATAGGTTATTATTTGTTTTTTTGAGTATCAGTCTGAGTGTCTGCATGGTTAGGTGGGGGGTATTACGTAGTGCATAGGTAAATGAATGAGTGACTGACTGTTTGTATGTGTTGTAGACAGCATGTGTGTAGGACTGTATGGGTGGATGAGTGTGTGTATGGGTGTGTTAGTGAGTGATAGACTGTCTCAATAGTGTCTTTATGAGTAACTACATATGTTTTAAATTAGTATATGTGACTATTGGTGTATATAAGTGAGTATATGTGAGAGTGAGAGATTGAAAGAGTTCCTGTATGAATAAGTATGTGTTTCTATAAGTGATTGATTAAAAGACTAAGTATGTGTAAGTTTCCGTAGAAGTAAGTGTGGTGGTGTGTGTATAGCTGTATATGCAAGTAAATGGATGTTTGATTCTTTATTAGCATGAGTGACTGTGTGTGAGTAACTCTATGGATGAGTGGCATTGTGTAACAGGATGTACAGGTGTATGAGCACATATGAGTAAGTACATGTATGAGTGACTGTATAGGACTGTTGGTGAATGAGTGGATGTGTATGTGGATCTTAAAATTACTGAATAGGTTGTTGTAACTGATATTGGTAGGTCCATTTTTTTGAAAATTTTAGTCTCTATTTTTGAATGTGTGTATCGAAGGTTATATTAGGGTGAGAGGAGGTCTGCCACTCTATCACAAGGATGATGTCATCAGTGATGTCATCAGTGATGTCATTTGAGATGTCATTTGAGATGTCATCAGTGATGTCATGAGTGATGTCAGTGACCATGTCATGAGTGATGTTATATGTGACGTCATCAGCAGTGGATTGCGGGTGCGCGAGTTCTAGTTAGCTTAACTAACTATAACGGGGGAATTTCATTGGTTTTTTACGAGTGAAATGTCCAGCTAACTATAACGTCTGTGAAACCTATGGTTTTTTCGGTGAATTTGCAAGGTTTTTAAAATGAAAATTCCTAACTATAACGTGTGTGAAACCCATGGTTTTTTCAGTGAATTTGTATGGTTTTTTAAATGCTAATTCTTATATTTAACGTGTGTGAAATTATTATTTTTTTTTTCTTTTTGCAAGGTTTTTTACTTCTTTTTGTATTTATTTTATATTCTCTTTAAACACTATGGTAACATTTTTAAAATTCTGCAATATAACATTTTTCACCTTTTTTATAACCAAACAGGTAAGATATAGTAGTATAACATAGTGAATCTTTTTTTTTTTTTTTTTTACGTGCGCGTACGGTAAGCTTACAGTAAGCGCACTTGTTGCTTTACGAACGTAATATTTCTACTCTGTTTGCGTATAGTTACGCAATTTACGTAGACGTCCGTACTGCGTACGCGACGCGTAAGTGCATACGTTACACGCGCACGTTACGCGGAAGTGTTGGAGCGTGCCTGTTATGCGCATGCGCGCATGCGCGTGTCTTTTATACGCGCATGCGTACTTTTACCGTAAGCGCTCCGTAAGCGTAACGTACGCGCACGGTTGGTCATGTGATCAAGAAACAGCACTTTTGATTGGTTTAAAGTACTTTAAGTTCTAGAACTCTCCTACACCACACCCATTCCCCTCATTTCTGCTTGTGATCCCTTAGGAGAAGGAGCTGAGTTGTCTTTGTGATACGATGGCAGAACAGCAGTCCTCTTCTGAGAGTGAGCCTGGTAGCAGCATCATCAGAGAGAGAAGGAGGAAACAAAAGACTTCTTTTGTATCGGAATATTTCACCTATCCAGAGGGGCAGGAAAATGTAAATGCTCCTTTAGTCACCTGCTCACTTTGTGAGCGTGTCTTATCTAGAGGGAATCCAAGGAAGAAGTATTCCTTTGGAAATCACTCTATGGTTAGACACATTAAGGATAAACATCCTAGGACTTATGCTAGACATACTGGAGAAACATCTCCAGTAAGTCACCCAAGCACACCTGCAGATGCTCAGCCGAGTACTTCTTCGGCAGCTCAGCCGAGCCCTTCCTCTGCGGTGGGAGCATCACCCTCTTCTGCTCCTCTGGATATAAACCCTCGTTTTGGGAGGGTTGCAATGAGGTGCACAAGATGTCATGGCCTAATTGTTTATGCGGAGACCTGTGTTTCCCTCATAAACAATAAGATAGACCATCACATCTGTGGTCCTTGTTAGTATTCCCATTCTTTCTTTCCTCTTTCCCTTTATGAACACAACGGTTCTTTTAAGAGCCAACCTTACTTCTTAACTTTTTTTTTAATTTTTAAAAAGAAATGTTTTCTTTTTTTTTTTTACCGTACGGTACGCGCATTTTTTTTTTTTTTTTTTTTTTTTTTAAATCCCAAAATTTTATCAACCTACAAGGTCCATGAGGGACTACTACAGAAATGAAAACAACATAGACAAGAGTAGTGAAAAAAGTGAGCATTAAAGTAAATGTGTGATAATTCCTGAAATTTCACAATTACCTGACAAAGAAAATAACTAAAAAATAAGTGATTTATTTTACTTTGTGATAAGAAGTTTATTTTTATATTTTTCCTTTCTCAATCTGTAAAAAAAGAAATGTATTCATATTTAACAATATTTTTTAGAATACAGTGCACATATTTTCATTTTTCATTAAACATATTTTTGCCCTTTTTTTGCTGTTTTCAGAATATATTGCATTTTACTGTAAATCGTAAAAGCAATTGCATTCATCACTTAACAGCGGGCAAAAAAAAATAACAATCACAAAGATTGTTTAAAAAAAGCCCATAATCTCTTCTCATTAAAACATACCGTAATATAATCCTCACGTAAAAACAATCACTAATTTCAGTAAATATTGTCCGAAAATTCTGTTGCATAAGCATATTCACCAAAATAATTTTTGTCAAAGGTCCACAATGGAAATTATTACCTTTCCGTACGGCCAAATGGTAATTTTTATAATAATATTTGATGACATTTCCGATGGTAATCCAATTAAATGTAAACAATGTTTTGTACAGATGTTGCAATTTCTGTCTAAAATTTTGGTTGCAGAAAAATTAAATAGGAATTTGCTAAATCAAAAGGCAAACGTTGCTTGAAAACCAACTGAGAATCATTACACAGTGTCCAGCCTTTTTCACATTTAAGAAAAACTGTGTAATGACCAGAAGTTACAATAGGCCCATCATGGAAAATTATTGCAACTGTGACAAACGTTTTTCCAGAAATTGATAATTGCTGTCCTGTAAATTTCTTTATTAACGTGTCCAATTTTGTTCCATCAGCTCTACAACGTTGCATCATTAAAATTACATACTGTCCATATTTCTTTAAAAATAACGTTGAAAACATGTCTGATTTACATTTAGAACATTCCATGTTGTGATTGGCATCTTTAACTAATTTACTAAAAGTCACTGATTTAGTCTCTGGCAATGTTAAATAGATAAACCTTTCTGAATCAACATTAGAGCTGCATGTGTAGAAACTGTTTTCACAACTATGTTTCCATTTATAAGACAAATCAAACATATTTTCTATTTCTACCCCTTCATCTTCAAGTACCAAAAGAATGTACATGAAGAATTCCTGTGCATCTTGCTGGACATTTTGTGAAAACTGTGTTCGTCCTGAACAAACATCTAATAGATTTCTAATTTCATTTGTACTTTCTATTTTTGCTTTATCAAATCAACACTCAGCTTCGCATAAAGAAGACTTAGCACAGAACAGAATCTTTTTTCATGATTTTCTGTTATCTGCTCAAGCAAACTTTCAAGATAAAAAACAACATTTAGCACTACATTAGCATAGCAGTTGACACCAGAGCTATTTTCAAAATGGAAACCAACAACCTGTTCAACATTGTCCTTTTTCTTTTTGCTTGCAATCACATGACTCTCTTTTTGTTTTCTCTTCTCTACATCCTCATTACAGATATTCTCAAATCTCCTTTTCCGATAAACAACACGTTTCTCCAACACAGGATACTGACCTAAATGAGGAGCATAGGTTCTTCTTAATCTATTATACTCCTTTACACAATTTGCATCTGCACTAACTTTTGAGTCATCAAATTCTATCATGAATAAACCAGATAATGTTTTCACTCGTGACAAAGCAACATATGCCATACCTTCTTTGAACACAGTAGATCCAATGTTTACAAATTTCACTATCAACAGTTAATCCTTGACACTTGTGAATAGTTACAGCATATGCTAGAGAAAATGGAAACTGCTTCCTACGTACATATAAGTCTTTCACAAGCAAAAAACGGACTGAAGAACGACAAATGTTTATTACCTCTTCAATCTGATCAAATTTTATTTTTAAATACTCAATGCCTTCTTTTTTCTGGTAGTTAACAAAACCCACAACTTTACCCATAGCTCCATTTACTAATCCTTTTTCTACATCCAAATTTCTCCTTAAAAATACTCGACAGTTCATGCAAAGATATAAAAATTTTTCTAATCCAGCTGTTTTCGAAATGTTCTTCTCTAGAGAATCCAGTTTATTTTTCAGTTCGCCTGTTAATGTAATTGTAATTCTTTCATGTTGGATTTTGTCCTCTGCTTCCATTTTCTTAATCTCTTCCTTTTCCAATTTCAAAAGTTCCTCATTGAATATTGAACATTCACGTAGTGTTGGCATCAAGCAGATTACAGTATTTTTTTCTGCAATGTTCTTGTATATTTTCTCTGCAACTATTTCTTCACTTGGAAATAAATTATGTAGCAATCGACTCTGTAAAGCTTTTCTGGCATGTTCTGTGAGTAGTCCAATTCTGATATCTTTTAGAATACTTCCATATTCTTCATCGTTTGCTTGTCTCATATTGGTAGTGAGTTCTTTGTACTCAAAGAATGACCAAATATTCGCATTACCAATGCTTCCTAATGACTTCTTCGTGTCCTCATGTGTCACAGTATTAAACACTGGTTGTCCTTTAACTGGAGTGAGCTGCAGTAGATCCCCAAAAACTATAACATGTTTTCCTCCAAATAGCACGTCATAGTCTCTTTTTAGAATTTGCTGCATTCTTAAATGCACAAAGGCAAGCATTAAGTTTGATACCATGCTTACCTCATCAATAATGAGAACTTGCATCTTCTTCAACACTCTTGAAACTTCGAAACATGCTTCGCCAGTTAGCTTGTGATATTCTATTTTGTTCTCATGCTCCACTGGTAACATTAGCAAGCGATGGAGAGTAATTCCTTTAATATTATATGCTGCTAATCCAGTTGGAGCAGTAACAACACAAGACAAAGTTGAATCAGTTTTTTGCTGTAGGTAGCTTCTGATGACTTTAAGAAAAAACTTTTCCCAGTTCCAGCTTGTCCACTCACATATAACCTAATTGGTTCAAATGCTGTGCATGTGCACTCTTTATTTTCATGTAGTAATCCGTGATCAATTTTTTTTCTGACTTCTTCATAAATTTGTCGTTGTTCTTCATTCAGTTGTTTTTCCAAATCTGGTAATTCTATTAAATCTTCCTTTGCTTGATTCATAGCCGTTTCCACTTCAGTCATGGCTATTGCAGCTTCATTTTCTACGATTGGTTGTCCTAGGGGATCTTGACTGAGCGTTCCAGAACTTTCTGTCTTGAGAACTATCTCTAGCTACTTCAGCTGCAATTGTAGCTTCCTGTTCAATTTCTTCGTTTAACATTTGGACAAAATTCCTGAAAATACTGCATTCAATGGTATCTTTACATGCATTAAATGAATCCTCATAGCTTTGAAATTCTCCAAGTAGTTCGTCCTCTGAACGCCATGGTTTAAACAACTGTAAAAGTGCCAAGTAGTAAAATTCCTTTTTGTCAGTAGTGTCACAACTCCGCTTCCTGTGATTAATCAAACTTCCTTTTGTTTGCTTCACTAAACATCCTTCCTCACCAATGACTTTATATTTTCCATTGTTGATGTCTTCTGTGGCTTTCCGTGAAAAAATGTAGTTCTGCAGCACTTCATAGAGACACATGTTCTCAAGATGATGACTTCTTTTTGGGTAATATGTGTCCAACATGTTTGTTTTCAAAATATCTGTACTTTCTGGGTCGTTTTCGGCCAAATATTCAATTTCTCCAACAGATTTCAGTACCCGATTTCGCATTCCTGCAAGGCCTAAACTGACCCAAATTATTCTTCTGGATTTCGAGAAAAGACTTGCAGATGATAACCTATCTGAACATTCGTAGGATCCAATTTCTCGATGCGTTAACATCTTCAAACTGAAACTGTACAGCTTCTTACTGACACTCTTCTCGTGAGAAATCTCTTCCCACATTTCCTTCAATTCCGTTTTCTCAGATTTAGTAATGTACGATGTGACATACCGAGCAACAGCAATAGAATTGTCTGCCACATACTGAATATCCATGTTTGCATTCCACATGGATAAAATGACTGGGTTGTAGTCATTTATATATTTTGACTCTTCTTTTCTTCTCAGGTTGTACGTATTTTTGGGAGATTTTCTTGTAATAGTATGTCGCACAGCTGACATAAAACTGTTGACTCTTCCTTTTGAAAGAACAGGTCTAGGAAATCCAAATCGACATTTTGTGTAGAATTTATCTTTGGTCTTGTACTTCCGTCGACAGTATTTTCCACACCGATGACTTTGGAAACGTAAAACTTGCTGTTTTAACTTTTTCTCCTCTGTGCTTTTAGGTATAGCACATGTTGCATATTGTTCAATGAAAGATAACACTGCTTCATCAGCATCTGTTCCAAATTTTGGAGCATCCTTGATCCACAACAGCATATGAATGTGAGGAGCACCTCTTGCTTGGTACTCTTTTCTCCAAAAGAAATCCAAAACTTCTCCAAGTGGTGGATTTTTTTTGTTGCAGATAAAGGACATCATAGCCTCAAATCTATGATTGAAATATCTGCAAACATTAACCGGATCCAATGAGCACAGTTCTCCTGCTGTCTTGTATTCGATGTTTTTAATGTTTGAATTTGCCTCTCGTAGAAAATCCAGTAAATCATCCCAAGCGTACTCGGCGCAGCTTAGGGTTAGGAACCATGTTGGAGTTCCTAAATTCCGTAACCTACATTTCAATTCTCCATGGCGTCTGTACCAATATTCATTCGTCCCACGCTGACAAACCATCAGATTGATCAATTGTGATTCCAAATGATCATCTCGCTGCTGCACTTTGTCCATAAAATCCTTAGCAGACACATTATGTAGATGTGTTCCACTTTTTAAAATGTGGTTTACTGCATAAGATAGTGCAGACAAGTCACTTTCAAATAACAGATGGAACAAATAAGCAATACTTTGACGAGATCTGGGATCTTCTGCATATAATCTTGTAGTCCGATACTCAGAAGCAGGAATCTGAACTGGACGTTCATCATATCGTCCACCTTCTCCTGTAGGAAACAGCTGGGGAAAACATCGAGCTTCCAAACTCTCCTCCCATACACTCACAGGAGTTCCTTGTGCTTTTTTCATTTGAAATAGATCAATGGTGTTTGCCATTACTTCTTTAGAATGAAGAGGATGTATGCTGAAATGTTCATAAATTTCTTCTTCTTTTGACTTGTCAACTTTTTCAATTTGCCCAGTTGGTGTGTCTATGTCTCCTACTAATTCTTCTTCATCTTCATCCATATAAATGGCTTCATACCATTTATTATTCCTTTTCAAATATAAATTTGCTCTTTGTACTTTCCGAACATCTACCAATTCCTGCCAAATGTTCTTATTCTTTGTAGGTACACCATTAACCAGAATAACTAATGGTTCAGTTTCCAAATTTTCTGTGTCAATAGTTTCCATATTTTTTTTCAAATCCAACGGCAAATAGACAACTCTTCCTTTTAAGCCTCTCTGTAAATCTGAAGGAGGTAATTTGCCTGTTTTTGGCTCCATACGTACTATGGTCTGGAACGGATGAACACATTGAATGAGTATAGACTCATACGTATTTAAATCAGAAAGTTCAGCAGGAACTTCAACCAATTCTAAATTATTATGTACAGCTCTAGCTGGCATTTTATTTTCTTCCAACTTGTTGTAACAGTATTTACAAATACGATGATCTTCACCCAAATCAAAACAATTTTCAAGAAATATATATGTTGCAAAATCCTTCCACTTATAATTATCTTCTTCTTCACTTTTTTTGTAGAGATCAACATTCCTTGTTTGGATTTTGTAATGGCTTCTCCGGCAACAAATACAAGTAATATTTGGTCTTTCATTAGAGATGATAGCAAATTTTGTAATTTGATCTTCAAATTTCTTACTTACGGAGGGTTCTACATTCTCTTCCACGTTTTCCTCAATAACTGTGTCATTCCCTGCACTTTCTTGTTCTGGCCCAAAGTAACAAAACTGAATCTCTTCAGTAACCTTCTCAACATCTGATACAGATCCACGAAACAGAGCCTTATTCAACTCATTTAACTTTAGTGCTGGACTTTTAGCAAAATACAATCTTCTTACAAATTTCCTCATTTCAGTATGATGAACTGCCAGCATCCTAAAATGGTGAAAAACACTTTGACACACTTTCCGAGATAGACAAGCCAGAGAGTGACCTTGCAAACCAGTATTCTCTCTCACTCTGCATGGATCTAGTCCTTGAAGCACCTTAATCTTCTGTTTTACACTCTTTTTACTATATTCTCTTAAAAACTCACGTAATTTATCAATAGATTCCTGTCGCAAAGTACAAATACTACTACATTTCCAAGTATACACTGGAGCTTTAGGACGTCTCCCCATAGCCTCATCTGCAATCACTTCTTCCTCATTTCTTGGAACCATTTTCTCCTTTTCCATTATACAACCATCCTTAACTTCATATGCTCGACCACTGGTGTCAACTGCATGCAGCAAACTATTACTTTGACGATAACTCTCTTCATGAAAAAATGGTTCAGTACTTGAACTATGCATCCATTCTCCTAAAAACACTTTACAAAAGTTATTTCTTTTTACTACTCTTTTTTCTTTTTGCTTTGTGACTTCATTACATTAACTATTTTTTCTAACGTACGCATCCTGTTCAAAATTAAAATGAATAGTTTCCTTTTTAAATTTAAAGCCTTTTATACAATGGCTTCAATATCTTTTTTTCTCTTTAAAAATGTTGGTCTTTTCTTATATTTTTTCACATCTTTTAGCAAATTGGACATCACTCTTCTCTGAAACATTTTCCTACGGATCTCTTTAAATGCTGATTTTCTTTTCAAGTTAATTATTTTAGCTTCTGCTTGTACATTAGCATTTTGTAAATTTTCACTATTCTCCTGTTGTTTTCTACTTGAAACAGTTTTTCCAATGGGGGCATTTTTAAAATTTTTCCTTTTTTTTGAATATATTTTTTAAAAATTGCTTTCTCTGCTTACCAGAAGACTTTTTCTTTTTCCCAACATGAGCATCTTCAACTAACTTGGGTCCTCCAGTTGTCTTCAAATAAACCTTTTTTTCTGTTGTTTTCTTTGTCTTGATTTTATAGGCATCTTTTATTTTCTTCACTGCTCTGCAGCAATACCTGACAGAAACTAAAAAAAAATACCTTTTTGGTAATTTAAATATATTACTATTTTTGTTATGATCATTTCTTTTCAAATACCACTATCTATCCCTTTCCTACAAGTGAAAAACACAAGAAAACCAACATGAATGTAATATTTAAGATCAATTCCTGTTTGCACACAGACTCTTGGTGAAATTCTAGACAGAACACGATATTTCTTTTGCAATTCAAAAGCACACTTTTTTTTTTTTTTTGCAATTATTAATTACTCTAACAGTCTGACACATTTTCTTTATAGTTTACAGAGGCAGAAAACAGCACATGTGCAATCTGCTTTTTTAGAGCATATACATGTGTAACCTGGCTGACTGACTGCACTCCTGCAACGATAATGAACCTTGGTGATGTTGAATGCATTAGCATTTGTCAGGGGGTCCAAAAATGCCATAAAAGACTCATGCTGTGACTTTACGCAGAAAATGAAATTTGCTTGCCAATTTCAAAGCACAGTTACTACTGATTTTTTCCTCCAAGCGTTAATTACTCCAACAGTCTGATACATTTTCATTACAGTTTTCAGACACAGAAAAGAGCATATGTGCAAACAGCTTTTTGAGACCATGTTCATGTGTGACCTTGGTGACTGACTACACTCCAGCAAAATAAATCAGCCTTTGTGATGTTGAATGTATTAGCGTGACTCACTGCTTCCATGAAACACCAGTCTCTTGTGAATACTCAGCCAGATTCTACAGGATAAACTGCTGGGTGTGTGCTAACAGTCTGCTTATGCAGACTGTGTATTTTCAGTAGCAAGAGACATACGCATGGTTACTTCCCAAAAGAAACAGAGAGACTCCAAATACCTCTGTGACAGCAATTCCACTATGCTCACAGCCTCATGCTGTGATTTTACGCGTAAAATGAAATTTGCTTGCCATTTTCAAAGCACACTTACTACAGTTTTCTGTGTTTTTAGGCAGAAAACGAAATTTGCATGCCAATTTCAAAGCACACTTAGTACTGTTTTTTTCCTCCAAGCGTTAATTACTCTAACAGTCTGATACATTTTCATTACAGTTTTCTGAAACAGAAAAGAGCACATGTGCAAACAGCTTTTTGAGACCATGTACATGTGTGACCTTGGTGACTGACTACACTCCAGCAAAATAAATCAGCCTTAGTGATGTTGAATGTATTATCGTTACTCACTGCTACCTGAAACACCACTCACTTGTGAATACTCAGCCAGATTCTACAGGATAAACTGCTGGGTGTGTGCTAACAGTCTGCTTATGCAGACTGTGTATTTTCAGTTGCAAGAGACATATGCATGGTTACTTACCAAAAGAACCAGAGAGACACAAAATACCTCTCTGACAGAAATTCCTCTTTGCTCACAGACTCATGCAAAGATCACCACATACATCCCCTCTCAAACTCATAACTCACCTTTTAAATTATTTAGTTCAGAAAGAAATGTGGCACTCAAACTGCAGACTATCAGACTCAGAATATCAGAGCTGTACACCTCTCTCCTCTGAGCAGAACCAATAAATTCCAATGTTTCCCTCTCTTTTTTCACACATATACATGGTAATTACAAATCTCAGTGCTTCCCCCTTTTTTTCAAATGAAATCACACATTTCTATTGGTTGAAAACTTCAACCCTTTTCCAAAAGTAGCCTTCCCCCAACTTGACTTCTGCCTGCTACCATAGCAACAGCTCATGGAACACTGCTGTGAGGAGAGAGGTCAGCAGTTCACCACACAATGTTTCATTTCCAAAGAGCAAGAGTGCTTGACTTTTCAAACCTAACAGCTAATCCATAATAATGTTCTTTGGTAACACATTTTTCTGTACCAATACAAAACATGCTTCTATAAATTTACACATACAGCCTAGTTTTTAGTGTAGAATGGTGTGAAACAGCCAATGAGTTCTTTTTATTTTAAATTTCCAAACTGTCTTTCATTTCATTTTGCCATTCTACTGAAAGACACCTTCAGAGTGCATCCAGATCTCCTTGAAAGATGTTCACAGTGTGGATTGTAGGTCACAGCTATGTCTTCTGGAGTGAAAAATTTGCAGAAAAAAGAGGTATGGTGAGAGACCTTGCTTTGCCAAATGTAGACATTAAATGGATTGGTCAGAGAGGGTTAAAGTGGCACCAATTAATGCCTTTGGTGAAAACCTTTCTACATCTCCCACACCCTAACCTTATTATTGTGCACTGTGGTGGAAATGACCTAGGCACTTTAACTGGTGTAGGTCTGGAAATGCTTATTAAGGACACCTTTGTGCAATTGATGTCTCTTTTTCCCCATTCTGCCTTTGTATATTCTAACATATGCCAAAGGCAAAAGTGGAATTGGTCCAACCAATTTTGTCCGCAGATTGACAAAGCAAGGAAGCACGTCAACAATTCTGTTTCTGCTTTCCTCAGAGACTATGGTATGGGTTCTATATACCACAACAACTTGCGTTACAACATGCAAGACATTTATAGAGGAGACGGTGTACATTTTAATGATGAAGGGAACAGAGTCTTCCTCTTAAACTTTAGACTCTGCATCGGTACTTACTTGTAGGTACCAAAAAACACTCAATGAACACAACGGCTCTTTTTAGAGCCCCCTAATATCTTAACACTTAAATTTTTTTTTTTTTCTTCTTTTTTTGTTATTTTCTACCCGTGATTTTTTTAAAAACATTTAAATGTATTTTTCATACTTTTATGGCCTTCTTAGACCCCCTGACAAACGCTAGGGGGTCTGCAACTCTCTTCGTTGCCCCCTTTCCACGTTCTCCTCCTTTATCAGTGTGAGACACACAAAATGGAGGCCGACACTTCCTGATTTCGACCGATTCGAATGTTTACAGTCATGTAACCACCAATCAGAATTGAGCTCGCGCATGGCACCGTGTGCGTACGGTAAGCTTACCGTAAGCTCTCGGAGCGCGCCTATAGATATATATATTGATTCAAATGCTATTTTCTCAGCAAATACTGAACACATTTACACCAGACCTACAAAAGGCACATCCCTGACCTGAGGACTACCTCTTTGCCAAATTTCAAGTAATTCTGTTCAGCCGTTCGGGCTGTAGCTTGGACTAAAGGTCCTATGGAAAAATGCATGGGGAAAACGTGTTTTGGGACCCCCCCTTTTTCTCAGCCCCCACTTGACGAATCCCCCCAAGACTTTCAGGGAAGGAGCGGAGCGCCCCACCTATTTTGAAAATTTCGCGAGAATTCGTCAATCGGCGCCAAAGTTATTCAAAATAGAATGTTGCGGATTTCCTATGGAAACACGGTCCTAACTAGAACTACCTACTGGCGGCCGCCAGTAGGTAATATATATATTATTTCAAACCACACCCCTAGAATTGTCTCAACAACACACCTATTCTCCCCACAGGCTTGAACTGAAATCCCAGATCATTCAGTTTAATAGAGAACATCATAGTGAAACAAAGGCTCGAAATGCACATCTCATGCCACACACAACACCTGCACCAAATAGGGTTGCAACACTCGCCATATACTGAGCCCTAAGCAACAACCCCAATTACCAAAACACATGGTAGAAAAAGCCTAAAGATGAACACATCACAATTTCTAGAACACACTGTCCAAAGTTCCTGGTGAGCGGCTGTTCAACTGAGTCCACTGCCAAAAACTTCGGAAAACCAGAATGAGAAATCACCTCTGACCTTGACGAGGGTTGCAGAACAGATCATCGCGTCTCTGAAAACTACATCAGGAACCCAACTCCAGATGAGGACGAAGGACACCATTAAAAGGTTGATCCATGAATAAAATAAAATATTGTTAATAAGCACAGTTGTTTTAAGGTGTGTGGGTCACCGTGGACACACTTAACACTATCTCTTCGTTGATTGGATGCTTCCACAGTTGCTCCGATAACACCTGTAACACAAAGCGAAAGTCAATGGTGGTCCCTTGCCACAGCTTCAATCTGGTACTAGTGTGCTTGTCGCTGCCGGAAAACTACACCTTCCAAGGTGGCAGCTGAAGTACGTCGGATGTCGTAACCCCATGGGACACACTTCTTTTCTCCGAACTAGTGCGCCTGTCACTGTTGGAACACTGAAAGAAAAGGGAACAATCCGAAAAAATGAGAAGCAAAGATAACCTATTTTATATATACAACACTGGTTCGGTTGACTGAATCACCTAATCCAACCAATGCTATACTATTTCAATCCACTTTCCTATTCCTTGGATGACCTCTGAATCCAACGTGGACTTGATTTTCTGCATTCATGTGCTAGTGCGGCAGCATTTTTTCTGATTGCTCCCTTTTCTGTTCACGTTCACATTGCACATGAGCACTTACTGTTCACTTTTTTTTCCGACAAACGCCTATTGTCATAATGATTGATTTAATATTGCTGTTCATGAAGACTAGATCAAGAAATATTTTTTCATATGAACCTTGTTGTCTGTGGTTCCTCTTTCTGTGACAATCTATGTATAGAATAACTCTTTATATGACCACTTGACTTGAATTCTTTTGTCCTGTGCACTTGAGGTGGGCTGTAAAGATACATCCGGACCAAGAGTTGCTTATACTGTATAGATTCCCAGGTCCTTTAGACCTTCTCTGGGAGAACCCCATTAGTATTTATTACTGCCTGAAGGCGCCTTCTTCGAAAACGGCAGCTGATATACGTCAGATGACGTAATCCCATATACTCTCAGGTAAATAGCGCATGAGCATGTGCACTTTGTTTCGCTCACAGCCTCCACTATGCTCGAGCACGGCGTGGCCCAATAAAGTTCTATAGATGCACGCTCTATGACTGAGGATGTCCTTGTGGGCACTTCAAATGCAGCAAGCAACAGTGGGTAAGGCCAAAGCAAACTCCCACTGTGACTCCTTGCCGACCGATGGCTCGCTACTGCTACTGGCCACATCCTCACGAATACCCCATTCAGCATGGTGGAAATCTCCCACTTCAAATTACATGGAAAGTTGAATGCATCACTCCAATGAGACCGCACCACCCACTGCGAACATCATTCTTTCTCTCATCACAGCCAGCTTCAATACCACTTCTAATCGGCACGCACTCCATATGATGAAAATCCTTCAGTCTCAATGACACCATTGATGTCGGTGTTGATGGTAGTTTATGTTGCTGCCAGCCTCACCGGCACCTCCAAGTTCACTCCAACTCAACGCGGACATTTCCTGGCAACAAACAGTGACTGTTCCTCCAACATATACTCAGTCAGTCAATACCACAGAGTGCTGAATGTTGGCTCCACTTAAAACTGCAATACACATAAATAACAGATGCACGCACTGGGCTGTCCGGATGAAGAGGACACTGGGACAGGGCGTTCTGTTTCTTTCAGGCTTTTGATTTATTTCTTCAGTAGTTTCTTCTGTGTAGTTTTTGAATAGTTACTTCATGTTGATCCTCACGCGCAGTTTCTGTTCTCTGCACCGTTGCCAAAATGTAATAATGAAGTCCATTAGTCGAGGTTTAGGTTATATAATGATGATTTTTTTTTTTTTTTTTTGAAAAACCTTTATTGACATTGCAAATAAAGACAAGTATGGGCCTACAACCCTCGGGGCCGGCCGCTAAGCAGTGAAAGTAACAGCAAGCAGATTCTAATCACATGCAGCACCTCAGGAAGCAGATTCTCCATGCTAGTATTCTCTTATCCACTGAACAGCCCAAGAGGGAAACCAGGATATAAAAGGTTTTCATTTTACAATAAAAGATAGAAGGATCAGGTGCCAATCAAGTTCTCAGCAGCGAAAAATGGCAGGCAGAATAGTGAACGTCAACAATAAATAGCAATCTATCAAGTCAATGGCGCTGAAACAGGAGGTTCAGGATGTGGAGGGATATCACGAGCCGTTTGCGCCTGCAGTCTCCTGCCCTAGGACCCATAAAACCCCACGGAAATGGGGCACAAATGAAAAACAATGATTGGCCACGAAGGAAACCTACCGCACTGACCCCAGAAAAGAAAGGCAAAGAAGAATAAGAGAAGAAAAAGAAGGCCATAGAAACAAAGTAAAGGACTATAGAAGCCCCTCCCCCAACCCCCCACCCTGCACCTCTGCAGATGACTACGGCCCCCCCCCCCGCAGCGTGCCTGTCGCCCCAGAACCAGACCCGAAATATAGAAGAAACAGAGAAAAAGGGGAAAGAGAGGAAACCCCCCTAACAGAAAAGGGGAGAGAGTAATAATAAACTGGAGGAGGGCCTTCAACCATGCCCCCGGCTTCTCCCTCTCGCACAATATCTTCCTCCCCAACGCAAACAGTAGACAGCAAAAGTTCGGCCATATCTAAGAGAAATGGGGAGCATTATTCACCGACTACACTATTAGTTACATCGTGAAAGCACACAACCCCCAAGCCCGCCCGCCTATTAAATGACAACCTCTGAAGGATCAGCCTTATCCTTGGCCACTCTTTGCGAATCCACCAATGCATACCCATCGACCCATTATAATGTCCAAGGTTACAAGGAAGAGGAGCGTCCAAAGAAGACCAGGAAGGGACACACACATGTGAGGAGGACGTTTCGGAACACCAACACAGTCATCGTCATGGAAGATCACCTTTCCCAGTACTGCCCCAGGGCCTGCGCCGCACACGAGGTCCAGGCAGGAGGAATCAGCCAGAGCAGGCGACCGTTGCGTGAAGATTGCCTGAGGCCGCGCGTGGGACAAAGTCACCACCTTCCGCTCAAGTCCAAAACCTCCGGAACAGACCGACCCCACAGCCAGCCGACCACCCGCTGCCACAGTGTCCAAAGTTTCCATCTGTCCCTTATTCACAGAGGCGGTCACGGTACTTTCCTCCTGTGGAAGGTGAGACAGAGCCTTATGTACCTGGGGACAGGCCGACCGCAATTGTTCCGACGCTGACGCAATACCATCAAGCTTTCTCCCCAAAGCCCGGGCGCCGTGAACCAGGGTGGAATGAAGGGCTCCGAGAGCATCGAGAAGGTCACCGTACCCCAGCACGGCCCCCCGCGCTCGCTCCGCCACGCTCCTCTGCGCCACACACTCCCAATCTTGCTGCGACCCAGTGTACAGGATGATAGAGTCCATCCTATCAAGATGGCCGCAGGGCAGGGCCACCCCAGATGGGGACCGGGTCTCAGGCACAAGCGCATCAAGTTCCATGTCACTGCAAACAAGGGTCCGGAGGCAGGCAAAAAGTGTATCCAGTGTGTGGTCACAGGTGACAGTCGTTCTCCCCCTGGGCCAGTGGCTGCGAAAACCGGGAGCAGCCCGTGCAAATCGGGACGAGCCACAGGCCGCGTCCGATCAGTTCACTGGCGAGGGTCCAGGCGATCGCCGATAACCCCTGGAATCGTCACCCCGGGTATGCACCCGTCACGCTATTCTCGGTGATAGGAGCGACCACAACGAGATTCAGGCCAATATTCGCGCCGCTTCGGTATTCCGACTCCACCCGGTCACCAATGGCCGCTGTTGTTGAACTGCCGCCCGGCCATGTTGTCCACCCGAGGTCCCGGCTCCAGGGCCGCACAGGCCGCAAACTTCAAATGAACATTTCTCGGGCGGTACCGCCGCTAGAAGCTTCAGGATCACACGATCGGTTGCCGCTCTCAATCACCAACACGGGCACGTAGCGCAGGCTGAGGATCTCATTCAGGATATCTGTGCGGGATGCGGAGATTCACGGAGCCGGGAGCCTACGCTGCCATCCCGGTCGCCATCTTGGCTCCTCCCCCCTAATGATGATTTGTTGATCATAGTTGCAGGTACGTTCTTTATAGGTCCTTAGCTTAGGTCCTTAGAATAGCCCCACCAGGAGCACCCTCCCTGTTGCTCAGCCTATACTCCAACTGACTCTGTCCACCTCACAGGCACCCTAACCTTCCATTGCATCACCATGCACTCCAACATTCCACACAGCACATTCACACTGGCTGAGCAGCAAGGACCTGAGTACCAGGGAAGATGCAAAGTACAGTACAATAGTAACTGCTGCACCCTCCTCCCCTACATGCAGGATGATGGAACTCTCACCATTACTGTGCTTTGTTTCAGCTTTTAGGCTTCGGAGCCAGGCCAGAGCAGTGACCACACTAAAATATGGGGAAGGGAGCTCACCATATTTACGAGAAATCAAAAGTACAATACTTTGAACTTGGACACATTTTTCTGTTGTACACGCTGCCTACCCATCATGTGAAAGAATCTTTATTATTGATAAAATTTGGCGTTTGCAACATAATCCATACATATAAATACAAAATAGTTTGTATTGGGATGTATGTGTTTTTTTTTTTAAACAAAAAATATCAATCTTAATAATATAGTGACCTAGTGTAGTGCCTGTGCTACTTGAGGTACATTACTATAAACATCACTGCGCACTTTTTTCAGAGTGACAGTATGTAATTGGTTTGTGACTTTGCACATCTTATTAAAGGGAATGCACCGAAGGTAAAAATCATTGCAGCAATGGTGTCCCAATTCAATTATATATTGACAGTTTAAACAAAGAACACATTTAGCATTATAATTGTTAAATCATGAAGAACACCTTGCATTGAATGCTGGTACAATGATCGAGCGGTACAGAATCTTGTGTAGACTTATCTTGCCTGCAAATGATAGAATGGATTGTTTGCAAAGTTGACTGTTGTGCATCACCTTCTTATGCTGTCCGCAATGTGTTATCTGTTTTATCTTTTGTTAATAAATAAAGATGTATCAAAGTCATGTTTTTGCTTTTAAGGTTCACTGTTATACGTCTAGCTGTAGACAGATTTTGGTTTTGGAGTGCCTTATATTCTACTTAAAAAAACAAACAAAACACAGTAAGAACAAGGTACAGAGAGAAAGTGGGCATTGGGTCTGTCTCTTTAGCTATTGACTTGGGTTTTTCGTTGTTTGATATGGCTTGGACAAGCTGTCCAGGGCCATGGCGTTTGTGTTCCCTTTAGGTTTTGGCAATGGGCACAAAACATGAAATGTGTATTATAATTGAGACCTGGTGTGTGTTGTTTGATGTATGTACTTTGCTGATATGACATTTTAATTCTTTTTTTGTGTTTAGGAAGTGTTTGCTCTTTGGATTCTTTAGCTTCTTGTAAAGACACAGTGCTAGCCACTAGCCACCCTTGGAAGTTCCTTCTTATATATATTTTTTTTTTACTTCAATGTCATAACTTGTTGTGGATGTACAACTTATTTTGTTCTGAAAGTAAAGAATTGCCGGCACATAGTGTCTAAAAGATGCAACGAAAATATTGGCTCTTTGTCAGGATTATCTACTATTCAATGATTTGCCCTGCATGGGTTTTAAGCTCACCACTTACACTGCAAACGTCATCTTCTGACTCCTTTGTGTAACGCTGGTGTTTGAGCCAGCAGCTTACCTCTGCTAATGTAGTCTTTTCAGCAAGAGTCCTGTCCCTAGCTGCCATTTCGTTTCAGGGCAAGATGTTGCTTAAGTTTGGGTTTTTCTTTCTTGACCATCTGGAGGACACACACTCTGACACACTCCCACACTGCCCTCCACCCCACGGGACTTTTGCATCCTTACTACGCTAGTGGCAGAGGCCTGCACCTCTGACCATCCATGTTCATTTGTAATTGGATTTATAACTCTGTTTTCAATACCCTCATTTCTGTGTCTTTACCTAAAGTCCTGCTATCAGCAACAAAGGAACTACACACTTAACATTCAGCACGAAGTCTTGCATTCTGTTCTTGTTAATCTGTACCTAACTCGCATGACAAAAAACAAGGATAGAAACATTGTTAAAGTCACAAAGGGGTTGAGGTATGGTTGGTGGTGAGAGGCGAACACAAACCCAATGGGTAACATTTGCCAGATTAGCTAAATGCCTGACTTTATCTCTATATTGGCATTTTATATAGTGCAAACCTCACTAGGAAGCAACTGAGCGCTCCACATTACATGGGTAACGTTGGGAGATGATCTTTGATTGTACACAAATGGATTTCACAAAATTAATATTTTTTTAGGCACAAGGAGATTCAGTGCTTTACCCACACTCAAATGATGCTTAGCCTAGTGCCGAGGCTAGGATTCAAACCGGAGTCCCCAAGTTCCAAGTAGGCCAGAGTGAAATTTAACAGACTACAAATTCGAAACCTTTACCTCCCTTTATCTCTACACACCTAAAAAGGCAGGTAGGGATAAAGGAGGTAAGGGCGATTCTAGGGTTTATGAGTGGGTGGAGATAAAGGAAAATAAGTGATTTTAGTGTCCAGAGGTGGGTAAAGGGAGTCAATGGTGATTTTACTGTCTAGGGATGGGTAGCGGTAAGGGAGAACTTCGGGTTCAGTGGTTGGCTGGAGTAAGAGAAAGTAAGGGTGAACCTTGGGTTCAATGGTGGGTAGCGATCTAGGTAGGTATGGGTGATTTTAGTTTGCAGAGCGGGTAGAGGTAAATGAAGGAAAGGGTGAGTTTAGGAGTAAAGGAAGGGCGATTTTAGGGTTCAATGACAGGTAGAGGTAAAGGGAAGTAAGGGTATTTAGGGTTCATAGGTGGGTAGAGGTAAATAAAGGCAAGGGTGATTTTTAGGGCCTGGGGTGAGTAGAGGTAAAGGGAGGTAAGGCTAAACTTAGGGTTCAGTGGTTGGCTGAGGTACGAGTGAATCTTGGGTTTCGGGGTGGGTGGGGGTCAAGGGATGTAATGGTGCTTTTAGCCTTCAGGGGTGAGTAGAGATAGAGTTCAAGGTAATTTTAGGGTTGGTGGGTAGAGGCAAAGGAACTTAAGGGTGATTTTCTTGAGGGGGGGGTCAGAGTTTGGTAGAGATTAAGAGAGGAAAGGGTGATTTTAGAGTTCGGTGGGTAGAGGTAAAAGGAGTCAATGGTGATTTTTCTGTCTAGGAATGGGTAGAGGTAAGGGGGAACTTAGGGTTCAGTGGTGGGCTGGGGTAAAAGGAAGTAAGGGTGAACCTAGGTAAGGGTGATTTTAATTTTCTCAGTGGGTAGAGGTAAATTAAGGTGATTTTAGGGTTTAGGGGTGGGAAGAGGTAAAAGGGAGGCAAAGATAATTTTAGGGTTCAGTGAGGTAAAGGTTTCTTTAGGGTTTGAGTGGGTAGAGGTAAAGAATGGCAAGGGTGGTTTTAGGGCCTTGAGGTGGGTTGATGTTCAGGGAGGAAAGGGTGATATTAAATTTCAGGGATGGGTTTAGGTAAACGTCATTTTAGGGTTCGGTGGGTAGAGGTATAAGAAGGTAAGGTTGATTTTATTTTTTTTTCCCTTTGGTTCAGAGGTGGGTAGAGATAAAGGGAGGAATAGGTGATTTTAGGGTTTGGGGGTGTTGGAGGTAAAGGGAGGTAAGAGGGATTTTAGGGTTTAGGTGTGGGTAGAGATAAAGGTGATTTTAGGGTTCAGAGGTGGCTAAAGGGAGGTAATGGTGTATTTAGGGTTGCGGGCTGGGTTTAAGTAAAGTGAAGTAAGGGTGCTTTTAGGGTATAGGGATGGTAGAGATAAAGGGAAACAATGAGGGAGCTTGGCCAAGATGGTGGCCGGAAAGGTCATTCAGTTCTGAACTGCTGTGAACCACCCCAGCAAACGGCATCCTTAATGGCTCCTGAGACCCCCAATGGCATAGCTACTCACTGATGACGCCCCTCTGCAGCACACTGGTGGTTTTGCAGGAACATTTGCTGTGCAGAGGTTGAGGCGCATGTGTGGTGACGTGGAGTAGGTCGCCCATGCTTCATGACATCAGAGCCAGCGTGCACCTGTTGTGAATGGCTCCTTTGCGCTGGGGGCAGTGAAGGACTGGCGAGTGGCCAATGTGCCTAGAGATAGATGTTAGGGTCTCCCCCATCCCTCCCCCGAGCAAACAATCGAGGCCTGACTGGAAACACTTTGTTTGCTGCCGTGGATTGATGCTGGCTTTTCAAGACGTTATGTAATTAATTTTTGAGACACAGTTAAGAAATCGTGAGGAGAGACCTCATCTCCTCTTTGAAAGTGTTACCATCAATTCGAATTGATCCTGATTTCTTGATCCGAGACAACTTCGCTATATGTATATAAGTGGTGAGAACGTCATCTCCACGAAAGTGATTACTCGTGTTGAGCTCAACAAGTAAAGGGTCATTCTTTATATGCAATAAGTATTGTCCTGAAGATGGTCTGACGGACTGACGCCATTCAAGGCCGAAACGTCGACTTCATCATCTATTTCCACAATTTTCGGTATATTCAATTGATTATTATTCTCATCAGGAGATATGATGTTGTTTTTTCTATTGGAATAGATGTCTTTTCATGAAGTGTAGGTTAAATTCAAGATTTCTTGCTTCATGATTCATTGCTGAATTTATTGTTCATCTCTACTCCTTTTTTAACTTGATTTACACATATAAATTTTTTTTTGTATATTTCATACAAGATATCCCTGTTTTTGTGCTTTTTTCTACATATTTATTTATGCCTTGGTCCAGTCGATTGACATTGTGGTGTCTGTTCTGAGTAGACTCACTCTCAAAAGAAACTCATTAACTGATAATAGGATACCTTATCTTAAACAAAATCCCTTGTGGGCACTTTAACCTGTTATTGACTGAAAACACGGCCTGACTTGCCGCCAACCTGCGGAGAGTTTGGTCCTGGAGTCTGCCCATCACGGCCGCGGCCTGCGAGTCGGGCCCCTGCCACATGCTGCTACTTTAGACGATATAGAGGGAGAAGGTGCAGGCAGACCCACTGGAGCCCTCCCTCCTATGGGGTGTCCCACACCTTACAGAAACGTAGAGGTGCACCATCTAACGAGTGCAAGTGGGAAACACAGCTGGGGCCTACCACCATTGCGCTGCAGCGTTGCCACAACTTTCTTTCACCAAAGAGGGTTCTGAACCTGAGAGGGGTGCAGCAGACCTGCTCCAGCTAATGAACGGTCTTGAATCTGCACTAATTGAGGGACTCCCCTTTATTTCTTGAAAATGGAGGATCCACCCAGGCCAGCAACGGATCGCCAGCAGTCCACCAGAACGCACTTGAGACACGACCCCCCTCTTACAATCTCCCAATCTGCAGATCGACTTTTAAGGGGCCCCAACTACCAGCCTAGGCATAGAGGGCTGTACCAACAGAGGCTACACATTTTAAGGCAGTATCCACACCAACTACGGATATATGGGGGGCCATCTCCACATTGCCCTGCAGTAGGCATGCTTAAGGCGCAACCAGTTATTTCAAGGCCAAGGGGGCCTGCTGCGTGGACTGGCTTGTCGAGCTATTGGCTGCACTTCTCTAGGGGAACTGTAAGGTATAGAATATGCCTATCCCACTGAAATCGACCAAACCCGCTACCGTAGTGACTCTTGCTAAGGTCCAATATGGTGCAATCCAAAGCGGGTGAGCTCCCCCATACTGACGGAGCAAGGGATCCTCCCGTGTCCTCGACAGAATTGGGCATTCTCCGCACAATTGGGGTGGAGGAAACCCATGTTGCTGCAGACTTAGCTTTGGCGGACCTGGTACTTTGTGGTGGCCCTGCGATAACCTTGATGATGGCAGAAGAGGTAGTAAAGTTTGCAGTTCAGTTGTTTGATACTCAGGATGACAGAGGGCGAACAGAGGAATTCTGAACCTGTGAGTAGTACTTTTATGCCGTAAATCGATTTACTAGTTTTACTCGCTTTGAAAAAAATATATTTACGATATAAAGTAATTTGAACGCTGCAAAGTTCTCACAAACCTGTGATCACGTTGTCTTGGAAGAAATAAGAAAAAAATGCTACAATCCCAGTGCAAGCAGGGCAGAACACTACTGAAGAAATCAGTGTATGGTTCATGCTACAGGGAAGAGACAAACGCATTAAGATAAACTGAAGCCAATGAGAAGCAAGAAAACCAGCATTGGCATAGCCAATAGGTCTCGCCCTTGGGACCTTATAAGTGTTTAGTTATCCAGCACAATATCCTTGGTGCAACAACATCAACTGTTGCATGGCTAAACACTTATAAGGTCCCAAAGGCGAGACCTATTGGCTGTGCCAATGCTTGTTTCACCTTTGTGCATGCCCAGCCTCGGCGCTTATTTGAAATTAGTAGGTTTTCTTAATATCTTAATTGACATGTTTACTGATGAGCCTTTTGAGGCCTGCAGTGAGGCGAACGCTCCTAAACCCTCGGTTTGTAAACATACTTCTGCACGTGAAACATGTCAATAAGAGGCATGTGTCTATTTGTGCAGTGAGTTGGAAAATGTGCAGGGTATAAATGGGCGGCCTGGGGGCGCGCCTGACTCCAGTTTCCAGGAGGTGCAGTCTGAGGCGGTTGCTTTGAAGGTGCACTCCTGTAAATATGGTAGGTGACCCCAGCACTAAGACTTTATTTACTTGCGAAATCTAAAACACGCCAAAGAAGGCATCATAACATACCATAAGCCAGAAGGCACTGTGTCTAGGGGTGATTGTGTAAAAGACGATTTTGGCAAGTTTTTACGTACAAAAAATAATTTCGGTGAAGATGGCTTTCACTGAACTCTAGAAAACAAAAAAGGGCAATATTTTATGCCATTTAAGGGCCCGAGTTGAATGTTTAAGCTCTGTTACGTTATGGTATGTTATTTTGTGCTACAAAGGTGTAGTGCGCGCACAACCGTAAAAGATTATTGAGATTTTGTTGTTGAATCGTGCTCCGGGGTATCACTCTCCGAAAATGAGTGTCGATATAAATTGTAAGGTGCACCCCCGACATGGGGTGTGTCCCCCTGGCACTGATAATAGTCCTCAGAAGAGGTTTCCAAATTTAAAGAAAATTGTTATCGAGTTATGTTTAAAAACACAAAGCTTCAGGTACCACAAAGCTCAAAGAATTCCGAGGGGTCTGAGAATCCCACTGAAACCCTCCCTATGCAAAAATCAACAAAAATTTAAAGACAGATGGTTTGCTATCCTGAATAAATGTTCGTTAGACTTGATCCTCCTAATAATAATAGAAGAACTATCCGCCATCTTAGAAGAATTAACTAAAGAAATTCACAACATCAAAACTGACCTTGAAAACTCCCTAACAACAGACGAGCTAAATAAAATACTTGAAGACATCAACAACCAATTAGCTAAACACACAGCGGAAGTAAACGAACGAAAGATTCGCAAATTTCGTAGGCATACGATTGATTATAAGATGGGAGAGGTATACTCCTGGGCTGAAATTTATGCTAGACGCAGACAGAACAGACCATACACTATCAACACCGACACCTCCTCCTCAGATGGTGATCAGACTCAACAATCCAGAAGATACATGGCCAAGGACAAAACATCAACAGCAACCCCGTTGAGTGCGCCTTCAACGTCAACTACCAACATCGTAACTGAAGACACTACTTTTTTAGAGGTAGGCCATTCAAATCAAAACGACCCAGGAGGAGTCACAGAAAAAGCCAAAGAAAAGGACAAGGATCAACCACAAACACGCATGACAGCAGCAAAGAAGGATCGGTCAAAGAAAGGGAATTGACAGACAACCGTGTTATTAACATTTCCGATCACCACTTTAGTGATATAGAATTAAAGATCTTACAGAAAGGCACATCATTTGTACCTACGTCGAATACAAACACCTTGGAACTCAACATTAGTTTTTTTAAACTAATGAGAAAACTCAGATTACGACATTTCTTTGACAATATCCTTGAACCTAATGATGAACAAACGGAGGACCCCCTGATGGGCTTACATTTAAGAAGCACCTTCATGGCACCAGTGAGCCACAAATGTCTGGATCTGTTTGAGACAGCAGTTAAAAACGACATAGCTAAACTCAGCAACAAAAAAAGATCAAAATCCAGTAACCTTACCAATAAGGAATTGGGCATACTGAAGAAGATAGCACAAAATCCAGACATCATTTGTACCAAAGCAGACAAAGGAGGTGCCCTAGTCATACTCAATACCACCTACTACAACACCCAAGCATTAACCCACCTGCTGGATTCAAACACCTATATGAAACTGGGATTCAATCCAACGAAAAAATTCTAAGAAACCTTACAGATCATCATTCAAGCAGCAGTCGACAAAGGTACTATCAATGAAAAAACGCAAAAATACCTCATACAACCCAATCCCAAGAGCCCGACCATTTTTATGGTACCTAAAATTCACAAGAATCCCATCAAACCACCATGTCGACCAATCGTTTCCACCCGTGGGAGTTTACATGAACCAGTGGGCAAATTCTTAGACCGTCATCTACAACCCAGTGTCAACACCATGAGATCCTTTATCAAAGACACCACTGACTTCCTCATCAAATTAAACCAAATCAACTGTACGGACGAAGAAGACATATACCTATGCACCGTAGATGTCAACTCATTATACACATCCATTCCCCACCAATTAGGTCTGGAAGCCATTGAACAAGCTCTTCTACGGTCAAATCATCCACAGGATCTACAAGTATTTTTGATGGAATTGATGCAATTTACCCTATTACACAGCTACTTTCAATACAATGAAGAATGGTTCCAACAGCTAACGGGCACACCCATGGGAAATTGCGCTGCCCCAGCGTACGCGAATATTTTCATGAATTACTTTGAAGAAGATCATATCCTCGCCACACCAACATGGATGAACCATCTAAAGCTGTATCTAAGATTCATTGACGATTTTTTCATCGTATGGAAAGGTCCAGTTCAGATTCTTGAAAATCATCTTAACCAACTAAACCTAATTGATCAACGCCTACAGTTCACTTTCAACATCCATCCACATTACATTACATTTCTTGACGTCAACATCACAAAAACCTCGACAGGATTTGACACAGACCTATTCAGAAAAACAACGGACAGAAACAATACCCTACATTACCAAAGTTTTCATCCTCTTCCCCTTAAACAACACCTTCCATATTCACAAATGCTTAGAGTAAAAAGTATCGTCTCAAACCCCAACAAAGTCACCGATCAACTAAACACCTTAATACAAAGATTCAAATCATGTGGCTACCCAGATCTTGTACTACATGAAGCAAAAGAACGTTCATCTACTATAACTCGCAATGAGCTTTTGAGAACCCAAATCAAATCGGATAAAAATCTAATCACAGTAGTTTCTAAATATTCTACCATGAGCGCCTCCTACAAACACATCATAAAAAAACACTGGCAGCTCTTGAAACTGGAACAAGATTTCAATCACATTTTTGACAACGAACCAGTCTTCGCCTACACCAGAAACAAAAAAATTGGAGAAATACTCAAACCTATACAACCATCATCTGGACAACCTATCTTTAAAGGGACCACTCCATGTTTAAACTGCAATAACTGCAACAATATCATAAAAGGTAATTACATCACACATCCGATGAAGGGACATAAGATCAAAATTAAAGTCACCGCAACATGTGACACCTCCAATGTTATTTATATGCTCAAATGCCCTTGTGGCAAAATTTATGTTGGACAAACAGAGAGAAAAATAAAAACCAGACTCAATGAACATAAATCCAACATCAGGATCAAACAACTCAAATCAACAGCGGCTCAACACTTCACTGAAGCTGGACATAATGTCAGCCAACTGAAATTTTGTATCCTTGAAACAATCACAAAAAAAGAAGGCAGAGACAATCACAACTTCATACTGCAAAGAGAAAACTATTGGATTTACCTGCTGAATTCTATGAAACCTTTCGGCATGAATGACCGTATGGAGTTTACATGTTATCTCTAATTACTCAGTTTTTCCGCTCTTGATTGAATCAGAGATTCTGCATTTATATTTTGTACTTGTATCCTGCATTTGTACTCTCGTTATGTATTATTTGATGAATATTACCTTTGTTGATTCCATTGTTCAGATTTACAATATTTTTAACCATGCTTTATTTTACCATTGAACACACTCGATTTTCTTTATTGATGTTCCTGTTCACTCGTGTAACACCATGGTTTCATTCTTTGAAACCTTCACACATATTTCCTCTCCTTTTCCTCATACATCCTCTTTTATCATATTTCTACTATATAACACTTCATCTCTTTTCACATACAACTATATATATATTCTTTACATTTTTTACATTATCGACACCGATCTCAGTCTGTTCTCATTCTCGTATCTATCACCATAGTCTGTTTACTGTGTCTAGCACACTGTTCACGTCACACCTCATAGAATTATTTATACTTCCGGGTTAAGATTCGTAGCGAGCACTTTTTCCGCGCATCGCCGGTTGAGACGAAGATTTCACTAATACTTGGTAAGAGTTTAGCAACTGGCTCTCGCGCATTATCCTTTTAAGGCTACTACGTCACGCTTTAAACTTCTATCTTCTTTCACCTCGTTTGAACGTTTTCACTCGATCCCGTCAACTAATAATTGTTACACATTCTGCACTACCGATGTTTCCAGCCACGGGTGTTGACTAGTCACTGAATTCAGTTTCACCACACAGGGGTCCACCTTTATTAGATCGGTTTCTATATTTCACAGCTTTTTTCGGTAGATAGTACTTACGCATAACAGTAGGCGCACCAATGTTAAGTTCACCTATAGCTTTGACCCCCACAGCTTTAAACTAATAATTATCAGCCCCATTCTCATACTCACTTTTGTCCTCTTTAGATTTCCCCTGACGAAGGCATATAATGCCGAAATGCATTGGGAAACAAAATATGGAAGTTCAAACAATTGTTTAAAACGCATATGAATCGCCACACGTATTCAAGCTTTATGAAACCTCAAATGAACAATAAAGCTTTGTGTTTTAAAAAAAAACTCGATAACAATTTTCTTTAAATTTGGAAACCTCTCCTGAGGACTATTATCAGTGCCAGGGGGACACACCCCATGTCGGGGGTGCACCTTACATGGTATTTTGTGCTGTCATATATATTTATATGGGGCACTTTGCCTTGCATAAGCTCTTCAAAGTTGCTACCACGGCTTTGCAGTTTCACGTCACTTTAAAGAGGGAGGCAGTATCATGAGGGTGTGCGCTCGCTCAGGGGGCTGCTGTTCACCTGTTTTTGTGCAATTGCTATGTCAATAGCACAAACATTTTACTCGGATTTTCTCAGTTAGTGTAGAGCTGCAGATAGCTCGAAAAATTGGCCTGGGTCCACAGCTACTTAGGTGTGCTCTATGAAACCCATGCAATGCACCTAATCACAAAAGGTGACACTTAAACGTGTGCACTAAAGACAGAGTAAGTACAAAAACCAAGTGTCGGGATTAGGGCCAGCAGTGGGGTGCAGAGGCGGTCCATGCCCACTCGGGGCAAGGGGAGGGCGGCACACACTTCAGGAGCTAGTTCGAGGGAAGGGCCGGCTTTGCTGTGATCTGTATGTTGTAGAAGACAAGGGGATTACCTAGAGTAGTGGGTGCAAAAGAGGATAAAAAACTGGAAACGGAAAAGGGACAGAAAGAAATACAATACAGAAAAAAAACGGAGGTAAGAGTATGAGAAGTAAATTAAAGTAAGTAAACATATAAGACAAGAGAATTAAAACGGATAATGCTAAAGAGCCATAGCAAGGCAAATGGAGAATGAAAATGTGGCAAATTAAAAAGAAACATATAGAAAGAACCATAATGGATGCTGTAGAAAGGGAAATCAATAAATGTTAGGTCATTCGGACAAGTGACAAAGAATGAAAGTTAAAAATAAAATGGATAAAAACAAGAGAGCTTGATAGAAAGCGATCAGAAGGGGGATATGTAAAATATATACCATCCCTCTTTAAAGGCAAAACCCAGCAAGAACAATATCCCAGTCAGAGGCTCAGATAGAGATCGAGCGGGCGTTGGGAGGAAAGTAAGGGCTGGGAGAGCAGGCAGAGAAAGGCGAAGACTGCGCTCCATGACGTAAGCTCAGCCAAGGGCGGGAGAGGGCAGAAGAGGTAACGAGCGATGACATGAAAGGGTGCCCGGAGAGAGGCGCTTAATTACCCATGACAAAAGAAAGGCAGATGGCGGCGCGCGCACGTGCACTCAAGCTTGTAGCCAGCGAGCAAATGCTTGGGTAGCACTTTCAAGATCCCCTTTGCTAAAAGTCGAGCAACAGCGCATGCGCTGTTCTAGGCTCGACCTAAAAAGAATGACAACTAAGCCAAGTAGTGGTAAGTAACGGGTGAGCCCAAAGCCTTTTTTATTTTTTATTTAAGTAACATAAGATTTTTTTCAAGCCAGAGCGTATGCGCTGTCTCATGCGAGACCTAAAAAGTTTCACTTCTACCCAGAGAGTTGATATATATGGTCTTGTCTCAAGCAGAAAGCGGGCCTCCTTGAGCAGAATATTTGCAACACGTCTTCTGGAGTTGTTTAATCCTTCTGTGCCGCAACCAGACTTGCAACTGTACATGGACCACTTGGCTGGTATGTATCAGTGGTCCATGCCGAGAAGAGCAGTGGGGCGGTGGGGCCAGGTTGGGGGGGGGGGGGGGGGGGGGAGGATTTCGACGGACGATGATGAGGGAAAATTAATTATTTAGTTTTCCCTAGTCATCGTCCGTTGAAATCCCTTGGTTTTAAGAGTGGTACAATAATTAAATAATTCAAGTCTAGGATATTAATGCAGTCAATGTTCGGAAGGTAATCAGTTGCGCTATATGTATAATAAAGAGGATGTCACTCTCTCTTCAGTCAAAGATTTGATTTTGTCTTATTGAAAATGAGGCAGTCCTTGATTAAGAAGGTTTCATTTGGGACTACCTTTTAGATACCGTTTTATCAAGCACTGGTAAATTCAAACATTAACATAAGCGCAACCTCTTAAATCTTCAGGGCAAGGTTATCATTGGTTAAGAAAAGACACCCCATTGTCAATTTTATTTCTCATTCAATTTAACATAACAGCGAGATTGCAATTAGTCTTACTAGCAAGTAGCATTTAATTTAATAGAAGAGGCCTCGTGCAGAACATCCCCCTCTTTATTGTCCGTGTTGGGAAGGAAAGGCGCATTTTCGCCTGCTTCCACCTCCCACACTTGTAACCTCTATTGATGCCTTCTCACCGACCTCTCCTGCACAAGTGAACCCAACTTTTAGTCCCTCTGATCCCATCTCCCACTCATTTTCAACAACTTGGCTTGCTCCTTCATCATCACCACCTTTGACTTCCCTCTCTCGTCAGTGGAACATACACAAAAGTATTTAAAACTGCAGATGCTGTGCTTTATTTGGGGGGGGGGGCAGTGGATCCTCCCCCCCCCCCCCCCACCCCCCGAAGTACTACCCAGTATTCTTAACATCTGGGATTCAGTCAGCTCAGTCTCAGCCTCTCTTCTTTCAAATTACAACATCTACTGCAATCCGAGTTTCACAATTTTCACACCAGTGAAGCAACGGTAAGTCTGAGTTCCTTATCTGCTAACCACAACCATGTCTCCTCCTCATTCTGCTCAGCCACTCCACTGCATTTGACATGTTGACAACTCTGTGCCATGCTTTTGACCTGTTTCTCTCAGGATGTTATAGGTAAGGCATGAGTTCTCCTGATTCTTAACATTATCGTTGTGTTCTGCTCGACCCGCTTGACACTTGCCCCCCCAATTATGAGTGTGGTTTCTGAGACCGCACTTCACCCCACCTCCTTTTTGTCTCGATTCATCTGTATGCCAGTGATACTCTAATCTTTTTCTCTTTTCCATCCATTAAAACCGGACTGTTTAACTGCGATTGGAATTAGGATGGATTTCCATTCATTAAAGCTGAACTCTCCCAAAACTGAAAGTAGTTTCATTCCACTCATCAGTAAATCCCAACTTTTTTCTGTTTCTCATCTGTCTCATCCAAGATATTCTGAGACCTCCCTACCACAGCCAGGAACCTTTGACTACAATTGAACTCAACCGTTCAACTAGAACATTTTATGAAAATTGCCACTACTGTTGCTAGGGTTCCACTGCTAAATGCAAAGCCAATTTGCCAACCTTCCACTTGCAAATTGCCATGTGTGATGAGTACATTGGTAATCAGCAAACGGGACTGCTGTCAGCTTACTCTTAGTAGGGAGCAATCTTTCTCACCATATGATACACTGACACTATTTAACCTCTACAGACCATCAACAATCTGATGTTGCCAACATCAAACAGCTTGACTGCCAGCCAAAGGTAGTGCAAAGGACACAATGCTAGTATTATCTTTTAAAGCCATGCAAAGCATTGCTTCTCCATAAATCTTCCAACTGCTTACACAACATTTACCATAACATGCTCTGAACTGGTCCATCCCTTACATCTTCACTGTTACCAGATCTCACCTAACCCTTCAAGAGTGGGCTGATTCAAGCTGCTTGGTCCTAGCCTCTGAACTAGTCCCCTCTTGAGTTCTGGGCTGCTCTTACTAACTGTAATTGCAACCTTCAATCCCACGTGCTTAGCCCAATAAAAAAAATTGCCATGAACCCTAATATCCCATCTTCTCCACCATCATATATAAAATCATGAAATTAAATATTTAACTACGTATATAATGCTGACATTTTGTATCTGCGATTATTTTGTACGCCCACATCTTATTTACCTGTTACACTACTGATATCGATGTACATCAGTAAAAGAGCTTGCATGTATCACCAATACTATGTACAAAACGTTTCTTAGACTGGCTTAACCCCTTGCCTGCTCATGACGGAACCACTCCGTCATGAGCCACGGGCGCCGTGTGCTCATGACGGAGTGGTTCCGTCATGCTGCGGCCGTTGGCGGCCGCTCCGCCCACGCGGCGCTGATTCCCCGCCTGTGCGGGCGAATAATGCAAGTGGGCGGAGTCGTGACGGAACCACTCCGTCATGAGCACAGCGCGCCCGTGGCTCATGACGGAGTGGTTCCGTCACGAGCATGGCGGCGCCGCGCTCACCCTGAACCCCCCCAGCGCCGCGGCAAAATTCGTGCCGCGGCGAAGGGGTTAACCAGCTTTGGCAAAGCCAGTTGGTCGGGCATTGGCTAGCAACCTTTTGTGTTTGCAGTACTTGCTTTGTTTGGTCATGGTTTTTCGAAAACGTTTATTGTTGGGAAACTGGTTGATCTTGTTAATCTAAAAACAAAAATTTGCGAAAATGTTTTTGGTCTTAAAAAGCACGCATTGCCATCATAGACCCTGGCACTAAAGGGAATTCCTTTTTTTTGTGGATGTGCTCCCTGTGAAAGGGCAGGATGCCTTCACTCAGAGTGAAGTTAACCAGTAGCTGAGGTGAGCTGACTCACTGCCTCACGCTGAGGTCGGTGGTGAGAAATGTGACTGACATAATAACCAGACCAGTAGGTGAAGAGGGCTGACTGAATGCCCTTATAAGTAAAATTTTATACAAGTAATGTTAGTAAAATCAAAAGGTCTTGGATACGCCCAGGCTTGAAAAATAAGAATACTATGTGTTCTTAAATTTAAACAGGCACCACTGTGGAGTGGGTGTCAAAGAAAAACGTAACCTCTTTCCCAGGTAAGAGTTCAAGTGTGAAAGAGCAAGACTATTTACCTTTGACATGTCAGTCTATCAGATTGAGAGGAATACACTAGAAACCTAAAGGTAGACATTTTTCAACTGTACAGCAGGCGCAGTGGACATCTCTTCCTCTCTGGGGACTGAAATGGGATTGAGGGGAGAAAAATAATAGTTTAGCACAGGGCAGCATGGGGGAGTCTAGCCCTCTAGCAGGAGTGCACAAACGTATCAGAGCAGGCCCGTATAGTAAAGAATAGTGTAGCACAAATACGTTGCATCATCAGGCCGGACCAAAAGAACACAGTAAGTGGTGATGAAGATTGTGATAAAACCCTTTTACTGCCACACTGGTGGGGAAAGTCAACAGAGGTGGTGCCTCCTCTCTGTGACCAGGAGTGACCCCATCATTTCAGAAGGTGAAAGGGAACGTGGTGAGAGTTGTCATTTCACGGCCCATATGCATGTGGATGTCTGGGGTGCCTATGCCAACCGAGAAGCTGTTTATTGGAACAAAGAAAGGGAAACCGAAGAGTATTTCGAAGTGGCTGGAACTAAAGAGCACCAAAACGAGAAATAACCCATGCAGTATTTTAAATTAGTACATGACGATAACAAGCAGTGGAGGATGGAGAAAACGAGTGACGCAAGCGGCAGTCCTTTTGCATCCGGCTTCCACTTACACCCACACAAACACAAACCGATTGGAAACTACACAATTTGTGCCAAACTATAGGTGTGGTGAACTACTCCATTTCGAAGTAAAACTTGTAGAAACCAGGATGAGGTCTCAGCATAGATGAATGTGCAGAAACCACTAGTAAAGTTACTCTCGTGTCATGAATGGCAAAAGCATGTGAATCTGAGTGGCACAGTGGGCGTCTGGAAATGTCTGCTGGCTCATGCAGCATTTTCCATCTTCGAAAAAAAAGAAAACAAGCACTACGAAAGTGCACGAAAGCACGTATCAAACAAGCTTTAACACAACACAGGGGAAGAGAAGACACCATGGCTCAGGAATGACATTAGAGAGACCACTGTCCACTGAAATGGAAGCAAGCCTGAAAAACACTCAGGGACGTGTGGCAGACATTGATTATGGATTCATGTGACACACACGAGCTTTCATGGAAGTTCCATCCCCAAAAAATCACACAGCAGTAAACTAAATATGCCAGCTCCACCTCTGGAGATGTTAAGGGTGCATATTGTATATTCCCTCTGCTTTCTGGGTAACATGTTAGTAGTAACAAAATACTGCTACCGCTGCTGGTCTACATGCAGAAACCTGCACTGTCCCATGTTCAAAATTCAAAGCTCAGCGTTCCAATGGGCAAGTTGCACTACATGAGCACAGGACACAAGACTTACTGAAAGGGAATATGTAGCCCAAAAAGAGAATGTCTGCGAAGACAGCACAGTGAAAAGTCGGAATGTTTCATTAAAAAGTATCTTAAAAGATGGTTGCTTGAATGCCATCCCAGTGCTGATAGTACAAAGGTACTCTTAAGTAGCCAGATGCGGCAATCTTATCTTTCTATCCATAAGGAAAGCTACTTACAACAGTCTCCCTCCTACCTCAACATATCACTCAAGTCAAGGTGTCTGAAGCCTGAGATGGGGAGTGGGTGTAGACATTGGACACAACATTCTTGGGGTGGCTGGGGAGTCACAAGACAAATGAAAACTGCAGCTTCTCAAGGATTGGGTAGGACACGAAGGGAAGTGTCTGACAAAACCATACAAGAGACTCAGAGACGCACAATGCATGCATAGTTAAACTACATAAAAGTAGAATGTAAACGTCAAATGTTTACCTCTGGATATCAAGAGCTAGGTGAATCCATGGAAAAATGTGTTGCCAATTTGGAGGTACTGGTTCACATTTTCATAGAGCGCTTTCATGAATGAAGATGTGGTTTAACTGTGGGCGTATAAAGGCTGTCTTATCTGTATCCGTGCAGCACAGGCTCCTCAAAGAGCCCTATCTATTTACGAGAATACTGAGGAAGCGAGTGCTAAGGATAGCACCAAAAGCCCACAAGCAAAATCCACAAGTGGACAGACACTGCACCTGACATCATATGAGCAGCAAAGCACTAAAACAAACTTTAGGGTGAAAAGGAACTTTCTTGTATGACCAGTAGAACAACAAGGCAGACCATGCCAGATGTAAAGTCATTACAATCCAGCTGGTGCATAAGAAGAGGAGAATGAACCCAAGTACTAGTTTTGTGAAAAACAGCCTGCTTGTGATCAGCATGTTCTCTGGAGAATCAAGTTGCAGGAGGGCATATGGATTAGGATGAGTCAGCAGTTAACAGTGAAATCGGCAGGAAAGTACACATGGAGGAGAAACATGCTAGGACAAATACTTCAAACGTGCACCATCAAAGACCAGCAAAGGTGTTACCATTACTAATGGCAGAATGGCATGAAATAGGAAAAAAGACTTGCCCTAACTAAAGACAACAGATGATGCGCACATGTGGGCTAACTTAACAAATACAGCTGCTAGCCAAAGTCTGAGAAATCGAAACATCAGACAAACCCTGAAAACTGAGAGGTTACCTGCAAGCAGTGGTTAACTTCACAAGAACATAACACATTCCAAACTCTTAGCAATCAAAAACAGGAATGTGAGAGAACAATACACTTACAAACTTTCCCCCACCTCACCTACCCTCATTAGTTGAGGTGTTAGAAATTAATTTCTGGTTGGCAGAGGTATGCATCCTGTCCAAGCAGAAACCACAATCTTAGTCAAGGTAAGTCAAACACACACCATAAATTAACCTGTGCCCACCCTCTGGTAGCTTGACACAGAGCAGGCAAGCTTAACTTAAGAGGTAATGTGTAAGGTTTTGTGCAACACTTCAAACAGTGAAAACACCATACAAAAAGATACCACACCTGGTTAGAGTAATAGAGCTTAATTTATTGAACAAAACAAGACCACAATGACAAAATTCGGATACATAGAACCGGAGTTATGAATTTCTAAAGATTATTTTGAAATGTAGTGCTTAAAGCACCAACCAGGGCTCTCTGGTTGCACTAGACCAGTTCAAATACAAAAGTTTAAGCTGACTGCGATGGAGCGCAAGTCATATATCGGAACCAGCCTTGGCCCTGCTGAAACCAGAACCTTGGTTTGCGGTTGTGTCGACATCTTGGAAGGGATGCAAGCAGCAAAGGAGGTGATGCATCGGCGTAGATTCTTCTGATGTGTGGGATGCCTTAACTCAGAGCCGTGTAAATTAGAAGATGCGTCCGGAATGGAGGCAATGTGCAGCGCCGTTGGCGTTGCGATGCACTCTCTCATTGCAGCAGCGGTGATGCGTCGATAAAGCTGTGCTGGTTCCGAGCTGCACAAAGCTGTCAGTGTGTGGATTTCTGCTGGAGATGCTCTTTATACCCACCTCAAAGGGCCCCAGACTGGATTGGCACCACTTGATGGGGAGTCAGTGCAGGTTTCTCAGGTGGGGAGTGATGTGGCTGTGGCGTGGTACGTCGAGGATCAGTTCTGCAGAGGCGTTTTGGATGCGTTGCAGTCATTTGATGAGCTTGGTCGGGGCTCCGCGTCGAGGGCGTTTCCGTAGTCGAGTTTGCTGCTGACGAGGGCCTGGGTGACTGTTCTTGTGTCTGTCGGGATCCACCTGTAGATCTTGCGGAGCATGCGGAGGGTGTTGAAGCAGGAGGAGGAGACGGTGTTGATTTGCTTGGTCATGGAGAGCGTTGAGTCGAGGACGATTCCCAGGTTGCGTAGTGGTCGGTGGGTGTCTGGGCTGCCCCAGTGCCGTCGGCCACCAGGAGTCGTCCCAGGCTGAAGGGTTGGAGCCGAGAATGAGGACCTCCGTCTTGTCCGTTTTCAGCTTGTCGGCTGATCTTCATCCAGTCGGCGACGGCCTTCATTCCTTCGTGAAAGTTGGATTTGGCGGTGATGGGGTCCTTGGTGAGGGAGAGGATCAGTTGGGTGTCGTCGGCGTAGGAGATTATGTTGAGGTCGTGCTGTCGGGTGACGTGTGCGAGCGGGGCCATGTAGATGTTGAACAGTGTCGGGCTGAGGGAAGAGCCCTGGGGTATGCCGCAGATGATCTCGGAGGCTTCGGATCGGAAAGGGGGGAGGCGGACGCTCTGGGTTCTGCCGGAGAGGAAGGAGGTGGTCCATTCCAGAGCCTTGTCTCAGATCCCTACGGCTTGTGTTTAGTGTGCCGTGGCAGACTGTGTCGAAGGCGGCGGAGAGGTCCAGGAGGATGCAGGCCGCGGTCTCACCGTTGTCCAGCAGGGTCCAGATGTCGGTGGCGGTGATGAAGGCAGTCTCGGTGCTGTGGGTGCTGCGGAACCCTGACTGGGAAGGGACCAGGATTCTGTCTTATTCAAGGTATCGGGTTAGCTGTCTGACGATCTTCTCGATGACCTTGGCCGGGAACGGAAGCAGGGAGATGGGCCGGAAGTTCTTGAGGTCTCTTGGGTCCGCCTTGGGTTTTTTGAGTAGGGCGTTGATCTCGGCGTGTTTCCAGCTCTCTGGGAAGGTCGCGGTCTCGAGGGAGAGATTGATGACGTTGCGCAGATGAGGTGCGATGGAGCTGCTGGCATTGTTGAAGATGTGGTGCGGGAAAGGGTCTGATGGGGAGCCGGAGTGGATTGTGCTCATGGTCTTGATGGTGTCATCGAGGCTCACGTTGGCCCAGGCTAGCAGGGGGTCGTTGTCGATGGTGTGTGGAGAGTCTGTTGTGTTTATGTCTGTTGGGGCTGTCTGGGTGTTGAAGCTGTCATGGATGTCTGCTATCTTGCGGTGGAAAAAAGCAGTGAGGGAGTCACACAGGGCTTGCGACGGCGGGATGTCGTTGGTGTTGGAAAGTTCCTTCACAATGTTGAAGAGCTGCTTGCTATTGTGTGCGTTATCGAGGCGGTCTTTGAAGGAGGTCCTCTTAGCAGTCCTGATGAGGTGATGGTGGTTGCGGGTGGCGTCCTTGTGGGCTGCGTGGCTGTCCGGGGTCTGCTCACTGTTTCATTTCTTTAGTCTCCGGCAGGCTCGCTTGGAGGCTAGGAGTTCTGGGGTGAACCAGCTGGCCCTCTTGCTGGTGTTTCTGTAGGAGGATTTCTTCAGCGGGGCGAGGGTGTTGGCGCAGTCGTCAATTCAGCATTTGAGGTTGTGGGCAGCGTCGTCGGTGTTGTAGAGTTCGGTGGGTGGGCTGAGAGCAAGGTTTGCGTGTAGTTGGTCTTCGGTGATTTTGCTCCAGCAGCGGCGGGGGATCTGTTGGGTGCGGTGGTGTGTGGTGGGTTTCTGGAAGATGAAGTGTATGCAGCGGTGGTCGGTCCAGGGGAGTTCGGTGGTGTGGCTGAAGGAGACGAGGGAGCTTGAGGAGAAGACTGGGTCGAGCGTGTGGCCGGTGGAGTGGGTAGGCGTTGTGACGAGTTGCTTCAGTCCGAGGTTGGCGAGGTTATCGATCAGGGTGGTGGAGTTGCTGTCGTCGTTCTCAAGGTGAAAGTTCAGGTCTCCAAGGAGGATGTAGTCAGTAGGGGTGGGCGGAATTTGCGGAATTAACCTTCGCAAATTATCGCGAGAATGTTTAAAATTATCGCAAACAAGCAGAAATATCGCGAAGATGCGGAAGTTTTTTTCCGGCATGTTCGCGCGATTTTCTGCATGGTTGCGGGTCGCCAACTTACCCATGTGGCTGCTTGCGGGCGCGGCCATCTTGTTTTGAGTTGTTCTCGCGGTGCATGATCGCGAGAAGAAAGACGTGATCGCGCGACGCATGACGTCACTGCGGGCGCGAACTGTCGCGAGACAGCGCAAATGGCTAAAAACAATACAACATCTCATGGAGAACGCGACCGGATCAAGAAAACTTGTCGGCGAACGCAGGGATTCAGGTAAGGCGATCGCGCGCGCGCGAGAATGTATCATTTTACAGCGCGAGCAAGAAACAAATTATCGCCAAGCTGCGGAAACCGGAATTTTTGACATTTTCGCGCTCTCCGCGGAACGCAAAAATGTCAAAATATCGCAATTTCCGCGAACGGAACGAAATTTTTGCCCAGGCCTAGTAGTCAGTGGAGGTCAGGGCGTGCGTGCTGATGAAGTCGGCGATGGAGTTGCTGAACTGGAGTCTGGTTCGGTGGGTCTGTAGACGAGGGTGCTTCTGAGGGTGGAGTTGGGGTCTGTGTGGATCTGGAAATGCATGTGTTAGGCGGTGCTGAGAGTGTCGTCTGTGCTGGTCGAGACCCTGATGCTGTTCTTGTGGACGATGGCGATTCCTCCTCCGACTCCGTTGGGGCGATCTTGTAGCCGTCTGGGATGGGCGCAGAGACAAGGACCAGTCCACATGAATCTCATCCATATTCTCGAATGCTGCGACATTTACCAATAATTTTACTCCCATCTTGTGCAGCCCGGGAAAATGGTGTGAAAATCGAGGCCGTTACTAGATGCGGCATTTGACAGGGCCGCAAGATCGTATTATGGGTGGCTCGCGTGCACCTTACCTTGTCTGCGGCGTCTACAGTGCTTCCAGGAAAGCAAGCTGCACAAAGACGTTTTGCAGCGCCTGGAGTCACGCGGGACCGTCCTTTTCTACATGTCGCCATGTTCTTTTCTCGTCAAGGAAAATAAAATCTCTGTGGACTGGCGTCCGTATATTGTCTTTCTAACTTTCATGACACTGGCTTCTGGTCATCACAGTGGGAAGTCGTGGGTATTCTGGTCACATAGTCGTTCTTCAGTCTGTGGTGTCTGAGCTGTGTTCTGGTAAACTCGGGTGAGAGGTCGTTCACCAGAAACTTAGACAGGGTGTTCCAAGAATAGTTACTATGAACATTTGTTTGTAGATGTACCGTGTTTCTCCTGTCTTTTGTTTTTAGGGGAGGTGCATTTGTTTGCAGCCAAGCAATAATTATTTAGTTTATATATTTGAGGTAGATCTCATGTGAGCGCCTGACTTTCATGGTTGTGTGTGCGTTTGGTTGCAGCTTGGTGAGATACGTCTTGACCGGGTGTTGTTGTTAGGATGGCTTTGAGAGTTGAAGTCACACATTTCTAGTGTCGATGTTTGAAGGATGACTATTTATTTTTGCTCCTGAGGGTGTATGTGGTATGTGATTGGGTTTGGTCACCCATGTCTTGCTGAGCGTGGGCGTCATGCACTAATTTCTAATGTGGATGTGTGATGAATTATGACTGCACAGGTATGTGGTATGTGACTGGGTTTGGTCACCCATTTCTTGCTCCCTGTGAGGCGTCATGGTTACCACCATTGGGTGGTTTTGGCATGGTTATAGATGAATTACTCATATTTATAGAAGTTGTGTTGTATTGAAGTCCCTCCATTGGCTGCCGGTCAGGGAGAGGATTGTCTTCAAGGCACTCTGCATGTGTCATCGTATCATAATGAGCAGAGCGCCCTTACCTCTTTCTAATCTCATCTCCCTCTATAGACCGAAGAGGAGGCTTCGTTCTTCAGACACGGGACTTGTAGTTGTCCCCACAATCCGGAAAGCTCGGATGGGAGGGAGATCTTTTAGATTTTTTGCGGCCAAGAATTGGAATTTGCTCCCCATGGAGCTGCGCCTCGAACCCTCAGAGACTACATTTCGAAAAAAATTAAAAACGCATCTTTTCCGCTCTGCACGGATCTGATTCCCTACACTGGCGCCTCTCTTGCCTTCTCAGCGCGGGGACACGCCGGTGTGCGTAACCATGCGCTTTATAAACCTCCATAATAATAATAATAATAATAATATTGAGATGACTGCATGTGGATTAAGTTACTCATTCTGTAAGTACTACTATAAGGATGACTGTGGTGTTTGAGTTGGCTGCTCGTAGATTGTCACTCATTTGGCAAGTATTACAGTTAGGATGACTGTTGTTAGTGAGATGACTGCTCGTGGATTAAGTCATTCATTTGGAAGGTATAACTGATGGGAGGACTGTGGTGTTTGAGATGCATTTTGATAATCAAGATGACTGTGCATGTGGATTAAGTCACTCATTTCTTGGGTATAATTAGTGGGAGGTCTGTGGTGTTTGAGATGTATTTTGGCTTTGAGGTGGTCACTTCAACTTCTTCGGTGGTTGGTCCTCTGTGTGTTGTTTTTCATGTCAGACTGGCCAGCTGGTATTTTTGCGGGATTGGGGGGTTTGGTAGGTGAAGCGTGGTGTGGTATAGTGTGTGTTGGGTTTTTGTTGATGAAAAGGGAGAAGATGCGGTACGCGATTGATTTAATTATATGATCTACTCATTAATTTCTTTATTCTGATTTGCATGATTTATGTTTTGATTTCTTTAATCTGATTAGCATGCATCGTCCTTTATTATCTTTACTTTCAACAAGTTACTTGCATGTTTTCTGATTACATTTAATATCTTTATTGATTCATTTATTATGATTAGCATGCATGGTCTTTTACATTTAATAAGTTACATGCATGTTTCTGATTACATTTGGTATTGTGACGTGAACCATCTCTATATTCAAATTGGCAATATGTTTGCTTTCTGAGTTATGCACGATGTGTGCGACTTTCCCACCTTGTATTTCCATGCACGTTTCTTGCCTCTAGTTATACGATTTATGTATGCATGGAGTTGTCGCAAATGGTATTCTGGCTATTGTAAAGAAGGGAGATATGTCATACCTGCTGCTCAGCCAGTGTGGGTGTGGAGTGGAATGTTGGTGCGTGATGATGCATGGAATGTTGGGTGTCAGAGAGTCAGTTGGAGTATTGTCTGAGCAGCAGGAAGACTGCTCCTGGTGGGGCTCTTCATGATAACGACTTAATAAATCATCTTACCTAATTCACACCTTGACTACTGGACATCTTTTTTGTTTATAACAACCCAGTTGTGCCTTTGAAGTAGGAGAGACTTTAGAGAGGGGCTTTGAACTACACAGAGGTCCTCTCTTTCCTGCCCTGGCTCCAGGCTCATTACAGGGGATTAAGCGGTACTTTGTGTGGGGACAGGAAACAGCTGATTCAGGTGTAAGTGTGAGGCTGTGGCCAGATCTTCCCTCCCATCCTGCCCAGGATGGCCCATCAGGATGTGGATGGCCCATCAGTCACACATGAGCTCCCTTTGTGTATTGCTGTCTAGAGGGAATGCAAAAAGCCCAGCTGTCACCCACTCCAGACGTGTATTGGAGATGGGCAGCAGGCACACAGGCTTAAGAGCAGAAAAATACCAACTTTCTAAAAGTGGCATTTATAAAGTTGTATTCATAAATCCATCTTTGCCATTAAAGAGGATATAATATTACAAGTCCATAGGTACCAAACATGACAGATCTATTCCTTCTCAATCAGCAATTATAACTTGTTAAATGTAATAAGAAATCCCCAATGTTGGCCCATGAGAGAGGTAGGCTTCACGGAAGTGAAAAACAAATGTTGGCATTTTTCATTACTAGGAAATGTAAGATTTTAAAGTACATGTCCTACCTTTTAGTTACCCAGCTCTTTGCCCCGTGGGATACATGGGGGCCTACCTTAGGGATGACATATGTGTAATAAAAGTGGAGTTAAAGGTTTGGCAAGGGGTTTTAAATGTCTAATCAACATGCCAGTAAAATGCGCACAGTGGCAGGCCTGAGACACATTTTAAAGGGCTTAAGTGGGTGGCACAATCAGGGCTGCAGGTCCACCAGTAGCATTTAATTACCAGGCTCTGGGAACATATAGTACGCCCTCTAGGAACTTATAAGTACATTAAATATGCCAGTTGTGGGCAAGCCAATGTCACCATGTTTAGGGGAGTGAGCACATGCACTTTAGCACTGGTTAGTAGTGGTAAAGTGCCCAGCGTCCTAAAACTAACAAAAACAATTCAGCAAAAAGTGAGGCAAATGGGCAAAAGGTTTGGGGGAAAACCACCCTAAGGCTGACAGGTCTAAATGGAGGTCTTTAGAATGAACTAAAGCGTATCAATCTGCCAAGCCTGTGCAAAACTTGCTAGCTTCAGACACTGCCCAGGGATAAAGAGTACTTAAAAATAACCAAATGGTGATGTGTAAACGCAGAGGCAAACTAAGAAAACAACAAATCCTACAGACACACAGTTAGCAAGATCCCCATATTGAACACTATCTAAAGATTCTTCTGATCTACGGAGCCTTTTCAAAACTTTCCTTTGGATTAAAGAAATCACCAGTCAGACAGTGGCCTGAAAAAACCCAAATGGAAATCTGCATGCGAACACTTTAGATACAATCTCTTCCATCCAGAGGCCACCTCATCACCTTATTTTGGATCAACTGATTCACTCTTTTCAACATACTTCCTTACCTAGAGTCGCAAAAAAACCTGAACATCATACCATCTCCAGAGACTGGCATATCTTGATGGACTCTCGGAACCCAGTTCCCAATAGATAAGCTGTCTCGATTGGCACAGAAGAGTTTCTTGTTGAAGTCGGGGAATAGAAGTTGCCATCATTTCTAAGAAGGGGTGGGGAGATGTAAAGTTTGAAGGGGAATGCTAGGACTCTTCAGCTAGAAATCCTTCCTGGTCTACAGTAACAACAGGATGCAAGTTCCTGTAACAAGGACTGGACAGGAAGTGAGTAGAGGAGAAAAGCAGTCTTATGCATAGGCGGAAATAAGCGCCCCCAAAAGTGGTGAAACAAACCGATCCTAAAGTATCTGCATAACTTAGTATAGCGGAAACACTTGTTTCTTTGATATCTGTTAACAGCATCGTACGAATGTAGCACATTCACTCCCTATTAAAATCACCCTAAGCAGCACCTGCGTTCATTTGAGGTGCTGCCAAGGCAAGAGCACGATCCTTCAGTCTTTGAATATCACAGCTAGGTTCATCCTAAATGACACGTCTCACAAAATAAGTGAATGATTTAAGAGGACAGTCTTTCGCTTGGAAAAAAAGTACTAATAATGCAAGTAGTGCAGCCCTCCTAAAGGATGTGCTTTGCGCTCCTTCGTGGTACAACTTTAGCTTATAATGTCGTTACTTTGTACTGGTGATCAGTGGTTCATCGTACATGATGATAGAGTTAAGAAACTAATTCAAACAGGCTGCTTGTTAATGCCATACACAAGATGTTCTACTGAAAAATACAAAAACGCTCAAATCCGAAAACATTAAAGCAACGTATTTTTAGGCCTGGCTTGACTGCGCAGCTGTTCTTTATTATTACCAATGGTTTATAATAGATTTATCGCAAACTTTGGCTCCACCCTGAGGGGGATTATTCCTATTGGCTGTTTGATGTATTATTTCTCTTCCGCTGAAGTGCTTACATTGCAATGCGTGAAAGACTAGCACACTACGTCATTACATGTTGAATTATTTTTCACACAGATGCAATGCATATGAAAAGCAATATTTTTTTTATATTGCTTTTTCATTGCAGCTGTGTTTTTTTAAATGTATTAAGACCCAAAATGCAAGTCAAAGTGAAATTGGTTACTGTCTTGCTATTGAGTGGTTTTAGCCCAGTTAACGCCATGTACCGAATCACCTCCCACTGTGTCTGAAGGTCTATTTATGTGGCCTCTTCCTGTCGCTATAAATCGAAGCTCCCCCATTGGGCTCTTTCTCACCTTTTGTGCTCTCAAAATTCCAATGCATATCTTGTTGCATCCTGACCTAACGCCCACTATTCTTCTTCCTACATATATTCAAGAATGGACCAACTATCTGTCTGTCTGTGGCTGTTCTCTGGCGCTTCTAAAGATGCCAGTTCCTGTGGTGTGCGGCATATTCCCTCTGACTCTGCCAATTCCCTTGAGCGCTTGAGGTCCCCATTCTTCTCAGCCACTTAATGCGCCACCACTTACCAACTCCATATAATCAGAAGAGCATGATATCCCTCACTCCTTCTCCAAGATTGCTGTCAATGTCCATAGCTCAAAGCTGCACAACCTTTGATATGAGCCATTACCTTGCTGTTGCTCCGCTGCTTTTGATGTGTAGTGACATTTCTGTTGTGTGCGTTACATACTAAGTTGTTACTAATCCCCATTACAGTCATAACTTTTGAGCAGAATAAAATAAATAAAATAATTAGTGGGTCCAATTCACAAAGAAACATCATACCTATCTATTTGTTGAAGCATGCCTCATGCAAGGGTGTACATTTCAGACGTTTAGAAAATTCAAATATTCCCAGTAAAGCACCTGGAAAACTACACCAATTATAGCCTTCCTTTGTAATACCAGAATTGCAATGTAACAGTTGCTATTTGTCCAGTGTGTATTTATACGCAGGATATAACTGCGTTGGAGAAATGCAGTCTGATGTGCAAATAGACATTTTTCCCCCCAGAAGTTTCTTGTTCTCCAAGAAAATGTTTGTTCCTGTGGAGTAACCCCACTGAAACAAATGTTAAGACAAAGTGGGGAAATAGGAGAAGATCAATTACTCCAGCCTTTTACTACAATGAATCTTGAACCACTTCCAAGGGAGGGAAGGTGAGATGCGTGTGGCTGTTCACAAGCACTCTTGGCAATCCAGGCCTCAAAACCCACCTCCATTCCTTAACTTTTTTATGCGATATACTGCTGTTTGATTTTGCAATTGGGATATACAGTTACACAGTACTAAAATTTGATTCAGGACCTGTTAGGGTAGCTTCCTGTATAACCACTGATGCTGTCCATTTTAGGTCTCGCCTGTGTCAGTGCATGCGCTCTTGCTTGCAAGACATAATGTGTTCAAGGGGCTTAAGGCCTGCTTATTACTTACGATTCATGAGCTTAATTGCCTCCCTGATTTGATGCCTTCCAGTTAGAAGCTTCACTTCCTCTTCTTTTGGCTGGAGTACGTACCAAGAATTGATTGCTTTGTGTGGATTAGTCCTTTCAGCTGCTGGCACTGTTGACTATCGTATTATTTTTCTTCAATTTAAAAGCTTCTTCTCTCCTCACCCTTCTCCTTGTTGCTTCTTCCCCTTCCACCCTCCCATTTGTGTGGCTATTTCCCCTCCCACCCCCGGTCTGCTTTGCTCCTTCTCCTCCCACCCCAGTATGTTTTTGCGTCTTTCCCCTCCCACCCCGTCTGTTTTTCTTTTTCCCCCCACCCCTGTTGCTTTTGCTTCTTACTCCCCACGCCTTCTGTTTAACTTCTTTCCCCCCCACCGCCCGTCCATTTTTCTTCTTACCTCTCCCAACCCCCTCCATTTTGCTTCTTCCCCTCCCACCCTGTAAGTGTTTCTGCTTCTCATTTCACCCCCTCCTTCACCCCCTCCGTGTTATTTCTTCTCTTTCCACCCCCTCAGTATTGCTTCTTTGATCCTTGTTGCTTCTTCCCCTTAGCCTGCAGCCTGTTAGTACTTCTCCTCCCACCCCTCTCCGTGTTGCTTCTTCCCCTTAGTGTGTTACTTCTTCCCATCCCACCTCTCTATGTTGCTTCTACCCCTCCCCGTATTGCTGCTTCCCTTCTTGTGTTGCTTCTTGCCCTCTCCTTTTTGCTTCTTCCCCTCCCACCCCTTATCAGTGTTTGACTTCTTACCCTCCCACCCTTTGTGGTGCTTCTTCCCCTACCTCCCACCCAGTGTTGCTTCTTCCCCTCCCACCCAATGTTGCTTCTTCGACCTCCCTGTCACCCCGTGTTGCTTCTTCCCCCTCCTTCTCACCGCCTTGTTGCTTCCTCCCCCTCCTTCTCACTGCCGTGTTGCTTCATCCCTCTCACCCAGTGTTGCTTCTTCCCTCTCACCCAGTGTTGCTTCTTCCCTCTCACCCAGTGTTGCTTCTTCCCTCTCACCCAGTGTTGCTTCTTCCCTCTCACCCAGTGTTGCTTCTTCCCTCTCACCCAGTGTTGCTTCTTCCCCCCCCCTCCCACCCAGTGTTGCTTCTTCCCCCCCCTCCCACCCAGTGTTGCTTCTCCCCCCTCCCACCCAGTGTTGCTTCTCCCCCCTCCCACCCAGTGTTGCTTCTTCCCCCCTCCCACCCAGTGTTGCTTCTTCCCCCCCCTCCCACCCCGTGTTGCTTCTTCCCTCTCACCCAGTGTTGCTTCTCCCCCCCTCCCACCCGTGTTGCTTCTCCCCCCCTCCCACCCGTGTTGCTTCTCCCCCCCTCCCACCCGTGTTGCTTCTCCCCCACCTCCCACCCTGTGTTGCTTCTTCCCCCTCCCACCCTGTGTTGCTTCTTCCCCCCTCCCACCCTGTGTTGCTTCTTTCCCCCCTCCCACCCTGTGTTGCTTCTTTCCCCCCTCCCCGTGTTGCTTCCCCCCCTCCCACCCGTGTTGCTTCTTCCCCCCCCACCCCGTGTTGCTTCTTCCCCCCACCCCGTGTTGCTTCTTCCCCCCACCCCGTGTTGCTTCTTCCCCCCACCCCGTGTTGCTTCTTCCCCCCCACCCCGTGTTGCTTCTTCCCCCCACCCAGTGTTGCTTCTTCCCCCCACCCCGTGTTGCTTCTTCCCCCTCCCACCCCGTGTTGCTTCTTCCCCCCTCCCACCCCGTGTTGCTTCTTCCCCCCTCCCACCCCGTGTTGCTTCTTCCCCCCTCCCACCCCGTGTTGCTTCTTCCCCCCCCTCCCACCCCGTATTGCTTCTTCCCCCCCTCCCACCCCGTATTGCTTCTTCCCCCCTCCCACCCCGTGCTGCTTCTTCCCCCCACCCAGTGTTGCTTCTTCCCCCTCCGACCCGTGTTGCTTCTTTCCTTTCCCACCCCCGTGTTGCTTCTTCTTCACCCCTGTATGCCTTATTCCCCTCCCTCCCACACCGTGTTGCATCTTCCCCTCCCTCCCACCCCGTGTTGCATCTTCTGCTCCCTCCCACCCCGTGTTGCTTCTTCCCATCCCTGCCACCCCGTGTTGCTTCTTCCCTTCCCTGCCTCCCCGTGTTGCTTCTTCCCTTCCCTGCCACCCCGTGTTGCTTCTTCCCTTCCCTCCCACCATGTGGTGCTTCTTCCCTTTCCCACCCTTGTTGCTTCTTCCCCACCCTCCCTCCCCTGTATTCCTTCTTCTTCTTCTCACCCATCCCCGTATTGCTCCTTCCCCTCCCTCCCACCCCGTATTGCTCCTTCCCCTCCCTCCCACCCCGTATTGCTCCTTCCCCTCCCTCCCACCCCATTTTGCTCCTTCCCCCTCCCTCCCACCCCATTTTGCTCCTTCCCCTCCCTCCCACCCCATTTTGCTCCTTCCCCTCCCTCCCACCCCATTTTGCTCCTTCCCCTCCCTCCCACCCCATTTTGCTCCTTCCCCTCCCTCCCACCCCATTTTGCTCCTTCCCCTCCCTCCTACCCCATTTTGCTCCTTCCCCTCCCTCCCACCCCATTTTGCTTCTTCCCCTCCCTCCCACCCCGTTTTGCTTCTTCCCCTCCCTCCCACCCCGTTTTGCTTCTTCCTCTCCCTCCCACCCCGTTTTGCTTCTTCCTCTCCCTCCCATCCCGTTTTGCTTCTTCTCCTCCCTCCCACCCCTGTTTTGCTGCTTCTCCTCCCCAATCCCCCGTGTTGCTTCTTCCCTTCTCCCACCCCTGTGTTGCTTCTTCCTCTCTCCCACCCCTGTGTGGCTTCTTCCGCTCTCCCACCTATGTTGCTGCTTCCCCTTCCACCTATGTCTTACTTCTTAACGGGCCACCCCTTCTGTGTTTTGCTTCTTCATGTCCCTTCCCCCCGTGTTGCTTCTTACCCGCCCTTCCCACCCGTGTTGCCTCTTACCCTCCCTTCCCACCCCGTGTTGCTTCTTCCCCTCCCTTCCCACCCCGTGTTGAGTCTTCCCCTTATCCGTGTTGCTTCTTCTCTCCCACTCCATATCAGTTTTTGACTTCTTCCCCTCCCACCTCGTGTTGCTTTTTCCCCCTCCCACCCCTTGTCGCTTCTTCTCCATCCCTCCCCTATGTGTTGGTTCTTCTCCTTCCCTCACTCCCCCATGTTGGTTTTTCCCTTTCCCCTCCCACCCCCCTTTTATCTCCACAACCCTATGTTGCTTCTTCCTCTCTCACCCCCTATTGCTTCTTCCTCTCATCCCCTCCATGTTGCTACCTCCTCTCACACACTATCCGTGTTTTCCCTCTCCCACCCCCTCGTTGCCCTGTTGCTAATGCCCCAACTGCCATTAAGAAAAAGAAACACTCTGATGTGGCCATTGCCTTCTGCTTCAGAGTGCCTATTAGGTCTACCGTTAACCAAGACCTTTTGATTTTATTAAAATAATATGTATAATATACTTAAAGGGTGCTTTCTGCCACCTCTCTTCACCCATTGTGTCATTCTCCATTTTGCTTCTGCCCACTACAACATACTGCATGGGGCAGTGGGTCAGCCTATTTTAGCCTCTGATTATCATCACTAGGAGAGACTGCATTTTGTTCTTTCCCTCAAGTCCCAGTGTTGTCTCTGATGTGCTAACAGGACACATTTGAAGTGAGCACAGGGCACATTCAGGGGCGTAACACAAGCCCCCGCAGCCCCCTTGGTGCAGGGGGGGGGGGGATGGCCGGGCTACAGGGGGCCCCCTCCGCACAGTACTCAGGCCTGATTAGCGGGGGCCCCTCTGTGCACCTTGCAGGGGGGCCCCTTCAACTTTCGTTATGCCACTGGGCACATTTCAGCTTTATCAGTTTGTCTCTTTCCAATGCTGTTGTTAATTACTTTTGAGGTGGACTCCTGCTATTTCACAGCATACTATATTATGTTCCTAACTTAGGTTTAAACAATGGCTCTTTGATAAACTTTGCCCCGGAACAAAACCAAACTTTATGGTGTTAAATTTGCAGCACATGTGTAACAGTTTTATTTAAACAATGATTGGGTGTAATTTGTGTCTTAGTATCCAATATTTTATACTGTAAACCCTCTTTCTTTCTGGCTTTTATTTCCCTTTTCCTTTCTTTTTCGCTTTTTCCTATTTTTGTCTTCATTCAGTCTTTTTCATTTTTTCTTTCTTTCCTTTTCTTTATTTACCTACCTTACTACTTTCTTTCTTTCTGTTTTTAGCTTATTTCCTTTTTTCTTTCTTTTTCCTTCATTCTTTTTCATTATTTCTTCCTTTCATCTCTTTTGCTTTCTTTCATCCTTTTTTTTCTTTTTTGGCTTATTTCCTTTTTTCTTTCAATCTTGGCTTCTTTCATCTTCCGTTTATTTTTTTTCTTAATTTTTGCCTTTTTTAAATTCCTTCTTTTTTGCCTCATTTCTTTTTCTTTCTATCTTTCCTCCTTCCTTTTGCCTTACTATCCTTTTTTCTTTCTTTTTCGCCCTTTCTTTGTTGCCTTCTTTTTTTTTTTCTCTCATTGTTCCTTCTTTCTTTCCCTTCCTTTTCTTTTGCCCTTCTTTCTTTCCCTTCTTTCTTTGCCTTTCCCCCTTTTCCTTCCTTTTTCCCTTCCTTACTTTCCCCACTTCCTTGTTAAAGGCAAGGCTAGCTGCCAATTCCCAAACTAGTGAGTTTTTTAGGTCTGTTAGCCTAGACCTTTCGATTTTACTATAAGTATGCATAACATAGTTACTTGTTGGGATTTTCCGCCAGACTTCGTCCATTAGTCTGTAATTGTCATTTACATTTATCCACCCACTCCTTCATGGATCAAGGGGAAATGTTAGCCCACTTCATCCATTGACTAACTTCACTATGAGTTGCGGCATGCTTCGCTTTCACAGGGAGCACATCCACACATAAGGTAGTGCAGGGTGTAACATGGTGATGCACAATTTTTTGAGACCGGAGAAAGACTTCTCTTTGCCTTTAACGTTGTTTTTTCTTTAGATTTAATAATGGCCAAGACGCTTCCTGTATGATAGTTTTTCAAAAACAATGCCAAAGGAAAACATTTGCCAAAATCTCGGCGGCCAGCGCCAGACCTGTTGCGTTTATCAATGCTTGTGTTTGACATCCGGTTGTCGGTTGGCCACCTCTATACGATTGGAAAAGCCAATAGCTCGCCCGTAGGCGAGACCTATTATCTTGGTCAATGCTTAGTTCCATGTCATTTCGTATGCAGTGAACTGAGTAGGGAGACGTTATTTTCCGCCTGCCCACAGGTTCAGCAGTTGATGCTGTCTAACTTCACCGGAACATGCTCGGCAACGTGAGACGGGCGCAGAGTCTGCTAACCACACGTGTATCTCACCTAACGAGTCAAATAAGCATTGCTAACTCACCGAACCTAGAAACCCTACAGGGAAAGCAACTTGGCAGCCTTTGCGTATTTTATAACTATCCCAGTGGATTTGCAGACGGGAAAAACATGCAAGTCGGAGCTTGCCTCCAAGGCTGGGTATTTGGAGTTAATTTCAAACCTAATGTGCGTGCCTATGTCATTCAAATATTTCCATGAGAAACAGGGTCCTTTCATTGCCTCTAAAAAAAGAAGAAAATATTCTTTCTTTATATTGTTTTTAGCCACGTTGCCTCTCTCTTGGCTGACTCGTCTTTGTAGACCACCAGATGAAAACCTTTCAAATGAAAACAGGAGCTGTGAAGTGAGAACGGAATTATTAGCGGCAGAAGAGGCCTTTGATAGGGAGGAGGTCCTGAGGCTTGGTTGGTTATGGGGGGGTGGGAAACTTTATTTCTCAATTTTTCCCGTTATTGCATTGCTACAGAGGGAGCTACGTGTCGCCACATATTACTGCCTCTTTTCTAGTTGCTGCACATTTGTGTTCGCGTGTGTTGTGAAACAATTTTACTAACGTGTCTTATATGAGCAGGGGCGTCTCTAGATATACTTTCTTTTAATTGTTGTACAGACACAGCCGCCTGCCTCTGCCTGGTGGGAGATGCACTTTACTTTTAGGGTTACAATAAGGGGGCACACAGTATCCGCATGCAAACACCAGCCCTGCTGTGTGACCCTGGGGAGGGCCTGATGACAGCCAGGCATTTTTCATATTCTATGTCTGAGCAAAACGTACTGAATACTTAGTTGCCTCAAGTAAAAAAAATGGACTTTTACTTGCCCCAAAAAACAAAATACTTTTTAGCTAACCGAGCAGCACGGGCAAACCCCTCATTAAGGTGCAGATGGCCCCCATGCCATAATGACAGTGCTCAAGTCCTAGATTTTTTTCACATCTGATCCTCTGGTAGTTCTAGTCTTGATTCCCATCCCATGAATGACCACAATTGTACTGCAGCACTAAATGACAACTGCGAATGGAATCTCAAGACTGGTCCATTGTGTCTTTTATGACACTGGGTCCTCTGGTAATCTTAAAATATAAGCAATTACATTTTTGGTTGTGGGAGAAGTGACATTGTAGCTAGGACTTAAGTGCTGGAAGTCAAACATGAAAGCATCACAGTGTCAAATCGTCATACAAAACCCCTCAGCAACTTTGAGGTAAAGTGCTGCCGTCATACTGCAGCCCCTGGATCTCTTGACTTCACCATCACTCTACAAACCCAGAATCTCTTCTTAACTTCCCCTTGACTGTCACATCTCTGCAGTCTCAGCAACCCTGACTCTCTTCACATTTTCTCCACAGCACCTGCATTCCCCTTTCTCTTAACAGCCTCAGTATCACTCAAAATGTCCATTTCTCCCCAGCCTTTGCATCATCACTATCGCATCTCTTAATTCTTCCATCTCTCCATCTCCTAAGCATCCAGTCAATGTCTTGTGTATCCACAGACTTAGCATCTCTTTACTGCCCTATCTTTCTGTAGACACTGCATCTGTTCTCTGTCCCATCTGTCTACATATTGCATATGATCAGGTTATTGGACAGAGGCACATCGAGTGTATGATTTGCCCAAGTTCAAACAGTTTGTTAAAGTAGGAGATAGAATACTACTTGCTCCAGTAGATATCACATTATCGCCATATTACATTTTAGTAACAAAATACAAAGCTATCAGCAGCTGACCATAGGTTCTGCACCACACTCCCCTTCACATTTATTTAGTAAGCAGTCCTGTGCATCCTCTTCCGGCACTTGCCTCTGTTTAGTGCAACTGGAAACCAGAGAAACGGATATAAGCCAAACGGAAGTTGCACCAGAAATAGAATCAAAATTGCCAGTGTCAGTTCATCATCTTTTTATTGAAAATTATTGATCATATGCTTTAAAATCCGCCATCAGCCAACACGTTTCGTTCCCTTTTCCAATAGGAACTTCGTCAGGGCTCCAACTATTAAATAGTATATTCACGCTTGTAGATAAGTCGTAGTAACAGCACCAGGATTGTCACCCCAGAATGAGGGTATAAAGTAAATTCTATCCCGGCTGGATATCCAAGTCCTCGGAGGGCCCAGCGTGGGCACGGACACCCCAGATCAAGCACTGCCTCTCTCAGAAATAATATTGAGTCTAGTTGTATGTTTTAACCACACATTACCTACCTGCTTTTAAGTTTATTCTAAATGCTTCCTAACCAAGCAGAGAAATAAATTTAAAAAAATGGATTGCCTTAGAAAACACAATTTGCTAAATAGGGAGACTGGGATTAAAACCCTAATTTCCAGACTGCAGTTTTCCAACTAACCCACTAGACTATGGATTATGTGGCACACGAAAGGCTACCCTTTCCAGACAATTGTCACTGTTATGACATCTGGGGGTCAAAGGGCATGTGATTTCACATCTCCTCTGCCTCTAGCATTTTGGTTTATCAATGCCCTGCAGCCATTTCCTATTTCCACGGTGTAGTGCACAGTGCAACTCTCAGATATCCTGACTAGTCCGCACTTGAAAAACTAGATTAGGCTTACAGGAAATGGTTGTAGACATGAAATAAGCTGATATTTCTTGACAAATGAACCAAATAAGCAACCATCAGAGGCAAGCTAGCCGGCAGACCTCCAGGACCCCTCTCCCAGCTTCTGCAACGCAATCCCCGACTTCATAGCCCCACTTGCCAACGAATCCAAGCTTTACATCTTCCTTGGAGACCTCAATTTCCACCTTGACGATCCAAATGACACCAACACTGCCATCGTCCTGGAAAGCATGAACACCCTCTGCCTCACGCAACTAGTCACCAACCCCACGCACATCATAGGACATTCTCAACCCCATTTTCACGGCAAGCGACAGATTCAATTACAGCCACGCCGCCAAAATTACCTGGACAGACCACTCCATTATCCACTTCACCTTCACAGGTCTCCATGACACCGCCATCAAACTGCCCAACACCTCTCACCGAAGTTGGAACAAAGCATCAGAGCGCTAGTGAACCGACACCCTCAAATCCCAGCCGGACACCTCAAACCGACCTCAAACCAACCTAGAACAGGCTGTCAAAAACTACTCCACCTGATTCACCGACTGCGCTAACTAAGTCCCCCCATCATGACCCCAAAACACAAGAGACCCTCTAAATAGGTCAGTTGGTAGACCACGGAACTAAAAACTACAAAACGTGACTGCAAGCAACTTGAAAGAGGATGGCGTACCAACAACACCACAGACCGAACATCCTACAAAACCACGCTCACCCTATACTACCAACTCCTGGAAAGAACGAAAAGGAACACCCTCACCAACCACATCAAGGCCATTTCCAACCTTAGCAAAGACCTATTCAGCATCATCCGGGAATTCTCCAACCCCTCAGCCTCTGAAAATATCATCAGCCCCTCCCAGGAACTCCTTAAAACCCTGGTTGACTTCTTCCTCAACAAGATCTCCAACAGATGTCGCTATATAAATACCTCTATAAAAACATCACCTTCTGTCCTTTAATCTTTTGCTTTGACTTGCTTTTCACACTCATGACTGATTCATTCTGTGCAACTTCGGCCTCCATGTCAGCAGCTTGCCGACCGGCATGCTCTTCAGCTCTAGCAGCCATCAACACTCTTTCAAGGCTGAGTTTCTCTCCATCAATTAACCTGAGACGTATGGTCTCTTCATCATTAAATTAATTGATGATATGTGTGTGAAGTCTTTTACAAATTCATTGATGATTTCGCCAACCTACTGTCATTCTTGACTGAAAATATATCTTTTATAGTCAACATTTGGTAATGGATTGAATTTCAGATTCAAGGTGTGCTTAATCTGACGGTCTGTAATGTCTTCGTCTGTTCGCAGCATTTTCTTAGACTTCCTTTACACCATCACCAGCACGATTTTTGAGGTATTTGATAATCTTTTTAGTGGTCAGTCTCTTCAAGGTCATCAATTAAATCTTCAAATGTCTCTATCCACGTAGTCTATTGGTTACCAATATTTTGTTTTTTGGTGGCATCGAATGATGATGATGATGTTGGTTTCAAGAAAGTGGCGGCATTGTAACTGGTTGTGGATGACACTATGGGTGGAGTTCCCTCCAACACTGACTGCTGTCCGTTAGGACCCGGATTATCCATACCATCTCTGAGACCCGGTAATGTGCTGGCCTCTGGGTTATTATGGACAGTCTGTGGAGTGGAGACCTCTCTCTTGGTCTCCATGGGAGCCCTTAAGTTTCACAGAGACCTTTGGCGCTGTTCTCAGCCGCCACCCAGCTGCTTTGATGGTGTGCCTTCAGGTAAGGACAGCGCAGTAAGAACAACCCCTTTGCTGCTTCTTAGGTCTCTTCCCCCGCCACTGAGATCGTAGAGCTTTTTCCTTTTTCAAGGCTCCGGTAAGTACATTGACAGTACTTGATTGTCTGCTTTCACCCACAGTGCTCTCTTGCACTTGTCTGTCGCTCTCTACTTTTCTTGACACCTGGTTGATCTCTACCTGGCATCACTTGTAATCGCAGTGTTATCTTGCGCTTGGCTATGGCTTTGTACTTATTGGCACCAGGTTGATCTGTACTGAGCAACACTTATAATTGCAGCTCTATCGCTCCGTACTATGTATGGCACAATGTTGCATAGTGGCGTGGTAGTTTTGTGTGGCCTGACCAGCAGGTTCTCACCCAACGACATGTAGATTCTCTGTAAATTCTTTTGTTTTCAACTGCTTCACAGTGGCTGGAACTGCGTTTTGACTCCACATGCATTCATCACAGATTCTGTACTTTAATGATGGCACATGTGGCACACATGAGCAGTCTGCATGGGCAGTAGCAAACTCCATGAATGTGAAAGCGCCGTATGGGCGCTAGTAAACAAACAAAAAAAGTAATAAGTAAGCGTGGCTGCTATACTTAAAGCAGACCACGATGCTAAAATAAATTAATAAAGAAACGTGGCCGCTATAGTTAAAGTGGACCCCCAGTAGTAATAAAATAAAAGCCGGCGGCGTGCTGCGACGTAGTGGGTGGATTAGGGGCAAATCATTAAACAAAATAGTGCTCACAGGCAAGATAAAGCAGACCGTGTAACAAGAAAAGTAAAAGGTCTAGTCGTTATGGGAGGTAACAAATGCAGACAAGGCGGTACCAAGGAGGGACTAATGAGCCCAATAACGACTCGGAAGCCAGCATTTACGAAGGACAGTGACACAAGCCAATTAAAAATATGAGAACCGAGTGGGCGTGGCTTCAAAGCCATTCTCCAATACTGCCCAGGCTCGACCTAAATAGGAACTGGGTTGTGCTGTCTGCTGTTAGAAGCACAGAAGAGGTGTGCCCTGCTTTTGTTTGTGTGTGTGTGTGCAGTTTTTTCACTTCCACGCCGCTTCTTCAGTCTGCAATACCTGTAAAATTTTGAACAGATGGGCGGATAGGAAACTTTGTGTGCTGCAAGAAAAATACACTGCAGTAGCTTATATCCAGAAACCTAATTTTTGATTTTCAGTAATGCTGAATACCAACATGAAAATGTTTTTGGTGTGGCAATGCAGCAAAAAGTACAAAATAATGTAAAAGTTAGTTTAAATGTGTGTTTGCTCAAAATCTTTGATCATGGGTACCCTTAAGAAAGATACTGGATATTTGTTGTACCCTGGCAGCTAAAGTAACAAGCATTGGTAAAGCAAATGGGTCTCCCCTACGTAAGAGCTGTCAGCTTAGTCAATGTTTTCTTTAGCCATGTTGGTGAGAAAATGTACAAAACCTCTATCTGACCTATATTTCTTTAGTAATTCATGTAAAATCGACTGGATCCCACTGCAATACAGATTAGTTATTCTACACAAAACTCAATTAGGTGCAATTATTTTTAATAGAAAAGTTTTTTTTATTTTTTACTGATTTTCAAAACACATGAATTCATAAGTAAACATAATAAGGTTCAAAAATCACAAATTTGTATAACAGAAATGATTCACCATAGTGTGCCTAATGAAAATACAGACAGTCAGAAATGTGCGTTGTTCTTAAGAAAAATCATACCCCAGCATACTCGACCATTAAAAACAACATACTCTCTCCAAAGCATACAAATCATTCAATCTATCATACACAAATATGAGATTAAAAAAGCAACTATAATAGCACATGAAGGGGAACCGTCAATAAATAATATCCAAAAACAGTTTGTATTATAGACATATATCAAAAGTTTACATCTTTGACAGTGTCAGACAACCACTATATCACTTCTTTGTTGTCTGATATAGAGAATATTTTCTGCATTTTTCGCTGCTAAACTATTTCAGTAGACGGATTCCCTAGAAACAGTGGTCGACGTACGTTTTGGTGGAAAGAATATGCTTTCACCACCTTCTTCAGGACCAAAATTTGTACAGTGCTAATGAAGAGTAGAAAGAGGGGGTATCTGATTGATGATGTTGTTCAAGACTAGTTAGTGCGTGGCTCTGTTCAGGTAGTAGGCCACTAATTGAGATCCAAAAAACTTCTTCTTATCCTACACAATTGTCGATACAATTAAGATGTAGAACCCCTTATTTTGTGGGCGGGCTGCCCTCGGTCATGCATTCAAAGCGCATAGGGTGGCCAATAATTATTCAGCTATTAAAAAGTGTGCCTCTGTTTTCCGATGTACTTTGCCGGAATAGCATCCAAACAGTCCGTGAAATAAAGTCAGCCGGTTCAGGGAAATATGCCTTAAGAACAATGCATATTTCTGACTTTGTCTGTATTTTCATTAGGCACACTATGGTGAATCATTTCTGTTATACAAATTTGTGATTTTTTTTTAACCTAATTATGTTTACTTATGAATTTGTGTTTTGAAAATGAAATTTGAAAATCAGTAAAAAAATAAAAAAACTGTTTTCTATTAAAAATGGTTGCAGCCAATTGAGTTTTGTGTAGAATAACTAATCTGTATAACAGTGGGATCCAGTAGATTTTACACGAATTACTAAAGAAATATAGGTCAGATAGAGGTTTTGTACATTTTCTTGTTTGCTCTGATCGTCCCCTTCCTCTAGGACCTTAAATTAAATTAGGGGATACATTTTTCTTTATTTATGTTCTTTAGCCATGTTGTATTGCAGAGCGGCTGCTATGCGGCATGGTTGATAAGAAAAAATCATGGTGACACATCCAGTACAGCCTGTGTCCTAGCGCTTTTTTTTCTCTACTTTCCTTCATGCTGTACAACAGCTGCACTGCTTTGCAACATCGAGAAAGCCAATAGCTCTTCTTGAGGCGGGACCTGTTGAGAACAGCAACAAGGCTACTTACCAGATGCCTGTGGGATACAGGGAGGTGAAATGATCTGTATACCTCGAGAGTCCTCATTAACCATTTCCTCATCACCGAGTGGCCATGTGCAAATATCAAGACATTTTACTGCTTCCGGCCACAGATTCACCTTTGTATTGGAAGCATCCCAAACCCATCTGCTGACCACATAAAACCACATGGACTTTAAACCAAAAACAGAACCCTTTCCTACCTGTGGTCTTACCATCGTACATACAGATGGAAGTTTTTTTTTATGACTACTTTTTTTTAATTTTATGCTTGCATTGATGACATCTTTGGCTACCTGGGGTAGAGGTTGCGACCCATACTCCGAATTCCAAGTGGGCACACTGCCAAGGTACTGCAAGTATTTTGTACAGAGAATTTTTTTTTTTTTTTTATTCAGAATGCTGTTAATCTAAGAAGGCTGCTTTGCTGAGAGCTCAGCTGTACATCAAATATGCTACTTTTCGTGCTCCATAGTGTGGCATCAATGAAACAGACCAGGGACTACTAGAATGGGAAAATATCTTAAGACACTTTTGCTTATACTGGCATTAGTCGCTCTTCATCTCTAGGCGCAAGTATCTCCCATATCACTGTATCAAGCCATTGCTAGCAGGCTCAAATCCCAAGCTTACACCCATGTGTGCTGCAGTACAAAGCATATGTATATTATTTCAGATATTGTTCCTCATAAAATCACAAGAGAAGGGGCTATAATCATAATAGACTTCTCTTGTGATTTTATGAGGAAAAGTATCTGAAATATACGTATGTTCAGGGGGAAACAAAATATTTTTCTGCCTATATTAATTCTTTCTGTATCCATTGCCATTTTGATATTAATATGATGAACTAGCAGGTACATAATTCCCTAGACATTACACATAGGATTTAACTTCCCTTCCCTTATCACATTTATTGTATTTATTCATTTTGAATTCATTATACTGTGATTTATTTTTTTCTTCTTATCAATGCTGTGTAGCTTGGTCGTTATGTTTACCAATTGTTGTTTTTTACATTGTGTATTTTCCCTGCAATTGGAGTTGTGATTATTAGCAGGGGGCCCTGATTTTCTACTTTGTCAAATCTCTTTGGCATTTTCACAGAAAAATAGCAACAATTAGAGTGGCACAGCACTCCGCACATGTAAAATATTGCATTGTTAATAACAGAGAAAAAGATAAATCCCAACCCAGCAAGTACCCTCCCCACCCTTCCCAGTACTCATGTAATGAAGTATAATGGGTATGCTACCACAGCCTCTACTGGGTTCTTATTTAACTGGAATCTCTGTGTTGCCTGGGGTGGGGGGCCTAGTAATGTCTGTCAGACTGAGTAGACATAGATATTTGGGACTGGTTAGTTCCTAAAATTTCGTTGAGAGTAGCGCTTTGAATGGACACCATAGTTCTCCATATGAGGCACTCTGTGCTGTAAGAGAGAGGGTGATCTTTTCCATCCACAGTATGTGCCCAAAGCGGTGGAGTCACCCCTGGTATGTTGGAGTGCGTCCTGTACCCCAATGCCTTACTATGTTCTGTAGTGAGGCTCCCAATGCCAGCCCTAACTGTCTTCCCCTGCAGGATTTTAATGGGAAGGTGAGTGGGTTAGGTATTCCCAGAATCCGGTAGGCAGGGAATCTGTGGAGTTGGTTAATCTAGATGTGAATCAATATCATTTATGATTTTAGTCAGTTTGGGACATTCGCACAGTAAATGTAGCAGTGTGCCGGAAGAGCCGCAGCCCCCCAGTAGTATGGGCTTTGTCTGAGTTCGCTCTATGGAGGTGTACTGGTGCAAGGTACCAGTATGTGGCTATCTTTACAATGATTTCTATGCTAGCTGCATTGTGCGTGACGCACTTTGTAATACACCTCCCCCCAATTACTTAATTGTCAATGGCCTCCCCAGCTCTGTCTCCCATCTCTTCTGACCTGCAGTCAGGTGTGGCGGGTTAGGTTGGTGTAATATGCTGTAAAGTTCAGAAATTAGCTGGTTATTGGAGGTTGTGGTCGCAAGCCACTTCTCGAAAGGTGTAAGGTATCTTTGGGCCCCGAAGTGATAGAGCGGGTGCATCAGCCAGTGTTGCACCTGCAAGTAGTGCAACCTCTAAGATTCTGGTAACGTGTGGTAGCTGTGAAGTTAGTCAAACAACAACATCCTCTTGTAGTACGACAAGTGGCCCACCGGGCAGCACTTGGCACTTTGCCGTGGTGTGAATGGCACCTGATTCGTACGCGGAAGGAAGTTTTTCATAACCGAAGATCGGTGTCCATGGAGAGGGAACAACAAAAGGCCTTTACCCACTTGATCCCAGACTTCCATAGTGGCTTTAGGTATTAGGGGGGGTTGTGGGGGGGATAGGTAGAGGCTCCTCTGGCGATGCGACCTCTTCACAAAGGGAATCTTCTACAGATGCTGACCTGCAATAGCCAGTGCTTTTCAGATTCCATTCCACTAAGTACCACAGTTGTGTCTCCCAATAGTATTGTAAAATGTTAGGAAGACCCAGGCCCCCGTTAACAAGGGGTTGGTAGCTCTGCTCTAATTGTATGCGGCTGTCCACCCAAACAAATCGGTTAATTTTTCCTCGCAAGGACTAGATCATCCTTAAAGGAGGTGCTGGGAGGGTCTGGAATAAGAATAGGATCTTGGGTAGGGTGGTCATTTTAAGGGCAGCCACCCTTCTGAGCCAGGAGAGCTGATAGTCTCCATCGGGACAAGCCTTCCTTACAGTGTTGAAGCAGAGATCCATAGTTTAAGGCAGTTGTCATCTGTACAGAGGATGCTAATTGGATACCCAAATACAGAATGGATGCGGGCACCCATTGTATCAGATATTGTGTTGTGAGTTGTGCCACAGACGCCGGAGACGCGGAGAGATTGAGAGCCTGTGATTAACTCACATTGACTCGGAACCCAGCCACCTGGCCAAAAGTCTCCCGTCAGTCAAAAATGCCAGAAGGGCTGTGATGGGGGCATCTAATGCTAACAAACGTCTTCTGCGTGTAGGCTGATAATGTGGTGTTCCCCACCAAAGGTGACCCCGACCCTGCTGCTTCCACTGGCTCCATAAAAAGGGCAAACAGCAGGGGTGGCAGTGGGCATCCATGCACCATGCCTCTGCCTTTGGTAAATGGTGCAGAGGCCTGTCTGTTTACTCTTGACTAGTGCTTTGAGATGACTATATTTGCTTACAACAAAATATGCGTCACCAGGCATTCTGTATTAAATGAGAAGGTTAGACAGATCATCTGTGCAAACTGGCATATACTTTACGAAGGCACTGAACAAAATGAGAAGATTCCTAGACCCATTGTTCCGTAATGCATGTTAAAGGGAACTACCTTGCTGTACTTGAAGGTCTTAAAAAACAAAAGTGTGTATGTATAATACTGTAACTGCATAGTATGGAAATCCAATGCGTCCATAAGGAGTTTTTCTATCATGGAGTAGAATGCTTCGAGATAAGAGCAGGTTACTGGACCCTCTGGGTCACCATCATCATGTGTGTGGCACTGGCCCGATGTCGACAGGCCAGCCGGAGTTCTGGTAGGCTTAGTTAACATGTCTTTCAAGTTGCAGTCTTTCTTTGCCCCGCCGAGGCCATATCTGTCAGGATTCTGAGGTTGCATGAACCCCGCACCAGCTGCGGTCTATCCCTCTGCGTGTACCGAGAGGATGGTGGATCTGTCACTGTGCAACAACCTGAGTAACCCTAAGATGTTGGAGATAGTGCTTCTGCCAGTATGGGTGACCACTGGTTACTTGGCCTTCACCCCCTATGGAGGCTGCGGGTAGTTGTATTGGTGATAGCTAGTTTTAAGAGGACATGTTTTGAAGAGACTGTCCTGGCTTTGTCCCCTTAATCTTTTGTCAATCTAGTGCTCACTAGGTTGAGGGGAGTCAGATATGTCTTAATGCCCCTTCAGTACCTGATCGAATTAGAATTCGCTAATGTGTGTGCGTTGTTGGGCCTCCACGATCCCCAGAATCTAAAACGGGGGCAGTGGTAAATCGGCCTGCCCTTGGAAAGGGTGCTAGAAAGTTGGTTTAGTGGTTCTTGTGAGGGTACACAGGTATGTCGTGCCTTGGCTTGTGCTCAGCAGGGTCATGATTGCAGATGCGAGGAAAGATGGTGGGTTGGGGCGCACACCTGACCTTCAGGATAGTGTCACACGGAGGTTTAAGGTTTCGAGTCTCCCTCTCTTAGCCCGCTGCAGGTGAATACAGCTGTTTAGGCCTGTAAGAGTCTCTGCAGTGGGTGCCAGGGCCCTGTAATGAGGTAGCCAGGACCAGGCAGCTCAGGAGTCACCAGATGGCCACCAGAGAAAGCACCCATGTAGCGCAACCTGGCCCCCTACCAATGCGGCACCGATATAAGTGGCTTGGGTCCCATGGGCTGGCTGCTAGTCCCTCAATGCAGCTCAAACAGGGCTCAAAGGTGGGGATGTAACTCTGGCAGACTGAGGCCCTCCGGCCCAGCAGCAGTCCTCAACCCTCTAGGAGAAGCGAGACGGTACGGCTGGGTGCAGACGCTGTGCAAATCAGCCCCACTCCATGGCGAGCACCGCCCAGCAGTCTAACAAGTAGGCTGCGCGTAGAGGTGCAGCCTGGAGCAGCGGAGTAGTGTAGGCTAAGCCACTCACTCCTGGCCCTCTCTGGTAGGTGCCATATTGTCGCTCCCAGCTCCCTCCGGCTGCAGTCGTTCAGCAGTGCTTCATCTGGGTTGCATGGCCAGCCCACGCTGGCAACGGGGTCTCCTGTGTCTGTGCCTCAATGCGGACCGCTTCGAGTTGTCTCCACTGGGCAAACAAGGTGATGTGCTGGCTTGGGCCGAGAAGGGAGAAAGGGAGACAAAAAGGCACGTCTCTCCGCTCTGCCATCCTGGCCACGGCCCGTCGTTTTTAATTTATCATTCTTGTATGGTGGACATCCAGCTAGAGCAGTTAATTAAAAGTAATAGAGTTTGCAGTACTTCATAAAACAGAAGCCAGTGTCCTTGTAGCATCTGATCCCAGGCTCTTGTGGTTTTCGGTTTTTGTATTATAGGAACATTTAAAAACTAATTATTGCGAATAGGAAAGGAAATATGAGTGAGGAAGGGGTGTGGGTAGATAAAGAAAGCACAAACATTCCCATAGAGTGCTGTGAGGGGAAAAAAAGTCCTCTCATTGCAGCTCTGGAAAGCTACAACACGTCAGTTGAACTAGAAACCAAAATGCTCAAGGGCAGGGTAAACACAAGAATAAGTAGAGACCTCCGATAGACCATACAATCATGAGCGAGTGTTGGCCCAAAGCCCACTCTAACTATATGTTATGGATTGGAAATGATAGGTCTGCCAACAGACTGGTTAAACCATCTGTTGCCAAGTTCTAAAATTGAACAGTACATTGAGTCTTTCACCTTAGACTTGTTAACTATTTAGTTATTTTGTTATTTACTTTAGTAGAGTGCTACTTACCACTTCTGTGGCATCATAAAGCATTCTCAAATCTAGGAGCCCTTTCGTGTGGATCTTAAAAATGCATCAACTGTAGTTAATAAGTTTAAAGTAAGCGAAGTGAAAGCAAGGTCTCTGTTCAGTAGCATGGTTCAACCATAGAGCGGGGGCTGTTTTGTACTTTCAGGTTACAAACGCCCTTTAGGACGAAGCCGAAACCACGCCGTGCCTTCACAGCATCATCAATAGAACAAACGCGTCTTTAGCACGCATTCATTCAGCACGCAAGTCGTTACAACAACTTGCTTTAGGTGGGTGCATGAGTAGAATGTTGTTGAATTTAAAGTCCCAACACCGTCCCTACTTTTGCGCAGACTGGAGTTGGAATAGTAAATGAAACTATTCCAGAATGCAGCGTCCTCCTAAGGCAAGTCGTTAAAACCTTTGTGTGGCCCTTGGTCAACAGCAGCACTGAGCTGCTGTTTACCCAAACAATATGCTACTTAAACAGGCAAGAGTTTACTAAAATGTGAATTGCAGTTAAAGAGGGGAATTAACTAGAGCCCTGAACCGCTTAACTTTAGGAAAACTTTAATTTATAAAGACATCTTACAGCAAGCATGTACAAATATGATAAAGTCTCTCCAAGAGTCAAAAAGTGCATTTAATTAACATGCAGAACCTTTCACCTTAGTAAATCAGATTCCATCAGTGCATTGAAATTTTTTTTTTTTAAACGGGATAGTTTTTAAACATGCATTTAGAAACATTCATCCTTTCCCACCAGCCTGGCAACAAGACCAGTAGTGAACTAAGAGGCAAGTCTGAAGCAATAATACATGAACAACATTATAGTTCATTATATGACTCACAGGAGAAGTATTTGCATTCATTCTGAAGTTATGTATTTGAAGGTTCTTCATATATTGTATTGTAATTGCATTTGTATAGCGCTTACTACCCCTGACGAGGCGTCAAAGTGTGGGACCCATAGAGGATTAGTGTTGAATTAGTATAGTGAAACATGAAAGTAAATTTTAAGTGGTGGATATTAGTCAGTTATTTGGATTCGGAAGGATAGAAGAGGAAAAAGGGTTGTATTTATATAGGGCTTGTTACCCCTGATGGGGTGTTGAAACACGCTACTTCAGAAACCCATAAAGGAATTGTGGTGAATTAGTATGGTGAAATATGAAAGTAATTTGAGTGGTGGATATTAGTCAGCTATTTGGAGTGAGAAGGCTAGCGGAGGGATAGAAGGGGAAGAAAGGTTTGCATTCATATAGCACCTGTTACCCCTGATGGGTGTTGAAGCGCTTTTCTGATGAGTAGCACGCTACTCTGGAACCCATAAAGGATTAGTGTTGAAAATTAGTATAGTGAAATAAGAAGTAATTTGAGTGGTGGATATGTTATTCAGTTATTTGGATAGAGAAGGGTAAGCGGTGGGATAGAGGAAGGAAAGATGTTTGTATTTATATAGCGCTTGCTACCCCTGATGGGGTTTTGAAGCGCTTTTATGGCGAGTAGCACGCTACTCTTGAACCCATAAGGATTAGTGTTGAATTAGTATGGTGAAAACATGAAATTAATTTGAGTGGTGGATATGTTAGTCAGTTATTTGGATTGAGAAGGGTTGGGAAGGGGTCGAAAAGGGAAAAAAGGTTTCCATTTATATAGCTCTTGAAACCCTGATGGGGTGTTGAAACGCTTTATTAGCGAGTAGCACGCTACTCTGGAACCCATAAAGGATTAGTGGTGAGTTAGTATAGTGGAATATGGAATTTGAGAAGTGAACATGTTAGTCTGGTATTTTGATTGAAAAGGATAGTATATATGTGGAAAAGAAAATGAGGGAAACTAAAATATAACAACTGTCCAGGATCACACGATTTGTTGTTACCAGGTTTTCCGTTTCCACATTGTGCAATACAATTCAGCCAGTAGATGTACATGCTTGCTTCCCTTACACCCACCACCCCCTGCTGGTACCTGTGCGGCCCTCAGTCACACCAGCGACCAAACATTTTGGCCCCTGTGAAAATATTTGCGAGTACCCATCCCCTAGTGCGAATAAGAAAAAGTCTCCCCCTGATCACTGGTTGGATAGTAAAAAAAAAAAGAAATATAGCAATAATCAGGGTCTATTTGTCCCATTGGAGCTGATGCCACTGCACCTAATGCACCATTGATACTCAAGACCCTTGAACAGGGTTTTAGGTCTCGCCTAGCATTGCAGCGTGCATGCGTTACTCGCTCTGCGAGACATATTGTGGAGGAGATTTCAAAGGGACTTGAAGCCCTGCCCTGGCTGGTGTCGTCATTTATGTAAAACGGTGGCCTCTGATTGGAACGGAGCCTTTTTGGTTTCCGACCTTTCTCCTTTTCGTCTGGCTCATCCGGACTGGATCGTCCGCATTTCGGCTGTCGTGGAGGTATTTCTTATCTTTAGTAGGCGTGTTTCTTCTCACCCTCGCCCTCCCTTGTTTAACGAGTGAACAGATGGCTCAGTGCCTCCAGGGAAACCTTATGTCAGCCCAGTCACGAACCGACTAGCCTGGAAATGTAGTTCAATTGAGGCGACCTAGGAGTAACACTCCCAGAATAATTTGGTTGTTACAGGAAATCCCAAGTCTTGAAAACGTGCAATCATCGAGCGTTTGGTTAGTTATACTTTCATAGAGCTAAATACTGCGATGTATTCTTTCAAATGTTCGGACACTCGAGGGACATCGGATAGCACAAGATCACACACCGAGAAGTGTAAAAGACCAGTTTTGCACATCAGTCCCCTGGTCGAATGATCGACAACTTGTTATTTCTGTCTTCTATTGGTGAAGCGCATCATTTGCCTATAAGGCGTGATTGTCATTCGAGTAAATTTAGTTGCCGAGACACGCCCACCTCTCGCCTCTCCTGACCTTGTCCAGCGCTGCCGAAGAGACATTATTCTGAAGGGAGAAGCAGACACTTGAAAGCGCCACTGCTCTATGGCTGCGAGGCCTGAGAATGATAACAACCCCCTCTTCAGTGTTTTGTTTGGCTACAAGGTGACCAGAGCTGGGGTTCAGCTCACTACAGCACGTGATATTTGAAGCAGCGTAGAAAATCAAATTAGTCTGAAATACGTTTAAATTAATGGAAAAGGTTCCCATTGTGGCAGCTAAAAACGCAAGCTGAGCCTGTAGAGGGGGCGCAGCTGCAGGTCTGTGCAGACACCAGGGTCAGCTGAGGCGGGGCTCTTCAGATTAAAGGGCTCAGCTGAGATGTTCCAAAGCCAGCTGCCTTCTGTAATGTTTTTATCGAAATAACAGGATATATCTTTATTCCCCCTGCCATGCAGGGCTCTTCCGTGGAAATATTTTTCCGGGAGCCTGTAATTGTGGTCTTTTAATGCACCAGCACAGCACTAGCTTTTGATAATTGTTAAACTTTTATTAATAAGCATCGACAAAGCCAATAGCCCTCCCCCACATTCAACGCCAAGCAGTCGCAGAGTTGCAGTTCATTTCTGCTCTGTCTCTGCACCACGTTTCTATATGTGCGTCCTCTGTTCTGTGCTCGGATTTTTACTCCCTAAGCAGGGGGTGGTACGAGGCACTCTCCCCGTTGGTTTAAGAAAAAACTGCTGCCATATAGTGACTTCTCAGCCTTGATAGCCGGCCAATGAGAGAGACTCTGAAGTCCTCTTCCGATAGACATGTTTTGTCTTTCTTAAGTCCAGAGTTCATATCCATATATGTTAAAAAGGGTAAGAAATTCGTGGTTCTATACAGCGCCTACACTGGACAGAAATTAATGCTGCACGAAGGAAAAAAAAAAAAACGACATTTACAATGCCAATAACTCAAAATAATATCATTGCGAGACCTATTGCATTGTAAATGCTTGTTTGTAAAGGGATTAACTGATTACTGTGATAGTCACAGACATAAAGTCGCAGAACCCAATTGAATTTTTTGCATTGTGCTTGTCCGATAATAAGCATCTTCTGGTACACTTCTAGACTGGCTGTTAAGCTGATCAAGAAACGTTGGTTGTGAAACATAGAGAAGACCTATAAAGTAGTCAGCATTTTAATGAACACGGTATTAAACTACAGCGCATTAAGTGGATAGCTATTGTTTTCACAAAACGTGTACATGCTTGGTTTCTAGGGCTCTCGATTGGGGAGTCCATTGTTATTTTGCATTTGGTTTCATACAGGAATTCCCAATCAACCCGACTGTATCCTCCCAAGATATATTTAGAGTTTTTTCTTCTCAGTGCTTCAGTGTCATACTTTTGTCGGGAGTGCTTACCTCTTCTTCGTCCTGATATCTTTTTGCACATTCAAATTTCGGTTTTGAATTAATTGTGTGTGTGTGGGGGGTGTGTGTCTGGGGGGGTGAAAGGAGCATAGACCTGGTTGTATCCACTTATGGTAGGTAAAAATTAGGATTATCCTCCAAGGATGTATAGGTTAAGCAGCAACTGTATCCTTAGTGGTGTTAAGGTATTTCTAGGTCTGGTGTCAGCCTAGACCTTTTGATGTTACTAAAATAATATATATATAATGTACTTACCTATAGGTGTTTTCAACCAGCCTTCTACATCTGTTGGTCTGTTGTCACTGTCATGGGCATTTTTCTTACTCCCACAACAGCATGGGACAGTGGCCCTGCCCACTTCAGCCATTGATTAACTTCACCATGAGTGACTGTGTGTGTGTGTATCGTGCTTGTTCACAAGGAACACAACTGCTCACAAAGTAGTTCCCTTCAGTGCTGAGGACTTACTTTATGCTACGTGTTATGTCTTGTCATGTTATCACGATTTATAAGGCATGCTAACCATCATGTAGGCTATCTAGATGCCAGAGAAGGAGTGAACTGCACTGTCTGTGAGGTGCCGAATTGAAAGGCTTTCAGGTTTTCTCATTTATCCTGAATTCAAGGAGGGAGCTGGCAGCTGCGATGGGGAATGGGAGATTGCTCCAGGTCTTGGGTGCGGTTGTGGAGAAGGTGTGGCCTCCCATTTTCCTGTGCCGGATGTGGGGTATGTGGGCAAAGAGTTGTCCAATCGATCTGGGGTGCCTCTTAGGGATGTGGAAGTGAGGCAAGCAAGGTCTAAATTATGGAGTGCTTTGCAGGTGAAGCTGAGGAATTTGAGGGTGGCACTCTTCTGAATGGATAGCCAGTAAAGGTGTGTGGTGATGTGTCTTCATGGAGGAAGGTGGAGTAAGAATTTGGTAGTTTGGCACCACTTGAAAATTGTGTGAACTTGGTGGTAATGTTTGCATAGAGGGTGTATTCGTAGTCTAGTCTGCTGACGATGAGTGCTTGTGTGACTGTCCAGCAGGTGTCCAGTAGGAGCCATTTGAATTTCCTTATGAGCATCCTGAGAGTGTGGAAGCACGTAGCTGCCTATGTGTTGAATATAAAATGTCCTAGCTACTGTGAAGGAAAGTTTCAATTCTATAAAGAACACGGAGGCGAGGATTATGCTGCTTTCATTTGATTACTAAACAGCCTTAACTAAACATTGTAATCAGACTAAAAATCCCATGAGTCTTTGCAACAATCAACACAACAACCATAGAGAATGTCCCATATAAACAACATCAAGGAACAGCACTTCCTCTTTCTTCATGTAAGACATCCTGGTGCAGGCATTCCTTTAAGAATTCTTGCTTTTGCTCTGATCCTAGGAAAACACAAACTTGGAAAATAAATTCTTCTAATATGATAACATAATTAGATGTAGATACTATACTAATTAACAAGGCATTCAGCGAGTCTGATAAAACATTAGTAGGCAAACATTGACATGAATTATTCAGCAATAATTTGTCAACTACTAATCCCAAAGTCCATAATCTTCATCTTACTAAGAGAGGGCCATTGTATAGCTCTGCTCAGCGGGATAATCCTCTCCTCCGCATCCTTAATAGAATTAAAACTTTCCTTCACGGTAGCTAGGAAATGTTATATTCTATGTCGGGACCGAAGACTCAGATTATGATAGTTTAAAGCTGGTTACCAACCAGTGCTGCCATGCCTGCAATGGGCTTAAAGTAGAAAGTCTTAAACGTAGGGTCTGACGACTAATCAGCCACTCAGAGAATGTCTTCCAAATGGCCCACTGGGTAGAAGGCCGTCAAAGCCATTGCTCACCTGGTGGAGTGAGCCCAAAAGTTGATGTGTCTACCCCGGCTTCATGCAACACCCATCTCACCCAACGGACGATAGTGGTTGCTGAGACTGCTTTGAATGGTTTCTTGAGAGACATAAAAAGTTGTTCTGTCCCCGGAGGATGGTATTCTTTGGTCATGGTCTCATACGCCCTCAAGCAGTGCACAACACACAATTTGGGGTGACCAAGGAAAGCCAGATAGTGAATCACTCTGGTGTTGGACTAGGTACGTCTGAAAGTGGTGAAAGAGGCCCCATCTGGAGTAAACATGTGTTGTAATATCTAGTGCACAAACATTTGATACCTTCTTACAAGAGATGAGGCATAACAACATTGCCAACCTACCTGTTGATTCCTTATGCTACAGGAATTCGTTATCCTGCCAAAACCCAAGCATTCGTATTATTACGTCAGCATCCCATAGAGAAGAGTACTTTGGAATAGCAGGAACGGACAGACGAATGCCCCTCAAAACACGATAGACCGGAGGATGACCCCACCCCTCAGACTGTCATGGAGAGGTACGTGTCCCTCAGACGGCTGACCGACATGCATGGATCGTGCGATATGCCAACCCTTTACCTGCCAACTTGGACAAGTAGTTGACAAGAAGCTCTACATCTGTCCCCACAGGATCTTCCCTCTGCACACACCAGTGTGACCATCTGTGCCAAACCAAGCCTTATCTCTTGACTGTAGTGTTAGCCCATGCTCGTCTGATGAGAGCTGAATCCTCTGTCAAAAGGCCTGGGACGTCCCAGCGTTTTCCTTGTAATCCTCCAAGCCATAAGTTGGAGACAACCGTCCTGCACCAGTTGGTGCAAGTTGCCATGGCAATCCATCAGCAAACGAGGAGTCTGAGGAAGTGGGATTGGAAAATCCATGGAAAGTTCCAGAAGAAATGGATACCTTACTGGTGACTTCCAGAGAGGCATCACCAGGATCACCTATGCAGTGTAGTGATATGGGCGATCATCGAGAGAGGATACAACGCATACCCTTGAATTTGACTCTAGTCTTGCAGGAAAGCATCTGTGGATTATGCCATCAGATCCGGGTGCTGGCTGAAGGAGCGCGGTGGTTGAGGGTTTAGTCTTGCCGCAAATAGGTCAACTTGACATGGGCCCCACCGGTCCATAATCTTCGGAAACATGGGTTCCAGTTTCCAAGAGCTGTAATCTTTTAAGGGTCTGGACTGCCAGTCCGCGACTTGATTGAGTTTCCCACAGTAGGTACTCTGCTGACGCTCGCACACCGACAAGTTGCTCTCCAAGAAGTGATTCCAGAAGTCCCTGGCCAAATCTGCTCGGATCGAGCGGCCCCCTGGTAGTTGATTACCACACTGCTGACATTTTGTCCATGTTTAGTAGAATGGAGCAGGACACTTTGTTGGCCACTAGGCTGCGCATTGCAAAGGATCCTGCGATGAGTTCCATACAATTTATTGATGTGGAGAGCCTCCTCCTGTTCGGACAACTGTCCTCCTGTGGTAATATCCCCACAGTGAATGCCCTATCCTTGCCGACTGTCATTGAATTCTATTACTAGATCCAGCGCTGACCCGAAAATGGCTCTGCCATTCCAGGCTTGCTTATGGTAGAGCCACCATTGTAGTTCCGTACTGGCCTTCGGAGAGGGGGAGATTTCATGTGCATACGTCAGGCCCCTCCTGAGATATTGCGCCTTCAAACTTGAAGGGCATGGTAGTGTAAAGGGCCTGGAAAAATCGCCTGTATGTATGAGGACAGTAGTCCTACAATCCTGGCCAGTTGCCAAAGTGAGAACACCCCCTTAACCAGCGTTTTGCGTAGTTCCAGACGTATGAGGGGCACCTTCTTTTGAGGGAATCTGAGTGATTGTGTCACCGTATGAATCTCGAAACTCAGAATGGGCATTTGTTGGGCCGAAACAAATTCTGATTTTTGAATATTCACAATGAATTTCAGACATTGAAGAAGGACCGATTTATTTGGAGTTGGGCGAGTAGTGTGGACCTGTCCTGGTGCATCAGAAGGATGTCATCCAGTTATATTATCAGTCTGACTTCCCATGCCCGTAATCCATTACTTGCCGAAGCACCTTAGTTAAGCACCTTGGTGCGGAGGACAGACCGAACGGAAGGCACTTGACTTCAAAGATCTGTCCGCCCCACTCGAATTGTAGAAAATGCCTGTGGGGTGAGAAGGTATGCGTCCTTCAGGTCGAGCCGCTCTAGCCAACTGTTGGGTATAAGAATGTTCCTGAGGAGGTGAATCCCCTCCATTTTGAAGTGGTGATACACCACCCACTAGTAGAAATATTTAAGATTTATCACCGGTTGGAAGCCATGGTCTTTCTTTTCTAAAAGGAAGATGTTGCTGAAGAGCTTCCTAGGGTAGAGGGAGAATGGGTAATTGCCACGTTCTATAGGAGTTTGGACACCTCTTTGCCAACTACCTGCATGCCTTCCTGAGAGAAGACCAGAGGCCTGGGGGTGTGCGTTGACGGGGAAACCGTAGAGCTCTATATGAAAGCCCTTCACCGTCTGAAGCACCATGTCCCTTGTAATAGCCTCCTAATTTTGTCTGAATCACTGCATTCTGCCCCCCCCCCCCCCCCCCACCCTGTGTAGGGAAGAAAGAAAATTGCTTACCGGTGGTGCCACCTGGTGCGTTGCTTGCTCCGTGGAAGGCTCCTTTACCTCCATGGCCCCTGCCACGGCCTTAGGAGGGGTAGAACCCTCAAAACATATTCTGATCTTGCCACTGGATGGATCTGCGAGTTTGGAGCTTGTGGGGGTTGGCAGGGTATGCCTGGCAGGAGGAGTGCCCCCTACCCCTTCCAGCCCCTCCGCAAACCTGCTGGTTGAACACCTTGTGAATGGATTGCCATGCTTTATCCAGCAACAAGAATGTGCTCAAAAAATGTGAGAGCCCTTCTTGAAGGGTTCCCTAAAGAGACCCAATTTTTCCCAAGGCCCAGTCTATGTGGTGGCCAATTCCCCCAGTCTGAGTTCTATTTTGATAAATAGGGTACGCTTACACTCAGTTGATAGGTCACCATTAGCATTGCCCAGGAAGCATAGGGCTCGTTGGGCCCAGCCAGAAAGAATTGAGGTCGATCACATGGCCGGAATTCTTGGCGTCTTGGGCCATATCTAAAAATTGTGTAAGTGGCCAAGGGCTGACAATTACCTTATCCTGACAGGATTGCCAGGATCAGTCAAGGCCCTTCTTCGGGACCTCAATTAACTTTTAGATGCATGTCACCATTTTGGGGTCTATATCAGGGGTGCAGGCAAACCTTACTGGCCAAGGAGGGTCTAGGGCATTCTGCCTTTAGGTGTCCCCTCACCTTGTGGTCCATGGGTTTCCTTATGCGGCTGGCCACGTAACATGCTACCTTAGTGACAGGAACCCAATCCATTGATCGGGGGTGATAAATGTCCTCCGGGTTCAGCATACCTGGTACCCATTGGGAGTCTTGTTCGCCCTGTCCAACCTGGGTCTCTTGGTGTTGCCTTCCGGTCGCCAGGGTCTACTTTGGCCTGGTTCATCGCCCTAATTCCCTTCGGGAGTGTCAGACTTGGCATTGTCATCTGTTCCCAGATGGGAACCGCAAACGTCTTTGTCGTTATACCCAGGCTGCGAATCTTCCTGCAAACCCAGGGTGTCTGGACGCCTCTTCACAAAGGCTTGGTGAAGTATCTCAAAAGCGTCTGAAGGGGAGAGGTTCCTCTAGTCTTGGCAGCAGGCCTAGTTTTACCTTTGCTTTTGGGGACTTCCTGACGCACAAGCCTCAGGGCTTCCACATATAGGGGGTAACAGACTACGCTGGACAAACAATATGATGATTCTCTGACTCAGGGGAGTTAGAGCTGAGGATATCGCCCTCTCCAGGGATGCATCAATGGCATCCACCAATTCTTAGTGGATGTGGAGAATCGTCTAGTCCTCCTCCACAGTCTCCTGCATCTCTTCAAAAGCACCTGCCATTGATGCTCAGGTAACAAAATTATATAACAGCAATGAGCTGTATAGGAGCTATATAGAAGCAGTAATTGCCGGGGCCAGTGCTTGTTGGCAACTTGTCACTACTCGTCCTTCAAATATAAACGGGCTGATTGTGAGGGGGGAAGGGGCCTTACGCAGTGAGGTTCGGCCAGGGTTGAGGGAGAGAAGATCATGGGACCTGTAACAGTGAGTGAGTTTGGGGTGGGTGGTAAAGGAACCCGGATTCCCAATGCTGGGCATGGACAGGGATCCAATGGGTGCAGACAGGCTTGCCTTTGGCATGCAAGCTGTTCGTCTTTTTTATGTATGTGCTGCAGCTGCCATTAAGAAGGTACAGAGGCCAGTTTTTCCAGGAATTTGCCGTGATATGGTAGACGAGAGATGGGCCTATAGTTAGACATGGTCATCGGGCTGGTCAAGGATTTTTTGAGGAGGAGTAGAATGGTGGAATGGTGGTATGTTTCCAGGTGTCCGGGAAGGGGGCAGTTGATAGCGAGAGATTGAGTATAGAGGTGATCGTACCCTGTGCCTAAATTGACGTTCCTGGACTATAGCAACACTTAATACTGCCCTCCATTGGTGGCCTGCTGCTGATCATTCAGAACTCGCATTGGCTCTTTATTGAGTTGTGTTTTACATTTGAGAACTAATGTGTTCTCATATAACAAGCCACTATTAGCTGTCCCTAAATTCATCAGTGAAAATAAGATGAATCTTGCTCGTTCCACACTTTAGACTAGAGGCTAAATCTTAATCATTTTAGTCCCATCAGTATGGCAATCATTGTTTTGTACTGTGCCGCTTGCAGACAGTACTAGCCTTTGGAAAGTACCTGGAGGCCTGTTTGTTTGTAGGCTGCCAAAAATGGGTGAAAATTTGAATTGCCGTGAATTAGCGGTTGCATAATTTAAATTCAATTACAAATTGTGCCTTTAGGAATGCGAAATCAAATGAAATTTTAATATGATTGCATACATTAGTGGGTAAGCAAAATTACATTTTGCTTAATTAACTCGAATGATTGGAGCTAGGTTTTTAAAGGATTTTTAGAATTTCCTAAATCATTGTAGCAAACTCCTGAGTCAACTTCAATTTGCGGCCGAACTTCCAGTCCCTTTTCGGACACAAATGGGTTTCTGCACCCGAAATACGATATTTGCATTTGTTGTGATCAGGGCCTTAGAATGGGGTTTTGGGGGGGGCGGCCGACCAACGGGAGGCCTGCCACCCCCGGGGAGTTTTGGGCCGGAGAGGCAGCCGTACCACGTGGGGTGCGGCTTTGGGCTGGTTGGGCTTGTCTTGGGCGGTTTTTGGGCGGGTTTAAAGCTGGCCATTTCGTGTCGCGAGCCACCATTTTGGTGGTCGCGACACGACAGCTGGCTGGGGAGGCTTGGGTGGCATAATTTTTTCCCTCCCTCCCACCCTGGTGGCAGTTATCCTTTTTGGGGGGGTGGCCCTCGGGGGACTTGGCTAGTTTAGGCAGTTTTCTGGTTGGCTTTTGGGGGGAACAGGTGCATCGGGGGGGCGGGGGGTTCATGTTATGGGGGTTGTCGCTGGAACAGGTGCGGGTGTGGTGAGTTATGATGTGGGGGCGTTTTTCTTAGTTCATTCGGGATAAGGTTGGATGGTTACAGTTATGAACAGAACATGCGAAGTTTACCTAGTTAGGTAGGTGTAGAGAAGTTAGGAATGGCCAGTTGTTATAATTGTTGCGGGGGGGGGGGGGGGGGGAGAGAAACATGTTAGGGGGGGAGTTGGGGGTAAGGTAGGAAGACGTTATTTAGTGAGGCTTGGTTTTGTACGGCACAGGCCAAGGGAATTTGGATGTAAGGTGTACCTGTTTCCAATAAAGCGTCCTTTTTCACACAAAGAAATGTCGTGGTATGTGCTGCCTCCCAGGTTAGGCCCAATATTCCATTACACAAGGTGTGTTAATGCCGTAGCGCCAAGATGCCTTAAAATCGAATTTAGTATTTATTTAGAACTTACTCTTGCAATAAAAGGGATGAGAAAGTGCATCTTTTTGGACCCCTTGTACGAGTTCATTACTGCTTCAACTATCACGAGAACGACATATACTTTGGTTAAAAATGTGTAACCAATAACACATTGACAGAGGAAAGGTGATTAACCCCATCAGCAGAATCCCTCTGCATAGCTGTTTTGCTGCTACCTGTGTTTTTTTCTCGTTAAACGTTGATACCAATGGCCTTGTGACTCGGGGGTTTGTTTGTGCTTCCTTGCAGGATTCCATCAGCCTCTCCCCATTACATCATGCACGCGCTCTGGCAGCTGGAAGTCCCCTCTGCAAGCTGATTAATGGAAACCGAGGTAAAAATATACCAGTTTGCGAGTTGGATTGTTTTTGTTGGTGAATGTAACAGGCGTTATGGTGCTTTTCATTTCTGATTCGTTTTTTTCATATTATTAGTCCGGAGTACGAACGTTCCCTTTAGACTCTTAAGATAGCAATTATTGTGCGACCGGAGTAGATTTTATTGTTTCATAATCGTTTGCGAATAGTCTTGATGTTAGCGCCGCTAAACAGCTAGCCCCATGAAAAGGGTATTTTTGGTTCTTTTTTATTTCAACCAACCCTGTGTAACATGCCTAAAGCGACCAAGTGTCTCCATGTCGCAGCTCTGCGCACAGGGCTCTGCCGCCAGTCTGCCCGGGTTCTGGCACTATATAGCATCGAGGAACGAGGTACAGTCCTGTGAGTTCTTGACTGGTCCCAGGTGACCCCGTTTCTAATCCTGCGACACTTGTTTCTGTAGAAATCTATTTGTTGTTTAAGGAGAACAGAACGGGTCGGTGCACTCGAGGATCAGTAAATGATCTTCTGTGGGTATTTTGTGTCTTGGACTCCCCGAGTGTAGTGAATTTACTAGATGTACATCCTTTTTGAAAGCAAGAGAAAGGGCACGGGTGAAATGTATGTTAAGAGCTTTGGGGCACTAAAAGAGACCTTCAGGAAAGAATTAGTGGGCACTAGCAGAGCTGCGTGTAGATATCAGATCCGCAAGAGTAGCGGATGCTTCGGGCGTGTTCTAAGAGCTATTTGGATCTAGACATTGCACTGGCAGGGTTACAGTAGGGCATTATTGGCAAGTACTGGCAAACTGTGTGAACATCCCAGAACTACCAGAGCAGAGGTTGCTTCAGGGCGGGGGTGAGGTGTCTTTTAAGAGCAACGCTTATCTTAGTATTGCAGACCCAAGCAAGCTTTAGAATGCACCTCAATTGATCAGTACAAAACTCACTCCTTTCACTGTGCTAAGTTCCACACACTGCTGTTAAAGAGTGGCCAGATACCTTGCCTTTTGGCACTTTACTAACACAGAGCTCAGACTCGTGCACAGGCGACAATGCATCTCAGATCTGCCTACTGCACTCTGTTTGGGGACTCCTTGTGTACCTCTGGCACTGCACCATAGCCCTACCCTTGTATAGCACTGTAAACCACCCCCCATTGTATTCTTGTTCTAGATTAGCCCTGCCGCCACAGTGCCTTGGAAATGTGCATCTTTTCCAAAGGCTATATGTGCATTATTTACTAACCCATGAGTGAAAAGACCTAGTGAGAGAAAGCATCCCGCCAGACATCAAGCGATAAACTGAGGCAATCCCCGCAAATTAGGTGACCCATGGCTGATGGAACCCTCTCCAGTGGTTTAAGTCATAGCAGGACCAGATGCCAACTTTCTTGGTTAAGTAGTCAGGAGAGCAGGCCCAACACACCCTAAATTGACATTTGAGAGCTTATCTTTGTCAACACTGAACCAGGGTCTGTGAGATTGTCTAAACTCGTTGTGTTTACTAAATTGGCTGATTGCTTAACCGGTGTTGGAGATAGGATAGTAACATGGAAATCTTCATCTTTCAGTACTCTTGCACACATCTGCCATAACTCATGTAGGAAACCAGGCATACAACATGTCTAGACGACAGTGTGATGATCTCCTGGTGTGGTGACAAACACAAGTGCATCCCTACTCACTTAGGTGTGCCTGTCGCAACAGCTCTTACTAATGATAGAGATAGCTTTCAGTTCTTCTGCAGAGGGCATGGTATAGAAATGTGCTGGTTTTCCTATGTCCATCACATCCCTGCCCTCGGCTGCAGGATTGCATGCTTTGGACCAGAAGGGCTGTCGCCTTTCTCTTTCCCCTTCTCCTCAGTTTCCAAGTCTTAAGCTGAAATGATGAGGATTTAAGTATGGAGGTCCAGAGGAAAGTCGGGCGGGTTCTTCTTGAGGAAACAGTTGCTCTAGTAGACGGCAAGAGCATTGTTGGAAGCAGAAAGATCAAGCAAAGGACCTTGTTGTGGGCAATTTACGTTCTGGCCTAAGTGGCATGTTCTCTGCAAATTATGCCTTCTGAGATTGGAGAGACAAGTGGAAGTGGTTATCTTCAGGTGGGCTTAGGGTGCACTGTTCCAGGTGCTTTGCATGGCTGAGCTCATGGAAGTTGTTTGATAAGCTAGGTCACTGCTCATGTAGGTGATTCAAGTTATACCCAAATTCTGTGTCTTCTGGTGAGGACAATTAGTCAGCACACATTTGCCTAAACATGTCAGAATTTAATGTGACATACTTCCTATGACCACATGTCAGAAAGGTGATACAGATCACCGCTACCTTCACTCCGACAAAAGTTCTACTCACAATAAAAATTTGTCAGCAGCTAAGAAGTTAAGCCCACTTCTGGTGCGACTTCAAATGGCTCATTTTTTCTCTTCTTAAAATGCTCTCTGCTCAATTTCAGTGAGGAAGCTGAGACCCTTCCACCCCCCCCCCCCCCCCTTTCCCCACATCTTCTAAAATTCTGATATTGAGTGTGTTTTCTGTTTATCCCCAGGCAGACCCTATGTACAGCACTTCAGTTGAATTCTAGAATTCATGGACTTGCTAATACGCTTTTGGAAAAGGATTTCACAGAGGCAGGTAAAAACGCCTTATGTCTTTGGCAGTGTATAAGCAAAAGCTCTCGTTGTAAAGCTAACAGGATTCAGGAGTAGACCTAGGTATCAAAAAGCAGTCACTCACTGAGGCTTTACGCATGACATTGGAAACCTATCCAAACACAAATTTTGTTGATGACATTTCAGACCTAAAGTGACAGATATAAAGCACACTGACTGGTGTCACAACCTGGCTTTGGTAGAACGGTGATCATTGTTTCAAGCATTGAGAGGGTGGAGTTATTTTTTAGTAAGAGCTTCGTTATACACCTTTAACGGCTTAGAAGGAAAGATGAGAACTACTTGTTAAATTCATCTGAGATACAATCCTTTCCGGGAGTTTTCCTGATGGTCAGAGCAGTTATTACTAGTTTTACATCTTCAATCGTTAGTGGGGAGTTATGCAGCTCATGCATTTCCCCTTTAATCCAGACCAGGGCTGCAGCGAGGTTATTAGTTGCATGTTACAGAGCGGAGACATACAGCTGTAAATATTTTCCCTGAAAGGCATGGGATGTCCATCAGCGGCCTTGTTACTAAACCTCCCTCCCCTATGATACCTGCTTCCTGCGTGTGCTCCCTATCTGACCTCAGTACTAATGCAAGGGTTTTACCTGTGTGATCACCCCTCCAAAATGCCCTGCTCTGTACAAGCTGTGCTAAGTATAAGAATGCCTGATTTGCTACTTCCCTGGTATCCTTTAGGGTGTCCTCCTTTTTAAGTAATTTTGTTGGGTCTTTGTATGCCTCATGCTCTAGGAGTTTAGTTTCCCTTTGCAATGCATCTAACCTAGATTGCAGCGGTTTAAGTATTCCCGCTCATTGGATATACATATACCTTGGATATAGGTTTCTAACACCTCCCAATGTGATCCCTTCTCAGCCACTGAGCCCTTTTTCTGCTGACAGTACTGTAGTATGCCTACCTTGATCTCAGATCAGAACACTGCGTCCTATAATTCTGTCCCTCTAAGCTTCCAATAGCTTTTCCTCTGCAAAATAATAGGATCATCCAACAGCAGCATTTCTGGGGAGTGGCCTGATAATGTTCTAGGCAATATTTTCACCTACATAAGCTGTCCCATCAAGATCTGTGAGACCAACCATAAATGAGTGAGAGCTGGCAACGTGGGCTGATGAATAATGTGTGTAATCTGCCTCTATAGGAAACATAACTCGTCTTCCATCACCTAGAAAGATAATACTAATTAAGATCCCACTTAACTGCGAAATTGTTGTCAGATGTGGTAAACCTGACCTGCTGCTGTGAAAGTACCAAGTTAAAATCGCCACCCCACTCCTCCCAAAGCATAGGGAATTCTGCAAATCTACAACATTTAGGCATAACCTCATCAAAGAATCCTGGTGTGTCAATGTTGGGACCATGTACATCAAGAACTATCAGCAACATATTTAGCTGGCCCACCCCAGCACCCATTGACCATGTATGTGCCCTGCCCACTCCTGCAAAGAAACCATCACAGTTTTGTTAACAAAATAATCACCCTTCTGGAGTAGGTTGAAAACGAAGAGAAATACTTGGGATGTAGCCATTAGGTGGCAAAGCTAGATTGAGCCTCTGCTGATGTATGCATCTCCTAGAGAAATGCTACTTCTGGCCATGTCGTGCAAAAAAAGCTAATTCGTGACACTCTTTGCTGGTGTTGTTAAACCCTCATATATTCAAACTGATTACTAGAAGTGTGGTGCTCATAGTGTTATTTACCATGTTGGTTCCAGCGATCGATGTGGAAACGTGCTGAGCTGCATAGCCTAATTCACTTCAATTCTGTACAGTATCATGTAAATAAATGAACAGATGTTATAGCCTACTCCAGACAATTAACCCTCCACCCACGCCACCCCCAGTCACTGGCAAACATCCCCTCCTTGCTCGAATACAAAAGGAAACCTGCCTAGTGATACATTTAATGACTGTAATTGCACTTAACATGTGGGCGGTGCCCAAGATAGCAGATCTGGCCTGGGGTGCCTACTTCTCACCCACTACTGTATGGAACAATAAGTAGGGCCTCTCTAGTACCACTGCTACCAACAAATAGCGAGCACCCAGATAATGTGGAAGATCACTTAAGCATACCAGTTTTTATATTGTGTCTGGAAATTAACTCTGCGGCTAGGAGGGGCCCTACACCAGCACTGACTAAAAACATCAATCTTCTCCATACAAGTTGCATAATTTTTGTCTCGTGTGTTATATTGCCAATATCTCAACCTGTTTATCAAATCATGCAGAAGTCCTCTAAATCAAAATATAATATAGCAATTGATCTCTATCACTAAATGTAGTTTTGCAGCGTGAATCTTTTCTGGATTGACTATGCTGTGCATTATTCCGCTATCTAGTGGTTGGGTCCGGAATTGTAGTATTTTCCCTTCTTTTTTTAAAATTTTCTTTCTTTTTGTTGGTGGGCGTCGACAATTTGATAGTCATCCTCAGATTCTTTTTTCCGCTGTTGTTTCTGGAACGATACGGAGAAGCTCCTGAGATAGGAGACAAGAATTGTGGGAATAACCAAGAAGATTAATTGGGAAAAACCAGTAGAGCGGAATCTTCCATTTCATCTTTAAATTTTCGATGACCGCAGCTCAACGAAGAGAAGAAATCCAGAACTTCGTTGACGACTGGATAATGCGCATGCAGGGGGCTCCCTGGGCGCGGTAATCGACAAAACGCCATTCAAGTTTTTTCAAGAACTGCCACTACAAATTCGCTCAAAAGGATCAGCACCCGGTCTGTAACCTGTGCCCACCGCTGGACCATCGAAGCGACTACTGGAATGCCTGCTCCGTCTTCACCCTGCAGACGTTGAGGGTAAGAGAAAGGCAGCGACTAGCAAATTACAACATGCAGGGCCAAGGACAGCCGCCATCGCTGCAAGACCTAGACCTCTCCAGTACGGAGGAAGCAACATCGCAGAAGGACCTGAAGGCGACGAGGAAACAGAAGTTTTGTTCGTGGAAGTCGAGAGGAAGACTTTGAAGGAGGTAAGAGTCGTCGACCTCAAAAAAACAAGAGTGTCGAAAATCAGACTCTAAAACACAAAAAAGATCCTCTGCGTCGAAGCTTTCGGCAACCGTAGCTGCATCTAAACAAAAAACAGACCGTAGGATCCTTGGATAAGGACTCCGGAGCGGCAAAGGCCCTCGAAAAAACCATGACGTCGAAGGACAGTCTGGAGAAGGACGCCTCTGCGTCGAAAAAGGCGAGACCGAAGCAAACTTCGATGACCGCTTCGGCGTCGTCCGTCGGAAAACGGAAAGCAGACCATCTAAGCTCCGGAACACAAGAGGCCGAGATTGAGAAAAAGAGAAGAAGGCTCGAAGCCGAAATGGCAAATATCCTTCAAGGCAAAAAAGACTTTGACAAAAGCTTGAAGCAATTCAAGATACTGCCGAACACAAGAGAAACCAAAACCCAGGGGGTTGTCGAAGAAACAATACCACCAAGTACCTCAGAAATAATCGAAGAAGAAGAGGAAGGTTCTTACTTCTTCGGGAAAGATGCAGAGCAAGACGAACAAGCATACGAGGAGTCGTCAAACCCGAGACTCAAGAGTTCCATTGGCAAGACCTCGACACCGAATCACCTGTAGAGTCTGTAGAATCATATCCTTAGAGGCCATCTCCTCCAGATGTTTACAACAAAAAAGCTGCTCCTAGTGAGGTGTGACCCTACTACAGTTATAAAACCATTGTGAGTGGGAACATCTCACAAAAAGTAACGGACTGGTCTCACACACCACCTGGTGTCATGCTTCATCATCGGCCAGTCCTCGCCCTCTAAAACCTTCGTTTGATAGAGGGCGGGCATACACCTGGAGACAGGGATGCACTTCTAAACTAAGGAGTGGGGGCCCGTGAAATGGAAAGTGAAGTTAAAAATCATTATAGTTACCAGAAAGTAAGTTTTAATGTGGCCAATAACTATATGATACTAAAAACAAAGGACGGTGAGTGGGGTGTTTAGTGTCCCCTAACCGTCTCGTGAATGGTCAACATGTTTCTGCCATGTAGGCCCGAGCGGGTCCAGGGCATTCATCAGGACCCAAGTCTAAACAGATGTGGCATTCCTAGCTCAGACTGTTTTGGTGTAAGCAGGAGATGTAAGCTTCCATAATTAAGATGTAATGTGGATGAGTCACTTTAACAAATGAGAGACAATGACACAACAAAGTCCATGGACAGCTTGAAACTAAGACATGCGGTGCTCAGTGGGAGGCCAAGTTGGAAGGATCTTTCCATGCTGCCCCAACACAAATGCAGACAACCGAGCCCACCATCACCTAGGGATCAGGCACGTCATGGAGGTATCAACATTATAGGCAACCCTTTTGAGGGAGAGCGAGAAGCAGGAGTCAGACCTCCAAAACGTCAACACCGACCTCCAAATGAGTTTACGAGAGAACCCCTGATCACTGACACCAGTAGCGACTAAATAGGAAGTTTTGTACACAAGTGGAGATCAATCTGCTCTGACAAGTGGATACTATATTTAATATGAGGTATATTTTGTATGTTGTATAGAATTGGAACACAAGCCATCAACTATAAAAACTAAAGAAAAGATTTTACAAAGAAAGATAACTCAAGCTTCTACTGCAAGAAGTAGAGGTACTGTGTCAAAAGTAGGCCATTAAGGAAGTTTGTGTGGATGTGCTCTTATTTCCTGGTCCCAAAGCAAGATCAAAAAGTGAGGTCACTCCGAGATCTGAGACACCGTGGCACCACCAGGGTTGGCACCCATACCCATGTGGAGCTTTAACTTGGTTTTAACACAACTGTGTGGATATGCACAAAGCAGAACTAAAATTCCCAACCCCTCAATACATGCTTTTTAATAACTATCACATCACTGCGCAGTCTAAAAACTGCAGGGACTCATGATAAAAGATTCCTGCCTACTGGTTAGTTATGAGAAAAAAGTTTCTGGCTAAAGTAATATCACAGTTTCATACTAATCAGGCAGTTCAACTACCTGCATTCTTTCAGTACTTAACGCACTCAGAAGGAGAACTTCATACCCTAGACATCAGGAGGGCAATGATATACTATGAAACCAATTCTTTGTCTCCTTCTCACCTACAAACATAGGGTCATTAGTCACAAATGGGACCATAGCAAGATGGATAGTACACACCATCCAAACACGCTCATCAAGAGCAGAGGTGCCTTTAGATAAGGCCGAAAGAGGTCACTTCACTTGGAATAAGAGGGCCACTCTAGACGTTCCACCCTACCTCTACTCTGCCCAATTGATTTGGCTTTCATCTCCAGTAGGAGACTGTAGTACTGCAGCCACTGTATCCGTGGGCACCAGTAAGACTGTATGTATCTCGACCTAGACGGATTTGCCCTCAAGGTCTCAGGTTAACCTGCAGTATAATATATCGGTATTTCCGGTTGAATTCCACCTGATCCCAAACATTCCGTGCCATGTTGATTACGGATCCACACCTTCTTTGCCTCTGGTGCCTGGAGCCGGGCCAGCACTCAAAGTTGTGCTCCGACTGCTGGGCCATGGCTCCAAAAGCTTTGAGGGAGTGGGCCCTAAAGCTACTTGTGGCCCGGCACTTGGCACCCTGTCGCATTACTCCTAGGAGGTGTCCTGATCGAGAGGAAGGTCCAGGCACCTCTCCGGGAGTTCCAAGTCCTCGTCCTCTTACTCTTAAGTCATCGGGTCGGTCAGGTAAAAGACCTAATAAACACAAGAAGTCCAAGCGTGTTTTGACTTCTCCTTGTCCGTCGGCCAATGCGACGAGCAGCCTCCGTGTTCTAGGCCTCATTCTTCTGAACCTGCGCCTGGGTCGGCTCTGCACTTCTCCGCCTTTCCTGGAGGCGGAGTGAGCCCATCCAACTTAAAGAATTTCATGACGCCATGTGCCTCATATTTGGGCGGCCTGATCCTACTGGCGCTTTCGGGTCCTACGGTGTCAGAGGGAGCTCCATCAGATTCCACACCAGTAGCTCTGGCCCTGGCACCGATGCCCTCCCCCCAATGGATCTGAACTGACGCAGGTCCTACCACTGGGACCTTCCCGGGCATCGAGGCTCCCGATGCCGCTGGTGCCCCCCGGCAGTGCCAGCCCAATTCTAATACCCGATGACCCAGAGCCGGATTGGTGCCTTCTGAATCTTAGATCATCTCCTTAGCCTTATTCTGAAGAGCTAGGAATGTAAGGAGATTGGTAGGGGTCGCTGGACTCTTCAGAAGACAAGCCTTATTAAGACATGGACTGGAATGAGAAATTGGGTGAGGCCAGCGGACTGGATTCCTCTCCAGATTCTGGTCTGTTTTCTCCCCCTTCCATGGCAACAGATGAGGGAGCTTTTTATGTTATGATGGTGCGAAGGGTGGCTGAGGCCTTGGCCGCCCAGCTCTGTTCACTGGCCGTCAAGACTAATATCTTGACAGAGGTCCTGCAGCCAGGTGTTTCCTCTTTGGAACCCTTGCTGTCCTTTAACAAGGCCCTTACCGATGTCCTATTGGAAACCTGGTCCAAGCCCAGACTAGGGGCTCCTGTGAAGAGGCCATTTGCCTGCCACCCTCTTCCTGCTCTGGGCGACCCAAACTTACTCACTACCCACCCTACCCCGGAGAGCTTGGTAGTTGATTCCTCCACCTCCTATGGTTCATTCCTTTCCACCCCCGGGACAGGGAATCCAAGCGGCTGGACAGCTGAGGTAAGAAAATGTTTTCTTCCGCCTTACATTGCGGTCAGTGAACACTGCATGCTTATTGGGCTGCTATTTCCAGTTTGTCATGCCTGGTTGAAGACTTCTGGCTTTTCAAGGGATGTCCAGGCCTCAGTCCTAGGCATGCCCTTTGATGGCACCCGTCTCTTCGGAGACAAGGCAGACATGGCGGCGGAGAGCTTTAAAGACTCATGGGCTGCGGCCAAGTTCTTGGACCTCTCCGTGGCCACTCGTCCCCAGTCTGCCTTTTGCCCCTTTTGTGGCCACGGAAGGGGCTTTCAGCAGTACCAGCCCTATCCCAGCCACATCCCAGCCACCCGCCGCCTCAACCTCTAAACCCTTAGTCTTGCCCTTCAAGATCATGAGCTGTCAGTTGGTGGCAGGATCCGCCATCACCTCCACGGCTGGCTCGATGTCAAATCAGGCAGGTGGGTCCTCTAGATAGTCTTAAGAGGTTACTCCCTCCCCTTCAAGACTACCTCACCATCCATGCCTCCATCTTACAACTGGCTGAAAGACTATCATCTTATTTTGAGGGAAGCCATGACTCTCTTGGTCAAGGGAGCCATAGAGAGGGTTCAGGCACCAGAAGTAAGCTTTGGTTGTTATTCCCTCTACTCCGAAAAAAGGACAAGGACCTTCGTCCTAGTCTAGATCTACAAGCCCTCAACTACTTCCTCAAAAGGGGAAAGTTGAAGATGCTCACATTAGCTCAGGTCCTGTCTGCCCTGGACCCGGGAGACGATGGTAGCATTGTACTTGCCGGATGCCTATTTCCCTATTCCCGTCCTGCCTGTTGAACGCCTGCCAATGAAGAAGGTTTGTAATATACTGTACAGAAAAGTGTACTGATCCTCTTTCTTCCTCCCTATCTGATATTTTACTTTTTATTTTAACCCTTGCACAGCAGGGCTCTGCTCTGGGCACTCCAGAAGGATACCTTTCAGCCCTGTCTGCCTTTCTGAGGCTGCCAGACCAACCCTTTTTATTTAAATCTCCCATTGTAAATAGATTTCTCAAAAGCCTTGCACATCTGTTCCCACCTTCCCCTTTCATCATGCCTCAGTGGGACCTTACTTTGGTTCTCACCTTACTAATGTGTGCATTCAAACCTCTGCACAACTGCCCCCTGGTTGCTTGACATCAAGACAGCCTTTTTACTGGCAATCACATCCGCCAGGCGAGTGAGCGGATTGCAGGCTTTGCCATCCAAGCCTCCTTACCTGACAGTATTCCCTGACAAGTTTGTGCTTCGCAATAGGGCCTCTTTCCTACTGAAAGTGGTAACACCCTTCCATGTGGGGCAATTTGCCACCTTGCCAACTTTCTATGCTCCTCCACATCCCTCTAAGGAAAAGGAGTGACTGCCCCATCTGGATCATTCAAAAAGAGCGCTGTCGTTTTACCTTGACCGCACTAAAGAATTCTGAGTGACGACCAACTCTTCATGGGGCACGTGGGAGCGAAGAAAGGTGGTGCAGTGCAGAAGAGGGCTCTTTCACGATGGGCCATCCTCTGCATCAAGATTTGCTACGCTCATGCAAATAAGCAGCCTCCTGAAGGCTTATGAGCTCATTCCACCAGAGCTAAGGCTGCTACCACTGCTTTGCAACGTGGAGTTCCAGTCCTTGTAATTTACCAGGCAGCAACATGTGCATCCCTGCCCACATTTACAAAGCACTACTTGCTTAGATAGTCAAGTCCGCAGGGATGGCTTTTTGGCTGCTCTCTTCTGCAGGACTTCCTGGTCTAAACTTGTCTGCAGTCCCTTCTTACTGGGATGGTATTGCTTGGGTATCTTTTCAAAGGTAAGTAATCTGCAGCTAAATGTTTCTATCAAATGTTACTTCGGTAACACTTTATCTGGTATGGACATGATCTAGCTGCATATTCCTTACGAACCCACCCATCGTCCCCGCACTGCTGACAGGTTTTTAGGGTCAAAGCTGATCCTTTTCAGGTTACTAGTAGTTCACAACACATCAGTGCACTTAATAGCTCCACACTTCTTGTGTAGAAAGTCGATAAAAGTAATGGACGTCAGCGCGCTGAGATGGCCCCATATAGATGACGCAGACATCACTATGGCACAGACGACGCCGATGACATCATGCGGAGATGACCATCGCCACCTACCAGCGTGCAGGGGTATTGCTTGAAGAAAAATCTTCGGGATCCCTTCTGACTTCTAAGAAATTCAAAGGTAAGGAATCTGCGGCTAGATCATGTCTACCAGATAAGGCGTTACCGAAGGTAAGTAACTCATCCACTACTATCGCACTAACTTTACCAGAACCTTTATCAGTTGTGGGAAAATCTACATAATTAAGTATAGAACAAAGAATTATATAGAATCAGCACAATGTTAGCTTCTGAGAAGCTTAATGGAGTATACAAAGGAATGAGACCATTGAAGTAGTATATCTATATTTGATAGCTTGAAACCAAACAGTGGATCTATTTGACACATTTTCACTGCACATACCAGTTTAGATATATAACAAAATAGAGATTTTCTGAACCATGGTGAGGAAAGTCGAGAAAGACAGTGGTGATTATTCTGTTCCCTTTTCTTTACTTAACATTCTGCATAGAAGCAAAACAAGCCTTCTTAACATTTCCTTTTCAATACTTTACCTTCCACCAACATAGTTGTCTCCATAAACCAAACGGTACAGGCTATCTTGTGGTTTTACTCATTATACTACCATGTAGTGTTTTTGCAACATCCTGTTTGACGTGAGAACAACAGTTGTAGTATGCTCGACACGATCCAGCCTCATGCCACAATGTGAAAATAAAAGCATCAGATTGTCATCTGGGGTGTGAAACCGGACAAATGCATACACCATAACATAGCATCAGAAAAACACCATCATCAAATACTGACTGCATCATAGAAGTATAATACATGCATGTTCTCATACACATATTGGTGTGCTCAGAAAGCCTATCAGCACCTTCACTTTTAATGTCGAAGCCTATCAGACAGCTTCCCTGGGAATGCATTCAGCCAATTGCTTACCATTGGCTTTGTGTTTCGTAACTCACATTTGATTGCTTTCTAATTGCTGGCTTAATTTTTCTAGGCTGTCCAGCTTGAGGTTGTCACTGTGGAGCATAACCTATTTACTGTATTCTTCCCTAGTGCTTGCAGGTCAAAATGTTCAGGCTTCATGTTTACTTTTCTTTCTCTTACTTTAAAGTGTGAAGATTTGTGTGACGGGGCTTTTATCTAGCACACAACAAAATGAACTGTGCAGATGTTTCAGAATTAAGAAAGCACAAATAAAGCAAATTTTTTTTGTAAATCTGGAGTGTGGTGGAAACAAATATTTTAATACGGTCAAAACAAATCAATATACCTGGTGATGAAATTTTCACACATTAATATTTGAGCCCTGTATACCTTTATCAGTAAAACTATGTCTGTTTAAATGTAATGGGCATTTCAATTGAAAATGTGTTAGTAATGGCAATGTGCTACCAAACTATGCATACTCCACACTATGCCACTTCCCTCTACTCCAGTCTATACCTGTCAATGCCACGCCACTCTATGAATCTCCACTCCATGAATAGCCACTCCATTCTGCAACACTCTACTTTCCATTCTATGACTCTACACTCTGCAAAACTGTACTCCATGTCACTCCAATCTCCGACACTCCACTCCATGACCTGCAACCCCACTCTTCGCTAATCCACTCTAAGATACTCAGTGACCCACCACCCTATGACACACCACTCCAAATTACCGTATGCCCCTCACTCTATTCCCCTCCACTCTGCAACCCTCCACTTTACACCACTCTCTGACATGCCTTTCCTTTCCAGACCACTCTACTGCACTCCCCGCCACTCCAATGTACGACATGCATCACTACTCTCCGACACGCCACTCTACAACACACCACTCTACTCTACAACATGCCGCTCCAGTCTACGACATGCCTCTCTACTTCCCCTCCACACCTCTCCACATTACGACACCCTACTCCACTCTGACCCTACTTCACTCTGTCCCTCCACTCTACAACACCCTACTCCACTCTATGCCCTTCCACTTTACCCCACGTTGACACTCTACAACACGCCAATATATGAAACTCTGACACGATACACTACTCCACGACACATTGCTCTACTCTGGCACGCCACTCTGCTCTACTCTGGCACGCCACTCTGCTCTACTCTGGCATGCCCCTCTGCGCCACTCAACTTTATGCTAATTTGCACCGCTCTGCTCTGACACGCCGCTCTGCTCTGACACGCCGCTCCATGATACTTTGCACCACTCCACGACACCCTACTCCATTCTACCCTATTGCACTCAACTCTGCAATACTTTGCACCACTGACACACTACGACGCTCTACACAACTCTCTCTATGCCACTTGACTCCACTCCACTGACACATTACTCCACTACACCCCTTTACACCACTCCACCCTTTGCCACTCCACAACATTCTACTCCATTCTGACACCCCAATCCACTCTGAGACTCCGCTCTATGGTACTGTTTTCCACTCTATGCCACTACACTCTACGATAATATACTCCACTCTTCCCACTCTACTCCCCTTTAAGCAACTCTACGCCACTTTACTCCATTCCACAACACCCTACTTCACTCTATGCTACTCTATTCTGTGACACACTATTCTGACACTCTACTTCTCTACGACAACCTACTCCACTCTATTCCACTGTACGCAGCTCCCTATATGCCACTCGACTCGACTCTACAACACTGTACGCCACTCCACTTTGCAGCTCTCTTCTCCATTCTACGACACTCTAACCCACTCCACTGTACAGCACTCTACTCCACACTGTGGCCCTCCACTCTATGCCCTCCAACTCTAGTCCGCTCGCAGGCCTTGAAAAATCTCACAAATTTAAGCAGACCTGCAGGTCTAGTGACTTACAAAATCTACTCGACCTAAATGTAATGCTCTAGACCCATCAACTGATATTAAATTATGTGCTCCTAGTCAAATATTTTAATACACTGGGTGGCCATTTTCTTCATTATTGCATAAGCTAGCACCTTCAAATGTGGGTTCAGCATGTCTGCTGTATAAAAAAACTATTATGTGTGATTTAGTAGACTAAACATGAGCTCCATATATAATACAAATCTAGTGACATATAGGATACACATGACCCCTAACTTACCTCTTAGTTCATTAACATCATTGTCATCAGGGTGGGAGCAAGAATGTTTCTCAAATCATGTTTAAAAACTATTACTTTGAATACATATGTAACTAAAGTATGAAGTGGTGGCACACTGTAATTTGGAACAGCACATTTTCTTTTGAAATAGCCACAAACTGTCCAAGTAACATACAGTTTTACTGATTAAACTATATAGTGTACTAACAATGTTTAGAAATCTAGTTTATGCAAATATTGTCCATTTGCACATCATCACCAAGTGTTCTAATGTGTTTTGCTCCCTATTTAAATCTTTGCCTGCATCACACTTCTGAAGTACAAAACCATGTGCTTTATAAATCACTGATATAGCTTGAAATATTTTTACTATGTATTTACAAGCTATTTAAATGTTGTGTTCGGGGAAAAAAGTGACATCCTACAGCCTTTTGTTTCACAATGATTGTCTGACAGCTTGCTCTACAAAATCCTTTAACTTTAGTAAGAGAAAGAAAAGTAAATATGTTCCAGAATAAGCGGCAATTAGTAAGGAAAAACACAGACTGACATTTGACCTCTGCCCTTAAACAGAGGTCAAATGGGGCAAAATAAAAACAAGACTTAAAGGCATCTTTATTGCTCATTCACTTTCTGAATGAACAGAACACCTGTCTCTTGACTCTATGCCCCCCACTCTTCGCCACTCTGACACGCCACTCCATTCTATGACATGGTACTCTGCTATCTATTCCACTCTACTCCACTGTCTGCAGCTCCCTCTTGCAACTTATTGCACTCTGACGCACTATGCCACTCCATTCTGACGCTATATGCCCCTCCACTCTGCTACTCCCTTCATGACCCTTCACTCCAAACCACTCCACTACTCTACTCCAGTCTATGACACTTTACGGGTCTCCACTCTACGTCACTTCATTGCACCCCCCTCTCTCCTTTATGACACTAACTTTTAGCCATACTAAACAGCAGCCAACTAGTGTAAAACGTGGCTAAAGAACATTGGATGAGCCAATAGGTCTTGCATAGGCGTGACCTATTGGCTCTGCCAATGCTTGTTTTTTGTCAGGTGGACTAATACTTTCCTCCCTGTCTTTAATAGAAGCTAGACTTCCTTTAATGTGGTTCTGAACCTTTTAACACTCTGCAGCTTTCATAATATGCTCTTGTCGCTCACCTATTTTAAAAGTTTTAGAAGCCATTGCTTCCCTCTCAGAATGTCCCACAAAAATTGAGAAATCTACTCCCCCCTTGCATCATTATCTGTGTCACCCATCTCATCCAAGAGGCAGAAGCTACTCCTTGGATGAGATCGGAATTGTCTAACCCCTATCTGTTGCATGCCTTTGACCCATATCTCATACTCCTTAAGACTGCATATAATTTCGGTTTTGTCTGAAACCATGGATAAAAAAATGATTCTCCTATTTGTCTTGGTCCTCAAAGAAATAACGCAAATAACACCATCTGGGGAGAAATACTTCCCGGCCGGGCACTCTCTGACATGAAATCAAACTAAGTAATGTCCAATTTGCTCATCATTCCTTGCCTGCAAAAATAACTGTGCTAAATTGAAAACAAATGAAAAAAGTGCTAACATTCCGCAATAATGAATATCTGGGTCGAAGGGCCTGGTGGAAAATCCCACTAAACAACTGACATACACAAGGGAACGCTCTCCTACTGGATTACCAATAACCTAACCGTGGGCAGCTGAAATGACCGAACAGTTTTATTTGCATTCAGTTTTTCCACCAGTTCTAATAAAAATTCCAAGTATGGTACCCCATGACAACTTCAAGTTCTCCTCCAACAGAGGATGGATGCTTCCATCCTTGTTTGTCACAACTTCAGGGCGTGAGGAAAAAGAAGGGGCGAAACTGTGGAAAGATCGTCCAGATCTGAATACCAGGCTTGCGTTTCCACCGTGGCATGACCATATTAATTCGAGACTCTCCCTCCTGAATTGGAGCAGTGTCCATTGGATCATCGGAAACATTCAAAATGCGTAATTAATGTCCTACCCCATTCTTGCTGGGAGGCATTAGTTCTTCACAGTCTCCGGATATGGTTTGTATGTGAAACCCAACTATTTGCCGATGCAGTCTAGAGGCCTGACACAGTTCCTCCCCCCCCCCCCCCCCTCACCAGATCTTATCAGTTATGAATGTTCAAAATATTACATTTCCTTGTTATTGTCATTTGTAGTTCTCACTAGTAGTGTACCAATATGTCTGCCACTTGTATTGTGAGATAGAAACGGGAATACTAGCGAACATTTAAGAGTAGCGTCTCGCTGACAAGTACTTCATAGCTTCCCTCATATGTCCAGCTTGCCTGCCAGTTTTTGTGCCAACATGTTTCAAATTACGCGTCAATATTGTGAAATGATGTGTTATTGAACATACTTCTTAGCAACATTTCTTAAATAAAATAGAATTACGTCCTTCAGAAGTGTTTGCCACTTTTCCTCAACGTTTTAATTAATTGCTTTTATATAAAAAAAGTAAAAATGATCATCACATTTGTCTGTATATATCTCCTACCAACAAATGAAGTTTTTCCTAGGTCGCAATGTTAGACTGACTTTCATTTGATCACGAGACAATATCAAGGGTCTCGTCGTATCCGAGCTCATCTTTTTACTCAAGTTGGAGCTAGAATGCCATCCCAGTAGTAGAATAAATGCCATTAATAGTATATTATAACATGAGGGAAGTTGAAAATAACGCCAAGCTAGACCTTGTCATGCTATGCTCGGCTGAAATCTGTTTTTGTTGATTGCTCGTAGGAAAATATGTAACATTTTGTTGCATATTTACTTCATTAAATGTAAGTTTGAAAGTTTGGTACACTAGTAAGCAGCCCCGTAGACTTTCATGTTTGTGTATTTCCTCTTTCTGAAAAGACAGGGTGCATTTTGACACATTGGAAACAAATGTACTAACCGGAAGAGGGGCTCGTGTGGAAGAATATTAGTGCATTTAGAGTGCGTGTTATCATCTTTAAGAATGTATTTATTTTGGCTTGAGTGTCCTTTTTGGCACAGTGATTTTGGTGTGAAAGGCCAGTAAAAATGGTGAACTCTCAGTAGGGGAAAGAGAACAATCCTCTTCACTCAACCAGAACATTTCCTACTGTGAAGTTATTTTTAAGCTTTTAACTCGTGACAGACTAAAGGGTGGTGGGAAATGGACTGGGTGGGAATTAGATTTTTGCAGAGCGAAAGCAGTGGGTCAGATATACAAGCAGCAAGGAGGAAAACTGATCGCACGAAAAGTTAGTAACTTGTAGAACAAGCATTTTCATTGTAAGTAAGTAAAATCTTTATTGTTTGATTACCTAATATCATTTACAAAAGACAATGTAAATTACGTCATAGAACAGGCATCGAATGTAAAACTAAACCGTTAAAACCTATACGATGTTCATTTAAATAAAAAATAAATAAATATAAAATGTAACAGCATTTGTAGCCCAAACGAGGTTAACAGCATCAGGAAGTGCTATGGCCCAGTGATATGAGAGCAGAATATAACTCAGTTATTTTGTGTGGCCAAAACAAAATGAGGCATCACTAGGCAAAACCAGAAACCATGGGGGTGCGTAGGCATGCAGTATTGTAGTCAACGTCCTTGGCAAAATTCGGAGACCTACTTATAAGGACGGATTCCCACCAGTCACCATTGGTGTTATCTTAAGTCATCATCTGGGTCTCCTCCTAGTCCTTCTCTTAGGACTCAACCCTAACAGGGAGAAAGGGGAGAGAGAGAAAGAGAACTCGTGGATGATACAATTCGGACCTATTAGTTATTTCCTAACAAACTCACGAGTAAAGCGCCCCACAAACGTGAGCAATTTTTTATAACATGATGGGAAGATATGCACTGCAAAAAATGTTTCAGTGAGTGAGATAAAATTGGGCATTGAGAGAAATAACTATTTAATGGTATCCCTCAGTGCTCAAATCTAAAAACAGTGCAAAAAGACAGCTTACAACAAATAACTGTCAGGATAATTTAAAAGATCAACCGCAATGGACCGCACTCCGCTAGCTCCTCCTCCGGGTCGCCCCAAGGGAAGCTGGTACATGAAGTTCTTGAGTGGTTCACCCCAGTGGGTGCAAGAAAGTACTTGTTGAACTGATGATCTCGGATGGAGTTCTTGAGTGGTTCACCCCAGTGGGTGCAAGTAAGTACTTGTTGAACTGATGATCTCTAGACCCGATACATGTCCCGGGTTTTAAAATATCACCCGAGACATGGCTCGGGTTTCGGGATAACTTCCCTCCTCAGTAGAGAAAATAGTTAGGGGTGGAAGAGAGGGCCGCCAAGCAACCGTCAAGGGCCTCAGTGCCCGCACAGGCACGCAGGTGCGTCGTCCAGGAGCTCGTCAGCTCAAAGCTCGAGGGAGCCATTTTTATAAACCACCGCAATGGACCGCACTCCGCTAGCTCCTCCTCCGGGTCGCCCCAAGGGAAGCTGGTACATGAAGTTCTTGAGTGGTTCACCCCAGTGGGTGCAAGTAAGTACTTGTTGAACTGATGATCTCGGATGGAGTTCTTGAGTGGTTCCATTTGATAGTGAAGTGGATTCTGTTTTTCTCAGAATTTTTTGTCATTTTTTTCAGACCCGTGGATAGATTTGTGTATTGTTATAGATGGGGAGTGTATCCACTCTAGGTCTTTAAATATTCCCTGAGACCCTTTTCTAACTATTGTTTTGTTCATGCAGTATTGTGCCATGCGGACATGCATAAGATTTTGTTTTGGGTGACCATACATCAGCAAATTACAGTGAATTCCTCCAGGGTTACTTTGTGGCCCTCAATAATTTGTATCCAAGCAGTGCAATAGGTCTTGCATATGAGAGAGTTTAAGCTATTGGCAATGTAAATGGCTGCCTTTTATTTATCTGCTTCGATAATTAACACATAAATAAGACATTTTGTCATTTACATGCCAATAGCTCAAACTCTTGTAATTGCGGGACCTATTTCAGTTCAAAGCAGCGGCCACCATTCTCACGGGCTGCTTGGAAAGTGAAAGCGCGCATGGAGCGCTGAATGTTACAGGAAAGCATGTCGTGCCTGCAGTAGGATAAACTCAATAAAGAAAATAGTGCTTACAAACTAAATTACATGCCGTGTAACAGAAGTAAAAGGGCCAGTCCTCATGGAAGGTTACAAATGAAGACAGGGCGGTACTAAGTAGGGACAAATAAGCCTATTAACAAATCAGAAGCCAGCATTTACGAAGGACAGTGACACAAGACAATTACAAATATGGGCTGAGAGTGGGCGGGACTTTAAGTCCATACTCGAGTACAGCATGCCTCGCAGAGCAGAGCATGCGCTGCCCAGGCTCGAACCAAAAACAAAATGCTGTTTTTTTCCTGTTCTTTTCTTTTTAAGGTACTGATCGGAGTTGGATAACAGATGTGGGAGTGACAAGGAAGCAACACAGAGGTTGCGTAGGGAGGGGCGCAATGGGAAGAAGCACACGGGCGAGCACAACAGAGAGAGGGCTGGGTAACCGAGAGCAACACTGAGAAAGTACGAGCGGGACAGCTTGAAAACACACACACTAGTGGAGTTCCTATGGCAAAAGAAAACTAGCATTAGCATACCAATAGGTCTCGCTTTGGGATCTTATACGTGCTTAGCCATGCAGCACATTATCCATAACATTACATTAGACATTAAAGGCATCAAAGTTTGTAGTAAATCATCTGATATACTGGCTCTATTACTACCAGGCATTAAATGTTGGAATTCTGATGCCTATGCAAATTTGAGCAGGGATGGGAATTATGAGATGTGTGGCAATGAACACTCTCCTAAAATTCGACTGTAATATATAGAGACATTGGCCACTTGCGTTCAAAACTGAAGGAACGAGACAAACTATATTTGTTAAAAATGCAAATGGAAATGCTACACCACGTAAACAGTAACACAGGTCGTGAAAGAAATTCAAATTAGGTTCTAAAATGTAAAATATTTTTCGTTCAATACTAAATAACTGGATTAGCATATTTTAGCTATGCGCAGAAACCCATTATAACAAAAGCGTTGCTCAGTACATGCAGGGAAATGAAAATAAACAGGTAAAACAGCGCAGTAAAGAAAGCGTTTCTGCATTTTTAACAGTCTGTTTTCCAAATACGTGGAAACCTCGAATTCCCTAAAAATTAGGCATTTCTCCAATACGTGCAGTAAATGGTTTAGGAAAAGAGCTGAGATGGACATTTGCACAAGCAGTTTGTTGGGCACCAGAACAATATCTTGGCTCCCTGCTTGAACACAGGTAAAACAAGCCCCCTCGGAAGACCTCCGAGCGACCCTTGACCCTATTCCAGGCAGGTCGCTCCCCATGCCGCACAGCACCACCTGTGTGCCCGTGTCCCTGCTCCCTGAGCTCTCTGCTGCAGCCATGAGTTCGAGGCCCCCTTAGGTATCTGTGTGCTCCCTCTTCCCCCTTTTTGCCTGTCCGCCTTCAGTTTTTATCTTCTGTATTCATGCGTCAGCTGTTTTTCCTCTGTAATTCATTTTTGTACCATTGTACAGTGCCTTGCATTGCCAGTCATTTCTCCGCTCTCCCTTTCCTGCCGCTGCGTCCCCGCCCCCCTGCTCGCCCATTCGTCACGCTACCGCCTCCCAGCTGCTCCTCCCTCCCACCTCCCCTTCTTATGGCGGCCGCACGCAGCAGGCGTGCCGAAGGTGCGCCTAAGGCAAGCCTGTCTGCGCCCACCCGCGCCTGGGCTGTGATCAGCACCAGACCCACTGGGCCTCACAAACACCACAGTGACTGCCACCACTACGACGCCAGCACGCCCCACACACTCAATGCCGGATGATCACACGCCTGCGTCCTGGCCACCCCGAAACGCACCCAAGGACCCTTTTCCTGCCTATAATGCAGCTTCACCAGCCTCCGAGCTGCCAACTCATCCACCGAGACAGGACGCAACCACCTCAGATGCATACTACTCAACAAACACCTGCAAACACGCCATAGAACTCTGGGACCTGATCGATACATCCTCCCCAGACGTCGCATTCTTGACGGAGACCTCGATGAACCCTCCTCGGCACCCGACATCGCCATAGCCATCCCGTATGGCTACAAGATCATCCGCAGGGACCGCACCAACGGAGTAGGAGGAGGAATCGCCATCATCCACAGGTACACCATCAGGATCTCGACCAGCACCGACGACACCCTCAGCACCGCCGAACACCTGCACTTCCACATCAACTCCAACACCACCCTCAGAGGAACTCTCGTCTACAGACCCCCCGGATCCCAGCCTCAGTTTAGCGACTCCATCGCCGACTTAGTCAGCACACACACCCTCGCCTCCACATGCTACATCCTCCTCGGAGACCTGAACTTCCACCTCGAAAACAACAGCAACTCCACCACCCTGATAGACGATTTTGTCAACCTCAGACAGCTCGTCACAACGCCCACCCACTCCGCCGGTCACATGCTCGACCCCATCATCTCCGCAAGCACCTTCGGCCACACCACCGAACTCCACTGGACCGACCATCGCTGCATCCACTTCACCTTCAAGAAACCCACCACGCACCACCTCACTCAACGGACCCCCTGCCGCAGCTGGTGCAAAGTCACCGAATACCAGCTAAACGCCACCATTCCCTGAAGCCCACCTACTGACCCCACCGACACTGCAGGCTGCCCGGGGTCCACGAAGGAGACCCGCTAAGAGGGCGGCCGCCTTAGTGCCACAAGATGGCACAGTAGGCATCCTCCCAGTGTTTGGGACCCTCAGGGGTCCGGTGTGCCGCGTCACTTCTGGGTAGAGGAGGAAGGGGGTGAGGTACATATACCTCTCACCACCCACTGGGCGCCCTCTTTGCCCACTATCCTGCTGCCCGCAACCTCAGACAATGGATTGACGACTGCGTCAACACTCTCGCCCGATCAAAAATACCCTTCAACAGACGCACCGACTGAAAAGCCAGCTGGTTCACTGCCGACCTCCAGACCTCCAAGCAGACCTGCCGAAAGCTTGAGAAAAAATGGCCCCATGAACAGACACCGGACAGCTATGCAGCCCACAAAAGCGCCATCCGCAGACACCATTACCGCATCCGAGCCGCCAAAAGGGCCTCCTTAAAGGACCGCCTCGACAACAGCAAAGAGCTCTTCAACATCGTGAAGGAACTCTCCAATCCCAGCTCCAACACCAAGGACACCCCACCGTCACAAGTCCTGTGCGACTCTTTAGCCACCTACTTCCATCGCAAGATCGCAGACATCCACAACTGCTTCAACAACCAGACCACCCCCCGACAGCCACCGACACCACAGACTCACCACCCAACTTCCGCACCAACCCACAGCTCGCCTAGACCCACATGAACAACGATGCCACCAAAATCATGAACACTATCCACTCCGGCTCTCCGTCAGGCCCATGCCCACACCACATCTTCTTCAACAAAGCTAGCTCCACCATCGCACCCCATCTCCGCAAGGTCATCAACATCTCCTTTGAGACCGCAACCTTCCCGGAGAGCTGAAAGCACGCCAAGATCAACGCCTTACTCAAGAAACCCAAAGCTGACCCAAGAGACCTCAAGAACTTACGGCCCATCTCCCTACTCCTGTTACCGGCGAAGGTCATAGAGAAGATCGTCAATGGACAACTAACCTGCTACTTCAAGGAGAACAACATCCTGGACCCGTCCCAGTCCGGGTTCCGTAGCAACCACAGTACCAAAACCGCCCTTATCGCTGCCACCGACGACATGAGGGCCCTGCTGGAAAACTGAGAAACCGCGGCACTTATCCTCCTGGACCTCTCAGCCGCCTTTGATACTGTCTGCCACCACACTCTACGCACACGCCTCCACAACACAGAGATCCGAGACAAAGCCCTGGAATGGACCACCTCCTTCCTTTCCGGCAGAACCCAGAGTGTCCGCCTCCTGCCATTCCGATCCAAAGCCTCCGAGATCATCTGCGGCGTACCCCAAGGATCTTCCCTCAGCCCTACACTGTTCAACGTCTACATGGCACCGCTCGCCCACAAAGCCCGATCACACGACCTCCACATCATATCCTATGCCGACAACACCCAGCTGATCCTCTCCCTCACCAAGGACCCCTCCACTGCCAAAACCTGCCTCCACGAAGGAATGAAGGCCGTCGCTGAATGGATGAAGAACAGCAGACTGAAACTGAACTCGGACAAGACGGAGGCCCTCATCCTCTGCTCCACCCACTTTGCCGGGGACGACTCCTGGTGGCCGAACAATCTGGGAGCGGCACAGACGCCCACGGACCACGCACGCAACCTGGGGTTCATCCTCGACTCATCACTCTCCGTGACCAAGCAAGTCAACACCGTCTCATCCTCCTGCTTCAACACTCTCCGCATGCTCCGCAAAATCTACAGATGGATCCCCACCGAAACCAGAAGGACAGTCACCCAGGCCCTCGTCAGCAGCAGGCTGGACTACGGCAACGCCCTCTACGCAGGAGCATCAACCAAACTCCTGAAAAGACTACAATGAATACAGAACGTCTCTGCATGCCTCATCCTCGGCATCCCCCCGCCACAGCCACATCACACCCCACCTGAAAGACCTGCACTTGCTCCCCGTCAACAAGAGTATCACCTTCAAGCTCCTCACTCACGCTCACAAGGCACTCCACAACACCGAACCCACATACCTCAACAGACTACACACCTTCTACACCCCCGAACCGCCAGCTCCGCTCCACCGACCTCGCCCTTGCCACCATCCCCCACATCCGAAGAGTGACCTCCGGCGGCAGTTTATTCTCCCACCTCGCCACCAAGACCCGGAACACCCTCCCCATCCACCAGCGGCAGACCCAGGACCTGCTAACCTTCAGGAGACTTCTCAAGACCTGGCTGTTCTAGCAGTAGCAGCGACCCCCCCAACCCCCCCCCCCCAGCGCCTTGAGACCCTCACGGGTGAGTAGTGCGCTTTACAAATGTTTGATTGATTGAACACACAGCAAATTTGATAAGATAGGAACAAGATTTAAAGACCTGTTTGCAGAAAGGGAGGCCTCGTGAAAGAATGCAAGGAATTTAAATTTCTAGCCTGGAGGCTACACACAGGTGCTCAAACCACTGAGCTTCTTGGCCTGACAACATCCATGAAAGTCATCCATATCATAGAAGATATGAGCCACCGTGGCCTAACCTAATATATTTACAATGAATATGAACTCCCTTTCTTTTTAAATATAATAGCTATAGGAACCTCAATATATATTATGAAACTTGCGATTCTATGACCAATTTAAATGATGCATGATTCCAATAATGCACAAAATTATGCTTGTGCTTACGAAGGTTAGATTACTCGTTTCCACCATTTATGTATCTCTCTCCACCCTCCTCCTGTCCCTTTTTTCCAGTTTTTGCACTTGGAAGGTGCCAACTTTGAATTTCTGGGGAGGGTTCTGATGCTGGATGAAAAAGGGTAGAGGGAGGGGCTTGCAGGCGCATGTTTGGTGCGGGAAAGGGAGACAATGTACTATAACTAGGTGTAGGTGACAGGGTGGGATGGGAGGCAAAAAGAAGCAGGGGCACCTGAAAAGTTATAGGTAGCTGAGGCAGCTAGGCTGTGGAAGATGAGGGCTGCCGGGGTGGGGAGCTGCAGGAGCCATGGAGAGGTGGACTGGCATATGAGGAGGGTAAGCTCTCATAAATATAGGGATGTCCTCAATGCGAACAACCGGAGAATGCGTTTAAATAGCGACATAAATACCGTTGTTGCGACCCTATAAACAAAAGCATCCTGTAGCTGTTACGCAATAGTGACATTGCATCTAAAAGTTAGATAGATTAGTTAACTAAGCACTAGACTGATCAGCAAGAAAGTAATAAAATAAAACTAGGGAGAGAACATGCACTTGTTTTATTGACTTCAGATAAGTTGACTTAGTGTGGAAGCCAGGATCAAACATTAAACTGCTGGTGGTTGGAATTACAGCATAACAAAATCCATTTGTGCTTCAATACATTATAAACAGAACGTACACTGGGCTTTCAGCTAGCCAAAAGCCGTCGGACCACGTACAGCCTCTTATTTGCTCAAACCCCATATGAATGACTTGACTGCTAGAGAAATTCCAAAACCCGAACTCAAGGAAAGAAACTTACTAGTTCATGAGAAAATATATACGTCCCACAGATTCAGTAAGCAACCTCAAATGTCAAAGTCGTCGCCTCCGTGAAAAGAAGAAACATTCAATAAGTAAATGCAGGCAGCCGTCAGGAGTACATTCTAAGCTCCAATCTGGAGTGAGACACATGCATATGTATAAGTAAGGTGCATACACAGGGACCCATACGCAATGTCCTGTGGTGTGGCAAGACCAGCTTTCGACACGAGAGATGCCAAAAAAGAAATGTGAATACAAGTGTTGAGACATAAACAAAGGACTAAGTCATATTCGGCATTTGAAATTCACAATATTATACCGCCATGTTAGAACGGTGTCCGAATGTTAAGAAATCCGAGGGTATGTATATGGCATGTCTGTCTGACTGCCCGGTCTTATTCCACATATTAAGGAGAATACTAGAAAGTGCAGAAATGAAATTAAAAGCAAAAAGAGGGAGAAAGTCATTGTCAATCCATAGTCGGCGGCTTAAATGCATTGTTCCCGCCAGACAAATACTTGTGCATAGACAGAAGAGCTGTTGGAGCAAAGTGCGTCTCCAGCTGCTGCAGCAGCCGCCGGGCGTGCCGCTGCTCTCTCCCGCAGCAATACTTCATGGGAGATAACTTGTGAGAAAAGGTAGGACATGCACCACCCATTAGCAGGCAATGATTTTTGAATGACACAGAAAAAAGCCAATCCAAAGCTGTGGGAGGAGTCCAACTCCATAAAGTACATACAGCTGATCATCTGACAACGATAGCACTGACTAGGCTCAACCTAAAAAATGTAGTGATTGAAAAGCAAGCAATTAAAGAAGACATGTCAGCCAATCCAAGCAATAGCAAAGAGGTAATGCTTCATGGGAGGGGACACAAAATTGACAATCAGAAGCATGAATAGGAAGCATGCAAATGAGAGTGCCAAGGACAGCCAACCAGTGTGTTGGAGCGGAGTGTGTTGGAGCGGAGTGTTTTGGAGTGGAGTGGTGTGGGTTTGATTGGATTGGGACAGAGCGGGTTCGATTGGAGTGGAAAGAAGTTGGATAGATTGCAGTGGAGTGGGGTAGATTGGAGCAGTGTATAACTGGGTAGGTTGGAGCAGTGTATAACTGGGTAGATTGGAGCAGTGTATAACTGGGTAGATTAGATCAGTGTATAACTGGGTAGATTAGATCAGTGTATAACTGGGTAGATTGGAGCAGTGTATAACGGGGTAGATTGGAGCAGTGTGGAGTGGGATAGATGGGGTAGAATGGAATGGAGTGGGGTAGGTTTGGTGGCCTGGAGTGTTTAGATTGGAGTGCAGTAGATTGGAGTTGGCTCGAGTGGAGTGAGCTAAATTGGGGAAGAGTGGATTGGAGCGGAGTTGGGTAGGCTGGAGCGGAGTTGGGTAGGCTGGAGCGGAGTTGGGTAGGCTGGAGCGGAGTTGGGTAGGCTGGAGCGGAGTTGGGTAGGCTGGAGCGGAGTTGGGTAGGCTGGAGCGGAGTTGGGTAGGCTGGAGCGGAGTTGGGTAGGCTGGAGCGGAGTTGGGTAGGCTGGAGCGGGGTTGGAGTGGGGCGGAGCGGGGTTGGAGTGGGGCGGAGCGGGGTTGGAGTGGGGCGGAGCGGGGTTGGAGTGGGGCGGAGCGGGGTTGGAGTGGGGCGGAGCAGGGTTGGAGTGGGGCGGAGCGGGGTTGGAGTGGGGCGGAGCGGGGTTGGAGTGGGGCGGAGCGGGGTTGGAGTGGGGCGGAGCGGGGTTGGAGTGGGGCGGAGCGGGGTTGGAGTGGGGCGGAGCGGGGTTGGAGTGGGGCGGAGCGGGGTTGGAGTGGGGCGGAGCGGGGTTGGAGTGGGGCGGAGCGGGGTTGGAGTGGGGCGGAGCGGGGTTGGAGTGGGGCGGAGCGGGGTTGGAGTGGGGCGGAGCGGGGTTGGAGTGGGGCGGAGCGGGGTTGGAGTGGGGCGGAGCGGGGTTGGAGTGGGGCGGAGCGGGGTTGGAGTGGAAGCAGAGCGGGTTAGTGAGTGGAAGCGGAGCGGGTTAGGCAGTGGGGCGAGTGGGTTAGGGAGTGGGGCGAGTGGGTTAGGGAGTGGGGCGAGTGGGTTAGGGAGTGGGGCGAGTGGGTTAGGGAGTGGGGCGAGTGGGTTAGGGAGTTGAAGGGGAGCGGGGGAGGGGAGGGCAGCAGGTTAGTGGGTTAGTGAGTTGGAGGGGAGCGGGTTGGTGAGTTGGAGGGGAGGGGAGCGGGTTGGTGAGTTGGAGGGGAGGGGAGCGGGTTGGTGAGTTGGAGGGGAGGGGAGGGGAGCGGGTTGGTGAGTTGGAGGGGAGGGGAGCGGGTTGGTGAGTTGGAGGGGAGGGGAGGGGAGCGGGTTGGTGAGTTGGAGGGGAGGGGAGCGGGTTGGTGAGTTGGAGGGGAGGGGAGGGGAGCGGGTTGGTGAGTTGGAGGGGAGGGGAGGGGAGCGGGTTGGTGAGTTGGAGGGGAGTGGGTTGGTGAGTTGGAGGGGAGTGGGTTGGTGAGTTGGAGGGGAGTGGGTTGGTGAGTTGGAGGGGAGGGGAGCGGAGCGGTGAGTTGGAGGGGAGCAGAGTGGGTTGGTGAGTTGGAGGGGAGGGGAGCGGGTTGGTGAGTTGGAGGGGAGGGGAGCGGGTTGGTGAGTTGGAGGGGAGGGGAGCGGGTTGGTGAGTTGGAGGGGAGGGGAGCGGGTTGGTGAGTTGGAGGGGAGGGGAGGGGAGGGGAGTGGGTTGGTGAGTTGGAGGGGAGTGGGTTGGTGAGTTGGAGGGGAGTGGGTTGGTGAGTTGGAGGGGAGGGGAGCGGAGCGGTGAGTTGGAGGGGAGCAGAGTGGGTTGGTGAGTTGGAGGGGAGGGGAGCGGGTTGGTGAGTTGGAGGGGAGGGGAGCGGGTTGGTGAGTTGGAGGGGAGGGGAGCGGGTTGGTGAGTTGGAGGGGAGGGGAGCGGGTTGGTGAGTTGGAGGGGAGGGGAGCGGGTTGGTGAGTTGGAGGGGAGGGGAGCGGGTTGGTGAGTTGGAGGGGAGGGGAGCGGGTTGGTGAGTTGGAGGGGAGGGGAGGGGAGCGGGTTGGTGAGTTGGAGGGGAGGGGAGGGGAGCGGGTTGGTGAGTTGGAGGGGAGGGGAGCGGGTTGGTGAGTTGGAGGGGAGGGGTGCGGGTTGGTGAGTTGGGGGGGAGCGGAGCGGGTTGGTGAGTTGGAGGGGATGGGGGAGCGGAGCGGGTTAGTTTGTTGAAGGGGGAGTGGAGCGGGTTAGTGGGTTGGAGGGGGGAGTGGAGCAGGTTAGAGGGGAGCGGGTTAGTGGGTTGGAGGGGAGTGGGTTAGAGGGGAGCGGGTTAGTGGGTTAGGGGGTTAGTGGGTTGGGAGTGGAGTGGAGCGGGTTAGTGTGTTGGAGCGGAGCGTGTTGGAGGGGAGCGGAGTTTATTAGTGGGTTGGAGGGGAGCGTGTTGGAGGGGAGCGGAGTGTGTTTGAGGGGAGCAGTGCGAGGGGAGGGGGGTGGGTTAGTGGGTTGGAGGGGAGGGGGGAGCAGAGCGGTTTAGTGGGTTGGAGGGGAGGGGGGAGTGGAGCGGGTTAGTTTGTTTCAGGGGGAATGGAGCGGGTTAGTTTGTTGAAGGGGGAGTGGAGCGGGTTAGTGGGTTGGAGGGGGAAGTGGAGCAGGTTAGAGGGGAGCGGGTTAGTGGGTTAGAGGAGAGCGGGTTAGTGGGTTGGAGGGGAGGGGAGCGGGTTGGTGAGGGGGAGGGGAGCGGGTTGGTGAGTTGGAGGGGAGGGGAGGGGAGCGGAGCGGTGAGTTGGAGGGGAGGGGAGCGGAGCGGTGAGTTGGAGGGGAGGGGAGGGGAGCAGTGAGTTGGGGGGGAGGGGAGCGGAGCGGTGAGTTGGAGGGGAGGGGAGCGGAGCGGGTTGGTGAGTTGGAGGGGAGCGGAGCGGGTTGGTGAGTTGGAGGGGAGGGGGGTGGGTTAGTGGGTTGGAGGGGAGGAGGGAGTGGAGCGGGTTAGTGGGTTGGAGGGGGGAGTGGAGCGGGTTAGTGGGTTGGAGGGGGGAGTGGAGCGGGTTAGTGGGTTGGAGGGGGGAGTGGAGCGGGTTAGTGGGTTGGAGGGGGAGTGGAGTGGGTTAGTGGGTTGGAGGGGGAGTGGAGTGGGTTAGAGGGGAGCGGGTTGGGAGTGGAGTGGAGCGGGTTAGTGGGTTGGGGAGGAGTGTGTGGAGGGGAGCGGAGTCTGTTGGAGGGGAGCAGTGCGAGGGGAGGGGGGTGGGTTAGTGGGTTGGAGGGGAGGGGGGAGTGGAGCGGGTTGGTGGGTTGGAGGGGGGAGTGGAGCGGGTTGGTGGGTTGGAGGGGGGAGTGGAGCGGGTTAGTGGGTTGGAGGGGAGTGGGTTTGAGGGGAGCGGGTTAGTGGGTTGAGAGTGGAGCGTGTTGGAGGGGAGCGGAGCGTGTTGGAGGGGAGCGGAGCGTGTTGGAGGGGAGCGGAGCGTGTTGGAGGGGAGCGGAGCGTGTTGGAGGGGAGCAGTGCGAGGGGAGGGGGGTGGGTTAGTGGGTTGGAGGGGAGGGGGAGGAGAGCGGGTTAGTGGGTTGGAGGGGGGAGTGGAGTGGGTTAGTGGGTTGGAGGGGGAGTGGAGCGGGTTAGTGGTTTGGAGGGGGAGTGGAGTGGGTTAGAGGGGAGCGGGTTAGTGGGTTGGAGCGGAGCGTGTTGGAGGGGAGCGGAGCGTGTTGGAGGGGAGCGGAGCGTGTTGGAGGGGAGCAGAGCGTGTTGGAGGGGAGCAGTGCGAGGGGGGGCGGGTTAGTGGGTTGGAGGGGAGGGGGGAGTGGAGCGGGTTAGTTTGTTGAAGGGGGGAGTGGAGCGGGTTAGTGGGTTGGAAGGGGGAGTGGAGCGGGTTAGTGGGTTGGAGGGGGTTAGTGGGTTAGAGGGGAGCGGGTTAGTGGGTTGGAGGGGAGTGGTTTAGAGGAGAGCGGGTTAGTGGGTTAGGGGGTTAGTGGGTTGGGAGTGGAGTGGAGCGGTTTAGTGGGTTGGAGGGGAGCGGAGCGTGTTGGAGGGGAGCGGAGCGTGTTGGAGGGGAGCGGAGCGTGTTGGAGGGGGAGCGGAGCGTGTTGGAGGGGAGCGGAGCGTGTTGGAGGGGAGCAGTGCGAGGGGAGGGGGGTGGGTTAGTGGGTTGGTGGGGGGAGTGGAGCGGGTTAGTGGGTTGGAGGGGGAGTGGAGCAGGTTAGTGGGTTGGAGGGGGAGTGGAGCGGGTTAGTGGGTTGGAGGGGAGTGGGTTAGAGGGGAGCGGGTTAGAGGGGAGCAGGTTATTGGGTTAGGAGTGGAGGGGAGCGGGTTAGTGGGTTGGAGGGGAGCGGGTTAGTGGGTTGGAGGGGAGCGGGTTAGTGGGTTGGAGGGGAGCGTGTTAGTGGGTTGGAGGGGAGCGTGTTAGTGGGTTGGAGGGGAGCGTGTTAGTGGGTTGGAGGGGAGCGTGTTAGTGGGTTGGAGGGGAGCGTGTTGGAGGGGAGCGGAGCGTGTTGGAGGGGAGCGGAGCGTGTTGGAGGGGAGCAGTGCGAGGGGAGGGGGGTGGGTTAGTGGGTTGGAGGGGAGGAGAGCGGGTTAGTGGGTTGGAGGGGGGAGTGGAGCGGGTTAGTGGGTTGGAGGGGGGAGTGGAGCGTGTTAGTGGTTTGGAGGGGGAGTGGAGTGGGTTAGAGGGGAGCGGGTTAGTGGGTTGGAGCGGAGCGTGTTGGAGCGGAGCGTGTTGGAGGGGAGCGGAGCGTGTTGGAGGGGAGCGGAGCGTGTTGGAGGGGAGCAGTGCGAGGGGGGCGGGTTAGTGGGTTGGAGGGGAGGGGGGAGTGGAGCGGGTTAGTTTGTTCAAGGGGGGAGTGGAGCGGGTTAGTGGGTTGGAAGGGGGAGTGGAGCGGGTTAGTGGATTGGAGGGGGTTAGTGGGTTAGAGGGGAGCGGGTTAGTGGGTTGGAGGGGAGTGGTTTAGAGGAGAGCGGGTTAGTGGGTTAGGGGGTTAGTGGGTTGGGAGTGGAGTGGAGCGGTTTAGTGGGTTGGAGCGGAGCGTGTTGGAGGGGGAGCGGAGCGTGTTGGAGGGGGAGCGGAGCGTGTTGGAGGGGAGCGGAGCGTGTTGGAGGGGAGCAGTGCGAGGGGAGGGGGGTGGGTTAGTGGGTTGGTGGGGGGAGTGGAGCGGGTTAGTGGGTTGGAGGGGGAGTGGAGCAGGTTAGTGGGTTGGAGGGGGAGTGGAGCGGGTTAGTGGGTTGGAGGGGAGTGGGTTAGAGGGGAGAGGGTTAGTGGGTTGGAGGGGAGTGGGTTAGAGGGGAGCGGGTTAGAGGGGAGCAGGTTATTGGGTTAGGAGTGGAGGGGAGCGGGTTAGTGGGTTGGAGGGGAGCGGGTTAGTGGGTTGGAGGGGAGCGTGTTAGTGGGTTGGAGGGGAGCGTGTTAGTGGGTTGGAGGGGAGCGTGTTAGTGGGTTGGAGGGGAGCGTGTTAGTGGGTTGGAGGGGAGCGTGTTAGTGGGTTGGAGGGGAGCGTGTTAGTGGGTTGGAGGGGAGCGTGTTAGTGGGTTGGAGGGGAGCGTGTTAGTGGGTTGGAGGGGAGCGGAGTGTGTTAGTGGGTTGGAGGGGAGCGGAGTGTGTTAGTGGGTTGGAGGGGAGCGGAGTGTGTTAGTGGGTTGGAGGGGAGCAGTGCGAGGGGAGGGGGGCGGGTTAGGTGGTTGGAGTGGAGGGTTAGTGGGTTGGGGGTAGGAGGGGAGTAGTTAGTGGGTTGGGGTAGGAGGGGAGTGGTTAGTGGGTGGGAGGGGAGTGGTTAGTGGGTGGGAGGGGAGTGGTTAGTGGGAGGGGAGTGGTTAGTGGGTTGGAGGGGAGTGGTGGTTAGTGGGTGGGAGGGGAGTGGTGGTTAGTGGGTGGGAGGGGAGTGGTTAGAGGGGGTGGTGGTTAGTGGGTTGGAGGGGAGGGGAGTGGTTAGTGGGTTGGAGGGGAGGGGAGGGAAGTGGTTAGTGAGTTAGTCGGTTGAAGGGGAGTGGTTAGTGTTTTAATGGGTTGTAGGGCAGTGGAGTGGTTAGTGGGTTGGAGGGGAGTGGTTAGAGGGGAGGGGAGTGGAGTGGTTAGTGGGTTAGTGGGTTGGAGGGGAGTGGTTAGTGGGTTAGAGGGGAGGGGAGTGGTTAGTGGGTTGGAGGGGAGTGGTTAGTGGGTTGGAGGGGAGTGGGGAGTGGAGTGGTTAGTGGGAGGGGAGTGGTTAGTGGGTTAGTGGGTTGGAGGGTTAGTGGGTTGGAGGGGAGTGGTTAGTGGGTGGGAGGGGAGTGGTGGGTGGGAGGGAGGGGAGTGGTTAGTGGGTTGGAGGGGAGGGGAGTGGTGGGTGGGAGGGGGAGTGGTTAGTGGGTTGGAGGGGAGGGGAGGGGAGTGGAGTGGAGTGGTTAGTGCGTTGGAGGGGAGGGGAGTGGAGTGGTTAGTGGGGGGAAGGGAGGGGAGTGGTTAGTGGGTTGGAGGGCAGTTGGGTGGATTGGAGGGGAGGGGAGTTGGGTGGATTGGATTGGAGGGGAGGGGAGCGGAGTTTGGTAGATTGGACTGGAGCGGGTTGGATTGGATTGGGTTGGAGAGGAGAGGAGAGGAGTGGAGCGGGCCATTGGGTTGGAGGGGGATGGAACGGAGTGGAGAGTGTGGGGGGAGAGTGTGGGGGATGGAACGGAGTGGTGAGGGGGTTGGAGGGGGACTGGAGTGGGGTAGATTGCAGTGGGGTAGATTTGGAGCAAAGTGGGGTGCATTGGGGTAAGAGGTGAACAGTGGCGTGTTGTGGAGTGAGTGCCATAAATTACAGTGGAGCTTAATTGAGTGACGTGGCATATCGTAGAGTGTCTTGGAGCATAAGGGCGTAGAGTAGAGTAGCACGTCGTAGACTGAAGTGGAATGGAGTGGCATGGTTTGGCATGGAATGGAGTGGCATAGAGTGGAGTGTCATTGTTTTGGAGTATGCATGGTGTGGTAGTGCACTGCAATTACAGACAAAACATTTTCAATTGAAAAATGACCATTACATTTGCACCAAAATACAGGTTTACTGCACACAAACGATAATGTGTGCAAGTGTCATTACTTAGTGTATTGATGTGTTATGATCATATTCAAATATCTGTTTCCACCACATTTCAGAATTACAAAAACAATTGCTGCATGTGTACTAATTCTGATATATTTTGAAACATCAGCACAGTTCTTTTTTTGAATGCTAGAAAAAAATCCTACACCCTCTCCTCTTACATGGATACAAGACAGGATTATCACATAAATTCTCACTTTGAAGTCAGAGAAAGAAAAGTAAATACTAAGCTACCTCGGAAGAGAGTTTGGCATTTGACCTCTGTCTTTGAATGCACAGCAAATGTGACAAGATGAGTACAAGATTTAAAGACCTGTTTAAAGAAAGCGAGTTAGTGGAAGAATATAGTAAACAAACAAGGTTTGGGCAACGGGAGGGATAAACTCAAGCTGGACAGCCTAAAGCAAATGAAGCCAGCAAATGGAAAGCCAGAAAATGTGAGTTGCAAACCACAAAGCCAATGGTAAACAACGGGCGGAATGAATTCCTAGGCGAGCTTTCTGAATGTCTCCAAGATGTCTTTAGGAAAACAGGTTTCGATGTAAAATCCAGTAAGGGACTCGATGACCACGTTCCATCTAAACAGAATGGGCAGTTTCTAACCAACTCTGTTGAATATATTGGTGCATTTTTAGAGTTCATCAAAACTATAGATTGTGGGACCTGTCCCAAACTTAGCTTCAATATCCATCTTCTGGGTCCCCTTGCATTTATATTCTTTAAATATTTTTGTGTTTTACCTACACTCACCTAGTCCAGCATATGTGGAACTTCGGGACGTTGGTTGCAGTCCACATAGTCACTTATCAAGGCTGCTGCTTTGATTAAGCATTTGGTTACTTTCTTTCTCCCCTATGTTCTCCTTTGTATCCACATACTAAGTGACTTTCCTCAGATTTGCCACCTATGGACTGAAGGACTCCTTTGAATAGGACTTCAGAATGTGCCTTACCATAGCATTTGCTGCTTGTGCAATTCTATCCCACTAATTTGGGAGTCTCTGGTAATATTTAAATTGTATATTTATGAGACCCAATTCTAAGCGTAGTGCAGAGTTGACTGACCCCCTTTTGAAGCCCCAAACACCATTTCCAGATATTCATTTGAATTACTTCCAAACGCTGTATATCACTCTCTACCAATATTTCAGTCCCTTGGAGCAATACGTTTCTAATTTTCAGGTTGTATGTCTCAACACCTTTACTGAGTTGTGTCCCCGTTCCCTGGCCCATCCTATTCAATTCACCTGCCACCAATTTGCTCCTCGGTTCTTGCATTCTAAAATGATTTTGAAAACTAAGATTTCCACTAAATGTCATATCCAAATACTTATATTCTTGTAAAAACTCAACCCTTTGCCCATTTAACCACAGCTTATACTTTGGCTTTTTGGGCTGTTTCACTGCAAAGGACGTGGCTTTAGTGTACATTAATTATCAGGTAATTCTCAGCACGATAAACAGATACGGTTTTTCCACTTTATCCAGCTTTGGCGGGAAGACATCACGTTCATCAAATAATCTGGACTATGTGCTATATAAAGAGAAAACAGAGGAGCCATTATTCAGCCTTGCTGTAATCCATTTGGAGTGTCAGTCTTCTTAGAGAGTACTCCATTACTGCCCAACTCGATTTGTGTTCATGAGTTTTCATGCAGCCCCTTTATCAAAGCAAGTAAGCCATCTGGAATCTCCCCCTCTACCATCTTTTTCCACAGTTTGTGCCGCTTTATGGTATCACAGGCCGATGACTAATCGAGGAATAATACCCCTAATGCTTATATCGATGATATTTTTCTGCCAGCAATTTTAAAGTGAGACATTCCTCAATTGTAGAATGAGACTTCTTAAAACCAATTTGTGTAATAGCTCAAATATTTTTTTCTCTACCCAATCTTCTAAATGTATCAACAGCGGTTTAGCATAGATCGTGCTTGGTGTATCTAGCAGTGTGAAAATTCTATAATTTTTAAGGTCTCTGGGGCCCTTTTTGTGTATTGATTCTCTCATACTTCCTCACCAGGAAGGACTGTTGAATTGCTTTTTTTTTATTACAGCCCCATACAGGGTTGTCCAAACTTTAGCCCATAATGAAGGGCTTGACTATAAAATCAACGCTGAAAGCATAACTGGGCCTTGTGCTCTTGATTTCTTTAGCTGTTAATTAGTTTTTCTGCATCTTTAACAGAATGGTGTCGGGGATAAACATAGGGTGTTGAATTTACTTTTTCCTCCCACCTTTTGGCACTCACCTGGCACCACCCGTCCAACTGGCTACTTTTTAGCTTGGATAATGTTGTTATATATTTTTCCCATATTTCTACTCCAGTGGGACTAAAATGAGGTTCCAGAACGTTTGATTGTTTTCTCGCAGGGCAATAATAATCTTTATCCATCTTTTTTCCTTTTCAAGCCACTTATTCGACGTTCGTGTTTTTGATCAGTCCTTGTCGCTAACTTAATTTTATCCGCCCTTTTTGATGGATCAAGTTTTGGGACATCCTTATAATCTTATTTAAAGTAGCTTTAGCATTACTATAATTTGATTTCCTTACAAAAGACATATTTCGGTCTTCCTGCCCCTTTTGAACATACTTTTATATTTATCAACCTGCCTTTGTCTTGAGGAATCTCTTCATGAGAAATCAACCCATATTCGGCCACTAGGCCAGATATTCACTTTTCAGTTTCTCGTATCAATTTAGGCGACCACATGATCAGTCTATTATTCTTAATTCAAATCTCCTTACTGTTGTTCTATGTGTTCCTGTTATTCAAATCATAGTGGATTTTTAACTGAAGAGGCTTATGGTCATTACCCGCCTCCTCGTTATCTCCCACTGACAAATCTATTACCATAGAAATATATTCAGAGGATATGATTGCATAATCAATCAATGAAGTTTTTTTTCCCATTGCCAACCACTAATCGACCTCCCATTTATGATGGAGAAGTAGAGTCTGGATAAATCACTGCCTAATTTCCTACCCATAAAGGAACTCTTCACATGTCCCAGAACTTGCCCAGGGATGCCCAAAGCCCCCTCACTTTCAAGCTGCTCCCCATAAACGCCAGCTGCAGGAGGGATTTTTATATTAAACTTGCCTAATAGTGCTGCAATGCCTATGGGCAGCTATGTGCTATACAAGTGGTCTTAGAATAGAATAATACTAATATAGGGGAAGCTGAATATCTATACCCAATTTCCTCGATTAAGCAGATTAACCTATTTAGCCCAATTGTGTAAGTGAAAAAAAAATGGCCTTGGTTGACGCCAGAAACGAATGTAAATAAACTTGAGAAAGCCCGATTAAATAAGGAAATAAATATAATCTGGAAAACCAAGAAGCTGTCAAGGTAGTCAGGAAACACTGATTGCTTATCAATAAAAGCTTAGTTATTCAAGATAAAATGTAATCCTCAAGAACATATTAAATTGTGGTCAAACTCGGATCTAATCTTTTATATTATAATGGAGCACACCACCAAAAACAAACCCGCCAGAAGTAATTACACAAGAGTAGCCAAAAGTTTGATTACTTTAGAAAATATCAAAATGTTATCCATTAATTTGGTGCATAGAGAATGGTATCCTTATTAAAAAAAATTGAAAAGACCAGTATACCATTCAGTAACCTAGAACAAAACAATCCAGTCCTACGAACCGGTAAGAATGCATGCCCAAAATCCTGGCAGGGAAGTGCCAATGTACAAAGTCCACGGCAATTTAAGGATAGTTCAAACCAGAAAATACGCAGCCGGCAATAGTCGGTTACTTCTAATGGCATCCGATGGATAATGCAGTCTGCCATACAGATCAAGGTAACCTGTTGAACATTATTCCATTATCTAAACAATCGTCTTGTAGGAAACTGATTGAAAGGGCTGTTGTCACGCAAATTCTGACTACTTCTCAAAGCAAAATCTCGAAGGCTTCTATCAGCCCTCAGTACTGAAGAGAAACCCAGTTGCTTTCATGTGCCACTGCCTGTCTGTCATGGATTCTTTGAACTGTCTTTTTTTTGTTGAGTGGGATATGGCATTCTCCTCTGATGTTCCCTGAGTAGTATATGGCATTCTCCCTCTGATGTTCCCGGAGTAGTGAGCATATGGCATTCTCCCTCTGATGTTCCCTGAGTAGTAAGTATATGGCATTCTCCCTCTGATGTTCCCTGAGTAGTAGATGGCATTCTCCCGCTGATGTTCCTGAGTAGTAGATGGCATTCTCCCGCTGATGTTCTCTGAGTAGTAGATGGCATTCTCCCTCTGATGTTCCCTGAGTAGTATATGGCATTCTCCCTCTGATGATGGCAACCTGCTTATCTCCGCTGTGTATTACATACCCAGTTAATCTTTTCCTATGACACCTTCATTCAGCGGCACGTCTGGTGACAGAAGTAAAAACATGACCTCTTGGTGCACTTTCTGTATATGTACCATGCATTATGTATAATTTACTAAATGTATTGCTAAGGAATCCATATTTTTAAACTCCAGTCTGGATACATGACGCATGTCCGACTGCCATCTTTGATATAGATTTTCGAAACCATCGATTGAAAGTGAATGATGGGAAGCCAGGGCGATCAGTCTTGCATATGGATGCAGAGTTCACTTTTTACTGCCCGCATAAGAGCACAATTAAAGATGGAACCCCACAGACATGAGTGAAAAAACAAAACAAAAAAAGTTTTTTTCCTTTTTGTACTTTTATGATCTATATTTTAAAATGGATCGATAAAGTTTCTTTGAGTGAAAAAAAATGCTATTTGGAATCACAAATATACAAAAATGCATTTATGTATACCCTTTTTTGTAAGAGGTCAATACCTTTCAGCTCCCACTGCGTTAAAAAGAATCCGCTCCATAAATTAACACATGTAAAACATGAGTTTCCACCCTTTCTTCGATTCATGAGAACTACTTTTCATTCTTCTCACCATATGTGACGCTAACCATTCAGACTAGAGGTATACTCAATGTGGTAAATGTTATCCTAGTTTAATTTGCACAAAATTCTCTTACCAAAACAGTAAATGCATTTGCTTTGTGGAAAATGAGGCGCACACAATCCATAAGCAGGTGATAGGCAAAAGAAGAGCAAAATGTGCTTACATGTTTCATGCACATGCTTCCTCTGTATCAATGAGGCAAAGAAAAATGCTGGCAGTGAGGAAGCGCCTTACAGAAGTCTTGCAGGCTTCCCTTCGGCCGTTCCCTTCACGCACCTCCAGGTTAGACCTCAGACAGCCAGGCTTCTGCACAATGAATGCCACTCATAGGAGGACATCGCGTATTGCTTAATCCTAATGTCCCCTAATGCCCCATTAACTTAAAATAGCCGTATGTAGAATCTGCCATGGAGAATGGGGACTACATTTGTGGAGCTGTTTACCTGTTTTTATTCTAGTTCTAGTAATGGGTAATCAACTAAATTTGTGTTGGCCTACATTTTCTGAGATTATCATCCTCCTCCAAATGGTAATGTTCCAGAAAAGTAACTTCTTATACATTTCCCGTTTTACGAGGGATTTAGAAGAAACAGCCCTGACCGTAACGCTGTAATTTGTGGTTAAGTGTGCTCGTATATATTCAGCGCTTGGAAACCCTCAGGGGTGATTAGTCTTGATATACAAATCCCGATTGATTGATTGATTGGGTGCTGATGGCATTAGCATAATAAGTTTTTCATTTTTTAAATTTGTATTTAGGCCATTTAATAACTACTGCATCCACGTTCTACGTTTCTTCTACTTCTAAAACAGTTTACGTTTATGAAAAGTCTGCTGTTGCTCAACTCTTGTTCTTGTCCTCATGGTTTTATTCTTTCCACCCCTCACTCAATATCTCCAATTGTCTTGTTATATAAATCTTCTTTTTTGGGGAAACTGTTCAACTCAAAGTATTGGCAGGCCTACATGAGACTATTTATGAGTAACCGAAGGGATGAGCACAGGAGTTTTTAAAACAAGCATTCTCAATGCAATAGGTCTTGCATTAATGAGAGTTTGAGCTATTGGCATTGAAAATGACAATGCCTTTTATTTTATGTGTTGTTTTCAAAACAGATAAAAGGCATTGTCATTTACAATGCCAATAGATTAAACTCTCGCAAATGTGTGCTATCAAAATTTTAAAAAAGCATTAGGAGAGAGTGTGTCCTGCAAAGCTATTTGAGAAAATGGTGCTTGGAGGCTGTAATTAAAGCCTACCGAGCAACCACACACGTAACAGGGGATGTCGCCATGGGAGGTTACAAAATGAGACCAGGCAGTACTAAGGAGGGACCCACTAAGCATTTTGACCAACTAACAGCCACAGTTTACAGTGGACAATGACACAAGCCAATGGAAAGTGTGGGCAGAGAGTGGGTGGAGCTTCAAGTCCCTACCTCAATACAGAATGCCTTGCAGAGCAACACATGCGCTGGCCAGGATCGACCTAAAGATCAGCCTTAAAGAGAGTATTCACAATCTAACTGGAGCCTGACCTCTGCAAATGGACCAGTTCAACTCAACACAATATAGGTTGTTACACACTCTCCCTGCAACTCACTGGTGTGTCATGGGGAGTGGGGGGGGGGGTGACGGGTGGTGGTGGAATGGGGAGTGGCGGGAGAGTCTCCCTAGAGAGAAACCTTCTCAAGTTCACAGTACAAAGCAAATAAGCATAAACAGTTACAGTAGAATTTCAAAGGAATACATCTTCTGCACATTACAAGTTACAAATACAACCACAAAAAACCAACAGTGGAGTTGTTAGACGACCAGATGGCACTCTGTATATGTACAACGAGAAACTTCTAAAATACTGAACCGTGGCCTGTCCAGACCCAGTGAACACGACAGCTTATCTACACAAATATAGAAAAAAAAAGTTCAGCTATCGCTACTGAAATACACTATATTGAACCTGGACTTTTGTTGTGAGAGAACTAACAAAATACAAATGGATACAAAACAAGCATTGACAAAAGCCAAAAGTTCTGTGTTTAATGTACTAAGCATGCAGTGTTAGCACATTAGTGTGAGGCACATGGGAGGAAACCTACAGAATAGGATGGAGAGGGAAGCTGCAAAGTAGTCCTCATGCAGTTTAACGCAATTAATGAGGTGGAGGTGAAGGTTAATCAAAACAGCCCACAGGAGATAAATACTGGGCCAACTAAAAACGTGATTGATAAAGTCAAGCCAATGGCTAGAGGATGCTGGTCAAAAAAAAGTGAATGCTGGAAATGGTGCACCCAAAGGTTACTCCATGTTTAATGTTAACAGGTCTGCTTGACAACTCTGCTGTAGAAAATTCAGACCCCCAAAATCTCCATTTAATGTAACCAAGTGAAACTTCATAAGTTTTCCCTTGTTTGATGTAACTATACGAACTGAAAAGGATTTGAAATCAAATTAAGTTTAAAGCAACAAAGTTAAAATGCAAACACAAAATGTATTAAATTTGAGCATAAATGAAAACAAGCTGCTCACCATGTTTTGCCAGTTCATACACAGGATCAACTGACAAAATAAAAAATATAAATTACCCCACTGACCTCAACACACCGAACTCATCTTCAATATTTGAGAGTTAAAAACCAAATTTCACACATTCATGGTGTTACCACAGAATGAATATTACACTTGTATTGTAATGTAAAGGGACAGAATTAGCAGTGTCTGAGCAGAACAAATCGTAGAATTTTGGTCATTATTGTCAGGGCCATTGGAATAATGTGCTGCTGCGTTGATTTTCCAATGATTATAGGTTTGCCACATTATTTATCATCTGCTGCATAACCTGCAGAGTTTAACAAGAAAAAACAATTGTTTCTACCTCAAAAGGTTCAAAAGTTGCTAAAAAATAAAGCAACACTTATTGCAGTGGAAAGCCCTTTAGCAAGCCCGGACTGTTACTCTTCTGTTGCTTATTGCTATATTTGAGTATTAAACTTCTGCAAATGTGCAGCTAATACCCAGACAGTGTTATCAAGTTTAGAAATGAAAAAAGTAATGAAGTATGTGCAGCATTATGCCGCATAATTGGCCTTTCTGGACTCATAATTTACTCAACCCTGCCGCATAATTTGGCCCAGTCCTGCCACATAATTTCAGTGACCCTGATTATTGTATATGTTGTATTGCAATATCTATTACTGCTTGCTATGTTGGATTGCCACTATGGTTCATATTATGCCATAATTTAGATTACCAAACTGTACAGTGGGGAGCAAGCGTTGTACATGTTTATCATGAGTACAAAATGCAAAACTGACCCGTACTGTTCTTGCCTCATCTATACAATTTATTCTAGAACGTATTGAATTCTACCAAGTAAATTCAAATATAAAGTGATGCATTAAAAGGAAATTGTCTCGAAATTATAATCTGAATAGACCTTCGAGATGAGACTGCCTCCCTTGGCTTGCTGTATAGAAGTAGCAAAATTAAACAGTTGCATTCATTGAAAATGGAATTAATTGAATCCTTGCATCATAACCCAAGATAATCTATAACTTTTTAAGGACTCACAAACCTGAAAGAGAAATTATTCCTATGCGTGTTAGATGACTCCAGTGTGTATTGGTTTCTGCCCCATTTTCAATAATTGTTTAAGACGCCTGGAAGCTACCTTTAAGTCTTTTGTTAATCTGTAATAAAAGTTCCGCTTCATGCGGTCCTATTTACCTTGACACACGTTGACATCATGTATGGCTGGTGTTCGAGCCCCGCACCGGTGCACCCACAGGTGTTGGTGGTATTATGGTATTGTTGGCATTATACAAAGTCCACCTACCAAAAACCACGTATGCACCTATTCAAAACCCTGAAGGCAAGTAGTGTTTGTTCAAACTCAAAACAAACATTGCAGGGTGTAGGTACTAACACTGCCTCAGTGCGTGAGGTTTCGGAGTAAGATGGAGCTCGTCAGCATATTACATCTCAGATGTTTCCCCCCAGCTTCAAATAGATAAATCTATCTCTACGAAAACCCACACGCCCCGGATGACGCCACAAAGGCCGGGGCGTGAAATGCCACGCAGCTTCGGTTGTATTTTTGGCCAGGCTATAAGCAACAGAGCTTTAACAGAGGCCAGGGTGTAACCTTCACTGTAGCCCATCCAGCTAGTGGCCATGTTTACACCCCGAGGGTAAGAGCATTTCATTTTACGGTTCGTGATTCTCCTTTTGAGGTGCCACAAATTAACTGCGGTAGAGCCGGGGAAAGACAAATATTGATGTTAAATTATCAATTACGGTTAAAACAAAAAAAAACAACAACAAAAAACTGTTAAGCTAATTGATTAAAACGGCTCGATCGCTGGAAAATGAGATGTTAATGCAGTATTAAGCTTGAAAGAGCTCATTAGAATAAAAAACCAGCACTGCTGTTAGTCATCTTACTGTTCAAGCACACTAAATAATTAAAACGTTATGCGCACGACATGGCAGCATGCTTATCGGTGAAACCGACAAAAAGCAACTTCAATATGTGGGCTCTTTTAAATATGGTGCTCAGTCTTTATTCACTTTACTCATGCAGAACCCTGAACACTGCACAAGGGAACTAAGAATGATAAACCACTGTTTTTTATCGTAAATCCAAATTATGGCCGAAGTTACAAGTCATCAATCCGCAGTAAGCCGTCTGAGCTCTGTAGGACTCATCCCTCCAAAAATAACCAATAAAAATACAGTGCAATCGTATAACCTTCTGTGAATACTTACAACTGCTGCAAAAACAAGTGGCACTGAATGCGATCGCGAAAGCGATCGCTATTGTAAAAAAAAAAAAAATACTTGCCCGCTAGTGGTGCGCGCGCCACAGCGAGCCATGTTTTCAATTATCGCACCTGTGTCTGGGCACGATAATTGAAACCACATGGGCTTTGGTGCGCGTAACAGACACCAGTAGGCCATGGGCGGAGCAATATGCCCGCCTTTGGCCTATTGCGTGCTCTGTTTAAAAAATAAAACAGGCACTCAAAGCCCAATAATGGAAGCCAAAACTAAAAACACACGCACGAGCGTGTACAATGTAGTATAGTGCGAGGTGAATGTGTCCAGGATTCCAGGAGTATCCTGACAGGTCTGACCCCCAGGTTTTTCTATTTCTAATATCTGCGTAGTAAATCGCGGACACTGTGAAATTTCGGCCAAGGCCCTCCCAGGACGTTCTCACTCGCTGTACCTACGAGCCACCCAGTATCGTCCTTTAAACTTAACCTCCCTGGCAGCAGTATCTTCATACTCAGACAACTTCTTCCTGAAGTCAGCGTGTATCTGATTTGCTTCCCCACGCGCCATTCGATCCTCCAGCCCCTTTAAATCCTGCTCGAGTTTCTTAAGCGTGCGCTGTATATCTCGTAGGACACCAAAACTTTTGGAAATACAATACCCCCGGATAGTGGCCTTGAAGGCCTCCCAAATAACCTCTATGCTATCTACTGACCCTTTGTTACGAAGGAAAAAATCCTGGATTTCTTCCCCAAGCTCAGTCTGAAACACAGAATCTAGGAGGGCGCGAGGCTGCAGCCGCCAAGTAGCTCTGGGCCTGTCGTAGCCAGGAGGCACAATCGCAAGACTTACAGGACAATGATCAGAGAAGGTTTTGGCCAAATGTGCGACCCCCCGTATGCTAGTTCCCAACCCCTTCGATAGTAAACAGTAATCAAGCCTAGCCCATGTTCCAGTGCAGGATGTAAAGTGAGTCCCTTCCATCACCTGCGCATGAGTGTGCCGCCACCCGTCTATTAAACCTCCCTCCTCCACAATACCCTGTAGTACCTCCCGAGACCTAGTGTAATGACATGGAGCAGGATTGGACCTGTCCTGCAGAGGGTTCAAGGCGACATTGAAGTCTTCCCCCCCCCCCCCCCCCCCCCCAATAATGTGTGTAGATCCCAGAGCAACAATCTTCCCCCATAGATTAGTAAAGAACTCTGGAGTATCGACATTGGGTCAATAGCAATTGGCAATCGTCACCGAGTCCCTACCCAGCCTCCCCCAGACAACTACGTATCTCCCCTGCGGGTCCTCCAACGTGCCAGCCAGCACAAAAGCTGTACCACGAGCATATGAGGAATAAGAAGAGAGGCCCCTAACACACGCCCACTTAGATGCAAAGGTGTGAGGGGACCGTGGATTTATGTGTTGCTTGCAGCAGTGCCACTTGTACCCGCTACCTATCCAGATAGGCCAATATCTTTCTGCATTTTCTGGGATCCCCTAGCCCCCTAACATTCCAGGATAGGACCTTCAAGACCGGGTCATTCTCCTGAGCCGTCATAGCATCCTATTTCACCATATCGACAACCCTGCAGCAGAAAATACTTCCACATAGACCTAAAATATGCAGCACTTGCCCTATTACACAACAATGTTCGGCATCGTCCAAGCTGGAAAAACATCCCACTCCCCCTCCCCCCCACCCACTGAAGCATCCCAACTATGCCAGTACCAGTCTTCCCCCCCCCCCCCCCCGCCCTTCAAGCAACCAATCCAACATACACATCATGACAAACCCATTCCAATGAGGAACCAGGCTAAAAAGAAATATACAACCAACCCACAATTCACAAAACAACCCGTTAGGGGGATAACACTACTAGGTGGCCCACGAGTGCCTCTCACCCATCCAGGAGACCCGCAGCACCAAGCAGGTCCCCATGTAGGCAAAAGAGGTGTCCGACTGGTTATTATGTCCATTCACTGTTCAGGTGCACCATCTCCAGTAGAAGTTCCAGCATCTTACGGCGACAGCGGGCCAAACATAATCATGAGTTCCAGCCAGCCCATGCTGTGAGCACCGCATCTCCTCAAGGCTCACGCTCGCCGCCCGCGGGGGCCATCATTCCACGTCTTCCATAGATGCCGCTGAGGGACCACCACGCTCAGATGACGCACTCTGCCATTTTTTTAGTGACTTGAGAAAGTCTTCCACTTTCTGCGGCTCCGTGTATATTGTTTGGGTACCCTGGTGAGTGACTCGGAGGCGCGCTGGATACATTAGGGCGTAATCTATCTGAGCTTGTCTCAGCTTCTGCTTGACTGCAATGAATTTACGTCGCTCCTCCTGCACATGCATGGTAAAATCAGGAAAAATAGTGAAGGACACCCCATTATAATTCAGTTGTTTTTTCTCGCTGGCCACTCTCAAGACCGCATCTCTATCACTATAATTTTGTAGGCGTGCGATGATGGGCCTAGGCGCTGCCCCAGGAGGAGGTCTGGGGCCGAGGGCGCGATGAGCTCTCTCCACAATAAAATGGGAAGACGGGGATTTCACCCCTATCACCGCAGAAAGCAGCTGCTCAACGTATGTCTCCATCTGGCCCGTATTCGTACTTTCTGGTATGCCCAGTAAGCGGACATTATTACGGCGACTGCGCGCTTCAATATCCTTATTCTTAACGGCTATCAGCTTCAGAAGCTTATCCATCTGATTCAGCGTACTTTGCATTTGGGCCGTAGTGTCTCCGATATCCTCTGCTCTGCCTCTTTTATCCGAGTTTCATGGCCATCAAGTTTGTGGGCGATAGCATCCATACGTCCAGAGAGCCCGTCCATCTTCTCCGCCATCATTGCAAACCCCTGCCTCACCTCAGATAGAATCGACTGCACTTCGCCGCTGATCCCATCTTCCTTACCATGCGGCGCTTCTGCTGTTCTGCGCTCCTCCTCCGCCATTTGCTGTCGAGCGCCCTTCTTAGCCTCAAAAGTGAGCCTCTGTTGGCGCGCATCCGATTTTCCCATCTTGCGGCTGGCAGCTAGGGGAGGGCCCAACAGCAAGGATATTCCAGCTAGTGTAGTGGTCCAGTGAACCCACTCTCGGGCGCCGCCTGGACCACAATCTCCCGGTGTGGGTATGAATCAAGGCTAGTGTCTGTATTGTGTCACTGATAGCCTTTCCCCCAGAGCGCCACCAAGCATATCCATCAGCGCTGCACGACCTGGTCCGTCCCATGCATCTTATCCTCATCCGTGCCAGCAAGGGTTCAAAGTTCTGGAGGGATGCTCTACTCCTCACTACAAGTCTGAAGCGCTCCAAGTCACTGTCGCCAATCCAACCAAGGCGCTCCTTACTCCAGGTATCCCGGGCGCCCTCAGTCACCCCTTCTCATCCTCACTCAAGTGCCCTCTATACTCGCTCCATGCGCGTCTGCAGCAGCCGGGCACCAACGCAGCGAGCCACCCAAGAAGAGCAATGTCCATCGCAGCAGAGGAGGTAAGGCCAGGTCCCCAAAGCGCCAGAGCAGATTTTGCCCCAATCACTCGCAATCACCAAGATATATGTAGCGCCTGGTCCAGGTCCACAGTCGCCAGCCAAACGTTGTTCAGGCCACCAGAAGCACCAATGACAGCATCCAGCAAGAGGGCCCCTCTCCTCGCAGTGCCCGTCAGCCAACGCCAGCCGCCCTGGATCGCCACACGCAGCCGCTCAGGAGTGCACTTCTATGCCCCAATATAGTGCGCATAGAATACCTGCAGTCTTCCGCGGGCCATGAGACGGAGGAGGGACTCACTCAGGGCCGACATCCATGTCCGCTACCTCCGTGAATTGCAGCAGCGAGTCCGCGGCCCACTGACCACGTTGGATCCCCGGCGCTCGTGTACCCTTCGCAGCCCCGCCGCAGCTCCAGGCCTCGTCGTGGATGCTCCCGGCCAGGCGCGACCCGGCCGCCGTCACCTCAGCGCTCGTACTCTGCCGCAATGCGGCTCATCGAAGGTGCGCCAGCTCTGCGCCCTCCGCCTCGCAAGGGGTTCTGGAGCACAGCAACACTGGGACAGAGGATAAATTTAGGATAAGGCAGTCGGACTACGGGAGCCTCACCGAACGGCGGTCATTCTGATCGTGCGCCACCTAGCACCCCACACGAGCGGAGAATCCTTCACTTATCACTGCTCCTGAAATCTCAGTATTTTCTGTTACTATGAAACTTTACCAGGCTTTAAATCCCGATAAGGCTCACACATCTTACAATGCTTTGAAGAGCTTCCAAAATGCCCTCTATCTTCTCCATGTCTACCTACATAGGCAGATGTACTCAAGAAGGTCCCAGTTGTCGTTATGCCGGTTACAATCGCATCAGGAGATTATTAAATGTGTAAAGATTCTCCCAACTTGTGAAAATGCCTGTTAAAAACTCTGAAAAGGCTCAAATAAAATTCTTAAATGCTCTTAAAGTATGCTTTGCAAAAAATCTCCTAATCGTTAGGTCCTAGACTTGCTTAGATGTTAGATTTCAAGGCTCTGGTTCCAAGCATTACCCTTTGACTGCTCCTCTGTCACTAACATCTCCATTTGCCTCTGAGAAGGAGCATGTGAGACTTGCCTCTTTGGAATAGCCTTCTTGTGGGCATTGTGTATTCTGCCCTTGACAACTCCTACGAATACTTACTGTCAAGAATTCCTGTCATGCGAGGGGAGGAAAACGGTAACCAGCGAAAACGGACTACATCTCCCAGGATGCTTAGCGGTTGAGAGGTTATGTAAACAGGAGAGCTGTTACATAACTCAAGGAAAACACGCCCTTATGTAAAACAGGAGAGCTGTTGCATAACTCAAGGAAAACACGCCCTTATGTAAACAGGAGAGCTGTTACATAACTCAAGGAAAACACGCCCTTATGTAAACAGGAGAGCTGTTACATAACTCAAGGAAAACAACGCCCTATAAAGGGAGGAACCGGGAGGTACAACGCTGTCGGATATTGTGTTTACACCGACGTACCTGCTTAGTGAAGAGCAGTGTTCCGGAGTGGTGCTCCAGTAAGGCAAGAACGGAGGTAGGTCGAGTCGTTACTCCCTGGGCCGTGTCTTGCCCCATCGTCACCTGTGAAGGACCCGGAAGCTCTACCGGATAACCATTGAGCTTCGCTTTTTGACTCGGCTGAGTCAAAGCGCAGTGGCGCTTTTGCTGGTTGGAGTCGTAACTCCCAGCCCGACCAGAGATACAGGGACTGCCAGCTGTAACGCACACCAGGAGGTGTTTGCCGCGTTACAGACTCGGAAGTCCACAGGATCGATCGAGCGGCTGCTCTCGGTTCAGTCTTCTTTGCTTGTGATTGGGGTATCGGTGACGCATCACCAGGAGGTGACTCCGCGTCCCGGTGCAGTCTGAGGAAGAGGTTGAGCGGCTGCTCCCTTCAGGTAGAGACCCCGGCTGGGTGTTTCCCTGACTCCTCGATTCTCCCCAACACTCTTCGTGCCCCTCACAGCCTACCGATTGGCATTGTCGGCCATTTCATTTCTGCCCTCTGTTGGCATACGCCGGGATCGGCGTATATGCAGAGGACGGTTAGGACCATCCGTGCTGTGGGCTGGTAACGTACTTAGCCTGGAGGATTCCAGTGACTATAACCTTTGTTTATTCCTTGTATTATTTTTGCCTTCATTAAAATAACTAAACCTTCACAAGTGGTTGCGTTCTCATTATCGTGTCTGTTAAACGATCCTGAGACGTTCAGGGCGTTACAAAATATCCGACCTTAATAACACTAACTGTCTCCCGGTCGATAACAGACATGGCAACACTTGATGATGTGCTGGCTGCTTTAGCGACCGTGCAGATTGAATTGGCTGCCTCCAGGCAAGAAACAGCCGATGTAAAAGCCAGACTGGATGCTATCCAATTGGACCCGCTCACGCCCAGCACCTCCCTCACGAACCAGACCCCTGCGGTAGTAGTGGAAATGCCGGTAGCCGTCCCCTTGGCAACACCAGAGAGGTACAGTGGGGATCCTAACACAGTGCAGGTATTCCTCACACAAGTGGCGCTACATCTATCGTGCAAACCAAGGGCGTTCCCCACGAGTCAGGCTCGTGTGGCTTTCCTTATATCCTATTTGGCTGGAAACGCGGCACAATGGGCCGTACCTCTGGTGAGCAGGGACGACCCCATCTTATGTGATTAGGGTGCTTTTCGCGAGGAATTCCTGAAGGTCTTCGACAGAAGGGCTGACTCGTACACGGCGGACCGTGAAATGTTTGAGTTGAGACAGGGATCCAACGACCTGGTGCAGTATCTCAACGCGTTCCGAAGGCTGGTTGCGGAAACCAAGTGGCCTGTTGCTAAACAGACGGCGATCTTCCATCACGGGCTGTGCGATGAGCTCAAGGACGCCGTGGCTCATATTGACCCACAACCCAAGACATGTGAGGGCCTTATCAACCTGGTATTACGGCTGGAACATAGGCTAAGTGAAAGAAAGGGGGATCATGGGAGAAAAGGAAAATCCCTGCCATCCTATGCGACAGTGGGAAGTCCTGAAACTTCCACCGCATCCAAGGGAGAACCCATGGACATCGGCGCAATACGAGCGAGCCTCACAGCCACGGAGAAAGAGTCACGCCGTAAACAAGGATTGTGCCTATATTGTGGCAAAAAAGGCCACTACGTACGTGAATGCCCTGCCAAACCGAAGACGTCACGTTATCGGGCCAACCGGTCGGTAACAGCCGTGGTGGACGTACCGGCGGAAAACTAGAGGACTCCCAGACCAAAGAAGGGGCATCTCGGAGTCACTCATCCATCCCTTCACTTTCCAACTCGGTCACTAAGGGACAACGACACCTGTTTCTCACGGTGCACGTGGGAGTGCATGACCAGTGGATACCCGTTGTGGCCATGGTGGATTCAGGGGCCACTGGCATGTTTATGGACCACAACGAGGCATGCAGGCTAGGGCTAGTGCTTCTTCCCAAAGCTGTACCCGAAGACGTCTATGCTGTAGACGGAAGGCGATTGGCGACGGGGCCCATCGGGCAGCACACGGGGGTCCTTCCGATGAGATGTGGGAGGAACCATTTGGAACAAATCGATTTTAACATCATCCGAGCGCCCCAATATGGCGTCATATTGGGATTGCCGTGGCTACAGAAACACAACCCCTCTGTGGATTGGCCAACACATCGCATCGAACTGACGTCACCGTATTGCATCCTGCATTGTGGAATAAGAACGGAATCCCTTGACGCAGATGAGAGCGGGAGTCAGACGGTGGCTACAGCGGCAGAAAAAGATGTGGCTCTCCCCCAGGCTTATCACAGTTTTGAGGATGTATTTGATGAGTTGAAGGCGGAAGTGCTACCACCACATAGACAGTTTGACTGCCAGATCGACCTGGTGCCAGGGGCCAGCGTTCCCAGCGGCAGGCTGTATGCCCTGACGGAGCCTGAAAACGTGCATCTCCGGGGGTACCTGGATAAACTCCTCAAGCTAGGATTCATCCGCCCGTCCAAGTCTCCGGCCGCCTCGCCACTCTTCTTCATCCCGAAGGCTAATGGGGAGCTGAGAGCCTGTGTGGACTTTAGGGCATTGAATGCGATAACCGTAAAGAATCGGTACCCCTTGCCTCTCATCAGTGTACTCCTGGAACAGGTCAAGAAAGCTCGTATCTACACCAAGTTGGATTTGAAAGGGGCATACCATCTGGTGCGCATGAGGGACGGAGACGAGTGGAAGACCGCCTTTAAGACCAGGTTCGGCCTTTTTGAGTACCTCGTCATGCCGTTCGGTCTGTGCAACGCCCCGGCAGCCTTTCAGTACTTTTTGAATGAGGTATTCAGAGAGGAGTTGGATATCTACGTTGTCGTATATATCGACGACATCCTCATCTATTCGTCCAGTGTGGAGGAGCACGTACACCACGTCAAAGCTGTGCTCCAAAAGCTGAGGGAAAACATGCTGTTTTGTAAACTCAGCAAGTGTGACTTCCACGTCACATCCGTGGAATTCCTCGGAGTGATGCTGAGTCCAGAGGGACAGGAGATGGCAGAACGAAAGATCAAGGCGGTGAAAGAATGGCCGGTGCCCCAAAGCGTGAAGGACGTCCAAAGTTTCATTGGCTTCGCCAACTTTTACAGGCGGTTTATAGATGGATTTTCAGGATTGGTGGCCCCAATCACACAGCTACTGAGGAAGTCCAAGGAGTTTGTCTGGTCCCCTGAAGCGAACAAAGCCTTTGAGGCCCTGAAAAGCGCCTTTGGTAAGGCACCGGTGTTGGCTCACCCCGATCCGGATCTCCCCTACGTGGTGGAAGCGGACGCATCGGATGTGGCGCTGGGGGCTATCTTGTCCCAACGCAACCACGACACAGGGGTGCTTCATCCCGTTGCGTACATGTCCCGCAAACTCAACGACGCCGAACGCAACTACCATATTGCGGAGAAGGAGCTTCTCGCAATCAAGGACGCCTTCACCGAATGGAGGCATTGGTTGATGGGGGCAAGACATGTGGTATCGGTGTACACGGACCATCGGAACCTACAGTTCATGACGGCCACAAGACACCTTTCTCCCAGACAGCTGCGGTGGATGATCTTCTTTGCGGGGTTCAACTTCCGCATCACATATCGGCCGGGGACGGAAAACCGGAAGGCGGACGCCCTGTCCCGTCAATCGGCAGTTAAGGAACCATTGCCTGCGACCGAGCATTCCATCATTTCCCCGAGGATGGTATTGGGGGTTATCCAACCGGATACTTTCCTGAGGGGAATAAAGAGAGGGATCAGGTCATTCGCATGGCGGAGGTGGCTCCTCAGTCACAGAGAATGGCAGCTGAAGGACGGGATACCTCTGAAGGGCAGGTGCCTATTGATACCCACGCCTAGGCTAAGGAAACAAGCATTCATCTGGTGCCATGACTCTCCATGCGCAGGTCATTTGGGCTTTGAAAAAACGGTGGCTAGCATGGGACGGCATTTCTGGTGGCCAACCATGAGAGTGGATGTCAGGAGGTGGGGACAGGAGTGTCCTACGTGTGCTACCATGAAGGCCGACCATGGTCGAACCCAAGGGCTCTTACATCCACTTCCGACCCCGGATAGACCATGGGATAGCATATCACTGGACTTCGTGGTGGGCCTACCGGTAGACCAGGGGATGACGGCAATACTGGTGGTGGTGGATTACTTGACGAAAATGGGGCACTTCATCCCCTGCAAGAGAGTCCCTACGGCCGGGGAATTGGCGTCACTACTCCTAAAGAATGTGGTACGACTGCATGGATTACCTGGGGTGATCGTGTCGGACCGGGGGTCGCAGTTTACTGCGCAATTCTGGAAGACTTGGTGCACTGCGCTGCATGTTAAGACCGCCCTGTCCACCAGCTACCACCCTCAAACGGACGGCCAAACCGAGCGCCTGAACCAAACGCTCAAACAGTATCTGCGATGTTTTGTGGACCAGGGCAGGGAAGAATGGGTCGACTTGCTATGGGTTGCAGAGATCGCCTATAACAACGCCACTCACAGCTCCACACAGTCATCTCCGTTCTATAGCAACTATGGCCAACATCCCAGGTTCTTGCCATTTCTACATCCGTTCAGAGAGGACAGGATTCCCGCCACAGCGGACAGGGTGGCACACATAAAAGACACGTTGATGCGCTCAAGGGCTGTCCTAATAGAGGCCAAGAGAAGATACAAGGCTGCGGCAGACAGGAAGAGAAGGCCCGGGCCACTGTACCGCACTGGAGATTACGTCTGGATATCCACAAGAAACATGAGGTTTCGAAAGAACAGTGTGTTCCATCCCAAGTACATGGGCCCCTATCGAATTACCAAGTGTATGGGTCCCGTGAACGTAAAGGTGTGCTTGCCCCAGTCATTGCGGATACACCCTGTCTTTCATGTATCATTGCTCAAACCAGCACCCTCCAAGCCATCTGGGACACCTAGGCCGGTATGCGTGGAGTCGGAGGTGGAGTATGAAGTGTCGGGCATACGGGCGTCCCAATGGCGCAGGGGGAAGCTGTGGTACCTGGTTGCGTGGAAAGGCTATGGCCCGGAGGAGCAGTCATGGGAACCGGCTGAAGGGGTTCATGCTCCGCGCTTGGTCTCCTTGTTCCATCGGCGTTTTCCTGCCAGCGCTGGACCCGTGGGGAGCCGCTGAGAGGGAGGATGTACTGTCAAGAATTCCTGTCATGCGAGGGGAGGAAAACGGTAACCAGCGAAAACGGACTACATCTCCCAGGATGCTTAGCGGTTGAGAGGTTATGTAAACAGGAGAGCTGTTACATAACTCAAGGAAAACACGCCCTTATGTAAACAGGAGAGCTGTTACATAACTCAAGGAAAACACGCCCTTATGTAAACAGGAGAGCTGTTACATAACTCAAGGAAAACAACGCCCTATAAAGGGAGGAACCGGGAGGTACAACGCTGTCGGATATTGTGTGTACAGCCCAGTAAGGCAAGAACGGAGGTAGGTCGAGTCGTTACTCCCTGGGCCGTGTCTTGCCCCATCGTCACCTGTGAAGGACCCGGAAGCTCTACCGGATAACCATTGAGCTTCGCTTTTTGACTCGGCTGAGTCAAAGCGCAGTGGCGCTTTTGCTGGTTGGAGTCGTAACTCCCAGCCCGACCAGAGATACAGGGACTGCCAGCTGTAACGCACACCAGGAGGTGTTTGCCGCGTTACAGACTCGGAAGTCCACAGGATCGATCGAGCGGCTGCTCTCGGTTCAGTCTTCTTGCTTGTGATTGGGGTATCGGTGACGCATCACCAGGAGGTGACTCCGCGTCCCGGTGCAGTCTGAGGAAGAGGTTGAGCGGCTGCTCCCTTCAGGTAGAGACCCCGGCTGGGTGTTTCCCTGACTCCTCGATTCTCCCCAACACTCTTCGTGCCCCTCACAGCCTACCGATTGGCATTGTCGGCCATTTCATTTCTGCCCTCTGTTGGCATACGCCGGGATCGGCGTATATGCAGAGGACGGTTAGGACCATCCGTGCTGTGGGCTGGTAACGTACTTAGCCTGGAGGATTCCAGTGACTATAACCTTTGTTTATTCCTTGTATTATTTTTGCCTTCATTAAAATAACTAAACCTTCACAAGTGGTTGCGTTCTCATTATCGTGTCTGTTAAACGATCCTGAGACGTTCAGGGCGTTACACTTACTCAGCAGAGGCTCACTTTCCATAGCCGTTCTACTGCCATGTGCTTTCGGCTATGCCAGTGATAGCAGATCTCATTTAACTTATGCAGAGGCATGCTTCCTTTGGTAAAACGAACAATCGCGAGAACCTGTGTTGAAGATCTGTGATGTTCATTTGACTCTCTCTGATATCCAAATCTGAACGCAAACCTGCAACGATCTGTTTGTTCACTGATGCACCACTTGGAGAAATTGATTTTATTTTCAGTGTGTTTTAAACTATTGTATATGATTCTTTGTATTGTTAAGTGTAGAAGCCAGAGTTTCTTGTCTAAGACTTGTGAAAGTAAGTTGGTTGTGCTTATAAACAAAAAAATATTTTGTATTTTTTCCTTTAGCGGGAAATATTTTCTACACTTTGACTTTGATGTGTGATACACCACTTTTGATGAGAAAAGGTATGCAGTATGAACAAGGTGATTTTCCCTGGATGTGTACTGTGTCAAGCTATTCGAAGGGAAGGGTGAAATCTGCCACCCACAATTGGTTCCAAAGAACAAAAAAGTGCTTGCAGGTAAGTGCAACGTACACAAATTGATGCAGTAATAAATATTGTATTATTGACAGCGATGTTCTAGCTGTAACCTAGTATGGAAATGAAACATTGGTTTTGTGATGGTGGTTCTTTTGTTCCCATTGTAAGACCCAAAGGCTATCAAACCTATTTACTAGAGGTGGTTTTGAGAAGGTATCATTCTTTCTGTCTATTACAATGGTTTTCCTTCACCTCAAAATTACCGATACCTGGGACATTAGTAAATTCCGGTGTAGGAATATCTTGTGCACCACATGGAATGAATATCTAAGTGTTTTTAGTCCTGCCTCAGTCTCGAATGGAAGTTAGAGCAAATAGGGGCTTTTAATCAGGGATATTAAAGAAAGGAATTAATTGATTAATCTATTGACGTGACTACATACCTTCATTAAACATGTAAGTGTTCTGCATAACCCTTTCTAACTCTGTAAAATGTAATATTGGTGCTATTTTTATTAAGGTATAGAATTTTGATTTTTATGAATATGTATATTCCTGGTAAATCTATATTGAATTGACTTGAGATGGATGAAAAAAATGACAGCATCACTAAAGTTAAATCTTTTTTTCCCAGTTGCTATACTGTGGGCAAAGATCCAGACCTGATTCATAGGAGGGCAAAAGTTGTCCGGTCTTGTGCCTAAAAACAAGTTTAAATTCATTTCCTGTATCCAAATGCTGCCATTTTAGCAGACAATACAATCCATCCAATATGTTGTTAATTTAGCCCATCTACCAAAAGAGTCAGACGCTTACATTTCCAGAGGAGCTGATAGGCTGATTACACCTCCTTGGGTAAAGAGTCTGCACTACTAAATAACGTATAGTTTACAATGAGCACATTTGACTCTGATCGTTTTGCTAGGCTGATTTGCAAATTGTCTAGGCCTGACAATGGCAATTAGCGGCTCATTATGATTTTTATTGAAGCTAATAACCCATTGAAAGGAACAAATGCACATCCAACAATGTAGCATGCATTGTTGTTTTTTTTGGTCCACTAATATGACTTGGGCTTTCTGAAACACAAGTTTTAAGAGCTGGCATGTGTTTACTGAATTGACTAGAGTTGGCTGGTGAGGTAACCAGATGCAGACGCGACAATCTTGCAGAATCCTAATCTAACCTCTTCACTAGCGCTTAATTTGAGCAGGTGGTATGCATAACACTTATTTTTGGGTTACTTGGATTTATTTCACATCATCAGTCTTTGACCTGTTTCAATATGGAGAAACCAGAAAGGGTGACAGAAAGCAAGAGAAAGATAGGAAAAGAGAGAAGTGGAAGAAATAGAGATGAAAAAGAATGTGCAAGAGTTTGAGAAATAGACAGTTCAGGGTGGAGGAAGTAAGATATGAGGTGGAGGTGTTTGCCAAATGTATATATGTATATTCACTGAAAAAACAAAGATTACCGGAACGTTATAGTTAGGAAATGGAATTTTTAAAAAATCTATACATTCACACAAAAACAAAGGTTACAGGCATGTTATTTTAAATGTTGCAGTGATATTATCAGATGTTATAGAAGATGACATGACTGATGTAATATGTTGGGTAATTAGGAGTGCATGGCGAGGGCGTGACTTTTTTATTTGCTGCTGCTGTGGCGGGAGATTTAAAATTGCTTCCGCCAGGCGAGAGCAAACCCACGTTTCCCTACCCTCAGAAACCGCTATGTCCCAAGAGTAGGTACCCTGAGACCTAGCATACGAGGTGGCTCTGGGTAGTATATGAGCCGGCCCAGGTGGATGGGGTCCCCAGGGCCACTAATGGCTCAGGGAGGGGTCGGTAATCAGCCTGGAGAGTGGGGCTGCATGCCCTTCTCCCCTTTTTGACTATGGCTGGACAACATGGGGATGAGGGTCCCGGGGCCGAAATCGGGCCAGGTAGGGGTGGTGTGAGGGACCTCTTCTCATAATCAGCCGTGCCCACGCGAAAGTCATATATATATATATATATATATATATAATACCGTGCTTGTGGTTTTCTTTTTTTTTTTTTTTTTGCAGCAAGTCTTGAGATTCTCTACAAATTCACTGCAAAATTAAAAAAAAAAAAAGCAAAATGTTTTTGGCCCCAGGTGGGGTCCCCGGGTCAGGGTATTCCTACCCTGCCCCCTTGTGTTTTTTTTTTCTTTCGCGTTTTGCTTGGCACTCGAGCTGAGTTCTAAGATGGCTGCCACCACTTCCTGGATGAAGTGGTGGCAGCTGATCACAGTATTGCTCTTGGTACGTGGATTTGAGGATCATTCGTAGTGGAGCCGCGTCTCTAGATGTACATAAATCTTTTTTTTAAATTGCTCAAAAACTAATGAACAGATTTATACCACTTTACATAAAAGGACTTTGTCTGGAATAAAATCTAGCTTTCTGCCAAATTTGGTGGTGGTCTGTTCAGCGGTTTGGGCTGCGGTAGCCAATTGGTAGTTATAGTTAAGACCTTGTTTCCATAGAGTTTTTTTTTTTTATATATGATAGTTTTGGCGCCATTTGACAAATGTGCACTACATTTTCAAAACCAGTTTGCCAGTAACTTCAACTACTGTCTGGAACGTTTCGGGGATTTTGGTCAATCGGGAATCATGGAAAGAGGTGGAGGGCCCAAAACGCATTTTACCCATACAAAATGTAAAAGAGATAGACGTCAGGTTAGAGGTACCCTGACCCCGTGGGCCTGATGGAAAAGTCTGAGAGTGGCCCCCTCATGGGCAAGAAATTGTCCCAAAATGTTTTTTTCCTAGTGCGCGATAGTCCGCGGATCCTCCGTGGTGCTAAGCGCAACCCCCTGTGTGCTCAGTCGGGGATCTGTGGATCCAAAACCCAATTACAAAATGCACACACCCTCTCTCAGACTCACACACCTACCAACACGCTCACTCAAACACCCATACAGCCACTCGTAGACCCACACACACACACACACTCACACAACCACTTGCATACCACTCACACAACTACTTACACACCCACATAACCACCCACCCACTCACACACACTCATACAGCCACTCTTATACCCACAAAACCACACACTCACTCAGACCCACTCAGCCACTCACAAAACAGACACTTATCCACTCACACACACATCCACTCACACACACATCCACTCACACACCCATACAGCCACTCACACACCCACGGGCCTTCAAAACCACACACACTTAGACTCACACAGCCACTCACACACCCACTCACACACCCACTTACACACCTGTACATCCACTCACAGACCCACAAAATCGCTCACACCCACACATCCACCCACTCACACACCACCACTGACACACCACCACTCGCATATCCATAAAGCCACTCGGCCACCCACTCTCAGACCTGCAAAGCCACTCACACACCCCCTCACACAAAACCAGTTTCACAGGAAATAAAATTTTAAAAAGTAGAAATTCACTGAGAAAAACAAAGGTTTTGTAGCGTGATGCTTTTCTAGATTCACATGCTGTGCAATATTCCGCCATCTAGTGGTTGGGTCCAGCTTTGTTGTATTTGTCCTTTTTTTTTTTTTTTTTAAACATGACACAGTAAAAGTGGTCTTTTTGACCGTATTCATTTTGTTGAAAATTACCAGATTTATTTGTGTTTGACTTAAGATATTAAAATTACATTGTATGTACATCACAAACAAGCTAAAAGTTAGTTACACAAGATAAGTTGTAGAGAGAATTTTTCTTTTTTAAAGTGGGCTGGATCCTGATGTGGAATCACAGTTTAATGAATACATGTGTCCTAAAAATGATAGGTTTGTCGAACTTGTCGTTTTCAATGTACAACAGCCCCACCCCAGTCTCTTTTCTTTTTTCTCCCAAAAAGGATGTATTCTCCCACTTCTTTTTTTGTATTACTAGTTTTACTCTTCTGCTTTTGATGACTTCCCAAAAATTTTTTAACTCTGTTCTGATTCTTGTTTTGTTTACAGCAACCCTGTCACATTTTTTCCATTCTTAGTCTTGTGCAGCTTGTCACCACGTATAGCCCTCTCTTCTGTCGTCTTGTTCGTTTTTTCTTATAATGAATCTTTAAGTTTTTCGGTATCAACATTCAACATGAAAAATAAGAAGGAATCATCCCAGTATACAAAGATCAGTAAGCCAGCATGAGTTTTTGATTTGCGACAAACTTTTGTGCTTCTTACATTGGAGCAAAAAGGATACAGGTCATGTGAATAAAATTGGGATACATTACACCCTGCATAGTGCAATCCCAATCACCTATCGATAATGCCCCCTTCAAATGGAAAAAAATTAGAATCCGAGTAATTTCATGTCCAAACGGAGAGAGGTCGCCTACCAGGCCCACATTCCCTCCTCTTTCAAATCCAACACAAGAGAGCGGTAAACTCTATTGTTTGTCATATTTTACAGTGAATTGGCACTGGGTCCCCCTGTCCCGGGTTTAAGAAAAAATAAGGGACTCAGGCCAGATTCCACATGTATGGAGGTTAGGTAATGGGATAACCCATGGACCTTTGCAGTATTAAACCTCCTTGAATGATCCGGTAAGGGGTGGGACAAGCCGTTTAGTTTGTACTTGTGATTTAGGAATTTGCCCCACTATATCTCAAACCGAGGTAGTCGGTCTTCAAATTCATATATGATTCTCTCATAGAAGTGTCATTTGAAACATTTCCTTAAACCACACATCCACTGTGGGAACAGTGTGTTTTTCCAGTAATGGAGGATACAAAGCTTGGCCAGGGCTAGGGTTGTGGTGAGCCACCGCCTGTGTCAGTGGCTAATTTCTGGGTAATTTGAGAAGTCATGGAGAATCACAGGTGAGGTGTTCAGAGCTTTCCCAATTGCAGCGTGGTGTTGTATTTCCCTCCAGATGCTTGTTTAAGTGGGATGGAGTTTTGGATACTCCTGTACATGCAGAATGTTGCAGTGCAGCTCGTGACGGCGCAGGCAGTTGGAGTTCCCTGTGAACTTTACTTGACGCAACCTGGATGGGGACCAGTACCGGCGCTGAAGTATTTTGCAGTATTCTACTTTAAACCGTACCTCCTGCAGGTATTTGCCATGGAATGAAAATAAAATGTGCCTAGTTCTCATCTTTGTAACCTAGTCTGATGGTCAACCATTGGCGCAAGCTGGACCATATTACAGTGGAAAAGGTCTCATTAATGAGTATCCTAATGAGTATAGATCTGAGACCACCTCTTTATAAGTGAACAGGTAGGAGAGCAAAGAGGATGGTGGAAGAACAATGGGTGGCCTGGGATAGACAATGTGTCAGTTTGTGGAATTTCCATGAGTGGGCCAGCATGAGGAGGTGGGCTGTGCGTTCTTCAGCACAGGTCACGAGTTTTTCCCCGACTGGTGGTGGCCTATTGTATGTTTTCCTGTTTCTGTGAAATATGTTCAACAAGATAATTTTCAATAAACTGTATGTCCTCTGCCAGGCATGTGCGGATGCCCATAAAATTAGAGAGCCCTACTGTGCTATGGACTGTGTAGGCTTCTTCATCCAAATAAGCAACAAATACTTTACACTCATCCACCAGGGTTACCTCTTAGTGGCATGCTTCATAATTGGGTTTCTTCCCATTCTGCTAGGTCCATGGAAGCATGGCGAGCCTGTAGTCATACTAACATCAAGGTCCCCTCCTGGCTCATTAACCTACGATCACAGTCATCCATGTCTGTATCTTACACTATAGGCTCTAACTCTCACCTATGGAACTATGGAGCACCATTAAGTGTTACTACTTAAGCAATGGAGTAATAACATCAAGTATGTGGCAAAGTTTATTGCCTTGTATTGTGCTGTTTGGAATGCACTGTGCACAATCCATTAAAGCAGTGGTTGCAGGGAGCAACTTTTTTCGTCCTGACGAAAGCCACAGGGAAGGGTGCAGAAACATGTTGATCACGTTTTAGGAGTAAGTTAGGGCTATTACTCCCCAAAGGACTTCGTACTAATTCTTTCTCACTTTTAATCATACCAACTGAAGCATTCATTAAAATCGCTACCTAGCTACCAGCCAGGTATTTTTAATGCTATTCACCACCTACTCCTATTTTCTCACATTTCATTTATTATTTAGTTCAATGCTCCTGTGCAACTCACTAGTTGCAGCATGCCACGTTATGCTGCGGAACAGAAGAAATCCATTGATGAAGCATGCCACTAAGGGGTAAGAGTTCTACATATAAAAATAAGCATGTTTTGCTTATTTGGATGCAGAAGCCTACACAGTCCATATAGCAGAGTAAGGCTCACTAATTTGTGTATTCTTACTATATTCATCCAGCTTGGTTGCTCCAGTGTGGTGTGAAGGAAAAAGCACAGGTGGGATAACTCAAATGTCAGCCAATACATTTCTGGGTGTGGTTACATAAGGTCCCCCCAGTCCATACTGCCATACAATTATACAACTTCTACACTTTCAGGGGGGGTGCTAGGTGGCGCACACGCAAGTGTGAGGCTCCGGCAGCCTGATGAATTATCCTTCTTTATGGTCGCCTCACTGCCTGAGAAAGCGGTTCCCTGATAAGTAAACGCTGGGTGCAGACTCGCTGAGAAACACAGCAATGTTTGGCCGACCCTGCTCCTGATATGACCCTGCAAAGATTCAGCCGAGAGTGAAGACGGAACGGCGGGGTGAACTAGAGCGGCCTCGGCCGCTACAGGAGTCTGCGGCTGCCCACGAGGTGTCCAGGCCCAGAGGTATGGATATGGGTGGCGGCGAAACGAATGATGTGCTGAAACTCTAGGTGGCACGAAGCGCAGCTGCTTGCCTGGTGGTGGAGGGCTCTGCTTGGTGCGGCATCAGTGGGGGAAGTAACGGCCCGCGCTGCGGCGGAGGGAGGCAGAAGAATATCAGGGAACGCTGCTGGCGGCGACTGGCACAGGATCCGACGCGGGGAGAGAAAGTCCTTGCGGCCGCTTGGAGGGCGGAGACGCAGACCGGAGGAGTGCCGAAGATCTGCGCGTCTCCGGCGGTCTCTGAGCTCAGACCGCCGGTGCGCCTGGTGTGCATCTGCGTGCCTTCCCGCCTTGGTGAGCTGTGGGAGCAGCCCGTCGCTGGCGGGGTATTGCGGGCTACAGGTGATCGGCCTGCTCCTACTCGGAGGACCATACAGCAGCGCGGTGACGGAGCACTTGAACTGTCCTGATAAGTGGGGCTGACGCTCTGCGTTCAATAAATGGTCGTGACTGAGAGGGTGGAGATTTTGAAGACCTAATCCGGGGTACCGGGCAGCTCAGAACAGTGAGGCTCGGGACTCGGAGCATAAATAGCGAATATACCTGGCATTTCCCCCCTCGCAACACACTGGACATTCCTGTGAAGACTGGGCTGGTGGCACCGGACGACCACATGGTGAGCTGGCATATATAGCCGCTGGCGTCAAGGCTGCCCCTCAATGTAGAGTGTGTGAGCGGATCCTGCAGTTTTATTTGTGACTTTGACATGCCCAGGTAAAACGGGAACTGTGGTATGGGGTTTTGCGTGATTTTGCCTCCGGTGGAATAATTGTATCGCAGGCTCTCAGTGACGCAGAAGGTGCGACCGTAATACTGCGCAAGCAAGACTGTCGCTGCATGCTCGGGGCGGTGCCGGATTTTCCGCTGTGCCTGGGCGAGCAATCCTGCACTGGTCAGCCCGAGTGTGTCTTACTGGAGTAAGCACTGAATGAACGCTTGGAAGTAGGTTTCGAGTATACAAGCAGCTTGGAAACACCCCCAATCACCACAGCCATAAGCCGAAATGGGCAAGGCGGATGCTAGACAGCCAAAGCTGAATTTTGAAGCCACAAGAAAAGTCCCCTGAATCTTGCCGGATGATCGGGACTGGGACAACGGAGCTGGCGCCAAGGGGGGGGGGGCGACGCCGAAAGATACCGATGTGCAAAGTATCCTGCAGGAGATCAGACAGGGGTACGCCACCATAGTGGATAAAGTGGACAGAATGTCGATGCGAATGGAAGCCATTGCACATAAGCTGGAGGGGCACGATGACCGCTTAAAGGAAGCAGAGAGGCGTGTCTAGGACGCAGAGGACACGACGTCCAGGCACACAACGCAGTTAGCCCACATGGTTAAGCTTCTGAAGCTTATTGCTGCAAAGAATGAGGACTTAGAAGCGCGCAGTAGGCGCAAAAATATTCGCGTAATTGGAATTCTTGAGTCGACCAATACAGGGAAAATGAAAGAATATGTCGAAGATGCTGCTGTCTGCGATTGGAGCTGAGTCCTTCTCTAACCAGTTTATTGTAGAACGGGCACACCGATCTCTTGGGCCACGACCTCCACCTGGCAGCGCTCCGCGGCCCATTATAGCGAGGCTTTTGAATTACCGAGACCGCGATGTGGCTTTGCGAGAAGTAAACAGACTTTGTCTTATGATGGGAACACGTTCTCCATCTACCCGGATTTCACGCCAGGAAGAGCGGCGCAAATTTATTGATAAGAACAAGTTACGGAAAGCACAAATAGACTATGTGCTATTATACCCTGCGCGGCTTAGGGTGACTCATCAGGGTAAGCAACAATTTTTTACCAAACCGCAGCAAGTGGAGGAATTTCTTAAGCGATTTAAGTGCGCGAGTCGACCCGATGGCAGCATGGTATCATCAGAGATCCGCATCGCCGGGAGAGGAGGATGATTCGTAATCACTCGGACCCTTTAACATTGCTGTGTAAATTATAGCATGTGTTGCGCAAACCGTTTGGAGATAGGAATTACAGTGAGTCGCATAATTGTTTTAGATGAGTACCCATTAAGAGCAATACCAACTGTGCATCGGGCACCCTCTGCCCGTACGAGCCTAGATCAGTCATTAGTGATGGGCTCTGTGGGTGAGAGGTATCTGTGCCGCCAACTAGTAACGTCCCCCAATGGGTATCCCCCGGGGAATGCTCAATGCATAATTATTGCAGGGGCTGTAATGTGGTTTTTGTTTACGTTGGTATTCGGGGAGGGCGGGTGGGTGAACATTTCTGGCAGGTTTGGGTTGCTTCAGTGGGTGGGGGAGGGAAGAGGGGGGGGACTGTTGTGTTATTTGTATGTCAATCATTCCACAGGATTTTCTCTTCGTTGAGTCGGAAATGTTAACAATTGCATCAGAGTGCGAGCATACCAAGCAAATTCAGGGATTGACCAATTATAGCGTACAGAGTATGGAGGGCCGTTTAGAGGGTATCACTCGAGTTGATAGCAAAGGTCGAGGTATATGGCTGATAGAGAATCTAGAATGTTAAATATTATCACTTGGTATGTTAGAGGCATGGGGGATCCGAGGAAGAAACACATATTAGCTTATCTGGACAGGCACAGAGTACACATAGCCATGTTGCAGGAAACACACCTCACTCCCCAAAAGCCGAACAACTTCGCACATAAATGGGCGGAGTATAGAATCTTCTCCTCCTATTCATCATACGCAAGGGGTACGGTAATCCTTATTAAAAAACAGATACCGTTTCAGCTAGCAGGAACCACCTGTGATCCGCAGGGCCGATACTGTCTGGCATGGGGGAGGCTGGGCTCGGTCTCAGTCACGCTTGCCTGCTGCTCTGGTTCGAATGTGGACACAACCGAGTTTTTTACATCCTTATGGGCTAAGATATTTGATATAGACTCTAGTCACGTTATCTGGGGGGGGACTTAAATGTAACGTATGACCCATGCCTGGATAGGACACATCCTGCCCCTCATCACTACACCAAAGCGTGCGCAGTTCTCTAGGATACCATAGCTTCCTATCACTTGATAGATGCTTGGAGGCACGCCCACCCACACATCTGAGAGGGGACACATTACACGGCGCAGGCAGCGTCATGGGCGCGGCTAGACTAATGGTTGGTGTCCCGGGGGTTGGGGCCAGCGATAGTTCAAGTGCAGCATCTAGCTCGAACATACTCTGGCCACACACCAGTTGGGATTTCGCTGGCGTCCTCAGTATTCTCCACGCCCCGCAAGGCTTGGCGTTTGCATGCTCCCATTTTACTAGACACAGTCTTCCAGGTGGAGCTGAGAGAAGAGATAAAAGATTTTTTTGTGCGTAACAAAGGCACGGTGGACAGTGTGGAAACCATCTGGGAGGTGTTTAAAGCCACGCTCCGGGGGTTTTGTATTGCAAAAGGGTCGGGGGTGCTGAAAGACATAACCAATACGCTGTATAGATTGGAGGGGGAGCTTAAGGCATTGGAAGTACAATTAGCCACGGACCCGAGCAGTGTAACCCAACTCAAATTCAGGGAGACGCTCACGGAATGTATGGATGCCGCGCAGAGGGAGACTCATTTCCGGGGGAAGTTCTGGGTGGCACGCGGTTATGGAGAGGGCGATAGGCCTGGTAAGGCATTGGCACAGACAATCCGGAAGGCTTGCTACTCAGGTTATTATTCAGAATGGTTTATGGCGATTCTGCTCACATCCTTAGGGTATTTACGCAACATTATAGCCAATTATACACCACCCAAAGGAGGGACGGCTTGGAACTGGAGAGTTTTTTGGAAGATGTAGCGCTAGGCTGGTTGAGTGATATGCAGCGGGAATTCTTATGTGCACCATTTGAGCTGGACGAGGTCAGGGATGCTATTATGAGCATGCAGTCGGGGAAAGCCGTGGGGACGGATGGTATCCCCATAGAGTTCTACAAAACATACATAGACCTAATGGCCCCCATCTTACGGGAGGTGTATGAAGAGTCACTGGAGGTTGGCTGTCTACCTGCATCTATGAGGGAGGCTATTATTGTCTCACTTTTGAAACCTGGAAAACCGCCCCAGCAGTGTGACTCCTATAGACCACTGTCTCTCCTTAACTGTGATGCTAAAATACTGGCCAAAATCATTGCTATACGCCTGAGTCTGCTCATGGAGAACTTGATTCTCCCAGATCAATCGGGCTTCGTGCCCGGGAGAGCCACCTCACATAATTTACGAACATTATTTGCTATTTTAAATAACATCTCGCCGGATTTACCACTGGTCGCTGTGTTCTTAGACGCTACTAAGGCGTTTGACTCCATTGAATGGGACTACATCTTGGGGTTATGCTGCAAATGGGTTTCCCACCCCTCTTTCTCTCATGGATTCGGCTATTGTACCACGTGCCGGTTGCTAAAGTGCTCATTAATGGCCACACATCTCAGGCCTTCCAAATTACTAGAGGCTCCTGGCAGGGGTGTCCATTATCCCCCCTACTTTTTGCCCTTGCGACAGAGCCTTTGGCGGCGAGACTGCAACAACGCCACAACGACAAGGCTCTACGGTGTAATATGCAGCAGATACAAATATCATTATAAGCTGATGATATTACGCTATATATACGGCACCCGCAACAATATATAAACCCGTTATTAAGAGAATTTTTAATATTTGGGTCTCTCTCGGGGATTCAAATTAATTGGGGGAAATCTTGCATTGTCCCGCTGACGTCAGCAACGAAACGCTTCTCGCTGGATTACCCCCTAGAGTGGTGCGATGAAGAGCTGCGGTACCTGGGAATTCAGGTCACTAAAGATAGGGAGGAACTCAAGCGATTGAATTATGGAACTGCAATGACTCGCATAACGGATAATGTTAGTCGTTGGATAGCACTTCCCCTCTCCATGACGGGGCGGGCCTCCCTAATTAAAATGGTAATACTTCCCCAGCTGCTCTATTTATTTTTAAATATCCCGTACTATCCCGGGGCCTTTTTTTTCAGGTCGCTTAGATCAGAACTGACGCGCCTAGTATGGGGGGGAAGCAGCCGAGACTGCAGTGGAAGGTACTTATCAGTCCGTATGCACAGGGAGAGTTCGGAATTCCGAATTTTGAACTCTATTACTATAGCGCACAAGCTCACTACGCATGGTTTTGGGTGAAGCAGCCAAGGTATATGCCGCAAGTAGCGGCTGAGCATTGGCTTGCACACCCCCACCCCATTAGAGGGAGTGATATATGACCCGAATTTGCCCAGGGACCGGACGCCGACCACACTCACATGCACAGCGATGGCTTGGCAACGCATAGGGCGCATGTTGAATGTCACCATACTTTATTCCCCATTGCTACCTCTCAGTTATCATCCAATTATACACAACCGCAATGGACCGCACTCCGCTAGCTCCTCCTCCGGGTCGCCCCAAGGGAAGCTGGTACATGAAGTTCTTGAGTGGTTCACCCCAGTGGGTGCAAGTAAGTACTTGTTGAACTGATGATCTCTAGACCCGATACATGTCCCGGGTTTTTTAAAAATATCGCCCGAGACATGGCTCGGGTTTCGGGATAACTTCCCTCTTCAGTAGAGAAAATAGTTAGGGGTGGAAGAGAGGGCCGCCAAACAACCGTCAAGGGCCTCAGTGCCCGCACAGGCACGCAGGTGCGATTTCCAGGAGCTCGTCAGCTCAAAGCTCGAAGGAGCCATTTTTATAAACAACCGCAATGGACCGCACTCCGCTAGCTCCTCCTCCGGGTCGCCCCAAGGGAAGCTGGTACATGAAGTTCTTGAGTGGTTCACCCCAGTGGGTGCAAGTAAGTACTTGTTGAACTGATGATCTCTAGACCCGATACATGTCCCGGGTTTTTTAAAAATATCGCCCGAGACATGGCTCGGGTTTCGGGATAACTTCCCTCTTCAGTAGAGAAAATAGTTAGGGGTGGAAGAGAGGGCCGCCAAACAACCGTCAAGGGCCTCAGTGCCCGCACAGGCACGCAGGTGCGATTTCCAGGAGCTCGTCAGCTCAAAGCTCGAAGGAGCCATTTTTATAAACAACCGCAATGGACCGCACTCCGCTAGCTCCTCCTCCGGGTCGCCCCAAGGGAAGCTGGTACATGAAGTTCTTGAGTGGTTCACCCCAGTGGGTGCAAGTAAGTACTTGTTGAACTGATGATCTCTAGACCCGATACATGTCCCGGGTTTTTTAAAAATATCGCCCGAGACATGGCTCGGGTTTCGGGATAACTTCCCTCTTCAGTAGAGAAAATAGTTAGGGGTGGAAGAGAGGGCCGCCAAACAACCGTCAAGGGCCTCAGTGCCCGCACAGGCACGCAGGTGCGATTTCCAGGAGCTCGTCAGCTCAAAGCTCGAAGGAGCCATTTTTATAAACAACCGCAATGGACCGCACTCCGCTAGCTCCTCCTCCGGGTCGCCCCAAGGGAAGCTGGTACATGAAGTTCTTGAGTGGTTCACCCCAGTGGGTGCAAGTAAGTACTTGTTGAACTGATGATCTCTAGACCCGATACATGTCCCGGGTTTTTTAAAAATATCGCCCGAGACATGGCTCGGGTTTCGGGATAACTTCCCTCTTCAGTAGAGAAAATAGTTAGGGGTGGAAGAGAGGGCCGCCAAACAACCGTCAAGGGCCTCAGTGCCCGCACAGGCACGCAGGTGCGATTTCCAGGAGCTCGTCAGCTCAAAGCTCGAAGGAGCCATTTTTATAAACAACCGCAATGGACCGCACTCCGCTAGCTCCTCCTCCGGGTCGCCCCAAGGGAAGCTGGTACATGAAGTTCTTGAGTGGTTCACCCCAGTGGGTGCAAGTAAGTACTTGTTGAACTGATGATCTCTAGACCCGATACATGTCCCGGGTTTTTTAAAAATATCGCCCGAGACATGGCTCGGGTTTCGGGATAACTTCCCTCTTCAGTAGAGAAAATAGTTAGGGGTGGAAGAGAGGGCCGCCAAACAACCGTCAAGGGCCTCAGTGCCCGCACAGGCACGCAGGTGCGATTTCCAGGAGCTCGTCAGCTCAAAGCTCGAAGGAGCCATTTTTATAAACAACCGCAATGGACCGCACTCCGCTAGCTCCTCCTCCGGGTCGCCCCAAGGGAAGCTGGTACATGAAGTTCTTGAGTGGTTCACCCCAGTGGGTGCAAGTAAGTACTTGTTGAACTGATGATCTCTAGACCCGATACATGTCCCGGGTTTTTTAAAAATATCGCCCGAGACATGGCTCGGGTTTCGGGATAACTTCCCTCTTCAGTAGAGAAAATAGTTAGGGGTGGAAGAGAGGGCCGCCAAACAACCGTCAAGGGCCTCAGTGCCCGCACAGGCACGCAGGTGCGATTTCCAGGAGCTCGTCAGCTCAAAGCTCGAAGGAGCCATTTTTATAAACAACCGCAATGGACCGCACTCCGCTAGCTCCTCCTCCGGGTCGCCCCAAGGGAAGCTGGTACATGAAGTTCTTGAGTGGTTCACCCCAGTGGGTGCAAGTAAGTACTTGTTGAACTGATGATCTCTAGACCCGATACATGTCCCGGGTTTTTTAAAAATATCGCCCGAGACATGGCTCGGGTTTCGGGATAACTTCCCTCTTCAGTAGAGAAAATAGTTAGGGGTGGAAGAGAGGGCCGCCAAACAACCGTCAAGGGCCTCAGTGCCCGCACAGGCACGCAGGTGCGATTTCCAGGAGCTCGTCAGCTCAAAGCTCGAAGGAGCCATTTTTATAAACAACCGCAATGGACCGCACTCCGCTAGCTCCTCCTCCGGGTCGCCCCAAGGGAAGCTGGTACATGAAGTTCTTGAGTGGTTCACCCCAGTGGGTGCAAGTAAGTACTTGTTGAACTGATGATCTCTAGACCCGATACATGTCCCGGGTTTTTTAAAAATATCGCCCGAGACATGGCTCGGGTTTCGGGATAACTTCCCTCTTCAGTAGAGAAAATAGTTAGGGGTGGAAGAGAGGGCCGCCAAACAACCGTCAAGGGCCTCAGTGCCCGCACAGGCACGCAGGTGCGATTTCCAGGAGCTCGTCAGCTCAAAGCTCGAAGGAGCCATTTTTATAAACAACCGCAATGGACCGCACTCCGCTAGCTCCTCCTCCGGGTCGCCCCAAGGGAAGCTGGTACATGAAGTTCTTGAGTGGTTCACCCCAGTGGGTGCAAGTAAGTACTTGTTGAACTGATGATCTCTAGACCCGATACATGTCCCGGGTTTTTTAAAAATATCGCCCGAGACATGGCTCGGGTTTCGGGATAACTTCCCTCTTCAGTAGAGAAAATAGTTAGGGGTGGAAGAGAGGGCCGCCAAACAACCGTCAAGGGCCTCAGTGCCCGCACAGGCACGCAGGTGCGATTTCCAGGAGCTCGTCAGCTCAAAGCTCGAAGGAGCCATTTTTATAAACAACCGCAATGGACCGCACTCCGCTAGCTCCTCCTCCGGGTCGCCCCAAGGGAAGCTGGTACATGAAGTTCTTGAGTGGTTCACCCCAGTGGGTGCAAGTAAGTACTTGTTGAACTGATGATCTCTAGACCCGATACATGTCCCGGGTTTTTTAAAAATATCGCCCGAGACATGGCTCGGGTTTCGGGATAACTTCCCTCTTCAGTAGAGAAAATAGTTAGGGGTGGAAGAGAGGGCCGCCAAACAACCGTCAAGGGCCTCAGTGCCCGCACAGGCACGCAGGTGCGATTTCCAGGAGCTCGTCAGCTCAAAGCTCGAAGGAGCCATTTTTATAAACAACCGCAATGGACCGCACTCCGCTAGCTCCTCCTCCGGGTCGCCCCAAGGGAAGCTGGTACATGAAGTTCTTGAGTGGTTCACCCCAGTGGGTGCAAGTAAGTACTTGTTGAACTGATGATCTCTAGACCCGATACATGTCCCGGGTTTTTTAAAAATATCGCCCGAGACATGGCTCGGGTTTCGGGATAACTTCCCTCTTCAGTAGAGAAAATAGTTAGGGGTGGAAGAGAGGGCCGCCAAACAACCGTCAAGGGCCTCAGTGCCCGCACAGGCACGCAGGTGCGATTTCCAGGAGCTCGTCAGCTCAAAGCTCGAAGGAGCCATTTTTATAAACAACCGCAATGGACCGCACTCCGCTAGCTCCTCCTCCGGGTCGCCCCAAGGGAAGCTGGTACATGAAGTTCTTGAGTGGTTCACCCCAGTGGGTGCAAGTAAGTACTTGTTGAACTGATGATCTCTAGACCCGATACATGTCCCGGGTTTTTTAAAAATATCGCCCGAGACATGGCTCGGGTTTCGGGATAACTTCCCTCTTCAGTAGAGAAAATAGTTAGGGGTGGAAGAGAGGGCCGCCAAACAACCGTCAAGGGCCTCAGTGCCCGCACAGGCACGCAGGTGCGATTTCCAGGAGCTCGTCAGCTCAAAGCTCGAAGGAGCCATTTTTATAAACAACCGCAATGGACCGCACTCCGCTAGCTCCTCCTCCGGGTCGCCCCAAGGGAAGCTGGTACATGAAGTTCTTGAGTGGTTCACCCCAGTGGGTGCAAGTAAGTACTTGTTGAACTGATGATCTCTAGACCCGATACATGTCCCGGGTTTTTTAAAAATATCGCCCGAGACATGGCTCGGGTTTCGGGATAACTTCCCTCTTCAGTAGAGAAAATAGTTAGGGGTGGAAGAGAGGGCCGCCAAACAACCGTCAAGGGCCTCAGTGCCCGCACAGGCACGCAGGTGCGATTTCCAGGAGCTCGTCAGCTCAAAGCTCGAAGGAGCCATTTTTATAAACAACCGCAATGGACCGCACTCCGCTAGCTCCTCCTCCGGGTCGCCCCAAGGGAAGCTGGTACATGAAGTTCTTGAGTGGTTCACCCCAGTGGGTGCAAGTAAGTACTTGTTGAACTGATGATCTCTAGACCCGATACATGTCCCGGGTTTTTTAAAAATATCGCCCGAGACATGGCTCGGGTTTCGGGATAACTTCCCTCTTCAGTAGAGAAAATAGTTAGGGGTGGAAGAGAGGGCCGCCAAACAACCGTCAAGGGCCTCAGTGCCCGCACAGGCACGCAGGTGCGATCATCCAATTATACCCCTGCTCCAAGAAAAAATATTTAATCACTTCAAAGAGCGCACTCTCATTAACACTTGGGGGGGGACCTCTACCATAATGGTCACTTTCGAACTGTGGAACATATCTTCCAGGGTCTGCGCCAGACCCCGATGGATGTCTTTCTATATATCCGCCTTAGACACGGCATTAGGTCTTCAACCCCGGACTTTCCGGCGGAGCCGCAGGCTCTAGCTCTGCTTCAATTAATACTTAAAAATTTGACGAGTAAACGCCTTGTCTCCCTAATATATCAGACGGTGCACACGCAGAGTGAATTGCCGGCCATGCTCTCCCGTAAGCGGTGGAGCGAGGAGTTGGGACTCGTCTTGACGGGTGAACAACGGGTTTATTATTGCTTGCAAATTGAGAGGGTTTTGGCTAGCAGTAGGCTCCGTATACTTCATTATAAGTTTTTACATAGATTATATTACACTCCAGCCAAGATGCATAGATATCACTTGCGGGAATTGATGACTTGGTGGTTTGCCAAGAAAGACTCACCACATATGCTGAAATGCTGCCTAGCGCCTCTAGACCTAGGGATATCTGGGCCCCCTTGACATGTTATTTATTATCGCACCCGCATGGGCCAGATTCCTCTGCCGCAGTAGCGCCTACACAATAAACCTTCTCATTGCAGTGGGAGCGATAGGGAAGTTCCCCTAAGAGATATTTACTTCACATTCAGTTAGAATATCTTCAAGAGAATCATTGAGGTCGGTGGTACGGACTCCTCATTATTGATGTGTATTGATGCTACGAACTCTGTAATGTGTTGTCGGATGGCCCCAGCGGAGGGGAGATAGTCCAGAGTATCTACGTTTGAATGCGAGGTCTACTGCTATAAACAACAGAGAGATCCCTTACGACACTAATAGGAGTTAATGCACACAGATAGCGGGGCTACCCACACACATGCTTACATGGATATGTACTAAGGCACAACTGGCATGTGAGGGAGACGGGCACAGGCTGTCGGGGGTGCTGCCATCTACTTTCTAAAGCAATGCTGATATAATGTAATGTTGTGATATCCTGTGTGAACTGGTCTAATGCTATCATGGCTGATGCAATATAAGAGTGATTGATGTACTAATTATTGCTTGTAATGACGCACAGGATGTATTTTTGTTGTTGCTTGGTTGAAAAACAATAAAAAGAATTTACAAAAAAACTTCTACACTTTCAACCTGGGTTTCCCCATTCCCAAGAGAAAGAGTTTGAGCATTTGGGTAAGGTCCAAGAGCAATGCTTTCGGAAGTCCAGGAGCATTGCACAAACGTAATTAACTCCCATGGGCTTCATTCATTTTAACGACTTGCGCTCTGCCCCACAAAGAGGGATTGAGAGCTTTCCATCCCTCCATGTCCTTTTGGAGCTATAATAGTAGGGAGCAGAGATTGTCTTCCATGACGTTGGGGAGACCTGGGTTCAGTAGGACACCTGAGTTGACCGGTTTCTACTGAAATTAATAATGGCCCAGAGCAGCCTAGTTGGTCAGGTGCATCAAATGCATAGCCTTACATTTCCACCCCTTAATGCAATAAGCGGAGAAAGAGGAGAATTCTGAAATCATGGATGTGAGGTGGGCCAGAAACATCACCAGGCAGTATTAGGTCAGCAAGATGTCTTCAGCATAGAAAAACTCTTACAGGTCTCCCTCCATGGTGAGTATTTCCATGGCGCTCCCTGTGCTGGTGGAATGCTATAGCAAGCAGTTCTAGTGCCAAGAGGAAAAGCAGGGGCGATAACCGGCATCCCTGCCTTGTTCCCTTGCTGTGTCAAAAGGGTGTGACATGTGGCCATTGCAGGAGACCATTGCAGAGGTATAAAGCCATTTGATTTGGATGTGAAGTCGGAGCCTAGTCCTATTGATGTCAGTAGGTGAAAGAGGTAACCCTATTCCACCCAGTCGAAGGCCTTTTTGGTTTCTAGTGCGAGTAGGAGTTTGATTCGTACTTGCCAAATGACATGAGCCAGGGTTCCAAGATGAGAGGCAGATGAGAAGTGTGGAACAAAACCCACCTGTCGCTATGGATGAGTGCAGGTAAGAGCTTCAGTCGGTTCACCAAGAGTTTTGCTAGAATTTTAAGTTCTGTATAGAGCAGGAGGGTTGCTTTAAAGCTTGTGCAGTCCAGTGGGTCCCTATCGGTTCGAGCAGTACTAGTATCCTTGCCCGATTTGCATCTCCTACAAGATTCAGGCCAACTCGCCTCAACTTAGAGCAATTAACAGAGTAAGGAGACCTACACTGTCTTTTTTATTTTATAGAAGTCTGCCAGGAATCCACCAACCCCCGGAGCTTTCGAAGTGGAAATCCATTGAGTGCCTGGCCTACTCTCTCTAAGGTCATGTCCTACGTCAGTCAGGCCGCCAAGTCAGGGCTTAGTTGGAGGATAGTGATAACTCCTTAGAAATTCCTCCACTACCAGACGCGTCGCTTGGTTTTCCTGTGTACAGTTGATCATAAAGCTTGTGAAAGGCCCATGGGATGTCAGATGGGTGAGTCAGCTTCACATCTGGGGCTATTCTAATGGCTGGGATCGTTCAGGAGGCCTCTTGTTATTGGAAGACCAGAAGTTGCCAGGCTTTCTTCCCCCTTTCATACTGCCTCCAGTTCAGACTGAATATGGATTTTCCGCTTGAGTGGTGAATAAAACCTAGAGTTCTCGCTTTTTCGCCAGGAGTTCCGTGAGCTTCTTGGGAGAGTGGGCTCTAGAGTATACTTGTGAGAGATGGTTAATCTAGAGTTTCAACAACTTTTACATTGCTAGGGCCTGTTATTTAGCTAGTGCAGTGTTGTACATTAGTTCCCCAGTATTGTCACTTTACCTGCTTCCCTCAGGGCATGGGATGATGAAAATGTGGTGGTGTTCTCTCGGAAGTACTTGGAAGTGATTTGCTACAGTTTGCTTTTAGCTTCGGGAGTTCAGAACCTAGAGATGCTAAAACTGCAGGGGGTGTTGGAATACTTACCAAAATATGAATTTGCAGTAGATCATGGTCAGGTATGCTGTTTGGAACCATATCGACCTGCTCTATAAATGGGAGAAGAGCTGAGGAAGAGAGATAGTAATCAATTCTGGTTCGTATATCATGGACGCAGGAGGTAAAAGTGTAATCATGATCGTTGGGGTGCAGTATGGATCGGTCACAATTTCTCTGCCTTGGTTTATAGGAGTGGCGTGTCCGTCCGATTTATCTAACCAGGGCTCCAAAACCAAGTTCCAGTTCCGCTGCCCAAGAGAATTTTAGCCCTGGGTAGAGGGTAAGAGTAGTCATCAAGCACCCTGAAAAGACGGTCCTTGGCCCCTGTTGGAGCATAGATGGACCTATCACAAAGGTAAGGTTTTGGGTACTTGCCTTAATAAGAATGTAATGGCAGTCTGGATCAGACCAATATTTAAGAACTCAGTGGTAGCCCTTTCTAGACCAGAATTGCCACTCCCCCCTTCTAGCTCGGCCAGGGTAGAGATGGACCATCCCCAGGGCGCTGTCCAGAGCATACATGACATTTCCTGCCCATCCAGACCCTAAGCAGCGTTTCACTTTTAATGTTGGAAAGATGCGTATCTTGGTGAAGAGCAATGTGGGGGCAGTTTGTGTATGTAGGAAAGGATTTGTTTGTCCGTTGACATTGTGGGCAAGCACATTCATATTTATGGACAGTGTCCGGGGGCATATTCCGGGGTGGCATTTCATGCCCCTCCTGGTGTACTAAGATAGTGCTGCAACTGAGGGAGCATGGGACCCATGAATCCTCTGGGTCAGTAATAGTGAACCCTGAGGATGATCGGGTTGGGGGGACTAAAGATACTGTGCTGAGCGGATGGGGGATAGGCAGAGGCAAGCCATTCGTTTTGAGAGCTAGCAGGGTATGTTCAGCTGTTGCTGGGTGGAGTGAGTATGGGGAGGGGTGCCTAGGGGGCACTGGGGAAAAAAGCTGTACAAATCCTCTTTTTCTTAGAGGTTTGGTAGATTCAAGTTAAAGGCTCTTTCCCCTGCCAGTACCAGAAGTACCAGTGGATGTAGCCAGTGTGGAGGGTAAAAGTGACCTATCGCCACTTGGGGACTGTTAATCCTCAGTCGATAAAGGGCAGCACGGTGTTATATGAGGCATAGGCATCTGGTAAGTCATATCGGTTCTGCTACTCTGGGTGCTGGGATAGGGCGTCCAGGTATGTGGGCTAACCTGCATTTTTGTCGTACACGGTCGCAAGTATAACTTGGGTTTACCACTGAGTGAGTTGCAGCCTGCTCCGATCTCGTTCACTGCCATGGTAAGAGGACCAAATCCTTGCAGTCGGTGCTGGCCTTCTGGCCAGAGGTCGGTCAGTCTTCAAGCGGTAGTGATATTTATCGCTCTGAGGGGGTAGCCAGTCCTTTGCTTTGTGGGTCGGCCCGAAGACCAGTTCCTAGTTACTTCTTTTAGGCTTTCTATTGTTGTCCAGAGTCCCTTGTAGACTGTCGCCTCTTGTCAGGCAAGCGTAGAGCTTAATGTGCATGGTTCTTTTTCATGTTCTCCGGCATTAACGTGTCAAATTATTCCAGGCAGCCCCAGCCTTCATGTTCTTTGTGCTCCCATTCTTAGTGACAGTTATTTGAGTTGGATCAAGGAGGCCATGTATCTATGTCCATTTGTTTGAAGTGAGACCTTAGAGAAAGAGTTTGCATTTGAACATGGTCTCCAGGGAGAACTTTTGGGTCACATGGATTGTGGCTTCCTTGTAGAGGAAGGGCCCATGTTTCTTGGCCAACTGAACCAGTTCCTTTGCTTGTTGCTGGAAGCAAACCATAACTTGTTGCAGAGTGTCTTTGCATGCAGTGGGACGAAAGTTGATTCTGTGGGCCCTTTACAATTCCAATGGCGATTGGTACATAAGGTTATTGAGAGTCAGCAAAGACTGCACTATGAAGGCATAATATCATCCCCTTCCTCATTTACAGGAGCACCAGGAAACCGCAGATTATTCTTCCTATTTCTTTCTTTAAGTTTCGTAATTTGCCCAGCTTCCAATTGATGGTGGTAGTAAGTCGTGCAACAGTGGCCAAACAGTGGCCAATCGAACGTCTGTGAGCTAAGAGTTAAAGGAAGCGTAGTGGGATCTTTTCTTCTTGGTTTTGGTCGCTTTAATGTCTATCATAGCGACTGTAAATCTGAGGACTTGCAACTCTTTCATGAAGATATCAAGTTATGAGTCCTGCTCCATGTTCTCTGTTACCTGTGGCTGTGTTGCTTATCTCCCCCCTTTTCACAACCTCAATAAAAGACAGTTGACAGGCAGGTTTGGGCATGAGGGAGGTTGGATGTGTTGTTGGAGGACGGGCGTATGGAATCTCTAGTATTACTGCAAGGTGTAATTTTGCCTCCACCAGCCTCTAAATACGCTGGATGAAAGCTGAGATCCAGATGGCAGTGTGAGCCCCATGTGCTGTCCCCTAGGATTTACAGTTGTAGAGCCTCAGAAGGCACATGACCTCTCAGTGGGGCCCAATGTAAAGGCAGTAGGGGGAGGTTGTGCCTGGTGAGGAAGAGGAGCCAACAGGGCCTGAGATCACCTCAAGCCTTAAAGGGTCCCTGTAGTTTAGCCTGACAATGATGGCCCCTTCCAGACCTGTAGTCTTATTTCTATAACAGTGGGAGCCAGTGGCCATGCACAGCTCTCCTGCCAGTAGTCTCCGCTGCTTCGGACCCATATAGGCTGACTAGGGTGTCAGGATTCTCAGACTCTGGGTATGTTGGTGCCCAAAGTCTGCTTATGCACCCTCTCCGCTGGCTGCAAGTGGCACAGTGTAGCTGGCTGGTCCCAACACCAGAGCCATATCGCGGCGGTTCCAGGTGATTCTTGGTCAAGGCACCACATCCTAGAGGGCTCTCTAAAGTTTGAGAGTGGCCGCAAGGACGAGGATGACCCTTTCTTTATAGCGTCACTGTGGGGCATCGGCAGTGAAGCCGCCAGTTGGGCTCTACACCAGTGCTGCCATTTCCCTCTGCAGTAAGCTACGCTCCCCTTGTTGCTCTTTTAATCATGTCACTCACCCACTCCTCCTTATTTAGTTTTTTCCCCTTTCTCTCTTGGCATTTAACCTTTGCAACATTGTAATTTTCTCCGCTTGGATGCTGGTTCCTCCTCTCTGCTCCCATTCTGTCTCCACCTGAAATGCCATTTCCAACCTGTTGTGTTTTTTGTGTTTGGCCCAGGATTTAACTCTCAATAAGTGTATTGATTTCGTATGGAGTTCATGATATCTACAATTTTATTTTTTTATTTTGAAGTGTTGGTTCAAAATGCTATACTCATAACACTGAGAATAGGAATTTTTCCATGACTGGCTTCTTTTCATTCCGTTTGGACAAATATCCATACAAACTGAAAATTACTTTGACGGCGAATCAATAGTGCTCCCAAACTTTCACATTGCCTCAGAGTCCTCTCTTTGACTTGGCATCCACACACACATCATTCTTGAGATTCACGACTTTTGCCATAGGAATAGTATCACTTTAGCAAGGTATGTTGTTTAAAAAAAAAATTAAAGTATTTTCGGTCCTTCTGGTGATCACGCCTCCAGTGTCCGCATTCCAAGGGTTGCACAAATACCTCTGCAAGTACTGGTAAATGAAGATGGTCTGGAAGTGCGACATTGTTTATTTGGTGCATTTCCAGCTTTTCTTTATATACATGCTAGAGGTTGCAGTGCATAAAAAGATGTGGAAACTGTAGTCCTGACTCCTGAGTGCCCTGGAACAGGATCAATGAGTGGGGTTGACATGGTCAAATGTAACTAAAAAGAACAACATTTTCAATAGTTTATTTTATATATATATATATATATATATATATATATTCACTAAAAAAAACATCGGTTTCAGGGACGTTATAGTTAGTTGAATATTTGACTCATAAAAACCGAGAAATTCGCAAGTTCTAGTTAGTTGAGCTAACTATAACTCGCGCGCTCGCAATGCACTGGTGGTGATGTCACATATTACATCACTCATGACATGGTCAGTGACCTCTCAAATGACATTACTGATGACATCATCCAGTGAATGTGTTTCTGTAAAGTTTAAATATTTTTCATATATATCTATGCCAAGTACTGTATTGATGAGTAACTGCATATATAAGTGACTGGATGTGAGTGTAGACCTAGGAATAGTGGGTGGTATGTAGTATCTGGCATTGTTGTGTGTATGGTTTCAAAAATAGTATCTGTATTTTAGAGTGCGTGTATCAAAGTTTATATTAGGGCATCCGTATGTGCATCAGATTATCACATGGATGATGTCATCAGTGATGTAATTTGAGATGTCATCAGTGATGTCACTGACCATGTCATGATTGATGTAATATGTGACGTCATCACCAGTGCATTGCGGGCGCGCGTGTTCTCGTTAGCTCAACTAACTAGAACGGGCGAATTTCTCTGGTTTTATGAGTCAAATGTCCAACTAACTATAACGTCCCTGAAACCTATGGTTTTTTAGTGAATTTTTTTAGTGAAGGTTTTTTAAATGCTAATTCCTTACTATAACGTCTGTAAAACCTGTGGTTTTTTCAGTGAATTTCGAAGGTTTTTTAAATATTAATTTCATATTTTAATATTTATAAAACCTATATTTTTTTTCTATTGTTTTTGTAATATTTTGGAACTCTATTATCCTTTTTGTTTTTTTAATTTAAAAAATCATGTAATGTTTTATATCTTCAAAAAAAAGTATGTACATCTTTAGAAAACTGGGGTCACGTACCGGTAGTATACCAAGCTCCATCAGCACGGGAATTCTATCCGCCATACTGCTAAACTCGAAAATGTTGCGCATTTCGTATCCGATGGGTTCGTGACACCGCGTCCCGCGTAACATCATATGCGTATGTGGTTGCGTCAGCTGCTACTTTGATATGCGACGGGTACGCAGTACAAAATGTACGTAAAGGGTCGTGCCCGCTGCGCGTTGCGTATGCGACGAGTGCATGCTGTCAGGCCCTGTGTTACGTCATAGACGTATGGTGTCGCGCCGGGTACGCCATTCCCTCATTTTTTTTGTCTCAAAACCATATCTAAATAAGTTTAAAGTGTATATGAGAGCAAGCGATAATCTAAAATATTTTAAACATTTATATATTTCTAACTAATACACTTATATTATGGTAAATATATTTTCTCAAAATCGCGTCAGGTGCGGCCTCCTTGCGCGCTCGGTGCGCGATTGCCATGTGTCCTTAAAAAAAAAAAGCATTTGATTGGTTCATAACATTTCCCATTGTAACAGTTGGAGGACCCCACCCATTTTAGTCATTCTCTATACAGCGTTTGATGAGACTCCTCTTCTGCTTAGAGAGCTTTTTTGAAAACCTTTTACTATGTACACATATCTGACACTACACACAACATGCAACTATCATCTTCATCAATATTCATGCTCTGTAAAGTAGCCTTCCACCTGTGATAGCCATGCACCTAAAAGTTACATACCCAAAGTTTTCCCCACTGCCAGAGGTAACATGGTTGCATACGCTGTCCACAGCACAATATAATGTGGTACGGCCCAGGGGCAGTATCATGCATAGATAATGAACACACGGACACAGATAGATAGTGGAAGTGGGTACGGGCACGTGCGCTCGACTCCTCTTTATTACCAGGGTCACATAGCCAGTAACGTCTGTGCTGGATGCGTGTGGAGTGAGTGTAAACCAGCCCTCAGGGAATGGTTGCTGCTAGCATCAACTACAACAGTAATCATTGGATCACACACAGAGATTCAATAATAAAAGGGTTAATAGTTTGTGCTGCAGTAAGGTAGGGACAGTAGATGTGAAATAATACACAAATGATTCTATCGTAAAAGAACCATAACTTGTGGTATACTGAGATACAGGCAGTAGATCTGAAATAATACACAAAAATATTGTATCCTAAAAGGTCTATCAGTTCTAGTGCACTCGGCCACATCAAACGCATTCAGCATGTGCACAGCCAGCGATGATGTGTGCTGCGGCGGGCCGTACTAGGAACAATGTCTGTTGCCTACAGGACTGCATCATCTGCAATAGCGACTCGATCTGAATTGTAAACACTGCTGTCTGCAGTGTAGGCCAGAGAGAGTGGTCAGCAAGGGCCCACAGCCACATGGCGCTGACTTGAGCTGCCCAGATTGTTATACGCGAAGCAACAAAAACCGTGTGCAGAGCCTGCGATGATGCGTATGCGTGGTGCAGACAGAGCGCACTGGAACAATGTCTTTTGCCTACAGGACTGAGTCATCTACAATAGAGACTCAATCTTAATTGTGAACACTGCTGTCTGCAGTGTAAATTGAAGGCAGTAGTCCGCACAGTCATCCATGAATACTTTTTCTCACTTCCTCTACACAAAATACAACAACATAAATTACAAAAAACTCAGCAATAAATAAAAAATTTGAATTGCGATCTCTGCTGTGCACAGTGTAGACTGTTATTCAGTGTTCTTTTCCACTACCTAGAAGAATTTGGTAATTGTACTAAACCTAGAACTCATCTAAAAAAAAGTTTTTCAAGCAAGTATACTAAAAGAATATTGTGCATATTTCAATAGACGTTGTATTTAGTTGCCTACTGGATTCTGTAATTAAACAATCACCACTCGATCTGAATTGTGAGCCCTGCTGACCGCAGTGTAGGACATAGGCAGTGGTCATTAACGCCTCACAGCCACGTGCCGTTGGATTCGAAAGCACGGAGTTGCTTGCACCTGATCGGAGAGGGTACACAGAAATCACCACAGACTTTAACTTCTGACATCTTGAATCATAGAATCAAGACCCCGTTTCACTGTTCGGGTCTGCTGTACCGCAGTGTACTCCAGCGACTGCAGTCAGCCAAGCCCAATGATCATGTGCAGAAATTAGCTACGGAAGCACAGAGTCTGATGCACCTCAACAGAGGGAGTTCTGTGAAAACCAAGCAGCAGGTAATATCGGACATCGTTCATTCTGGGATCAAGACACCGTTCCGCTGTTGGGACCTAGAGTTGGTTGCACCTGGTCGAAGGGAGTAACTTCATCTCCATGCTCAGATGCAGTTCTAACATCGTCCATTGTGGGATCAAGACACAGTTCAACTGTTGGTACCTGTTGGACTACTGTGTTAGTAGTATACAGAGCACTCCACGGTGCTGGGCTTCAGGCTCGGCGCTGTCTGCCTGTGTCGCGGTAGCCAGCGTTGATCTCAGGAGCCTTCCCAGCTCGCAGACCTCGGCCCAGGAGCTTCCGCCGGCAAGTGGTGGGCCCTCTGTCACATACGGCGGTGTCGAAAGGTGAACTGTGGGGCATATGTATGTCGCAGAGGCCATGGCGGTTTCTGGGTACCAGCAGGGTGAGAGCATCATTCACGCAGCCACCTTCGCTCACGGCGTCCGCCTCGTGGCGGTGTAAGCTGCGCACACCTGGCAGAAACGTTCGCCATTCCGAAAGAGAACCACACCCAGAGAAACGTGCCTTTTATTCATACCCCTATGCTAGACTTGCTTACGCCGAGTCAGCCCACTACGCTAAAGATTTGGGGGGGGGGGGTCACGTACGCCTTATGTTTTCGTAATCTTCCCTACTGACTGTACTATCATGGTTGCGTCCACTATACCCAATAGATCATCAGTGTATGTTGACATGTACATGTCTGTGCTCCGGCACATCCCCTCAACACTTTGCATTGTATACTTTTATAATCGAGAATCACTTGACACCTTCACACATACTTTGCTTCCATCTCTCCCTGCATTCTGCATTGTGTGGCAGAGGTGCTATGCCATGTTTGGTTTGTGTACATGGCTAGCCACCGTTCCCACAGTACGTAGTGTCGTTGTGTCTACTAGGTGTACATGTTGTTTGTCATGTTGTATGTGATTATACAAGGTAGCACGTTAATGTACGAGCAGTGGTTTCTCCCATTTACATATCGCTATCTTAAAGAGGATACAGAAGTTTTTCTCACAGGTGAAAAGTGCGAGCAAAATGGGAGTCATTAATTACTATGCAAGAATGTCCAACTGCACAACGCTTCTAAGCTTGCAGCTTTCTTAAAAGCATGCCAACTCCCACAATCAGACCAACATTCACACAGCTTTCTAACAGCAGTTATCTGCTTCTTAATAACATGGACTGCTACGGAATGTGAGCTGGCATACCGTATGTCCTTACGGTTTCAAACCGGGTAACTTCCTGTGGCAATCTCTATTCCCACCCACACAAAGTAACTCCCAAAGTTCAACTTGACCTTCAATACCTACTTTGAAAACAGATTTTATTAAACTGAGCAAACTGAAAGCGCTTTTGTTTCAAACAGAAGTGTCCCTCACTTCTGCAAAAGTAATTTATCGACTGCAGATAGCACGAACTTCAAGTAAAATACAGTCCCTTTTAAATACGAATCTCCCATTACACTTTGTGAATTGTTTCACAATTTTCATCACATCTGACATTTAAGCTCTGGCACACTTTTTTTAACACTGTCTCCTCCGGCCTTGTCACAGGCTTTCATACTGGTTTTGATATAATACCAGACTTCATTCATTTGATCATCTCTGGAATAACAGGAACAGTGCCCATAATTCTCGCTCTGTTTGCGGCCATCCTACTACTATTTTTGCTTGTAAAAAATGGCTGCCATCCCTGTGGTAACAAGCCTGTCCGACGGAATACGCCTCTACACGAAGCTACATCAATACCGTGAAAAAAATGGAACAACTTTCGGCTGCCTGCCTCTATCTATTATCGGAGCCAGCTACAACATGACATTTATTTACACATATGCAATCTGCGTGCAACCATCTTTTTATTGCACAATTTGCCCATTCGACTGGTGAATGGATCTATGCCTTGCCAACATACCAACAATCGCTCCCGATATCCATCAGGTAATGGAGTATCTTGAAAACCATGAACGTGATTGTTCGGGGACTCTGTTTTCATTATTGCCCCTTACGTCTCCAGCGTAAGCAGGGATGTGTGATCTATGGCCTATGCAAATACGCTATTTACTTGCTAAATTAGCCTAAACCCGACATCCATTTTGAAACCATGTCTATTCTTTGTACACATGTCTCTCTGCCTGCCTGTTATCCACAAAGCCCTTTCACACAAATTAGCTCATCCTCAGCCTCTGCTCACGAGCTGGCGATCAAGATCAAAAAACACGGCATTGTTTAGGAACTGGTTGGCACTGTGTGGTAATCGTATCCTACCTTTTATTTTCAATATACAATTTACAGTCATTCATGTCTAATAGGTATTGTTTATGTCACATGGAACTGTAACGTAATGTGGAATTGACTGATGCAGGAACTTAGGTTTGAATACAGCAGAAGCGGTTGGAGTTTGCCTCAGCTGGATGCCTTAGCTCTTGCACCAGTGGATCCATTTATGGCACTTAAATACACTTTTTATATAACTTGCAGACTCCATCGCTCTATTACACACAGCCACTTTCTTAAACACAACTGATTTCACCATTTGTCTTCTGTGGCATTGCAACATTCTGCATTATAGTCTTCACGATTATTTCTTTATTCCTGCTTGCTAAAACACTCCATTCGAGTCTTCTGTCCGGTAGGGGTGAGTAGTTTGCTTCCCGCTATAGTCAAAACACATACTAACACCACTTGCGGGCGTTCCTCCGTCGCGCAGGTCCATGCTTCCGCTGGACTGTCGAAACACAAGGTCTTATTGTCGAACACCATCCGCAGGCGCGCCGGGAAGAGAAGACGATATTGAGTGCCCTCAGTTTTTGTTTCACATCATCAAAGGAGCGACGCTGACCCTGAACCTCGCGGGTATAATCCGGGAAGATCATGATGGTGCGGTTTTCGTACAGGAGTTTTTGCTGTTTGCGGGCTTCCGACAGGATGACGTCCCGGTCCTTAAAGTTCAGGATCCGCATTATGATAGGCCGAGGGTCCCCACCCAGGGGAGGCCTCGGGGCCAGGGACCGATGGGCCCGCTCAATCGCAAACCAGGGAGAGAGCGAACCTTCGGGGACCCATGATCTGAGCCATTTCTCGAGGAAGTCCACCGTGCAGTCCTGCTCCGCCCCCTATGGGAACCCCACCAGGCGAAGGTTGTTATGCCGGGACCTGTCCTCTGCATCTTCCACCCAGCGGTGCAGCTCCTGAGCCTGGGATTGAAGATGAGTGACCTGCCCCTTGAGTTGCTGGACGTCAACGGTGGAGATACGAGATTCGGCGTTGGCGTTACGGAGGTCCTGCCGGATAAGGGTCACGTCAACGCGCACCTCAGCGATCTTCCCCTCCACCGAGGTTTGCAGGATGGTTGACAACTCAGCTGAGGGTGGTGGCTGCTGCTCCGCCGTCCCCCCAGGCACTGGGGGTCACAAGCACTCTAGCAGGGGAGGAGAGACAGGAGGGAGACAGGGGGCCGCCGATACAGCTCCCGCCGCCCGATATGGCGGCCGCCTCCACTAACACCCCTCAGGCGGTGTCAAAGGGCAAGACCTCTTCAGGCGCTGCCCCGGCGCCGCACACCGCGGCCCAGCTTCGGCCTACAAGAGTCTAAACAATGCGCCCGGGAGGCGGCACAGGTCAACCTCCCCTCCACATTTTGCATTTCTTTAAGATAGAAATCACCCTGGTGGGAAGCCTTTTTTCTTTAGTTTACGGTCCCTCCCTCTGCTTCACAGCACAGGAGCCCCCACCCTTCAAGTATGGTTCTTTTTCGTAAAAGGCTGAGTCTAGGGGGTGATCTGGAGAAGGCTGCCAGATGTAGGGGACGGTTCATTGGGTCGAGCCTGGGCAGCGCATGCTCTGCGAGGCATGCTGTATTCAGGTAGGGACTTGAAGCTCCGCCCATATTTTTCATTAGCTTGTGTCATTGTCCACTGTCAACTGTGGCTGTTCATTGGTCAATAGGCTTAGTGGTCCCACCTTAGTGCCGCCTTGTCTTATTTTGTAACCTCCAATAGCAATACCTATGATATGTGTATTGTTACTTGGTAGGCTTAAATTACAGCCTCCAAGCACTATTTTCTCATATATGCCCACAAAGGGACAGAAAGCATGCTTTGTGCCTCAGGCCTAGCAGTGATGGCCCAGTGTTGTGTACAGAGCAGATGACCTGCTTCACAGAGCTGTAGATATCATTGGTGCAACAGTATTGCAGTATGAGGGGCTACCTGAACTCCAAATACAGATATTTTACTATATTTCCTTGCTTTGCATTAGGGCCCTGTGCACACTTGATGTGCCAATTTTGCTTTGGGTCTCAAAGCAATGGCCTTGGGATGGGGAAACTGAAGCTGGAGAGACAGTTTAGTTTGGGTGTCACAGAGATGGCAGGGAGGTAGATGGGGCAAGATGAGAGCCCATGCATTTCACAAAGGGCAGAAGAGACAGCCCACTTTTCAAGGCAGTAGCTATCATTGGTGAAGCAGGCACAGTGGCAGTGGAGTCCAGCAGGGGCCTGACTGGCTCACTGGATCACAATATGGATTTACTTTCTCTAAAAAAAAGGTATGGGGCTTGTTCCCCTTGTTAGCGATGAGCCAGAGGGCACCTCTGCTGCAAAAAGGGGGGGCAACACATTTACATTTTTTTAAAGGAAAATGTGGCCTAATGGTGAGAGCTGCCGACTTTGGAACTGTGGACCCAGATTCAAGTCCTGGCAACATTCTTTGATTCTGGGTAACATATCCCAGTCCTCTAAAAACACATTAATCTGACCTTGTGTAACCTAACTGCTGTACATATAAAGTGCTCAATGTGCTAGGGCTCTGAGTTCATTCTGTTTAAACTATTTTAGATTCCATCCCGTTGCCTTTTGTGAACCGGCTCTGTAGTTACAGCATCGAAGGCAAATCGAAGAGGTTTGAAACGAAGTACAGATAAATGCCAGTGACTCGGAGTGGGAAGATATTCCTCCTTGTTTTGTGCATTAATCTGTCTTCACTGGTAATTTAAACACTTGTTCAGTGCTTAATTTGAGCTGGTGGTTTCCGGAGCTGAGCACTGGCACTTAATCAACACCGGCGCTTTTCATAAGCACCAGTTAAGGACACATTCATTTATGATAGGCACTGTGAGATTTCGTGATTTTCCCAGAATCTCAAGATGTTGAGCCAACCCAGAGACTCTAACCCGATTCCCCTGCGCCTAAGTTGGAAGCTGTAGCCATTACGCCACATCCTCTCTTTCATGGTTATTTTTTAGGTGGCATGAACAGGAGAAATGGGCTGATGCAAGCTGCCGCCAGACAAGAGCCCCAGCACTTATTTTTTATTTTTCAAATTAACCACTACACATGTCCTTCCACTAGTTTTACCTTTCAGCTGTCTAATGGTGCAGGGAACAGACGACCTGTCCGACTGCCTAATCCCTCTCGCATTAGTTAAAGATTAAGACTGCTTTAAATAGTTGTGATGTTGTGAAAGTGTCCCGCCTGAATAAAGACTTAAATCTACTTTGACAAAGACCATGTGTAAAACAAGTGACCCACTTATGTAGATTTCAGATTGTTACAGTAAATAACATTTAAAAATGTATATTGTAGCAGGTTTATACGTAACTTGGCCTGAGAGCATTAAAGCATTTTACGTGAGCACCACTGTACATTCTACAAGGTCAGAATGTTTTTTTTGTTTTACGGAAAGATTGTGATCTTTCCCAGATTCACAGCGCGATATATATTTCGTACTGGTAGTCGCCAGTAGGTAGTTATAGTTGGGACCTAGTTTCCATAGGAGAGCGTTTTTTCATTTGCCAATAACTGTGATGTCATTTGGCGCATCCTCATAAAAAAAATAAAAACTAGTATGACGCTCAATTCAGCTTGTCTTGATAGTTTCGTGGTGATCCATCAAGCGGGGGCCGAGAAAAAGGGGGGTCTATAAATGCATTTTCCCAAGGTTAATTCCCATTGAAATTTTAGACACGACTACAGCCCTAACTGCTGAACGAAATTGCATCAAATTTATCAGCAAGGCAGCTGCTGATCCAGAAAGCGACCTTTTTGTAAATTGGTGTAAATTTGTTCAGTAGTTTTGGAACTATTGAGGAAAATCCAAATTTGTATGTATAGGGGCATGGATCCTCCAAGGATCCAACTGTCTTCATTCTGAAATCTGATTGGCTGCCAGCACTTCAAACCAGGAATTGTTGGCATCCATCTTGGACTCTGCTTGAGCGGTGTCGGCACCCAAAACGTTTACAAAAAAAAGGGGGGGGGGGCAGGGTAGGAATACACTGACCCCCTAGGCCTTTTGGGAGGAGTCCCAGATGGACCTTGCCAATGCAAAAAAAAGTTGGGGAAAAAAAAGAAGCACTTACTCCCGGGTGAGCCAGGGGCATGGGCTCTTAGAAATATGTAGGGTGTGCCGTCATGGCACACACCACCCCCGGGGACTGCAACCTCCCTGGTGCAAACATTGAAATAAATGCGGGTGGCCTGCATCCACATGGATTGCCGCCTCCCAGGGCAAGTCATATTGAATTAATGCAATGGGGCCCGCACAGCCCTGGGCACCGCCACCTCCCTGAGGCAATTTAGGGGGCACACGCACCCCCTCCAGCTTCAGAGACCGCCACCTCCCCCGGCCACAAATAAATTAATGTAGGTGGTTGTCACGGACTCCCGACCACAGGGTCTGCCACCTCCCCTGGATGATGATGGGGGGCGGGCCCCTCTCATGGATCCAGATATATCCCTAGAGACCCCCTCAGGTCTGGCTCCTGCAATGTCCCGGGGTGTCCACACCAGGACATAGCTGTTTGCTGTGGCTTTGAGGGAGCTTTAACCACTCCCACCAAGCCCTTGCATACACTCCGCTTCCAGCGAGTATAAGCATATACAAATATGGTTCCCAGGGACGAAATCTGCTCAGGGAGGTGGTCCACATGGCCCTCGTTCCCTATACATTTGTTTTCTATTTAAAAGCCGGGCTCCTGGGGATGGGTTGCCCGGGTCCAAAATCAACCCAGTTAGAGGGTCCACCCAGCCCCCTAATAAAAAAATAAAGGCTGGCACCAGGGGAAGTCGCCGAGGCACCGTTCCCTTTCTCAACTACTCTGCAAAGGGGCCTCCGGACGCACAACTTGTTGGGGGATGAAGTCCCCTTAAATGCTGAGGGTCCTTGGTGGCCAACAACACCTCCTGTTACCTCCAGTAAGTCACACACAGTGGGATTGCTGAGTGGTAGTCGAGGACTCCGCCCCCTTTCTCCACCACTCTGCAGGATGGTGGATGAAGTTCCCTTGAATGCTGAGGGCCCTTGGTCAAGAACCCCTCCTAATACCTCCAGGAAGTCCCACACGGTGGGTTTGCTGAGAAATCGTCGAAGGCCCTGCCTCAATTCTCTGCCACTCTGCAACTTATCTTCCTGGTGCACTACTTGTTGGGGGATAAAGTCCCTTTGGATGCTGAGGATCCTTGGGGGCCAAGAAGCCGCCATAGTTAAAGATGAAGTTGCGTAAAAAAATAACATTTACATGCCAAGGAGCGGGAGGGGGAGGGAGCATCTGCTTTGTGGAAGTGGGAGAGCGTGTTCTGCCTGCAACCGATAGGTACCATATCACTTGTCTACCATACTTTGTATAGCCTTGGTCCAGCTGATGGGTGCAAGTGTTTACAAAACCCATCTGCTCCTAATGCCCATAGGTGTGTAAAGGTATTGAACATGCTATAAATCTTTGTATTCAAGAATAAGTGTGTGCAGGTGAAAGTTGATTTGTGTTCACTATGTTCCACAAAAGTTTTTGGGTTCTGCAGAAAGTTTTCAAATTGAGTAAGATTCTACACAGTAGATAGTAACTTTTGTAAGCAGCCTTGAGTTATTAGACAGAATCGAGTGAGCGTGACAGTTTCTACATACCTTACAAGGCTGTGTGCACCAGATAGAAATGTATATACATGTGCTTGTTTTGCTTGAGATGATGGGCTATCTGTAGAGTTTTTACGATAGTATAAAGGGTGCATGTAGGAGGATGTTTAGCACCTTCAGATCCTGGTCATTTTTTAGCAAATAGTGTATTTTTTAACAACTGTTGCATAGAGTGTACACTGTTCTTAGTAGATACCTCTAAATACTCTGTGGTATGTACCGTATGAAAGTCTCACTGTTTGAAAACAGTATGGTATAAAGTAAACTCTCTCCATTGAGTAACCACTGTTCACAGTACTCTGTTCATTACTGATATCAACTTCATTTCTCAATGCCGGTTCAGTGAGTTTCAGATGTTACATACAGATAAAAGCTGTCTGTAGTAGGTCATTTGTTATGGAACAGGCATTCACTATTTTTTGGAACTTGGCTTTCTCTGAACATTTGTACATAGATTGAACACCGTACTGAATGAGGGTTTCCATTATATCTGTGGTTGATATTGTGAACAATGGTAACTGTAAAGTTTATTGTATTGTCAATGTTATACATAATCCATGCTTTCTACACCTATGGGAATTGTATCTGTGATGGCAGTAATGTTGGCCGATAGTCTCCAGAGATATTTTATACTTTCTGTGAGGCCTCTAATGCCATAGTAATTTATAAACCAATATGCAGGATAGCGAAGCTTTGGTATTGTGATGGCATCAATGATGTCATTTGTAATGTCATGAGTAATGTCATGAGTGATGTAATAACATGTCATATGTGAGATCATAAGCAATACAGGGCGGGGCGCAAGTTGTAGTTAGCGCTGCTAGCTACAACTGGTGAATTTCTGTGTTTTATTTAGTTCAAAACGTTAATGTTATCACTTACATATTCACCTAACTATAACTTTCCTTTAACCTTTGTGTTTTTCAGTGAATTTCGAGTTTAAAAAAACATATAAGGAAACACTTAATTTACCATACCTAAATGGTCGTACGAGGCGGAGGTTGAAAAGGCCGTGCAGACAGCAACTCCTCTTCCCCCCCCCAACCCCATGCTACGTACAGCCTTTGACCGTGCGCAGTGGGGAGTTGGTCATAGGGTCTTGCCTGGGTACACAGTCCCCCGGGGCATTTTTTAAAACCAATTAAACAGGTGAGGGGCCGCACTGCCCCCTTCCTTGAGCTGTCATCGGCCCTGGGGGCTCATTCCCCCGGGGCCTGTTATTTAAATAAAGGGGAAGGGGGTCCATGTGCCTCCCAAGCCTTTTTATCCTCCGAGGGCCCATCTCCCAGAGCCACCCCTTTAATTAAAGGGTAGGAGCGCATGCAGCCCCTCTCCTTGTGCCAATTTCTGCCCCGGGACCCGAAGGCCTGGCGCATTTTACAGCAGTAGGGGAAGGGAGGCACGTGGCCCTACTTCCCGGGCCGATTTGGGCTTCAGTTACACCATCCCCCGGGGCCTGACACAACCAAAAGTGGATGCCCTGGTGCCCACCCAGGGTACCCACCACATTGTTGTGGAGGCTTCAGAGGTAGCCCCAACATCCCCACTCTATTTCCTGCATCCAGCAGGAGCCAGCATTGCTCCCAGCTACAGGGAGAAGTTGATAACGTTGCTGTAAGAGTCAATGGTTCTGTTCCGCAGGAGCGCCAGGAATCCTGAAGAGAAGTCCTCAGTCGTCCCCCACGTCCCTCCTGCTCTATCAAACTCTAGAGCTCGGAGGAACGCTAGGGAAAACAGGGAAACAAAACAAGGATAGGCGGGGAAAAAGGCAGGTCTGGTTGTGGACTACGTCTGAGCAACAGGCAAGACTTCACAGCTGTAAAACAAAAGACTTAGTTAATGTGCATCATTTACTAAATGACCTCACTTGTATAACCCTTGTGCAAGTGGAAAGAAACCTACCACGCTATCTTGTTTCGGGGAACTCTCAGCACGCTATCTTTGTTTCAGATGCTAGGAACCCTATAGAAATATACAAGTGTTACAACCAACAATCCCTCTGAGATAATCATTATCTAAATGCAGTTGTCTAGCTCACCCCTTATCTCCAAGCTAGTTTGAGCAGGCGGAACACTGACTTCTTCGTCTTTCTAATAATCTTCTGAGGTGAGTATTTCACCTAAGGGCTGCAGGGAACATGAGTGTGAAAGAACGTAAAAGATAAACATAAATAACCCCCACTTAATCCCATGTGATGACTAAAGATTACTGTGTCTGTCTGAGAAGTACTGCTGTAACCTAAGACAGAACTCAATGGTCCACGCTAGTTACCCCCACCTAATAGTGGTGCATGATACATAAAATGAACTGAAGCATATCCGAAAATAATATCCCTCTGGCCCGAAACAGTCAGAGAGGCTCCTTAATTGCAGGTTTCAAAAACGCACGATACCTAAACACTGAACACAGTGTTTAACTCAATAAATCCACAACAGCGAACTGCATAGGGAACGGACCCATCGGTAACACCAAGATACAGACACCGAGACCTTACTTGGAAACGGAGGCTTCAGGTATGTAGACGACTTCTGCCAGCAAGCGGACCAGCGCACGTCTACCGTTGCAGCCCCAGTATTCACTGCAACACCAAACACCACGCCACACAAGGAACAGCAAGATCACTCGTACTGTTCGATACACGGCGCCAGAAAACCGGAAACAGGAAACACGCATAAACAGGAAGTCAGGCACTACACCAAAGGACGGAAACGGGCTATCAGCTAGAACGCTAAGCGTTAGAAACGATCGGTTCTCCTTAAATACCCTCCGCATCTCTGGGCATGACCGCGGGGCATGACAGTTGCTCCCTTTTGACAAGAGCAATATTTAGATGGGTTTCCATGCCTGTATCGCTGCGGGCAGGAAAACAGTTCTAATGTCCGCTCCCAGTGGGCTGGAGCATTTTTGAAGCTCCAGACAGCTGGGAACTGACTTTCTATTTGCACTTGCTTGGTGGGAAATTCAAAAATGCGCCCGCCAAGCAGGAGCAAACAACGGTTTCCCTGCTTGCATCACTGCAGGCTGGGAACCCACCATACCCCAGGGGAGGGCACCACAGGACATAGCTGCTGAGCCAACTCTGAGAAGTGGGGTCCCTGGGCCATTATTGGCTCAGGGAGGGAGGCCGCGCAGCCCCCTCTCCCTTGAAGGAATTGGCCCCAGTGCGGCCCCCATCCCCGTAGCGGTGCTCCCGCCAAGCCATAGAAAATAGGAATGTCCCAGAGATGGGCGGTCCCCAGGGCCATTAGTGGCTTGATGAGAGGCCAGGTGGCCCCGATCTATTGTTAGAGGTTGCCCCGGTACCAAGACCAAGAGACCCCTCCCATTTTGAAAGAAGCAAGCCCCGGGAAGGTAATGGTCACCGGGGCGTGGGGGTGCCGTGCAAGCACCCCCTGCTCAATACGATAGGAAAACCTCGGGGAGGTGGCGGTCCCCTAGGTTTGAAAAACCCTAGGAGGGGGGGCCCATGCACCCCCACTTTATTTTTAACATGCCCCTGAGATTTGGCCCACCCGGGTCTTTAAAAAAAAAAAAAGATATGCAGGAGCCTGTGCGTTTTTTTTTTTTTACATGTTTTTATTTTGCCCCAGATCCACCTGCGAGTTTGCAGCAAAAAAAAAAGCTATTAAGTCTCGGTTGGGTCCCTCTTACAAAATTAACTTTTTGCGGCCTTAAACTCGATGAAAATGTGACACTCCTTGTTCTGGTCTTTAAGGAGCAATGATCTAAGGTTGCAGTGTCTCAGCATGGAGATTGGGTAGGCCTTAGAAAAACAAATCTTCAGGGATTAGAGAATGGCCTTTGGGCTGAAATTTCTTTAGCCTCTTCCTTAATTATATTTGGTGCATAGATATGTAGATTGCAGTTAAACAACCTTTAGTTGCTGGTACTGTTTTTTCAGAGTATGTGCGAATTCTATCATTGGTGCAGGGTAGATCAGATATTTATGATGGGATCTTATTTTTTTCACCACTGGGAACAGACCATGTAGTACAGACTCTGATGACCACAAATACACCCTTAGCAGTCACTTTTACTTATAACCCAATGCATGCAAAGATGGCGAGTATGGCGCCTGCTTCTATTCTTTCACGCTCAAACCCATGCTTTTGCTTCCTACCACTCAATCAAACCTCACACAGTGCTCTCGGTGGTTCCCATGTAGGTCAAACTACAATCACCACCCTATCAACTGTGCAGTTAAAGGTCATCCAGAAAGCAATTTGAGTCTGGAAAAGGGCAGGAAAGTGCTTTATAAATCTTGGAAGTTAATACAATATGAATCTCCGTGCATCTTTTACATTGTGGTGTAGTAATATATCATGAAGGTAAAGGGACTTGGGATAAATTAACTGAAAAATAAATTGTTTGGTGTCATTGAGAATGTGGACAGACAAGTGTGTTGCTTCAATTACCTGGGTATGTGTTGTGATGGTAAACTACCCTAGAACGGTCAGAGGGACAAGGCAGTTTTTAGCCTGATAGTTTCCAAATGTTGTACTAGGATTGAAGGAGAAGTTCAGTTATCAGCCAGTAGGAATGTGACTACAGATTTATTGTGTTAAATACGTGATGATTAGTACACCAGGTACTGAAATATTGGCATATATTACTATTACTGATTGAAGTAGTTTACAATAACATTTTACGTTTGTTACTGAATTTGAGTCCAAGCATTCTTTTTTGATGAAGATATTAAATGGTGGATGAAGTTGATTTTGCATATAAAAGCTGTGAGGCCTTTTCCCATTTGGGTAAAGTTACAGATCAATAACTGTACTAAAGGCTCTCAAAACGCCTTGAAGGAAATTCTCATTCTAACTACCAGGAAATTCTAGTAATTATGCTATAAAAGAAACAGCAGGTGATCTATTCTCTTAATGTGGATAAGCCCAACAATTGTTTTCCTACATTTTCAATCTTTCTTTATTCGGCAAATGCTGCCATAAAAGTTCACATAAATACAATTGACATAAAAAACTTTAAAACCAATACAATAAAAGAGGTTAAAGCTATCATAAGGCCATTCTGAACAGTGCTTAGTCAATAGACATGGCTTGTTTAAGAGTACATAAAACACGCTGCTGCCATATGCCTTCTACTTCTTCATTCTAGTAAAACATTATGAACTCGTAAGGGAGGTCCATTGCGTTTTAAGGTATAACATCGTGTATTTGTCTAGGTCACATTGCTAGCAGCAGCGGTGGGCAGTGCAAAACAGCATTCAGGACCCTGTCTGATTCTCCATTCTCCTATTAAGACAGAGCAAACCTAACCAGAGGTGATTTATTTGATCTGAGGATTCTGGAGACGACCCTAAAATCCCTGATCCCCTTGCTCCAACAGAGCGGTAGTATCCACTTCTTCCTGTGATTTTAAAAATGCTTGCATAAGAACAATATGTGATTAATACATTCCTTGATCTGAGGGAAAAAGGGTCAGGCTAGATCTAATTAATTTAATGTACAAAGTTGTAGCCAAAGGGGGTTTAATGAAATCCATGTATTCCTCCATAAGGTAAGAACCTTTGAATTCTAGGAAAGCTAGTGTCAGAGTACCCGAACTCCTGTTCCTGCTCAATTCTCCATCCATGTAGCTCCAGCAAATCCCCTTGAGTGCTGCCTTGGGCACACCAGAAATGACTCCAAGGTTAGTCTACAAATGTTCGCTCCCCAATTTTGCCAAGTAAGTCTTTGTGTACTAACCAGGGAATCCTAGAAACTCCAGGCTGCCTGAGATTTCCTACAGGTAATAAAAATAAATGTAATTTCTTCAAAAAGTGCCAAACTAGTGGCACTAAGTGGCAAACAAGTGGCTACTAAGATGGTTGCTGGTATAGTTAGCCTACACGCAAAAATAGGGGGCAGGGCTGAACTCTTAAATTGATACTTCCAGTCCAGATTAGTTATGTTCCATCCATAGATTCCTTACTTTAGGCGCACATCCAGTAAATTCATTTATAGCGGAATGGAAAGGCATGCTGCTTTTCATTTTATGTTAATTTGTCTTAGAACAAATTAAGTTAATAGTATAAAATGTGCACCCAAAGGGTCTATAAACAATATTTAGGACCCAATGTTTGTCAGATGTCATTTCTCTATATATTCTGTTTGGACGTACAACTCATAATAATGACAATTTAGTTGCCTGAGTGACACCTAGGGACGTTCAACACATGCTACTTGTTAAAAATAAGTATATAAATACCCTATAGATAGGGTCTTACCTCTTTAGGTACTGTTTACTTGTTAAAAATACTTAATGTAGTAGATACTTTTCAAATAGCTTAGTAATATCAGGTAAGTTATGAGACCATTAGAATGCCAATATCCATACTATTTATATAAGACACAGGGTTTAATCTATACATCTCATTTATTGGGTCTCTTGATGGGGAGTTTTCAGTTAGGAAAATTATTTAAATTGCTCAGATAGAGGAGTTGTATACAAGTCCTAAATTCTTTATTAGGAGAACCAACACACCATTACTCCACTTGTGTACAGCACACCCTATACCACCTTTCCAAGGACTAAATGACAGAATTAACATTTTGAGAATGGCGTAATGGGAAACGCTGTAAACACGTCCAAAGCGATTAGTAGCGTCACATTGGCACAGCAGTTATGACATCCAAGTCACTTACTGTAGGCCCTGGCCCTTTTTGCAGGGTTACTCCCTAAACTTTTTTTCTTCTTCGTCCTATATTTTCTGACCTGTTTTTGTTGGCTCTGGGACTCTGGGCACTTCAGCACTGCTGATCAGTGCTAAAGTGCATATGCTCTCTTTCTAAATTGTATTGGTAATTGGTTATCCAGGATTGGCATATTTTATTTACTGGTAAGTCCTTAGTAAAGTGCACAGTGCGTGCCCAGGGCCTGCAAATCAAATGCTACTAGTGGGCCTGCAGCACTCATTGTCACATCCACATGAGTAGCCCTGCAAACATGTCTCAGGCCTGCCAGTCCAGTGTCTGCAAGTGCGGTTTTAAACTGCTGTGTCGACCTGGCAAGTGCACCCACTTACCTGGCCCAAACCTTCCCTTTTACTACATGTAAGGCACCCCTGAGGTAGACCCAAGGTAGCCCCATGGGCAGGGTGCCGTGTATGTGAAAGGTAGGACATGTGCTGGTGTGTTGTTCATGTCCCGATCGTGAAATACTGCTAATTTCTTTTTTCACTAATGCAAGGACTATCTCTCTCATAGGTTATCATTGGAGCTGCCTTGTAACACCATACAAGTGTAATTTTCAATTGAGAAGAGATAGAGATCTGGAGTTTGGGCTCCCTGAGCTCAGAATTTAAAAATACATATTTTAGTAAGTGATTTTTAAATTGTGTGTTTAAAAATGACACTTTTAGAAAGGGGGCATTTTTCCATTCTGTATCTCTGACTGCCTGTGGAATCAATGTCTGGTTTAAACTGACAGTTGGGTTGTTTGTGCACTTACTCTAGACAGTCACACAAAGGCAGCTAAGATGTGCCCTGTATATCTTAATGGCCCATTACCAGCCTGATGGGCCTTCCTGAGCTAGAGTGGTGGGGGAAGTTGTCACAAACATTCGGATAGGTCTGTGCCTGGCCTCTCACAATGCTGTCTCCCCCCTGTAGCCTGTCTGGAGCAAAGACAGGGTAAGGCAGGATCATGTGAACAACAACGACTTTCTATTGAAGTATGCCTACTTCAGAGGCCAAAAGGGGTTTAAGTATTAGACGTATAATTCCACATTTGTAGAACACTTCTGGGCTGAGGACTCTGCCAAGAAGAAGAGCTGAAGAGCTGTCAGGAAGACTACTGCTCTTTTGCTGTGTGTTGCTTTGCTGGGTTGGCCTGCATTTGCTGCTTCTCTCTGTGGGCAGAGAAAGAACTAGACTTTGCTTTATTGTGTCCTGCTTTTCCAAGGTTCTCCAAGGGCTTGTGTGTGCTTGCCTCCTGTTGGAAGACTCAGGGCCATCAAAGACTTCATCTGCAACATCTCTGAGCTACACTGCTGAGTGTTCTGACCTGCCAAGTGGTGCCAATTTCAGTTCTGGACCTTTTGGAGGTGGTTCTGCTGCTTCAAGACTTAAAAACCCATGCATCACCCTTCCAGTGCGGTTTTCCCATTGCAAGCTTGTCGTGTAGTTGAAAAATTGACACGGCTCCTGTTAGCGGCCCGATGAACCACCGCAGACGGAGACCACAGCACTGAGTCTCAGACGTCCAAGACCCATGCTCCAACAACGCAGGCCCTGCTGTGCAGCTGAAAGAATCGACACATTGCCTACCTGCAGCTGTGGAAATAGACGCAGCCCCTGTTTTGCAGCCGCCTTGACCTGCAGTGCCCGAATTTTCTCACGCGTTGCACCTGTGCACCAAGTTTCTGACACGTTGCTCTGCCGAAAGGAGTCTCCTTCAGAAATCGATGCATCACTTCTCCTCGCAGTAAGGAATCGACGCAACACTTCTCCAGCGTGCAGAAGAACTGACTTTTCCATTCCCCTGGGACTCAAGAAACAATGCATCGCTGTTTTCTGACACTTTCCTCCTTTGCTGCTGCTTTTCATCTTGGATTTTGATGTACCAAAGGTACTTTGTGATAATATCAATGCATCTAGAGAGTTCTATGTACAGAATTGCTTAAACCTTTTAAAAGTGATAGCTTGAGTTATGAATGCTGTTTTTTTGTCGTTTTGGTCTTGTTTGGTTTAGATAAAGATTGTTTATTTTTCTAAACTGGTTTGGTGTCCATTTGTAGTGTTTTCACATGTTATTTTGTGTGTTATGTACAAATACTTTACACATTGCCTCGGAGATAAGCCTGACTTCTCGTGCTAAGCTACCAATGGAGTAAGCAGGGGTTATCTTTGGTGTGTGGCTCCCTTACCCTGACTAGAAGGAAGGGTCCCAACTTGGGCAGGGTGCAAGCCACTGGCAACTAGAGACCCCCATTTCTAACACTTGCAAATTGAAGTCTTTGTAGATCTCATGTGGTGCAGGAAGTCCCACACCGAACAAGATCCTTATCAGTGTCACAAATAAATAAACAATGTCAGATCCTTCCAAGTGTTACTGCTATCTTCCACATAAACGATGCCAGTAAATTACAATTGCTGCAAACCACCAGTAGCATTCAATTAAACACTGTTAGTACACGTAGCTTCGATGCTGCCAGTATCATCTGAGTTTGCTGCATTGCTTGGTAGGCTTTGGATGAAATTGCTGAAAAGGAGATTGAACCCCCCAGACTGCAGACTGCCAGATGGATAAAGACACAGGTGGTGCTTCCTCTTCCTTCAGGCTGCGATTCCAATAACTCATAGTTTCAATTAGTCTCTTGTTTAGGTTCAGATATTGTTCAGTATTTATCTATTCTATTTTCCTGTTACTGTAGTAGATTTTCTTCACACTAGATCCTTTTTCCGTTCGTTTCCAGTGTGGTAAATGAAGAAACACAATAGCCAGAAGTACAGGAGACAACAGTATGGTTAATTCATTAAGATAAGAGTAACAGGTTAAAGGTAAAGATGGTAAGAAGGAAGCAGGAAAGCTCACCGTAGCAGCATCCTTGCTGCTCAGCCCACTCACTCCAACTGGCATTCACTCCAATCAGACGCATAACAGCATTCTATTACCTCAGAGTCACACTGGCTGAGCAGCAGGGGACGTATAACTAAGGAGAGAATGCATGGCATAGAACTGGAGATGCCACACCACTCTTACGTGTTAAGCTGAAACAGAGACACCTCAGTACTTGACAGAAAAGCCATTTTCTAGCTAAGTATATTCCAGTAAATCAGTACACCAATTACAAAATAATACATATACTTGTTGTGACTGAAAGTTTGGTGGTCATTATTTCATCTGTGGTAAAAATCAAATGTATACCAAAAACAGAATAGTCTGAAAAATAAGATGTAGATATGTATCACATATACATTTGGCCTTTCTACAAAACCCTCATCAATGGATTCACCGCAGAGGGGGGCTAGACACTGCATGACAAGAGAATTTGAAATGGAGCTCAGACGTCATTAGCCAGCGGAGTGCTAGCGATTGAGACGGTGACATGCAATACCCAATTTTTATATCTGTGTGTCTTTTCAATTGACATAGCAAAATATATCAGTGTCTTATTGGAACAAAAAGTGACCAAACTTGAAGGAAAATAATATTAATTTAGTGGATACAGAAAAATCAATACAATCTGCTTACAAATCCACATTCATGATGATATAAAAGCAAATACATTACTAATGTTACATAAACACATCTTGATTTCATAATCTGAGCACGCCAATCACATTTTTTTCACCATTGTAAACTGGGATCAGTGTATCAGCTCTTCAGTCTTGTAAGCAACTGGAGTAACAAGGACTGAAAGAATCTCAAGTAAATTTCATCTTCACATATTTAGCTTTTCACTATCCTAGGAGTCTTATATTTATTTTTTTACCCTAACCTGTCCTTGACCGGGATGTCCCAGTTTAACAGTGTATTAGTTTGAGGTATTGATTTTAGGCATGACTTTTAGAATATTGATTTGAAAAGCATTAACTTTGAAACTTGTATTTTAGAAAAAAATTTGTTTGAATATTTTTAGTATGGAAAAAAGTTTGTAATTTAGCTTTTGATTATTACCTCCATCTAGCACTACACCAACTTGCCTCTAGCACCGAAACTATCCAAGACGTGTTCGAAGAATAAATATTCGCTGTTGACCTAAAGGCTAGAAAAGCAAAAGGCTAAGCTGAAAAAAGCAATCTTCAAAAACTTGTTGAAATTGTTTTTCAACATATTGATAGTTAATATAGAAAGTAATGCGTCTCTCATAATGGGTAAAATGGATTTCTGTTTGCATTAAAATGAGTGCTTTTTTCAAATGGCTTGTTTTCGAATTAAGTGTTTCGTGACTTGGTCGTTTGTAATAAATAGCTTGCCAGTACTATACACGATCTTGCGATGGTATTAGGCGCATTTCCTCTGTATTACTTTGTGTTGGGGAGTTTGTTTAGTGCTTCTAGATTCTACACAAGAGAAGCCATGATTTCTTCTTGCCGATGTGCAAGGTGCAACACACAGTATAGAACTATGCATGCATTGTATGGATGCACTGCAAATGCAATGTCAAAAAACAAAAGATGTAAACGCTGTGGTACTTAATGGCAAAAACCGGATATGTGCAGAGAAGAAGTTGACTTTGTTACGCATCCTCATTTACAATACAAAAATTTCCAGCTATTGCGACAAGAATTTTAGTTTCTATTAAGGACACGGAGGCGAGGATTATGCTTTCTCATTATCTTTACTGACTCAACAGCAGCCAATGAAAATAAAGTACTTTTAGTAAAAACATCATTTCCCATGAGGCTTTGAACCACGCCTCCTCAAACAGCCATTGGCAGCACATCATAATGAACAAAATAGAGAGGCACCATCTTGGCTTCCTCTTTCTGTGCAAAACCAGTCTATAAAGTCCGAACGAAGAACAGTTCCAACTCTCAACGGAGAATAACAGCAGATCCAATTCTCAAAGGAGAATATATTCCATGAATCCTGGGAGCAACATCCATCCTCCAACAACGAGGTGGTCCATCTCCAGAAGGATCAGCAACTTAGTTCTGTTTAGAATCGTTTCCTGAAACAGAAACAAGTTTGAAAATAGGGAACCCAAAAGGTTTGACTTCTCAGGGTGGGTATGAACAAAATATGAATATAGGAATCATACAACATAGTTGATATTAACTGTCCCAATGGGTGGGATAATCCTCGCCTCTGTGTCCTTAATAGAATCTAAAATTCTTGTCGCTATAGCTGGAAAATGTTGTATTCTATGTCAGGACTGGAGGCTTCAGATTGGTGGTTCAAAGCTCATCAATAACAGCTGAAACATGCGAAATAGGTTTGTAATAAAACACCTTAAACATTGAATCGGAAGACCAGTCAGCAGCTTTCAGGATATCTTCTAAACGAGATCCTTACATGAATACTTTAGAGGCCATGGCGCCTCTGGTGGAATGAGCACCATACACCGAAATATCAATGCCTGCTTCTGACATAACCCATCAGACCCACCTAGCCAAGGTAGCAGCTGAGACCAGTCAAAAAGGTTTTTGAATCGCTAACAATAACTGACCCAACGGTTCAGAACTATGCGCAAGAGTGCGTTCCTCATAAACCCTTAAACCTTGCAAAACACATAATTTAACATTGTGTGGAAAAGCAGGATACTCAACCGAACGTGACATAGTCTTGGTCCGTCTCGTAATGATGAAAGAGACACCCTGTGGGGAAAAATTCTTCCTGCCAGATCCAAAGCACGCACATCAGACACTCTTCGACATGAGACCAAACATAACATAGTGAGTTTGGCCGATAACTGCTTCAATGATAAATCTTTATTATCTGGCCAAGATTCGAGTAAGGACAGAACCGTAGAAACTTCCCATAACGTTAAATACCTGGGACGAGGTGGATTAGCCACCCTAATACCTTTGAGCAACTTACACACTAGGGGATGCATCCCCACAGGCTTATCAATGGGAATATGTCCTGCCGAAAGTGCTGATCTGAAGTTGTTAACTGACCTATATGAAAGACCAGATTCAGCACATTCTGACAGAAAATGTAACACTTCTTTGATGATGATTGATGTATCTCACCGCCGACACATTGTCATCTAGAGTAGGATGCAACAATTGCGCTTCGGAGGAGATATTGATTTTATGGGAAATGAACCTGCTAGTAACTCGAGGCAGTTGATGTGCAACTTTAACTCGTCGGCTGACCAACGTCTGCTGCTGGCGAAGTCTCCACATCGAGCACCCCAGCCCCATCGGCTGGCGTCGGACTCGACAATGACATCTGGGGAGGCGCCAATAATTGCTCTTCCGTTCCAAGCCGCCATGTTCTCCAGCCACCATAGAAACTCCTCTCGAGCGTCCGCAGAACGGGGAATTAGGTGGTCGTAAGAAAACCTCTTTTATATGTAATAAATATTGAGACGCTGCAAGGCCCGGTAGTGTAGAGGGCCTGGAAAAATGGCTTGGATGGAGGATGCCAGGAGGCCCACAATCCTCGCCAATACTCGCAATGAAATCAGTTGTTTGTACAGGGTGTTCCTGATCTCTCGTTTGATAGATCTGAGTTTGGTCAATGGGAGAAGCAATTGGGCGGATACTGAGTTTATCTGAAAGCCTAGGAACTCTACCTGTTGGCTTGGAATAACCATGGATTTTTTGGTGTTTATGACGAACCCTAGCTCCTGTAACAGTGACATCGTCCATTCTAAATGAGTGAGAAGAAGGTTTTGATCCTGAGGCAGGAGTAACATGTCGTCAAGGTAGACAATCATGCACACTCAATTTCCAGAATGCGGGTTACAACCAGTTTCAAGAGTTGGGTGAAAACCCACGGGGCTGATGACTGTCTGAAAGGTAGTGTGAGATAGCGGTACCATTGCCCTTTCCATTGGAATTTAAGGAATTTCTGATGAGAGGGGCAAATCGGAACGGTGAGATAGGCATCCTTCAAATCCAGACGGACCATCCAGTCCTGTTCCAACAGGAGATCACTCAATAGATGGATTCCCTCCATCTTGAAATGCCTGTACATCACAAAGGGGTTGAATTCTCTGAGATTCAGAACCAGCCTTTGGCCTCCTTTCTTTTGCACCATGAAAACGTTGCTGCAAAACCCTCCGGGAATGAAGGGTCCTACGGCAATAGCCTGCTTGGCCAAAAGATCTTGAAGTTCGGAGTCTATAAAATTCTGTTCTTGAATGGAAAAAAGGAGAGGAGGAGGAGGAGTCACCTGACAGGGGGAGTCTAGAAGTTCTATCTGGTACCCTTGGACCGTGTGGAGAATCCACGTATCCGTGGTCAGACGTGTCCAGTTCACAACAAAATGTAACAGCCTGCCCCGAGGGGGCTTATCGGAAACAACAATGGACTTACCGGAGGATTGGTTGTTGAAGTTTTTGTAGCCTCTGTTAACACCTCTGTTGAAGCGGCCTCTGAAGCCTCGAGACCTTGATGGGTAGAAGTCCACCTGGTCTGGCTCTTGTGTGTATCTCCTGTGCTGGGAAGCGAAACCTCTCTGAGGACTGGGATTGACGTAGCGGCCGGTCGAGTGTCACCTGCCACAACCGACCCTACCAGAGACCTGGTGGAAGACTCTCTTCAAAGAAGATTGGGACCTATCCAGGGAGGCAAAGGTACTCACAAATTTGGCTGTCTTTAACAACCTTTTCGCCAAAAAGTTGTCCTTCGGCCAGGGGGCCCCGTTCGGCCGTAGCTAGCTCCACAAGCTGTGGGTCAATTCTCAGGAGCACAGATTTGCGACGTTCTGAAGACAGGGCGCAATTAGCGTTTCCAAGTAGGCAGATTGCCCTCTGGGTCCACTCAGCCAGGACCTCGGGATAAATAGCGGCCCGTCTCCTGTGCTTGTAGGGCTAGCTCAAGAATTTTGGCCAGGGGGCTGGCAATTTCCAACACTTTATCCTGGCACGCCCGAAGGGCGCGATCAATGCCCTTTTTCTGATCTTTTTTGTATTTCTTTAAAAAGGTGGTCATTGAAGAGTCAATTTCTGGGGTAACTGCCACCTTGTGCGCTAAATCAGGACATGGACATTCGGATTTAAGACTGGCCCTAACCTCTTTGTCAAAACTTTTCCTTAAGTGAGTTTGCATATACTCCGCAACAGCCGGGGGAGGGGCCCAGTCAGTTGAGTGAGGGTGGACAATGTCTGAGGGGTCAAAGGAGAAGCGGGAAGGGTGGATGGGGGAAGAGGAGTGTTTGCGCTTCTTAGCGCATTTACGAGGCTTAGACTCTTGGATAGAGTCAGTGTCTTTACCAGTATCAGTGGTGGTGTCCGGAAATCGGATAGGGATGAGCAGGGTAGGGGAAGAGTTCGGGGCACCATCTTGGGCCTGCTCATTGGATTTACAGAGCAAATATACTTGCACATGGGGCCATGGAAGACCGGGAGGTTCGGGAGGAGGGAGGTGTGCCAAGGCTGAAGGAGCACCAGAGGTGGGAGGATTATTAGCTACCAGAAGTTCTAATCGCTGGGAGATAGATAATAAGGCGGAGGAGAGCGCGTTATCCAGCTTGGCATCTAACCGTTTATCTACAATGTCCTCCATGGAGTCATCATAGTAGTATGCGTCATCAGGGGCATCACGCGCAGCTACCTCCTTCATAGACCTTGCAGTCTGATATGACTCAACAGAATATAAAAATATTCAATCAAAATCCCCAGTGGGAAGCACAGGTTATCAGCCCACCACTCTCCAAGCTGGGGCATTGGAGCAAAAGAGATACCAACAAAAATCTGAATGCCAAAAATTAGATTCCAGGCAAGCTGGAAATTCAAGGGTTAATGTCCTCAAGCTCTGTTACACAAACGCTTCCTTAATTATTTAAATCGGGCCCGGTATCCGCTCCGATCTGCCAGCTGCGAAGGAACCCACGATCTAGCCTGGGGCGAGGCGTCTGTCCGGCTGCCCAAGGGAGCTGCGCGTGCACCCGTGCAGGCTCCAGAGACGCACGCAGGCTGCCTGGACGGGCTCCGGCGTGCGTCTTGCTGCCTGCGGGGGGGGGGGGGGCAGTCCCTGCCCGAACGCTGGAGGTGAGCGCCAGCGACGCTGAAGGCAACGAGCAGAAGGGGAACAACAAAGAGGGTGAGAAAAGCCTAAAGCGCAACACGCGCTCAATGGGTAAGAACAATAAATCAAGGGGCGTGCGTGAAGCGTAGCACGAACCGACAAGATCAAGAAAAGCAATGAAACGTGCTGCAAAACGCTGCACATAGCGTAGAAAAGGTTATTTCAATAAATACGATCCGTGCATATAGTGCAATTAAACAACAAAGTAATCGATAATCAAGGCAATAGATGACAAAAGTGGAACCAAATAGAGAGGCACTTATCTTAACTGCGGAGCATCAAAGAAAGAGGAAGCCAGATGGTGCCTCTATTTTGTTCATTCTGATGTGTTGCCATTGGCTGTTTGAGGAGGCGTGGTTCAAAGCCTCATGGGAAACGATGTTTTTTTACTAAAAGTACTTTATTTTCATTGGCTGCTGTTGAGTCAGTAAAGAAATTGAGAAAGCATAATCTGAAGCCTCCGGTCCTGACATAGAATCCTGTTTTATCGCTTGGATTAAAGATTTTGGTGTCAGTCGAATTTGTAGGCGAGTTTTTCATCAAGTGCTCATAACTTGGAAAGCTACCATTCTCTTATTGTTTGGTTAACTTGGCCTTTTTTGCATTCAGGTATTTTAATTGCGTAACCTCCTAGTCTGTTATTTAGCGTTCCCGGTTGATGTGGGAGCTTATTTTTCTTTCGTACTCGGCAGTTTTTTGTTATTAAACGCGGAGCTCAGTGGGTTGGATCCAGGCGGAAACTCTCACTTGAGGTTGCTTTTACATAACCCAAAGAGCTAATGTTTTAGTCTTTCGTTGACATTTCTCTTTTATTAGGGAGTGCTAAACCTCGATTATTTTGCAGTCAACCTGATGAAAATCACAAGTGGGGTGAGTAGAGTTGTTTGCCAGCATTGTGCTTGATAGCCGCCTACACTGATGTTTACGTTCCAATCTGTGTACATGTGACAATTGGCAAAAAGAGGTCACACGTACTTGTATGCACAGATGCACATTCATAAACAAATATATATATATTTATGGAAATACTTCCAGAAGGCTCTGTTACACATACCTGTCTGTTGGCTTCATCTCATTTGTGACTCCTTCAACCAGTCCTGGCGCCTAGCCTACAGCACATTGCACCCTGGGAGTTGTGGTTTTACTTTTTAACATAGTGAGCAAAGTCGAAATGGCAAAAAAAGTCAGGATTGTCTCAATGTGCCACACGTAACACGGTATCTCACTCGGCAGCTTTTATTATATTCACGTTGTTGATCACGAATTCGAATGTATCACTTTGTGTTGACTAGGACCTACATTCTGTCGAATTTCGGTGAGCCAAATATTTGATTAAAAGTGGCCTCGACGGATACACAGATTTCCTGTTCTTATTCTTCGGTCGGCAACTTTGTCAACTAGTGACATTTCTGTGTGAGCGAACAAGTTCGAGTGCTCCAAATAAGCTTCGAGGGAGGGGTTATTACCCCCGAGAAAATCTTGAGAAACATTAATGCACATTTCCCCTCTCCAATCCCCTAAAGGAACCCTAAAAGAATGCCGCTGCCCGCGTCCCACGCAGTGGGACATCAGCAGGGCAGCTCTCTAGTGGCCGCCCGTCGCAGCCTTCCCCCTCCTTCTGCCTCGCGCGCGAGGCCGCGCCCAGGGAGGAGACCTCCCAATGAGTGTGTAGGTGGAGGTGGGCCGTTAGGGGGGCGAGGCTAGCCCCCCCCCTACATAGGCGTCCCTCTCGCCCAGTTCCTCCTCTGCTTCCTGCGCGCCGCTCCTGCCCGGACACGCGTATTCGCCCACCTCGCCTTTTACCTTACCCACCAGCATCGGTCCGTCGTCCTTCGCCGTCCTCGTGTGACTCCGGCCCCCTTGATCGTCGTCGCCTCAACCCTACTTTGTGGTGAGTCTTGCAGCACCCACTCCGCCCCGGCCCTGTCCCTGGGCAGTGCCAGGTTGTCGGGGCCCTGTGGCGAGGTTGGCCACGGGCGGAGGGGATGAAAGATAGCAGCATGGGGGTTTGGGGAGGTGGCCGTGGGGGTAAAATCGCACTGATTTATATTGGACGGACCGTTGCGGAGGTTGTGGGTGCGGGCCTCGCAGGGGGCAGTTGCGGCCCCTTTGTGTCGACAGATGGGCCCTAGGGCCTGCCGGCTCCTGGGCGTTGGAGACTCTGGTGCGTGCTTTTGGGTCGCGTCTTTTCATGATATTGAGGTAATCTGGGCACTGTGCAGACAAAACGGGTAGCGAATATCGCGTGAAATAATGTCCGCACCATTACCGGGACAAGGGTAGATCGGCACCGCCCTCCGGTGGAGGTGGCGTCAACCGAGCAGCAGATATTATTCCCCCCTGCCTCTGGATTTGCATGCGGGGCTTTGAACCGCTTCGCGCAGGCACCAGCCTCGCGGCGTGGGGGACATGGGTGCCGCCGCGGCTTCGGGCGGCCGCCGCTGGCGTGCACGGGTGTCGGGCTTCTGGAACTGGTGATGGGTTCCGCCAGCCCTGGGGCGCTGCTTCGTGCTGGTGCAACCGGCGGAGCTCGGGCCAGCCCCCGCCATTGCGTGAATGCTGCCATGCCCCTCCCCCCCCCCCCCCCCCCCCCCCCCCCCCACCCCCTTTTGGGGACCGGGCGCGATGTCATGGACGGCACTACCTGTGTGTCTGCATTGTACTATGGAAATGTGGAGGGGCGCTTGCAATGTCCGCCGGAGGACTCCTCTGAGGCTCTTGTTTGCTGAAAGACGGTTTGCACTGGTTTTTGTCGTACATACACATTTTGGTGCTTCTAGATTACACGTACTGGAATGGTTGCCTTTTGCTGCCCAACACGCAGAGGCGGGATATGTTGGTGTCTTTAATGTTGATCTAGATACTGCTTTGAAGCACCTGATGCTGCGTTTCTTTCCGCGGCAATTCCAGGCCCCACATGAATGTCAGGATAACTCGTGTGATTCGTTACCTTCCTGGAGAAAGATCAAGAATTTGTATAGTGGAGGTTTTGACTTCAGTGTAGTAGTGCAGAGGGTTAAATATGCCCGCTGCAAAGAACGTGTGCCAAGTAGATTTTCAGAGTGCGTATGATGTATAGAGGTCAGCAGGTTACTGTGTTCAAAGGAAGCACCCTTTTGTCACTTGCAATGTATATCTTACAGCCCTAATAGTCAACAGTGAGCTACGAACGCTCATCCTAGAGCTGCATACACACCACTAAGCAGACATCATTAGAACATTGATTAGTGTTGCAAAGAGGGTTAATTTGCCGACTCGACCGAGCTTGTGCTTCTCCACCCCAAGCAGCCTTAAACTATACTGCCTGCCAGTGGGGAAGGCCATGAATCGCCTACACTTTGAGTCCTTTGGCTCAGGTCACCTTTCCTATGCACTGATTCATATGCATATGATTGATTGGCTCGGCGGATTTTGTGTGAGATGCAAAGTCGCGGACACCCTACACTGGTAGGAGTGGCGCTATATAACTAATTCAATGCATCTGAGAGTGTGGTCTGGAAACGTCGTCATCAGTAACTTCTGGTATTTCATGCCCTGCGCAATTGAGTTCATTTCTCTCCAGTTCCCTGGGAAAGGTTTGGGGGGCCAGGGTGATCTATGACGAGTCTGTACTCATTACGGTTTATGGTAAGCGTTTTGAGAAACGTATGGTATAGTTTTTACTAGTTTAGCTTTTGGCCAATGGTAGTTTTCGTCAGCCAGATTCGGAATAGCTGGTATTGCAGGACACTAGAGGCGGTTGTGTGTATGTCCAAGTTGGGGAATGGCATGCTTTGCAGATTAATTGATTAAATGAATAAAGTCGCATGTTCTAGCTCGAACAGAGCAACTGTTACTAATCGCAATGACATGGGTTCCCACGCACTCGAGAGCCCCCCTTTGCATTTATTCCCTGGTATCTTTGTCCCAAAATGCAGCATTTATTAGGATTATCCGGTACTAGGGGGGAATCTCGTTGGCATTAGTTCCATGCCGGTGGGTACGAAGGGACGAAGTTGTGTCCCAAGTGGTGCAACAGGATAAGGGCAGGTATATAGGTAGATATATGTTCCCTGGCAGCAGGTGTACAAATATGTCAAGGTTCAGCCTAAATCCCAGTCTCAACCATGATGCAATGGTCAGCTTGTGGAAAGGTGTAACACAGAAATTGAGCGACCAATGTTATTATTGTAAGTTCCACGCTTGAGTCAGGAGATGCTGCTGTCTCATCTTTGCCTTGCTATTAAAAAACAGCTGGGGTAAGGTTTCTCTCAAATTAGTCATAGTGGCAGCTTAGCGTATATAGAAAAGTCAGCAGCCTGTGCTGTGTTGAGGCAAGTTGTGGGCTTGGGTTTGTGTATCATACATAACATCTTGAAGGTATTGTGTAGTTCCACGCTTAAGTCAAGAGATGCGGCTGCCTTTCATCTTTAGCCTTGCTATTAGGAAACAGCTGGTGTGTTATTTTCTGCAACTCAGTCATAGTGGCAGCTTAGTCTATATAGGAAAGGCAGCAGCATGAGCTGTTTTGAGACAGGCGGAAGGCCTGGGTTTGTCTATCATACTTAACATCTTTGAGGTTATTCTCCCTGTTCCACAGGGAGGCCAGGGAAAGCACAGAGTGACATGGTTGACCGAGACTCGGCCTGGCTTGCCGCTTCTGCGACCTTGTGAGGTTTGTTTATGTATTGTATGAAGGTGACAGAGGCTGTCACTGTGGTTTGATAGGCGCCAGGGCCAGATGACATTTAAGTGCATTGTGTGCTGGAAACTAAGGAGCGGGTCCATTTAGTAAGCACAAGGAGCACGGGGGGGGGGCGTTCCTAGCTCTAAAAGGAAAGTTGAGACAACCAAGTTAAGTTTCAGTGCAAGGCCACATTTGGGGGGGCAATTCCAGGCGAAAAGCATTAAGCCAGACAGCCCTGGGAATTAGGCAGGCGTACGATTAGCTAAGATTTTGTTCAAACTAAGGGAGAGCATATCGACCACAAATAATTTTGGAACCAGAAAATGCGTTACAAAGCAATGCTGTAGAATGCTGTATGGATAGGCTTCAGGGATAAGGCCATGACCTTTCTGGAAGGGGCATTCTTCTTCGACCTGTGTCGAACTGGGAAAGGAAGTAAGGAGGGCTGGATAACTCTTTATGCTACCTGCGTTGGCACATCTTGCCAGGAGTGATGGTCAAAGGTTTTGCCTTCTGCCAGCCTAGGTTAACGCCCATCCACTCCAAGCTAATTGTTCATGGTGGTATTGGGCCGCATTTACACAGCCCAGTATTTGGCCCCTGGGGTTGTCAGTGTCGTGAATTACTAAATTTCACTGAACTGGAGGTGTGGCCGGGTTTTACACGAGCAGAAGTTTGGGAGTGCAAGCCTCCACCTAGGGGGTGGCTGGCTGAATCTGATGAACTACTTCAAACGATTCACAGGACTGCACGTGGGAGAGTGTCAATGTCCTGTGCATACTTCAACCAGACACCCGTGTATGGCCTGCCCTCAGCTGCATAGTAATAATTGAGAGAGCAGAGAGCGACCATGAGCATGACCAGAGATGTGCTGCTCTCCACAGACATTTGACAGGTTAACGGGCAAGGCTAGCGGAAAAGCCAGATGTAATGTCGTCATTTAAGGCGGACGTGACCCAGGTATTGGCAAGATAGAGACACTGTCAACTATGAAGATATGAACGAAATCATAACTGGGGCTCACAACAAATCATTTGATAAAATAAGACGTTTCATTTTCAAGCCACTATGGCGGTGCCACGAATTACCTATAGCACAGCAGCACCGGTATAACAAGGACTGTAGGCAAACGTATTGACCCTTTCCAGCAGCGATAAAGTCCGAAAGCTAGCTTCTATTCAACAAGCGAGGCAATTGGATACGCTGTCCCAGTGGAGAGCAAGAAAAGATTGGGATGGACAGCGGGACTAGTATAAGACTCTATCGTCCAATTTAATGTAGCTTAATTTGCAAGTAGAAAGGCAAAAACGAGGAGATGTTGCTAAGATATGGGTCAGTTTGCAGTAAACAATAGGATACCATGTGAGAGGAAGCAAATTTTATATACCCGTGATGTCAGCTTGTGTTTATATACGTAGGTAAAGTGGCTGACTCACACGCTACCTTCACCCTGCTTGTTGTGCTGTAGCTGTTGGGAACACAATTACAAGCCAGGAAGGCACTTAATTTGGCCAATTGAAAAATCTTAGTAAGATTGCAGGTCCATAAGTGCCTAATTCACCTATGCCTTGTTACCAATGCCATATTTCCCAGCCTGAGAAACAGATTTAGGTGTTGCTCTTCTCGCTCAGCCTTTCTTGGAGCCAGGGAGTTGGGAAACATTCACAAATTTGGGTCCCCGAGCTGAGAGATGTATTCCTCGGCAGCTCAGTCAGTCATATTGGCTTTATCCGGAGTCATGATAAAGGCGTCCGATTAGCAGTTGCGTTAAAAATGTTTTGCCCAGCCGAGAAATCATGCAATCCTCGTAGTAGCCGCAGCAACTCAGGAACCATGACGCTATCAATACATCACCTTTGTAGATAGAGTGGAAATTAAAACCTTCGTGCTAGGATATGAAGGGAATCGATGGATTGAAGAATTCAGCTATGGTTCAGTTCTGGCTCCATATGCAGGTGCTAGATCTTCCCATAATTACGTTAGGATGATCTGCTGTGGCATCGCTTAGAAGGTTAGGAACACCAGTCACGTCTAAGCTTACGGCAGTGGGGCCAAAAGACATCCTTTGTTCGTCTGCCCTGGGCTTCTGAGTAATGTTGCAAATTAATGCCGTCTTTTACGGGTTACAGCACAGGACCCCCAATTTAGCCCATTATAAGCTGGCTCGCAGGGGCAGGGCACATATAACAGCAAAGGGAGGAAGGGGGGGCTCTGGCAGCGACGGTAGCCTCCCCAGAGCTGTGGCGGAGTTACAGGGCGATCTGGAGGCAGACGGGTACAGTAAGGGTACCTCTGCGACAGGCGGTACAGTAAGGGTACCCCTGTCCGGCACAGTAAGGGTGCCCGAGCCAAGGTCCACGAGCCGAAGGGGGTTCTGGGAAGACCGCGACGGCGCCCCGTTAGTCCTTCGGGCGGTTGGGGGGCCTGACCAACCGGGGGTGTGCCACAACACGCTCCGCCCCTGTCAGAAGGGGCGGGAGTAGGAAACAGATCACGTGACCCAGTGGATGATCTGAAAATAAATATGTGCCGCACTGCCGGGCATCGACCCACCGTGCGTGCCGGCTCACCAGGCGGGCGGAGCAGCGAGGGGCTGCTTGCCCTGGATCGCCCGTAAGATAACCCATTTATCGTCATACTTATGTTGTATGAAATAAACCTGCAGCAGTTCTTCACCCACAATGAAATTGTCAGTGTAATCCTTGGGTGACGTCTGTGCATGCGTGTTGAATGAAGCGGATGACGGTGTGGTCACTAAGTCAGCGTATATTAAATCACTTTATCTGTGCAGGGAAGAAGGCGCACACGATGTTCAGACAGAAGGGGTTAAGATGCCCCGCATATTTTAAACTAGTACCATGCAGAACACTTCGCAACTCGTCGAGTGGAGGAGAAATAGTTCAAAAGCCCTGGTCTTTTTGGATCAGCTGATTGCTGGGAATAATTTGGAAAGTCGCCTGGCCACCCAAAAAAAAAATAGATGGGGGTGGGGGGGGGGGGGAGGTTGTGTTCTTCCCCCGTCCTCAATGCTACATCAGCCTTCTGGGAACTGGTAATGTGCAAGAAGTGACCTCGGCCTTTCCCATCGAACTCCCTTCCTAGGTAACCCTGATTTCTCCAGGTGTAGAAGAGGGGCAATATTTTGCCTGACAGAAAGTAAGCAATAAGAGAATGGGAGACTTGTTGACACTGAAGCCTGAACTCATTCAAGCAAATTAAGAAAACATTCTGAATTTGAAACTGAAAGGCTGCATTATTATCAGATAGGACAGTGGATTACTCATAGAGAGGAGGAGACAAATCTAGAAAAAACCACTGATACCATCTGAAAGATGGCGCCAGACCAAAACAGATAACTTTATTACTGAGCTCTCCAATGTCCTAATTAGGGTCTTCATCCATCTTAAAATGGCAGTCCAGGGTAGCCGAACTGGGGAGAACACTGACCGATCAGGATTGGGGGGATATTTTCTCCAGATCCAAAACAAGTGTGTCAAGCTTGGCTGTGAAGGAAACTGCTATTATAGATTGCCACCCACTGGTACTATTCGCTCAGCAGAATACATAGTTCAGACAGTCGCATGGATGAGTTCTGTAATACGAGCTCCTCCCTCTATTTATCACGGGATTGCCCTAGCCTTTAGAGATATTGTAAGAAAGTTCTAGATAACATTGACTTGATATTTAACATCACGTTGATTAGCCTTCCATCGTATATCATATTAGGGGTGGCAGATTGACTTGAATCTTCCTTTAAGATGGCTGAGTGGCCGTCAGATTACTGCATTGCCGTGTGCTGTTGAACAAGAGCCTCTAGAGTTGTGGGGTAGAGTTGTGCCCAGCTATAACACATGGCTTTGCCACATATGGGAAGGGTTGGGTATGGTAACGCTATCAATCGTACTGGACTGGCAGGGGTGAAAAATGTAGACTAGTATGGAGAACATGCTTGTCCTTGCTAGCATCCAAATGTAAAGGAATCACCTTGTGTAGGAGAGTGGCATCGACTGCATAGTTGCCCCCAACTTTTTGCTGATGTTTTGACTGTTTTATGACACTAGCCAGGCTGTGGCCCAGCTATCCAGGACCCCAGCCTATCTGCTTCTTCTCTAAACTGATGTGAGTACCCTAGGTACCTTCCAATTGGATACTGAGGACACCCTACCAGCCCCTTGTAGATGGTACCCAGGGCATGGATCCCTCAGAGGCCTACCAGGGGCTGCAGCACTTGTTGTGCCACCCCTGGGACAGCCATACCAAATGACACCACCAGACCACTCCTGTAGTCTGAGTAAGGTGGTGCTTGCACCCCTTACAGGGATATAGGTAGCCTGTATCCCACTTAATACAACACATATATCCTCATAGGTCACCCCTAGAGCAGGCCTTGCTAATCCTACAAGGCAGGGTGCTGAGATATGTGTGAGGGGGGACCCCTACCCGAGTAGGGCCCCTCTGCAACCTTCGTAAAATCATTACTGGGTTGTTTGTAGTGTAGCCATACCATATACTATTAACCGCATTATAAGTATATCGCGATAGCGTGATACCTTGAATGGCTAAACAGAACCATATCGTGTTTGGTGTCAAACATGTAGGAATCATACACCCAATCCAGCCATGGGACTGAGGGCATGATTCCCCCCTGCTAGAGGGGCGATATGGGAAAAGCGGCAGAATTTAGACACCAATATAAAAGTGCACGCGAAGTACAAAATGGATGCTACCCGCCACCCACACGACTCTGGCTGCCTGTTGCTGGGCAGAACTCCAGCCATGGCAGCTGGACAATAGGGATCCTGTTGCAGGGAGGTGTTCCCACCTCCCCAGACAGACTATGTGGATTGAAACTGGGTGGGTGCACCATAGGATACTTTTCAGAGTTGCACGTAGGCTTCTCCAGTGCCTACATTCTGCATACACCGCCTGGAACCGGTTTAGGGGCATCCACACAAAGGGGAGAGGGTGTAGCCACCCTTTCCCGCCTGACCTCTCATTAGTGGACCCTGATCTGGACACTCCCCTAATCTTTGGATAAAGGTGAATACTGGGTCCCCAGAGCCTCAGATTATTCTTGAACTTTACAGTCTTGACCTTCGACTTGCTGCCTCACAGCTACCTGAAGAAATCTCCCTTGGGGTAAAGGAGTTACCCCCCTGCTTGGCAGGCACCTGAAACACTGCAAGTGACCCGGTTGGAACCTCGCTGCTCCTTCGGACATCGACGACTCTTTCCTACCTTGAGGTGGGTTTCCAAGCATCCCAGAGGCCAGTGAGTGTGCACAGCAAAGCTCTGCACCGTGGACCCCGTGGGTGCCGAGATCCCCAATACCCCAGGACACCGGCCACCTCTTGCATAGCACCCGACGAGTGGGGAAGTCGTGCTTTGGCCCATTATTGAGCCAACCTCTCTGCAGCAACTGTGCCAAAGATCGACGCCCTAGCCTGCTCCGGCGACCCGTGGGCGCACCTTTACGCATGCCAAATTGCTGCCTTCCGCGGTACCATGTCTCTCAACTTGTGGGCCCTAGCGGAGGACAATCTTCGATTCCAAGAGTTCCCCTGGTTGCTCCAGGCCTGCTCTTCAGTCTCCTCGCTGGAGACCTCGCTCAGACCTCGTGGGTCTGCACCAGTAGCTGCTTTGTGTTTCTTGGGTGGGTTGCGGTTGCCAAGGCTTAGTTGATCCAATCCGGACACTAACACCGCAGCGACCCTCATCCTTCGTGGGACAGTCGCCCTCCAGAAGCTGGCCTTCCTTGAAGCCTCCTGGACCCCGTGGCTGGCGATCCAAGCTACACCTCTTCGACCTGGAAGCACCCGACATTGAAGGGCTCCTTCTCTTGAGCCCCCTGGTCACTGTGCCGTGACCCAGACTCTGTTCCCTCTTCTTTCAGGTTCCTCTCTACAAGATCTACATTTTCATTCTTCACGACAACGACAACGCTTGTGGCTAGCAGCAGTTCTTCACGTTTTGCCATTAAAAATCAGCCCGCGACCCGACATCGAAAACGACCTATGCACCCGGCTTCCCTGGGGCAGGTAACAGTGGTACCTCGGTACTCTCGTGAGTGTGGGCCTTTCAAAAGCTTAACCAAGTGTTGAACTTGAACTCCTGCTAGAAGTGTTTTTAAACTTGTGAAATCAAACCGCGACATTCTCCATAGGCTATAATAGAGATCCCGACAGTAACTTCAGTCACTGCACGCGTCTCCCGTGGGTCCCCTTCCTCACTACCTTGGGTGGTTTCACAAGGGGCCAGCGACCCTAAATGCCCTAGGCATTGTCTGTAGAATTGTCGTGGTTCTTATACCACTTTTTTAATATATGGTTTGGTCCCCCCCCTGGGGCCTTGTGATTCCGGTGCTATATATTGTAACTATCAATGCTTGTTTGAATTGTATCTTCACCTCTAGCCTCATAAAGAGACTAGTGGGGTTATTCCGAGCATAAATACATATATTTTATATATATACCTGTGTGGACTACTCTTTCATTTGGTTATTCAAGAGGTTATCTATGGTAACCAATAAGGTTAACACTCCTTCAAGACTTAGCCTGAAGGCTGCTCTCCACAGCTACCACTAGGATAGCTTTCTTTAAAGGTAGTCTTTAACCGATCACCATAAGAGTCGAATTGGACTGGTACAAGGTGGCCACTAGAACTAGTGACCAGCATATGCCAGGCCAACTTCTCACACCTTGCCTAAATACTTCAAGTGTTAGGAATCATCGATCCACCTTGAGTACTAATATTGATTTGGCTTCTTGACTGCCGTATATGAGCTTACTCTTAGGCCGGGAGGTGAGGATTAGAGGCATTTGATGTTGGATGTGGTATTTTTTTATTGATTTAATATTGTACCGCTCTTTGAAGAGGGTCGTGGTGGTTTCTTGGAACAGCAAGCAAATACAATTTTTAGGTCTCGCCTGAGACCGCGCTTTAGCGCTGCTCTGGCGAGACTTATAGTAAGCGAGTTTTGGCAGTGCAAACAGTGGCTTTTCAGGCCTCCAAATACAGTGCATGTGCGTCGGCCGGGCGCGCGCACCATTTGGAGGCCTGAAAGCACTTTCGCAGACACAGCCACCATCTGTCTCCGTCACGGGTCATTAAGTTGCATTCTCCTCTGCCTCCGCCCGATTACTTTTACTTTCACTTTCGTGGCTTGTTATGGAAATGTGTTTGCAGTGCGTGCTTTTAAAGGGAACACATTCTAACAAGGAGATTTTAATAAGGAAATGGGAGTTTTATGGCAGCGTGTTTTTTCTTGGGCTTCTTTGAAATGTTCCAGCCTGCGCGAGCTTCTCCTCCCATTTCCTTTTCCCGTGCCGTGTGGGCTTCACTAGACTTCCCATATATCTGCCTTTGACAGCCGGCTCGTTTACATGCTCTGTGGAGCCCCAGCTATCATGAAACAGCCCGGCAGCATGTGCTGTGCAGATGCTTGTGTAATGTGCCCCAAGTGTGTCAGCCGGTGCCATCTGCAGCGCCTGCAGCAGCGTCTGGTGGTCCTGCGACAGCCCAGTCTCGGGCCAGAGGATGTGTAAAGCGCCGGGTAATTGCAATCACCTCCGCGCGGGGCCTCCCAGGTCAGCCCACCGGCAGCATCCTTCAAGACGGCCGGCCGCATCTGCGAGGCCTCCGTTTATCATCTGATACAATGAAAATGGACATCAATCTGGATAATTTCACTAAGTTTTTCCCATTCCTGAGGGTGTGTCAGCCTTTTGTGGAGCTCTTTTCCGTCCTCGTCCAATAACCTTAAATCAAGCCACTCAGTGTCATATTATATAACCGCTTTCTGGCAGTGAGGCACATGGACGGGGAATTGAAACAAGCATTTGCAATGCATTAGGTCTCGCATTTACGCGAGTTTGAACTATTGACATTGCAAATAACAATGCCTATTGGCATTGTTATTTACAATGCCAATAGCTTTAACTCGTGTAACTGCGAGACCTATTGCATTGCAAATGCTTGTTTGTGTTCTCCTTGGCCACAGGATGTAGGCAGGTGTATTTGTTATCTCATAAACAAAGTTGATCATATAAAATAGAGGGCAAAGATGGATTTTACATAAATGTTGTTTAATAATTTGCTTGAAATCTAAGGTCTAAAAGTCAAAGGTGAATTTTTACTAATGACATTTAGGACTGTGCCCCTATTTTTTGCAGCCGTAAATATTTTCCCAGGCGCAGAAATATTAATTTTGTCAAGTTTGTACAGTGCCATGAATGTTTTCCCTACCTGCAGACTGCTGCCATCATCTTCGCTGCATCCACTGGTAAACTATTCCGATGAAAGACGTGTGGCAATCAGTCAAATGCCGAATATAATAAAAGCAAACTAAGCATTTACTTTATTATACACTCTTGTAAAGGGCCACGATCCCATCATTTGTTTTGGTTTCAGATGCTGTCTGTTAATGGCCACATATTGGCACTGAAAGGCTTAAAGAGACACAGCTACTTGTTTTGCATTATATATTCCCTAATGTTTTAGTGACAGCTGGGTAAAGGTAGAATAGAACAACTGCCCACGTTGCAGACATTTCAAAGCACTTAAGAACTTTTCCAGCACATCACCATGAAACCCCCTTTTTACCCAGAAAGCACCTACGGAAATTGTTGCCTGCCTTTGGCACACTGCCAGCAAATACCTCAAGAACAACGCGACCTACTGTAATGGAAGAATGTTACTTTCAGACTCTTAACGAGGCTCTAGACGCAGGGATACATGTGGAATTATATGGTGACATCTGCGGGTGTACGTCTTAGTTTATTCCTACCCGTTGCACTGTGTGAAAACATTGTAGCATAACAGGAGTTTATTTTCCCCACAATGTGACTGTGAGTGGGCCTAGGTCTCTCTGAAGGGACAGAGCTTTCATGTACTTTAGATGTGTGTTTTACAGGTTTCGGCACTGCTTTTTAGAGGTTCAGAATTTGGGCATGTGCAACACAGACACAACATATCTGTGGCTGCTGGGAAATTGTGCAATGCATCTTGCTTGCCTCCCTCCATTTTTCATACACTCGCAGCCCTGAGCACAGATGACCCCAGTGCCCAACAGACCCTCTAATGGCCAAAGACCATCACCGAGGAAAATGCATTCAAAGTCCCTAGGAACAGGTCTGCAAGGTCATGAAATCAAATACAGCTTTCTTATTTGCACTGTAGATCCTGGAGTTCTGTGTATCCTATTATAAAATCAGGACTACATGTCCCAGAGTTCAGTCATTCCTTCCCTGGGTGAGTACTTGCGCATGGATCTGGAACCTAAAGAGCTCTGTACTCAAGGTTTATTAGGATTAGCTGTCCTGCATACATTCTAGGCTCAGCGGAGAGGAACATAGGCTAGGGGGTCTATACTCTTGTTAAGCGTTTCACCTCGACACAACTCTGACTCACTCCAGACCTCTTTTCTCTTTATTTCTAGATATTCCTTATTTTTTTCAGCCACTGCTTGGCAGCTGCCACCATCTCCCTCTTTCATTCCAGCGTTCACTACCCTCCTTCACCATACTCTTTATTTCCAAACTTCTGATTTACCTCATGTCTTACCCCCCCCTTTACCCAACCTCTACTTTTCCTCCTACATCCCTTTCGGAGAAGCCTCCACACTGCCCATTTACTCCAATTTCCCTCCTTTGCTCTGAGTCTCTTTCTTCTCCCCAGCTCTTCTTCCCCTCTTCCTACCTCAGCTCCTTTCTCCCAACACTACAAATTACCTTGTTGTCCCTCCATTGATCTCTCCATTCCTCCTCCTTTGTCACATTTCTGCCATTGTCTTGCTCTGGTTCAAAGTTTTTTTGTGGTACACACCGGTCATTGTCCGCTAGCAAAAACATTCACGGTCCCTTAGTGCTCGTGGCACCCTGCATTTTCCTGACAATTTTCATTGGCAAGAGGCAGGAGCAACTGGAAGACAAGTAGTCCCTGGGATTGAGCGGGCCTGATGTCTGTATCACATGTTCACGGGCCTAGAGTTTTGATAAATTGAAACAGCTGATATGGAGTTGATCTGAGGAAGGAGGCCGGGAATAAAGCCACCACCCAGTGTCTTTCAATCCCCATCCTTTCTTCTATACATTTACAAAATCGATTTCTGTAGAGATATGAATGTAAAAGGAGAGTTGGAAATGACTTTTGAGAGGCCAACATTGATCTCAAACTGAGGAAAGGTCTCTTCACTAGTGTCAATTACCTCTCCTCAGAGAAAGCCATGAGTATGTGTCATGCAAGCCAAGCATCAATGTTTCCGCCCACAGTAGGCCTCTTTGAGAGTTACATGGAATTAATGATGTAATTGTACCTCCAGAGTAAATCCGTTATCACATGTTGAGGTAGATCCCCAAGCCAATATTACCTCTTGATTCCAGTTATCATTTCATAATGAGGCATAACAAATGAAATCTTTTTATCACAACTTTATTCTCTGCGATGTTCCTCTGTAGATTAAATTTTCCCTGTGTAAGTCTCACTAGATGATATGTGGTGCAATTTGTAAAGGAAAATCGCTGTCGCACGAAATTGCCGCTCAATTCGTAACCCGGATTTTGAATCTGGTTTCACTTCAAACTCAGAATGTGGGTAAATGTGTTTTGCTATGGAAAAGGAAATTTGTTAAGAGACTGAACCTCCTCCACCTCTGATTCTCTCGTTACCACCCGCAAAACAATAACCCCGCTCTCACATACATAAATTTATTTTATAACACTGGTAAAGGTTGGCTTGACTAATCCACTCAGCTATCCACATGAACTACAGATCTGTTATTTGCAGCAGGCATATTAACCCTCTGTTCCACTTTATGGCAAGTGAAAACCTCTACTAGACAAAACTCCATTCTCTCTCTCTAGCATTAACCATTAATTACGAGTTATAGTGACATTTTTGTTGCTGCCTGAAAAATGGACACATAAGGAAAAATGAAACGGGTGCTTTTAAAACTTAAGTTATTGCTAAACACGGCGCCCTCGCTCGGAGGTCAGCATCTCCCCTCCAAGTCAGCGCCTAGTGCGTCCGCACCAGTCGCACTGCCTTAAAGCTAACCCTGCATATACACTGCTGTTTTGAAATCGCTTTGCATGTATAGTCAGTCAGTCGTGTGGTTACTCTTTGCATGTATATGTTGAAGTTTAAAGTGGACCAATTTATCTAATATACCCAGCTAGGGTCATTCTTTTTGTGTTTGGGGACGTTAAAGTCTGTCACCAGGAGGCAGAGAAGAAGATCTTGTTTATCTTGTGTTATAGGCTACCTATATATCTATTTTTTTCCTCTCTATATATCCAACGATGCAGAAGCAAGCAGCGAGGAGGCGATATATGCCTGGTTATTTATCTGTCAAAACATCCATTGTTTGTATTAAGCCTAAAATAATGTCCCAGAAGCTGCCTGTGTTCTAATCACCCAAGCTCCCCTGTCTGTTCATTCCTCCTGGAAGTGCCTGCACTTATGTACTTACTATGAAACTGGAGAGGCATAAACACGCCACTAATTTAAGAGGAGCGCATGATTTACTATTCGAACACCAGTCCTAAAATATTTGGGGGAGTGTGCTTAAGGTTAATAGAGAGAGTAAAAGCGTAGACCTGTCAGTGTGCATGCTTGTTTGACAATCTTTTGCACTTATTCCGCATTCTCAGTGGCATTGCCCGAGGGGAAGGAAGCTTGTACAGTTGGAATCCAGCAGCGCCTGACTAAACAGTGCAGCTCATTTCAGTTGAGCAGGCGAGCTAAGAGTGGCAAGGCGTGTGCTGCTCAATAAACAGAGAGCGAGGTTGTATTGGGAGGGAGCTACATTTTCTCTTCTGAAAAAAGCAGTCAGCCGAAGGCCAAGAGTTCGAATCCTAGCAAGGCAGACTCAGCCCCCCTCCCTGCCGTGGTTAACAAATCGAATTTAAATTGGGTAATAGTAATATGTTATTTACAGCACATGGGGAGCAATTTGCTATATAAAAAATAAGTTACTCCTCTTATAGCCTATTGATGAACATATCAAGTCTTCAGTTGAAGGTATTATTGCTGTGTGAAGCAGTGGTCTGCTATCCAAACTCATTTGTTGGATACTGAATGATGCAGGCGCTCCCTCTCATTAGAATGTAGTTCGTACCTTCTAGTTTCGGACTGTTCTCAGTCTCTCTCGGTACGTCGCTCATTACAAGCCCAGCCGTACCAAACATTAGTAACCGCTAATGACCAAGAAGGAGACGTGGAGGGCGAGCACTGATGAACAGAATGAGAACTCTGGTTGTATTTGCCCTCACTTTGACGCCAATGAGAGGAGCATCTGCATTTCCCTTGCTTGCACTTTGTAACGAATTTACCATAATGGCTTCGAGGCAAGGTATGCCTTATGTTCGAGGCATGTGGGCTGCTGAATTCATATCTGTGCATAGATCGCCGCCTAGTGTTGGGTCCGGATGATTGCACGTTGTTGTCCTGGAAGAGTCTTCGAAGTATCCTGGGATAGGTGACTCCTCCCCTGGACTACAGTGCGCATGGGCATCCTCTCCATCCTCATTGTTTTTTTCCGCCATTGGGTTCGGATGTGCTTATCTTGACTCAAGTTAGGAAAAACTTTTTCTAGGCCAAAAGGCCTTTAGTTCGCGTCGGTACTGTTCCCGATCGGTATCGATAGTATCTTGTTAGTTTACTAACTTCCAGAACCAACTTTTTCGCTTCCTACCCGACCATCGACCAGTCATCGACGATGGAATCGAGGACACCATTCAAGCGGTGTCCGGTATGTAATGCGAAATATCCCCACATCGACGTCCATCCGGTGTGCAACAAATGCCTTTCACCGGATCACGACGAATCTACATGTATGGCCTGTGCCCGATTCCGATCCAAGAAGACTCTCCGGATTCGACGAGCAGCGAGACTCGAAGCGCAGCAAGCGGCACCGGCCCCGGCCGACATCTTCAGCGCTGAGACCGAAGATGTCGAAGACGTGGAGAACCTACCCTCCAGCCCCGTTTCCGAACACGACTCCGGCTCGGAAGACGTTGAAGAAAGCCTCTTTCGCAGAGACGAAGACGACACCGAGGTAGGAGACTACAATGAGGCCTTAGGGGCCGAAGAGAGTAGCTCCGATGACGAGCAAGGCCTACCCGTACAGACTGAGGACATCCCAGTGCGTCAGTCTATGGCTCCGGTCGAGGGATCGCCTTCGGGCCTTACCCAAGACCTATCCCGCAGTTCTTCGGCCCCGCCCTCTGGCCCGGCCTCGGACATTCAGCGGCAGCCATTAATGCCCAAACCGGCTGGTTTCCCTTCTTCGAAACCGAAAGCTGTATTGGTTCAACCGAAACCAAAAGTAACGCTGGTCGGATCGAGGCCCACCACACCTTCGACGCCAGCAAAACCCATCGGCACCGAGCGCACCAAACGAGACTTCGGTGCCGAGCTTGCATCGGCCGACGTCGGCGTCGACATACGGAAGAAGACCTTCGGTGCCACCAAACCTACTCGGCTCCCGGCACCGACGCAATCGACTCCGACCCCAAAGGTCAAACTGCCTGCTGCGTCTCACACCGCTTCGACAGCACCACCAAAGGCACACTCATCGAAGACGTCGACGGCCATTACCGCCCCTCGACTCGATGACTCACCTGCGCCGAAAAAGTCCACGCCCGCTTCTACGGAACCGGTCGGCGCAAAGAAATCCATGGCGCTCCAGGTGCGGCCCGTTGCTGCGCACGGCACCAAACACAAAACAGTCCTCCAGGACACATCGGGCTCCGAGCCAATAAAAGCTCCAACAGCCTCTTCGGCACCGGCCAACATTACTTTTGGCCTGCCGCCATCCACGGCCCCGAAAATGTTCCAAATCAGGACACGGGTCACCCACACCACGATCACGCCTGCCGAATGTTCTCCTGCGGAGACGTCTCCGTCACATATCATCGACGCCGACACCGGCAGGATGCTGCTCCACAAAAGGAGAATAACTTCAGAGCCAGCTTTGGACTCCTTCCGGATCCCACTTAAAAGAAAGCTACCAGTGGTTTCGGAACCGGTTCTTTACGAACCTCTCCATTCCCCCTACCAGGATCCACTGTCCTTCTCTCCCACACACTCCGACACAGATGTTTTGGAGGACTACATGGGTGACCACGTCCCCTACCCCGGAGAAATGGACCCTCAAGGCCAACAGGACCCTGATCAAGCTTGGGATGACCCTGTCGACTCCGGTGCACCTATAGATGCACAGGACCCGCAACTCTATGGAGCAAAAACATCTCCCACAGAGGACACTGCCGCGTTTAACGCCTTAATTGAACGTGCTGCGGCCAATCATGGTGTGCAACTTCACTCTGACACCGTAGAGGACGACTTTCTCATGGACACTTTCGCATCCTCAGAAAGGAACATTAAAACTCTACCTATGTTGAAGGGTGTCCTCAAACCAGCAAAGGACATCTTCAAGGAACCCACCACGGCAAGAGTAATAAACCCCAGGATCGACAAAAAATACAGATCGGCGCCTGGGGACCCCACCTACATTAGAGGCCAGTTACCTTTGGATTCAATTGTAGTTGTGAATGCTCGCAAGAGAGCACACTCGCAAACAACAGGTGATGCTCCTCCCCCGGACAAAGAGTCCAAGGTGCTAGAGACCTCCGGCAAACGGGTTGCCGCACAGGCGGCTAACATATGGCGTATTGCCAATACTCAGGCGCTCCTCGCTCGCTACGATCGAGCACACTACGACACATTAGAACAACTACTCCAACATCTCCCTGACCAATACAAAGAAGGTGCAGAGATCCTCATCAGGGAGGGACAGCTCCTCACAAATGCATCCATTAAGTGTGCACTGGATGCCGCGGATACAGCTGCCAGAGCCATAAACACTAGCGTCATGTTGCGACGACATGCCTGGTTGCGAATCTCCGGATTCAAACCTGAGGTACAAAATAACATCCTCAACCAACCTGTCAACCCCGACTACTTATTCGGGCCGGAGGTTGACACCACCCTAGAGAAAATAAAAAAAGACACGGACACTGCAAAGTCCATGGGGGCTCTACAAACGCAGTCGTTTTGTAGCGGCTCCTTTCGTCGCCCCGGAAATAGAGGAGCAGGTAGAGGACAGGGGTCACAGCAAACATACAACAAAGGCAACACATAGAGCACCTACGACAAAAACACCCGGGGTGGATATCGTGGCTCCAGCACAAAGGGCAGAGGACGCGGCTACGGCAACACCAGGTCCTCCCCCAAGAACAAGCAGCGACGCCCTCTCCCTTCCTCCCGACCACATAACACCTGTCGGGGGAAGGCTACAAAGGTTCCTGTCCACGTGGAACTCCATCACCACGGACAGGTGGGTCAAAGATATTGTCAAATACGGTTACTGCCTAGAATTAACCTCAACTCCGCCCACAATACCTCCAGAAAACCGTCCTATGTCCTCAGAGCACTTAACGCTCTTACAGCAGGAGGTGCAAAGTATGCTACTAAAAGGTGCAATAGAGGTCGTACCCGTCCACGAGCAAGGTACGGGGGTGTACTCCCTGTACTTCTTAATCCCAAAGAAGGACGGGTCGCTCAGACCTATATTAGACCTGAGACCCCTAAACCGGTACATTCTCTCCGAGCATTTTCACATGCTCACTTTACAGCAAGTCCTCCCGCTGCTCAAGCAGGGAGACTTCCTGGCCACACTGGACCTCAAAGATGTGTATTTCCACATACCCATTCACCCCTCACACAAAAAATACCTCAGGTTCACTGTTCAGGGGCAGCACTACCAGTTCAAAGTCCTTCCTTTCGGCGTGACAACCGCACCCAGGGTTTTCACAAAGTGCCTAGCTACTGTAGCGGCACATCTGCGGAGGCAGCACATACACGTCTACCCTTACCTGGATGACTGGCTCATTCAAGCAAAGTCAGCCCAACAATGTGCCAGCCACATGTCCCGCACCATTCACCTCCTTCACAGTTTGGGGTTCTCACTAAATTACCCAAAGTCCCATCTCCAGCCCGCACATGTACAACAGTACCTAGGTGCGACCATAAACACTCTGGCGGCCACAGCTCAGCCAAATTTAGTGAGAATCAACAGCATACAGATGCTGATTTCCAAGTTCAAACCAGAACACTCCCTGCCCGCGCGAGTGTTCATGCAGTTGATAGGCATGATGGCCTCCTGCATTTTCATAGTCCCACACGCGAGACTACATATGCGCCCGCTCCAGGAGTGCTTAGCACGTCAGTGGAATCAGGCTCAAGGACAGTTGAAAGACCTAGTGTTGGTGAGCGGTCGGGCATACAACTCTCTGCATTGGTGGAATCCACAAAACCTTTGCAAGGGCCGACCGTTCCAAGAGCCTGTTCCACAAATAATACTGACAGCGGACGCGTCTCTCCAGGGATGGGGAGCTCATGTACTCAATTACACAGTGCAGGGACTATGGACAATACAACAAAAGAAGATGCACATCAACCTTCTAGAACTGATGGCAATCTTCCTAGCAATGAAAGCATTCAAAGTACACTTGTGCAACAAAGTCGTGTTGATCCGGACGGACAACATGACCGCCATGTACTACATACAAAAGCAGGGAGGAACACACTCTCCACAGTTGTCTCATCTGGCTCAGAGCATGTGGAAGTGGGCCATTCAGAGGAACATGTTCCTCATGGCGGAACACCTCCCCGGCAAGGACAACCAGATGGCAGATCTGCTCAGCAGACACAGCCACCAGATGCACGAGTGGGAGTTACACCCATCAGTACTCCAACCGTACTTCCAGCAGTGGGGTCATCCAGAGATAGTCCTATTCGCCACAAGCGAAAACGCAAAATGCCAAAGCTTTGCCGCCAGGTTCCCACATCCGCAGTCGCAGGGCAATGCGATATGGATGAACTGGTCCGGCAGATTTGCGTACGCTTTTCCCCCAGCACCACTAATACCGCTGGTGGCACGCAAACTCAGACAACACTCTCTGACACTCATCCTGGTTGCTCCAACGTGGGCACGCCAGCCGTGGTACACCACCTTTCTCGAACTCTCCGTGGTGCCGCATCAACGGCTGCGGGTCAAACCCGAGCATTTGACGCAGAACCGTGGAGAGGTTCAGCACCCAGATCCGCAACAGCTGAACCTGGCAATCTGGCTCCTGAAGTCCTAGAGTTTGGCTACCTCAACCTGCCACCTGACTGTATGGACATCATTAAGGAGGCCAGGAGACCCACTACCAGAGCTTGCTATGCAGCCAAATGGAAGAGGTTCGTCATTTATTGCAATAATAATGACATCGACCCGCTAGACGCATCCATCCAAAACATTATTTGTTACCTATTACACCTCTACCGATGCAATCTGGCGTACACCTCTATACGTGTCCATTTGACCGCAATATCCGCCTATCTACAGACCAGGCAGCACCTCTCTCTATTCAGAGTGCCTGCCATCAAAGCATTCTTGGAAGGACTCAAACGAGTCATTCCTCCTAGCCACCCACCAGCCCCAATGTGGAACCTCAACTTGGTCCTCACACGCCTGATGGGTCCACCCTTTGAACCTCTACACTCATGCGAGATTCAATTCCTTACCTGGAAAGTAGCTTTCCTAGTCGCGATAACTTCTTTACGAAGAGTTAGTGAACTCCAGGCACTGACCGTCCAAGAGCCATTTATACAAGTTCACGCCAACAGCGTCGTACTACGTACCAACCCCAAGTTCATGCCCAAGGTGGTATCACAGTTCCACATGAATCAGACTATTGAACTGCCGGTTTTCTTTCAAAACCCACAGACTGTCGCTGAAAGGGCACTCCATACCCTAGATGTAAAGAGGGCCCTCATGTATTATATCGACAGGACCAAACCCTTTAGGAAAACACAACAACTTTTCGTTGCCTTTGCCCCACACCACAAAGGTAACGCTATCTCCAAAGCAGGTATAGCCAGATGGATCGTTAAATGTATTCAAATTTGCTATCAAAAGGCTAAACGCACTTTAACGATTCCCCCACGAGCCCACTCAACACGTAAGTTAGGGGCCTCCATGGCTTTCCTAGGAAACATTCCTTTGCATGATATATGTAGAGCAGCCACCTGGTCCACTACACATACATTTACCAAACACTATTGTGTAGATGTACAATCAAAACAGCAGGCAGCTGTAGGACAGGCTGTTCTCAAAACTCTTTTTCAGACCGCTGCAGCTGGCACTGGTAGCCGCCGCTAATAGAGGGCACTGCTATGTATTCTATGCACAGATATGAATTCAGCAGCCCACATGCCTCGAACTGAATATGCTACTTACCAGTATGCATCTGTTCTTGGCATGTAGGGCTGCTGACATTCATATCGCCCTCCCTCCTCCCCGGCGCCTGTAGCAGCTGCAGCTCTCAGAATTACTGTAAAGCATGGTCATCACTTTCTGTATCTACTCCATCACTGCCACAATGGCGAAAAACAATCTGAGGATGGAGAGGATGCCCATGCGCACTGTAGTCCAGGGGAGGAGTCACCTATCCCAGGATACTTCGAAGACTCTTCCAGGACAACAACGTGCAATCATCCGGACCCAACACTAGGCGGCGATCTATGCACAGATATGAATGTCAGCAGCCCTACATGCCAAGAACAGATGCATACTGGTAAGTAGCATATTCATTACATACCTGACAAATCTCATGCCAGAACTACGATGATGAATGCGCTCTGCTCAGCGAGTCGGTTGTATCCAGCCCGCATCGTATGATGAACTTGGCTGCCCCCCTCCCGTCAGCGATTGCTTGAGAGAGTATGCATCGGGTCTCCACCGAGGCCAAGGGCAGCACTTGCACAATTGAGTCCCAGATGGTATGGGAATATTGGCCCAAGAGGCAAGCTGTGTTCACTGCAATGTCAGGCTGGCAGAATAGAATATCCTTTTCCCAAAGGTATCCTGCCTTTTGGATTCCCTGTCCGACGGAGTGGTTGGGAATACGCTGGGATTACCTTTAGAGCCGGTGTCGCCAGGAAAAGTAAATGTGGCTTGACCAGCACCGCTCAGGATACATCCACGGATCTTCGGTTCGTAACTGATGTCAGTGCGAACTCACTGGCATGGAGTCCGCGGGGTTCGTAAGTGCTCTAGCGGGAACGGGCTGCCCAAATATGAGGTGCCTGGCCTCATAAAATTCACATAAGTGATCATATGTCACCCTAGCTCCGGAGAACTCTGGGAGGCCTGGAGAAGGCTCAGGCTCCACTACAGAACTAGGCCTTGTGAGCCAATGCTCCCTTGTCTTGTCAGATGACTTTCGCAGACCGGTCGGAGTCAAGATTGCTTTCACTTCCTCCCCTTCTTATGCCTGTGGGACTTTCCCAGCTTCCCTGAAGACCTCAACTGTGACGGCGAGTGCATGGAGTGGCTCTGCGACAGATCTTGTGATCTCCCTATCGACTGAGCTCGTGAGCATAGATCATCGAGAAGCTTGATAGAGGCCTTGGAGTGTATGGCAAAGCACTCGACACAGTTCTTGGCGTCGTAGTTGTGCTCCAAGCACAAGAGGCATACTATATGTGGGTCCGTCAACGACATCAGTTCTTCTGATGCAGACAACTCTGGCAATGCCACACAGAGCCAAATGATGCCACCTACCGGCTCACAGGGTTACTGCTCACTTAAAATATCCAGATCCAGTCTGTTGCCTCTGTATTATTCAAAGGTAAGGAATCTGCGTCTAGAAGTCTCTATCAGATTTAGCAGTTCATAGGACTACTTTCATTGGTGCAAAGACAAAATTATGCAACTGATGCAAGTTGCATAATTCATTTGAAATTTATAAGGAAGGCAATTAAGGGGCATCAATAAAAACTCAGAGTTTACATTGATTTTTACAATGTGGGCGTATCTATGGTGTTTGGGTGTGAGGTTGGACAGCACCCTAATATTGGATACTTGGAGAAATCTACAGCTGCATGTCATGCATGGTGATTACCAGGTATTCTTTACAAACATTTGAAAGTTGCCTAAAAAAACATTTTTTTTCTAACGTACTGCGGGATACAGCTGGAGTATTTGGGCCCAGGATCAACACTTCGGTAACCCTACCAACCCAAGACATTTCTGAAAATCGGCATACTAACTAAATCCTCCACAATTTCCACATCCTTGCTACTCTTAACCACCCACTGTAAGAGTGTTTTATTTAATTTTGCTGCTAAAGTGCAATATTTTACTGCAAAAGATTGCAAGTCGAAAACATCTTTTGATATTTTTTCAATATTTGTCTTTTTAAAATCTTTTCCTACAGTGTGAAATACATGCCAGGGTTCATAAGTCATCAGAGCTTGTTTTGAGTTTGCATTTGATTCAAAAATGTGAATTATAGATTAAAAAGCTTGACAATAAAGTGAACGCGCAATAGAAGCACTTGAAAACCAGCACCACCGTATCCGTATATTCAATGCATTGTCTTATTTCCCTCCCACTGCTGCCTGCACCTACTGACAATGCCTTTTTCACTCTACGTTCTTCCACTGCATCTTTATCAAAGATACCTTACACCTTTGGAAGGCACACATTGAACTGCATTTCTATGAACTCCTATCAGCCTAACAAGTAGCAATCCCAGTGTTATATTTCATATAGATTCCCTAATATAGGCATGGATTGAGATGCCCTAATATAGGCATATTCTTTCACCTACATTATTTCTCTATTCTCCACAATAATCGGTGCTGAGGGCTGAACCTTATTTAGACTGTGGTCTGGGTACAGAAGGAGGGGTTTTCCCCAACAATGGCCTCCTATACCATCTTCGATGTGTTCATCCAGTATGATTAAATATTCTGAAGAGTTCTAGGAAACCAGGCAGGGGCTAGAATCCACCTGCACAAACATCTACGTAAACGGTTCATCCCATACGTCATCTTCATACCCAACAATGGCTAACACAAGGGACTCTATACTTTTCTGTATAAATACAGCACCTCTTACTATCAGTAGTTAAAGGGAACCGAGACTTCCAGGCCGACACACTGACCAGAGACGCTGAGGCTCCTGCATGCAGTCGCTCCAGCTGACAGTGGTCTAACCATCCCTTGCGGGGAGTCCAACTCGAGACCAGGACGAGGTCCCACACTCTTATTATTCAGGTAATGGGGTTCGACTAAATCCTAACTGGGTTCTTGGCTTCTTCATCTCTTTAGCACCTACTCACATGCTAGGTACACTTGGGTACATCTAGACAGGCATCGTAGGAGTATGCGCTTTATTTTACAAATGCATTTTATATTCATGTATATGTTCATGACTATTGCAAAACGTTAGAACTGTACTTTTTCTTTTTATTCACTGTACTGCTGATCATATATCTCTGCTACTGTTTAACGGTTATCGCAGCACATATATTTTACACTAGAAGAACAACTGTGCAATAAATTCTTATTGGAAACACACTCAACTGTTACTTCTCTGTAACTCTCTGAGACCAAATTAGCAAGTACGAGTGACTGGGTGAAAAGTAGTACATTGTTTCCACGAGTCTGAGGAATCAGGGTTGTTATGTTCTGAGGTTGCCAAAAACTAATCTCTCTGATAAAAAGGAGATTCTAGTGGCACTGTGAGCTAGCTAATGCAAACAAGGCTAACATACGCGGCGGGGGTGCTCAGAGTTATTCTGCCACCAGGCCCAGAGTGTGTTATACAAAAGCACAGGTCCTGCAGGGCTGCTATAGGAACTAAACTAAACCAGCTCCTAAATTCATTCACTTAAAAAGCTCTCCTTTCACATTACTTAATAACTCTCCTGATCTGTTCCCTCAAATCAGGAAAAAAGGAATCCTGAGCAATGCAGTGACTATAATCAGGTCACTGGTCTGTCACCTTTAGAGACTGACAAGTCAGTCTGTGACCTGGCAGAGTGTGCAGCAGCACAGTGTCTCAGAGGTGCTGGGTGTCTGATGCCAGAGTGCATTTCTAAAGTTGAAAAAACTACCTTCTCTGTCATCTGACAACCACTATTCCAAAAGTGCACTGCATGAGACTCTGGGGTGGGGGCAATAGGGGTGAGGAGAGGAGCAGCAGTGTCCAGGAGTCATTGAGGGAGAAGTACTTCAGCCATGAAAGAGAAGGGTGTGGGTGTGGGGGGTGTTGATGAGAGCATGTGGTGTGAAGGTCAGAGCTGCCAACTGGGAAACCAAGTTTGAGTCCTGGCATCTACTAAACAGCCTGTAAATCTGGGCAAATCACTTAATCCTACAGTGCCTAAATAAACCACATGTGACCTTTTGTATTGTAAGTGGGTCTCATATAAAGCGCCCCGGTACTGCTGGTTGCGTTTGTTCTATATATTGCAGAAAAATAAAGAGTGAAGAGATGCTGGGTGCCATGAAACAAAGGGCAGGTTGGAGGGAGGGGCCTGGCGAGACATGGAGGTTAGCAGAGAGCCTGGGGCAAGAGGAGAGACCTGTGCATTTTCAAGTAATTATCACCTTAAGAGGCAGGTTACATTGGAATGTAACACCTTTGTCACCTGGTAGTCAGCCTAACTTTCACCTTCCAATATATTGGCTCAGAGACAAGAGGAGGATCAGCTTCCTTGTTTTTTTTTTTGTTTTTTTTTAAACGACAACATTTTGCAGGCACTTTTGTAAAAATCGCAGGATGTTTACAAAATTGCCGATTTTGCATCTTTTTTCTCTTACTAATGGCAATCTCTTTTTTGGGGGGGCAATCTGTGCAGAGCTCATATTTCCATATTGAAGACTACTAAGCTGTCTGATGTAGCCCTCAAACTTCCAAACATTTGTCTCTTACCTTTACTTTGTTCATTCGCTTGTATTACCACTTCTCTGGTTTTTATCCACAATATTTAAAAACAACTGTTGTGCCGTTAGCCACCAGCACATTAATCCATTCTAACTACTGCCTTGTCTCTCAGCATGTTTCTTCTTTCAAAAACATCTTAAACATCTGTTTGCATGCTGTTTCTTGCAATAAAACATGCCCAGCCTTCTTCATTTATGCATGCTGCTGTGCTCACATGTCTAGGTTTTTCACCTTCCACATTTCAAAAACCTACTCCCAATCCTCATTCTACTCAGTCTCTTTGTGTCATTCATAACAGTTGACCCACCACACCCTGCTCAAGTCACTCTCCACTCCTTGGCATTGGTGGCTCTGTGGTTAGTTAGTTGTCTTTTCGCTGTCTTAGTCTCCTTTTGCCGTAACACTCACAACAAAATTCTTTATCTGTTGGTTTGCTACACAGCTAGGTACTAGGATGTTGTCTAAACCTTTTTATATATAAACTGTCATAATATCCTCACTGACGTTTTCTGATTAGAAATATTGAATGTTCTCCAGTTTTTTACTTTCTATCTTCGCCTCAAGTCTTTTACCTCAGATGAACCATAGTCAGTCATTGACTTGGTCTCTGTTCCCTTATTCTGAGCTCTAAAACTGAACTCCTATACTCTCTTGCTGCCAACGCCTACCTGTGAGAAATCAGCCTTTTCTGCAATGTCCCAGGAGTTTTCACCTTTGCTGGCCCCTATTTTTGTTCTTGGTTTTTAACTGTGCTTCCCTTTAAACATGGTTGATTTGTCATACTCCTAATTGGCATACTTAACTTTCCTATATAAGTCCCTAGTATTTCGTACAAAGTGTACTCAGGGTCTGGAAGACAAATGCCACTAGTGGACTGCAGCACCTATTGTGCCATCCACTACAGTGGCAGTGCAAATCGTGTTTCAGGCCTACCATTGAAGCATGACAGTAGCAGTGTAAAATCTGCAATCAACCTGTCAAGTAAGTAAACCTTTTTGATGGGTCAAAACGTTCCTTTAAAATATTTACTAACCAACCCTCAGTAGGCCTTGTAGCCCACAATGTATGGTGCATTGGTATTTAAAAGCAGCAAATGTAGAAATCTAATGTCAACATGTCCTTACAATGACTAGCTCCCTAAAGCTATTTTCACTGTAGGAAGGCTGGCTAGCCCATAGAGAAACACTTGGAAGCAATATTCAGTACTAATACTCTATCTTGAGAATAGGAGCGGCTAGAAAAATAATGAAACAGCTATTTTTAATAGTTATTAAATTCCAGCTTTATGGTGAAGTCAAATTTTGAATAAATAGAAAGGAGAGGTAAGTTTTAGAAAATTACCGTCCCCCTACAGAAGGCTCCTGGAGGCTAATTTTGATTGGTTCTTCAGCCTCTGCCAGCCAGTGATCAGCCTTGAAAAGCTGTGAAATACCTCGATGGAGCACAAAAGTAGGCAACCTGAATGGATGGAAATGACTCCTCTAAACTCCACAGATGCAGAATGGGAGCTGTGGGTATCCTTTGTGCTACTGCAGTGTCAAATCCTGTTTGCCAGGTCTGTTTAATTCACATACAAAACTTGGGGTGCACTTGAATGGCAGAAAACACGATGCCAAAACAATTCTTGTGTATCCACTGTGTTGATTGCTTGAGAACCCTGCTTTTGTTCTGCCAGACTTCTATTTCTGGGTTTGTTGTAGGTACTGTACCTACTTCAAACTGGATTTTAGTGTTAGATGTGTGAGGACACTAGTATTACTATAGTACACTCCCCACACACACCCTCTGCCCTCAGAGCACAAGCTGATTGTGGCGTAATACTTTCGCCATCTTGAATTTTCCCTGACTCATTGCATTTTGGACTTGTTTGCAGTAAGGTAACCCAGACCTACTGGAGACGTAGGCAGGTCAGGGCCTGGGAACATTTGCCCTTTTGGTTAGGGAGGGACTAGGAATCACACCTCATCTACCCACTAGTGGGCGACAGGCATAAATGCGGCATCTCTAAGCACCCACTTCAGAACACTATGAACATGAGGAAGATTAGAAGAGGATTGGGCCTGCTAACTGTAAGTTGGCTGTAGGCCTGGCCTGCTCCCTCCTTTACCCTTGGCAAATAAGTGGATGCCAAAGGTCACTTGACTGGCCTGCGTGGCTACAGGGAAAAAGCAAGCTGCAAGAGGCCTTTTCATAGAAGAACCCAGCTGACTGTTGACAACTGGACCTGGAGTGGACCCTGCTGTTGCCTCTACCTGATGCCCTATAAAACTCTTAAGTGTCTCCCTTGAAGTCCTAGGGGGGCTTTCAAAGTTTACTTCTGTGATGGATTGGGACTTAAAAGACTATGCAAGAAGGTAAATTATTTGACAAGGACGAACCTGGTTGCTGTATGTGACCCTATGCTTAATCGCTGTCACCCTCAAATTGCGTCTAGGTCTGGTCTACCATGACCAATGAGTATCATTGGCGCTTTGTGTTTTTTGGTGCTATTTCTATTTAACCCTTTAAAAAAATCATTTATTCTGTTCTTTGTATTGGACTTTTTATCATTTTGGTGTCATGAGGTTTATTACATTTGACTCAATTTTTCCAATTTTATTTGGGATTTTTATTATACATTTTGACTTTATTACTGATTTGATACTGCATAAATACTTTATACATTGCCCTAAGTTATGCCTATCTGTTTTATGCCATAGCTAGCAGGAGATTGAGCTCAGGTTAATATAGTGACTTTGAGGAGTTACCCTGACAAGGTTTATGATTATTCATTGAGGTGGGTGGTCACGCACCCCAAATAATAATTTAAACAGTGCAGCTATTTTTAAGCTCAAAGTGGTAACTTGTGTATTTGCATATATCTCCATATGGTAAATTCGTTTTTGTGTTGTCAGAATTTTGATTAATGATTCTATTTATTGGGATCTATGGGTGCTACTTTTGAATAAAAACGAGTATAAGATTCACTAACTGCCCCATGCACCGAACTATATTACTTTCTTGTTACACTTCTGTGGAAAATGTAGTTGTAGTCTGATAGTTATAACCATCTCACCACCATGAAACCTCCCACTGTTGATGTCCTTTGGCCTCCTTAACCCACAAACAATGTGGCCCATCATCACTGACTTTCATCATGTTACGCCTCTCCTGTTGTGAGAGTCTGAGGTAGAAGTCTACCTCCTTTGGTTGGAGCGCCATAGTGGATGATGATCTCAATTATAGTGCCCCAAAATCCCTAAACACATCTCACTTATTACCCTGCCTCTTACCATTAATGATCAGGGCAGATATGTATAAGGTAACCTTCTTTCCTGCATGAAATCTGCCACTGCCACACTTGATATTGAAGTCCTTTAGCCTCCTTAGTCCACCCTCCAATGAAGCACACTGCAATTGACTCAACATTTACCTCTTTCTGGTTCCGAGAAAAATGATGATGATCTTACTTATCATACAACAAAACCCCTCACACTCCTCTCCACCCTGCCATTTATCCGCAATCAGGACAGAAGTGCATATATGGTCTCATATTTATATACTTAGTTTTGTCCTTGTCTACTGATTACTTACATACCCTATCACCTATACCCACAAATGTTTCCACTCTTTGTTCTCTTGTATTGCTTCTGTTCTTCTACTGGGTTACAGCTTTCTAGAAGAAATTGCATTGTTTTTCATTAAATGCCAGTATACAATAGTGCAAAGCAAACTGCATCTTCCACCCTGCAGTTGGTTGCTTTGTGGTAAATAAAATAAATATTACCGGACTGAATTTCATACGGAATCTTAAAATAAAGTAAAATAGCTCAAAATAACAAGAGGCAGAATCCGTGGTATAAGAGGTTTTCTAAGTGGGCTTTATTCCATTCAAAATGGCCGACTCGAGTCGCGGCCTTCAGGTTCCGTCACCACGAGGGTTCAGGAAGTGAAGTACAATAATTCATTAACAGACATGTATTTTTATAATAAATACATTACAATGAAACGAATGTAGAAGGCGTAACATTTGATAAGAAAAGTGACAAAACAGTGACATAATCGAAACTAGGCGTAATAAGGAATAAAAGAAACATGATTGGTTAGAATTATCAGACATAGGTGGATCTATAAGATAATACTTGGCATAGATGCGCGCGCGGCAGCATGACGTGTAATTGACGTGCAACTAGGGGGTGAAGGGGACTTGACATTTAGCTCTACATGTGGAGACGAGAAGTCTGGGGTCAAGTCAACCTAATCCCAAATCATATCTAACATCCTATGTTTAAAGAACTATGTTATCCACAAGGAAGAGACTCTCGGACAGAATCTATTCTATACTGACTGTGTACGTGTACAAGCGTCTAAGTGTCTATATGAGATGCGAGGGATAGAAAACTTTCCATGGCAACAGGGCTATGAATCACTTGCAGGAGGACGGAAAGGCTGAGTCCTTTGCTTGTGAGCTAAAGGAAATGTTTACCTAAATCACTGGACAGGAATGCATCGGCTGGAAAGCAAAATAGATAATTCGAAGGTGAAATACAACTTCTTGGCAGACAGGCGAAAACTGGCCGAGGCAGGCACCGTTAGCTGCACAGGGAGTAGGACAAAGTTCATGGATACAGATGCGAGCTCAAGCTGAAGCTGTCAGAGACAGAGAGCAGGGAAAGGCTTTGAGGACAGAATCGGGCCTACTCGCCTGAACTGAAAAAATGGAGTAACTTAGCCATATAAAGTCGGTGGCCCGTCATACCTAGGAATCGAATATCCAGCCCATTGATGGCGGATCTGACAGAGAACATGTTGACGGTAGACACACATATGTTTGCGTCTTAGAAACTGGAACTGGAGGGAACATACATGTACTTGTAACATGCATATAGAACCGTTGGGGTCCAAGATAGGGGACATAACTGATCAGGAAAATCCACATTTCCACATTCCCTCCTTGTCCCCTTCTTGCCCTTCACGAAACATCAATCTTCATCATTCCATTGATTTGCTCATGGAGCATCATTTCTTCTTCCTTCCGGCATTCTGAACGGGACCTGTGATGTGGAATGCATGATGTGGCACACAGACCACAAATCGCTGGTCCACCTTGCAGGCATAAACAACAACTGAAGAGCATAAGAAGGCCAATACCTAGGAAGGATAGAACTCTCCATCCCCAGGCTGATATCACACTCCAAAACCACCCGGACCACGTCCAAGTGCCTGGATTCTCGTGTATCTGGCTTACAATCTTATGAAGGCGTGTTATAGCTTTATATACAGATGGCGAATTTTCTGGTATGAATATGCAGCAGCTGGATCCGATGACCCTGCAAGCTCCGCCCCTATCGGCCAGGATGACGTCAAGGACAAGACGATTCTGGAGAACAACAATTCTCATCACTGATTGTTCCTCTGTCAGATTGCCTAGGGCGGCTATAGTCTCGTTTACTACAGCTTCAAGAGTCTTGGTGAGTCTGCGTATCAGCTTACTATTTGATATTGTACCTATATAGGGAAAGATACCTTTATTGAAATCTACATACTTGTCCCATGCTGTCTCAGTATAATCGACAACTGGGAGATCTCTTTGCTCTCTATTGTGTACTAAATGAACATTTCGATAATAATCAGGGGGAGCTAGGAAAACAGGTGGCAAAAGGAATGCTATGTAACAGGTACCATCCCAATCTAGAGGCAGACGCATATATGCCGTCTGACCACATATGAAGTAAGAATGGCGAGAAGCTCTAAATGAAGATTTACCTTGATCACTATATTCTACTGTAGTAACGCATTGGCTATGGCCCATATGTATGGAACCAACTTTTCTTACACATAATTCACCCTTAACTGGAAATACTGACATAGTGGGCAGAATTAGTTCAACTTCGGATTTGACATTCAGAATCATAAGATTAGGCGTAAAATTACCTAATTTATACACTTCATTTTCTAAATCAGTTCCTGTTCTACTGGGGTGACCCTCCTTATTAGGGTGACAGACTTTGAATAAAACTAGATTCAGATTTCCCCATATCCAATGTTGTTGATAAACTGCTGTGTCTGGGTCTATGGAATTTAATAAACTAAACCATGCTCCACAGGAGCCATTGTGTGTGAATGGATGTGGAAAGAAAGGCAGAACTCCTTTGTTATTCTGATAGGGAGGAAGTCGGCCACACACCCAACAATTGGTCGCATTACTAGTCTGATGGGAATGATGTAACATACTAATGAAGGTGTTATTGCGCAGCGCAAGTCTATAAGATAATTCATGTGGCGGTAGGTCACTAAAAGAATGTTCATCAGCAACATTATAAACATGTCTAGAGATAGGATGATATATGTGCAAAATCACACTCGTAATAATCACTAAAATACTCAATAAAAACAAAATTAATAATGTCCTCATACAATAGCTACGCAGTGATTTACAATACGCCTGTCGTTTCAACATTTCTCGGGTATTTTCTCTACTCAGGTCCAAGGGATACATGTCGGAGACAATTCAACCGCTTCACCTTGGAGAGGACTTAAACAATCAAATTGCTCGACTGTTTGGGCCTAAGCTTTAATTTATAGCACTGAGAGTCATTCCTTTCAACAAAAGGAAGTTTTGAATCAGTCTGTGAGGGAGTGCAGGGCACAGTGTCTATATCTGAAGGTAGTCCATGAAATTTTTTGACGTGACTTGAATGAATCCACCCTTTTCGTCCCTCGATCTTCACGGCTGTTCTTGTGGTCAACAGGACCAACTTGGGTGCTTTCCACCTGGGCTCCAGTTGACTTTTCCTGTCGAAATTTCTCACAAAGACAAGATTACCCGGAACAACGTCATGGGGTTTCGCCTCAGTGTTGTCGGGAAAGGCTGCAGCTACCTGTGAACGAGAAGATTGTAGTGCAGACATCAAGGAAGCCAAGTAATCTGTCAGCATATTACAGTCAACATCAGTTATTTTACGTGGTATAGGCGTCCCCCACATATTCGGCGGTCTACCGAAGATCACCTCATACGGGGATAGCCCTGTTCTAGAGTGTGCTACCATTCTCATGTAAAAGAGTGCAACTGGTAATGCTACTATCCAGTCGACACCTTTCTCTCTACATATTTTGGACAGTCTGATTTTCAGTGTCTGGTTATGTCTTTCTACGAGACCTGCTGCCTCGGGGTGTCGGACACAGTGGAATTTCCACTGATATCCCAACAAGAGTGAGACATGTTTCATTAATTCGGATGAGAAAGGCTGACCGTTATCTGAATATACAACACGTGGTAAACCGTACCGTGGGAAGAATTCTCGAACTAGCTGCTTGGCAGTAGTCGGGGCAGTGTAATCTGATACGGGATACGCCTCTGTCCAACGGGAGAGAGCGCAGACAACTACGAGGACATATTTGAATCCTCGACAACGTTCCATCTGAATATAATCCATCTGGAGGACTTCAAAAGGATGGTCAGGAGGCTGAAATCCACCCTGCTCTACGGGAACACTCTTTCCTGGATTAAACTGACAACATATCATACAGGTACGAACTTTTTGTTTAGCTGCTGCTCGTAAATGTTTGTTGAACCAAATGTGCTGAATGCTGTCTAGCATAGCCTTCTCTCCTAAATGTGCTGGACTGTGAATTGTAGCTATAATGGCTTGAACCATGGAATCAGGGAGAAACCATACAGATTTCTCCTTTGTCATCCACCCTTGATCTGTCTGGATCCCTCCTAGTTCAGTCCACTTCTTTATTTCTTCTGCTGTGGCATGTGTCTGTATGTCAATTACGTCAAGTGCGGGATCCTTAATTGTCATACACTGTGTTGGTGTCTGAACTATTGGCTTTGTCATGTCTAATGTGCGATTCTGAGCAGTCTGTTTAGCTGTTCTGTCAGCTAAATCATTGCCTTGAGAAATGGTATCAGTAACCCTCGTGTGTGCTTTACATTTCATAATCGATATAGCAGTGGGTAGATGTATTGCGTCTAACAAAGCATGAATGAGGGGCCCGTGCTGAATGTGGGCACCATGGGACGTTAGATAACCTCTCTCTCGCCACAGCACGCCGAAGTCGTGTACAACTCCGAATGCATAACGTGAGTCAGTGTATACATTAACTTTCTTATTTGTGGCTTGAATACAGGCTTGCGTTAGAGCAATAAGTTCTGCTGCTTGGGCTGACAGAATATCTATACAATGTGTCTCAATAACTTCAGTGTCTGTTGTGACTGCATACGCGGCCACTAAATCTCCTGTACTTGCTCTCATGCATGATCCGTCTACATACAACGTCAGGTCTGGATCTAACAATGGAACGTCTGTCAAGTCTTGTCTAGGTTTCGTCTTTATTTCAACGATTTCAACACAATCATGAGCTAGTGGGTCTGTTCCAATTACAGGTAATAGTGTAGCAGGATTCAATGTATTACACCGTCGGATCTCTATGTGTGGTTGAAACAATGTCAGTTCATAACCGGTAAGTCTTGCTATGGTCAAGTGTTGTGTTTGTGTTCGGTTCACAAGAACCTCTACTGCATGTGGTACTTGAACTGTCAATGGGTGTCCTAATACTATGGCATCGCTTTGTCTGATTGCTAAAGCTGTCGCTGCCACTGATTTCAGGCATGCAGGCAAAGCCTGAGCTTTGATATTGTACCTATATAGGGAAAGATACCTTTATTGAAATCTACATACTTGTCCCATGCTGTCTCAGTATAATCGACAACTGGGAGATCTCTTTGCTCTCTATTGTGTACTAAATGAACATTTCGATAATAATCAGGGGGAGCTAGGAAAACAGGTGGCAAAAGGAATGCTATGTAACAGGTACCATCCCAATCTAGAGGCAGACGCATATATGCCGTCTGACCACATATGAAGTAAGAATGGCGAGAAGCTCTAAATGAAGATTTACCTTGATCACTATATTCTACTGTAGTAACGCATTGGCTATGGCCCATATGTATGGAACCAACTTTTCTTACACATAATTCACCCTTAACTGGAAATACTGACATAGTGGGCAGAATTAGTTCAACTTCGGATTTGACATTCAGAATCATAAGATTAGGCGTAAAATTACCTAATTTATACACTTCATTTTCTAAATCAGTTCCTGTTCTACTGGGGTGACCCTCCTTATTAGGGTGACAGACTTTGAATAAAACTAGATTCAGATTTCCCCATATCCAATGTTGTTGATAAACTGCTGTGTCTGGGTCTATGGAATTTAATAAACTAAACCATGCTCCACAGGAGCCATTGTGTGTGAATGGATGTGGAAAGAAAGGCAGAACTCCTTTGTTATTCTGATAGGGAGGAAGTCGGCCACACACCCAACAATTGGTCGCATTACTAGTCTGATGGGAATGATGTAACATACTAATGAAGGTGTTATTGCGCAGCGCAAGTCTATAAGATAATTCATGTGGCGGTAGGTCACTAAAAGAATGTTCATCAGCAACATTATAAACATGTCTAGAGATAGGATGATATATGTGCAAAATCACACTCGTAATAATCACTAAAATACTCAATAAAAACAAAATTAATAATGTCCTCATACAATAGCTACGCAGTGATTTACAATACGCCTGTCGTTTCAACATTTCTCGGGTATTTTCTCTACTCAGGTCCAAGGGATACATGTCGGAGACAATTCAACCGCTTCACCTTGGAGAGGACTTAAACAATCAAATTGCTCGACTGTTTGGGCCTAAGCTTTAATTTATAGCACTGAGAGTCATTCCTTTCAACAAAAGGAAGTTTTGAATCAGTCTGTGAGGGAGTGCAGGGCACAGTGTCTATATCTGAAGGTAGTCCATGAAATTTTTTGACGTGACTTGAATGAATCCACCCTTTTCGTCCCTCGATCTTCACGGCTGTTCTTGTGGTCAACAGGACCAACTTGGGTGCTTTCCACCTGGGCTCCAGTTGACTTTTCCTGTCGAAATTTCTCACAAAGACAAGATTACCCGGAACAACGTCATGGGGTTTCGCCTCAGTGTTGTCGGGAAAGGCTGCAGCTACCTGTGAACGAGAAGATTGTAGTGCAGACATCAAGGAAGCCAAGTAATCTGTCAGCATATTACAGTCAACATCAGTTATTTTACGTGGTATAGGCGTCCCCCACATATTCGGCGGTCTACCGAAGATCACCTCATACGGGGATAGCCCTGTTCTAGAGTGTGCTACCATTCTCATGTAAAAGAGTGCAACTGGTAATGCTACTATCCAGTCGACACCTTTCTCTCTACATATTTTGGACAGTCTGATTTTCAGTGTCTGGTTATGTCTTTCTACGAGACCTGCTGCCTCGGGGTGTCGGACACAGTGGAATTTCCACTGATATCCCAACAAGAGTGAGACATGTTTCATTAATTCGGATGAGAAAGGCTGACCGTTATCTGAATATACAACACGTGGTAAACCGTACCGTGGGAAGAATTCTCGAACTAGCTGCTTGGCAGTAGTCGGGGCAGTGTAATCTGATACGGGATACGCCTCTGTCCAACGGGAGAGAGCGCAGACAACTACGAGGACATATTTGAATCCTCGACAACGTTCCATCTGAATATAATCCATCTGGAGGACTTCAAAAGGATGGTCAGGAGGCTGAAATCCACCCTGCTCTACGGGAACACTCTTTCCTGGATTAAACTGACAACATATCATACAGGTACGAACTTTTTGTTTAGCTGCTGCTCGTAAATGTTTGTTGAACCAAATGTGCTGAATGCTGTCTAGCATAGCCTTCTCTCCTAAATGTGCTGGACTGTGAATTGTAGCTATAATGGCTTGAACCATGGAATCAGGGAGAAACCATACAGATTTCTCCTTTGTCATCCACCCTTGATCTGTCTGGATCCCTCCTAGTTCAGTCCACTTCTTTATTTCTTCTGCTGTGGCATGTGTCTGTATGTCAATTACGTCAAGTGCGGGATCCTTAATTGTCATACACTGTGTTGGTGTCTGAACTATTGGCTTTGTCATGTCTAATGTGCGATTCTGAGCAGTCTGTTTAGCTGTTCTGTCAGCTAAATCATTGCCTTGAGAAATGGTATCAGTAACCCTCGTGTGTGCTTTACATTTCATAATCGATATAGCAGTGGGTAGATGTATTGCGTCTAACAAAGCATGAATGAGGGGCCCGTGCTGAATGTGGGCACCATGGGACGTTAGATAACCTCTCTCTCGCCACAGCACGCCGAAGTCGTGTACAACTCCGAATGCATAACGTGAGTCAGTGTATACATTAACTTTCTTATTTGTGGCTTGAATACAGGCTTGCGTTAGAGCAATAAGTTCTGCTGCTTGGGCTGACAGAATATCTATACAATGTGTCTCAATAACTTCAGTGTCTGTTGTGACTGCATACGCGGCCACTAAATCTCCTGTACTTGCTCTCATGCATGATCCGTCTACATACAACGTCAGGTCTGGATCTAACAATGGAACGTCTGTCAAGTCTTGTCTAGGTTTCGTCTTTATTTCAACGATTTCAACACAATCATGAGCTAGTGGGTCTGTTCCAATTACAGGTAATAGTGTAGCAGGATTCAATGTATTACACCGTCGGATCTCTATGTGTGGTTGAAACAATGTCAGTTCATAACCGGTAAGTCTTGCTATGGTCAAGTGTTGTGTTTGTGTTCGGTTCACAAGAACCTCTACTGCATGTGGTACTTGAACTGTCAATGGGTGTCCTAATACTATGGCATCGCTTTGTCTGATTGCTAAAGCTGTCGCTGCCACTGATTTCAGGCATGCAGGCAAAGCCTGAGCTACGGGATCTAATGTACTGGAAAAATAAGCACATGGCTTGCATGATCCTGCTTGATCCTGAGTGAGTACTGACAAGGCAGTACCTTCGCGTTCTGTAACAAAGAGTGTAAAAGGTTTGCTATAACATGGTGTTGCTAAAACAGGTGCTTGACATAAAGCTTCCTTTAGGCTTTCAAAAGCTTGTGTATGTTCCTGAGTCCAAGGGAGAACAGTCGATGTGGCTGCCTCCTGTGTGGTTAACTGAATGAGTGGTTTTGCTAGAAATGCGTACTGAGGGATCCACTGCCTACAATATGAAGTGAGGCCTATGAAAGCCCGCACCTCCTTTTGTGTCTGGGGTATTGACATGTTAGCAATTAACTGGATGCGATCTGGTGTAAGCTGCCTTCCCTCCTTGGACAGCGAGTGACCAAGATAAATAACTCGCTGAACACAGAATTGCAGCTTAGAAGGGGACACCTTGTGCCCCTTGTCGGCTAGGAAATGTAAAACTGTCAGAGAAGCTTTTTCACATTCTGGCTCGCTTCTCGCGGTGATCAGCAGATCATCGACATATTGAAGCAGTGCAGTATTGACTGGCATGTGGATACTGTCAAGTTCTCGTTTCAATGCTTGGCTGTAGATGCTGGGGCTTTCTGTAAATCCTTGAGGAGCGCGTGAGAATTTAAAGCTGCGCCCATTTAAACTGAATCCGAACAAGTATTGGCTTTCCGGATCTATTGGGACGCTGAAAAAGGCATTCTTGAGATCAATTACAGTAAAAAATGTTGCTTCGGAATCAATTGCTGTCAACAATGATGATATATCAGGGACCACAGGAAATTGTGGTACAATACACTTGTTTAGTTCACGCAAATCAATAACCAATCGGTACACTGGTGGAGCAGTAGGATCAGTTCGTTTAAGAATCGGAATTATCGGTGAATTACATACATTGGAGTCTGTTTCTACAACTACTCCCTGGGCAATTAGCTCATCAATGATTTTCAACAAAGCCACTACAGCATCATGCGGTAACTTGTATTGTCGCATTCGTGGTAGTACCACTCCTGCTTTCAATGTAACTCGATAGGGTGTAATGTTCATGCAGCCAACATCCGTAGGGCCTTGTGCCCATAGATGTACTGGTAAAGTCTGTAGTCGGGGATCCATGTCTCTAGACACATAGTGACCTTTAAAATCACGCAAAAACAACCTTACTCCTTCCGGAGAACAACATATTATGGCTCCTAGTGCTTTCAGAGTCTTAATTCCTAACAGATTTTCTGGGCATGATTTAGTAAGCAATAAGTCTGTAGTTCGTGTCAAAGGTCCTATCGTAAGTGGTAGAGGCTGTGATACTTCATTAACAATAGGTTTTCCTGAAAAACCAAGGGAAACATTTTGAGAGCCTGAGAGGGGTGCCCCTGGAACTTCACTACGTTTTATGGTTGTTCGACTTGCCCCTGTATCGAGTAAGAATTTTCTATCTTGACCTAATAATTCACTATGTACATAAGGTCCTTCTTGATCTACCGGAATCTCGATAAGCGGGAAGTCAACTTCCCTCTCTAGGCTGGTTCATGCGTAACGCTGATACTCAGGGTATTCATACTGTGCAGTCTGATACATTTGTCGTGTTGTGGTTTGTGTGGCAGTAGCAGGCAACGGTGGTGCAGCTGGCACAAACTGTATGGGTTGCTGTGAGGCTGGCATAGACTGTTGCTGAACTGGCATGGACTGTCCATGCTGCATAGCTCCTTGTTCATTCTGATCTTGTCTAACTAATCGTGGTCTCTCTTTTGCAATACCTGTAGCTATATTACGTTTCAGGACTTGACAATCATGTACATAATGGCCTAGTTGTTTACAGTAATTGCAGGTTCCTTTTACAGGAACTGCAGAATCACCAGAATGTGTCACACCCTTTTTGTGACCATCTGCTGGTACTGTCTGAGAAACTAGCATTTTCATTTTTGTATCCTTCATGCGTCTATGCTCGTGTTCTTGTTCATCCCTAATTCTATTGTGATGATACTGTAACATTTGTAGCATTTGCGACGGAGTGTTACTTTGCCAGGTACTCTCGAATTTCAATATTCTATTCTTCACTGGAGGCAATGCATTTTCCACTAATTTTGTCACAAATAAATGTGGATATGAGTCACTACTTGCTTTTATACCACTATTTATACCAAAACATTTTTCAAATCGAGCATAATAATCGCTTGTGTCTTCATCTTGCTTTTGTTTACAGGCTGTGATTGCACCCCAATCTTCCTTTTTTGTAGTTAATAAACGTGGTAGTACCTGTACTAGTAAACCTGGTAATAGTTTAACTTTATCCCCGAGCCCTGAACCTGCAGCTCGGCCCCTTTCTTCCTCTGCTAATGCTGTCCAGTCTATCTTTTGGTCTCCCACTTCCCACTCTTTTTCTTTCAGTTTTTCATAAATGCCAGCAGGCAAAAGTACCTTTAATATCGTCATAATATCAGGAAAGGTGTACTCTCCCATCAGTAACATGTCTTTAATTTCTCGGTGGAAACCCGCTGGGTCTTTGTCATGACTAGGTACTACTTTTTTCATTTCTAATAATTCCATTTTTGATATGGGTGTGTAAACAAATACACGGTGAAACTCATTGTCTTCGCCTTTTATTGGGTGCACTTCTCGTAGGGGATTTTGTCTATCCATATAGTACGGCACTCTTTCTCTGTGGGGCAGCGAGAGAGAATCCGGACTTACAAAAAGGACATACTGCTTACGTGACACTAATATCTCTTTAATTAGCTTGTTACTAGAACCTCTCCATCTGTTCGTGAGTAGTTCCGTTAATATATCAGGTAAAGGACCAGGGTCAGCATGTTGGCTCTTATATAATATGAGGAGTTGCTGAATCATATATATTCCAGCTAAACGTTGTTCATCTGTACTGAGGTTAAAAAACGTGTGTGCTACGGTCTCATCACCGTATTTTTCAGGACTGTCAATCCAGTGAACGGCTGATCTGGCTAATTCTTGCTCATCCATGGAATCGAGGAGGTGATAACCTTTTCGTTCTCGTAGTATTTTATCTGCGGCTTGAAACAAATGTTCAGGAGATTTCAGATTTATTACAGGCGTCGGATACGTTCTGCTATTATTTGGACATACAGAGTGTATGGGATCAGAAAAACATCTAGTATTTTCACAAGATCTTCCTCTGCCTACATAGGCTATGGTCTCTGATTGTCTTGCGGAATTCCCTGATTCGGACACTTCATCTTGCTCAAACTCGTCTGTTCCCAATCTCTCTTCATGAATACGCTCTATTTCTTTACGTATTTTTCGGCACATGGCTATTATACAATTTTGCTTATCGTGTCTCCCTTCTGATATATTCTGACTCCATCTTGTAAGAATAAGCATTGCATTCGGGTCTACCCCCGGACGATCTTGATTTCTGATTACACAGTTTGAGGAAACGTAACAGTTCCCCCTGTATCTCTACTTTCTGGAATTCCATAGCTCTGTTAATACATCCTGGATCTCGTCCTGTTTGAACAAAATGATATATGTTATCTAGATGCGTAGTCATCCCTGGTAACCTTGCTAAATACTCTGCGGCTCGCCTGATACGTAATGATGCCAGGACCATTTCGTCCTCTTTACCAACCACTGGGTCATATCTACAATTTACAAGGAGTTCCTTAAGCGTACGTTCATTTACGAATTTAGGTGTACGTGAATGCGCTGACTCTTGAAAAACAAGTTTATTTATTCTAGGTGGTGTAAAAGTACTGCTAGCACTTCCCGTGGCCCCATCTGGGGCGTCGGGTGTGAATGGATTCGTTGAACGTGACACAGCAACTATGGGTGTTGATACCCCTGTAGAGTCGACTGCGGAGACAGATGCGGAAACAGATGTGCTTGCCGAAGCTTGTATCGGGACTTGCTGTTGCACGGGGACAGATACCTGATCCTGACGTTGAACCCCTCCGCCAGACGGTCTATGTGGTGTGGCGTTAGCATACTCGGGAGCTGCATCGTCTAGATATGAGGAAAGAAAAACATCTTCTGCGGTTCTGGGATGCCCCTTTGGATGTACCTTAATTGGAAATAATGGGGGTGGCAAGTCTTTTGGTATCTCTGGAGCAGCCTTAGGTAGTCCTTCGGCTAGAAGGGGATACATACCATTCATAAGAGCATTTCTTTGTCTATTCACTTGTTCTGATTTCACTCGGATACCTTCCTCAATTAATAGATTTTCTTGAACTTTATTTGAACTTTCTTTACTCCTCTCTTCTTGTCTACGTGCTTTTTCTGTTCGTCTATGAGATTCTTTACGCCATAACTCAACAGCGTCTTTCTGTGACTGTCTGACCTTTCTTTTCCATAACTCTTCCTCCACTTTCATGATGCACTCTGCATCCCAGGTTCCCGCTATGGGCCACCTTTGACTTTCCGGTAACCCCTTGGTATAATCTACCCATAGATCAAGAAACAATATGGCATCTAAGCCATGCTTATGGTACATGAAATGCCCTGGAGTGTCTCTAGGAGGAATAGGAACTGCTTCTTCAAGCACCCCTTTTCTGGTAGTAATCTGTCTTAACTTCGAGAAGAGCGGCATATTGACAACTGATCTGATACTTACTCTTGAATTTTCTTAATACGAAAAACACCATAAATGAACAGTGAACAATGAACAGTCATTCATACCACAATATGCAAGACATTTCTGAATACTTTAAACATTAAACATTAAACATTATAACAATGATCGACAATGATGACAGTCTGCCTAACTAATCACCACGCTGAATTCTTGACAATAACGGAATACTTCGGAATACTTGATATACTGCTAAACAGTACATATACACTGCTAAACAGTGCAGACCGGATTTGTGTACCCAAATCCGTCTTGACCGGCACAACCTATGTGCGCGTCAACACGCCTCCCCGGCGATGGTACTCACCGAGTAGCTCCTTGAAACGGAAGGCCTCAGAGAATGGACAGGACTCGATAACTGCGGACATCGGACCCTCTGGACGTCGGGATTTCGGAAAACCTGGTGGGCCTCTGTATACCTCGGATCTTGCTCTCTCAGCTAGGCTCTGGTCGGGATACTTCGCACTTCTCACCGCCTCGTCTGGGTTGATCGCAGCCTCAGTCGCCCCCGCTTGACCGGAGGGAGCTTACAGGAAATCCTGCTGGTACGCGTTTATGGTCCGTCCAGCTGTGGCAGGAGACCGGGCCTGCAACGCACCGCCGGCGCGTGAGATGAGAAAGTGTCCCTATTCGGGCGCCATTATGTGGTAAATAAAATAAATATTACCGGACTGAATTTCATACGGAATCTTAAAATAAAGTAAAATAGCTCAAAATAACAAGAGGCAGAATCCGTGGTATAAGAGGTTTTCTAAGTGGGCTTTATTCCATTCAAAATGGCCGACTCGAGTCGCGGCCTTCAGGTTCCGTCACCACGAGGGTTCAGGAAGTGAAGTACAATAATTCATTAACAGACATGTATTTTTATAATAAATACATTACAATGAAACGAATGTAGAAGGCGTAACATTTGATAAGAAAAGTGACAAAACAGTGACATAATCGAAACTAGGCGTAATAAGGAATAAAAGAAACATGATTGGTTAGAATTATCAGACATAGGTGGATCTATAAGATAATACTTGGCATAGATGCGCGCGCGGCAGCATGACGTGTAATTGACGTGCAACTAGGGGGTGAAGGGGACTTGACATTTAGCTCTACATGTGGAGACGAGAAGTCTGGGGTCAAGTCAACCTAATCCCAAATCATATCTAACATCCTATGTTTAAAGAACTATGTTATCCACAAGGAAGAGACTCTCGGACAGAATCTATTCTATACTGACTGTGTACGTGTACAAGCGTCTAAGTGTCTATATGAGATGCGAGGGATAGAAAACTTTCCATGGCAACAGGGCTATGAATCACTTGCAGGAGGACGGAAAGGCTGAGTCCTTTGCTTGTGAGCTAAAGGAAATGTTTACCTAAATCACTGGACAGGAATGCATCGGCTGGAAAGCAAAATAGATAATTCGAAGGTGAAATACAACTTCTTGGCAGACAGGCGAAAACTGGCCGAGGCAGGCACCGTTAGCTGCACAGGGAGTAGGACAAAGTTCATGGATACAGATGCGAGCTCAAGCTGAAGCTGTCAGAGACAGAGAGCAGGGAAAGGCTTTGAGGACAGAATCGGGCCTACTCGCCTGAACTGAAAAAATGGAGTAACTTAGCCATATAAAGTCGGTGGCCCGTCATACCTAGGAATCGAATATCCAGCCCATTGATGGCGGATCTGACAGAGAACATGTTGACGGTAGACACACATATGTTTGCGTCTTAGAAACTGGAACTGGAGGGAACATACATGTACTTGTAACATGCATATAGAACCGTTGGGGTCCAAGATAGGGGACATAACTGATCAGGAAAATCCACATTTCCACAGCTTGATGCTGGAATAATGCAAGGATGGCTTGTACTGGATGTAATTATTTCCATGCTATCCAAGGATATTCAGAATTTGTGCTTTAAAGTGGAACCGGGCTTGTAAGTTATTGTAGTCAACTACTGGATTTCTCTGGGGCCCCTAAACAATACCGAACTTCTCACGATGATTGTGGCTAAGCATTGTCTCTCTTTTTGTATCCAGAGTATTTCAAGCTCTGCTTTCTATTGTGCTCTACAGCAAATCATGTAAACCCATGTGAGAATTGTCCTAGTTCTGTTTTCTCTACAGTCCCTAGCCTGAGAGACCAGAGGATTGCTGTCATGAGAAAGGTTGGTGTTTCTTTTCCGTTACACTTCCCCCTAAGGGCAGGGTCCGACTGGTCTATAGGGCATTCGGGCAGCACTTGAAAGGATGGTCTGACAGATCAATCTGTGGCCACTTTTTAAGCAGTTGTTGGCTGGTTTTATTGTTGATTTCCCTGATATTACCATAGTTTTTAGATCTATGATTCGATTTTTGCGGACACTTTTATTTTGGTGCCTGAGACTATTTTCTGGCCCAATCTGACACTGCCCAGCAACAATAGCTACTCAATAAGTCTCGGGTTAATATGGTAAATGTATGACGCTTCTCCTTATGTCAAGTGACGCTGTGCTGTGAAATGTCTCTTCTCCAAGCTTCCCTTCCAGCAAGCAGCAGCAGGAAGGCTCGGAGGTACGACTATGCGGACTCAGTTTACAGTTTCCTGAGTGACCCCTTCCCCCAGTTAGTGAGGCCACACTGGATGTGGACGAACTGCCTACGAAGCCCAGGGATCGGTCTTTCCTTTCTAACAGCGATTAGCCCCACACCGGGACGCAGTGCCGGCAGAACCGTCACCCTGTTCATTCATTTGACTCTCTTTAATGTAGGACGTTACTGAGGGGCAGTTTGGTATCTGTTTTTTCCAACAGCTCAAGGTTTATTGACTCTTATGTAAAACTAAACTGGGGAGATGGATAAAATGTCTGCTGCTCACTTGCAATACAAGACTTCCACAGTAGTTCATCTTGTGGCAGACACAAACTTTTGCCCTGGCATCCCCTCCTCCATACTAATGTAAACCCAGGGGCCTCTGCTGAAAACAGTAACGCACTTAGACTGTAAAATAATAATGGAAGGATATGATTGTAACAAACTCACCCACTGCTAATTACTCTGGGCACACTCCATCCCAGTGTTTCCCACTTTTTAGAACGTCAACCCAATTTTTAGAAAGACAAACGTTCGCGACCCACCTAGTTTTAATGGACACGAGGTGGGCTGTTTTTCTTTCTTTAGCGATAACAGCAATTGTTTTTAAACCTCACAACCTTGACCACACCGTTCAATTCTTGGTCACAGTCCGATATTGAACTGCCTATGAAAGCGACAGATGCTGAACTACACTGGAATCTGGAGCTGCAACACTTTTCAGAGTCGAGTGCTGGCATGTGGCATCCGTTCACTAAAATCACAAGGCTTGTGAAAATTCTTGGTGTGGATACCAGTGATTGTAGCAATTTTTAGAAACCTCTTCTGCTGCAGCCTATGGTGTAAGACCTTGTATATATTTTTGTGTTGAAACAAGACCCAGTGGTGCATTTTGGACTCTACAGATTTTGCAGCTGTATATAGTATGAACATGGCCCAAGGGCTTTGGAGCACTTTACAACAAAAGACTGCCTACTAAACTCACCCGCCATCGCCTGGGTGCACCACAGCCTTCGTGTTCTGGCCGACACAGAGAGCAGGCCTCTGAGCTGATCGGGTTCCAGACTACAGGAACAAGTGTGGAGGTGATAAGCAGCAGCACTCGGTGGCCAACAAAGTCATAACACTTGCGTAGCCGTCGGAGCCAAGCAAGCGTACGGCATTGATGCAAACCTCATCGGAGCTAAGCCATACATCGACTTCGAAAAAGACTTCGGGGGCAAACCCGTACTTTGACTCTTGAACAAAATAACACCATTGACGATTTCAACATCTACCTCCTTCGCTCCAACTGAGCATAAAAGGAAACAAAATGAAAAGGACCTGGCACCCAAGAAAAGTAGTTTTAAGAACAATGGTCCTTAGCATAAACTAAATTGAAAAAAACTGTTGCAACATAGACTACAATGAGACCTATGTGTATTCCTCCTAAGTCCAGCCAGACAAAGGAACATTTATTCTAAAGTTTTATAGAAATAGGGAAATGAAGAGTAATCGATGGGGACGATAGTGTCCCCATCGAAGGCTACATCGGATGCCCACCCTCGTCCTGCCGAGACTCCTTTGACCTCGTATCTACAAACGGACAGCCACTGTAGCTGCCGCCTGCTGTATCCTCTGGACGTGTTTTCACCTTTTCCCCACTGAGCCAACTATCGCAGCTCTGTTCCCTTAAACAAGACCTAGCCATTGCTGCTACCGCCCATTTCTCACGCGGATGATAGCGTCCAAAAAACCGCCCCATCGGAACACAATTCGTGCTGTTCCAACGTGGTCGCCTTCAGCATCTGACCGCCCTGCTCAATCAAGCCCTGCCGCGAGTGCGAATAGCTTCTCCCGCGGACACTCGTAGGCATTGTCAATTTATACCAGGCAACTCCTTCTCAAATTTTAGTCCTGATGATGATCCCACTGTACTAGGAGCTAGGGATCGAAACATCATCGACTTTCTATAACAGTACCACAATTTTATCCACTGTGAAAATGTTTTGTGGTTTCTGCTGGGCTGTGCTTACTTAAGTTGATTATTGTTCTGTAAGCCCCCTTGTTTGCTCCTAAAACCTTTTGCCTGTTATTTCCTTCGACTTTAATCTGACCTTCTTTTCTCCTTTTGAAAACTTGGTACAGGATTGTGCCCTTGTTTGATTACTCTTCATTTCCCTATTTCTATAAAACTTTAGAATAAATGTTCCTTTGTCCGGCTGGACTTAGGAGGAATACACATAGGTCTCATTGTAGTCTATGTTGCAACAGTTTTTTTCAATTTAGTTTATGCTAAGGACCATTGTTCTTAAAATTACATGATATACCCGTGGTCCTAAGCTACCTCTATCGGGTCCCCCTTGTTAACTATATGGACCCAAGAAAAGTAGGACAATTGCAACATCCGAAACAGAGGGATATGTATTTGAAAACCTTGAGGAGCTCATGCACAAGAAGCGCTCTGTGGAGGACAGACACTTGCCTGAGCAGGTCCATAAACGGAAAGGGCAAGATATTGGCCTCCCACTGTCTCTTCCAAAGAGGAAGTGTTCAGCATAAGGACACTAGCCCTATGCCACTCAACATCACACCACTTCCACAGCCTAGGTCAACATCATCCATACACTCTCACCATGCAGACAAAAGGAGCCCTAGTCGTTATGAACATGACAAAGACTCGCAGGTAGACCCTACCCAAAGCACAGACCCCTGGGATGCGTGATATACCGTACTCCAAGATCAAGACATTGAAGTCCCAGGACCAGCTAAGGCATCACCTCTCGATGATATCTTCTCCTACCATTGTGTCATTCAGTGAGCTGCTAAATATCATGATGTACAAATGTACACTACGGAAGCGCAAACAGACTTTCTATTTGAGACCCTCTGTAAGACTGAGCACTTTGTTCAATACCTTTCAATGATAGGGTCCAAGTTCAAAGTCTCCATAGAGATATTTAAAGAACCACTCAAGTCTAGAGTACTTGCATCGTGCATTGAGATGAAATACAAACCTGCCCCCACTGACCCAATTTATATCCGGGGACACCCAACAGCTGTCTCCCTAATGGTAACAATTCGAATGAAGAGAGCAGTTTCCCAGAGTACAGGAGACACGCCTCCTCCTGATAAGGAAGGCAAGCGCACAGCTGCGGCAGGAAAACGGGTAACTGTGGGACATGCAAATCATTGGCATGTAGCTGGGGTTATTATGCCGGTATAACAGGGGCGCTTGAGATAAAATGAAAGAGCTTATACAACACCTCCCAGAGCACTATAGAAAAAGAGGGAAAGACCTAGTCACAGAGGGTAGACAGATCTCCGGTGATACCACACACTGCGCCCTAGATAGCTTGGACACTGCTGCGAGAGGAATAAACTCCTCCATTCTTCTACGTAGACATGCCTGGCTACACATCTCCAGGTTCAAGCCTGAGGTGCAGCAACACCTCCTTAATACCCCCTTTGATGGGAACCATCTCTTTAGCCTGGAGGTGGACTACCTGCTAAAGAAAAAGACAGAGGCCACAAAATCCACTGGAGCTCTGCAGTCCATTACACCATGCAAACACTCCTTTCGTAGGTAGGGCAGAGGGAATTCGAAACCACTGACACCCAGACATTTCAAGAGCAGCAGCAGCAATGTCCTCAGCAAACATTTACCTCCGAGGAAGTTCTAAACAGAGGGTAGAGGGAGATAAACTCCCGCAAAGCGACCCTACCTATTTACAAGAGTGGTTCCCCCAACAATCCTGTTCCTTGTCTTTAATGAAATCCAGATTCTCTAATCATGTTAATAGGAGAATAGCAATTATCGCCTAATATCCCTAACCGTTGTGGAGGGCAAAATCTTTGCGACATGTTTACTTAAAAACCTGGAAAAGTGGGTTGTCTCACTAAAGATAATACAGATTTTTCAAACCGGATTCATAAGAGGCCAGTCAGCGATCCCTAACTTGATATCCCTCATGCTCTTAGCGGAGACAGCAAAACAAAAAAACAAAAAAAGTTACACATTTGCTTGGTACACTAATATCCGACTGGAGTTTGTCGTGTTGAGCCAATCCCAAGAAAGACGATCAGCATTTCTAAAAAACCAATACTCCTTATTTCGATCCAATCCTGGCAGTCTCGCAAACCTGTGCTGGAAAAAACTCATTTAATCAGACTATGCATGTGGGTGGAGGTCTTACTTAACTGAGAGTCTAAATACTTTTAACCTCCATCCTTGTGATTACTGGGACAGAAATAAAAATGTCTTTAGGTTGGGTAATACTCTTCTGCCCGGAGGCCAGAATTACTTTGAGCATGGCAGCTTCTTTAAATAGCGGTGTAAGAATTCTTACCCACAGATCTATTTTGGCCTTAAACACAGTGTTGGGAATTCTATTGGGGCCAGGAGTGCCGTTTGATTTGATCCAACCTACCGTCTTTATGGTCTCCTCCTCTTCCTATAATAGATCAACAACCGCTCAGTCGTTACATTCTGTCAGAAAACTTTGACATGGTGACACTACAGGATGTAATACCATTGCTACTAGGTGACGACTTGATGATGTCACTCGATCTGAAGGCTGCATAAAGTCATATACTGATTTACCCGGCACATCGCCAATACCTCAGGTTTGTGGTAAGTGGTTGTAATTTCCAGTACAAAATTCTGCCATTTTGGGGTAACCGCCCCAAGAGTGTCCCCAAATGTCTAGCATTGGTGGCAGCCCATTTAAGAAGATACAACATTCGTGTCTTCCCATGCCTCTATGATTAGCTGATCAAAAGTTCAAAGAGACGTAGGTGCCTGCAACATACACAGGCCTCTATCAACCTGTTAAACAAATTGGGTTCACAATAAATGTCACCAAATCTCAGTTACAGCCTCGTCAAATACAGCCTTGTTTGGGAGCAATACACAGTTCAATCCCTGCCACAGCATAGCCCAATTCACAAAGGTTTCTCAGTCTCCAGAACTAACAGGCTCTATTTCAGCTACATCGTCGCCTGCCAGTCAGGTCGGTGATGTGCCTTCTGGGCACGATGGCCGCTTGTATACTAATAGTTCCACATGCCAGGCTGCACATGCGCCCCTTATGGAGTGTCTGGCATCTCAGTGGTCAAAAGTGAGGGGCAATTTGTAGGATCTAGTGTTGGTTTCACCCAGGGTCCATCAATCTCTGCAGTGGTGGGGCACACAAAGCATCCTTAAAGGCAGACCTTTTTTGGACCCAGCACTACAAATGACTATACCCAAGGATGTATCACTCAGAAGAAGGGGCACACATGGAGGACATGATGGTCCAGGCTCCTTGAGCCTATTGTGATTCAGATGGCTCTAAAAGCCTTCCTCCCCTAATTAAATGGAGCAAACGTTCTTCTCCAGACAGACAACCTGACCAACAAGGAGGAACACACTCGATACAGCTGTCTCAGCTAGCATGGACCATCTGTCACTGGGCTATTCACCATCACATCCATCTCTTGGTGGAGTATCTTACGGGAGTGGAAAATTCAGTGGCGGACCTTCTAATCAGGACATAGCAACAAGTTTACAAGTCATTTGCTGCTGCTTCCAGTGGTGGAGGACACCGGATGTGGATCTGTTCACCACTGCAGAAAACGCAAAATGCCAAAACTTCGCCTCAAGGTTCAACTATCCACAGTCCATGAGAAATACTCTTTGGATGAACTGGTCAGGGATATTTGCATACTCTTTTCTACCTCTCCCACTGATTCCATATCTGGTCACGAAACTCAGACATCTCTCAAGATGATTTCTTAGCTCCTACCTAGGAAGCCCTGGGTCTCGACTCTGAGAGCTGACACTAGTACCTCACAAGAGGTTCCCCCAACATAACAGATCTTCTCCATCACAGCAAGGGCAGGGTCAGGCAGTCAAACCTCAAACCACTCAACCTGGCAATTTGGCTCATGAAGTCGTAGAGTTTGGATACTTGCAATTACCTCCAATGGCATGGGCATTCTACAGGTGGCAAGACCTCTAACCACAAGAGCTTGTTATGCAGCCAAGTGGAACCGTTTTTAAACTACTGTAAAGACCAGCATATAGACCCCTGAATGCCTACAGTTCAACAGATAGTATGCTACCTGTTACACCTTCAGAAATCACACTTAGCTTACACTTCTATACGATTGCACCTGGCAGCGATAGCGGTTTTTCTGCAAAACCACAAGGATCAGTCACTTTTTTCCTGTACCAGTCATCAAAGTTTTTATGGAAGGTCTAAAAATAATAATTTCACCACGTACACCACCATGAATTTAACTGTCGTTCATACACAGCTAATGTTCACACCTTTCGAACCACTGCATTCTTGTCCTCTGAAGTTCCTCTCTTGGAAGGTAGCCTTCCTTGTAGCTATAACTTTCCTGAAAAGAGGTAACGAAATTCATGCTCTTACCACAGAAGAGCCTTACTTTCAGGTTTTCAAGGATAAGGTACGTCTCCGTATAAATCCTACATTTCTCCCAAAAGTCCTCTCTCCCTTCCATTTAAATCAGACACTTGATTTACAGGTTTTCTTCCCTAGGCCAGCCACTGTGGCAGAAAGGGCACTCCATACACTTAATGTTAAAAGAGCACTGTTGTATTTCATAGAGTACTAAACCTTTTAGGAAAACATAAGTTTTTTGTGCCTTTCTCAAGTCCACGAAAGGGTAAAGCCATTTCTAAAGTTGAAATCGCAAGGTGGATTGTAAAATGTATTCAAATTTGTTACGCAAAAGCCAAAACCTCTTTACCAACCATTTCACAAGCACATTCTACAAGGAAGGGTGCTTGAGTGGTTTTCTTGGGAAACATTCCCTTAGTTGACATTTGTAAGGCAGCTACTTGGTCTAATCCACACACCTTCACGAGACACTTTTGCGTGGATGGTCAGGCCAGGCAGCAGTCTCTTGTGGGACAAACAGTCAGTCCTACAGACATTGGTTGAAACATCTGTGCCATCTTATGCCTAGAACTACTGCGAGAGAAGTACTGCTTTACAGTCTATGCCTAGCATATTTAGCTGCATCCAATACATAATATGATACATGATATGAATGGCGTATGTTACTTATCCTGTAAGCATCTATTCGTAGCATGTAGTGTTGCAAATTCACATGCGCCCTCCCGTTTGAAAAATCTTCACAATTTTTTAAGCTTGTTTGCCAGTCACTTCAGCTGCTGTCTGCAATGTTTTGGGGTGATCCGTCAAGCTTGGCTCGAAAAAGGGGAGGGAGGCAAAACAAGTTTCCCCACGTAATTTCCCATAGGGATTTTATGTTATGTTATTATGGTTTGTAAAACACTCGATTACCTGAAGGTGATTTGGTGCTGCCCGATTAAAAAAAGTAACATGAAAGGTGTGAAATTATCAGAACAACTACAGCCCGAACCACTGAATGAAATTACACCAAATTTGGCAGAAAGCTAGATCTTTGTCCAGAAAGAGTGCATTTTGTAATTTGGTGTAAATCTGTTCAGTTGTGTCGGAGTTATTAAAGTAAAAGGATGTATGTGTATCTAGAGACACAGATCCATCGTGGATACCCGTGGATACTGGCGAATTTGCAGATCCACACGCCAACAGCAGTGCCGTTATTGTCTGGCCACAACCTGAGAGGAAAGTTGCGGCTGACATTTTCTTTATCTGAACTCTGTTCCCAGCGGGGAAAATTACATTTTAAAGTAATAGAAGGTCAGGGCAGAGGTACTTAGACCCCATGGGACTGATGGAGGGTTCTCTGATGAATCCCCCATGGGCAATACATTATCCCCAAATTTCTTATTTGGAGCGTGTGAGGATCCACCTGGATCCTTACGGATTCGGGCAGGTTCAGGTGGATCTGCGGATCCAGACCCCAGTTACAAAATATACATACACCCATTCACAGATCCACACACCTTCTCACACACTCATTTATGCACCAACACAACCACTCAAACACTGACAAAAAACACCCACACACTCAGACTGACACAGCACTCGCATACCCACTTGCACACCCACACACCATTACAGCCACTCGAACACCCACTCACAAACCCACAAAACCACCAACAGCCACTAACGCTTACTCACATAGCCACACCCACTCACAGACCAACACAGCCATTCACACACACACTCAGGCTCCACACACACACACAACCTCGCATCATACACAGCCACTTACACAACCACTCACACACCTACATATCCACTCACACACCCAGGTTACAGGGACGTTATAGTTATGAAATATCATTAAAAAATAGAAATTAACTGGAAAAAAAACAAAGGTTACAGGGACGTTACAGTTGGGTTCAGATTTTACACACACAAAACAATAGAAATTCAGGAGTTCTCAAGTAACTATAACTCGTGCCCTAAGGTAACTATAACTTGTGCCCCCACAAAGCTCTGCTAATTACCCCACATATTACATCACTCATGACATCTTCTATGACATCATTGCTAACATCACTGCAACATTTGCAGTCAAATTATTGATGAGAACTGTGCATGGCGGGTGTGAGTTAGTTACCTTAGGGCATGAGTGAACCACACAGTGCTACACCATTGTGCCACAGAAAACACTTCATGGTGCCGCAGACTGTGCTTACAGCAAACGCCAGGCCCGAGGGTGCAATGAGAAAGACGAGGCGCTGTACCAGCCCTCCAGGAGGCCTCATGCATTCTGCCCTCTGCCCTGATGGATTAGACAGAATGCAATAAGCTTTCAGACAAAACCCCCTCTTCCTGAGCCTCCATCCCCGACATTGTGAGCAGCTGGCTGCAGGGGATTAAACACACGCAGCCCTCTCCAGGCGCTGCGCATCTCCTGGTGCTTTCTGGCAGTGAGGAAGCCGCTCTCTCCCCCCAACAAATGTCAACAGGGAACCAGCGCAAAGATGACAATCTACATCTAGCACTTAAGGGCAGTAAGTGCTGCATGAATGCAATTACAATATAGTGCAAAACATTCTGCACACTAAAGATTGGCCAAATGCAGGGCTTTCACTACTATTAGTCTATAGTTTTTTTAGTTTTTGTTTAGAAAACTGATTGAATTGAGGAAATCCGTTTGTTGCTTTGATTGTGAGTTTAGTGGATACACGATTCACTCATATCAGTTTGATAGTTTAAACGGGTACTTTCTAAGCCTTCATGTCGAGCCCAAATGTGAAGCTGTGCTCTTTCTCCAGAGGCTGTGGTACACACTCTAGCTCTCCTGGGAACTGATTAAATAAGGGAACACCATATGATAATGTTAGACAGACCGAAGGATCGATCAAGGCGTCCCTGCTACCGCCTGTCAAGATATCACCGACAAGCGGTCCTCTACCTCTCCACTGATGCCCAAAACCTGACTAGACTGTTGATAATCAAAACAAGAGGCGTAATGGCCAGAACTGCTCACTTTTGACCTGGGGGGAACCAGGTTGGAGTCTCGGCGTCAGCTCAACATCCAGTGATTCTGGGCAACTCACTTCATCTCCCCCTGCCTACAAAAAATGAATGTGTTGTTGTGTAATGTAACTTGTGCTCATGTAAAGCGCTCCAGTACCTTTGGGACGAGTCCGTGTTACGTAAAACTGCAAAAAGAAAAGAAAACTGCCTCTTGGGTCTATAAACAATACAAGGCTTAGTGACACTGTAGGTTTGTAAGGTGAGTTTAGCCCTTATGCTGGAAGCCAGGGTGTGAGAACTATAACTCACCTAGTGCAGCACCTAGATGCCCTTTCAAAGGCTCTGGCCTGCTGTGCAGAATGCCAGTTGAACTGCCCACAGGAATACCTCCGACGACACGGAGAAGGTGCCCCCCACAGTGGTGAAAGAGGGTGGGCTGCACTGAGAGCTTCTTAGTGAAATACTGAGTCACCTATTGCTGGACACGCCCTGTACTATCATTGCCTGGTTACCATGGAAACAGTGGACACACAAAAACAGCTGCTGGTGTACTCGTCCCATCAGTAACGGGGAGGAGCAAGACAGGGCTATTGTCACTAACGAGTAACGGTGGAGTCAAGACCCTAGAGAAATATGTCAATTCAGTGATCTCCGACTAAGCTGATAAAAAAAAAATTCCTACACCAAAGCCAGTTGGGTTTCAGAACCAACTACAGTACAGAGACTGCCCTACTCGAAGTCTCTTGGCTTGTTAAGGAGAAGCTGTATCAGGGTGGTAAAGCCATTCTGATTTTATTAGACCTTTCAGCGGCTTTTGATACCGTGCCGCACACTAGACTCCTTAACAGGCTACAGGACTGTGTAATAGGCGACACCGTTCTGAAATGGTTTACCTCCCTCCTAGAGTATAGAAGCCAGGCACTCAGGATCCCTCCTTCATGGACCCTATCCCCAGCCTGAAAGTGGGAGATCCTCAGGGCTCGATACTGAGTCTTACTCTTTTCAACATATATATGTACCCCCTGGCACCACTGGCAGAAGCGTGCGGCAAGAGAGCTGACTTTGAAGGTGAGAAGATCAGCACCTGTCTCTCGAAGGTGTTCTCATGGTTGAGGAAGAACCACTTAAAATGTAATCCAGAGAAATCTGAGGTTATCTTTTCTGGCTCCGCACCCGAGGACTAGTGGAAACTGCGGTGGCCATCGGACATGTCACCTCCTTCCTCTGCACAAAGCACTGTCAAAAATCTGGCCGTCATGATGGACAGCACCCTCTCGATGAGACCTCAGGTCCAGTCGGTAGCAGGTTCCTGCTTTGGGCTTCTATGACTGCTTAGAAAATTCCTCCCCCTCCTGAACACAGGAAGACTGTAGTCCAATCATTGATCATCTCCAGACTGGACTACGTCAACGTCCTGTACCTAGGCCTCCCTTAATATTGCTCAACCGCTTACAGGTGGTCCAGAATGCAGCCGCCAGAGTGATCATTTTGCTTGAACCCAGGACTCGTATCACCTCAAGGCCTTACACTGGCTCCCTGTAAAAAAAAAAAAAAGGATCAGTTTTAAGTCTCTGGTACTATTCTTCAAGGCCTTTCAGGGAAACGGAGCGGAGTATCTCAGAAGGAGCACTTTGTGCCGCCAAAAACTGGGCGGTCCTCCACGTTGAGCCTGGCATCCGTCCCCAGGATATGCTGCGCCCGATCCGGCAGCCGTTCCTTTTGGTTCCATGGAGCCCATGCCTGGAACTTTCTACACCAGGAAAGTGTCCGACGTAGCCGTTTTCAGGAAAATGCTTAAAACCTGGCTTTTCTGTAACTAACTCCCGGTCTCCTGCTCCTAGGGCCAGCAGAAGGCCTGATAGTCTTTTCAGCGCCAGGACACTCTTTCTGAGTAGCTGCACGCTCTATAAATGCTTTATCATTATTTCATTCATAAGGGATATCCATCCTTACACAATATTTAGTTGTCCCTCTCCCAAACGCTCAGACACACGTCACATACACAAGCATTGCTCTATGCATCCTCTACTCTCACAGACAAGTTCCCCATCAAAGTATATAATTTATCAGTGGCAATGTATTTTCATGCCTCCCTGTGGAATTCAACTGCATCTTCCATGGTATTGTATTTTCAAGTTCCCCATTGCACTGTAGTATTAGTCAATGGCATCATATAAGCATGCATCCCATATAATTGCACTGTAGGTCAGTGACACTCTAAATCAGTGGGTGAATATTTCCACGTGATAACATTAGATGACACAATAAGGCATCAGCAGTGTATATTTGTGTCTTCTACAGGTTTGCATTGTACATTGAATGCATGCATCATTTATGAAGGTATTGTTACCCGACCGGGTGTCATGGCGCTGGATCAGCTGAGAGAAGTGAGAAGTTAATGAACTGCAGCATTGTAGGAAGGTGGAATCTGACTATATGGTTGCCCCCAACTTTTTGCCTGGTATTTGGATGGTTTTTTGACTAGTCTGGCTGGGATCCTGCTATCTAGGACCCCAGCCTATCTGCTTCCTCCCTAAAACTGATGTGGGTACCCTAGGTACCTTCCAATTGGATACTGAGGACACCCTACTAGCCCCTTGTAGATGGTACCCAGGGCATGGGTCCCTCAGAGGCCTACCAGGGGCTGCAGCACTTCTTGTGCCACCCCTGGGACAGCCATACCAAATGACACCACCAGACCACTACTGTAGTCTGGGTAAGGTGGTGCTTGCACCCCTTACAGGGGTATAGGTATCCTGTATCCCACTTAATACAACACATATATCCTCATAGGTCACCCCTAGAGCAGGCCTTGCTAATCCTACAAGGCAGGGTGCTGAGATGTGTGAGGGGGGACCCCTACCTGAGTAGGGCCCCTCTGCAACCTTCGTAAAATCATTACTGGGTTGTTTGTAGTGTAGCCATACCATATACTCTTAACAGCATTATAAGTATATCGCGATAGCGTGATAACTTGAAAATGGCTACACAGAACCATATCGTGTTTGGTGTCAAACATGTAGGAATCATACCCCCAATCCAGCCATGGGACTGAGGGCATGATTCCCCCCTGCTAGAGGGGCGATATGGGAAAAGCAGCAGAATTTAGACACCAATTTAAAAGTGCACGCGAAGTACAAAATTGATGCTACCCGCCACCTACACGACTGGCTGCCTGTTGCTGGGCAGAACTCCAGCCACGGCAGCTGGACAATGGGGATCCTGTTGCAGGGAGGTGTTCCCACCTCCCCAGACAGACTATGTGGATTGGAACTGGGTGGGTGCACCATAGGATACCTTTCAGAGTTGCACATAGTCTTCTCCAGTACCTACATTCTGCATATACCGCCTGGGACCGGTTCAGGGGCATCCTGTCCCCTGCCCTGGCGGGAAACACACAAAGGGGAGAGGGTGTAGCCACCCTTTCCCACCTGACCTTTCATTGGTGGGCTCTGATCTGGACACTCCCCTAATCTTTGGATAAAGGTGAATACTGGGTCCCCAGAGCCTCAGATTATTCTTGAACTTCACATTCTTGACCTTCGATTTGCTGCCGCACAGCTACCTGAAGAAATCTCCCTTGGGGTAAAGGAGTTACCCCCCTGCTTGTCAGGCACCTGAAACACTGCAAGTGACCCGGTTGGAACCGCGCTGCTCCTTCGGACATCGACGACTCTTTCCTACCTTGAGGTGGGTTTCCAAGCATCCCAGAGGCCAGTGAGTGTGCACAGCAAAGCTCTGCACCGTGGACCCCGTGGGTGCCGAAATCCCCAATACCCCAGGACACCGGCCACCTCTTGCACAGCACCCGACCCCGACGAGTGGGGAAGTTGTGCTTTGGCCCATTATTGAGCCAACCTCTCAGCATCATCTGTGCCAAAGATCGACGCCCTAGCCGCTCCGGCGACCTGTGGGCGCACCTTTACGCATGCCAAATTGCTGCCTCCCGCGGTCCCTTGTCTCTCGACTCTAGCAGAGGTCAATATTCGATTCCAAGAGTTCCCCTGGTTGCTCCAGGCCTGCTCTTCAGTCTCCTCGCTGGAGACCTCGCTCAGACCTCGTGGGTCTGCACCAGTAGCTGCTTTGTGTTTCTTGCGTGGGTTGCAGTTGCCAAGGCTTAGTGGATCCAATCCGGACACTAACACCGCAGCGACCCTCATCCTTTGTGGGACAGTCGCTCTCCAGAAGCTAGCCTTCCTTGATGCCTCCTGGACCCCGTGGCTGACGATCCAAGCTACACCTCTTCCACCTGGAAGCACCCGACATTGAAGGGCTCCTTCTCTTGAGCCCCCTGGTCACTGTGCCGTGACCCAGACTCTGTCCCCTCTGCTTTCAGGTCCTTCTCTACAAGAACTACATTTTTATTCTTCACGACAACGACGACGCTTTTGGCTAGCAGCAGTTCTTCACGTTTTGCCATTGAAAATCAGCCCGCGACCGGACATCGAAAACGACCTATGCACCCGGCTTCCCTGGGGCAGGTAACAGTGGTACCTCGGTACTCTTGTGGGTGTGGGCCCTTCAAAAGCTTAACTCTAAAGTGTTGAACTTGAACTCCTTCTAGAAGTGTTTTGAAACTTGTAAAATTCAACCGCGACATTCTCCATAGGCTATAATAGAGATCCCGACAGTAACTTTAGTCACTGCACGCGTCTCCCGTGGGTCCCCTTCCTCACTACCTTGGGTGGTTTCACAAGGGGCCAGCGACCCTAAATGCCCTAGGCATTGTCTGTAGAATTGTCATGGTTCTTATACCACTTTTTTGATATATGGTTTGGTCCCCCCCCCTGGGGCCTTGTGATTCCAGTGCTATTTATTGTAACTATCAATGCTTGTTTGAATTGTATCTTCACCTCTAGCCTCATAAAGAGACTAGTGGGGTTATTCCTATAATAAATACATATATTTTATATATATACCTGTGTGGACTACTCTTTCATTTGGTTATTCAAGAGGTTATCTATGGTAAAATAATAAGCTTAACACTCCTTCAAGACTTAGCCTGAAGGCTGCTCTCCACAGCTACCACTAGGATAGCTTTCTTTAAAGGTTGTCTTTTAAACCTATCACCTTAAGAGTCGAATTGGACTGGTGCAAGGTGTCCCCTATAACTAGTGGACAGCATATGCCAGGCCAACTTCTCACAAGCATATATTCACAAGTCACTTAGCCTTGTACTTTGTGTTTTCACATGGGGCTGTGGTAGCTTGTATTTTGTAACAGACATAAGACTTAAAATGTAAGTGTATTTTTAGTACTCCCCGGGCCTGCATTGTAAATCGGCGGGTGTGCATTTTCATGTCTCCAGTAGAACAGCATCATAAAATAGTGGCAGTGTACTTTAATTTCTGAAGTACAATTGCACTATAAGTCTGACAGTGTATTTTCATGTCTCATAAGACAGTGGCAGTGTATTTTCTTATATCTCGTTATAAGACAATGGTAATGTATTTTAATGCATCATTATAAGTCCTTGGTAGTGTATTTCATGTCTCCTATATAATTGCATCATTAGACAGTGGCATTGTACTTTAATTTCTGAAGTACAATTGCACTGTAAGTCACTGACAGTGCATTTTTGTGTCTCATTATAAGACAGCGGCCTGGTATTTGTATTTCTCATAAGACCGTGGTGGTGTATTTTAAGATCTCAATATATGACATTGGTACTGTATTTTCATGTCTGCCATATAATTACATCATAAGATAGTGGCTGTGTACTTACTGAACTACGATTGCACTAATAGTGACTGGCAGTGTATTTTCATGTGCTCCATTGTTCGCATATTTTCATGTATACCACAGGATGGAATTATACTTTAGCGCCTGACTGTGCTCATGTTCCATGTTATATGGCACTGTGAATCAGTAGCAGTATATCTTCACGTCTTCCATATGATTGCATTGTAAATCAAGTGCAGCATTTGCTCATGAGTCCCATAGGATTGCACTGTATGTCTCTGTATCTTCGTGTCGCCCATGTGATTGCATTGTAAGTCTGTGTAAGCATTTATTTCATGTCTGCTATAAGACTGAACTGTAAGTCGTGTATTTTTATGCGTCTTATAGGTTTGCATCGTAATTCTGTCATTGCATTTCTCATATCTGCTAGAAGATTGAACTGTGGGAGAGGTATTTTGAGGTCTCCCTTGGGATTGCACTATTAGCAGGTGGCAGTGTAGTTTGTCACTTGTGGGATTGCATTGTCAGTAAGTGGCAGCATTTGTTTAATGTCTGCCACAAAACTGAATTGTATTGGTTTATTTTCCTGTGGGGGCGGGCCAAGTGTATGAGGGCAGAGAAAATGGCATGGCTTAAATAAAATATTCTTTAACTATGTGTTGATCTTTTATCGAGTTGTAACACACACCTTAAATGAAATAAATGCAAATTAAACTAATAAGTGAGAAATGCGCTATTCAACGATATATATATATTCACTGAAAAAAACCAAAGGCTAAAGGATCCTATGGGAATTAACATTATAAACGCAACCTTATTTCACGCCCCAAATTCTCGTTCCTCACTGCACAGATCACCCCCAAACTTTCCGTAACTATAGAACCCACGTTGACACTTTTTGGGGAAAATTTCATAGAGATTGGTCAAATGACGCCAAACTTATAGCGAAGTCAAAAAATGCTTTTCCTATGTAAACTAGGTCCTAACTAGAACTACATACTGGTGACCTAATCTTTCTCCTTCGTATTTGAGTGCACAATGTCGTGGGAAAAACTTTTTCCCGTGACATTATGCACCTAAACACGAAGGAGAAAGATTAATAATTGGGTACTATACCACTGGTGAGAGAGACTGACTCCTTATGAAGACATTGGACCAGACGCTGTAGTCTACACCATTTAGAAATTTGACTGTTTTGGAAGGCACAACCCTGATGAAGTCCTAAGGGACGAAACGCGTTGGCTTGGCTGATTGGAAAAAACATCCTAAATGAAAGAAATTTGGTTTCTGAACTCATGCACAAGACTCCTGAATATTGAATTTTGTCAAACTATCCATATTTGATATGATTTTGGACATTATAATGTTTGAACGTTGTCTGGAAATAAAGTAAAACAATCTTTTTGACACAGTTGATGCTCCTTTTAATTGCAATTTTAGATGGTTTATAGGTGTAGGGATTTGGAAGGTGAAAGGATGATGGGTATTTTTTATACATTTTTATGTCGGATTTGTAAATGATGGAGTTTTAAAGTGCGAGCTACTATGCCACCACCTGATTACTGTTGTCTCCTCATGAATTTTTTGTTTTTTGCGGAACTGGAAGATGGTGTAATCGAGTGAAATGCATATTTAGCCGATGTTCACTGATGCAGATTATGCCCAACTTGTTGGTTATGTGGTGGCCTGCATCTGCTGGTACTTTTGCTTGGGAGCGAACTCTTATAACCCTGCTTGCCATTGGGAGGGCCAGTGCTCATTTGTTCTGCCTCCTCCAATGAAAGTTCCTGGATTCAGGTTCCTGCAGGGGAGAGCTGCAGCGTGTTCTTACCGCCGCCGCCGCTGCTGGGAACCAACTACATGTCCTAAAACTCCCTTCTTTTCACTGCCTGAACCTGACCATCTCCGACACCATTAAGGACTAACGCTCTCCTGCAGCGTGGTGGTTGCATCTGCTGGTACTTTTGCTTGGAGGCAAATTCTTTTAACCCTGCTTGCCCTTTGGAGGGCAAACACTTATTTGTTCTGCTCCGAACCACTGAAGGTTCCTGAACTCCGATTCCTGCAGGGGAGAAATGCAGCGTGTTCTCACCGCCGCCCTTGGGGACCAAATACATGTCCCATAACTCCCTGCTGTTCACCACCTGAACCTGGCCATCGCTTGAACCATTTAAGCACTAACGCGCTGCCTCAGTGCAGGTGCTGAATTGAAATGTCGGAGATTCATTCCTGGGTCTTTTCAAGAACACATTGGCAGAAACTGTTCTAATCAAAACGATTACTACATGGAAGAACATCGGAATGTAAATCAGTAACTGGAGTATCGATGGGGGATGAAGAAATTAAGGTGGCAGTAGTGGAGGATGGATGTGGAGCGATCTGTGCAATGGTGGACAATGCACGTCTCTGTTCCATAGATCTTGTGCACATGCTGGATATTCTGCAACGATTTTCTGTTACAGGAGAGGGACTTGAGACTCCGGAGGACAGAGGGATAGAGTCTGGCGCTAGTATCTGCTCACATTCTACCAGGAGTGTATCTATCCATTCATATACACCGTTTTACCAAGTAGATTTCTGAATTGCCCTGGATTTCCTTGTTTTGTCAACTCCTATGGCCCCCTCCATAACCATGCCTTTTGCCATGTTAGATCTGACGGAATGCTGTATAAGAATTCAAAAACACCCGTATAATGAACGAACTCACAGTTCAAATGCTAGCAGTTGTGGAATATCGTATCATACAAACAGTAATGAAGCTGGAGAACAAACATATGTCTAGAATAGGAGCAACAGTACCTTGGTAAGAAAAACATTAAGGGGTGGCACATCCCAGCCTCCTCCGGGATCGGACGGGCCTGCATACGCGTGTCCCGCGCTGCAAGAGCACCTTAGTCCTTAAATGGTGCCGGTGATAGTCAGGTTCAGGTGGTGAACAGCAGGGAGTTATGGGACATGCAGTGAAAACAGGAATCGGAATTCAGGAACCTTCAGTGGAGTGGAGCATAAACAAATAAGCATTGGTCAGTAGCCCTCCAAAAGACAAGCAGGGTTAAAAGAGTTCACTCCCAAGCAAAAGTACCAGCAGATTCTCAGTTCTTTTCAGGCAGCACTTCAAACCAAATTTCCACAATAGTTCAGGCTTTTCGATTTTTGTTGATTTACTGGCGTACTGTTTTAATCAGCAAGGGCAACTTATATGTTTTTACGTTCGGCCTTTGACCTAGTGCCACATTTTAAGTTTTGGCAAATACACGGACATGAAAATGCTGTAGCATCTACTGCCACTGGTAGCCCGCCTTCACGAGGATAATTTTGCACAAGTTAGACTGGGAAGACAAACGAGTTCACAGATGAGATCTTTATTAGCAGAGGCATAAGACAGGGTTGCTTCCTGGCTCCCACCTTATTTTCGTTATATATAAACACTATAGTGTCCTTTTTAACTGACGTTGACGCAGATACACCCTCTTTGGCCCTTGTCAAAACCCCAATACTTTTATTTGCAGACTATACTCTACTGGGCTCCAAGACACCGAGTGGACTCCAGAAACTCTTGATGTGTTTTGAGGAATTCTGTGTCAATAGGGGACTGGAGATCAATATGACTGAAACCAACCCCCACAAATCCTTCAAAAAGAGTCTTAAACCCATGGGCACTTCTAGAAATTGTCTCTAGCTTTACTTATTTGGGTATCACCTTTAGCGATAACATGTCTTGGAAGCCCCATCTGACAAAAGCTGCTTTAAAACTTAGGCAAATAACAGAAGCTGTTCACTAAGAGTACAAAGCCTCCTACACCAAACCTTGAGGCCTGCCCTTCTCTATGAGACTAGGGGATTTGGGGCTGCCCTTTACGGGGCCTAGTTTTGGGGGCATGCAAATATTGACACATTAGCCACCTCTGAAAACAGATTTTTTCAGACTCGCATCCCTACCTGCTAGCACTCCTCTGGTACTACATTTCTGGGACCTGGGTGTAAACCCTTTTTAATAAAGCCAGACTCAGTGCCCTGCTATACTGGAGGAGGTTATGTTCTACCCAAGAACACTATACTTCGGCCATCCAGGATGTCCTCCTTGCTGGCCACTCAGTTAATATTCCTTGGCCTTCACACCTCAAAGAGTTGCTGCACTACATTGGGGCCCCTGAACTGTGGACTCACACAGCCACCATTTCTTTTCCATCAAAATCTGCCCTGAAAAAGCTTTATTGGTCAGCAACGGAGGTTAAAGTTTCAAGAAGAGTTGCTCTTCCCAGATCAACCCGTGAATTTCTTGATTTAAAGGCCCAGATTGGCAATGAGTCATATTGGGACCAAATGACTGATCCCAGCGTTATAAAGCTGTATTTTCAATTCAGAACAGGCACCCTTCCTCTGAGAGCCTTCACAAAGCATTGGTCTGAAGGGCCAGTGACACATGCTTTCTATGCTCTACCATGTCCGAGAGTGTGTCTTTTTTTTGTTTGTCCTGCTTATGCTCGCCCCGCAAGTATTGGTTAGCCCCACTTGCAGGCGTCTATGCCAGCGCAGCCAACTGGCCACACTTCGCATCCTGAGGGCAGACTGCCGCCTATTCCTTGCTATACCTGTTGCTGAGCAGAAAGCTCATACCCCCTTTTTATCTCAGGGGCTATTCCCACTTCAGCGTGTTCTGAACTTAGATGTATTAATATGTTTTTATCTTCTTTTATATTAATGTTTTTACTGGAAATATTTTATGACACTGCAATGTAAATCTAATATTTATCTTTTTACATTTTTGTGTATTGCATATGCTCTTTTATGGGCCTAGTGGCCGAAATAAAGTATTTTTTATTGAATTGAATTGGTTAAATAGTTAGGTCTGATGCATTTGGTGCTTGGCTTTCAGTACCATATGTAATGTGTATGTTTGCTGATGTAAAGGTAGTTGTGGGTGTTAATGTATGTTTGTTATAGCTGGGAGATTTGGGGTTCACATCTTTCTTTACGTTACTGGTGGTTGCTTCACATAAAAAGAATGGGGCGTGATTTGTGTGGAAACTCGTTTTAAGCGTGTTAACAAGCCACACATTTAGGACGAGCATTTGTTAGCAAGCGAGTGGAATGGGTTGTAAAGGTAGGTTTCACAGGACAGTCAGCCTTCCTTAGCCCTAGGGCTGGTAGATCCCAGGCCTTCAATCTCACACCTTGTCAGTGTCACACAAAACAGATCCCTGCACACTGTCCACTGGTGAAGAGAAACCATCACGAGCTGGAAATCCCTGTGCATGGTGGGTTTCCAGTTCGTTATTGAGGCTCTACACAGCTTCAAAAGCTTTTTTTTTTTCTTTCTTCATGGGGCCTCGAGGAACACAAAGCACCTTTCACACAGTGGAAACTTTTTACAGGCTGGCAGATGTGAAATATTGATAAAGCGTTTTAATTTAGGATGCACACTCGCATGATGGGCTCTCCTCTGCTGCAAGTGCAGGTTGATATGGGGTGATCTTTAGATGCAGTTTCCTTGTTGAGAGGCTTGTGTATTTGCCAAGCAGATTTTCCATTCTTGACCTTCAACGTATATTTCCTTCCATAAAAGTTATATAGGCTATCTGGTTTTAGGTTTAAACCTATAATAACTGATAAAACCCCACCGAAAGGAAAATAGCCATCACCTGTGTAAACATATAAACACTGAAAAAAACACCTTTGCAACCAAAAAGTGCCATTCAAAGAAAGGAATAGATGAGTGAAATACATTTTTATTTCTTCCTCTAGGGGCCAATACAATGTAACTTTGTTATACAAGGTAGCATCAAGAAAGACTGGGCTAACATTATTCTGCTTGAGTTTTGTTGTTTAGGGATATCACTAAGACATTGTCTCTTCTTCCTTCTGCTTTTTTCAGATTTGTGGTCTTTGGTCTAAAGATGCAGTTTTTAGAAGCATGTTTTAGGTCTAATTTAGTTATTTTATAAACTGTAGAGAATCAGGAAATATCAAAATCATATTTGATATTTTGGCTTCTGTGGAGAAGTGTAGCTCACTGGTTAGAGGAGGCATACCCTGAAGCAGAGGTCAGACCCGGGACCAGGGTTCGATTCCCGACGAGGCAGGGTCTGGAGCCCAATTGTCCACGGACTCGATAATTCTCGCTTCGGTGCCTACTCTAAGCACGAGTTCACACTATGCAGCTCTGGGCAACAAGCTTGCTTAATCTCCACAACGGCCCCCCGCGGCGGGATGCCTGGCTTTCACCTTGGGGATGCCCAGTACAGGTTATCTCACAGGGAAAAACCAGGACGGGTTCCCAATGCAAGCGCCGAGATGCACAAGGGTAATTTGAGCGCTATATAAGACCGCACATACATACATACATACATACATACATACATACATACATACATACGTTTGATTTCACTGATGGGTAAAATGGCTGGTTTCATAAGAATCTTTCCTAATATGTACCATCACAATTACCCACAGACAGAGAATGGATGAAAACCTTTGATACATCAACCCACTTTTCTAGTCAGTCAGTATTGATTGCAAGTGAATTGCCAAACACTCCAAGCTTTAAACATTCTATGCAAGATGTCGTGACTGGTATATTCGAAACGAATGTTGTCACCAAGCATCTGAGATAGGGGTGAAAACATGACACCAGATGTTTGGTGAAAATGGAACGTAGTGTCCCTTCCAATGCTGGTGAAAAAAAGTTCCTACCAAGTTCAATAAAGGTTGGAGTGAAATTGTTTGTATTTGCAGTAATCCAGCTACATACGTGAAAACGTTGTATGATAGTCTGTCAAAATCGATACCTGAGCTGAAGCGCTTCCCTGTAAGAGATCCTTGTCATTTGCTAAACGGTATGCTGAAAACATTTTAAATGAAGAATGCTATTGAAAATGTAGTGCATACTGTTGCAGTAAAAATGTATTTGGATCTCATATACCCTGTGCACATGCACTATCAGTGCAGAAAGCAAGCGATAATTACAATTACATTAAAATTCCATAAACACCACCAGAATTTACCAAAAATAGAAACTGAAAACAGGAAAGCGTATATATGTGTGTATATGTGTGTATGTATATGTGTATGTGTGTATGTATATGTATATGTGTATGTATGTATATATGTGTGTGTGTATATATATATATATATATATGTGTATGTATATATATTTGTGTGTATGTATATATATGTGTGTGTGTGTGTGTATATATGTATATATATTTCACCATTCTGTCACTGTTTCTTCAATGCTCCTTATTCCAAATGTTGTTTATTCCAGTTCTTCAAGGAGTTCTATGCATTATTTTGCTATAGCAGTCTGTTGATTGCTCCCTAAAAGGGTTTAATAGTTCGAATTCCATCTTGAATGCCATCCAACAGAGCATCAGGACTAAACTGAGTTGAGAAAAACGAGTAGTTTCTTTTACTTTGTTGGCCAACTGTTGTAGAAATATCGATGTCTCCCAAGCTGATACCTGAAGTAGGGAAAATTAAGTTGTTTTTAGAATGTTGTTACTTTTATTTGTTGTAGCACTTATTTTAGTATTGCCTAGATTGTCGGCCACAAAACTAGTGTTAATGTCACTGTCCATTTCCCTGGAATGCCCACACACCAGCAGTGTACTTCAGAGGCGCAGCTCCTGCTAACAGCAACAAGCATTTGCAATGCAATAGGTCTCGCACTTACGCATGTTTCAGCTATTGACATTGCAAATAACAATGCTTTTTATTTTTGTTTGCGTTTAGAAAACATAAATAAAAGGTATTGTAATTTACAATGCCAATAGCTTAAACTCAGGTAAATGCGAAACATATTGCATTGTTTTTAATGCACTTCGACCTCTGGATTTAACCAATCTGACAGGAGATCTTTTTAAACAATGCAAGGTTTTAGCTTTGGTTAACTGTCGGTTATGTGTGCCTGTTAGAATAAATGTTGCAACCACATTTTCAATAAAGACTGATTACAAAAGACTCGCACTAACCCGCTCTTGAGTCGCAGGGTGTGTGCTGTCACTTTGACTACAACTAAGGTTGAGGAAATGATGCTACTGCACTAAGCGAAAACATGGTTATAGTTTAGCTGTAATTACAATTCTTGTTTACTTCCATGATGTCAGAAATCCCAAAATACAAACTATCTCATTCCAAACACTGGGTCTATCCGATTTTGCCACGCAGCCGTGGAACGAAAACAACCACCTGTGTTGGTATCACACACCCAATTAAAAGGAAGTGATACCTGCACATCAAAAAAGCTGAAAAATAAAATAAAGAGCGGGCTGTACTGAGCACTATTCATTCGGAACATTATACTACAAGCTGAATTTCAACGTCATAAATTGACGTCCGGAACATTTGAAATACTTGCTCAGAGGCACTTTCAAACAAAAATAAGCTTTATGATGCAAATTGGTGCCAACGCAGACGTGCACGCCCAAGCGCCGTCACATTTGAGATGAGTTTTTTTTTTGCAGTTGTTATATAGCGCAAACGCGCCCCAAAGTTATTGTAGCGCTTTCAGTAGGCACCAGTTACATTATACAAGGACACCCCAACATATTTTTAAAGCCTGGGAAGATTAAGTGATTTGGCCAGAATCCCAGGATGTTGAGCCGACGCCGAGACTCAACAAGCTGTCTCCACGTGCACGGCTCCTGTCCGAGCGAGGAGGAGACAGGGAGGGATAGTAGATTTGCACGTGTACACATGACCCATACGCGTGCACATCTCCTGTCCCCCTTTGGCCAAGAAACCGACGACAATAGGTCTCGCCAAGGTGAGCAACGCATGCGCTGCGTCGCTAGGCGAGACCCAAAAAAAGACACCAGAGATGATTGATGCACAGTACCTCTCAAAGCAATGTGATCTGCCTTAAATATACGCCACAGCTATGTGAAGGGCTGGCATGAAGAAATGGCTCCCAAGAATGTTTGCATTTTAGATTTTAAAATGTACTTTGCTCCGTTTTAGCTGATCAGCAGTAGCAAATGCAAGTAGTGTTGCGAATTTACTGGCAGCCTGTGTGCACTTAATTGCAGTGTAGGGGGTAATCTCTTGGAATATGTATAAACAATCAGAAATTGAGGCATGTTAGGAAACGCCTAGGACTTTACTACTGTATCCTGCCACGCTTAGGCAGTTGTGTTGCAATTAGATCAGCGCTCCAAAGAGAGTACAAGTACAAGCATTTAACCTTTAATTCCCGTCATTTTCCTGAATCTGTTTCAGCATGTCATTGTCATTAGAACTTGATTCAAAAGCGGTAGTTTGGTTGTTTGTACTCTGGCAATGGTTTGAAGCGCGTAAAATCTGTTTGTCGTGCTCTCACTCCTCATTCTGCGTAATTTTGCTTCCCGGACAGTTGATGATGCTGTGCTTTTGATTGTAATTACTTTACACAATCATTTACATGTGTGTTTGAAGTCATTTTGTGGTTTGTGTTGCAGGTCTGAAAAGTCATGAGAAAGTTCCTCCTGGCACTCCTCTTTGGTGCTGTCATTTTACATTTCTTGCTGCACTACATTGTTCAAATGTCAAAAAGCAACTGGTAAGCCTTATGAATTGAAGTTTTCAGTTTTATTATGATTGTGTTGTCTGTGATGTCTGCTTGTTACCTTTTGGTAATGGTGTCGTTTTTTTCATATAGGATGCTTACAACTTATTGAGTAAGAAAATATTTCTTCCTGGCTGTGTTATGATTACCTAACCTGTGTATGTCAGCAGTCGTACACCCAATGAAAGTAATACAGGGAAAATAGATATAGATGCATTGTGCAATGAAATAAGGCTGTGCAGACCAATCCACTAGCTTTCAAGGAAAACAGCAGCTCAAAATGAAAGCCCTGCTTGCCATAGCCATGAAGAGCTTGTATGCGCAGCCACACAATCCTCAACCACACATGCCTGAACAGAACGATCTTAACAACCCCGCCTTACCCACACATGCCTTTACCACGCATGCGTTTACCATGCATGCCTTTACCACAAATTTACTTGTAATGGCATGAATGGTAAAGGCATGTGTAGTTAAGATTCTGCCCTAGTGTCCTCCCTGAGTCCTAAAACCCAGCCACATGCCCAGAGTACGACCCCGGCCCCATCCCTAAAAACACCCTAGCCCCCTACCCGGACTCCTTAAAGCGGACGCCAGCCCTAAAAATGAATCTCACCGCAGCCCTAGAAAGCCCCCAGTCCCCTGCACCTGAGCTCTTAAACCCGGCCCCCAGCCTTGAAATCGACACCGCCCCCGCCCTAAGCCCTAAAACCTTGACCCTAGCCCTAAAATGGTCCCCCAGCTGTATATAGTACCCTACCCCCGTCTGAAGTCCTAAAACACGGCCCTCCTCACCACCCCCCACCCTGAGCCCTGAAACCGGCCTCCCCGCCCTATAAAGTACCCTGAACACCCACCCTGAGCCCTAAAACACTAAAAGGTTCCTCAACCCCAAAACTCCAAAATAAAAAAAATTGTATTCACTAAGCCATTCCTTATCCGGTCAGGAAGTTGCCGCCACCCATTCGCTCTTAGTCTAGAACTCTAACTACCACTAACATCTAAACCATGCATATACGTGGTAAAGGCATATGCGTGGTTCCACCTGCAGTGTTCAGCCACGCGTAGGTTAGGCTGCGTGATAAGTCTGTATCGCCCCTGAAGCTTGTGATGTGACAGTGCTCCCCTCCAGAAGGAAGGAGATTCACAGCTTTCCCTGCGACTGCTGCTAAACTAATCTCTGGGGACTCATTAAAATGTCATACTGCGCTACCTCAATACTCCGATGCCATTAATGAACATTCTGGAGTGTATTATTAGAATACTTAACATTTACTCTTGTATGCAGATCCGCCTGTGACTTGGGGCCCATAACGAAGGTGTTGGACTTTAATCTCATATTAGACCACTAATGAACGCCACAATGTTGCAAATTTCTCAGTCACGGATGCCCACCTTCTTTTTTGCTACCTCACCCTGTTATTGCCAAAGAAGCGTCCGGTAACTACAACCACTGTTAATGCTCAGATTCCTGAGGTGCTTGGAGCCTGTGCCAAAGTTTGCAATACATTTAATGAGAGTTGGAGAATATTCTGGAAAAAACAAACCTGATGATTCCAAAATCCCTGCCGTATGACCTCCTGTGCTTCAAACAGTTATCCTAGACTTCGCCTTTTAGTAATGTCCCTACGGCGTGATTGTGGTAACATGGCCAAACGCCCACTTTCCAACTGATGGAGGAAATCGACCGTTAAGAAGTACTCCATGCCTTGGTACTGATAATGAAACACTGGACTAACTACGTAAGGCGACCGCGCATAATTTGTTTAAAAAAAAAAACAAAACTGTTACTAAATACGTTTTTCTGAGGAGCCTGCCAGCACTGCTTCCTATTGACTGTTCCCACGTACCATCGCAGACTAGTTTTGATTCCACCTCTTGCCGCTTTCTTTTAGCATGCTACACTCCCCATGTCCCTGCTTTCTCCCTCCTTTTTTTCACAATTTTTCCTCTCTATACCTCCTCTCACTTTTTAGGTCTCGCGAGCCAAAGGCTCGAAGAGACATTTTATATGTGGGATTTTCAAAGTGCTACCCACAGTCTTTTGGCTGGCCTAAACCTTGAGTGCACGAGATCACATGCACGTGCACAGCTGCTCCTCTGCTCATTGCATTCCCCCCTCCCTTCTCACCCAGCCCTTTGATGCTCTGCTTGATTACTTTCACTTTCGCCCGCTTTGACCCTTGCATTCCCCCCTCCCTTCTCACCCAGCCCTTTGATGCTCTGCTCCCATCTCCCTCCTCCCTGGGCGTGAAGGGAGACAGAGCCATCCTGCTTGATTAATGGCTTTTTTATTTTACTGCTTCAACAGAACCAGCAGGCCACCAGTCACCCACTTCAGCTCTGTCAGTGCCCCACGGACTTTCGGTTTATGCTGCTGAAAGAGCATACAGTGAAAAGACTATGTGCCAGCTGATACGTTAAGAGTCTCACTCTGGGGCTCTGTTCAGTAATGATGTAGCTTTAAATTAATGTCTGCCTCAATGAGTACTTAATAATGATGAAATACAAGTCAGATAAAGCATTTCGGTAGCAACATTATCTAAGAACACAGAAGATCGTATGGCCTGTGGAACAAAGAGTTGTTTTTGTGCGACTTCCTTGTTTAAAGCACATAGTCATGGGCTCTCAATCACATGCATGATCAAACAGGGACATGCAGCTGAAATGTGATAAAAAGTTCCACACAAATTTCACAAAAGAAAACCACAAGGCTTGCATGCAGATCAAAGACAGTTTATATGCAGCCAAAAAGGATAGTGCTGATCTCAAGGCATATGACTAACTAATTGACTCACTCTCACTGACTCACTCTCTCTCTCATGACTCACTCTCACAGACTCACTTTCACTAATTGACTCACTCTCACAGACTCACTAATTGACTCACTCTCACAAACTCACTAATTGACTCACTCTCACTGACTCACTCTCTCTCACTAATTGACTCACTCTCACTGGCTCACTTGCTCACAAATTGACTCACTCTCACTGAGTCACTCTCTCACTAATTGACTCACTCTCACTGACTCTCTCTCTCTCTCATGACTCACTCTCACTGACTCTCTCTCTCTCATGACTCACTCTCACTGACTCAATCTCACTAATTAACTCGCTCTCACTGACTCACTCACTAATTGACTCACTCTCAATGACTCACTAATTGACTCACTCTCACTGACTCACTCTCTCACTAATTGACTCACTCACTGGCTCACTCTCACTGACTTACTCTCATGGACTCACTAATTGACTCACTGAGTCACTCTCTCACTAATTGACTCACTCTCACTAATTGACTCACTCTCACTAATTGACTCACTCTCTCACTAATTGACTCACTCTCACTAATTGACTCACTCTCACTGACTTACTCTCACGGACTCACTAATTGACTCACTCTCACTGACACACTCACTAATTGACTCACTCTCACTGACACACTCACTAATTGACTCACTCTCAATGACTCACTAATTGACTCACTCTCACTGACACTCTCACTAATTGACTCACTCTCACTGACTCACTCACTAATTGACTCACTCACTAATTGACTCACTCTCACTGACTCACTCTCTCTCACTAATTGACTCACTCTCACTGGCTCACTAATTTACTCACTCTCACTGAGTCACTCTCTCACTAATTGACTCACTCTCACTGACTCACTCTCTCTCTCATAACTCACTCTCACTGACTCACTCTCACTAATTGACTCACTCTCACTGACTCACTCGCTGATTGACTCACTCACTGAATCACTCTCTCACTAATTGACTCACTCACACTGACTCACTCTCTCTCTCATGACTCACTCTCACTGACTCACTCACTAATTGACTCACTCACTGAGTCACTCTCTCTCTAATTGACTCACTCTCTCACTAATTTCCACACTCTCACAGACTCACTCTCACACACTCACTCATTGGCTCACTCTCACTGGCTCACTCTCACTGGCTCACTAATTGACTCACTCACACTGACTCACTCTCTCTCTCATAACTCACTCTCATTGACTCACTATCACTAATTGACTCAATCTCACTGACTCACTCACTGAGTCACTCTCTCACTAATTGACTCACTCTCTCACTAATTTCCACACTCTCACAGACTCACTCTCACTCACTCATTGGCTCACTCTCACTGGCTCACTCTCACTGGCTCACTAATTGACTCACTCTCACTGGCTCACTCTCACTAATTGACTCAGTCTCACTGACTCACTCACTAATTGACTCACTCTCAATGACTCACTAATTGACTCACTGTCACTGAGTCACTCTCTCTTATGACTCACTCTCACTGACTCACTCTCACTAATTGACTTAGTCTCACTGACTCACTCACTAATTGACTCACTGTCAATGACTCACTAATTGACTCACTCACTGAGTCACTCTCTCTCACTAATTGACTCACTCTCACTGGCTCACTTGCTCACTAATTAACTCACTCTCACTGAGTCACTCTCTCACTAATTGACTCACTCTCACTGACTCACTCTCACTAATTGACTCACTCTCACTGAGTCACTCTCTCACTAATTGACTCACTCTCACTGACTCACTCACTAATTGACTCACTCTTACTGATTGACTCACTCTTACAGATTGACTCACTCACTAATTGACTCACTCTCACTGACTCACTCTCTCACTCATTGACTCACTCTCACTGACTCACTCTCACTCACTCATTGACTCACTCTCACTGGCTCACCATACCACAGGAATGTTCCACAGGCAAATATAAACTTTCTTTACAGTATTCTTGTTGCATCCTTTTGTAGTGTGATCGAAGTATACTACAGTTACACATATAAAGGAATCAAGGCCGAAAGCAAGTACATTAAAATGAAGTAAATATTGCCTACTTGACACTAGAGATGTGGGAAATAGTAACTGTGGTTAATTTATATAATCTATTCACATTAAGTGGCGATTAATGGTTACTTTAGTTACTCTTTTCCCTTGCTCCGTGCCATAAGCAGTGACTTGAAAAAAGACCACTTATGCCATAGGTTGACTCACTCACACTGACTCACTATCACTGACTCACTATCACTCACTGACTCACTCACTAATTGACTCACTCAGTCACTCTCTCACTAATTGACTCACTCTCTCTAATTGCCACAATCTCACTGACTCACTCTCACAGACTCACTAATTGACTCACTCACTAATTGACTCACTCACTAATTGACTCACTCACTAATTGACTCACTCACAGACTCACTAATTGACTCACTCGCTAATTGACTCACTCACTAATTGACTCACTCACTAAATGGCTCACTCTCAATGACTCACTAATTGCCTCACTCTCACTGACACTCACTAATTGACTCAGTCTCACTGACTCACTCACTAATTGACTCACTAATTGACTCACTCTCACTGACTCACTCACTAATTGGCTCACTCTCACTGACTCACTCTCACTAATTGACTCACTCTCACTGACCCACTCTCACTAATTGACTCACTCTCACTGACTCACTCGCTGATTGACTCACTCACTGAGTCACTCTCTCACTAATTGACTCACTCACACTGACTCACTCTCTCTCATGACTCACTCTCACTGACTCACTCACTAATTGACTCACTCACTGAGTCACTCTCTCACTAATTGACTCACTCTCTCACTAATTTCCACACTCTCACAGACTCACTCTCACAGACTCACTCTCACTCACTGGCTCACTCTCACTGGCTCACTCTCACTGGCTCACTAATTGACTCACTCACACTGACTCACTCTCTCTCTCATGACTCACTCTCACTGACTCACTATCACTAATTGACTCACTCTCACTGACTCACTCACTAATTGACTCACTCACTGAGTCACTCTCTCACTAATTGACTCACTCTCTCACTAATTTCCACACTCTCACAGACTCACTCTCACAGACTCACTCTCACTGGCTCACTAATTGACTCACTCTCACTGGCTCACTCTCACTAATTGACTCAGTCTCACTGACTCACTCACTAATTGACTCACTCTCAATGACTCACTAATTGACTCACTCACTGAGTCACTCTCTCTCACTAATTGACTCACTCTCACTGGCTCACTTGCTCACTAATTAACTCACTCTCACTGAGTCACTCTCTCACTAATTGACTCACTCTCACTGACTCACTCTCACTAATTGACTCACTCTCACTGACTCACTCTCACTGACTCACTCTCACTAATTGACTCACTCTCACTGACTCACTCTCACTAATTGACTCACTCTCACTGAGTCACTCTCACTAATTGACTCACTCTCACTGACTCACTCTCTCTCTCATAACTCACTCTCACTGACTCACTCTCACTAATTGACTCACTCACTGACTCACTCGCTAATTGACTCACTCACTGAGTCACTCTCTCACTAATTGACTCACTCACACTGACTCACTCTCTCTCTCATGACTCACTCTCACTGACTCACTCACTAATTGACTCACTGAGTCACTCTCTCACTAATTGACTCACTCTCTCACTAATTTCCACACTCTCACAGACTCACTCTCACTCACTCATTGGCTCACTCTCACTGGCTCACTAATTGACTCACTCTCACTGGCTCACTCTCACTAAATGACTCAGTCTCACTGACTCACTCACTAATTGACTCACTCTCAATGACTCACTAATTGACTCACTGTCACTGAGTCACTCTCTCTCTTATGACTCACTCTCACTGACTCACTCTCACTAATTGACTTAGTCTCACTGACTCACTCACTAATTGACTCGCTGTCAATGACTCACTAATTGACTCACTCACCGAGTCACTCTCTCTCACTAATTGACTCACTCTCACTGGCTCACTTGCTCACTAATTAACTCACTCTCACTGAGTCACTCTCTCACTAATTGACTCACTCTCACTGACTCACTCTCACTAATTGACTCCCTCTCACTGAGTCACTCTCTCACGAATTGACTCACTCTCACTGAGTCACTCTCACTAATTGACTCACTCTCACTGACTCACTCACTAATTGACTCACTCTTACTGATTGACTCACTCTTACTGATTGACTCACTCACTAATTGACTCACTCTCACTGACTCACTCTCTCAATCATTGACTCACTCTCACTGACTCACTCTCACTCACTCATTGACTCACTCTCACTGGCTCACCATACCACAGGAATGTTCCACAGGCAAATATAAACTTTCTTTACAGTATTCTTGTTGCATCCTGTTGTAGTGTGATCGAAGTATACTACAGTTACACATATAAAGGAATCAAGGCCGAAAGCAAGTACATTAAAATGAAGTAAATATTGCCTACTTGACACTAGAGATGTGGGAAATAGTAACTGTGGTTAATTTATATAATCTATTCACATTAAGTGGCGATTAATGGTTACTTTAGTTACTCTTTTCCCTTGCTCCGTGCCATAAGCAGTGACTTGAAAAAAAGACCACTTATGCCATAGGTTGACTCACTCACACTGACTCACTATCACTGACTCACTATCACTAATTGACTCACTCACTGACTCACTCACTAATTGACTCACTCAGTCACTCTCTCACTAATTGACTCACTCTCTCACTAATTGCCACACTCTCACTGACTCACTCTCACAGACTCACTAATTGACTCACTCACTAATTGACTCACTCTCACTGACTCACTCTCACTAATTGACTCACTCTCACTGACTCACTCTCACTAATTGACTCACTAATTGACTCACTCTCACTAATTGACTCACTCTCACTGACTCACTCTCACTAATTGACTCACTCTCACAGACTCACTAATTGACTCACTCACTAATTGACTCACTCACTAATTGACTCACTCTCACTGACTCACTAATTGACTCACTCTCACTGACTCACTAATTGACTCACTAATTGACTCTCACTGACTCACTCTCGCTGACTCACTAATTGACTCACTCACTAATTGACTCACTCACTAATTGACTCACTCACTAATTGACTCACTCTCAATGACTCACTAATTGCCTCACTCTCACTGACACTCACTAATTGACTCACTCTCACTGACTCACTCACTAATTGACTCACTAATTGACTCACTCTCACTGACTCACTCTCACTAATTGACTCACTAATTGACTCACTCTCACTGACTCACTCTCACTAATTGACTCACTCTCTCTAATTGCCACAATCTCACTGACTCACTCTCACAGACTCACTAATTGACTCACTCACTAATTGACTCACTCACTAATTGACTCACTCACAGACTCACTAATTGACTCACTCGCTAATTGACTCACTCACTAATTGACTCACTCACTAAATGACTCACTCTCAATGACTCACTAATTGCCTCACTCTCACTGACACTCACTAATTGACTCAGTCTCACTGACTCACTCACTAATTGACTCACTCTCACTGACTCACTCACTAATTGACTCACTCTCACTGACTCACTCTCACTAATTGACTCACTCTCACTGACCCACTCTCACTAATTGACTCACTCTCACTGACTCACTCGCTGATTGACTCACTCACTGAGTCACTCTCTCACTAATTGACTCACTCACACTGACTCACTCTCTCTCTCATGACTCACTCTCACTGACTCACTCACTAATTGACTCACTCACTGAGTCACTCTCTCACTAATTGACTCACTCTCTCACTAATTTCCACACTCTCACAGACTCACTCTCACAGACTCACTCTCACTCACTGGCTCACTCTCACTGGCTCACTAATTGACTCACTCACACTGACTCACTCTCTCTCTCATGACTCACTCTCACTGACTCACTATCACTAATTGACTCACTCTCACTGACTCACTCACTAATTGACTCACTCACTGAGTCACTCTCTCACTAATTGACTCACTCTCTCACTAATTTCCACACTCTCACAGACTCACTCTCACAGACTCACTCTCACTGGCTCACTAATTGACTCACTCTCACTGGCTCACTCTCACTAATTGACTCAGTCTCACTGACTCACTCACTAATTGACTCACTCTCAATGACTCACTAATTGACTCACTCACTGAGTCACTCTCTCTCACTAATTGACTCACTCTCACTGGCTCACTTGCTCACTAATTAACTCACTCTCACTGAGTCACTCTCTCACTAATTGACTCACTCTCACTGACTCACTCTCACTAATTGACTCACTCTCACTGACTCACTCTCACTGACTCACTCTCACTAATTGACTCACTCTCACTGACTCACTCTCACTGACTCACTAATTGACTCACTCTCACTGACTCACTCACTAATTGACTCACTAATTGACTCTCTCACTGACTCACTCTCACTAATTGACTCACTCTCACTGAGTCACTCTCTCACTAATTGACTCGCTCTCACTGACTCACTCTCTCTCTCATAACTCACTCTCACTGACTCACTCTCACTAATTGACTCACTCACTGACTCACTCGCTAATTGACTCACTCACTGAGTCACTCTCTCACTAATTGACTCACTCACACTGACTCACTCTCTCTCTCATGACTCACTCTCACTGACTCACTCACTAATTGACTCACTCACTGAGTCACTCTCTCACTAATTGACTCACTCTCACTAATTTCCACACTCTCACAGACTCACTCTCACTCACTCATTGGCTCACTCTCACTGGCTCACTAATTGACTCACTCTCACTGGCTCACTCTCACTAATTGACTCAGTCTCACTGACTCACTCTCAATGACTCACTAATTGACTCACTGTCACTGAGTCACTCTCTCTCTTATGACTCACTCTCACTGACTCACTCTCACTAATTGACTTAGTCTCACTGACTCACTCACTAATTGACTCGCTGTCAATGACTCACTAATTGACTCACTCACCGAGTCACTCTCTCTCACTAATTGACTCACTCTCACTGGCTCACTTGCTCACTAATTAACTCACTCTCACTGAGTCACTCTCTCACTAATTGACTCACTCTCACTGACTCAGTCTCACTAATTGACTCCCTCTCACTGAGTCACTCTCTCACTAATTGACTCACTCTCACTGACTCACTCTCACTAATTGACTCACTCTCACTGAGTCACTCTCTCACTAATTGACTCACTCTCACTAACTCACTCACTAATTGACTCACTCTCACTGGCTCACTTGCTCACTAATTAACTCACTCTTACTGATTGACTCACTCACTAATTGACTCACTCTCACTGACTCACTCTCACTCATTGACTCACTCTCACTGACGCACTCTCACTCACTCATTGACTCACTCTCACTGGCTCACCATACCACAGGAATGTTCCACAGGCAAATATAAACTTTCTTTACAGTATTCTTGTTGCATCCTTTTGTAGTGTTATCGAAGTATACTACAGTTACACATATAAAGGAATCAAGGCCGAAAGCAAGTACATTAAAATGAAGTAAATATTGCCTACTTGACACTAGAGATGTGGGAAATAGTAACTGTGGTTAATTTATATAATCTATTCACATTAAGTGGCGATTAATGGTTACTTTAGTTACTCTTTTCCCTTGCTCCGTGCCATAAGCAGTGACTTGAAAAAAGACCACTTATGCCATAGGTTGACTCACTCACACTGACTCACTATCACTGACTCACTATCACTAATTGACTCACTCGCTGACTCACTCACTAATTGACTCACTCAGTCACTCTCTCACTAATTGACTCACTCTCTCTAATTGCCACAATCTCACTGACTCACTCTCACAGACTCACTAATTGACTCACTCACTAATTGACTCACTCACTAATTGACTCACTCACTAAATGACTCACTCTCAATGACTCACTAATTGCCTCACTCTCACTGACACTCACTAATTGACTCAGTCTCACTGACTCACTCACTAATTGACTCACTAATTGACTCACTCTCACTGACTCACTCACTAATTGACTCACTCTCACTGACTCACTCTCACTAATTGACTCACTCTCACTGACCCACTCTCACTAATTGGCTCACTCTCACTGACTCACTCGCTGATTGACTCACTCACTGAATCACTCTCTCACTAATTGACTCACTCACACTGACTCACTCTCTCTCTCATGACTCACTCTCACTGACTCACTCACTAATTGACTCACTCACTGAGTCACTCTCTCACTAATTGACTCACTCTCACTAATTTCCACACTCTCACAGACTCACTCTCACAGACTCACTCTCACTCACTGGCTCACTCTCACTGGCTCACTCTCACTGGCTCACTAATTGACTCACTCACACTGACTCACTCTCTCTCTCATGACTCACTCTCACTGACTCACTATCACTAATTGACTCACTCTCACTGACTCACTCACTAATTGACTCACTCACTGAGTCACTCTCTCACTAATTGACTCACTCTCTCACTAATTTCCTCACTCTCACAGACTCACTCTCACAGACTCACTCTCACTGGCTCACTAATTGACTCACTCTCACTGGCTCACTCTCACTAATTGACTCAGTCTCACTGACTCACTCACTAATTGACTCACTCTCAATGACTCACTAATTGACTCACTCACTGAGTCACTCTCTCTCACTAATTGACTCACTCTCACTGGCTCACTTGCTCACTAATTAACTCACTCTCACTGAGTCACTCTCTCACTAATTGACTCATTCTCACTGACTCACTCTCACTAATTGACTCACTCTCACTGACTCACTCTCACTGACTCACTCTCACTAATTGACTCACTCTCACTGAGTCACTCTCCCTAATTGACTCACTCTCACTGACTCACTCTCTCTCTCATAACTCACTCTCACTGACTCACTCTCACTAATTGACTCACTCACTGACTAACTCGCTAATTGACTCACTCACTGAGTCACTCTCTCACTAATTGACTCACTGACACTGACTCACTCTCTCTCTCATGACTCACTCTCACTGACTCACTCTCACTAATTGACTCAGTCTCACTGACTCACTCACTAATTGACTCACTCTCAATGACTCACTAATTGACTCACTGTCACTGAGTCACTCTCTCTCTTATGACTCACTCTCACTGACTCACTCTCACTAATTGACTTAGTCTCACTGACTCACTCACTAATTGACTCACTGTCAATGACTCACTAATTGACTCACTCACCGAGTCACTCTCTCTCACTAATTGACTCACTCTCACTGGCTCACTTGCTCACTAATTAACTCACTCTCACTGAGTCACTCTCTCACTAATTGACTCACTCTCACTGACTCCCTCTCACTGAGTCACTCTCTCACGAATTGACTCACTCTCACTGAGTCACTCTCACTAATTGACTCACTCTCACTGACTCACTCACTAATTGACTCACTCTTACTGATTGACTCACTCTTACTGATTGACTCACTCACTAATTGACTCACTCACTAATTGACTCACTCTCACTGACTCACTCTCACTGACTCACTCTCTCAATCATTGACTCACTCTCACTGGCTCACCATACCACAGGAATGTTCCACAGGCAAATATAAACTTTCTTTACAGTATTCTTGTTGCATCCTGTTGTAGTGTGATCGAAGTATACTACAGTTACACATATAAAGGAATCAAGGCCGAAAGCAAGTACATTAAAATGAAGTAAATATTGCCTACTTGACACTAGAGATGTGGGAAATAGTAACTGTGGTTAATTTATATAATCTATTCACATTAAGTGGCGATTAATGGTTACTTTAGTTACTCTTTTCCCTTGCTCCGTGCCATAAGCAGTGACTTGAAAAAAAGACCACTTATGCCATAGGTTGACTCACTCACACTGACTCACTATCACTGACTCACTATCACTAATTGACTCACTCACTGACTCACTCACTAATTGACTCACTCAGTCACTCTCTCACTAATTGACTCACTCTCTCACTAATTGCCACACTCTCACTGACTCACTCTCACAGACTCACTAATTGACTCACTCACTAATTGACTCACTCTCACTGACTCACTCTCACTAATTGACTCACTCTCACTGACTCACTCTCACTAATTGACTCACTAATTGACTCACTCTCACTAATTGACTCACTCTCACTGACTCACTCACTAATTGACTCACTCTCACAGACTCACTAATTGACTCACTCACTAATTGACTCACTCACTAATTGACTCACTCTCACTGACTCACTAATTGACTCACTCTCACTGACTCACTCACTAATTGACTCACTAATTGACTCTCACTGACTCACTCTCGCTGACTCACTAATTGACTCACTCACTAATTGACTCACTCACTAATTGACTCACTCTCAATGACTCACTAATTGCCTCACTCTCACTGACACTCACTAATTGACTCACTCTCACTGACTCACTCACTAATTGACTCACTAAAAAAAGACCACTTATGCCATAGGTTGACTCACTCACACTGACTCACTATCACTGACTCACTATCACTAATTGACTCACTCACTGACTCACTCACTAATTGACTCACTCAGTCACTCTCTCACTAATTGACTCACTCTCTCACTAATTGCCACTCTCACTGACTCACTCTCACAGACTCACTAATTGACTCACTCACTAATTGACTCACTCTCACTGACTCACTCTCACTAATTGACTCACTCTCACTGACTCACTCTCACTAATTGACTCACTAATTGACTCACTCTCACTAATTGACTCACTCTCACTGACTCACTCTCACTAATTGACTCACTCTCACAGACTCACTAATTGACTCACTCACTAATTGACTCACTCACTAATTGACTCACTCTCACTGACTCACTAATTGACTCACTCTCACTGACTCACTCACTAATTGACTCACTAATTGACTCTCACTGACTCTCACTGACTCACTCTCGCTGACTCACTAATTGACTCACTCACTAATTGACTCACTCACTAATTGACTCACTCTCAATGACTCACTAATTGCCTCACTCTCACTGACACTCATTAATTGACTCACTCTCACTGACTCACTCACTAATTGACTCACTAATTGACTCACTCTCACTGACTCACTCTCACTAATTGACTCACTAATTGACTCACTCTCACTGACTCACTCTCACTAATTGACTCACTCTCACTGACTCACTCTCACTAATTGACTCACTCTCACTGACTCACCCTCACTAATTGACTCACTCTCACTGACTCACTAATTGACTCACTCTCTCTGACTCACTAATTGACTCACTCTCACTGACTCACTAACTGACTCACTCACTAAGTGACTCACTAATTGACTCTCACAGACTCACTTTCACAGACTCACTCTCACAGACTCACTCTCACAGACTCACTCACACAGACTCACTCACAGACTCACTCTCACAGACTCACTAATTGACTCACTCTCACTGACTCACTCTCACTAATTGACTCACTCTCACTGACTCACTCTCACTAATTGACTCACTCTCACTGACTCACTCTCACTAATTGACTCACTGACTCCCTCACTAATTGACTCACTCTGACTCACTCTCTCTCATGACTCACTCTCACTGACTCTCTCACTAATTGACCCACTCTCACAGACTCACTAATTGACTCACTCACTAATTGACTCACTCTCACAGACTCACTAATTGACTCACTCACTAATTGACTCACTCACTAATTGACTCACTCTCACAGACTCACTAATTGACTCACTCACTAATTGACTCACTCACTAATTGACTCACTCTCACAGACTCACTAATTGACTCACTCTCACTGACTCACTCTCACAGACTCACTAATTGACTCACTCTCACTGACTCACTCTCACAGACTCACTAATTGACTCACTCTCACTGACTCACTCACTAATTGACTCACTAATTGACTCTCTCGCTGACTCACTCTCACTATGACTCACTCTCACTGAGACTCACTCTCACTGACTCACTCTCACTGACTCACTAATTGACTCACTCTCACTGACTCACTCTCACTAATTGACTCTCTCACTGACTCACTCTCACTAATTGACTCACTCTCACTGACTCACTCACTAATTGACTCACTCTCACTGACTCACTCTCACTAATTGACTCTCTCACTGACTCACTTACTAATTGACTCACTCTCACTGACTCACTCACTAATTGACTCACTCACTAATTGACTCACTCTCACAGACTCACTCTCACAGACTCACTCTCACAGACTCACTCTCACAGGCTCACTCTCACAGACTCACTCTCACAGACTCACTCTCACAGACTCACTCACAGACTCACTCTCACTGGCTCACTAATTGACTCACTCACACTGACTCACTCTCTCTCTCATGACTCACTCTCACTGACTCACTATCACTAATTGACTCACTCTCACTGACTCACTCACTAATTGACTCACTCACTGAGTCACTCTCTCACTAATTGACTCACTCTCTCACTAATTTCCTCACTCTCACAGACTCACTCTCACAGACTCACTCTCACTGGCTCACTAATTGACTCACTCTCACTGGCTCACTCTCACTAATTGACTCAGTCTCACTGACTCACTCACTAATTGACTCACTCTCAATGACTCACTAATTGACTCACTCACTGAGTCACTCTCTCTCACTAATTGACTCACTCTCACTGGCTCACTTGCTCACTAATTAACTCACTCTCACTGAGTCACTCTCTCACTAATTGACTCATTCTCACTGACTCACTCTCACTAATTGACTCACTCTCACTGACTCACTCTCACTGACTCACTCTCACTAATTGACTCACTCTCACTGAGTCACTCTCCCTAATTGACTCACTCTCACTGACTCACTCTCTCTCTCATAACTCACTCTCACTGACTCACTCTCACTAATTGACTCACTCACTGAGTCACTCTCTCACTAATTGACTCACTCACACTGACTCGCTCTCTCTCTCATGACTCACTCTCACTCACTCATTGGCTCACTCTCACTGGCTCACTAATTGACTCACTCTCACTGGCTCACTCTCACTAATTGACTCAGTCTCACTGACTCACTCACTAATTGACTCACTCTCAATGACTCACTAATTGACTCACTCACTGAGTCACTCTCTCTCACTAATTGACTCACTCTCACTGGCTCACTTGCTCACTAATTAACTCACTCTCACTGAGTCACTCTCTCACTAATTGACTCATTCTCACTGACTCACTCTCACTAATTGACTCACTCTCACTGACTCACTCTCACTGACTCACTCTCACTAATTGACTCACTCTCACTGAGTCACTCTCCCTAATTGACTCACTCTCACTGACTCACTCTCTCTCTCATAACTCACTCTCACTGACTCACTCTCACTAATTGACTCACTCACTGAGTCACTCTCTCACTAATTGACTCACTCACACTGACTCGCTCTCTCTCTCATGACTCACTCTCACTCACTCATTGGCTCACTCTCACTGGCTCACTAATTGACTCACTCTCACTGGCTCACTCTCACTAATTGACTCAGTCTCACTGACTCACTCACTAATTGACTCACTCTCAATGACTCACTAATTGACTCACTGTCACTGAGTCACTCTCTCTCTTATGACTCACTCTCACTGACTCACTCTCACTAATTGACTTAGTCTCACTGACTCACTCACTAATTGACTCACTGTCAATGACTCACTAATTGACTCACTCACCGAGTCACTCTCTCTCACTAATTGACTCACTCTCACTGGCTCACTTGCTCACTAATTAACTCACTCTCACTGAGTCACTCTCTCACTAATTGACTCACTCTCACTGACTCACTCTCACTAATTGACTCCCTCTCACTGAGTCACTCTCTCACGAATTGACTCACTCTCACTGAGTCACTCTCACTAATTGACTCACTCTCACTGACTCACTCACTAATTGACTCACTCACTAATTGACTCACTCTCACTGACTCACTCTCACTGACTCACTCTCTCAATCATTGACTCACTCTCACTGGCTCACCATACCACAGGAATGTTCCACAGGCAAATATAAACTTTCTTTACAGTATTCTTGTTGCATCCTGTTGTAGTGTGATCGAAGTATACTACAGTTACACATATAAAGGAATCAAGGCCGAAAGCAAGTACATTAAAATGAAGTAAATATTGCCTACTTGACACTAGAGATGTGGGAAATAGTAACTGTGGTTAATTTATATAATCTATTCACATTAAGTGGCGATTAATGGTTACTTTAGTTACTCTTTTCCCTTGCTCCGTGCCATAAGCAGTGACTTGAAAAAAAGACCACTTATGCCATAGGTTGACTCACTCACACTGACTCACTATCACTGACTCACTATCACTAATTGACTCACTCACTGACTCACTCACTAATTGACTCACTCAGTCACTCTCTCACTAATTGACTCACTCTCTCACTAATTGCCACACTCTCACTGACTCACTCTCACAGACTCACTAATTGACTCACTCACTAATTGACTCACTCTCACTGACTCACTCTCACTAATTGACTCACTCTCACTGACTCACTCTCACTAATTGACTCACTCTCACTGACTCACTCTCACTAATTGACTCACTCTCACAGACTCACTAATTGACTCACTCACTAATTGACTCACTCACTAATTGACTCACTCTCACTGACTCACTAATTGACTCACTCTCACTGACTCACTAATTGACTCTCACTGACTCACTCTCGCTGACTCACTAATTGACTCACTCACTAATTGACTCACTCACTAATTGACTCACTCTCAATGACTCACTAATTGCCTCACTCTCACTGACACTCACTAATTGACTCACTCTCACTGACTCACTCACTAATTGACTCACTAATTGACTCACTCTCACTGACTCACTCTCACTAATTGACTCACTAATTGACTCACTCTCACTGACTCACTCTCACTAATTGACTCACTCTCTCTAATTGCCACAATCTCACTGACTCACTCTCACAGACTCACTAATTGACTCACTCACTAATTGACTCACTCACTAATTGACTCACTCACAGACTCACTAATTGACTCACTCGCTAATTGACTCACTCACTAATTGACTCACTCACTAAATGACTCACTCTCAATGACTCACTAATTGCCTCACTCTCACTGACACTCACTAATTGACTCAGTCTCACTGACTCACTCACTAATTGACTCACTCTCACTGACTCACTCACTAATTGACTCACTCTCACTGACTCACTCTCACTAATTGACTCACTCTCACTGACCCACTCTCACTAATTGACTCACTCTCACTGACTCACTCGCTGATTGACTCACTCACTGAGTCACTCTCTCACTAATTGACTCACTCACACTGACTCACTCTCTCTCTCATGACTCACTCTCACTGACTCACTCACTAATTGACTCACTCACTGAGTCACTCTCTCACTAATTGACTCACTCTCTCACTAATTTCCACACTCTCACAGACTCACTCTCACAGACTCACTCTCACTCACTGGCTCACTCTCACTGGCTCACTAATTGACTCACTCACACTGACTCACTCTCTCTCTCATGACTCACTCTCACTGACTCACTATCACTAATTGACTCACTCTCACTGACTCACTCACTAATTGACTCACTCACTGAGTCACTCTCTCACTAATTGACTCACTCTCTCACTAATTTCCACACTCTCACAGACTCACTCTCACAGACTCACTCTCACTGGCTCACTAATTGACTCACTCTCACTGGCTCACTCTCACTAATTGACTCAGTCTCACTGACTCACTCACTAATTGACTCACTCTCAATGACTCACTAATTGACTCACTCACTGAGTCACTCTCTCTCACTAATTGACTCACTCTCACTGGCTCACTTGCTCACTAATTAACTCACTCTCACTGAGTCACTCTCTCACTAATTGACTCACTCTCACTGACTCACTCTCACTAATTGACTCACTCTCACTGACTCACTCTCACTGACTCACTCTCACTAATTGACTCACTCTCACTGACTCACTCTCACTGACTCACTAATTGACTCACTCTCACTGACTCACTCACTAATTGACTCACTAATTGACTCTCTCACTGACTCACTCTCACTAATTGACTCACTCTCACTGAGTCACTCTCTCACTAATTGACTCGCTCTCACTGACTCACTCTCTCTCTCATAACTCACTCTCACTGACTCACTCTCACTAATTGACTCACTCACTGACTCACTCGCTAATTGACTCACTCACTGAGTCACTCTCTCACTAATTGACTCACTCACACTGACTCACTCTCTCTCTCATGACTCACTCTCACTGACTCACTCACTAATTGACTCACTCACTGAGTCACTCTCTCACTAATTGACTCACTCTCACTAATTTCCACACTCTCACAGACTCGCTCTCACTCACTCATTGGCTCACTCTCACTGGCTCACTAATTGACTCACTCTCACTGGCTCACTCTCACTAATTGACTCAGTCTCACTGACTCACTCTCAATGACTCACTAATTGACTCACTGTCACTGAGTCACTCTCTCTCTTATGACTCACTCTCACTGACTCACTCTCACTAATTGACTTAGTCTCACTGACTCACTCACTAATTGACTCGCTGTCAATGACTCACTAATTGACTCACTCACCGAGTCACTCTCTCTCACTAATTGACTCACTCTCACTGGCTCACTTGCTCACTAATTAACTCACTCTCACTGAGTCACTCTCTCACTAATTGACTCCCTCTCACTGAGTCACTCTCTCACTAATTGACTCCCTCTCACTGAGTCACTCTCTCACTAATTGACTCACTCTCACTGACTCACTCTCACTAATTGACTCACTCTCACTGAGTCACTCTCTCACTAATTGACTCACTCTCACTAACTCACTCACTAATTGACTCACTCTTACTGATTGACTCACTCTTACTGATTGACTCACTCACTAATTGACTCACTCTCACTGACTCACTCTCACTCATTGACTCACTCTCACTGACGCACTCTCACTCACTCATTGACTCACTCTCACTGGCTCACCATACCACAGGAATGTTCCACAGGCAAATATAAACTTTCTTTACAGTATTCTTGTTGCATCCTTTTGTAGTGTTATCGAAGTATACTACAGTTACACATATAAAGGAATCAAGGCCGAAAGCAAGTACATTAAAATGAAGTAAATATTGCCTACTTGACACTAGAGATGTGGGAAATAGTAACTGTGGTTAATTTATATAATCTATTCACATTAAGTGGCGATTAATGGTTACTTTAGTTACTCTTTTCCCTTGCTCCGTGCCATAAGCAGTGACTTGAAAAAAGACCACTTATGCCATAGGTTGACTCACTCACACTGACTCACTATCACTGACTCACTATCACTAATTGACTCACTCGCTGACTCACTCACTAATTGACTCACTCAGTCACTCTCTCACTAATTGACTCACTCTCTCTAATTGCCACAATCTCACTGACTCACTCTCACAGACTCACTAATTGACTCACTCACTAATTGACTCACTCACTAATTGACTCACTCACTAAATGACTCACTCTCAATGACTCACTAATTGCCTCACTCTCACTGACACTCACTAATTGACTCAGTCTCACTGACTCACTCACTAATTGACTCACTAATTGACTCACTCTCACTGACTCACTCACTAATTGACTCACTCTCACTGACTCACTCTCACTAATTGGCTCACTCTCACTGACCCACTCTCACTAATTGACTCACTCTCACTGACTCACTCGCTGATTGACTCACTCACTGAATCACTCTCTCACTAATTGACTCACTCACACTGACTCACTCTCTCTCTCATGACTCACTCTCACTGACTCACTCACTAATTGACTCACTCACTAATTGACTCACTCTCACTGACTCACTCTCACTGACTCACTCTCTCAATCATTGACTCACTCTCACTGGCTCACCATACCTCAGGAATGTTCCACAGGCAAATATAAACTTTCTTTACAGTATTCTTGTTGCATCCTGTTGTAGTGTGATCGAAGTATACTACAGTTACACATATAAAGGAATCAAGGCCGAAAGCAAGTACATTAAAATGAAGTAAATATTGCCTACTTGACACTAGAGATGTGGGAAATAGTAACTGTGGTTAATTTATATAATCTATTCACATTAAGTGGCGATTAATGGTTACTTTAGTTACTCTTTTCCCTTGCTCCGTGCCATAAGCAGTGACTTGAAAAAAAGACCACTTATGCCATAGGTTGACTCACTCACACTGACTCACTATCACTGACTCACTATCACTAATTGACTCACTCACTGACTCACTCACTAATTGACTCACTCAGTCACTCTCTCACTAATTGACTCACTCTCTCACTAATTGCCACACTCTCACTGACTCACTCTCACAGACTCACTAATTGACTCACTCACTAATTGACTCACTCTCACTGACTCACTCTCACTAATTGACTCACTCTCACTGACTCACTCTCACTAATTGACTCACTAATTGACTCACTCTCACTAATTGACTCACTCTCACTGACTCACTCTCACTAATTGACTCACTCTCACAGACTCACTAATTGACTCACTCACTAATTGACTCACTCACTAATTGACTCACTCTCACTGACTCACTAATTGACTCACTCTCACTGACTCACTCACTAATTGACTCACTAATTGACTCTCACTGACTCACTCTCGCTGACTCACTAATTGACTCACTCACTAATTGACTCACTCACTAATTGACACTCTCAATGACTCACTAATTGCCTCACTCTCACTGACACTCACTAATTGACTCACTCTCACTGACTCACTCACTAATTGACTCACTAAAAAAAGACCACTTATGCCATAGGTTGACTCACTCACACTGACTCACTATCACTGACTCACTATCACTAATTGACTCACTCACTGACTCACTCACTAATTGACTCACTCAGTCACTCTCTCACTAATTGCCACACTCTCACTGACTCACTCTCACAGACTCACTAATTGACTCACTCACTAATTGACTCACTCTCACTGACTCACTCTCACTAATTGACTCACTCTCACTGACTCACTCTCACTAATTGACTCACTAATTGACTCACTCTCACTGACTCACTCTCACAGACTCACTAATTGACTCACTCACTAATTGACTCACTCACTAATTGACTCACTCTCACTGACTCACTAATTGACTCACTCTCACTGACTCACTCACTAATTGACTCACTAATTGACTCTCACTGACTCACTCTCGCTGACTCACTAATTGACTCACTCACTAATTGACTCACTCACTAATTGACTCACTCTCAATGACTCACTAATTGCCTCACTCTCACTGACACTCACTAATTGACTCACTCTCACTGACTCACTCACTAATTGACTCACTAATTGACTCACTCTCACTGACTCACTCTCACTAATTGACTCACTAATTGACTCACTCTCACTGACTCACTCTCACTAATTGACTCACTCTCACTGACTCACTAATTGACTCACTCTCTCTGACTCACTAATTGACTCACTCTCACTGACTCACTAACTGACTCACTCACTAAGTGACTCACTAATTGACTCTCACAGACTCACTCTCACAGACTCACTCTCACAGACTCACTCTCACAGACTCACTCTCACAGACTCACTCTCACAGACTCACTCACACAGACTCACTCACAGACTCACTCTCACAGACTCACTAATTGACTCACTCTCACTGACTCACTCTCACTAATTGACTCACTCTCACTGACTCACTCTCACTAATTGACTCACTCTCACTGACTCACTCTCACTAATTGACTCACTGACTCCCTCACTAATTGACTCACTCTGACTCACTCTCTCTCATGACTCACTCTCACTGACTCTCTCACTAATTGACCCACTCTCACAGACTCACTAATTGACTCACTCACTAATTGACTCACTCTCACAGACTCACTAATTGACTCACTCACTAATTGACTCACTCACTAATTGACTCACTCTCACAGACTCACTAATTGACTCACTCACTAATTGACTCACTCACTAATTGACTCACTCTCACAGACTCACTAATTGACTCACTCTCACTGACTCACTCTCACAGACTCACTAATTGACTCACTCTCACTGACTCACTAATTGACTCACTCTCACTGACTCACTCTCACAGACTCACTAATTGACTCACTCTCACTGACTCACTCACTAATTGACTCACTAATTGACTCTCTCGCTGACTCACTCTCACTATGACTCACTCTCACTGAGACTCACTCTCACTGACTCACTCTCACTGACTCACTAATTGACTCACTCTCACTGACTCACTCTCACTAATTGACTCTCTCACTGACTCACTCTCACTAATTGACTCACTCTCACTGACTCACTCACTAATTGACTCACTCTCACTGACTCACTCTCACTAATTGACTCTCTCACTGACTCACTTACTAATTGACTCACTCTCACTGACTCACTCACTAATTGACTCACTCACTAATTGACTCACTCTCACAGACTCACTCTCACAGACTCACTCTCACAGACTCACTCTCACAGGCTCACTCTCACAGACTCACTCTCACAGACTCACTCACAGACTCACTCTCACAGACTCACTAATTGACTCACTCTCACTGACTCACTCTCACTAATTGACTCACTGACTCACTCACTAATTGACTCACTCTCAATGACTCACTAATTGACTCACTCTGACTCACTCTCTCTCATGACTCACTCTCACTGACTCTCTCACTAATTGACTCACTCACACAGACTCACTTACTAATTGACTCACTCTCAATGACTCACTAATTGACTCACTCTCACTGACTCCCTCTCTCCCTCTCACTAATTGACTCACTCTCACTGGCTCACTTGATCACAAATTTACTCACTCTCACTGAGTCACTCTCTCACTAATTGACTCACTCTCACTGACTCACTCTCTCTCTCATGACTCACTCTCACTGACTCAATCTCACTAATTAACTCGCTCTCACTGACTCGCTCACTAATTGACTCGCTCTCAATGACTCAAAAATGGACTCACTCTCACTGACACACTCTCTCACTAATTGACTCACTCACTAGCTCACTGACTTTCTCTCACGGACTCACTAATTGACTCACTCTCACGGACACACTCACTAATTGACTCACTCTCAATGACTCACTAATTGACTCACTCTCACTGACTCACTCTCTCTCATGACTCACTTTCACTGACTCACTATCACTAATTGACCCACTCACTGAGTCACACTCTCACTGACACACTCTCACTGACACACTCTCACTGACACACTCTCACTGACACACTCTCACTAATTGACTCACTCTCACTGACTCACTAATTGACTCACTCACTGACTCTCTCTCTCAATCTCACTAATTGACTCGCTCTCACTGACTCACTCACTAATTGACTCACTCTCAATGACTCACTCTCTCATGACTCACTCTCACTAATTGACTCAGTCTCACTGACTCACACTAATTGACTCACTCTCAATGACTCACTAATTGACTCACTCTCACTGACTCACTCTCTCTCACTAATTGACTCACTCTCACTGGCTCACTAATTTACTCACTCTCACTGAGTCACTCTTACTAATTGACTCACTCACACTGAATCACTCTCTCTCTCTCATAACTCACTAACTGACTCACTCTCACTAATTGACTCACTCTCACTGACTCACTCGCTGATTGACTCACTCACTGAGTCACTCTCTCACTAATTGACTCACTCACACTGACTCACTCTCTCTCTCATGACTCACTCTCACTGACTCACTATCACTAATTGACTCACTCTCACTGACGCACTCACTAATTGACTCACTCACTGAGTCACTCTCTCACTAATTGACTCACTCTCTCACTGATTTCCACACTCACAGACTCACTCTCACAAACTCACTCTCACTCCCTGACTCATTGGCTCACTCTCACTGGCACACTCTCACTGGCTTACTCTCACTGACTCACTAATTGACTCACTCTCACTGGCTCACTCTCACTAATTGACTCAGTCTCACTGACTCACTCACTAATTGACTCACTCAATGACTCACTAATTGACTCACTGTCACTGAGTCACTCTCTCTCATGACTCACTCTCACTGACTCACTCTCACTAATTGACTTAGTCTCACTGACTCACTAATTGACTCACTGTCAATTACTCACTAATTGACTCACTAAATGACTCACTGTCACTGAGTCACTCTCTCTCTTATGACTCACTCTCACTAATTGACTCACTCTCACAGACTCACTTACTAATTGACTCACTCTCAATGACTCACTAATTGACTCACACTCTCTCTCACTAATTGACTCACTCTCACTGGCTCACTTGCTCACTAATTAACTCACTCTCACTGACTCACTAATTGGCTCACTCTGACTTACTGTCTCATGACTCACTCTCACTGACTCTCTCACTAATTGACTCACTCACACACTCTCTCACTAATTGACTCACTCACACAGACTCACTTACTAATTGACTCACTCTCAATGACTCACTAATTGACTCACTCTCACTGATTCACTCTCTCCCTCTCACTAATTGACTCACTCTCACTGGCTCACTTGCTCACAAATTTACTCACTCTCACTGAGTCACTCGCTCACTAATTGACTCACTCTCACTGACTCACTCTCTCTCTCATGACTCACTCTCACTGACTCAATCTCACTAATTAACTCGCTCTCACTGACTCACTCACTAATTGACTCACTCTCAATGACTCAAAAATGGACTCACTCTCACTGACACACTCACTCTCTCACTAATTGACTCACTCACTAGCTCACTGACTTACTCTCACGGACTCACTAATTGACTCACTCACTGACACTCTCACTAATTGACACTCACTGACACACTCTCACTAAGTGACTCACTCTCAATGACTCACTAATTGACTCACTCTCAATGACTCACTCTCATGACTCACTCTCACTGACTCACTCTCATGACTCACTTTCACTGACTCACTATCACTAATTGACTCACTTTCACTGACTCACTATCACTAATTGACTCACTCTCACTGACTCACTCACTAATTGACTCACTCATTGAGTCACTCTCTCACTAATTCACTCACTCTCTCCCTAATTGCCACTCTCACTGACACACTCTCACTGACACACTCTCACTAATTGACTCACTCTCACTGACACACTCACTAATTGACTCATTCTCAATGACTCACTAATTGACTCACTCTCACTGACTCTCTCAATCTCACTAATTGACTCGCTCTCACTGACTCACTCACTAATTGACTCACTCCCAATGACTCACTCTCTCATGACTCACTCTCACTAATTGACTCAGTCTCACTGACTCACACTAATTGACTCACTCTCAATGACTCACTAATTGACTCACTCTCACTCACTCAATCTCACTAATCGACTCACTCTCACTGGCTCACTAATTTACTCACTCTCACTGACTCACTCTCTCTCTCTCATAACTCAATAACTGACTCACTCTCACTAATTGACTCACTCTCACTAATTGACTTAGTCTCACTGACTCACTCACTAATTGACTCACTGTCAATGACTCACTAATTGACTCACTAAATGACTCACTGTCACTGAGTCACTCTCTCTCTCTTATGACTCACTCTCACTGACTCACTCTCACTAATTGACTCACTCTCACAGACTCACTTACTAAATTGACTCACTCTCAATGACTCACTAATTGACTCACACTCTCTCTCACTAATTTACTCACTCTCACTGGCTCACTTGCTCACTAATTAACTCACTCTCACTGAGTCACTCTCACTAATTGACTCACTCTCACTAATTGACTCACTCTCACTAATTGACTCACTCTCACTGATTGACTCACTCTCACTGATTGACTCACTCACTAATTGACTCACTCACTGACTCACTCTCACTGACTCACTCTCACTCACTCATTGACTCACTCTCACTGGCTCACCATACCACAGGAATGTTCCACAGGCAAATATAAACTTTCTTTACAGTATCCTTGTTGCATCCTTTTGTAGTGTGATCGAAGTATACTACAGTTATACATATAAAGGAATCAAGGCCGAAAGCAAGTACATTAAAATGAAGTAAATATTGCCTTCTTGACACTAGAGATATGGGAAATAGTAACTGTGGTTCAAGCATGCAGACAGCGGGCTTCTTTGCAATTACATTAGAAATGCTAAATTAACAAGTGTCAGCAGGAAACGGACCAGAGGCGCCACTAGGGCAGAAGCCAGACAGAACCATCCTCCTTGATTGCTGTTTCCCCCTCAGCGGTGTCCGTGCTGCATATACTTAAGGAGCCTGCGAGGTTAATAAGGTCACATTTAAAATTCTGCTTTGGCTTACAGCGCTTCATATTTCACTGCTCCCACACGCAGGGGGCCAGAAGCAACGGATATGGTGTGATACATAGAAGTAAGAGGGAACAACTGTCAAAATTGAAATGGCAAAAAAAGGTTTTAATAAAGGCGCGTTGTTAGAAACCTGCATGCCACTGTACAACATAAACGTTACATAAATATACTAAGAAATATACAATTTTCTTTGTACAATATTTCTATAGTGGATTAAAAACTTTAAAGTTTGGTGAATGGGAGCGCCACCATAAATCAGTGTGACTCTGGCCACACCTAACACATGGCTACCCTGCCTCGTCTAACATATAGGAAAACATCTACAAAAAATGCTTTCATTTATTCCAAATTATAAACACTTAATTCTGGTAACAGAAATCTACACATTTTTTTCATACGGTACCATACGAAAATGCACCTCCTTATAAACCTTCCGTTTTCCTTCTGCCTACATGGAATGGTCTTTTCCCTGCTCCTATGGGACAGAACAGCAACTTCTCAAGGAGATAGCAATCTTAAGTGCCAGGCCACATGTCTTTTATTATGCTGCCACAGTCTAAACAATTGGAACTTTTGACACCACGCCAGACTTCTTGGGGCAGGGAGGAACTGATAACAGTCAACAGTTGTACACTGGCTCAGTTACTGCTCACACATTAAGCCACGGGTCACGACAAAGGAACATGCAGCTTTGTTATACCCTACATCCTTATATCCCAACTTTTAAGTGTGCTGCCGCAGTCTCTAACAGAAGTACATATAAGAAACAATTGCAACATTTCACACCACGCCACACTGCTTGGCACATCTTTCTCTCTTGAAGCACAAGGTGTGAATACATTTAAAACAGACTGAACTGATAGAATAGCCTAAAGGCAGCATTACGTTTTTAGCCAATTACAACGCAGCTTTCTAAAACAAGCATTTGCAAAGCAATATGTATCGCATTTGCGAGAGTTTAAGCTTTTAGCATTGTAAATGGCAATGCTTTTATTTATGTTTTAAATACCAAAAATAAATAAGAGGCATTTTCATATACAATGCCAAGAGCTCAAACTTGCGTAAGTGCGAGACCTATTGCATTGCAAATGCTTGTTTTTCCTTTCGCTCTTGTTCTGAGGGTAAGAGTTTGAGGTTGAAAAATAAGCCTGAATCCCCAAAAGCATATGCCGGTGTCCACCAGCGGCAACCACTGGCACAAAATAATAACTCTTGGGAGCAATTTGCACACAATAAAGCTGTATGACAATGTTGAACCCATAAACAACAAGGGGTGTGGTAATGTTAAAGAAACCTTGACACTCCACTCTCGGTTAATAGAATATACATTAATTTATAGAACCAGATAATGGATTAGTTCGATAATAAAAATTAAATGTATAATTATGATGATTTAATATATGGGAATAACTTTATAAAAGGTTCCATACGTTCATGCCAGTTGCATGAACTACTGTGCAGTTGAGAATACAATATGAACGGAAATGTAATTTTGTTGCAAATATTCCATTTGAATATTCTGCAGGAACAGTGATTAATTAAGTACCTTACCACAGGTGTCTGCACCGTTTTTCAAACAAGCACAATAACTGTATGCGCACATTTGTCGGGGGACGTTTAGGGTACATAAGTCTACCGAATGAAAATAATATCAGTAAAATGTTGTGTTCACTAAGAAGTTGGCTAAGTTTTGCATGTGCATCAGAACTATCACGAAAAGACATTTATCGCAGAAAATGAAAGTATAAAAGTTACCGTGAAAGATATGGTTCTGCTTTAAGTCTTTCCCAAGGAACTGCACCAGGCGTGCAAAGAAAAGGTGGTATTTGATTTTAAGGATAGCAGCTTCAAATTAGAATATCGGGTTTAGGTGACATCGAACAACGAAGTAAAAAAATGTGGCAAGTAGTTTACAGGTTACCCAAAACTGATGTTCAGATTATCAAGATTAAAAAACAAATTATATCTCGCCAACAAGATCTTTAGATCTGCAGCTCTGAAACAACCTCTTGAAACAGCCACACATTATATTTTTACCTGATACCTCTGTTAGAAGAAAATATGCTTTCGCGTCTTACAGCTGGCAACTATTTGAAGAAAGTGCTCCGTAAAAATAATGTCACTAAAATATGCACTTTAAATAAAAAGCCCATCAATCCCTGCAAATACGGACAATAAGACTACTCCAACCTAATTGACAAAATACATCTAAAAGTGGTCTTGGCCGGTGTAAGGATCATTATATCTCACGTCATATGCCAAAATATTGCATTCACTAAAAAGTCAAGGTAAGTAGACGCAGAGTTAAAAATAGTATATATCTGCTTGCCTTGAGGATGCAGCGTTAAGCAATGTAGTGAAAGCGATATTTTTGCATGTCAACATTTATGAGCTCGTCATAGTAACATGCAGCTGTCTTGAAAATTGAGAAGTATTTTAAATGAATCGGTGAGTAATTCCTCATACCTACTTCTACTTGCCCTCATAAATACTATGTCACCTCTGCTCCCCCGCTTCCCAAGATGCTCCTGCCACCCTCCTTCTTTGCTGATTTACTCCTTCTTTTACCAAGTGTCCCCCTCCCCTCTCTTTTGTTGGCTAGACCTCAAAAATCAGTCAAATGGCCTAGGGAACAAAATCAAACACACACTGGTTCTGCAACAGATCAGGCGGCATGCCCCAGATCTAGTGTTGTTACAGGAGACACATCTGAAAGGGAATCGTTACAAGGCCCTAGAGTGTTTTGGGTGCAAACTAGTGGCCCACTTGGGTTACTCGACTGATGCTCCAGGGTGGGAAATGAGTGCACTCTTGGTGGGCTTTCCAGTATGCACCCTTTTAGCGGGAGGAGACGCCAATGCTGCAGCAGATCCTAGAATAGACAGTTCACACGCTCAAATGGGCCAGGGGATGTAACAGATCTTCTCGGGCTTGCTGGAGTCTATGGGTTTGATTGACCTCTGGAGGGCACAACCTCCAGGAGTGGCAATATACCTACTTTTCAGCACAGCATGGTTCCTTCTCCAGAATTGATTACCTACTCACACAGCATGACAGAGTGGGAGGCTTCAAGCAATTGACACACATGGCAAAGGGCATATCCGATCATTCCCCGGTGATTGCCACTCTCTGGGGAACGACCATTAACAGATCAGCATACCCAAAAACTGATCCATGGCATCTAAAAGACCCAGTCCTACGAGAAAAGCTTCACGAGGGGACAGAGCTGTACTTCACAGAAAACATTGGTTCCGTTAAATCACATCAGATTATCTGGGAGGCCTTTAAAACCGTGCTGATGGGCCAAACTCAGGTGCTGATAGATTGTAAGAAGGAGGAAGCTCTTAAAATTCAGGCGTTAGAACAAGAGGTATCTGCAAGAGGGAACGCAGACCAGCATCATAAATTAACCCTACGCCAGCAAGAACTGTGTGCCTTGGCCGAGAGCGAGGCGTGGGCGTACACTCTGGCAACACAGCATAGTTTGTATGACGTGCGTAACCAGGCCTCCAAGTTGTTAGCCTGCTTGAAAAACGGGATAGGGATAGGTCCTGGGTGGTTAACGTAAGGGACATAGGGGGGGTCCTTCAGACGTCTAGTGCGGACACTGCGGTGACCTTCGCGGCTTACTATGAAATCTGTATTGGCTGGTTAGCACACGCTCTGAAAGCGATAATGAGGATCAACTCTGAGACTTCTCACTGCCGACCCTATCGGCCGATGCGAGTCAGGCCCTTGAGTCAGATCCCACAGAAGAAGAGCTATCCACCGCCCTTTGGTCACTGAGATCAGGCAAGGCAGTCGATCCTAATAGACTACTGGTCGAGCTTTACCAAAGCCTGGCCACAAAAACAACATTACCACTTAAAAACATGCTAGAGGAGGCTAGGGGAGCAGGCCAATTACCGACAGACTAAAGCATGGCCACAATTGTAGTCATACACAAACCGGGGAAAACCCCAGATTTATGCAGTTCCTATGGGCCAATCTCACTGCTAAATATGGAGGCAAAGGTGCTAGCGAAGGCATTATCTAATAGACTAATACAGTAATTTCCACCATCATTCATTCAGATCAATCGGGCTTCATGCCCCACAGAAGTACTAGTCATAACCTGCGGCGACTTTACCGCGCCCTACACCTGACTCAAAATCTCTCGCCCCAGCAGACTTCTCTGATGGCACTGGATGCCGTGATTGTCTTTGATAGTATTTAGTGGTCTTTCTTGTTTGTCGTGCTATAGAGGTTTGGCTTCTGCCCCGCGTTCTGTGAATGGGTGAAACTACTCTATTGGGGCTCCCTCACCTGAGTGCGGGTCAATGACGCACTATCAAGACCCTTCGAGTTGCAGAGAGGCACTAGACCGGGTGGCCCCTTGTCACCATTGTTGTTCGCCCTGGCATTGGAGCTGCTGGCGCACTGGATCAGAACAGACCCGATGAACCAAGACATTGCGGCACCAGGGGGATGGGAGCAGCGCATCTCCCTGTATGCAGATGACATAGTTCTTTATATCTCAAGGCACTACTACTCAATAGCAAGAGTCCTTCATATTTTTGAGTTGTTTGGAAGCTACTCGGGTTAGACTATCAACTGGACCAAGTCGGTGGTGTTCCAGCTCTCGGGCCCCCACCAAGACTGCCGGCGCGATGCGAGGCCCAAATCATGGTTGACGTTTTTTAAATACCTTGGCATTTATATAAGCCGAGACAATCAGTCATTTCTCCAGAGGAACCTCAACTAGATATACTTCATACTGATATACTACATTGGCACACCTTGCCGCTGTCACTAATGGGCAGAGCCGACTTATACAAGATGATGGCCCTGCCACGCTTCCTATACATCTTGCAAAACACCCCTTACCCAGTACCATTCACCTTCTTTAAACTTGTGGCGCAAGAACTCCGTACTTTACTGTGGCAGGATGGTGCGCTTGGAATAGCTCTACACAAATTACACATAGGGGTGTACGAGGGCGGCCTGGCCATCCCAGATGTTAGGCGGTACTACTGGGCATCGCAGCTTTTTGTTATAAATGAATGGGTCTATGCTGACTGGGACGAGCCGGCATTCAGAGTACATCGTGAAGCTATGCTTATTGGAAACTAAACCACTCCTTTACGCCCGCAGGGCACTCCCGGAGTGGCCAGCACACACGAGAGCCGTTGTCATGTTGGTTAGAGGTGACTAAGTTCTTGAGGTGGCAGGCGAGGCTGACGGGCATGATGCCCTTGTGACTGGAAGACCGGCTGCGAGAGGTGGCCACATTAGTGGGATTTAGGGGCTGGCACTTAGTAGGAATTGAGCACCTCGGAGATGTGTGGAGAGACGGTCGCCCCTCCCCTTCGAGGCTCTGCAGCAGGAGTATAGCCTTGCACCGCCCGAGATTTCCGTACTTGAAACTCGTACATGCCTTGCAGCGATATTTACAATGAGATACGCCCATCCCGGACCACTCCCAATTAGAGCACCGTCTGCTAGTTGACCCCATCCCAGATAAAGGAATGTCGACGATGTATCAAATTCATTAACAACGCTCCGGATCCCTCGGTTTCCCTCCACAACTCCTGGGTAGACGACCTGTGCAACATAAAGGATGATGACTGGGCTGAGGCCCTCCGGGGTCCCAGAGAAATTAGAATCTGCACACGATTCAGACTGGTGCAACTTAAGATACTCCACCACTCATACTACTCACGGACGCTCCTCCATAAATGGGGAAGGACGCCATTGGCGCTATGCGCCAGGGAATGCCGCAGGAGGGTTCCTTTCTCCATATTCTATGGAAGTGCCCCAAGATCCGTTCATTCTGGCAAAAAGTCACGACTGTAATGTCAAGGGTGGTGGGAACGGAGGTCCTTATGGATGCCAGGTGGCTCCTTCTGATGATCCAGGGCGAGGGAGACTGGCCGCGACACACTAAACTTTGGTTGACATTGGCGGCCGGGGTTGCTAAACAAAATTTTGCCAGGTGCTGGGCAGCGCCCCTTCACCCGTCAGCAGCAGACTGGGAAAAGGACTTAGATTGGTGCCAGAGGGCGGAGGAAGTGGTATACAAAAGTAGGGGAAGTGTAAAAAAATTGGTCTCAATGGATTAGATACAGAAACGCATAAAGAGCTCTGGGGCCCATGATGTGGGTTCATCTCCTCTGTGGAATAAAGCAACATACCCTTCATGCACTGCCCTGGGTCTAAGACTTAACTGTTACCTCAACGCCATACCTATTTCTGTGATTAAATCTTTCTCATCTCCCCTTCTATGTTCCACCTTCAGTGCTCTTGAATTGTACTGTTCACGTGCATGTATGCTCCACAACGTACTGTCTTTTGAGCTGGTTCAATAAAAAGATTTTATTTAAACAAAAAATCTGTCCAATAACTGCATGCTCTTCTGGCTAGCTAAAACATCTTACTGATGCCCCTTTCTCTTTCAGCTACTCACTCAGGGCACTGGAAATCTGTTTTACTTGATTGCTCTTAGTCTTTTAAAAACAAGAACTATTTCACTGAAACTATTTGGAACTACTGCAGTTTCCTCAAACTGTTCTAACTACTGATTTGGCAGATAACTCACACTTTGAACCTGTTTTCTAGTGATACACGTGTTTTTAACTAGCCGTTCCGGAGATTGGCAGATTTTTGTGTACTACCCAAGGCATTTCAACTTCTTGTACTTTTACCTATGTGAAAGGGTGTCTGTGTAAATAGGTAGGTTTTCTTTTTTTTGTCCTCATTGTGCAATAAGCGGGTAAGAAGATCGACCGTTCTCTCTTTCGAAAATTTTACCAATCTACTCAAAATTAGAGTAGAGGTCGGGACACCCCTTCTCGTGAGGGCCAATCCTTCTTGTTTCCAGTCCAGTGGGAGGTTCTGCTTATGGGAAGTCCATAACAAATCCCCTGGATAATGCCTTATTGCCATGGTAAATTATCATTGAACTTCCCACCCTTCTCGGAACTTCCCCTTAGTTTAGTAATATCTTAACTCTATTCCAGTTCCATATATCCCAGAAGCCAGTTCTTTTACTTTGCCCTCTACTACAATCCAACTTATTGATCCTCTGCACTGATAATGACCAGTCATGCAGCTTTGGGGGGCTATCATGTATCCATTTTATTCATATTTGGTGCAGTGGTTCAAGTCCTTCCTCCACAACCGATCTCCGAGATTCCTCATTGTAAATGTAAATGTCAAGGTACTTATAGAGCGCACTGTCACCAGACGGACACCTTGCGGTGTCGCCTTTGCGGTTTCCTGGCGCTGATACTCATACCGCTGTGGAACCCCTCCTGGCTTTCCCTGTGAAGTGTCCACTCCTGGGCACCCCCAGGGTGAAGCCAGGCATCCTTAGCGCTGTTGGGGCCGGTGTGGAAGCTAAGCAAGCTATTGCCCAGAGTTGCAGCGTGGGGCCCGTGATTAGAATAGGCACGAGGCGAGAATAGACAGGTCCGAGGAAATTGAGCCCGAGCCCCGCCGAGGCGGGAATCGAACCCTGGTCCCTGGCCAGAACTCTGCTTCAGGGTCTGCCGCTCTAACCATTGAGCCACACTCCTCCACAAAGGCAACCTATCCGCTCCCACCCCGGTCACGGTTGGAGTCCCCCAAGGTTCAACCCTCTTTAAACTTTACTTGGAGCCACTCACTGAAATTCGACCACATCTCTCCACTTATGAAATCACTAAACTGGCTCCCTCTTGATGCCAGAATACAGCTGAAACTGGCATGCATTACACACCAGGCTCTATACGCAAACTCCCCTGCTTATCTGGCACAGAAACTAGTGGTATCTGAAGGAAGCAGGAACTCCCGGTCCGTGAGAAACCTCTTGCTCCAACCTGCCCGTTTTCAGAAAAGAAGAACCTACAGTAGGGCGTTCTCCGGGGCAGCACCAAGAATTTGGAACTCTTTCCCACCCTCCATCAGAAAAATCCCCTCTCTAGCATGTTTCAAGAAGGAGGCCAAAACTTTCCTCATGGGTAAATTCCTCGGCTAAGGCCTGCTCTCAACCACCACAGTGTGCCTGACAAATCTAAGACTATTGCTTCTTCCTCATATCACCAACTTACCCCACCGAGAAATGCTTCTGTTTCTACCGATGCTAAATATAACTGTAACCATACACTTGTGTCCCCTTTTGTCCCCTGCTCCCAACACTCCTGCCCTGCGCCATCCTTTGTATATTCCTGTACTTGAGACTTTTTGTTTGTTCTCCTCTGTAAACCGTGTAAAGCGCCCTGATACCCTCACAGGTCAAGTTCGCGCTCTATAAAATATTAAAATAAAAAAATAAAATAAAAATGTGTCGCATGGCAAGCAGAACTAATACAAATAGTAGTCTTTTTTGTCTAAGTGTGGTAACGTAGCATCCTCAGTAGATTATCTAGTGACCCCAAAGATAATTCATTCTGAGCTTATCTCAATGTCCTGGCCTATCACATCATTTAGGACCTTACCCACATTGGACCAGAACCGCTAGAGTTGGGGACACTGCCAAAACACGTGGATGTCATTTGCTCCCTCTTCTCCACATGTTGGACAGACCTTCACCTTTGTTAGCATTTTCGGTGTCCAGTATGCTCTCTATAGTGTGAAGAGATAATTTTTTTTGGAGCAGTGCGGATTTTGTTGTATACCATCATGTAGCCATAGATACTTGCCATAGACCTCGGCAGGTCTCTTCCCCCAAAGCTCCATAGGTAATGTGAAGTCTTCCTCTCCAGCTCGAGTCATAGACCAGTACCACTTGGACACTTCTTTCTTTAGTGGTTCTCTTTGTAGTTCCTCCTCTAATTTGCTGTTGTTAACCCCTTCTTTCCTCTAGTCCTTTACCCAACTGGTCATTTGATAGTATTTAAACTTTGACAGGTTACCCACAACACTTACTGACTGGGATTCCCAGCCTATTATAGCTCCTTTTTCTACCAACTGTCCCCACTTCACTATCCCTGCCTCTTTCAGGGGAGTGGATAGTTTATCTCTAAGGCATGTTGGAGTTCCTGGGGGATTCCCAAATTGGGGCGTAGGTGCTATAATATGGAATCCTAAATGATCTTCTAACTTGATATCACAATTTACAATAGTAGCGTCTTTGGTCTGATTTTAGGGTGACCAAATGTATAACGAAAGAAGCTTTCTTCTATCGCTGCCTGCAGGTGTAACGGATAAGCAGAGTGTTCCTTAAGTAGTGATCTAACATTTTTAAATTGAAATTTCCAACTATATAGTAGGAGATCTGGACTTGCAATTCCTACATTTTCTTTTCTCCTTCTCAGCTTTTACCATGTTGTTCTTACCTCCCTGGCCGCCCAGATAAAACTATTCAGTTCCCCCTGTAGCTTTTTAATCCAGTCCGATTAAAATTATAGTAGTATGGTGTTAAAGATATAGATGTATTTGGGAAGTATTGACATCTTTATCGCATTAGATATCCCCATAAAAGATAGTGGTAGCCAGGCCACACTTTTAACAGCTCTCTCATCTCAACCATCTTTGTATTAAAATGAACTAGAGCTAATTCATCTATGTTTTTCATCACCAGTACCCCTAGATCCTTTGACTGGGGATTGTGAGTTGGGAAGTTCCACTCCATAATTTTAGTTTTTTTGGTGATTAATTTGATATCCTGAAACTTCCCCAAATCTTTCCAAAATGTCTCTGATCTTTGGTAGTGATGTTGCTAATTCGCTTGTGAAGATCATTAGGTCATCCGCATATAATGCCACTTTTTTCTGCCACCCTTGGAACTGAAAGTGGATAATCTCTTGACAAGCTCAGATTGCATTAGCTAAAGGTTCTATATATAAATTAAAAAGCAACTGTGAAAGTGGACATCCCTGCTACCTCTTTTAATGCTTGTCTCCATTAAGTTTCAGATTACCAAATTCTTTGCCATGGGGCTTTTATACATACAGCTTATCTACCGCCTTTTAGAATCTTTCTCCTAACCCATAGTAGTTGATGCAGCAAAAAAAGCCAGTTGACTCGATCGAAAGGTTTAGCTGCGTCAAAGGTAAGTACTGAGAGGTGAAATTTTCCTTGCGTGGCTAAGTCTATTGCTCCAATGAGTTCATGGATCAATTTATGCGGCTGTCTCCCTCTTATAAACCCTTTCTGGTCCCTATGTACCAGAAAGATTATCACCTTACCCAGTTGTCTGGCCAGTATCTCAGGATATATTTATAGTCACTATTTAATAGGGATGTCTCCCTGGGCGTTCCACAGGGCTCTATTCTTTCTCCCACTCTATTTAACCTCTTCATGGAACCCCTTACCCTTATTCTTAAACAAGCGAAAATAAGTTATCACCTCTATGCCGATGACACACAACTATACTACAAGATCAAATCCCATGACGATGTCTTACATCTCAACGATGCCCTGACTAAGATCCACTTGTGGTTCCACCAAAACCACCTCAAACTAAACCCCAAAAAAATAGAAATCATCCTATTCTCTCCCAAGAACAACTCGCTCCCTATTCAACACTCGATCACAGACATTAAAGCTCTCAACTGCTCTCTTGCCATCTCCAACTCAGTCAAATCCCTTGGTATTAGCGTAGATCAGAACCTCAGTCTCACTCCCCATATAAAAAACTCGGCAAAAGGTGCTCTCTTCATACTACATCACCTTAAAAAAATTAAACCCCATCATTCCAGCAGATGACTTTAAATCAGTTGTTCAATCATTAGTCCTGCCTAGAATTGATTATGGTAACACCACTCTTGCTGGTACCCCTAAAGTCCACCTAGCCCCTATCAAATCCATGCTTAACCTCGCTGCCAGGCTTATTACTGACTGTAAACGTTACGATCACATCTCCCCTGTTCTCAAAAACCATAAATGGCTTCCAATCGAAGGCAGATCCACCTACAAGATCACCTGCATCACGCACAAAGCCCTTCATCAAAATAACCCCTTCGTACCTCTCTGAGAAACTCCAAAAAGCTGGGTGCACTAGAACAATGAGGAGCACTAACACTCTTGTCCTTGCATAAAAAGAAATCAACTCAGTCTCGCTCATTCTCTGGTAATGCGCCTTCTATCTGGAATACCCTTCCCAAAGATCTACGTTGCAACCCCTCCTACCCCTGCTTTAAAAAAGACCTCAAGCTGCTCCTTCCAACAAATACTGGGGTCCTTAATTTAACTTACTGTCTCTGGCCATGAACTCCTCCCATGCTCACTGTCTATATCAACCCCCCTTTACTTATAAATTCACCTCCTCCCTCCCCTCCACAATATACCTCACTCACTTGCCCCTCCATCTACTGACACACTATATAATTCTTCACTGTCTTCCTGATCTACTATCTTCGATTTGATACCAGATTTTGATCTTCCGAACTTACAACTTTCTTAAAGTTCACATTGCCTTGCCTTATTTTCTCAATTGTACTAAGTATGTGTGTTATTCTGTGTTATCAAATCCTGTAAAGCGCTCTGATACTCTTGGGTCCAGCCAGCGCTAAATAAAATCTTTAAAATAAATAAATAGGGATATAGGCCTGTACGATTCGCAGTCCTTCGGGTCCTTCCCTGGCTTCAATAATATACTGAGAGTAGCCTCATTCCATAATTTTGGTAAAACCTGTCCCTCTGAGAAAGATTTATTCAACACATTAGCTAATACAGGGGCCAGAACTTCCTTTAGAACCATATACAACTCATTTGGGAGCGCGTCTGGGCCCACTGCCTTCCCTTTCTTTAACTTCCTTATCGCCTACAACACTTCTGCAGTTATCTCAGAATTAAGAACCTCTCTATGTTCGTCTTGTAGCATTGGGATTTCTGATTTCTTTAAGTAGCAATCAATTTGTTCTTCTGATATCTGTACCTCTTCTGTATATACATTTCGGAAGAAATTGGTAAAAGCTCAGTCAATGTCCAGGCTAAGAGTTGCCCACTACCTTCTCCATATTCACTACCTTCTATCCACTACCCCCCCTACCTTCTCCATATTCATAGTGCGATAGCTTGCTAGCTTCCCATTTATTTTTTATTCTGACCTCTAAGATGTTTAGTAGATCATTCTTCTCTTTTATATCTTCATCCATTTTCTCTTGTTTTGGTCTGGAAACTTCATCCTCCAGTATCTTATATAACTCCTGAATTTTTGCCTCTAGCTGGCTAATTTTGTTCCTGTTCTTAGAGAAGTCCAAGCTAGACAAAATCCCCCTATTTACTGCCTTATATGCATCGCAGATTATCTGGATGGGGCAGCATTTTCTTTTATTGAGAAGTATTCCTCTGTCTCTAGTCTGTTTGTCCATAATGTGTTGCTCTAAAAAGAGGGTACGGTCTAACGTCCATCTAGGGATTGCCTGGAGATTCCCTACTTGTAACGTTATACAGACCGTTGAGCGATCGGACAAATGGGCTGGTATTTGTTCCACTTTTTAAATGTTTTTGCCTAGACCTTTGTCCACTAGGAAAAAGTCTATTCTGGAAGCATGGCCATATTTTTGATTCCTATAAGTAAACCTATTCCTCTTGTCCCCTTTGCTTTTCCAAACATCCACCAACCCCAGGTCCACTTTATATCTTTTCAACCACATCCTCATTTTAGGTACATTGGAAACGTTGCTAGGGGGAAACCTGTCTTCTTTAAGATCCATTAGCAAGTTGAAATCCCCACCTACAATTATGAGGACCGTGGTATCAAATACCTGATTGTATAGGCCCTGAAGCGGTTTAGGGTCGTCTAGGTTTGGGCCATAAAATCCTGCCAGGACATACGTTTTACCACACATCTTCACCTTAACTATCACCCATCTTCCCTTCAGGTCAGTAATGGCCTCCACAATTAATGCCTCTGCTGTGTATTTTTTTTAGTTAAATAGCCACACCTTTAATACAGTATGACTGGTCGATGCAAACATAACTGTCTACCCGTTTTAGTTTTTTCATGATCTCCTCCCATTCTAGCCTCAGTAATTGTTTCTTTGAGGATTATAATCTCGCTATTTCACAAATTTTATATATTCAAATTTTTTTTGCCTTCTATTTTAGACTCAAGCAATTTACTTTCCATGTAATTATGTTAAGTGTCGTGTGATTAGCCATGCTCCCTCTCCCTAATGAGTACACCGATTGTTATCTTGCATTAGACCTAGGTACCCCATTTTGTCTGAACAATTGCACAGAGGACATATTTTTTTTTCCTTTTTTCCATATGCTCCCACACCTAGTGTAGAAGTTACAATCATTAAATTCATTGTGACCTGCATTCCCCCTCCCAATGCCCCCCACCTCTGTGAAACCCTCCCATTCTTCTTTGGGCAAAACATAAATGGCTTTTTTTCGAGAACCCTTCTCTCTAGGCATCCGTATTTACATGCTACATTTTTCCCTCCGGTTTCCTTGTCTACTTCTGCTGGGCTTTCATTTGGTCTATGAGTTTGCCCACTTCCTTGGGCTCTCTTACATTATACATTTGATTTCTCCACATCATTTTCAGAGAAGCGGGGGCACGCATCTGAGTAGCGGTCCCCAAAGACCTAATTTCCTGTATGTATTGGCCCAGCTCCCACTACCTGTCATGCGTAGCTCTTGATATATCTGAGTGAATACGAACTGTACAGTCCCCTCTAGAAAAGGTGACAGCATTCAGAGCCTCAACCAGGATTTTTTCCTTCAAGACATAGGATTTGAGGTTGACTAGAATTCTCCGTGCATTTTTCCTTATTTTTGCTTTTTTAAAAGGATTTTTTTTTTTGAAAACCTTTATTGACATTTCAATCAATTACACGTATGGGCCTACAACCCCCGGGGCCGGCCGCTAAACAATCAGAATAACAAAAAGCAGGTCTATCACAGTCAGTACCTCGGGGAGCAAAATCTCGACGCTAGCATAATCTCAGTCTCTGAACAGCCCAAGTAGGAGACCAGGATAATAAAGGTTTACATTTTATGATAGAAAAGGATGGAAGGATCAGGTGCCAAACAGTTTCCCAGCAGCGAAAAATGGCAGGCAGAACGATGAACATAAACAATACACAGCAGTCTATCTAAGCAATGGCGCTGAAACAGGAAGTTCAGGATGTGGAGGAATGACACGGCCATTTGCGCCTGCAACCCCCTGCCCCAAGACCCAGGAAACTCCACGGAAATTATGGCACTCCGGAAACAGCAGTGATTAACAACAAAGGAGTACTACCATGCTGATCCCAGAAAAAGACAAAGAAGAGTAAGAGAAGAAAAGGAGGCCATAGAAAAAGAAGGTGAAAGACTAAAGGATCCCCCCCCCCCAACCCCCCACTCTGCACCTCTGCAGATGAGTACGGCCCCTCCCCCCAGCAGTGTGCCTGTCGCCCCGGAACCAGACCCGAAATATAGAAGAAACAGAGAAAAAGAGTAGGAAAAGAGCCCCCACCAGACGGGGGGGTAGAGAGAGTATTAATAAACTGGAGGAGGGCCTGTAAAACACGCCCCCGGCTTTTCCCTCCCACACCATACGTTTTCCCGCAAAGCATACAATACAGAACACGAAATCGACCCTGTCAAAGTGAAGTAAGGAGCATTACACACTTGGTACACTAACAGTTATGCCGTGAGAGCACACAACTCCCGAGCCTGCCCGCCTAGTAGGTGACCACCTCGGAAGGGTCAGCATCATCCTTGGCCACTCTTTGCAAACCCACCCACGCATACCCCTCGTCCCAGTGCCATGTCCAATGTTACCAGGAAGAGAAGTGTCCAATAAAACTCAGGAAGCGACACACACAGGTAGGGTAGAGGGCTCTGAAGATCGACACAGTCAGCTCTAGGGAGGATCGTCTTTCCCGATGCCGAGCCAGGATTTACACTGCACACCAGGCCCAGGAAGGCGGAATCAGCCAGGGCGGGCGACCGTTGCTTGGACGTTGCCTGGGTCGTCGGAGACCGCGCACGGGACAAGGCCACCACCCCCCACTCAGGTCCGAAACCTCCGGAACAGACCAAATCCACAGCCAGCTGATCGCACTTTAATATACTGTCCGGAGAGTCCAGGCGTGCACTATTCACAGGGGCGGCCACGACACTGTCCCCCCGTGCGCGGCGTGAGAAGTCCCAGTGCACCTGGGGATAGGCAGTCGGCAACTGTTCCGACGCTGATGTCACTCCATCGAGCTTGCTCCCCAACACCCAGGCTCCGTGAATCAGGGTGGAGTGAAGAGCACCGAGAGCCTCGAGAAGGTCACCGTACCCCAGCACAGCTCCCGGCGCTCGCTCCGCTACGCTCCTCAGTCGCCCCCTCCCAATCCTGCTGCAACCCGGTGTGCAGGATGGTGGACTCTGGCATACCAAAATGGCCGCTGGGTAGGTCCATCCCAGATAGGGACCGGGGCTCAGACACAAGCGCCTCGGGTTCCATGGCACTGGTAACTGGGTTCCGAGGGCAGGCAAACAATATGTCCGGTGTGTGGTCGCGGGCCACAGTTGTCCCCACCACGGACCAGCGCCCGCGAAAATCCGGGAGCAGCCCGCAAGAATCGGGACAAGGTACGGGCGGCGTCCAGGCAGCTCACCGGCGAAGGCTGAAGCAATCACCGGAGAGTCTTGGAGTTGCCGCCTCGGGCACGCATTCGTTCAGCTACGCTGAGTGGTAGGAGCGACCACGGCAAAGCGCAGTCCGACATTCGCACCCCTCCGGCAGTCCGACCCCACCCAGTCACCAAAGGCCGTCGTTGTTGCACTACCGCCCGGCCACGGCGTTCACTCGAGGTCCCGGCTCCGGGGCTGCACAGGCCGCAAACTTCAGACGGACATTTCTCCGGCGGTACCGCTGTCAGGAACTTCGGGGTCACACGGCCGGTTGCCGCTCGCGTTCACCAACACGGGTAGATAGCGCAGGCTAAGGATCTCGTGCAGGATATCTGTGCGGGGTGCGAAGGTTCACGGAGCCGGGAGCCTACGCTGCCATCCCGGTCGCCATCTTGGCTCCTCCCCTTAAAAGGATTTTGATGTACTCTCTGAATGTCTTCCCTCTAGACCCGACGGTTATAATCTAGGGATGAAGTCTCTCAGGAGTTTGATCACAAAACCCTTAATGTCTTTTCCTTCGATTCCCTCCGGAACGTTCAGAATCCTGAGATTATTCCTTCTTGCATTATTTTCTTGTGTCTCGATCTTATCCTCGATTCTTTCTCTCTGGTTTTTAAGCTCTGTATTTCACCCTGATTGGCTTCTACTTTTTCCCCAAGTTTGTCCAGGGAGGTTTCTACCTCCAGTACTCTACCCATGAGGGTATTTACCTTTCCTTCAAGGGCCTCACATGTCTCTTGTATTTTTTTCTTGATTCCTCTCTGATTTGGTGAAATTTACTCTCATCTCAGCGATTAAGGTTTCCATCAGTTTCCCCGTTTCTGGTTGCTCTGTTTGTTTTTGTGCCTGCAGCAGAGATTGTTGGGCTGTGTCACTCAAATCTCTGAGGGGTTACCGCGTGTAGAGAGATTTCTTCCTCCGGCCCTTCCAGGGCCTGAATTTGAAATCTGTTACCAATAGTGAGCTCTCCTCCTGTTGGGCCTTCATCATTCGTCTGCGCCTACCTTGGACATAGCTTTAAAGTCTACCTGTAACTCTCTAGTTGCTGTACTTATGGAGTCTGGCTTAGCTTGTACTTTAAAAAAAGAACGCAGGGAAGGTGTAATTTTTATTTTTGTCCCCGCTTGTTTGCCTCGTAGTGCCAGAGATGGTATTGGAGGTAAGGTAGATGTGTCCCAAGTCTGGCCAGTCCCTTGGCTCCCCACTTGTGTGTTTACAACAGGTACTATAATGGTGCTTTTTCTCGTGTTATCTGAGATAGTGTTACTAACCGCGAATGTCCTGTTTCTTAAGCAATAGCTAATTCCCCGCTTCCCAGTGGAATCTTTATCAGTCTCCACTGTGGGTGTATATCTTTTCCCTTTTCTCCCTTTAATATCATTAGGGGTGCTAGATGTAGCAGAGGAGACCTGTACGATTTTTCTGCCCCCTCGACGGTCACTTACTGGTGTCATACGTGTGGTGAAGGACTAGTGTGTCCCCCACGGAGGCAAACCGTGTAAGTCCCCGTATCTGTCCCGTGGCTCCCAAGACCTCCTGGAGGACCTCTAAAGGAGACCCGAGCAGCCTCCTGTCATTTCCAAAGCAGCTCCGAGGCTGCCTCTGTCCACACGCCGATGTCAGGTCGGCTGCTCCTGCAGCACGGATCCGTCCCTCTCCCAACCCCACATGTGGAAAACTTCAGCAAACTCTCATCTGGGCAGACTGGTAAGTTCCCCTATAAATTAAGTCTATCAAACATTTGGCCATTTGTCTTAGGGGATGTGTGCATCAATTCCTGCGTTCTGCCTTTGAGGCCTCGGTTGCTTCCAACCGAGCTTCCAAGCCAGCGCCATGTTTCCCTCCTAGCCTTGAATAGGTAGGTTTGTATGCATGCGTAAGAGTACAATATTTGTGTGCTTGTGAATGTGGTAAGTGGGTTGAGGTTTTGTGGCTGTCCTATTTTCCTAAACTATAACTTCCTATTATTCATGTTTCTCAAGGCTACTTGCTTTATAGATCACATGGGCGTACACCATTCTTCATTACTGTACCTCACCCTTGTGTTGTATTCTCATATTAGGGGCAACCACAGATCGGTAAGCAATGCAGAGGATTCGAATTATGTTGAAGACGGGCACTCTAATAAAGTAGATTCCTAGTTAAATTGGGGGTCAGTAAAAATTAAGTGCACTAATCAGTAACGCAAAGCCCTCACCATCGTGACTGTACATGGTTGCAAATGTGTCAGAGGAATCCACAGGAAACTCAGCCTTGAAATACACCAATGTACTGTTACATGTAATGAGATGTTTGCAGTGGGTTGAAATTTGGAACCATGTTATTAATGCAGATGCTTATGTGGATACTGGTGCAGGCCTCATCTGGAAAGCTTTATAATGTGACGCCTTTCCATCCAGTTCGTAATTCACCAGTAAACTTTGATGGGTCCATCAGGTTACCGCCGTGAAAGTGTCAAGAAGAGGCGCCACCCAGGTTTATGCCTATATTGCTGATAGAACAGTCAGAAATGAAAAGTCAGAAATAAATTAAAATAACATCAATGTAGTGCATTATATATGTTCTTTTCCAATATCAAAATAGAATAAAGCTCACATATATAAACTATCTAGAGCGCTGTAAGACAATTTCTTAAAACTCTACTTAAAAACATTCCAGCTAAAAAACATGATACAGCCTTAGTATGTTCCTGAGCTCGTCCAGGCTTTTTTTTGTGTCTTGGAAAATGCAGTTATGATGTTATTGTGGGATAAATGTAACTACAATCTCCAGAATGCAAAGCAACGACTTGGAGAGGATGCAATACACATACACGAGCTAGGGAAACTTGAGAGCTCTGATGTTCACCAAAAGTATGTAAAACAAAGCAATGTAGGTACGGTAATACAGACACTTGGACCTGCTGCAAGATCATTCCAAAGTGACATGGCCACTGGTCTATTACATTTACAATATAACTTGCATTTCTTGAGCTTTGCGTATTTTAGTGTTTACGTGAGATAAGATCCCACCTTGGTGAGCTGGAGTGGGTTAACTATATTTTGAGTGCAACCACCAGAGGAGAAATAAATGTAGAAAAGCTCAATGGATAAGTACTAGAACTACAGCTGCTGCATTTGAATTGGAGCTAAATTTAAACAATAAACGGACCATTTGGAAACACAATACCCTTTGCCTACAAGAACCAGCCATAACAAAGCAGGCTTTAAATCTCAGACATGAACACCACTGTTTTATTTGAGACACCTGATAGCCACTGTCTGTTTGAACACAAATTAACTGGGTGCATGCCAAAGCATAGGCACCAAACCTCAGTTCGGCCGAATCTGCCTACTTCATTGGCACCAACCGTAGGCCGCATGTGGACCACTGCGATTTGATGGAAAAGCGTCTTAGCCTGCTTGAGCAGACTGTGAAAAACGTGTGACTGAACATCAGGATATGATTTCTAGGTTCTTGTTGCACAACCCAAGAACACATCTGTCCTCCCACTCTGCCAAACTGTCTCCCAGGAGAATCTAGTTTGTTAATATAAATGGGTTAGGACAGAGCAAAGATAACAAAGAAGCGGTTTGCCCTAGATAAGGTTCCTTAAAAATCCTTAAGTAGCTTTTCGGGTGGAGTTTTAAACACCACTCCCACCACCAACAACCCCTGGATCTGCAGGAGAGTTAGTCATTTTGTAATGCCTTTTTGAAATTTCAATAAGGATGCTTAATAAGAGTGTCAGTTGCATTCCAAAAGTATCTTTGCCCTAGACTCTGCAATTTGGGGTTTTTCGCAGCTAAACTAGGGTATTTTTTCACTTGCTCCAGGCCTAACATCCCGCTCAAGACTCATCCAGAAAAGAGCCCTCCAGGGGTAATCCAGAAACGGACCCAGAACAGGATTGAGGCTAAAGCAATAAAGTCTCTCGCTGGGGCAAGTCCCAGTTTAAGGTAAGGCAGTTCATTACATCTGGCCCATGGGGCATTTAGTGATTTATTCTCCTTCATCCTAGATGGCAAAGCCATAGGTTTCTTCTTCTCGTTTAGCTACGTCCCTTCCTCCCTATTATAGGCACAGAAAGGGATGCCCTGTGCTTATTGTGATGAGGGAAAAGCAGATTACTTGGCCATTGCAGTTGATAGTGTGAAGTGCAGACCCAAACAACTGCTGGAGCACGGGGTGTCATTCTTTACATACTCTTCACCAAGAACCCTACATACTGCGGTCGATGGATCTTTTTTGTCAGCTGAGACGCATAATTTAAATCTCAACATAAATCATTATCAGTTATCATTACTTTAGTGTTAAGGGGTTTAAAACAAATTTTTTTGTTATTCTCTCTTTTATTAAACATTATTTTTAAAGATTCATCATCAAAGTTTAATGTAATAAATAAATCATTTTATAGTAATAAGGCAAGTCGGGTCAGTAAATCAAAATAAATGTAACAAGCGCATTCCATAAAGAAACCTCCCTATTCTAAGCTTAGATAAATGCGAGTAGGATTTAAGGTGTCAGTTCAGATACCCATGAAGAGTTCTGATGAGAGAATTGAGCATAAGCATAAAACTTTAGAAGTATAAACTGGGAAGTATTCTCAGCTCAAATAATAGTAGAATTCTCATATAGAGATGTCAAGGAAACACAGTACAGCATCTCCTCTAAGAGAGTGTGGCACAGGAAAAGGCTGAGTGAAAACTCAGACTGCTCTACATTGAAAGGGTGGAAGAATCTCTACCTTATTAGTCTAGGAACATGAACACACGTTTTCTGTATTGCAACATTCATATTCTTTCTTCTTGTTGACTAATACGATTTCAGCATGCTCCTGGGAACAGGTCTTTTCCCCATCTTCTCACCCGAGTACAATGGTCTTTAACCATTGTGTCCTTGAATGTTGCGTCACATCCTATCTTGTGTTTCAAAATCGTGTTTTTCATGAATCATCCTCCCTGTCATATGCATCTTTTGCGGTGTGAACCTCACTATCAGTCATCTTATGCAACAAATGTCTATTCATTACCTAATAAACAGTAGCTTCTGAAATTGCAACATCGGCAGCACAAGAAGAAAAACAACTTTCACAACTGTCGGTTAAAGTTAAAAAAATAGGCATTTCAGAATCAATGGGTCTTCCCGTTAAAACTTGGTACCTTTACATATTTCAGCTTAAGAATCCAGGCCTCATCACGGAGTTACCTGTCCATAGGTTTTAAGTATGGTTGCCTAATACAAATTTAGCATTAAACATACTTCATTCTTCATGCCTATTGCGTATTCAGTTTCTCGATATTTATTTTCCATGTGGTGCACACGTCAAGCCATTTTAAAGTAAGGGCCTGCCTAATTTGATCATTTTATTCGATTATTGTGATTGGTCTCTTTTTAATACTATTCTATAATATTCTTTTTCCGGGGGTATGTGTGCATTTTGTATCTATTTATTCATCTCTATTTTTAATCTCTATTTTTAGAGGATTTTTATAAATAATTTAGTAACGCTCATGCACTTTATTATGCTATTTGTATCTCGAATAATGAAAGTCATATTAGGATATTCGAAAGAATGAATTGTATTGTATTTTTATCTGTGCTTTTATGGGCGTAACAGAGAAATAAAGAATTTCTGACTGACTGACTGACTGACTGACTTCATTCTTCAATGTCAATTCTGCACATTGTATTTTTAAAAAAAGCATTTGGCAAATAATAAAATTTTGTGCTAGCACCACCATAGGCAGTAGCCAACTTTCACTCATACAGACTATCTTGGGAACTGTGTTTGGACTGATGTTAATGACCAACGAACTTGACTTTCAGATCTCTGAGATAAGCTGGTTCTCTGAAGACTAGGTGATGGCATAAGTGACGCACATCGCTTGTCCAGATTACTTTTGCAGTATCACTACCCTTGAGATCCAGAACAGTAAAATGTGACCAGGAAAAATTAAGCTGAATGCCCTCTAGCGAAGCAAGGGTACCAGTGTAGGTTTTCTCATGGACCCTTGGTCTAGGAAAATGCTTAGCAGTCTAATCTTTTTACCTCTTCCACAACGCTAACCGCGGTCGAACTCCAGAGCACCACCTATCTCTTTTCAGGACAGTTTCTTTGATATTTGCAGAGCAAAGGAGGTGTTCGTTGACTGACAGTTGTTTGAGATGGAGGCATGCCCCTTCCACCTCTACAGTGCAGAATGACAGTCAGGACAAGGGTATGACATGTAATGTCTTGGGCGCCTCGAATTTCTTAAAGATATAAAGTTTCAAGTTTCTAATCCCACATTGGATAAATGGGTCTTTGTAAGGGGGTAAGTTGATGCGCAATGAGTAACAACATGGCAGGCTAAAACTTTTGGTCCGATCGTTCTGGCCTGATGAAGTTATCTCTTTGCCGGCCCAGTGAACCAATGCCTAGTATGCTAAAATGTATGATTTCTGAATGTCCACATTTTTTTTGCTTCTGGTTGTGGTAGATGGCGAAATAGGAACTCCTTTAGATTGAGGCGTTATCCAAAATAACTGTCCTACCTAATTTAGTAACCCTCCGATTACTCTAAATAGGCCACCAGCTAAGATCCAGGATATGCTAGTTTCTCCCACCTCAACCACGTCAAGCGGAAATTGTCAAAAAGCTTAGTGTCCATAATTGAAAGGCTTGGATGGTTTTTGCCAGGCGAGTCACAAAGTCCTTTGGAGGTCTTGAGATGATAAAGCAAAGCTACAGCAATGTTTTGGATACCACCGATGTATACAGAAGGTGGTCATAAAGATGTGCAGTAGTGCCATGTCGACAGTGAATCTGGAATCAGGGTGAAGGTGGTGGTAGTAAGTTTACAGTTGTACATCCGCGTTCTGTAATTAGGGATATTTTATACCTTCCATTTTATGTACGCTGCAGCTGTGTAGTGAAAGTACGTCTTTTTGTGATGTAAAATCCAGCATCATTTTAAACATCAATGAAAATGTAGTGTGGAGTTGTTATGGCTTGGGAATACTGTAAGCTGACTTGGAGTTGTAAAGGTTTTTGTAAAAGATAACGTCAATTCCACATCACCAGTTTGCTTGGGATCAGTATCACAACAAGCAACAAGGGTATGCAGTTTAATCACTCTGATACTGAAGTATAACTGATAACCTTGTAGAACATTGAGTAATGCTAGCTGTGTGCCGTGCACAAGCTCTGTGGAGAATCCTTGCAACATACTGATGTGCATCAGAAACTGATGCTCAAGGGCCACACAGCTACAATCGATTTATTTCATCATCCGAACATTGCTGCTCTTTGATGTCCATCTCGCTTGTAGTCTTGAGTTGTGGTGTGGGAGTACAGCACAAAGAAATCTGTCTTTAACTCCAGAGTGGTACCACAGTAGAAGGGTCATTGTAGTGTTCTGACTTTTCAAGCGTATTAAGTAATATAGTTAAAAGGACATTAGCCGAAGAATACGCAGGTTATGGGGACACCCATTCGGGTTGGGGAGACGTACATTTAGTACTTAATGCCATTAACATCGCAATCGATCTGAAATTGTCATTGTGTATTACAAATCTTTGAGTAACTCCGTATTCCCATTACTTTATTAGAATTGAATCTGCTGATGTCTTCAGTAGACTGCCACTGAACCTTGTGATATACCAGTTGGTGGCATCATATTTTCCATAGAAAGTCTGCTGAGGACCCCATATTTTAATATTCGGGCGTACAAGCATCTGCCATCAGTTCTGTGGCTGGGAGATCACAAACAACACCAGGTCTTAGCACTTTAAATAATAATTGGTGACCCTTCTCTCAACTTAGTGAGACCCTGAACATTTCTCTGCTCCTAAGGATACAAATGATCTGCTCTTGGCTGTACTTCTAAATGCAGCGATATTGAATCATTAGAATTTGGCTCTAAAATTGAAGTCTAACCGGTAAGAAATGCTTAATAATGCTGCCACGTTCCAAAAATGCCTGGAGCATTCAACCACCTGGGATAGCGGGCTGGAATGTTGACATGCGGCGCTCTGCTGATTAAGCAGAGTTGTCATTCTGCATGCTGAAATAACTGCTGAGGTTTATGTGTCGAGACACTATTTAGAAAAGATGCTAGATAATGAATGCTGAGGCAGTGTCAGCTGATAAGATGTTCTTAGGTCCACCAGGCTCAGCTTGCAGTAGGTGTCGGTGGTGGACAGGTGGGACCTGCATCTCTAGCTGAAAGGAGGTAGTCTCCACTATCTTCCTTACCTAAGTGATAAGTAGTTATTTGCCCACATGTATGTAAGAAATGTATGTTTGTTGCTATTAAAAAATGCACCAAGCTGTTTGGTCTATTTCAGATATTATAAATGGTGTCTTGGCATTAATTGAAAATTCTTTTTACGTATTATACCTAATTGGTAAGTGGACTCGTTTCATGCGGCATTTTTGGGAAGCAATCTAAAACTGATTTATTTGCTTAGCACTAAGACACTGTATCCAATGTGGGCGTGAATCCATGTTGAGGTTCAAGCCTTAATTTATAAACTTCGTGCAGATTCTACACACCGGAGCTTTCGCCCATTCAATTGTCGTCACTTAAATCTGGCGCAAATTATGCATGGAAAATAGTGCCCATTCTGTTTGAGCAGAACCAAATACAGCACCAAAAGTTGATCAACATGTTCTATTAGCAATTTTCACTATTCCATGATGCATAAATTATCATGGTATGTATAAGTGGTGAACCCACTAAATATTGAACTCTGCATGTTCAATATTTGCTGGTTGTGCAGTTTGCACTATAGTTAAGCCAATTGCATACTTCTCAGAATGGGTGCTTAAGCGTTCCTTTTATAGGCAATACCAGGCAAATGCATGGCAAGAATACATTTTTACAACAGTGTTTTAAGGTTCAATGGGGCCTTCGCACAAAGTCTCCATTTTGAACTACATGTTATACTTGACCTATTTTTCTAACGTTGACTTTTTACATGTTTTGAACTTGCATGATAGCATACTTTGAAACGGTTTAGAATGCAGAACATTTCTTAATAACCATATTACTGTGCTGCCCATACCCTGTTTCTAGGGCTAGGAACATTGAAGGTGATGCCCTTGCATTTAGTTGCCCGATTGGAGACAGCTCTGAGTCTCAAGACAATCACATCAGCTCTGCACCTCTAACACAGTGCGATTGGAACAGTGCTTTTGTTATATAAACCGCCTCTGAGCCAAATTGTGCAGAGGAGCGCTTCTTTGCTAGGATTGTCCTGGAATGCTGTGCACTGTGACTAAGATGCAGCCCTGCTGATTCTTAACCATTCCTGCAAAGGGCGATAGAGTGTTCTACTTCAATCGGCTTTCAGATACATCATGCACAGATGCGGGGTGTTGGGTTGTCCCAAGAGATCTTGCAGGGGGTACTCCCACTATGCTGTTGCTATTGTAGGTAATAAATAGAAGTATGAATATAATTATATAATCATATAATCACACAATAATGTTATAATGGTTTAACTGTTTATCCTCTTCACCATTCTTGTAATGCTGGTTAGAATCCTTTGTTTCATTGTACTAATAATTGTAGCTCACGCTTTTCACACAAGAATACAGTTGCTTCAAAAAATATTTGAAAAGCCAATTTGTATATTTCTTGTGTCTCCTTTGGGCATGCCCGAGTAACAGCAAAAGCATAGATATGTTTACACAATTTCTTTGGGGCATTAGAGTGGTCATATTTTGCAGTTGCAGATACCATCTGGTACCCTGGTATGGTTAGGGGTTCGAATGGGGCACTGTGCGCTATCTAAGAATTGAGTCAACATACTCTGCTGTATGGACTCAGTTGCCATATTCTTATGGTTATGTTGTCCGATACGCAGTTTTACTTAAGTCACAGGAACTGTATGACAACAGTTTGGTAATTTTGGTTGTATGACGGAACCACGCAGGCAATTAGGGCGCATGCATTTACAGTGTCAATGCCACGCATGCGTCATTAGTATGCATACATTTACATTGTAATGTTTTACAGTGTATATTCCTTTACCACGAAAATGTTGTTGTAAAGTCATGGTTGCTAAATGCATGTGAATGGTTAAAATAAAAAATTAGCAAGCATAATCCCCACATTGATAACTTCTAATCTCTCTGTTTCGATTGTATGGACTGTGGTACAACGCTACTGAGTGTGTTTCTCATGTATAAAGTCCATCATTCGATCTGGTATCTGCAATGAACATAATTTTCTTTCTTAAACAATAAGTGCCCTTTGTTGAATGTATTAGTCTTTAACCATTTAAAAAATATATATATAGTAATTATTTACGCATACTATGTTTAAATTTTTCCTTTCCAGCCCGAGCACTGCGAGTTTTCCTGCCATATCATTTGCCTAACATTGATCTTTAACTTCTTTTTTTCTTTCTACTGCCATTGCTCCATCTAGTGCGTAGCCCCCCTCCTGTGTCCACTTCAGGCCCCGGGGACCCTATCCCCCGGGGCCGTTTTTTTATTAGTTTTTTAAAAACATTTAGGAGGGGGGGCGCGTGGCCCCCCTCCTGGGACACTTATGGCCTTGGGGACCCCATCCCCCGGGCCTTGCCATCTCCTTGGGGACCGTGGGGGGGTCCCAATCCCCCCACGGTCCCAGCCGGCTCCCCGCATCCTGCGGGAGCCGGCATTGCTTTTCCACATGGGGAGCAGCTAACATGCTGCTCCCCATGTGGAAAAGCAATCAGCTTTGCTATTTGGAAGAGAGAGCAGGTTTCCTGCTCTCTCTTCCAAATAGCAGAGCAGTTTGCAATGACAGGGTGGGACCCGCGAGGCTCCCGCCCTGTCATTGCAAACGGCAGTGTCCTGGGGGTGGGCACCCCGGGACACTTCAGGAGCCGGCCCTGGGGGGTGGCGGTCCCCATGGCCATCGAGGGCTCCAGGAGGGGGGCCGCACGGCCCCCCTCCCACCTCTTTCAAAGCCCCGGGGGGTGGTGGTCCACGGGGCTGGGGGGTCCCTCACGGACCCCCCATTTTACATATTTAGAGCCCCGGGGAGGTGGCGGTCCCCGGGGAGTGTGGGAGGACTTGAGCCCCCCACATGGTATATATTTTTTTTTTTAAAAGCCCCGGGGGTGGCGGGCCGTGGGCCCCCCCAACAAAGAAATTGAAGCCCCGGGAGGTGGCGGTCCCTGGGGCTGGGGAGGGGCTGAGAGCCCCCCCCACGTATTTTACAAAAGCCTCGGGGGGTGGCGGTCCCCACCTGGCTGGGGGGCCCCTCTGGGCCCCCCATTATAATACCATATTACACCCGGGACTTGCGTCCCCAAAAGGGCTAAATCAAAACAAAGCACTTCGTTTATTTTTTTCGTTAGTGGGATGCGCGGACCCTACGCGCATCCCGCGATTTTTTTTACAAAAAATGATTTTTTTGGGGCCTTGGGGGTCAGAGTGTTTCTACCCTGCCCCCTTGTCGCGTTTTGCGCCTTTTTTCGGTTTTCTTGTGCCTCGGTTCTACCGAGGCACAAGATGGCTGCCAACACTTCCTGATTCAGAGTGTTGGCAGCCAATTAGCATTCAGCTCGTGCTCGGGAGGGTGCGGGGAGGGTGTGCGGATCGTCCCCGGCCATAGATATCAATAACTTTTAACTCTAATTTTCTCAGGAACTACTGAACGGATTTACACCATTTAAGCAAACGGCACGAGTCTGAACTGAGGACTACCTCTTTGCCAAATTTAGTGTAATTCCGTTCAGCAGTTCGGGCTGTAGCTGCAACAACAGGTCCTACGGGAAATTGCATGGGGAAAACACGTTTTGGGACCCCCCTTTTTTCTCGGCCCCCGCTTGACGAATCACCGCGAAACTTTCAGGGTAGGAGCGGAGCTGGCCAAAAGTTTGGAAAATTTCGCTAAGATTCGTCAATCGGTGCCAGACTTATTGGGAATAGAATGTTGCGGATTTCCTATGGAAAATAGGTCCTAACTATAACTATCTACTGGCGACCGCCAGTGTGTATGTATATATATATATATATATGTGTTTAAAGCACGTAGGGAACTGTGGGAGCAGAGGAAAACTGAATGCAATCAAACTGCCTCTGAGGAAAGAGCTCGAAGGCTCTGAAACGCGTCAGGCAGCAGGACAGAAATGAATCAGAATTACATGCTTGTTCCTTTGAATTAAAAGATTTTGACAAATCACCGGCTGGAGGAGTGCGTATCCAAATGCATGGGCATTGTTTGGTGAGATAAATACACGGTGGGTCCAGCCGTGGGAAGGGCGCACCACCCCTCGGAAATATCGGAGGGGCTCGTCTTACCTGAATTCCTTGGGTGAATATGACGGCGCAGCTGGTTCATAATTGTGGGGAACAAGATGTTTTTATTCCGAAGCCCACTGGAGGGCAGTTATTAGTCCTGGGAAAGGTTTGAAATGCATATGAAAGCCACTGGAGGCCAAAAAGAAAACTGAATTGAACTACAAGTTCCGATGTGCATTGGAAATACGATCTATCTAGAGAGGCACACCTGAGGCCTAATTAAATGTTTAAAGCACGCAGGGAACTGTGGGAGCAGAGGAAAACTGAATGCAATCAAACTGCCTCTGAGGAAAGAGCTCGAAGGCTCTGAAACGCGTCAGGCAGCAGGACAGAAATGAATCAGAATTACATGCTTGTTACTTTGGATTAAAAGATTTTGACAAATCACCGGCTGGAGGAGTGCGTATCCAAATGCATGGGCATTGTTTGGTGAGATAAGTTCGAGGCATGTGGGCTGCTGAATTCATATCTGTGCATAGATCGCCGCCTAGTGTTGGGTCCGGATGTTTGCACGTTGTTGTCCTGGAAGAGTCTTCGAAGTATCCTGGGATAGGTGACTCCTCCCCTGGACTACAGTGCGCATGGGCATCCTCTCCATCCTCAGATTGTTTTTTTCCGCCATTGGGTTCGGATGTGTTATCTTGACTCAAGTTAGGAAACCCTGTTTTCAGGCCAAAAGGCCTTTAGCTCGCGTCGGTACTGTTCTCGATCGGTATCGATAGTATCTTTGTTAGTTTACTAACTTCTAGAACAAACTTTCGCATCTTACCCGACCGTCGATTCGACATCAGCGATGGAATCGAGGACACCATTCAAGAGGTGTCCGGTATGCAATGCGAAATACCCCCACGTCGACGTCCATCCGGTGTGCAACAAATGCCTTTCACCGGATCACGACGAATCTACATGCATGGCCTGTGCCAGATTTCGATCCAAGAAGACTGTACGGAATTGACGAGCGGCGAGACTCGAGGCGCAGCAAGCGGCACCGGCCCCGGCCGACATCTTCAATGCCGAGACCGAAGATGTCGAAGAAGTGGAGAACCTACCCTCCAGTCCCGTTTCCGAACATGACTCCGGATCGGAAGACGTCGACGAAACACTCTTTCACAGAGATGAAGACGACACCGAGGTAGGAGACTACAATGAGGCCTTAGGGGCCGAAGAGAGTAGCTCCGGTGACGAGCAAGGCCTACCCGTTCAGACTGAAGAAAGCCCAGTGCAACAGTCTATGGCTCCGGTCGAGGGATCGCCTTCGGGCCTTACCCAAGACCTATCCCGCAGTTCTTCGGCCCCGCCCTCGGGCCCGGCCTCGGACATTCAGCGGCAGCCATTAATGCCCAAAATGGCTTGTTTCCCTTCTTTAAAACCGAAACCGAAAGCTGTATTGGTTCACTTGAAACCGAAACCGAAAGTGGCGCTGGTCGGATCGAGGCCCTCCACACCTTCGACGCCAGCAAAACACATCGGCACCGAGCGCACCAAACGAGACTTCGGTGCCGAACTCGAAGCGGCTGACGTCGGAGTCGACATAAGGAAGAAGGCCTTCGGTACCACCAAACCTGCTCGGCTCCCGGCACCGACGCAATCGACTCCGACCCCAAAGGTCAAACAGCCTGCTGCGTCTCACACCGCTTCCACGGCGACATCTAAGCCAAAATCATCGAAGAAGTCGACGGCCGCTCCCGCCCCTCGACTCGATGACCCACCGGCGCCGAAAAAATCCACGACCGCCTCCACAGAACCGGTCGGTGCGAAAGACTCGAGGGCGCTCCAGACGCGACCCATTGCTGCGCAAAGCACCAAAAAGAAAATGGTCCTCCAGGACACGTCGGGCTCTGAGCCAATTAAAGCTCCAGCAGCCTCTTCGACACCAGCCAACATTACTTTTGGCCTGCCACCATCCACGGCCCCGAAAATGTTCCAAATCAGGACACGGGTGACCCATACCACGATCACGCCTGCCGAACACTCTGCGGACACGTCTCCATCGCATATAATCGACGCCGACACCGGCAGGATGATTATCCACAAACGGAAAATAACTTCGGAGCCGGCTTTGGACTCCTTCAGGATTCCACTCAAAAGAAAGCTGCAGAACCAGTTCTTTACGAACCTTTCCACTCACCCTACCAGGATCCACAATCCTTCTCTCCCACACACTCCGACACGGATGCGTTGGGGGACTACATGGGTGACCAAGTCCCCTACCCCGGAGACATGGACCCTGACGGTCAACAGGACCCTGATCAAACTTGGGATGACCCTGTGGACCCAGGTGCACCTATGGATGCACAAGACCCGCAACTCTATGGAGCAAAAACATCTCCCACAGAGGACACGGCAGCGTTCAACGCTCTAATTGAACGTGCTGCGGCCAATCATGGGGTGCAACTTCACTCGGACACCGTCGAGGACGACTTTCTTATGGATACTTTTGCATCCTCAGAAAGAAATATAAAAACTCTACCCATGTTGAAGGGTGTCCTCAAACCAGCAAAGGACATCTTCAAGGAACCCACCAGGGCAAGAGTGATAAACCCCAGGATCGACAAAAAATACAGATCAGCGCCTGGGGACCCTACTTACATCAGAGGCCAATTACCTCTGGATTCCATTGTCGTTGCGAATGCTCGCAAGAGGGCACACTCACAAACAACAGGTGACGCTCCTCCCCCGGACAAAGAGTCCAAGGTGTTAGAGACCTCTGGCAAACGGGTTGCCGCCCAGGCAGCCAACATATGGCGCATTGCCAATACTCAAGCACTCCTCGCTCGCTACGATAGAGCGCACTACGACACATTAGAGCAGCTAATCCAACATCTCCCTGACCAATTCAGAGAAGGTGCAGAGATCCTCATCAGGGAGGGACAGCTCCTCACAAAACGCATCCATCAAGTGCGCGCTGGATGCCGCAGACACAGCTGCCAGGGCCATAAACACTAGCGTCATGCTGCGACGACATGCCTGGTTACGAATCTCCGGATTCAAACCTGAGGTGCAAAACAACATACTCAACCAGCCTGTCAACCCCGACTATTTATTCGGCCCGGAGGTTGACACTACCCTAGAGAAAATAAAGAAGGACACGGACACTGCAAAGTCCATGGGGGCTCTCCAGACTCAGTCCTTTCGGAGCGGCTCCTTTCGTCGCCCCGGAAATAGAGGAGCGGGTAGAGGACAGGGGTCACAGCAAACATACAACAAGGGCAACACACAAACCACCTAAGATAAAAACACCCGGGGTGGATATCGTGGCTCCAGTACAAAGGGCAGAGGACGCGGCTACGGCAACACCAGGTCCTCCCCCAAGAACAAGCAGTGACGCCCTCTCCCTTCCTCCCGACCACATAACACCTGTCGGGGGAAGGCTACAAAGGTTCCTGTCCACGTGGAACTCCATCACCACGGACAGGTGGGTCAAAGATATTGTCAAATACGGTTACTGTCTAGAACTAACCTCCACTCCACCCACAATACCTCCAAAAAACCGTCCTATGTCCTCAGAGCACTTAACGCTCTTACAGCAGGAGGTGCAAAGCATGCTTCTAAAAAGCGCAATAGAGGTCGTACCCGTCCACGAGCAGGGTACGGGGGTGTACTCCCTGTACTTTTTAATACCGAAGAAGGACGGGTCACTCAGACCTATATTAGACCTGAGACCCCTAAACAGATACATTCTTTCCGAGCATTTTCACATGCTCACTCTCCAGCAAGTCCTGCCGCTGCTCAAGCAGGGAGACTTTCTAGCCACACTGGACCTCAAGGATGCGTATTTCCACATACCCATTCACCCATCACACAAAAAATACCTCAGGTTCACTGTTCAAGGACAGCACTACCAATTCAGAGTCCTTCCCTTCGGCGTGACAACGGCACCAAGGGTGTTTACAAAGTGCCTAGCTACTGTGGCGGCACATCTACGGAGGCAGCACATACACGTTTACCCTTACCTGGACGACTGGCTCGTTCAAGCGAAGTCAGCCCAGCAATGTGCCAGCCACATGTCCCGCACCATTCACCTCCTTCACAGTCTGGGGTTCTCACTAAATTACCCAAAATCCCATCTCCAGCCCGCACACGTACAACAGTACCTAGGTGCGACTATAGACACTCTGGCGGCCACAGCTCAGCCAAATTTGGTGAGAATCAACAGCATGCAAATGCTGATTTCCAAGTTCAAACCACAACACTCCCTGCCCGCGCGAGTGTTCATGCAGTTGATAGGCATGATGGCCTCCTGCATCTTCATAGTCCCACACGCGAGACTACATATGCGCCCGCTTCAGGAGTGCTTAGCACATCAGTGGAATCAAGCTCAAGGACAGTTGAAAGACCTAGTGTTGGTGAGCGGTCGGGCATACAACTCTCTGCATTGGTGGAATCCACAAAACCTTTGCAAGGGCCGACCGTTCCAAGAGCCTGTCCCACAGATAATACTGACGGCGGGCGCGTCTCTCCAGGGATGGGGAGCTCATGTACTCCATTACACAGTGCAGGGACTATGGACACAACAACAAAAGAAGATGCACATCAACCTTCTAGAGCTGATGGCAATCTTCCTCGCTATGAAAGCATTCAAAGTACACTTGTGCAACAAAGTCGTGTTGATCCGGACGGACAACATGACTGCCATGTACTACATACAGAAGCAGGGAGGAACACACTCTCCACAGTTGTCTCATCTGGCTCAGAGCATGTGGAAGTGGGCCATTCAGAGGAACATGTTCCTCATGGCAGAACACCTCCCCGGCAAAGACAACCAGATGGCGGATCTGCTCAGCAGACACAGCCACCAGATGCACGAGTGGGAGTTACACCCATCAGTACTCCAACCGTACTTCCAGCAGTGGGGTCATCCAGAGATAGACCTATTCGCGACAAGCGAAAACGCAAAATGCCAAAGCTTTGCCGCCAGGTTCCCACATCCGCTGTCGCAGGGCAATGCGATATGGATGAACTGGTCCGGCAGATTTGCGTACGCTTTTCCCCCAGCACCACTGATACCGCTGGTGGCACGCAAACTGCGTCAACACTCACTGACGCTCGTCCTGGTTGCTCCAACGTGGGCACGCCAGCCGTGGTACACCACCTTTCTCGAACTTTCCGTGGTGCCGCATCAAAGGCTGCGGATCAAACCCGAGCATTTGACGCAGAACCATGGAGAGATTCAGCACCCAGATCCGCAACAGCTGAACCTGGCAATCTGGCTCCTGAAGTCCTAGAGTTTGGCTACCTCAACCTGCCACCTGACTGTATGGACATCATTAAGGAGGCCAGGCGACCCACTACCAGAGCTTGCTATGCAGCCAAATGGAAGAGGTTCGTCATTTATTGCAATAATAATGACATTAACCCGCTAGACGCATCCATCCAAAACATTATTTGTTACCTATTACACCTATACCGATGCAATCTGGCGTACACCTCTATACGTGTCCATTTGACCGCAATATCAGCCTATCTGCAGACCAGGCAGCACCTCTCTCTATTCAGAGTGCCTGCCATCAAAGCATTCTTGGAAGGACTCAAACGAGTCATTCCACCAAGCCACCCACCGGCTCCGATGTGGAACCTCAACTTGGTCCTCACACGCCTGATGGGTCCACCCTTTGAACCTCTACACTCATGCGAGATTCAATTCCTTACCTGGAAAGTAGCTTGTTGACTGGGTGTGAGTCCCTTGCTCACTTTGCCACTGGATTCAAGCAAGCCTGGCTGAAGACGGCTGAAATGCCAGAAACCGGTCCTAGGAAGCTTGTTTCCCGTCCAGGGAAGGCAGGGCTTGGCAGTTAGGGCTGGACTGTTCCCATGAGGCACAGGATCAGACTGATTTGCATATGGCCATGTCTGAACTGGGGTGGCAGAGTGGGCTAAAGAATGGTGATGGATCAAACCCAGATCTGTTGACTGGGTGTGAGTGTTTGATTGGTTCTGATGCTCCGTCCATCACCACCCCCTTTTGTACTGCTTCGTATCTGCAGACCAGGCAGCACCTCTCTCTATTCAGAGTGCCTGCCATCAAAGCATTCTTGGAAGGACTCAAACGAGTCATTCCACCAAGCCACCCACCGGCTCCGATGTGGAACCTCAACTTGGTCCTCACACGCCTGATGGGTCCACCCTTTGAACCTCTACACTCATGCGAGATTCAATTCCTTACCTGGAAAGTAGCTTTCCTAGTAGCGATCACTTCTTTGAGGAGAGTTAGTGAACTCCAGGCACTAACCATTCAAGAGCCATTTATACAGGTTCACGCCAACAGGGTCGTACTACGTACCAACCCCAAATTCATGCCAAAGGTGGTATCGCAGTTCCACATGAATCAAACCATTGAACTGCCCGTTTTCTTCCAAAACCCACAAACTGTCGCAGAAAGGGCACTCCACACACTAGATGTCAAAAGGGCCCTCATGTATTATATCGACAGGACCAAACCCTTTAGGAAAACACAACAACTTTTCGTTGCCTTTGCCCCACACCACAAAGGTAACGCTATCTCCAAAGCAGGAATAGCCAGATGGATCGTTAAATGTATCCAAATTTGCTATCAAAAGGCTAAACGTACTTTAACGATTCCCCCACGAGCCCACTCAACACGTAAGTTAGGGGCCTCAATGGCTTTCCTAGGAAACATTCCTTTGCATGACATATGTAGAGCAGCCACCTGGTCCACTACACATACATTTACCAAACACTATTGTGTAGATGTGCAATCAAAACAGCAGGCAGCTGTAGGACAGGCTGTTCTCAAAACTCTTTTTCAGACCGCTGCAGCTGGCACTGGTAGCCGCCGCTAATAAGAGGGCACTGCTATATATTCTATGCACAGATATGAATTCAGCAGCCCACATGCCTCGAACTGAATATGCTACTTACCAGTATGCATCTGTTCTTGGCATGTAGGGCTGCTGACATTCATACCGCCCTCCCTCCTCCCCGGCGTCTATAGCAGCTGCAGCTCTCAGAATTACTGTAAGCATGGTCATCACTTTCTATATCTACTCCATCACTGCCACAATGGCGAAAAACAATCTGAGGATGGAGAGAATGCCCATGCGCACTGTAGTCCAGGGGAGGAGTCACCTATCCCAGGATACTTCGAAGACTCTTCCAGGACAACAACGTGCAAACATCCGGACCCAACACTAGGCGGCGATCTATGCACAGATATCAATGTCAGCAGCCCTACATGCCAAGAACAGATGCATACTGGTAAGTAGCATATTCAATACACGGTGGGTCCAGCCGTGGGAAGGGCGCACCACCCCTCGGAAATATCGGAGGGGCTCGTCTTACCTGAATTCCTTGGGTGAATATGACGGCGCAGCTGGTTCATAATTGTGAGGAACAAGATGTTTTTATTCCGAAGCCCACTGGAGGGCAGTTATTAGTCCTGGGAAAGGTTTGAAATGCATATGAAAGCCACTGGAGGCCAAAAAGAAAACTGAATTGAACTACAAGTTCCGACGTGCATTGTAAATACGATCTATCTAGAGAGGCACACCTGAGGCCTAATTAAATGTTTAAAGCACGCAGGGAACTGTGGGAGCAGAGGAAAACTGAATGCAATCAAACTGCCTCTGAGGAAAGAGCTCGAAGGCTCTGAAACGCGTCAGGCAGCAGGACAGAAATGAATCAGAATTACATGCTTGTTCCTTTGAATTAAAAGATTTTGACAAATCACCGGCTGGAGGAGTGCGTATCCAAATGCATGGGCATTGTTTGGTGAGATATATATATATATATAATATACCATGCAAATGCCTTTATCATTCATGTCTTTAGAACAAAATGTATTGTAGAGGCATATTTGTGGTAAAGGCACGTGTGTTAATGGTCACACGTGGTTATGACCTCATTTTAATCGCTGTTTACCTGTAATTTTTACAGCAATATTAACCCATTGACCACTTCTCTTATCAGTTTTCTTCTACCATATTTCTTCTGCTTCTCTATATGCCCCTTTCGTAAAACCCTCCCATTTTTATGTTCACAGTATCTCACCTACACGCACATTTACCATGTTTTTCATTACTTTAGCTCAGTACTTAATTTGTAGAAAAATAAGTGCCAAGGTGTTTTATAGGAAGCCGCTGCAGATTTCATCACCCTCTGCCCCTGCCAGTACAATCAAATGCCAACACGTTTCTACAAATGTTAAGATTTTAACTATTTCAGGTCACATAGAGTTGTCCTGTGCGCACTGATATTGAATTGATAAATGCTGTGCTTATGTCCTGTATTTCATTATAGCCATACAGCACCACCATGTGGTAGAGAGACATAAGCCAGTGCCAGTGCTAATAATTTGTTGCAGAGCACCGGAAAACACCGGCACAAAATAAGCACTGCTTCAGCTCCCTCTCAAATCACTTTACCCTTGGTTTACTGCTAAACAAACTTAAACTCTAATTTATGTATGTACTTCACAGAATCCCTTTGTTGTTGGAAGGGCCAAATCTGCCTGTAATAAGATGCCTGCATCACCGAACACTTAAAGATTCAGAGCCCAATACAAGTTTAAAGGCTCTTCTTACCAATGGTGCCATTTCTTTCATACATCTTGCATAAATTGCAATGATGGAATAGTAGGCATTCTTCTCAACAAATCACTATCTACCACACCTTCTTCAACAGCTTCCCATCCTCTTTTGAACATTGCTCCACCTCAGTCATTAACCACTTCAAAGCAAATGTTGTCATTGACTGCCTTCTAGGTAGAAACTCTCTTCCTTCAGCACTGTCCTTCAATACTTAACATCCACTACTACTTTTAAGTTTGAACCTCGCAGTCAACCACAACACACAACCATTCTCACAGTTCCTCTTAGAGGACTCTCGAACACACACACACTCTCAACATCAATGCATAACCTAAATGAAAAACGTATCCTTTCATTGATATTCAACACATTGTCTCTATCCACTGTCGCTGTTCCCTCTCATCTTGCTGTCCTACATACCTACCTATACATTCAGCCCTCCCCCTTTTACCAACACCCTGTCTTCCAATGGAAGCACAGCCCACGTTTCCTTCAAGCAATTTTTAGCCAAATCCGTAATATTGTTACACCACTGCAAAACACATTATCTTTAGCCAAACTTAATAATGCCTTGACCTATATCCTTTTGACTCACACTATTCGCTTTACAAAGCTGTCACAGATACCTTAGATGTTGAAAAATTGATTACCTTAAAATCAATTCTCCACTACTAAATCGGCGTGAAAGTATGGAATTACCTTCCCAAACCCAGCAACAATTCGGGAGGGTCAGCTTCATAGTGAAATCAATGTGGACACAGTATTTATAGGTACATCTGCCTCAATTAAAATGGGGATTTATTTTGAGTATATTTGATATATTCCATACTCCTTGCATACAACCTATTGAGAGATGCATAAATAATGGACTATTGTGAATGAAAGTTCACTCGTGTGCCAGAAGAGGTTGTGTCTCATAGGTCAAGTGAGCATTACTTTCATTCACAACATTTGTACAGTGAAACATGCAATGTAGAATGTAGATCAAACGCTCACACTTATTTTCCGCCAATAAGACATATTTCCAATGTCAAAGGTTTTTATAACTGAAGACCAACAAGGCATCTGAGCAGTGGACCTGATGTGAGTGAAGTACTCGAACAGGATGGTCTTTAGGTACTTTAAGAAATGACAAGGATTGATTCTAGGTCATAGATCGTCAGGCAGAGGATTCCTGCGTATGTTGACTACGTTAGGGAATTTTTGGCCAGTCACCTTTTCTGTTATGAATTTTTGGGCTAAGTTTAAAAAAAAAAGAAGAAAAAAAAGATCATCAGACCTTACTGTTTTTAGTAGGCGGTTGTCGTGTACCTGCTGGTTTCTTCTCCTCAGGATGACGCTGATGCCAATAGGGGTCCACCTCCCATCTGCCCCTAGTCCGGAGGATGTATTACACACTCGGACGGAGGAGGCAGGTGAGCGAGGGAAGGAAGGATAGGGACGGCTGGGAGGGAGATCAGAAATGAGATAAGCGTACAATAAGTAAGTGCCTACGCTAGCCGTCTCCCCTGATCTTCTTTTGTGGGGGACTCTCTTACCTGATGTCTCCTCCCGACTTGTTGTTGGGGTATGCGAAGGGAAGTAGCTCCCTCTCTGTGGCAAAGGAATGAGGTGGGAGTCAGGCAGTGTGGGATGCACGGCCTCAGGTTCCGACCCCCAGCTGGGGGTTCGCGCCTCTATTCTGAGGCGGTCCGGTGAGGGTGTCTTTGACGGCGCTGCTACTGCAAGGCTCCTTTAAGTTTTGCGAGCCGAGGAGCGCGACACCCGGTGTTCGCTGTGGCCCGGAAATCCGTGGGCAGAGCGGGGAACGCTACCACTCGATACTTCCCGATGAAGCCCGAAGCAGAGGAGCGTAACCCGCCTAGGTGCAGCCCGGTAATCCGTGGGCTGGGGTGGAGACAAGACGCTACTACTCGCAACTCTCGGAGGAGCCGGGAGCCGGGGAGCGCGGTCTCTGGAGGAGCCCAGCGGCGAGCCGCCGGGGAGGAGTAGGATCTGGCAGTGCCCCCTCTTCACTCACGGAGGAGTCGGGATGGGAGGAGCACACCTGCAAAAACAGGAACAGCCTTTGGTGTCCACGGTTCCCCAGGCGGGTGAGGTTTCCGGGAGAGCCGAGGCGGAGAGTTCAGGTCGTCAAGGGTCGTCGAGGTATCTTCGCCGAGTGTACGTCTACGCGTACCGAAGGTCACTGGATACATCCGGGAATATTCGGCGCCAGCTTGTCAGCGGGTCGAGCTTTTATGCGTTTTGGCCATGTGACCAGATTACATAAACTCGGGAATGTCTGGAGGGTTTCTGGGATATGTAGTCCGTGGACGCTCGGGTCGTTTCGTAACGTTTCGTCCCAGGGTGAGGAGCGCGAGGCACTCAGCGCCTTTACTGAGTGCGATCATGACAGTATATCCCCTCTCACCCCTCAGCGGGTGCGAGGCTCTGGACCGGGTTTGTCCGGACATCGACGATGGAAAGCCGCCACCAGACGGTCAGCATGGAGCGACGACGCCGGTTCCCATGAGTTCTCCTCTGGACCATACCCTTTCCACGCCAGGAGATACCAGATCCTTCCACGCACCTTTTTGGAGTCCAACACCCGTTGTACCACGTATTCGCGTTCATGGCGGACCCATACGGGAGCAGGGAGCCTCCGGACTGGGCCGAGCGAGGGTTTAAGCAAGGAAACGTGGAACACAGGGTGGATACGTAACCGAGCTGGAAGTTTCAATTGCACAGCCACAGGATTGACGTGTTTCACGACTGAATACGGGCCTATGTATTTAGGGTTGAATAGGCTGGGATGTTTAAACTTGATGTGCTTTGTGGACAGCCAAACCTTATCCCCCTTATGGTACACCGGATCGGGCCTGCGCCGCTTGTCGGCCTGGTGTTTGTATCGGGCTTTTGCGGACCTAAGGTTCGCGCGCGCCTTCGTGAGGGTTGAACGTATGGAGGTTAGCCTGTCTTGGACGTCAGGTACGGTGAGATCAGTGTGAGGGAGCAGAAAAGGTGTGAACCGTGGATGGAACCCTGATGAGAGAAAAAACGGGGTGTGTTGTGTGGAAGTGTGTATGGAATCGTTATAGGCCACTTCTGCGACCCACAACCAGTCTACCCAAGCGTTGGAGGCCTGGTCCACGTAGCACCGGAGATACTGCTTCAGGGTTTGATTGAGTCTCTCGGTTTGTCCATCGGTCTGCGGGTGGAAGCTGGTGGATAAGGAGGATTGAATCCCTAGTTCGGCACACCATACCTTCCAGAACCGTGCCGTGAATTGAGAACCCCGGTCCGAGACGATGCCAAGAGGAAGGCCGTGGAGACGGACGACGTTGATCAACAGAAGTTTTGCAAGGGCACTGGCCGTAGGTAGTTGTTTACATGCCAGGAAGTGTCCCATTTTCGTGAGGTAGTCGACCACCACTACGATGGCTGTACAGTTATGGTCTTTAGGCAATCCAACGATGAAGTCCACCGAGATTCTCTCCCAGGGAGTACGGGGGTTGGCAGTGGACGCAAGAGGCCTTGCGGTTTGTGATGGTCTGCTTTCATTTGGGAGCAGATGGTACAGTGAGCGACCCATAGCAGAACGTCCGGTCTGACCGAGGGCCACCAGAAGTGTCGAAGGATTTTTTCGAGGGTTTTTGTACCTCCCAGATGCCCGGCACAGGGCAGTTCATGACACCAATGGAAGACGAGCTTCCGTAGTTTGAGCGTGGGGACCAGCACTTGCGAGCCTCGCATGGGGATGCCGTTCCGAAGGCGCCAGTCCTTGTGTCTTTTCAGCCGCGAGATCCATGAAAATGAGGCGACCCCTCGCTTTACCTCGATGAGGAAGGTTTCTGATTCCGTTCTTCCGATCACTTGTCCAGGGGACAGGATAGCCTGCTTTGGCTCCACCGCGGGGGTGCGGTTCGTGTCTTGTCGGGACAAGGCATCGGCCTTCTTGTTCAGCGTGCCAGGTAGGTAGGTGACGACAAAGTGGTATTCGGCGAAGAAAAGCATCCATCTTTTCTGCCGGGGAGAGAGGTGGCGAGCCGCCCGCAGGAACTGGAGGTTTCTGTGGTCTGTGAAGACAGTGACTTGATGTTGGACCCCATCAGCCAGTGTCGCCACTCCCGGAAGGCCTCCCGAATGGCGAGGAGTTCCTTTTCGGAAACAGAGTAGTTTTGTTCGGCGGTGTTCAGCTTTCGAGACATGTATGCAACCGGGTGAAGGTGCCCGGTATCCGGATGTCGTTGGGAGAGAATCGCTCCCACAGCTATGTCTGACGCATCCGTCTCCACTAGGAAGGGGAGGTCGGGTTTGGCGTGTCGTAGGATAGGTGCGGACGTGAAGGCTTCCTTAAGTTGATCAAAGGAGTTTTGGGCATCGGAAGACCAGTGGAATGGTACGTTCTTCTGCGTCAGTTTGGTGAGAGGGGAAACCAGATGAGAGAAGTGATGAATGAACCGGCAGTAAAAGTTCGAAAAGCCCAGGAAGCTCTGGATGTCTTTGACTGACCTTGGTTGGGGCCATTGCCTCACTGCTTGCACCTTTCGGGTGGACATCACCTGTCCGGTGGGGGTTAGGTGGACTCCGAGGAATTCCACGGTGGTAACATGGAATTCGCACTTCGTGAGCTTACAAAACAGGTGGTGGTCTCTCAAGGCTTGCAACACGAGCCCCACATGGACGACGTGCTATTCCTGAGAGGTGGAAAAGATCAGAATGTCGTCAATGTATACCACGACAAACCTATCCAGGAAGTCCCGCAGCACCTCATTGAGGAAGAACTGGAAGGCTGCCGGGGCGTTGCAAAGCCCAAAGGGCATCACTAAGTACTCGAAGAGTCCAAATCGTGTTTTGAAGGCAGTCTTCCACTCGTCGCCTTCTCTCATTCTCACCAAATGATAAGCCCCTCTGAGGTCCAACTTGGTGTAAATGTGCGCCTCGCGCACCTGCTCCAACAGAACTGGGATCAGTGGTAAGGGGTATCTGTTCTTGATCGTTAAGGCGTTGGGAGCGTGGTAGTCAATACAACAGCGCAGCTCGCCATTGGCCTTCGGGATAAAGAAAAGTGGCGAGGCGGCCGGCGACTGCGAGGGACGTATGAACCCCAGCTTCAAGTAGGTGTCCAGATACTCTCTGAGGTGGGTTGTCTCTGGCCCGGTGAGAGCGTAGATTCTGCCACACGGGACTATGGCACCCGGTACTAAATCGATGCGGCAGTCGAATTCTCGGTGCGGGGGAAGTTCTTCGGCCTTTTGCACGTTGAACACTTATAGATATGACGAATACCAAGACGAGAGCTGGACCTCCTTCTCGGCGGCTGTAGACACATGTTGAGCGGTTGTCGGCCGCGCAAATGCAATGAAGGCGACAGAACGTGGACCGGAACGAGACGGTGTTGGTGGACCATTCGATCGTGGGTTCATGTTTCCTTAACCAGGGTAATCCAAGTATGAGCTTGCATCGCGGGGCTTGAATGATGCTAAACTGCAGCCACTCGCCGTGGTCTGTTCCGATGGTTATCCAGAGAAACGGGGTAACGTATCGTATGGGCCCAGACTCCAGTTCCTTCCCGTCGACCGCAAAAACAAGTTCGGGCGGTTCCTTGGGCGTTAAATGAATCCCTAATCGGTCTGCTTCGAGTTTATCCAGAAAGCAACCGATGGCTCCGGAGTCTATCATGGCTCTGATGGTTCGTGTTCGTTGGTTAATTACCGCCTCCAGCGAGATAAAGAAATGGTCTGGTTCCTGCGCTTGGGCGGATTCCATCGAAGGGATGAAGTGTGTGCTTGAAGGCTTCCCTCCCTGGACCTTCAAGCTTTGTAGTTTCCCTTGGCCCCTTCTTTTTCAGTAGTGAGAGCGGCTTGACTGGGACGTGATTTGTTCGTCTTGGGTCTGACTGGGCATTCCCTCAGGAAGTGGCATTTTTTGCCACAGTATAAACAGAGGCCCTGTTTGCGGCGATGGTCGCGTTCGCTCAAGGTCAGCGAGGCCCTAACCGTCCCGATCTCCATAGGATCCGATCGGGGACCTGCTGGGTCGGGAGCTCGGTGATTGTCGAAGGCGGACGGCATTTTGTCCCTCCGTTTCGGGTCTCCTTTTCTTTCCCGGAGACGATGCTCCAACCGGGAAGCCAATTCGACCATGGCAGAGCAGGTCTGAGGTTGCGGGTCGATTTGGGCGATGACGTCTTTTAACTCGTCCGTGAGTCCTTGGTAGAAGATGGCCGACTGCTTAGTTTCAGGCCAGTCGGTTTCTGCCACCAACCGACGAAAACTGTTGAGGTAACCTATGAAGTCATTAGGTTTTTGCCGGAGGGCTAGGAGGTCGCGGTCAGCTGAAAAGGTGTCTGCTCGGCGATCGAAGGTCCCTGCAAACGCACAGCGGAAGGCGTCCCAATCGTATAGTAAGGCTTCGTCCCTACGCACTATCGGAACGGCCCACTGTGCCGCGTCTCCTGCCAGGTAGGATATCAGGAAGGCAACCCGGGCCTGGTTGGTTACGAAGAGTTTTTTAGTTTGCAGTGGAAGTGCAGAATGACTTGCGTCATGAAGACTTGGACTTTGTGTATGTCCCCATGAAATCGTTCGGGTGGAGCCAATGGAACATGGGCTGGTACTTCTACCACTACCTGCGGGGTCTGCGGGGAAAACGGGGTCCCTGCATCGAAAGGGTTCTTTTGCATGCGATCCATGCGTGCGTGTAAGGCGGCTGTCTCAGACCGGGAAGCGGCTAACTCCGCCTGCATGTTGGCTAGAGCCACCAACACGTCGTCTAAGGAGGCCATGGCTAGATCAGCGTGATCAGGAGGATAATGAGTCGTGGGCCGAATATTCTGTCGTGTACCCGCTGGTTTCTTCTCCTCAGGATGACGCTGATGCCAATAGGGGTCCACCTCCCATCTGCCCCTAGTCCGGAGGATGCATTACACACTCGGACGGAGGAGGCAGGTGAGCGAGGGAAGGAAGGATAGGGACGGCTGGGAGGGAGATCTGAAATGAGATAAGCGTACAATAAGTAAGTGCCTACGCTAGCCGTCTCCCCTGATCTTCTTTTGTGGGGGACTCTCTTACCTGATGTCTCCTCCCGCCTTGTTGTTGGGGTATGCGAAGGGAAGTAGCTCCCTCTCTGTGGCAAAGGAATGAGGTGGGAGTCAGGCAGTGCGGGATGCACGGCCTCAGGTTCCGACCCCCAGCTGGGGGTTCGCGCCTCTATTCTGAGGCGGTCCGGTGAGGGTGTCTTTGACGGCGCTGCTACTGCAAGGCTCCTTTAAGTTTTGCGAGCCGAGGAGCGCGACACCCGGTGTTCGCTGTGGCCCGGAAATCCGTGGGCAGAGCGGGAACGCTACCACTCGATGCTTCCCGATGAAGCCCGAAGCAGAGGAGCGTAACCCGCCTAGGCGCAGCCCGGTAATCCCTGGGCTGGGGTGGAGACAAGGCGCTACTACTCGCAACTCTCGGAGGAGCCGGGAGCCGGGGAGCGCGATCTCTGGAGGAGCCCAGCGGCGAGCCGCCGGGGAGGAGTAGGATCTGGCAGTGCCCCCTCTTCACTCACGGAGGAGTCGGGATGGGAGGAGCACACCTGCAAAACAGGAACAGCCTTTGGTGTCCACGGTTCCCCGGGCGGGTGAGGTTTCCGGGAGAGCCGAGGCGGAGAGTTCAGGTCGTCAAGGGTCGTCGAGGTATCTTCGCCGAGTGTACGTCTACGCGTACCGAAGGTCACTGGATACATCCGGGAATTTTCGGCGCCAGCTTGTCAGCGGGTCGAGCTTTTATGCGTTTTGGCCATGTGACCAGATTACATAAACTCGGGAATGTCTGGAGGGTTTCTGGGATATGTAGTCCGTGGACGCTCGGGTCGTTTCGTAACGTTTCGTCCCAGGGTGAGGAGCGCGAGGCACTCAGCGCCTTTACTGAGTGCGATCATGACAGCGGTATGGAATCAAGTGTTATTTTAAGTAACCTGTGGCACTAAAAACAAGTCTTTTTGCATATGTCCTAGGTTCTTAAATTTAATTTGAGTAGCCACGCTCGAAGCATTGGACAAATGCCTTGATATGGATAGGTTGGTTTTCTGCCCTATCCACAGACTTCTGCTCAACCTGCAGTCAAAGTGGGAAGTTAGATGCTGTTCATTTTTTGGTATTACCAGTCTAACCTTGTTTAGATCTTCTTTTCTGAACCAGAAAAATTATGGGGCTCTTTACAAAGTCCTTGATGGCCTTGACAAGAAACATATACCTACAAAAAACGTATGTTCATGGATATTATGGTTGTGATCTTTAACTCTAACTCTAAAAACATTGACATTGGCCAGTTAAGGTTACTAGATAACACTTCTGCCTTTACACCACCAAAATGCAATGTTATTTCCACTTAAAAGCAACTATAGGTATATTTTGGTTTCTTGGTGCCTGTAAGGCCCAATTTCCCTTTTTTTGTTTAAGTGAAATATTAATAATAACATGCAGTAATATAAGCATATCCATACATTTATGGAGTTGCGTGATAATATTTTCCATTTTATGTTCATTTGTTTACCCTTTCGCTGCTAGGCATTTTCCCCCTGGTAATGCTAAGCCCTTTTTAGGTCTCGCCTGACCCAGCGCTTGCACTGGTCTGGTGAGACTTTAAGTAAGGGCTTCAAAAAATGCTACTGCTGGCCACAGCTTGCAGTGCATGTGCGCGGGCTTGAGCAGAGGCGCCATATGGCGTGATTACTGCTGCGCGCGCACCACTCGCGCACAAGCACTGCAAGCTGTGGCTGGCGGTAGCATTTTTCCCCCGCGATCACTATCGCCCCGCGGTTAACTTCCTTGTTAGGTCTCGCGCGCATCCCTAGCGTGCTTGTTATTTTAACTGATTATTCTCTATTTTTACGGACACACCATGTAGCAGGTGCATGTAAAAATGCTGTAAAATGTAAGACAGATGTGGTTACCAACAGTGATGACTCAGTGTTGTGGGCCGATTAGCAATCGTGATGGGTGTGTGAGGCCATTGAAAAGGAGCTCTGCATTCACTTCTGCCTAGGTAACGCATTAGGCGGGGACAGCGTCTTAAAGCCCCAGTAGTGTCCTGGTGTAAATTCCCTTATATTGAAAAAAAAAATGTCACGTTCGTTTAGCTTGTTCTCTCGTGTTAACACAGTTGGCATCATTGCACTTCAAATACGAAATCCTTTCCCACTCCACTGTATGCTGACTTGTGACCTTCCCAGCATCCTCTCCGAGGGCTGGTCATGTGCTTTTAAAAGCTTTCATGAGTTAATCTCTTCTTGCTCCTCCAGGTTCCGTTTCGCTACTCCCTCATATGGTGCTTGTTTCCATGCTGGAGGCTGTACAGGCGGGCGCTAAATACACTGGTCACCAGGAATTGTAAGGCGTGTCTTCCCTCCTCCAACTCACCTATTCTCTTCGGTCCCTTTTGGAGGCTGTACAGGCGGGCGCTAAATGCACTGGTCACCCCCCCCCCCCTCCTTCCAAAGCACATCTTCTGTCCAGTTTTTGCAGTTTTATATAGCGTAAACTCAACCTGAAGGTATCAGAGCGCTTTACATGAGGACCAGTTGCATTACAGATGGACACATTCATTTTGGGCATGGGAAGAGTAAGTGATATGCCCAGAATCGCAGGGTGCTTTAGCCTCCCGCCAAACCCAGCTTCAAAGTTGGATTGGATAACTGAGCGCACCAGTCATGATACTTTCACTACACAGCGCCCGGTGCGCTCGCACTGTACAAGGATAACGGATAACTAATTATATCATTATACTTTGACCGCACTTGGTGCTATATGTGGACCACTGATGACATGATCACACTTCACTCCTAAGCCCGTGGTGCACTCAGCGCTGTATGCAGATCACATGATCACACTTTCACTGCACTTAGCGCTACGGCGATTCACTGATCACAATCACACCTTCACTGCACGGGGCACTATATATAGATCAAGGATCACACCTTCACTACTGGGCGTGTGACGCACTTTGTGCCCACACGGTACTTTGATCACCCGGCCCCCCTAACCCCCCTCCGCCCAGCAGTGTTTTTTTTTTTTGTGGTTTTATAAAGCGCAAACTTGACCCGAAGGTATGGGGGTCATTTACAACATGAGCAGCATTACAGATGGACACATTCATTTTTAGGTGCACGGAGAGTAATTGATTTGCCCAGAATAATGGAATGTTTGAGACTCTCGCCAGACTCGAACCCGGTTCCCCAGCTTTAAAGTTGGCAACTCTGGATATTACGCCACATCTCATCCCCCGTCCCTTGCACACAAGCACTGCTTCCATGAACCTACTTTGCTAATCCCTCCTGCTTTGTTGCGGTCTCTCCACTTCGCAACAAATGAGGCCCGACCCTCGTTAATGGAAACAGCACCCGCCCTGAGTTCGGCTCCTTTGTGGGATCATGAAATGGAGATATATATCCTGCTGGCAGTCGCAAGTAGGTAGCTCTAGTTAGGACCGAGTTTCCATAGTAAGAGCATTTTTTGACTTGCCTATAACTTTTGTGTCGTTTGACCAATCTTAATAAAATTTTCCCATAAGTGTCAAAGTAGGTTTTGCATGTCATGGAAAGTTTGGGGGCGATCCGTGCAGAGAGGACCAAGAAATAGAGGCACAAAATAAGGGTACGTTTGTAATGCTAATTCTCATAGGAACGCATTGTCGAACCTACAGCCTGAACTGCTGAACGGAATTGCAGCAAAATTGGCAGAAAGAAAATTATAGCAATATCTCTAGTCACGAAGCCTTTGTGAAAAAAGACGAGCTCGTGCATTGAAATGCACTGCTGTAATTGGTTTCACTACACTTCAAATAGGAAATGTTGACAGCCATCTTGGGGCTTTGCTTCTCCAAGTCCCCCTCCCAAAAAAGTGAAACTAAAGTAAAGAGGGCAGAGTAGGAATTCCCTGACCCCCAAGCAATGGTGATGGGGTCCCCATGGAACCCTGTCACAGCATAAAAGCATTTTTTTGTTTATATTTAATGCAAATTCATGTTCTTCTTTTTTGTGGTTTTTTAAGCAAGTGCGGGCTCCCGCACTTGCTTTACAATAATCCCCAGGCAGAACAGGTCCCTTGGGTTTATCAAAGCCCCCCCGGACTGCCACCTCCCGGGACACTTTTAAATATGAATGCAGGTGCAGTCCCAAACAGAGTGGCCAGACCCTGGGTGATGCGGTCTCTGGGGCCAAAGGTGTCCCAGGGAGGGGGAGCTACGCGGGGCCCCCTCCCCATTAAAAAAAAAAAATATATATATATATATATCTATATATATATATATATATATATATATATATATATATATATATATCTGGCCCCGGGAGAATGAGGTTCGCCCTGCCTAAATAGGCTTTGAGGGGGCTGCACGGCTCCCCTCACTTAAATAAAAATCTATATATATAAAGGCCTGGCCCTCTGGAATGGGGTCTCAGGTCGGGGGACTAACTGCCCTCATACCCTTTGAATTCCACCTGGGCGGGGGGGGTCGCGCGGCCCCCCTTACCTTTTAAAAATAAAAAAGGGTCAGGCCCCGGGGGATGGTGTCCCTGGGGACCAAAATTGTCCAGGGAAAGGGGGCCATACGGCCCCTCCTTTCTAAGTAAAAAAAAAAGAAAAAAGCTGGCAACTTGTCGAATGCCCTGCTCCCTTTCTTCACAACTCTGCAGACGCACCTCCTGGTACGCTCCTGGTTGGAAGGTGAAGTCCCCTTAGCTGCGGAGGGTCGTTGGGAGCTAATAAGACTTCCTGTTGCCTCCAATAAGCCCCACACAGTTGGATTGCTGAGAGGTGGTTGGAGGCCATGCCCTCTTTCCCCACCACTCTGCAAATGCACCTCTCAATGCACTGCTGGTGGGGGGATGCGTTCCCTTTGCCTCCTGAGGGCCTCAGGACTAAAGTGGACTCCTTCAACTAGTGCCCCAGGAAGCGAGTTTGCAAAGTGGTGGAGAAAGGGTGTGTGGCCTCTGACCACCACTCAGCAATCTACCTGTGTGTATTACTGGAGGGATAGTTGGCCCCCAAGGACCCTCAAGAGCCAAGGGTACTTCATCCCCCTACTAGTAGTGTCCCAGGAGGTGCATTTGCAGAGTGGTGGCGAAAGGGGGTGTGGCCTCCTACCAGGTCTCAACAGTCCTGCTGTGCGGGACTTCCTAGAGGTAATACGAGGAATAGTTGCCACCAAGGACGTCTTTGAGGGCCAACTACCCCTCCTGTTAGCTCCCATAAGTGTAACTATAACTTGTGACCCCACAGTGCACTGCTTATTACCTCACATATTAGATCACCCATGACATTCTCAGTGACATCACTGATGACATCTGATATGACATCACTGGAGACATCATCCACAGAATCTCGGACGCACTCGCACCCCTATATAACTTTTCATACACCCACTCCAACGTCCACACTGCCATGCTCAAATGACACACCCATACCAGTACTTACACATCCACTCACTGATTTATAGGTCTACACACACATCCACTCTGTCACCCACACAGCCACTCATAATCCAACTCACTCACTAATACAGCCACTGATATATCCACTCATACACCCATACAGCCACTCAAACACTGAGTCACCCATAGAGATACTCCTACACCTACTCACCCACCCATAGTCAACCACACAGCCACTTACTCACCGATACAGTTATACACACACTCAATGATTCATACAAATATTAACACATACTCACCTATACAGTCATTGACACAAGCACACACTCGCTGATAACGCCACTCTCCCACTCACTCACACATACAGCCACTCCTATACTCCAGCACTCACCTATACTGCCTTTCACATATGCAGTTACACAACTATATACCACTGACACAAGCACTCCGCCACCGACACAACCATACACACACTCACTCACCCACACAGCCCCTGACAGATGCATTCACTAACCCTTACAGCCACTGACTCACCCACTCACTCATCCATGCAGGCAGTTGCACACACCCTCACCCACCCACACAGACACTCCGACACTTATACAGGTACTCAGGCAACCTATCACCCATTCTACAACTCATGTACCCACTCACACTCCCATTTAGCAACTTGCACACCAACTAACATACTGATACAAATATTCACACAACCAGTCACTTCCCATATATTTACTGAGACACCGAATCACTCACGTATACAGTCAGTCCTGCAACCACTTAATCATTCAAGCAGTCACTCTTACATTCACTGACTCACCAATACAATATAAGGCTTGTAAGCTCTGAAACGCGTCAGGCAGCAGGACAAAGTTATCAGAGTGAGGATGCCTGTTCCTTTCGAATAAAATGATTTTGTTGAAAATCACCAGCTGGAGGAGTGCGTGTCCGGATGCATGGGCATTTTTGTTGGATATATATATATATATATATATATATAATATCAAACAAACCTCTCTGCCTAAGAAAGGAACGAGCCGCACTCCATCCGGTAATGAGGGATTTTATTTCATTTCAAGGGTGGCGTTTCCTGATGCATTTCGGTCACATCTTGACCTTCGTCAGAGGGGAGCCAGCAACTTGAGGTCAGAAACAGTACACCAACACGAGGCTTGCCTTTTAAACGGACATTGTCTTTCCCCAGGTGGGCGCCTCGTTAAGCTGATTTTAGGCATGCTGGGTCATGTAGTGCGCTGTTGACCACATAATTTTAACCCTCCAGTGGGCGCTGCTGTTCTGCTCCTTTTACCACAACCGGAGTCCCCAACAAAAATAATGTTGATATTGCTGGGGCACCAGAACCAAAATCCAATTCTTGGCGGCACCAAACACCCTCTGTGTTTCCACTTCAACAAGGTTGGTCCGTTTTCGGGTGCTTTCTGGCGCTCTTAGCAGGCGGTGCGTTGCTCAGGGCTGGACCAAGCCGCTTATACATCAAACAAACCTCTCTGCCTAAGAAAGGAACGAGCCGCACTCCATCCGGTAATGAGGGATTTTATTTCATTTCAAGGGTGGCGTTTCCTGATGCATTTCGGTCACATCTTGACCTTCGTCAGAGGGGAGCCAGCAACTTGAGGTCAGAAACAGTACACCAACACGAGGCTTGCCTTTTAAACGGACATTGTCTTTCCCCAGGTGGGCGCCTCGTTAAGCTGATTTTAGGCATGCTGGGTCATGTAGTGCGCTGTTGACCACATAATTTTAACCCTCCAGTGGGCGCTGCTGTTCTGCTCCTTTTACCACAACCGGAGTCCCCAACAAAAATAATGTTGATATTGCTGGGGCACCAGAACCAAAATCCAATTCTTGGCGGCACCAAACACCCTCTGTGTTTCCACTTCAACAAGGTTGGTCCGTTTTCGGGTGCTTTCTGGCGCTCTTAGCAGGCGGTGCGTTGCTCGGGGCTGGACCAAGCCGCTTATACATCAAACAAACCTCTCTGCCTAAGAAAGGAACGAGCCACACTCCATCCGGTAATGAGGGATTTTATTTCATTTCAAGGGTGGCGTTTCCTGATGCATTTCGGTCACATCTTGACCTTCGTCAGAGGGGAGCCAGCAACTTGAGGTTGCCTTTTAAACGGACATTGTCTTTCCCCAGGTGGGCTCCTCGTTAAGCTGATTTTAGGCATGCTGGGTCATGTAGTGCGCTGTTATATATATATATATATATATATTTATTTATTTAACATTCATAAACTGTTTAAAACAGTCAGTCACTGGATGATGTCATCAATGATGTCACTGAACATGTCATGAGTGATGTAATATGTGAGGTCAGAAGCAGTGCATTGTGGGGGCGCGAGTTATAGTTAGCTAACTAGAAGTGCTGAATTCCTCTGGTTTTGTTCGAGTGAAATGTCAGCCTAACTATAACATCTCTGTAACCTTTGTTTTTTTTCAGTGAATTTTAAGGGTTTTTTTAAAATACCATTTCTTATCTATAACGTCCCTGCAATAACTGGTGAATTTCAGCGGTTTTGTTACTGAAATTTTCACCTAACTAGAACATTACTTTACGCTTTATTTTTTTTGGGTAAATATATATATCTATATACAAAAATACATACTCAATGAAAACAACAAAGGTTAAATTGAGGTTATAGTTAGGTGAAAATGTCAGTTTATACATGAAGTCTTAAATGCACACATCCATTGAAATTCACCAGTTGTCGTTATCTCAAATAACTATAACGCGTGCCCTAATGTAACTGAAGCCCCTGCCGTTGCACAGTTTTGTCATCCATTTCATTGCAGATGTTGAGGTGATATGATCAATAATGTCATAAAAGATGTCATGTGTGACGTAATATATGGGGTAATTAGCAGTGCATGGTGAGGGCGCCACCGCCATGCCTTGGGGGTTTCTTCAAATGAAAATGAATGATTCCGGACTGTTTCCTCTAGCAGGATGTCTCCCAGTGCAGACACATTTTGCAAGCTAGGTAAATACTCTAGTTCTTTGTTGACGGGCAGCAGTTCGGGGAAGAAGGCCTAGTGATGTGTAAGTTGATGTTGTCATGAGGTTTGTCTCCGCTACTAGATACAAATCTTCTGGGTAGATACCGATAAACAAGGAGCCAATCAAAATGTTATGTTCATAGGAACTTTTATAGTGCTCGTTCACCAACAGTTTCTTGGCGCTGGAGGAGTTACTTTCCAGAAAAAGTTACTGGTAAGGATGGTCCTGGTCTAACTGTAAGCTTGGGGAAGAGCCAGGTCTTACACATCTTCCTAAGATGAAAGAGGTGTGACTCAAGTCTCAATGGGAGCGAAAGGGCGTTCCAGAGTTTGAGTCCTAATATTGAGAAGTATTGAAAATGCTGCATTTTTGTAGAGTATACCTCTCTGATTAACAATATTCTCTAGTACAATTTAAAGTCATAACTATGAATAGCAACCATCACAGCCGTCCCATTTGAACTGGAATAACTATCAGAAGAAAAAATATGCAATTCACATATTTAATAAAATCCTTTTCTTGGGCATTCCGACCCTACGTCCTTGATGAATCTCATCCTTAGTCATCTTCCACTACCAAGGGCTACCCTAACATAAAGACTCTAAAACGCAATTAATGAAGCCCATGGAGATTGCATCGTGAAGAGATCTCTCTCCACTAATACAAAAAATTGTTTACTACCAATTCATTTACTTCTAAGGGGAGTAATACATATGCTCCAATATACAATAAACTTGAGTTTAATTTACTCCTTAGCAATGGGACTGTATTCACTATTGTTAGGCTACATTTTCTTCTTGTAAGAAGGGTCACTTCTACCTCTTTTGGCAGCTGTCTTACTGGGCCAGTACAGAGCGCTGTAAAAAAGTACCAAAAGCCAACAAATGGCCTAAAAATAGATTTCATGCAAAGAGAAAGGGATCACGTCAATTGCAAACGGTCACGTTGCCTGGGGCTTTGACAATTTTTGTACTGGAGCTAAATGTAAGTCCCGTTTTGTACATTTTTGGCTGTACAAACTTACTAAATATTCTGTACTACTGTGACGGCATAGCCACAGACCTATTGAATGCATACATATTGGAAGAATGTACATGAATGAGTAAGAAGTAGATCTCTGCTAATTCTACTAATGTTTCTGTAATTCAGTATTGAAAATTGCTCCAGTAAAAGCCGATGCTATATGTGGAGTAGTCTGTGAACTACATCTATGCATATTATATTGTATGGCCTGGAATTTCTTTACATGATGAAATCACTTGTATTTCTTAAATTATAAAGAAAACAGGAATTGGTTTGGTAGGATATGTTACGTTTGGTACAAAATGAAACCTAACCAAGTATGCAAATGAATACTGCTTTTGTAATGTGGAAACAGGCCTCACAGATTATATCAATTTTCATCATTATTTGGTTAAATGTCACTTTACACCTATAATACATGTGTTTTTTATGCATTTACTTATATTATTTTTTTGTGTTTGTCCTACACAGGGTTCCCGCTGGAGATCAAAAAGAATTCCATATTAATGATTCTTGCTTCAATCCAAATTATAAATCTCTTCTTCAGTAAGTCGCATGACTGATATTACGGGGGAAATTTTGTTTTTAATTTAAATAGCTCATTAACTTATAATACTTAGTTGTGTTTAAGTATAACCAGAGATAAAGCGGTCTCTGAATTCCTAATCAGCTTCAATAAACTCCTGCATAACCCTATGAAAGTTTATGTATATGGTTTGTGGGGTCTAGCAGTAGTGTTGAGGGTGACCAGAGAGCTTGCAGTATGCAGAGTTCTGTCGTAAATAAAGTATTACGCACTCATAATTTCTATAGGTATCAATAGGATCATGCATAAAGCAAGAGGCTAAGTCCGTGGTATCAGGTTCAAAAGGGCTTTATTCCAATAACTCGAGTTATAGGGAGAATGGTTCCATCACCACAAGGGATCAGGAAGGGTCTTCTGAAACTTTTATTCACAGAGTACAGTGTATATATACATTCAATATTATACGTAAGCAGGAGCGCTTCAGGCAGACCAAGAGAGAATGAGATAAGAGCATGTGGGCGTGTAAGTAGGCGTGAAGGTGGGCGTCCATGTGGGCGTCCACTTGATGAGTCATAGGTGAGTGTCATAGGTGGGTGGGTACCTGGAGGGGGTTGCGTGATCAGCTGGAACTTTACTGGAACTTTGCCTTACTTGTGCTCAACTCGAGCATGACGTGTAACTGGGGGAAGGTTGCTGTGCAGTCGGGGAGTCTGGAAGAGAGGCCTTCAGTGTCAGGACGACCAGCACATCTTGTATTATCTGATATCTAAAGTCCGGAGCAGGAACTGATCTGTGACATAGGTTGCCCATCACCAAGAGCCGATGTGGCTTCTATTTCTTTATTCACTGCGTGGGCCTTACATGGGGGCTATGGGCTTTTCACTGACGTGAGCTTTGCAATCACTGAAAAGGAGACAGAAAGGCTAGGCTCTATCCTTTGCAGGCGGGTTTTGTTTATTCCTCCTTTTCCAGGCAGGAATGTCATTCAGTAGGAGTAAGCAGATAATCGTGCTCAATACTATCTCGGCACCCCGGACTGGGCCCCTTTGGCTGAGGCCCAAGTGTGCGAGGCCAAGGATACGCAGCTGCAGCTCTCAGAGCGTCTGAGGCCTGAAACCTCTTTTCGGGCTCCGGCTGAGCCACAAAATGGGCTTTCATGAAAATGGCACGAGTGCAGGAAAACATGATGCAAAACGTGTAGGCCTCAGTGCAGATTTGTCGTTTCGATCATGGGAGACTTGATGGCAGGCCACGTTATAGCATAGGCATCATGGTTGACAGGCCATGGAGGGAAAATGCATGGCGTACATGCATGTACACGAAACGTTGGGGAACACATAGGGGACACATAGGCCTTGTCATAATCTTTATTTTCTCATTCCCTCCTTGTCCCCTAGTGGACCCTTCATGTCACATCTATTCTCACGAGACAGTCGATCTGTTCTTGCAGCATTATTTTTCCATTTTCAATGCTTTGTATATGGGGACGTGGAACACATGCAGTAGCACACAGGCCGCAAATGGCCGGGCCACACTGCAGACATAGACAACAACTGAATACCATTAGTAGTATTAACCCACAGACGGTCAACACTTTCCATCCCCATGCCGATATTACTCCCCAGAGCCAACTGGACCAAGTTCACGTGCCCGGGTCTTGATGTATGCTTTGGGCAATCTTGTGGAGCCTTGTTATTGCTTTGTATACAGATGGTGCGTTATTAGGAATAAAAACGCAACAGCTGGAGCCGATGATTCTACAAGCCCCGCCCCTATCCGCCAGGATGACGTCAAGAACAAGGTGATTCTGAAGAACGACCATTCTCATAGCAGACTGTTCCTGGGTCAAGTTCCCCAGGGCTGATGCAGTCTCTTTTACAACTGTTTCTAGAATCCTTGTTAGCCTGCGGATAAGTTTACTATTCTGGACGGGACCTATTAAGAAAAAGAATCCTTTGTTGAAATCTGTATATTGCTCCCAAGCTGTCTCGGTCTGGTCAATGCCGGAGGCATCGAGCCCTCGTCTGTGTCTGATAAGTGCTAGTTGGGGATCTTGATGATAGTTCGATGGGGCCAAGAAAACGGGTGGTAAAAGAAATGATATGTAGCACGTCCCACCCCAGTCTAAGGGCAGCTGTACATAGGCTGTCTGGCCACAAATAAAGTAGGTGTGTCGTGATGCTCTGAAATAGGACTTTCCTTTGTCTTTAAACTCTATTATAGTATTACACTCGCTGTGCCCCAAATGTACTGAGCCTTCTTTTCTGACACACAAGTCCCCTTTTACTGGCAGGATTGTAATTGAGGATGGACCAACATTGTGTATGGGTTTGACATTCAACATTATAAAGTCGAGGGTCGCATTTACTTGCTGATACTCTTCATTTTCTAGATCTGTACCTTTTCTTTGGGGAAGACCTTCTTCGTCTGGGAAACATGCTTCATTCATGACTTTATTCAAGTTACCCCATACCCAGTCACCCCTACACTCCTTGTCTTGACATTCTTTGGCATCACCGTTAATGGATGTCATTAAGGCAAACCATGCTCCGCAAGAACCATTATGGGAGAACGGAAAAGGGAAAAGAGGCAACACTCCCTTCACCTTCTGATACGGGGGAAGTCGGCCACAGACCCAGCAGTCTGTAGCATTGCTAGTCTGATGTGAATGGTGCAGCATCTGAATAAAGGTATTGTTGCGCAGGGCAAGTCGATAGGATAGCTCATAGGATGGCAGATCACTAAATGTATGCTTTATGGTATCATTAGTGGAGGAGTGTAAGAGTGAGGCAATAGGAGGAAAAATAGCATGTAGTATTAGGCTGATACCTATTATCGTGATGCACAGAAGAGATAGAAAAATCAAAGTCACTATACATCTACCACGTAATATTTTACAGTATTTGCTTATCGAGATCTTATGCAAGTCAGAATACATGTTCAACCGATTCACCACCTAGTGGACTTAATTGATCAAACGGGGTCTGGCTTTCTAGATCTAAGTTTAGCTTTGTACTCCTGCTGAGGAGTCTCCTCTAGTAAAGGGGGCTCAAAGTCTGAAAAGTTCCTTTCCTTTTTAAAAGAGTCGTTATTCCCGAAGTAGCGCTTGCAGTGGTGTATATGCAGCCATCCTTTCCGTCCTTCGACTTTAACGGCTGTCCTCGTCGTCAATAGCACTAACTTCGGAACCTTCCACCTCGGCTCAAGAGGACTCGTCCTGTCAAAGTTCCTTATTAAAATATAATCCCCAGGAGCGATGGAGTGTTCCTTGACCTGGGTGTTGTCAGGGAAGGCCGCGGCAACCTGCGAACGACAAGAGAGTAGTGCAGACATCAAGGAAGCCAGGTAATCTGTCAGTATGTTACTATCAACATCAGTAATCTTTTTAGGCATCGGAGTGCCCCACATATTCGGTGGCCTACCAAAGACCACCTCGTAAGGAGATAAGCCAGTTCTAGAATGGGCTACCATTCGCATGTAAAAGAGGGCAACCGGCAGGGCTACCATCCAATCTACACCTTTTTCGGCACAAATCTTTGCTAGTTTTGTCTTTAAGGTCTGATTGTGCCTTTCTACAAGGCCTGCTGCTTCAGGATGTCGCACACAATGAAACTTCCAGGTATACCCTAACAGAAGGGACACCTGCTTCATGAGTTCAGAGGAGAAAGGCTGACCGTTGTCGGAATATACGACACGCGGTAATCCATAACGTGGGAAAAACTCCCGCACCAATTGTCTGGCGGTAGTTACAGCAGTATAATCAGGGACTGGATAGGCTTCTGTCCATCTTGTGAGTGCACATACTACTACCAGGACACATTTGTAACCTCTACATCTGTTCATGTGGATATAATCCATTTGGAGGACTTCAAAAGGATGGTCAGGTGGAGAGAATCCACCTTGTTCCACCGGAATGCCTTTACCTGGATTGAATTGGCAACAGATCATACATGTTCTGACTTTTTGTTTCGCTGCTGCACGCAGGTGCTTGTTGAACCAGATATTCTGTAAGCTGTCTAGCATTGCTTTTTCTCCTAAGTGTGCAGGACTATGTGCGGTATTTATGATCACTTGTAGCATCGAATCAGGAAGAAACCATGTTGCTTTGCCCTTAGTCATCCAACCCTGATCAGTCAGTACCCCTCCTTGTTCCGACCATGTCTTTAATTCGTCTAGAGTAGCATGTGTCTGTATGTCTTGTACATCCCTGGAAGGATCCCTGACTGTCATGGCTTTGGTCATTGATGGTATCTGTGAGTTCGTCATGTCTAGTGGGGTCTGAGCTGTCTGTTTAGCAGTTCGGTCTGCCAGATCATTGCCTTGAGAAATGGTATCTGTGGCTTTAGTATGTGCTTTGCATTTCAGGATAGCTATGGCTGTCGGTAAATGTATCGCTTCCAGAAGGGCTTGTATAAGGGGGCCATGCTGTATCTTGGCCCCGTGAGAGGTCAAGAAACCTCTTTCTCTCCATAGTACTCCAAAATCGTGAACTACCCCGAATGCATATTGTGAATCGGTGTAAATGTTTACTCTCAAGTGCTTAGCTCTTATGCATGCTTGTGTCAGAGCGATGAGCTCTGCTGCTTGTGCTGACAGTATGTCTATTCTTTTAGTCTCTATGATTTCAGTAGCAGTGGTCACTGCATACGCTGCCACTAATTCTCCCGCCCCCGTCCTCATGCATGAGCCGTCAACATAGAGTGTTAGGTCAGGGTCTGGGAGTGCAACATCCGTCAAGTCTTGTCTTGGTTTAGTCACGTATGTATCACTTCAACACAGTCATGTGGTGGAACGTTTTCTGTACTAGAGGGCAAAAGAGTAGCAGGATTCAGTATGTTGCATCGTCTGATCTCTATGTGTGGTTGAAATAACGTCAGCTCATAACCTGTCAGTCTCGCTACAGTCAGGTGTTGGGTTTGTGTCCGGTTCAAGAGAACCTCCACTGCGTGCGGTACTTGTACTGTCAGGGGGTGGCCCAGCACTATCGAGTCACTTTGTCTTATGGCTAAGGCCGTTGCTGCAACAGATTTTAGGCACGCAGGCAAAGCCTGGGCTACTGGGTCCAATGTACTAGAAAAATAAGCACAGGGCTTGTGTTTTCCTGCATGATCTTGTGTGAGGACAGATAGTGCTGTTCCATCCCGCTCTGTCACAAAAAGCATAAAAGATTTGTTGTAATCAGGGGTCGCTAAAACTGGTGCTTGACATAAAGCTCTTTTTAATTCTTCAAAATGCCACAGTGTGTTCTTGTGTCCAAGGGAGGACATTAGTAGAAGCTGCCTCCTGTGTCGTCAACTGTATTAGGGGCTTGGCTATGTAAGCATACTGGGGAATCCACTGCATGCAATATGAAGTGAGGCCAATGAATGCACGTACCTCCTTTTGTGTCTTGGGCTGTGAAAGGCCAGAAATCAATTGAATACGTTCCGGTGTCAGTCGCCTACCGTCCTTGGACAGCAAGTGCCCAAGGTACGCCACTTGCTGTTCACAGAATTGTAACTTCGAAGGGGACACTTTGTGCCCCTTGTAAGCCAGAAAGTGTAAAACCGTGAGTGATGCATCTTCGCAGTCAGTTTCTGATCTTGCTGTGATGAGAATGTCATCTACGTACTGTATCAGTGCTGTAGTGGTAGGCATATGAATACTGTCTAGTTGCCGTTTGAGTGCCTGACTGTAGATGCTAGGACTCTCTGTGTAGCCCTGTGGTGCTCTTGTGAATCTGAAGCTGCGGCCTTTTAAACTGAAACCAAAAAGATATTGGCTGTCTGGATGTATTGGGATACTGAAAAATGCATTCTTCAGATCGATAACTGTAAAGAACGTTGCCTCTGCATCAATAGCAGTCAATAATGAAGAAATGTCCGGGACCACCGGGTACTGTGGGACTACACATTTGTTCAATTCTCGCAGGTCCACAACTAATCTATAGACAGGTGGTGCTTTGGGATCAGTTCGCTTAAGAATAGGAAGAACAGGTGAGTTGCATACGTTTGAGTCAGTCTCCACCACCACCCCTTGTGCAATGAGTTCGTTGATTAATTTCAGTAACCCTACTTCAGCCTCGGGTGGGATCTTGTATTGTCGTATCCGTGGCAGCACTACTCCTGCTTTGAGGGTGACCTGGTGTGGTGTAATGTTCATGAAACCTACGTCAGTCGGACCTTGTGCCCATAGGTGCTGTGGTACATTTTGGAGCCTGATGTCAAAATCTTTTATTACAAAATGTCCCTTGAAATCACGTAAATACAGTCGCACTCCTTCTGGCGAGCAACAGATATTTGCTCCCAGTTCCTTTAATGTCTTTATACCAAGTAAGTTTTCTGGACATGATTTAGTAAGCAGTAAGTCTGTTGTATGTATCAGTGGACCAACTCCTAAAGAGACTGGTTCCGAAACCTCATTAATAATTGGCTTTCCTGAAAAACCCAGGGATATGCTCTTTGAGCCCGAGAGGGGTGCCCCTGGAACCTCGGAATGACTGATGGTAGTTCTACTCGCCCCAGTGTCAATCAAAAACTTTTTATCCTGTCCCAGTAAACGTGCATGTACATAGGGACCCTCTTGGTCCACAGGAACTGGAATAAGGGGCAAGTCGAATTCCCTCTCTAGGCTGCTTCATGAATATGCTTGGTATTCTGGATAGTTAGGTTGAGCGTGCTGATACATTTGTGCTGTAGCGTGGGTGGGTGCATGGACTGGCGGTGGCGGCGGTGGAAACGTATCTGATGTCTGATGCGTGTTATTTTCCTTGGGAGGATATGGACGTGGCTTTGTTTTACCTGTAGCTATATTGTGTTTCAGGACTGCACATTCATTTACGTAGTGGCCTGGCTTCTTGCAATAATTACAGTTCCCTTTAACTGGTGTCGCGCTACTTTTGTTCGTGTTTGTGTTTGCCGGTGCCGATTGGGCCACCAGCATCTTCATCTTTGTGTCTTTCATGCGTCTCTTTTCCTGCTCGTGTTCTTCTCTAATTCTGTTCTGGTGATTTTGTAACATTTGTAACATTTGTGAAGGGCTGTTTGCTTGCCAAGTACTCTCAACCTTCAGTACCCTATACTTAATCTCAGGTAGGGAATTTTGTACTAGTTTGCTCACGAAAAGATGGGGATATGATTCGCTACCGGGCTTAAGGCCACTATTGATAGTAAAACAGTTCTCAAACCTAGAGTAAAAATCGCTTGTGTCCTCGTCTGGTTTCTGCTTACAGGCTGAAATAGCATCCCAGTCTTCCTTTTTAATAACTAATAATCTAGGCAAAACTTGTACAAGGAATTCAGGTAATTCTTTAGCTCGGGGACCCAGACCAACCCCCGGGGCTCTGGCTGCATCCTCTGCTTCCAACACATCCCAGCTAATCTTTTTCTCTCCCTCCTCCCAGTCCTTTTCTTTAAGCTTCTCGTAAATACCAGCAGGCAATAGTACTTTCAATATTTTTAGAATGTCAGCATATGTATACTCTCCTAAGCGGAGAATGTCTTTTAGTTCTCGGTGAAAACCCCCCGGGTCTTTATCATGGGAGGGCAACATCTTTTTCATTTCCAGTATCTCTAATTTCGACAAGGGGGTGTAGACATACTCGTTGTAGCAAATTGTTTGTATCTTTTACAGGATGAACCTCTCGTAGGGGGTTCAGTTTGTCGTATAACTGTCGTCTATCATGGGGTGGAGCGGGAAGCAGGGACCTAGTCACGAATTCTATATATTTGTGTCGCTGATCTAGGATGACATTAATCAATTCAGTACCCATGTTCGTCCACCTGTCTAGTACTATGTCGTCCAGCAACTTATACAATAGACCGGGATCAGAATATTGACTCTCATACAATGTAATCAAATGTTGGACCATGTAAACACCAGCTATGCGCTGTTCGTTTGGTGGGAGGCTCAAGAACGTTTGGGCTACTATATCATTATTATATGTATCATATTGGGACACCCACAGGGTGGCTGACCGTGCTAATTCTTTTTCGGTCGGGGTGAGGGGCTGGTCGTTACCTATCCATCTATTCAGGGCCTTTTCGGTAGTTTGGAATAAACTTTCAAGGGAATATCTTTCTTTTATAGCCGTACCCTGTTTACGGTAATTGAGGCCCTTGGGCCTCTCGAACCATCGGGCATGGCCCACGTATAGTACTTTGTCTTTGTCCCCGGCTTCGTCATCAGAGGATGACTCAGCCTTTCCGTCCGGTCCTGCTTCGTGTGAGGCTATTATTGCCTTTCGGATTTTGGTCAACATGTTGTCTGTCTGTCCTGATTTATCATGCTGACCGGCATCTATGTGATCACTCCAACCTATATAACAAGGGTGTACGTCCCCGTCACCTTCGTCTTTTTCCCTGATCAGACAGTTAATTAGGAAACGAAGGATATAGTTCTTAATAATTACTTTTCTGTTTTGTGTGGCCTCTGCTATGCACTCAGGACCTTCCCCTGTTCTTTTGAAATTGTACATTTTCTTTAGGTTTTTATCCATATCTAGTCTTTTCCTGGTACATTTTTATAATAATGATTTTAGCTCACTACCTAATACACATTTTAGGAATGTTTTTAATTTTATCACCACTCTGGAGGCTAGGGATGATTTTAATGATACCTCCGGCCTTGTATTGGGTGGTGATTTTAATGCTAAATTAAATGGTGATTGCTCAACTTTTAAGGATTGTAACTCAGGTCTGGGGTGCCAAAGGGGTGTGGAATTAACTACTCTTTTGAGTACACATAATTTGGAGAATGTTATGGACCGCTTTCCCACTGTCCCCCTAGTGCCAACATTCAGAGGTAGAGATTGTTCTTCAATAATTGATTACATTTTTATATCCCCTGGCCTGACAGACCGCATCAGTGAGGCCAAGGTAATTCCAATGTCCCAAGGGGACCATAATCCTATCAAGATCAGTTTAAAGATTATCCATCGACCGGTCTACAATAAGGAATGCGGCGCTAGGAACCTTTCCTTAAGCTCAAACAATCTCAGATTAAAATGGAGGGGTATTAATGTGATGACGACTGTACAGACCCTGGTCAGAGATAACCTTCCTCTTTTCCTCTCATGTTTGTCCGATTTAAGTCCTAACACTGGGGTAGTAGACGACTTTGTCAAGATCTGCTTAGCCCTTCGTGCACAGCTCATGATTCCTTTGCGCGCCATGACGGATGACCAGGGATGGTTTGATCATGAGTGTTCCCTGGCCAACCGCGAATTGCGATTAGCCTTATCTGTTAGCCCGAGGAATCAGACTGATGTAAAAAACGCTAGGTCACGATATAAATTGGCCATTAGGAGAAGGAAGGAGGAGATTCTCGAGGAGCGCTGGGAGGTGCTAGTACAAACTGCTGCCCGTGGTAGGGGAGATTTTTTGGGCCGCGGTCAAAGACCTGCGTTGCGCGGGCCAGGTCGCGACCCCAATAGATTGTACTATCCCTGGAGCTGCATGGGTGGACCACTTTTCTAAGATCTATGCAGTTCCACCTTCTGCGGCGGCCATCCCAATATTTAACAGCCCCCCACGGGCTGATATATTACTATCTGAGGTAATGGAGGCCATCGCACAGAGCGCGGGGAATAAAGCCCCTGGCCCAGATGGCCTCCCAATTGACATTATTAAGACCCACCCTGATTGATGGGCCCCACTCTTATTGAATGTTTTTAAGAATTTAAATTTTACCTCTTTACCACCTCCAACCTGGTCATCTAGTATTATAGTGCCTATTTTTAAGAAGGGTGACCGTTCACGACCATCATGCTATAGGCCTATCTCCCTTATTGACAATACTCTAAAGATTTTAGGGAGAGTACTGTATAATAAAATCCTGTTATGGGCCGAGGACAACCATATTCTAGAGAGTTGTCAGTTGGGTTTCCGCAATAAAGTGGGAACTGCGGAGCAATGCCTTAATCTGAACCTTATTTTGGGCAAGTACACCGTAGCACGTAATAGCCCAATTTATCTGGCCTTCATGGACTTATCCACCGCCTTTGACCTTGTCAATAGGTCATTACTCTGGAAGGCCTTATTGGATTACGGCTTGGATGAATCGCTGGTACATTTTTTGGCCTATTTGCATAGGGATTTGAAGGCCTGTGTCAGGATTGGCACTGGGGGTGAGTTTTCTGAGCCTGTTACAGTCAATAGAGGGGTCAGACAGGGATGTGTCCTAGCCCCCCTTTTATTTATAATATACATTAACGGCCTACACAGATATTTGGTCTCTTTAACCGGTGATGTCCCGTTTATAAAAGATAACCATCTCCCCGCACTGCTATATGCAGACGATGCGGTCCTTATGGGACGCACCCCAAATGCACTACGTATATTGGTGAATGGCTTTGTTGCACATATGGACTCCCTAGATTTGAAGACCAATTTTAAAAAGTCTTTTGTAATGTCTTGCGGCCCGAAGAGGCATCACATTGGCAGCATAGTAGTGGGGGCAGAAAGACTGGGGTCAACTGGCAGTTTCCCGTATTTGGGAGTGGTCTTTGCTGCGAACAACTCCTGGAGTGAGCATATTGCCCACGCCAGGAGTAAGTTCTCAAAGTCCATTAATTCAATTTTGAGCCTCCCCCGTCCAAAACTGACCGGGGCATTGCCTGCTATCCTAAAAATATACAAAACTCAATGCGTCCCGGTTGCTACTTATGGCGCTGAGGTTTGGGGTATTGCCAGTTGCTCTGATATAATTACCGAGGAACATAGATTTTGTAGGAAACTTCTCTGTGTTCCCATTACTTCCCCACATTTTATATGCCATAGGGAATTGGGTTTGCATTTTATAGGGGATTTTATTCGTGCTCGTCCAGCCCTTTTTTGGCTGTCGATCTGGAAAAATCCCGCCGCCAAACTGACTAGGGACATCATTGAGGATTGTCTCCGCTGCGACAGGGGCATGACCATTCCCTGGCTATCAGGGGTGCATAGCATTCTTCGCAGCGTGAATTTTGAAGACATTTTCCTGAAACCCTCCACCACTAAGCACCCCACTAAATGTGAACTTAAAAAAGCACTTTATACGTTATTTGATGTCGAAAGGGTAGCAAGGGAGTCCTTGAAATCTAGTGTTTCTGGTTACTTAGCCCGTAATTTTATAATACATCCCACACCCAGATATTTAACTCTTCCGTTGAGCCATTGGGAGCGAGGCCTTATATTTCGCCTTAGGGCAGGCACCATCAAACATGCACTTAGCTTCCCTTTATGGAATTTCAATGACCAATGTGTTGAGCCATGCCCCTGTGACTCCCAGAGTAGGCAAACAACTCTACATTTTTTATTCTTTTGTAAATTTTATATGAAGTATATCAAATGGTTTTTAACTCCGTATTTTAAAAAATCAAAACCAATTAGCCTGGAACTTGCATTTTCAATGATTTTGTCCCTGGACGATGATGAACTTGTCTTTCGTGTGAGCTCTTTTTTAAAAATTGCGGTTCGTGCCCGGTCTACAATGTCTTAAAGTTTAGATGGACTATTCCCCATGTGTAAACAGTATTTTATTTTATTGTATGATTTTATAATTGTTTCTCTTGTACTTTTATGGATGGTTAATGATCCGAATAAAGTTTTCACTGACTGACTGACTGACCATATCTGGTATTTTTCCAAATATGCGACTGCTTGTCTAAGTCTTAGTGAAATCACGAGCATATTGCCCTTTCCTGGATCTGGATCTTATATACATTCGGAGATGTCTACTTTTACAGTCGGCCCCCCTCCTGATGCTGTCCCGGATCCCTCCCCGCCGTCCTCGAGCTCCTGGAGCTGGGCCTGTGTTGGGGGTGCAGGGAAAGATCCGTCTAGGTATGCTGGTGGGGATTCCTCTAGGTAGGCGGTAACAAACGCTTCGGATGCTGTTGGTCTTATTTTTCGGGGTACTTGTGGTGGCACTCTAACGGGTCTTTCTACTGGGGCCACTCTTGCTAGTTCCTCTGAAAGGACGGGATAAATACCAGCAACGACTGTATTTCTTTCTCTTTCAGCCTGTTCTCTTTTTACCCGCTCCCCTTCCTCCTGTAACTTATTTCTTTGGCTTTTTCAGACTCCTGTCTACTTCTCTCTGCTTTGTGGAACTCTTTCTCTGTTCTTCTATGTGACTCCTTGCGCCAAAACTCAATGGCATCCTTCTGAGCAGGTCTACATTTTCTCTTCCATAGCTCTTCCTCTACCTTCATAATGCATTCCGCATCCCACGTTCCCGTGATAGGCCATCTATACTGTCTCTAAATCCTTCGTGTAATCCACCCATAGCTCTAAAAACAACACGGCCTCTAAACCATGTTTACAGTACATGAAATGTCCAGGTGTGTCTCTAGGCGGAATGTTAACTGATTCCTCTAATACACCTTTCCTAGTACCTATTTTACGCAGTTTCGAAAACAACGGCATGTTGAAATGTAACCTAAAACAAAATCACAATGAAACAATCTTACATACAAACCTGACACATTCAAACCTAACTGAACCTGACTAAGACAATAACATTCATACAGTTGAATCGGTGCACCTGAATACTTGAAGACTTGAATGACTCTATGCATGCACTTGTATACTTAAACTCTATGCGCTGGAATACAGCACAACCATACCGGTCTCACAAGTGAGACACGTCTTTACCGTGTTCATTAAATGAACCCGTCTTTATGCAACCCCCATGAAACTCACCGGGAAGCAGAACTTGAAGGCCTCGGACACTCGACGCTGCGCATGCGCGGGAATGGCGTATCTTTGGCGGATCTCTAGAAACCTCGGACACAGCTCTCTCGCAGGGTGGGTTCTGGGTCGGGACGATCCGCAATCCTCACCGCCTCGTATGGATGCCTGGTCGCAGTCCGTCTCCTCCGTTGGCCTGAGGGAGTTGGCGGGAAAACCCGCGACGTGTACACTTGAAGTCCGTCACGGCTGTAGAAGGGGGCAAAACTGGACCTTCATCTCCGGCGCGTGGGGAAGGGGATTTGTCCCTATTCGGGCGCCATAATGTCGTAAATAAAGTATTACGCACTCATAATTTCTATAGGTATCAATAGGATCATGCATAAAGCAAGAGGCTAAGTCCGTGGTATCGGGTTCAAAAGGGCTTTATTCCAATAACTCGAGTTATAGGGAGAATGGTTCCATCACCACAAGGGATCAGGAAGGGTCTTCTGAAACTTTTATTCACAGAGTACAGTATATATACATTCAATATTATACGTAAGCAGGAGCGCTTCAGGCAGACCAAGAGAGAATGAGATAAGAGCATGTGGGCGTGTAAGTAGGCGTGAAGGTGGGCGTCCATGTGGGCGTCCACTTGATGAGTCATAGGTGAGTGTCATAGGTGGGTGGGTACCTGGAGGGGGTTGCGTGATCAGCTGGAACTTTACTGGAACTTTGCCTTACTTGTGCTCAACTCGAGCATGACGTGTAACTGACGTGTAACTGGGGGAAGGTAGCTGTGCAGTCTGGAAGTCTGGAATCTGGAAGAGAGGCCTTCAGTGTCAGGACGACCAGCACATCTTGTATTATCTGATATCTAAAGTCCGGAGCAGGAACTGATCTGTGACATAGGTTGCCCATCACCAAGAGCCGATGTGGCTTCTATTTCTTTATTCACTGCGTGGGCCTTACATGGGGGCTATGGGCTTTTCACTGACATGAGCTTTGCAATCACTGAAAAGGAGACAGAAAGGCTAGGCTCTATCCTTTGCAGGCAGGTTTTGTTTATTCCTCCTTTTCCAGGCAGGAATGTCATTCAGTAGGAGTAAGCAGATAATCGTGCTCCATACTATCTCGGCACCCCGGACTGGGCCCCTTTGGCTGAGGCCCAAGTGTGCGAGGCCAAGGATACGCAGCTGCAGCTCTCAGAGCGTCTGAGGCCTGAAACCTCTTTTCGGGCTCCGGCTGAGCCACAAAATGGGCTTTCATGAAAATGGCACGAGTGCAGGAAAACATGATGCAAAACGTGTAGGCCTCAGTGCAGATTTGTCGTTTCTCTCATGGGAGACTTGATGGCAGGCCACGTTATAGCATAGGCATCATGGTTGACAGGCCATGGAGGGAAAATGCATGGCGTACATGCATGTACACGAAACGTTGGGGAACACATAGGGGACACATAGGCCTTGTCATAATCTTTATTTTCTCAGTTCAGTAGCTAAAGAATCCAGATATGCTTCAGTTTTACCCATGAGTCACTTAGGCATAAGGAGTAAGCTAGACGTATAGGCTTTGCCAATGCTTTTTCTTTCTTTTAACATCCCTTACATCAAAAAAAGTGTTTAGCTAAAATACTTTCCTACTCAAATGTACTAATTACTTTATCCAGTTTTGAAATGCGTAGGGTGGTTAAAAAAAAAATCTTAATATCAAATGTTATCACAAAGGAATGGAAAAAATATGAATTCTTAAACTTCAGCAACGGGGAATTAGACTATTGACACTCCCACAGGGTTTTATTTCCAGAAATCCCTGAAACATATTTTAAATAGAATACCGTAAGTGGGGATTGATACCTCCTACTCAACCCTGCATTCTTAATATTTGAGGCATCAAAGTTTTAGCAATATTCTCCTCAGTGCCTAGACAACATAAAAGCCTTATTACAAGTTTGGTGGTCTTCCAATGGGACCGCCAAGGCCATGGTGAGCCCGCCCGCCGGATTAAGACTTGAATCCAGGGCGCATGGGTGGTGCGGTGGTGTCACAGCAGTGGTCTGTTAGGCTCATAGGACGGTCTAGCAAGCAGACCGCCGCTGTGAAAGTGCCTACTGCACATTCCTGCAAGGTGTGGCATGCACCATGTAGTGCATGCCACACCGTGCAGGAATGAGTTTCCAAGGGGTAACATGTGCCCCCTGCATTCACCCCAGGCCCAGTTTCGGCTGCGGCCTTGTTGGGGCCCCCTTACCTGCAAGTCTGCCACCCTTTTCATGGTGGGGTGCCTGCCATGAAAAGGGCGGTAGATATACAGGTCGTAATATGCTCTGCGGTGCCAGCATTGGCACCACCAGCATATTCAGGCTATTTGCAGACCGCCGCAGTGAGATCCTTGATTCCCGCTTAGTGGGCGGTCTCGTAGCGGTCAAATTGCCACACTCGTAATACAGCGAGCGGACCCTTCATGGTGGTTGGACCACCACTGCGAGCACAGCAGTCCCAGGACCGCCATACTCTTAATGAGCCCCTATAGATCTCTGACCTTTTGGTCTACCTCAGGCTCCAAAAATTCATAGGACCATCTTCCTGACAAAAATCTTCCACTGATTTTGTCCCTCGAGCTATAGAAAACCTGTAAATCTCTGCTGAAGTGATGAGGTGTTGAGTGTGGTATGTAAGAGGCACAGTATGACCTTTTATCAAACTATCTCGGGAATATGACATTTTATGGAAAAATATCTCAATAGTTAATGTGCCCGCTGATTGGAGCTGTGCAGTACCTGTAGGTCATAGCGATTTTGGAAAGACTAAACCCGTCCTTTATGTCTCCAGCGGTGATAAAATGAGTATTCATGGGTAGGAGTAAAAACTATTTTTGCTTAGAGGGCTACCAAATAGAAACTATGTAGTGTGATATGATGCAAAAGTATGAAAATAACTCAAGCTGCAACAACAACAGATGTGGTAAGAGGGGGCAAGCTATGACAACAGCAGTGGGACAGTCTGCAGCAACAGTGGACACTGAAGGGGGCAAGTTGCAACAACAGAAAATAGGACAAGCTGCAACAGCGCAGGAGGAGACTAGTTACAACAAAAAGAATGACAAGCTACAACAACTGGGCAAGAAAAGAAGTACCTCAGTCCCAGCGTGAACAGCAGAAAGACACCAATAAACGAATGATCTAGTACGTGGTCCGTGCTCCATCGAAGAAAGAAGCAAGCAGAGAAAGTGAACGGGAAGTGAACATGCCATTCACTGACGAATTGAAGCAAGGAAATGAGTGACAAATAAGCAAACCATTGGTAAGTATTGAGTGAGCTAAATGCCCCCCTTTTTTTTTTTGTAAAGAAACAATAGATTACGAAGCAACAGCACATGTGTGCTGCCTGCAGGCAAGGCCTAAAGAGCCTATATGACATGACTGACCATGTCACTTTGTATGCGTGCGCACCATGCATTTGTGTGCTTTAAAATTGAGGCAGGGTATTTTTTTTTACCAATGTTATTTGCATCAGTAAATAAAAAGAAAATGTGCTAAAGAAGTGAATTTTTTAGTTTTTTTAAAGCGGTTGGGAAGAAGCAATAGAGGAGGAGCAGGTAGGGGAGGTAGAACACAGAGGGTGTGGTTGGGGGAATCAGCACACAGGGTGCATTGGTAGTGGAAAAAAGAAAATGGGAGAGAGAGAAAGTTGCATGGAGTGCAGGGGTGAAAAGCAAATCGTCGAGAGAGCAACAATGTGGCGCTGGAGAAAGAAGCACAGAATGATGAGTGCATCATGGAGGAGGGCGGTGGAGAGAAGCACACAGGCAACAGACAACATGGAGCATGGATGGAGGAAGAGAAGCATACTAGGAGACAACTGGAGAACACATGCACTATTGTAGAGAGCTTGACTGAAAAGAAAAAAATCTTCTTTCCTAAAAGTGAGCAGTCGAAGGGACACCAGTAAATTGACAATTCTCCAGGCGAGAGACAGACAAGACTGACAAGACAAGCCATCCTCTGAGAAGTATACAAATGAGTGACCGTAAAGCCAACCAATGGTAAGCAGTGGGATGGGCTGCAAGTCCTCTACGTTATTGGTAAGCGCCCAATGTGTCTTTCACAACCAGACAGCTTGCACTATCTGATAGGCTTGGCCTAATAAGTCTATCAGAAACAGATTCATTGTGTATTCCTAATGGCGTTCACTAACAATGACAACACTTAACTCAAACAAAACATTCAAGTGCGAGTTAATTTCACGTCTGTTGTGAGAATATCATAATTTAGTGCTAATCCCATTTCCCTATAAATTAAACAGAAACACTTTAGTTAAACATATTAACCCTGGGTGAGTACTCCATAGTACCATTTTCTCTCCTAACGTAATAATGCTCACTTTTATCATGCTCCCCAGGAAGTGACCCTCAGTGATTATGAACAACAAAATGCTTCCTGTCAAAGTTAAAGCCATCGCCCAAGAAATCTTTATCTATTGAGTGCTAAATACAGATTAAATGCAGTATGTTGAAGTAATACTAGACTCATGGGGGAATGATAGACAAAGAATGCACTAGACTGGTACATGAAGCTCAGATAAGGAGTCTCAAATACACCAAATAGTGAAGGACAAATGTTGAGGAAAGCCATTGAGAACGACCACAGGAAAAAAAGGTGGGTGTGGGAGAAAGTAGTATTAATCTCTTAAATGGCAAGAAGAAATATGGGCTTTGCGGAGTACAGTCCCGGATTCCAAAGGTGTAAGAATACGCTCAAATTAAGAATACCCTCAGGAAAGGTTCTTCCACCACATGTTGGGATTCAAAACAAACTTGTGAGTGGGTTAATCCACTAAGCTGAAAACTCAATAAGAACAGAAAGAGACATTGGTAACCCCAGAAATGGGGAATAACGATTTGCCCTTGATGATGCAGTACAGTTCGTGCATGGAAACTCTAAAATGTGACCACCGAGAAACCACCTAGGGAGTTAAAATAGTCATCTACGCCTCAAGACCTAAGGCAGGTTCAGATTATGGAGGATTTCAGGAAGCATGCCTAGAGGTGCACTATCGGGATTCTACAAAATACACTTCTCAGATGGTGGAGATAAAGATAAAGTAGTTATTGTGTTTGCCTGAATCAGTAAAGAGCCTGCCTTATATACATAAGTCCCTCTAAGTGCAATCAACCACAATGATTTAAAATGCTCATTAACTAGAGAAAGTGTTCATATTCAGACAGATTACAATTCCATTTATCTGCCTAAAATATGTTTCTTATAAGTATAGTAACTGTGATTGTGTATTTGAAAGATATAAAGGTAACCAATAAGACCTCAATCTTTCACCATAACTTTTGGAACCTGACTATAAGCCGGTACAGATTCATAGAAACACATTGAGAAGAGTCCAGCCACGCCTATTGAGATGTCTGTGACATTGTGTTCCTCAACAGTGTTCAAATTTACTTGTTCTGGTTCTGTTTGCTAAATGTAATTCTACCTTTCGATGAATACTTCTTACTGCAGATTCCCCTCCTGTAGAATAACCCCAGGCACCAGACTGGATCTGGTAATTTTCTCAACAATGGTCTCTCGCGCCTCTCACTCGTGTTTCTGTGTGGTGGCTTAATTCTGCCCCGTATGTGATGGTGCACAGCTGCATAAAATGCCACTCCTCCGCTATAACATCAGTTCCTTTCTTTCTGTGGCTTTAAACGCAGATGAAGAGCTCCTCGTTGATGGACAATCTCTCCTTGCTTAGTCAGGAAGTACTGGCTCTTTTGGCCAGGGGTCCATTGAGAGGGTGTCCGCTTCAAAATTAGGTTATGTTTGCTATTCCCATTACTTTTTGATGCCCAGAAAGGATGGAGGCCTCTGCGCTATTCGATACATCTCAGCTTCTCCCTGAATACGGAGAAATTCAAGATGCTCAGGTCCTGTCTGCTCTTGATCCAGTAGACTGGATGGTAGCGCTGGACTTCGCAGGACACCTATTTCCATATCCCCATTCTGCCTGCCCACAGGCATTACCTGCTGTTTGCGTTGGACCTCGAGCATTATCTGTTTGTTGTGCTCCCATTTGGCTTTCCCAGCATCCCTCTGGTGTTCACCAAGGTAATGGCAGTGATTGCAGCACGTCTGCAGAGGTTTGGGGTTCTAGTCTTTCTCTACCTCAATGATTGGCTGGTGAAGGCGGACCCGCACCAGGCTGTAGTATCCCACCTCCAGACCATAGTGGACCTCCTGCACTCTTTGGGATTCGCTATCAATGTGCCAAAGTCACACCTGACTCTCTTTGATGCTGCCTTTGATCGGAGCTATTTTGGATACAGTGCAGTTTCTGGCCTATCCACCCGAACACTGAATCCAGGATATTCAGGCTATGATTCTAATGTTTCCGCCTCTTTCCTGGATTTTGGTGAGAATGACTCTGAGGCTGTTGAGCTTCCTGGCCTCCTGCATCATGCTGGTAACACAGGCCTGTTGGCTTATACAGGCTCTGCAGTGGGAACTGAAGTTCCAGTGGGCACAGAATCACGGAAATGTCTCCGACATGATCCAGATCTCGGAGGGAACTGCAAGAGAGCTGATGTGGTCCCTGGCGAACTGCAATTGTCAGCAAAAGAATCCTTGTCCTTTTCCACCCAGAGTTCTGTAGTGACATATGCGTCACTCATGGATTGGGGAAGCCATCTGGAAGGGATGGAGATCAGAGGACTCTGATCTGTAGTGAAGTCACAGCTCCACATCAACATGCTGGAGCTGCAGGCAACGTGACTGGCATTAAACGCAATTCTTCCTCCGGTCAAGGGAAGGCTAGTTCAGGTGTCCACTGACAACACCACTGATGTGGGGTACTGCAACTAACAGAGTGGGGTCGGGTCATGGACCCTGTGTCAAGAGGCCATACATCTCTGGACATGCCTGGAACACCAGGGCATTTTTCTGACGGTTCAAAACCTTGTGGGCTCTCTAAACGCCAGAGCAGGTGAACTCCACTGTCAATGCTTATCAGATCACGAATGGCATCTCCATCTGGAGGTGGTGCAAGGTCTCTTCTGGGATTGTGGACACTTGTTCGGAGACGCGTTTTGTCTCAAAGGGCTTCCTCTATGCCTTTTCACCGGATTCTGCTGCTCCTCAGAATTCTCCAGAAGATTAGGATCAACTGGGTCCCTGTAATTCTTGTAGCTCCGGATTGGGCACGGAGAGTTTAGTATCTCAAATTCATGGTTATGTGATCCGGACCTCCGATCAGGTTGCCCCTTCAGGAGGATCTGCAGGTCTAACACCTTACCCTGCGCTCCCTTCACATTCATGTGTGGAGATTGAGCAGCTGTCAGTTGATACTCTCCAACCTTTCTCCTGAAATCTGTGATGTTGTTATAGTAGCCAGGCGTCCCTCCACATAGACGGTATACTTCTGCTGTTGGGACAAGTTTGTAACCTGGTGTACATCTAAAAACATTGACTCTCTTTCTGCACCGTTATCCCAAGTTCTACTGTTTGTTCTTTCTGTGGCCTAACAGGGCTCTGCTAGGGGCACAGTTAAATGCGTATCAGTCTTATTGACTATCTTGAGGTGGCCTGACCAAGCTTCCTTTGTTCAAGTCACCTGTTGTGACTAGATTTCTTAAGGGACTCCAACATCTGTCTTCCCCAAGATATTTTCATCATACCCCAAGGGGACCTACATCTTTTCTTAACTTTCCTTATGTGTGTATGCTTTAAACCACTGCACAATTGATTACTTTGACTATTAACCATAAAAAATGTTTTTCTGGTGGCCATACCATCAGCCAGGATGGTCAGCGAACTCAGGCATTCTCCATGAATCCTCCCTGCATGACATTCTTCCCAGATAAAACTGGTTCAGAGAACCCAGGCCCCTTTCCTTCTGAAGTTTCTGACACCCTTCCATTTGGGCCAAAATATCATCTATCCTGCTTTCTTTGCGCTGCTTTGCCCTTTTTAAGAAGAGAGTCCATCGTCTGGTTCGATCAATGTAGAATGATAACTCTTTTTTTGTGTGCAAAGTGTTCCGGGTCAACGATCAGCTTTTTGTTGAGTATGTTAGGAAAAAGAAAGCAAGACCGAAATCTTATGAAGGAATTTGCTCTGCATAAAAATTTACTTCCTATTGGTCAAGAAGCAACCTCCTGAGGGCTTGCGTGCTCATTGTACCAGAGCCAAGACTGCTACCACTGCATTCGCTCGCGGAGTCCCTGTCCTGGACATCTGGGCGTCTTTACACATGTTCACCATGCCCTACTAATCTGGACAGTCAGGTTTGTTGGGCGGAGCACTTTGCCAGTTCAGTCCTGCAGGACTTTTTGGTGTAGTTTGTTGGCAGAACTATCTCTGGGGAGGTGCTGCCTGGGTATCTATTCCAGGGCAAGGAATCTGCAGTTAGAAGTCTCTAACAGATAAACAAGTCACTTAACTTCAGTAATGCCTGATCTGGTAGATATTCTATGTAGCTGCAGATTCCTTACTGACCCTCCCATCCTCCTCGCTCTGCAAACTTATTTCTGCATATTGAGGCCTGTAGTGATGCACTGTAGTGAATCAGCATGTTTTGTGGCTTGGCACTTATGGCACAGAAAGGTCACGAAAAGAAACTGATGTTAGGGAGCTGGGGTGGTGCCTATAAAGACACCGCACATGTCATGGTGCCGACGCAGAGCCCAACCACTCTCCCTACCTGTGCGCAGAGGTACTGCTCGAAAAGGTACGTATCCAGTCTGACATCTGGAGGCAATTCTAAAGTAAGGAATTTTCGCCTAGATAGTTTCCACCAGATAAGGTGTTACCAAAGGTAAGTAACTTGTTTTTCAACACTTTGAGGGGGATCTTGTTACTGCAGTGCTTCTAAAAATAAAGAGAATTTTTGGGTCTAATTACGCATACTGTAAAGCTGTAGCTTCTTATGCTAATATAGTCAATCCAATGAAACATACCTGCACATAGAATTTCTTATGAGTTAAGCCTACATTTTAAGTAGCCCATTTTTCACAAGATTCCCCTTTGGTGTTTGGAAGATGTAAGTAAAAACATGTTTTCCACAACTGTTTATTGTAGACACAGATAAGATAACAGCCTTGATAAGTATTACTGTAGTATTTACCACCAAAATTGTCTTGCTGTCTGTTTCTTTCAGGATGCCAGTGATTAACCCTTTCCTCTGTCCGGAATATTTGAAACAGACTACTGAAGAAAACAGTAGACGGATGGATTTACCTTATGGAATCCATAATGGAGGTAAGTTTATTCCCCTTTGCATTTTACCAAAGAAAGGTGGCATAAGAGGTGTATATTTCTCATAGCTCTCTTTTCACATTAATTTCAAAAGATTGATTTTCAGAGGCCAACATTTGAGGTGCAGGTGTGAGGAACATACTAGTGTTCAGATATTATGACACCAGTGCTTTGAGAACGTGCAGGCGTTGCTTAATTTCTGCAAGTGGTTGCGGATGATGGGCACCCGTGCTCAGTTTTGGGGACCAGGACTTATTTTACGTTGTCAGGCTTTGGTCTTGAGCAAGAGAGAGGAAAACAAACGGGAGGAAGGTAAAAGATGGGAAAACAATAAGAAGAGGAGAACTCGAAAAGAATGAACAACCTGCAAAAATGAAATGGCGACAGGAAATGTGTGGCGGTGAAAGAAAGCTGTGTGAGATGGAATTCAAACTTGGCAGCCTTTGGTAACGCTGGTAGTGGGCATCTATGATAATCTTTGAACCACTGAACTTTAAAAAAAAAAACAAATTAAGCACTAGGTGTCGTGACTTATTACAAAAAATAAGCACATTAAACCTGTATTTCATCCTAAACAGATGGAAATAATTAAATTGGCTCTGTTATGCAAAAGATGCAATTCGAAAGCTTTCTAATGAAGCCCATCTGCAAGTCGTGAAATAATTTTTGTTTGTTGCGACACCACGGCTGCCAAGTTTCAAATTGCCTTTGTGTGACAGTGTATTGGCAAACTTGTGGTGCTTCAAGTGACACATTCTTGCAAGTAAAAACAAGGACTCAGGAAAGAGGTTGCCTACGTTATACAATAGGAATGTTAAAAGAGCGTTCCCTATGAATCATTTTGTCAGTTATGTTGTGTACGTTTAACAAAGGCCTTACTCCTAGAGGGTTGTTAAAACAATAATGCTGGTGAACACACCTGTGTGTAAAACTTTAACAGTTTCCATCTTTGGCACCGATCTAGAATTAAAAAAACATTTATTTTCTGCTTCAACAATATTTGCATTCCTTCGTTACAGCGTTTCCAGCTAGAAACCTCATTGATTCAAGGGATAGATCAGAAAATGGTGATGCCTAATGGCCCTTTTCTGCTTCATTGCCTATGCTGTGTTACTTGCGTTGCCTTAGAATATCCCAAATTAGCATCACTGTTCGACTTAACTTTACTCCTCTTTGCGGAATATCCTAGTAAGCTTTCTCAAAAGTAAATGAATTGTAACGTATTTTGAGGAGACTTCATTTGATGTAACAGTATTATTTTCTTATGGCTGGTGCAGTTAAGCAGCATCAAAATCAACTGCTGCAGATTAACTAGATAATATATACATTACTGGCTACATGTGACTTCAGCAAATCATCCTTAACCAAGGAGAAGGCCCTTAAAGCGCCTAAGAACAGGGTATCACAAAAGTTCACCTCTGACTGATCACCTGTGTCACGGAAGCTAGACCAGCCCTGGGAAATGCTGAACACCAGTCCCATGTAGAAGTGACGGAGCAATGAACCCGACTATCTGCAAAAAGGTTTTAGGGTGTCGGTTTCCCAAGAATACCTTGGAAATAATGAGTTAACAATTAATAACATAACATATTTTGTGTATGTAATTGGTGGAAGTGCTAATATTTACTGGCAGTTCCATGGAGGGGGGTGAGTGATCACAGAATTTTGTGTTGCAAATTTGTACTGAACGAACCACTTCAAAGTACTTTCCGCCAGATTAAGGCAGACCAATTAGACAAGTGAATGGCTCAGCACAGTGCATTTCTGTAGGCTGAGGACTGGCAGGGGTTTATTTTCTGAACAGAAGGCCCTCCTTTCACAGTAAACTCTCTTATACCTATTCTTTTTTAGGTGTTGCCTAGGCAGCTTGTGCGCTGTCTCTTCGAGACATGCTGTAGTTCGGAATGGACTTAAGCACCGCCCACTTTCCACCCATCATATTAAGTGGCTCCTGACACTGTCTTTTGTAAACTGTGGCTTTTTATTGGTCAATATACTTTAGTACCGCCTTGTCTCATCTTGTAACCTCACATGAGGACACCCCCTGTTACATGTGTTGTTACTCGGTAGACTTTAATTGCAGCCTCCGAGCACATTTTTGTTTTAATGGTTTTCTCCTGCCTGCTAATGCAGGCAGGACAGCCTCTCTTGCATCGCTTTCTTTTTTGTTTTTCATAGCACGGCACCCCTCAGCTGATATATTGGCAGCCGTGCCGTTGGTTTGTTGTTTTTGGCACCGAACGCGGCCGCATGTTTCTTTTTCTTCCTATTTTTAACTTTTTGGTTTTAAAGCACCCCATTCAGCGCTTTCATTGTAATGGCAGCTGCGCCCCTTTCTTCAAACACAACTTGTCTAAAGCAAGGAGCAAGGCCACTATTAAAAAGAAAGCGCGGAATAGGGCACTTTACAAAAAAAAAACATTTGTTTGTCAACTTGGCAAGCAAATGGTTTTTTTTGTTATAAAAGCGCCCCATGCCTCACATTCACTTTAATGGCGGCTGCACCCCTTTCTTAAGAAGAGCCACGTCTCAAACTCTCGCAAATGCGAGACCTATTGCATTGGAAATGCCTGTTTCGAATGGTCTTCAGAAAGATGCAATACTGAGAAGTCAGTGTCGTGTATGGAAATAATTGTGACTGATTTTCAATATTTATTTTCAATATTAGCTACTTTGTGTAAATTACTACAGATACCCATCGTTTCAGTAAATAGGGAGCAGAGACTGGTTCTGAATAAAAGAATCATTATTATAATAATTGATCCTTGAATATGAAGTACATTGATATATTATAGCAACCTGGTTGCATATTAAAATAAATGCCAGTCTCAAAGTGGGTCTTTAATTAATTGTGAGGAGAAAGATAATAAAAACCAAATTGGAGGCTGGGAATGGCTATATACATTTATGAATAAGATATTCACTTTAGACTAACTGAAGGTATAAAGTATGATTGGCTGCAAGATTCCATTTAAAAATATATAAACAAATTAATAAAGAACAGCCTATAATTGTCAAGTATATCAGTACAGCATTAAGAAGAACAAAATCAATGTGCAGTTGAAGGACGTCCCATGAAACAGAATATGCCTGTGAGGTGCAATAAGTACCTATTCATATATGAAATGAAACAGGGCTCCCTTCATTTCACCACACTATAGCTGGTGGGAAAAGATACGCAGATCATTTTACAAAATAACCATAAAATATTGTCCAAACCCATTATCAAAGTTAGGGCAGTTGTAATACAGGAGACTTCTGATTATAAAGCAGAAACAAAGCAACATTTGTCCAATGTGGAGCACTACCGGAACTCTAATCTGTTACCGTCTATAATTAACCTTATACCTTTTGCTTGAAATACGTGTTGACTGAGTCAGAAAGAGCATGACTTCCCCAATAAACAGCATACACACGTTCCATGTATGTACATACTACTTCAAATGCACACAAACAATCAAACTCTACTTTGTCACCTTCTTGTGGCAGTGTGTGGGTATGTTTTTGAGCCCTGGAACCTTCTTCCTGATGGACCAGAAACACTAGATCTTTTGTTAGGGATAGCACGGATTTCTTAACATTGGTGGAAGATCTCCCCAAAATCGGACATTTTGGCCACACTTGACATTCCTCATCATCATCAAATTTCTTTATTTGGTTTCATGTTCAAGAAAACCATTAAAGCACAATGTAAAAACCAAGATAAAATAGCATAATACAATAAATACAATCTCCAGGACAAGCCTATGCAAATTCATAATTTGTCTAATCTATACAAAGTGCATATAAAATACCAGACACCAATAATGTTAAGATAAAACTACTAAAAACAATGCATAAAAGTCAATAGCCAGGTCCACGCTATATTGTCTATACAAATGCATGAGCCCAAAAGGTGAAGGTAGGGTTCAACCCAACTAATCGCTGCTCGCCCTAAGTTTGATGGCAGATTTTAAAAAGCTTAAAACATAAAATACGGTATTGCCTGTCAACATCTGGAGAAATATAAATGCAGGCCGAACTTGTTTAAAGTTGGCCTGTTTGAAGGTGGGAATTAAATATGATTTTTTCGGGGTGTCATAAAATGGACAAAACATTGTAAAATGAAGCATTTCCTGCTGAGCTGTACCATCGCAGCCGCAGGGTGGGAGTACTTGTCCTCTGGTTGCGCCCCTTGAGTAAGAAAGTAGTAAGTAAAACAAGTCGAACCTGGTCAGGAGAAATCTATCGTGAGCGTTCACTAAACCAAGTATATACGGCTCCGCTTTGGCTGTTGACCTTAATATAACAGAGGCGAACACTTGGCATCATGAGCTCCCTCTCCTCCCTTAATGTGGACTGGGGCGTGCTAAATGCCATCTTCAGGGTGGGTATGCCTATTTTACGGGTTCCCTCGGGATTGGAAAAGAGGTCACCGCTTCCCAGATTTGTTAAATTTCTTTTAATATATTTCAACCAAGGAATCTTTAGTGCTTGATCCAGGGATAGTCAGTCTATAAGGATTGCCTTGTTTAGCGAGTACCCCTCCTTAACCCCTGTTTTTAACCAAAGAGACAGCGGGTTAAAAGCGGTCTGATCTGTGATATAGGGCATACCCAACTCTTTGTGAGCAATAAAAGAGGGGATACCCTGTGGAGACTGACAACAAAATTCTCATAAAAAAAAATTCTGATGTTTGGACATCCTTTACATCTACATATCCCCAGATTTTGCTGCCATAATGTACTTTTGACAGGCACTTTGCCCTATAGAGCTCCAGGATAGCCCCCACCGGTCTTTTACCCAGTCTTGCGGCAAAATCGAAAATTGCGGTAGATTCCCTGTTAAGGTAGTTTCTCTTGTGGGTAAGTTGTGGGACCCAATTCAATTTGTCGTCCAGGAGTACCCCCAGGTAAGAAAAAACAGATGTTTTAGGAATAGGGGTGGGCCCTATCTTAAAAACATATGATCTAGTGGGCTGCGTCCCCAGTTGCATGATGTGGAGTTATTGATTCTTAGGTCCAAATCTCCCATGAACTGGGCGAATGATAAGCTGGTTTGTAAACCCCTCTCAGTCCTCACCATCAAGACGGCGTCATCTGCATATAGCAAAACCGGGAGACCGTGCCGTCCGGTACGGGGATAATCAGTCTTGGTCTCCAGGAGGATTTTCTCCAAGTTATTGATATAGAGGTTAAAAAGAAAAGGGGCCAATATACAGCCTTGACGGACTCGGCACCTCACGGGAAATGAGCGAGATACGTTCAAACTGGACGAATAATGCATTACCGCTTTGGTGTCCCGATGAAGATCGTAGAGAAAGGAGACCAACTCCCTATCTACCCCTAAGGCTAATAGGATCTGCCAAAGTTTGCCCCTGTTTATGCAATCAAATGCGTTTGACACATCCATGAAAGCCAGGAAGATGGTACCCTACAAGCAACTGTATATTTACTGAAAATTAGGAAGAGGTTCAAGGATTGTTCAGTCATAGAACGGCCAGGGCGAAACCCATATTGGGCGTCCGACAAGATATTGTTGTCGATAGCCCAGGTCGATAACCTATCCAGCAATATCCTGCAGACCACTTTTACCACCGAATCCATCCGAGAGATCGGTCTGTAGCACACGGTGCTGTCCCTATCCCCCTTTTTAAAAACTGGCACAAGGATGGAAGTTGCCCATGAGGACAAAGTGCCAAGCCTTGCTACTGCGTTGATTACGGAAGTGAGTACTGGAGCCCAAAGCGCCACATCTGACAGATAAAGATCAGGTGGCATTCCATCGAGGCCTGAGGCCTTGTTACGTCTCAGACCAATGATACCGTGCCTTACGTCTTCTTCCAAGACTACTAGTTTTTTTGGGGGGACCCCCAAGTTTAAATAAGGGGGACGGGCCCAAGTCTCCCTTAAACATGTCCTCAAAGTAACTAACCCATTTGTTTTCAGTGATGTGTGCTCCTAAAATATTAGCGGCCTCTTCTCCCAGAATGGGACTGTATGATGCTCCAAAACTTGGCACTGCGCCTGTAGGTTGACGCTTCCATGAAGTTGCCCCAGGCTTTTTCCTTCAAGGCCGCCCTGCGTTTACTAAGTGCTAGTTTGTACTGCTTTCTACGGATTTTGACTCGGACAGCATTCCTCGGGGAGGCGTCGAGAGCTTGTTTCAGCCGCCTGGCTGCAAGTGAACCATCTGAATTGAATCATCTAGGCCCCTTATCTCCCTGGGATGGGACAGTCAATAAGTCAGCGACAGAGCCGGCGATTATTTTGAAGCGTTACAACAAACAAATGATGGACGGAATGCTGAAAATGCAGACATTCTCCCCCAGTCAAGAGATCTGGGTTAAATCCATCGTTCTTTTGCCCACTACGCCACCCCAGTTCAGACATGGCCATATGCAAATCAGTCTTGACCCTGTGCCTCATGGGAACAGTCCAGCCCGAACTGCCAAGCCATGTCTTCCCTGGACCGGAATCAAGAGGCACAGGGTCAAGACTGATTTGCATATGGCCATGTCTAAACTGGGGTGGTGTAGTGGGCAAAAGAACGATGGATTTAACCCAGATCTCTTGACTGGGGGAGAATGTTTGCATTGTCAGCATTCCGTCCATCATTTGTTTGTTGTGGCGATTATATTGAAGGCATGGATAATGGACTCATCTGGTTCTACCTTCGCATTCTGACATATCTGAAATTCCTTCCCGCGCATCTCCAATAAAGATCTGCACTGGGTATCTGGGATTATCTGCCCCCATCTAAGTCGTCTCCCTCAGTCTGTTGCCTGTAGAACCCCTCCTCCTATGGTCTGTCTTTTTAGATCAAGAGAGGGCCAGATACCTTTAATACATAAGGGGTTATGATCGCTGTGACAACTGGCTAGTATTGAAAACTCTGAAATCAGATAATAAAGGGGGGGGGTAGAGGTTAGGATGAAGTCAATAAACGACGGTTCCCCGCCCAGCCCCTCAAACGTTTGCTGAATGGGGTCAATTTCCTATGGTTAATTGCAAGTCCCTATATAGCAACATTCCCTAGTCTCTGGCCCTCCTCATCATTGAAAGTACCGTGTAGTGGTGAACTGTACCTTGCCGAGTGCCCACCAGCTTCAGAACTGATGGCTCTAGAATTTGCTTTTACCAGAAATATATACAGACTGAAATTGCTGGTAAAGATGATAACATTATTTTTTACCATTTCGGACAAGAGAATCTGTCCTCAGAAAGAAAACTAAAGATTGCAGATACATCTGTAGAAATTATTCTCAGATGATGTTTTTTGGTTTGGTGTGGGCCTCTTGACTTACTGGAAACTCACATTAGTTGGCAGAATAACCTTAGGATTCATTTTAACTTTAGTCATTAATACAGCGCAACACAAAGGAATTGCGTTGACTTGAGCATTCAAATCGCAAAACAGAGGATAATTCACTCTTACGATCTCCACCCAAGAGTCTAGGGAGATAATTTGTCCTTCGGCAATTTCTCAGTGTAGACTTGAACTGTAAAAGAAAGGGAGGAAAGGGAGGCTTTTTCATCATGTATGGAACGCTGTTTGAGGCTGATCAAAAAGTGCTATCCACGACTCCTAGTCCTTAGAAACCGAAAAAAGAGCTCTGGTTTGCACTCAGGGAACAGTACTGACCCCTAAAATGAAGTCACGTAAGAATGACAAAATGGTGTATTTTCTACCTAAATTTCTCTGAGTAAAATTGTGTAGAAGATCACTCTTCACCATTGGCATGTTTTTACTCCATAACTGCAATCTCATATTTGACGAACTACCTAAAATATCGAAACAACAATTCTCCAACACAACTATAGGATCTGTGGTGGTGTTAGGAAAGTTCTTATAGCGCCCACTTTAACCTCAAAATACATAGGGTCACTGATCATTCCAGAATCATCATTAATGAATTGAGGACATCTACAAGGAGACATTACCACGGTGTTGATGTAGAAGGGATATCGTTGGATTTACAAAGTGGACGTAATAAAGAAGACACTCAATGAATTTATAGAGTAACAAACCGAGGCAAAACGGTTCTCACATGATCGCCATACCCCACATATATGGCCCTTTGCTTATTGATCATCTTGATGATGCAGTTCATTTATCTCATGTAATTTTCTACCTAGCAGTCCCTGGCCTGCTGTCCTGTGTTGGGTAGAGTCCATATTGCCCAGTTTGAAATACCACCAAGGTAAATAGCGCCAAGGATAATATTTGGCGGACAAATTGTTGAGGAAATATCAATCTGCCCCATGTCATTCAAAATCAAGAAAGTTACTTCAGGGCGAAATGTGCAATCTAATGTCCTTGACTTGATACTGGCTAGATCATGTGACTTCTGCAGCATAGGTGAAAAGGTTTGATAAGTAAGCATCTTCGCTTGAGTAGCTTGCAGTTCCAACCCTGATGCAAGTATTCACGCACCTGTGTGAAATATGAGCAGACTCATTGAGGATGAAATAGTTCCACCAGATGTTCCTCATTGCTGCAAGATGTGCAAACTTAGTCTTTCAACTTGTCCTTTGTCTAGTTGTAGACACATACATGTTGTATGACCTGCTCAGCATATCTCATGCCTTTAATTGCAAATCTACCAGACAAGAATTGGTGGTCTGCTGGAGCACAGAAGCTGCTCATGAATGCCAAGCTCTACTGACTTTGGGGACTTTATTTTAATAGAGCTGGCTACACTACTTTTCACAGAAAGTTTCAACTCCGCTCCCCTTGCCCCCAACAAAGCAAATAGGTATGTTGCTCTTTAAATTTTGGATTTCTCCTGAGACTTAAGTGCCACCCTTAAAAATCGTAGAAGTTGCCGGTGTTTGTTCCTATCACTTAATACCACTGTCACTGTCACTGGTGACTTTCCATATGCTTTGTTCCAAGGAAATCATGAAATGTGCTTTACCTTTTTCATGAACTGCTTCTGGGTTTTTAATTTAACACAGAGCGATCTATTGGACTAAGAGTATAACAAAAGTCTTCTAGCTGGTAGTGCTGTTTTTAAATCCATTGCTGATTGAGCCAAGAGTAGTATAGTTATCTTTCAGCTGTTAAATTAATACATTTTCTCACCCTGAGTTTTTTTTCCTTCTCCAAGCCCTAGCATTTTCGATGTTTTTATACATTTTTGTAAGGATAGGTTTTGTTGCTAACGTAATTGAGGGTTCTTGCCGGGTTCTCCTCTAAATTGATTTGGTTTCTAATTTATGACCCGGTTTGTTTGCCTTTTCCTGCCTAGCCTGTTTGTGCATGTTTGTTCATGGACGCTCAAATGTATAACCTCACGCTGGGCGTACGTTCCTATTCGAACCATGTGTGCCCGAAGCAGATCCAAAATCAACGTTGTAAGATCCTTCCTTCTTGTGCTGAGTTGCCATAACCCACCAGGGTCTTTTCACCCTATTTTAGAATTTTATTCTCCGCTCCTCTTTTTTCCCCTCCAGACTGCTGAGACCTATTTCGTGATAGTCAAAATTGTGCAAGATTTGTTTTTTACAGGTTGTGCAATCTTTTGCTCGTTTCCTAGCCGATTTCAGCCTCTCTTCCACCAGTTGCCCTTTCTTGAAAGACAGTTCTTTAGGATTTCTCTCTTTTATTTTCATAAATTAACAAGTCTGCAGTTTTTTCAGTTTCTTGTATAAAAACAGTGTGAGTGATGTAACAATTAATTGTACAGTGATGTCAAATTACCATATTGCCGTCAAATGCCAACGTTGTCAATTTATTGTTGAAATGCCCGCCTTGATGTAAAAATGTTCTCTGCACCTTGGGCAAGAGAGTTTGAGTGCTGGCTAACTAGACAGATTGGGAGGCGCGTGATACCATTGCACAAAATTGTAACAACCATGTTACACACAAAAAATCTTACTACAAGCATTTTTGTGTAAACTACGAGGTCGAAAATCAGATTTTCTATGCATAAGGTTAGCTGTGCGCAGTGCTGTGTAGTCTATACACTCTATGTACTTGTAGGAAATGAATATATTGCCGCATGTGAGTAAGCAGGACTCTAGTGGAAACCAAAAGCAGTTTCCAGGAATTGTATCAAAGCTCCCACCCTGACATGTGTGAGTGGTGGTGGAAAGTGTTGTATGCACTTACAGCCTGCAGCGGAACAGTTTCAAACACAGAAGTTCGAGTGATGGGTGGTTGCCAAGGTGATGTAGATTGTAGCCCTCTCGGACTGAACACGTTGTTGTTGGGCTCTCAGTTGGCTAGCATGTAGGTGAAGCCATGCCAAAGCTGCAGATGAGAAGTGGCGAAAAAATGTCTCGAACACAACCCCACTGTTTTGGTTGGTAGAGACTGAGAAGCTGGATTCAGGCTAACAAAAAGTCAAAATAGTTCTATGTTATCGGAATATAAACCAAGTACATGGACTCCATAGGCCCAACAACCTACCCAGGACATCTAGAGTGTTTTTGAATACCAGACTCCAGCTGTAGTCCCAGCAGGATCATGAGAAGTAACAGATCCCCAAAAATAATTGCTTCCTATGATGAGGGGCAATCATCAACAGAGCCCACAAAGTAAAGGGTCTAACCATAAAATATAGTATTTAGGTGCCACGCCCTTCTCCTCAGGCCTGTCTCCTGACAGGATGGCTATTGCCCCACAGGAATCTTCTTCATGTATATTACATGGCAGGCCTCAGGGTCTCCGAGACTGGGAGGATAGAGGTCTGACACAGAGGGGTAAAATGATGGGCTGTCTAACATTCTGTCCCCATCCTCAGTAGAGGCTAGCTTTACCCAACATGGCTTTCGCTGGTGAGGTACTTTCAGATTTGGAATATCTCTACCGCCAGGCTGGCCTCCCCAAGCTGAGTGGCATAAAGCACTGCAGTTTCCTGCTTAGATCAAGAGAACCAGCTGTCCCTGCTGACAAGAGCACTTCTTCCACATTCCATAGTTAATTTCCTATGTGAAAAAGCAAGCCTATAAATGTGAGTCATGTGGCATATCTCCAAATCAAGCACCTTAAAAAGAGGCGATATCCTTCATTAAAACGGTCATCCTCTTAATTATGCTTAAAAGCCAGTACACATTCCCCATAGGATAGTTGACATACAACAGGCCTTTCTACTGACATTAATGCTCTGCCCCAACCATAAAAGTAAACAAGAAGGCTCAGTGATCTAACCGTCCCCATCCTACTGAGATCGCTTAGTTACTTGCAAACTGTGGAAGTGTAGAATGTATATAATCAAGCACTGGCAAAGTCAATTGGTCTGGCTTGCATTTTCAATTGTACAGCCAAACCTATTGGCTATGCCACTGGAACACTGAGTGGCAACCTTCGAATCCTTAAAGGCGGCACGTTTTTATTGGCATTCGTGGCACTTGCATCCCCTGAAAAGGTCGATCGCGAGACTCCTTTTTCATACCCTCGGCACCAATGACTGCACCAGGAAAAGTAACCAAATAGTTCACGTCCTTCTCAGGGAAATTGCAGCTGCTGAAAATTGCACCCTCCGACCCCTGCTTCCTCTTTCGCTGACATGAAGGTGATCGGCGACACTTGACATGGAGGCGCTATGAATCCTGGTAATGAAGTTCGAGCAGTCCTACTTTACAAAATAATACTTTACTTATGAGGCCATCTTCAGCCATCTGCATTCCTGAGCCGAACTTCACTTCACCGGAGAATATAACTGAAGCGATAGAAGCGGTCACTGCAGCTGGAAATCACCGCTGGCAGGGACATTACAGCGACCATCGGAGGACAAGGAGGTACAATCATAACGGCAGGAGTAATATCAACAAGAACGCGGGTAATGCCGCAGCTGTTGCCACTACTACTACTAATAGCAGTACCAGTAATAATGGCATTTGTGAGGTGAAGGATTAAGGAATTGTAGTCATTCTATTGTTTATGTTCAGGGCAGTTTTAAAAACCAAAAATAGCTAATTGTAAAAATTTTATCATAGGTGAAGCAACAGTAATACTTCTGCAATGACTACTAATTACTACTACAACAAATCATAATTATTATAAATGGCACTGGAAGATAAAGTGGAATTGTCTACAGTGTGCCTGTTCAGCTCCAAATGGAAAAGTTAGGAATTCTGCTTTGAGGTCTCGCACAATGGTTCACAAAATGCAGAGGCCATTTAAGTTAGGTTAGATCCAGTGTCGGCATCAACCTGCAGAAATGTATCCTTACGTACATCAACCCTTTCATTGCCCTGGTTGTCCTTTGGGTTTATGGAGCTACAACCAACTGAAGCAGCTGCACCAAAAAGAACCTCCAGAACTGGATTACACTATCCTACCCATCATGCCTTGTTCCAACCTAGCCTCTCCATGCCATGTCAGTTTCTTGATCCATCTCCAGCTGTCTCTTCAGCCGCGCAGCCAATCTGGCAAATTCTATCTTCCATTAACTTCACCTTTAGAGTAAATCAAGAAATCATTTGCTTTGATAATGGTAATGTTCTGCCACCTGGCCTGCCCAAATCCACTACGAGTAACCATGCCGCGTTCCTGGAGCAATTAACCATGATCACCTTTACTTTAACCCGATGGATGCTGTTTATGTGACCTCCACGTTAGTTGCCTGGCCCATCTGACAGTCTTGACTGGGAGGTCACAGGGAAGCAGTCAAGGCTAGTACCTTCAGGCACTGGCACTGGCACTGGAAGGATTTCCCTCCAAAACTCCCACCTCAGACTGCAAGGTAAAAATTTACTCTGCAGTCTGAAACGTTTGTGTTTTTTTAGGTCGAGACTACACCGCGCATGTGCGGTCTGCAAGACCTGCTGTCATCAATAATACCACTTTTTTCCCACCTCCTACTTACCATTTAGGTCGAGCCTACAGCGCTTTCGCCGTCTGCAAAACGTGCTGTCATCAATAATACTAATTTTTCCCAGCTCCTGCTTACCATTGGTTCACTCCGATGTTGCTTTTCTTTGGTGCCTCCTAACTCATTCACGTTGCCCACACGTCACGTCCGTTCAAAGCTCAGGTGCACCAGCCAATCACAGTTTCCGTACACTTTCCCTCTTCAGATGTTGTGTGGGAGAACATTTTTTTTAAATTATTACTTTGTACCACCACTCGTCACAAAACACAGGTGTGGAAAAATTTGTTTTCATTTAAATATTTAATTCTTGAAGAATGTTTGCTTTTTGAAAAAATAATTAACTGTGATAAATGCTATCTGTAGTGTTGGGCCTCAGGCCCACATGGCGTGAATAACTGAGACGGACACCAGGAGATTGGGTACAGTAACTGGCCTCGAGCATGTGCACCCGGGCCTTTTTATTAGCAGGGCCACGTCACCCATGACACCCGTGATGGATGGGTGTGGGGGTGCAGTGTGTCCAGCCCTCAAGGGAGTGGCTGGAAGTACAGCTTCCTGCGGAACACTAGAATGCAGGACATTACATTCCTCCCCAACTTTATTGAGGAACAAACAAAACGTTAGTCCTACCTGTGGGGACAAAACAAACAGTTATCTAAATACCACAGGGTCCATCAGTCTTCTGAGTCAGGTGGCGGAACGACGTCCGACAGGAGCTGGTGACTTGGCTTGCAACATGACCTTCTCAGCGAACACCCGAAGTTTAACCTGAGGGGTTCAGGACACGACCGCAGGCTTGGAGACGTCCACTGCATACAGTCAGTTCGCTGACGATGACATGTCTTGCTGTCTTGCATGGCTTCCTCTTTGCTGACGTCGGTGATGGTCTGTGGTGAGTTCTAATAGTTCCTTTTAGTGGGCTGTGTCGTGACCATGGATGGAGTCTCAAGTGAGAATTCACAGACGTGTTGCTAGACCGACTGTCCCTGTTGAACGGCTTGGCTGTGACCGGTACCCTGTTGGGGGGGGCAATGTCTCTCTTCGCTCTCCCGCCTTGGGAGGCCCGTCGGGGTTGCTGCGGGACTGTCGCAGTGTTGCGCTGGTGGCCGCTTGTGTGCCGTCTGGGGGCAGCTGCAGGACCGTTGAGGAGCCGTTACTAAGTCGCACGCACAACCCTTACGGGTGGATGAGTCTTGGTCAAGACTTGCACTCGCTGCCACGGTTCCGGTGTAGGCCAGGTTCAAAGGTGGCTTCTGATTTTTTTTAGTCTGCTGGTGTGGTAACGGTGTCGGACTCCAGTCCATCGGTACTCGGGGAGTGGTGTTTGACGCATGTACTGATGGCTGGCGTGATGACGGTTGCCGCCATGTGGTGAGTTGGAATGACAGGTGGTGGTGACTTGCTGGGAGAGTTTGGATGTCAGGATGGACTCAGTAGCCAGGTGTCTCCACTTTGTCGAGGTTGACCTTCGGTGGCAGCTTGACACGTAGAGTGTACGGATCCTCTCGCCTGTTTTGGGGCCACTGCCGACTACATCTTGAGGCGGTGTGAGGGCAGACACTCAGTGCTGATCTTCACCCGTGGCATCTCCGTACAGGAGCAGGGATGCCGCTTGACTTTAGACTGCCGACGTTCGGGGATGGACGATCGCCTGGGGATGCGTTGGGATGAGACGCGGTCTGTGCTTGCTGCGGCTTATGTTCGGTTCATCCGTGAGGCTGTACCCTGGGACGTCGGTCCGCCTTGGTGGCTGTCTGGTGTGTCAGGGTGTGCTTCTTGGCTTGCTGTGTGTCCTCTGTCTTCTCCCTTTGCTGGTCTGTTCAGCCCATCTGTGTTTATCCGGTTTTCAGGGTGACAGGGCTGTCACTCTTCTTTCTTCGAGGGCATTGTGCTTGGACCTTGAGGCGGCGCTGTCATGGCGCCGGCTTCTGCCTTCCGGCACGCTCCTTGCTTGCTGGGCGACGTGACGTCCAGTCGCGTGTCGCTGGTGGTTGGAGCGCATGTGGCTGTGGTGGCTTGCCACGTGGGGCGTGCGACTCCTCTCTTGCCTGTCTTGGGTCGTGGCCGACTCTGTCTTGAGGCAGTGTGAGGGAGTACACTAAGTGTGGTCTTCGGCCCAATGCGGAGCTTCGCTGGTGCTGTAGAGACGTAGTTTCTCTCTTCAGGCACTTGGTGTACCTGTGGTGTAGCTTGCGGTTGTGCCCGTTATCTGACGGCGGCGTTAGGTAGCCGCTTGTGGTGCACGCCTTGCACCAGTCTCTGCTCATGCTGTTGGTGGGGACAGCTCCTTTGAGACGTTGCTGTTCTGGCTGATCGTTCACTCTTGCTAGTGGGGCTTGTGTCGCAGTATCTTTGCTGGAGGTAGAGTCAAGCAGCCACTGGTGGTGTGCGCTTGGCACCAGTTTCCCTGGCAGCTCAAGGTGTGGTAGCTACCTGGAGACTTTGCTGTCTTTGAAGGTGTCCTTGCTGCTCTCACTTTCAGGTTGCAGAGGGCCACTATGAGTGTTCCTCTCGGAGGGCACGTCCTGCTGTGCCTGGTGCAGTCTCTCTCAGCAACTGGGTGTGAGCAGGCAGTCTTCTTTGTGGTGGCGGTGCGCACTCTGGGATCTGTTAGCTGCTGCCGCCGGTTGGTTGGCGTGACGCTATGCCATGCTCTGGTACTGCTAACATTGGTCAGTGTGTTGGACCGCTCTTTGGATGAGCAGGTGTGGATCCCCCTAGCTGGGATCACTTGGCAAACTCCTGTTGCTGATCTAGCCACTTCCAACAGGGTAGTGGGGTGTCAGGGCCTCTCTTCCGGTCTCCAGTGTTGTCTGCGCTGATGTTTGTGGGGCACAGCTGGCTAGCAGCTCCGACAAAGTGTCTGTCCCTCAGTGCGTTGCGCCTGGTGAGCTACCAGGTGGCGCTGTGGTAGTCTTGGTGGCCTTCCCTGGTTGCTGCAGGTATTGGGCTACCTGGATGCCTTTGGTGATGTGCTGCCCGTTGGGGTGGCGCGCAATGCACCCCGTCTTCGTGTGCTTCTCTTGAGGTTCGGCGTCTTCCGGTACTTTGCTGTCCTTTGCTTCTTGGCACATTCCTGTACTGGGGTAGTCCTGGGAGCCTGGTATCTCTTGGTCTTTGGTGGCACTGCAGCCTGTTTGCTGTGCCTTTTGACTGTTAGCCTCTGAGGGCAGTCTGTGCGCTTAATTGTCCTGCGGGACTTCCTCCCAGGATTAGTGGTCTGTTTTGCTGACTCTGCGCCTATAGGCAGCGTACTGGTGCAGCAGAGCCTTTTATACGGCCTGTATCTACGGTCTGGGAAGAATAGGTTGAGAGGGCACTGCTTGCAATTTGCTGAGGCTGGGCAGTGTCTTGTTTCTGAGCGCGTGGCTCCTGGGAGGCCACTAGGTGGCGCTGTGGCCGTTTCTCGGTGGTCACGGCAGTCGTGCTTCCTGCTGGTGGCCTTGGGGGTGGCTGAACACGCCTGTGCAGAGCCATGCGACACAAAGACAACACTTCCGTCTTCCAAGACGGTCCTGGGCTCCCCCGATGACCTCCGGTAGGCAAATGCAGTAGCTTTACATGCCGTGGCAGTCTCTCTCGCGCTGCAGCCTTACTTTGTAGGGGTGCGCATCTGCTGGCAGCGCATCTGGGAGGATTCACTTCCCTTCCACTGTTCCTGGGGCAGTGGCGGTGTGGCGCGCAGCTTCCTCGCTGGCTAGGTTCAGTCCTACCTGGGGTGATCACCGGCTTTCCTTTTGCTGCGGGGAGTGCGGAGGGGGCAGGTGCTAGGTGGCGCTGTGGGCCGTTTCCTGCAGGCTGCCCATTGTGGTGCAGGCCCCTGGAGGTGTGAGCACCAGCCTCCAGTTCTGTTCTTGTCAGGGGCGCGGAAGGGCTCTATAGTCTCAGGCCCCCTTGCTGCGCGGATGCATCAGACTGGATCGTCTGCCGGGCCACCACTCTCACCTCCACGCAGATGGCCGCCTTAGGTATGGGCGTTGCGGTGCTTGTGGTCTCTCCTTTTCACAGGCAATGTCCAGGACCAGTCCAGGGTAGGCACTTTCTTCTGCTGTGCCCAGAGCCGCTGCACGATGAGCGCCCTCGTCACTGTTACTCTATTGCGGGCGCTACCGGGGGCAGGCGCGGCTCTGCAGGGTCGCACAGCGGGTTGCTGCGAGGGAGGCAGAGCTTGCGGTGTGAGTAGCCGATGGTGGTTTCCTTTCTGCGCCGCAGGGAGGGTGTTGTCAGGCGGTGCCGCTGCTGTCTTAGTCGTGCTGGGAGGCAGTAGGAGCCCTGGAGGCACCGGTGCCGGCACGCACCTCGTGGTGCGCTTCAGACGTGGTGGGGGTGCAGGATTTTGGCTTGCTCGCTGCCCTGTGGAGTCATCCTGATACTCCTTACATGCGATGGAGTCTACCTTGATTGACCTGCGGTGGGAGTTAAAACCCGATCGGGGCAGGTGCAGCCTCCATTCTGGTTGCGCCCTGATGGCACTTGGCGCTGGATGGCAGGGTGATGCAGGCGGTGTTTATCTGACATGTGGAACTGGCATTCAGTGTATTCCGCCTCGTCGCCAGTGTAGTGTTGGGCCTCAGGCCCACATGGCGTGAATAACTGAGACGGACACCTGGAGATTGGGTACAGTAACTGGCCTCGAGCACATGCACCCGGGCCTTTTTATTAGTGGGCCACGTCACCCGTGACACCCGTGATGGATGGGTGTGGGGGTGCAGTGTGTCCAGCCCTCAAGGGAGTGGCTGGAAGTACAGCTTCTTGTGGAACACTAGAATGTGTCCCGCAGGACATTACACTATCCATGACTGCTATGCGTTGCATTGCAGCACGCATTTTCCTCTGCAAAATGCCATGGGCCAGTTCCGGGCGCCTTTGATCAGCGCAGTAGCAGTGAGCACGGTGCTCCCCTCTTGGAGATTTCAGTGCAAATGCTTTGATTAGCTCTAGAAAATGCATGTGTGCGCACGTGTTTGTGGCCATAGCATTGAATCTTTATCCGCTGTTGTCTTCATCTAATCCCAGCCCATTTATTACCTCCATGATTACTTGGTACATTCTGCCTCTGGTTGCTGGAATATACCCAACTGCACGCATAATTTTCCTTTAATTTCTTCTGCAAAATGCCATGCTTCCAGTTCCTGTTTAGCGCGGTTGCTGTGGGCTCGGCGCGTGCCTCATGAAGATTTGGTCACATATAACATGGTTTTTCAGGGGAAATGCTTGGATTAGCTCGTTAACATGCATCAGCGTAGAATGCATTTCGTGTTTGTGGCCATAGCATTGACTCTCTATCCGGTGTGGACCTCATCTGATCCCAGGCCACTTATTACCTCCATGATTAGGTGGTACATTCTGCCACTGGTTCCTGGAATATACCTGTGACCATGCCCGGAGTATTTTATTTTTTACGCGGAGTTTTATATAGCGCGAGCCTGACCTGAAGGTATCGGAGCGCTCTACATTAGCACCAGTTGCATTACAGACACACATTCAGCTTGCTCAACCAGTGTCATAATTGACCTTCTAGTGCACTTGTCGACTACATTGAAAGAGTGTAGACGTAGGAGTTTCTGGGACAGAATTACAGTAATTGTGCAAGCCTTGCACCTCCTAGAGAAGGCGAGGGCTGACTAGACCGTGCTGCCTTTATGGCAGTCACACCAGTCCCTGGCCACTAGTAGGGGGAGGGAAGCCGCGTCAGCAAATGATGCGGCGCTCACTCCCCCGCAACGACCAATGGGCGAGGCGGCCTCTGTGAGCCGGAAGCACTTCGGTGGTTCCGGCTCAGAAACGTCCAGCTTGCGCCCAGGCAGACTGGTCTCATCTGGTAAGCCTGGGCGCCCTCTTTAAAAGGGGGTTGTGGGGAGCAGAACAGTCTCTTGTTCTTGCTCCCCACAGGCAACGTCCACCAGGCCTGCTGTGGGCCCGTAATCTTCTTTCTCCAATATTGCTACGCTAGGGGGGGGGGGGGGGGGGGGGGGGAGGGGAGTGCCATCCATAACCCCAGGGTCTGTAGTTAGAGTAGGGGACATGGGTAAGTACCAGACCATATTTGAAACAGTGCAGACTCGTTGGCTTGTCTGTGTGGTACGCACGGAATCACAGACATTAGTTGGCACTTGCTGTAATGTTACATGACATTAACGTGCTTTTGTTTTTCATAGCTAATTTTCCATTACAACAATGTTTGTTCCCGGACAACATTTACAAAATGTATTGGTACTGCAGCGAGAATGGATAGGCGCAGCAGTGCCACATTGCAACTCAGCTGTCGCATGATACAACTCTCCTTGATCTGTTATTGCATTGATAACCAATTTTAAATAAAGTTTAAAGTGAGCTTGTCTTGAGTTTTCTCAATTGAATGTTGTGGGTATTAATGCTTGCATAACATCTCATGGCATACTTTAGTTTCATGATCTCGGAAGACTAGTTTTTAACCGGAAACAGACCCTTTTGTCATAAAAAAATATAATCGACGCATAAGTATTAATATAAAGTACAAATCCACAGTACACACTACAGATACCATTTGCTAACAAAGCAAAGACGCTTAGTTGTTAATTGTCATCTATGGCCTAGTGTGACACATACTTTAGATATGAATATTAAGTAATTCAGACAGGAGAACTCCTTTTTCTTGGCATCTTGCTAATACCCTGAAGAAACAAATGCTGAAAAGCTCAGAGTAGCTGTTAACTGGTAGAGGGAAGCATTGCTGACTTCAGGCAACAAGAAAACACACCTCTGCATGTATTTATTGTCAAGTGCTTCACTTTGATTTTGGCATGTTTTCTTCATTAGACTGCTTCTCTTTCTCAAAAGAAACATAGCAAGTCACTACTTCATTCTTATTGAGTAGTCACCCTTGCGTGTTAACCGCAAGCTGCTCTTTCTGCACGAAGCATATTTATCCTCATTCACCGACTTCAGTACCAGAAAGAAGTACGCTTTTTCAAGGTTTAGAACCACCAATTAGCGTACTGATAACATCTCTGAAGATTACATCACACAACATCTGACATCACACAACATAACACTCTAATTTGTGTGACCCAGAAAAAAACTACTTTTTTTCCACAGGTAGCATTATAAAACATAGATGCAATGACCTAAATAAACTTCATGGAATTGCAGCAGTCACCTGCCTTGATTACAAAAAAACATGTTTTCCCCCAGGAGAGGGCTTGGGGACAGGGTGGGGGGAAAAGTGAATCTTAAGTACTTCTAGCAAGAGGCCCCGCCACCTCCTTAGACTGTAACTTTCGTACAATTTGGCACGTTTTACGTCATTTGCAATGCAAATAGCTCTAAGTTGCTAAAATGCCAGACCTATTGCATTGCAAATGCTTGTTTATTATGATGCTCTGCACTCCATGTGTGCTGCCATCATTAACTGTGAAACTAATAGCAGTTGGCACTTTTAAGAATTGTGTGTGGCGCTGGCCACAAATCCAGCTGCTCAGACAGTATTTTGGCCTTCAATTTTGGGTGGGTGGGCAGATTGGAGGATTTGCCTCTGATCCACCAGCACAGGTAATGAGGGAGGGCAGGATTCTCACTATACACCAAAAATAAAAACTATTTTAAATAAGGCGTGGAATGTGGACCATTTGTCTTCAGGCTGGCCCACACGCACATGGCCAAGTTGGTCATTATTATAATACGAACAAGAGTTTGCTCAACCTTACTAGATAATAAACAGACTAAATCTTTATAATATACAACCCTCGAGGTCACAAAAAGTGGGGAGGGGGACACCAAATATATAATCAAAATTTACAATGTTTATTGATGGTTTAGTTGGTGTATATTGAAAAAATAAGATATGCAAACACCACTAAATACAATATTTCAATAAATATTTACAATATCGAAACTGGCCCCAACAGAGGAGTCAAAGGGGTGTATCGATTATCATCTCACATTCATATTAACCATGCATAACATTCAAACCATTCATAACCAGCAATTGTACTACACATTAGTCTACTGCACATAAAAATATTCGAACTGAAATCCTCTCAACAACTGCTTGGTATACAATGTTGGTATGTGTATCGATCAACCAAACAAAACAGTAGGACACGCCAACGTGCGTTTCGGTGCAATCACCCAGAGATGTGGGTGCCACCTTCTTCAGGGCATGAGTTTTGTAAATTTCTGTACTCCGTGGGGCCTGTAAAGATATAAAGAATTATGATATCTCTCTAATAATATGTACATTCATTTAGCTATAATGTAGTCAAAACATAAGTTATACCTTTGTAAATTCTATATACACATATTGTTCATATATTGTCCAATCTAAATCAAATGGTATAGCCTGAGGGGAATCAAGTAGGGTATAGAATTAATCAATCAAGATACATTTTAGATTATCGAACAAGAGTTGTAGAATACTAATAAAGGAAAAAAGACTGCACATTTCTTTAACATCCTCTTTGCATGGACTAAAGTTTGAGAATCAAAGACAAACACCAGAAACATATTTTGGTTCCTAAAGTGAATACTGATGAAAGTTTTAGATTAGAAAGTCGATAACAAGATGCATCCTGCACTCACCAAAACTAGATCGTATTGGCCATTCTGCCATCCTGAGAATGGAGGCTGGGGGTTGTGGCCCAGACAGCTCACCACAGAAGAAACAATAAAAAACAAGCTTTGGCATAGCCAATAGGTCTCGCCTTTGGGACCTTATAAGTGTTTAGCCAAAGGCGAGACCTATTGGCTATGCCAATGCTTGTTACACATGTTGCCACTCATTTAGTACCAGTTTAATATCCAAATACATCAATATGCAACAGAAAGGTGACCCGTCAACTCTTGCAGAGAGCCTTCCACTGTGCGGCAACAGCATCGCTGCGTTTTTAGTAACGTTTGAGTGATGATTGTTTTTCATTAGAATCTGCAGATTCTGCAGCAAGTGATGGATTATGGGGCAAATGTGTGTGTGTGTGTATATATATATTCGGAAAATGCTGCGGCTACACAGTCTTATGATTCCAGTGGGACTGGGTACATATGACAGACTACATACATGTGCGTGTGCTACAAGCAATGTTTGTGGTGATATCAGGGAAAGCAACAGTAAAAGCAGCCACCAGACCATGAAACACCACAAACCAGCCGAACACTGACCTGTGGGCCCCTCTGGCACCGCCGGATTGCCTTGCAGGGCAGTCCGACCGCACAAACCCTACAGCAGGAAGCCCCCACATCAAAGGGATTATTAACTATTAAACTGCCGGTCAGGAACACTTTCAGGTTCACTTGTCTGGCTTGAATGCACTTTTTGCCCAAAAAGGAGTACATGGTGGAACTTTTTATCTGTTTGATGAATCCGAAATGCTTCCTTGGGGCCTCGTGCTGGAATAAAGTGATTGAAAGGCCTGAGTGCAGCAGCCCGAAGGCTCAGTACACACCTTACCCAGGGCACTGATGGCATGGCACTTCCGGTCAGGGGCAAATCTGCAAAAAACAGGAAAGGGAGAGGGTTGTTTCCCTGTATTTCTGTATTTGAGGTGGGAGCATGAGAAGATGCATCACCTGGTGGGGGGCAGGGGGTGGGGTGAAAGAAGAGCTCCTTCTATGGCCCCCAGCACTTGCCTCTATCGGGGGGGGGGGGGGGGGAAGTCTGTCCTTGGGCACCAGTGAATAGCTGCCTTCTAACCCCGACCCTGGCTGAGGGCAGGTTAGCACCTCGAAGGCAGAGCGGTCACAGGTAGCGCTATAGCGCTCCAGGGGCCCTGCGAACAGTGGCAATGCACAGGAGGTGTCTTCTCCCCGCGTCCCCAACACTTGTCCCCTGTGCTCCCCCATTCACAATCGGGGGGGGTTGGTATAACCCCCCACACTTCCTATGCCCATGGCTGCCAGGATAGGCGAGCAGCTGCTGGGATCTTTTTTTATTTATTCATTTATGCATTGTCCTATAGCGTTGACATTACCCGAAGGCGCTGCAGCGCTTTACAAGAGGAATATTGGGTTAGAGGAGAAAGAAGGGGTTTCAGGCCAGTGGGACGAGGCTGCGCGGATCTGGAGGGAACGAGAGCCAGAGTCTGGCTTGTGCTAAGGGTGGGGGGGGGTCAGAAATTTATACCCCCCCCCCACCCCGCCAAGAGGAATTTGTGTGAGCTGGAAGAGAATGAGTCTGCAGGGGGAGGGAGCAGAGCAGAGCCTGGCAGGAGAATAGCTCCAAGGGTGGAGGGAAGAGTCTGTACTGCAGCAGTCCGAGGTGTGCAGCCAGGCTAGGGGGTGCAAGCACGTGAGGGGGCGGGGGGGTTTCAGGACAGGAAGGTACTTCACACCTCTACAGGAGCCTGCACCATGATGTGTGTGGGGGAGGGGGAATTTATTGTGTAACCAGGGAGAGGAATGCGTAGGCTCCGCCCCTTATCCTCCCGTCCTACAACCTCTCACTATCGCTTTGGGTGGGGTGATTGGAGGGTTTCTGGGGCTGCCCCCGTTTGACCACGCTCACTGAATGAAGCTTTTAGGACAGTAAACTACCACTCTTCACACCCATTGCAGTGCAGCAGCTGCGCTCCGTGGGACCCTTCATGAGTGACTCGTGTCACACCTCGCTGACCCCGCCTTCTGCACATCAACAGCTGTGACCCCATGCAATTAAAGGCCAACTTGCCTTGGGCGCCATTCTCCTATCTAATGGGTCTCTGTGGAGCAATTACAGAAATTAAACACACCATTGGATATTAAGATTGGTTTCGTGAAACAAAGTTCGGCAAATAACTTGTATGCAGAAAGTATGGACGTCCTGTTTTTTAACACAACAGAGCTAGCAGGACGGAATGAACATTGGTAGCCTCTGACACACAAGATATGTACGGTCTGCTCGCTCAAAGACCATTGATTTACAAGCAGCGGATATTTTCTTTTACAGTTCTCTAAACACTGCCACCACAGGTCTCATTTATAGGCCAATAGCGGCAAACTAAGCAAACAGCCGTGGGCCTTATAATCAGAGCATTGATGCCACGAAGGTACCTTCCTTCATGACCCGCGTGGGTAAATATTGCATTAGTGGGCAGAACAGACTGAACATGCATAATGAAGACAGTGCGTGCGCCTCGTGCTAAAAGAAAAGGAGGCAGCAGGGGGAGGGGAGAGAGGAGGGGGCCTGCGCCTGTTTCCCTTGCGGGAGCGAGCAGGAACCATATGGTTTCAAAGCTCACTCCCGCAAAGGAATCGCCAAACGTGCACGCGTTGCCATTGAAAGCAATGCAACGCGTGCACGTTTTTGGGTCAAAAACTGAATCCATTACTAAAGGTCTCCTCCTATGCAGCGGATGCGCGCTGCGTAGGCGAGACCTAAAAAGAGTGGGGTGGGGCGCAAGACTCTATGACATCGTGCTCAGACAGTCTTTCTGCCCAGAGATAAAAAACAAGAACCACTAGAACACAAGGATCATAATTGTCTAAAGTCGGGTGGGAACTAACTCTTATTGGCAGCAAACTGAACCCCTCCTCCCTAAGGTCCCTCACAGACTTTATGCCCCGCCTGGGATGCACACTTGGCCTTTATCCCTATATATCCAGCCTGGGGGGTAGAAAGCACAACTTTGCTCCATGGATTACTGTGTTTTATATCTGTTGGGTGGAGGTCCAGCACTTATGGGCATCAGGGCGCATCTCTCCACCTCCGGTACCTACCCATTCTCACTGCCCTCCTAAAATAGTTTTTCCCAATCTGCCAACCCATGGGGGGCAGTAAGCACTACTGGAAACCAGAGATCACTTGATTACTTTTTAAAATTATGTATTGGGTGGGGGCCTGGCTTTTCTGGTGTCAAACCACTGGAGCCAAACAGTTTTTCTTTCCACCCCCCTGGGCAACCTGATGGGGTTTTTATCCCATTCTGAACTCACCCAGGAGGCAAAAGGTACACTTGAATGGCCTGACAGTCCTCCTGTCCTGACAATGGGTTGCACCCCACACCTGGAGCCTAAACAGTCTTTCGGCCTCCTTGGGGCCAGAATGTCCAATAGACCATAGAAAGAATAAATACAACAAAGGAATGAGGTGGGGGTGGTGGCACAGCCTGGCATCAGCTCTCCCACACCACTCCAGGTCCGAGACATTCTTTCCCTGGAGCCCTTAACCAGAATACAGCAGCCAACCCTCAGGGCAAGTGAGAGGAAATTGGGATTTCTTTGAGTACCGTGAGGACATACAGGCTGGTGGTCAGGGGCTAAACCCTCTGTTAATGGGGAATGCAATGTCAATGTGCACCATATTATATGCAGAGCACAACAGCGGCAATACCAATAAATTCAATGTCAGTGTACACCATAAACTATACACACATATTGTCAAAACTAGTAAAAGCAATGGCGATGTACGCGATGACAACTGTATGCATAATAATGAGAATGTCTGTCAAATATGATAACAATGACCGCCATTTTCTATGCACACGCAAAAACGTACTTGTATCATTCGATGTCAAATTCACTAGAGATGACCTCCCCATCAAGCCTGAGTCAGAGATATGTGGTCAGACAGGCTGTGCGACCCAAACCCAGGCCTTTCGATTGATATGTCACAGGTGAAGTTACAAACGTGCAACCAGGGAAAGCCCTGATCAATCCCACAGATAGGCAACCCCACCACAAACGGGCTAAGGAAATTGGCCCCAATAAAACACATTTGGCCAAAAGCTCACTTGTAGTTAGGAACACTCCGCCAATCAGGACGCAGCACTGACACCACAAGTAGTTATCACAAGTTCCCCATGCTGGACATCTGGACACGTACACACTGGCCCACACTCCCTCTCCCCGAGGTCGAGAGCCATCTGTGTCCCCATTACCAGATGGTTGTACTTATAATTTATGACTAGGCCTGGACTTGCATGCTCTCTAAGAATGTGAAATCTGTTTTATTGCACCTCACGAACTGTATATATGATCAGCTAAAACTTCTGTACATTGAGACTGTCTTCAGATGCTGTTCTGTCGATGCTTTCCCGGCCGCTGCGTTTTATTAAACCAATTTGTTCATGTTTTGCTAAATGCCTCTTGTCATTTTTTCAAGGTAAATTCATATCCAAGCAACACCTCCATTCAGCCTCCTCCTGTTCGCAGAAATACTGTCTGGTGCTCAAGGGTGGGGCCCAAGTGCTAAAATGAGCCATCTCTCCACCCCCCATCCCCCCCTTAGGTTGGTGCTAAACAACAAAGTCTTCTCTCTGGGTGCAGAAAGTCTCTCAGAATCTGGGAAATTGGGGGAGACCAGCATTACCAACTGTGGGTATTTCGGGAAACTAGAGACCAAGGAGAATCCAGAGTGGTGCGACTTGTGTGAATCCCAAAGTGTTGTTTTGACCAGAAAGCTGTGCAAATATCCAAACTGTGCCTTGAAACACAAATTTCATTTCTCTCAGTGGGGAATGGCTTCACCATGTGCACCTGGGCTCACTGGCACCCAAGGAATCCTACTACCATCCCTGGCCATATCTGAAACATAGAGGTTCAAGGAATCTAGTGTAGGATACATAGATCACAGCACGTTTCCTTACCCAAAATACCGTGCAGTATACCAAAGCATAGCTCAAGAAATACAGTCTTCCCTATATTTGTGCATCAGAAGTCTCAGGCGCTTCCAGCCAATGGAAAAAGTCTTTCCATCTGCATTCCCAGGTGACGTGTGAAAGTTTGTAGCCTGCATGTGTTGGGTGGGCCTAACACAAGTAACAGAATTGGCCAAAACTTAACTTGAAGATCACATTGACTCTACATTGACTTCACAGTACCAACGTTTTGACGTATTCCTGTCCAGTACTATAAGTCCACCTGCAAGTGTTAAATACCGTTTTCTTTGAGAGAACTGGAGGAATGCGGGAAAGGAGGGCTTTTGCCTGACTGCAAGTTCCTGAAAATAAAGATAATGAGCTTGTTCACTGGTATTTTTACATTTTTCGGACTTTCCTAATAAGAAACACCACACTATCTCGGACTTCCTGGATGTATCATTTTAAGAAATAGCTAGGGTTGGTCGGTTTCCATGGGTACCCCCACCCCTGCTGGCTTAATGCTACAGCCATTCCCAAGGTAAAGTGAGACTTTGGATTCTTTTAGGCATAGTTTTAAAATTTGCAGGTCACTCTGCGTAAGAAAACTTGCTGGTATATATGCAAGCCACCTTTTATTCCCCTGGGCCTCAAATTAAAAATGTAAAGAAAAGTGGTAATCGGTTTTCTTGGATACCATCCAACCCTGGGCCCACATTCTGCTGCCACTCATGGACAGTGAGAAGAGTTTGTGTAATTTTAGGAATAGTTATGAAAAGTTAGTGTGATCCACTCAAGCCACAGCACTCTGGACAGCCCCTGTTATCTAGTACAATTTTTATCGGGAGACGTATGGGAGAGCGCTGGACTTTAGTTGGTCCAAGCAGACCATGGAACTTTCCTTCTTAGAAATGTGAGGAAATTGAGTAATTTTAGCCAGCAATGGATGTTTGCAGGGGATTCTGTGTAAGAAAATGTAGTGGAATACATGCAAGCAACTTCACCTTTGAATCCCCTGTGTCTAGTTTTGAGAAACATCTGGTACTGGTAGGTGTCCGGTGGCAGTCCCTGGCCAAAATAACAGCGCTACCCATATCCCGGAATAAGTGAAATTCAAAGGAAAGGTCTTGAGGTTTCCAAATTGCATTTTAGGTTTTTTGGGTCGCAAGTGACAACCCCAGCAGTGTGGTACCGTTTTTATTGGGAGAAGTGTGAGAACACTGGGTGGTAGGATTTTTATCAATTGCCACAGTTACTGTAACTTTCCCTCACAGAAATATGAGGACATCTGTGATTTTAGCTAAAGTTTGATATTTGCAGGGTATTCTGCATATAGAATGTAGCATATTCATGCAAACCACTCCTCCCTGGACTTCTCTAGTTTTCATTAATGACTGAAGTTGGTAAGTTTCCCAGTGTACGGGCTGATCCCAGGCCAAAGTACGGCATGCCCACATCCGAAGAATTGTTATACTTGAAAGAAAATCTGGTTGTTTCCATGTTGCAGATTAGTCCTTTTCTGAACCAGATGCAGAGGAAGTTTCTCCTCTGGGGCGTTAGGGCGTTGTACTCCAGAGAGGTGCCTGTTCATAATTTAAAGTCCCCGACCCGCCAGTGTCCAAGAACTGGCCTTGCTGGCTTGCTGCTACATTTGTTATTCAGTGCAGCCAGCGTTGCAGGAGGAGTGTTACAAGGCACTCCTGGGCATGGCCAATCCTAGTGATTGGCAATGTCACTATTGACTGAAGTCCAGTGCGCATGTTGGTGTTGGACAGGTGTCTGACTGTGGACAATCCGATATGCGCACTCAGGCCTCAAACCCACAATCTGTTAGGTAGCTGTGGACACACAACCCCCCCCCCCCCCCCCCCCCACTGGTGTCCTTTGGAGCTCAGGGTTCACCTGCCGCATCCAATCCTTGATTTGCTCTCATGCAGTTTTGAGTATAAATCTCATGTGAGCAGAGCATAAATTGTTTCTGGGCAGGTTGACCTGTTCCCGCAGTCCTTCACTTCCGAGGCAGCGCCGTGGCAGTATGATTAAAGCACATGACCATTCACTGTGTGGTTTTGTTTTAAAGCCACACAGTGATTGGTCATGTTTCGTTAATAGTGACGTGCTGGCGATGCTTTTCCCTTCATGTACAGAGTGAAAGCATTGTGCACAAGGGGAGGGGAGAGTAGCAGTCACTAACCTGAAGTTGTCAGGCATCCTGCAGGCCCCACACTCAGCACACTTGCCTCCAGGTTTGGTGGTTCTTTCCGGTCCAGGCGAGTAGTTAGGACTCAGTGCTGTTGATGCATCATTGTACTCAATATACAGATATATTGGTACTGGTATTAATACATTTAAATCAGCAAGATTATTTGCTCAGATTTTGGCAGGTTAAAAGATGTACATGTTAAAAAAAACTGTATGCATTACGTGTACAAAAAACACGTTTAGTAAAATGCCTCCAATTCACCAAATATTATGGGTAATCCCAAATTCAGATTGGTAGAAATAACCCCTTTTCTTAAACTGTGGTTCTCTGGCACATTTTAAAGATACTTAGCTTTCTTTAATTTCCATTTTTCAATTATTAGATTTTGCCTAATGAATTCTTGCATGGTCAATACAAAATGAAACATCATTATGAGATGGAGCTTGTTTGATAGCTTTGGTCATCATGTTTTTTTTTGGCAACTGAAAAGAAAGCACTATATAGCCCTGTGATCGGTAGGGTCGAACGGGCATAACAGTAGATTACTTTTATAGTTTGAAGTCCAGAAATTTACAGATTTAAACATTGTTACCCGTTTTTAGGTCTCGTGACGTAAGCAGCGCATGTGCTGCTCTCGTCTTACGAGGCTTTTTGGAATCAATACGATTCCAAGCAGCCTCGTCCCAGCTCCGCCTTCACTGTTGATTTGTGCGCGTCGTTTGGCGTCACAAATCCTGCTGAAGGCAGTGCAATGATTGCATGCAAGGCATGTCAATCGGTGCTTGATGCCACCCTGTCTCCTTTTAGCCTCGCCCGCCGGGATTTGATCTTTTACTGGCGGCATGACATTCTCTCCTTTATTGCTCCCGACACACTTTTTTGTTTGCATTGGAGCACTGGCATAATGCCGTGAGTTTATAGTACATTTATTTTAACTCAGTACTTTGTCATCAGCTTGTCAGTCTAGGAATTTTGGTCAGCGTCCTGTGGTCTTCGATTAGAACATCCGTGTATATGTTGACACTACTTAAATCCACTTATGCGTACCTTGGTGATGTATATATTTTGAAAGGTATGTTGATGTGAAGTTAAGAATAGCACGTCTGTGCTTACCTCGTTATACGTACTTTCACAATATTACAGTAGCTGATATTCTGGCCACCATATGTTTTTATTTCGATAATTTTGTACTTGAAAGTCTCACACTTCAGTGCCTGTAATTCTTGTTTACCCTCAGTCAGTTTCCAGTGTTCACGCCTGTTTGGTGCATTACTTGCCTTGCCAACTACTTTCTGGCATTCAAGGTATTTCTTTTGGAGGGGGTGGGGAGGCGTTGTTTTATATATCGCATACTCAACCCGAAGGTATCGGACGCTTTACATGAGCACCAATTGCGTTACAGAGGGACACATTCATTTTTTGTTAGGCACAGGGAGATTAAGAATCGCAGGATGTTGAGTCCCTGCTGAGACTCGAACCCGGTTCCCCATCTTCCAGGACCACCTCTGTAGCCGTTACGCCACATCTTTGCAATGCGCATCACATTTGTAATGCACGGTATGAGTCGGTGGTTTCCTTTTCAGCGATCAGATCAGAATCACACATATTAAAAAGATATATAATATCTGAGAGCACATCAAGTCAAAGTAAAAAAAAAAAAAAAAAAACGCGGATATTTCACTTTAGACCTGTTATCATTCTGCTGAAGTCTGTGTACCTGTATGTGCCCTTTGTTACTAGATTAGCACATCCTCTTCCTGAATGTAGGCCGCAGTCCTTTGTTTGTTTGGAAGAGTTCCCGGCCATTCTTGGACAGTTGAAGCCAATCTGTTGCCCTTACATTTAGAACTAACTCCCATGAGATCTAAATGATTGCAGACCTCACACAAAGAACAGAAATCAGGTAGCATGTACCGTTTCTTAAGTTGCACATTTTATTTCCATTTTGTGTTTATTTGGCTATTTGAATATTGATCAGCACTATTTCACCCAGTTAAAGGCCTTCAACTGTTTGGCAGGCTGTTCAGGCTATCGGGAAACAAAATCTGTTCTCTGTCCTGAAAGGAGATTGAACCAACAAGCCACAGGTACAGGTTTGATGAAAAAAAAAATGTCTCAATTCATAAAGTTAATATTACAGATCCTGTTACTTGGCATCAAGGATTCCATTATGCAACCCTAGCTGCCTAATTCTTACAGTTATTCAAAGAACACATCTGCATTGTCACAGCCCAAAATTGCTGCCTTTTGCATCCCTTTCACAGCTTGTGTCCTTTGAATTAATGTTAAGTCATCCACTGGCTGGCCACTTGTTCTCATCTAGCCCTGCTGGTCTGGTGGGCTGCGTTTCTGCATTAGTAGCTTATCCAAATGCAATTTGTATGCGCAATTGAAAGCTTTGAAATTTTTCCCCCTCGATATACCCTCGAACTATACCGCTCTTGTCTGGACAAAAGCCGGACCCGCCCGCAGCAGCATGCCTGGCAGGGAGAGAGAGGCATGCGCTCCGACTGGAGGGAGGGACTAGTGTCTGCGCTGCTCAGAGCCCGGAGCCAGCCTTCCAGCGAGGAGGAAGAAGTGCAGTGTTTGTGCGCGGCAGGGGCGGGAGTGGTGAGGGGGTGAGCGTGTGTGTGCTTCCTGTTTTTTTACACCGCAGTTGTGTGACTGACACCTGTTTGGGCTCACTGTCCCGGGACAGTCATTACTTCAGGCTGAAGCCGCTGACCGTTATTACAGTTTAACGGGTGGCTTCAGTCCCGTCAACAGGGTGAGGAGCCGGTTACAACACCGGAGCACAACCACACACACCCGTGGTTGCAACCAATCACGCCTGAGGAACTAGATTATATCAGTGGTGGGAAAGCGCGATACGCTTGAATTGGTGGGAGGATCTCTTAGCATGGGATTGGGTATGGGATTTCTCCATCGCTATTGGTTTGTTGGGCAATCGGTGACTACCATGGTAGTTTGCCATTGGCTGAGAAGACTTGCCAGTAATTCATTGGCTGTGCTGTCCCAGTGAGTGTAGCTCTTCAGAATAATGTGATTTGCTGCGCCGATTTTCCTTCAGTGCACTGGTTTATTCAAAACGGGAGAATTCTGTTTTTCTACTTCAGCATCATATCTCCAACCAACTGTCACGATCAACCAAAAACTGTATATGGGTGGGCTCTCCAAGGCCAAGTGAAGGAAACCTACATAGTCTATACCAAAGTGGGGGGGCAATTATAAGGTTGATGTTCGGTAGGGTAAACTATGCCATATGCAGAAATCTATTATAGAGCCGAGATGGAGAAACATTTTATTTAAAACCATTAATGACTTTAGAAACCAGAGTACAACAATTTTGGGAGAAAAATACTAAACGTGCACCATTTACACGTTCAAGAAAAATATGACTAGATTAGAGCTTTTTAGGTCTTGTGACGTAAGCAGCGCATGCGCTGCTCTCGTCTTACGAGTTTAAGCTATTGGCATTTTAAATGACAAAGCAATTTATTTATGTTTTAAAAGCCAAAAGATAAAGAAAAGGCATTGTCATTTTCAATAGCTCAAACTCGCGTACATGCGAGACCTAATGCATTGCAAATGCTTGTTATTCCTTCCTACTTACTTTGACTATTTTTTTTATTTCAACAATTAGTTTGTTTATTTGTTTGTATAAGCTTTATTTCGACAACTTGTGTCATAAAAGCTATATTAGTTTATATGGGAAACACAAGGGCAGTCTACACAGATGACCTCCCTCTTCATTCATAATTTTGTTTACTTTTAAGAAATCTATAGGTTTCCGAATTTACACATGGATTACATACCACTTTTCTTAACAAACATCAAGAAAGTAGAGACCACAAAAAAAAGGAATCCTGACCACAGCTTAAAATGTGCTAAAGCCTTTTGTCAACTCTGCCTGTTTTTGAAAGCTGGGAAGATGGTGATTTTAGCATGACAGGCGTTTTGTTGATGCCATTTCTAGAAAAAACGAAACACACTCGTTCACAATTTTCCAAAAGTACAAAGCTTGCAACATTGTAGCAGTTTTTCCCTGGCCCTCATGGGAACTACAGACCCTAGTACCATAACGTGGGTAAAAAAGGACACTCATTTGACTTGATGTTTTTTGGAGGAGGGAATGTTTGGAAGGCTTAAGTGCGAACTGACCTTAATATCAAAAAGGGACAAGCACCAGTAGAAAAAAACTCGTAGTAAAATGGTTAACCACCCACTCCGGTCTATGTGTAGTTTTATATGCAGTTGCATGACTTTCAACTATTTGTAGGACATTGTGCCACCTTCTCTGCATTATTTACCTCAAAGGGCATGCATTCAATTTAAGTCATATCTCATTACACATTAAAACACCTTTAAGTCCCCTTCCTATGTGAGCCAACTGGAAAGTGAATCATAAATAATAAAAGCCAATGACTCTGCAGCTTTTGTATCAGCTGGCAGGGAATTTCTAGGTAAACTTCTGGCTTCGGAGGCTGGTATGGAAACGACCAGTGGCGGGCAAATCTTATTTAGTAAAATTCTGTGCCATTTCAGGGTCAGGCAATCTCTGATGGCTGAACCTGCACCTTGTTGGGCCAAGCTACACAGTTCTGCAGGGGCCTGGATGGACAAAATAGATCACTATTGAGGAAGGGCATATTGAAACACCTCTTTCATAGCAAGCAGAACAGAAGTTGCCATCAAAATTGTCACAGCATTACGATGTGAGATTTAAAAATTATTTGAAGCACATGTTTTCTGCCTCTCTTTCACGAAGTGATGCGTTTCTTTTGGTAAACACTTTAATAGCTAATTCTCAAAAAGAATGAAAGGTGCTAAGGTAAAAGCCACTTTAGTGCTTCTTTCTTTCTGTGTAGCATTAGCATTTTAAAAAATAAGTCTCTGTACTTTTATGTTTTCTTGACCACTCTTTGTACGTTTAAAGTTTTCTTTACAAGTGACAGGAAGGTTGTTTTGGGGAATACTCCATAGTAAGTTTTGTTGTCACTGTCACTCGCAACAACCTGCATTTCTGTCCCCCTCTGGCCTAAATGAATTTATATGTGGAGGAGGGGATGCACAGATCCCCTCGCCGAGCCATCAGAGGCCCCGGAGCCCACCCCAGCCTGAACTTTTCAAAATGGGACTGGGAACGCGCTGCCCCCATTCCCGAGCCATCACCCGTACTGAGGAGTCCACCCCTGGGGCCGAACTTTGTCAAAAAGGTAGAGTCTTTTTCTCAGGGCTCTGGGAACCCCATTCCTAGGGACACTAAACTAAGTAAAATTGAGGGAGGACGTGCAGCCACCCTCCTTGAGCCATTAATGGCCCCGGGGACCGGATCCCACAGGACAGGCCCACTAGGTATGTCCCAGGGAGCCCACCCCCGGTACATAGCGATTTCTCTGCCCGCAGAGACGCGGGCAGGAAACCCTGTGTTTGCTTCCGCTTGGCAGGAGCATTTTTAGGTCCAGCCTGGCCGGCGCATGCGCTGCTCTGCGAGGCATGCTGTATTAGAGTATTGACTTGAAGCTCCGCCCATATTTTTCATTGGCTTGTTTCATTGTCCTTTGTAAATGCTGACTGCTGATTCGTAAATAGGCTTGTTAGTCCCTCCTTAGTACCGCCTTGTCTTCATTTGTAATCTCAGATGAGGACTGGTCCTTTTACTTCTGGTACACAGTGTGTCTTATTTAGTCTGTAAGCACTATTTTCTTTAATGAGTTTCTCCTCCTGCAGGCACAACATGCTTTCTTGCAACATTCAGCGCGCTATGGGCGCTTTCACTTTCCAAGCAGCCTGGCACAATGGCAGTCGCTTCTTTGAAATGCAATAGGTCTCGCATTCACAAGAGTTTGAGCCATTGGCATTGTATATGAAAATGACTTTTATTTATGGGTTAATTATCAAAACCGATAAATAAAAGGCATTGTCATTTACAATGCCAAAAGCTTAAACTCTTGCAAATGCGACATCTATTACATTGCAAATGCTTGTTGAATCTCCTGCCAAGCATGAGCAGACATAAAGACATAAAGTCTGCTCCCAGCGGACGGCAGATTTAAAATTGCTCCTGCTGGCTGGGAGCAGACTTTTGATCTGTTTCTCTACCCGCAGTGAAGCTAACGGGGAAACAGATTAAAGTATTTCTCCCTCCTGGAGAGAGCAGCATTAGTAGCTTCTCCCTATGGCCAGGAGCAATACTGGCTGAGGCTGCGGGGGCCCTAGGGCTCCCGGTGGCCCCCAATGAATTTATGGTGGGTGCCCTGTGTGTGCACCAGGACACCCACCTTTAACGATGAGGACCCTGGGAAGCGGGGTTTCTGGGGCTGGAAAGGGCTTGGGGAGCAGGGACCACCCTCTACTTTAATTCTTTTAGGTGCACTGAGGGATGGGGTCCCCAAGGCCTAACAAGGCTCAGGGAGAGAGGCACACAGCCACCTCCCCTTGCCTTAAAAAGAGACCCTGAGGATGGTGTCCCCAGGGCCTAAAAAGGCTCCGAAGGGGGGGCCGCGTGCCCCCCTCTCGTTTAATTTAAAAGAACAACCCTGGGGGATGAGGTCTCCAGAGTCTAATAAAGCTCAGGGAGGGAGGTCCACTTGGATATTAGTAAAAAATGGGCCAGTCGACTGTGTTTACTCTATGTAGAGAGTTTACACTGTACCAAACTGTTTGCAGACAGTGAAACTCTCATGAGAAATGCTCCATAGGGTATGAAAAAGTATCATCTAAGAACAGTGTAAGCGCTATGCAAAACTTGAGCAGCTATACACTTCAAATAACTAAGACACTATTTGCTAAAAATAACCAAGATCTGAAGATGCTAAACATCCTACCAGTCTCTTTACACTGTCTTGAAAACTTTGCAGATAGCCCATCTTCTGAAGCAAAAGAAGCCCATGTACATAGGTCACTACCTCATGCACACAATCTTCTTTCTATTTTACATAGAAATTGTCATGGTGAGACGATTCTGTCTAATAACTCAAGGCTGCTTACAATACTTAGTATGCAGTACGTATAATCTTTGCTCTGCTGGAAACTTTTTCTGCAGAGCCTAAAAACGTGTGGCATATGCTGATCACAAGTTGACTGTCGTCACACACAGAGTTACTCTTCAATGCAAACATTTATAACATATTCAATACCTGTACACAGCTATGATGTACCGGGAGCACATGCATTTTGTAAATACTTACACCCATTAGTTGTACACTGGCTATATACAATTATATAAAGAAGTACTATGGTAGATACGCACCACTATGTAAACTATAAATCAAACTAACATACTCATTGGATGATGTCATCAGTGATGTAAGCTGTGATCTCAACAATTATGTAATTTGAGATGTCATCAGTGATGCCATAAATGATGTAATAGAACATGTCATGACTGATGTAATATGTGAGGTCATAACCAGTGCATGATGCGGACGCAAGTTATAGTTAGCTCTGCTAAGTATAGTGGGTGAATTTCTGTTTTTTTTTTCTTTCCAAAATGATAATGTTGTCATTGACATATTGACCTATCTGTAATGTTACTTTAGCCTTAAGTTTTTTCAGTGTGTGTGCATATATATTTGTGATCACGGTCACTGCGTTGGCCGAAACGCGTTATGTCCGAGCTGCACTTTGAAATGAAATAATAAATGCCACACGGCAAGCAGAATCAGCATATTTAAGTTGTCCGCCTCTGTTTGGTACCTGGATGCACCTTTGAGTGGTAACTGGAAATAGATATAGATAGATATATATATATATATATATATATAGATATAATTGGGTTTTTTTTGGTGTTTTTTTCTACCTCCTCCCTGGAAAATTTCAGGGTGATCCACCAAGCGGGAGCCAAGGAAAAAAGGGGGGGTCTGTAGTAGGCCGGGGCGGTTATAGGGCTGGAAGGGACCACAGGACGCTGGAATATAACCTGTACTGTTCTCCTTTATTTCCTTTTAGGTAAGGGTTAGGGATAGCAAAGAGTTGAGGGTACCTTTGACAAGGAGTTGCTTCCACAAAGGTCAGTCCCAAAAAATAAAAAAAAGAAACACAACAGGTGGCTGAAGGCAACTTCTTCTTCTATCTACTGGCTCCAGAATGGCGTAGTAGGGTGTATTGGGGTCTTCCGTTGTCCTGCACTCTGGCTGGCATCCACTCGATAGGGAGAGCAAAAGAAAGAGAAAAACACAGGTTGGGGTCCATATTGTGCTCACAAGTGGTGTTTGTTTTTGTGCTACCATCACCAGCTGTCTTTGTGGAGAGGGGGGGTGAGGTTTTGTCGTGGGGCCTTAAAGTTATCACCGCTCCGGTGCCCTATCTCCCCGTGCCTCCCCACCTTCCCCACCAGAACGATCCCCGTAGGGATACTTGCCTTGAGCCTCTGCCCGTCCCCAGGACCGTGGCGGCTGGACCCGGGGCGTCTTCGCCTTCCTGCAGCCCACCGGGTATGGTCGCGTTGTATATTCCTCTCGTCAGTCGTCTCCACGCCTGTTCCTTCTCGGTCCCGTCTTCCTTCACTGCTTCGCGGTACGTCTCGCTTTCTGTCCTCTCCTCGGTACCTCTCTCCGGCTCCTCGCCTTCCGCGTCCTTTGTTCCGCCTTCTTCCGCCTGCGACAGGGTCTCCTCCCTGTTTCCCTCAGCAGCCGCTAGACCGCTGCCATCTTCCGGACCTGGTTGCGGCGTCGCTGCCGTATCCCGCTTCTGGTCCGACCCACCTCCGTCCTCCTTACAGGGTCCCAAAACATAAAAACCCAATGCATTTTTCATAAACTGTTGAACGGAATCACACCAAATTCGGCAGAAAGGTAGATCTTGGTCCGCAGATTGTGCTTTTGGGGACTTGGTGTAAATTCGTTCAGTAACCTTTGAGATATTAAGGGTAAAAACTCAGACTCCAGCGAGAGAGAGCGCTTTGATTGGCTGCCAGCATCATGAGAAAAATGTTGCTGGCAGCCAGAACAGGACTCGGGCACTTAGTCCCCTGTCCTGAAGTTGTAAAGGTATATGGGAACAGGGTAGGGATTACCTGAACCTCTTGGCCCCATGCTTAGAGGGATCCCCCCTGGCAGCCCGCCTGCATTTAAATCCCTAATGCCCCAGTGAGCCCACCCCTGGGGCTAATTTTATATAGGGCAGGGGGGCTGCATGGCCCCCTCTCCCTGAGCCTCCAAAGTCCCTGTGGACACCCCCTCCAATCCCCCCCCCCCCCCTCCCGGGCTGAAAACTATTTATATGGGAAGAGGGGACGCATGGCCCACCTCCACGAGCAGCCAGGGGCCCCGGGGAGCCCACCCATTAGTCTAACATTACTTTTTTATGGGGAGGGGGCTGCACAGCTCCCCTCCCCAACCCTTGGAAGACCCCTGGAAGCCCACCTGCAGAGCCAAAATGTACGAAAATGGGAAGGAGGCCCCCCTCCCCAATCCTGGAAAGGCCCCAGAGAGGCCACCACGCTGCCCCCCTACCTAAGCCGCTAATGGCCTTGGGGACCCTATCATCTGTGGCTGGCTTAGATGTCATGTCCTGGGGACTCACCGCCGGGGCATAGCGGTTTCCCTAGCCAAAGTGATGCGGGCAGGGAAACAGATCTGAATATTGCTCCCGCCCGCAGGGAGCAGCATTAGAAGCTGATCCCTGCAGGCAGGAGCAATGTCGGCTCCCTCTGGATGTTGGGAGCTGGCCGGGGTCGCGATGGCCTCAGGGGCCCCCCGCTGCTCTCAACAAGCCTATGGTGGGTTCCCTAGCTGGGCACCAGGGCACCCACCTTTTACTGTGCCAGGCCTGAGAGACTGGTTCCCCAGGCCGAAGACTGCCCGGGGAGGGTGGCCGCGTCCCTCCTCCTCCCCCCCCCCCCCTCCCCCCCCCCCCTAAAAATTGCACCGTAGGTCCAAAATAGGCTCGGGGAGGGGGCGTGTCCCCATCTCCCAAGCAAGCACGTTGGGCCCCAGGAGATGGAGTCTCTGGGGCAGAAATCGGCCTGGGGAAGGGAGCCGCGTACCTCCCACCCCCCTGGTAAAAAAAACATCTGGGCCCCTGAGGATGGGGTCCCTGGGGTCGAAATCTGCCTAGAGAGGGGACTGTGTGTCCCCCCTCCCCCTTTGAAATACACCAGACCCGGGCATGGGGTCTCTGGGGCAGATAATGGTCCGGGGAAGGAGAGCCCCGCCCCCCGCCCCTCCCCCCCCCCCCCCCCCCCCCCCCAATCTTCTTTAAACAAAAAACTGTCCCGATAGGATAAGGGCCACAGGGCCAATTGGGTTGGATGTGTGCAGTCAACTGTGCTCAGTGTTGGGGAGGGGGGGGATTTTACTTATGGTAAATTAGTATTAATTTACATTTTAAAAAACCCTAGAAATTCTCTGAAAAAAGCTAAGTTTAAAGGAACATTATACTTAGGTGAATATACCGGTGATAGCATTAACAGTTCGATCACCAACAAAAAAAGTCATACTTCATAGCGCTAATGATGACTTGTGCCCCCATCATGCACTCCTTATGGCCTCACATATGACATCACTCATGGCATCTTCTATGATATCTCAAATGAAATCACTGATGACATCATCCAATGAGTGTGCTAGTTTGTTTGAAAGTTTATATAGTGGCGGGTAAGTACCATATTAATTGTCTACCTAATTTTGTATAGCATAGGTCCAGCTAATGGGTGTAAGTATTTACAAAACACATCTGCTCCTAATGCACCATAGGTTTGTAGAGGTATTGAACATGTTATAAATCTTTGTATTCAAGAGGAACTCTGTGTGTAGGTGACATGTGTTCATTATGTTCCACACACATTTTTTGATACTGCAGAAAAGGTTTTCAACAGGAGTAAGATTCTACATAGTAGATACAAACTTTTGTCCGCAGCCTTGGGTTATTAGACAGAATTGTGTCAGCATGACAGTTTCTACATACCTTAGAAGACTGTGTGTACAAGATACTAACTTGTATACATGTGCTTGTTCAGCTTGAGAAGGAAGGATATCTGTAAAGTTTTCACGACAGTATTAAGGGTGCAGGTGGTAACATGTTTTGAAACTTCAAATCTTGGTTATTTTTTTGCAATTAGTGTTTTTTTTACATCTGTTACAGAGAGTGTACTCTGTTCTTAGTAGATACTTTTTAATACTCTGTGGTATGTTGCTTGTGAAAGATTCACTGTTTGTAAACCGTGTGCTATAAAGTAAACTCTCTCCATAGAGTAAGCACTGTGTACAGTACCCAGTTCTCTACTGATATTAACTGCATTTCTCAATGTCGGTTTGGTGAGTTTCAGGTGTTTTATACAGATAAAAGCTGCCTGTAGTAGGTCATTTGTTTTAGAACTTGGCTTTCTCTGACTGTATACAGGTTGAACACCATACTCAATGAGGTTTTCCTATATAGCTGTGGTTGATTAATGTGAACTATGCTAGATGTAAAGTGTATGGTATAGGGTCTTTGTTGCACATAATGCATGCTTTCTACACCTAAGGGACTCGCGTTTGTGATGGCAGTAAGGATGGCTGATATCATCCTGAGCTATTTTGTTGTTTCCGTTTGGCCTCTATTGACATAGTAATTTATAAACAAATATGTTGGAAACCAAAGCTTAGTTAATGTCATTGATGTCATAGAACATGTCATGAGCGATGTCATATAAGAGGTCACAAGCAGTGCATGGGGGCGCAAGTCGTAGTGAACTCTACTAACTATAATTGGTGAATTTCTGTGTCTTGTTTAGTTCAAAATGTTAATGTTATCACTGACCTATTCACCTAACTGCAACGTTACTTTAACTTTTGTTTTTTTCAGTAAGTATATATATATATATATATATATATATATATATATATATATATATATATATAAAAACATCCACAAGTACCGGTCCAACGAGTTACGGTCTGTCAGCGGCGGTCCGAGTCCGGAAACCGGAATTCCGTAATTAATTCACTCCCCAAAGTCTCCTTGTACTGAGAAAATACTCTGACTCCAAAGTCGAATGCAAAGAAGATTTAATCACAAGTGCAGAACGACGCGTTTCGCCATTACGGCTTGTTCACGCTCAAACTCGTAATACACTACTCCATGTTTAAATTAGAAGATGGACTAAACACACCTCATATTCATGTATAATGTACAGGCTGAATTAATTTTCTTATTGTTTATTGGTATTTTACTGTTACAATATGGCCGCCAACCTTACATACATCTTCCCTACTTCGGTGTGTTTAGTCCATCTTCTAATTTATGTAATTTAAACATGGAGTAGTGTATTACGAGTTTGAGCGTGAACAAGCCGTAATGGCGAAACGCGTCGTTCTGCACTTGTGATTAAATCTTCTTTGCATTCGACTTTGGAGTCCGAGTATTTTCTCAGTACAAGGAGATGTTTGGGGAGTGAATATATATATATATATATATATATATATATATATATATATATATATATATATATATATATATATTCACTGAAAAAACCATGGGTTTCACACACGTTATAGTTAGGAATTAGCATTTAAAAAACCTTAGAAATTCAGTGAAAAAACCATAGGTTTCACACATGTTATAGTTAGCTGGACATTTTACTCGTAAAAAACCAATGAAATTGCCCCGTTATAGTTAGTTCAGCTAACTATAACTCGCGCGCCCGCAATGCACTGCTGATGACGTCACATATTACATCACTCATGACATGGTCAGTGACATCACTCATGACATCACTGATGACATCTCAAATGACATCACTGATGACATCACTGATGACATCATCCAGTGAATGTGTGTTTTTCTGAAAATTACATATGTTTTATATATGTGTATCTCAAGGTCAATGGAAGAATAAATGGGTATATAAGTGTCTAAATGGATGATTTGTTTTTGAAAAATTGATTGTGTTACTGACTGATTAAGTGTATCTCTCACTTTGTGTATAAGTGGCTGCATGGGTTGGTGAGTAGCTACATGGGTGTCTATATAGGTTATTAGTTGTTTTTTTGAGTATCAGTCTGAGTGTCTGTATGGTACGGTGGGGGGTATTACGTAGTGCATAGATGCATGAATGAGTGACTCACTGTTTGTATGTGTTGAAGACAGCATGTGTGCAGGACTGTATGTGTGGATGAGTGTGTGTATGGGTGTGTTATTGAGTGAATGACTGTCTCAATAGTGTCTTCAGGAGTAACTACATATGTTTTTAACTAGTATATGTGACTATTGGTGTATATATGTGAGTATATGTGAGAGGGAGAGATTGAAAGAGTTCCTGTATGAATAAGTATGTGTTTCTATAAGTGATTGTTTAAAAGACTAAGTATGTGTAAGTTTCCGTAGAAGTAAGTATGGTGGTGTGTGTATTACTGTATATGCAAGTAAATGTATGTTTTATTCTTTATTAGCATGAGTGACTATGTGTGTGAGTAACTCTATGGATGAGTGGCATTGTGTAACAGGATGTATAGATGTATGAGTACATATGATGAGTGAGTACATGTATGAGTGACTGTATAGGACTGTTGGTGAATGAGTGGATGTGTATGTGGATCTTAGAATTACTGAAGAGGTTGTTGTAACTGGTATTGGTATGTCCATTGTTTTGAAATTTTTAGTCTCTATTTTTGAATGTGTGTATCAAAGCTTATATTAAGGTGAGAGGAGGTCTGCCACTCTATCACAAGGATGATGTCATCAGTGATGTCATCAGTGATGTCATTTGAGATGTCATCAGTGATGTCATGAGTGATGTCACTGACAATGTCATGAGTGATGTAATATGTGACGTCATCAGCAGTGCATTGCGGGCGCGCGAGTTATAGTTAGCTGAACTAACTATAACGGGGCAATTTCATTGGTTTTTTACGAGTAAAATGTCCAGCTAACTATAACATGTGTGAAACCTATGGTTTTTTCACTGAATTTCTAAGGTTTTTTAAATGCTAATTCCTAACTATAACGTGTGTGAAACCCATGGTTTTTTCAGTGAATTTGCAAGGTTTTTTAAATGCTAATTCCTAACTATAACGTGTGTGAAACCCATGGTTTTTTCAGTGAATTTGCAAGGTTTTTTAAATGCTATTTTTTTCTTTTTTTCTTCATTTTTTTCAAACATATTTTTAATTTAATTTTCTTATCTTTTATAAAGACTATGCTTAAATTTTTAAAATCCTTAAATATTTTTTTTATATATATTTTTTAAAATAAACATGTAAAATGTATTTCCAGATTTTTTTTTTTTTTTTTTTTTTTATAGTACGCGTACCGTAAGCTCACGGTAAGCGTACGGTTTACGCAACGTCCGTAATCTATCTACGCTGCTTGCGCATAGTTACGTACTTTGCGTAGCCGCGCGTACTGCGCGTGGGACGCGTGCGCGCTTACGCAACACGCGCACGTTACGCGGAAGTGCCGGGAAATGACTGTTATGCGCATGCGCGCAAGCGCGTGTCTTTTTTACGCGCACGCGTACTTTTTGCCGTAAGCGTACCGTAAGCGTACCGTAAGCGTACGGTAGGTCATGTGATCTTGAAACACAACTTTTGATTGGTTGAAACTACTTTCAGTTCTAGAACTCTCCTACACCACACCCATTCCCCTCATTTCTGCTTGTGATCCCTTGGGAGAAGGAGCTGCTTTGTCTTTGGGATACGATGGCAGAACAGCAGAGCTCTTCTGAGAGTGAGGCTAGCACCAGCAGCACTGTCTTGAGGCAGAGAGCGAGGAAAGTAAAGCCTTCTTACGTTTGGGAGTATTTTACTTTTCCAGAAGGCCAGCAAAAGGTGAATGCACCCTTAGTTACTTGCAAGCTGTGTAAGCGTGTACTTTCTAGAGGTAATCCTAACAGGAAGTATTCCTTTGGGAATCACACCATGAAGAGACACCTCCAGGAAGTACACAGAAGGACACATGGTCATCTTTTTGGAGGTAACTCTTCAGAAAGACGAGCCAGTACATCCACAGCAGCTCAGCCTGGACCATCATCTGCAGGGCAGACTCCTTCTTCTGCAGGTCAGGTGAGCCCTTCATCTGTGGGGGGAGAATCTCCTTTTGCTGGCCCTCTGGAAATTAACCCTCGGTTTGCGAGGGTTGAAGTACGGTGCGCCACTTGTCACGATCTAATTACTTATAGGGAGACCAGTGTTTCCCTGGTGAACAGTAAAATAGATCAGCACACTTGTCGTACCGTCTAATATTCCCAATCTTTCTTTCCTCTGTCCCTGCATGAACACAACGGTTCTTTTAAGAGCCAACCTTATCTTTCATCTTTTTTTTTCTTTTTTTTTTAAAAACTTTTTTTTTTTTTTTTTTACCGTACGCGTACGGTAAGCGTACCTTTTTTTTATTTTTAAAAAAAAAACACTAAAAATCATTTATCTCATTACAAAGTCCTTGAGAGACTACAATTTTTATTTTTAACTTACCATACTCACTCAAAAAAATATTTATTCATTTGTTTTTTTAAAAAATAGTTTTTAAAATGGTTGTAGTTTCCGAAAATTTTCTATATCGATCTGAAAATAAAGAAAAAAGTATTAATATTTTTTATCCATTTTATAATACAATACACATATTTACATTTTTTACAAAAAAATATTTTTGCCTTATTTTTGCTGTTTTCAGAATATATTGCATTTCACTATTAATTGTGAAAGCAATTGCATTCATCATTTTACAGCGGGCAAAAAAAATTAACAATCACAAAGATTGTATTAAAAAAGCCCAGAATGTCTTCTCACTTAAACTTATCATTACAGAAATGCATATTATTCTAAAAAAATATCATCTAAAAACAATACTTTTTTCTTTAAAATACCGTCTGATATGTTTGTTTCAGAAGTATAATCACAATATTATATCTCAAATAACTCCTAAATACATCTGATTTTATTTCCTTTAGGCCAAATAGTATTTTTTTTTTTTTCCTGGAATAAATTTCCAAGGGAAAACCATTAAAATTCTAAAGTTTAATCTGTCCAGATCTCACCAATTCTCTGTAACATTTTGGTACACGAAAATTTTTTGAATAATTTATTTAGTCCACAATAGAATTGCTTACTTTTCCACATGGCCAAATAGTAATTTTTTAAATCATTTTTGAAAAAATTTCCAATGGCAGTCCAATAGCATTCCAAAATTTAAAATGTGCAGAAGTTACCGATTATCTCTAAATTATTGGTTTTTCAAAATTGCATTAAAAATTAAAAAAGTCCACATTACAATTGGTTATCTTTCCTTTAGGCCAAATGATAATTTTAAAAATCTTTTTTCTACAAAATTGCAATGGTAATCCAGTAAAATGGTAAAATTATTTTGTCCAGATCTTGCCAAATCTCTCTAAAATTTAGGTTTCAGGAAGATTAGATAGGAATTTGCTAAATCAAAAGGCAAACGTTGTTTGAAAATCAATTGGGAATCATTACACAGTGTCCAGCCTTTTTCACATTTTAGATAAACTGTGTAATGTCCAGAAGTAACAGTAGGTCCATCATGGAAAATTATTGCAACAGTTACAAAAGTTTTTCCTGAAATTGATAATTGCTGTCCTGTAAACTTCTTTATTAAAGTATCCAATTTTGATCCATCAGCTCTACATCGTTGCATCATTAAAATTACATACTGTCCGTATTCCCTTAAAATTAATGTTGATAACATGTCAGAATTACACTCACCACATTTCATGCTATGATTAGCATCTTTAACTAATTTTGCAAAAGTGACTGTTTTACTCTCTGGCAATGTCAAATAAATAAACCTTTCATTATCAACAATAGAGCCACATATATTATAACAATTATCACAACTATGTTCCCATTTATAAGAGAGACCAAAAAAAATGTCAATGGGAACTCCTTCTTCTTCCACTACCTGAAGAAAATACATCAAAAATTCGTGTGCATCTTGCTGTTCATTTTGAGAAAACTGTGTTCGTCCTGAACATACATCTAAAAGTTTTCTAATATCAGTAGCACTTTCTATTTGAGTTTTATCTTTACTCAGCTTTTGAAAAAGGAGACTGAGCTCTGAACAGAATCTTTTTCCCTGATTTACTATTATCTGCTCTTGCAAACTTTCCAGATAAAATGCAACATTCAGCACTACATTAGCGTAGCAGTTGACACCAGAGCTATTTTCAAAATGACATCCTACAACCTGTTCTTCATTTTCCTTATTCTTTTTGCTTGCAATTACATCACTCCTCTTTTTTTTCCTCTTCTCTACATCCTCATTACAGATATTCTCATTTCTCCTTTTACGAGAAACTACACGTTTCTCCAACACAGGATACTGACCTAAATGAGGAGCATAGCTTCTTCTTAATCTATTATACTCCTTTACACAGTTTGTATCAGCACTAACTTTTGAGTCATCAAAGTCTATCATGAATAAACCTGATAATGTTTTGACTCGTGACAAAGCTACATATGCCATACCTTCTTTGAACACAGTTGAACCAATGTTCACAAATGCACAATCTACAGTCAATCCTTGAGACTTGTGGATAGTTACAGCATATGCTAGTGAAAACGGAAACTGCTTCCTACGTACATATAAGTCTTTCACAAGCATGAAACGAACTGAACAACGACAAATGTCTTTAACTTCCTCTATCTGATCAAATTTTATCTGTAAACATTCAATTCCTTCTTTTTTCTGATAATTAATAAAACCCACAACTCTTCCCATCGCTCCATTCACTAAGCCTTTCTCAACATCCAAATTTCTCCTTAAAAACACTCTACAGTTCATGCAAACATAAAGATTTTTTTCTAATCCTGCTGTTTTGGAGATGTTCTTCTCTAGTGAGTCCAATTTATTTTTCAGTTTGCCTGTTACTGTGACAGTAATTCTTCCATCCTCAATTTTGTCCACTGCTTCCAATTTCCTGATGTCTTCCTTTTCCAATTTCAAAAGCTCCTCATTAAATATTGAGCATTCACGTAGAGTTGGCATTAAGCAGATGACACTTTTGTTTTCTGCAATATTCTTGTATATTTTCTCTGCAACTATTTCTTCCTTTGGAAATAAATTATGTAGCAGCCGACTCTGTAATGCTTTTTTCCCAACATCTGTGAGTAGTCCAATCCTGATATCTTTCAGAATACTTCCATATTCTTCATCGTTTGCTTGCCTCATATTAGTTGTAAGTTCCTTGTACTCAAAGAAGGACCAAATATTTGTATTTCCAATGCTTCCCAATGACTTCTTTGTGTCTTCATGTGTCACAGTATTAAACACTGGTTGTCCTTTAACTGGAGTAAGTTGCAAAAGATCCCCAAAAACTATGACGTGTTTTCCACCAAATAACACGTCATAGTCTGTCTTCAAAATTTGCTGCATTCTTAAATGCACAAAGGCAAGCATTAAGTTTGATACCATGCTCACCTCATCAATAATGAGAACTTGCATCTTCTTCAATACTCGTGAAACTTCCAAGGATGCTTCTCCAGTTAGCTTGTTGAATTGTATTTTGTTCTCATGCTCCACTGGTAACATTAGCAAACGATGTAAGGTGATTCCTTTTATGTTATATGCTGCTAACCCAGTTGGAGCATTAACCACACAAGACAAAGTAGAATCCGTTTTTTGCTTTAGGTAGCTTCTGATGACTTTAATTAGGAAACTTTTTCCAGTGCCAGCTTGTCCGCTTACATACATCCTGATTGGATGAAATGATGTGCATGAGCACTCTTTTTTGATATGTAGAAATCCGTGATCAATTTTGTTTTTGATCTCTTCATAAATTTGTTGCTGCTCTTGATTCAGTTGTCTTTCCAAATTTTCTAAGTCTATAAATTCTTCTTGAGCTTGATTCATAGCCGTTTCCACTTCATTCATGGCTATTGATGCTTCATTTTCAACGATTGGTTGTCCTAGGGGATCTTGACTGTGTGTTCCTGAACTTTGGCTGTCCTGAGAACTGTCTCTAGCTATTTCTGCTGCAATTGTAGTTTCCTGTTCAATTTCTTCATTTAACATTTGCAGATAAGTTGAGAATGTACTGCATTGTATGCTGTCTTTGCAAGCATTAAAAGAATCTTCATAGCTCTGGAATTCTCCCAGTAGTTCATCCTCTGTACGCCATGGTTTAAACAACTGTAAAAGAGCCAAGTAGTAAAATTCTTTCTTGTCGGTAGTGTCGCAACTCAGCTTCCGGTGATTTATCAAACTTCCTTTGGTTTGCTTCACCAAACATCCTTCTTCACCAACAACTTTATATTTTCCACTGTTGATGTCTTCTGCAGCTTTCCGTGAATAAATGTAGTTCTGTAACACTTCATAGAGACACATGTTCTCCAGATGATGACTTCTCTTGGGATAATATGTGTCCAACATGTTTGTTTTCAATATGTCTGTACTTTCTGGGTCATTCTCAGCCAAATATTCAATTTCTCCAACAGATTTCAGTACCCGATTTCTCATTGCTGCAAGGCCTAAACTTGCCCAAATTATTCTTCTTGACTTCGAGTAGAGACTTGCAGAAGATAACCTATCTGAACATTCGTAGGATCCAATTTCTCGATGCGATAACATCTTCAAACTGAAACTGTACAGCTTCTTACTGACAGTCTTCTCGTGAGAAATCTCTTCCCACATTTCCTTCAATTCTGTTTTTTCTGATTTCGTAATGTAAGACGTTACATATCGAGCAACAGCAATGGAATTGTCAGCAACATACTGTATATCCATGTTAGCGTTCCACATGGATAAAATGACTGGGTTGTAGTCATTTATATTTTTTGATTCTTCTTTTCTTTTAAGGTTGTAGGTATTCTTAGGTGATTTTCTTGTGATAGTATGTCTCACAGCTGACATAAAACTGTTGACTCTTCCATTTGTAAGAACAGGTCTAGGAAATCCAAATCGACATTTAGTGTAGTATTTTTCTTTGCTCTTGTATTTCCGTCGACAGTATTTTCCACACCGATGACTTTGGAAACGTAGAACTTGCTCCTTTAACTTGTTCTCTTCTGTGCTTTTAGGTATAGCACATGTTGCATATTCTTCAATGTAAGATAACACTGCTTCATCAGTATCTGTTCCAAACTTTGGGGCATCCTTGATCCACAGCAGCATATGAATATGAGGAGCACCTCTTGCCTGGTACTCTTTTCTCCAAAAGAAATCCACTACTTCTCCAAGGGGTGGATTTTTTTTATTGCAGATGAAGGACATCATAGCCTCAAATCTATGATTGAAATATCTGCAAACATTAACCGGATCCAATGAGCACAGTTCTCCTGCTGTCTTGTATTCGATGTTTTTAATGTTTGAATTGGCCTCTCGTAGAAAATCCAGTAAATCATCCCAAGCGTACTCGGCACAGCTTAGGGTAAGGAACCATGTTGGTGTTCCTAAATTGCGTAACATGCATTTTAGTTCACCATGGCGTCGGTACCAATATTCATTTGTCCCACGCTGACAAGCCATCAGATTGATCAGTTGTGTTTCCAAATGATCATCTCGGTGCTGCACTTTCTCCATAAAATCCTTAGCAGACACATTTTGTAAATGTACTCCACTTTTTAAAATGTGATTTACTGCATAAGACAGTGCAGACAAGTCGCTTTCAAATAAAAGATGGAACAAATAAGGAATACTTTGTCGAAATCTGGGATCTTCAGCATATAGTCTTGTAGTTCGATACTCTGAAGCTGGAATCTGTTCTGGACGTTCATCGTATCGTCCTCCTTTTCCTTTAGGAAACAGCTGGGGAAAACATCGAGCTTCCAAGCTCTCCTCCCATACACTCACGGGATTTCCTTTTGCTTTCTTCATCTGAAAGAGATCAATATTGTCTCCCATAACTTCTTTCGAATGGAGAGGATGTATGCTAAAATGTTCATAAATTTCTTCTTCCTTTGACTTGTCCACTTTTTCAATTTGTCCAGTTGGTGTTTCTGTGTCTCCTTGTAAATCTTCTTCTTCTTCTTCTTCTTCTTCTATATAAATTGATTCATACCATTTGTTATTTTTTTTCAAATACAAATTTGCTCTTTGTACTTTCCGCACATCTACCAGCTCCTGCCAAATCTTCTTATTCTTTGTAGGTACACCATTAACCAGAATAATTAATGGTTCAGTTTCCAAAGTATCCGCATCAATAGTTTCCATATTTTTTTTCAAATCCAAGGGCAAATACACCACTCTACCTTTTAAACCTCTCAGTAAATCTGAAGGAGGTAATTTACCAGTTTTGGGCTCCATACGTACTATGGTCTGGAACGGATGAACACATTGAATGAGTATAGACTCATATGTATTTAATTCAGAAAGTTCAGCAGGAATAGCATCCAATTCTAAATTATTATGTACAGCTCTGGTCGGCATTCTATTTTCCTCTAACTTGTTGTAGCAGTATTTACAAATACGCTGATCTTCACCCAATTCAAAACAATTTTCAAGAAATATATATGTGGCAAAATCCATCCACTTATAATTATCTTCATTTTCACTCTTTCTGTAGAGATCAACATTCCTAGTTTGTTTTCTATAATGAGTTCTGCGGCAACAAATACAAGTAACATTTGGTCTTTCATTAGAGATTATTGCAAATTTTGTTATGTGATCATTAAATGTCTTACTTACACAAGGTTCTACATTCTCTTCCACTTCTGCCTCATTTACTGTGTCCTTCTCTGCACTGTTTTGTTCAGGACCAAAGTAACAAAACTGAATTTCATCAACAACCTTCTCTACATCTGATACCGTTCCTCGGAACAGAGCCCTATTCAATTCATTTAACTTTATTGCTGGACTTTTGGCAAAATACAACCGTCTCACAAACTTTCTCATTTCAGTATGATGAACAGCCAGCATCCTAAAATGATGGAAAACACTATTGCACACTTTTCTAGATAGACAAGCAAGAGAATGACCCTGCAAACCAGTATTCTCTCTCACTCTGCATGGATCCAGACTTTGAAGCACCTTAATCTTTTGTTTTACACTTTTTTTACTATATTCTCTTAGAAACTCTCGAAATCTGTCAATAGATTCCTGACGCACAGTGCAAATACTACTACAATTCCAAGTGTACACTGGGGCTTTAGGACGTCTCCCCATTGCCTCATCTGCCATCACTTGTACCTCATCTCTTGGAACCATAATCTCCTTCTCCATTATGCAACCATTTTTTACTTCGTATGAACGACCTCTGGTGTCAACTGCATGCAGCAAACTATTACTTTGAAAATAGCTCTCTTCATTAAAAAAAGGTTCACTACTTGAACTATGCATCCACTTTCCTAAAAAAACTTTACAAAAGTTTGTTCTGTTCACTACTCTTTTGCTTTTGCTTTGTGATTTCAGTACATTAACCATTTTATCTAATGTACGCATCCTATTCAAAATTAAAATGAATAGTTTCCTTTTTAATTCTAATGCCTTTGCTGCAATGGCTTCAATTTCTTTTTTTCTCTTGTAATATTTTGCCTTTTGCTTATATTTCTTTATATCCTTTATCAAATTGGACATAACTCTTCTCTGAAACATTTTTCTACGTATCTCTTTAAATGCTGTTTTTCTGTTTATGTTAAACTTTTCAATTGCAGAAGGTATATTTGCATTAACTAAATTCTCAATTTTTTGCTGTTCTCTATTTTTTGTTACATTTTTCCGAGAACAGACATTTTGTACATTTTTCTTTGTTTTGAATATTTTGTTTAGAAATTGTTTTTTTTGCTTACCAGAAGATTTTTTCTTTTTCCCAACATCAGCATCTTCTACTAACTTTGGTCCTCCAGTTGTCTTCAAATATAGTTTTTTTTTTAGCGTTTTTTGAACTCGAGATTTTGTAGGCATCTTAAATTTTGTTCACTGTTCTTCAGCAATACCTGAAAAAAACTAAAAAAAAAAATCCGTTATTGTATTTAAATATATTACTAAATTTCTTTTCACAATAGTCACAAAACGAAATTTCTTTGCCAATTTGAATTCACACAAACTGCTCTTTTTTTTGGGCAAGTGAAAATCTCTTTTACAAACTGTCACATTATGAAACCACTTTTCAGATTTTTTAAAAAGCCCATGTCCACAGTGCTACACTCCACCAAGGGCAACCAGCCTTAGTGATGCTGAATGTATTTGCATTACAGACTTAAACCTGAAAACCCCACTGGCTTGTACATACTGTGCATGACTATACACGGCAAGGACATGGGTGTGTGCTAAGCCTCTGCTTCTTCCCCCAAAAATTCGCTCCCCCTTTCCATCTAATGCAACTGTGAAATCACCAGAGCAAGACGCAATAAATCTCTGTCTATAATTCTTCTATGCACACAGAGTCATGTTTTCACATTAGTGCCAAAACGAAATTTCTTTGCCAATTTCAAAGCACACTTACTGCTCTTTTATTTTTTCAGGGGCAAGTGAAAATCTCTTTTTACAATTTGAAATCACTTTTACAGACTGACACATTATGAAACCACTATTTTTGCTTTATTTAATTGCACGTGTCCAAGCTGTTTTTTTTTCAGACCACCACCATGTGCATTCTCTGTGACTGCCTACACTCCACCAAGGGCAACCAGCCTTAGTGATGCTGAATGTATTTGCATTACAGACTTAAACCTGAAAACCCCACTGGCTTGTACATACTGTGCATGACTATACACGGCAAGGACATGGGTGTGTGCTAAGCCTCTGCTTCTTCCCCCAAAAATTCGCTCCCCCTTTCCATCTAATGCAACTGTGAAATCACCAGAGCAAGACGCAATAAATCTGTCTATAATTCTTCTATGCACACAGAGTCATGTTTTCACATTAGTGCCAAAACGAAATTTCTTTGCCAATTTCAAAGCACACTTACTGCTCTTTTATTTTTTCAGGGGCAAGTGAAAATCTCTTTTTACAATTTGAAATCACTTTTACAGACTGACACATTATGAATCCACTATTTTTGCTTTATTTAATTGCACGTGTCCAAGCTGTTTTTTTTTCAGACCACCACCATGTGCATTCTCTGTGACTGCCTACACTCCACCAAGGGCAACCAGCCTTAGTGATGCTGAATGTATTTGCATTACAGACTTAAACCTGAAAACCCCACTGGCTTGTACATACTGTGCATGACTATACACGGCAAGGACATGGGTGTGTGCTAAGCCTCTGCTTCTTCCCCCAAAAATTCGCTCCCCCTTTCCATCTAATGCAACTGTGAAATCACCAGAGCAAGACGCAATAAATCTCTGTCTATAATTCTTCTATGCACACAGAGTCATGTTTTCACATTAGTGCCAAAACGAAATTTCTTTGCCAATTTCAAAGCACACTTACTGCTCTTTTATTTTTTCAGGGGCAAGTGAAAATCTCTTTTTACAATTTGAAATCACTTTTACAGACTGACACATTATGAAACCACTATTTTTGCTTTATTTAATTGCACGTGTCCAAGCTGTTTTTTTTTCAGACCACCACCATGTGCATTCTCTGTGACTGCCTACACTCCACCAAGGGCAACCAGCCTTAGTGATGCTGAATGTATTTGCATTACAGACTTAAACCTGAAAACCCCACTGGCTTGTACATACTGTGCATGACTATACACGGCAAGGACATGGGTGTGTGCTAAGCCTCTGCTTCTTCCCCCAAAAATTCGCTCCCCCTTTCCATCTAATGCAACTGTGAAATCACCAGAGCAAGACGCAATAAATCTCTGTCTATAATTCTTCTATGCACACAGAGTCATGTTTTCACATTAGTGCCAAAACGAAATTTCTTTGCCAATTTCAAAGCACACTTACTGCTCTTTTATTTTTTCAGGGGCAAGTGAAAATCTCTTTTTACAATTTGAAATCACTTTTACAGACTGACACATTATGAATCCACTATTTTTGCTTTATTTAATTGCACGTGTCCAAGCTGTTTTTTTTTCAGACCACCACCATGTGCATTCTCTGTGACTGCCTACACTCCACCAAGGGCAACCAGCCTTAGTGATGCTGAATGTATTTGCATTACAGACTTAAACCTGAAAACCCCACTGGCTTGTACATACTGTGCATGACTATACACGGCAAGGACATGGGTGTGTGCTAAGCCTCTGCTTCTTCCCCCAAAAATTCGCTCCCCCTTTCCATCTAATGCAACTGTGAAATCACCAGAGCAAGACGCAATAAATCTGTCTATAATTCTTCTATGCACACAGAGTCATGTTTTCACATTAGTGCCAAAACGAAATTTCTTTGCCAATTTCAAAGCACACTTACTGCTCTTTTATTTTTTCAGGGGCAAGTGAAAATCTCTTTTTACAATTTGAAATCACTTTTACAGACTGACACATTATGAATCCACTATTTTTGCTTGATTTAATTGCACGTGTCCAAGCTGTTTTTTTTTCAGACCACCACCATGTGCATTCTCTGTGACTGCCTACACTCCACCAAGGGCAACCAGCCTTAGTGATGCTGAATGTATTTGCATTACAGACTTAAACCTGAAAACCCCACTGGCTTGTACATACTGTGCATGACTATACACGGCAAGGACATGGGTGTGTGCTAAGCCTCTGCTTCTTCCCCCAAAAATTCGCTCCCCCTTTCCATCTAATGCAACTGTGAAATCACCAGAGCAAGACGCAATAAATCTCTGTCTATAATTCTTCTATGCACACAGAGTCATGTTTTCACATTAGTGCCAAAACGAAATTTCTTTGCCAATTTCAAAGCACACTTACTGCTCTTTTATTTTTTCAGGGGCAAGTGAAAATCTCTTTTTACAATTTGAAATCACTTTTACAGACTGACACATTATGAAACCACTATTTTTGCTTTATTTAATTGCACGTGTCCAAGCTGTTTTTTTTTCAGACCACCACCATGTGCATTCTCTGTGACTGCCTACACTCCACCAAGGGCAACCAGCCTTAGTGATGCTGAATGTATTTGCATTACAGACTTAAACCTGAAAACCCCACTGGCTTGTACATACTGTGCATGACTATACACGGCAAGGACATGGGTGTGTGCTAAGCCTCTGCTTCTTCCCCCAAAAATTCGCTCCCCCTTTCCATCTAATGCAACTGTGAAATCACCAGAGCAAGACGCAATAAATCTCTGTCTATAATTCTTCTATGCACACAGAGTCATGTTTTCACATTAGTGCCAAAACGAAATTTCTTTGCCAATTTCAAAGCACACTTACTGCTCTTTTATTTTTTCAGGGGCAAGTGAAAATCTCTTTTTACAATTTGAAATCACTTTTACAGACTGACACATTATGAAACCACTATTTTTGCTTTATTTAATTGCACGTGTCCAAGCTGTTTTTTTTTCAGACCACCACCATGTGCATTCTCTGTGACTGCCTACACTCCACCAAGGGCAACCAGCCTTAGTGATGCTGAATGTATTTGCATTACAGACTTAAACCTGAAAACCCCACTGGCTTGTACATACTGTGCATGACTATACACGGCAAGGACATGGGTGTGTGCTAAGCCTCTGCTTCTTCCCCCAAAAATTCGCTCCCCCTTTCCATCTAATGCAACTGTGAAATCACCAGAGCAAGACGCAATAAATCTGTCTATAATTCTTCTATGCACACAGAGTCATGTTTTCACATTAGTGCCAAAACGAAATTTCTTTGCCAATTTCAAAGCACACTTACTGCTCTTTTATTTTTTCAGGGGCAAGTGAAAATCTCTTTTTACAATTTGAAATCACTTTTACAGACTGACACATTATGAAACCACTATTTTTGCTTTATTTAATTGCACGTGTCCAAGCTGTTTTTTTTTCAGACCACCACCATGTGCATTCTCTGTGACTGCCTACACTCCACCAAGGGCAACCAGCCTTAGTGATGCTGAATGTATTTGCATTACAGACTTAAACCTGAAAACCCCACTGGCTTGTACATACTGTGCATGACTATACACGGCAAGGACATGGGTGTGTGCTAAGCCTCTGCTTCTTCCCCCAAAAATTCGCTCCCCCTTTCCATCTAATGCAACTGTGAAATCACCAGAGCAAGACGCAATAAATCTCTGTCTATAATTCTTCTATGCACACAGAGTCATGTTTTCACATTAGTGCCAAAACGAAATTTCTTTGCCAATTTCAAAGCACACTTACTGCTCTTTTATTTTTTCAGGGGCAAGTGAAAATCTCTTTTTACAATTTGAAATCACTTTTACAGACTGACACATTATGAAACCACTATTTTTGCTTTATTTAATTGCACGTGTCCAAGCTGTTTTTTTTTCAGACCACCACCATGTGCATTCTCTGTGACTGCCTACACTCCACCAAGGGCAACCAGCCTTAGTGATGCTGAATGTATTTGCATTACAGACTTAAACCTGAAAACCCCACTGGCTTGTACATACTGTGCATGACTATACACGGCAAGGACATGGGTGTGTGCTAAGCCTCTGCTTCTTCCCCAAAAAATTCGCTCCCCCTTTCCATCTAATGCAACTGTGAAATCACCAGAGCAAGACTCAATAAATCTCTGTCTATAATTCTTCTATGCACACAGAGTCATGTTTTCACATTAGTGCCAAAACGAAATTTCTTTGCCAATTTCAAAGCACACTTACTGCTCTTTTATTTTTTCAGGGGCAAATGTAAATCACTTTTACACACTGACACATTATGAAACCACCATGTGTAACTACAACAAAAACAATTCCCATTTCTATTATTCATTTCTTAAGTTACCACATACATACCCTCTCAAACTGTAAACTCACCTTTAAAATTAGTTAGTTCTGAAAGAAATGTGACACTCAAACAGCAGATTATCAGAGCCAGGATCTCTGTTCTCTACACCTCTCTCCTCTCAGCAGAACCAGATAATGGCAAACTTTCCCTCTATTTTTCCACACATATACATGTAAGTTTCAAATCTCAGTGCTTCCCCCTTTTTTTCAAATGTAATGACACATTTCTATTGGTTGAAAACCAACCCTTTTCCAAAAGTACCCTGCCCCCAACTTGACTTCTGCCTAGTACCCTTCCCCCAACTTGACTTCTGCCTGCTACCATAGCAACAGCTCATGGAACACTGCTGTGTGCAGTTAGGTCAGAAGTTCGACACACAATGTTTCAATTCCACAGAGCAAGAGTGCTTGACTTTTCAAACCTAACAGCAAATCCATAGTACTGTTCTTTGGTTACACATTTTTTTGTACCAATACAAAACATGCTTCTTTTAATTTTCACATACAGCCTAGTTTTTTTTCTAGAATGGTATGAAACAGCCAATCAGTTCTTTTTGTTTTGTAAAAAATATGTATGCCTCCATTTCCAAACTGTCTTTCTTTTCATATTGCCATTCTACTGAAAGACACCTCCTGAGTGCATCCAGTTCTCCTTTGAAGATGTGCACAGTGTGGATTGTAGGGCACAGCTATGTCTTCTGGAGTGAAAAGTTTGCAGAGAAAACAGATATGGTGAGAGACCTTGCTTTGCCAAATGTAGACATTAAATGGATTGGTCAGAGAGGGTTAAAGTGGCACCAATTGATGCCATTGGTGAAATCCTTCATTCAAATCCAACACCCTGACCTCATAATAGTGCACTGTGGTGGCAATGACCTAGGCACTTTGACTGGGGTAGGTCTGGAAATGCTTATGAAGGACACCTTTGCACAACTGTTTACACTTTTCCCTAAAACTGCCTTTGTGTTTTCCAACATATGCCAAAGGCAAAAATGGAACTGGTCCAATCATTTCTGTCCGCAGATTGACAAAGCAAGAAAGCACGTCAACAAATCTGTTTCTGCTTTCCTCCGTGACTATGGTATGGGTGCCATTTACCACAACAACTTGCGTTATGACATGCAAGACATTTATAGAGGAGATGGTGTGCACTTCAATGATGAAGGGAACAGAGTCTTCCTCTTGAACCTTAGACTCTGCATCGGTACTTACTTGTAGGTACCACTAAAAAAATGACTTCATAAACCCAACAGCTCTTTTTAGAGCTCCCTAATTTCTAAACTCTTAAATCTGCTTTTCATTTATTTATTTTTATTTTTTTTACCGTACGCTTACCGTAAGCTTACCGTACGCGTACCCCGTGATTTTTTTTAAAATCAATAAATGTTTTTTTTGTACTTTTCTGTCCTTCTTTGACCCCCTTACAATTGTTAGGGGGTCTGTAACTCTCCTCATTGCCCCCTTTCCTTGTTTTCACTCTTTTTTTTCAGAGTGAAATACACAAAATGGCGGCCGCCGCTTCCTGGTTTCGGCCGATTCGAATGTTTACTAAGATCTAAGAGCCAATCAGAATCGCGCTCGCGCACGCCACCGTACGCTTACCGTAAGCGTACGGTAAGCGTACCGTAAGCGGGCTCAGATATATATATTGATTTAAAGGCTATTTTCTCAGAATCTACTGAACAGATTTACACCAAACCTACAAAAGGCACTTCCTTGACCTAGGGACTACCTCTCTGCCAAATTTTGAGTAATTCTGTTCAGCCGTTCGGGCTGTAGCTCGTTCTAAAGGTCCTATGGAAAAATGCATGGGAAAAACGCGTTTTGGGACCCCCCTTTTATCTCAGCCCCCGCTTGACGGATCCCCCCGAGACTTTCAGGGTAGGAGCGGAGCGTAGCGCCCCACCTATTTTGAGAAATTCGCGAGGATTCATCGACCGGCGCCAAAGTTATTCAAAATAGAATGTTGAGGTTTTCCTATGGAAACAGGGTCCTAACTATAACTACCTACTGGCGACCGCCAGTAGGTAATATATATATATATATATATATATATATATATATATATATATATATATATATATATATATATATATACAAAAAAGAGCTGCTTTCCACCTAAACTTGAGAACTACCCAGAGTTCTCTGCTTCTTTTTTGCATAATTTATTCGTCACTCTATGCCTGAAAGGGTATTTCTTTGACTTATACTGGGTGCTCCCTTGTGTCTGGACAAAGCTATACCTCTCTGAAGAGCTCTAATTAGAGCGAAACACTGTGTCAGGGGTTGCTTTTACTCATTTCAGGTTGGCTTGATTGGTATTTTACCAACTCAAAGCTGTAATACTGTGCCTGGAGTGGTAATTGGCTTTTGTCATTTTACAGCTCGGCAAGGACAGCACTGTGCTAGTCCTATGCTTAAAGACTTTGCTGTACAAATGGCAAAAGACTTTGTCCTTTTCTATCTCGGCGTGGATGGCACTGTGCTAATCCTATGCTTAAAGATTTTGATAGAAAAACAGACATTTGAGGTGAGCAGATCTAGAGTGTCGCTGGTGTTGAGAGTGCTCCATACAGGAGCTGCTTTCCACCTAAACTTGAGAACTACCCAGAGTTCTCTGCTTCTTTTTTGCATAATTTATTCGTCACTCTATGCCTGAAAGGGTATTTCTTTTATTTATTTATTTATATATATATATATATATATATATATATATATATATATATATATATATATAAAAGTTCCACCCACGGGATGTTCTGACATTTGATTACTTCAGTTGTGCAGCAAGTGATTTCACAATCAACGCCATTCAATCAATCTCTTTGTTGCCATGTATTTATATGCAAACTTCCAAACTACTTCCTTCCTAATTGAGTGGGCATAGTCCGTCTGAGTTTCAGTTATGTCAAAACGTCAGTGCCTTGAATAACATCGCTTCTTCCTGACGCTTCAAAGCCTATTGCAGCTGTAATGTACATAAAACTATAACGGACGATTAACTTAATTTTAAAATCATATAATTAAGCATAAATAAGTGCAACAGTTAAAATTACATGCACAATTAATTATAAACTCAGAGGGATTGTTTTGAGAACGTACTTTATTTTCTTCAATCCAAACTGTTGATTTCGCAAAAGAGCAGTATATTTTTTAGAAAGGAGCCAGCCACCGTGGATGGATCGATGTATGAAAAAAATACATTGTATAAAAATTATTAATAATAATGTAATTGTTATTATGGGTGTTCTATATATTATATGTATAGATTTTTTTTATATATATATATTATTTATATATATAGAGCTACAACTTTCTGATTGCTGAGAATGCGAAGCTAATCAAGATTTTCTTCCTTTCTCAAAATTTAAAGCAAAATAGGATTTTTTTCCTTTCGTTCCTTATTTGTAGTTTGTTTCTTTTCACCCCGTTAATGATGTCCAAACGCATGTTTCTTCTTTCGCATTTCACTTCTTTTGGGATCATTTTTTGTCAAACATTTTTAAAATGTGTATGAAATGGGAATGTTGCTCGGTTGATAGATCAGCACTGCCGCCATTACCTTCAAATTTCTGGCCACTAGCGGGTGGGTGAGGACTGAAACTGCAGCATATCTGTAATCTGAAAGTTCAAGTTGATTCTGATCTTTCTCAGGACATGTGAGAATACGCTTTCTTCTACCTGTTTTGGCTTAAGGAGATTTCTTTGGAACTTTTGTCTTACTTTCCAATGAAAACACATCCGTTAGTGTTTCATAGTGCTTTTATGAGCCCTCTAGATTACTGCAATGCATTGCTCCTGGGGTAGGGTGACCACCTGGCATGAAAGCAAAGTCTGGACAGTGACAGTAAAAATTCAGGACAAAGAGTTAAAATTCAGGGCAAAAATTTAGGACAAATTGTCAATTTTACAGACACATCTGAGGATGGTGCACGATTTTCAAATAGACAGCTGCCAAATGTACAAGCCAAAATAGGTTTGGTATTTTAGTTACGTTACACATTAGAGTACTAAGGAAAGACTCGCCCATGGCTGGACGTATTTTAAGACGAAAAAACTAGCAAACATACACACTCCATGCAGAATTTGACAGCTGACCTGAGGGGCAATTTTAACAATTCTACCCTGTACCATGATTGATAGTGCCAGAAGCAGCGCTGTGCTGCAGACTTATAGTTCACAGGCAATAGTACTACAAGAGAGTGTGAAAAGAGGAAAGAGGGCTACATACAGAGATGAAGAGACAAAGTTGCAACAGTGAGAGAAGAGGAAAGCAAGCGGAGAAAGAACAGGTGGCGAAGAATGAGAAAAGAGGATCACAGAAGAATATGGGCTGGGAAGGAGAAAAGCAGATACAAAAAGATTCTGAAGATGACCGAGAGAAGTTTGAAAAGAGAAAAAAGGTAGGGGGCATATAAAAGGCGAGGTGGGGGAACCAGGAGCAAGCATGTGCGGAGTGAGAAAGGCAGAGACGAATGGCAGGGTAGGAGAGAGGCAGGATAGAGAAAAGGGAAGTGAGCGAGGAAGAGGTTTTATAGGGAGTGGACAGATTATGTGAGTTCACTGTGTAACTTGCATGTTAGAGCTTTCAATATCAATTCCAATGCTCAGTTTCTTTGAAAATATGGTGCTTTCTGCTCTTTCCCTTTCACTTGCTGTGCCTTGTTCGCGTGAAGTGTTAGTAAATTTGCCCCTCAATAATAGAGGCAGGTTTACAGACATAAATTTTGTCTTGGACGATGTACAGTACTCTTTTGACTTTTGGCTAGGGCCGTGCAAATGAAATAACGTATACAGACCGGAAATCTCTGTTTTTTAAGAAAAGTCTGTTTTTCAAAGAATGAGGGGGGAAGTCCATCCAAGTCTCCAGCATGAGGCATTTGTCTGGCAGGTTAGAGTGTGGTATTGCTAAGTTCTGGGACTAGTGTGCATTGGTCATTTTATGTTGGGTATTTATAATCATGCAATTCGTTCACCATTAACTGGAAATGTTGAATAACCTTTTGGCAGAAACAGAAATTAAAATAAAATGAAATCCCTCCGTTCTTTGGCTATGCCTTCCTAACAGTCCATCCAACAATCTGCTCCTGAAGTGCTTTTGCCTCCGGGCCTGGGGCACTGCACCGGCTGCAGGGGAGAGCCTGGAGGTGGGTGAGCCAACAAATTAACAGAGTGAGCCAACCCCAGAGCTGATTCAAGGATTTGGCTTGTCTCGTGGAGCCTGCGCACAAACCAAGCCCTAGAAATGTTTGCCAGTTATTAATGAAAAGGCCTGGCTGAAACATGTAGACCCCCCACCGGATGCAGGAGTTCCTAATCATTACTCAACCTACATCCATCGCCTTGCTTTTACCGCCACCAGAGGCCCAGATATCCAAGGTAACCCCCGTGGGTACTGGGACAACTGGATAGCTTTTAAACTTTCACTTGCACTCCACCATCACTGCACACTCAGTAAAATACCTGCTCCGCTGTAATACAAGCGTAGAAGCACACCCGGGACACAATCGGTGTCACTGGGTGGGCCCGATGATGAAGCATGCCACCAACTAGGTTGGTGGGTGAGGGCTTCATTAGGAAACCAAACAGTTTCCCTTTCCATACAGTTCTGAGGCCTGTATCGCGCATAAATAGGCTAGTCTTCTTTTGATTATATATAATGCTTTGTTTATACCTCTGTGATGAAGGTAGAGTGAAGGTGGCCAGCGACAAATAAACGTGTTTGTGCCTGTGTGTAGGTCTAGATAGAACCTGATAGCTAAACGGACAGACAGGCACACAGACAGACTGACAGAGACTAATGGAGAAACATGCATGCAAAAAAAGCCATATTTGATATGAGTGTATACACGTCTCTAAACCCACTGATGAGCTTGAGCACCTCAGATATCTCACAGCATTGAAAGTAAAGGTGATAGTGCACTGCTCATTGGTGTACGTATTACATGCACACACTTTGCAGAGTTACATTTTCTCAAGCTTCACAGTTGCAGATGGTGGAAGTATAAACAATTGTTGCCTTTAAAATTATAAAGCATTGTAAGATGCATTTAAATGTGTGTGATTGTAATGAAGACTGTCAGCTGCATGTTAAGTGCATTTTTATCATACTCGGAATGGTCTTACCAACTTAAATATTGTTGCAAATGCCGCATTGTGCTTACATCCCTGAAACAACATTCGACCCTGCACTTAGTTGCACTGAGCTCTATAGTTCTGCGAGGTGGCCTGCATAGAGGCTAGAGTGGGCCTGATGAAGCAGGGCACAAGGAAACAAATCTATTGCCTCAAGTGGAGCAGCAGAAGGGGTGAGCGCTGACTGAAGCCGCCATGGAATCCTTGAACATAAGGCACAATAAAAAATTAGCTAGCATTCGCGCAGAGAATTTTCAATTCTATTAAGGACACCGAGGCGAGGATTATGCGTCTTTCTTTTATTTGCTACTCACAGCAGCCAATGAAAAACGTTTTTATGCAAATAAAAACTAAATTTCCCATGATGCTCGCCAATACATCACATCCTGTATAGCCCTATAAGAGCCACTGTATCCTGTTTCTCCTCCTCTTTCTTTGCTCGAACCTTGTCGGTGAAAAAAACATTAACAATTTCAGTCCAAAATAAGGTACATGAGTCCCAACAATCATCCTCCAACGTGGAAGAACCATAACCAAACTGGAAAGTTTACGTCTTCTAAGCCAGAAGTACTTCTGCTCTGTATTCTTTTTCAGAGCCTGAAAGGAATGAGACAGGGAAAAACCCATAACTTCTGCTTATACAGAATAACAAATACATGTGGGTGGGTAATTATTACCAACATTGTAATAAAGCCAGGTGGGATAATCCTCGCCTCCGTGTCCTTAATAGAATTGAAAATTCTTGGCGCGAATGCTAGCTAATTTTTTATTCTATTACAGGACCGGCGGCTTTGGATTATGCTAGTTTAACGCTTATCAAACACAACTGCAGTCATATCACCACCGGTTTATAATAAACTGTTTAAATGGAGACTGAGAAAATCAAACAGTAGATCTTGAAATGTCCTGGACATTAGAAATCATCATACAATATTGAGAGCCATGGCACCACGAACAGACGGTGCCCCAAACATTTGGGTATGAATACCGTCTTCTGGCATAACTGCCTTCAACCACCTGGCTATCATAGCCGCAGACACATTTAAAAGGTTTCTGTAATATAATCAACAATTATATCAAACCTCAGGTCGTAAAGGCAGAGTACCTCCCTTGTAAGCCTTAAGGCATGGAACCACACATAAATTGCATTAGTTGGAAAGCTTAATATGTAACAGGTCTTGACAAGCTGTAGTCCTGACATTAATTGTAAATAAAACTTCCTGGAGTAGATACTGTACCTGTAAAGTCGAGGGCTTTTCACGTCGTAGGAACACCGACAGGTAGAAAGGCCTCGTAAGACAGCTTGACGATAATTGATTCCTTGTCAGCATATTATTATTTGGCCATTTATCAAATAAGGAAAACGAGAGAACATCCCACAGAGAGGAATATTCTGGTCTGGGGCTTTTCGCTACCCTATTACCTTTCAATAACTACCAGAATACCGGCGCAAGTCCACCAATTTGCCTCTATCTGAGAATGACCTGCAGAAACGGCCGAATGGCCGTTGTGAAGCGAACGCTACACAAATCCCTATGACATTATTTCTGATAAAACATTCACAATGTGGGGAAAGTCAGCCCACACAGAAATGACGCGTTGTGTACTTACCAACGAACCCGGCCTTCCCAATGTCGAAAAGTATCGTGTTTGAGTGGAAGGACCCAGGTTTGTTAAATGTACGCCATCAGCGTGTCCGAAAACCCGGCAAGTTCCCGTTGTTGCCGGAAAACCTTTATATCATAAAAGACAACTGTTTACCACCTGGGGATACTTTTTTACAGCATTGGAAGTTTTCGAACCCTGGCCCTGTGCCACCAAAAGTACAAGACTTACCTTTGAGCTATAGCTCCTTGGTATAGCAAAAGACAACTGCCCCAAATTACCAGCGGGCGCTTCTGCATGAGGACCCTGGAGTATTGTAAAGGGTCACGGAGCACTCTGAGCAAGTGGCGGCCCGTCTCAAGGTGTACTGGAAAACAAGATGAGAGTTGCTAAGATCGCTTCCTCTAATTGACGTGATATTTGCGTCCCCTTCTCCGAAAATTGGATTGAACGGAGGGAAGCATAGTTCAGTCCCACCGACAGTCGTGGGACAAGGCATACATCATTTTCCCAATGGATCCAGTCTCCAGCTCAAACGTCTGCAACTGACGAATCAGTCCTGCCGCTAAAAGATCTGTTGAACAAGAACCCTAAAAGGTTTAAAACCACTGAATGTCCTTCGGGTGAAGCTGCTACCCGTTGCCATCTTGGAGATACCAGAAGTACCAGTCCGCCACTGTGTTCTATTGTTATGGTGTATTCTGCAATGACCTAAATCTGATAACCTCGGCAGAATGCCAGAAGTCCTTCACTAACTCCACTAGTAAGATGACCTCTTACCCTCTAACTTGTTGATAGCTCTCACTGCCAAGATATTGCGCATGATGAGTAGGATGCGTCAAGAGACCTGTGTGGGGAAAAAAGACCCAAAATGATTGGAGGTGCAGGGAAGACTGTTTGATAGACTATTCTAATCGCACCAATACTCTGGCAATCGCCCAAAATGGAACCGTCTGCATGGATAACATGGGTATGGGCTCCTTTGGAGATCCCTTAATTTGGAGCGTGTAAGACCTAGCTGAGCTGTGTAGGAACGAGATAATCCTGGAAAGTTCTAATCCAAGAGACACAAATATATTGAATTTATAGCCGGAATAGGCCATTACATATTGTATCCCTGAAGGAAATCGGAATCTGACGTGGAGATCTGACGTCAGGAAAGTTCTGAGGCTAAGGCCTATGTCTGTACTAAGATATATATATATATATATATCTCTCTATATCGCTATATCGCTAAACACGATTTGGAGGATGTCCTGTTCCCTTGAGGGAACAATCTCCTATTTCATTAACTTGGTGAAGCACTAGAGCGCTGAAGGGAGCCCGGAAGAAAAAATCATTAAGTACCCCAACCATCTGTTCCGCCATCGGAATAGCAGCGTACGACGGGAAGGAAAATATGGCGAAAACTGGACCCCTCCTGAACGCTATATGCTAGAAATTTGTTGAATATGTTGGGAAAGGAATTGATGATTCTAGTAGGAATCCCTAAACAGTCCGTAAAGGACCGGCATCGTGAAAGACCCTCATAATTCCAGAGGGTGTGACCAAAAAGCTAAACATGCCCACATATTATAGAGACGTCCAGTTACAAATCTGTCCCCAAGGGGATTTGTCGCTAAGGGCCAGCGCAGCCATGACGTCAAAGTTGTCCATCCTTATGAAAGGATTTGCGTCTCTCGGAAGAGATGGTGCAGATGGCGTTATACAAATGCCTATCGCTGTTTGTGTCCGGCTATGACTAGGAGTTTGTCGTGGCATCCCTGCCAGGTCCGGGTAAACCCTTTCTGTGATTTTTTTTACGACTGGTAAGAAAAGGAGGCTCGTGTCTGTCAGGCGACTCCTGCACCGTAACTAGAATATCCGGCCGCAGCGCCCTAATTGTAATCTATTGTGCCCTTGTCGAAGCCCCGTCGAACGCGCACGGGTGCCCCAATATCCGTCCGGTTGAGTGAGGTAGGGAGAAAATCATGCCCATAGATTTTGTCACTTAATAATGATGATGGGCGTCAATCAAGGCTTGTTACACCGAGCTAGGGACTGTAATTTCTGAGGCCCTGTTGATCAACTCTAGGACTGGGAAAACCTGAGCGTCAACAAAGTTATTCTAGGAGACTTGTGCACTCCTTTAGAATAGATCACATCCTCCTTATATCTCACCCATGCAGTGCCTAAAGGTGTCTGTATTCAATGCTGTAGTGCAAAATGGTCCGCAACGTCCCTGGTGTTTTTACAACCAACGCCAAATATCTGAACGGCTTTAGTTATATCAGCACCACATGCTCCCGGCACTGGATGGTGCTGGGGATAGACATTGCCAGTGAAGAACTTAAAAAACTAAACACAGAAATCGCTGAATTAGAAAAACAAATCAAAGACAAAGATACTCCCACAGAGGCAAAGAAACTTTTAGAACAAATACAAAAAACCATCGAGGATTTCAACAAAATTGAATTAAACAAAAAAAAAACAAAGTTAAGAAAGATATAAAAGCCTTTTCTCAGGAGAGGGCATATCCGTACCTCTCCAAGGGCTATTATACCAACCGGCCCTACAGTGGTCCACACAACCAGAGGCCCTGGGGTAGATATAATAAAAGACAAAACATCGTAGGGTTCACCGACAGTTCGGCTGACTCCTCAGACAACTCTGATCAACACGAAAGCCCATGTCCATCACACAGGAATTTTTTAGGGAGAGGACGTGGCCAGCAAGAGCCTGAAGGGACAGGCAAAGGCAAACAACCACAGCGATGGCCCAACCCCCCAGGCGAACGGTTCACCCGCCGCCAACATTACCGTTGGTAGCAGAACCCGACCCTATTGAAAATGATCTGACATTAAACAAAGAAAAAGGTCTTCTACCCATCTTTAATCTAACACAACACACTTTGTCGGCTGATGAAGTTTCACTGCTCAATAAAGGCTGATCATTCGTGCCAACCATACGCCCAAACTTTGTGGACGCACAAACTGAACTTCTAAAGTTTTTTAGAAAAGTTCGCCTACATAGCTTCTTTATTTTAAACCCATCTCAACCAAAACACCCCCTTTAAACCACCATCTAAATTTTCCCCTACCGCAAGTATGATACCCCCGGAGATCCCAACATTCGAAAAACTTGTTCTGAAAGACCTTGCAGACCTTGAAACTAAACTATCTTTTGTACCTTACAACATTACCATTCAAGAAAAAAATGCCTTATCCACTCTAAAAAATAACCAGTCCCTCGTAATAAAACCGGCAGACAAAGGTGGAGGGATTGTCATTCAAGAAATAGACTCTTACAAAAAAGAAATCTTGTGGCAACTCAATCATACTGAACACTATTGCAAATTACCTCGCAACCCTACCAATGAGATCCAGAAATTAATCTCTCAAGTCACCTCAGAAGCCTTAGAAACAGGCTTTCTATCAAAAAAGGAACACAAATTCCTCAACACAAAGTCCCCACGCATACCAGTGATCTATTGTCTTCCTAAGATTCATAAGAACGCAGAGTCCCCACCCGGCCGTCCCATCGTCTCGGGCTGTGGTTCCATTTTGGAACCCCTTGGACATTATATAGATTACTTCATAAAACAGTTTGTCCCGGGTACTATCTGTTACATAAAAGACAGTATGGACATGATTAATCTCATTGAGGAGCTACCATTTGACCCCACATCCAGCACCATGTATACGCTGGATGTGGAATCGCTATATACTAATATTCCCCAGTATGAGTCCCTTCATGTCATCAAAAAAGTGCTGGAAACACGTCCACGCCCACACAATGTTCCTACCGTGTTTATTCTTCAGCTGCTCGAGATTTGCTTAACCAAAAACTTTTTTGGCTTTGAAGAACAGTTCTACGGCCAAGTACGTGGCACATCTATGGGAGCAATTTTCGCCCCTAATCTGGCCATACTCTATATGCACCACCTTGAGACATCATGTATCCTAGACACGTCTAACCCCTTCCACACAGGAATCACCTTGTGGAAACGGTACTTAGACGACATTTTTTTACTGTGGAGTGACTCCCTAGAGAGCCTTACACAATTCCATCATTGGCTAAATAATAACAGCGGAGGCCTGAACTACACACTCAGTACTAGTAAAGAATCACTTCCCTTCTTGGACTTAGTGATAAAAAACACAGAGGGCCGCTTGACCACGAGTCTCCATCGCAAACCCACTGAGCGGAACACCTTATTGAACTACAGCAGCCATCACCCTCGTGCACTCAAAGATTAACTCCCTTTCTCCCAGTTCCTGCGCTTAAGGCGGAATTGCTATTTTAAGGAAGACTATTTCAGTGAGGCCAAGACACTAAGCCATAAGCTTAGAGCCAGAGGTTATCCACGGAAATTAGTGCGCCATTCCCTCAAACGCGCCTGGTATTGCCCTAGGGAAACCCTCCTAGAACCTAAACCTAAGAAAATGCAGGAACGCTTAATTTGTGTCACCACTTTTTCACCAGCATCACATGCAATCAAAAAGAGTATAGTCAAGCACTGGCCTGTGTTAAATGCCGGCCAACTAAACCTTGAACGTCCACTGTTCGCCTTTAAACGGGCAAAAAACATTAAAGATCATCTAGTCCGGGCAGCCCTGCCAAAACCCTCACAAAAAACAACTATTAATGATGCATGGGGGTTACGACTCTTACAGGTCATGTGAAATGTGGTAGCTGCATATGTTGTGATTACACTGTTGAAGGCAAAACCTTTGAGCACGGAGCAATCAAATATGAGAGAAAATATTTTTCTAACTGTAATTCAACAAATGTTGTGTATGCAATTTTCTGTCCCTGCAAAATGATCTACGTAGGCCAGACAAGCCAGAAAATCAAGCTTAGGATCGGACAGCATTGCAGCAGAATCCGGTGTAAAACGGCTAATGCACCCCTAGTGGAGCACTTTACGGGCAATGGACATACTGAGAATGATCTCAAATGGACAATTATCACAGTGATCAAACCACCCCCAAGAGGGGTAGTCATTTCTCAAATACTCAACAAGGAAGAGCTCCACTGGATTCTGAAAACCAATAGCATCCACAGTGGCCTCAATTGCCTTGAAGACTGGACCTCCCTTTTATAAAGATGTCCCCGTTTTTCTAAAAAGATGTCTCTTTCAACATGTATTCAATTCACAAACACTGCCACTCTGTATGCACGTGCTTGTGTAATCGCACTATGAGTCACTTACTCTGCACCTTTCCTGGGCAACCCACGCCACCTTAAAATGACCGCCTCCTTTTCATCATTTTAGTCCTTCTTCACTTTCTGCCGATTGTGTGCCTTCCCACACCACCTTAAAATGTCCGCCTCCTTTCCATCATTTTAGTCCTTCTTCGCTTTCGGCCGATAGTGTGCTTTAACCAGTCCTTCCTCACTTTCTGACGATAGTATGCCTTAACTAGCTCTGCCTCGGCACACCGGCAGTCTCCATTGAAACTCCGAAGCAGATGCGGCGATACTGCCCACGCTCTCTGAAGTAAGTAGCACGGCTAGATCCCTTGGACACCACCTCTTTAACATGGCGGGTTCACGCCTAACCCATTCTTACCCCTCTCTGCTTCCAGGTAATGCGATCGTGCATTCTCCAACAGCTGGCACACAGCACCCAACAGGACTTTCTGCCATAAAGCAAACAGAATTGGTAATTAAATTATTCTATTTTACACTCAATTTCCGTGTCAACTCCACCCCTTCTGAAACTTAGACACCTTCACCTCTGCCTTTTGTTCATTTAGATCCCGCTGGTGTCAGCAACCCCCAAAGTCCAGATGTTGAGCGCTTCTGTGCCTATAATGAACCGTCGACTCTCTGCCACCTTAGGTAAAGTCCCGACTGCCTTCTGGGTTCACCCATAAAAATATTTCATTCACCTTCGCACCGCGCCGTTTTTTTGTTCCTCCTGAATCACTGGAAACACCTTGCTCATGATCAGGCACTGCGCCGGTTCGTCGTCCTTTAATATGCAGACTGGTTTTTATCACACTCACTTGTCTCTTCTCCGTTGAATCACTGCAATAATTCCCCATTTCATGACGAAGCTGTACTAGGCACCATAAATCAGCATCAATTCATCCAACTCCTTTTTAACGTCGTCACTGCGACACGAATTTCAATCCTCACTCAGCATAAACTAGAGAAATGTCACCACCTCTGCATGAAATTCAATCCACATTGTTCACGCAACTCCAAGCACTTAAGTCACAAACGTTATGCTGAAAACATGCCTAGTTTTGTGTCAAATGTGGTTAAAATTCTTCCTTTCCATTTTTTATCCCCCTTTTTCTCCCCTTGCTCCTTTTTTGTATGTAAAGAATTGTAAAAAAGGTGTGATATATTATTAAGACAGCAGTGCATTATTTGTTTGTCCTGAAGATGATGCCCTATATTTAATGTGGCATCGAAACGTCGCCGACACCCAAACACCCTATGCACTAGACTCAAGCTATAACACATTGTGCAATGGTGTTAAATGATTAATTTGTGTCAGTCTATACTGAGAACAACTGTACAGACCCATTTTGGCTTGCCTTTTGGCCAATTCTGTGTTCATTGTTCTGTCTTGTGTTCTGTTGGTCACGGCTGTGCCCACTTTTCATTTGAATGTTTTATTTGATACTACTTTTGAAAAATACTATGAAAATAAATTCTTGTCCGGCTGGACAAAAGACATACATTCTATTCTAAGTGTATGGTTATCTATCACACTGTATTCCTCCTGAATAGGGACCACTGTTCTCTATAACATGAAATTGCCCAAGGTCCCTGTCTTAATTCCTTTGGGTTCCCTTGTTCTGTAAAATAGTAGTGCAAAGCACAGCATAATGGAGGAGTAGAGGGGGAACCAACCCTGTGCACACGAAAATTGAAAAAAAATAATGCATCAGCTCCTCAGCAATGCTGTAGTCTAAATTATTCCAGCTCCAAGGGTGTCAGAGCCATATTGAAATACCAGGAGCGTGTGCGCACTCCAAGGGCCAGCCTATTGTTGCAGCCCGGTAGGCGTACAAGGAAAAAGTGCTCCATGTAAAATACGAGGCACTATGAACCTTGGAGCAAACAGGGGACGCGTGCGATGTGCGTAGGCCCAAAACGTCCAAATGTAGCCCAATTGGGCTACGCACATCGGAGTGTTATGGCTCCATAACCGCACTCGGCAACTAGGGAAAGCCTTTGGCGGGTAAGCGCGAGACCGCGCAGTGAACAGAAACAACCATATGGAAATGCCAGGAGTAATGTTAATTCAGAAACCACATTCATTGAAATACCAGGATTTAAACACATAACCTTATGAGCAGGAGACAGTTAAAATTACTACAGAAATCACATCCATTGAAATACCAGGATTTGAACACGTAACCTTTTGAGTAATAGTCACAGACCTTAACTATTGGGCCACAGTGACTCACTTGGAACGCTGCAAACGACAGCGCGGTATCTCCGCTCTTGTGGGAGCGTTTTGATTCTGTGCTCGGCCGGGCCAAGTCTTTTTTTATGATGATCGCGCGCATGCCCAATTAGTTATGCAGCAAGCAAGTATCCGCTCGTCATCTCCGCTCCGCGAGAGTGACCTTATTCTGCGCCCGGGTGGGCTAAACTTATTAGCGCTATTGCGCACACACAAGCAACAGTGCAGTATTTAATATTGACAAACATTAATCAGAGAAAATACCAATCCTAAAATTCAATATAAATTCAAATTTAAATATATAGTTACATTTAAATGTAATTTTTTAACTGTGAAAGCACAACAGGATTCGAACACTGAACCTTTGGAATAGGAGTTAGAGACCTTAACCATTAGGCCACAGTGACTCGTTGTAACCAATTAAGCGCGTTATTGAGGAAGCTCTCCTACAACAAGCACACCGGCTATGAGGGGAAGCCTGTAGCGTATATAAAACTGTCAATGTAACGCTGCTGAGAGCAGCGTGGTACTTTGAGGCCAGCGGGAAGAAAAATTAAGCCTGATTGGGCCGCCCGCGTTAATGAGATTCACTGCTCCCGGCGGGGAGCGCACCACATTTCTAAACCGCTCTCAGCATGAGCCTTTCAACACTGCCGGAGGCTCAGTAATCACAGCGCAATACAAGCACTAGTGTCGGAGCACTCCGCAACCCAGTGCAAAGCACGCGCGGCACACAGCGCGATAGCGTGCACATATATGTAAAACGGTAAAACTAAGCGCGATAAACGCGCAAGCACTACCTACAATAATGACTATAAACCAGTTAAACAGTCAATATTAGACAGTAATCATAGTATAATTCTTGAGCACTTCACTTTCTGCGTGAGCAGCAAAGAAAGAGGAGGAGAAACAGGATACAGTGGCTCTTATAGGGCTATACAGGATGTGATGTTTTGACGAGCATCATGGGAAATGTAGTTTTTATTTGCAAACAAAACGTTTTTCATTGGCTGCTGTGAGTAGCAAATAAAAGAAAGAGAAGCATAATCCGAAGCCTCCGGTCCTGTAATAGAATTGCATGCGCACCCCATCTTCCCCCTTCATGAAGATTGCTCTTACCGAGCTTCGGCCACGTTTCCTCTAGGGGCGGCACCCGGCTGATCACCTGAGATGGTGGATCGGGAAACTTTACCTCCCAGTCACCATAGCTGAGTTTAACATCGCAAAATGATGTGCACAGTTCAAAGCATGACAGGCATACCATTGCCTAAAAGCACCTCCTCAAATAAGCCATTGGCTGGGGGAGACCGACTGAAAGCCCCCTCTGTATATTCTGTGTTGTCTCCTGTGTGCAAGGTGTAGACTGACATGAGGTCTGGCAAAAACCAAGCTTGCAAGACAAACCAAAAATATAGTTGTAATTCTAAATGTGTCCATAGACCTGGGACCAGGTTTTTCAGAATGAATATGATTTAATGGATTTCTTTCTAGTAAATCTATCAAACTCAGGATTGATCTCACTTTCAGTCATTAGTCACAAGTGATTTGCATTCCATGTCACTAAGTGGAGGGCCACATGGTGGATAGATGCCTAGGTGACTCCCAGCTAAAATGTTATTCGGTATGTTTTTATAGCAGAATGTTCAGTGGAGTTCCTCCCTACTGGCATGGCCATTGCCTGGGTCCCAGCATAGTTAACCATCTGTTAGGGATGAGTTTTCTCTTTTTTTCACTTCACTTGCACTGCACATGTAACGGACCTTACTGATGTTTTGGAAACCTCAGCAAAAAGCCACTCGATTAATATCTTTATGCCACCATCTACAGTATAATCTAAGCTATATATAGTTTGTCAGAGTTTAACTAGAGTCGTTTGTTATCCTTACTGAATATCGAAGATGGTACCTTCGAGATTTCACTTTGAGTATTACATTTTATTCTTGCGTTTTGCATACAGAGGCTGCTATTATCTGTCTCTTATTAAAAACCTACTGTGGACATTACCAGAACTTATAATGGGCTGTGGGCAAGCCATTTGCTTACATTTAGTTGACCTTCATGTCCGTCTCATTTGTTGAATCTTATTCAGTGGCTATCCTCCTTCTTGTTTCAGCACCTTCCCAGGAGCACAGCTTCTTTAAATTACTTTTGATTGGATGATTGTGTCCTTCCACTGCTCACGTTGAAGGAACTACTTTCTTTCCCATTCAGCACTCCGTGGAAGTGCATGTTTTCTTGCTCTCTCCTTGTGTTGCTTCGTCCCCCATCATACACTGGCCTCGTATGATCTATCTCAACGTTGATTTCTCGCCTCCCTCCCCAACTCATTCGTTCTTGCTTCCCCCACCTACCATGCTTTTTTTTGTTTCTATTGTCACAGTTTTTGCAGTCTTTATGAAAATACTTTTCTTTTTGTTTTTATTTTGTGAGGGGCTGACAGCTGTAGTGGGCTGCCCATTCTTCAGAATGCAGTTTATTGTACATTTAAAGTATTTTTTGTTTTTATCGCATCAAGATTAGCAGCTGCCTTCTGGGAACAGTAAATTAAAAAACACAAAATGACAGTCTTTTCTTGACACATGCATGCGCATGTTTGGTAACTCATGCACACATATTTATCATCATGCTGGGCTGCTTTTCACGTAATCACTTTTTTTTTATGCTTCACAGTAACGGCTAACAATTTTTTTTTCTCTTTTTGCCAATTCTGAATAGCATTGGCAAAAAGCACTGGAAAAGCCTATAGGTCCAAAGGCTTTGCCAATGCTTGTTCTAATCGTTACTGAATTAAAAATGCTGTTATGTTTGTGTGACCGAATACCCATTTATTGTAATAGGATTTATTTTGATTTTGTTTTATAGAAAGATATTTCAGAATGGTATTCTCAAAACTGAAAAACTGCGGACTTCCCTCTAACATTAAGTAAGTGTTTTATCACGGCATTCGTTTCTTGGCATCCCTTTTACGGAAGGCCAATGTGAGACAGTACAAGGAAGGGCTACTATTTATGCAGGCACTAGGTTCACTAGAAGTTTGCTCCATTTTATAAAATCAGCATTTCATATTAGGAGGGGTTATGAACATTAAAAAATGCTATTCTGTGTGAATCGGTTACTAGCAGCGCTTTTTAATCTCATGAAATGTTATGAATTGTACTGAATACTCTTGATTTTATCTGGATCAGTGATGTGTTTTTATTTACCTTATTTTATTATAAATATGTGCTCTGGCTTTTGTTGTTTTATGGCCTGTGACCTAATAAAGTTAAACTTGCCTTGAAATCCTCACTACATCTGCTGCTGGGTCTCTCAGCATGCTTGAATCTTTTCCTACCATATCAGTTATGTGGTTGCTCTATTGCCTAATGACTGATGCAGTTGACTCACAGACGGGTTCTCCGTTGTGCCATTGAGTAATTTGGACTTCCCTTAAGGCCATATCATTGGCACGTAAGGTGACCTCCTTGGCAATTTATAAAACTCCATAAAATAATGAAATACAGAAATTAGTTCTGCATACATTAATGAGACAAAACAACTTTAAAGGAATGTCTTTACAGCCATATTTACAAAGCCTTCTCGTATATAGTTCTGTATAGATATACAGTATCTCTGAATGCCTGTTGGTCAGTTTACCTGAATGTGGGAAACGTGAAATGCTTTTCTGCCTTGTTCATTTATGAATTAACCTCCTCTTCATAGCTAGGATGGCACACTCGGATAAAGCTCCTTGAGCAACAAACTACAGCTACCTCTACTACTCTTTATGTGATACTGTGTTGAACAGTTTTCTGATCAGGGCTTGCCTCGGCACAGTTTGTCCACAGGCAGTGCTTTATAACCAAGTAGATTTCTTACAACTAGTTTTGTCCTATGCAGTAGGGGATTGCACATTATTGGCTAGTTGAGGATGACCAGCAGCCTTCATTAAGTACACTTGATGAAGTAGATATGCAAGAACTTCTACAACCCATCTTAGGATGTCCAGATTTCTCTTGTCCACCTACTGATGGATCAGAGATCAAGAACACCACATTACAGTGACTGTCTTGAGTTGTGTTGTTCCTTGTAAGCAGTCATACACTTTATAATGTAAAATTGAGTTTGGCTGCAAAAACTGAAAGTGAAACTGTTAGAATGTATAATCAATTATGCATGTTAGTCTTGAAAAAGTATTAAGCCTTACATAGTGTATGGTATACAGTTTTCTTTCTGCTAGAGAGATTAGATTACCACTGTATTATGGTGGGTTGAGAGCAGTTAATACCACATATTTATATGAGTAGGGTAATATATTCTAACATAATCCATTGGGCTGGTTTGAATAAGATTGACCTTTATCCTATTCTTGCACAAATGTGATTCCACATCCATTGGAAACAAAAGGATGCTCCATCTCTAGCAGAAAGCTCATAACTTCATAAAATATTTGCTTTGTAGACCATCTCAGAGGAAACAAAGTGAAAATCTCTATCCAAGCAATTAAAACATCCGAATAAAGATGATATATACCTCAAATTCTTTGCAGGCAGACCATTTTCTCTTGCATATATTCAAAATAATGACCTATGCTAAACTGCTTCCCTCTAGACATGGTTAATATATGTATTAACCAGATGTTACATCCGAAATTCGAAGCAGCAGGATGCAGTATGATTAGTAGTTAAGGCCTTAGTGAAGCCCGGCTGTTTTACAGCGTCAATAAAAGCAGTGCATCTTTACTTTAAAGTTGTATGCCTGATCTCACCTGATCAGATGGCTGATATGGCTTTCACTAGACTTACAGACCTTTCTTACTCATTTACTGCCTGTGGTGCCAACTGGCATATCTGTCTGTCTTGGCCACGTTTCTTTATGATGCCCCATCTATGGCTCAGGGTCTTCATTTGTTTTTTCATCGGTACTGCTCCAGGTGTTCTTTGGCCTCCCTCTCTTTTGTTTGCCTTCTCGGGTCCAGCGGAGAGTACAGACCTTTCTGCACATATGCTAATGCAATATTTCGTAATGAGCCATTGAAAATATTTAATTATGCTACATCAAGTCATTCAGTTCATCTGGCATGCGTAGTACAATGGACACTAACTAGATCATGAAATGTTCTCCTCTAGAGAGAACAAAGTCCAAACTCTCATTATGCAGTCTCATGTTTAAATTTGATACCAGAGGGAACGGACCCTGCCAGCCATGCACGGGGGCCCTTTGTCGGAGTCTTTTGGGAAGACTTGATTCTGGTGCAGGTTTGGCAGTCTGGGACAAAAGTGAGCGCTGAAATTTCAGGGTGAGGCACAGGAACCGGTGTGAGTGTAGCAGCCTGGTCATGGGGAACTGAGAAGCAGGTTAAGCCTGGGAAATCTGAGAGGAGAGGAACGACCCTTCACTGGAAATGTCCTTCCAAGATGGTACCAGCTGGCACGGGTATCTCCATGATCAAATGCACTGCACGGACACAGGGCTACCCGAGTGGAGGGCACTACCGAAGATGAACGAGGGCCAGGGAACCTCTTACTACAACATAGAGATTCTTGCATTGATCATTACTCAGTGCTGAGTAGGAGGAGAGATGGAACATGCTTAGGGATGTGCTAGGGAACCAGAGACTGCGGAGAGTAAGAACTGGAGTTTGACTAATCCCCCTATTGGACTTCTGTTGGTGTGGTCAGCTGAGCCCAATTACATTTCGAGGCTGGCGAGATTTGTCAGGGCGATCTGGTTTCTAAACTGTGGGGAAGAAGGTGGCCACATCTCAATATTCCTCCCAAAGATACAAGAAAGAAAATCTCAATGACATGCAGTTATTGTCCCGGGAGGAGTTACTACTATTAAATGTCCTAAATAATTTGTGAGAAGCCACCCATAACACAGATCAGAAGTTCACATACATGGTGTTAAGTTTAGATGAGCGCACCTTCAAATACATACAGCTTAGAAAAAAACATTGGTTTGCTGGACCGGAATGAAGCATTATTAGGGTCACCGTCCCAAAACACAGATGGTCATGCCACATTTGAAAATAGCGATGATAAAAATCATGGTGTGACTTGAACAACTGGTGCCATCGATTCAAAATGTGTTAAGGGCTGCTAGTTAGGGTCTCGCGGCGGCACATTCACTACCCTCACCGATTCTCAAATTGGAGGATGCAAAAGCACTCATGCTCTAGTTTGCTACACAGGTTTTATGGAGACTCTGCCCAGAGAGCTTTGATTCTAGCATCCTAAGACTTAAAACATAAAGTATAGTGACGTGAGCACGTGAGGCTGGATCTCTGTTGATAGAACTGGGCAGCACTGCTAAGAAAGACAATACCAAAGGTATGGCATTCAAAAAGCAGTGCAATTTCGAGGTTGTAAAATGTTGATCATCCCTGACCTACGGTAGACCAGAAATTCAGGGCACTAGAGAATTGTTAGTCTTGACCTGTGAGGATTCCCTGCGCTACTCAGCTTAAAATGGAGTTGCATTTAAAAGGCAGGCTCCTATACTCACAAAAGCAAGCTGTTTCCGGGACTTTTTGGAGATCACCTTGGGAAGGAGGATAAAAACCAGGGGCCCTATACATGGCCCAGCTGCAGTTGCTGTTAAGCACACCTTATAAACCATCCCACAGGTACATGGCAAACAGGTTGAGGGGCTTCTTCCTAATGTGAGCTGTACTATGTGTTTTATTGTTATCATCCTGCCTTGTGTAGAAAGGCGTAAAATCTACATGACTCTTCATGAAGTTGAAATGTGGGATTTTCGCAGATGAAGTACATGCTATGCCACCCCACCTTCGGGAAAGTAATGTGGTTGGCGCAATAAATGTGAATTAAAGTTACATTTGGCTTTAATCTCACTGTGGACCCATAAATGAATGAGAGTAAGGGCCAGCAGTACCATTCTCCTGAGCAATAGCACAATGTTCCTCTCTTATCTGCCCTACTAAATTATTGGTATGCCATGTGTATCTTGTTCAAAATATGGCAGTGCACCTGCTTTTCCAGCTATCAAACAGAAAGCATATTTCACATCATCTGGATGTCCCTAATTGGCTTCCAATATGTTAAGGAATAGCGTTTGAGGCTGCACGTGCTATGCTGTGAAACAACCCATCTGGGCACCCTTCCTAATTAACTCTAAGCCTGGGCGGTAAATTCTGCTCCGCTCGCAGAGTTTTCCGCACTCCACGTTACGAGGAGCTCGCGAAGTTCCGAAAAACTCTGCGTAGCAGAGTTTTTTTCCTTGCTTGTGTTTGTCAACGTCAAATTGGCTAGCGCGAGGGAGAAAAATCCACCTCTCGGGGAGATTTTTCCTCGTTCACGATCGTCAACATCAAGTTGGCATGCGTGGAAAATCAACATCCCGGCGAGATTATTCAACGCGGGCAGTACGATTTTTTTATTTCGAGGGGTCGCATATGTTTGCGACCGCTCGCGTTGAGAAAGCTGCGGCTCGAATAAAAATGTACGCGAGCGGCAGAAAGGAAACAGCGCCTGCTTGCGCTGTGCATGGTGCCAAATGCGATGATTGCCTAGTGCAGACAAGCACCTGGCACTGAAAATCACTGCGAACAGCGTTTATCAGCCAGACTCTGCTGCTTGCGGAGCTCAGCGTAGTGCGGGTGAGTTATTTTTGCATTTTGCGGACTTCCGCGTAGCAGGGACCTGCTCATATAAGCACTCCTAGGTGATCATGTCGCTCTTACAAAGTTTTCAATCACTTTATAATTTTCACGTTGAATTTATTCATTAAGTATTCCAATCGTAGAATTTCAATCATCATATACTTCATTTTGTATGTACATATCAAGGCGTGTTTATCAACATGTTACTTGACAGGAATTGCAAAAGCCCCCATGCATTTCGGGCCCAGCCCTTTGTCAGGGAGTAATCCCTAAAAAGAAAATAGTACCCGCTTTGGTCCAAGAACTGAATGATTGCGTAAAATTCAATGAGATAGGGGACATGAAATGCGATGGTGAAAAAGAAGCAGAAAATAGTGAAGGTCATGCAGTAAACAAAACGATCAGTGAAAATGTGGAGACCATTATTTTACAGAACCTGAAGAACATCTCAAAGTGCCCAAAAATAACCTGTGCGGTCAGAAATCCGTAACCAAATGAAACCCTTGGGAGATCAAATCGATAAATGAATCTTCTGGTCCGTGATGGTGTAACGAGGATAACCCACGTGAACCTCAATATTTGTTAACGCTGCACAGAGTGAAACGTGAATAAGACAGAATAGGCAAATACTCGTATTCTAAAAGATCTTGAAAAGAATGACCCCATACTAGACGTGCGGACTTCACTTACCTGCAAAGTTTGCGGTCAACTTTCACCGTATAACGCTTCGTGAAAACGTTCAAACGCATAACACCAGTGCTCCGGAAATAAATATGGTAAAAATCGGAAGTGAACCACTCTAAAGCGTAGTCAGCGACGAAAGACTATCAAGGAATCCAGGCGGTAACAACCGTATGCGAAAAAAATAAATATATGGGCATGCAAGATAACGGATACCAATTATAAGCAGTAAACTATACCGCAATATATCAAGGAACATCAAAAGACAGAGGGAATGAATTCCCGCGTAGTGTATAAGAATGTATGAACCCATTATATAAGATGTTAGGTAGTGTAGGAAATTCGAAACATACAAGAACGTCTTAAGCCATAGCCAGCAACGAGAGATTGCCGTGTTGCCATGACAGCGAGTGTCGGATGTAAAACAATAGTTAACGTACAAAGTGACAAAAATGAAAATTATGAACTGCAGGCTTTCCTGCGATACAAATGTCAATGACCCTCGGAGTGTCACGTGTAGTGTATAAGAAGGTTTGAACCCGCTAGATAAAGTGCGGGGACCCTGAAAAAATCCACGCCGAGAAAAAGGCTAAGGATCCGAAAAAGACGGAGAAGGTAAGACACCATAAAGATCTGTCGGAACCTAAGGGCCACGAACATAAGGGGCACAAGGTAGCCCGACGCCAAGCAAAAAGGCGATCGAAGATCAGCCGCGATTGAAAGAACCCCACGGAACCCAACTGAAGGTTACAGAGGAGGGAAAATTGCCAAAGATGCTAAAATAAAGGGTCGACACCGAGCCCACAAAAAAGGGCACTACACCGCTGAAGACTGACGTCGGGAAGAAAAGAAAATCTCCAGCCACCAACGCCGAAAGGGCCCTCGACGTTGAAAAGGAGAAGACTTGAGGAAGAAATGGCAGCGCTCCAACAAAAGAAGAAGGACTTGGATGCCTCACTGAAGGATTTTCGAATCCCGAAAACACCGGCGGCCGAACCAGAGAACGCCGAAGAGGCAGAAGACGCTAAAGGAGAGGAAGAAGGGATCTTAGACTCTCCGCTGACACCAGAACCTCGAGGCGAAGAACCCGAGGTATACGAAGACCCACCTGAAGAGGATAAAAACTCTGAAAATTTTGAGGAATAGTCGAATTACCTCAACACGGAGAGCCTGGAACAAGAGATTTGCAGCTACCCTTCGAAAGCTTCACCTCCAGATGACATAGCTTTCTACAATGAAATTGTCAAAAGGGCAGAAAATCTATTTTGAGTACCCTTAGAGGAAGCAAAAGGGGACACGTGTTTCTTGCTAGAAACACTGGCACCATCCTCAAGAGGAACACAATACCTGCCTATGCTGCAAAGTATCCTGCACCAAGGCAAAGAAGCATTAAAAGAACCAGCTTCAAACAAGGTGGTAGCCCCAGAGTAGAGCAAAAGTACAAACCCTCCTCAAAAGACCCAAAATATATTCAGGGAAGTACAGTACCTGACTCTATTATTGTCACCACAGCCAGGAGGAGAGCCAATGCAGTCTCCAACACCGGGCCACTACCTGAAAAGGAAAGTAAGAGGATGGACATGGTGGGGAGGAGAATGGAGAAAGAGGCAGCAACACAGTGGCGCATTGCCAACTCTAATGCCCTGTTAAACAGATATGGCCACCAACAGTGGGATTAAATAGAAGAGTTGCTGAACAAACTCCCCGAGGAGGACAAAAAAAGGGCAAGATCTATTGTCAAAGAAGGGAAAAAGTGGCTAACACCTGTCTAAAGTCAGCCCGAGATGCGGCAGATACTGCGAGCAGACAAATGTGCACAGGAACCATCCTTAAGGCATGCCTGTCTCAGAATTTCTGGCTTTAAACAAGAAGTTCAGACATCAATTATCAACAGAACATTAAGCAGAGAAGCTCTGTTTGGCAAGAAGTGGATGAATCCCTTCAGCAAATTCAAAAAGACAATGAAACAGCAAGGGCAATGGGGGCCCTACAGCAAAGAGGTTCTTGTAAAGGGAGGCTTCTCTAACAGAAAATCCACTGGTAGAGGCAGCTTTGGTCAAGGACAGCAGATGCCACAACAATCTCAGGGACAGAACCAAAACCAACAGATGGATCAACAGTCTAGCTACCAAGGTTGGCAACAACAGCAGAAGCAGCCCTTTCGAGGAAGAGGGAATGGCAGAGGAAGAGGCCAACCCTCTAGAGGAAGAGGAAACCGGTCTAACTGACTCTATCATGGAAGAGGACCCACACAAAACACCAGTGGGGGGAAGAATATCCTTTTTTCCACAGACAATGAAAAAGAATCACAACAGACAATTGGATATTAATTGTGGTACAATACGAATATTGCATAGAGCTCACAAAGACACCGCTTGCAAATCCACCCAAAACAAGAAAATTAACCAGATCAGAACAAACACTGCTCAACGCAGAACTATACCAAAAAGAGGCAATAGAAAAGGTACCAACACAAGAGTGGTACTAAGGAAACTACTTTCCATACTTCCTAGTACCCAAACAGGACCGAGTTCGAAGGCCAATCATAGACTTAAGATTCACAAACAAGTTCATACTAACACAACACTTCAAGATGTATATCCTTCAAGAAATAATCCCACAGATTCAAAAGGGGGATTACTTGGCAACAATAGACCTCAAGGACACCTACTTACATATCCCTATGAACAAAAGGCACAGAAAGTACCTAAGATTCTTACACAATGAAACACACTACCAATTCAAGGTACTACCGTTCGGCATAAAAACGGCTCAACGGGTGTTCACAATGTGTCTAGCCGCAGTGGCGGCATACCTGAGAAGAGAGAAGATCCACGTCTACCCCTACTTAGACGACTGGCTAATAAGGGGACTCACGAAACAAACATGTCACAATCATGTTCAAAAAACAATTCAAACGCTACAAATCCTGGGTTTCTCAATAAACGACAAGAAATCTTCTATAACACCAGAAAGAGGAAAAACCTTCTTGGGAGCAAGACTGAGCACAGCAAACGCCAAGGCTTATCCCACACAAGCCAGAATACAAGCTATCCATCATGAAACAGCCCTTTACCAGAAGGGTCAGTCTCTGACAGTGAAGAAAGTAATGAAACTAATGGGCATGATGGCATCATGTATCCCACTCATCCCTCATGCTCGCCCACACATGCGCCCATTTCAAGAAGGACTGGTCACAATCCACAGGAAGTTGGGAGGATCTAGTGGTTGTTACACAAAGGGTGCAAGCAGAGATACAATGGTGGGCATCCAGCGACATAGCAAAAGGGAGACCTTTCAGGGACCCAACTCCATCTGTGACAGTCACCACGGATGCATCCCTCAACAGGTGGGGTGCACATTTCAACCAGCTGAAAGTTCATGGTCATTTTTCTGGAGATGAAAACCGTTTTTCTGGCACTCAAAGCATTCCAGAAACATATTCAGGGGGAAACCATCTTAATACAAACAGACAATACAACTACAATGTTCTACCTGAACAAACAGGGTGGAACAAGGTCCTTTCCCCAGAGCAAACTTGCACAGGAAATCTGGCATTGGGCGATACCCCAAAAAATCAATCTACCGACAGTACATTTACCAGGGGTAGACCACATTACAGCAGACCAACTGAGCAGACAAAACAACTGCTCCCACGAATGAGAGTTGAAACAGACAACAGTACAGTATCTATTCAACATCTGGTGAACACAAGTGTTGGACCTGTTTGCAACAATGCAGAACAAGAAATGCCAAAGCTTTGCCTCGAGGTTTCCACACCACCTGTCAATGGGAAATACACTTTCACTCAATTGGTCACAGACATTTGTTCACGCCTTTCCACCAATACCCCTGATGCAAAGAGTGCTACAAAAAGCAAAGGAGCCAGGAACAAATATGATTCTCATTGCTCCTCATTGGCCAAAGGCAAACATGGTACTCAACTCTCTTAGAACTATCCAAAGGAGAAATGGTGAGGATCAAAGCAGAAAAAGACCTGCTAACCATGCAACAGGGCCAGATTTTTCACCCAAAGCAGAAAAAGACCTGCCGACCATGCAACAGGGCCAGATTTTTCACCCGGAACCAGCCACACTACAACTAGCAGCCTGGCGCTGGAATACATAGAATTTGGGCATCTCAATCTACCGCTCAGAACCATGGAAATTCTAAAAAAAAGCAAGTGAACTGTCAAGAAAATGCTATACAGCAAAATGGAAGCGATGTACCACATGGTGCACCGCTAACAACAACACTAATTCTATCAATACACAAGAAACCGTTATTACATATCTTACTTACCTCTTGGACAGCAACATCAACTTTTCCAGCCTTAAAGTGCACCTTGCTGCCATAGCGGCATACACAAAAGGAAAATCATGCAAAAGCTTTTTTACAAGACATCAATAGGTTCTTAGAAGGAGCAAAAGGAATAGCTCCAAGAGCTGCTCCTGTACCAACATGGAGCTTAATACAGTACTTTCTCAACTGACGACAAAACCCTTTGAGCCCATGCATGTAGCGGACCTCAAACATATTACTCACAAAACAGCCTTTCTCAATGCTATAACATCACTACGAAGAGTAAGTGAACTGCAAGCATTAACTATGCAAGAACCCTACTTACAAATCCACAAAGATAAAGTAATCTTAAAGACTAACCCACAGTTTTTGCCAAAAGTGGTATCCAAGTATCACTTAAATCAAAACATCTCCTGCCAGTTTCTTCAAGAAACCCTAGATGGAAAGAGGGCTTTACTGTATTATTTGCAGAAAACCGAACAGATCAGGAAAACAAAGCAATTGTTTGTTGCTTACGCACATACCAACACAGGATCAGCTGTCACAAAAGCAACTATTGCAAGATGTATCGTACAAGCTATCCAGTTAAGTTATGCCAATGCCAAAAAAGAACTAACAATGCAACCACCAGCTCACTCCACTAGAAAGAAAGGAGCAATGCTGGCATTTATGGCCAATGTACCCATTGATTCCAGTTGCGCAGCAGCAACATTGGCATCACCACACACCTTTACAAAGCATTATTGTGTGGATATACAAATGAATAAGGAAGCTCAAATTGGACAGAGGGTGCTTCAACACCTGTTGCAAGGTCTTCCTTTCACCACAGCCTCCCAGACACGGTAGAAACCGCTACATAATCTGATGTACAGCATGTGAATCCAGAAAAGGATTTACGCTGCAAAACGAAATGGTTACTTACCAGTAGGAGTAGTTTTGCTGCATGAAGAATTCTCTGGATTCATATGCGACCCACCTGACCTCCCCTATAAGGAAAAACAAACAGGTGGGAAAGCAAAGGACTACATCATTATTTTTTCAAAACCATCTCTAGGGTTACAAAACATAAGAAAAGCAGAAAAAAGAATCCGAAGATGGCCACCACGCATGTTGACCTCCAGGATACCGACTGACGTCACACAGGGGACGTACCTGGCACCAAATGGTGGTCGTCAGCGGCCAAAACAAGGGGGGGGGGGGACACAAAGACAATTCCGGACCCAACCACTAGATGGCGGAATGATACACAGCATGTGAATCCAGAAAATTCTTCAAGCTGCAAAACTACTCCTACTGGTAAGTAACCATTTCGACCTATTGCATTTCAAAGAAGCAGGCGCCATTGTCCTGGGCTGCTTGGAAAGTAAAAGTCCGTAAGGCGTAGTGAATGTTGCAGCAAAGCATGTCGTGCCTGCAGTAGGTGAAACTCATTAAAGAAAATGGTGCTCACAGACTAAAAAAGACATACTGTGTAACAAGAAGGGTAAAAGGGCCGGTACTCATGGAAGGGTACAAATGAATACAAGGAGGCACTAACAAGCATATTGACAAATCAGAAGCCAGCATTTGCAAAGGACAATGACACAAGCCAATGACAAATATTGGTGGAGAGTGGGCGAGGCTTCAAGACCATACTCGAATACAGCATGCCACAGAGCAGCGCACGCACTGCCCAGGCTCGACCTAAAAAGGCACTGCAGACAAAATATACAGGGCTTCTGCAAATATCAGATGGAGCCCATAGAGGAACCTCCATTGTTGCAGTTCTTCCAGAATACGACAGCTGTCCGATATCCTTTTTTCCCACCCATTCGACCATCACTAAGTTTTGTCTCAATTAGCATTCCTTCTTAGCGACTGCAACTTCTCAGGGGCATGGCAACGCTGGTCTCTGAAAAAGCACGGGTGAGCAACAGCAGGAAGGGAGCAAAAATATCTCCTTGATTTGAGTATTGTTAAGACTGCTGTCATTTCTGAATAGGCTGTAAGGTTGAAGCATTACCACGCTTTCAGAACACAGATTGGTTAGAAGCCTGAAGAATTGTAGGATTTGTGTAGCGCCCAGAACTCCTGGCAATGCCCCAAAGCACGTTTCTGTAATTCTTTGTCAATAATTGTACTCGTATCACAATGTTCTGCTTTCTGTTAAATTTGAAGGAGCTTTTATTTGATTTGTTTTCCATATATTTGTCTCCTCGACCACAAAGGCCATTAAAGGAATATGCATTGAAACATTTTAGGTACATATAATATTGAGGAAATAAATAATGGAGGATATTAAAGGGAAGGATAGGAATGGGCGGGGGCATCTGTAAAGAGCAGGTGTGCATCGTTGACCACTAAGGGTGAAGAAAGCAAGATGAGAGTGGTCAGGGACTGATAGAGAAACAACCTTGCAGATACTAGCAAATATAGGCATATTTATGTTGCACCTGAGTTGTATGCATAAGAATCAGGCCATACGGTAAAGAAATCTAAATGCATGTATGCCACTAATAAGGACTACAACTGTTTTTTTATTAATTTTGAAGGTTCCTACAGAAGTCTTTATGCAAGTTATTTTGACAATTGCTAATGAGGTGATGGACATAAATGTAAAAGGTGATCTATGTATAGTTTCAAACTAACATTGGTGTTTTTTCTAGCAATTCATGTAAAAAGTGTATTGTTGTTGGAAGTGGTGGAGTCCTTAGAAACAAAACGCTTGGGAGAAAAATTGACTCCTATGATGTTGTAATACGGTAAGTTTTTCTCTTTAAACCTAAGCAGTTATTGATGATTGTTATCATAAGTAACACTGCCTGATTTTTACTTTCACTAGAATTTCTGTTGAATTTCAGAGATTATCAGTGTGTTTTCTGTTCTTGAACCACATTCTTAGAAAAATTACAGTTGACAACTATACATTGTCAGATTTATCCCATTTTGCATGTATTTGGGCAGAGAAACCTCTTATGTTCAGTTAGTAGTTGATGATTTCACAATATTTTGTTTTCAGAATTCTTCCAAATGAGTGAAAATTAACTAAGGGTATTTACTGTAATCTGAATCAACACCTCATATTAATAGTCGGCACAGTTTGTGGAGCATATATCTTGATGTCTTGGGGTTTTATTTCACAATGGACTCCAGGGGCCCTATTAGATGTTGTGTCCAGGCGGCGCAACTGACATGTTCACCTGCTTTGTGCCCCGCTGTGGTACAATTGTATTGCAGAAGGTGACCCAGAAGCTTGTGCGTCCCCCCCCCCTCTGTAATACTGATAGCACTGTTGCACATGTAGCTCCAGCGCTATCATGGCAGCGTGTTCCCTCATTTGAATGGGACGTGGCCCCATGCAAATGAGGGAATGTCTGTGCCTTCGCACCTGCACCATATTAAAGATGCAGGTGCAAACAGGCCCTTAAGAGGTGCACTCAGTGCACCTCCTAAAAGCAGCCTTCTGGAGGGGGAAAGGAGTCCCATCATTCCTCCCGACACCCCCCTGCATGCGGATGAAGTCACCCTGTACACCCGTCTACAGGGGATGATTAAAGCAGCTTGTTTAAAGCTGTGCCGTGGCACAAACATTAACAGTGCGCCTGATGCATAATATGGCCCCAGGACACCCATTAAGTTGCTCATTGTCATTTTCATTATTTTGGTAAGGTGATAAAAGAAAAAAAGAAAAAATATATATATAGCAGATGACACGTTTCGCCCACCAAGTGTGCTTGATCACATGACAAGATTAGAGTCTGTCATCTCTTTTAAGCACCTTCACCATGCATACATCACGTGATATAGTGAACATGGAAAACAGACTCCCTTTGGATTGATTTCATTTGGATCTTAAAATTAATTAACAATTCTTCTATTAATTATATAAATATAGCAGCAGGGTTTCAAAACAGCTTGAAACAGTTTTGGGTTAAATACATTGGGTAACAAAGTGCAAATAAGTATTTACCAGTACTAATACAGGTTTGGGGTACAATGTATTGAGTGCTTTGGCAATTGGATTTTATAATCCTAATTTACTGAGTACAATTATCAGATATGTAAAGACAAAGTGTCATAAACCTGATCACATGTAAAGTGGATCCATTGATTCAATTTATATTTACATGTCTCTATTGGCTCTACAGGTCGTTCCTATAATTCCGACAACTTCGTCAGGTACAATACTCTGATTAAAAATCATGATAAAACTCAATAATATTCCTCCTTTGTGCAAAACAAACTCATAATCAATCTACTGAGAACACCTTAATATATGTTTCAATATGCCTAGTAAGTTCCCAAAACTTGCTGCTGGGTAGTCCAAAACCATGGAGGAGTTAAAGTGCAAATAAGTGCATTTAAAGTGAAGGTGAAAAAACCCAAAAAATATTTCTGAAAACTTAAATGTTGAGAGAAAGGGAGGCGGTGTCCTCGCATACTATTAAATAACATATAAAAACAGAATCTCAGTATATATAATGGACAAAATCAGATGGTTTAATATGTAAGTTGAGAGCACATTTGCAAAAGTCTTAGGGATATTTCTATGGCCAAGATATAAATTCCATGGTTTTCAAAATTTTAAATTTTTAAATGTAGAAAAAGAATATTTTTTTTAAATTATTTTTTTCCTGTTTAAAACATTATTTTTCTAAAATTCTGCGTATGGGACCAAACCTGAGTAGATAAACTAAAATTGGATATATTAGTTAGAACCATAAATGAAGTAGAAAACATTCATATGAATAATGCATGAATATTCATAAATAGCTATAAGTATTCATAGTTAATCATAAAAAGCTATACAGTTCTTCCCCATTGTTCAATCCATTTGACGTACATGTGTCCAGTCTAGTATAAATTTAGCCTCCAACTGCCTCAAGAGTCTTCCTGGTGCAGGGCTCCCGACCCTTGTGCATGTGACAGAGCATGGAGACCTCCTCCCCCCAGTTCATTAGTGGCCTCACCAGTATCAGTCTTGGGGTGTTCTGATCTCAGAGCTGGCAACCCGCCCTCCCACTGGGGATTGTCACCCTCTTACCTCTCCATCTGCGCTTCTGTACCTTTCTCTGTGGACTGGTACTGTGTAACGCCCTGAACGTCTCAGGATCGTTTAACAGACACGATAATGAGGACGCAACCACTTGTGAAGGGTTAGTTATTTTAATGAAGGCAAAAATAATACAAAGAATAAACAAAAGTTATAGTCACTGGAATCCTCCAGGCTAAGTACGTTACCAGCCCACAGCACGGATGGTCCTAACCGTCCTCTGCATATACGCCGATCCCGGCGTATGCCAACAGAGGGCAGAAATGAAATGGCCGACAATGCCAATCGGTAGGCTGTGAGGGGCACGAAGAGTGTTGGGGAGAATCGAGGAGTCAGGGAAACACCCAGCCGGGGTCTCTACCTGAAGGGAGCAGCCGCTCAACCTCTTCCTCAGACTGCACCGGGACGCGGAGTCACCTCCTGGTGATGCGTCACCGATACCCCAATCAAAAAGCAAGAAGACTGAACCGAGAGCAGCCGCTCGATCGATCCTGTGGACTTCCGAGTCTGTAACGCGGCAAACACCTCCTGGTGTGCGTTACAGCTGGCAGTCCCTGTATCTCTGGTCGGGCTGGGAGTTACGACTCCAACCAGAAAAAGCGCCACTGCGCTTTGACTCAGCCGAGTCAAAAAGCGAAGCTCAATGGTTGACCGGTAGAGCTTCCGGGTCCTTCACAGGTGACGATGGGGCAAGACACGGCCCAGGGAGTAACGACTCGACCTACCTCCGTTCTTGCCTTACTGGAGCACCACTCCGGAACACTGCTCTTCACGAAGCAGGTACGTCGGTGTAAACACAATATCCGACAGCGTTGTACCTCCCGGTTCCTCCCTTTATAGGGCGTGTTTTCCTTGAGTAATGTAACAGCTCTCCTGTTTACATAAGGGCGTGTTTTCCTTGAGTTATGTAACAGCTCTCCTGTTTACATAACCTCTCAACCGCTAAGCATCCTGGGAGATGTAGTCCGTTTTCGCTGGTTACCGTTTTCCTCCCCTCGCATGACCGGAATTCTTGACATACTGTCAGAAATTAGAACTTGTGGCAGCTGCCCAGTCCTACCCTGCCCCCCAAGTTCTCCTGATACTAAAGTGCTCCCTTCAGTGGATGGTCCCTCGGTACACTAGGCTCCCCTGCAAGTGCTCCATCTGGGAGCTATCCAAGATCTGCGGCTGAGAATAGGGCACCCTGGGTCTCTGCCCACCCCACCTCTCCTTCTACTCTGAGAAGGGACATGGGACCCTTTACCCCTTCTAACCCGCCCCCTACAATGAGACCTGTCTGGGTCACTGTGAACCTCCCCTGCCCTCGGTTGGGGGGGGGGGGGGGGGGAACCTGACTCAATTCCCTTCGGATCACTACCAAATGCCTTAGCAGACACTCTGGCACTCACCCAGAGGTCTGCATCCTTTGCAAGTTCCCTGGGGTTAGAGAACTTAAACTCAACCAGGTGTTGGCCTAGCCCTGGAAAACAATAACTGGACATGTGCTCTGTCTGTCAACTTGTTCCTCTCTTCAAAAGTGTTTACCATGCTACCCTTCACCCAACCATCCAGTGCTCAGTTAAAGTACTCCACAAAATCATCCCAGGACTGGTGAGACAGTTTGACTGCCCATGAACCTCAAACTACACTGTTCTGGGTTGAATTCATACTTCTTAACCAGGGCCTCCTTCATGGGCGTATACCTCAACCTGTCCCCCTCTTCGAGGGGCAGTAGGGCGTCCTTCCCACCACCAGGAATTCAACTCCATATGCCAACTCCCCAATCCTTCTCATGGATCCTATACACCTCTAGAGCTGTCTCATATACCTGAAACCACTGGTGAATGTCACCCCACCCTCCTTAAAGCTAGGTACCAAGTCTCTGGGTATGTGGACTGTGTCCAGTTCCTTGAGACTAGGTTTATGAGCCCACAAGCCCTTTGTCTCTTTCATGGCTTTCTCAGCCTCCGCGGCTAGGTTATCGCTGGCTATGGCCCTTTAAGCCTCAGCCATCCTCTCCTCAGCGAGGGCTTTGTCAGCCTCCGCTCTTCTCTCCTCTGCAGGCAGCTGGGCCAGCCATCTATGTAGATGAGTACTCCGACACACCTATCTCAGGATTCAAATAATCATAAAAATGTTACTAGACCTGCAGGTCTATTCACTTAATTTTACTCCACTTAATTCTAATGCTCTTGTCCCATACTCTGGCTTCAATATATGTGATCCTTGGGAAATATTTTAATTCACTGAGCCGCTACAGACCATTGTCAAATACATGAGCTCAGCATGTCTGCTGTACAAAAAACACTATTGTTTCATTTAATAGACTAAACATTTGCTCCATATATAATACAAATCTAGCCACACATAGGATACACCTGACCGCTGCCTTGCCTCTTAGTTAATTAACCGGATTGTCATCAGGGTGGGTGCTGCAATGTTCATCAAATAACATCACTTTTCTAAATACATACCTGAGGCATGAAGTGTTACCACACTTATTTGCAATCAGCAGATTTTCTATTGAAATGGCCACAACATTTCCCACTGATGTGGTTTTGCTGATAAAACAATATTGTGTATAATGTTTGGAAATCACGTTTCTGCTAATATTTGCATCTGAGGAACACCAAATAGTGTTCTGATATTGTTGCTCCTATTTAAATTGTTGCATCACACTACAGAATTACAAAAAAAAATGTTCTTCAATAATTCCTGATATATTTTGAAATACTTGTACTATTCAATTACAAGCTGTTTAAATGTTGTTAGAAAAACTACTGACACTTTACAGCCTTTTGTTTCACAAAGAGTGTCAGACAGCTCACTTGAAAAAGACCTCTACCTGTAATAAGATAATGAAAAGTAAACACCCTTTTCCAAGATAAGATAAGAAACAATTAGTAAAAAGACATACTGACATTTGACCTCTGTTCTTGAACAGGCAGCAGATGCGTCAAGATAAAAACAAAATTTATAGGTGTCTTTATTGCTCATTCACTTTCTGAATAAACAGAACACCTGTCCCTTCCAGCTTGGGTTCACTCACCAGAAGGGATGAGTAGGTGCTAAAAAATAAAAATAGTTCGAACTGATAAAATATGACTCGCCTAAGCGAGTGGGTGCGTAGATATTTCGAGTCCTGTATCCTTCCTATGTTGTGGCTGTATAGAGGGAATGCACAAACTACATCTGTCACCCAGCTCAGAGGTGTATTGGAGAGCGGCCACAAAGCACACAGAGGTATAAGCACAGAGAAATGTCCACTTTCTAAAAGTGACATTTCTAAAATAGTAATGCCAAATCCAACTTTACCAGTAAGGAGGATTTGTCATTACCATTCCAAACAAATGAAAAATGAAAAAACTATTCTTCTCTGATCAGGAATTGTAGCTTAAACTGTATTAAGGAATTTCTAAATGCTAACCTGTGAAAGGTGTAGGCCTTACACTAGTGAAACATGAAATGCGCTATTTGTCACTACCAGGACACATAAAACATAAAGGTACATGTCCTATATTTTACTTGAACAGCACCCTGCCCTTAGCGCTACCTAGGGACTACCTTACAGGTGACGTGTGTACCCCAGGTCCTAGGAGTATTGTTTTTTAATGACTGCACATGGAATGTTGAAACAGAAATGGTTTTACGGATTCATAATTAATTAGATTCATTTAAATTGACATATTTTTATTGTGTTTGGTGCCAATGTATTATTTTATATTTTTTGTGAATTTCTTGTATCTGCCCGTACTATGAATTATTGTACTGTGCTTTGATGGTTTTAAATTCTAACCGAAAAAAGCACATTTTTGACTTTGACTTTGTGTAATAAAAGGGGAGTTTGAGGCGTAGCAAGCGGTTTTAAATGCTAAGTAGAGTTGGCAGTAAACTGCCCACACAGGCCCTGCAGTGGCAGACCTGAAACAGGTTTGAAAGGCAACTTCTGTGGGTGGCACAATCAGTGCTGCAGGCCCCCTAGTAGTTATACAATAGGGCGACCCAATCTTCTCCAGGGAACTTGGTACTATAGTCTACAAGCAAAAATGTTCCTGGAGGAATTATTAATACACCACTCAGTAATTAATAGGTCAAAAACATATCCCCCTCTTTTTACCATCGCAAATCACTCACGTATGGTAATACAAGCGTATTGTTTTTAGCAAAAATATATTTTCATATGACTGAATCAATATATCATCATGAAAGTACAAAAATAGACATTATATACAGCAGTACAATATAGTTACACTGGCACCGCCTCACCATTACAAAGAGCCTCTTACCAGACAATTGACACAGTGGATTTGGTGGAGCACACCCGGGCTTGCTGTTTCAGGTGAAATCCATAGATAATTTATTCTGATTTGTTTTGCATTCTTTGTCATTCTCGTGTTTAAGTCAACAATTCAAATGCGTCCTTCTTGCACAAAAACACACTATTGCACCACAGAGTTAGGGTGCATTTACTGGCACAAATAGTGCAAGGGTTTCTCTCACACGCTGACATGCAATCTTTCATTGGCATATGTATCGGCTATGTTTTAGCTGCAAATTACGTTTGTAGATGGCATAATAATTTTAGTCAACTGCTGTTAAATGTTTTGTTGTTGAACATTGTTTTTTAAATCAGGTATCCTGTTATAAGTGTATTCATTGTATGGTAAATGTTTTCTTGTGTTTTAAATAACTAAAGCAAAAATTATTATATCCAATTAAATTAATTTATCAGTGTTTCATCATCTTAGTAATCTCTTGCCAAGAGTATGAGGCAGGTTCCTATTCTGATGAAAATGAATACCGCCCACATATGATAGAATATTGTAAAGTTTAAAAAAAAAATGAATTTCCATGTACTGTTATGGTTTCAGTTGTTTGGTCCTTATACCACAGTGCATAACGTTAGGATGCAATGCAGTTGCTCTTCATTCTTCCCCAACCTTTTTTTTTTTTCCACCTTTCCATGAATTTAAATAAAAGTGAGTTGCGTCAACGGAACTGTTATCTTTGCTGTGTTCACATAATTTCCTAAGGTACCCCATTTTAATTAACCATTTGATCCCACAGAATGAATGATGCCCCAGTTGTAGGGTATGAAGAGGATGTCGGGAGAAAAACTACTTTCCGGTTTTGTTATCCAGAGTCCGTAATGTCCAATCCGCTTCATTATGATCCAAACTCAACCATTGTACTTCTTGCTTTCAAGCCACATGACGTAAAGTGGCTGTCTGAGTTATTACTGAATAAAAGAGCGGTAAGTGCAGCCAAATAACCCAGTTCACATGTAGGGACATCTTTGTAATGTTATGTATGATCTGTCTTGTACTCTGCTAAACTGAAGCTGTATATTGTTAAAATTTTTTTTTTTTTTTTTTTTTTTTAAATTTTATTGAACAATAAATCAATTACAAGCATGGGCCTACAACCACCAGGGCCGGCCGCTAGATTCAGAAAGGATCATACAGTTGTTAAGGCAATAGTCGGCTCCCGGGGCCCAGCCCCGTACATGGCTCCGGATAGTCCTAGGGAAGCAGGATACATAGGATTAACATAAATAACAAATAAAAACAAAAGGCGAGGCATAAGGGCAAAAAGTGTGGGTAAGGCTACATCCGGGGGACTCTACTTCAGACCTTCAAATAGCTATCAAGAGGGAGGAGTACTGATAGGTCGGGGGGGGGTCACGGGAGAGGAACGTCTATATTCGGTTGTTCCAAAAGTCGCAAGGAACCATCAAGGGTCAGGGGGACAAAGCAATATCGGTGTCCACTAGGGGGGGGGAGTACAGATACCCCCACAATACGCGTTCCATTGCCCCCAGATTCTACCCCATGCCCCCGGTTTACCACGAGCCACATACACAGTCAATGTCAATGTCAAATGTCAATGTCAAAGATTTTTATATAGCGCACAAATCACCAAAGGTCGCAGGGCGCTCGCAACCAAGACAAAGAGACTGGACAGTGACGTTATATTGATGTGCCTAAGCTTGTTGGGAAAAGAGCCAGGTTTTCAGCTTTCTGCGAAAAAGTAGATGGTCGGTTATGGAAAGTAAATCCAAAGGAAGTCTATTCCATAGCGTGGGAGCCTGGTATGAAAAAGAGCGACCTCCATTGCGGGCAGTCCGGACACGGGGTTGGACAAGTAGAGGTCTAGCGCTGGACCGCAGCGAGCGTCCTGGGACGTACCTTTGAAGTTTTTTTGCCAAGTATAGAGGGCCGGTGCCTTGCATCAGCTTATGCGTAAGGCATAGGATTTTAAAGCGCCCTCTTTGGCGAATTGACAACCAATGTAGGGTATTCAAAATGGGAGCAGAGGGAGTGCGTGGAGGGAGGTCCAGAACAAGCCTCGCGGCCGTGTTCTGGAGAATCTGTAGTTTGCAGAGTTGATCCTGGTTGAGTGCTGTAAATAAGGCATTGCCATAATCTAAACGACTGATGATTAGACCCTGGACCAGAGGTTTCCTGGCCTCTATGGGTAGCCATTTAAAAATCTTGCGTAGCAGACGCATGATGCCAAAACAGGTCCCCAGCACTTGATTTACGTGGGTTTTCAGAGATAAAGAATTATCAATTGTAATACCCAGGTTACGCACTGCGAGCTTGGGCGTAGGGCAGGTACCCAGCTCTGGAGGCCACCAGTCACAGGTCCAGAACTTTTCAGCCTTCCCGAATAGGATTACCTCGGTCTTCCCACCGTTAAGCTGAAGCCTGTTTAAATGCATCCAGTCATTGATCTTAATTAAACAGCTCTTGAAACGTGTTTGGACATCAGACTGGTCAGGATCACAAGTCACTAACAGCTGAGTATCATCGGCATATGATAGGGTGTCAAAACCATAAGACCTGATGATGTCGGCCAACGGGGCTAGGTAAACATTAAACAGCATTGGGCTGAGGATCGAGCCCTGCGGGACCCCGACCGTTACTGGGTAGGAACGGGAGGTAATCCCGTCCACAGAAACCTTAGTAAAGCGATCCGCCAGATAGCTTGCAAACCAGTCCAGGGCCCTCCCTCTGACACCAATCTCCCACAAACGATGTTTGAGAATACTGTGGGAGATTGTGTCGAATGCTGCCGACAGGTCCAAAAGGACCAGGATTGCCGACTCTCGGCGATCCAGGGCCAGTCTGATATTGTCCACTACCTCAATAAGTGTGGTCTCCGTGCTATGAGCCGCACGGAAGCCTGATTGGGAGGGATCGAGGAGCCTGTGGGTCTCTAGATAGGTCGTGAGACGTTTATTAACTAAGAGCTCCAGGACCTTCCCAAAGTAGGGGAGCAAAGAAATAGGACGATAGTTGGCTGGCAGGCTAGGGTCAGCCGAGGGTTTTTTAAGAATGGGCTTCACCTGTGCCTGTTTCCATCTTCGGGGGAATGTGGCTTGATTAAGAGACTGGTTGAAAACAACGGTTAAGGTATCCACAAATAGAGGTAAAATTTTGGCACAGGAGCGGGGAGGAAAGGGATCGGCGGGGGAGCCAGACTTAACCCTTACTAGGCTCTCCCTGACTTCGATGCTTGTTATGGGATCAAACTCCGTTAATAAAGGAATGTTATTCTGTTGAGGCGAGGGACTAGTTTGACTCATATTGGTGGTATGGCAGACATGAACGGCTGTCCGAGAAAGAAATGAGGCATAGATAGTTTTGATCTTGTTATCAAAAAACAAGGCAATGGAGTCGACCCAGTCTTGGGTAGGTACAAAAGAAGATCGCTCAACCTGAGGGGCGGTAAATTCCTTCAGTATCTTGTGTAGCTCTTTACTAGAGTGAGCCGCTTTGTTGATACGCTGAGTGAGATAAGCCCTTTTTGCGGATTTAATCTTGTTCATATAAATTGAGTGAAAATTTATATAATTTCTGCGGTGCTCATCAGTCTTTAATTTCCTCCACTGACGTTCAGCGGCCCGACATTTTTGCTTGTCAATTTTTAATTCCTCAGTAAACCATGGTGAAGCATTACTTTTTACTTGGACCCTTGTAAGAGGGAGAACTTTATCAAGGGTCTGTGTGATAGATAGTTCTAGGTTACTAACAGCGGAATCAACTGCATCCACCTTTACTCCTTGTGAGAAAGGCCCAAAGTGAGATGAAAAGGTGTCGATTGAAAGTTTACGCCAAGGCCGAATCCAGGTGTTTATCTTTGAGCTATCATTGATAGGCATGGTTAAGGGCATACTGAAGTCAAGAATGAAGTGATCGGTCCATATTGTCGGGCGAGGAGAATTGATAGTTAATTTAGGGGAATTAGTAAATATTAGATCTAAGGTGTGGCCCGCAGAGTGGGTTGGTCCAACCACCCTCTGAGTCAAACCTAGTGTTAGCATTGCCCCAATGAGATGGCCTGTATCAGGGTCGAGTGACTGTTCGGCATGATAGTTAAAGTCGCCAAGTAAGATGAAGTTGTCTGCCGCAAGTACATGAGGTGCAATAAGTTCTAGCAGTTGATTGACAAAGTGTGACTTCGAGCCTGGAGGTCTATAAATCAATGCCCCGTTCCATGATTCTGAGCCCGACATGTCTAAGGAAAAGATTAGGATCTCCAGTTGTGTGGAGGAAAGTGAATCTAATATTCGAATTGTGATCGGGGCTGTTGCTGCTATTGCAATGCCGCCACCTCTTCCCGACACTCTGTCGAGCCGTGTCAAATGATATTGTTGGGGGAACGCTAAAGCTACGCACGCTGACGAGAGGTCATGGAGCCAAGTCTCGGTGATAAAGCAGATTCCAGGTTTTTCTTCATCAAGGAGGCTCCAGAGCTCGAAAGCGTGATACAGATACCCCCACAATACGCGTTCCATTGCCCCCAGATTCTACCCCATGCCCCCGGTTTACCACGAGCCACATACACAGTCTTCTCCCTGAACATGCACCAGTCCATATTCTCCTTCCATACGGACACGGTGGGAGGCCGCTGGGAACCCCAAAGCTGCGCTATATCTCTCTTGGCAATCATGTTCCCCAGGGCCGCCCACCGAGTCTGAGCCGCGTTATAATCATTGGGCTCCCACACATTCAGGACACAGCGACGCACCTCCGGCAGAAGCGCCACCCCGGTGACCCGGCCCATGACCACATGAACCCAGCGCCAGTATTCCGCCACCTCGCGGCACTCCCAGAGGATATGGAGAAAGGTGGCACTGAGCCCACATCCCCGCTTACAGAGCCCGTCTTCAGAAAATCCCATCGAGACCAAACGGGGACCCGTCACATACACCCGGTGGAGAATCTTTAGCTGGACCAGGCGGAGACGGGCTGGAATGGCCACTTCCTTGGGGGACGACAGTGCGGACTGCCAGTCCTCGTCGTCCAGTTCCACCCCATCCCCTGTCCACGCCTCCCGAAGGCGCACCAAGAGGTCAGCCCGATTATTGATAAGTTTTTTATAAATTAAAGAGATAGTACTGTCGGGGACATGACCATCGAGTATGCGGTCCTCGAGAGGCGAAGAATCCGGGATCTTGGTCCCCTCTCCAAAAACCGAGAGCAGGGCATGCCGAACCTGGGCGTAGCGAAAGAACTCCCTTCCCGTAAGTTCGTATTCGCTCTGGAGCGCCGCGAATGTTTTAACCGCCCCCTTAATCCATAGGTCTCCCACTCTACTAATACCAATCGTGTCCCAACGGTCAAACCCCTTCGTTGTCCAGAGGCTTCCCAGTCGATCGGAGGCAAACAGAGGAGTAGCACACGTTAATCGCCCACTCCAGCCCATGGCTACATTGGCCGCCTTCCAGATCCCTACCGCAATCTTAGTAGGGCCCGTAAGGGTCCGTCCAGCCGATCTGGAGTAAAGTGCCCTGTTATAGTTCCCGCCGGGAAGCAGGAATTTATCCATCCCATACGCCGGATTCAAGCCGGGCGCATACGTGGCATGGTTAATGGCCGATAACTGTGAGGCCCAATAATACCTGCGAATGTCGGGAAGCGCGATGCCCCCGTCGTACCAGGGGAGAGTAAGCTTTGCCAGAGCGATACGCGCCCGTCCGTCCCACACCAGTCTCCTCTGCAGGCTCTCCACCTCCCGAAAGTAGGACACAGGAATGACATCGAAGGAGTTCTGAAGTGCATAGAGGAATCTGGGAAGGGACAGCATTTTAAACAGTGCTGCCCGACCCAGCGGGGACAAGGGCAGCTTACACCACCAAGCCGTGTCTTCCCTCAAACGCCGAAGTGGAAGCAGGAGATTCTGCTCATAGCGAGCCACCGGGTTCAACGAGACGTATATCCCCAGGTATTTGAAGCCGGACAGAGATAATTGGATCGGAAGCCGAGGCGGCAAGAGAGGAGGGTCACCGGAGATAGGATAGACACAGGATTTAGACCAGTTGATCGTTAGACCCGAATTTCTCCCAAAGGAAGTCAGAACATCAAAGAGAACATTAAGCGACCGCCGCGGCGAGGTGAGATACAGGAGAATATCGTCCGCATACAACGAGACCCGATCCTCGAAGCCCGGGGCCCACCGGATCCCTCTGATCGAGGGCTCCCAGCGGAGCCAAGCAGCGAGCGGCTCCAGGGCAAGAGCAAAGAGCAGAGGGGACAACGGGCACCCCTGCCTCGTACCCCTACCGAGAGCGAAGGGCCGAGAGACCCGCCCATTAACCACCACCTGAGCCATGGGTCCCGTGTAAAGAAGCTTCACCCAGCCAAGAAATCCTTCCCCAAAGCCGAATTTGGTCAAGACAGCCCAGAGGAATGGCCACTCGATGGTGTCAAAGGCCATCGTGGCGTCTAAAGAAACCAGCACGGCTGGTTCGGAGAGGTACTCCGCCCTGGCGAGGGCGCCGTGAAGACGCCGCAAGTTAAGGGCGGTGTTACGATGAGGGATGAAGCCGCATTGATCAGGATGAATCAGATCGCAGATGACGCTCAACAAACGATTGGCAAGGACTTTAGCCAGGATTTTAGGCTCTGCGTTTAGCAGTGAAATAGGCCTGTAGGAGGCACAGCGGTCTCGTGGCTTACCGTCCTTGGGGATCACGACTATCGTAGCCAGACGCTGGTCGTCAGGAAGGGAACCTGCCTCAAGGGACTCTTGAAACATACGACGGAGGAAGGGCGCGAGTTTATCCGGGCGCAACTTATATAATTCTATAGGCAGACCGTTGGGACCCATCGCCTTGCCCGAACGAAGGGACCGAATCGCAGTTGCTATTTCATCTACAGACAAGGGGGCGTCCAGCTGCTCACGGTCGTCGACGGACAGGCAAGGCAAAGCAATGTCCCTCAGCAGAAGGCGAGAGTCTTCTTCATCCCTATCAGTCACCGGGGAGTACACGGCCCGGAGGTGGTCAGCGAAACATTCCACAATCTCACCAGGCTCAGTCACACACACTCCATCCGAGACACGCAGCTCCGGGACCACACGATTAACTCTCTCCTTCTTATCCAGCCACGCAATCAACTTTCCCGCCTTGTCTCCGGCATCATACAATCGACCCTGCTGCTCCCTATACATCGTTTTGGCAGCGTCAGTGACAAGAGACCTGTATTCAAACTGTTTCAGGCTGAGGGCATGTAGCCCGTCCGGAGTGACACCAGTCTCCAAGGCCGACTCCAGCCCCGAGATGTCAGTCTCCAGCTTCACCACTGCCTCACTCTTGAGCTTCTTAGCCACCACTATCTGGGAGAGGGCGTGTCCGCGGATTACGGTTTTAAAGGCTTCCCACAGGGACATTGCGGACGACACCGACCCCTCGTTTTCAAGGAAGTATTGGTCCATAGCCTTAACCAGGCTGTCGCGAGTCGTAGGGTCTCGCAGGTACCACGGGTTAATGGGAGCGATCCGCCCTGCAGACCGCGCCTCGGTGTCAAAGAGCAGCCACAACGGGGAATGGTCGGAGATACCCCGCGCCAGGTGCCTAACCTCTCGAATCCGACCAGTCTGCGCCGCGGGCATAAGGAAATAGTCTAACCTAGAAAGACTCCCATGCGCCCCAGAGTGAAAGGTGTACTGACATTGGGTCGGATGCATTAATCTCCAACTATCTACCAGGCCGAAGGTCTCCAACAGTCCACCAAGCCATGCCTGGGCAGCGGGGAGGGCCCTGGGTGGGTGACGATCCAGGTCACCCGAAACCACCGAATTAAAGTCCCCGCCCATAAGCAAAAGACTCTCCGGAAGTTCAAGCAGCATTCGACCCAGGTCCGCGAAGGTGGAGTTCTGGAGGCCCGGGGGGACGTAAACTGAGACCAGGGAAAGGGGCCGCCCCTCCCACCTCCCAGTCAGACACACATAGCGCCCTCTGTCATCCGAGACTACCCTAGTGATATCCAACGGAAGTGAGGATCGCAGGAGAATGCCCACCCCCCTGGAACCAGTTGTGTAACCAGAATGGGCCACGAGGCGGTATCCCCCCCTGTTCATTGCATGACAAACATTACCAACCAGATGCGTCTCCTGGATAAACACCACATCAGGAGTCAGACGACGCAAATACTGCAGTACTACACCCCGTTTGATACGGTCCCCCAACCCATTGACGTTCCATGACATCAGTCTCAACCCGTCCCCCCCCCCATCCCCTCCAATAGATCAAAGGCCCCCCAGTCAGTAGCACAGTTCCCAAATCTGGACAAAAATCAATACCTCGCCCTGCAAACAAAAAACACACAGCAAAACAACCCCTCCTTCCCCCCAACCCCCCCCCAAATCCAACTCCCCCCACCCTGCACCCCTGCGGGCCAAAAAACCCCCCCAACTTGCAGTGTGCCTGTCGCCCTACTAACCCCATTCTACGAAAAGACCCCGGAGGAGGAAAGGGACCCGTCCCCGCCCGCCCCCCACACAGGTCCTAGTGAGACAAAATAAACAAAAGAAGTAAAACCCAGCTGAACAGTGCAAAATGGCAAAACCAAGGACCAAAAGTCACTCCAAAGGGGACCCGTCACCTTCGGCGCCTGCAGAGGGCCCGGGACGGCCACCTCTGTCCGGCAGCGAGTCCAGCCAGTCACTCACGGCCACAGGAGAGTCAAAAAAGGCAGTCCGATCCTCATGTTCCACTCGGAGTTTTGCAGGGTAGAGCATAGAGTACTTGAGGCCCAGTTCACGGAGACGACGCTTCACCCCCTGGAATCCCATCCGCTGTTTCTGGACAAGTTGGGTAAAGTCCGGATAAAAGTTAATGGATGAGTTCTCATGACAAACCGGGCCGTGGACCCGTGAGGCCTGCAGAATCGCATCTCGGTCTCTATAGTGGAACAGTTTGGCCACAATAGGCCTCGGGGGGGCCCCCGGCCGTGGCCGACCGCCCGGAACTCGATGGGCCCGCTCCACGGCAAAGAACTTACTTAGGCCTGCAGGGGTCAACTGTTGGAGGATGAGTTCCTCGACCAGGAGGTCAACCGGGCGGTTGTCGGAGGACTCCGGTACGCCTATGACACGGATGTTGTTGCGTCGGGCCCGTCCCTCGAAGTCCTCCAGCCGCCGGGCCATCTGATCGTTGACCGCCTTGATGTCACCCAGCGCGGCCTGCAGGTCCGACACATCCGCACCAAGGGTGGAGGTCCGCGCATCAAGAGCCTGAACCCTCTCGTTAGTTTTGGAGAGATCTGCCCGGATTAAGGTGACATCGATTGCCACCGTGTCGATTTTACGGGCCAGGGCCTCGTATTGCGTGGCGATGGCTTCCCTGATGCCGTCAATGGCGCCCATGATGTCCTGCAGGGAAAGCTCCGGAGAGACGGTCGTGCCACCACCGGCGGCGTCCGGGGGGGGGGCCGGTCGCTCCAGGGGACCCTCTGCCCTGAGTGTAGCGGTCCATGTTGTTGGCCTGGACCGGTCCCCCGCGGAGGGAGGCCTTAGTCTTACGCCCCTCGGGGCCCCCTTTGCCCCCCATGTGGTCACGGACACCGAAGAAGACCGCCGACCAAGAGTCGTAGGGGCAACGGCACCGCAAACCAGCGCCGCACCAGAGACCACAATATAGCGGTGCGGGGGGACCCAAGGCGATGGGCACACTAGTGGCAGGTGGAGACAAAGCCTCGCGCAGAGGCCAAGGAAACACCCCGCCACATCAAGTGCGTTCGCCGGCCAGCCCCCTGAAGTCCGAAAGTGAAACCGAAAGTGGTAGAGCGGCCACTGGCACCGCACTGCAGCCGCTGTTGTTCAATTACGACACGGCTCCACGGATCACCTTCGCCCCGGGCACCTCCGTCAGGTGGGTCCCAAAAGTTCGAACAACGACAAATCAGGATTCCCAGGTCCGATTCGAGTTCTGAAAAGAGATATGTGCTCAGCCGGTCTTCATCTGCCAGATTCCATAAACCACATCAGGATATTCTCAGGATAAATTCCGAGGAGCAGCAAGGGTCCGGGGAGCCCTGTGCTCACGCGACCATCTTGGATGCGCGCTAGGCTCCTCCCCCTAAAATTTTGAATTTGGAAAAAAATCCTTTTGGAACAGCTAAGTTAACTGCTTGACGAGGAATATGATGGCTGGAGTCAAATCCTCCTGCTCATGTCTGACTGGCTAGAGATCTTGCGGTTTCTTTTTTAAATTGTATTTCATATAAATTGTGCCTTCCACATGCAGGAGTACATTTGTGGGGAAAGGATGCCCTCATATGTATTCCCAATCCTGTTGATATCTAGAAATACTACTAGACTTCTTAGAATGGGTAGCTTTCGAATTTCCACAGACGCTGAAGCAGAAACCGCACAGATGGAGCCATCTTTAAAATGACTATTGCAAAAAGACGGGACGCAGAAGAACTCTTTAAATGAGCAACCTAATCTTTAGAGCCATATGTAAATACAAAAACCTATATTTTCAGAGTATAAACATTACTAAGCTATTAATTGCTGGTGCATTGTCTGCCATTTTCCAGTGCTTTTTCAGTGGTAATGGGACACATGCCCTTCCCTAATGTTTTGTGGCAAGTTTCCAAATAACATTTTTCTTTTTACCATCTCACACAAAGCCACTTTATGGGAACTATACCTACAACAATGTGTACCAACAGGTTCCCTCAGTTGTTTTTTCAGGCATATGTAGCTGTGTAATACATTTGGACCCCACCAAGGCAAGGATTTTCAAAGATTGAGGCAAAACAACATTTTGCTCTCTGGAGATTTCCCTTCTATAGCAATATATATAATTTTAGGCTGTTTGTTGCATTCTTGCACCTTCTTTTAGAGGCATCTTCAGACAACTGCCCGGAGTCTATACTGTTGCCCATAATGAACTGAATTAACCAGGATTCATTCTCATACACAGCTAGACTAGTAAGGATCTCATAAGACATTAACCTATAACCTGGCGTGACACCACACATTTCTATTTCCTCAGACAACCTTATAGATCCTAGATTTCCATAAATCTGTAACCCTTATCCATACATCCAAAAGCCTTTGTACATAGATCACATAAAAATCCTAATGCCTCCTTGTCAAAAGGACAATTTAAATAGCTTTAGCTATTGCTGCAACACATTATAATGCAATGCAGTTTTCGATACATGCTCAAAATAATACACCCTGTGTGGAACTCCTGGAAAACAAATGATTTTACTCCAAATCAAATATCACAAGACAGCACACTCCAAGTAAGACAACTCTTTACTGATGGTCCTATTAATGCTCCCGTTATTTCGCTCCTTACAACACCAACAGGTACACCGGTATTAATACAAACAATTCCAGGATTCTCAAATGTCTGACAATCTTCGGGTCAAACATTTTCAGCAATTGTATAAGTTAATTTTGTAAGTTAAGATTTATGCACATTAATTAGAACATTGCCTACATTACTCTTGTAAAATTGTGTTAGCTCTTTTAACGTGATCAGGGCCATGTGAGTCTCAAAGTCATAACCATAAAGGCGTATTCAGAATTTAAGAATAATTACTGAAGGCAAAAAGTAGTTAGTGAAATTCATATTAATAATGCATCATGTATTGAAAATGCAATTGGAAGCAACATAAGGAAACTTCCAAAGCAAATAGCTACCCCGAGCAAACATTAATTCAGCAAGAGCACTAACATGGAATCTGCTCAAATAGTTTATGTATCAAGTCAAAGACAGACTAGCGCTGAGTCCGCACAGTTCAGAAAGCAAGAAAAGTCTAAAGGATAAACTGACAGATGTTGAGTTTGTCTTCATGAAAGTAAGCAAAAAGTAGAAGTATAAATCAGCATCATAATGACATAGAGACTACTCAGTTAGAAAGGCAAAATAGATTTTGTAGATCTCCCAAAAAGGGCACATATTCTAGGTTCCAGACGGTGAAAACTACCCTCTCGACATGGTGATATCTGACATCATGAGCTGTACTGATAAAGTTATGTACACATAACCAGTGGTAAAAAAACGAAAATATGATACATCAAATAAGACACATTAAGGAACACCTATGTTTGTGCAGATTTATAACCGGTTGCAGAAAGGAAATGAAGGAAATAACTCATTTGTGCAACAAATTAAAACAATAGACAGTGCAACCGCATAGAGTAGACTCGAGTAAAGAGCCTTGAATTGTTGCAAGTATAGGACCATTCTGCACATGGCTTCCTTCTCAAGGAACCAAATTGAATACATTTCAGCTCGGCAAATAATCAGTACCATGAAGTGAATTCTGTTTCGCTTATTTTCTGAAAGAGAAAGACACAGAAGAGACACTTGTGGTAGGAAGATCATTCATTTAATTTAAAAAAGCCATTTCCTTCTGTCACTGTAAAACAAATTTAACTATAGGCTGACTTCAGCCTAGTCTTGTCAACTGACTGCTAACCAAAATACATCTAAATGGAGCATTATTTTCTTTTTATTAAAAGTGTCCTGACAAAGACTCTTGAATTTGTTGCAAATACAGGAACATTCTGGACATGGTTTACTCTTGGAACACAAATCCATACATTTTAGCTCGACAAACAGTACGATGAAATGAATTCTATTTTGTTTATATTCTGTAATGTACAGGTACTACAGAGAAACATTTATGTAGGAAGCTCCTTCATATAATATTAAAAAGCACATGTATTTATGTCACTGTAAAATGAATGTCCGTGCATGTTAACTTCGGCCTACTTGTGTCAATTGAAGCCTGGTTATGTTAACCTAAACGCATTTAAATCGAGCATTATTTTCGTTACATTAAAACGCTTCGATTTCATAATTCCGGTAAAGGCATAATAATGTAGACAAAGCATTGCTTGACCCAGAAACGCATTCAGATTCACTATCACTGTGCCTGAGAACCTTCTGAATCAATTTCGTTTGAAACCTCAAGAAACTTGTAAAAGGTTATAACCAACAATGCAATATTTAAAATATCATTATGCATTTACACAAACATACATAAATTACTTAATTGTTAAAAGCGCATCTAAATAATTAAGAAAATCTATCAAGAATGGTATAGTTAATAAGTCTTGCTTTTGAGACCTGTGCATCAGAAAACATGCACGGTCCAGCCGAAGGGCATTGGCTCCATTTGCTTTTATTTTTTAGTTGCTAATCCATGATTGCAGACGCTGCTTGGATCGATAAATAAAAAAGAATTGTATTCTATTGGCGCAAAAGCACAGTTTAAAAAACAAATGGAATGGGGCATGGGGTCATTGGAGGAGCGGGTGGGGGAGGGAAGTGAAAGGCAGCACAAAGACGGCGGAGTCAGGGAAGCATAAGAGGTAGAGTGAACTTTAGTGATATTAGAGATAGTAGAGCTGGGGGATGCTTGGAGAGAAGCACGCAGATGACAGATCAACATGGAGCGGCAGTGATTAAGGAAACACAAGAGGAAGACCATTGGAAAACACATGCACTCATGGAGTGCGGTAGCAATCTAGAAAAACATACTTTCCCAAAAGTGAGCCGAAGAAGGACACAGGGAAAGAGACTATGCTACAGGGAAGGGACATGCCAAAGATGAACTAGTCAAATAATTGAATAAGAAGCAAACACATGAGTTACAATAAAGCAAACAAATGGTAAGCAATGGATGGGCTTTAAGCCCACTGTAAGTTTGTGTAAAGCTGACAATAGGACTTTTTCAACCAGACCGCTTCTGCTGTCTGGTAGGCTCAACATAGTAACTACAGGGGTCAATAATATCACCAAACTAGCCACACCTAATACTATTAATATTAACAATAATAATAATTATAACTTTCTCTAGCGCTTCATACTGCTGATGTTAGTAAGCGCTATAAATTACAGGCATTCCGGTTTGCCTATTAAATAGTGCTCATTGAAATGAATAAAACATAATGTTCTGCCTTAGATTAATCCTTAAAAAAGCAGATAAACGTTCACTTTACATTACATTTTGTAAGACCACAAACCCACAAATACTAGTACTGATACATTTTAAAGATGGTCTAGTGATTAAATATCAAAATGCCAATATTGTTTTGTTCCATACACCAACAGTGGCAGAGCAGCCTATAACGGACCCTATGATTCACGAGTAACATTTGAACACGCATTTCATATAAACGACTATGTTTCAACTCCGACACCGTAATTCAATACTAATCAAAGATGCGGAAGAGACACATTTTTATTTAACACTAAAACATTTTAACCATAACACGACAATTGCATTAACTTTAGCAAGGAACATATTAAAACATTACAACGAAGGGAATAGGTCGGAGCTAGACTAGAACAGATAGGAAACAACAGCATAAGAAATGAAAACATACACTATCACTACACTAAAGCCTTGTACACTTTAATGAAAAGTTCTTAACTGTTTACTAAATAAGCTAATTAGCAGGTTTACAACATGTCTGTCTGCAGCCCTGCTGAGAAGAAAATAGCACCAAAAACAATTGAAGCTCCACTTGGAGGAGGGAGCCAGACAAATCAGACCATTCTCACAGCCCAACCAAAATGTGACAAGATCAATGTCCACTCAAATATCCTTATTGTGAATGGGGCAAGTTCCTATACTGAACGGAAATAGCACAAATTAATAAAAATGACATGCTTTTCTGTCTACAGAAGATAAACACCACAAACTACACATGCACAAACAGTGGTTAAAATAAGTAATATTAAAGCAGCTATTCAAAAATCTCTTGTAGATACACTCCCGACGCACACAGTAGCAAACAAAAAAGCATGATGACTTTGGCACAGCAATAGGTATGGTGCAAAAGCTACAGTTAATCCACAGTTAAAGTGACGTTATGATTCCTTGGCAAAATACTGTCATCAGGGTTGACATTGCCCATGCCATTGATGATGTCGTATATGTTGTCGTCAGTGATATGATTTAAGATGTTGCTAGGGATGTCATATGTGAGGTCATGAGCATGGTGGGGCGAGAATTATGGTTCACATAGCGTACACTACCTGACAAATTTCAAGGGGTTTCATAACCTGTACATTTCATTGATTTTTAGGTTTATGGGAATTTATTAGGTTTTTTGCTTTTGTAAAGGGAAATGTATTTGCTCCAAATGAACCTTAACTTAATTTGAACTGTGCTTTTCTTAGTGGAGTTAATGCATATTTTTAAAAGGACCATTTTATATCTTGCTATATGAGGTGCATGTGTGATGGTGTATGATAACGCCTCCTTGACATTGCTACCAACTCCACATTGGCATGATCACCAGCCATGTGCAGCCGTGGTTGACTGCAGGGATGGACCCAGGCCAGGCCCTGTTCTAATCCCACCTTGCAGCTAACCACTGTTACACATTGCCTTCACCCTTGTGCAATGGTGGTTTGTTTCAGGCAACAAAACGATCTTGTAGCTAGTGTCCTGCTGCACATGAAGTTTGTAAATCAGCCCCAATTCTGGTATCCTTACTTTCGTGCAAATCCATCAAATGGTGCCATGGTTACTATCAAATCCCACTTTAGGTTTGACCCCTCTTCCATGAACTTTGAGATCCCTGTCCTAGTGTTCCCTTCCAAACCACCTTTTGTTGTTTATTTGCAAAACAGATCTGTTTAAAATGTTACAAAAGTAAATTAGATATGTAAATGTCTGTGGAATTTTGCATGTTTGGTGAAGGGCACCAATCCTTTTTTGGTGCCCTTTTTACCCTTGCGCCGTTTAACTTTGCCTACTTTGTTAGGTCAGAAGTAAAACTCTTGGAACCCTGTCCTAGGCTTAACTTTACATGCCAGCAGAACGCAAAAAATTGAACTGCATGCCCAATTTTGTGCAGATTTGTCAAACGGTGCCAAAGTTCAAATGGACACTTTTTTGCCCCCTCCTTTAACCATATCCTCCTTGCTTGTTCTCATATTAACATGACAAATGGCTGCCAAAATTCATGTTGATCTGTGGAACTGCCCCAAAGGTATTAGCAAATCAAAGATTATTTGTCCCCCTTTAATTTTCCCCTTTACCCCATGCCCCATTTGCCAATGATAGTTAAGATGCTTGCACTGTGTATAACGTCCGCTTAACTTGCTAACCACCTATCAAATGCCATGCCATAGTTTTTAGGCAGTGCCAACATTATTAGTAAATGAACACTTTTTTGATACCTCCACTCTTTAGCCGAGGCCCCAATTTCCAGTTTAATCTCATAGGATATCTTGGCATAAGCCCTATTCACAAGATGAGAGGTCAGCATTGTATTACTGGGCAGAAATGCTTAAGAAGCCAATTATTTTGACTGAGCCACTGCATGAGCTGAGGCCCCTTTAATCTCTTTTATAAACGTATGCTAGATGTGCACTTTCATGGATGCAAAATGTTAATTTTGAATATCCAAAAGTACATAAAATGAGTGAGATTTAAGACATTTCAAGCCTTTTGTTATGTTATTATGATTACATAAAATAGTTGGAAATCAAGTGATTTCCTTCATTCGCTTCCTTATAACCAATCACTGCCCGTTTTTGAAGACCCTAAACCTTTTAGAAGGGAGAACCAGGAGTTAGCAATTGTAGGAGATCTGAGAGTATGATAAATAATTTGGACCGTTTTAGAGCCGAGACAGGTCCTAAACAACCCAGTGATAGAGGATTTTCACTACACATGCGTAATGAAGTCCCCTACCTGATGAATGGTGTTTGGAGGATTTGATCACTACTGTACAACATTTATGAATATATACCGATTTATAAGCTATTTATCCTATCTTTCCTCATTCTTCTGGCAACATATTGAAAGCAATTTTATGGGAGCCATACTCTCAAATAAGTCTACTTTTGCGTTGTTTTCTTATATTGTTACGGTTGTTCTTACTACATGACATTTGTGGATCTGTGAGAAACGGCTTCTTTAGTCCAGTTCTTTAAAGCTGCGACAAAAAGAGGGCTGAACATTTTATCTTGCTCCCATGATTTGGAATTTTCACATCATGAAGGTCACTATATAATTGGGAGAGAACAATGTGATTTTCTTGATGATCGTGTATTTGTACTGCTCTTTGAGCAGATGTATAAGACACCGTTTTATCTGTTAACACTTTTATTGCTCCCTATTTGGTAAGAGTTAGCTGGATTACACTTTCTTCATTTGCTTTGAGGCCTTCATTTTTGTTTGCAATCTGATGAAACCTTAGTACATTTATTGTGCATTACTACCTGCCTGGAATTAAAGAGACTATTCTTTCTTAAAGGCATTTTGAAAGTCCAGAATCTTAAAACATGCCAGGGAAAAATGCAACCTATCCTACGAGGGCACGATTTGATTATAACTGGTAGGGTGGTTTTTACTGGCATTCTCTGAAAGTGCTGGGCACAAAGTTTTCACCTAATTCTTTTCTGTCATCTTGTTTCCTGAGTCCCTATATTAACATGTTGCAGTTTATTAACTACTGTAAATGTCGGGTATCAACATCAGTTTTGTGATTGTTTAATTGTTCTACAACAAACCCCTCAATTTGGTATTGCTAAAGGAGTTGCCTTGCTATTGCTAAGGGAGTTGTATTGCTGGAATGGATGCCAACCCCTGTGATTATTATTTATTTTACTCTGAGAAGCTTTAGACTGGGGTTGGCTATTTTTGTGATTTTTATGAGCATTTCTCACTGTATCGCTCATTATTAAGATGCCTATTAACCAACATTTTTCATTTATTCCAATTTCTTATTTTTTGAGATATGGATCACAGTAGTTCATTTGTGATAAATGTCAAGAGTATTTAGAAAAAACAATATCAGTAGAAAGTTGGAAGGTGAACATCTTGTTGATTCGTAAAGTAACAAAACCTGGTAATTTAACTACTCTACTAGTAACTTGCCTTAAGACAATTAAACAATTTATTTCATCCTTTGTTTTTCTCTTGGTTTTGCTTTATTTTATTAAACTTCCATGCATTTGTACTATTTAAAAAGGAAAGCATGGCAGTGTATCTGAAGATATTCAACGGTTCATCTTGAGAGGATTACAACTGTATCCAAGGAAATAGAGTTAAACAAGTATATTTCAGTGGTTGTGTTTACTTAATAACACAGAATTCGTAGACTTTCTGAAATAAGAGATGAGGGTTGCACTTTCTCTCATCTGGGTAACCTGGTAAATGGCTGCTCTATTGGTGGTGGTGATCGATTCCAAACACATGTAGGAATAAAAGAGCAAGTAGGGTTATCGGCAGATGGGAAAAGAATTATAGTATCTGGCGAGATTCATAACTGAAGTTAGAGTGGCAGACAGAGTTGATGCAGGAAAGCAGATAGTTTGTTAGTTTTCAGCAGCTGTCAAGCAGTCTGATTCTATGATTGAGGTGAGTGAAGGAAGAGGAGATGGAAAAGAGAAGAAGCAGGAAAGCAGATAGTTTGCTTGGTGTTGAGTGGTTCTTAAGTATTCTAAGATTAAAGGATGGAGTGAGAGAAGCAAGATGAGATGGTAAGGTTTTTATGTGGCATCTTCATTTAGGTTGTATGAGAAATGAAGGCGATGGCATTGCCAATACGAGTGGTGTAAAAGGGAGAAGAGGAGGGGGCATGGATGGAATTTATTTAAAGGGTCACTTTTATGTAGAAGTGTTGGTGGCAAGAGTGAGGAGAGTCAAGAACCCAAGAGAGAACCATTAAAATGATTGAAAAAACAGCTCTGTGAGGGTTTGTGATGGATGGTATGACATTGTATAGTGTAATTTAATAATATTTATATGTAATGCTTTTTAAAAAATTCATAGTTAAGTTCAGTGATGAGCCAGTAGTTTGTGGTGAAACAATATTATCTAGTATCAGAAGGTGGTCCGCTGATTCAAGTGCTACAAGAAGGTATATGAGATGGTTAAGCTAAGTTGATCTGATTAAGTTTAATTCCTGCATCAGGGCTACTTATGTCAAGTGGCGGGCACTAACTCTCCATTAAAAAGGTTTTATTAGTCAGAGTCAATTGATTATTAGATCAAGTGTTTTGGAAAAGGAAGTTGTGACAGGGAAAGGTGGAGGGAACGGAACACAGGGTCGACTATGGATTTTTTAGATAATAGTAGAAGTACAGTCAATTTGAAATACTCATGATAAGAGTCAGAGAGGACAGAATTGTCAGAGTTGGGAGAATAGATAGACCTCCAGAGGTGAGGGCCTGCAATTTGATGATTTGGTGCTAAACTTGTCCGACGTGGCACAATAAGTACTGGCTGTCTTTAAAATTAGGATTGGTTATATTTGTGTAGCATGGGAAAATGTAGCTAGTTGGGTATCATGCAAGTGAGAAGGCGGAAGAGTATAGGATAAGAGGGTAAAGGGCAGTATGAAGAGTAATAATTGTGCTCCTGACAGATGTTTTATCTGGAAACTAGAAAGTCAATGGCATAAATGCTATAATGGGTTCTTGTAGTACAAGAGGGTGCAAATAAAGACTTGATGCTGCGTTGGGGATTAGGTTCAAAGGAGGCAAAGAGGTGTTGGAAGTAAGCTGATTTTGCAGCGTTAAGATCTGATACAAACTCATTTAAGACCAGTTTGTAGTCATCTATGAGTTTGGACTAGCAATTTCTCCACCTGTAAAGAGAGGTAAATGTTCATATCTGTAATTGATGGATGACTCAGTTGGTCTCGCTGGGAAAGTCGGAAGCTTCTGTGGGAGTAGTGATTTGAAGGTTGGGTGGAAAGTGTAATAGAAAGAGACGTGGAAGGCGTCAATGAAAGGGGTCCGATTATGTTTCATTTGGAGGAAGTAAGTAGGTATAAAGTGAGATTTGTAGGTTCGGTTTGAGAACATCAGAGGATTAGAGCCATGTTCCTGGTTAAGGATTGCATCAGTATGGTCAAAGAATGAGCCAGTTGTGATGGGACACCTGTATGGATCCATTACGTGCTTGAAAGCTGCAAGGATAATGGTAGCAATATACTGAATTGAAGTGCGGGGGAGCTGGGCAAGCCTTATATAGTCATGAGGAATTTATGAAGAAAGCCAACTACTTCTGGGATTAGGAAGATGGCTTATTCCCTTGTGCAGTTCTTTTGGTGTTGCTATTTCTTAAGGGTTGATCCATGTTTTTGTAATTTTTGTATTTTTTTTTTTTTTGCAGAGTTTTATATAGCGCGAACTTGACCCGAATCCAATCAGGTATCAAGAGTGCTTTACATAGCATCAGTTACGTTACATTAGGACACACATTCATTCTTTGTTAATTGCTGCTAAGTAAAGGCAGGAGCATAGGAACTATTACCTCGATCATACAGGAGATTATATGGCAAATGGATAAAAGCAGATTGTTTCGATGGAGGAAAGTTTGTGCTGCTAGTATTGGATGTAGAGAAGGTCTTCAATCATGTTGTATGAGCCTCCTTGTTTTTGATTCTAAAAGTTATTGGGTCGCCCTCACTACCTACCTGCGCCACCTACAAGGGTGATAGTTAATGAAATACAATCTGAGACTTTTCGGTTCAACAGGTAAATGAGACAAGGATGTCCTTTTTCTTGTTCAACAAATAAATGAGACAAGGCTGTCCTCTTTCCCCTGTGTTCTAACCATGATTCGAATAATATGCACTATTTAGGCAAATTAAAGCAACAAAGGGGATTTATAAAATAGATTCATTTTACTGTGCCTCTTTGCAGTTACTGTCCTGTTAGATATATGATATGATTCCTAAAATTCTGAACTCAGCCATAGTATGTAAATTCTACTGATAAGGCGTGTTGTCTGAATAGAAAAATAGCATAATAAATATATTTCGCTCTACATATTAGTGGCACTCATTAATAGGTTGAGAGGCTGGGGTGGGTGGCAGAGAAGGTACAGCATATCAAGATCATGCAATGATCTCAGGGCCATTTGATTTTTTGCAAAACCAGTCTAGGACTTTGAAAATGTTCGGAATCCAGTGCATGACATCTATAAGGATGAACTTACCCCCTCCCCATTTATTGTTATCAATGCTCCCTATTGCAATTCCTGAAGCATACATTAAAGACCCTAATGTTGCCTTATGAACCTTACTTCAAATGACAAAAGTAAAGGGCTGTACTTAGGACTGTTATAACGTCAATAAACAAAGAAGAGTATACTTTCCCATACTTATCAGCCCATTAATGGTAACCGCTCAAGATGTAGGTTGAGTAAGGGATAGAGATGGCATACCTTGAAGCCTGAGTCTACCATAGGTGATGAGCAGATGCTGGGACTTAAGCATGGTTCTGCTGTTTCCAAAGTGGGCAACTCTGGCCATTTGGTCACTTTTTGAGACTTTACATGAGGAAGTGGGGTTAGGAGCCAACTGTTTTTTTTCCTTACAAGGAGATGAAAGGGAAAATAATGGATGCAAGGTAGAGCAGCAAAATCTGGGGATGGACGGAGTGTTGAACATTGCAAGCACTCACCCCCAGTCAACCGATCTGGGTTTAATCCATCATCCTTCTTTAGCTCACTCCGCCCCCCAGTTCAGACATGGCCATATGCAAATCAGTCTGACCCTGAGCCTCATGGGAACAGTCCAGCCGAACTGCCAAGCCATGTCTTCCCTAGACCGGAAACAAGCATCCTGGGACCGGTTTCTGGCTAATCAGCCGTCATCAGCCAGGCTAGCATGAATCCAGTGGCAAAGTGAGCAAGGGACCCACCTCTGGGCATACCCTGCCAACTTTTCTGGTAACGAGTTACACTCAATCACGGGTAGACAAGAAGTATAGTCTCTGAAACACAATTCTGCAGCATGACCCGGAACCAGGAACAAATATTTTTTAAATTATTTTTGATGGGTCTATATTCGTACATCGATGAATGGTTTTTAAGAACCTCTGCAGACTTAGGCTTCAAACGTGCTTGCCAGGACATACAAGAAATCTTCTGTAGTATAACTTTGGAGCTTTAATAAGAAAAACTTACTTGCACCTTTGAATGTTGAATGTGGCCCGAACATACTAGTATGTGTTTTTCAGGTGGGTTTAGAATATCCTGCATGACATTGTATTTAAAGACCAATTGATGATTTTTATTTGGCTGCCCTGCAGTACAAATGGACAGAAATAGGCTCTGTAAAATGTGCCATGCACTGTTAAAAAAAGATGGTAGACTGTCATGAGAAATGGTTGCTGTTGCATTAGTTGTAAAATAGGCAAGTATTGAAGAATATTTAAGCGCACTTCTGTTATCCGTAATATAGGAGAAGTGTATTGTAGATGAAATGAATAAGAAATTAATTGATAATCCAATGGGTGAAATTCATGTTTGGGAAGTGATGGAAATATGCTTCGCTGTGCCACTACACCCAAGTCAATTCTACTGCATGACCATGTTGTCTTTCCCCGCTCCATAGTTTAATATTGTGCTTGGTGGACAATAGATATAGAACAGTGTTGGAAGCAGATTCTCTTTAAATATCAGATTAGCTGTAAAGCTATTATATGTTTTTTTCACATGTAAACATTTATTTGTTTCTGTGTGCTTGTCTTGTGCATTTACTTGACACAAAAACATTAATGAAATGGACAGAGTAGTTGGTTGATGGTTACAAATATAGTGAGACTAGTACACTGCTGTGAGAGATGAGCATTGCTCAGTAGCTTCATTTTACGTGGATGAGCAACAAATTGTGGTACAGAGTACTCTGTCTTGCTGTGCCTTAATGTTTTATTTTTGGGTTAGGCCAGGAGTTAAATTATAAGTGTTATTGCAAAGGTGAGTACCCCTATTCTTTTTATAGACCTGTGTCACCAGAGTATTTAATTTCAACATCTATTGAACAGTATGACCAATTGTAGGATCCATATCTCTATTTGCAACTTTTGGGGTCCATGTGAAGTTACGTAATTGGTACTCACTGAAATCCCTGGCACATTGCAACATTCCCTGCAACACTTTGTATTTAGCTTCTATTTTGGTCATGTGACTGTATTAGTTAACATTATAGCTAATGTGAAAGCTCCTAAGAACAGTTTCTAAAAAGGTGTTTTAGAAAAATAAATTTGTTATCCAAGTTTCATTAAGCGTTTTTCTCTTCTTTATCCCCCTCCTTTGGTATGTAAAGAGAATTCAAATAATTTGTATTATAAATGTCTGTATTTGTTGCAGAGCACCTTTGGTTTTTGGCGGAAACCTCCCTTGAAGATGATGTATGGATCTCAACAAATCAGGATACTAAATCCAGTTATATTTAGAGAAATAGCCTATGGACTTCTGAATTTTCCCAAACTATTTCCTAAAAATGAAGTAAGTTCCTTATTTAACTGTTGTTTTTAATTTCCAGCCAATATTGTTGTCTGTCTGGTTTGAAGACCTTTCATTTTAATGCTAAAGCGAACACCCAAGACTCTATTCCATGACGCTCTCTTTACCATCTGTATATGTGGAATAAGACCAACTCGATTGCACTTGTTCTGTATCCCAGCAGTTGGGACCAAAGTAGGCATCACCTGAAAATCATATTGGAGCTTTCTTCAGATAGTTCTTGGTGGGTAAGTTGTGTAATAGCCCTTTGTTCCCGTCCTGTAAACCCTACTGCCTCCACCTGGATGCATAGAGTTCATCACCTGAGTCTAGAGCAAAGGTGAATCATAAAGATTTATCAGTCAAACTATGGACCATTCACTTGAGGTTTTAATGGCTAATGACAAAGGCTAACATGATGAAAAGAAATGTGCCCAGAGTAAATGTCAGTATTTTAAATAGATTCGAGCATTTTCCTTTGTCACTTTTGTACTTTCCTAAAGGGCTCCCACCAAATACTTCTGCTTAGTAGAAATACGGTCTACATTTCCAAAGCCCTATTTAGAATCAAACTGGGGTATTTAGGTCATTTGCCTAAATGTTGTGTAGTGTTGTTCGTTCACTGCCCATGAGAAATCATAATGAATGTACTGGGAAACCTACCCGGTACCTTTCATGTCAAGTTTGAGAGTGACTGTCCATCCTCATGCTTAACCAGGGTAACGCACTGTAAACAATTCACCATTTCTGCACATTAATGCAATATTTTCACCTTTTACCTTTTTCTGAGCCCTCGTTTTGCTGGTATTAGGACTTCCTGTGCTGTGACACTGCCAATCAGGGCCACAGTGCATGTGCTCGGTCCTTAAAATGGTACTGTTAAAATTGATTTCACCCAATTAGTCTGTTTGTCCTGTAAGGCCATGGTAGCTATCACATAAAGTGCACTAGCAGTGTGGAAGTTAAATGGGGGCATTTTCTTAAAGCACACCAGCCAACGGGACTCACCAGGGCTCAGAGCAGCGGACTGTGGACGGGGTGCAAACGCTGTGTGTCTCCTCCGCCGCCAAACAACATCGCTGGCCGCAGTTGGGGGAGACTACAGCTCCCGTGAGCCTTTGCCTTTGTCGTCCGGCTTCCTTCCGCCCAACAGCGCGCCCGGAGGCGCTTCAAAACCAGCGGCTCCCTCCGTGTCGCGGGACGCGCGCGGGCGGCGCCGGGCAGAGGGCGGGCCGTCTGTGGCCGTCCGGGGCAGGAGGAGGCAGGGCTGGGCCATATCTCTATCATCTGGCTCTAAATATCCCCTACGAAGGACATAAGGTACTTTCCGGATTTGACTTTATCCAGTTCAAGTGATTTGGGGGTCTATATTGGTTAGTTTGCCAACTGGTACATCATGCCTAAACCTACCCTTCCTAAGCGTGTTCAAGGGGTTCGTGCATGTGCAACCAAACATCAACAAACGAAATCAAGAGCTCCTGAGGGCAAACTCCCGACTGCAATAGACTTAATGCTCCAAAAAGCTATTGGCGTGGTCACCTCGGAAATTGAACTGACTGAGCGCCGCCTTTCCCTAACCCCCGATCTTTTACCTTTGGGGTCACCTGTCCACTCTATTGAGCTAGATTAGAAATACATACTACCCAGACTTTTTCTCCATCGGTTGTAATCACTCAAGATCCTATAATAGCACCCATGGTTACGGAGGGTTCTATTCCTATACTCCCTAAAACTAAGGGAAAAAGGAAAGTTATAAGGGCTAGTAAAAAGAGTAGGAAGATCAAGGGGAGCCCGGCAAAGGGAACCATACATTCTAGTACTCCAGCCCCTGTCATTTCTCCACCACCAACACTTTTCCAGGACACACCATATCCTGCTTGGGTGCATATAGCAGTGACTAACATTGTTGACCAATGCAGGTCTATTATAAAAGAGGAGGTAGCTCCTATCCTAAAACTAGTCCAAAGCTTTACGAAAGTACATACTGACCACCTCCGCAATGTTATGCCTAGTACATCCAACGCTCAAAACGATGGGTTGCTTATACCTCAGACTCCATCGTTAGCCCCTGTGCTTGCCCAACGTAAAGCTGGACAAACTAAGGCAACTAAGCCCTGTACATCGACAGAGGGATCTCTTATAAATAATGGCACTAGAAGGTCCTCTTCCTATGTTCCCCACGCACAAGATCTATGTCCTAATAATCAAATCCCTCCAGCGCAGAATACCAACACTAGTGAATCCTTAGCTACCTCCACTCTGGCTCGTAAAAATCTTTTAGAAAATAATACTGAGACTACTGTTACAAACTTGCCAACGATCAATCTTCCCCCAGCTGCATCCCCGTATGTGACCATATTGACTGGTGTCCCTGAACTTAAGGAAGGTACTAAAGAAAACCATCTAGACCTACGAAATAAAGTTCTTTTTTGGCTGGCAAGACATAAACAATTCCCTTATGAGATGGCCAATGAGATCCTGATGGTGAGAAGGGTTGCATGGATAGGACCAATGGGAAAAGGCTCTAGGGGGGATTGTGTGGTTATTAATTTTAGACATCCGCAGATCAATCAAAAAATCCTTGCGTATCCCACACTACCTCTAGGCCACCAAACTTCAATCAATGCGTCCCCCCTCAAATTTTTTTATCCTCAGTTACCTTGGGTTTCTGTTCCTCATCGAACTGGCTCAACTGCTACAGATATAGGGCTATCCCAAAATATACCACACAGACCTAACTTGAACATTCCACCTTTTAGAATTCCAGTGCACAATCGATTTGCTCCGTTAGAGGACGTTGATTGACTGGAAGATTCGATTGACCTAATATTAGATAAAAGGGTCTTGTCGTGCCCTTCGTTAATTGATGGCAATACCCTGATCAACCCCATCACTAGTCCTATCCCCTCTTCTGCATACATTGCTCTCCAAAACACTCCTTCCCCAATTGACCCCTCCCCTCTCAGAGCCACACCCATGGGCTGACTTGTTATTCCTCTTCTCCCTCGTCTTCTGTCCCGCGACCAGAAAGAAAGAATATTCATTCAAACAATCAATTAAAAGTATTATCTTGGAATGTCGCGGGCATTGTAAATAAACTTTTTTGCCCTGATTGGGATTTATTTATTAATCAGCATGACATCTGTCTGCTCCAGGAGACTTGGGCAAAAGAGGAATTCACAAAAAAGGGCTTTTTTACAGTCAATAGCCTAGTCCTTGCGGGTCCTAGGGGAAGGCCATTTGGTGGGCTGTCTATTTTTATAGGGTCACATTTGGGATGTGTAATCTCTGAAATTGCCACGCAAAGTATCGATTTGCAATGTTTACAACTTACATTCCCCTCTGGGTCTACTCTAATTGTGGTTAACGTTTATTCCCGTCCTACCAAGTCTGGTAGTGAATCACCCACATTAGAAATTTTGGATAAACTGATCCAAACAGTAGTAGACAAGGGCATCTTGATTGTTGCTGGCGATTTCAACTGCCATTTTGAGCCCTTACCGGGGCTCATTGATCCGATTACCAGAGAAGAGGATGAACAGTGGTCCATACCGGCCCTCCAAATCCCACCTATTAAGGCCTGGACACCTTTAGCCTTGCAAATAAACTCCTTAACACTTGCTAACTCACTTCGAGCCTGTAATGGACGTTCCCTGTCGGATCTAGAGGGGAACTACACTTTTAACCGACCTGGACAGACCTCACGCATTGACTACATCATGGTAGAGGCCAAAACATGGCGCAGGATAATGGATTTTGTGATTCACCCTCGACACGATAGCGATCATAATGCTTTGATCCTCGATCTGATGTTAGTGATGGAGAATAGTCCTACACAAAATAGTGGGAAGCCTAGACCCCTATTCCTCTCTGGCGACAGAAGACGACTCAAGTGGCCGTTGCTTCTTAAATCCCCGGAAAAAATTTGTTCCATCTATTCGGCCACATGTAAAGCCCTCGTACAAATGTTACACCCTAGACAAGGACAATGATAACATGGTAAATTATGTGCTTCAAATCCATTCAGAGTTAGTTACTACACTGGGTAATCTTTTGAACCCAATGACATCTAGGAAAAAGAAAACCCTTAAGGTTCTTTCCTGGTTTAATACCGAATGTAGGAGGGCTAAACTAGCTCTATTGGCTTCATTAAAATCTGGTGATAGGACAAGGGTGGCTATGAGGAGAACTGAATACAAGCAGGTCGTAAAGGTGGCCAAGCAGAATTGGGAAAATGATAAATGGGACAATATCAAAAGAGCCCTTATTAAAAAAGACATGAGGGAATTCTGGGCAATCATTCGATCAGATTCAAAGGAGGGCCTGGTGGCCGACGACCCTAATATCGCACCGAGCCAATGGATTGACCACTATCAGAGCTTATACGCTCCCTTGGCTCCGGGCACTGAGTCCTTATCTTTTTCTGATCCGAGTGATGAAGCCATTGACCCCATAACCCTCAAGGAAGTAGAAAAGGCTGTAAATAGACTCCCAGTAGGAAAGGCGCCAGGCCTCGATAAAATCCCTGGGGACCTATATAAACACAAACCTGAGGTGTGGATTCCTTATCTTTGTTCCCTTTATAATGCTATACTCCATGGTGCTCCTATTCCCAACACCTGGGCAGGTGCTGAGATAGTCCCGGTTTTCAAGAAGGGCTCCCCACTCTTGTCAAACAACTATCGCCCAATTAGTTTAATCGATGTTAGCCAGAAGCTCTTTGCACGTATCATTCTAGATCGAGTGCAAGCCTGGATAGATGAAAAATCAATACTAACCCCATACCAGGCTGGCTTTAGAAAGAAGACATCCACGGTGGACCAACTTTTTCGTTTACAACTTCTTTACTGGAAAACTGTGAGGGTGGAGGGTGGCAGCCTCTATCTCATCTTCGTCGATCTCAAAGCAGCTTTCGACTTAGTTCCTCTGCAAACTCTTTGGGCAGTTTTGGCTGAGATGGGGATGCCTGCCTGTTTGCTTGGGATTATAAAACGGCTCCACAAAGACAATTTTGCCCAAGTAAGGTGTGGTAAGAGAGGCAATTTGACACCAAAGTTTCCTGTTAATCGTGGAGTTAGACAGGGATGTGTGCTGGCCCCAACCCTATTCTCCCTTTATACCAATGCATTAGTGGCCCACCTGAGGAGAGTTAACAACATCGATGCCCCCAAACTTAACAACGAGCAGGTGGTGGCACTAATGTTTGCCGACGACACTCTTTTGGTGTCAAAATCCCCCATGGGGATACAGCGTGCCCTTGATAGTTTTTCTGAATTTTGTTCCCATAGAGGGCTCGAGGTTAATTCCTCAAACAAGATTTATGGTATGTAACCCGCCGAAAAAAAATGGCCCTAATCCTTCTCTTAATGGTGCTACTTTGGACAGGGTTACAGTGTTTGAATATCTTGGGGTCACACTTTCGGATAGGATGGAATGGGGTCCTCAGTTAGCAAAAGCTAAACTACGACTCGCGCAGACCTGCGGCGGGATCCTCAAAATGTACAGAGCATCTACCTCTAAACCCATAGCACCCACCATCGAGATGTACAAAGCACAAGCACGGGGTGCAACTTTCTATGGGGTTGAACTTTGGGGGCACTGCCCAACCGGAGACATCGGTAGATTTGAGAATTCGTTCTTAAGGTCTCTATTGACCTTACCACTTAGCACACCTCTTAACCCACTTAGAATGGACTTGGGAGTTAGGTCTATTCAAGAAGAAATTGCACTAAGGCCATTATTGTATTGGCGGAGGTTGTGGGCAACACCGGAGCTAGTGAATTATCAAAACGATCTAAAATCACTAATGACCCTCTCTGGTCTAGCCAACATACCGTGGTTAGTATACATTAAAAGGGAGCTTACTAGATTGGGAATTTCTGCTCTATGGTATTACCCCGAGATAACTGCCCTCAAATTCTCTAGAGCTGAATTGGTTAATGCATTTTGGTTAAATAGCAAAAATATGTTGCTAACCAATAATAAACTAGGCCCACTGACTACGGATTTTTTTAATATCAAGGAGGAGTTTAAAATAGAACCTGTTTTAGACTTGATTGAACCAAATGTTTCTAGAAAGTTATACATGCAATTTCGATATGGTACACTGCCTTTGAGAGCTTTCTCAGGAAAGTGGTCGACAGATAACCCCTCTGATTGCCCAACTTGCGGAGCTAAAAGTGAAACTGACTTGCATGTTCTTTTTTTCTGCCCCACATATAAATTAATCAGAAAACGTTGGCTCCTTCAACTCTGTAGGAATTTGGGCACTACACACTGTAAGGTTGCCTACAGAATCCTGAAGACTGATACATCACTACCCATAGTCTTCTCGGTATCTCGCTATTGGCATGCGGTGTGGCGGAGGAGATGCTCCCTTCTTTTGTCTAAATCTTAGGCCCACTCAAACAGCTACTGTTTTTACGTACCATTATTTTTATAACCATTCTAACTTTTTACTGTTCCATTGTTCTAATGAATTGTTCATGAATTAATGTAATCTTTATTGTACATACTTTTTACGAACTGTAATATTTATTTTTAACAATGTATGTTTTTTATGATTGATTATCTTTTATGGTCTACGACCGAAAAAAGATTACTTTGATTAAATGTTGTATGTGGGCTGTTGACAGCATCCACATATATGGCATAAATAGGAGCACCACTGCGCTGTGGATGAGTTGCAGTTTAAAAGCCCTTTCATAATGCATGGAAAAGAAAAATGTCTCTGCCTTGTCCGAAAAAGTATTAGTAAGTCGCACCTAAATGCTCTGTAAGCCCACAGGGAAGGGTGCCCTAATATATATATATCATGGATATACCATGGGAATCAGACATGTTGATGATTGTCTTGGATATAACAGGTTTGTATACCTATATCGAACATACTAAAGGAGTGAGTGCTGTACAGTATTTTTTAAAGGGAAGATCCTTACAATTTACAGAACATAGTGCAATACTGACAGAATTTATCGCATTCTGTCTAATGAACAACATCTTTCTGTTCAACAAGCAACACTATCGCCAGATACAGGGTACGGCTATGGGCACCTGCTTCGCCCCCAGCTATGCAAACTTGTTGTTGGCTGGTGGAAGAAGCAGGTGGCCTGGGCCGAGCAGTACAATCATTGGACTAAATGTATCACTGCATGGCACAGATACATTGATGATTTGTTTATTTTATGGAAGGGTTCTTAAACTGAAGCAGAAAATTACATAGCGGAATTGAATAATAATACCTTGAATCTCCATTTCAGTGGGCACTTAAGCGCCACAGAAGTATCTTTCTTAGATCTCAAAGTGTTTGAGAGAGATGGTAAAATTTGCACAACTCTCTTTAGGAAAGAAACCGCGGGCAATTCCATCCTTGAAGCGCACAGTAGCCATCAAAAATCATTAAAAAACAGTATACCCTATGGAGAACTATTACGATTAAAAAGAAATTGTACTCTAGACACTGACTATCAGAATGAGGCACTAGCAGCAATTAAATCGCGGGGTTATTGCCCGGATCTGCTGGCTAAAACTTTAAACAAAGTGAATAATATTTCACGGCAATGCTTACTACGGACTAGAGAGGATATAAATAAGCAGGAGAAGGAAACCTTTAGATTTATTACAACTTTCTCGAATGAAACAGGCCCATTGAGAAAAATTCTGTGCCGTAATTGGCATATTTTGAAAGCAGATGGGGTGATAGGAAATTCACTTCTGGAATATCCACAGCTAACCTTTAGAAGGAGTAAATCCCTAAAGGATGCGTTGGTGAAAAGCCATTAGGAACCCATTCCATTTGTTCCACGTATCAGCAAACTCACGAGCTTTTTTCCTTGCCTCAAATGTAAGGCATGTAAACCGAGTAAAAAGGTCTCCACATATAGAATCCCAGGTATGAAGAACCCTAGGTTCATTAATAAGTTTTTGACCTGCAATACGCCTTTTTGTGTATACTGCTTGCTATGTCCATGTGTCAAGCAGTACGTTGGAAGCACGATACATCCCACAAAGTGACGTATTTTAGAGCATGCACGAGCAATTGAGAATCAGGGTTTTACGTACCCCCTAGCTAGACATTTTGCCATATTTCACAATAGCGACAAACTCATTAAAAATGTTTTGTCTAGATCATGTACCAACTAGTGACCGCGGCAGCAATCGAGAGCTTAGATTAAGGCGGTTAGAATCCCGGTTTATATTTGATCTTCAAACTACCGCCCCTAATGGCTTAAACACTGAAGAAGAATTAGCTAGTCATTTAGGCTAGGATGCGTGATCTTGACCGTTCTCTCTCAATTAGCTGCATAAAATTTAAAATATATCCTTATATGCGTAATGAATTTAAAATACATTATGTTGGAGTACTGATCTACAACCATTTTGATATCTTGATAAAGATGAAATGTTATCCCTGCTTTCCCCTCATGAGACTCCTTTCCCCCTTCTTTATTTTTTTGATTATATGACTGAGTGTTTATTTGGGGACAACCGGTTACATTATGAATATCTGCAGATACAGTCAGATAAGGAAATTTTCTATTATATTTCTTTGCAATTGCCCATCCAGGACTCAATTTTTACGTTGAGAAATGGAAAAGTCGGATTCATAATAATATTTAATGATTATAGAATAATGACTTTTGTTTAGTCTATATTTATTTTTATTTTTATTGCACACTTGGAACTGTAAATATCTGCAGCGATATTTTATTGAAGGTTTGTCCCCTTTTGAGGCTGCCATGACATTAAAGCATCTTTATGCCCATTCAAGGCTCAATAGTGCAAGTCAGTGTTTAGAATTCATGGTTTGGAATCATGACCTTGATTAGTTAAGGAACAGTTATAAAAGAAATGTTTATTCAATGAACTGCAAAATATAGCTGCTTTGAAGAATGATTAATGATTTTTATTACCATGATACTACGAGTTGCACCACGGCGGCGCCTCCATTCGTGATTATGTTTTGGAGGCTGTCTATTATGTTTATTTTGCTTGAACCGGAAACACGAAGGGTAAACCGGATATAATTCTGTTGCACATTAAGCACTTTGAAAACAGTCGAAAAAGGCGCGAAAGCCGAAACGCGTCCTGGTAAACATTCTCGGTGAATAAACTGAACCGAGAACCTTGATTGAGTGCGGTCCCTTCATTTGCGCGGTGAAATGAAGTTTCTGAGCTGAATATATATATATATATATATATCTATCACCGTACACATTTGAAATAGCATGTCCTCAGAGTGACTGAAGGCCTAGAAGTTGTTTTTACTCTGAAGGCTAAGATACATTCTCCAGGAACAGTCCTTGGTAAAATTAACAGTAGTAGATTTTTATTGTTTAGTGAATTAAAACCTTAACACTTTTGGCATAAAAATAACATGGTACAGCAGTTTTCATAATTAAAAGAAACTTGATTAACATATCATAAATGTTAATGTCTTGTGTCGAGGTAGTCAGAACACTATATAGTAATTGTTGTCTAGAAAGTTTAAAAGCACAGACTTCAATCTTAAGAGGGAACATAAACATGTTGGCTGAAGTTAATTAGATGTCACAATTAGGCAGTTGATTCAATGTGCAAAATTAGCAAAATAAACACTGACCTGGTTAACTAAAACCCTAGGTGCATTTGCTAACTAGAATTTTCACACAGATTTGAATATTACATGGCAGCATAACAAATGCATCATCTAAGAGTTGATTAAATGTGCAAGGAACAACGAGGTAACCACAAACTCCATTCTTAGTTTTAGACATTTTTAAATTGCGTGCTGTTACTAGCACATAAAGTGCACAGTGCATTGTAAGATGATGATGGATAACTTTATTTGCAGTGAGAGGTTATATTTTAAAATTGTGTATCTTCCTTAAAAAGCGGGATAGGGTACAAAAAGACATAATTCAGTGGTATAAAAGTCAAAACTTGTCACTCTAAAAGAAAGGGAATGCAACAGTATACATGATTGTTCTCTAGACGGCAGGGATGGTGTTTTACTGGTGGCCATTGTACTACAAGCTTTTAGTACCGGGCCCAGATCGTTCCGATGTTCAAAGTGAATGGGTCGGAGCACAAGTGTAAAAAACATAAAACTGAGAGGACCCAAATGATGGAGTGGGGAGGTTTCCAGCTTTGCAGAGGCTGTGCGATGGATACGAGGCAAAAGATGTGCGGCTCAGTGATTGGATTTGAATTATATAGGGCTTACCGACGAATTGCTTGTTGTTACCAGAGCAGCGACACTTTGGGGATCTTTTGGTTGCATGGAGAGAAATTACTAGCTACCTGTTCAGATTTTTTCCCCCGCCGCCTCCATGAATCGTACAAAGCAACATGACAGCTGAACAGCTCCACCTCCGAAGCATGCTTTCCCTGCTTACCTACAAGATCTTATCCCATTGGTTTTAAAGATGGGCTTTAGTAGCAATCGGCGTTCAAATTGCAGTTTCCCATAAATGCACAGTAGGTGTAAGACATTCTGTTCCTCTTTCCCACAAAGGCGACAGGTAGTCAGTGTCTGTGATCATTTCCAAGGTGGAAGGTGCAGCAGAATCGGTAGAATACCCATTCGTTCTCCTGGTAAATCCAGCACCTAAATAAGATTGTGGGGAGGGCTTGGTGTAGCTTTACAGGACGAACCATCCGTGGGCCCTTTCTTTGAGCGCTGCCTTGTCTTCCACCATAGACAGCCTTTTCACTTTCGTGTTTACAAGTTGTTTGAAGCTGTTGTGCGTACGCCTAGACAATTTATCGAAGCTGTCAAATAGGACATGGCTGCTCATTCCTTCTTTGAGTGTATTTCATTCCATAAGCAGGTATTCAGCGTTCCATGGTCAGCCCTTTTAATTCTGTGCCACAGGCACCTTTGCGAGCTATTTCTTGTATCTGCAGACCAAATTCGAACCTGATTTGGGCGAGCCAGGCATATTTAGGTAATTAAATATCATTCTTACCGATCTTAAGACTATGCTGTCCAAAATGCCCACGTCCCTTCCCCTCAGGCACTCACTCTCATAAGTAATAGTTGGGATAAGCTTTGCTTTTCGTACCTGGAGCAGTGGCGTGAGGCTTAGACTGGCAGTTTTATGTTTGATGGTTTTTAAAGCTACCGTGATTGAGTTGCCTCTTCTCTTGATGGCTTCTTTTTGTGCTTTGAACATGCCTTTGTTATCTATTATCACCCCCAGATACTTATATTCCTCAACTACTTCTATTGTTTGACCGGCCAAATGCCAACGGTGACTAGATGCATTCTTTTTTGGGTGTAGTCGCATTACCTTAGATCTATCTAAGTTGATGCTTAGACCTTTGTTAGCAAAATAGCTGTTGGTTGCGACTACCAGATGTTGAAGTCCGATCGGTATTCGGCTGATCAGAACAAGATCGTCTGCTTGCAGCAAATTTGAAAGTGAACGCCCTCCCATCCTTGGGGCGAGTGAATTTAATTTGTCCAGTTCTGTCCATAAATCAGCCATAATCAGATTGAACAACGTCTGGGCCAGCATTCCCCTGTTTGAAGCCCTTTGTGGTTGGTATTTTCCTGGACAGGGAGTTACTGTCTCCAAGCTTCACTTGGACCCACATCTCAGTGTGTAAAAGTATCAGCTGGTTTAAGAGAGCACATGGTGTATTCTTTTTATCGAGTTTGGTCCAAAATGTATTCCGGTATATGTTGTCGAAAGCCAATCAGTAGTCGGTAAAGCAGATGAAAAGTGGTAGTTTTACGGCTTTGACAGCGTCTATTAGTAAAGACAGCACGAGTATGTTCATTGTAGTTCCCATGCCCTTCTGATTGATGGGGATGGTTGATTTTTCGGTTGTCCAATCTGTAAAATCATCCAGAAGAAGGCCGGTGTAGTATTTGGCATCGTTTTCAATTAATGCTACCAACCTGTAGCTTTTTGCTTCATTCTTATACCCTCTTGTATATTGGGGATATGATGGATCCCCTCCAGGAATCTAGTATGCTTTCTCCTCCCGATATCTGTTAGAACAGCTGTAGTAGTGCAGCCGCCCAGTAATCAGGGTCTTTTTTTAATAGTATCGGTGGAATCCCGTTAAGACCTAGTGCGCCCTCCTGCTTGCCTTTAGCAATCCTGTTCTTGATCTGATTGGTTGAAAATGAGAGAGGATCAGTTGCTAATGGATTAGCTTGATTGAACAGTGTTACTCCGGGAGTGTAGCTGGGATTAGGCTTCCCAATCCTAAAACCTCCTGTTTGATGTTGAAATGTTGCAGAAGGTGAGTTGCCCAGGCTTTTTCCATTAGGTGTGAGTTGACTCTTTGTACGTTTGGATTCTCTAAACTGTTTATTGTGCGCCAGAACCTTGCACTGTTGTTAGTCTTCGAGTCATACAGTAGCTTGGCCCACAGCTTATCATTCGTTTCCGTTATAGCTTGCCAGATTACCTTTTTCTTGTTAGCTTTTAATTGTGTTAGCTCCTTCTGAATGGTGGGATCTGGTCCCATTCGTCAGAGCCTATGTAAAGTTTTGTTTATTGCTTTCTTGAGCTCCCACACGTTGGCGTTCTTAGAGATGGAGAGGTGATTATGTTGGTTGTCTGGTAATTATGGGGGGATCCATTTTTGAAGTGTTTCCCTAGATGCTGAGTGGGGCCCTTCCCTTGCTGAGTGCATTTCTCCTAATTTTTGGGTAAAAAGTTCCCAGCGTGTTAACACATTTGTATCTGCCTTTGCATTTTTCTGGTTGGTTGGTTTTACATTTTATCCTCCTGTAGTTCACTGTATAAATGGAGTTTGGATCCTCCACTGGCTGGGCTAGTATCGAGCTAAATGTGTTCATAGTAATTTCCTGTGGTAGATGGTCACTTTGGTCTTGTATCCCTATCTGGAAGTCTGCAATCTTGCTGTTAAGCGGTAGGGTTACAAAGATGTAATCTATTAGCGTACTGGTGTGAAATGCAGCTGCCGGGGGTTGGTCTCCCGGAAAACGCCCGTTGAGTGCCACAAAGCTCCAGTGTTCCATATCCCTTATGAAATTCCTAGCTACTCTTGATGGACTCCTCCATTTGCTCTCTTCCCGGCGGGAGATGTTCCAGGCCATAAGTAGTTCCTCCAGTAGTTCATCCCTTCTTCGAGTCCCTAATAGATGCATTTTAAAATCACCTGTCAGCAGAAAGTTGGACGTTGATTCTTCTGAGAGCAATCTTGGTATTTTGGATCCCACGAGTTTCATTCCTTTGACTTTGTTGCGTGGGTGAAGGTATGTGTTTAGCACTATTATTTGTTGTTTTTGGTTGTCATCACTTATATCCACTCTGAGAGCTTTTATTACATTTGTTGAGCTTCTTTTAGTATTTACATCCTTGGTCGCCGTTATGCTCTTAATTGACGAGTAGATTGTTAATCCACCCTTCAGGTGCCCGAAATTTGGCATCTTTTACTACTGGTAAATGATGTGTTTTAAAGCCATGTAAATGAAAAGGTCCGTCTAGCCATGTCTCTTGTAATAGAATGAGGTTGAAGCCTTGGAATTAAACCAGAAGCTCTCTGTCCGTTTAGTTTCCTAGTCTGTTTATATTCCAGGAGCAGAGTCATAGCTGGTGGTTGCCTACTGGAAGTTGTTTTGTTCTGGGTCTAGTGCTCTTGCTATATTGGTTTATTGTCCTGGCAAGCCAGGTCCAGTCTTCCGGTCTGGTCGCTAGGCTCCGATCTTTTAAATCTGTAAGCAGTGCGTCTGTGCTGCGTGTCCGTTTAAGCACCGATTGAGTCTGCTTACCCAGAGATGAAATGCATAGGGTTGCTTGCTCGTTTCCGATTGGTAGCAAGGGATCTGGGTAGCCCAGCTTTTGACAGAGCTGTATTTTAATTCCCCAGGCCTTTAGTTGGTCCTTTTCTTCCAGAATTCTCCTCACTGTTTCGTCTGAAGACCAAGTTGCCTTTGTTACTTTATGATCTGAGAGTTATTTGAAGATTTTAAACTCCATTTTTTCCAGGTCATGTGAACTTGTTTCCGCCAAGCTACTGATTGATTGAAGTAATTGTAGAATGTTTCTTCTGTTGAGGATGTCCCCACAGCCTCTGGACTTGTATACAGGAATGACCAGAATAGTGCAGCTTTTGAATTGTGGCTGGTTGGTAATTGGGGGTTTAGACTGGGTGGCCTGCCCCTCTTGGGTGGAGGAATTTGGAGAGTCAGCTTGGACTACATGGTCTTCCATAACAATGGGAATGTTCGTTGTAGAAACTGGGTATGAATGCTTATCATTAGTTGAAATGAGAAAGCAAAAAAAACCACAGATGATTGTGTGTCTTTTGCTTTCTCACTCTAAGTTCGCCGGGTATGCTGAGACGTGGGTCCCGGGCTCACTGTGCCACTGGATTCAAGCTATCCTGGCTGATGAGGGGTGAAACCCTGAACTCGGTCCTAGGATACTTGTTTCTGGTCCAGGTAGGACCTGGCTTAGCAGTTTGGGCTGGATTGTTCCCATGAGGCACAAGGTCAAGACTGATTTGCATATGGCCAGGTCTAAACTGGGATGGCATGGTGAGCAAAATAATGATGGATTTAACCCAGATCTCTTGCCTGGGGTTAAATGTTTTGATTTGTTCTACATTCCGTCCATCAATTGTGTCTTTTGCTAAAGAAGATACCAGCAGTCATAGTATAAAAAAAAAAAGACTGTGCCAATCAAACAGGTGAAGGTGTGGTGAAAACGTTTCTATCATAACAGGCCTTGTTACATGAAATTAGGAGGTGGCGTTACCTGTCTTATTGGCGTTAAAGATGCCTATGTTGTATTCCTGCATTTTTTGCAATTTCATTTTAGAGGTCATAAAGCACATCCGTAGATTTAAAAAAAATAATTATTATTTAAATCTTGCAGCTATTATGATGGTATTATTTAGGATGTACTATGTGAACAGTCTGTACTGGACTGCACGAGTAGAGAAAAGACGCATACGTATTTACCCTGTGCGGGTCATGGAACATTGCCATTTTGAAAAGAGGTATTCCATTTTTTCGCCGAATAGGCATGTACTGTACTGGCAAAAAGGGAACACACATGAGCATACGTATTCGATAAGAACACATGTTCTCTAAAATAGGTTTTCGCCATCAACAGTGCATATAGTGACCTAAAGTGTTAAACAGACGCCCAGCTTTCCACTAATCCTGCCTGCAAAGATCATTGACTAGAAGCATTGTTTGGTCCTTCAGATAAGCTCTGGTAGTATGAAGCTTGTTACGTTCTGTTATAGGCATTTGCTATAGCGTAGCAACTCACACCCAAAGGTGCATCTCAGCGCTTTGAAACTCAGTCAGCAAAGTGCTGTTAGAACATCTATGTCTTTAGAAGTTTTTGGAACTTAGACGGATCCTGATAAAACTGAATATGCTGAGGAATCTTGTTCCAGTGACGTGGGGCAAGATATGAATAGGATCTGCCTCCAAATCTGGAAGTGCGGATGTGAGGGATAGCAAAGCTTGATTTGCTGACCTGAGCAATTTCGTAGGCTGATGGTAGCTAAGTCTACCGTGCAATGTAAGATGGTAATCACTTGGTTAGTGCCTTTTAAGGCCAGCTTGATTTTACTTGAGATGCTACTTATATGCCAAGAATTGCAAATGACAACCAAGCATGCATAGTGCCTCAATGTGACACAATGCATTTTACTCCTACGGTTAGTGCTTTCCATTGATTAAATGTACCAACATTTTGAGCTGTGTGGCAACTCTTCTGGTTCGCCGAAGTTGACTTGAGCCAATGGAATTCAGTGACTGTCTATAATGAGAGCATCCATCTATAACCTCGTCTCAATCTTTTTTTTATTTACTGCTGGCTTGATGGTGTTCCTTCCATTATCCTAGCGATGCTCAGATTACTTACCTGTAATCTTTATTACTTTAAATTTCTCAGTACGTTTTGAAGATGTCTGAAACTCATTACAAGACAGAATTTAGAGAAAGCAAGGCAGCACTCTCCCATGGCACTGGCCCGTACTCCAGCTAATGTGCCGCGCTCCAGTTTTCAGGAGTAACTTGCCACAACAACCTTGGATGCCGACACAAGTGCCTCCTTGAGAGAGAGAAAAGAGTAGAATAGGAAGCAATGATCTTGTGTACTGAGAAAGGAGAGGGAGAACTGGAGTAACGAAGATTACCAGTAAGTAATCCGAGCATACTCTCCTCATCACCTTATGTTTCAGCCTTTACCTTCTGAGAATTTGCGAAATTGCCCTGATCTTGGTTCCACAAATCAAAACATAGAAACATGGCAAAAAAGCAGATGCGTCTGACCAGACATGAACTGGAATTATGTATATGATGTTTGTTATGCTACGTAAACTATTAAATGTGCTCTTTTGTTTTCTAGAAACCCAAGCATCCGACAACTGGCTTGATCGGCATCACATTTGCATTTCATATTTGCAGCGAAGTTCACATAGCGGGCTTCAAGTACAACTTGACGTCTCAAAACAGTTCATTACACTATTATGGGAGCGACACCATGAATTCCATGGCACAGGTACTAAGACACTCCGATAAATGAGTATTCACTGCTGTTATTTCTTTCTTGTTTTCATTGAACAAGGCTTTAAGCTTTTCAGGTGACCGCATTGTGATTTGTGGTGTCAGGCCAAATATTGTACATACTTCACCACTAATCTTGAGGGATGGTTTGGCATGTTCGCCACCAATGTTTTCTGTGTTCAAACTACTTATTTGGTAAAAGGTGTGGAAAGTTATGAAGATTTAAGTCAACAAATTTACTGACGTTTATTTAAAAAAAAAAAACCACTAGATTCATAAAGGTTACAGGTAGAAAGTCTGAACAAAGTCGGTTTTGTGGGAAAACATTGCTGAGGAATACACTTATCTGGAGACATTTTTTGCAAATCCGTTTTAGCAGGAAAATTTGAAAAAACAGCTTTTTTTGAGATTTTAATGCTAAATGTGAAGTTGTGCAAATTAGACAAACATTGCAGTCTTTGCGAAGTGTGACGTTTGTCACCTGCATAAAACCTCATGGGCAAAATTTGAATATTGTACATCTCAAATTTGGTAGAAAGTAAACAAGTATAAGTTGCCGCAAGTTTTGTTAATTATTTGAAACGAGTTTAGAGTATCTAGCAAGTGAGTGGGGAAGTGTACAAAATGCACATCAAAATTAGGCTTATCTGCTACTCGGAGGATGATATCAAAAGAAGTCCAAGAGATAATGAAAATGCAGTGGTGAATATCCTGGCTTCTGTGCTAGTTTCTGAGCTTCAGCTTAATGCTCATTGGATGAGTATTGCGGTGGTGGGGCAAGAGTGGGCTTTATTGGCATTGCATGTGTTGTCCTGTAATTGTGTTTTTTTACTTTTTGTTGGGTACTCCTTTCTTTTACATAAAAGAAGGAAACCGGGTTAGTTGAAAGTGGTATACCATAACAGTTAAGAATCAACATAAAGCGACCACTTAACTGGTTATGGCTTTTCCATCTTGAATGCCAAACCTGTTTGGAATTTTTTTTGTATGTGTGCATAAACTCAGATAGTAGTTAGTTGTGGCACAGGGGTATTGGGCAACCAAGCAAATACCCTGAGCTGCATTAAAGCACTTCACGCTATAAACCTATAGATGGCCAGAATGGTTTAGACCATTAAGGCTTAAAAATGTTGTTGGTGATTAGTCATTAAATAATGGTGACTTATTGCTGCACTCTCTTAATATTCTTAATAGTGGTTCCTTGTTGAGGAAGTGATGCCGATAACTTTTTAGGATTTTTGTAATTTAGTGACAGATGTCACAATAAGGCAAAATAGCACAATACGACAAATGCTGTAAACCGTATGCTTGAGCTTCCTCAAACTCATTGGCTAATAGAACATTGCTCAGAAAATATAAATTTTCAGAATGTTGACAAATTAACTATGACTCGACACCCCCTCTTCCCTCCCCCCCCCCCCCCCCCCCCCCCCCCCCCAGCCCATGCAGCAGCATGTCCGTGGCAAGAAAAGGTTAACCAAAATGTATGTTCTTCTATGTATTTTCAGTGTAGTGGTGATTGAAACCCGGTTGTCATGCTCTATTAGGCAGTAGTTGTTAGTATTCCTTTTTGGACACGTGGAACAGCAATGTCCTGCAGGCTAAATCAGTCAGTCTACTGCACATTTCTATCCCTAGTGCTTTGGTGTGCGATTTCTCGTGCATCACAATGGTGTGGCACAAACGAGACTTTGAGGCAGGCAGCAACTGACCAGCACGTCAGCTCTAGGTACTTAGAAGTTTCTGTCAGCAGATTATCGTTACTTACCTTGTGCTGTAGTGGTGCCATTTTGCTTCCCAATTCTTGAGGGTTTCACTCAAATCAAATCAAAACAAGCTTTATCCGATTTAAGCAATTAAATCATAAAAGCGTAATACATTAAAAGATTAAAATTAGGTAATGCGAGACCATTAAATTACACGGTTGAAGGCTTCAAATTTGAAACATATTCATGGGTTATTCATTTCATCAAATAAAGGTTGTAATCTCTTAAAAGAGCATTCATACATAGGAATGCTAAAATTCATGTAACAAATTAAAACTTGGGGGATTACATTGTTTTTCGGGTTCTAATCACACCCTTCAAATAGTTTGCTATAGATTCAATGAAAAACTCTTCATCCAGAAATTGTAATTTAAGAAAAGCAGGCCGACGGTGTCTCAGACCCAACCTCTTCAGTATTGGCAAAATCCATCTTCTGGGCAAAAAAACATAACATTTGCAAAAGAACAACACATGTATTGTAGACTAGGAAGAAATATCGTCACAATGACAGATTTGAGGGTTTCACTCAATGGAGAGTGCCCCTGCTCCTCAAGTAATTGTTTACAATTGTCGCTGCAAGACAAATTCTAGTTTCACTGGATGGAATCAAATCTAACTGAAACCCAGCATTCCTGGATCTGCCATTACTTTAAGTAAGTTTATGCAAAGTGTTATATAGAGTTTATTAATTCTTTCTTTGCCAAGAATAACATTTAAATTGAGTCTGTACCAGTTGGACTTGAACCAGGTTGGGCTTGAACAGTTGACCATGTGACCTGGGGTGCTGGTTATTTCCTAAGTCATTGTTGGTGAAGCTGTATGATTACCTCGTTCCATTGGGAATTTCTTGTTCATCTTGGTGTTTGGTATGTGTTATTTAATGTACAGAAGTAAATATACACCCTTTCATGTGTTACCCTTGTGTACATTAAGTTATAAGTGTACAAATATTCTGTTAGTTTTCTGGGAACGCCAGTGGGCTCTTGGAAACCACAGCTGATTGTCTCCAGAACTTGCAATGTAATTCCCCTCTTCCTGTCTGATCACTCTCCTCTTCACTATTTACACCAATTTGCTCTAGGTGTAGCGTCGATGGCAAAGCTATCCAGTGACTCTTTGCTTCATACTTTGTTAGGCTGTGATAGTGCACCATCTGGGTCTGTATAAACGTGTGTGGTGCTCTTGGTCTCCATCTGCTCCACCTCACTATCATTTTGATTTTTTTAATGCAGTAAAAAGCTATAAACCCTGACAACTCAAAAGAAATCCCGAAAAGTGCGTATGTTCGGAGTTTGAACACCCTACGGAATCGATCTGTCGGTGGTGCAGCCCATCCTGCTTCTGAGTGAATAGATGGTCGTCTTTGTGAAGCATGATTTGTCATACAGAAACACAGATTAATCAAATAATTTAGGCCTGCCAATTCACCGCAGATTACCACTGTAGAGGTCCAAACGTGTATTGCATTAGTTAACTACAATCATAACAAATAAAAATGAAGAATAAACAGATAAAATATATTTTTAAAACACACCAAAGCACGAGCCATAGCCATGCATACAAAAACTAAAATCACAATTTCGCGTCTATGGGCTTTATATTATCAGTCAATCAATAAAAATGTTCTTTTACAATTAATAACAAAATGACCCTATTCTTCAGTGTATGCTTTGCTCTCCATCAAAATTCTCTTTGAATATTTCTTTATTACTGCCAATAAAAGTGGGCATGTACGGAGGATGTAAATCCTTGTCTCCCTATGATAGATAGTTGAACAACCTAAAGGACCTCCAGTTCTGTACACCATGATCCTCTAACATCTGGCAGTGGGGTCAAAAAGAATCGAAGCCCAGTAAATTTATGACATATTTCACTACAAAGGTGTGCATGTAAATAAAGGGGGTATAGACCTGCTCATAGGGAGAGACCCTAAACTAATACTTTTTCTGCTGCAGGTATTTTAAGTCTAAGCCATGGCTTACTCATCTTAAAATTTCCTTCAGAGTCCTTTTCAATGTTCTATCGTAATTTTGTTTCCCTCCAAAACAGGCTCACTTCTAACTATCTGCAGTATTTTCCAAATTAATTAACCACGGTCACATTCTTCCCTTGTATATTGTGTTAATTTCCATACCATTCCCTCCGCAATTCAATTATACTGGGCAAAATATGCCTTGGAGTACTTATGAACAGAAATTACAATTTATCATGTTTCTTTAGCCTTCTGTATTGATTTCTGAAAACCATATAGGGCTAAGGCCTGCATAGTAAATTAAAAGAATATTGGAGAGGGCAATGCTCTCCTTCTTTCTGCTGTCTGCTCAGTAAAGACTCATGCTAACCAAGGTGTCTAGAGAAGGGAGGAGGGTTCCAATTCAAGAGTCAATGGAAGGGAGTATATTACGATTACAACCTAGTGTTGAAATCTGAAGGATGAAGGTTCATCCTGGCTCTGAAATATATTTCCAATAGAAATGTTTTCATAAAGTGACACTGAGTAAAATTCCTCTTCTAAAGCAAATACATTTACTTTGCTCAGTGGATTTAAATTACACCTATGTTCGAAGCATATGAGCTGTAGATCATATGCTGTTCATAGATCGCCACCTAGTGTTGGGTCCGGATGTTTGCACCTTGTTTTTCTTCAAAGAAGTCTTTGCAGTCACGAGGTAGGTGACTCCTCCTTTCGGGGATAGTGCGCATGGGCATCAACTCAATTGTTAGATTTCTTTTTTTCCGCCATCGGGTTCGTATGTGAATTGTTGCGCTCGGGTTCTGCACTGTTCTTCGGGCCCCCTTAGATGCACAATCTACTACCCTTGACTGTATCGTTTACACTCGAAAACCTTTGATCAGAAGATTCGTGGAAGGCCGTTGGGCCTACCCGCTCCGGGGTCGGTAGCAGTCGATGGAACGGACTCCATTCAAGTTCTGTCCAGGGTGTCGCGCTAAGTTTACGCGCACCAACTTGCACAAAGTGTGCAATCTTTGCCTATCCCTGGAACACGACGAGAAGGACTGCGACGTGTGTCGGTCGTTTTGATCGAAGAAGACGCTCCGTGACCGTCGGGCTCGACGTCACGAAATGTACCAGCAAAGTGGCTCCCCGCTGGATCTCCTCGAGGAGGAGTCCAAACACGAAGAATCACATGCGCAGGAATCCGAAATGGAGGAGGAACACATCTCCATGTCTGAAGCTGACTCCGATGCCAAAGACCTCACACTGGGACAACAGATCTTGAGTACAGAGACTTCCTTCCCCTACCATCTCCTCCATACAAAGGCTCTGGTCCCTCCTCTGCCTTCGGGCCAAGGTCCGCACCGAGAAAAGGTTTAGAACGCCCCGCCTTAGAGTTTGGCGCCGAAACATAAACAACAGCCTCCTGGCTCGGGCTCACTCGACCCCACGCTCGTGCCAACTCGAAACCTTCGGCTTCAAAATCCAAACACCTTCTGGTTTCCAGGCCACCGGTGCATAAGACTAAATCTTCGGTGCCGAAACTTTTGACACCAAAACCAGCTAACCAGAGCTAAAGAGCCTCGGACCGATATTCCACCTTCGGATCCGAAACAGAAGAAGATTGTGATTTATCCAGAAACTGGATATATTTATGCCAAATGTCCTGAGAAGAGGAAAATGGGCTTGCAAGAAGACTACCACATTCCTCTAAAAAGGAAAATGTGGGTTCTAACCCTTCTCCACCATACATTCCACATTCTTCACCCATGATCTAAATGTACTCATTACACCTACTCATTCTCCTCCACCACCATCACCTGACCCAAAGGATACATGGGATGGGGATATAGATGACTGCACACCACAGGATACTGACCCATGGGATAATTATAATGCTGACCCTCAACCAGATAATGAGCCCGACCTTTATCCATCCAGACCTTCTCCTCCAGATGATAACATTGGATATATTGAGCTCGTTAACAGAGCTGCACAATATCATAGAGTAGAGCTTCATAAAGAGACTTTCAAGGAGGATTTTTTGTTTGACACACTAAGTTAATCTCAAAGAGCTACACAAACATTACCAATGTTAAAGGGTATGCTTACACATACTAATGACATCTTTAAAGACCCTGTAAGAGCTAGAATCATCACTCCTAGGGTAGAAATAAAGTACAAATCTGCACCTAATGACCCTGTATATATCAAAGGCCAGTTACCCTTGGACTCTCTGGTAGTTTCCAATACTCGTAAAAGAGCTAATTCGCAAACAGGTAGAGCCCCTCCTCCTGATAGAGTCCAAATTTATTGACATTTCGGACAAAAGGGTAGCGTTTCATGCAGCTAATCATTGGCGCATTGCCAATGCTCAAGCACTAATGGCAAGGTATGATGGACCCCATTATGATGAGCTTGAAAAGCTCATTGAATTTCATCCTGATGAGCATAAGTCTAGAGCTAGTGCCCTTATTCAAGAGGGTAAATTAGTAACTAATAGCTGTATCAGGTGTGCTCTAGATCAGACAGACACAACAGCTCAGGCAGTAAACACTAGTGTACTGCTCTGTAGACATAATTGGTTAAGAATTTCAGGATTCAAGCCTGAGGTGCACGCCTCTATTTTTAATCAACCTTTGACAAAGAACACCTCTTTGGTCCAGCGTCGATACATCACTAGAAAAGATGAAAAAGGATACTGAAGTTGCTAAGTCCATGGGGGCCTTACAATCACCTTCCAACAAGGATCCTTTCATCGCTCATTTTACAGGGGCGGCTCCAAAAATGTGTCTACAGACAATCCCTCCTCCTCTTACAAGGGCAACAATCAGTCGCCTTCAAGAGGTTATTTTACAGGTGGATATAGAGGAAATAACGGCAAGTGAAGAAGCAGAGGTAACTCAACACGCACTTACCCTGCAAATACCAAACAGTGACTTCCTTTCCATACCCCCAACCATTCTACTCCTGTCGGGGAACGTCTTTCCCAATTTCTACCTATTTTGAATATGATTACATCAGACAAACGTGTTCTATAAATTATACAATCTGGTTATTGCCTGGAGCTTACAAGCACTCCACCAAACATTCCTCCAAGGTCACACCTCATGTCACAAGAACATCTCACCCTTATAAAGCAAGAGGTTCTCTCTTTGTTGTGGAAAGGTGTAATAGAACCAGTCCCTTTACCATACCAGGGGCGTACTCCCTCTACTTTCTAATTCCCAAAAAGGATGGCTTTCTCAGGCCTATATTAGACCTCAGAGAACTAAATCTATACATTGTCGGACCATTTTCATATGGTAACATTCCAACAAGTGCTTCCCCTTCTTCAGCAAAGCGACTTTCTCTCCACTCTGAATTTTAAGGACACTTACTTTCATATTCCAATACCGCAAATACCATAGGTCTGTGGCAGCAGGTCAGCACTATCAATTCAAAGTCCTCCCATTCGGAGTAACAACCGCACCCAGGGTTTTCACAAAATGCTTGGCAGTAGTCGCAGCCCATCTAAGACGACAACATATTCATATCTTCCCATACTTAAGACGACTGGCTTATAAAGGCCAGCTTGCACAACAGCTGTCTAGGCCACTCACAAAAAACAGTTCAATTGCGCCACGAGCTAGGATTCACAGTAAATCTGTCCAAGTCCCATCTCCAACCATCCACGTCTCAAGCATATCTAGGAGCTACTATAAACACACAAAACGCTCTAGCATACCCAACTCCATCCTGAGTCCGGAATATGCAAACTCTGTCTCGGTTTCAGCCCCAACACTCCTTACCAGCTCGAGTGTTCATGCAGTTACTGGGAATGAAAGAGTCTTGCATTTTTATAGTCCCCTACGCAAGACTTCAAATGTGTCCCCTACAGGAATGCTTAGCTCGTCAGTGGAACCAAGCTCACAGTCAGTTATAAGATCTAATGTTGGTAGACAGCCGCACCCATCGCTCTCTGCAGTGGTGGAACAAAACCGTTTAAAAGGGCGGCCCTTCAGCGACTTGGTTCCGCAGATAGTATTGACAGCAGACTCATCACTGACAGGTTAGGGAGTGCATCTCCAAACCAACACAATTCAGGGCATTTGGAGTTTGCAGCAGAAACAGCATCATATAAATAATCTAGAGCTGCTAGCGATTTTTCTGGCGCTGAAAGCATTTCAAGTTCAGCTAGTGTGCAATACTGTCCTAATTCGTACAGACAACATGACAGTCATGTACTAAATACAAAAACATGGAGGGGGACACACTCTCCAGCTGTCATAGCTAGCACAGACCATCTGGAAATGGGCATACAACACAAAATATATCTCCTAGCAGAAGACCTTCCAGGAGTAAACAATCAGATGGCAGATTTGCTCAGACGTCAGACACAGCAAATCCACTAATGGGAAATACAACCTCAAATTCTCCTCCCATTCTTCTAAAGGTGGGGTTTCCCATTCATAGACCTGTTCACCACACATCTAAAGGCAAAATGCCCAAACTTTGCGTCCAGGTATCCATACCCATTGTCCAAAGGCAATGCACTATGGATGAATTGGTTGGGAATATTTGCTTAAGGTTTTCCACCTCTCCCACTCATTCCATGAGGGGTTTGGAAACTCAAACAAGCGTCCCTGACACTAATCCTAGTTGCTACCACATGGGCATGTCAACCTTGGTTCATAACCCTATTGGAACATTCAGTAGTTCCTCACCAAAAACTATGTTTTACACCCAATCTTCTCACACAGAACCATGGAGACATAAGACAGCCTGACCCCAGTCAACTCAATCTGGCAATCTGGCTCCTGAAGTCTTAGAGTTTGGCTATTTTAATCTACCGCAAGACTGCATTAATATTATCAAAGAAGCTAGACGTCTTACCACAAGAGCCTGCTATGCAGCAAAGTGAAAGCGGTTTGTGATACACTGTAATAACCATATCAACCCGCTTGATGCTTCTGTACAAAACAATATAGGTTATTTGTTACATCTACAACATTCCAATTTAGTGTACACATCCATACACTTATATCTAGCTGCAAACCTCCAGAATAGACAACATCTATCTCTTTTTAGAGTGCCCATTATCAAAGCCTTTATGGAGGGACTCGAGTCATTCCCCCGAGACATCCACCTACTCCAGTGTGGAATCTCCGTATTCTTCTCACCAGACTAATGGGTCCACCCTTTGAACCATTGCACAAATGTGAACTGCTTTCCTCGTTGTTATCACATCACTCAGAAGAGTGGGTGAGCTTCAGGCATTAACTATAGAAGAACCCTTTTTACAAATGCACCAAAATAAAGTGGACTAATCCTAAGATTCCTCCTAAAGTCATTTCTGCTTTTCATATTAATCAATCTGTTGAGTTACCTGTGTTCTTCCCTCAACCAGATTCAGTGGCAGAACGTGCCCTACACACATTAGATGTAAAGAGAGCATTGCTTTATTACATAGAAAGGACAAAACATTTCTGTAACACAAATCAACTATTTTTCGCTTTTGCTCCACCACACAAAGGCAATCCCATATCTAAATCAGGTATTGCAAGGTGGATAGTCAAGTGCATTAAAATATGCTATGCAGAAGCAAAACAAACGTTAACAGTTCCACCGAGAGCACACGCTACACGCAAACTGGGGGCTTCTGTGGCATTCTTAGGAAATATACCCATAAATGACATATGCGAAGCTGCAACATGGTCTACACCTCACACATTAATAAAACACTATTGTGTGGATGTGTAAGCAAGACAACAAGCTAGAGTGGGCCAGGCAGTTTTATGTACACTATTTTAGACTACTGCAACAGATACAGGTTAGCCACCGCTTTGGGAGATAACCGCTATGTAAACTATGCACAACATATGATCTACAGCTCATATGCCTCGAACTGAAAATGCTACTTACCCAGTATGCATCTGTTCTTAGCATATAGAGCTGTAGAGTCACAATGCGCCTATCCGCCTCCCCGGGTACCTATATCTGTTGCAGTAACATCTTACTTAGATACATGCATTCATGGACATCTCTTTTTACTACTCTTACATACTCCATTATCACCCTCTGCAGAAAAACAATCTAACAATGGAGTCAATGCCCATGCGCACTTTCACCGAAAGCAGGAGTCACCTACCTCGTGACTGGAAAGACTTCTTCGAAGAAAAACAAATGGCAAACATCCGGACCCAACACTAGATGGTGATCTATGCACAGCATATGACTCTACAGCTCTATATGCCAAGAACAGATGCATACTGGGCAAGTAGCATTTTCCTTCTGCATGCTCATTTATCTGAAACACACAAAATACCTATTCTTCACCATTGGAAACAAGTCCAAGACGCTTCAGTTGTAGCTCAGGCTGATACCAATGTTTGTAATTCTTTGATTCCAGTTATACCCCATCTGGGAAGAGAAGGAACTGTGTGTACACCTACTTGTATGATTAGCTCCTCCAGGGGGGCATCAGTCTAGTAGTGGAGCAAAGCTTGCAAGTATGTAGGATGCCCTTACAGGGTGCCAGTGTGGAGCCTGGTGGGCCTTGGAGCAGAGAGTTACCACTATCCAAATGCAAGAGTACAAGTGCTTGAACATTAGACTGAAATAGCTTTCTAGAGTATACGGTTTCAGTTTCTTTAGAAGAGAGAGCTTGCATCAGGCTGTCTGAGTTTTTGGTGATGTTGGTGTCCCATGATGAATCCAAGTGACTTGGCATTTAGTAAAACATGGGGGATGAAGTTGCCAATGTTCATGTAATTGAGTCAGGTTTGCATGGATTCTTGCATGTTGTGCTAGACAAATAACTGGAATTCTGTTTTGGTTGAATTGAGCTTTAGTTATTCTTTAGACATTCACACCAGGATGGTGTGCAGGAGGTGCTTGAGGTATTGGATGCCTGGGGCAAAAGAGGACTTTGAGGTGGAATGGTATATTATCTGCATATTGGTGAAGCTTAATGCTGTTAACTGTGAGAAGAACTCTAAGTGGCTTCATAATATTGTTGGTTTGAAAGGACGAGAACCACAAAAGAACACTGCTGGTGAGCCCCATTTGAGACTACATGGTGCACGCAAGGATGAGTCTGTCGACTCTGTCCAACTTAGCTGAGAGGTACAAGCTACAACATGAGGTCAGTCATCTTCATCTGTGGCCAGGAGGGCATCATCTGCGCTGTGCAAGTCAGCAGTTTCAATGCTGCACGTTATCTGAAGCCAGACTGGTAGCTGTGTAGAAGATGGTTTGCACCAAATTCATCTTAGAGTTGAATATAGACTGCTATTTCAATGATCTTGCCGATGAATAGTTGGTGAGTGATAAGCAAGCAGGTGGCAAGGTTCTCATGGTCTAGTGTAGGTTTCTTTAAGAGTTGAAGGATCTGATCTGGCTTGTGAGCTTCTGAAAAGATACCTTCAGTGTGTGAGGATTTGACAATGGTGAGTAGGGATGAGAGCATCCCAGAGAGAGCGTTGATTAAGGATAAGGTTAAGTCATCATCTTCATAAGAAGTAGCACATAGCAAAATGACTAACAGTCTGAATTGGACTGAACTTTGTATGGCAGAGTACTCCACAGTCTTGCAGTTAGAAATTTCATTTTCCAAGATTCATGCCAGCTTTTCTGTTTACATTGTTTTGTACAGTCCTGTGGATGAACCTGCAACTAAAAGAAAAGTAATTGTAACTGCATTACTACCCGCCACAGGGTTTTTAAGTGCTTTTCGGCGAGTAGAACCCATAAAGGGTTAGTGGTGGACTAGTATAGGGAAATATACGTTGTTCATTTGAGCGGATGACATGTGGGTCTGCTAGTTTGATTGGCTAGGATAATGAAAGTATAAGTGAGGGAAAAGTCTAAAAAGGGTTATTTGGGAGATCTTAGTAGCAAAATGAGAGTTGGGGTCGGCCACGGAGAGAGAGAGGAGGGAAGAGTCTAGTAAGATTTATTTGGGAGAGTGATGCATTGGAGAAAGTTGAAGGTTATTTGTTTTTTCTCTACAGTAGGAGTAAAGTAATTAATATACAGATACATAACTACATAGAAAGTATATACATGTATAAGAAAAATAATATATGTTGAGTTATAAAGTTGTACAGTACAAAGTTAAACACAAGAAGGATGCTTTTCCTTCAGAAAAGTCAAGAGAAAGGAATAAGAAGCTGTCGGTCAGGACCAGATAGGGGGTTATCCATGTGATCAGACGTTTTTGCCCTCTCAAACCCAGAGGGGCATCATGCTTCCATCATTCAGCTACTCCTCATTGGGTTGGCACTGCAATGTCCAACTGTCCCCTTGAGGGGTCTCTTTATCAGAGATCTTCTGAATTTTTTATACTTATGAATCCAAGTGAGGATGTAGTGAGTGTAGGGTGAGGTGGTAGATGATTTAAAACTGTCTAAGAGGTTCCAAAAATGGTTTTAATATTGTGGTCCCTTTGACAGAAATAAAAACTAAAGAGCGCTGTCACAGGAGCCAATGAACCTTGACAGCTCATTGTAAGGTAAACCGGTTTCATTCCTTATGACCCAACTGGATCTTAGGCATTTCTTCAAGGCCAATTTGTTAAGGCCTACCCCACACCTTGTTGGGAGAGGAGGTGTGTTAAATAGGTGTGCTCAATCATTATTTGTCAACTATACTTGCTATGGTACAGGAGCGGAAAGTTCCGACCTGTAAGAGAAAAGCAGATAATAGGGTGTGTCTCCACTGACTGGATGGGTTGACACTCCTTTTTACATGTAGTATGCCTTTATTTGAGTAAAAAAACATGCTGAGGGTGCATTGTCAACCTGCAGTGAACTAGTCACAGTGAACCAAACAAATAGGCAAGTGGCCATACATGAAAATGCAGCAAAACACCAAACACACAGAGTACGGGTGTCCCTCTGCTGTTTATCATGTTTTCCTTTCATGGCAGTTTTAGAGAGCAGCAAATGTGTTTGTTTGATCGGTTAGATGATCAAATAATAGTAATTAGTTGACAGGTCAGTGATGGTACTGGAGAATGTCACGTAGCCATTTGCTGGCTGTGTGTCATGTCGTACTGTAGTAACAATCAATCAGTCATTATTTGTAAAGCGCGGCTTGTTAGCCAAGAGGGTATCCAGGCACTTGCTGTAGATCTCATTCTAAGAGCCAAGTCTTAAGCCTCTTCCTGAAGTGGGTTAGTGAGGGCGTGATGCGGAGGTGGCGGGGGAGGGTGTTCTAGGCTTTGGCGGTGAGAAAGGAGAAGGAGTGTCCTCCGGCACGACAGTGGTGTATAGAGGGATCTACACAAGGGCAAGGTATGTGGATCGGAGGTACCTGGAGGGACAGTGAAAATGCAGACGGTGATTCAAGTATGTGGGTCCTAGGTCATGGAGGGCTTTGTAGGCGTGAGTCAGGAGCTTGAATGTCATCTCTTCTGGACCAGGAGCCCGTGTAGGTCTTTCAGATGCTAGGTGATGTGGGTTCTCCTGGGCTGATGGAGGATCAGTCTGGAGGCTGCGTTCTGGATCTTTTGGAGTCTTTGCATGAACTCAGTGGTGGTGCCTTCATAGTGTGTGTTGCAGTAGTCCTGTGGGCTGGTGATGAGGGCATGGGTTACTGTCTTCCTGGTGTTGTTTATAGGGAGCCACTTAAAGATTTTGAAGAGTAGGCGGACTGACAAAGTGTCAGGTTGTTTACGGAGGTAAGATTACTTTGCCTTCTGACAGCCATGTGCAGAAGAGTGGCAACTGCAGTCTAAGTGCCTTAATTCACTACAGGGAATGTCGTTGTTTAATCCGTAACATGGGTAGCTAGACAAAAGACCCAGTATTCGTATCGGTGAAGGGTTTAGATTGAGAACAGGAAGCAATGGCGTTCTGGCATGTATGCTAGAAGTGTGTGATGAGGATGGAAGTGCACAGTGCAAAAACAGGTCAGGGGGAACAAACCCAAATGAAAAATCCCCTGCAAATGTGTAGGTAAAGAACTACACAGTAAATATAGAACAAAGTCCTGTGCACACGTATAAGGATAGTGGTTTTCGTGTCAAAACCAAAGTTAGAAATTTCTTTTGCGTAGTCCTGTCTGGGCTAGTGGAGAGTCTCCACTAGCCCAGACAGGACTACGTGAATCCTACAACCAGGATTCTGGAACGCAGATTGCCTCTTACAGATGCACCCGTCTTTTTGCATTCACGTCCCATAACTTGTGGATGCAGGGAAAGATTGTTTTTTCCTATTCCCGCCTGTTCTATTTTGATCAACCCGTGTCGTATACCGGGTCAGAATTATCACCGGTACCGCGCCCTGAAGAGTCACAATTGTACCACGTTGTGTCGAAACACGTTTCAGCTGGTTTGTTCACTTGGTATTGATCTGGATTGATAGTAAATCCCCATCTAAGATACTTCTGATGTCGATGTTCATAATTTCAGCAACAAGAAATTACTAACTTTGGTTTTGACACGAAAACCACTATCCTTATACGTGTGCAAAAGACCCAGTGTTGTTCCCTCCGGAACAGGGTCTGTTTGTCCCACTGATTACGTGCTTCCAGGATGGTCCACTGGAGGTCATCAGTGATGTGGTTGGTGGCCAGGAAATGTGCGCTCATCTTGGTGGTCCTTTGTTTGTCACTGCATGTTGCTGCGGAGCGCTGTAATCCTAGCCTTTGCTGGCCTTGTTGTCATGCCAGCGTTTCTAAGCATTCAAGGACAGGTGATGAGATATACGTAGTTTTGTGTTGCAGTTGGTATGGTCTGTGTCCATACATGTGTATGATCTAGTCTGATTTCTTTTGTTGTGTTAGTGAGATGGCTTACTCCACATGACCCTCACGGGGAGTGTCAAGTAACTGGGGAGAGGTTCCAAAGTGGGCATTGTTATGACTTCGGAATTGCTTGGGTTTCGTGAGTATCACCATGTCTCTTAGGTTCTGTGTGCACATAAATGCAAAGTGTAGAAGGGAGCTGTTGAGAGAACCCGAGTGTAGTATCGGCCAGTGTTTTCGTATAATCCTTTGTATACGTTGAGTTGGGAGTGAAAGTGGTGACACGTGATGATGTCCTTGGACCTGGTTTTGAGTTCTAACAGTACTGCCCTGCGATTGTTTCTAGCCCTCTTGCGTGCCTGGGGCACTGTCCTGGGGAGGTGCCGTTGCGGGTTCGGACGTTGGTGCTGGGTTCATTGGCCTGTAAATCATAGTCACCAACACTGCTGCAGTTCAGTCTAAGACTGAGAAATTGCCCTTAAGGGAGGTAGTCCTGGAGGGCTTTTGGATGGTGGGTATTATAAAGTAGGAGACTACTGCAGTCTGTGTTTTATGTTGTTGTTTTTTTGTTTTTTATTGTTGAAGGTGCTGGTAGACAGCTTGCCATTGTTGAGGGAGATCAGGAGATCAAAAAAGTAAGTTCTCTTTCAGAGATCGTCTTTGTGAACCTGAGGTATGGGTTGAGCGAGTTAATCCAGGTGTCGAATTCATGGCAAAAGTCAATATCACCATGCCAAAAGATGTCTATGTAGCGTCTCCGCAATATGATGTTGGTATTGTAGAGGTTTGTATCGGCAAAGATGTGCTCCCTCTCAAAATCAGCCATATACAGGCAGGCTAGGCTGGGTGCGAAGGTACTCCCCATCAAGGTACCTTGTATCTAGTAGTTAAATTAATCCATGAACAGAATGAAATTTTCTTTTAGTTAGATGGTTGCGCACTCTGTAATGAAGCTCACCGGTGTTGCTGAGGTCCAGGTTTCAGGCAGGAGGCTGTTCTGTACAACCAAGAAGGTGGCGTCCAGGGGAATGTTGGTATATAGTGTCTCAACATCGAGGGTGACCAAGAGGTGAGTCTCATACAGATGGTTAGCTTCATCAATCAAGTTCAGGATGTCCCTGGTGTCCTTGAGGAAGGAGGGGTACTTCGTAACGAGTTGTTGGAGGAAATGATCACAGAATTTGCTTAATGGTTCCATGAGGGATACGACACCTGACACAATGAGTCTGACGGGGGATCGCCCCTTTATGTATTTTTGGAAAGTTGTAGAATTATGGTGCTATGGCGGATGGATTGACCAAATATTCTGCCTCATTCTTATTGACCCAATTTTGGGTTTCTGCTGCTGTGGCTGTCTGGATCCTGATGGTGAGCCTCTGTCGGGTCAGTGTTGATCAGGCGGTAATATATTATCCACAAGTTGACCAAGGCATTTGTTGTTGTGATCGGTGGTGGTCATAATGACAATAGCAGCTCCCTTGTCTGCAGGCTTTATGGTGATAGTGGGGTCAATGATAGGTGTCCTCACCACACCTGGTTCTCTGCTTGACATATTGTAGAAGGGTGAGGGAGGGTTAGCCTCTCTTCTGCCTCTTTAGTACTGTTTGTTTGAAGATAAGTACTTCATTGGGAGTCATCCCTGCTGCAGGAGAAAATGTGTCCCCCCAGCCCGACACTGGAAACAGCACTTCTGTGATCGCTCCTGACCACACACCTACCAATCATGAGTCATTTATAAACCCTCTCCCCGGATTTAATACACTCCATCCAGGCCAGCAGAGGAAGGTGGTCACAGATAAATTACTTCATGAGACCACGTGAGTACTAACAAACCATACTACATATGTACATGTTTTTTCCATCGTGTCCTTCAGCTACCTCCTAATTGGTACACCTGTTTTTACCAGTTTGTCTGCAGCTAAGCGCGGTCTGCTGGCCATTTCTAAGAAGCTCAGAAACCATTCTAAAAGGGTAAAATCCATATTCCTTACTTTTGGGATATGCTACCTGTTAGAGACGGGGATCTCTGATTGGCGCAAGGATGTCCTTGTGTCAAGCAGTGACCCTCTCCTCCACGTCCGGGCAAAGGATAACCCCTTTGGGAATGACCCTTGCTCACCCTCTAGGTGCGTGGCGTGAGCAGCCAAGGCGATTCTTCAGGCGTTGTTGGTTAAGCAATTATAATCACACACACAGTAAATACATCAATCCCCCCAGAAACGGACACCAGGCTTAGGTATGTGAAAATACGGTTCTTTATATAAAAATAGTTATCTTAATATGCAGATTTATCACAAGACCAGTAACGTTGTTTCTATGCCACCAGATTATCAAGCAGGCAAACGGTTCTTTAAGCGGATACTTCTTTTAGTCTCTTTGCAATGTCACTTGGGAGATTCCAGTCTTTGACTTACTTGCAGGCCTACCGCGGCTCATGCATCGGTCGTGGGCGCGCTCGCGCCGTGCACAGCTCCTCCCGGTGGCTCCTGGGCAGCGGCGGTGAGACGGGCGTGCGGTGAGGATTTAACGGGGAAGTAAGGCGGTGCGGGCCCCGAGCCCGATACTGGAATTCCTGTAGCACTGTTGCGAGGAGAGAGTCGGCACAGATCGGTGCGACTCTCGGCTTTGGGGTAGTGTTTTTGGATCCTCAATCAGCGGCTGCGTGCAGCAGGCAGGCGCGGCCAGCGACCCTTAGCACGGCGGTGCAGGGGGGTCTCCACAGCGGGGGCGGCGCGGCCTGAGATGTCCGGGGATAGCGAAGCGGGGTCACAGGGCACGGTCAGTGCAGCTGGGTGACCCGGCGTAGATCAGTCGTCGGACGGATTCCGGCGGGAGGGGTGACAGCGCGTTCAGCGCACTCCAGTGGCAGGCGGTGATAGGGGTGCAGGCAACCTAGCCCGGGGACAGAGAGCGGCTCCGGACGGAGCGGGGCTCTCACGGGGTAAAGGCAGGCAAGCTCCTGAGTGTCACGGCCCTAGGAGGGGGCGATGAGGGGCGCAGTCTCTTTCCAGCGGGATGCACACACGGCTCGAAGTGGAGGACGAGCAAAAGCACAGAGAACCCACTAGTCCTGGGGTTCAGTTCAGGGGGCAAGCTCAGATCAAGCCCTTGGAGAATGTTCAAGCACAAAGTAGCAAAGTCTTTTCAGCAAGTCTTTTCCTCTCCTTTCTCAGCAAGGCAAGCAGCAGGCCAGTCCTTCCAGCGTCGTCTTCTCCTTCTAGTCGGGCAGAGGTCCTTTGTGGTAAACAGGATTCTGATTTGCAAGGAGCGGGGCTCCTACTTTTATACCACATTTCTTTTGTTCTTTCAGGCCAGGGGGGCCTTCGCATAACCGTTCTCAGTCCTGAGCACTTTGTTGGGGGTACTCTGACTTCTGCTTTCAGTGTGAGGGGCAGGCACATCAGCCGCTCCACAGGAGGTGGAGCCGGCATTCAGGGGACAAGTACTTTCAGGATCACCTTGTGGACAGCGCTTCGCCCGTCCGGGGCCAGGTGCAGGCTGAGTCATCAGTTGCTCACCAGGGGGCGGAGCCTGCTTTGTGGTGGTGAAGCACTACCCTATTCAGAGTCCAAGGGGCACCCCCACCTCCCACCAAGGTGCTCTCCTGCCATTCGCTACCTGTCATCCCCCCAGCCCTATCACTCACATAGCCCAGACAGTCAGATACACGCACAGCAGAGGGGGGCTGAGATGGTTAAGCGAGTAAATACGGGCTTTCTAAAAGTCGTATTTACAAACCCAGGATAGTAAAATAAACTTGACTACAAGAAGTATTTTATCATTCCGAGTTCAGGCATACTAAACATATCTCTCTACCATGTTCCCTGAGCCTGCTGGGATTATAGGATGTAATAATTCCAGCAGCTCATCTGGCCTAAGGGGAACAGGTAGCCTTGCAATAGTGAACCACGAAGATGGCGGTGATTCACTATTAGGACAGGCCTCACAACCAGGGCCTGTCCTACCTTACACCTACAACGCACCCTGCCCGCGGGCCTACCATAGGGGTGACTAACATGAGGCTAAGGGAAGGTTCTGGGGCTGGCAAGTGTGTGCACTTGCCCAGCCAGCGTGACAGTACGGGACTGCACGCGGGGTCTGCAGTGGCAGACCCAGGACATATTTTACATGGCCGCTGGTGTGGGTGGCGCAACCAGCGCTGCAGCCCACTAGCGGCATTGGCACTCACAAGCCCTGGCACTCCGGGTGCACTTTACTGGGGACTGACAGTGAATCCAATAAACCAATCGTGTATACCAATGATGAACACTTTATCTTACGGAGCACTTGCGCTGCGGCACGGATTAGCCGTGGCGCAGCGCCCTGAGCGGACAACACCAGAAAAACAATCGAGACACACCATCAAAAAGTGGAAGGGAAACTCACGTCAAGGTGCCAGGTCTAACACGTGTCCCCTCCAGCTGAAAGGTGGGGAGAACTACCCTTGCCCAGAGGGTTCCTCGTTACTAAGGCGGAAATACCTGGACAGACCGTCAGCGTTGGCGTGATCTGTGCCCGGACGGTGTTCCACCGTAAAGTCCATACCCTGTAGGGAGATGGACCACCTCAACAGTTTCGGGTTCTCACCCCTCATTTGCATCAACCATCTGAGGGGCCTGTGGTCTGTATGAACTCGGAAGTGAGACCCAAACAAGTAGGGTCTTAGCTTCTTCAGCGCCCAGACCACAGCAAATGCTTCTCGCTCAATTGCACTCCACCTACTTTCCCGTGGAAGTAACCTCCTACTGATGAAGGCTACGGGTTGGTCCCAGCCCTCCTCAGTCATCTGTGAGAGAACAGCCCCTACACCATGCTCTGAAGCGTCTGTCTGGACTAGGAATTCCTTTGAGAAATCAGGGGCCAAGAGCACGGGCGCCGTGCACATGGCAGTCTTCAGGGTGTCTAAAGCTTTCTGACAGGTGTCAGCCCAGATCACTTTCCTGGGCTGCTTCTTAGAAGTCAGCTCTGTCAAGGGGGCAACGATCGTTCCATAGCCCTTGACAAACCTCCTGTAGTACCCAGTGAGCCCCAGGAAGGCCCTCACTGCGGTCTGTGTCTTGGGGGGCCCCCATGCCAGGATGGTCTCAATCTTGGGTTGCAAGGGTGCCATCTTGCCACTCCCCACTTGGTGTCCTAAGTACACCGCGGAACCCTGCCCGATCTGGCACTTGCTCGCCTTGATCGTGAGGCCTGCTCGGCGCAGCGCCATCAACACTTCCCAGAGGTGGCGCAGGTGGTCGGGCCAGGTGGCACTGAACACTGCGATGTCATCCAGGTAGGCGGCACTGAACGCGTCCAGTCCAACCAACACCTGGTTGACCAACCTCTGAAAGGTGGCAGGGGCATTCTTCATCCCAAATGGCATGACTCGGAACTGGAAGTGCCCATCTGGTGTAGAGAATGCTGACCTCTCTTTGGCCCCATCGGTCAAGGCGATCTGCCAGTACCCAAACGTTAAATCAAACGTGCTGAGGAACCGGGCAGCCCCTAGCCGATCAATGAGCTCATCCGCTCTGGGGATGGGGTGCGCGTCAGTCTTAGTTACTGAATTGAGTCCTCTGTAGTCCACACAGAACCGGAGTTCAGGTGTGGCTCCCGGCGCAGCAGCTTTGGGGACCAAGACCACGGGGCTGGACCAAGGACTGCTGGAGGATTCAATCACCCCTAAAGCCAGCATCTTGGAGACCTCCTCCTTGATGCAAGCTCTGACCCTGTCAGTTACCCTGTAAGCCTTGTGCTTCACAGGTAAGCTGTCTCCTGTGTCCACCTCATGGACGCACCAATCGGTGACACCAGGAACCAGGGAGAACAGGTCAGGGAACTGCCCCAGCAACTGGCGGCAATCTTCCTGTTGTTCGGGCGTCAGGGAGGGTGAGAGGTTAACTCCATCCACTGACCCATCTTTCTCAGAGGCCACTAAGAGGTCAGGAAGGGGCTCGGTCTCCTCTTCCATTCCGTCATCAGTGGCCAGCAACATGCCCACTTCGGTCCTCTCTAAGTGGGGCTTAAGGCGGTTAACATGTAGGACCCTCAAAGGGTTCCTGGGAGACTGCATGTTCACCAGGTAGGTGATTGGACTTTTGCGCTCCACAACCTCAAATGGACCTGTCCACTTATCCTGAAGTGCACACGGCTCCACTGGGGCCAAGACCCACACCTTTTGTCCAGGTTGAAGCTCTACCAGAGTGTCATTCTGGTCATACCACCGCTTCATCTCTTCCTGGCTGGCTTCCAGATTTGCCTCAGCAAGTTGCCTGAAACGCCTAGTCTGGTTTCGGAAGGCCAGCATGTAACTATATACATTCTGGGGAGGTTTCCTGGGAGATTGCTCCCAGCCTTCCTTTACCAAACTCAGAGGTCCTCTTACCGGGTGACCATACAGAAGCTCAAAGGGGCTGAACCCTAAGGACTTCTGTGGCACCTCTCGGTAAGCGAAGAGGAGGCATGGCAAGAGGACGTCCCACTTACGCCTCATTGGACCATCTAGGCCCATGATCATGCCTTTGAGGGTTCGGTTGAATCTCTCAACCAACCCATTTCCTTGGGGGTGGTAAGGAGTGGTGAATTTGTAGGTTACCCCACACTCATTCCACAGGGATTTCATATATGTGGATATGAAATTGGTCCCCCTGTCGCTCACCCCCTTTAGAGGGAATCCCACTCGGGAAAAGATTCCCATCAGTGCCCGTCCCACCACGGGGGCAGTCACTGTCCTCCGAGGGATGGCTTCAGGGTACCGGGTGGCATGGTCCACCAAGACCAGGATGAACCTGTTGCCCAGGGCTGTCTTGGGGTCCAGAGGCCCAACAATATCAATACCCACTCGTTGGAATGGCGTACCAACCACAGGGAAAGGTTGCAGAGGAGCTTTGTGCTTCCCTCCGCTCTTACCACTTGCCTGGCAAGTCTGACAGGTTCTGCAGTAGGAATCTGAATTCTTATGCATTTGGGGCCAGTAAAAGTGGGTGACAAGCCTGTCATAGGTCTTGTCCATCCCCAAATGTCCTGCTAAAGGCACATCATGAGCCAGCCCCAGTAGGAAGGTTCTGAACTTCTGGGGTACCACCAGCACACGGGCTGACCCAGGTTCAGCAGCCTTAGGCTCTGAATACAGGAGGTCACTCTCCCAGTACACGTAGCGTGTCTTGGCCTGAACACCTTTGGCCTGGTCTGCAGCCTGTTGCCGCATACCCGTGAGAGAAGGGCATTCTTTCTGCTCCCTGCAGAATTCCTCCCTGGAGGGACCTCCTTCTTGCTGCCAATGGGTCAGCTCAGGCAGGTCTCCCAGTTCGGCAATCTGTTCCCCGGTAGGCTCCAGAGCATCCCCCTCAGGGTCCGCTTCCTCATGGGCCGTGGGAACTTCGGGGGCCGGTTTCCCACGCCTCCTGCGCCTTCTCCCTAAGGCCGGTTCCTGGACCTCTCCCTCAGGCTCCAGGACCCTTTCAACACCCCTGCTGGCTGCCATTGACCGGGTGGTCACGCACGCCCAGTCGGGTAGACCCACCATCCTCAGATGCGCGGTCTTCTCCACCTTTTCCCAAGGGGAGCTCTCCAGGTCGTTCCCTAGCAGACAGTCTACAGGCATGTCAGTTCTCACAGCGACTTGTAGAGTACCAGAGACCTCCCCCCACTCAAAGGGAACTTGAGCCATGGGACAACGGCTCTCCATGTTGTCAGCATTGACAACCCTACAGTAGGCATGCGGTACAATCTGCTCTTGAGACACCAGGTGTTGCCTCACCGAGGTCACGCTGGCTCCTGTATCTCTAAGAGCCTCAACCTTCTTTCCATTGATGGTCACTACTTGCCCATATTTCTTAGTGTTAGAGGGTAAGTAGGTTTCAGGGACCATCTCACTGTCTCCTAGCGAGACTAGGGTCATATGCGCGGGACCCCCACCCCCCTGGACTGCTACCTCCTCTCCAAAATTAACATTAGCTACTTGCCGGGGTGGAGCACCAGTGGGTGCTGTCTTACCAAACAGGTGACACTTAGGATCAGAGGCAATGTGACCCGGTTCACCACATCTATAACAATTGAAGGGCCCCTTTGGAACAGGCCTACCTGTCGGGGCCCCATTCTGCTGCGGGGGTGGGGGAGGCTGAGAACCCTTCTGCTGGTTCCCTTGGGGATTACTTTGGGGGGCCTTTTTGGAACCCCTTTTGTTTACCCTTGTCCCCCCCCACTCTTCTGCTGGGGACCCTGCCCACCTTTGGCGGAGTCTCCCACTTGACCCTTGTGGACCCTGGTGCTGAGCCAGCGGTCCGCCTCCTCAGCGAGCTTCCTCGGGTTGGACAGCTTGCTATCAATCAGGTGCTGGCGTAGCTCAGCAAAACATTGACTGGACACGTGCTCCCATGCAATTAAATCAAGCAGCCCTTGATAATCATTCACCTTGCTGCCCTTCACCCAACCATCCAGTGCTCTGCAGAAAAAAGTTACGTACTCCACATACGTACTCTCAGGGATCTTCTTAGTCTCCCTGAACCTCTGTCTATATAGCTCAGGAGTTAACCCATACCTGGTCATTAAAGCTTCCTTCATATGGGGGTATGAGGTCTGGATCTCTAGGGGCAAATCTAACAGTGTGTCACGCCCTTCAGCAAGGAACCTTCCCCACAACCCCGCTCCCCAGTCTTTCTCAGGGACCCGGTGTGAAGACATGGCTACCTCGTAGGCCCTAAACCACTGCCCTAGGTCATCCTTCCTAAAATACTCCTTAACTACATCTTTGGGGATGTACACCTTGGACTCTACCTGCACCGGCGGAGTGCTGCCACCAGAAGGAGCTGTTTCCAAACCTTTTGCCTTCAGCTCCAACTCCTTCACTTTCAGATCATGATCCATCTGGCGTTGTTGTGCCTCCAAGGCCAACTTCTGCTTCTCCATTTCCATTTGTCCTGCCAAAGTTGCCATCTCCATTGCATGCTCCCTGTCTGCTGCCCTGTCCGCCAGCTCTTCTGGGGACAGGCCTCTGGGGGGGCTCCACAAAGTGGTCGGGCGGAACGATGTCCCCCGCATGCTGTGGGTCTCTTGACTCTTTCCAGGCTCTCAACGCCTTGAGGTACTGGTTCTTCTTCCTGAATCCAGTATGGGGAACTCTGAATTTCACACTGTAGCCTTTCAATTGCTCCACGGTGCAGTCCTCCAGTTTCTCCCAATCCACCTCATCCATTCCAGAAATCAGAGTGCTCTTCCAGCAGCAAGTGAGCCAGGCATGGCTGCAGTAATGGCAGATGTCTCAACAGTTCACAAATGAAAAAACCTGTGGCTGCGTTACTTGGTCTGCTCTCACTATCTGGTGATTAATAATTCACTGTATGCAAATTACAAATGCAAATCCGAAATCCCAGCCGCTGCCAACAATGTTAGAGACGGGGATCTCTGATTGGCGCAAGGATGTCCTTGTGTCAAGCAGTGACCCTCTCCTCCACATCAGGGCAAAGGATAACCCCTTTGGGAATGACCCTTGCTCACCCTCTAGGTGCGTGGCGTGAGCAGCCAAGGCGATTTTTCAGGCGTTGTTGGTTAAGCAATTATAATCACACACACCGTAAATACATCAATCCCCCCAGAAACGGACACCAGGCTTAGGTATGTGAAAATACGGTTCTTTATATAAAAATAGTTATCTTAATATGCAGATTTATCACAAGACCAGTAACGTTGTTTCTATGCCACCAGATTATCAAGCAGGCAAACGGTTCTTTAAGCGGATACTTCTTTTAGTCTCTTTGCAATGTCACTTGGGAGATTCCAGTCTTTGACTTACTTGCAGGCCTACCGCGGCTCACGCATCGGTCGTGGGCGCGCTCGCGCCATGCACAGCTCCTCCCGGTGGCTCCCGGGCAGCGGCGGTGAGACGGGCGTGCGGTGAGGATTTAACGGAGAATTAAGGCGGTGCGGGCCCCGAGCCCGATACTGGAATTCCTGTAGCACTGTTGCGAGGAGAGAGTCGGCACAGATCGGTGCGACTCTCGGCTTTGGGGTAGTGTTTTTGGATCCTCAATCAGCTGGTGCGTGCAGCAGGCAGGCGCGGCCAGCGACCCTTAGCACGGCGGTGCAGGGGGGTCTCCACAGCGGGGGCGGCGCGGCCTGAGATGTCCGGGGATAGCGAAGCGGGGTCACAGGGCACGGTCAGTGCAGCTGGGTGACCCGGCGTAGATCACAGTCGTCGGAAGGATTCCGGCGGGAGGGGTGACAGCGCGTTCAGCGCACTCCAGTGGCAGGCGGTGACAGGGGTGCAGGCAACCTAGCCCGGGGACAGAGAGCGGCTCCGGACGGAGCGGGGCTCTCACGGGGTAAAGGCAGGCAAGCTCCTGAGTGTCACGGCCCTAGGAGGGGGCGATGAGGGGCGCAGTCTCTTTCCAGCGGGATGCACACACGACTCGAAGTGGAGGACGAGCAAAAGCACAGAGAACCCACTAGTCCTGGGGTTCAGTTCAGGGGGCAAGCTCAGATCAAGCCCTTGGAGAATGTTCAAGCACAAAGTAGCAAAGTCTTTTCAGCAAGTCTTTTCCTCTCCTTTCTCAGCAAGGCAAGCAGCAGGCCAGTCCTTCCAGCGTCTTCTTCTCCTTCTAGTCGGGCAGAGGTCCTTTGTGGTAAACAGGATTCTGATTTGCAAGGAGCGGGGCTCCTACTTTTATACCACATTTCTTTTGTTCTTTCAGGCCAGGGGGGCCTTCGCATAACCGTTCTCAGTCCTGAGCACTTTGTTGGGGGTACTCTGACTTCTGCTTTCAGTGTGAGGGGCAGGCACATCAGCCGCTCCACAGGAGGTGAAGCCGGCATTCAGGGGACAAGTACTTTCAGGATCACCTTGTGGACAGCGCTTCGCCCGTCCGGGGCCAGGTGCAGGCTGAGTCATCAGTCGCTCCCCAGGGGGCGGAGCCAGCTTTGTGGTGGTGGAGCACTGCTCTATTCAGAGTCCAAGGGGCACCCCCACCTCCCACCAAGGTGCTCTCCTGCCATTCGCTACCTGTCATCCCCCCAGCCCTGTCACTCACATAGCCCAGACAGTCAGATACACGCACAGCAGAGGCGGGCTGAGATGGTTAAGCGAGTAAATACGGGCTTTCTAAAAGTCGTATTTACAAACCCAGGATAGTAAAATAAACTTGACTACAAGAAGTATTTTATCATTCCGAGTTCAGGCATACTAAACATATCTCTCTACCATGTTCCCTGAGCCTGCTGGGATTATAGGATGTAATAATTCCAGCAGCTCATCTGGCCTAAGGGGAACAGGTAGCCTTGCAATAGTGAACCACGAAGATGGCGGTGATTCACTATTAGGACAGGCCTCACAACCAGGGCCTGTCCTACCTTACACCTACAACGCACCCTGCCCGCGGGCCTACCATAGGGGTGACTAACATGAGGCTAAGGGAAGGTTCTGGGGCTGGCAAGTGTGTGCACTTGCCCAGCCAGCGTGACAGTACGGGACTGCACGCGGGGTCTGCAGTGGCAGACCCAGGACATATTTTACATGGCCGCTGGTGTGGGTGGCGCAACCAGCGCTGCAGCCCACTAGCGGCATTGGCACTCACAAGCCCTGGCACTCCGGGTGCACTTTACTGGGGACTGACAGTGAATCCAATAAACCAATCGTGTATACCAATGATGAACACTTTATCTTACGGAGCACTTGCGCTGCGGCACGGATTAGCCGTGGCGCAGCGCCCTGAGCGGACAACACCAGAAAAACAATCGAGACACACCATCAAAAAGTGGAAGGGAAACTCACGTCAAGGTGCCAGGTCTAACACGTGTCCCCTCCAGCTGAAAGGTGGGGAGAACTACCCTTGCCCAGAGGGTTCCTCGTTACTAAGGCGGAAATACCTGGACAGACCGTCAGCGTTGGCGTGATCTGTGCCCGGACGGTGTTCCACCGTAAAGTCCATACCCTGTAGGGAGATGGACCACCTCAACAGTTTCGGGTTCTCACCCCTCATTTGCATCAACCATCTGAGGGGCCTGTGGTCTGTATGAACTCGGAAGTGAGACCCAAACAAGTAGGGTCTTAGCTTCTTCAGCGCCCAGACCACAGCAAATGCTTCTCGCTCAATTGCACTCCACCTACTTTCCCGTGGAAGTAACCTCCTACTGATGAAGGCTACGGGTTGGTCCCAGCCCTCCTCAGTCATCTGTGAGAGAACAGCCCCTACACCATGCTCTGAAGCGTCTGTCTGGACTAGGAATTCCTTTGAGAAATCAGGGGCCAAGAGCACGGGCGCCGTGCACATGGCAGTCTTCAGGGTGTCTAAAGCTTTCTGACAGGTGTCAGCCCAGATCACTTTCCTGGGCTGCTTCTTAGAAGTCAGCTCTGTCAAGGGGGCAACGATCGTTCCATAGCCCTTGACAAACCTCCTGTAGTACCCAGTGAGCCCCAGGAAGGCCCTCACTGCGGTCTGTGTCTTGGGGGGCCCCCATGCCAGGATGGTCTCAATCTTGGGTTGCAAGGGTGCCATCTTGCCACTCCCCACTTGGTGTCCTAAGTACACCGCGGAACCCTGCCCGATCTGGCACTTGCTCGCCTTGATCGTGAGGCCTGCTCGGCGCAGCGCCATCAACACTTCCCAGAGGTGGCGCAGGTGGTCGGGCCAGGTGGCACTGAACACTGCGATGTCATCCAGGTAGGCGGCACTGAACGCGTCCAGTCCAACCAACACCTGGTTGACCAACCTCTGAAAGGTGGCAGGGGCATTCTTCATCCCAAATGGCATGACTCGGAACTGGAAGTGCCCATCTGGTGTAGAGAATGCTGACCTCTCTTTGGCCCCATCGGTCAAGGCGATCTGCCAGTACCCAAACGTTAAATCAAACGTGCTGAGGAACCGGGCAGCCCCTAGCCGATCAATGAGCTCATCCGCTCTGGGGATGGGGTGCGCGTCAGTCTTAGTTACTGAATTGAGTCCTCTGTAGTCCACACAGAACCGGAGTTCAGGTGTGGCTCCCGGCGCAGCAGCTTTGGGGACCAAGACCACGGGGCTGGACCAAGGACTGCTGGAGGATTCAATCACCCCTAAAGCCAGCATCTTGGAGACCTCCTCCTTGATGCAAGCTCTGACCCTGTCAGTTACCCTGTAAGCCTTGTGCTTCACAGGTAAGCTGTCTCCTGTGTCCACCTCATGGACGCACCAATCGGTGACACCAGGAACCAGGGAGAACAGGTCAGGGAACTGCCCCAGCAACTGGCGGCAATCTTCCTGTTGTTCGGGCGTCAGGGAGGGTGAGAGGTTAACTCCATCCACTGACCCATCTTTCTCAGAGGCCACTAAGAGGTCAGGAAGGGGCTCGGTCTCCTCTTCCATTCCGTCATCAGTGGCCAGCAACATGCCCACTTCGGTCCTCTCTAAGTGGGGCTTAAGGCGGTTAACATGTAGGACCCTCAAAGGGTTCCTGGGAGACTGCATGTTCACCAGGTAGGTGATTGGACTTTTGCGCTCCACAACCTCAAATGGACCTGTCCACTTATCCTGAAGTGCACACGGCTCCACTGGGGCCAAGACCCACACCTTTTGTCCAGGTTGAAGCTCTACCAGAGTGTCATTCTGGTCATACCACCGCTTCATCTCTTCCTGGCTGGCTTCCAGATTTGCCTCAGCAAGTTGCCTGAAACGCCTAGTCTGGTTTCGGAAGGCCAGCATGTAACTATATACATTCTGGGGAGGTTTCCTGGGAGATTGCTCCCAGCCTTCCTTTACCAAACTCAGAGGTCCTCTTACCGGGTGACCATACAGAAGCTCAAAGGGGCTGAACCCTAAGGACTTCTGTGGCACCTCTCGGTAAGCGAAGAGGAGGCATGGCAAGAGGACGTCCCACTTACGCCTCATTGGACCATCTAGGCCCATGATCATGCCTTTGAGGGTTCGGTTGAATCTCTCAACCAACCCATTTCCTTGGGGGTGGTAAGGAGTGGTGAATTTGTAGGTTACCCCACACTCATTCCACAGGGATTTCATATATGTGGATATGAAATTGGTCCCCCTGTCGCTCACCCCCTTTAGAGGGAATCCCACTCGGGAAAAGATTCCCATCAGTGCCCGTCCCACCACGGGGGCAGTCACTGTCCTCCGAGGGATGGCTTCAGGGTACCGGGTGGCATGGTCCACCAAGACCAGGATGAACCTGTTGCCCAGGGCTGTCTTGGGGTCCAGAGGCCCAACAATATCAATACCCACTCGTTGGAATGGCGTACCAACCACAGGGAAAGGTTGCAGAGGAGCTTTGTGCTTCCCTCCGCTCTTACCACTTGCCTGGCAAGTCTGACAGGTTCTGCAGTAGGAATCTGAATTCTTATGCATTTGGGGCCAGTAAAAGTGGGTGACAAGCCTGTCATAGGTCTTGTCCATCCCCAAATGTCCTGCTAAAGGCACATCATGAGCCAGCCCCAGTAGGAAGGTTCTGAACTTCTGGGGTACCACCAGCACACGGGCTGACCCAGGTTCAGCAGCCTTAGGCTCTGAATACAGGAGGTCACTCTCCCAGTACACGTAGCGTGTCTTGGCCTGAACACCTTTGGCCTGGTCTGCAGCCTGTTGCCGCATACCCGTGAGAGAAGGGCATTCTTTCTGCTCCCTGCAGAATTCCTCCCTGGAGGGACCTCCTTCTTGCTGCCAATGGGTCAGCTCAGGCAGGTCTCCCAGTTCGGCAATCTGTTCCCCGGTAGGCTCCAGAGCATCCCCCTCAGGGTCCGCTTCCTCATGGGCCGTGGGAACTTCGGGGGCCGGTTTCCCACGCCTCCTGCGCCTTCTCCCTAAGGCCGGTTCCTGGACCTCTCCCTCAGGCTCCAGGACCCTTTCAACACCCCTGCTGGCTGCCATTGACCGGGTGGTCACGCACGCCCAGTCGGGTAGACCCACCATCCTCAGATGCGCGGTCTTCTCCACCTTTTCCCAAGGGGAGCTCTCCAGGTCGTTCCCTAGCAGACAGTCTACAGGCATGTCAGTTCTCACAGCGACTTGTAGAGTACCAGAGACCTCCCCCCACTCAAAGGGAACTTGAGCCATGGGACAACGGCTCTCCATGTTGTCAGCATTGACAACCCTACAGTAGGCATGCGGTACAATCTGCTCTTGAGACACCAGGTGTTGCCTCACCGAGGTCACGCTGGCTCCTGTATCTCTAAGAGCCTCAACCTTCTTTCCATTGATGGTCACTACTTGCCCATATTTCTTAGTGTTAGAGGGTAAGTAGGTTTCAGGGACCATCTCACTGTCTCCTAGCGAGACTAGGGTCATATGCGCGGGACCCCCACCCCCCTGGACTGCTACCTCCTCTCCAAAATTAACATTAGCTACTTGCCGGGGTGGAGCACCAGTGGGTGCTGTCTTACCAAACAGGTGACACTTAGGATCAGAGGCAATGTGACCCGGTTCACCACATCTATAACAATTGAAGGGCCCCTTTGGAACAGGCCTACCTGTCGGGGCCCCATTCTGCTGCGGGGGTGGGGGAGGCTGAGAACCCTTCTGCTGGTTCCCTTGGGGATTACTTTGGGGGGCCTTTTTGGAACCCCTTTTGTTTACCCTTGTCCCCCCCCACTCTTCTGCTGGGGACCCTGCCCACCTTTGGCGGAGTCTCCCACTTGACCCTTGTGGACCCTGGTGCTGAGCCAGCGGTCCGCCTCCTCAGCGAGCTTCCTCGGGTTGGACAGCTTGCTATCAATCAGGTGCTGGCGTAGCTCAGCAAAACATTGACTGGACACGTGCTCCCATGCAATTAAATCAAGCAGCCCTTGATAATCATTCACCTTGCTGCCCTTCACCCAACCATCCAGTGCTCTGCAGAAAAAAGTTACGTACTCCACATACGTACTCTCAGGGATCTTCTTAGTCTCCCTGAACCTCTGTCTATATAGCTCAGGAGTTAACCCATACCTGGTCATTAAAGCTTCCTTCATATGGGGGTATGAGGTCTGGATCTCTAGGGGCAAATCTAACAGTGTGTCACGCCCTTCAGCAAGGAACCTTCCCCACAACCCCGCTCCCCAGTCTTTCTCAGGGACCCGGTGTGAAGACATGGCTACCTCGTAGGCCCTAAACCACTGCCCTAGGTCATCCTTCCTAAAATACTCCTTAACTACATCTTTGGGGATGTACACCTTGGACTCTACCTGCACCGGCGGAGTGCTGCCACCAGAAGGAGCTGTTTCCAAACCTTTTGCCTTCAGCTCCAACTCCTTCACTTTCAGATCATGATCCATCTGGCGTTGTTGTGCCTCCAAGGCCAACTTCTGCTTCTCCATTTCCATTTGTCCTGCCAAAGTTGCCATCTCCATTGCATGCTCCCTGTCTGCTGCCCTGTCCGCCAGCTCTTCTGGGGACAGGCCTCTGGGGGGGCTCCACAAAGTGGTCGGGCGGAACGATGTCCCCCGCATGCTGTGGGTCTCTTGACTCTTTCCAGGCTCTCAACGCCTTGAGGTACTGGTTCTTCTTCCTGAATCCAGTATGGGGAACTCTGAATTTCACACTGTAGCCTTTCAATTGCTCCACGGTGCAGTCCTCCAGTTTCTCCCAATCCACCTCATCCATTCCAGAAATCAGAGTGCTCTTCCAGCAGCAAGTGAGCCAGGCATGGCTGCAGTAATGGCAGATGTCTCAACAGTTCACAAATGAAAAAACCTGTGGCTGCGTTACTTGGTCTGCTCTCACTATCTGGTGATTAATAATTCACTGTATGCAAATTACAAATGCAAATCCGAAATCCCAGCCGCTGCCAACAATGTTAGAGACGGGGATCTCTGATTGGCGCAAGGATGTCCTTGTGTCAAGCAGTGACCCTCTCCTCCACATCAGGGCAAAGGATAACCCCTTTGGGAATGACCCTTGCTCACCCTCTAGGTGCGTGGCGTGAGCAGCCAAGGCGATTTTTCAGGCGTTGTTGGTTAAGCAATTATAATCACACACACCGTAAATACATCAATCCCCCCAGAAACGGACACCAGGCTTAGGTATGTGAAAATACGGTTCTTTATATAAAAATAGTTATCTTAATATGCAGATTTATCACAAGACCAGTAACGTTGTTTCTATGCCACCAGATTATCAAGCAGGCAAACGGTTCTTTAAGCGGATACTTCTTTTAGTCTCTTTGCAATGTCACTTGGGAGATTCCAGTCTTTGACTTACTTGCAGGCCTACCGCGGCTCACGCATCGGTCGTGGGCGCGCTCGCGCCATGCACAGCTCCTCCCGGTGGCTCCCGGGCAGCGGCGGTGAGACGGGCGTGCGGTGAGGATTTAACGGAGAATTAAGGCGGTGCGGGCCCCGAGCCCGATACTGGAATTCCTGTAGCACTGTTGCGAGGAGAGAGTCGGCACAGATCGGTGCGACTCTCGGCTTTGGGGTAGTGTTTTTGGATCCTCAATCAGCTGGTGCGTGCAGCAGGCAGGCGCGGCCAGCGACCCTTAGCACGGCGGTGCAGGGGGGTCTCCACAGCGGGGGCGGCGCGGCCTGAGATGTCCGGGGATAGCGAAGCGGGGTCACAGGGCACGGTCAGTGCAGCTGGGTGACCCGGCGTAGATCACAGTCGTCGGAAGGATTCCGGCGGGAGGGGTGACAGCGCGTTCAGCGCACTCCAGTGGCAGGCGGTGACAGGGGTGCAGGCAACCTAGCCCGGGGACAGAGAGCGGCTCCGGACGGAGCGGGGCTCTCACGGGGTAAAGGCAGGCAAGCTCCTGAGTGTCACGGCCCTAGGAGGGGGCGATGAGGGGCGCAGTCTCTTTCCAGCGGGATGCACACACGACTCGAAGTGGAGGACGAGCAAAAGCACAGAGAACCCACTAGTCCTGGGGTTCAGTTCAGGGGGCAAGCTCAGATCAAGCCCTTGGAGAATGTTCAAGCACAAAGTAGCAAAGTCTTTTCAGCAAGTCTTTTCCTCTCCTTTCTCAGCAAGGCAAGCAGCAGGCCAGTCCTTCCAGCGTCTTCTTCTCCTTCTAGTCGGGCAGAGGTCCTTTGTGGTAAACAGGATTCTGATTTGCAAGGAGCGGGGCTCCTACTTTTATACCACATTTCTTTTGTTCTTTCAGGCCAGGGGGGCCTTCGCATAACCGTTCTCAGTCCTGAGCACTTTGTTGGGGGTACTCTGACTTCTGCTTTCAGTGTGAGGGGCAGGCACATCAGCCGCTCCACAGGAGGTGAAGCCGGCATTCAGGGGACAAGTACTTTCAGGATCACCTTGTGGACAGCGCTTCGCCCGTCCGGGGCCAGGTGCAGGCTGAGTCATCAGTCGCTCCCCAGGGGGCGGAGCCAGCTTTGTGGTGGTGGAGCACTGCTCTATTCAGAGTCCAAGGGGCACCCCCACCTCCCACCAAGGTGCTCTCCTGCCATTCGCTACCTGTCATCCCCCCAGCCCTGTCACTCACATAGCCCAGACAGTCAGATACACGCACAGCAGAGGCGGGCTGAGATGGTTAAGCGAGTAAATACGGGCTTTCTAAAAGTCGTATTTACAAACCCAGGATAGTAAAATAAACTTGACTACAAGAAGTATTTTATCATTCCGAGTTCAGGCATACTAAACATATCTCTCTACCATGTTCCCTGAGCCTGCTGGGATTATAGGATGTAATAATTCCAGCAGCTCATCTGGCCTAAGGGGAACAGGTAGCCTTGCAATAGTGAACCACGAAGATGGCGGTGATTCACTATTAGGACAGGCCTCACAACCAGGGCCTGTCCTACCTTACACCTACAACGCACCCTGCCCGCGGGCCTACCATAGGGGTGACTAACATGAGGCTAAGGGAAGGTTCTGGGGCTGGCAAGTGTGTGCACTTGCCCAGCCAGCGTGACAGTACGGGACTGCACGCGGGGTCTGCAGTGGCAGACCCAGGACATATTTTACATGGCCGCTGGTGTGGGTGGCGCAACCAGCGCTGCAGCCCACTAGCGGCATTGGCACTCACAAGCCCTGGCACTCCGGGTGCACTTTACTGGGGACTGACAGTGAATCCAATAAACCAATCGTGTATGCCAATGATGAACACTTTATCTTAGGGAGCACTTGCGCTGCGGCACGGATTAGCCATGGCGCAGCGCCCTGAGCGGACAACACCAGAAAAACAATCGAGGCACACCATCAAAAAGTGGAAGGGAAACTCACGCCAAGGTGCCAGGTCTAACACTACCCTACAATGTATCACACCATGTATTGGTGTTGTGTTTGTTATGCTGTGTTTTCCACATGTGGTCACCTGTCTTTTATTTGTTTACTTCACTGTGCACACTTCACCGCGGGGCGGCAATACACCCTCAGCATGTTTTTTACTCTGATATACTACATGTATTAAGGGAGTATCAACTCATTGTCAGTGATGGCACTGCCAATTAGCTGTCTCTTTTCTTCCTTACAGTTCGGAACTTCCCTGTCTTGTACTGTAGCAGGTATATTTAACAAATATTGATTCGGCACCTCTATTTAACATGCATGAAGCATGTTGACTCGGTCACATATTTTGAGCTGTCAAGGTTCATTGGCTCCTGTGACAGCTCTCTTGTTTTAACTCCTGTCAAAGGGACCACCTTATTAACACTGTTCTTGGTACCTCTTAAACAGTTTTAAATGACCTAGCACACCACCCGCCACTCACGACATCCTCACTTCCATTAATAAATAAGGCTAAAAATCAGAAGATCTCTGAAAAAGAGTCTCTTTCGATGGGCCCATGGGGCATTGTCACACCGGCCAAACGAGGAGCAGCCCAATGATGCATGACATGCATCTGAGTGTGTGAGGGTATCACTTCCGATCACACGGATCCCCCGATTAAGTTGATCAGCCCCTCTCCTGGTCCCGACCGGCTGCTTCTCATTTCTTCCTCTTGCTGTTCTGGAGGAGCAGCATCCTTCTTTTGTTTAACCACAATATTTAAGGAGTGTTGGTGCTGGACCTGCTCATCTGCTCCTAGTCCCTCGCTTGGTTAACTTTATTGTATAAATTCCTATATGTGCATGGTTGGATAGATAGTTAGAAACTCCTACTTTCAAGTGTTGCTGTTCATGAAGCTAATTTATTTGTGTACATTTATTAGAAAAAATATATTATTTATTTACTTTTTATATCTTCCGCAATATTTCAGTAGTGAAGCACTTGTATATACCATTATGATCATATTTACATATTGTGATAGGTAAAATAAAACTAAGACCTATAGGCATCTAATCAAATAACTTATATGAAAACTATGCAGTGACCTATATACAGGTTAATAATAATATATATATATATATATATATATATATATATATATATATATATATATATATATATATATATATATATATATATATATATATATATATCCTCCAAAAATGTCCCTGCATTAAGAGACCCACTTATCCAGCGATTTCAACAAAATCTTTTATTTAAACAGGAGCAGGCATTGCCATTCCGATGATCTCTGTCCTCCTGCCTGACGCGTTTCAGAGATTTTGTGCTCTTTCTTCAGAGGCAGTTTCAATGCACACACTGCTTCTGGATTCCCACAGTCCCTTGCGTCATTTCAATTAAATAACTGGCCTCCGGTGTGCCTTTTCACCATTAGTTTCAATAAGGTGCACGCTGGAACTTGCAGTTTATTTCCATTGAATTTTTGCCTTTCCGTAGGTTGTGTGCATTAAAACCATTTCAAGGACCAATGTCAGCCCTCCAGTGGGCCTCAGATTAGCAAGTCCTGCTCCACAATTAAATGCTAGCTGCGCCGTCACAAGATCCCTGAAGAGTTCAGGAAAGACGATCCCTTTCCATTTTAGAAGGGCGGTGCAAACTCTTCACGGCTGGACTGGCCGTGTGTAAATCTCCTCCAAAAATGCCCCTGCATTAAGAGACGCACTCCTCCAGCCAGTGATTTCACACATGTATATATATAGAGAGATAGATAGAGAGATAGATAGAGAGATAGATAGAGAGATAGATAGAGAGATAGATAGATAGAGAGATAGATAGAGAGATAGATAGAGAGATAGAGATAGAGAGAGAGAGATAGAGAGAGAGAGATAGAGAGAGAGAGATAGAGAGAGAGAGATAGAGAGAGAGAGATAGAGAGAGAGAGATAGAGAGAGAGAGATAGAGAGAGAGAGATAGAGAGAGATGTAGAGAGAGATGTAGAGAGAGATGTAGAGATGTAGAGAGAGATGTAGAGATGTAGAGAGATGTAGAGATGTAGAGAGATGTAGAGATGTAGATAGATAGAGAGAGAGAGAGATAGAGAGAGAGAGAGATAGATAGAGAGAGAGATAGATAGATAGAGAGATAGATAGATAGATAGAAAGATAGAAAGATAGAAAGATAGAAAGATAGATAGAAAGATAGATAGAAAGATAGATAGAAAGATAGATAGAAAGATAGATAGAAAGATAGATAGAAAGAAAGAAAGATAGAAAGATAGAGATATACATTACCTATGGTTAGGACCTATTTTCCATAGGAAATCCGCAACATTCTATTCCCAATAAGTATGGTGCCGGTTGATGAATCTTCGCAACATTTTCCAAACTTTTGGCCGGCTCCGGTCCGCTCCTATCCTGAAAGTCTCGGGGTGATTCGTCAAGCGGGGGCCGAGAAAAAAGGGGGGTCCCAAAACGCGTTTTCCCCATGCATTTTCTCATTGGACCTTTAGCCACAGCCTGAACTGCTGAACGGAATAACACCAAATTTGGCAAAAAGGTAGTCCTCAGTTCAGACTCGTGCCTTTTGCTTAAATGGTGTTAATCTGTTGAGTAGTTTCTGAGAAAATTACAGTTAAAAGTACATATATCTCTATGGCCTCTGAGGATCCGCGCACCCTGTGCTCACCGTGCGCGCACTCTCCCGATCACGCGCTGAATGCTAATTGGCTATCAAGTGGTTGTCAACATTCAAAAACAGGAACTGTTGGCAGCCATTTTGTGCCTCGGTAGAAGCGAGGCTGAAGAAGTAAGGGAAATAAGTGTGTAAAACCTATAAAGGGGGCAGGGTAGAAATACTCTGACCCTCTAGACTTGCTTAAAACGGCAAAATGCGCGCAGGGTGCGTGGATCCAGCCGTAAAAAAAAAAAAAGGGAAGCGCAGGCTTCTGCGCTTCCTTAATAATTAGGCCCCGGGGGGCTAAATCCCGGGGGCAAACACTGTACCATTTATTGGGGGCCAAGGGGGACCGCTACCCCCCGGGGCTAGAAAATAAATGGGGTGGGGGGGCTGAACGGCCCCCCCAAGCCCCGAGGACCACCACCCCCTGGGGCTTTATTTTGAGGGAGGGGGCTGTGTGGCCCCCTTCCTGGAGCCCTCGAGGGCCCTGGGGACCGCCACCCCCCAGGGCCGGCTCCTGGAGTGTCCTGGGGTGCCCACCCCCATGACACTGTTTGCTATGAGAGGGCGTGAGTCTCTCGCCCTCCCATAGCAAACTTCGTTTGGATTTTGAAAGAGAGAGCAGTGAAACCTGCTCTTTCAAAATCTAAACCATATTGCTTTTCTACACGGGGAGCTGCATGTCAGCAGCTCCCCATGTGGAAAAGCAATGGCGGCTCCCGAAAGACCCGGGGAGCCGGCTGGGACCGTGGGGGCATTGGGGCTTCCCCCCACGGTCCCGAACGTTTTTCATAAGCCCCGGGGGATGGGGTCCCCAGGGATAATAAAAATTAGTGATGGGGGCTATTTTTTTTTTTTAATGGTAAAATTAGGAGTCGCGCATCCAGCACGGCTCTCGGCGCGCCCCCTGGTGTGCACGCGTTGGGTGCACGACTCCTATCGCGTTGGGTGCACGCTTTCTCTCACGTAGGGTCCGCGGTTCCGAACGCGTTGGGTGTGCGACTCCAAGCAAAAAAAAACTGATATTTTTTGGAGATAAACAAAGTATTAAAAATATAGTTTAAAAAATATTTAAAAAATATATAAAAAATTGTTTTAAAAAATTTACATTGAAATTCTTTAAAGACAAGTCATATATTTTAATTTTTTGAACAAATAAATTAAAAAAACTTTAAAAAATGGTGAAAAACAATATAAAAAAATGTATAAAGGAAATGATACGCTGAAAAATAAAGATTTAGAAATCTTAGGAAAATCATTAAAAATCATAGGTTAGAGATAAGTTATAGGAATTAGCCTTTAAAAAACCTTTGAAATTCACTTAAAAAACCATAGGTTCCAGGTATGTTATAGTTAGGAATTAGCATTTAAAAAACCTTTGAAATTCACTGAAAAAACCATAGGTTTCAGGCACGTTATAGTTGGGAATTAGCATTTAAAAAACCTTGGAAATTCAGTTAAAAACCATAGGTTTCAGGTATGTTATAGTTAGTAATTAGCATTTAAAAAACCTTAGAAATTCCCTGAAAAAACCATAGGTTTCAGGGGTGTTATAGTTAGCTGGACTTTTCACTTGTACAAAACCATTGAAATTCCCCCGTTATAGCTAGTTCAGCTAACTATAAGTCGCTCCCCCGCAATGCACTGCTGATGACGTCACATATTACATCACTCATGACATGGTCAGTGACATCACTGATGACATCTCAAATGACATCACTGATGACGTCATCCATGTGATCATTTGATGCCTCTTCTCACAATCTAATATAACCTTTGCTACACCCACTCTAAATTACGTACTGCCACTCTCAAAACCATAGACACTCCAACACCAATAAAAACATACTCCATCACAGAGTCTTAGGTCTACACACCCATCCAGTCACTCATACATATGGTCACTCAGTACAGGACTATCATATGCACTCATTCACCTATATAGACACTCACACGCCGCTGCTCATCCATAGAGGTACTCACACACGTACTCAGTCATGCAAATAATTAATCACAATGCCATTTACTCACCTATACAGTTATACACACACTAGCTCAATTACTCATACAAATACTAGCACATTCGTATGCTCTTATAGAATCAATGATACAAGCACACACTCATCCATACAGCCACTCACACAATCACACACTCACTTATAGTCATTTCTGTACTACAACATACATATATACTGCCGTTCACATGTACTAAATCACACATGTACTAATGAAATATATATTCACTCACTAACAGAACCATGCACATATTCACCCACCCATACAGTCCATCACAGACCTAGTCTTGAAACCATGCACCCAGTGAATCACCCACTCACACATCTATGCACAGTCACACACATCCCACCCACACAAACACTCAGGCACCCATACAGATACTCAGACACCAATCAATAACTTATATAGAGACTCATGTAGCTATTCACAAACCCATGCAGCCGCTTACACACCAACAGACAGACGCATACAGACATTCACACAGTTTAGTCACTAACCCATGCATTCAGTAAGATACGTTTAATCACTCACTTATACAGTCAGTCATGCACCAACTAAATCTTCCATACAGACACTTATAAACCCACTCATTCTCCAATACAGCTTGGCATATATATAAAACAAAATTAAACTTTACAGAAACACACAGTCACTGGATTATGTCATCAGTGATGTCATCAGTGATGTCACTGACCATGTCATGAGTGATGTAATATGTGACGTCCTCAGCAGTACATTGCGGGGGCGCGAGTTACGGGGGAATTTCAATGGTTTTGTACGAGGGAAATGTCCAGCTAACTATAACGCCCCTGAAACCTATGGTTTTTTCAGTGAATTTCTAAAGTTTTTTTATATGCTAATTCCTAACTATAACATACCTGAAACCTATGGTTTTTTAACTGAATATACATATATATACATACATACATACATACATACATACAACAGGAGTCACCGCCGCCGCTCCACATGCCCTGGTTGCCTTCTCAAGCGGTGGTGAGCCGCTTACGTATGCAAACACAGCAGCTGACCAGAATTGTGTAGGCCGACATAGGCGAGAGCAGTCGTTTGTGTCGAGATAGATATATATATATTACCTACTGGCGGTCGCCAGTAGGTAGTTATAGTTAGGACCCCTTTTCCATAGGAAAACCTCAACATTCTATTTTGAATAACTTTGGCGCCGGTCGACGAATCCTCGCGAATTTCTCAAAATAGGTGGGGCGCTACGCTCCGCTCCTACCCTGAAAGTCTCGGGGGGATTCGTCAAGCGGGGGCTGAGATAAAAGGGGGGTCCCAAAACGCGTTTTTCCCATGCATTTTTCCATAGGACCTTTAGAACGAGCTACAGCCCGAACGGCTGAACAGAATTACTAGAAATTTGGCAGAGAGGTAGTCCCTAGGTCAAGGAAGTGCCTTTTGTAGGTTTGGTGTAAATCTGTTCAGTAGATTCTGAGAAAATAGCCTTTAAATCAATATATATATCTGAGCCCGCTTACCGTACGCTTACCGTACGCTTACCGTACGCTTACCGTACGCTTACCGTACGCTTACCGTGGCGTGCGCGAGCGCGATTCTGATTGGCTCTTAGATCTTAGTAAACATTCGAATCGGCCGAAACCAGAAAGCGGCGTCCGCCATTTTGTCTCTCGCACTGAGTGTTGTTTATCAAACATGATGGCCAAAAACATGTTACGGGGCTGTTTTGACAACTCCCTCCCACATAGTCATGTTGAGGGAGTCCCCAAACATCCCCCAAGAGCAAAAACGGTTTTATTTTTTTTTCGGCAATTTCGCGGGGTACGCTTACCGTACGCTTACCGTACGCTTACCGTACGCTTACGGTAAAAAAATAAAAATAAAAAAAACACTATCCACACTTACCCCACCCCCTGTGCTTTTGGTGGCCGCAGGCCACCAAATGTGCAGGGCTTATTAATAGAGAAAAAAAACGTAATTTTGGCAACATGAAATTATAAAATCGAAATAAAAAAAACACTATCCACATTGACCTCACCCCCTGTGCTTTTGGTGGCCAAAGGCCACCAAATGTACAGGGCTTATTAAAGTTGATAAAAACCGTGCACGGAACGAACTGCGTTAAGTGGGCGCGCACGCCACAAATGGCGTAAAGTAACTTAGCATTTAAAAAACCGTACAAATTCACTGAAAAAACCATAGGTTTCACACACGTTATAGTTAGGAAATAGCATTTAAAAAACCTTGCTAATTCACTGAAAAAACCATAGGTTTCACACATGTTATAGTTAGCTGGACATTTTACTGATAAAAAACCAATGAAATTCCCCCGTTATAGTTACTGTAGGCAACTATAACTCACGCGACCGTAATCCTCTGCTGATGACATATGTGTCTTTATGAAAAAAAAATATTTGTAATATATGTATAGCTAAAATTTAATGGAAGAAGACATGGGCAAATAAGTGTCTAAATACAGTATTAGCATCAGCAGAGGATTGCGGTCGCGTGAGTTATAGTTGCCTACAGTAACTATAACGGGGGAATTTCATTGGTTTTTTATCAGTAAAATGTCCAGCTAACTATAACATGTGTGAAACCTATGGTTTTTTCAGTGATATATATATATATATCTATCTATCTCCATATGCAACTGCTCCACATTTGAGGCCCCACACACGGTCATGTAAACCTTTTATTTGGCAGGAAAGCGGGACATCATCATCACCCTACCAGCTTCAATAAAGTGTCCAGACGCGTTTCGGGCTTGCCAGCCCTTGTTCACTGGCATGTTCGAAGGGGAATCCGCAGCATATTTCACTTGCGGCGTTCAATTTCAATCCTGCCTCTGTGAGCGTGTTCAAAACTGCATTGTGGTCTTGGAAGTTCTTCGAATTTCCATAGTGGTATGCTGTGATGGACGGGGAGTTTCAAAAATATTTATTACCTGTTAAACCTTGAAAGAAGAAACTGGTACACTTGATATGATAGCAGGATGGGAAGAGTTGTCATATTAGGACGTGGGCCGCATAGCGAGGTCCCAAATGAGACGAGATTACCAAGGTGGCACACTTGTGTAGTAATTGTATGCAATTTATTTTACCACTTTGTATATATGATATATCCTGCTACACAGATAGTAATCACTCGAATGTTCTATTTGCTTGTGCTGTAATTGGAGAGAATGAATAAAATGTTTTTTAAAAAAAAGTTAAAGAATGTCCTTGAAGATTTCTGGTGGCCACAGGCTGGCCTGCTTGTTTTGACATCATTCATAAATTCGCTTTGTGATAGTTGTTTAAAGGAATGAAGAAGCTGGGTTAGCCTACCCTTGGAAGGAACTGTTCTAAATGGATTGGTGCTGGTAGTTTTCCTTGGTTTTAAATAGAAATCTGCTGTGGTTGTATAATGATTTGCCAGTTTGTCAGTAAATTCTTGAGTAATGAGAAGTTCCTTCTGTGCATTTAGGTTTCGAAATTCAGTGATAATTTTATAAAATTCTTTATTTGCACATTTAATAATTTGAATACTGTCTGAATAGTGCCTTTTTTTTTTTAGCTTTTTTGAGAACTTGTATATTAAGTTTGTGTAGGTGAAGTTTGTCTTGATTTGCTCTTTGTTTTGACAAGTGTGTTGTAGCTTTGCAATTTTTTTTTTTTCGTTCTGCATTCCTTCAAGATGCTTGCTTTCTTTTGTCCTCTTTTTGTTGTTGTTCGTGGTCTTAGTAATAGTATTTTCAAAATTTCAAATGTAGCTCAAAATAGAAATAATTTTAATAATACATTATAAGTATTCTTGTGAACCATTTAACTGGCTGTGTGGCTTCTCTAGACAGTGCATCACTAACTATGCAATCAGTTGGGAAGATGGCCAGTGGTCCTCTAGAAAAATATGAAAAACTGTTTGTGGAGTGCCAGCAATATTGTAATTGTTTGCCTGTCCTAACCTATTTTTCTTTTCTCTCACTAGACTGAATATCATAACATCACTGCAGAACAGATGCTTCTGAGGGACTTTGTGGAAAAAAAGACGGTTATAAATTTGACACCAGACTGACCTGAAAAATTATGATACTGGGAATTAGCATAAACATATTAAAGAGTTGTATTTTTATACATCCATTTGTAAGTGCAAGGCACGGGTATCAAAACCATGGAAGAAAGAAAATTGCATCCATGAGGGTGTTTGATAGATTGCCGCCGATCTCGTGCTCTCTGCTGTAGAAATAACGGAAATGGAAATTGAGACCTGGTCAAAGAACACAGCGAAGACGGTTGGGACCTTTGCAAGTTCCTGTTCAGCAACGTTGAACGATTGTTGTCCAGGCGAAACCTAAGAAAATGAAAAAGGAAAGATTTGAAGCGACACATTGGATGTGTCAGAAGTTTTCAAAATGTGTTCTTCTCCACAGTGTATAATACCCGGCACAGGCCTTATGCGCACCGTGTTGTCCACAACATTTGATTCATTTCCATCAAGAGTGATCGAAATGACATGTCAGGAAGGAAGGATACCTTTTTGTTGATGTTTTTCTTAATCCGGTAAATGAACCAAGGAAACAAATTTCAAATGTCGAACTTTGTTTATTTTTGTTCCAAAATATTATAGACTGCAGTTCTCACAGTGCCATCCCTTAAATCCTGTACATCTGTGCCAGTCATCTTTGGGAATCCTGTCGTTGTCATACTTTTGACACCTCGAAGATTTTCTTTGAGATAATGGGCCCTGCCACTAATGTCTCTGAACTGGATCGGAACCGTGTTGAGAAACGTTTTTTTTCTCCTTAATTTTTTTTTTTTTTAAATATATTTCCCTGCTCTTACTTGATCGTCTTTCCTTTCACCTTCCAATACTTGGATTTTGTGTTAAGAAGTTACCTAGTGTTTGACTCGGCCAGAGCATACATGGCTCTGAAGCAGTTGCCATGAACTACACGAAGCACAAGAAAGCGAATATGAATTATGTTTTGCACGAGATAGAACGACCCTCCAACCTTGAAGTCCACGTAATCCCTCCCTGTTGCAAATTGATTTCATATTATTGCATAAGAATCAAACTTAAATAAAGAAACAGTATTAAAAATGTGTTACAAATGGGGAATGGCACTTCGCTGAGCAATGGATGGCACCGTAGAATCTTTATTTATTTATTATGTTAAGCTGTGTGCATTAAAGCAACCCATATTATATAGATGCTGCATAGGGACACAAGAGATGTCCTGTGCCTTTCTTTTTGTATTTTTCCCCTCTCAACGTGACTATAAAAGGTTAATCTGACGTTTGAATGGAGAATTAACACCACTAAATAAGTTTAATTAAATCTAATTCCTGTAACTGCGGTTGAAAACTAATAACTACCTTAGCCTCTTGACAGCATGCAATTGATATCCGAGGCTGAATTTCATACTGATATTTTGGATATTTCTCACAATAAAATCTGATCTTTTTTAACATGTGACCCAACAAAACTATTTTTTACAGTGGTTTCCTTGCATGGTCATGTACATTTTCTACCATTATGCAGTTACCTTCTAACGTATCCAGTCACAAGGCCTTGTTTTTGTGAGATGAAACATGAACTTGAGCATTAAGAGAACTGTGAGTGAAAAAATACCTAATTTGCTATGAGTTTTTTAAAGTACGTATGGTTTGCTAGTTAAATAAACATGACGTGCTGGCCATGGCTGCATAGTTAGCTCATTTATTAATGTATTGACCTGTAGGAGAAAGTAAAAACAAGCATTTGCAATGCAATAGGTCTCGCATTTGTGAGAGTTTAAGCTATCGGCATTGTAAATGACAGTGCCTTTTATTTATCTGTTTTGCTAATTAACACATAAATAAAAGGCATTGTCATTTACATTGTCAATGGCTCAAACGCTTGTAAATGCTAAAATTATTTCCTTGCAAAGAAGCGGTTCTAAAAGCACCTACTACTTGCGATGAGCCAAAGACCTAAACATTATACTGGGAGTGTTAGTCATATCTCGTGGGCAAAAGACAACGTCACCGCCTACCTCAGCGTGAATCACCTGCTCGACACCGCGGATACAAAAACAAATGGGGTATCTGCGACACTTCGGCAGAGGTCGTCATTACAGATATTTAGGAGGGCGGTAGGAGGTTTGAAAATGATGTATGCTGCAGCCAGTGACAGTTCGCCCAAAATGACGGACACCACACATGTAACTCAATAGCAGAAAAGGCCACTTTATTGGACGAGGTAACTCGTATTACTTCAGGCAACTTAATTTCCTAGAACAATTTCACAATTTGGGCCAAAACCATTTTATTATCACTATGCCTAACAAACTGTACATTTTCCAAGCAAAACCAATGTTTACTTTTGCATTTCCATATTTTGTTTTCAATCCTTTTTCTTCCCTTTTCTTTAACGACTTACCAATAACGAGGGTTGGGTAAAATCCGCTCCAATTTTACCCTCCCCCATCTTGCCACCCCAGGAAAACCGAAGAGTTTTCCTGGACCCCACCTTCTCAGGGAAACAGACCCCAGTTTTTTTTTTTTTAAACATTTCCCCATAAATCCACTGCTAACTCCGTGGCCAAACAATCTCTTACTTCAAGTAAATAATACGCAAGGCCCAATTGTGAGAGGTGTACCCCGTCCGAACGAAACAATTGGCCATCCTTGCCTATAATGTCTGAGTGGCTAACATACTTTATATCCATAGCACTGCAGAATGTTTTCATTGCGCGATTCACCTTTTTCCGGGCTTTGTCCACTGCAGCCTCGTTTCTTGCATTCCTCCAACGCCGCCTGTAAATAAACTCAGTCCATGCAATTCGTGTACCAAGCCAATCGTTCTTCAAAACAGTTAAATCGAGCTGCATTCGCTTTATTAATGACAACCCAGAGAGCGATACGAGGTCATTTTCCCCAAGGTGCAGTATTAAAAACGCTGGAGACCCTCTAACACATTTCATGCGTGTAAGAGTAGGAAACAATTCATCCCACCTCATGCCTCCGCATCCTTTCCATACCAGCTCGTGCCCACTGCTGGGTACTCCCAGATTCCTGCCGTAAAGCTGCTGCTCCGCAAATATAGCAGCCCATTTTATAAAGGAGTGGCCTACCAACCACACTTGCTGCTTGCCGGACAGGCCTCGAACATCACCTATGTGGAAAAACGTAATGAGCAAACAGCCTACAAATGCACATCATTTACGAACATAACTGGTGCAGCAACTTGATCTCCACCTGCCTATACGTTTGATGGCGTCCCAACCCAATCCCAAACGGGCTGTTTCAGTTGCCGCCCCTATTCGAAACGAATGTGTCCCATAGTCCCCGGGATGCTCCCCCACCCACAAAAGTGCCTTCCTCAACATGGCCAATACCTGTGACGCCGACAGCCTCTTCCCCGTCGACTGTATGAAAATAAAACCTTTTCTCATCTGTACACAGGTTTGGAAAACTACCCATTCCTGTACAGGGCAACAATTACCGCTGCCACTGCCATGAAGGAAAATCCACACTCCCCTCCCCAACTGCTCAGTTTTTGATTTCCGTAGCCAAATTCTCACTCGATCACCCTCGTGGACCACTTCATCCCACCTCAAACCTCCCTGACCCTTCAAACCCAACAATTCGGATACCCTGAAAGCCCCAAAAAAGAGCCATATCATACAAATGCGGAATAAAGCAACTTCTTGTTGGCTATAACAACATGCTGGGAGTGCCATCAAAATCTTTTGTAACAACAAAAATGTAATAGGGGCTCGGCCACTCTTTGCCCCAACCGACAATCTCCCCAACCCCTTTAACATGCGCTTAACTAAAATGCCAGCCACTGGGTCAAAACCCCAATATAACTGGCCAAAAAATGAAATGCCTGCTAACTTTCCCCCAATGGTGGACGGAGACAAACCTTTGTCCACTAAATCCAAAACAAAATCCAACACTACAGGTACATTCACCTCATGTAACTTATTACTAGAAACCAACCGTACATAACTGGCAAAATCCGCCCATGCTCTTCGGTATGCGTTCCTTGTGGATGGCGCCACTGAGCTTTCAATCAGCTGAACTATTCTCCCACACCTAGCTCCCAAATCCTGTCCGGAATAGGTGTTTTGCTGTCTGCTGCTCCCGGCGCCAATGTTCGAAAACGCTGCCAATCGAACCGGGACAGTGCATTAGCAATCACATTATTTGTACCAGGTATATATTTTGCCCTAAAAACTATATTTCGCCTTAAGCAAAGCAACATGAATGCACGCAGTAACTACAACACTCGCACATCCCTGGCCTTTTGGTAGTTGATGAGATTGACCACTGCCATGTTATCCACATTAAAAAGGACAGACCTATTCTGAAACCCCTGCCCCCAAAGTGTCAATGCGACCAGTAAAGGAAAAAACTCCAAGAAAGTGATGCTTCTTCCTTCACTCAACCACTGCGCGGGCCAAGGTTCTGAACACCAACGCCCATCCCAAAAAATACCAAAACCTTTCGATCCAGCCGCATCCGAATAGATCTGAATCTGCCACTGATATTGATCGTCAATGAATTGCAGAGGGACACCATTGAAGTCGTCCAAAAATGACAGCCAAATCTGTAAATCTTTTTTGACCAATCTGGACAACCTCACTCTATGGTGGGGCAGCCACGCCCCCGACAATGCCATACCTAGAGCTCTAGAAAAGGTCCTGCCCGCCCGCACCACTCTACAAGCGAAGTTCAGGTATCCCAACAACCTCTGGCTTTGCCGGAGCTCGAGCTTATTATGCTCCAGGGCACTGGCCACGCAAGCGCGTATCTCACCCAACTTATCCGCTGGTAATCTAGCAATCATGTCCGTCGTGTCAATCTCTATCCCCAAAAAAGTGAGCCTGGTCACTGGCCCTACGGTCTTATCCTGTGCTAAGGGCACTCCAAAATAATCCGCCATACTCTGAAATCTGTCCAGTGTTTGCTGACAGTCCTGTGTACCAGCACGTCCCATAAACCAAAAGTCGTCTAAATAATGGCATGCCACACCTCCTACTCCACTTGAAGAAAGTACCCAATGCAGAAAAGTACTAAACTGTTCAAAAAGTGCACACGACACCGCACATCCCATAGGGAGTACTTTGTCCACATAATAGCATCCATCAAAACACATCCCAAATAGTTCAAAATCTGTCGGATGGATTGGCAAAAGTCTGAAAGCGGACTTCATGTCACACTTTGCTAGCTCTGTCCGCTCCCCCAAGGAATGAACCATGTGTAATGCCTCGTCAACCGACGTGTATGTGACCGCAGTATCCTGCGTCGCGATGTAATCATTAATAGATTGCCCTTCTGGCCAGGACAAGTGCTGTATCATACGATATTCCCCCTTTGCCTTTTTGGGAATGATACCTAATGGTGAAACAATGAGGTTCTCCAAAGGACAGAATTCAAACGGGCCCGCTACTCTGCCCAGCTCCACTTCCTCTGCCAACTTCTGACCCAGAATGTCATGAAACTCTTCTGCTGATCTTAAGTTATCTGCCCAACGCCGCCTACGTGGCCCTTGGTAGCTGATCTTAAAGCCTTCCAAAAAACCCCAATAAAGTTTAGCTGCCACCCTTCGATCTGGATATTCATTTAACCATGGAACTAAATGATCCATACTAATTGGGGTAGGCGCCTTTTGGAACCAATGGGACAAGTGCTCCCCTACCTCTAGCTGACCCCCCGTGCTCCTGTCCTCTCTGGCCCCCCGAGCCCACCGCCGTACTGAAACACTGGGCGACTGTATGCTTTCCCCCACATTGTGAACATTCGTGGCGGAACCTACACAATTGCCTGGAACAAAAGCCTCTATTAAAGTTCCAACAAGCCCCGAACCATGCTGCCTGCCCTCTACCAACCATTCCCGCCCCTTGAAGGGCGGGACGCCCAAGAAAAGGCCGATAAGCCACCGGTAACCCACTTGCAGTATGTGTCATTGTGGGAGGATTAGAAGATGACATCCATTGGAGCCATAATTCAGAATCTATTTCACCCCAAGGTTTATCCATGCAAACACTCATCCGGGCTCTAAACTCCTCATCGTAATTTAACCATGAGTACCCTCCAAAATTCATCTGTGCTTTACGCACTACGTCCATATATTTTAACAACGATGCCGCCCTCTCAGGATAACGCTCCACATAAATGCTTGCAAAGATAAGGAACGCTGATGTCCAGTTATCCACGTTACGTGGTACTCTGGGACGCCGGGACAACTCCAATTCCTCCTCCTTAGATCCCTCCGGGGCCTGTACGTCCCTATGTAATAGCCGAAATATATCCACAAAATCGTGGTTCCATATTTTTTGTTTTGTCTTACCTGCTAAATGGGACCCAAGGGGCATCGCTAAACCCATATAAGGAAGCCGCCGAGTCTGCTTAGCCACACTTACTTCTTTCCCTGCGGCACCAAACCTGTCTTCGTTCTTTTTCCCCCACCCCGGGACTCCCTGAGAGACCCCCACTACCCCTTCACATGAACACGCCCTATTGGGAACGCCTTCCTGTTGCGACATCTCCAGATTCTCCTGTCCTCCCACCCCCACCACCCCCAAACCCGGCTGAGCCCTTTTCATCCCCCAAACATCCCACCATTTCGCCCTACCTTTAGGTAGCTGTGCCTCTCGCTCCCGCAGTTCCGCTGGCATACTATGGTGCTGAATCTTCTTTCGCTGTTTCTCCGTCGCCTGCAAATCCGCTCTAGACTGCTGCAACGAGGAAACAGAAAATGTTGCACCCCCCCGTCCCCCCGTGCCCTTTTTGATCCAACTCTATCCTGGGCCATGTCTTTGACCGCATAGTCCACCAATGGACCCATATCTCCTACACTCATAAACACCTCCCTATCCTCTTCTCTCTCCTCTTGTTCAGCTTGCGCACTACCACTAGGGCGCGCACCATCCCCAACCCCCCCATCGTAACAACTCCAGTCAACAGGCGGCCCCCGCTCTAAGGGACAACTGTCAACGCCAAAGTCCGCACATGACCCGCTCCTCACTTCAACATGCCTACCGGAAGCCACTCCAGCTCCCTTCGCCGATGCCAACTGCACCCTCGACGCAGCCGTAGGCCTGGTTCCACCCCTAAGCGACGTCTCCTCTGATCTGGATCGCCCCCAGACAGCCGTATGAAAGCTCACCGTGGGGTGACCTTCCTTGGCTGCCTCCAGCGTCTTTTGCGCAGGCATCTGTGAATGCGGCACCCATACCCACTGACCGTCCTCAGGACCCTCCCCATCTTCATCCTCACATTGCATTAGACCCGGCCTCTGCCGTGCCTTAGGAAAAATATACTGCATGTCATAACGACTCATGCGGTCCTGGCCCTTATGACTCACTGCCAAACCCGACGAGTCACCAACCGGGCTAAATAAGTCACTATCTTCACCCTTATCGCCCTCACCACCTTCCTCCTCCAGCTCTAGGACCACCCCATCTAGTGGGTCCCTTTCAACGTGACGGTCCACCTCCATAACCGGCCACTCTGCAGTGTGGCGGCCTGCCACCTGCCCACGCCAGGCTATCGCTACCGGCTCCATTGCCTCCTCAAAAACGCTCTGCCGAACACCAACGCCCCCTGGCACCTCGTGCACCTCATCCTCCTCACTGTCAGATGAATAAGCCACTAAACTGGCACACTCCCCTGGCCTCTTTATGAGAGGTGCCGGCTGGCACTCCGCATATGTGCGCCGGACAAAACGGGGGGGGGGGGGGGCCCGCCCGGTCAGTGCTTCCTCCTCCCCCAAGCCCCTCCGGCCTTGCTCCTCACCAAACTGTGCTGCTCTTGTGACAGCCACTGCCCTCTGCTCTGAGCCAAAACTCCTGTCATGCCTGGAGGCACTCCTGCCCCTTCCATACTTATTTCTGGTCAGGGCGCGCCCCCTCGCTATGTCACTCGTAATCCTCCCAACATCTTTGACATACGGGGCCTCTACACGCACACTCAACCTCTTCGAGCGCATGCCCCACCTCCCGCCCATTGCAGCAGGTCGCCTCCCAGCTGACCTGCCCACCCGGCGAACTGGCTCACCTATACAAGCAGCCACCGCCGACTTTACTCCCAATGACGCCTTGCGCGGTGTTCCCCTCGGCGCTATCAACGCGGAGCCCCCAGCGGCCGGAGCTGCACCTGACAGCCAGTCCTCCTTCCCCGCCTCACGCAGCAGCTGAAGCGCTGCATGTAACTCCGCCTCCGACGCCATGAGTAACACAAAGGAAACCGGCAAGTCGCGCGCTCCTTCACTGGCTAAAGTGCCTCAGAAAACAAACTTCCCCCACCTAACTGCTTCTAAAAACGCTGCGCCACTCCACGCTCGCGCCCCTGACCTCCTTATATAACCTACGCCTCGCGCTGCACGCTACGCCTACGCCGCCTACCTCTCTCTGTGGCCGTACCATTTGGGCGAATGACCCCGGGGGGAGACCGCTCCGCTCTGCTCCCCCCCGAGGCCCCCCTTTTTAAAGTGAAGGGAGATGGGTGCTTGTGGTATGACATCTGAGTGTAAGTGTGAAATCTATATTTTAAATTCTCAATTTGCTACTGACCAACAAAAGTGTGATTTTGGTAAATTAACGTCCCCTATGTGTGCCTGAAACTGCAAATATGTGTAACATATTTACAGATTTGTATGATAAAAACATGTGTAATGTAAAACAGTCGTGTCCGTATGCTGACCCAATTTTATAGTCTTGTTTCCCTCACGTTTACATCCTGGCTTTATTAATCATATCGCAACCAGACTTTTTCTGTGCTGAACATTTTATTTGAGATGCGTCCGCTGCAATAAAACCAGTTTAACTTCGCTCTGCTGTTTCTTGGGGCTTGTTAGTCGGAATTTCACATTCTCAAAGTCAATTATAAAGGCAAATAAATGACAATGTGCAGACCAATATGACAAACGAATTTAGTTTAAGGAAGGAGGTGGGCCGCTTGGCAGATGCCCGTTTCTCCACCAACAGTACCATCTATAAAAAGCCCCTAGACGTGTTTAAGGTTAAATGTACAATGTCACTTTTGCTTTTGATGGTCACATAAGATGTGACCAATATCTAATATGGTCACATTATGTCAAAAAAATCATTTTGATACAAGTGATTTAGTAACTAACACCAACAGAAGAGCACTGAAGGAACACCAAAATGCCGACTTTAGTCACCATAAAGGGGACATAGGTTCAACCAACACACAACATAACAGAGCCATGGCAAAATATAACCAGCATTTGCAATGCAATAGGTCTCGCGTTTACGGGAGTTTAAGCTGTTGGCATTGCAAATGACAATGCCTTTTATTTATGTTTTTAAAACCAAAACATTAATAAAATGCATTGTCATTTACAATGCCAATAGCTCAAACTCGCGTAAATGCGAGAGCTATTGCATTGCGAATGCTTGTTATCCTCGTACATAATAATTTGCTGTATGCAAAATAGTCACCAGATGGCGCTGCACACTAATTTTTGCATTTAAGCACATGTGACCAGTCAAGTAAAATTGGAAAGGTTGTATTATTTATACACCGCTTCACTTCATACTCTTCAGGAGAAGTTTGTGGAGGGACAGCATCAGGGCTTTATGTGGTCTGGATCCTCCCGGTCCTCAGCACCGGCACTTCTTAGAAGTAGGTGCTGAGATGGGTCCATATCGGGCTCTCTATGTTTGCCCCGGAGGGTAAAAAAAAAATCTTTACTCTGCAGCAGTAGCACTGCTCTAAGCCTTTGATGTCACTTCAGAGAGACTGGTTTTAGTTCTTTCAGTCTCATCAATTCAGAACTGAAGAATTTTTAATATTATCTACAACAAAGCCATAGTTGTTGCTTACTTATCTTATGCAATGAACAACCACTGACAAAGCCAATAGTACTGGCTTGTTGTAGGTATAATGTTACTTGTATCCAGAGGCGCAACTAGAGCCAAATTTCGGGGGGGGGCTAAGCAAAAATTTCGGGGGGGGGGCTGAATCTTTAAACAGTAGGCAGAGTGGCGCTGATTTCGGGGGTGGGGGGGGCTGAATCTAGGCAGAGTGGAGCTGCAGGGGCTCTTAGAAGGGGTGAAACAACAGCGAGGCCTCATTAACATGCAAATGGTCTTTTTAAAGACCTGTGAAGTGCTCGGGCGCGGCTTTGTTTCTGCCCGGGAAGCGGTCTCATCCCGGGCTGCCACACACGATGGGGGGGGCTGAAGCCCTTTGAGTTCAATGGGTGTTGCGCGCCTGCTTGTATCATATATCTGGATGCAATTAAAGAACCTGCAAAATACAAGTCGGGCGGCACACTATGCTAAGCACAGATTTTCAGTTTGTGTTTTTAAGCCACGCCCTTAGCTACATCGGCAACGTCCCTTTGAGAGGCACTCCAGGTTTCTCATCCCCCTTAAAGCCCTGGATAGCATCCTACATCTTGGGGAGATTGCTTGAGTGAAACGTTCGCAGATTCCGTATGGCCCCAGGGCTACGCCAGCTACGACGTTTCCGTGTGACATTTTCACTTTGAACTGAAGTACTCAAATGTGTGACATTTCCATGTCTCATGAGGACACTTTATCAAAAATGTACCAAATAAAGTCTTCATTAGACCTTTGCAGTTGGATGTCACAATGTCCCTTCTGAGCCCAAACGACAGTATCTGTTGCATCACAATACTTGGAGTCTTGCAAATATAACAGAAAAGCTAAAGTAAGTATAAATACGAGAACACACAGAAACAGCGCATTGCATCCTGGAACTTGTAGTTTCATTTTCTTGGAGCTCTGGGTTTAAATGTTCCTGTATGCACAAAGGGACGCTGGCTAAAACCCTGTGCCCAGGGATGGCTGAAGATGTCAAACAGGCAAGCTGTGATAAGCAATGCCACTCCCTTAGCATGTTAGAGGGAACAGCTGAGCTCCTCGCTGTGCCACGGCCACCCCTGGTCTCAGGTGTTGGCCGTGTGCCAGCTCAGCTCTGATGGCGCCCGGTTGGAGGTGATGAAGAGGCCCTCAGCAGTTCTCTGCCCCTTAGCGAGGAGCACACGAGAAGCATTGGGGAGCCGTGTTCAGGAGTCCTAAAACACTAAAGAGATTTTTCTCACATGTTTTCGATGGAAACACACCATGTCCCCTGCACGTTTTGATTTTTCAGAGCTGAGCTGACTGGTTCAGACAGCCACAAGACATTACTGAGAGCACGGATTGGACATAATGTATCCCATCACCATGAGAACCGGAAGATAACAATTTATTGAAAGTTTGAAATTACTTTATTGTTGATTTAGGGACATCTAATGCAATATCTGACGCTTTAGCCATAGCAAACAGATTTAAAACAACCCATTTCTAAAACAAAACAAAAATAAAACAGAAGCGCTGTAAAACAGTCCGTCTGCTAGCAGAGGCGCCTATGCAGACTCTGTTTGTAATAAGAAATAGAATCCGTCTTTCCCTGCTGCAAAGGCAAACTAATTATCAACAAAACATTCTTCAAAACAGACTCCATGCTTCCTCCGTCTCTGCGATGAGGCGGGGAGAGAAGGGAGGGGGGGGGGGGGGAGTGCAATCCGAGGAGCCTCAAGTAAGCTGAATAGAAGGGGAGGGGGTAGTGTGAAAAGAGTGGGGAGAGAAGGGAGGGTGTATTACAAACAAAGGAGCCAAAGCTATAGAGAATGGAGGGGTGAGTGGGAGCCGAGGAGCCATTAGATGCCAGCTGTGCACGTGCATGTGATCGTGCACTCAAGCTTTAGGCCAGCCAAAAGACTGTGGGTAGCACTTTGAAATTCCCACTTACAAAATATCTCGCAGCAGGGCAGCGCAAGCGCTAGCTCAGGAGAGACCTAAAAACGACAAGAATCAATTTATCCAAATAACCTATTTCCTTTCCAAGTACACGCTAAATAACAACAAAGTGTGTATTCATTTTGTACTACTGATAAACAAGGCATACATCAACCGTGATGCATTCAGGAACAAATGAAATCCACTCTGCCATAAAGCGAGCACCACAGGAGTCACAAGGCAGATTCTTAGTGGTAGCCGCGGTAGGTTCTGAATTTTGTCCAGGCTACATAGCTTGGCCACCGCAGGATTGTAAAATGACTGCCACTGGTGGCATAAGTGGGCTCAAGCAGCTTGCGGTGGCCGCGGTGTGCTTGCCATAGTGATCCTAATGGTGACCGCTTTGGTCGATGGAGTCCGCTGTCTAGTTACGTCAGACCCCTACAGGTGGCAGCAGCGAGGTATGTGCCCCTCGTGGTGATAACATGCCCTACAAGTTACAAAAGCGGGACCACCTTCCACCATGGTGTGGCAATGGGTTCTCCTGCTCCAAGCGATGGCAACACCAGGATCAAAGGTTGATGGGACACTGAGCCTCTTACCTTAGTCTATTTTGAGTAGTTCCTTTTCAGAGTTTCAGGCCTCCCCAGTGGGGCTCATCCCCTTGCAGGAGTAGGGCTTGCTGTCTAGCAGGAAGAGGGTGATCAGGTCTACACACCCTGTTGCTACCTTCCCGCGCGGGCTGCTGGGAAGTAGCAACATCTGCGGTTCTTCGCCAACCTCTCTGCCGCATTTAGCTGCCGCGCGACGACTGACAGGCCGCGAGTGCGCCCACCTTCCTACAGCAACTGCCTTGCGTGTTTGCAGGATGTGCATGCGCCCACTATATACATGAACGTCAGGCAGGTCGAGAGCGCGGATGGCGACGTTGGTGTTTTCCTCTTTTTTGAAGTTTTATTTAGCCAAAGCCCAAGGCCAGGAAGGACGCAGCAGCTCCTAAGGAGTCCATGGAGAAGGAGGTAGAGGCTGGGAGGGATGGTGTGGAATAAAAACAGACCCCAGCTTGGGATCAAAAACACCGTAGTTGGGCTCCTGCAGCCTCGGGGACTGCGCTCTGAGCATAGCAGTTCCTGTAAGGAGAGCAGGAGTTCTGCACTCTAGTTATTGCAAAGGTAGTAAGGGCGGGAGAGCGCTGATCCATGGAACAGATCTCGAAAGTGGAGCACTACCAACTGCAAGCACGCAACACGCTTGGAAACAGATGCACTTCTAAGTTTAACAAGCCGGATTCACGGTGTAGGACACAGCAGTAAACAAGCCGTCGGCATTGTCCCGGCTGCGCGTGTCGTCCTGCCTGCAGTGGGGGAAAATAGTGCTTACAAGTCTAAATAACACGTAGAGAGTAACAACCGAAGTAAAGGGGCCAGTAGCCATGGGAGGTTACAAATGACGACATGGCAGTACTAAGGAGGGACTAAGAAGCCTATTAAGGAATCAGAAGCCAGCATTTACGAAGGACAAACACACAAGCCAATGAAAAATGTGGGTGGGGCTTCTCTCCCGTACTGAACTACAACAGGTCATCGCCAGAGCATCTCTGGCTCAGTCTGGACCTAAAAATGCAAGGAAGGATGTACTCCTTTCTGGTATTGTTCAGTTGGTTTTATATGCCCCTTTGTTAGGCAACGTGATGGTATCCTGCTGTAGGATCTCGGAGGGTAACTTACTTTTGATAGAAGGCACCAAATGACTGTGTCTGCTTTCCACTTTGTCTACCCACCACAATGTAGTCTAGGGGGTGCTACTTAATTTTTGGAGTTGTTGGGTGCACTCTCTCTTCTAGGTAAGCACAGGAGGCTGTCCTCTCGCCTTCCACTTTGTGTATTGTCCGTAGCAAAGCCTGTAGGAAGACCCCTTTCCTCCTGGGCAGTTTGGGAGTTACTCTGATGACATTTGTGGAGCCTTGCTTCATGTTGCCTGTCTAGGATGGACTGGAAAAACAGTGACAAAAATTGAGAATTTGATGAAGCATTGGCTGCTGCTGGTCTGGTTGAAATAGACACCACTTCAGTCCATTGTTAAATGTAGATTTGAACTTGCAAACCAGGAAATCCCCCTAATTGAGTCAAACATAAAAGCAAAAGGGCAGTTACCACATGTTTACAACACAAAAAATTATATCTGATAGAGACTTCTGGTTGTAGATTCCTTATCGTTAGAATTTCCCCCAGGCTTCAGTCTGAACCTGGAGATTTTTCAACAGCAGTAGCCTTAGCGTCAGTAGGTGACGTTGGTCGGCTCCGCGTCTGTCGTTGGGATCTTGGGCACCAGAATGATGTCGCGGGACCTATATAGACGCCGCCCATGCTCGCTGACGTCCGTTTGTTTCTTTTTCCACGCCAGCCTAAGTGCAGATCTGGAGAGAGCAACCCCTTAGCCATTTTTTTGGCTAGCATTTTTGTGACTTTTGTCAACTTTTTTGAGTCTTGGACTCCTGCTGCGTCAAGGTTGTCCCAGCGTAGGACTGGCTTCAAGCCCTGTGGCTCTGGTCACGGGATGATGTCCGTTGCGGATGCATACCTTGTGTGCCTCTGGTGCCTAGACCGCGACCACGACCTGAACTCGTGCTCTGAGTGCCAGGCCATGAATCCGAAGGCTTTGCAGGAGCGGTCCTGAAAGCTGTTGGAGGCTAGGTGCTTGGCTCTACTTTGCTCTCGTTTTTTTAGAGAGTAAGGTCCTGTGGACGGACGAGGAGCCTTCTTTCCTCGTTCTATTCCAAGTCATCGGGGAGTTCAAGTAAGGACAAGAAAGTAAAAGCCCAAGAGTTCTTTAACTTCACCCCATCTATCGGCCGACTCGAAGTGGGATGCTGAGCGTAGTCACTCGAAAGCTATGTCCCCAGAGCCGCCTTCGGAGACGACTCCGCGTCTCCCTGCTTTTCCGGGAGTCGGGGTGTCTCCTGCCCAGATCCAGATGTTCTATGAGGCCCTGTACCTCATTTTTGAGGAGTCGGTTGGAGGCCCTTGGCTTTCAACGCTGACTTCTTCGGCCCCCACTCTGGAGGGCCCATGTTTTTACCAGATACATCGTTACCAAAGGTAAGTAACCTGTTCGTTATTCTACATGTCTCTGATTGGCTGGCAAGATCCAGTTTTAATCAGGGCAGAACGAAGATTGAACAGAGAACACATGTATCTTGTGAGGTATTCTTAGGGGAGCAGTAATTCAGGAATTTTAGATAAGCTGAATGAAGTTTGCCTTGTTTCAGCCAACATTAGCTTTCTGCCTCTTTACTGAATTGCATGCCAATTTCTAAACGAACCCCAGCAATCCTCCCAGTTTGCATTGTCTGACCTCGTACTAGTATAATACTTTTCTCGAAGGAACAGTTATGCTTCAGTTTGAGGGAGTATATAATTAGGCTTTCCTGTTTTCAGTTTCTATTTTTGATAAATTCTGGTGGGGTTTTTTCAGTGGTTTCAAGTGATTTCAATACCTTCAAAAACAGTGGTTATCAGTGGTTACACATTTTCGTGCCATTCAAAACAACAGACACTGTGTTTTTCCGGTGTTTATGGAATGTTTTGATTTTATTATTGCTAGCTTTCTGCACTGATAGTGCATGGTATATAGACAGTGTACATACAGTGTATATGAGGTCAAACTTATTGTAGTACACCATACAATACTTCTTCAGTGAGTCTTTGGTCATGTGCACTCACTCTTTCCTTCCCATGTAAACTTTTGTCTGTGAAAAGGCCCTCTCAACATTGGCACTTGAGACAGGCAATGCCAAAACAGCCAGTACACAATTTGCTAACTCTGGCCACTGACAGCTTCCTGTGCCAATACTGGTGAACTTGAAGATTGCGATTCTCTGGGCAGGTTCGGCAACATTTGCATTGAACTGGGCGATTATGCCCTCAGAGTTATTGAAGCGGTCAAAAATGAAGCAGCACTTTTGAAACTACAGGGAAAAATCTCCTTTACGGAAGGGATCTAGAACTTGTACAGAGTACCACAGTGAGGTTCCATTGACTTCAAATGCCATGGTTGGTGAAGGGACATTTCTATGCATCATTGCAAGCCGTTTCTCATATATCGTAAAATAAAAGTTCCTGAATTGCTCTTGAACATTGCTTTGCTTACGAAGTGGCAAGCACTCTAACATGGAATATGTTGCAGTTCCAAAGTCTCTAAAGGTGTCTCCCTGCAACACTTGGCAGACATGGGTTTTTTCAGACTCTAGTTTTTTTATTATGACCACTACAGCAGTTATGTTTTCCTGTGCAAATCTAAGAATGAAGTACAGTGCACTTTTTTTCACATCACTAGCAATATACGATCAAAGATCCTCGCATTTCTTGCGTTCGGCATCATCACCCAGCAAAAATTCTGTAAACGGTTGCCACATGGATAATATAGCATTCACAGCCCCTTGGACTGAGAATCATCAGCTTAGCGAAACAGGTGGGATGGCTTTCTTTGTTGCCACACAAAACACAAAATGAGAAATATTTGCGTTTTAGTTCCCGCGCATAACAAAACTGCACCAGAATGGATTAAAAAGTCAATAGCATTCTTCATTAACTCTGAAGATTGTAAAGATGCTTTCAGCATACCATCTAACAGGTGGCAAAGATCTCTTACAGGTATGCACTTCAGCTCAGATATCGATTTGGACAGGTCATCACACAACTTTTTCATATACGAAGCTGGATCACTGAAAATACAAACAATATCACTCCAATCTTTGTTGAACTTTTAAAGAACCTTTTAGCAGCAGCATTCCAAGTGACACTGCGTTCCATGTTTTCCAAAAGTCTGGTGTCATGTTTTCATCAATATCCCAGATGCTTGGTGATAGCACTCTTTTCACATATACTTGTCACTATACCTTGCTTTTAATGTTTAACGCCTGAGGTGTTGGCAATTTACCTACTATCAATACTGACTCACTAGAAACTGGGGGCTGATGTATCAAGGGTTTTTAACCACTCTGTTGGTAAATGTGATGGCAAATATTGGGAAAGATTCTTATGAAACCAGCCGTTTTATCTATCAGTGAAAGAATTAAACACAGCCAAAATATCAAATATGATTTTGACATTTCCTGATTCTCTACAGTTATAAAATAATTAAACAAGACCTAAAACATGCTTCAAAACCCTGCATCTTTAGACCAAAGACCACAAAACTTAAAAAAGCAAAAGGAAGAAGAAACCATATTTTAGTGACATCCTTAAACAACGAAACTCTAGCAGAATAATATTAGCCCATTCGTTCTTGCTGCTAGCTTGCATAACAAAGTTACATTGTATTGGCCCCTCCAGGACGAAAACAATGACTCTTTCACTCTCCTTTTCCTTTCTGTGAATGCCATTTAGTTTGTGGTTGTGCAGGTGTTTTTTCAGTGTTTATATGAATATATAATACACACACACACTCCCTACTGGTGGTTGCCAGTAAGTAGTTATGACCTTGTTTCTATTCAAAAAGCGTTTTTTCTTTTGCCAATATCTTTGGCTCCGTATGACGAAACTTCACAAAACTAACAGCCCACTCAAATTAGCCGCTCTATTGAAAGTTTTGGGGTGATTCGTCGAGCATGGTGGAGACAAAAGGGGGGTTTCAAAACGCTTTTTCTCCATGTTAATTTCCATAGGAAACTGTTGGCACAGTGACAGCCCAAACTGCTGAAAGGAAGGACACCAAATTTGGCTGAAAGGTATCTCTTGTTCCAGAGTGCACTCGTTTTGTTAAATGGTGTAAATCCGTTCAGTAGTCCCTGAAAAATTGTAAAATTTCTCACGTACACAAATAGGGACGCGGAGGATCCGCAAACTCTCCTGATCTCAACCTGAGATCTGATTGGCTGCCAACACTTCAAACCAGGAAGTGTTGGCAGCCAACTTATTACTCGGTTGAACCGAGGCACAAGAAAAAAGGTCAAACGTAAAATAATTCAGAAAAGGGGGCAGGGTAGAAACAACCTGACTCCCCAAAGCCTGCTCAAGGGGTCCCACTCCTCCAGCATCGCTGTCTGCTCCGGGCCCGGTGCCGCAGGGCCCCCTAGGATCCAGGCGTGGATCCCGGTCGATGCCGGTTGACCTTGTGACACCTCCACCGTAGTCGACCCCACCAGCACCACCTCCGACGTCGCCCGTGCCACCGGACGACGTCTTCTTCGGTTTCAGCCCCGAAGTGGACACGGCGCCAGAACGGTGTCGCTCGACGCCGATGGAGCCTTTCTACCCCTATGTCCAGCCTCCTTATTTTCGGCCTGTACATCAGCCTTCGGAGGAAGGTGAGGACTGGGAGGGGTCTGAGGACACTCTCACAGCTCAGTTTGAGTATGACCTGGACTGGGCAGAGGAGCTGGGGGATGCCAGTGGTCTTGATACCTCTCCTGACCTTGGCATGCTAACTCCTCCTACTGTGGCTACAGAGGAGGGTGCAAGTTACACAGTGGTGTTGCGTGGGGCAGCCAAGGCCCTCCATCTCAAGCTCCCTACAGTGGCCTTCATGACTAACCTCCTGACAGAAGTGCTTCAGCAGGTGGCTACCTCTGCGGAGCCACTGCTGCCTTTTAATGATGCACTTTCTGACGTTCTTTTGGGCACCTGGTCCAGGCCCAACACAGGGGCTCCTGTGGCTAGGAACGTGGCCTGATGCCATTGCCTGGCCCCGGGCGACCCCCTTTTCCTTTCTCAACACCCCACCCCTGAGAGCTTGGTTGTCCAAGCCTCCACGTCCCAGAGCGAATTCCCTACCGCACCCCCGGACAGGGAATCTAAGAGATTGGAACAGTTCTGGAAAAAGATTTTTTCCTTCCGCCAGTTCAGGGCTGCGGTCTGTGAGCACTGCATGCCTCTTGGGCCCTTATTCCCACTCTGTGTGGGATACGGTGGCGCAGGTGCTGCCTCAGTGTCCGGAGGAGGCCCGGACAGTGCTCTCTCAAGCTATTGCTGAAGGGAGGGATACAGCCAAGTTCACAATCCGTTGTGGCCTTGACACCGCCCACTCGCTGGGCAGGGCGATTTCCACGACAGTGGCGCTCCGCCGCCACGCCTGGCTGAGGACAACTGGTTTCTCTGGGGATGTCCAGAACACACTCATGGACATTCCGTTTGATGGCATTCGCCTTTTTGGCAACAAGGCAGATAGTGCATTGGAGCGTTTTAAGGACTCGTGGGCTATGTCCAAGTCCTTGGGCTTTTCGGCTACTCGCCCTCCTCCGCCTTCTGCTTTTCGCTCCTTTCGTGGCCATGGAAGGGGCTCCCCGACACATTTGCTTCAGAGCCACAGGCCTGCGCAGCAACAGTCCCAGCACGGCCGTGGACGTGGGACCTGCCGAGGTGGGTCAGGGGGCCAGCGGGCGGGTAGTCCCCCTCCACCCCGGCCACCACTGCCTCCAAACCTTCCTAGTCCGGTTTTTCAGGCCCATCCAATGCCAGTGGGAGGCAGGATTCGCCATCACCTCCCCCACTTGCGCACCATCACTACGGACAGGTGGGTTTTACAAATAGTCTGATGGGGCTACTCCCTTCCGTTCGTGACTACCCCTCCAGCCATGCAACCCCAGTACCACCGCATGTCAGGGGATCACTTGGCACTTCAACAGGAAGTCGTGGCCCTCTTGGCCAAAGGGGCCATCAAGCGTGTTTCTGCGCCAGAAGTAGGACGTGGTTGCTACTCCCACTACTTTCTGGTTCCCAAGAAGGACAAGGCCCAGCGTCCTATCTTGGACCTTCGGAACGTCAATCGCTTCCTCCGGAAAGAGAAGTTCAAGATGTTAACTCTGGCTCAGGTCTTGTCTGCCCTCGACCCTGGAGACTGGATGGTAGCGTTGGATCTGCAGGACGCATATTTCCATATTGCCGTCCTGCTGGCCCACCGACATTACCTACGGTTTACGGTAGGCCACGAGAGCTTTCAGTTTAGCGTGCTCCCCTTTGGCCTTACCAGTGCCCCTCGGGTGCTCACGAGAGTGATGGCGGTGGTCACAGCTCATCTGTGCAGATCAGGGGTTCCAGTCTTCCCCTATCTCGACGACTGGCTGTTGAAGGCGGGCTCGCCCAGGCAGTCGTCTCCCACCTCCGGACTATGGCCAACCTCCTGCATTTGCTGGGGTTCTTCATCAATGTGCCGAAGTGGCACCTGATTCCCTCACAGAAGCTCCTCTTCATCGGCGTGGTTCTGGATAAGATGCACTTTTGGGTCTATCCTCCCAAACGGCGAGTTCAGGATATTCAGGTTCTGATTCCGATCTTTCAGCCGCTATCCTGGGTTTCGGTCAGGATGACCCTGAGGCTGCTGGGCCTCATGGACTCCTGCATCCTGCTGGTCGATCATGCCAGATGGCATATGCGGGCTCTGCAGTGGGACCTGAAGTTCCAATGGGCGCAGCATCAGGGGAGCCTGTATGAGTCCGTCCAGATTTCAGAGGGCAATGCACAACAATTGCAGTGGTGGCTCACAAACCTGCATTGGGTCAGTGGCAGATCCCTCTCCCTTCCCCAACTGTAGCACACAGTGGTGATGGATGTGTCCCTCCTGGGATGGGGCGGCCACATGGGAGAGGCGGAGATTAGAGGCCTCTGGTGTTCGGCGGAGTCCCGGCTCTGTATCAACCTTCTGGAGCTCCGAGCAATCCAACTTGCACTGAAGGAATTCCTTCCCTCTATCAAGGGGAGAGTAGTGCAGGTGTTCACAGACAACACCACCGCCATGTGGGACTGCAACAAGCAGGGCGGGGTGGGGTCGTGGATCCTATGTCAGGAGGCTCTGCGCCTCTGGACATGGCTGGAACATCAGGGCATTTTCCTGGTGGTTCAACACCTGCCTGGCTCACTGTACGCCAGGGCGGACGAACTCAGCCACAGGTGCATAATGGATCATGAATGGTGTCTTCACTCGGACGTGGCGAAAGTCTCTTTCAATAGTGGGGAGAGCCTTGGTTAGATCTATTCGCCACCGAAGAGAACGTGCAATGTCAGCAGTTCTGCGCATTAGAATTTCCAAGGCGGCACTCGCTAGGCGACGCTTTTCGTCATGAGTGGAGTTGCGGTCTGTTGTACGCCTTTCCGCCTATACCACTTTTGCCCAGAATGCTGAAGAAGATCAGGCGCGACCGGGCCCAAGTCATTCTTGTGGCCCCGGACTGGGCTCGAAGAGTGTGGTATCCCGAGCTACTCAGTATGACCATCGATCCCCCGATCCGACTGCCTCTTCGGGAGGATCAGCAGAGGACGGTCCTCCACCCGAACCTGTCCAGTCTACACCTCCTTGCGTGGAGATTGAGCGGAGGCAGTTGATTCCTTTCAACTTGCCTCCTGAAGCTTGTGATGTCATTCTGGCAGCCAGGCGTCCCTCCACTAAGTTGGTATACGCCTACAGGTGGAACATATTTGTGGCATGGTGCACAGCAAAGGCTGTGGATCCCCTTTCTGCCCCTCTTTCAGAAGTCCTTTTGTGCCTTCTTTCTTTGGCCCAGCAGGGCTCTGCTCTGGGCACTATCAAGGGCTACCTTTCTGCTATTTAAGCCTTCCTCAGGTTCCCTGATCAGCACTCTCTTTTCAAGTCCCCTGTTGTAAATAGATTCCTCAAAGGCATTTCACACCTTTTCCTTCCTACTCCTTTTGTGATGCCATAGTGGGACTTGAACCTGGTTCTAACATACTGGATGATGTGCGCTCCCTTCGAGCCTCCTCACAGCTGTCCTCTACGTCTATTAACTTTGAAGACTTCTTTCCTGGTTGCCATCACCTCATCTAGGAGAGTGAGTGAGCTCCAGGCTCTTTCTTGTAAACCTCCATCCGGACAAGGTTGTGCTCAGAACAAGTCCATCCTTTTTGCCAAAAGTGGTCATTGCTTTTCACATCGGACAAACCATCATTTTGACCACCTTCTTTCCGCCTCCTTCCAGAGAGGAAGAGAGGCTCCACCGTCTGGACCCAAAATGTGCGCTCTTATTTTACCTGAACCGCACACAACAGTTCCGGGTGGATGACCAGCTCTTTGTTGGCTACGTTGGCGCCAAGAAAGGTCGGGCCGTACACAAGCGGACTATCTCTAGATGGGTCGTCTTGTGTATTAAAGCCTGTTATTCTCTGACTAAGAAGGAGCCTCCGTTGGGGCTGCACGCCCATTCCACCAGGGCGACAGCTGCCACTTCGGCATTGGGACGGGGTGTCCCCCTGCAAGACATCTGTCAGGCAGCTACGTGGGCCTCGCTGCACACTTTTACTAAGCACTATTGCCTGGACAGCCAAGTCCGGAGAGACGGCTTCTTTGGCCGTTCTGTTCTCCAGGACTTCCTGGTGTGATCTTGGTTCGCAGACTCTCCACCGGGGTTTGTATTGCTGGGGCATCTATTCTTAGGTAAGGAATCTATCACTACGTGTTTCTTTCAAATGAACAAGTTACTTACCTTCAGTAACGATATATCTGTAAGAACCATTAGTTAGTGATAGATTTCTTACCGCCCCACCAATCCTCCCCATTCTTTGAACTGATTTTTAGGGTAAGGTCATCCCTTTCAGGGCCCTAGTTCAAGGCACCAGTGTTCAGTATCTTGTATGGCTCTGTATTCCTGGTGCGGAAATTCGTGTACAGAACTGACGTCAACGTGCGAGGGCGGCGTCTAAGTAGCTGCTGCGACGTCATCTCGGCGACCACGATGCTAACGACGGACACGGACATGGAGCCGCACGACACCACCTTCCGACATGCAGGGATACTGCTGACGAAAACTTTCCAAATCCAGTCTGACGCCTGGGGGTATTTCTAAGGTAAGGAATCTATCACTAACTAATGTTTCTTACAGATATATTGTTACCGAAGGTAAGTAACTTGTTTGTCATACACTGTGCCCTGTCCCTTTATAGAGTGGGGCCCCTCTGTTTTCAGATTTAACTCGTAGAAAACCAGTAAAATTCAGCAATTCTAGTTACTTGAGCTAACTATAAATGGCGCCCCTGTAATGCACTGCCTATGATCTCACACATTACATTACTCATGACCTTGCTGTGGAGCATTGCGTGGATTCATGTCAAAGATGCATCAGTTCTGGGGGGGGCGCTAGAGGGCGCACAGCAAGATAGCCACACCCTAGTGAGGCTCTGCCCGGCTGAGCATCTATCCGACCATTATCCGCCTTTTAAAACCTGACATCCTGGTACCACGACGATCGCATCCTGCGTGCAAAGCTCCCCTGCATGCATTGGGGTACATTTTGACTGCCTAAGACCGCTGCGAATACCGTATCCAGAGAGCACACGGTTACGGCCGTGCTCCTGCAAGATGGCGGCACCCACGAGGTAATGAGCTCGGCGGCCTCGCTCTGAGACCTGCACTCCCTGCAGTTGACGGGAGTTAGACTGCAGCCTGTGGAACGGGGGAGCGAGCGGCGGCCCGCCGTGTCTCGCTAATAACTTTCCTGACCCCTGCGTTTCCGAGTGGTGAAGCTGTACTAGACCCCCGACGGCAGGAAAGGATCCTCGATCGGAGGTGCCGGAAGGACCCTTTGGACCGAGCTGCCCTGTGTGACTGGCGGCAGCTCCTGTGTCCCAGTAGCGGTGAGTTGGGCACGGCCGGGCCTGTTTCGGCAGAGGCGTGAGTGGGCCTGGTGTGTGCTGCGGCCTGCGAGCCGTGCTAGTGAGCACAGGGGGTTGCAGGTCACATTTGCCTGAGCGCAGCTGCACCTGCCTGTCCCTACAGCTAATCTCTTGCCTGGTATCCCGGTGGTGCTCCATTTTCCTTGGCCCTGCTCTATGCTGATGCCGGAGGCTCCGGATTGTCCCTGCCTCATCACCTCAGGGCCTGAACTGCTGCGTATCTGCCTACCTCTATCTGCACAAAGCTGGCTGCCTGCCGTGGCAGGCTAGTTTGATCATCGCTGACCTCTATCCCCGGCTGGGCTGCTCTTTCATCTGGGGGTGCTGTCCCGTGGTGCGGTCTACTAGGGGCCTCATTGGATCTCTCTCCTGTCTGCTGGTGCTCTGTCCTCTTCATGCCACCCCTTGCTGTACACTATAGATAGAGGCGCTTACGAACGTGCACCCTGGGATTGCTGATGACCTACATATGTGCACCTTGTTAAGTTTGTATTCACGCTGTTGGGCCTTGCTGCGAGGCTGTCTGCTGAGTTACTCTTGCTGTGGCCCCCTAAGACACCACTTCGCTGCATACTCCTGAAACTTTTGCGTAGCCGAACTTTTGTATTGCATTTTTGACCGTGGTTGTGATCCCCCCCTCTCCTGGCCCTCCGGGTGTGAACGGGCAGGGGCGCTACGTCTCCTGGTGTACCACTGGCCATGGTGGACGAGCTGCGGTCCGTGTATTGCCTTCACGGGCCTCGGGGCCTGGGTGGTGAGCATTTTGGGGGTGCCCTTTTCGTCTCCACTCCCGCCCCGGCATCTTAGCTCAGACTGCAGATACTATGGGGAGGACTGATAAGTCCCAACCTCGCCTCACTTTTGAGGCGTGCAAATCTACCAAGTCCCTACAAAAGGCTGCATCTGACTCGGAGGCTGACACCCAGGATGGGGGGCCCTCCACTATTGAGACAACACTCTTGGCCCTGCAGCGCAGCCTCCAATCTACGAGGGTACGATGGCAGCTGTCAATCACCGCCTGGACCACAGCTTGAAAAACAAAACACTTGCATGGGGGAGGTCGAGCAGCGAGTATCTGCGACGGAAGATGGGCTGACCGAGGTTGCTGGGAAGACACTTAATATGGAGAAAGTTCTTTCCCTTATTCAGGCCAAGAATGAGGACTTAGAAGCGCGCTCTCGGCGCAACAATGTGCGAATTACGGGGCTGCCAGAATCAGCAAATGTGAGCAAAATGGAAACTTTTGTGGAAAACTTGATCAAGGATATTTTTGGCACTGACCAGCTTTCTCCCATGTTTATAATTGAGCAGGCCCATCACTCTCTCGCAGCGAGGCCAGTCCCGGATGCTTCACCCTGCCCTATTATCGCACGGGTGTTAAATTACAGGGACCGAGATGCCATTTTACGCATGGCCAGAGACCAGGACACTATTGAACATCAGGGCAATAGACTTTTGTTTTTCCCCCGACTTCACTGTCACTGAACAAGCTGCGCAAAGGGAATTTGGGGCTGTCAAAAGGTTTTTACAATACGAGAGGGTTCCCTACGCCATGTAATATCCTGCCCGCCTGAGGATAGGTCCCAATGGAGACTCAAAAATGTCACTAACCCTAAGGCAGCTCTGGAACACGCTAAGCATTTGAAGAGGAGTCGACGTGAATCCTGGACACCGTCGGACAATGAAGACCAGTAGGACAATGGGGCAAAGCGCCTGAAGAGAAGGCGGCGCGAATCCCGCACACCATAGGATAACAAGGAACAGTAGTGCTGTGAGCGCGTTTGAAGAACTTACCCCATCGCCAAGCTGCCTTTTCAGATTACCGTTTCTTACTATGTACCATACTGTGCTTTTTTAATGTATCCCTTGCTTTCTCCTTTGTGCAGGTGGACACAACTGATACCTAATGTGGAGCGCATGCTTTTCACACTGTGTATTAGGCCCTTGGTATTGTTCTTAACAGGCACAGTTGCAAAATCCTGCTCAGCCACCTCCTTACAGATAGGAGGCTAGTAGCACTGACGCCCCCTCATGGTAGTACCCCATCTATGTTTTGCGTTGATGTTGTTAAGTTGGGAGGAGGTGGGTTAAGGCTGGGATGGCTATAGCGAGTTGGGGGCACTGAAGTGGGAGGGGGATGGGGGTGATGGTTGGGGGAGGATTGACTGGCACTTTGTTTTTTATTTTGTGTAATTAACCTTCTTGGTTAAGCTAGTGGACACATGTCTTTGATATACCCAATTGCTCTGTTATTTTACGGCCCGATGGCTAGATGAGTGGTAAAATGCAATTCCTAACATGGAATGTCCGCGGCCTCAACACCCTTAAAAATATCAGGTCGGTGTTTGCCTATCTAGACAGGATGGATGTCCATATTGCTTTCCTACAGGAGACTCACCTCACGAAATTGTCGGAAAAGAATGTGGGGGGTAGGTGGGCTAGCTTGCGTGTAGCGTCCTCCTATTCCATCTATGCACGGGGGTGATGATTCTGATCAAACAAGGGGTTCCCTTTCAGGTCACGCGCACTGAAACGGATGATTTGGGCTGGATGGCGCTAGTATATGGCCAGCTGGGCAGGTTCAGTGTTCTTTTAGTGAATGTGTACGGACCAAATATCGATTATCCAGCTTTGTTTGCTGATGTTTGGCGTCGCATCTCGGGCTTTCTGACAGCTAATGTCTGTCTGGATATGGCTGTTGACCGCATGGGCAGTGAGTTGGTGCAACCTAAGCAGGCTGCGGAGACATTGCTGGGCATGATGGATGCGGGACGTTTTCAGCATCCTGGGGCACCTGAGAGCACGTTTGTTTCCTCTATGCACGGGACTTGGTCCCACCTGGATTTTTGGCTGGCAACTGAGGCTGCGTGCACTTTGGCGGTTGGGGTGTGTCACTTGGCTCGGACGCTCTCTGGCCATTCCCCGGGGCTTCTGGAGCTGCGGGTCCTTGCGTGCGAGAGACTGCCGTTCCAGTAGCGACTACAGCCGTCATCACTGACTGACTTAGTCTTCAAGACCACAGTAGGGGAGGCCATTCAAAAAATTTTAATAGAAAATATGGGCCCTGTTGACAGTGCAGGTGTCATGTGGGAAGCATTCAAAGTCACTATCAGGGGAATCTGTATGGGGGCACAGGCTGGGGTTCTGCGAGATCTGAGGCATAGGATGTCAGGTTCTTACCGGATAGGATTCTGCAGGAGCGCCACCGAGTCCCCACGCTGCTGTTGCGAGGTGTAGAAGCTAATTCCCAACCGTCCCTTCTCACACCGTGTGGCTATCAAACCCTAGAACACACGGGTAAGGAGGGAACGAGGGGAGACAAAACAAGGAAAGGAGGGTAGCATCCAGAGAACTGCCTTCTTTGTTGTCACTGTGGTTTTTAGAGAGCGGAAGTCTGAAAAAGGCACAAAGAACATATAATGATGAGAAGTGAGGTGAAGGTCCCTAAAAGCCCCCTCCCACCTGTCCTGGCTACCAATAGGAGGCTCGCCTACCTAGTGGACTGGTTGTGAAGGGAATCCTAAGAAGTTTACTGGAACTGCCCCTGGTGTTATGTGAGACACATCTTTGATTAGGATCTATGAAACCATAAAAGGAACAGGATAAGGATGAAATGCTCGTAGTATGGGAACTAACACCCCCTCCCTCAATACTCCCCCGGCACAGTACCTTGAGTCGTGAAGAAAGGAGCCTTGTATGTAGTCCCAACTGCCAACTGTAGTGAATATGGCCAGCTCTCCAAGTAGGGAACGCAGGAAAGCGGGTCTCTGGAGGATGGGGCAGATAAGGAACGAAACAGGAGAGGAAGCGTGGAAGGACAAAGGTGCAGGAGCAGTTAAACCCGGCCGGCCCACAAGACAAGGTCCGGTAAGGTGGGCGGAGTACACTACTGCCTGCTGAAGTATGCTCGACAGAGCAAAGGAACAAGGCGCCAAACGGCGCGAGACAAAAAGGAGCCCCCGAGCCGGAAGAACCAGGCTCGGGTGTCAGAGCTCTGACAATGAGGGTTGCTGTAAAAATAGAGCAACTGTGGATTCCTCAGAAGAGGATGGGCGAAGGACACGGGAACAAAGCGACTACCGAGGTAGTCCAGGAAACTCAGAATGACACTGGCAAGTGCAGTTCCATAGCTACGGGGTTGATTACTCTTTTGATCTTATAAGGCCCAAGGTACTTTGGCTTTCAAATCGTGATATTCCTGTGGTAAAGAGGTCTCCTCCTCCACCCTTGGTACCTTACTGATCTGACTGGACATTACCGTATGAGCCAAACAGTATTCAGAATTGAACTGGATTGTTGCCTTTTTCCAAACTATCAACGGGTTATGCAACCTCAACCAAGGGAGGCCCAACAAGACCGGGAACTGAGGGGATTGGATCAAGTCAAATACTATCACTTCTGTATGATTAGGCTCTAAGAGGACTTGTATGGTCTCCGTCTGATGTGTGATGGGACCTGATTTTAAGATGCTTCCATCAATCGTGGTGACATTTTCTATGTAACCCTTGTTATAAGCTTGTACGCCATGATCCTCAGCCCAGCTCTTGTCTACAAAATTCCCTGAAGCGCCCGAATCTATCATAATTTGAATCTCTGTCTTTCCTTGGTTCCAGATTAATTCGGCGGCGACAAAAAAATGACTGGGATGAGCCATACTAGGGTTAGCGGAAGAGACACTTAAACCAGAATAACCCGGAGTCCTGGTCTCACTAGGCCCCGGGTTTTCTAGTTTTCCGACTTCTTGGTTACTACCGGTTTGGTAGGACAATTTCTGAGAAAATGACCCGCCTTCCCACAATAAAGACACAGCTGATTGTCTCGCCTTCTGCGTCTTTCTTCAGAGGTTAAAGGACCACGTAATGTCCCTATCTGCATAGGTTCCACTACGTCAGCTGCAGAAGCGGCTTCTGTTCTTTTCTCCCGAAAAATCACTGTTCTACTCTCGATCTTTCCTTTTTCCCGCTTTCGTTCTTGAAGACGATGGTCTATTTTGACCGCTCCCTCAATACTCCCCCGGCACAGTACCTTGAGTCGTGAAGAAAGGAGCCTTGTATGTAGTCCCAACTGCCAACTGTAGTGAATATGGCCAGCTCTCCAAGTAGGGAACGCAGGAAAGCGGGTCTCTGGAGGATGGGGCAGATAAGGAACGAAACAGGAGAGGAAGCGTGGAAGGACAAAGGTGCAGGAGCAGTTAAACCCGGCCGGCCCACGAGACAAGGTCCGGTAAGGTGGGCGGAGTACACTACTGCCTGCTGAAGTATGCTCGACAGAGCAAAGGAACAAGGCGCCAAACGGCGCGAGACAAAAAGGAGCCCCCGAGCCGGAAGAACCAGGCTCGGGTGTCAGAGCTCTGACAATGAGGGTTGCTGTAAAAATAGAGCAACTGTGGATTCCTCAGAAGAGGATGGGCGAAGGACACGGGAACAAAGCGACTACCGAGGTAGTCCAGGAAACTCAGAACGCTGGAGAACAAGTATCGCAACAGCCTGAGGAGCCCCACTGGAACGCGAAGCTCCGAGTAAACCGGAAGTCAGGCTTTTCAACTCGCCTGACCATGTTGCGCCTGCGCACTCAGGAGCGGCCATCTTGGACAGGGAACGGAGTCATCCGGGGGTTGGAATCGGCAGGCGTGACAGTATACTCCCCCTAGAACCCCTCCCACAGGTTTAGGCTTGTGAGGATGACGTCTATGGTAAAGACGGAGTAATCGAGGGGCGTGAACATGACTAGCGGGTTCCCATGTACGTTCCTCTATACCGTAGCCTTTCCAGTGTATCAGATACTGCAATCGCCGTCTGTTTCTTCGTGAATCGATAATGGCTTCCACTTCATATTCGTCCTCTCCCTCTATGGACACCGGAGCAGGTTTTGGGGGAAGCCGGGTCTCAGGTTCCATGGGCTTTAACAACGAAACATGGAAGACAGGGTGTACCTTGAATGACACTGGCAAGTGCAGTTCCATAGCTACGGGGTTGATTACTCTTTTGATCTTATAAGGCCCAAGGTACTTAGGTTTGAATTTACAAGGACCCCTTAGAGGTATATATTTTGATGATAGCCATACCTCGTCCCCGGGTTGATACAAAGGTTCTGTCTGTCTGTGAGCATCCGCCCCTCTTTTATACTGTGCCTTAGCCTGGTCTAGATTGTCCCGCGTGACCTTGTGTATATCTTGAATGTTATGAATGAAGTCACTGACCGCTGGGACAACACAGTCCGCGATGGTCACTGAAGGAAGGGTCTTTGGGTGGAAACCGTAAGAACAGTAGAAGGGTGTGTTTTTTGTGGATGCATGTTGACTGTTGTTGTATGCATACTCTGCCGTCCATACCATCTTGTCCCATTCTGTTCTAGAGTGTAGTGACTGGCTTCTTACGTATTGTTCGAAGCACTGGTTTACCCTCTCGGTCTGGCCATCGGTTTGGGGATGATGACTTGAGGACAATCTGACTTCTATTTGTAGCAGGGAGCACATTTTCCGCCAAAACCGAGAAACAAACTGAGCGCCTCTATCTGAGATGACCACGGAGGGAAACCCGTGTAACCTGACTACATGATGGAGGAATATTGTAGCTAGTTCAGCCGCCGTAGGGAGGCCTGGTAATGGAACAAAATGGGCCATTTTAGTGAATAGATCTACCACCACCAATAAGGTAGTGTGGCCACTGGTCGTAAGAGGTAATTCCACTACGAAGTCCATGGACACTGTATGCCACGGCATCGGGGGGGGTAGGGAGAGGTTGGAGTAACCCCATGGGCCTCTGTCTGGATGTTTTACTTTGGGCACACACGTGACATGTTTTCACAAATAGTTCTACATCCTTTCCCAGATTTGGCCACCAAAACCACCTTCTGACTGAGGCAAGAGTTTTCTTTATTCCAGGGTTTCCGGCCAGAGGATGAGCATGACACCATTCCAGAGCCTGTCTTTGCAAATCCAAAGTAGGAAGAACCAGGCCTTCCTGCACATACAGGAACCCCTTCCTTGTAACGTGTTCCACTGACTCTACCATCTCTTGTCCGCTCCCTGTCTGTTGTTCTGTCCTTACTTTAGTGCAGAAATCCTCCTCTGACAGTCCTCCCACTATTCTATGTTGTGGTATGATGTGGGGTGGATTTACCGGTTCTTCAGGCATCTCAAATCCTAACCGAGACAACGCATCAGCCTTACCATTCTGTCTGCCTGCTCTGTATTGAATAGTAAAATCAAATTCACTAAAGAATTGGGCCCACCGTAATTGCCTCATGGAGAGGGCCTTGGCTGATTTTAGAAATTGCAAGTTGCGGTGATCTGTGAATACCATAACGGTATGTCTGGCTCCTAACAGGTACTGACGCCATTCCTCAAAGGCCTTCTTAATGGCTAACAGTTCCTTGTCTCCAACCGCATAGTTTAGTTCCGCGGGTGTGAATTTATGGGAAATAAATGCCACTGGATGTAATTCGCCTGTAATGTGGTCTGCCTGGGATAGCACCCCCCCCACCGCGGCCTGCGATGCATCTGCCTCCACTATGAACGGATACCTGGGATCCGGATGTTGGAGTACTGGTGCTTGGGTGAAAGCGGTCTTTAGTGTTTGAAATGCTGTCTCGGCTTCTGTTGTCCAAACAAAGGGAACCCCTTTTTTCAGTAGTTTGGTAATAGGCGCTATCGTCTTGGAAAAGCCCGAGATAAAACGCCTATAAAAATTGGCGAAGCCGAGGAAACTTTGTATCTCTTTCACCTTTTGAGGAGTGGACCAACGATGGATAGCTTCAACCTTTTGGGGATCCATGCGTAACCCTGTTGGAGTTATAATGAAACCCAAAAAGGGGACCTCCTGGACATGAAACATACATTTCTCAAGTTTGCAGTAGAGGTGGTTGTCCCTTAGTCGCTGCAACACATTTCTGACGTGGTGTACATGTTCTTGCGGGGAAGAGGAGTAGATAAGCAGGTCATCAATATAGGGAATGACGTAGACCTCCAGCATTTCCTTAAGAACCTCATTTATAAAGAATTGGAATGCTGAGGGGGCATTACACAGCCCAAAGGGCATTACAAGATACTCATAGAGGCCATATTTCGTACAAAAGGCCGTCTTCCACTCATCTCCCTCAGCTACCCTGACCAAGTGATAAGCACCCCGTAAATCTAGTTTAGTAAATATTTGGGCATTTCTCACCTGATCAAGGAGAGAAGAGATGAGCGGAAGAGGATACCTATTTTTGATCGTAATCTTGTTCAGAGATCTATAGTCAATGCAACATCGTAAGCCCCCTTCCCGCTTCGGTATGAAAAACAGCGAAGATGAGGCTGGGGAGCGGGAAGGACGTATAAATCCCATGGCCAGCATGGAATCCAGATATTCCCTTAAATACAGGTTTTCTTTCTCCGTGAGGGAGTAAACCCTGCTACAGGGTATTTTAGCTCCGTTCTGTAGCTCAATCCGACAATCATATGGTCGGTGAGGGGGGAAGACTAGTGGCCTCTTCCTCGTTAAAAATGGCTTTCAAATCGTGATATTCCTGTGGTAAAGAGGTCTCCTCCTCCACCCTTGGTACCTTACTGATCTGACTGGACATTACCGTATGAGCCAAACAGTATTCAGAATTGAACTGGATTGTTGCCTTTTTCCAATCTATCAACGGGTTATGCAACCTCAACCAAGGGAGGCCCAACAAGACCGGGAACTGAGGGGATTGGATCAAGTCAAATACTATCACTTCTGTATGATTAGGCTCTAAGAGGACTTGTATGGCCTCCGTCTGATGTGTGATGGGACCTGATTTTAAGATGCTTCCATCAATCGTGGTGACATTTTCTATGTAACCCTTGTTATAAGCTTGTACGCCATGATCCTCAGCCCAGCTCTTGTCTACAAAATTCCCTGAAGCGCCCGAATCTATCATAATTTGAATCTCTGTCTTTCCTTGGTTCCAGATTAATTCGGCGGCGACAAAAAATGACTGGGATGAGCCATACTAGGGTTAGCGGAAGAGACACTTAAACCAGAATAACCCGGAGTCCTGGTCTCACTAGGCCCCGGGTTTTCTAGTTTTCCGACTTCTTGGTTACTACCGGTTTGGTAGGACAATTTCTGAGAAAATGACCCGCCTTCCCACAATAAAGACACAGCTGATTGTCTCGCCTTCTGCGTCTTTCTTCAGAGGTTAAAGGACCACGTAATGTCCCTATCTGCATAGGTTCCACTACGTCAGCTGCAGAAGCGGCTTCTGTTCTTTTCTCCCGAAAAATCACTGTTCTACTCTTGATCTTTCCTTTTTCCCGCTTTCGTTCTTGAAGACGATGGTCTATTTTGACCGCTAGGTCGATAAGTTCTTTGCAATCCCTGGGGAGATCTACAATCTGTGATAGAGAATCTTTGATGTCGTCTCTAAGGCCCCGATAAAATAAAGTACTGCGTTTTTCTTCTGGCCACTCAGCCTCAACCACCAACCTCTGAAATGAGGTGATATAGCTAATCAAATCTGTCGTCCCTTGTTTGAGAGCTAGTAACTCTGTATCTGCAGACTGTGTATAAGTGTGTTTGTCAAAAAGTTTTTTGAACTCTCTTTGGAATGCCCTATAGTCCTGTAATAAAGGGTCGTCCCGTTCTATCAACGGAATCGCCCATTTTGCTGCTGAACCACCTAGATAAGAAATCATAAAAGCCACCTTTGCCTGGTCTGTAGGGAAACATTGTGCCTTACATGTGAATTGTAGTTGACACTGGCTAATAAAAGTGGCACATTTTGTAGAGTCTCCTGAAAATCTTTCGGGTGGTGCAAGAGGAATGGACGGAGGAGTAGTTACTTGTATAACCTGTGCTGAGCCCCTAGCACCGCCCTCCCCAGGTCTCTCTCTCTGTAGGGTATTTACTCGAGCGGTCAAGGCCTGTGTTTCTAGCTGCAAATTCACTATCATATTAGCTAAGTCCGTCATTGTAACCTGAGGTAAGTCCATGGCGCCCGGGCAGAACAAACCACTAGGGCTTCGCGTTCTGTCAGGTTCTTACCGGATAGGATTCTGCAGGAGCGCCACCGAGTCCCCACGCTGCTGTTGCGAGGTGTAGAAGCTAATTCCCAACCGTCCCTTCTCACACCATGTGGCTATCAAACCCTAGAACACACGGGTAAGGAGGGAAAGAGGGGAGACAAAACAAGGAAAGGAGGGTAGCATCCAGAGAACTGCCTTCTTTGTTGTCACTGTGGTTTTTAGAGAGCGGAAGTCTGAAAAAGGCACAAAGAACATATAATGATGAGAAGTGAGGTGAAGGTCCCTAAAAGCCCCCTCCCACCTGTCCTGGCTACCAATAGGAGGCTCGCCTACCTAGTGGACTGGTTGTGAAGGGAATCCTAAGAAGTTTACTGGAACTGCCCCTGGTGTTATGTGAGACACATCTTTGATTAGGATCTATGAAACCATAAAAGGAACAGGATAAGGATGAAATGCTCGTAGTATGGGAACTAACACCCCCTCCCTCAATACTCCCCCGGCACAGTACCTTGAGTCGTGAAGAAAGGAGCCTTGTATGTAGTCCCAACTGCCAACTGTAGTGAATATGGCCAGCTCTCCAAGTAGGGAACGCAGGAAAGCGGGTCTCTGGAGGATGGGGCAGATAAGGAACGAAACAGGAGAGGAAGCGTGGAAGGACAAAGGTGCAGGAGCAGTTAAACCCGGCCGGCCCACAAGACAAGGTCCGGTAAGGTGGGCGGAGTACACTACTGCCTGCTGAAGTATGCTCGACAGAGCAAAGGAACAAGGCGCCAAACGGCGCGAGACAAAAAGGAGCCCCCGAGCCGGAAGAACCAGGCTCGGGTGTCAGAGCTCTGACAATGAGGGTTGCTGTAAAAATAGAGCAACTGTGGATTCCTCAGAAGAGGATGGGCGAAGGACACGGGAACAAAGCGACTACCGAGGTAGTCCAGGAAACTCAGAACGCTGGAGAACAAGTATCGCAACAGCCTGAGGAGCCCCACTGGAACGCGAAGCTCCGAGTAAACCGGAAGTCAGGCTTTTCAACTCGCCTGACCATGTTGCGCCTGCGCACTCAGGAGCGGCCATCTTGGACAGGGAACGGAGTCATCCGGGGGTTGGAATCGGCAGGCGTGACATAGGAATCACAAACTAGCTGCTGATATTTCAGCATTGGAACGCGCTTATGATATGAACCCATCGCTTGAGACACTGTCTGAGATCCGTGAATTAGTGACCGCACATAATGATACTGTTGATCAGGAGATGGTGCATAGGTCTAGACGCAGCAAGGCACGATATTACGGCGAGGGGAGAAGGCCTAGCCGCTCTCTTGTGCACAAATTGGCTGCTCCACGGAGTCAAGAGTATATTACGGATATGCTTGACGAGTCGGAAGAGGCTCATACCACATCTGAAATCAGTGAAACCATACTTGATTACTATACTACCCTTTATGGAAATAGGGCCGAGGTACGGCCGGAAGACATCCACTCGTATTTAGACGACGTCGCCCTCGGCTGGCTGGCCCCAGGTCATAGGGAATATCTTATTCAACCTTTTGATGAGGAGGACCTGAAGCTTGCTATTATGTCCCTCCCCACATGTAAGGCTGCGGGTTTAGATGGGCTCCCTAGCGAGTTTTATAAAACCTTTGTGGATGATCTAGCCCCCAGACTCCTTGAAGTATATGCGGAAGCATACGACACAGGACGCCTCCAGCCTTCTTTAAGGGAAGCCCTCTTAGTGATGCTATTGAAACCTGATAAGGCGCCTAATTGTTGCGACTCCTATAGACCACTTTCAATGATTAACATTGACGTTAAGATTTTATCAAAAATGATTGCTCTCCGACTTCAGCCTCTGGTCCCCTTGCTGGTGCTGCCTGACCAGTCAGGCTTTGTGCCTGCACGGTCTACCACGCATAATCTATACAAAAATACTTCTGACTGCGGCTAACCAAACGTTCAGTACCTCAATCGTAATGCCCATTTAGTAAACAGTCCTGTGCAAGCTACCTCCGAGACCTGCCGCAATTGTGTCTCGCTGGAGTCCAGAGGCAAAGGTTGAAGAAAAATGGAGGTAGCACCAGGGATGAAGTCACACTTTATCCAGTATAGTTATTTCAATATTCTTTGTTCTCCTTTTATATAGTGGAAGACACGACAACAGCCAACGCGTTTCGTTCCTTTTAAAGGAACTTCATCAGGGCAAAAATCTGTAAAAGAAACGGTCCCACTGTATCTGTCGAGGGAATAGGAAGCCCCACAATGCGGGCGGAGTGACGGTAGATTCCGGCCAGAGTGATCTAAATGTAATCAGCTAAACGGTCTAGCTTCTATAAAAATTAGCAGTAGATCCCACAGTGGGGGTAAAATAACAGCAGAATCCGGCCAGATTAATCAGTGCGGTATACGAAAAGATCCGGTGATACGGGAAGGCCAGTAAGCAGTAACAGTCAGTGGGATCCGACCATAGTAGTCTTGAAAGTCTCACCCGAGAATAATGGATGAAAGATGATCAACAATCCCACAAATCGGATGAAGTGAAGGTAAACTTCAGCCAAGAAAGTCACATGAGCCTTATGTATAGCGAGTATGCCCAACAAGTGGATGGCATAATCTATGCACACTCTTTGCTACCCTCCACGACTTTGACTCCAACTTCCAAGCCGTAGCAGTGTTACTTGATGCTACGAAAGCATTTGATTCCCTTTATTGGGAATACAGGTTTACTGTACTCACACAAATGGGTTTTCCCCCATTTTTTCTACAGTGGATCAGGGTGTTGTATACCGCACCAGCTGCCAGAGTCCGCGTGAACGGATGTGTGTCGTCGGCCTTTCCTATAGGCAGGGGCACACAGCAGGGCTGCCCCATGTCACCGATGCTTTTTGCATTAGCATTGGAGCCCCTCGCTTGTAAGCTGCGTCAATTGCATACCTCTGCGGCGTTGTGTTTCAGACAGAGACCACTTGTCGTCTCGCTTTATGCGGACGACATGCTTTTGTATGTCTGTGAGCCTGCAACCTATCTCCGTGAGTTGCTAACTGAATATGTTACATTTGAAGGATTCTCCGGCTTAGGGATAAACTGGGCTAAGTCGACGGTCTTCCTCCTAACGGTAAGTACTAGTGAGATAGAATTAGACTTTCCCCTGTCCTAGACCCGGGACCCGGTGAAATACTTGGGGGTCTGGTTGCACAGAGACCCTGAGCAGGTAATTTCTATGAACTACGGACGCACTATCACACAAATCACGGACAAGGCTGAGAGATGGGCCCGGCTGCTCCTTTCACTTGCGGATCGTATCGCTGTGATCAAAATGTATATTCTGCCAAAATTATTATATTTGTGAATATTCCCATTCGCCTAAATATCTCCACCTTTAAGGTGTTGCAGACGGCCCTATTATCATTTGTCTGGGGGGGGGGGGAAAGCCTTGTTGTACCAGAGTGTCCCAACTACAACCATTTGAACGAGGAGGCTTTGAGGCACCAGATATGTGCCTCTATAACTTATGCGCCCAGGCGCAATTTGTGCATTATTGGTTTTTCCCACAACGTTTCCTCCCACACTCGGCGATAGAGGGTGATGCAATACTCCCCTTACCGCTGGCAGCATCTGCGCTTTCGGGTGGTGGTGGAGGCTCTCGGACGGAAATTAGCCCGGTGCAGTGCCCCGCCTGGGTTTGGCAGGCACTGGCTCGACAGGCACAGCTGAAATACGTCTATGCCCATAAGTTGCCAATAGCGGCGCATCCTGATATCTTGGCGGTGCAAGAGCGTTCCACATTACATGTACTGCAGACGGTTGGGATCACGCAACTGAGAGATCTGTACAAACAGGGCCAGTTCCACTCACTGCTGGACGTGCAGGCTGTCTACCACTTCACATACGTGAGGGTTCGGCAGGCGGTCAAAGCTATATACCCTAACTACCCAGCTGAGCCTCGGACATTGCAAGCACTGCAGGCGGTGCTGGCTGGAGAGGAGCGTAAGGGTCTGATCACTAAATTGTATGCTGCATCCCTCCGTGAGAGGGAGTCGGAGGAGCACCCCTCATACATTAAATGGAATGGAGCGCTGGGAAACGCATTGTCCACAGACCATTGGCAATTCTGCTGTAAGCTGACTGGGCACCTTACAGCTAACTGTAACCTTTGCATCATTCATTTTAAGTTTTTACACCAGCTCTATTATACCCCTGTGCAATTGTAGAAATTTGGACTGCGCGATACAGCTTGTTGTGTTTTTTTTTTTTACATCTGTCTTGGCAGTGTGCAGGGATAGCTGTATTTTGGTCCAAAGTTGCAAATTTGCTGACTGAGGTTGTGTTGGAGCGGGTGCGATGTATACCTGAGGTATGCCTGCTGGGTAACGTGACGACCTTGAAACCCTGCAACAGGAGGCTGGTTGCTGTGGCAACATTAATGGCCAAGCGAGCAGTGGCACAATGTTTGGGTGCAAAGGGCTTGCCCACTGTTCGGAAATGGATCCGAGATTTAACTTACTGTCGGGAGCAATTGGAGGCCTATACAGAGGAACTGCCTGAATCGTCTCGGCCCAAGGATTTCTGGGCCCCACTGACTCTAGATCTCCTGAGTCATCCTGACCTGTGAGGTGCCATGCATTCACATTTGTATTTTGAGGCTACCTAATGCAATTGGAATCAAGTTAACGTGTTACTCCTTATGTGTGCCTAAAAACAGTCCAGGTAATTTATTTATATATGCCATATCGGTTGTTGCAGTGCCAGGAGGAGGGGGGGTGGGGTTCTGTTGTTTTACAGGAGATGGTTGCCACATATATGTTTTGCAAATGTTTGACACTTTGTGGCGCTCTAAATTGCTTGTACTGATTCATGTGATGTGATGCTGATGGCTTACAAGCGGAGCATATATATTGTACTGCAAGCTTTCAATAAACAAATACACATTTTTTGTTTTTTAAAAAGGATGCACCTGAAAAAAAAAAAAGATGCTTCAGTTGTGAGACGCTGTGGTGCGCAGCTCTGTTGAGTCGTCGTCGATGGGGCTTCCAATGCAAAGTCCAGCTTCGGGGATGCAGCGCGCAGCTGGCAATGCGTCAGTTTCGAGGAGCTGCGATGTGGTTTCCGATATTTTTGTCGAGGCTGCCTTCAACGAGAGATGTGAGGACTTGGGCTGTGAATGCACCGCACCTTCAGGCGATGCGTCGGTTTCGGGGACTTTGGTGGGCAATGCAGTACTTTGTGACAGGCCCAATCCACACAGCAGCGGCATTGCATTAGTTCTGTTCAGGGATGCGCCGCTCAGCAAAGATGTGTTGGTTCCGCTGACAAGCACCTTAGGCCCACTTCACTGTGGGTTCTGGGTTCAAGAGATGCAGGTCCAGTCCTTATCACGCAGCTAAGAGGGAAGCAGGTAGCAGATCAGCACAGCAAAGCAGGAACCCAGCAGAGTGCAGTCCAGCAGAGTGGCAACCCTCCAGCACCACAGCAGTCATCCATCGTGGCAGAGCATCCTCAGGTCCAGAAGTGTACTGAAGTGGTGGTGTCTGAGCTCCTTCTTTTATACACATTTGTGGCCTTGAAGTGGGGAGAAACTTCTAAAGGCATGCCTTTGAAGTGCACAGATGCTCTACCTCACTTGCCCTGGCTCCACTCTAACCACAGGGAGTATGTACCCATTTGTGTGGAGACAGGACACAGCCTAGTCAGAAGTAAGTGAGACTGGGCCCACCTCCTCCCTCCCATCCTGTCAGCGATGGCCCACTCAGTCACATACACCTCAGCTGCCATTGTATGTAGTTCTCTATGAGAAATACACAAAGCCCAACTGCCAACTATACCCAGTCATGTGATCAGAGACATGCTGCAAGGTCCGAATAGCTAATGCAAGAAAATGCCAACTTTCTAAAAAAGCAAAAGACCCAATTGATGGACTGAATGCAGAACAAATCAAAACATTCACTCCCATTCAAGAGATCTGGGTTACATCCATCATTCTTTTGCTCACCCCATGCCACCCCAGTTTAGGCCTGGCCATATGCAAACCAGTCTTGACCCTGTGCCTCATGGGAACAGTCCAGCTCGAACTGCCAAACCAGGTCCTCCCAGGACCGGAAACAATCATCCTAGGACCGCATTCGGAGTTTCACCCCTAATAAGCCAGGATACCTTGAATCCAGGGGCACAGTGAGCCCGGGACCCACGTATGGGCATACCCGCTGTGAGAAGTTGGCCTGGCATATGCTGATCACTAGTTATAGTGGCCACCTTGCACCAGTCCAATTCAACTCTTATGGTAGATAGGTTTAAGACAACCTTTTAAAGAAAGCTATCCTAGTGGTAGCTGTGGAGAGCATCCTTCAGGCTAAGTCTCAGAGGAATGTAAAGCAGCTTGTTTTACCTCATAATCTTTTGAATTACCAAATGAAAGGACACCACACAGGTATATATATCAAATATATATGTATTTATTTCTAGACACACTCTACTAATCTCTTTGAGATTAGAAGCCAGATACACATTCAAAATTCAACGTTTCTCAATAAGTTAAGCACAAATATGGCTGGAGCCCTAGGGGCGTACCAGACCATATACTAAAAAAATGGTATAAGAAGGTTGACTTACAAAATGACAAGGCCTAGGGCCTGTAGAATCGTTGGGGCTTCACCACTGCAGTGAAAGCAGGTAAGTAGTAGGAGACGCGTGCAGTGTGTGAACACAGCCGCGGGTTGCCTATTGATTATAATGGAGCAAGTCGCGGTTTGATTTTTAAAGTTTTAGGATACTTAGAGGAAGTCTACAAGCAAGCCACTTACAAGGTAAGTAATTCGAGGGCCAACACACACTAGGGCACCAGAGTGCACGAGTCACCTCACCCAGGGAAGCCGGGTGCATAGGTGTCTTTTGGTGTCGGGTCGCGTTGCTGTTTTCTATGGAGACCAAAGAAGACTTGCTGCTTGCGTCGACTGAAGAAGTGTCCGGTGGAATCCAAGGGTGGGTTCAAGATGCTGAAGACCTGAAAATTGAAGGGACAGTGTTCAAAGTCACTTGCCAGTGACCGGTGGCCAGGAAGATGGATGACCACAGATGTCAGGTGATTTCAGGTCGTCGATGGTGTTTTGACTCTTCGCTCACGAGGTCCGGGAGAGTTCGACAATGACCAGCAGCTGGATTCGGAGTGTCCCACGAAGTCTGCAGCTGATGGTGGTGTCGGCAACCGGATTGGAGCCAACAAGCCTTGGCAACTGCAAGTCTCGTGTAGAGTGAAGAAAGTCGATGGTGCAGACCCGCAAGGTCTGAGGCACTCACCCAGCGAGGGTAAGTGAGGGCAGGCCTGGAGCAACCAGGGGAGCCCTTTGAGTCGATAAAGTCTTCGGGGGACCCACAAGCCAACGGGCAAGGGATCGCGAAGACGCCTCTTCAGGAAATGCTTCACAGGAGCCCACGGTCACTCTGGACGTGGTAGGCCTCTGATTTTCGCTGCAAAACCTGCTGGAGGCTTGGGTCACGAATAGTCCAAAGTGCAAGTTCGTAGAACGTCGTGAAGGGGTTGCACTCGACAATAGTGCATGGTCCCTGGGTATTGCTGTTCCTCGTCACTCGCGGGGTCCACTTGCCACAGCTTTGCTGGGGACTCACAATGGCCGTCGAGAAGTCAGGAAATCCACTTCCGGGGCTGCAGGGAATTCAAACTCCGGCGGGAGCGGGAAAGTTTGCGACCGTTGATTAAGGTTTTTGGTGCCTGTCACTCCTTGACTCCAAGGGAGATTCTTCTGTCTTCCAAAGGTAGTGGAACGTCGAAGGGCCAGGATTCTTCTTTGTAGAGCGTCGTCCAGGGTTATCTGATTTGCAATGGCAAAGTTTGCTATCTTATAGTGAAGATAGGGGAGGGACTATCTCTATGACCACTCCTCTGGGAGGGTCAGGGTAGGGGGTGGTTACACCCACTTCCCTTAGTCCAGTTTCGTGCCAGAGCAGGGACAGGTAGCCCCTGAACCGGTTTGAGCTGGCATATGCACAGAGGAGCCTACTGCTCCCCCAGTGCAGGACTTCAAAGCACTCTGGGAGTGCACCCACCCAGCCCCAATACACTAAATCCTGTCTGGAAGGTGGTGACACCTCCCTGTGACAGGATGCCTTTTGTTGGGCTTCCTCCACTGCGAGTTTCGGTCAGCAGCAGAAGGGCAGCCCAGTGTCTGTGCTGGTGGCATCCATTTTGTGATACCAGGGCTCTTTCAGATTTCTGTCGATTTACATGTCGTCCCCCTCTAGAAGGGTGGGATCATGCTCCCACATCATGGACTGATGTGGGGGTATGATTCCAAGTTGTTTGACAACAAACACAACATGTTTTGATGCAGTCATTCCAAAGTTAGCATTTTAATGCACTTAAGAGTATATGGTTTAACCGCATCCACAAACAGCCATAGAGAATAGACTCTGGTAGCTGCAGAGGGGCCCTACTCAGGCAGAGGCACTCCCTCACATTGTAAACCATGCACCCTGCCCTCAGGATTGATAGGGCCTGCCATAGGGATGGCTGATAGGTTTATATGTGTGTGTATGGTGAGACATAGAAACCTATATCTCAGTAAGGAGTGCTAACACTACCTCACACATGCTGCAGTAGCAGGCCTGTGGTGTCAGATTTAGTCTGCTTCCCAGGGGTGGCCTAATACATGCTTCAGCCCCTGATGGGCCTGTGAAGTACCTATGCCCTAGGTACCACAGTATCCAATCACTAGTGCATCTAATATGCACACCAAGTCGTTTAGAGAGAACAGAGAGACTGGGGCCCTGATTAGCAGGAGCCCAGCCAGACTATAGCCAGAAACCAGTGTATACATCAGAAAAAAAGTGGGGGCAACATAAGTGCAGATTCTACTCTCCTACACCTGCGCACTTAGTGCGAGAAAGCAAAAGACACACAATTGATGGACTGAATGCAGAACAAATCAGAATATTCACCCCCAGTCAAGAGATCTGGATTCAATCCATCATTCTCTTGCTCACCATGCCTTCCCAGCTTTGACCTGGCCATTTGCAAATCAGTCTTGACCCTGTGCCTCATCGGAACAGTCCAGCCCGAATTGCCAAGCCAGGTCCTACCTGAACCGGAAACAAGCATCCTAGGACCGGTTTCTTAGGGCAAGAAAGCAAAAGACACACGATGGACGGAATGCTGAACAAATCAAAACATTCCCCCCCAGTCAAGAGATCTGGGTTAAATCCATCATTATTTTGCTCACCGTGCCACCCCAGTTTAGAACTGGCGGTATGAAATCAGTCTTGTCCCTGTGCCTCATGGGAACAGTCCAGCCCGAACTGCCAAGCCAGGTCCTACCTGAACCGGAAACGAGCATCCTGTGACCAGTTCGGGGTTTCACCAGGATAGCCTGAATCTAGTGGCACAATGAGCCCTGGACCCACGTCTGGGCATACCCGCGCAAACATTCACCCCCAGTCAATAGATCTGGGTTAAATCCATTATTCTTTTGCTCACCATGCCACCCCATTTTATGGGAAGCATGGTGTTTAGAAGACACTGCGTTGCAGTTCGTGCACGACTGTTCCCATTGGGTGCAGGGTCAAGACTGATTTGCATATGGCTGGGTTCAAACTGGAATGGCATGGGGAGCACAAAAACTGTGGTTTTAGGCCCAGATCTCTGTACTGTGGAGAATATATGACATTGTTCTGCATTATTGCCATCAATTGTTTTTGCAACTTTCTAAAAGAGGCATTTTCAAAATTTTAATTTAAAGTCCGACTTCACTATAAGTTACTATCTTAAATTAGGATTCCAGAGACACCAAACTTGAATCGATTCCATCTTCTCATTTGGAAATTACACTAATACATTGTAATAAGGTAATCCCAGTGTTATCCCATGGGAAATATAGGCTTTTTGAAAAACGAATTTAGAAGTGTTTCACTAACAGGACATGTAAAATGTAAACGTACACAGCGGCGGCCCCCCATTAGAGCAAAGGAGCGTAACCCCCCTGCTGCCAGTGCAGCAAAAGTGAAAAAACATGGTAATAAAATGAATTACATTTTTATTTTTCACTGCTCTCAGCTCGAGCAGTGTTTTGGGGCGGGGCATTGCTGCTGACTGGCAGCAGGGGAGTGGTGCTCACTCCGCCATTTTACACTACTGCGCAAGTCACTTTGGTCGGCTGTCTTGCGACCGCCAGCCTGACATGCGCAGTGTGAACCTCTCCACCTAGCTATCTGACAGCTGGGTGGAGAGCAGACACAGGCCTCCTGTGCATGCAGGAGTGTTGATGTAGCCTGCCCCAGCCAATCCTGGAGCTGCTCTCATGCTGCTCATATGCTGCATAAGAGCAGGTTTGGGATTTGCAGAAGGAGATTGCCTGAGGCTCCATGAGGTGCCGTCACGCTGATGCCAAAAGAAAGAAGAAAGCACAAAGGAGAGCAAATCACTGGTAAGTACATTAAAAAATCTATATTTAATAACCTTTTTGGGCCCCACTGGGTTTGTGTCTCGGACCCCTGTACGCACCTCTAGTGTTGACGGTCACCGCCCACCACTGAAAGTACATGTCCTGCTTTTTAAATACATTCCACCCTATCTTCTGGGCTGTCCAGGGCCTACCCTAGCGGTGACTCGTATGTATTAAAAAGGAAGGTTTGGATCTGGCAAATACTCTGCAATGGCAGGCCTCAGGTATGTTTAAAGGGCTTCCTAAGTGGGTGTCACAAGCAGTTCTGAAGCACTATTTAATTTACAGGCCTGGGCAAATGAAGTGCACTTTACTATGGACTTATAAGCAAATTAAATATGCCAATTGGGTAGGAGCCAATATTACTAACTTTGAGGAGTGAGCACATGGACTTTAGCACTGGTCAGGAGTCCTAAGGCCAACAAAAATAAGGTCAGAAGAAATGGAGGAGGGAGAAGACCCGCATAAGGCCGACAGGTCTAACACCTTTGATAATTTCCAGTTGTTATTATGGCAGTCAGTGAAGTGACGTGCAATGTTGTAGCTCACATTGTGATTGGCTATAGCAGTTATGTGCTTGAGGATTCATTTCTTCACAAAGCGTGTGGTACTACCCAAATACCATTTCGCACATGGACATGTGATAACATAAACAACATGATCTGTTTTTCTTGTGATGTATTTATCTTCTGCTTTTGTTTAATCGGATCCAAAACATAATGTTTGACATTAGAGCTAATTTTACATGCCTTACAGTGAGCGCACCTTTAAAACCTAGGTGTTTGTTATAACCAAGAGATGGAGGCAGGGTTAAGATGGCTGTGAACCAATCTATTCTTCAGTGATGTGCTTCTCCTGGCTGGAACCATTCACTCCCTTAAAAGATTTTCCTTAAGAGGAAACACTTAAGAGGATGTTCCAATGTTTGTATAGAGTTTCCCTTCAAATCTAGGCTGCTTGTTATAAGTTAAAATAAAACAAATGGGTTCCTTTGTTTCCCTAGTCGTGCTGGCCTTTGCTTGGTTGGGTCTATACAAGATCAATTCTCTGCTCACTTTCTCAACGTTATCTGATGCTTGTCTAAGCATTTTGTTAGGGTATCCACTTTGTTTGATCCCCTGCATCATGTTTCATTCCACAATGTAAGTTTAATGTGCAGTACGATTGTGTTTTGCTATAAATAATTAACTTTATGAAATGCTCTATATGAAATGTGGAAGATGGTTACTATAAGCATGCAGTAGAGAATTTCCAGCAGTGCTTTTTCTGAAATGCTTGACCTCCAGGGTATTGTTTCACTGTCAATTTTAGATCCAGAAAATCTATACGCTTCTTACTGTGATTCATGATATATTTTAGTTGTTTGACTTTGAGAGCAGAGCGAAACAGTTTTAGCCCATTTTCCCTTCCTTTCCAAATTAAGAATACATCATTGATGTATCTAAGCAATGACAATGTTACCAGTGTGGTGCTCCATTTCATTTGACTAGAGCACCTACTCTTTCCATCAGCCCAAGACTAAATTATCATAGTGAGTGAAGAGGAAGATATTCTCATTGAGGCATATTTTAATATTTTCTATCCGCATATGAGCGCTGCAGAAAATTGATCCCTTGAGCCCTCGGGTTGTATTTGCTAGCACTGATGCAGTCATTGTGACTAATACTTGTGTATAATGCATTGATGTCAAGACTCACTATGTAAAATGATGGTTTCCAATTAATATTTTGTATTTTAGTAATAGTCCTGAATACGTCTAACATAAGAAGCCAGATTCCGGAGAAAGGGAAATAATGGTCCACGTATATTGATCTATTCTCCAAGAGACTGTTCTTGGACGAGACAGTCATTTGTCCCAGTGGATTAAGGCTATCCTTATGAATTTTGGGTAAAGGACATAGGGCTGGTGTAGTATCTGTGTCATTTTTCAAAAATTTAAATTCATCCCATTCAATTATTGTTTGATTATACAATTCAGTGAGAATTTCTCGATAATTGTTTATTTTTCTTATTGAATTTTGCACAGTAGAACAACCATCTCACCGTAGAAGTATCATGCAACATAGTCTGATAGGGGTGTAATGATGGGTATAATATTAGATCACGATACCAGCAAGCATTCAGTTAACATTCTGCATATAGAATACCAAATTTCACCATTACGTAAGCAATGATGGAAAATTCATAAGTTTTGAGGTTGGGGGCGGGGGGACCATTTCATTGCTGCAAAGATTTGTTCATAATAGAGACCAAATATCTATGGGGTGGGCCGTAGGGTGTATAGTCTCAGCATATTGTTCAGTCATGTCTTGGCAGTACTCTGGATCACGGATCCATTGTTTTGTCAGAGGTACCTGCCTTTGTATCCAGAACATGGCATTGTGCCTCTTATCCAGCACAAACAGGATAGTAGCAAGCTATCGACAGGCTAAGGGTATATCTGTGATGCCCCCTAATATGGCAACTTGGGAAGAGGGAATCGAGGGGATACTTGTCACACTTTGGAAAACCTCTTGCCAGTGTGATGTAAACGTAGGCAATGCGCAAGGCATACATAGAAAATCAGCTGACAGAGTATCACATCTCACACATTTGCCACAATCCTCCTACCAAATTTAGCAATGCACTCTGGTGTTTAATAATAATGATGCTAATATTTGAATTGTATCTGTAGTGAAGAGGAGTGTTCTTCACTTGAACGCAACATTAGCCCCAGGCTTTATCAGTGACCCTGTATCCTAGGAAATTTTCACATTTACATCTACCCTCAAGGAGTGTGGCTGTGTGCTATTCATGTAATTTGCACATAAGGTGATATTGTCCAATGTCTCCATGGCCTATGTTGGATGTAAGGAGTGACATTGCATGTGGCTCCGCTGGGAACTCTGGAAGACCAGCTCTACATGTGAATTGCAGCCAGAGGTAACAGAAGGGCGCCAGTGGTGTTGTACCATGACCTGCATGAAAGCTATGACATGCCAAAGGTCCCATCCTCTAAGAGCTCTCCCAGTGTCCTCAGTCCTAAGCGTTGTTGTAGGCAATTAACGCTCTATTCTGGTGTTGGTGGGTACAATGGGTTATCTGTAAGAGGTAATGATGGTAAATACAGCAGTGTAAGTTGCATTCCCCTAGTCAACTCTGCCATGCTCGACACGTCGCAACAAGGATGTCCACATCTCGTCGAGTCACGCTGACTTGTCCCAGAAGGAACTGAGTCCGGGCAATAGAACACTCCGCTCCAATATGCATCAACACCACTCAGGACGAGGACCACTATTTTTGAGTAATGAGCTTGTGCAACTAAATATTATGTATAAAAATCTGGCAATAACATAAGCTACAAGAGCACTCCCACTCGACCTGTGTCTAATTCACTAGTGGCTTAGAAAAGCTCACTGGGCTCCCCTTTGCAGTGTATATCACAGTAATTGCAACAATTTCTTTTCTCAAATCCATTCTTATTTATTAAGTTCATTTTATCAAAAGTTTAAAAATTCCTTTATGCACAGCGGGACGAAAGAGATCGTTAACACTGATGGCCAGCAAGATATCTGTATGAAGATACTGACCACAGAAATGCCAATGAACAAGTATTGTAAGTCAACATAAATTTCGCCTACATCCCTATGAGACAAAGTGAACCAAACCATATTGATCTTCCTTACGACAAGGCTGAAGCCCTGGAGACAGACAACCAACAAACTACTGAAGGAATAACAAAAACAATTTTTTGTGGAAAACGTTCTCCAACCCTGCATCAGATTTCTATCAGTGATTGTGACTAGAGTCACGTTGTTTCTGGATTCCCCAATACCCTCCGTTAGAACTTAACTGACAAGGAGAGGTCCTGAAGAAGGTGGTCGCAAATGTATTTACCCACCGAAACGTGCGTCGACATTAGGGATTCCCAGCTAGCAACATAATCATGGATAATCCATGAAGAGCTCTCACCCGTGATTAAAAAAGTGTATTCCTTTACAGCAGGATGAAGGATGTGTGTATGTATGAGTACGTCAGGTTATGTTGTGATGTGTGGTAGTTGTGGTGCAAGGTGGATCACAGTACGGGGTTTTCCATGCAAACTATGTACATAATGTATACCAATTTGAAATGTTGAAATGACGAATTGTATATAGTAAAATAGCACATAAAAGACCAAAAAAGCAGAAAAAAGAAATGTTTTTGTACTTAAAAATCCTTTTTAAACTTTTCATAAAGTGAAGTTAATACATAAGAATGGATTTGAATAAAAATTTGTTGTAATTACTGTTATATACACAGCAAAGAGGAGCCCAGTGAGCTTTTCTAAGCCACTAGTGAATTAGACACAGGTCGAGTGGGAGTGCTCTTGTAGCTTATGATGTTGCTGTTCCCCTCCCCCCCCCCCCCTTCTCCCAGACCTAAAAATCACATTTAGGGGGCACCTTATGGATATTACATGTAAAAATCTGGCAATGCTAGACTGCCTGCTTGCAACGGCTTATTCAACATGTTCCAATGCACTCTAAGCTGTCCCTCCCGCCGATTCTGCCAGACAAGGGCTTGACGTATTTTTGGGAAAAGGTGGAGTAGAAATTGGAGAAATTTTAGTAAGATTATCATATTAATCGGGGAGATTCTTCCTATTAAAATGGGCTGGAGTTGGATCCAGTGTTCTATGCAAGTTTTTATCTTTTCAAGTGCTGGACCAAAATGACTGCATATTAGAACATCTTAATCACAGGAGACCTTTAGCTCCCTCGCAGGGGTTAATCCAGAACGGGAGCAGCATCGAACTCAGTAAGTGGAAAGAGTTCAGACTTGGGTCAATTTATCTGCGACCCAGGATACCTCCCAAATCAAATGATATTCCAGATAATGGGGAAAAGATTATCGTCCGGTAGCTACTCATAAAGTATCACATATTCTGCATATTGCGATATTATCAGTGAATTATTTCCAAGGCACAGTCCACAATGTGATTGTGATTCCTTCACATAGCAGGCTAGAAGCTCTATTGTTAGTGCTAAGATTAGCGGAGAGCGGGCGAACCCCTTTCCTGCGCCTCTGAGAATAAGAAATAACTGAGAGTGAGATCTATTTACAATGACTCTCGCTGTTGTAGTAGTACATAAGGACTTAATGACAGGAAGTAGCTTCCCAGTCCAATTCTGCAAACTTTTTTCACTCATAAACAGCCACTCAAGCAAATCAGATGCTTTCACAGTGTTTAGAAGAGCTGCAATCGAGGTGAGCTGTTGGTCTAATCTATGGAGGGCAGCCCTTAATGTCCAGAGGTTAAATGCAGTAGAGAGCTGCGGTAGATAGCCAGACTGGTCTGGCAACACCAGAAAATCTATTTGAGGCTGAGTGTTGCACCAGGATTTTAGATTTTTTTTAAATTGTTAGTATTAAGTGAAGATAAGAGTCTGTAGGAGGAAAATTCAGTAGGTTCTTCATTAGGTTTCAGTATTACCATGATAGCAGCCTCCATGGTGATGGGTGGGAGCCGTCGCTTCCCTATACATATCCAAGAGTCTCGGGGGGAGGTGAGGAGATATGTTTTACAATATTCGGCTGGCAATCCATCTCCCAGAGCCTTGCCAGTCGGAAGGCTCATAACAGTTTGTTTAGTGTCCTCCAGTGTTATAGGGGAATTAAACAATTCCTGTGCCTTGCCATCAAGCCAAGGCTACTCGATCCATATATTCCGCACGCTTGGATTCAGTTCTAGGGACCGTTAGGCTATACAGGTAGTCAGTATTTTCTGAATTTATCCAATATAGAGTCTGGGTCAGTTGTGACACCCGTTTCAGCACAGTTAAAATTGTTGATCTGACTAAATGTGCTCTTGCTTATCGTGAACCAGGCAAGAGATTTGACCTGTCAGTCTCCCGGCCCAAACTTTCTCACCCCTTTTCCCCCAGCACCCCTGTTTCCCAAGTATAGGACCTCTTGATCTGCTTCTTCCCTGTACTCAAGCAATGTTTCTTGGAGCTGGGCCAGGAGCGCCACATTCTGAGTGGCAGGGTTGGTGTCAGAGCTCCCTTTCCAAGCAAAAAACACAATTGTACATTGATTTGAGCACCCCAGAACTCTTAGAGAACTATACAACCCAGATGTACACCATGAAGGCCTCCCAGAGTGTTGAGATGTCATCAGCTGTATGTTCATTCAACCAGTAATAGTCCAGTATGGCCTCCCTTACCTCACCCCGGAACAACTCCTCATGTAGTTCAGTTCCTTGCAACCACCAGCTACAAAATGGTGGTGGGGATGTGGGATAATGTAGTGTCATCTTTACAGGTGAATGGTTGGATAACAAGCAAGATTAAAGTCTCTTCCCCAAATCACCAGCCACTCCCTATATTTTGTGCATAACTAAGGTATCATCAAAGATATTTGGGTCATCCACATTCAGCATATATATATATTACCTACTGGCAGTCGCCAGTAGGTAGTTATAGTTAGGACCTATTTTCCATAGGAAATCCGCAACATTCTATTTGGAATAACGTTGTCGCCGATTGACGGTGATTCGTCAAGCGGGGGCCGAGAAAAAAGGGGGGGTCCCAAAACGCGTTTTCCCCATGCATTTTTCCATAGGACCTGTTGACGCAGCTACAGCCCGAACTGCTGAACGGAATTACACCAAATTTGACAAAGAGGTAGTCCTCAGTTCAGACTTGTGCGTTTTGCTTAAATGGTGTAAATCCGTTCAGTAGTTCCTGAGAAAATTAGAGTTAAAAAGATAGATATATCTGGGCGGAGCCTAACCACACATCTCATCGTGAGATCTGATTGGCTGTCAGTACTTCATCCAAGAAGTGTTGGCAGCCATCTTGGGACCAATATACATGATAGCACCTCATTAAAAACCATTGCAGTTAGTAGAAGGTTTTAAGACTTTAGTTACATTATAAATCATTTGTTGATGGTACCATACTCATTTTAGTGGAGAAGTGTGGCTAGTGGAGAAGTGTGGCTCAATGATTAGAGCGGCAGACCCTGATGCAGAGGTCTAGCCCGGGACCAGGGTTCAATTCCCCGCCTCGGCGGGTCTTGGCCTCAAAAAAAAATTCCACGGACCTGATAATTCTCGCCTCGGTGCCATTCCAATCATGGAGTCCCACTCTGCAACTCTGGGCAATAGCTTGCTTAATCTCCACAACGGCCCCCACAACGCTAAGGATGCCTGGCCTCCACCTTGGGGGTGCCCAGGAGTGGACGCCTCACAGGGAAAGCCCAGGATGGGTTCCACAGCGGTATTCGTACAAGCGCCTTGAGACCCTTGCGGGTGAGTAGTGCGCTATACAAGTATCAATTTTACATTTACATTTTAGGAATTGTGGTGTGTTCTAAGGTGATTTTACCATGTGAAAAGCCTTCTGCTGTGATATCATGAATCATGTTTGAGAGAAAACTATTTTCTCATGCGTTACCCACATAGGTTTGGAAGGTGATCTATAAGCTAAACTGAGAGCATATTTTCTGTAAATTCACATTATCTTTCTCATTCATGTGAGAATGAGGTCTGACATTTTCAGTAAAACATGTACATCCAACAAGGGCAGAGACTGTCAGTTGATTCCTTTGTGTTCTATTGCAGCTTCCCAGAGTGTTCTAAAGAAAAACTAGAGCGCTAACAGTCCTACTTATGACAAACGTATTGCACACCTGAAGCCATCTTGATTGGAATAAAGTGGTAACTCTTAAAACATTTAATTTAAAAAGGAACAAAATGAGGGGGTTCACTTTGCCATAGAAAGTATGATTAGTGCTGCAGAAAGAAAAATTAGGGCACATTTTGAGTGACTTCTCACATCCTTTCTATTTCATTAAAAAATTCTGAAATGCAGACTGAAACATGCACTTTCAATACCAGCAGCAGACTTCCCTGGTGAGCAGTAGTTTTACTACAGTGATCTAATGAGCAACTAGAGTGCTAACATTCTGAATTTATGGCAAATGTGAGACACATCTGAATGCCTTCTTGATGGAATCAAAGTAAAAAACTGAAAGTATTTTCTACTGAGGAGACTGTAGTAAATCGCGCCGGAGGCCACGTCCCCTCCTTGCAGCACTCTGCAAACGCGCCCCCTGGCCAGTTGTAAGTTGGGGAATTAATTCCCCTTCAATACTGAGGGTCCATGAGGGCCAACTAGCCCAACAGGTATCTCCAGTATGCTCCAGGGAGCTGCGTTGCAGACAGGTGTTCTGAGACCACGCCCCTTTTTACACCTCTATGCAACGCAGCTCTGTGGCGCTTACTGGAGGTACCTAGTGGTGGGTTTGACCCTAGGGACCCTTAGGATTCAAGGGGACTTAATCTCTCAACTTATAACGGCCACAGGGCGAGTTTACACAGTGGTGAAGGGAGGGGACGGGGCCTGAGGTGACGTGTGCAAACACGCCCTATGGCGCGTTTTAAGTTGGGGAAATAATTCCCTTTCAATCCTGAGGGACCCTGGGGGCCAACTAGCCCACCAGGTGCTTCCAGTAAGCGCCACTCAGCTGTGTTGCAGAGAGGTGGTCCAGGCCGTGCCACTTTTTACACCTCTCTGCAACGCAGCTCTGTGGCGCTTACTGGAGGTACCTAGTGGTCTAGTTGGACCCTAGGGACCCTCAGGATTCAAGGAGACTTAATCTCCCAACTTAAAACGGCCACAGGGTGTGTTTACACAGTGGGGAAGGGAGGGGACGGGGCCTGAGCTGACGTGTGCAAACACGCCCTGTGGCGCGTTTTAAGAGGTAGTTTTAATCCCCTGCCCTATTATATACTAGGGGATTACAGAGGAGGTCATGCTAATCACAGGGGGACCCCAACGCATAGTGTTCCCTAGTGTATGTAGGTGTTTTCACTGTATTCTGAGTGTCTTTTTACATAGCACTGGCTCTAGGACTGGTTAGTCAGACTCAGTTACCACCAGTATCCGTCTGAAAAAGTTGAGGGTACAGGATGATTTTGCAACAAGGCTTCTTTCTGCTCTTCTGTTTGTTCTTTCTGCACGTTATCTTTCTTCCTGCACTTTTCTTCGTCTTTGAGGACTTCTGTTGCTTTTTCTGCATTTCTTTTTTTCTTTCTGTGCGTTTTTTCTATTTTCTTCACATGTCCTATCTCTGTAGGCATAGTTAGAAATTAGCATTTAAAAAACCTTTGAAATTCACTGAAAAAACCATAGGTTTCAGGCATGTTATAGTTAGGAATTAGCATTTAAAAAACCTTAGAAATTCACTGAAGAAACCATAGGTTTCAGGGGCGTTATAGTTAGCTGGACTTTTCACTCGTACAAAACCATTGAAATTCCCACGTTATAGTTAGTTCAGCGCCCGCAATGCACTGCTGATGACGTCACATATTGCATCACTCATGACATGGTCAGTGACATCACTTATGACATCACTGATGACATCTCAAATGACATCACTGATGACATCATCCTTGTGATAAGAGTGGCAGACCTCCTCTCCCCCTAATATAACATTTGATACACACATTCAAAAATAGAAACTAAAATTTTCAAAACAATGGACATATCAATACCAGTTACAACAACCTATTCAGTAATTCTAAGATCCACATACACATCCACTCATTCACCAACAGTCCTATACAGTCACTCATACATGTACTCACTCATCATATGTACTCATACACCTATACATCCTGTTACACAACGCCACTCATCCATAGAGTTACTCACACACCTAGTCACTCATGCTAATAAAGAATCAAACATCCATTTACTTGCATATACAGTTATACACACACCACCACACTTACTTCTACAGAAACTTACACATACTTAGTCTTTTAAACAATCACTTATAGAAACACATACTTATTCATACAGGAACTCTTACAATCTCTCACTCTCACATATACTCACTTATATACACCAATAGTCACATATACTAGTTTAAAACATATGTAGTTACTCATAAAGACACTTGAGACAGTCATTCACTCACTAACACACCCATGCACACACTCATCCACCCATACAGTCCTGCACACATGCTGTCTTCAACACATACAAACAGTGAGTCACTCATTCATGCACCTATGCACTACGTAATACCCCCCACCGAACCATACAGACACTCATACTGAGACTCAAAAAACCAACTAATAACCTATATAGACACTCATGTAGCTACTCACCAACCCATGCAGCCACTTATACACAAAGTGAGAGACTGATACAGATATTTACATATTTAAACATTTAAACATTACTCACTAAGCCATGTATTCACTGATACACTTAATCAGTCAGTTATACAATCAATTTTTCAAAAACAAATCATCCATTTAGAAACTTATATACCCATTTATTCTTCCATCGACCTTGAGATATACATATATAAAACATATGTAATTTTCAGAAAAACACACATTCACTGGATGATGTAATCAGTGATCTCATCAGTGATGTCACTGGCCATGTCATGAGTGATGTAATATGTGATATCAGCAGTGCATTGCGGGCGCGCGAGTTATAGTTAGCTGAACTAACTATAACGGGGGAATTTCAATGGTTTTGTACGAGTGAAAAGTCCAGCTAACTATAACGCCCCTGAAACCTATGGTTTCTTCAGTGAATATATATATATATATACCAGATTCGTAAGATAAGATCAATCTGTAACATATTACTGGGTCCGACGCAGACCAACATCAGAGTTTAGTACTAGAGTTTGTTCAAGGCAGCAAATTATATAGATTATATAATTATATTATATAATTATATGCAGCTTTTAACTCGTGCATCTCGGTGGTTAGATCATGGCTGATGCCATTTTGCATGCCCTCTAAATCTGAAATTCGGACCTCCGCGTGCGCTAGGTACCGTGTTTATCAAAGCGTTCTTGAAACCTGCCCAATCTGGCAGCGAGCATGTCCATTTTACGATCAATAGACCCGAGACTTTCCTGAACCTCTTTAAACATGGCCGCCACATTTGCGTCCAATGTATCTGGAGAGACCTCCACATGATCTCCCTGTGCCAGGGATTGCAGCTTATCAAATTGCAGTTTGGACTGCTAATGGTCCGTCTTGCCCATCTTGATGGAAAGTGTATTGTTATGCCTTGGAATATGTATGATGAAATCAGGCGGTATGGTTTGTGTGGGTACTGGCGGGTAATTTTCAAGCATACAAGGGATGCTGCAATGTGCAACTGCGGCGGATACAGAGGGACAACAGCAGGTATGCTGGTCAGGTAGGGCACAAAGGCTGATGTACCCTATGGGCAGACTCCGCAGGGCAGCCAGGGTCACAGTTCCATTCGTTAAGTTGTATGTGCAGCCTCCAAGTCCCCACCCAGAGTACAGAGACCTTCAGGGTGTCATTCCTCTCAGACCGCAGTTGGCATGGCACGGCCCTGTTAAAGGGGATGTGCTCAACCCTGGAAGTGCCCTCAGTAACTGGTTGCATAAGCGTGGCAATTGTGGCAGCAGGGGGCCCACAGTTGACTGTCTAGCCACATGACAGTGGTACAAGGCCCTGACAGGCAATAGCTTTGTCCTCACAGTAACTCCCCCCACAGCCAAGCACAGGTGCAGCCCCTCTTGAAGGGAGCACCGGGGCATCATCCTCACCTGTCGTTGGCAATGGGATTCCGAGTCAGAGCAGCCGCAGGCAGTGCAGGCTCACCCTAGGCTTTGCACTGCAAGCGCCACGTGGCCTCCAGCACTCACGGCTGCCGAGCCCCTCTGGCAGGCAAAACATCCCAGGATATTCACAGGGATGCAGGCTTTAGCAGGACTCCCAGTGCATAGCAAGACGCCAGCCCCGGAGTCAGTCGGAGCAATCTCAGGCAGAGGGCAGGGAATCAATCAAGCGCAGCCTATACACGTGGTTGCCGCACTGCCGGAAAGCATCAGGCCATCAGAGCAGTCTGTACAGCGCTCTCTCTGACCACTCAACATATGCCCACTCAACAACTGCCGCCTGCCCGTCTGATGAGCCAAATTACACCGTGGCCGTCGCCAATCGGTGTTTACCAATTCTTGGGAGGGGCCACCCCTCCCGTCAGTGGACCACCAGTCCACTCCCTTACTCACCCCCCCAAAAGGTGGGCGGAGCGTTCCAGGCAGCCCCCGGTTGCTCAGACCCACAACTGGCCGTAGGACTAACGGGGCGCCGTAGTTCTTCCAGGGGACAACGCTAAGACATCCCTGGGTATCCTTGGCTTAGCACCATACTGTGCTGCTGCATGAAGTACCCCTTGGTAACTTGCAGACTCTGGATCGCCCTGTAACTCCTCCTGCAACACAAAACAATAGGTTAGAAATTGTACCCCCCCCCCCCCCAAATCCTCTTCATTGTCTGTCCGCAGGGTGCGCGGTGAGGCGGGAAAGGCGAGACGGGCAGCGGACAAGAGGCTGCTCAGTGGGCGGGGGACAGTATATGTACCCCTGTCCCCCTTCCCTCAACCGGACGTGGCCGGCCGGAAGTCCCCCTGGTCCCACGCCCAGGGAAACTAGGAGGCCGACTCCAGTGCCTTCCTGTGCCACTAAGGCGGCCGCCCTGATGGGCAGCCTTGACACAACCACTCCAATGCGTGCACAAACCCAGAGTCTTGTAACAGTCAATTCTAGGGCCCTTTCGGTGCTCGAGGCTGGGATTGGCGTCTCTGAACTGCTTTGGGATCAGTGCAGGTTATGCTATTTGTCCTTGTGGCCGCCCGGAGCTCACAATTCAGGCGGCCATCTTCGTTGTTGGGTCTTTTGCACCCCTTCCTCGATACTTGTTTTGAAAATCTCTATAATATTGCTTATCTATTCTTTGATAACACTCAGCAACATCTAGTTGTTTGTATGCCTTCTCAGTATATGTCTCCCTGGTCAGGAGTACGATGTTGTCCTCTTTATCAGATGGTTGCAACTAACCTGTTGTCATTTTGTAGCAATATTAGTGCTTTTTTGTGTGGGGCTAAGTTTGTGATTCGTTTTGTGTCCCTTGCTACAAAGATATGTAAGATTTGTGTAGACTTTATCAATACATTCATCCATATTGTCCATTGGTGTTGTGGTACATATCTAGATTTAGGGCAGAATTTAGTCTGTGCCATCAAATCATTTCTGATAACTTATTTAGTAAAAATCTTAGTTTTATGACTCAAATCGAAAGGATCACAGGAATCTATATTACTTTTGTTCTCATTCTCATGATGTAAATTATGCAACATATGTAGTGTTTCAATATCTACAATTAATAGATTTCATTTTTCAACTGATGGTAACATCAGTCTGAGATTTGTGTTTACCCATCAAGGGATTTGTCTGCAATTCCCGTTTGCAAATACATTTAAACAAGTCAGTTCTGGTCTCAGCAAAATTCAACAAGGTATCAAGGCAAACTGACAACCCCAAACCTAAATGTTGAGTCTGTTTCAGCAAGGGTTTGAAGAGAAAGTATAACTACTGAAAATGTTTTTTTTGTTTGATCTTTTATTGCTTCTTATGCCCACTCCATCTGTTTTTTTTCACTGAACAAAAACAAAGGTTAAGGTGACGCTATATTTAGATATGGTAATAAGATCTTACTACATGTTAAGCAAAACTGACATTAACCTAAAAAACCTAAGGTCATAGTGACCTAGTTAGGTGTTGAAATGAGATGAACACTAATGTTTAAAAAAAAAAAAAAAAAAGAAAATCACCAGTCATAAAGTACTGAGCTAACTCTAACTAGCACCCCCGTCATGCACTGCTTTCACATATTACACCTTTTGATCTCAATCGGCAAACTCCCCAGCTGCGCACGGCCTCCAGTGTCCAACCTTTACTTCCATTGTACCACACAACCCTGCAAACATCCCCAGGTGCTGCAGTGCCATGGAGGTGAAGCTTAGGGGTCAGTACCTCATGGGAGGGTTGTTCTGGGCCCACACTACCCCTGGCATGAAAAATTATTTTTTAAACATTCTGTCCCCTTGGGAGTGGGGAGTCTCTCTGCACCCCTCCCACCGCAAAGTGCCAAGAGGTCAGGCCTATGCTGACCCCTGTACCATTTATTTTAGCCATTCTAGGACACGGGTGAGTCTCTAAGTCTTGTATTGGTGGCTGCAACATTTTCTCTGGATTGTGACCAGCCAACCAGACCACTCATTACTGCTGGACTAGACCCAAGTATCATAAAGGCCAACATGAGAAAAAGCTTTCTCTGCTAATAAGAGAGCCCTATCTTTTCCATTTTCGGTACCTTGGGACCAACCGTCCAGATATATCTACTTTTTTCCATTTTTTGTACCCCCTTCATGCCCACCTGAGCACCTCTTTAAACACATTTCTGTAAAATTGAACGTAAATGACTTTTTGGTTTGCTAATATCTTTTGCACCATTTAATGACTCTTCACAAAACTATCCCAAAAAGTGTTCTTTTTTGCTTAGTTGCTTCATGGAAAGCTTTTGTGTGATCTGTCAAGCGGGGTCCGAGAAAATGTGGAGGTCCCAAAATGCAAAATCCCCATGCAATTTGCATAGGGGTATTTAGAAAGCCAAAATGGCTGAAGGCAATTACACCATATTTTTCAGAAAGGTAGATCTTGGTCCAGAAAGTGTGCTTTTTGTGATTTGGGGTAAATCCTTTTAAATAGTTTTAGAGAAATTAGGCATAAAAAATATTTGTATATCTGGACTATTTGATTCGAGGGACACTCTCCCTCAGCTTAAAAAAATAGATAATTCTAATTGGCTTAGGTTTTTTATTCCTTTGCCATCTTACTCCCATGGGAGCAAACACTTGGGCTGTAACTTGAAAGAAAATGTTGCCGCTGCTATTGCAGGACTCTGGGAACTTAGTCACCTGTCATCAAAATAGAACAAAAAAAAAACAATATAAGGTGGCAGGGAGAGATACTGTGTCTACTTATATCCCTTGTGAGATGGTGGGGCCAATGGGAAAAACATTTTTTTGTTGCAATCATATGGCACTCCTGTGAGATTGAGGCAAAATAAAAAGCAAAATGTTGGCTGCTTATTTTTTTATTAAAATGATCCCACAGGTGTGGGCCAGGTCCCTGGGGGTCAATATTGTGATATTTGTGGAGAGTGGCATGCATGAAGCCCCCCTCCTCGAATACCGCCCCAAGGACCCTATCCACTGGTCCCCAACATATTTTTAAAAGGAGACCGGAAAAGTGTTCCTGGGAACTCACCCCTAACACACTGGTTCCTTGCTGGGAAAGTACACGCATATCCTGCCCACACTCTTCTGGGAAGGAAACTCAACTTTGCTGCTGCTCAGTGTGAGTGGTTACAAAATGTTGCTTCCGCCTGGACAGGAGCAAAGAACGTGCTGCCTCCTGCCAGCACCCAGCATTGTGCTGGCTGGAGAGCTGGGGAGGGGGGCCTTAGGGCACCCCCCCCCCCATGGCTCCGAACAAACCCAGCCTTCTTGGTGCCCTTGTGGGCACTGGGGCGCTCACCAACACATAAAAAGTGACCAGCTCCCGCAAGTGGCGCTGCGGGTGCCTTGGGTGGCACTGGTGCACCAACTTAGTCACTGACTATGTCATGTGTTATGTGATATGTGAGGTCATACACAGTGCATTGCAGGGGGCATACGTTATAGTTAACTGCAGAATATCTATGCTTTTGTACGAGTGAAATTTGAGCCTGAGTATAATGTGCCTGTAATCTTTTGTTTTGTGAGTGGGACTTCTAAGGTTTTTTAAATTCTATTTCCTAACTGTAACCTCTAACCCTTGAGAGTGAGTGCATGAGTGTCTCAGTGGGTAGGTGCGTGAGTGAATGTGTCTCTCTCTCATTGGGAGTGTGAGTGGGTATGTGGGAGTATTGGTCTGGGAATGACTGCATAAGTGCCTCACTGGGTGTGAGTGGGTGAAGGAGTGGGTTTGTGAGTGCCTGTGAGTGTGCACGTCAGTCTGAGTGGGTCTGTAAGTGGGTCCATAAATCTCTTAGTAGTTCTTTGAATGGGTGCATGAGTGCCTCAGTGGGTCTGTGAGTGGGTGTATGAGTCTCTGAGTAGATCTGTCAGTGGCTGCATTAGTGAGTGGGCCTGTAAGTGGGTGCATGGGGGTCTCAGTGGTTCTGAGAGTAGGTACATGAGTGTCTGAGTGGTTCCGTGAGTAAGTGCCTGAGTGGGTGCATGAGAGGGGCCTAAGGGACAGTGGAAAGGAAGAAGAATATGGATTGTTAGGAGCGCTAAGAGAGAAAGCACAATATTTTGTAAAATAATCAGTAGTTTCGAGGACTTTAAAATAGTGAATGAGTGTGTGTGCATTTTTTGGCTGTGTATATTAAAAAAATTCCTGGTGAAATATGATTGATATCTCACAATACCTAAGTGAAAATACCTGTACCTAACTTCTTATCGGAAAGTATATATTAATATGTGGTGTGTAACACTACAAACTCGCCCTCAAGAAGCTGTCCCTGATAGTAAGTAAGTAAGTAAGTATACTTTATTTAGATATAAAAATATCCTTAAAAGGATGTTTTAATGATATAATTTATTGTGAGTCTTTATGCAGAAAATTATCTTAACATATGTTCCTTTACTAAGGCGACTAGAGTACAAAGATGTAAATATGCAGCAAACAATGTTTCTTCCTTTCAAATATATAAAGTAAGTGATTCTTTTGTTTGGTGGAGTTGTGGTAATGTTCCTCATCATCTACAACACTGCAGCAAACTTTGCAAGATGAGCACTGAGAAATGTTTTGGTATGCAGCTCATCATCTTGGCAAAACACAAATGGTTGTAAGGCATATATAGTAATATGGTGGTTAAATTTGTTATTTTTTCCCAAAAGATTGGAGTTGCGTATTCACTCAGCGTAGTTTGGGTAGTAGTAAAACCCATATATAGACACTTTAAAAGTTTACTTTTTGGTAAGTGTTTTATTAGTACAGTAAGGAAATTAGTGTAATAATAGATTAAGAATGTTTTTATGGTGGTTTTAATGGTTTTTGGGGAGTGGCAACACCGTTGTGCACCGTGCTGACATGTGTTTCTGGAGCCACGTTGGGGACGTGACTCCGGTGTTTTTTTACAATATTAAAATACATTAATATACTCTTTTAAGGTTTACTTTAAGGAAAGAGGTTCACTAATAGACTAAGGAAAATAGTATAATTAGAGAGGAAATGCATTTTAAATGCCTTTTTTGTACAATTTAGGGCATCGTACATCCCATGTGACACAGAAACAAATGGATTTGATAGGTTAAATATTTTTCTATCATGAATACAGGAAGCTCCCACTCATTTTCTTTTTTTTGGAGAGGATGTGAGTTTTAACAGTTTTCGTTTAGGCAGTCACTGTTTTTAATTTTGGCTTGGTGATTCTTTTGTTACATCCCAGCAATTGAAGATGGCATCTACACCAGAACATCTAGGGGAAGAGGAAGAGAATGTTGTGGAGAAGGAGGTCCCCAAGAAGAGAGAGTATTTGCTGGGAGTTTTTTCAATTCCAGAAGGCGAGAAGAAAGTCAGTGCACAAAAGGTTACATGCACTATTTGCCAAAAATTACTGTTGCCTGGCTGTGAAAGAAAATAGTCTTTCAGAACATCCAGCATGTACAAACATTTAAGAACCATTCATGGAACCAGTTTGGGTAGAGCAGAAATGCGAAAACTGAAAAGACAGCAAGGAAGTTCTGGTGGTGCCAATGAAGAAGCATAAACTCCATCTGCAGGAGAACCTATTTCAGGTGTTCTGAACACCATTCCAGAGTTTGGAAAAGTTGGTATTTTTTGCCCAAAATGTCATACCATATTTAGTGTAAGCGAACAAGCCGTGCCTATACTTCTGCAAATTTTTAATGCACATACTTGTTAATTATTTTTTTTTAGTTGTAACACACTTTATTTTCGTGTGCTTGTTGTCCAAAAGGATGTTCCGTATTATTCTCAAGAAACAAAAAAAAAAAAAAAAATGTAATGTTAAAAAATCAAAAAATGTTTTTTTAAAAAGGTTCTTGTTAGAACCACCCATTCCAGTTTAAGAAAGAACATGTATGTCTTAAATGTACATTTGTAAGAGTGTGAATCTGTCTTATGTCTATCAGTATGTGCATGAGTGCTTATATGAGTGAGTAAGAGGGTGTATGAGTGACTGCATGTGTGAGTAAGAGGTTGCATGAGTGGCTATATGGATTAGTGACAGGGTGCATGACTGGCTGCATGGTGAGTGTGTGTGATTAACTATGGGTGAGTTAGTGGCTGTATGAGTGGGTGTATGTGAGTGAGGGACTGTGTGACTGCTATATGGATGAGTGAGGGGTGCATGAGTATCTGTATGCATGATTGAGTGGGTGTTGACTGGCTGCATGGGTGAGTTAGTGTGTCAAGTCCAGTCAAAAGATACTTTATTCGACAAATCAATGCCATAAAAGAGGCCTTTTAAATTGGGAATTTTTTTTAGCAGATCATCATATCATTGCCCTTCAGGAAACGTGGGAGGCAAATGACTGTTTTTATTTAGATGGTTTTAAATCTTTTTGTAAATATCCTATTCCCTCAAATATGGGTAGAGCACGAAGGGGCTTACTTTTAATGTTTTCACTCAAACTCTCCTATAAATTCCGAATGGTTGAATGTAAATCTCATCACTTGCTAGCGGTAGAACTTTTTTTTTAAGAATCGCGCGACTTTGCTAGTAGTGAACTTTTATAATCCCTTTTCCAGTGGTCACGAGCTGGAACACTTGCTAGCCGTAGAAGAGTTTCCTGAAAATTATGAGGGGGGTAAATCTTTACATTATGATTTAATAATTTTAGGGGATTTTAATATTCATTTGTGCACCCTAAACTGTATTATTGAACTGGACCAAGTGGAGTTTCCCTCTGCGGTAAATCATTGTGAACACACACCATCTGGCACTTTTTTGGAAAACAATCTTTCAACCTATAATTTACTCTGTTCTTGGCAAACAAGCAGTTTGGAGTCAGTACCAACCTATACAGGGAATGGAAGGTCGAGTACCATTGATTATATCTTTTTGACTGCACCACTAGCCTCAAATATCGTGGATTTAACAGTTTCTTGGTCATGTTACAGCGACCATAATCCCCTTATACTTACAATTTCACTTTCTGCGATTGAATTCGAGGGGATAATTACCCATATTATAAATAAAGACATTACAACTAAAGATCAAAATCGCAGGCTAAAATGGGAAAGGATTACCCCAGATAGCTTCCTTGAAAACCTGTATACTTCTTGTGCCTCTGAAATCCAACTCTGCCTAGATCCATCCATGGACGGTTATACCACTCTAGAAGCCTTCGAGTTAGTGTGTGAGTTGTTGTATACATGAGTGACCGGTTGTGTGAGTGTGTATATGGGTGAGTGAGTGGGTACATGACTGGCTGCATGACTGAGTGTGTGAGTCTCTATGGGAGCCGCTTCGCTGGTGATTTCACGGATCGCGGGGACTTCAAGCCCCAGGAAACCTTGCTGCTCGCGCCTGGAGGCGCTGACGCTGTTGCTGTGCGCCCAGGGGGGCATACTTAATGCCTCGCGGCACCCGCTTTGCGGGAGCCGCTTCGCTGGTGATTTCACAGATCGCAGGGACTTCAAGCCCCAGGAAACCTTGCTGCTCGCGCCTGGAGGCGCTGACGCTGTTGCTGTGCGCCCAGGAGGGCATACTTAACGCCTCGCGGCACCCGCATCTGCGCCCGTCCGCGACCGACTGAGACCAGACCGGGCCAACCCTTTTCCACAGAGTCACCAGCATGGGTAAGCGAAAAGACTTATGTTCCGCAGTTTCCACCAAATCTAAGGCAAAGATACCATGCAATTGTGCCTCCATTATCTCTTATTTGACTACAGCTGTGGGGGCCATAACCAACGAGATTCAGGATGTGGAGGCTCAGCTGGGGTTGGGGACTGATGGAATGGTTGTTATTGCCACCGAGGGTACTCTATGTCCAGATCCCATCCCCAGCCAAATAGATGTGGCTGCAAATAATATTACTAGAGACAATGACATTGCTTCTACGTCTTGCCCCAAAGGTCAATTGGAGGATAAGGGGAGCACGGAACTATCAAGAGACGGGGCCGTAGCCTCTGGCAAAAAAGGGAGGAAAAAATGTTCAAAAACAGGCCCCGCCACAAAGAAGTTATCAACACGGAAAGGGTGTGCTGATCAACGGCCCACAGAGGAACCTTTAATTTGACTAATGTGGACGTGGACCCGGTTCTCTCACACATTGACATGCTTATTGGTTCACTAAAGGAGGACTTATTTAAGTATTTTAAATCTCGTCTAGATTGTGTGATGGATAGGCTAACTAAAATAGAGTCCAAACTTGACCTCAGTGTGGGAGGGAGTCAGGTTCACAAAGTAAATATGGTGGGTAACAGATCAGGTAATGCTGAGGATGGCAGGAGTCCACAAACACCTCGTTTCACGATCCCCGATGATGACAGGGTACCGACTTCGATACCCTTGGGGCCTTTTAATAGAATTGATGTATGTAATGGCCCAACGGGCAGTATCACTAAGGGAGTTGTGAGTATTATCCAGCGGAAGCCCAACATACCATCTTTGACAGGGTCAAATCTAACATCATCAGGAGCACCTGCCAAACAAGTAGCGCTGAATCTGCCACCAGAGGCTTCCCCTCTAGTGGCGGTTTTAGTAGGGGTACCCCCTCTTAAAAGTAATAGCACCAAGGAGCTCATTCGTAAAGTTACGTTCCGGTGCAGTAGGGCTACTGAGGAGGGTTTAAGAGCATCTACACATATTATAATGGCCAAGCGGGTAGGCTGGGTGGGAAGTTGCCCTAAAACGGAAGATGGCAATTGCATAGTGATCAATTTTGATCGGATAGATGTGGCAGGTTGGCTCCTTCATGGAAGCTCTAATCGGGCCTGGGGAGAAATTACAGCTTTACCCCTGGGCTTTTTTTACCCTCCAGACATGGGCGCTTGGGGTAGAGACAGCAAGGGGCCACAAAGATATACGGTAGGAAAAGGGCTGTTTAGATCTATTGCTCAAACTACGTATAATGCTGTTCAGTTCCCCAGGGTAAATACTGTTGACCAAACCCGAGGCCATTTAAAAGGGAACACCACTGCAGACAACAGAACTAAAGAGATTAGGTTTGTGACACCAAATAGATTTGCTCCATTAAGCCAGCTGGATAATAATGACTGACTAGACCCCTGTTCTGAAGGGCATAACGGGGCTGGAGTTAATAACATGATCTGTTTGAGTAAACCTACCCAGGGGGTAAAGAATAATTTAGGACAGTGTTCCAAGATATTAAGCTGGAACATAGCAGGACTTAAGTCAGATGACGTTAGGTGGAAGGATTTCTTAAGTGAGTTTGACATGATTGGGCTACAGGAAACCTGGGATACTGAGAATAACTTCTGGATGGACGGTTATACCACCTATTCGGAACCAGCTAAAGCATCTGTAACAGGCAGGGCAAAGGGTGGTCTATTGACCTTGATTTCTCTGAAAGTTGCAGGCAATCACTGTAAATTGGACTCCGGCTCACTGAATTGTCTGGTGGTACAGATCACTTTCACTAAAGCACCAAATTTTCTCATTGTTAATTTTTATAATTCATTTGATAAAATCACTACAAATGAACATCTGGTTAGTCTGAATTGTTTCCTTGAGCTGTATAGTGGGAAACAAACTACTTCTTATTCGGTTGTTGTTTTAGGTGATTTTAATGTACATCGTTGCCATCTAAATTGTTACGTCTCGGACAGGTTGGGCCCTGCTAATCATTTAGAGATGCATTTTGAACATTCATTGCAGGGTGGTTTTTTGGAGAGCACCTTGGCGGATCATGGCCTATTTTATCCTAATATAATGCATGATGGTGATGATGTCCCCACCTTTAAAGGCAGGGGAATGCATTCCACCATTGATTATATTTTTATTAGTGTAGCTCTGACCCCTCGGGTGATAGGTTACACCACTAAGTGGTCTCAGTATAGTGACCATAATCCTATAAGTTTGATACTGGCGGGAGGTCTTAAGAAAACCCGAAAACCTGACAGATCTGTTTGTATCTCTAATATACAACCCAAAGACCAGGCCCGTAGACTCAAATGGTGCTCGTTAGTGCCGAGGGATTTCCAGGTGAACTTGTCGCATACTGTTGTAAGGGAGATGAACCTTTGTCTAGATGACAACTCGAGGGACAAAGAGGTCCTTATGGCATATACAAAAATTTGTACCCAGGTGGCCTCTGATCTTAAACGCCCTTTTAGGGAACATCAAAACAAAGGGGAGAGATGGTTTGATCGTAATTGTTCAGCTGCCCATCGAAAGTTGCTAGTGGCCCTAAAACACAAGATAAATGTGCTATAGCAGCTATAAGGAAAACATACAAATTGGAAATAAATAAACGCAAAAATGAGATTAAACATGAGCCATGGAACAATCTATTGTCGATTGATGTTATTAAAAATAGTGCCAATTTTTGGGAAATTGTTAAACCCTTTTTTCAAGAATCTAGGGTTTCTCCCCTTGACTGTAACATACAGGAGCAAGATTGGCACAACCATTTTAAATCTATAAATGGCGATCAGGATAATCGAGGATCCTCAGGTACCACATTTGAAGTTGAGGCATACACTCTGATGTTTACGGAGTTAGAAGTAGCGGAGGCCATAACTCAAATGACCAGTAACAAAACCCCTGGACCAGATGGTGTCCCAGCCGATCTTTTTAAGTTCGATATAATGCTTTGGTCTAAAATATTGGCCCATGTTTTTAACATGGCTTGTAAAATAGGACTACCTAGATCATGGTCAGAGTCAGTGATTGTCCCGATCTTTAAAAAGGGTAATAGAGGGGACCCAAGCTGCTACAAACAAATATCGCTCATCGACTCTGCCGTAAGGATACTTGGAAGGGTGGTACTTAGTAAACTCACAGCCTGGTTAATTGAATCCAATACTCTATCAGATCTGCAATACGGATTCAGGAAAGGAAGAGGCACCACTGATCAGTGCCTCAATCTGCACCTATTAATTGGGAAATACACCATTGCCATGAAGGGAACACTCTTCCTGGCGTTTATGGACCTTTCCTCGGCCTTTGACCGAGTGAATAGGTCCAAATTATGGGTTATACTTCTCAAGCTAGATGTGAATAAAAAAATCGTTCATTTCCTTGCCGATTTGCATAGGGATCTGACGGCCACTGTGAGGTACGATTAAAGGGGGAATTGCACCCAGGGAATATGCATCGCTAACGGTGTTAGGCAGGGATGTATTATGGCCCCCTTACTCTTCACCCTTTACATTAATAACTTGGATCAAGTTTTAGGGGAAGTCAGCAAAGATATTCTGCGTGTGGGGGAGCGATTTATCCCAGCACTCCTATACGCGGATGACGCTGCCCTTTTAGCGAGAACGGCGGTTGGTTTACATCTTCTTTTAAACTCCTTTGCTGCTTTTATGAAATCATTGGATTTAAGTGTCAATTTCACAAGATCTCAAACAATGATAATTGGCTCCAAGCCTAAAAGGGTTCAAACTCTCCACTGCGAGGGTAATGTGATTACCAGGGTCACCAATTTCCCTTATCTAGGCGCCTTATTTGATGACCGAGGCACACGGATACCGCAATTACATGCAAAGAGAAATGTATTGGCTAGATCCACATCTGCAGTTCTAGGCTTCGCATGCAGGTTAGGGGCAAAACCAATGCAAGCTTTGCTAAAAATATATGGAGCAAAATGCACCTCCATTGCTACTTATGGTGCGGATATTTTGGGTTTTAGAGAGGCAAGGGGAGTTCAAGTAGTTGAGAATACATTTTTAAGAAACTTGTTATCGGTGCAACAATCCACGCCAACATATATAATCCAGCAAGAGCCTGGGACTTGGTTCGTGGAGGATTTAATTGTAATAGCACCTCTTTTGAAATGGATTTCAACCTGGTTAAACCCTGAACTAGAACTGAATCGTGAAGTTATGAGAGATTGTTTGGCTCTAGATCAAGCGAGTCGTATCCCCTGGCTGAGTCACGTCAAAAGGCTGGCTGTGAAACTGGGACGGCCAGAGCTATTTAATTCACCAGACAAACTAGTAAAAGGTGATATGCAGTGGGTGAAGCAATCTTATTTACATATGGCTTCTACAGAGAGAGAAGAAAGGGAGTTGGTAAAATCTACTGTACGCGCCCACCAATTGCTAAAAACGTCTTGTGCAATTTAACCCTATCTGAATGTGGTATCTAATCCTAACCACCGCTTTCTCCTGGTAAGATCCAGGCCACTGTAAGGCTTGCAGAAATAGCAAGATGGTGAAAGAATTTAACGTACCAGGGAAGAGAGATATGAAACCCATAACACAGTTCCTTACATGTAGCACGACATTTGTCGTGTATGTTTAGGAATGTCCTTGTAAGAAGAGGTATGTAGGGAGCACTACTCACATGGCTAAAAAGAGAGTTCTTGAGCATCTGAGAGCAGTTAACAACAGAGACCCTCATTACCCCATTGCACGACATTTTGCAGAATTCCATTCATCTAACAGTAACTTACTATGCTACTTTGCAGTGGAACAAGTGAGAGTAGGGCGCAGAGGAGGAAAAGGGAACTGACTTTAAGAAAACGGGAATCAAATTGGATTATGGACCTGGAAACTAAGTTCCCGAAAGGCCATAATCAAGATGAGGAACTGGCAACTCATCTTATTGAAGATTAACCTGTCCCATTACTGCTGTTCTCATTTATCTATATATGCGTACTGTATATAACCTGTGTTGGTCTTTTATTGGAAATATTGTATTGGTAATATTTTAAATATTGTTTTTCTTGTCCTTTATCTTTCAGGAGGAAAGGAAGGGGCCCTTTGTATCTTCACGAGCACTTCACGGGCTCCTACCCTTTTCTTCGCATCCACAGATAAGAAATCCGAAGATGAGTAGATAAGAAATCACCTCTTTTTTTCACACTTATCTTTTTCACAAATTTCTGTTTTGTGTATGCATACTCCGTGTAGATGGACTTACAAGATGGTCTGTAGTCAGAACATTTAAATAGAGGCAACAAGCTTTCTTCCTTAATGGTACCACCACTATGGTGCGAGTATTGAGTTCATGAAGATAATGAGTACATGCAACTGTGTTTATACGTTGTCTGGACAATTTTTGGCCATATGTCACTATGATGCAAATAATGTTTGCTATTAACTGTTTGAGCACTTTAAAATTGCTGAGAGGTGGCCACCATAGCCGTGATCCCTGTAGCTTTTTTGTTGGCTTTTCTTTTCTTTGCTCATGAGTCACTATGACGAGTTCTATGTGCTTATCGTGACAATGTACAGTCACTTGTGCATTTAAGAAGAATAGTATCACCACTATGGTGTGAGTATTGAGTTTATGGAAAGAAAAATAATTAGTATATGTAACTGTGTGTATACGTTTTGGCCAAATGTCACTATGACGCAAATAGTGTTATTTACTGTTTGAGCACATTTAAAAAAGCTGAGAGGTGGCCACCTAAACCGTGATCCCTGTGGCTTTTGGTTGGCTTTCCTTTGTTTAGGAGTCACTATGACGAGTTCTATGTGCTTATTTTGACAATGTATTTGTGCATTATGCTGCAAACAAACAACACTTTGCCACTTGGTTTCATTGTTTTGCTTCACTATGCATAGTAGTATGTACCTACTAAAAGATGGCCGCCATAGTCACTCTTGTATATACGACTGAGATCTGAAGTCCTATGACTATGTCTACTATATGTATTTACTTATAGAGGATTGTGTTTGAATGTATCACTGTGTGACCAAGGGAGCGCGACTCCCGAAACGCGTAACAGTGTGAATTAAACTCGTTACTCGTTACTGCTACTGAGAGTGCGTTGCTTATTTGCGGATATATTTGGATATATATATATATATATATATATATATAAAACTCTAACTACTAGTATATGTAGTAGACCTTTGTACTCACTACCATTCCTATGTGATTCTTAGAGTTTATCCGTTTGCATCTCTTCCTTGAGTGACTTTACAACTTGTACATTTGCAATTTTTTCTGTTTGTATCTATTGTGTAACTCATGTAATCCTAAGTTCTTATGTATCGCAACTGGTTCTTTTGTAAAGCGCCCTGACACCTTCGGGTAATGTTTGCGCTATATAAAATCTCATTAAATAAATTAAAAAAATTAAAAAACTTATACCTTAAAATGTTTCCCTTTATAATTATACCTGGTACACAGCTACTAATAAATGTAATGTACAATTGAACTTTGGAGATCCTTATTCAAAATATGACCCCTAGTAGGCGGAGTAATATATAGAATGATGATCAGCCATGTAGATAAAATACATTACATTAGTCTTTTATCCAGAAATACTATATAGAGGTTTGGTTGGGGGCATGGTCTGGCCACGAACAAGAATGGCCGCCGATTCTGGAGCTCCACCGAGAGACTGGCCCAGACGAATAAAGCAGGCTCCATGGTGTGGCAGGGGTCCCACAACCCACCCCTTTGCCCCACACATGCCTTTTGCCACCCGACCGGGGATTCTGTGCGGCCGCCCCATCCATCCTGGTTCTTCCATGTACGAGCGAGGCTTCAGGGCCTCGCACCTCCCCCTGGAAGCAGCCATTGGATGATGGCTCTGGTGGATGCCAACAACTTGCCTGGAGGCCTGGGACTGCCTGCCCTGGACAGTGTTCAGCACACCAGCCACAATCTCGTCGGGTGCCCAGATCGGCCTCCGAGGGGCTCCGGCACCTCTGCACAGCTACACCCGGGCGCTTACAATGACTGCAACAATGTGAGGCACTGGATTTGGATTCGGGCCCAATGCAACTTCTCGCTTGTTGGTGGGGGCTTCATACCTCTTCCCCCTCCTACTCCTCTTCATTCCCACACCACCATATAAGCAGGCATACTGGGGTTTATTAATGCTATCTCTGTGCCACCTCACCCTGTCCAGCAAGCACAGGCTGGTACAGCAATGGTGCATGGGACTGCCGCTGCTAGATACATTGCCCTGCCACGACCCCATTCAATCCAGCTCTGTGGTGTCGACTGGAAAGAGTGCGGTGGCACAAGCAGAAGAAATCTGGATCGGATATTGCACGCTACCTCCCGTCTGGCCTGCTTGCTCTAAGGATACACGCATATCCCCAATATAAAAAACACACCTCATACAGCAGGAGCCTATCTACCCTGAAACATCTCTGGGCCCTATTAGGAGCAGCCTCAGTGACTGACTTTTACTAAGCCTACTGTATTTCCTGCTGTCCAGCATTCACAAGCACAGACCCAGACGTTGAGTTTGTAGGAAAGACCTGGGCCTATTCCCATTGCAGCACTGCAGCACCTCCCCCCAGCATGCCACACGGACAGACAGCGCACCCACGGTGTGGAGAGGGTCCACTGGATGCTTGACCCCCAACCCCTCCACCCCATCCACTGCTCCCCCTAGGGAGATAGATTAGAGCTGGGTGAGCCCACTCAGTGCCCACCGGAACCCCACGCACCTGGGCAGCATGAAAATGCGAGGCTGAAGCACTTCATCTCACCTAATCTTCAGGAAATAGCCGAACTGGTTCCAATCTCCTGAGTTCTTGCCCCTCTAATTGCTGCACAGGACCTCTGTCCACCACGATCAATACCATCCCATAGCTCGCCTATAACTCCAATCACTACAGGCCGCCTGCATAGAAGACATCGCAGCAGACACAGAGGCATATAGGGCGTCTATGCACTATACATGAACAACCAGCCCTCATGTTCGCATAGCCTACCTACTTTCTTGGCACCGGGAACTACTCACCGAAGAAGACATCCAACAGCCAGTCCTTCCACATTGCTGGGACAGAATATGGAGCATAGACAAAGACCTAATATCTAACTGTTTAATGTTGCAGGGAGAACTCTGATCACATACCACCAATAGAGAAGGATAAGTAAGAATTGTATGTCTACGAGAAGCAAAGAAAAAACGGAGTTACACTTTGTCACCACAATGAGCGTAAACAACACCATATTTGGATCGAGCATCAGCACGCATGCGATGCTTGCAAGACCTTCTCAGGTTTCCAATACCGCCTTTACACCTCCGTATCCCTGGGCCCATGTACCAGCAGTAGCTTGGGACCTGAGTCTGATCCACCAGCCTTATTTGGCCAACTACCTAGAGGCACTTACCACCTCTCCCCCCCCCCCCCCCCAACCGCACACCCCACAACCACTAGATGGACTACAAATACCCCTGAATCACAGTTCCAGAACGGGAGTTGTGGATCAATTGAAAAAATCCAGAATACCGCTCCTTGCTCAGGACTGGACCTGAATCACGCACAGTGCACCGAACGCAGGCGGATGTCAGCAGAAAAAGCTGTGTGCAAAACTGAGACAGCTCCTCTTTGCAGAAGCTCTTAAGCAACCGCGCACCATGGCTGCATCAAAGGAGCCCACCTTTCCCACAAATGCTTTGCCTCAGCCTCCTGTGACAACCTTTCGGGACAATACTATGTAGCGAATTCTTCAAGAAATATATGCGGTGGACCACCAACTGGAAGGCATGGATGCTAACATAGCCACCTTGATGAAGGACACCAAATCGATTCAGCTGGATATAGCAGGATCCCCAGTCCCATGTGGACGGACTGGACCAAAGGATGACGGTGATGGAGAGCTGCCTAGACAATCTGCTGGACAAGGACTGGGACCTTCTTTACCTCCCCATAAGGCTGATCGACCTGGAAGATCACAGCAGAAGAGGTAATGTCAGTTTTTTTGGATTTCCAGAATTGACGGAGGGGCCTAATGTCAAAGCCTTCCTCAGAGACACTCTCCTACAGCTAACCGGTATCTCCTTTGATCCCCCGCTGGCGATGCAGCACATCCACCGCATTGGCGCTCCACACAAGGATCCAGCGACTCGACAAAGACCTCTAAATGTCTACTTCCTGCAGGACAGCAAGCTTGACAACTACTCTCTGTGGCCCGCTCTCAAGGGCAACTTACATTCGAGAGCCACGAAATATGCTTGGCAGCAGATTTTTCCATAGAGCCCAATGACCGCCGCAAAGCCTTTCATTCCTCTCGGCCCGCCTGTGCCAACAAGACATCAAGTATGGCCTCTTTGAAACTGCAAGATTCCGGTTCACCAAAGACGGCATTTACAAAGACTTTTATGACCCGTAAGACCTATGCCTCTTCTAAGACAGTTCTCAAACATAAGACATGGACATCTCTGAATGTCCTCACCCACGATCAAGACAAAGAAAAGTCTCACTCCCCTCTAAAACCCAGCCCAGCAACGGAATGATTGCTAAGGGACTTATGCCACTGTTTCGCAACTGTAATGGGCTGCCGCTGCCAGATCGAGAAGGCCGACGCCCATCAGACGGCTGAGTACCATGCCCCCTGTCTTAAGTGGTTCTGTATATGACATGATTGCAATGTTCTTTGATATGATTGTTATAGTTATTGTCATTATTGCACTTTCTACTTGATTTGTATAATATGCCCCATGTCCCAGCTTTCCCTCTTCCCTACCCTTTTCCCATGAGCTCATGACCTACTGTCTCCTATTTTTCCTGCATGCTGGGCCTAGAGATAAAATATCATGAGCGCCCATGAGCAGCCCCCCTCTCCGTGCATGCTCCATGCTCCGCAGCCTTTCTTGCCCCCCCTCCCTCCCCAACTACCTCTTTAATTCACAATGCTCCAAGGTTTCCAGCCTCTCACCTCCTTCCCAGAGGTCGGCCTAGATCTCGTCTACTCTGCCCTCCCACCTATAGGGTCCGCATGGACCCTCTGAGCCCCCCTCTGCCAGCCCTGCCCAGCCCACCCACCACTCCACCAGTTCACTGAACCAGCTCTTTCAACCGCCTTGCTATTCAGATGGGCCCCCTCGAGGCACTAGCTCCACAAGCCTAGACCGACAGCGCACAGATCAGTGTTCTTGGTGCTGCATTGGCAGCAGTTATGCCTGATTTATTTACTTTTCTTCCCCCGTCCCTTTTCCCCCCCTCTCCACTGACCCCCCTCCTTTATCTCGGCACCTAAATATTTACCTCCTTGCTTTCTGTATCCTTGATACTGATACTTACTCTCCTGTTAGTATCAACTGTTAACCCTGAGCGCCCCTTCCCTGTGTGCCCGGGGATCCATCCGTACCCCCTTCCCTTCTACCTTATGTGTGACCCCACCCTACACACTTTTCCCTACCATGCCAGCCATTGTACTCACCCACCACTACTCCCCCATTTTCCATTACCGGAACTAACCCCAACCAACTCTTGCCACACCCGTACCCATCAAGACTTTCTCACCAGCTATTGTAGCATACTTTACCACAGCTTAAAGTGTAACCTCCTATCACCTCCCCTTTTGCTTGCTCGACATCATCTCGGTAACACTGCATGATAGCTGGGACACAACACCTTTTACTTATCCCAAGCATGTGTGCCTCCCACCCGCTACCTGCCCTCTCTTGGAATGTAAACGGCCTCACACACTACATCAAGAGGAAAAAAGTACTCTCTTATCTTCAGTACAAAAGGATAGACATGGCCCTGCTACGGAAGAACATTTAGATGCCCTGGAGTCTGACAAACTACGCCAAGACTGGGTAGACACAGTGATACAGAGCAGCATAGCGCACAATCGACCTCCGGCGCCTGGACCTCCACGCAAATGCGGGGTTGCAATTCTTCCATGTAAATCTTTGCCTGTCACGTCACAAAAACATGGCCTGACCCCAATGGCAGATATGTCTTAGCCAAGCTACGCCTTGGAAACAACACCTTATGCGTGGGGTCTGTTTACGCTCCGACTGGAGCAAAACGGTAGTTCTTCCTACAATTGAACCAACTGCTAACGGAGATAGTGGCCAATATATTGTTGGTGGGGACTGGAACCTTGCACGAGGCCTGGTCCTGGACAGAATGGGACCTTTTGACAGAAGCCATGATGCAGATAAAGCCCTGCTGAACGACATAACCTCAGACAGCGGACTAGTGGACCACTGGTGCCTTAGTCACCATATGTCTATCACTTCCCCCCGCAACTATCGTCTGCCCTAGCCACGGCCAAGATATGCATTCTCTGCCAGTGGAGGTCGCCTCCTCCCCCATCGCAAGAGACCTGATTGGTAGCAATGATTCAGACAGCCTTGCACCAATGCATCATTTACAACCTGCAGGACCAGACTGAGCTATTCCTACAGACACAGGCACATTTCCTATGCACGGAAAATGCTGATGGATACTCTGCCCCAAGCCCCCGCCCTCCATGAATCCTGCGGCACAACACCAGACTGCATAACTGGCCGCTGCTGTAACACAGATTGTCTGCTTCCCCCCTTCCTCCACTAACGCACATTACCTTCTCCCCACTCCACACAACTTCCTACCCCTATTCTCCCCCTACCCCCATTCTCCCCCCTCCCTCCCCTTCGTTCCCACCCTTGCTTTTCCTTACCCTCCCTCAGGTATCTTATGAACCCTATATCCCATCCCATCTAGCCTCTTTCAAGTGCTTCGCCCACCCCCTCCACCCCAAACCCCCTTTCCGTTGTCTTCACTATTAATCCCCCCACATAAAACCCCCATTTCCATCCCTTCTCCCCGGGCACACGGAACAAATAAAAAACAAGCCACCTCACCCCTTTGCCTCAAGATAATGCCCTTAAATCCGCCAGTCTCATCTTTCACCCCCCTGTATGGTGACGATACTCACCCCGACACCAACACACGGGGGCATCACTGGTAGCTGGGACGCAAGGCCTCTTCTCCCTTATTTCCCCTTTTCACACCCGCCACAATCTTGGCACACACCTTACCCGCCACCCACGTTATCTGACCCCAAGTGCACTGCTTAACCCCTTCGCCGCGGCACTGGGGGGGTTTGGGGCAGCGTGGCGCCGCCATGCTCGTGACGGAACCACTCTGTCATGAGCCACGGGCGCGCTGTGCTCATGACGGAGTGGTTCCGTCACGACTCCGCCCACTCGCGCTAATCGCCCGCACAGGCGGGGAATCAGCGCCGCGTGGGCGGAGCGGCCGCCGCAAGACGGAACCACTCCGTCATGAGCACACAGCGCCCGTGGCTCATGACGGAGTGGTTCCGTCATGAGCAGGGAAGGGGTTAATTACCACAGCACCTACCAACATAGGCGATGCTTTACATTCAGGACATCTACCCCATCATATCCACCATCTGAAGGATCCAGACTTAACAAATCCTACCACACACAACATATGGAAGCCAGACCAGCATCAGGGAAATTGACATCTTCCACCTTTTCCCTTCCTTGAGTATCACTCTTGAACTTAAGCGTATCCTAGAGATCCTGTCAATCACCTCTCTACAGCTTCCTGATACTACCTCTTAACATACCCTCTGCAACTGCCCCCTTACTTCTCCCTATTAGTGTTATATGTCAAATCATCCTGTTTGTTAAATAATGTATGGAGTTATCACGTCTAAATGCTGGATGATGTTCATACATACTGTACATTTCTTCTTAATCTAATTTTTTTTTAAATTGCAACACAAGAAAATGGAAGTTTGGTTGAAGAAAGGTGTCAAATTCGAAGTTTGAAACGTACTTTTGCTGTCAAATAAAGGTTGCTGTGATTTTATTATGTCTATTCTGTCATTGTGTTCTATGGCAGCCAGGTCCTTGGGTTGCGGTGACCGCAACCCAAGGACCTGGCTGTATCCCGTGCATTGTCACGCCGCCTACACTTTTCGAAGTTCCGTCTGGACTAATTAATTTGGATGATTCATCACTATTCTGAGTTTTTCCTTGAATTCACCTGGTGAACTAAATTGCCCGCAGCTCTGGCCGGATTGTGTATTCGCCCTCCAAGTTCACACTAGTGAACCCCCAACTGTACCTGATCACCATTGTAGACGGTCTAAACAACTGTACCTGTTCACCGTCATTGCCGCCGCCATTAGACGACCCTAGCAATCGTAACTCCAGGCAATTTCGTTTATAATCAGGCATGTACGCATTAATGTCCTGATGATGATCCTGATATTCTTCTAACAGGAACGAAACGTCGTCGACCCCTTTTAAAATAGCATGCACGTTAATCCATTGTGTCTAAAAAAGTGCATCAGCTGTTTTCCTAAAAGCTTACAACATTGGATATTGTAAAAAGCTCTTTTTTGTCTTGCCTGAAATGCCTTTGTTTGTTTTGTAATGTTATTGTTCTAATCGGATACAGGACTGTGTCCCACAAGTACGTTGTTCCTTTACATGTGAAAAATTGTATATTACAAAAATTAAAATTGGGTGTCCGGCTGGACTTCCAGAATATAGTATCGATTCTGAACTATATTTATCTAACCATTATTCTAATTGTTTGAGGATCACTGTTGTTTGTACTGAACTATTACCCAAGGTCCTCTACTACCTTATTGGGTTCCCTTGTTCTTTATAAATATGAGATATGTTTAATGGCTACTTGTTTCCATGAGTGACTTGTTTCAATTCTCCAATACATATTTGAAAGAGTGTCTCAGTGCCTATATAGGTATGTCATTGGATATGTAAGTATGTGTGTTGGTGTATGTCGGGGTCTCTCAGTTACTCTATGAGAGTCTTAATCTCTATGTAAAGCGCTGCATAGATTGCTTGCTGGCTTTGTTAGTGAGTTTTGGGGTATTTACCTGTGTGTACAACTGCCTTCATTAGTGCTGGATACATAATGTTATGTTATTTTATGTTATTTGGTATTTTTATAGCGCACAGCTGCCCCAGCAAAGGGGCGTCCTGGCGCTTTGACAGATGCTATAACATAACACACAATAAAAGAAAAGAAATTAACTAGATACCGGGAACAGGAAGGTTTTAATCGCCTGCCTGAAGGTGAGCAGATCTTCAAGAGCTCGAATGTGTACAGGGAGCGAATTCCATAGGCCTGCCGCTAGCACCCTAAAGGAGCGGCCACCCATTCTGCTCAACTTGAAGCGTGGACAGATGGCCAGATGAAGCCCCTCCGATCTCAAGGATCTCGAAGGCATATAGGGCGTAAGAAGAGGAACAAGTGCCGGCGGCGAAAAAGATTTCAGAATTTTAAAGGCCAGGCACAGCGCCTTGAACTTAATTCGCTGTCTGACCGGGAGCCAGTGCAAGGCCGTGATGGTACCAGACACTGAACAATGTCTGGGAAGGCCCACAATGGCTCGTGCCGCGGCGTTTTGTACTCTTTGGAGCCTAGAGGCCTCCGCTTGATTCACCCCTAACAGCAATGAGCTGCCGTAGTCCAGCCGAGAAAGTATTGAGGCCTGGACTACAAGCTGTCTGGTAGGGGGATCAAAATACTTTAAGACCGGCCTAGTACCACGCAAAATTCCGTAGCACGTGGCAGCCACCTTCTTGGTGTGATCTCTGAAGGTCAGCGCAGAATCTACCCATACTCCTAAATTTCTCACTCCAGCGGCTGGAATAGGAGTGACACCAAGCTCCGATGGCCACCACTGATTTCCCCATAACTCCGCGTGCTTCCCTAGAACCAACACCTCCGTTTTGGTGGCATTCAACTGAAGGCAGTTGGTGCGAAGCCAGCCGGCTACTGCCAAGAGACCCGCACGGAATCTGGGGGCCTCCACCTCAGGGTCTTCACTAAGTGTCACCGCTAGCTGTGTGTCGTCCGCATATGAGGCCATCGTGAGACCCCACTGTTTGACGACACCAGCCAACGGTTTCACATAGAGGTTGAACATTGTCGGGCTCAACGAAGATCCCTGTGGTACCCCGAGCTCCAAAGGATAGGTGGCAGATTGACCAGGTGGTATAGCCACTTTAAAGGAGCGGTCTGCCAGAAAAGACCGAAACCACTGGAGAGCGACATCCGTCACTCCCGCCTCCTGTAAGCGTTGGATAAGTATATGGTGGGACACAGTATCGAAGGCTGCGCTTAGATCTAATAGTATAAGCGCTGCAGTATGACCTGAGTCAAGTACCTGGCGAAGATGTTCCGTGATGTAAAGTAATGCCGTCTCGGTACTGTGTCCTGACCGGAAGCCGTTCTGACTGGAATCCAGAATCTGGTTACGAACCAGATGCTCGGACAGAACAGAGTTGACATGGGCTTCAGTTACTTTAGCGATCCAAGGCAACAGGGAGATAGGTCGATAGTTTTCTGGCAATCGGGGGTCAGAGTTGGGTTTTTTTAGTATCGGAGTGACCACTGCCTGTTTCCATGCCGCGGGTACCGTTCCACAAGACAATGACATATTGATGAGATTCAATATGGGGTCGCGGCACAGCGGGGAAAGTGTGTTAATGAAGGCTGGCTTTAACGGGTCCGTAGGAGAGCCTGACTTGACCTTAAGGCTGAACCTGTCAAAGGCCTCAATAGACAGTTCAGGTAGAATGGCCAAAGGCTCAAGATCTGTCGTGACAGGGGTAGAAGCCAGTCGATCCTGGTGGAGTGTGTCGAACCCATGATAGATTTTTTCCACTTTCTCCACAAAAAAGGAGGCCAATTTATCACAGTGCGAATCTGTGCAAATCACCTCTGATGATGATCTGTTTTTCATAAGGTGCTTCAGTACCTTGAAAATCAATTTTGAAGGATTGGAGCTGGTAGCAAATTCATGAGCGTAGAATGCAGCTCTTGCTCTGCAGATAGCTCTATGATAGAGCTTCAACTCAGTGAAATACCGAGTTTTCAGCGCAGGGTCATAGGAACGTCTCCATTCCCTCTCTGTTTTTCGGCAGGATTTCTTCAATTCTGCGAGAGACTCATTATACCAGGGGCTCGGTGTTTTTGTCCGGCCTTTCGACCACCGCAGAGGTATAAGAGAATCCAAGGCATCTGTGCAGAACTGTTGATATCCTTGATCCACATTAGTAAAGGTACTCAGAGGTTTTCGCTCTAATATACCGTAGAACTCTTCCAACGTAAGCTTATGCCAAGGCCTTTTAAGAATAGGCCTGTCTATGGGGATAAAAGGTTTATCAAGGACCGGACAGAAAGCTTCTACTAACAAGTGATCAGTCCACCCCATCAACCTCGGTTCTGACAGCCTTAACCCATCTAGAGTGGAAAAGAAGGGGTCAAGAATGTGACCTCCCGAGTGGGTTGGAAGGGTAACGAGCTGAATCAGTTGGAGAGCTTCCAGATCCGCTAACAGGGAACTCACGGTAGTGGAAGACCCATTATCGAAATGTATGTTGAGGTCACCCAAAATATTAAAATTGGCACAGCCGAGTGCTATAGGACTGACCATATCGGCCAGTGCTAACCTAAAAACCGAGTCATTGCCGGGGGGACGGTATACAAGTAGGCCACTGAAAGTAAATTGATGGGAAAATGCGACTTTAAAAATAGCGCTTTCACATGCGGGTAGTTCTGACGGCTTCCATTCCGCCGGAAAACAGGATTTGACTGCCATAGCAATACCACCACCTCTTGTGGTCCTGTTAGAAGTGAAGATGGTATAGTTCTGGGGGAATGCAAGATTCAATATGGCGGAGTCAGAGTCCTGAAGCCAGGTTTCTGTCATTAAAAAAACATCGGGATCCTCTTTATCTATCAGGTCGTAAATAGACAAATGATGCTTTACAAGTGATCTAACATTAAGGCACCAAATACGAAGATCTCGCGATGCAACATGTAATCGTGTGACTGGGGCGGTATTGTCCAAGGAGCGTATTTTTGTAGGGCTCATAAGAGACCAGCCTTTACAGGCGCAGCTGTATGGGCCAATTAAAGGGTCCACAGGCTTACACGCACCTCCTTTGGACATTTGCCCTATGGCCAGCAGCTCTGACCGTGTATAGGACAACATACCTGCCAGGAGCAACTAAACAACGATGTGTTGAGATACAGAGCCTGCCCCGCCTCGCGCTGCTTCGACGCGGACGAGCGCAGACGGGCAGGACTCTGGCACGACTCCGGCTAAGCGACGGCGTCCTCACCTGCGCGTCCCGCTGCGCGGGAGAGGGGAGCTTTAAGTAGGCTCGCCAATTAAAGTGCGAGCGCGAGGACGCTCCAAGATGGCGCCCAAAGCTATCTTCCCATTCCCTACCCAAAATGGCGCCCACAATGAGCCACCCTCGGGATCCAGGCCCGCCCAAACTGCGGTGAGGGAGCCGAATTATGTGCGGTAAGAGGAGGGGGCCAAGACCCTGCTAAAATCAGGGAATAAGTGCAGAAAATAAAATTTAAACAATATACAAAACGAGGAGAATTAAAAGCGTTAAAAAGCGCAGCGAAGCGCCTGCAGCAGCGCCAGCAACAGCGTGTGTCCGGTCAAATGAGCATCTGTCAAGGCCTGCCCTGAAGCTAGATTCGCCTTAAGTAGGCTCGCCAATTAAAGTGCGAGCGCGAGGACGCTCCAAGATGGCGCCCAAAGCTATCTTCCCATTCCCTACCCAAAATGGCGCCCACAATGAGCCACCCCCGGGATCCAGGCCCGCCCAAACGGCGGTGAGGGAGCCGAATTATGTGCGGTAAGAGGAGGGGGCCAAGACCCTGCTAAAATCAGGGAATAAGTGCAGAAAATAAAATTTAAACAATATACAAAACGAGGAGAATTAAAAGCGTTAAAAAGCGCAGCGAAGCGCCTGCAGCAGCGCCAGCAACAGCGTGTGTCCGGTCAAATGAGCATCTGTCACTCAAAAACACCTGTATGTGTGTGTTTTTGAGTGTCTCTGTTACTGCGTGTATAGGACTATTAGTGGTTGTATCAATTTACACATAGGGAAATGAGTACCACTACTAATAAGAGACCTCATCTCTAACTGGACATATGGGTCTGTAAGTGTGCATGTAACCTAACCAAAGTTAATCAATATGTATTTTGTGTTAAGCTCATTGTTCTCTGTGCTATGCCCTACCTATAGCCTATCTCAGGAGTGACTTGTGGGTAGTAGAAAACAAGTTTAAGGCTCTCCATCATGTTTTGAATGTCATCTCAGCCTAGCAAAAGAACTGTATACAAATGCTCTACTGTAGCAAGCATGAGACATGTTTAAAGGCAAATTGTCTGCATTGATGGCTTGTTAGTGTCCCTATATACCTAAATGAGTGTCACAGTGACTGGGGGTGTTTTTGGATATGTAAGTAACTATATTGGTGTATGTGTGACTGTCCCAGTTGCTTCCTGGCTGTGTTAGAATGTTTTGGGGTATTTACCTGTGTGTGCAACTTCCTGCATTAGTGCTGATTATATAAGATACTCTGTGTGTGTGTGAGTGAATCGTTAAGTGCTCTGTCAGTGTGCGAATAGGTGTATTAGTGGCTCTATCTTTTTAGACTTGGGTATATCCGTTCCAGTATGGGTAGGAGACTAGATGTACAACTGGACATAATGATCTGTAAGTGTGCATGTTACTCAACCAAACGTCAAAGAACAAGTCTTCTCTTTTAAGCTGATAGGCTGTTAATAGGCCATAGCTATAGGCTATGTTAGGGGTGAGGGTGACTTGTATATATTATGAAAGGAGTTTAAGAGTTACCAATATGTTGTGAATTTCAACCCGGCCTAGCAGGAAAACTGCATATACATGTTGTACTGTAGCAGGACCAAAACATGTTTAAATGCCCATTTGTCTGCATGGATGTCTTATCTCTGACACTTCTTCACTACATACCTGAATAAGGGTATCAATGCCTATATGGGTATGTCAGTGGAGATCTAAGTAAGTATGTTGTTATATGTCTGGGTCTGTTAGTTACTGTATGGAACTCTCAATCTGTATGTAGGGACTTGCATGAATTGCTTGTTGGCTGTGGTAGTGAGTATCTGAAAGAAACAGTTAGTTATAGACACCTTACCTTAGAATTACCCCCTGGTGTCAGACTGGATCCAGAAAGTTTTTAGTCAGCAGTACCCCTGCATGTCGGAAGGTGGCGTCAGTCGGCTCGGCGTCGTGGTCGCCGGGATGACATTGCGGTAGCTTCATAGACGCACCCTTGCACGCTGACATCAGTTCTTTATTTTTCCGTGCCAGCAAGCGCAGATCCGGAGAGAGCGGTACCTCCAGTCACTTTTTGCCAGACTTTTTCTCGACTTTTGTTGACTTCGTTTTCTGAGTCCATCGACTCCTGGTGTATGACGGATGCCCGGCTTCAAGGCTTGCGGTTCCTGTAACCGACTGATGTTGGTGACGGATCCGCACCGCTTGTGCCTCTACTACCTGGAGCATGACCACGACCCCAAGTCATGCTCAGACTGCCGAGCCATGGTCTTTGCGGAAGCAGTCCCGATAGATACTCGAGGCCCGGCAGTCAGCTCTGCGCCACCCGAGGTCCCGGTCGTGTAGGAGGTCGAGGGACCAGTCGCGGAGCCAACCCTATATTCATTCAAGGCTTCGCACTCTGGGTCAGGTAAGTTGAAGCACAAGAAGAAGTTGAAGAAGCATCGTCGCTCTTCGACTTCTCCACGTCCGTCAGACGACGTGAAGAGGGATGCGGGTGGTGTCCCTCCCACGGCTCCGCGTGCGGACCTTGTAGTGTTGGGTCCGGTTTTCCCCCCTTCCCGGGACCGTGAGCGACCCCTGCCCAGCTTAGGCAGTTTTACGAAGCGATGCACGCAATCTTTGGGCAGCCCGACTCCGCCGGTGTACCTTTGGGCCCCACAGACTCGGCCGGGGGCCCTGGGCCTTTGGCGCCGCAGGGTCCCCTTGGATCCAGGCCTGGATCAGGATCGGCGCCGGTCGACCTTGTTACGCCTCCCCCGGCGACAATTCCACTGCCACCACGTCTGCAACCAGCGTTAGCTGTCACCCCAGCCGAATTCCACCCAAGCCGCCACCTCTAGGTAGACATGGAGTTGGACCGGTGTCGACCGACCATGGATCCGATGCCGATGGGTACCTTTGTGCCCCTGTTCTACACTGGCTCTTTGAGACCAGATTGGCACCCCTAGGAGAGTGAGGAGGACTGGGAGGGGCCTGGGGACCCTTTAACCGACCAGTTGGTTTATGAACAGGACTGGAGAGAGGAACTGGGGGAAACCAGTGGTCTGGATACCTCACCAGACCTTGGCATGTTGTCTCCTCCTTCCGTGGCTACAGAGGAGGGAGCATCATACACAGTGGTGTTGCGTAGGGCGGCCGAGGCTCTCCACCTCGAGCTACCTACGGTGGCAGTCAAGACTAACCTCCTGACAGAGGTTCTTCAACCGGCAGTGAGCTCTTCGGAGCCCATGCTGCCGTTTAATGAAGCCCTCATGGACATTCTTTTGGGCACCTGGTCCAGGCCCAACACAGGTGCTCCTGTGGACAGGATGATTGCCCGAAGCCACTGTCCAGCCTCAGGCAACCCCACTTTCCTCTCCCAACACTCCACCCCTGAGAGCCTGGTGGTCTAAGCCTCCACCTCCAAAGGGGCATTCCCTAACACACCACCCGATAGGGAATCCAAAAAGCTGGACCACCTTGGGAAGAAAATGTTTTCTCCCTCCAGCTTGGGACTGCGGTCGGTAAACACTGCATGTCTGTTGGGCTGCTACACCCACTCTGTGTGGGATACGGTAGCGCAGGTGCTGCCCCGGTGCCCAGAGGAGGCCCGGACTGTGCTCTCCCGTGCAGTTGCTGAGGGAAGAGAATCTGCAAAGTTTACCATCCGCTGTGGACTGGATACCGCCAATTCACTAGGCAGGATGATTTCCACGTCAGTAGCCCTTCAACTCTATGCCTGGTTGCAGACAACTGGTTTTTCCGGGGATGTCAAATCCACTCTTATGGACATGCCCTTTGAGGGCCTTTGCCTTTTCGGCGACAAGGCAAACAACATGCTGGAGCGCTTTAAGGGCTCTCTGGCTACGGCCAGGTCCTTGGGCCTCTCCACCACCCACCCTGCGCAGTCTGCCTTTCGTCCCGTTCATGGCTACGGAATGGGTGCCACGCCACGTCCCGCCCAGAGCCACAGACCGGCGCAGCTTCTGTGTGGCTGGGGAAGTGGGAACAAGCGCCGTGGTTCTGGGGGCCAGCGGGCGGGCCATTCATCCACAGCCCCCTCTGCAGCAGCCTCCAAACCCTCCAGGTCCGACCTTTCAGGGCCACCAAATGCCAGTGGGCGGCAGGATTCGCCATCACCTCCCCCACTGGCGCACCATCACGTTGGACAGGTGGGTTTTGTAAATAGTCCGAAGGGGCTACTCCCTCCCCTTCGAGACTAGCCCTCCATCCATGCCACCTCAGTACCATCGCATGTCGGAGGATCATCTGGCCCTTCTCCAACAGGAAGTTTCGACACTCTTGGCCAAGGGAGCCATTGAGCGTGTTCCTGCCCCAGAAGTAGGTTGTGGTTGCTATTCCCACTACTTTCTGGTGCCCAAGAAGGACAAAGGCCTGCGTCCTATCTTGGATCTCAGGAACGTCAACCACTTCCTCCGGAAGAAGAAGTTCAAAGTGTTGACGCTCGCTCAGGTCATGTCTGCCCTCGAACCTGGAGACTGGATGGTAGCATTGGACTTGCAAGACGCTTACTTTCACATCCCCGTCCTGCCGGCCCACTGGCGTTACCTGTGGTTCACGGTAGGCCACGAGCACTTTCAGTTAACCGTGCTCCCCTTTAGCCTTACCAGGGCCCTTTGGGTGTTCATGAAAGTGATGGCAGTGGTCACAGCTCATCTGCGCAGATCAGGGGTTCCAGTCTTCCCCTATCTCGATGACTGGTTGTTGGAGGCGGGCTCGTCCCAGGCTGTCGTCTTCCACCTCCAGACTACGGCCGACCTCCTGCATTCGCTGTGGTTCTCCATCAAAGTTCCAAAGTCACACCTGACCCCCTCTCAGAAGCTCCTCTTCATCTGGGCGGTTCTGGACACGATGCAGTTTGGGGTTTATCCGCCCGAAAAGCGAGTCTGGGATATTCGGGCTATGATTCCATCTTTCAGCCTCTCTCCCGGGTTTCGGTCAGGATGACCGTCAGACTGCTGGGTCTGATGGCCTCCTGCATCCAGAGGGCATATGGGGTCTCTGCAGGGGGACCTGAAGTTCCAGTGGCCACAACATTAGGGGAATCTGTCCGATTGCATCCCGATCTCATAGGGCTCTGCACACCAACTCCACTAAGATGGTATACACCTGTAGATGGAACAAATGTGTGGTATGGTGAACAGCAAAGGCTGTGGATCCCCTTTCTCCCCCTCTTTCTGAGGTTCTCTTGTTCCTCCTTTCTTTGGCACTGCAGGGCTCTGCTCTGGGCACTCTAAAAAGCTACCTCTCGGCCATTTCAGCCTTTCTTAGGCTTCCTGATCAGCCTTCTCTTTTCAAGTCCCCTGTTGTAAATAGATTCCTTAAGGGCATTACTAATCTTTTTCCTCCTGTTCCCTTCGTAATGCCTCAGTGGGACTTGAACTTGGTTCTTACCTACCTCATGTGCGCTCCCTTTGAGCCGCTACATAACTGTCCTCTCAGACTTCTTACTTTGAAAACTGCCTTTCTGGTGGCCATCACCTCTGCACGCAGGGTGAGTGAGCTACAAGCTCTTTCTTCCAAGCCTCCCTTTCTGGCTGTCCATCCGGACAATGTCGTCCTTAGAACTAGACCTTCCTTTCTTCCCAAGGTGGTTATTTCTTTCCACATTGGCCAAACCACCACTTTGCCCACCTTCTTTCCACCTCCGTATCCTACAAAAGAGGAAGAGCGGCTCCACCGTCTGGATCCAAAACGTGCACTTTCCTTCTACTTGTATCGCACCAAACCATTCCGGGTGGACGACCAGCTCTTTGTTGGTTACGTGGGCGCTAAGAAAAGGTTGGGCCGTGCACAAACGGACCATCTCCAGGTAGGTCGTTCTATGCATCAAAGCTTGCTATTCTTTGGCAAAGAAGGAGCCTCCAGTGGGACTGCGCGCCCATTCTACCAGGGTGACTGCAGCCACCACTGCTTTGGGATGGGGAATCCCCCTTAATGACATCTGTCAGGCAGCTACATGGGCATCGCTGCACACATTCACCAAACACTACTGCCTGGACAGCCAAGTCTGGAGAGACGGCTTCTTTGGCCGTTCTGATCTCCAGGACTTTCTGGTGTGAACTTAGTTCGCAGACCCACCTCTGGAGTTGGTATTGCTGGGGTATCTATTCTAAGGTAAGGAATCTATAACTAACTGTTTCTTTCAGATGAACAAATTACTTCCCTTCGGAAACGATATATCTGTAAGAAACAGGTTAGTTATAGATTCCCTACTGCCCCACCCATCCTCCGCGTTCTGCGACCTGACTTCTAGGGTTAAGGACTTCCTTTCAGGGCCCTAGTTTGTTCACCAGTGGTCAGTGTCTTGTATGGCTCTGTGCTTCTGGCGTGGAAAGTCATGTACAGAACTGACGTCCGTGCACGAGGGCGGCGTCTATGTAGCTACCGTGAGGTCATCCTGGCAAACATGACTCGGACAACGAACGCGGAGTCGACCTTCGCCACTTTCCGACGCGCAGGGGTACTGCTGATGAAAAACTTTCCAGATCCAGTCTGACGCCTGGCAGTAATTCTAAGGTAAGGAATCTATAACTAACCTATGTTTCTTACAGATATATCGTTACCGAAGGGAAGTAACTAGTTCTTTAGAGTGTTTAACTGTGTGTGCAACTGACTGCATTATTGCTGGATACATAAGACCTGTATGTTTGTGTGAGTGAATGTTTAAGTGCCTCTATCAGTGTCTGACTGGGTGTATTAGTGGCTTTGTCCTTTTATCCATAGGTATGTGAATTGTAGTATGGGTAGGACACTAGATCTATGACTAAACATATGTGTCTGCAAGAGTAAATGTAACTCAGTCAACCTTGAAACAACATGTCTTACCTTTTAAGCTCATAACTCCCTGCCCTATGGCCTACCTTTACCCTACAGTACATGTGACGTATATGTACTGGAGCAAAGGTTTAAGGCTTAACAACATGTTTTGAATGTCAAATTGACATCAAAGATGATGTCTTTTCATTTAAGCACATAGCTCCTTGCTCTGTGGCCTAGTTTTATCCTAATTTACAGGTGACATATGTGTACTTGAGCAGGAGTTTAAGGCTTAGGAACATGTTTTGAATGTCAAATTGACCTAGCTGGACAATTGCATTCACAGAGCTCTACAGTAGTAAGCACAAGATTTGTTTAAATGGCTACTTGTCTCCATGAGCGACTTGTAAGTGTCAGTTCTTCAATACATATTGAATAGAGTGTCTTGTGTACCCAAAGTGGGACCCACAGGCCTTCATCACTCTGCGTTACTTATGCATGCAATGCTCATACTACAATAGCCGCATACACAAGCACACACACATACCATACACTTGATTGGGATTAGGTGACAAAACAATATAATCTGACTTCATATTGATGAGACATTCTAGCCCAGCGCCAGATAACTCACTGTTGAGTGAAAAACCTTTAATTTACAGAATAATGGGGGGAGATCTTTAAATGAGACCATATCTTTTTTCTGCACCAACTTCCCTTGTGCAGCATACAGACTCTGTACCATGGTTGGGATACACAACACTATGTTTAAAAGAACAGTCCTATGCTTGGCACACAAAAGGCTAGGGCTATTAATGTTTACATAATGTGTACACTCTGAATCAGATATTTAAGTTGTCTGTCCTGGATATGGAGCACAGTGTATAATATTGATTCCTCTAGAGCGTGCATTTTCTGATAGCTGGCTATCACAGAAAGCCTTCTCCCACTATACTTCTAAACACTGAATGAAACATTTACCTTGACATACTTTCTTTCAGAGTGACCCTCTTCTTACCTTCCATCTTCTTCATACCTTCTAATTCTGAGTACACCCTCCCCAGTCTCATTCTTGCCTGCCTCAATCTTTCTTATTGTAACTCTGCAATTGTATTATGCCTCATTTCACAGATCATAGCCTATCCTCTTTAAAACCCTACCATCTAACATTACCTAATCTCTGTCAGCCAATCTATCTCGCCTACCATTCTCCTGAAACCCATTTGCCCCCACGAATGATCACACTTACCTGGTGCTAATATATCACAAAGTAACTGAAGTATATGCATGCAATTTTTTCTTGAGAGAATATGACTAACTCCATTAGCCACCAATAACCACTAAATTAACCACTAACTTTGATTTCCGAAGTAGCGTGCTACTCGCCGTACAGCTCTAAAACCAAACAGCATTTGTAGAGGGGGTAGTATGCGCTATGTAAATACAATTACAATTAAATAATCAGACAAGCCCGAGTGCACAAAATATTATTTTTGTAGTCAACTAATAGGTTCAACTTTTGACTGCAACCACCCCTAACAGGATACCCTGGGGTTTGACTATAAGCATATGATGAAAAAAGTTATGATGGCAAATTTAAGTTCCAGAGCTGATGTGTCCACAACATCAATATATTTGTCATCAAACGTTCTGAGAAGTCAGTTCAAGGCTGAACTTGGGCTTGGAGAGTCTTTCTTGCTAAATTGAGCTCATGACAATGGGCCACAGATATTGCCACAGCTTGTAACACAGAGTTTGAGTTATTAATATTGAATTGACTATGAACTTTCAGGGGGACCACCTGTTAGATTGTTTCCCAAGGTTTCTATGTTGTGCACTAATACTAATGATTAACATTTTTATTTTTAAACATGAATATATATATAGACTGAATTGACATCATTGCAATTTAAACAAATTGCATATGATGTACAGAAACATGTCTGTAAATGTTTTAATTATGCCACATTTTCATGCAAAACACCATTTTAGACAAGATGGATGCCACCACTGTCACTAACTCCTGTTTCTACACCTGCGTACATCTCCTCTCAACAGGCTCTATTGAGCAAAATATAGTTGATGTATAGCAGTTTATTTCCACTGTTATTTTTATTGCAATTTTTTTATTGGTTTTTATTTTAATCCACAAAACATAAACTCCTCACGTTATTTGTCAACAATATCCCATACAGTATCCTTGTTGGTTCCTGGCATAATCACTTTCCCAACCAGTGGCATAACACGTTACAACCCCAACAATCACCCTCTGCTTAGTTATAACAGCTGCGTCAGTGCTGCAGCCACAATATCCAACAGTGGTGTCAGCTATTTACTACATTCGGCTCAATGACTCGTCCCCCATTCCCAGAGTTCGACTGCAAATAAGCTATCAATAGTCCCCAATAGTCCTTTGGTGGCGATAATAGCGGTTGTTCTTCAGCATACAGTTCCAACGGGGATTTGCAATGTGCCAAGTCCGACAACCATGCAGCTTTGGGGGGTTTAGTTCTGCTCCCCCAGTGTAGTGCCACTCTACGTTTTGCCATCAATAAACCCACTGAGAGTAGTTTTTTTTTCAATGATCGGAAACTACTCAGCCATCCCAGCAGGCAGACTGTCGGTTCACACTCCACACACTCCAACCATTTCTGACAGTGCTTTGGTAACCTGCACCCAGTATTGCCCCTCCCGTGGGCAGGACCACGCCAGATGTAAGAAATCAGCCCTCTGGACCCCACTGCGAACACAGCGCCCCCTCGCAGACCATATTTAAACATTGCTGTGGCGTATAATACACTTGGTATAAGAATTTGAACTGGATTAGTCTCAAATTGCAGTTGGAGTTTAATGTGCTTAATTGCGCACTATAAAACGTCCGATCTTCTTTCGTCAGGGGCTGGGGTGGTATTACATTCCATTTCGCTAATGGTTTCCCTCCCCCTGGCGCTCCATCTTTCTGCACTGCAGCATATAATTTGATGATGAGATGCTGTCTTGTTGTACTAGTAATTAACACACGTAGTGCCATTCGGGTGGTAAGTTCCTGGGGGAAATGTGGGTTGTGTGCCTGTAACACCGTCCAAAGTCGATGATCTAAAAATGTAAATAAGGGGCTATGTTCCCGTTGTGCCACTGCATCTGATCATGTCAACAATTCACCATTTCTATATAAGTCCCCCATGATGTATAGCCCTGTCTCCCTAAGCATCTGAGACGTGACGTCCTAGTTTATTGTGTCATTGAAATATCTGGATGGTGCAGGAAGGGCATTGCCGGGGCACACAGTATTGATCTCCCTAACTTTTTTGTTATTGCTCGCCATGCCACCAATGTCGTGTGTAATGTGTTTATCGCATTGCTGGCAACTTCACTGTGCTTATGTGGGAGGATCGCCTTTAATTGAATCGTGTCCGCACCATCATGCTCAATCGCCACGTGAGGTATGAAATAATGGGGAGTGTACCAAAAGTGTGCAAAGTGGGTCTGCGCACACAGGTAGTATAATTTAAAATCCGGTCCACAAAACCCCTGTCTTCGTAGGGCCTGGTTAGTACCTCTCAGCTACTTCTTGGTTTCTTGTTTGCCCACACTAGCATGATTAAAAGGACCGCAGGCGCTTGAATAATGTCTCAGTTAACACAATTGGGATATTGTTAAATAAGTATAGGAATTGCGGCAATATTACCATTTTAATAATAGCTAATCTATCTGCTAGCCAAAAATGGAAGTGTATTACAGTACCCAACATGGTCCTCCAACCTGGACACTGCCCTGCCATAGTTCTCACGTATCACAGGGCCTGGGTCTCCGTGCACCCATATCCCTGGGACTTAACAGATACCGCCGCCCATTCTAGCGGGAAATCAATTGCGCTGGGCTGTATAGTCGATGTTAATGTGAGGATGATTGACTTCGTCCAATAAATTCTCAGTCCAGAATAATTTTCACATGTAATGTAGTCTCTAATTACCGGGGCTAACTGTGTGGCTGGTTCTCTGATGTACAATACCATATCATCTGCGTACAACAAAATATTTATGGGTCGTAACTTGAATCTAAGTTCGGCCGCAGCGTGTTTCTGTCTGATGACGCAGGCAAGTGGCTCCATAATAAGCACAAATAACAGTGGTCACATAGGGCAACCCTTTTGCGTCCCTCTGCCTATTGTAAATGATTCTAATGTGTGACCGAAGACCCTTACCCGAGCTGGTGGACACTCCTAGAGTAGTTTAATCCATTTTAGAAACAGCTCGGGCATACCCATTCGGTGTGACACTGTAAACATATAGGACCATGCTATAGAATCAAAGGCCTTGGCTGCATTGAGCAATACTGCCGCTGCCTGCAGTGAGGGCTCAAGTCTATGTAAGAATTGGAAAATGGTGTGCAGGTTATGTGCTCTTGAACGAGCAGTTATGAAGCCAGACTGATCTGGTAATACCATATGGGGTATTAGCTGTTGTAGACTTATTGCAATCACTTTGGCTAGTATTTTGTGCGTCTATATTTATAAGAGATAATGGCCTATAGGAATCGCATTCTTCTGGGCCCTTATCAGGCTTCAGTAGCGTTATTATTAGCGCTTCTCTCAGTGAAGGTGGCAATACCTGACTAAGATAGGCCTCCTCATACACCGCAAGCAATTGTGGGGCTAATAATTCAGAATATTCTTTGTAAAATTCCCTGGTGAACCCAACTATGCCTGAGGCTTTGCCATTCGGGAATGCACATATTGCCTCTTTAATGTCCTCAACCGTCACTGGTTGCATGAGGTATTCCCTTTGCCCTGGTGAAAGCCATGCCAGGGCTACATCTGCAAAATATACTGGTTCAGTTAAGGAAATGCTGCTGTGTCTCGCGATTTGTAGAGTCTAGCGTAGTATTTCCTGAAGGTCTCGAGTATATCTGCGTTCCAGTACACGGTCTTGCCATCTTCGTCAATTAATTATAACACTTGTTCTGTACACCTATTTAATTTTAGTTTCCCATCCTCCCCGTACGTTCTAGCTACATGCCGCTTGGACATGTATCGCGATTCTTGTTCTGAAAGAGTCTCAAATTCTGTTGTGTTCTTTCATGGCTGCTAGCGTAGCTTCTGCCAATGTACACTCATATTCCCTTTCTAGTGCACTTAGTTTGTCCTCTGTCTTTGCGAGCTGTGTCCGAATTTCTTTCAGTACTCCTGCCTGGGTGGCTTTACATTTGCAGCGTATTGTGGCTTTAAATGCCTCCCACAAAGAGCTCTGGCTCGACACTGAACCTGTGTTTAGGGCAAAATACTTGACAATCGCGCTCTGCACCTCTGCTTTAAAAGCCACGTCTAAGAGCACTGTCAGGTGGAAACGCCATGTGTATGGGGGAAGGGCCACATTTGCCATTCTCAAACTCAACAGGACTGGTGCATGGTCAGATAAAGTCCTAGGGAGATGCCGTACCTCCTCAATCCTCTGACACACCTCAGCAGAGACAAGCCAGTAGTTCAGCCGAGACCATGTACCAAGTACACAAATGTACCCTCTTTCTATGTGGGGTGTCTCAATCGCCAGGCATCCACTAGGCCACACTCTTCCATCCCGCCTCACAATACCTTGGCGGCCTGTTTCTCCTGCCACTCAGTGTCTGCGGAGCGATCTATAGTCGGATTTAAATATGTATTTAGATTACCCCCCCCCAAATAACATTTGGAAAAATGTCTCTGTGCAGTTGTTTCCATGTGGTTGTGAAATACTACGGATCATATATATTGGGGGCATAGGTTTTTACCAATGTTACCGCAGTTCCTGCCAGCAATACTCTCACTTTGAGGAGTCTACCCTGATCATCACCGTGGTGTGTAGCAAGTAAAAACGGGACCCCCTTTAATCAATAATAGAACACCCTATGAGTATGTGGAGTAGGAGGAGGCGAGCCGAAGCACCGCCCAGCGAGCACCCACTGTGCACTCCAAGCACCTATCCAAGTGTGTCTCTTGTAGTAGAGAGACATGAATATTATGCCTGTCTAGGAACCGTAGCACTAGTCTAACCTTACGGGGATCTTTGAGGCCTCGAACGTTCTATGTAATAAAATTTTATGTCAAGACCGGAGGCTCCTATTATGCTTTTATTAACTTGCTTTATTCAATAGCAGCCAAGATAAACGGTAACAACTACAGTTCCCAGAAGGCCAAGCAACAGATTGACCAATGGGGAAACATAATCTAGAACCAACAACCAATGACCGGCCATTCTCATGTATAACACTTGTCCTGACTGCGAACAGCCCTCTTTTCTTGCTGCTCGCAGTCAAGATAAGTACATGAGCTCGTTTTATATTGCTTCAATGTTTATTCTGTTGGGTTAATGCATATTTGCTGAAAGAATCTGTTTATATTAAGCTATTTCTGCCGTCCGTTGCGCTTTGCGCTACTGCTGCCGCACGCACCTGTGCTCTTCCCAGCTGCTCACGTGCTCATTATTTCCACAGCGCTTCACGAGTCAGCCATTTTCTAACGCTTGTTACCTCTGCAGTGTTCCCGGCATTTCTCCTCTACGTCATTCAGCCCTGCTGTGTTTTTTCTGCACCGGAGCTTATTTTCTCCTTCACCCTTCCTCCGGTTAGGTCCTGCCTCTTTAGGGAGTGGTTTCCCTCCTTGGCCCGGCTAGTCAGCCTTTACCTCCCACCCAGGGGTGGCCCTAGCCTTCAGGTTTACTATTAACCCTTTGTTACCTCGTTTGTTGCCTAACTCAATAATTTGACTATGGAGCTAGATAGCTCACCCAGCTCTGAGATGCAAAATGAAGAAGGGGAGGCATTTAAAAATGATTTAACTGTATTTATTAATTCCTCTGTTGAACATGCTGTCAAAGCCTTTACGAATTTTTTTTCTAAAAATATGGAAAACTCTATGTTGGCTTTAATGTCCAAAGCTTTGGCCCATTCTGCGGGGGATAGCAGAAAAAGAAAGTTGGTACCTTCCAGCAATAAATATGATGTTTCTGCCAATGTGACGTCACAAGTGTTGTGAGGTTTCCTCATGCGAGGTTGAGGACTTTGTGCCTCCCAGGCCTCCATCTAAGGAGGGGATTTCTATTGCTATTGCTACTGCTGGTAAATGTAAATCAAAACAAAAGAACCCTGAGGTACCTAAGAAACTGGTTATTTCTCAGATTTTGGACACAGATGATGACCTTGGTGACGTAGATGATGTGTTTCACCGTTTTGATGCCAATGATCCTTCTTCCCTTCCTGCTAAGAAATTAAAAACAGACTCTTTTTACTCCAGACCTCTTCTGGATTCGGAGGGTTCCCCTGTTTGATCCTTCTTCTATTCGCCATCCGAATTCCACAGAATGGTTCTCTGCTTCTCATGTTTGTGAATATATTTCAGCTAGACTTCGTCTGCCTTTGGACAAATCTACCAGGTCCAAACTCAAGTCAGAATGTCTTAAACCTTCCCATTCTTCCAATATTACTGCTACACCAATTATTGACCAACCTTTGTTACCTTTTTTCCCCAAATTTGGTAAAGACCCCCATAAAGGGGTGGATAAGGCTTGGCCTACTTGTCAGGACAAGGTGTTGGATGTTGTGGGGCCCTTGGCCCGCATTTTTTATATGGCGGAATCTGCTCTGGATGTTTCGGACTTGGATCCTCAGGATATTTCCTTATGGGTTCAAAGAGCCTTTTGTCTTCTTGGTAATGCCAGTTCAGCAATTATACATGAACGCCGCAAAGGTCTTCTTATAAAGTTGGATCCCAAGTTGGCTAACTTGACTGCCCTTCATCCTGGTATTAAGGCCAATGGACTTTTGTTTGGTGACTCTTTAGTAAAAGACTTAAGTAAGTTTATCACCACATTTGCATCCGTTGATAAAGCTCAACAATCCTTAAAGAAAGTTTTTTCTCTGGGTTTTTGGATGGACCGACAGAGGCAGGAGTTTCTTTGCCGGCCTTTCATATCATAACCAAGTCTCCAGAGGATCTTTTAATTCCAACTCCAACTATCAAGAGTTCAAACCCCAATTCTACCCTCAAAGAGGTCGGGGTTTCCGAGGTCGTGGACAAAAGAACTTCAGGAACAATACCCAACAAGGTGAGTCCCTCAAATCCTCACCCTGTAGGGGGTCGTTTAGGTCTTTTTCTTCCAAAATGGCGAACGCTAACTGCAGATCCTTGGGTTCTAAACTCTATTCAAGGTTATCTTATTGAATTCTACGCTCTATCTTTCCAAACAGTTTTCTCTCCTCCTCTCGTCTTCTCAACCGACATGGCCAATCTCATCTCAATAGAAGTGCAATCCCTTCTCCAAAAACATGCTATTCAAGCTGTCCCTCTCGACCCTTCAGGGTTTCTCAGTTCCATCTTTCTGGTCCGCAAGAAAAGCAAGAAAATGCGTCCTGTCATAAATCTGAAATGGTTCAACCAGTTTGTGGTTTATTGCCACTACAAAATGGAAACCATTATTCATCTCAGAGACTCTCTCCGCTTACACGACTGGATGGTCAGAATAGACCTGCAGGATGGAAACCTTACTATTCCAATTCATCAGTCTCACAGAAAATTTCTCCAGTTTCAATGGCTAGGAGTAAGTTATCACTTTTGCTCCCTCCCCTTCGGTCTGTCGTCAGCACCTTGGTGCTTTACAAAGATAATGAAACCAGTGGTGACGTATCTGAGATCTCTTGGGGTCATATTAATAATTTATCTCAACAACATATTGATAATGAATTTGACAAACAAACCCTGTTGTCCCATTTGAACATCACTCGTTCTCTCCTTTCAGATCTGGGTTTCCTGTTAAATCCCGAAAAATCCATGCTCATTCCTTCTCAACAAATCACATTTTTAGGCTTTCTCGTAGATTCCCTTCATCTTCCATAGTCAAAGGTCTCCGCTATAAAATCAGAAATTTCACAAGTTCTTCGAAACTCCTCAATTTCCCTCAGATCTCTCGCAAGAATCATATGACTTTTGTCTGCCTCCATTCAGACTGCACTACAGAGCCCTTCAGCGCCTAAAAATACGCCATCTGTGTCAAGGCCTAGCTTATTTCAACCTGATTTCTTTAGATTTGGAATCTCGGCTAGAACTCCAATGGTGGATAGACCATTTAAATGCGTGGAACAGAAGGGCAGTCTACGCCTCAGCCCCAGATCTTGTATTAGAATCTGATGCAAGTCTGTTGGTCTGGGGCGCCCGTTGTGGCACAATCTCGACTGGAGGTACATGGTCACTCGAGGAGTAGAGATTGCACATAAACTGTTTAGAAATGCTGGCAGATTCCTTTGCAATCAAAAGCCTCGCAAAGGACAGGGTTCATTGTTCTATCCTACTTCGCATGGACAATGTCTCTGCTGTCCGTTACATAAACCATCTAGGTGGCACAAAATCCAAACCTCTTGCGGAATTAGCAAAGAGTCTTTGGGAATTTTGCCTCCTCAACAAGATCTTGGTCAAGGTAGAATACCTCCCAGGCAATCTTAACTCCATCGCAGACTGGCACTCTTGTTACCTACGGGACTCCAGCGATTGGAAGCTTCTTCCATCCATCTTTTAAACTCTGTTTAAAAAATGGGGCCCTGTGCAAATAGATCTTTGCCTCTCGCCTCAATACCCAACTTCCTCACTTCTTCAGTTGGCGTCCAGATCCTTTGGCTCTTGCCACAGACGCCTTCCTCCAGGATTGGTCTCCTCATCTGAACTACACCTTTCCTCCTTTTATCATGGTTCAAGACCGCTCTCTGACCTAGCTGGTATCTCGTGTCTCTGCTTTGTGTTTTTATCTTTCCCTCACCACCCATTGTGTGTTTCTTTCATTGCACATTGCTCTTTGCCTCAGTACCTGCATATTGTGTCTTTTGCTTTTTTTTGCTGCCTCTTGTGCCCATCTCTCGTTTCAGCCCTCCTTATTGTGCCCCTCCGTTTTTTCTGCTTTTCACGCCCCCGCCTCCCAGCTGCATGTCCCTCCCCCTCCCCTACTTAATGGCGGCCGCTGCGCGGTCGTGCAGCAGACACGTGAGTGGGCGCGCCTTAGACAAGCCTGTCTGTGCCCATGCGCGTGCCGACCGCGGCCAGCGCCAGGAACCCTGGATCTACGACTCTCCATCGCTTCCACGCCACCGCCCTCCTCGCACTCAAACACTACCCATGGCCAGTTCTCCTGCCTCTACTGCTGCCTGACCCTCACCACAACCCTGGCCACCAACACCGCTGACGCCAACAACGGCGACACCCTGAGATGCATCCTCCTCAATGTACGCTCCGTACACAAGCACGCCATGGAAATCTGATGCATGCTCGACTCCCTCTCGCCCGACATCGCCTTCTTCACAGAGATGTGGACCAATGCCTCTTCCCCCCCGAAACCAACATCGTCATCCCGGACGGATACAAGATCCAAAGGAAGGACCGCCCCAACCACCAGGGAGGGGGCCTCACCATCGCCCACAAAAGCACCTTCAGCCTCACCACCTCCAGCAAAACTTTCCCCTCTGCCGAAAACCTGCACTTCCAGATACAGATCACCCCCAACGCCACACTCCGAGGAACCCTCATCTACAGAACCCCGGACACCCTTCGCCACCACCATCACCGACTTCATCGCACCCCGCGCCATCGCATCAACGAACTACATACTCATCGGAGACCTGAACTTCCGCCTCGACAACCCCAACGACCCCAAGTCCTCCACCCTTCAGGACAACCTCGCCAACATCTGACTCAAACAACTTGTCACCACACCCACCTATCGAGCAGGACAAACCCTCAACCCCATCTTCGCCACAGGAAACAGCGTCCACTTCAGCCACACAATGCAACCACCATGGACTGACTAAAACTTCGTACACTTCACCATCGACAAACCAAGGGCACCCAAACCCACCCCACACCCACCACGAAGTAATTGGAGCAAAGTCACCAACGAGCAACTCCACCCTCACCCTAGACAGCCACACCTGGACTACAGATGCAAACAGCGCAGCCAGAGAACTCCACACCTGGATCTCCAACTGCGCAGATGAGCTCACCGAAATACGCAACCCCGACAAACAGCGTCCCAGGAAAGCCGCCTGGTTCACCACCACCCTCCAAGAAGCCAGGCACACCTGCAGACACCTGGAGAAGAACTGGAGAAACACCAAGACAACCGGAAGCTACGCCGCCTACAAGGACGCCATGACAGACTACCACATCCAAATCAGAACCACCAAAAGGAACTTCATCCACAACAAAATCCTCGCCAACTCCACCAACTCCAAGGAACTCTTCAGCATCATTCAGGAATTCCCCAACCCACGCAGCGAAGCCACAGACACCACCCCGTCCCAAGACCTCTGCAACAAACTTGGAACCTACTTCCACCTCAACATCAAAACCCTCTAAGACAACTTCATCAACCATCCTCCAGACAACCCAGCCAATCCCACCCCCCAAGGACACCAGCCATCCCACCATCTCCAACTGAACACCCATCACGACCGAAGACACCACCTCGACCATGGAAAGCATCCACTCGGGGGCCCCCAAAGACCCCTGCTCCCCTCACATCTATCACAGAACCGCCGGCGCCATCGCACCCAAACTGCAATGCACCATCAGCACCACCTTCAAAAGAGGCACCTTCCCACACGTCTGGAAACATGCAGAAGTCAGGCCACTACTCAAGAAGCCCACAGTGGTCTCCACAGATCTCAAACTACCAGCCCATCTCGCTTCTCCCCTTCAAAACCAAAGTTGCAGAGAAAATGGTCAACATGGATCTGACACGTTTCATCGAAGAGAACTCCATCCTCGACCCATCCCAATCCGGATTCTGAAGCAACCACAGCACGGAGACCACCCTACTCGCCACCGCAGGCGACATCCGCACCCTCTTGGACCAAGGCCCTTCCACAGCCCTCATCCTACTCAACCTATCAGCGGCCTTCGACACCGTCTCTCACCGCACACTAGTTGCCAGACTACACGACTCCGGCATACAAGGAACAAGCCTGGACTGGATCCGATAGTTCCTCACCGGAAGAAGCCAAAGAATCAGACTACCACCCTTCCTCTCAAATCCTATAAAAATCACCCGTGGTGTCCCACAGGGATCATCACTGAGCCCGACCCTCTTTACCATCTGCATGGCCCCCCTCGCGCCATCATCTGACAATACGGTCTCAACATTGTATCCTACGCCGACGACACCCAGCTCATCCTCACCAGTGACCCCACTACTGCCAAACTCAACTTCCAGAAAGGAATGCAAGACATTGCAGACTGGATAACCAACAGCTGTCTGAAACTCAACGCAGAGAAGACAGAAGTCCACGTCCTTGGAACCACCCCTTCAGCATGGGACAACACCTGGTGGCCAACCGCCCCTCTGGAGCCCACCTACCCCATCAGACCACGCCAAGAACCTGGGCATCATACTCGACTCCTCACTCACCATGAGCCGACAGGTCAACGCCGTCACATCCAGCTGCTTCAACACCCTCTGCATGCTCCGTAAGACCTTCAAATAGATCCTCCAGGGGTCAAGGAAGACAGTCACCCACACACTCATCACCAGCAGACTGGACTAAGGAAAGGCACTCTACGCCGGCATCAACAAGTCCCTATTCCGCAAACTCCAGACCATACAGAACACCGCAGCCAGACTCATCCTTGCCATCCCCTGGCTAGAAAACATCAGCCAACACCTACAAAGACTCCACCGGCTCCCCGTGGAGAAAAGAATCACCTTTAAAATCCTCACCCACGCCTACACAACAACGGACCCGAATACCTCAAAACAGAATCAACTTCCACATACCCGAAAGAAACGTCCGATCTTCCAACCTCACACTGGCCTAAACCCCGCGCATCCATAGAGCCAGAGCAGGTGGAAGATTCTTCTCCCACATTGCAGCCAAGACCTGGAACAAGCTACCGGCAGACATCAGACGCGCACCCTCCCTGAACACCTTCAGAAAGACTCTCAAGACCTGGCTATTCGGCTAAACAGACCGGAGGACCCCCCACCCACCCCAGCGCCTTGAGACCTTCACGGGTGAGTAGCGCGCTCACAATTCCCCTGGTTGATTGATTATGATCAACAGAGTCCTTGCCCAGTCCAGACGCCAATCAGCCTCTCTGGTGCTAGTGGTCCCCTTCTGCCAATCACAGATTTGGTTCCCATCTCTGCTAGAGATGGCAGTGGATTTTCCGGTTCTCCTTCCCTCATGCAACAATCTTTTTGCTGGATCTCCTGGGTCAGCCGCACAACTTCATTCTGAACAACTCTCTGATTCTGTCTGCTTGGAAGATTTCAGGTCCAGTCACCCTGACTTCCTCATTTCTACCGAAGTTTCTCTCTTCATTAGCAGGGCCTGGGCTCCAGGGACAACTAAAGCTTACAAATTAGAGTGGTCTTTATGGGCAAGCTGGTGTTTGGGAAAACATATCGATCCCTTTTCAGCACATTTAAATTACATTGTCAAATTTCTGGCTTCTGAGGCCAGTTTAGGTAAGTCTTACAGAACTGTTAATTTGTACAGATCTGCAATTTCTCTTAATCACACTACTGTTGATGGCAAACCAATTGGTGAACACCCCCTAGTTTGTCGTCTCGTAAGAGGCGTAAAGTTTTTTAAACCTCCTTTGGCAAAGTACTCTAAGTTATGGGACGTGAATTTGGTACTCAAACTCATTTCTGATTGGACAGATAATGCTCTTGTGTTTGGTTTCCATTGCTAGAGCATTGTGATAATCTGAAAATTGTAGGGGTAGATTATATTCATGAATAGTCTGTACCCCCATATAATCTTATGCGTGTTAATATTAGTTAGTAAATTGTGCCGTAATAATCCATGGAAAGTGAAGTGTCAGGATGAAGTTTGCCGTTCACGAACAGTAAAATGGCATTTAGGTGGAATCATGTAACTCTCGATGTTCATTGCAAATGCTTAATACAGTAGCTCATGTGTAATGTAATGCATTAGATTTAAACGTGCACCATAAATTCTGTACGTATAGATGATTAATTGTGCCTTAAATGTGGTGCCTGAAGATGCTACGTTTATAAATGTGTGTTTAAATTGATGTCAAAGGCCTAGATGGAGTAATTGCTCTTTCGTGTTTATAAAAGGCCTATTCGTTTCCTTATATTAGCTGGTTTGCGTAGGCCTGTAATGCATTTTCCCTGGTAAAGCTCTCATTTGGAGGCAGTCAGCGTAATTCATGTGCGTGCAAGGTTATTCTGTTCTCATGCTTCTGTTGCAGGTGCAAGGACACCGTTCTCGTTAGTTAGACTAACGCCTTTTGTTTTAGGAGTTTGGTATGGAGGAGACCTGCTACAAAGTATTCAGGAATGCCGATAATTGGGAGCCTATATTCTTTCTTGCTGATGAAGCCTAAGACCCAAGGACACATCAACCGTTGATGGACCGAGTACTAGTTTTGGTGGGAAATTACCAACGAGAGGTGCCTGGCCAGAGAAGGTGTTTCAAGGGCATGTTCTACCAATTGTGCATTTTGTATTGTGGACAGTGCCCGAGGGATGAGAGAGCAGAGAGCCGTTTGAGGGGTAGAAGGAAGGGATCGATTCTTAGAAGGAAGACTTAGAGCGAACTCAGTAGTTTTGGCTACTGACCCTTACAACGTGAGTGTACTTCTTAGGAAGTCTTCACGAGCTGACACCTTTTCTTGATCTTGCCTGGGAAATGCTAAGTAGGGATGCCACTTTAGTGATAGTGTAGGGGTAGACTAATGGATTTCTTTTACAGCTGCTAATGAATACTAATATAGATATTGGAGCAGTTATTGCCTATATAGTGTTTTTGGAGTTGCTCATTCTTTTTACATTGCATTGGATTAGACTAATTCTCAGGATGAACTTTGTATTAGTGCCTATGTACTTTTTCAACCGCGTCATGAGGTGCTTGTATGTCCAATTGTTTTTAACGTTGTAATAAAACCCCTAAATTTGAATTCGGAGTCGGTGATCCTTTCCGAGTCTTACTTGGTTGGTCCATGTTAGTTAGTTGTGAATGTATTGGTTTCTCCCCTTTACACTTTTCAGCAGGTAATAAAGATCCAGACGACCGAGGATTCTCAGTAAGTTTTATAATAGAATCCGGCGTTATCAGTTGGTAGCAGAGTAGGATGGTTACCTCTGTAGTAAGGAGAGACGTAGAGAAGGGTAGTCATTGAGTCCCTAGTCCCCATAGAGCCCAAGTGATGGTCATCCAGTGGATGGTGAGCGGAGGACGACGGTATTTGATGGAAATTGAAGGAGAGTGACGGTGCGGCAGAAGCAGCAGTTTGTGGTAGAGTGAGTATGAACAGGGATGTGTGTCTGTTAGATTGCTGGGTTGTTTTGATTGTGTGATGTCTTGCGGAGTTGGAATGAGAGTTGAGTGATTGTGGTTTCGGGCCGAACGCCTGCGGTCCATGAGAGTTGATTTTGATATCCCGGGATAAAAGATTGTGTTGTAGAAGACTCCCAGAGTTGAAATTGTCTGACCAGTGATTGTGGGAGTCATGCGATGCTGTTGACTGAGCCACCAGTGATAGGGAAATGTGTGTGTGAGCGTGAGTAATCGACGCAGGTCGTGGGTTGTTGTATGTGGTACATTGAGTGATTGGATCCTATCGATTGAGCACATGACTGTCCAGCCGTTTGTGGGCAGATAGTCTGAGGCAGTTTTCCGGTCGTTTCGTGGAAAAGACGGTTGCCAGAGTTGAGGTCGACAATTGTGAGAGACTATCCGGTCGTTTGGTGGACAGACAGTCAAAGAAGTGACTGTTCGGTCGTTTCACAGACAAACAGTTATTTCACTGTATGAGAGAGACGCGTGAGTGTGTGAGACACAAATTGTATAGGAGGGGAACTGCTGCATGCTGAGGAAGAGTGACGTCAGAGAGTGTCGACCGATAGGTCGGTTGGTGTGACGCCGTGCTCGTATTGGTGGATTGACATCAGGAAGTAAAACGAAACGCTGTGTGTAAAAGAAAGTTGATTTCATTATGAAATGTTTTAAAGTTTTAAGAGATATGTGTAGAGGAGATAGAAAGGTAGGGGAGGAGAAGAAGCTCCCCCTGAGGATACCCCAGCCCATTGCATGGCTACGAATGTGGGATTGCATATCATAATTTGGCTAGAAAATTGGCATAAAATGACTGAAAAAGAGGGAGAGTTGGCTTTTCCGCGTTATGGTACTTTCAGGTTGGAGGTGTTATACCAGTTGAAATCGGTGATGTCTTCATTGCAACCTCTACCCAGACCGACACAGTTTGAGGCACTACATGCATCGATGAGAGCAGCACATGACAGGAAAAGAGATCGAAGTTAGGAAAGGGTGAAAAAGTCGATCAGGGCATTTCAAGATGCGCGATGGGACGCATTGGAGAAAAGATGAAGGGTGGAAACTATTGAAGGGGATAGGCTATTCCCGTTGATGGTGACAGTAGGAGATGCCCAGAAGAAGTGTGGCGAGGAAGAGGATAGTGACACAGATGACAGCTTGTTAGATAGATTGCTATCAGAAAGACCACCTCCATATAATCCAGATTCAGAGGAGGGAAAGTCAGTATCAACAGAAGGGACTGGAGAATCACAGACTCAACCTAGTGCGAAAGTAGTTGGAAGAATTTCAACAGCAACAGAAGGGATGGGAACACAGACACCAATAGGTATTGAAGAATCAAGTACGCCATTGCCAGCCACTGCAGACTCCTCTAAAGGACAGGTATATTTAAGAACAGCGAGACAAAGGTCTTTGGCCGACTCTGGATCTGACATGAGGATGTGGGAACCACCAGTGAGAGGCCAGAATGACAGGGTGACAGGAGATTGGGATCACGGAAACTCGGGAAGCCGACCGGTCCTTAGGAATATAGCGGAAGGGAACCGATGTGGAGATCAGAGCAGTGAGAACGGAGAATTGAGTGATGCATCTAGTCGAGGGACCCTGAAAGTTGCTATAAGGGCAAAGATGTTGGACGTGGTGAGACTGAAAGCCGAGGTAGATGAGATAATTAGTGGGAACCTGCCTTTGGAAAGAGTGTAACTTTATGAAACAGATGAGTTGCTGTTTGTAGCAAAAGACGTAACCAGCAAGGCAAGGACAGCACATGAGAAACTGTCCAAAACCAAGATGATGCAGGGAGGTCACAGATTGCAGTACAGTGATCAGGAACTGGAAGAGAAGAGGGTCATAGGGTTGAAAACTCACATTCGAGAATTGATTGTGGGGATACATGCCTGGAGCATACTTGATAAGTGGGAGGAAGATGGTCCAAAAAGAAGAGCACTTAAAGGAGCGTAGGAGAGACACCGCCTCCAGGAGGGGGTATTGTAGGAGTGGAGAATTACCCTTTGCGAGAGGTACAAAATGGGAGGTATGTGCATGTGCCTCGGAGTAGAGGTGATTTTACGGCGTTTATGAATGAATTTTCTCAGCTGAGGGAGAAGCCTGTCTAGTGGTACAAGCAGGTCGACCGTTTTGTTAAAATTTCGAAAGTGTTGTGGGTTGATCTGAACACATTGTTTGATATCGTAGTACCAAGTGATTTGTGGGCGGCTTGTAAAATTGCAGTTGATTGGCCGACTTTTGAACCAGACAGGGATTCTGTTACCAATGGTCCTTCACCTATTGTTATGAAAAAGTTTGAACAGGTAATTATATGGCTGAAATCCAAAATCTCACCACAGGATATTGATTGGGTTAAGATAGATCGAACCGTTCAGAAACCGAAGGAGTCTGCACACAAATATTACGAAAGGCTCTTGCAAGCCTTTAAGCAGTACAGTGGACTAGACACATTAGATCCCAAAGACATGAGACAGTTTGTTTCCAAGTTTGTTTTGGGTCTGAGAATGGAAGTTTGCTTCATGATTCAGCAGCATTTGATCTGCTGGCAGAACACGTCAGTGGATGAAATTCTGAGGTACGCCAGGTACTGCAGTGATGAAGTGGATTCGAAATACAGGAGGCTTAAGGATAAGCTAGTCCAAATGCAAAACACTGATAGGGAAGCCCAGACGCAGCCAGGTGGAGGGACACTAGTAAGAAGACAGGGAAACAATCAAGGTGGGACCCAGAATGTGCAGGGTCAAGGGAAAGGGAAACCTGTAGACCCCAAGACAGGAATGGATGTGGCAACACTGAAAAAGACCACTGCGTGTCACCTTTGTCACAAGATCGGGCACTAGAAGCGCGAGTGTAGATTGAACCCAGCAAACCAGTGCAGGTATCGGAGGTCGTCAATACAGTAACGAGACCCAGGTCCATGCAAGGGGGGACGTTGGTCCTGCAGGTGCAAGTTCCGCAGCCTCAGAGAATTCCCCAGGGAAATCGTATGTATCAGCAGATGCACCTTTTCGAGAATTATGATGAGTACAGCTCAGACCCGTTACAACGACGGTGCCTGAGGGGGGATGAAGGCTGCATGCTTGGGGCAGTCTTAGAGGTAGACCACAGGGGACCGTTTGTTGAGGCGGTTGTTGACGGTCATCCCACCACCTTTTTGGTTGATACTGGTGCTACCCGTTCTACTGTAAGATCTGCAGTAGTTCCCAACCTACCCCTTTCGGGACAATCAATCCAAGTAGTAGGAGTGGCAAATAAGAAAATGACTAACCCATTGACCGATCCGATTCCTGTGAGAATATGAAACTTTCGAGATCGACACCAGTTTGTGGTGTGCGATTAAAGTCTAGTCTGTTTGCTAGGATGTGATCTTTTGTGCAAGTTGAATTGTACCATCTACTGCACGCCCAAGGGAGTGGAAGTACAGACAAAGGATGACGATGCCACCTTTAAGGTTGCAAATCAGCATTTGTGCATAGAGATGTATCCCATGTTAACAGTGGAAGAGCTTCCACTTGACTTGAGAGACTCTGTTTCATTGGACGTGTCGGATTTTACGGGAGAAGAGATTGGACTGATCAAGGGTGTTGAACCAGTTAAGATTCAGGTTAAGCAAAATGTTGAGTTCCCGAGAACGCCACAGTATAATCTGTCACCTGAGACGATCGCAGGGATTAAACCTGTAATCGATTCCATGATTCAGCAGGGAATCCTGAAGGAGATAATGGGCAGTCCATGCAACTCACCCATTATGGGATTGCAGAAACCAAGTGGGAAATTCGGAATCGTGCAAGACCTGCAAAAGATCAACACGATTTTAGTTCCATGCTGTCCAGTGGTACCGAATCCATCAGTGATACTATTCCAGATTCCATGCGAGGCCGAGTGGTTTACTGTGATTGACTTGTGTCAAGCATTCTTCTCGATTCCTTTGCACGAAGAGAGACAATTTTTATTTGCTTTCCGGCTGGAAGATTGTGAGTTAACGTGGTGTCGTATCCCTCAAGGGTATACAGAGAGCCCATCGATCTTTAATCGGATCTTGAAAAAGAATCTTGAGTCTTGTATTGCCACAGAATTCTGTTCTTGTGCAATACATTGATGATCTCCTTATTGCGTCAGAGACAGAAGACGCTTGCATGATTGATACGATTGCCTTACTGAATCATTTGGCAGAGAATGGACACAAGATGTCCCCAAACAAGTTACAGCACTGTTTGAGTGAGGTTCAGTACTTGGGTCACTGAACTGAGAAAGGCAAGAGAAAGGTGTCACCAGACCGAATTGAAGCGATCATGAATATGACTGTAACTACCACTCGGAGGTAAGTCAGAATGTTTTTGGGGATGGTTGGCTACTATTGTTAATGGATTCCCAATTTCTCATTGAAGGCTAAGCCTTTGCAGAGGCTGACGCACAAGGATGTGAGTGATCCATTACCATGGGACCATGACTGTCTGATGGCGTTCTTGGAGTTGAGAGAGGGCCTATGTCGTGCTCCGGCTCGCGGAATGCCTGACTACAACAAGTCCTTTTCATTGTTCTGTTGTGAGCGAGAAGGTTGCGCATTGTCAGTTCTGACTCAGAGTCATGGAGGTGTCCGTAGACCAGTTGCCTATTTTTCAGCTACTCTAGACCCAGTAGCTTCAGCATTGTCCGGATGTCCCAAATCCGTTATCGGTGTCAGCATTGATAGGTGTGAAAGCATTGTTATGGGTCACCCTTTGACTGTCTATGTTCTGCATTCTGTTGAGCTGTTGATGACGAGGACTAAAACACAGCACCTGACAAACAATAGACTCACACGCAACAAGCAAGTCATACTTGCCGCAGAGAATGTGACTCCAAAGAGGTGTTCTGTTTTAAATCCTGCTACACTGATGCCCTTGCCAAATGCAGATGATGAAGATTGTGAAGACCATGACTGTCTTGATGTGACTTAACTTTGCACCAAACCGAGACCTGACATTGTTGATGAACCTCTGCCTGACCCCGATGACATTTTCTTTGTCGATGGTTCATGCTTAAGAGACAATGTGGGTCAGCTGAGAGCAGCGTTTGCTGTATGTACCATTACGGGAGTAGTTGAAGCCGCTTGCTTAGAAGGAGTATACTCCGCACAAGTGGCTGAAATCATTGCCTTGACTCGCGCCTGTTTGGCAGCTGATCAGATCTGAATCACCATCTACACCGACAGCCAGAATGGGTTCGTTGTGGTTCATGATTTCGGGCGGCTATGATCGCAGAAAGGTTTTCTGACATCATCTGGATCTCCTATTAGGAATGGAGAATATGTGAGACAATTGTTGGAAGCTTTACACCGTCCGAGGGAAATTGCGGTGGTAAAATGTGCAGCCCATGGGAGGGGAAATTACTTTGTTTCTCTTGGTAACAAGTACGCGGACGAAGTAGCATGTTTTTGCGCTGGACAAGGGTGCATATTTACTGGAGATTATACAGGAGAGAGACCAGAAAGAATCGAGCTCAGTATGATGTTAGCCATGGCAGACACTTGGGAGGAACTCAATCGCCTGCAGGGAGAAGCTTCAGACCAGGAAAAGAATGTACGGATTCAATCAGGATGTGAGATGGGGGATGTTGGCATTTGGGTTTCAAATGATGGTCAAGCAGCATTACCAGATGACCTACAGAGCCCGACGGCAAGGCAAATTCATGGTGCTGTGCATCTTGGAAGGGATGCGATGGTGGGAGTGTTCAGACAAACGTACAATCCACGATTTTGTGCGTTTGCTAAAGCAGTGTGTCATAAGTGTGTTACCTGTCAACAAATTAATGCTGGGAAGAAAACTGTGGTTGCTGTGAGTCACATTGGAAGGTCAGGAGGGCCTTTCAATAGGGATGCAGCTTGATTTCATTGAGATGCCTAAGTGCAATGGATGGAGGTACATTTTAGTGGTGGTGTGTGTTTTTTCACGGTGGGTGGAAGCTTATCCAACACAAAGGTGCGATACCCTCACAGTAGCGAAGCTGTTAGTGAGGGAGTTGATCCCCAGGTTCAGTTTTCCAACCTCATTGGAGTCGGATAGAGGAACACACTTCCACAGCAAGATCATGAAGTTGCTTTGCGCTGCTTTGAATGTTGATTAGAGACTCCATTGTAGCTATCGACCAGAGGCTTCTGGGATGGTGGAGCAGATTAATGGAACTTTGAAAGCACGGATGGCAAAAGTGTGTCCGTCTACACCCCTGAAGTGGCCTGATACAGTACCCTTGGTGTTAATGAGTGTTCGCAGTGTCCCAGATAGGAGGGCAGGTCTTTCCCCGCATGAAATCTTTATGGGGAGGGCGATGCGATTGCCAGCAGTACCATCCACAGCTTTAATAAACATCACTGATTACTTAATCCTTGATTACTGCAAAGGACTGGCTGATGTGGAATGTTCTGTGTCTCAGAAGGTGCAAGCTGCCACTGTTCCAGCTTCGAGTGATCTCTGCCACGACCCGTGCCCTGGTGACTGGGTGCTTGTCTGCAAGCACGTGAGGAAGAGCTGCCTGGATGCTCGATGAGCAAGGCCCTTACCAGGTGATACTGGTAACGAAGACAGCGGTGAAGTGCGGAGGGTTGCCGAACTGGGTACATTCCTCCCACACCTGCAGAGTTTTAGGACCCTCGGAAGAAACAGCTCCTCTCAGAAATGAAGATCCAGCGGTGGCGGCAGAGCCATGAGAGAGGACAAGCCAAGCTGTGAGGGTTTCCGACGAAGCTGGTTGCTCACCAGACCAAGCTGAGGAGGGTTATGCTACACACAACCCAGATATTGACTCTGATTAAGAAGGTAATGTTGCGAGTGGCATAGAGTCAGACTCAGCTGAAGGGAGTGGTGCGCAGGGTGTTCGAGAGGAAGGTAAAAGGGCTAATCGAGCAGAAGGATCGTGGCCTGAAAGCAAGAGAAGGCTGAATATAAGTTTGGCTCCTGAGAGTGATCTTGCCCCTGTGTCTGAGACATCCGAATCAGAGGTGAGCGAAGAAGAGCAAGCCCAAGGAGGCCTAAGAAGGTCGAGAAGGACAAGAGTGCCTTGCCAGAGATACACTGCCCCAGAGAGGACTTATGCAGTAACTGATGCAGGGAGTAGTGAGTTCCGGGAGGCTGAGGTTCGTGAAAGTGGTCAGCAGGAAAATCGATGTGGGACTGATAGTTCCAGGACTCGAAGTTGAAGGCGTGTTGATAATCACGGTTCCAAAACCTCCAGTTTTGAGCAGGGTGTGAATCCTGATACTGCACAAGTTAGTTTTTCCAACGTTTGGATTTGAACCACCACCTCATGAAATGGTAGATGTTCGTCTTTAACTTTTCAGGAATCTTGCTATTATAGGCCGCAGTGACGCCCCTATGCAGTGGCCTCACCATGAGTGCCTGGTGCGCCCATTCCACCACTGATAGCTGAAAGAAGTGTTCAGCGCCGAATACCGCCATCAACATGTTCTAAACGTAAGTCTCCATTTTCCCTGTATTCGCAGATACCGGCACACCTATTATTTGTAGGTTGTTGCGGTGAGAGCGCTCCTCCAGGTCTTCATTCTTTGCCTGAATGACTGCTAGGACCCGTTCCATGTTAAGGGTTTTCGACCTTGTCGCCTGCATCTCATCCTCGACCTTTGAGAGTCTCTGCTCTGCCTTAGCAAGGCGCACAGTCTGCTTGTCTATTTGTGCCGCCATATTGTCCATCCTTATATTGAGCATATCTATTTTACCAACATTGGACTGGAGACTGCTCTGCATAGCCATGATTCGTTGTCCACTTGATTAGCCCCTGGGCAGGAGCTACGTGCTACAAGTTATTATACCTTGGCAGTACTTGCCCTGTTTTGTAGTATAGCGTGCTATAGTTGTCCCGTGCTGCTATTTCAATCTGAATCATGTTGCAGTCGTATATGTATCTCCAATTGTCCTGCCCGTACTTGCAATGTCTTTAGCGTGCAATCCACATGTGTGAGAAACCTGTACTCTATGCTATTCGGGCTGAGTCTATAGGCAGTATACAGGGAGTGTGCTTATTTCCCAATTTTATCCACTGAATTGTCCTACCTTTGACTATCCTGCACTTGCTGATCTCCAGCACAGCACATCCCTTGTCTTAGGGATTTGATCATCAATGCATCTCGCGGTGTTTTGGACAATGCATGTTTAAGCACCTGAAGTGATTTGGTGCAGGCATTGTCAAACCACCCCTTCTTATTTTTGGCACCGTTACCGGTCTACCTAGTTAAAAGTCTTTTAATATACAAGGTAATGCAGTTAAAATTACTAATTAGTACAATTGGGGAAATGTCGTCCTGGAGGCAATAGGCGATTTCACCCTGATTATGTATAATTATTTGCTTTAATGTCCTACTAGGATCAACGCCAAGCAGGGAGCAAATGTCAGCGGGACTCGTGCTGCGGGAGCCCGCGCCCGGTGTTCAAGCGCCTCCTGGCTCTCTGATTGGCTGATTTTGGCTGGCAGCGGATTCGGTGGCTCCGGCCGCGGGAAGCACCAGGCAGGGAGCAAACGTCAGTGGGACTCGTGCTGCGGGAGCCCGCACCCGGTTTTCAAGCGCCTCCTAGCTCGCTCATTGGCTGATTGTGGCTGGCAGTGGATTCGGCGGCTCCGGCCGCGGAAAGCACCAAGCAGGGAGAAAATGTAAGCGGGACCTGCGCTGCGGGAGCCTGCGCCCGGTTTTCAAGCGCCTCCTGGGGCTCTGATTGGCTGATTGTGGCTGGCAGCAGATTCGGCAGCTCCGGCCGCGGGAAGCACCAAGCAAGGAGCAAATTTCAGCGGGAGCCCGCGCCTGATTTTCAAGCCATCTCCTTGTGTTTGCTTTGTTCGCCCTAAGTTGGCAGGGTATGCCCAGACGTGGGTCCCGTGCTCACTTTGCCACTGGATTCAAGCTAGCCTGGCTGATGAGGGGTGTCACCCTGAAACCGTTTTTTTCCAGGATGCTTGTTTCTGGTCCAAGGAAGACATGGCTTGGCAGTTCGGGCTGGACTCTTCCCATGAGGCACAGGGTCAAGACTGATTTGCATATGGCTGTGTCTGAACTGGGGTGGCTAAGTGAGCTAAAGAATGATGATGGATTCAACCTAGATCTGTGATTGGGGGTGAGTATTTGAAAAGTTTCAGCACTCCGTCCATCATCTCCTTGTGTTTGCTTTGTTCGCCATAACTGTTGTCACACCAGAACAGGACAGTTCCCTGAGCTAGTGGTGGAAGGTCCGTCTAATAATGTCCAAACCCAGACGTAGTTAGGAATGAGGATGAGCACCTGTGGACAGGGGTTTGTCATGTACTCTGACAACCAATAATAATGTTTTCCTGAATTGTTCACTAAGTCAATTTTAGAAGCTGCAGAAAAAAGGTCCTCTCTAAGAAATAAGCAACGTCTACTGAACACTAAACAGAACTATTCGAAATTGGACCTCAACAGGGGTTGAAACCTCAGAATTCCTTCTGAAGGATTGGCATATTTTTGTTCCTGATTAAAATTGAAGTTTTAGCACAAACTGGAATGGGTCAAATGCTCAGATGCACTTTTGCACCAGTGAATCTCACACTTTTAAAATCTGTTTTTGTACATCATTTTTGTCTTCTGATACTTTCAGTATACAGCTCATTTTGGAGACCGAACCACTGGATTTGAGATGGGCTCATCGTTGTGGTCATTTTGGATGCATTTAAGTGCAAAACCTCGTATTCTTCCCAGAAGAGGCAATATTTTATAGTCTTACAGGAAGAAATGATTCAGGACCAACCAGCATTAATTATTCAAACTGTTTTCTCCATGTCCACTCTCAACAATGTTTTCACTTTTATTTCTGACAGCTATATTGGTTTGCAGATACCCAGATTCTGTCCTACACGCAAGATGACTGCTCATATCGTTGGAAATTCTTTGGGGAACTAGAATTTGAAAAAAAGGTAAGATAAGGGTAAGAAGAATAAAGGGTAGTGTCATAACAAAAAGCACAATAGTGGTTCGAGTGTCAGCAGATCATGTAATCATTTACAATGGAGGGTCTTGTCGTCAGTCGACCATTATTTTATGGTCGCATTTCATGTCCACTTTTTCATAATGTTAGGGACTCTTGCTCTGCAGAACTTAGATAGAATGTTTCATGGGATGCATGTTGTAGGAAGCTGGCTCTGTGTATACTATACCAAAGTAAGGTATAGTTTGCACAGAGTCCAGTGGATCTGCAAAGGTATAGTAGACAATACCTTACTCTCTCTTGTGTTAGAGTGGTTGAGCCGTCAGGCTGATCAGAAAGGTCGTGTTAAGCATTTGTTGTACACACTCAGGTAAGAAATGATGTCACACACTCAAAGACTGAATACAGACCAATTGTTTGTATAAAAAGTTATTATTGTGTTATGTTATTTCTAGAACCAAGATATACTTAACAGCAGGTAAGTGATACTTCTCATACAATGTTACTGTTCAAAATACAGTGCACTCAGGTTTGGTAGGAACCTTTGGACTACTATTGCAGTCTAGAAAAACATTGATAAACTGTTCCAAACACTTGAAATTTCTTTTGGATTACTTTTAGATTACTTCAAGATTACCTCTTTAGTTTAGCATGAAGTACACTCCTAACACAGTCTTAGCAACACAGGACATCAGCAAGCAAGGTAAATTATTTTACAGGCCCTAAGTTACTTTTGTTGCAAACAAGATGGTTCAACACTTAGAAGAATTTTCGGAGAAAAACCACCATTCAGTCCTATTGAGAAAACAGAAGTGCTAAGTTTTTAGGTGAGTAAAACGGTTTTAGGATTGGAGTTTTGCAGGGTAAAACCAAGGTTCCCCAAGGTTCAGGTTGGCACTCAAGGGCACCACAAGCCACACTAGGACGGCCGGGTGCAGAGTTCAGGGCACCAGTGTTGGCCAATGGGGCTAGGGGCACTTCTGTTGGTGGCTGCTCACGGGCAGGCCAATCGGTCTCAGGAGCCAAGCTTCTATGGTTAAGATCAGGGCAAAGGGGGTCCCAGGTGTAGGAAAGTAGTATCTGCTTCTTATGGTTACCCCCACTTTTTGCTGATGTTACACTGTTTTTAGACTAGTCTAACTGGGATCCTGCTATTCAGGACCCCAGTCTATCTGCTTTCTCCCTTAAATTTCTATGCATGTACTTTAGGTACACTCCAGATTGGATACTGGGGTACCCTTATCATTCCCTAGTATATGGTACACCATGTACCAAGGGCATAGGTACCCCAGAGGCCTGCCATGGGCTGAAGCATGTATTATGCCACCCCTGAGAGGCCATTCAAATTGACACAACAAGCCTGCTACAGCAGACTGTGTAAGTTGGTGCTTGCACCACTTACTTAAGATATAGGTTCACTATATCTATCTAAATCACTACACTTAAATACCTATCAGTCACCCCTATGGCAGGCCTTAACAATCCTGAAGGCAGGGTGCTGGGTTTTACGTGAGAGAGTGCCCCTGCATGAGAAGAGCCCCTCTGCAGCCTTTGGAGGCCATTCTCCGGGGTTGTCTGTTGATTGCGGAACGGCGTCGGACCTGTGACCACATGAAGAGATATCGGCTCAAATAGAAGTTTTAAATAAGGGCAAAGGACTTATACCTGACTCCAAATAGAAGACCTTCTTCTTCTGCTGCATGAATATTATATAAAGATTTTAAAAAGCCTGAGAACATATACCGAACAATCAGCAATCACAGAGAACCGATTCTTGAAAAAAGATATTGTGTTTAAGGAGAGAAACGTCAAGGGCCTCATGAAAAAATAGGTCCTCGTGTGGTTCAGTTTGGCACATTTCATTACGCATGGTATCATGGAGGTTATGACCCATTGATTCAGATAATTCAATTTCTATCAACAAGAGCTAATAATAATAAGCAAACAGATATTCTGCTCTGTTCCCAACCCCAATTTCAAGGCCCACGTGATTTTTGTGCTACTTCCTACAAAGAGACAATCATTATAAAGTCCTGATTAAGGTGGTGCTAAAGCTGGTTGCACACCGCAACGCGTCGACGATTCTGGGGTGTTAAATTCAAGGAACTATTGAGTCTAAGGATATTCCATGTGATGTGACTACAATATAGATTCTATCGACTTAACGATATTTTTGATGATTTTTAATATGTCACTTGTTGTTGTCTCTTGGTGTTTTTAATGAATTTACTATATGAAATGTTTTTATGAATTATGAACAGTGTTTTTCTGTTTTTTTAAATAACCTTTTGAACTATTGGCCGATATTAATGTACATTGAATGAAAATTGTGTGATTTTTCTATAAATTTGTGTATTTTATAATTATATGTGGGGTTATCGACAATATATAATTTAGAGAAGAAGCATGTGTGACAGATGGTTGAATGTTGATCAGAGTTGGTGAGTCAATCCAAGGGAAAAATGTCTTCTTATTGCTACTGTTAGACCTGGAACCTTGGCGTGGGTCTCCCTTCCACTTTTTGCTGTTGCCTCATGTATTTTTGCTGGTGTTAGATGCTCAGGGCACTGTGCCACTGCTGTCTAGTGCCACAGTGCAAGTGCTCCCTATTGTAAATTGATGTATGAATTAGTGATTCCATGATTGGTTGGTTTGGGTTACATGTCAGACCCTAGTACAGTGCACTAGGAGTGCCCAGGGCTGGTAATCCAAATACTGCTGGTGGGCTTGCAGCACTGGTTGTGCCACCCACAGAAGCAGCCTTTAAAAGTGTGTCTAAGGCCTGCCATTGCAGAGCCTGCTTGCAGTCTGGTACTGTCATGCTGACTGGGCAAGTGCACCCACTTGCCAGTCCCTAAACCTTCCCTTTTCTTCATATCAGACACCCCTATGGTTGGCCCCCAAGGGCAGGGTGCATTGTAAGTGTAAGGTAGGACATGCCCTGGTGTGTGTGGCATGTTCTAATAGTGAATTACAGCCATTTTTGTTTTTCACTATTGCAAGGCTACCTGTTCTCCATAGGCCAGAATGGGCAGTTTAGATTATTACATCTTATAATCTTAACTGACTCAGGGAACATGGTAGAAATTCAAATTTAGTATGCCTGAACTCAGAATGATAAAATACATCTTTTAGTGAAGTTGGTTTTAACATTCTGTGTTTGAAAATACCACTTTCAGAAAGTAGGTATTTTCTTGCTTAACTGTCCAAGCCTGCCTCTGCTAGGTTGTGTATTGCTTGTCTGGAGTTTGAGTGACAGGGCTGGGGAATTCCAGGAGACAGGGTGAGGTAGCCCAGTGGTGAATAGAGAGATCTGCATCTAGATGAGAGGGAGGAGTTGCACCTGGGACCTGAATAGGGCTTTGCCTTCCCTCCACAATGCTGGCTCCACCTCCTGTGGTGCATCTGATGTCTCTGCCCTGCACTCTGAAAGGAAAGAAGGAGTCATGTAAGCAAAGTGCTCCAGAACTGACCAGAACTAGTTTGGACTAGGCAAAGGCCCCTCTGCCCACAGAGGACAAAGGATTTTGGGGTATAAGTAGTGGGACCCTGATCCCAAGAATTTAGATCACTTTTGGAACAAGAAGAAACCTTTACTGAGGAGCGGAACCTGAAGAAACTGAGGAGAGACTATCCCTAAGCTGAAGTGCTGCTTGGGGGATTGGCCTACAGTGGTTTGCCTAACTGCCAAAGGAAGGAGGAGAGACTTTGTGTGCTTATTTCAACTTGTAAGGATCTCAAAGGGCTTGAGAGAACAGCTTGCCTCCTGCTGAAGTCTCAGGGAAAACAGATTTCAACCACCAGCTTCCCAAGAGTTTATTGGAAGTGCCTGCTGCTGTTTTGGGCCTTCTGAGGGACTGCGTGTCGCAAGGAGCTGGAAGCGCGACTCAAGAGGAAGAAGCGTGTCGCCGTCGCTGCTGCTGCCGTTGCATCTTGCATGTCGCCGCTGTAGCTGTTGTATTGCACCGCATCTAGAGAAGCGTCTCGCAACGCCGAAGAAGCGTGTCGCCTTCACAGCCGCAGGGGCTGTCGCATCACACTGCATCACGAGAAGTGTCTCGCATCGAGGAAGAAGCGTGTCGCCATCGCTGCTGCTGCCGTCGCATCTTGGATGTTGCCGCTGTAGCTGTCGTATTGCACCGCATCAAGAAAAGCTCCTCGCATCCACGGAAAAGCGTGCCGCCGTCGGAGCTGCTGTCGTCGCATCACGGGACACGGGTGTCGCCGTTGCAGTTGTCGCATCGAGCGGAAGTGTCTCGCAACGTCGGAGAAGAGTGTCGCCGCCAAACCGCATCAAGAAAAGCTCCTCGCATCCACGGAAAAGCGTGCCGCCGTCGGAGCTGCTGTCGTCGCATCATGGGACAAGGGTGTCGTCACTGCAGCTGACGCATCGAGCTAAGATCTCACTCAACATCCGAAAAGCGTGCCGCATCAGGAAGACCTTCACGTCTTTATTTCTTTGCACCAAGCTTTCATCGCATCAACATCGTTGCAACACTTTCGTTGCCCTGCGTGTCGCATCTAAAGGTACATTTACTTAAAGTGTCGCATTTAAGAACTAAAGAGAACTAAGCTAAATACTACCATTTTAAAGTAACAGTATTGTGGATTTTTGTTGTTTATGTTCTTGTGGTAAATCTATATAAAGAATACTTATTTTTTATATAAAACCTGTGTGGTGTCCATCTGTAGTGTTGTCACTTGATTACTGTATGTGTTCACAAATGCTGTACACACTGCCTCTGAGATAAGCCTTTCTGCTCGTGCCAAGCTACCAAGGGGGTGAGCAGGGGTTATTTTAGGAGTGTACCCCTTTACCCTGAGTAGAGGAGAGGGTCCGTATTTGTCACAAGTACCTACCTGTGCCAACTAGAGACCCTCAATTCTAACATTGGTGGTCAGCGGTGAGGATTCTGGAATTGCATTTGTGACTCATGTACAGTGATTGGTGAACACTACTAGTGAGTGCAGACCAAAACGCAACCACATACATTTTGGTAGATTTCTTTCTGGGATTTTCTATTTTTGAGAAATGCCAGGTTCAACAACCATGGTGGAGAGAGCAGAATCCATAGCCTCTATTGATTGTGATTGGGAAGAAGAGAAACTAGAAAGCTACAAAGTTACACAGCTGAAGTACTTCTGCAAGAAATTCAATGTTTCCACTGCTGGGTGCAAAAATAAGGCAGAGTTCTACAAGGCGCTTAAGGCCTGGGTAGAATCAAGAAATGCCCTTGATAATGAGAATGCAGAGGAGCAGATGGAAGGGCCAGTGGGCCCAGGAGGAAGGAGAACCCCTTCCCCCACAGGTAGCAGTGTTTCTGCCAAGAAACTGTCTCCAGAGGAGCTGGAGGACAGAGAAAGATGTAGGAGGCATGAAATGGAGATGACCAAGTTTAAAGTGAATGGGCAACTGGAGCTAGAAAATAGGAAATTGGCCCTAGAGGAAAAGAAATTGCAGTTTGACCATGAAAGGGTTTTGAGGGAGTTGGAATTGAAGGCCAAGAGCTTAGAGATTTCTTCCTCTGGTGGCAGCATACCGTCAGTACCTGTTGAGTCTAGAGTGTACATTCCCAAAGATGTGGTGAAGGAATACTTTTTAAATGATGATATTGGGCAGTGGTTCAAGGCCTATGAGGAAGCCACGTCTTCCCACCGGGTCCCTGAGAAGGATTGGGGAGCGGGGTTGTGGGGGTGGTTCCTTAGTGAAGGGCGGGACACACTTAGACTTGCCTTCTAATGTCTATAATTCATATCCCCACATGAAAGATGCATTAATTTCTAGATATGGTTTAACGCCTGAATTGTACAGACAGAGGTTCAGGGGCTGCAAGAAGATAGAGAACAGTACCTGGGTTGAATATGTCACTTTTTTCTGCAGAGCATTGGAGGGTTGGGTGAAGGGTAGCAAAGTTGATGATTTTCAGGGACTTCTTGATTTGATTGCATGGGAGCACTTGTCAAGTAACTGTTTTCCTGAGCTACGCCAGCACCTGATTGATAGTAGGCTGACTAATCCTAGGAAGCTTGCTGAGGAGGCGGACCGCTGGGTCAGTACCAGGGTCCACAAGGGTCACGTGGGAGACTCAGCCAAGAGTGGACAGGGTCCCCAGCAGAAGAGTGGGGGGACAAGGGTAAACAGAAGGAGTTCCATAGAGGGCCCCAAAATAATCCCCAAGGGAACCAAGGGAAAGGTTCCCAGCCTCCCCCTGAGAGAAAGCAAGTGGTCCCGACAGGTAATCCTGTTCCCTAGGGACCCTTCAAATGTTACAAATGTGGGGACCTGGGTCATAAAGCAAATGATCCCAAGTGTCGCCTGTTTTGGAAAACCAGCACCCCCTGGTGCAGCCCCTCGGCAGATGGCTAGTGTAGGCCTGGGTGAGGAGATGGGTGCCCAAGGTGGGTGGTGTCCCGCAGAGGTGTCCCTTGTCTCTTTAGGAGACTGTGAAATGGTCCACAGGACCGAGCGGCCTGATAACACTAAAAAATACAGGCAGTGGGTGACCATCAATGGCCATAGAGTGGAGGCTCTTAGAGATACAGGAGCCAGTGTGACAGCTGTCAAGTGTCACCTGGTGTCTCAAGAGCAGGTTCTCCCTGATGCATTCTATCCAGTTGTTGCCGCTGACAACACAGAGAGTCACTGCAAGGTGGCTCAGGTTCCCTTTGAGTGGGGGGGTGTCTCTGGTACTCTTCAGGTAGCTGTGAGGCCCGCCATGCCTGTTGACTGTTTGTTAGGGAACGACTTGGAGAGCGAAGTGCTCATTTGGAAATGTTGGGTTTGCCTGACTGGGCATGTGTGACCACCCGGTCCATGGCAGCAAGTAAAGGTGCTCAAGAGGACCTGGAGCCTGAGAGGGAGGCCCAGGGATCTGCCATCAAGAGAGGAGGCAGGGGGCGTGGGAAACCGGCCCCCGAAATTTCCCACGGTCCAGGAGGGAGCAGACCTTGAGGGGGATGCCCTGGAACCTACAGGGGAACAGGTAGCTGAACTGGGGGACCTGCCTGAGCTGACCCATTGGCAGCAAGAAGGAGGACCCTCCAGGGAAGAATTCTGCAAGGAGCAGAAAGAATGCCCTTCTCTTGTGGGTCTGCGGCAACAGGCTGCAGACCAGGCAGCAGGTGATCAGTCTGGGTCACATTGGGTCTACTGGGAGAATGGTCTCCTGTATTCTGAGCCTAAGGTTGCTGAGTCTGGGTCAGCCCGTGGGCTGGTGATACCCCAGCGCTTCAGAGCCTTCCTACTGGGGCTGGCTCATGATGTTCCCTTGGCAGGACATTTGGGGCAAGACAAGACCTTTGAGAGGCTTGTCACCCACTTTTATTGTCCCCAAATGCTCAGGAGTTCAGACACTCACTGCAGGACATGTCAGACTTGCCAGGCAAGTGGAAAGAGTGGGAGGAAGCGCAAGGCTCCCCTCCAGCCATTCCCTGTGGTCAGCACCCCCTTTGAACGGGTGGGTATTGACATTGTGGGGCCACTGGACCCCAAGACAGCCATGGGCAACAGGTTCATCCTGGTCTTGGTGGACCATGCCATCCGGTACCCAGAAGCCATACCTCTAAGGACAGTGACGCCCCCCCTGGTGGGTCGAGCACTGATGGGAATTTTCTCCAGAGTGGGATTCCCTCGCGAAGTAGTGTCTGACCGAGGTACTAACTTCATTTCCAAGTATATGAAGTCCCTGTGGCAGGAGTGTGGGGTAACCTACAAGTTTACCACTCCTTACCACCCCCAAGGAAATGGGTTGGTTGAAAGGTTCAACCGAACCCTGAAAGGCATGATTATGGGTCTTGAGGAACCTATGAGGCATAAGTGGGACATCCTCTTACCATGCCTACTCTTTGCTTACCGTGAGGTGCCACAGAAATCTCTGGGGTTCAGCCCCTTTGAGCTTCTCTATGGACACCCAGTGAGAGGACCTCTGAGTTTGGTTAAAGAAGGCTGGGAGCAATCTCCCAGGAAATCTCCCCAGGATGTATATAGCTACATGCTGGCCTTTAGGAACCAAACTAGGCGTTTCAGGCAACTCGCTAAGGCGAATCTGGTAGCCAGCCAGGAGGAGATGAAGCGGTGGTACGACCAGATTGCCACTCTGGTAGAGCTTCAGCCTGGTCAGAAAGTGTGGGTCATTGCCCCAGTGGAGCCGTGCGCGCTCCAAGATAAGTGGACCGGACCATTTGAGGTTGTGGAGCGCAAAAGTCCAGTTACCTACTTGGTGAACTTGCGGTCTCCCAGGAACCCCTTGAGGGTCCTGCATGTCAACCGCCTGAAGCCCCACTTGGAGAGGTCCCAAGTGGGCATGCTCTTGGCAACAGATGCTGGGATGGAGGAGGAGACCAAGCCTCTTCCTGACCTCCTGTCAGCCACAGAGCAAGATGGGTCAGTGGATGGTGTCAATCTCTCTTCCACCCTGACCCCTGAGCAACAGAATGACTGCCGCCAGTTGCTGGGACAGTTTTCTGATCTGTTCTCCCTGGTTCCCGGTGTCACTGATTGGTGCGTCCATGATGTGGACACTGGGGATAGTACACCTGTGAGGCACAAAACCTACAGGGTGACTGACAGGGTGAGAGCTTGCATCAAGGAGGAGGTCTCCAAGATGTTTGCGTTAGGGGTGATTGAGTCCTCTAACAGTCCTTGGGTCATGACCGCCCAGTGGTCTTGGTCCCAAAGGCTGCCGCACCGGTGCCACACCAGAACTCCGGTTCTGTGTGGACTACCGAGGGCTTAATTCAGTCACCAGGACTGACGCACACCCCATCCCCAGAGCTGATGAGCTCAGAGATCGGCTAGGGGCTGCACGGTACCTCAGCACATTTGACTTAACGTCTGGGTACTGGCAGATTGCTTTGACTGATGGGGCAAAGGAGAGGTCAGCATTCTCCACACCAGATGGGCACTACCAGTTCCGGGTGATGCCCTTTGGGGTGAAGAATGCCCCTGCCACCAAACAGATATTAAGCTCTGTTCCCAACCCCAATTTCAAGGCACACATGATTTTTGTGCTACTTCCTACAAAGAGACAATCATTATAAAGTCCTGATGAAGGTGGTGCTAAAGCTGGTTGCACACCGCAACGCGTCGACGATTCTGGGGTGTTAAATTCAAGGAACTATTGATTCTAAGGATATTTCATGTGACGTGACTACAATATAGATTCTATCGACTTAACGATATTTTTGATGATTTTTAATATGTCACTTGTTGTTGTCTCTTGGTGTTTTTAATGAATTTACTATATGAAATGTTTTTATGAATTATGAACAGTGTTTTTCTGTTTTTTTAAATAACCTTTTGAACTATTGGCTGATATTAATGTACATTGAATGAAAATTGTGTGATCTTTCTATAAATTTGTGTATTTTATAATTATATGTGGGGTTATCGACAATATATAATTTAGAGAAGAAGCATGTGTGACAGATGGTTGAATGTTGATCAGAGTTGGCGAGTCAATCCAAGGGAAAAATGTCTTCTTATTGCTACTGTTAGACCTGGAACCTTGGCGTGGGTCTCCCTTCCACTTTTTGCTGTTGCCTCATGTATTTTTGCTGGTGTTAGATGCTCAGGGCACTGTGCCACTGCTGTCCAGTGCCACAGTGCAAGTGCTCCCTATTGTAAATTGATGTATGAATTAGTGATTCCATGATTGGTTGGTTTGGGTTACACGTCAGACCGTAGTACAGTGCACCAGGAGTTCCCAGGGCTGGTAATCCAAATACTGCTGGTGGGCTTGCAGCACTGGTTGTGCCACCCACAGAAGCAGCCTGTAAAAGTGTGTCTAAGGACTGCCATTGCAGAGCCTGCGTGCAGTCTGGTACTGTCATGCTGGCTGGGCAAGTGCACCCACTTTGTGCCCTAGTCTCGTATAGAGACTAGCAGAGAGTGTTATATTAATAAATAGATATTTTTATATGGTTCTCCTTTCATTTAGTCATTTAGGAGGTGATATTCTGGTAAAACAAGCTGCTTTACATTCCTTCAAGATTAATCGTGAAGGCTGCTCTCCATAGCTACCACTTGGATAGCTTTCAATAAGGTTATCTTTTGCCTCATACATCATAAGGGGCATGTGGACTGGTACAGGGTGCCCACATTCTCGTGCGGATGGCTGCAGGCTGCTCAGTAGGTGTCAAGAGCCCAAGGCTTTTCAATGGAGTTTGTCGGTCACGAAAAAGGACTTCAGGCTGGAGCCAGAAAACTGAAGAAGAAAATCAATGACTGGAGTAAGAAGTTCAAGAGTTGCTGGACACCAGGACACTGTCGGTCGGGCACCTCAGGTCACAGGAGCTCCAGATGCAGGGGTGCCCTTTCGTGTTGGGTTCTTCTCACCTGTTCCGGCTGCAGTCAGAGGGACCATGCGGAATGAGGCTGCAGGCATTGAGGAGAAGGTCGTTGGAGGTTGTCCAACGCTGGTTCACAGGTCAGGATTGCCGGGGGGGACCACTCTGGGGTGTTGGGCCACTTGGCCGTGGGCGTTAGCTGCAGAGTGGTGAGGATTTGTGGATCCGTCTGGATCTGGAGTCCTGACTTGGGTTAGGCTTTGGACAAATCCGGTGTCCATGAGAGATCTAAGTTCTTTGAAAGTCAGGGCAGGTCTCTGGGTTTCTTGGAGGCCGCTGGCTGCAGGACACGCTGGGTTCAGCTTGCAGGGGTTTTAGAGCCGGAGACAGGCTAGTAGGGTTGAGGCCAAGGCAGTTGGTTGTTGTCCTCCTCTTCTGCAGCACGGCCCTTTGGTCCTTCTTCTTGTCACGTCGAATATAAAGAGGCAAGGGTTTGGGGTGCCCCTAAATACTACATTTAGGGGTGTTATAGGGATATGCAGGTGGGGACCAATGGGTCCCTTCCCTGGGGTGTTTATACCACCTCGTATGCCACCCACCAATGGAAGGGTCCCCCATCTACAGGGCCCGACTTGGAACCGGCACTGGCAAACTGCTCAGCCGCCCCCCCCCCCCCCCCCCCGGGGGAGGGTGCGGCCGAGCTGTTTGCTAGGGCCGGGTTCTGTCAATTTAATTACAGGGGGCCGATATTGCCGACCCCCTGTAACAAAAACGCCCCCCCCAGCGGCCAAAAACTGGCCCCCACCCTCGCGGCCCACCTGGGAAACGCCTGTTGTCGGCTGCTGCCAGTCTGGCCCTGCTCATCTACAAGATAGTGGGACTGAGATTGGTTCTTCACCTCGCCTCTCCCACCTGGGGTGTGGGGCTGGCAAAGAAGGGCACACATCCCCTTCCTAACAAGGTTTTTCTGCTGGTTCTCGCGCCCAAAATGGGGGTCAGAACCGGTAGGAGCCAGTTGCTGATAGCAGCAAAAGGCTTGGGGTAGCTAACAAAGGCGGCAGGCCTTTGAAGCTCCCTCCTCAGGTACCATGCCCATCCTGGGGAAAGAGCCATGATAACTCAGCACAGGAGGTGCTTTGCTTACAGACCCAGAGAGCAGAGGACTCTCTACCCAGGGGTCCAGAAACCTGTCTGGTGGTGGCAGATGGCTGGGAGCCAGTTAGTAACCATCCAGAGTTGGTCGTTTTTCTGGGGGCATCTTTAAGATGCCCTCTTGTGCATTTTCCATTAAATCCAACACTGGCATAAGTGTTGGATGTAATGGGACGTTTGATACGAAAGTCTCCAGACTTCAGTAAAACCATCATGGAGCTGTGGAGTTCGTGTTGACAAACCCCCAGCCCATGTACTCAAAATAGCTTCACTGGACGTACAATGTCTGTGAATGGCACAGACACTGTAGGGGCATATTGCTCATGCAGCTATGCCGTATCCTGTTGTATGGTGCACCATACCTTTAGGCCTGTAAGGCCTGCTAGAGTGGTGACTTATCCTTGCCAAAGTTAGTGTAGGTGGGCATGGCACACAGGAATGTGTGCCATATTGACTCTTCAGTTTGGTCTGCACCAAAACACGCAGCCTGCAATGGCAGTATGTGGGTGTTAAGGTGAGGGCCTCTGTGGGTGGCACTATTCATGGTGAAACCCTCAGAGGCCCTCTTTAGTCACAAGGCCCTTGGTACCAGGTTTACCTTTTACAAGGGACTTACATTTGGCCAGCGATGTGCCAATTGTGGGTAACAAAGTACAGTTTTGGGAAAGAAGACAGGTGCTGGGGCCTGGGTTAGTAGGATTTCAGCACACACTCAGTCAAGTTGGTATCAGGTAACTGGTAAAACGTTTGGGGATAACCATGCAAAGTCAAAGTCAAAGTTTTGCTTTATTCGGTTAAAATTTAAAACCATCAAAGCACAAAACAGCAAACAAAATAGAGGAAAATGCATTACAGAAAAATTATTAACACAAATAATAAATACAAAACAGATTGGCGCAATGTACAATAAAATAACACTTGGAGAATTCATTCCTATAGCTAAAAACGTGGTAAAATTTCATGATAACCTTAAAAAACATTTCATCTACGACAACGTAGTGGGCACAATAATCATTATCAGGTAACTATGTCAACTGGGCCCTATTTCTGACTCTCAGGGCACCCACTATAAAGCAGGCAACCCCAAAGCAAATCAATGGAGATTCCAACATTTGTAAATAAGCCAAGGCAGGCCTAACTTGCTTAAATTGGCAATTTTTTAAAATCGGCAAGATATATTTTTTCCGCTGTACAGAGTAAAATTTACAGAAAAATATCATGTGCAACAAATTTTGTTCAGAAATATTATCACAGGGACAGGGCCCCAGAGTTCCCTCTTTAAAAAATCCTTTCGGGTATGCCAAGAGCCAGGGAAGCAAACCATGCTTAAATCTTATTAGCAAAAACATATGGAAAGGTTTATTAATGTAGGTTAGGTAGGGCTGAATCTTGTTCCCTGAACTCAACATCACAAACCTCCTCACTGTCGGTTTCCCCAGCTCATCACTTTCTCTTGACAACATTACTCTTGACAAAAATTGGGTCTTGATAGCTTTAATTTGCTCTTTACTAATCACACAAGGACTAGAGAACAATTCCGAACACCCTATTGAAGTCAATTTATTTTTGATGTAACTTAACCAAGGGATAGACAGGGCTTTTTCCAAGGACAGACAGTCCTGAATAATTTGTTGGTTTAGGTTTGGTGGCTGTTGTGCCCAAACCCTCAACCAGCCTAGTAGCGGGGCCACTGCTATTAGGTCACTGATATAACCCATCCCTAAGTCCTCATGAATATTAAAAGTGGGGGCAGAGGGGGGTAGAGACAGCAGTTTCCGAAAGAAATTATTTTCAACCACTTGGATATTAGGAGAAGCCTTGTAACCCCAGACCTCGCTACCATAAAGTGCCATGGGCAAACACTTCGCACTGTATATTTTTAATAAAGCGGGGAGTGGTTTACAGCCTAAGCGCTTTGCAAAGCCCAACAAAGCGCCTGTGGCACTAGCTAAGATATTCTTTTTTTGAGCACGTTGTGTGACCCAGGATGATCTGTCGTCAAATGCTACCCCTAGATATGGGAACGTCTGGACTTTCGTTAATTCCTGCCCATTGCAGAAAAATTTCACCCTTTTTGCTTTCCCTGAACCAATCGACATAGAATGTGATTTTTTAAAATTAATTAATAAGTCTAAAGAGACCATAAAATCATAAAATCCATTTAAGAGCGCTTGCAATCCTCTCGCGGTTCTGGCCAACAAAACTGTATCGTCCGCGTATAGTAGAGCGGGAATCATTTTGGAACCGGCTTTCGGGGTGTCTTTACAGATCGAATTCAGAACCGGTCCCAAATTATTGATGTAAAGCGAGAAGAGTAGGGGAGCAAGAATACACCCCTGTCTTACTCCCCGCTTTACCTGCCAGGCATCAGTCTGGCTTCCATCATCCCTGTAACGGACGACTGCGGTTGTGTCGTCATGGATTACAGCCAGGAAAGAGATCAAAACCGGGTCAAGCCCCAAACCGGCTAATAATGCCCATAATTTTTGCCGATTTACAAGGTCGAAAGCGGTGGACAAATCCATAAAAGCTAAATGGAGGTCCCCCTGCTTAGCGACTGTATATTTTCCTATAATAAGGTGTAAATTGAGGCATTGGCCCACTGTGCCCCTTCCCTGTCTAAACCCATATTGTAGATCGGAAATAATGGATTGCTCCTCCAACCACACAGTTAAACGAGCAAGAACAACTTTACCCATGACTTTCATGGCAGAATCAAGGAGAGAAATAGGCCGGTAGCAAGCCGGGTCTTCTCTTGAACCTTTTTTAAAAAGTGGAACAATAACGGCTTTTGCCCATGATCTAGGGGCACCGACCACAGAAGCTGCGTTAAAAACACAGGTTAAAAGTTTCGCCCAAAGCTGTGGGTCTGCCCTATAGAGGTCCGCTGGGACACCGTCCGGACCAGGGGCTTTACCAGACGCCGTGGCCTCAATGGCCTCCCGGACTTCCTCCTCCTTAAAAAGGATACTGAAATAATGGATTGCTCCTCCAACCACACAGTTAAACGAGCAAGAACAACTTTACCCATGACTTTCATGGCAGAATCAAGGAGAGAAATAGGCCGGTAGCAAGCCGGGTCTTCTCTTGAACCTTTTTTAAAAAGTGGAACAATAACGGCTTTTGCCCATGATCTAGGGGCACCGACCACAGAAGCTGCATTAAAAACACAGGTTAAAAGTTTCGCCCAAAGCTGTGGGTCTGCCCTATAGAGGTCCGCTGGGACACCGTCCGGACCAGGGGCTTTACCAGACGCCGTGGCCTCAATGGCCTCCCGGACTTCCTCCTCCTTAAAAAGGATACTTGAAGCTAAAGTGTAATCCACGTAATTTGTGGGATTAGCTTCTTGTATCTCCGAATAGAGACCACTGAAGTGAGCCACCCATTTGTCTGGCGGGATAAGACATTCTTTGATGGTATTCTCCGTCTCATTAAAGAGGGGACTATTTATCACCTTCCAAAACTGGCTGCTATTTTTCTGTATGCTTGCATCCGTCAAATCGTCCCATGCCTTGGACTTTAGCTCTCGTTTCCTATCCTTTATTGCTTTTTTATAACCTTTTCTTGCCTCAGTTATCTTACTGGGGGTGCTCCCAGGTTCTTTAAGTGCCAGTAAGAGAGCAGAGTGAGCACTAGAACAGGCATGGTCAAACCAGTTTTTAAACTTCCTAGGTTTAGGTTTCCCTTGGGAGGTGAGACTCCCCTGGACGTGTTTAGTGATTCTGTCGAAAGCATCCAGAATCACTTTCGGTTCCTCCCCTGAAGAAAGACACAAGCTAAAATCCTCTGTTTTGCTTTCATATAAATTGACGAGGAAATCAGCCGGGGTAATGACATCCCATCTAAGTCGTCTGCCCTGGCTTGTAGGCTCAAGATTTGAATTAGAGATCAAAGGCTGAGGAACATCTTTCCTCAAAGCCTTAACTTTGATTTCCAAAATTAGTGGGTTATGGTCACTTAGGCCATTTTCTGTAACACAAAACGTGCCCAATAGGTTCAGCATGTTACGTGGTACAAAAATATAATCGATTGTGCTACCGTGGCCATGACCAGTAAATGTGTGAACCGGGTCCGACAAGTCTTGAACCGGCATGTAGAGATAATAAGACGATACTATATTCTCTAAAAAGATCCCGCCTTTAGTGTGCTCAAAGTGGGTCACTTCATTTGGGCAAAAGTCTAAATAATTATTTAAGCAACAGTTAAGATAACATAAGTGTATATTAAAATCGCCAAAAAGTAAAAGAAGATAAGGTTTTTCATTCAATGCATCAAACTCATCCAAGAAACTGAGTAGTGCTTTGAGATGTTCCAGTTCTTCCGTCCTAGTAAATGAATTGTAAAAATTCACCACCAAAAATGATGGCAGGTTAACACATTCCATTTTCACTGCTAGGATGTGAGGAGAGTTAGTTGGTAATAACTCAATATTATAACGAAGCTTTAGGCTGAATAATAACAGGAGGCCCCCTCGTGGTCTCCCCATATCCGAGGGTGTAGCATATTTAATAAAAGATTGGTAGCCATCCATAAAAAAAGGATCTTTGGCCTCCCATGTTTCTTGTAAGGCAATTATATGATATGAGGAGAGAAAAGCCAACCAATTTTGATTACCTCGTTTGGACCGAAGACCAGCTATGTTCCAAGATAATGCAGAAATTAAATCTGCAGCTGGAAGGTCCATTATGTGCCCTTGATCCTTAGTTAAAGTGTTAACCAGGTTAGATAAACAAGGTAATGGAGCAACCTCTACACCATTCCAAGGTAAGTCCACGCCCATGTTTTCCCCATAAAAAATGGGCGCATTTCCTTTCTCGACTGCGTCCTCAGATTGTAATGGCAAATTATTAACTAGTGCAGTGGAAGGGGCATTATTCGCCGTGACGGGAAACCCAGCAGATAAAGGCTCAGAAGAATTAGAAACGTCTATACTAAAAACATCCTTATTTAAATAAGCTCCATTATCACTAAGTCAATCGTTAGTATCTAGAGTGCTAAGGGCTTCAAATCTATTTGATAACAACAAAGGATTACTAGTAGGGGCGTACTGAAGGGGACGCTCTCTCTGTCTGCCCTGACCTGCAAGAGATGGTGGATAAAAGAAACCCAATGGAAGAATGTTAATGTGGTCCTGATGAATTCTAATAGACCCTGCTTGTCTAAAAATGTGATCAACTATATCAGGGGTACTGAAGTTCACCACAACGCAATCGCCCCTCAGAGACTTATTAGATTTCCCCACCCACGGGACCCTTCTCACCATTTTAAAACAATCATAGAGGTGACTCCCCAGGACTGTCTTTCCTGCCAAAAAATGAAGGGTTTTGTTTTTCAGAGTAGACCAGTGCTCTTCTTTACCATCACTAGTCTTAGGAACGTTGGCCAAGATAACGGTGTAAGGGCAGGCTTCTGGGGGCAGATTTAATGAGCGTCCCTCATATGCCAAATGTCCCTGAACTCTTCGGCTTTCAATAATATTCCTCGGGCCTGAACTAGTACCGTTAATGCTCGGGGCAGGTGGTAAGGGGATTGCTGGACTTGCAACAGTAGTTGCCATGATGTCAATCATATCCCCTACTCTAGTAGTAACTTCGCCGAGGGGTAATAAATCAGAGGGATTAGACCTTGGCACAGGGGCGCTTTGAACAGCAATGTGGCGCTCAATAAGAGTAAGTCTGTTATCGATCTCACTGAGTCTATCCAAGACTGGGGATATACACCTACTCAATCGTTCATCCAGCTGCTTAATTACATCAGCTAACATGTCTCTAAAGATAACAGCCCCCCCCTGGGCAACAGACTCCATAACACCGCTACCTGAATGAGGTGTGGCCTCGACCACTGGACTCTCTACCGGGTGAGTCGCCCCCTTAATAGGATCATTATTTCTGGATTGTTTAGCATAATGACGAGCTCAGTTAGGAGCGTGAGTGGCTTTCCTCTTACCTTTAGAAGCTTTAACATGGGCCACAGAGGAAGTTTTTGGCTGCCTAGTACGTAAAACTGGGGGGGAAAGAGAAGGAGAAGGACTGGACACGTTCAACGATGATTGAACGCTGGGATGATAGAACTCAGGTGCGGGCCCAGGGGAAATAGAGTAAGAAGTCCCAGGGGGAGCAGCCAACAAGGGTTGAGAGAGGGACTCTAGTGACAACCTTTTTTCCACGATCTCAATTTCTTTAGAGACAACATGTTCGGCTTTTTTCAAAAAGGCGTCTAAAGTTCCAGGACCTCCCACTATCTGAGCCTTGTTGAAGTTCTTAGCCATGACTTGTGCTAAACAAACAGATCCTTGCCGTAGACTGTGTATGACAGCCCCAAATCACCGTGTAACGTTCGTGCAGGATAAGGGGGGTGGCCCAGCTCAGCCCTGTCCAGCCCCGGACGGCCACAGACGGCCCGCCCTTTGCCCGGGCTTAGCCCGGCGATGCCCGCGCGCGTCCCGCGACGCGGGGGGTGAAGCTGTTTTTGTAGCGCCTTCAGGCGCGAGATGCTGTAGGTCCGCTTCCGCTTCCGGTGGGCAAAGGAGCCTGGGAAATGAAGTTTCCTGCTCCCTCCGCGCTGCAGTCGCCGATGTCACCGATGCGACGGCGGGAGGGAGAGACGATCCACACAGCAACCCCCAAAGGCCAAGGTAGTGAGCAGGTAGGCACAGCGTTTTCAGACAGCCCCCGCTCTGCCGGGGGTGAAGCTGTTTTTGTAGCGCCTTCAGGCGCGAGATGCTGTAGGTCCGCTTCCGCTTCCGGTGGGCAAAGGAGCCTGGGAAATGAAGTTTCCTGCTCCCTCCGCGCTGCAGTCGCCGATGTCACCGATGCGACGGCGGGAGGGAGAGACGATCCACACAGCAACCCCCAAAGGCCAAGGTAGTGAGCAGGTAGGCACAGCGTTTTCAGACAGCCCCCGCTCTGCCGGGGGTGAAGCTGTTTTTGTAGCGCCTTCAGGCGCGAGATGCTGTAGGTCCGCTTCCGCTTCCGGTGGGCAAAGGAGCCTGGGAAATGAAGTTTCCTGCTCCCTCCGCGCTGCAGTCGCCGATGTCACCGATGCGACGGCGGGAGGGAGAGACGATCCACACAGCAACCCCCAAAGGCCAAGGTAGTGAGCAGGTAGGCACAGCGTTTTCAGACAGCCCCCGCTCTGCCGGGGGTGAAGCTGTTTTTGTAGCGCCTTCAGGCGCGAGATGCTGTAGGTCCGCTTCCGCTTCCGGTGGGCAAAGGAGCCTGGGAAATGAAGTTTCCTGCTCCCTCCGCGCTGCAGTCGCCGATGTCACCGATGCGACGGCGGGAGGGAGAGACGATCCACACAGCAACCCCCAAAGGCCAAGGTAGTGAGCAGGTAGGCACAGCGTTTTCAGACAGCCCCCGCTCTGCCGGGGGTGAAGCTGTTTTTGTAGCGCCTTCAGGCGCGAGATGCTGTAGGTCCCCTTCCGCTTCCGGTGGGCAAAGGAGCCTGGGAAATGAAGTTTCCTGCTCCCTCCGCGCTGCAGTCGCCGATGTCACCGATGCGACGGCGGGAGGGAGAGACGATCCACACAGCAACCCCCAAAGGCCAAGGTAGTGAGCAGGTAGGCACAGCGTTTTCAGACAGCCCCCGCTCTGCCGGGGGTGAAGCTGTTTTTGTAGCGCCTTCAGGCGCGAGATGCTGTAGGTCCGCTTCCGCTTCCGGTGGGCAAAGGAGCCTGGGAAATGAAGTTTCCTGCTCCCTCCGCGCTGCAGTCGCCGATGTCACCGATGCGACGGCGGGAGGGAGAGACGATCCACACAGCAACCCCCAAAGGCCAAGGTAGTGAGCAGGTAGGCACAGCGTTTTCAGACAGCCCCCATGCAAAAAGGGACACTTTCCTAAACGTCATCAGATTTTTTTCATGCTTTCGAGGATGTCATCTTCCCAGGGAGATACGTTTTGGACATCCTTGTGGCCGTTAAATGCTGGAAAGCTATCTTAGCAAGTGCCTATCTTTTCATGTCTGCTCAACATGCTGCTATTGAAGGTGCATTTTGTGAATTCCAGTCGATGGCTATCATGAGCTTGGCCAGTATTAATGGCATCTAGGGACACTGCCCGAGGTGTGCCAGATATTCGGCGCAATCTGATAGAGGTAAGATAAGTATGAATTCCAGCCTACTATTTCTAGGTGTTTGAGCTGTAACACACCATAAAGTCAGATGCCACACTAACTCAGGAACACTCAGCCAATCAGAACACAGCATGAACACTTCATGCAGTGATCAAGCGCTCACCATGTCGGATATCTGGACATGTACCCACTAGCCCCGCATTGTGTCCATGCAGGGTCGAGACCCTCCTGAGTTTTCTATCAAGTGATCAGAATCATGACTCCGTGACCAGGCCAAGATTCCAGTTCTAAAAAGAATGCACAAATCTCTTTATTACACTTCGTAAAATGTGTGAAATGACAGCCAAAACCAATGTACTTTGAGACAGTCTTCAGAACCCGACTCTGTTGCTTGCCCTTCCAGCCTGCAGCTTGAACGAACTGTCCTTGTTTTGCCAAATGCCTCTTGTCTTCATTTTTTTAAGGTAAATTCATATTGAGCAGCATTTTGGTGAGCCAGCTAGGAGAGAGAGGAGAGAGAGGTTTTTCGAGCCCAACTGCAGCCGAAGGAACCGGATCCCACCCATATGGATTCACATCTGCGCAGCAATAACGGTAAGCAGATGCTGCAATTGATTGGAAGTTCTGTTAAATCCGTGAGGCGGTGGTCTATCCTGAACTCACCGTCGGTGGCTAAGAGACTACATCTAATCCTTAGTATTTGGCGTATGGCGGGCAAACTAGGACAGAGATCACCTTCAGCATGTTAGGAAAGGTAAGAGTGGCTTGGGCCACTGGGAAGGACACAGAGGCTACGTTTGGATCTGGGTGTGATACAGACACCGCTTGGACTGCTGAGGGAGACACAGTGGGTACGCTTGGCTCTAGGTGTGATATAGGGCCTCTTGGAATGCTGGGCGAGACAAAGAGGGCACGCTTGTTTCTGAGAGTGATACAGGGACTGCTTGGACCGCTGGGTGAGACTCAGAGGGTCCACTTGTCTCTAGGTGTGATATAGGGACTACTTGGATTACTGGGTGGGGACACAGAGGGTACGCTTGTCTCTGAGTGTGATACATGGCCGCATGCACCACTGAGACTGATACAGAGGGTACGCATAGGCTCTGGGTGTGATATAGAGCCAGCATCTTGATCTTAAATTTTGTCTAAAATATTTTTCTTGGTGCTATTGGGTTCTTAATGCTGGTTGAATCTTAAAGAAGTGAGAGGTGATTTTCGCTTAGACCCCTGGGAGTGACACAGCAGGTATGCATGATCCCTGGATGTGATGTAGGGTGTAATTCAGACGTTAGGGACAAATTTGGACCTTGGAGAGAAAGGTGCAGCTTGTGCTTGGCCAAGGAGAGCCTGTAGTTGTCGAGTCACTCCTTCTCCACGTAAATTGTTGCTATCTTTGTCCTCATAGCTGATATTGAAAGACTATTGGGCTCACTTAGTTCCGTGTACCGGGCAGAGCTTGCCCTCCCCATTGATCGTAATGCGCTAGGAGCAGGCTAAAGATTTTTTGGGACAAAGTCATAATTTTATCCTCTGTCATTTTTGCTTCCATTTTCATTGTGGTCTTCAATTGCATTTTTCTTGATATTGTAGTGCTGATAAAATTATTGGAAACAGTGTTTTAAGGTAAATCTCATGTGCAGTTAACGATTCTATTTGCATGTGAAAAAGTCGTCATTTGTGTACATCCTGCTATTCTGCTGCTAAAAGTACAGTTCATAATGTTTTTGAGTCAAACAATGCACTTTCTTACAGGTTGTTATTTTTCATGTGTGTTGTTTTGTGTATTGTGAAAGTTTGTTTGATGCATCCTTGTCCTAAGCTGAGCTCATAGTAAAAGTAGTTGTTACAGGTATAATACCTTGCAAATATTTTCCCCACAATCAGAGTAGTTTTTAAGTTGGTTTTAAAGATTTGTTAAATTAGAAGTGTACTAACCTTAAAAAGTTCCCAACCCATCATGTAGTTGCCGGTAAACCACATGCAAACTAGGTTCCCCACACAGGCTGAGGAACTAGACAAAGTCTGCCATGACTGACATTCACACACTAAGACGCATGCGTTCCCCTGGCCAGATGGAGGAACCTTCGACATCAGCATAATAGAACATACAAGGGCACCCCCACACATGCACACATTAGTGAAAGTAGGGTATTAGAGGGACGATAATGCCCATAAAACAATAGTTAGCTAGAAAGAGGAATCCACAACCACGAAGACCGCCCCAGTAAAACACTCACCTCCATCATGGCAAGAGGAGAGGACCAAATGACCCACACAAAAAAATAAATCAGGTGACCTATGATGAAAGAGTCACTGACTCCTAAACTGATGCCCAAACTGGTAGGCACAAGACTTTCTGAGACCAAGTAATGATGCATATCTCTCCCAAACAAGCTAACCTACAACCCACAGCTGCAATAAAGCCTTATGTGCACCACCTTTACTGGGGCCCGCAACCTATTCAGTAGCAACCTCCGAAACGGTCTTCAGACCTTGACTCTGTTGTCTGTTCTCCTGGCCACTGCATTTAATTAAACCAACTGTTCCTGTTTGACAAATTCCTCTTGTCTTTCATTTTTTCAAGGTAAATTCATATTCAAGCAACAACTGCACACAGACTATTAATTTATCACGAGAATTAGTTGCAATTCAACTGATGCAATTGATGAAATCCTCCACACATAACAAGTGTCTTCTTCTAGATCCTGTTTTCTCCAGTGTACGTGATATGATAGTCAACCCGCCTTTTCCCGTGACATAGTCAGACCACTTTGTGGCCCTGATTTAGTTATCCTAGAACACCCAGCCTTTCTTTTATCATGTCTAGTACGGGTAGACATTGGTTTTAATTGAACTCTGTAAAATGTGATTGCTTACTAACTCTCAAGAATCCAATCTTCAGAGAAAATATAATAGAAGCAGGTTTAAAATTCCATTACTAGATCATCTCTATGCTAGATAAAACCATTCCGCTCTGTGATTGCACAGGTATTGTTTCCAAGGGGCATGTCCCATGGTTTGACTCCCAGCTTACGTAGCTTAAAATGGAATGTAAAATCCTGAAAAGAAATTGGAGGAAGATATATGACGACTTTAGTAAATGTGCGTGCAGGAGGGAAAGCTATCATTATGCTATTAGAAGAACACAAAAAATTGTCAATGTTGCCAGCTCAGAGATAGAAGTATTTTCAATAGTTAAATCTATGACCAAGCCAGCTGCTAAAAATCTAGTAGCGGCACCCTTGCTAGGCCACAGCAATGATTTAGACAGATTTTTCTAGAACAATATTGGATTTATATGCCTTTTTCCCTCGTCAAGGAACTGATCCTTACCCGGGTAAAACTTCTAGCCTATCTGAGGGCCCTAAAGAAACACTCAACTCTTTCCTTCCTATAGAAGATAAAGATCTTGTAGTATTGCTCAACAGGGTCAAAGCAGGCTCTCACCTAGACCGTGCACACCCCATATTCTTAATCACGTTGCGGAGATAAAACACTAGATTGTTCCCTTTCTGGTGGAATGGTGTCTAAAGCTTTGAAACATGCAATAGTTAATTTTGATTAAAAAAATCTCAGATCTTCTTTGGATCCCTTGCAACTAGAAAGTTACAGACCCATGTCACTTCTTCCCTTAACTGGAAAGGTGTTAGAGAAACATGTCAATAAGCAATTGACTGCATTTCTGAAGCAGAGCGGTGTTCTTCACCGTTCTCAGATAGGATTCTGTCCTGGCCACAGTACTGAGTCTGTGCAATTGGCAGTGAACGAGGACCTCAAACTAGTATTAGATCAATGCAGTGCTGCAGCCTTCATACTGTTAGACCTTAGTTTCACTGCTGACACTGTTTCCCATACTATTTTGCTTGAGAGGCTGCTTAATTCTGGGGAGAGATATATGGCATGGAAATCTTTTGCCTCCTTCCTTCAGGATCAGGTTTTCAGGGCTGTGACAAGCCGTTTTACTTGGCCTCCTCAGGGATCTTACTTGAGCCCCACCCTGTTCAGTATCAATATACAACCCTTCGGCAGATATTGTACAGTTCTTTGCTGTCTTCGGTCTCACTCTCCTAACCTTTGCTAAAGTGTTCTTTCTTTAAAACATTGTCAAATTAGCCCACACTTGTTTGCCCAATTTAATTACCTGTAAGTCCCTATTATTTGGTGCTACATGTACCCAGGGGCTGTAAATTGAATGGTACTAGTGGGACTGCAGCACTCATTGTGCCACCCACTCAAGTAGCACTTTAAAACATATTATAGGTCTGCCATTGCTACAGGGTAGTGCAGTTTTAAACTGCCATTTCAACCTGGCCAAATAAACCTCTTGTTAGGCCTAAACCTTACTTTGTAATTCCTTAAAGGTAACCCAAAGTTAGGCTGTAAATTCTCCTAGGGCTGGGTGTATTTTATTTAAAAAGTAGGAGATGTGGGTTTAAGGTTTACATGTCCTCATAGTGAAATTCTCCTAAAGTCATTTATCTCTCCTTTTGACTAACACTGGGTTGCCTTATTACATCTAATAAGTGCTACTTTTGAATTGGGAGCAGGTAGAAACTTCATGTTTAGACTTAAATGAATTGTAATTTTAAAACCTCTTTGAAGGTAAAGTCGGATTTTAAGTCACAATTCTGAAAATGACCTGTTTAGAAAGTTGGAATGTTCTTGCCCTAACCGTATGTGCCTTTTGCCAGTGTTCTGGGTTATATGACTATGAATAGCTCTGCTGTTTGGGTTTGTTTATTCCTCTAAGACAATAACACAAAAGGAGCTTAGTTGTTGACCGGGTGGGCCATCCTGCAAACATGGGCCATTCTGCCAGTATGGATGGGGAGAGTGCTGTGCGCTGTCCCACGTATACTTCAAATGGCTTGCCACCAGCGCACACAAAATACTCTTACACAAGCCTTTTGTCACCCCTGACTGCTTGGAGCATTGCCAGGGGAAGAGAAGAGCTTTCCGGAGCCAGATTTGGTGGTGGGACAGGGTGTTCCCTACACACAAAGGCTGGCACCAGGTAAAAAATATCCAATGCACTCCTGGACATGTGGCCATTACTGAAGAAGGACTGCCCTGCCACAGGAGGACTGCCCTGATACTTGAGGATTGCTGTTATCTCTGAGAAGGAAGACTAAACCTGCTCCCTTAATTCATTGCTAACCTGAGCGACTCCAAGGGTTAGGTCGCTGACCTGTCTGAGCTACAGGTTCATAATAAGCTCCAGAAGCCATCCGGCCTGCTGTACTGGACCTGCAACTAAAACTGCTGCACTGGACCAGGAAACGGACCTGCCTCAGCTCTGCTGGCCTCTGCTGGAGTGACTTCCTGATCCCCAAGAGGTACCTCCTTGGCTTCTGGACCTTTGGCTGGCATCAGTTGTGCTCCTCCTAGGGAAAAAAGTGAAATCCTAAAGTTTTGGGTTCGTCGCAACTGTGAACTACTGGTTCATGCTAAGACTCTGCCGTTTGTGCCCCCAGCAACAAAAAAATCTGGTTAGCCCAATTCTTCAAACAACAGCGACCGCTAGCGATGACCTGTAATGTGAGATCTGCACTTTGCACTACTGCAATGATAGCTTGCAAAGACTATCAACGAGAAGCTCCAGCAACGCCAGTCTGTGAGGCCCGACTGTCTGTTCAAGCTACAGCATTGACAGTCCACTCCATCTGGCCTGTTCTTAGTGCTACAGTGACGGCCATCTGCGTTGCTCTCCCTTCTCCTAGCAGTCCCATCTACCACAAACGGAACTCTTTGCACTGGACTTTTAGAAGGTACATTTTCCCATAGGACTAACCTGGTCCCTGTTACCGGCCTGCACTCCATTGTGGTCAGGCTGAACTTGTGACTTCCCCCGGTTAAGCATGAGCAGATTACTGTGAGTGACACTTTCTGCTTTTAGGTGCTATATCTATTTAAACATGTGAAATTGTATATCTCCAGCTCTGCTCATTAATTTTTGTTGTACTGGTCTCATTTTATTTGTTAAAATTCACTTTATTCTTCAGAATTGGCTTGAGACTGTTCTTGTGTTGTGTTTTCACTTTATTACTATTTGTGTGCTGCATAAATACTTTATGAAAATATGTCAGGTCAAGCGTACCAGTCCCCGGTGGATGTGTGCACTTTTTTTATGAAACCGAAGGTTTCTCCTCCAAGTTTAAACAAGTTTATGTCCAATAAACAAAGTTTCTTCCACTCGTTATCTTGATTAAATCATTATTTTATTTTACTCGATTGTTTACTTTAAACGAATATGGGATCTCAAACGCATTGGTAACAGTCGATGAACCAATTTGAATTTCAATCATGTTGACTTTTGCCTATATAGTACATTGTTTATAAATGCATGTATATTATGATGAATTGATGCGAAACATAATATTTTAGTTATGATTTGATCACCAGAATAATGGACTGAAATGGCTCTTGTTTTGTTTCATTGTAATTTCAGACCCCAGATGAAGGGTCCATGCAGACCCGAAATGCATTGGGTTGTGAAAAAATTGAAAAACAAGGAATGAATCACATATGGCTTTTCGCTGTTTAAAGAAAAGAAGAAAGTACTTCTATAAATAAAATAATGATTTAATCAAGATAACGAGTGGAAGAAACTTTGTTTATTGAACATAAACGTGTTTAAACTTGGAGGAGAAACCTTTGGTTTCATTAAAAAAGTGCACACATCCACCGGGGACTGGTACGCCTGACTTGACATATTTTCATTTATGCGAGGCACTGCCAGACACAGTGCAACGGATGTAGTAGCACCACATTAGGCTGGAAGATTTATAAAACATTGAACAATCAAGTGCACGGAGAACCATTATATGCTGCATAAATACTTTACAATATTGCCTCTAAGTTCAACATGACTACTTTTGAGCCCAGAGGGCTAAGCACAGGTTTATTTAGTGAATTCACCCTGACAAGTATTGTGATCATTGCCTGAGTGGGGCTTCCAACCCCCTCTATTTTCTAAACTTTCTAAAAGCAGCATTTCAAAAATTGTAATCTGAAATACCACTTTGCCATTAAAGAGGATTTTACATTACATTTCATTTGACTCCAAACAGGAAATTTCTACCGGTTCCCAATCAAAACCTAGCACTTAGTAAATGTAGTAAGGTAACCGAATGTTATGCTATGGGAGAGGCAGGACTCACAGTAGTGAAAAAACAAATTTGGGAGTTTTTTACTACCACGAAATGCAAAACTGAAAAATACGTCTCCTTCCTTGTAATGCAATGCGCCCTGACCGTTGGACTGTTTAGCACCTACCCTAGGGGTTGACATATATTTATTAAAAGGGAGGTTTGGGCCTGGTAAAAGATTTATTTTGCTAAGTCGAATTGGCAGTTTAAAACTGCACACAGGCTGCAATGGCTGGCCTGAAAAAAGTTTTGAAGGTTTACTTAAATGGGTGGCACAATAAGTGCTGCTGGCTCACTAAGAGCATTTAATTTACAGGCCACAGGTACATGTACTGCCACTGTGCTTGGGACTTATATGTACATTAAATGTGCCATTTGGATGTAAGCCAATTTTACCATGTATGTTTTAAGGAGTGAGCAAAAGCATGTTTGCCCTGGTTAGTAGTGGTAAAGTACACAGACTACTAAAAGCTAATGAAAATAGGAAACAAAGTAGGAAGAGTAAAGGCAAAATGTTGGGGAGTCAGCCTGCAGAGAGGCCTGTGTCCATCATCTACACTGATGCCACCACTCCATTGAGAACAGGTGGGATTCAAACATGGACGGAACCCAACCCATCCAAGGTCACGTGACATTAAATACACTGGTTGAATACCATTTCTGAAATTGATATTATTTGTTTTCAAGAAACACGAATGCTTAAAATGATTGTAATTGATGGGTTTATGTCATTATGTAACCCCACTGTAGAGTCCTCAACATGATAAGCAAAAGGAGGACTGGTAGTGCTTATTTCAGTTAAGCTAACCAGTGTAAAGGTGGAAGTTATTAATTGTACTCGATGGTATCAAATGTTATAGTTTGTATGTCTTAGCCATTTACTTTTAAATATTAATTCATTGTTAATATAATATTTTAATACCTACATACCAAGGTCATAGTTTTTTCTGTATTATTGTTTTTTTTCCAATTATCTAGACGATTGATGCCTTTGTTTGTTGAGCTCAAAGTAATCGCCCGTTGTCTGAGTAATTATAATCCATTGCTTTTAGTTTTGAATCTTAATTTATTCAAGTTGCAGGACCCCTTATTAAACACACCCATTAATTTTACGAGTAAAAAAGTTCTCTGCACCAGCTGGGACAGCGGAGACCCTAACTGTTTGTTGTGCAAAGATGCGAGTACTGTCTTGGAAGGTTTTTCGGTACTATACCAGAGCATTGCAGGCATGCTGCTACTTAATAAGTGATCAAGCATTTCTTATAATTGTAGATGATTTGAGAAGTCCTGCCCAGCAGCTCATTAAACCCTGATAAAAGCCTCACCTAGGTGTGCCGATGACATGAGGAGAGTCCAGCAGGCTTATAAAACATCATTAATAACTAGTAAGGAGGAAATTAAATGCAAGGCATGGAATGATTTGGGGAGAGCAGGGAATGCAAGGGATAGTAGGAGTTTTTGTGGGGTTGTGAACAGGCATTTTTTTCTCGAATCATGAAGAACCTAAACTCATGTGCCATAATAGTGCGGACAGCTGGTCCCAACATTTAAGAACAGTTTTCATGCTGGTGTGCAAAACTCGACATTAGATGAGGGTGGGGCTTTTTAGGTGCTTATGGCATCTGTTTATGCTCTAAGTCAAACATTCAACCTCAGTGAGGTAATTGATGCCATTAACAAATGCGCCCTCTGGAAAGCTCCTGGTACGGATGGAACTCCAGCTCACATCTTTAAAGCTAGTATGGGTTTATGGAGGCCTTTGTTGATGATTGTTCTATTTGCAATAACAATTGACCAGCTTCTGGACTGTTGGAAAGAGGTAATTATTGTCCCATAATGAAAAAGAGAGAAACCATCCCTTTTGTTACCGACCCACAGCTCTGCTCGGCGCTTCTTCCAAAATTTGGGATCGGGTTTTATTGTCCATACTGGATTAATGAATAGAGTACACTAGTATAATTTCTGATGTTCAATTTGGTTTTCACCGGGGCATGGGGATGACACAGCAGTGCCTCAATTTGTTCTTGATCTTAGGGAAGTATGTGAATGCCAGGAGAGTTGCTCTCCATATGGCTTTTATCGACCTCTCCTGTGCCTTCAACACTGTGGACTATAAAATAGGACTTGTTTAGGTCCATGGGGGTTTAACAAGCCCTTATTGACCTTCTACGTTGCCTGCATTGGGATACTTTTATGAAGGTTTGTTATTCCCAAGAGAGAGATTGTACCTCATGTATAAAACCTTTTCAGGGTGTTCGGCAAGGATGTATTTTCGCTCCCTTTTTATTCTTACTTTATTTAAATGGCTCGGATAACTTTTTATTGATCGATAAGGATTTGCATCAAATTCTGAATCAATCCCTCCCAGTCCTCTTATATGCTGACGATGCTGTTCTCAGCTCTTGTTGGATGGCTTTCCCTCTTTTATGAATCTATTGGACCTAAAGGTAAACATGTTCAAGTCCTGTGCCATGGTTTCAGGGCCCCAGAAAACAAAGGTTAAAACAGATGTGATTGGCGGCACTTTGATAAACAGGATAAAAAACTTTAAATACCTGGGTATCCCCTTTGATGAAAATTGGCCTACTTTCTTAATGTTAGGTCCATACAGTTTCAGACTGCTGTCGACAGTCTCTTCTGATTTGAATCAAGGCTTTGACATAGACCAGTGAAGGAACTTATCCACATTTATAAGGTCAAGTGTTCTGCAGTAGCTTTATACGGGCCCGTTGTTTGGGGACATATCAATTCTCCAATATTACAGAGAACTGAGGATAATATTTACGTAAATTGTTCGTAGTACCTAAGAGCACAGCTAACATAATCTGTCAAACCAAAGTTGGAATGGCTTATATAGAAGACTAATTGTATTGGACCCTAATATGTTGTTACACAAAATCTGGTGTCAACCAGACTCAGGATTATCAAAATCCTTTTTGATTGATTGTTTAGTTTATGTTAATATAATCTGTATTTCTTGGTTTTCATATTTGAAACAAACTTTCTTTGAAATGGATGTTCCTCTATACTTTTTTTGTTGATAATCAAATTTATAGATTTTAAGAGAAAACACATTAACAACACAGGATATCTGGTTGATAATACAAGCGCTGACCATATTTACCACTTGCAGGTGCGTACAAAGTATTAGATAAAGGCTCCCTCGCCACGACGCTGCCCCATTCCTGCACCCGAGGGGGAGGTGTCGTATTTTTAGATCATCGGGCCCAACCATTTGCCCCATATTTTGGTGAATTTGTCAGGACACACCCGGGCCTCAAACAAAGGTCTCTCCTGTATGGCGCACCAGTCCACTCCCCGGCGCCATTTTGCCAAGTTTGGGGGTTTGGCCAGCGCCCATGAGGCCGCAATGTCTCGTTTGGCCACCACAATTGCTGTCCCGAGGAAGGTCCTGTCTGCTCGCGAACCGTCGAGGTCCTCCATCACCCCCAGGAGAAGGCACAGGGGGTCATGGGGAATCGGCCAGCCCAGGACCTGTGTGAGTTCCGTCTCTATTCCTGACCAGTATGGGGTGAGGCGGGGACATGTCCAGACCATGTGGTAAAAGTCTGCTGGGGCATGTCCGCAACATGCACAGTCTGGGGAGGAGCGTAGTCCTGCTCTGCGCAAGCATGTAGGGGTAATGTATGCTGTGTGGAGGTAGTATAATTGTATGAGGCGGCGTCTGGCTGAGGCTGTGATTGTTTTGGGGCCATGAGGGCGTCACGCCAGTCCTCTTCCTGCAGGAGGCCCATCCAAACCTCCCATCGGATCCGGATTGGGGTCAGGGATGCCGGTCCGTTTTTAATGAGGGTGTGGTAAATACGGGAGACCTCTCCTCTTCCTAGATTCCCCATCACGACCTAGGCCTCCAGGGGGCTAAATTCAGGAAGGGATGTGCCTATTGAATATGTGTGTTGAGGGCATGAAAAAGATGTAGATATTTGTAAAACTGGGTAGCATGAAGGACATAGCCTTCACGTAGGTTCTGGAATGTCTTAATGTGGTACCCCACCCATATGTCGCCCAGCAAAGAGATCCCAATGCGATCCCACTGCCTGAACCCCGAGAGTGCCGCCGCCTCCTCTAGCCATGTACTGTGCCAGAGAGGCGTGTGCTGTGTAAGTCGTTTGTCCCACTCCGTATGTCTCAGGGCCTTGCGCCATGCCACCAGGACTGCCCTGGTTATTGGCTGGATGCCCTTGGGTATGGGACACCCATATAGATATGCAAGTATCTGGGAAAATTCCATGTTTTTGAGTTCCGTCATGTATGCTGGGTCCGACCATCTCCCGGTAAGCCAGTCATGGATTACAAGAAGCCGAGTGGACAAGTAGTATAGGTGAAGGTCTGTCATACCCATACCTCCATCAAAGGGCGGGATCCAGCAACGGGCTAGAGCTATCCGGGGTCACGTTCCGCCACACAAAAACCTCGTGATTACTCCATACATTTCTTTAAACCAACTACGTGGGAGATGAAAGGTGGTGTTCTGGATGATGTATAGGAAGCGTGGAAGGATCATCATTTTGAACAGCGCTATCCTCCCGAGTGGGTTAAGCGGCAGGGTTTGCCAGCGCTTGAGATCAATTTTGGCCTTATTGACCAGCGGGGTAATGTTCATTGCCCACTCTAGTCCAGGAAGCAGGGTGACCGATATCCCCAGGTACTTGAAGGATTGTCTCCTGATAGGGATGTTGGTCTGCCAGTCAAAGCAGTCTCAGGAGAGGTGAAGGGGCACCAGTGTCGACTTCTGTGGGTTAAGATGGAGACCCGAAATGTTCGCAAAGGCTCGTATGACCTCAAGGGATCTGGGGCCAGTGTTGGCTGGGTCTCACAGGTAAAGCAGAACGTCATCTGCGTATAGGGAGATTTTGTCTGTGTGATGTAGTCCCCAGGACCATCCCTGCACCTGATGATTGGATTGAATGAGGCAGGCTAGGGGCTCCATTGCCAATGCAAATAAGAGAGGCAAGAGGGGGCAGCCCTGTCGCGTGCCCCTTTGAATTGAGAAGGTTTGGAGAGGGTTCCATTGGTCAGACCCTTGATCTGTGGTGGGAGTAGAGGACCCCGACAAGGCGTTGGAACGGTTGTCCCAGACCCATCGACTGCAGGACGTCCTCCAGATAGTGCCAGTCCACCGTGTCGAACGCTTTCTCGAAGTCGACAAGGAGGAGTGCAAGGTAGGGCGAGAGAACCTGGTGGTGGTCAAGGGCCAAGTGGAGACGACGGAGACAGTGTCTGGTGCTCCGCGCTGACATGAAGCCACATTGGTCCGCATGGACCATCTTGTGGAGGAGCGGACGCAGTCTCTGGGCAAGGACCGTGGCGTAGAGTTTGATCTCCGTGTTGATAAGGGAGATTGGACGATAGTCCGCGCACGTCAGTCTCTGGGGTGAATGAGCCGACCTCAGCCACATGCTGACAGAGGTGCACGAGATGGGGAACCAACAAATCCCAGTATGTCGCGTAGTATTCTTCGGGGAAACCATCGGGTCCCAGAGTTTTCCCGGCTTTTAACAGGGAGATCGCGCCATGTATCTCCTCCAAGGTAATGGGAAGGTCCAGGTCAGCCGCCTCCATTCCTGAGAGGTGAGGGAGTTGGACTCCTGCTTGGCTGAGCACAGCAGAGAGGGCAGCTTCTGGTGTATGGGCGGAATACAACCGGGTGTAGTAGTCAGCAAATGTTTGGGCGATGGCAGATGAGGTATGTTGGACGGCACCTGAGGGGTACTGGACTTCAGGGATTATCCTGTTGGCGAGAGGGTAGGAGGTCAGTCTGTGCAACAGACTACCGTTTTTGTCCCCTCAGCCATAAATTCTGGCCACGGATGAGCGCCATAGCATCTTGGCTGAGTCCATGGAGATCTGTTTGATCTCGTCTCGAGTGATCGTCAGTTGTCTGTCTCGATGGGCATCAGGGGTGTCGGTTTGGACCTCTTCTAACCGTATAGCTCGGGCTTCCAGGGTGGTCAGGCGGGTGATGAGTGCCAAACGCTTTGCATGTACCCGACACCTCGCCACTCCACGGATGGGGGCCTTACCCGCCTTCCAGAGGGTACTCGGGGGGTGGGGGGGGGGGGGGGACGGGACTGAGCCATGGTTAGTGAGAAAATAGTGACGTAGTTCCTCCACTATGGCTTTTTTAACCTCCTTGTCCTGCAGGAACCATGCGTTCAGTCTCCATACCACCCTTGCCGCTTCTGAAGTTCCGCCCAAGTGCAGGGATAGGGCTGAGTGGTCCGAAATTCCCTGGGGAAGGATGGTTATGTTGGACACCTTGTGGCAGTCCGTGGCAGGCAGCAGTATCACATCAATGCAGGAGTGTGTGTGGTGGGCCACCGAGGTGTGGGTGTAGTGGGTGCCTCGGGGATGCTAGATCCTCCAGGTGTCACATAAGCCAAGTGCAGCCACCCAATCTGTCAGTTTCCACGCGTGGGTTAGCCTTGTTGGGGAGGGTGTACCCGTCACATCCAGCGTTGGCTGCATAACGGTCCCAATCACCGTCTGTCCCGGGGGAGAGAGGAGAGTGCATCCGTGAGGTGTCGCAGTGTGGAGGTGAGCGTGGCAGGTGGGACGTGTATGGATACTAGATTAATGATGTTGCCCTCTAACTTCCCAGACACAATCACGTATCTGCCCTGGAGGTCTGTTGTGACATGGTCAGGGGTGAAGGTGAGTCCTCGCCGCGTTAGAATTGCAACCCCTCTCGAGCCGCGCTCGAAGCCGGAATGCCACACTTTATAGAACCCACATCTAGCCATAAAGGGACATTGAGTCACAAGTAGGAGTATGTTGGGCATGTGGCGCTGGGTGTATCTAAGGACTGCCGTTCTCTTGATATGATCCAGCAGTCCATTCACATTCCAGGACAAGGCGTGGAGGGGCCTACCTTAGGTGGATGAGTACATCATGGTGGGTGTGTGAGATGAGTGGGCTAAAGAGCAGTGGACCTCAACGGGGCACAAGTGGGGCAGTGTCGTCGTACATATCTGGTGAGTGCTGCTTGGTACATGTTCGTGCGGCGTCAGGCTGATGAGTCGACTTGAGGACATCGTCAGTCGCTAGAGGTGAGATTCCTGTCAAGTGAGAACATAAAACAACCCAGGCGCTAACGGTCCCCAGCCTTCCGGAACTGAAGCATCTGTCGCTGTGGAAAGCAAAAAGGTTAACAACAACAACAAGCTAAACTGAAATGCTTAGCCGGGATCGTGTGATGGTAGTGGACCCCTCCACGTTATCGGATGTAGCAGTCTTCGAGGCTCGCCATCACAGCTTGCAATGTCCATAGGGTCTGTCGTGTCTGGCCGCTGCCACTACATAGTTTTCAGTATTTCGATCCCTGGCGTCAAGTTGTGCTTCCAAGTTTCGAGCTTTTGGAGAGATCAGTGTCTGAGGCCTCAGGGTCCAAGACCTCAGAGGGTTCAGGTTCTTGGAGTGTACTCTCCACAGAGTCCTCTCTGCTGTGGTCCGGGGAGGCCGGGTGGTCTATATAGTTTTTGGTATCCAGGGCTCTTGAGCCAACCGACACGGATGACGCCTTCCGTGGTACCCGGCCCCTATGGGACCGCGTGCTCCTCCTCTGCTGCCGCGGGTGGAGTGGATCGGTCCCAGCCGGTCTGGAGGGTCCGGCTGAGGGTGCAAAACGGACTTGGAGAGGCCTCTCCTCAGTCAACCAGGTCCAGGCAGATTGTGGAGACTCAAAGAAGAGCGTTTTGTGTTGGAAGACGACTCTGAGACAGGCAGGGAAGAGGGGCCCGTATCTCAGGCCAAGATTACGGAGTTTCTGCTTGACCTTGTTGTTCGAGCGGCGTTGCTCCTGCACCACTTTGGTGTAGCCTGGGAAGAGCATCACGGTATGGTTCCTCAATACTTTGATAACCATAAGTATGTAGTTTGCAGGCAGACTATGACAAAAATACATCCAAAATACAAGGCTAGGCTGTCATGATTTAAAGGTAAAATCTCGGAGGACAGTGTTTACCTATTCTGCACTGTGTGTTCCTATAAAGCCTGAACTGTACTTGACTCTTATTCAAAATGTTCAATGTAGATTCTATCTTACTCGTTTTAGACTTAATACCCTGCATTTTCTAACTACTTTCCCAATTTAGATGGTCTGATTTACTTTCCATTTGTCATTGCATCTTACCCCAGCCCCAAAGCACAAGTCGTTTTATGCAATTTGTACAATTTATAGTTTTCATTGCAAATGTTTTTTGATACCTTATTTGTGTGTGGTTAATATTAAATAACATCACATTTCTATATCACATTTACAGATATTAACTTCCCCAGACATTTGTTTTCACAATATTTGGAGAGTAACCTAATTTCCTTGTTCACATTGAACTTTCTAATTCGAATTGCATGTGTCTGTAATCACTCTTTTGTTTTCAAATACTTTCCATATTTCGTTTTTCAATTAAATTCCAGACGTGGGTGTCTTTTTCCATAAAGTTATTTTTATTAAGTATCCAATGCCTTCACACTTAAAACGGACCCAGCCAACACATTTCATCCCTTGTAGGGACTTCATCAGGGCAAGTTGATTTATCCTGCTTCTCAAAATTCTTATTTTCCATTAATTCACCGGTTAAATGTCTGGGCTCCTTTCGAGCAGCCTTTTGGCGTCTGTGTCCTAGTCCTATCTGATCGATCTGATAGGACTAGGACACACATGCTGAAAGGCTGCTCGAAAGGAGCCCAGACATTTAATAGGGAATTGGAAAGTTCAATGTAAACAAGGACATTAGGTTGCCCTCCGAATATTGTTAAAACATTTACCAAGGATTGAGATTTTATTGGGAAGTCAGAACTCCAGGAGAGGGCATAAGAGAACTATTGGATTGGGATAGTTGACCAATGCCGTCCAGAAACACCACTGCTGGCTGTCTTTTGGAAATTCCCCTGACATTTGTTATTCTGTTTTCAAAGCTGCACTTACTATAAGGAAACATTATGGCACTTCTGCAACATTGTAATTTTATGGATGTATCTTTTATTGCATTGACTTTTTGCACGTTTTATTAATTATTTATTGTATGTTATCTGTTTTTATGTAATTGAGACGAATAAAGTATTTTTTGATGGTGACATTAAATGCAAAACCAATGCCATCTCCAAATTATACATCTCCCTATCCAATCTGCATCTTTTACCACACTTCATTCATATCACCCAGTTTTCTAATACTTATAGTCGATCCATAGTCAAAAACACTGAATCACATATTTCCAAGTCATTCAATTCATACAATTTCAAAGCGGGAGAATATCCAAGCTATGGAGGGAGACCCGAAACCCAGCCAGTGACAGGTCACACAACAGTGGCTGAGATGTGGGGGCCATCTTCGAACCGCATAAGCATCGCATAGTTTTGAAGTTTGACCTAACAACATACCTTTTTGCCCATTTCCACAGATCTATATATTCAGAGCCAGGGCTGGCTTTAGTGCTGGTGGTGCTCGGTACTACAATCATTTTTGGTGCTCCAATACCCCATTACCGCCTCCTCGGATTCTCTTACTACCACCGGACATACGTCTCCCTCGTCTCTCGAATCATAAGTTATTGCTAAACACAGCACCCCCCCATGAGGTCAGCGTCCCCTCCACAGGTCAGTGCCCAGTGCGGCCGCACCAGTCGCACTGCCCTGAAGCCGTTCAGAACTAAAAACATTATTGGGAAATGTGTCCTAAGACACTAAAAGCAAAACATATACGTGCCAATCCACTCCAAATATCAGGTTGCATATAACTCCCCTCTCAACATCCATAAAGATCTTGGAGATGAACGGACCTTTCTTGGGTCTTAAAATGATGACTAATGTATGACTATGTTAAAAAAAATATAGCATCCAACGTGGTTTCCAGGACATATGGATGGAAATCCACTCCAAAAATCCCAAAATGCATGAGGCCATCTCAGTCTCTCTCACACCCCGGTAAATGGGGATGCAAAGACTGATAAAGTCATATAGTCTTGATTATAATCCAGTCCCTGCAGTGTACCTGATAAATCCATAAAGTGATTCAGTGTAAAACCTAGCACCATTCATTGCATACTTATTCTTTATTCTATATTGCCCCTTATTATACCAAAGAGCAAAAAAACATAAACCTACAACAAATATAAACTATGATCAACCCCTTTTATAATATACCAGACTAACAAGATAGAATTATAAATATACTTAAAGTTACTCGAGCCTTGGGAAAGATTACAGAGCGCCAGTGGGACTCTTCTATTGTTTGCTTGTATCAAAGAGTACTCGTGATGATTACAGTACAGAGGATTCACTCTTCAAATACAGATGCTCTAACTCACAAAGCCCAGAAAATTGGACACCTACCCAGATTACTTTTAATTCAACCTGGTTTGATTTGTGTTGAGAGACAAAAATACAAAAGGTTTCCTTTCTTTACACCTTTTTTTCTCAGATCTATTTTGATGAGATTTAATTTCTACCAAATTACCCATCCGAGTTTAAAACCTTTGGGCCTGATTACGAGTCTGGCGGTCCACGGACCTCCAGACTTGTGGGCGCGTGACGGTGGCGGTCTTCCGACTGCCCTATTACAACGAGGGCAGTTGGACCACCATTGCAGCCCCGCAACAGCCAGGTTCGACAGTGCGAGGCGATCCCGATCCTGCACCATCAAACTCATAATCAGACCCCTAGTGTTTCTTCTCACTCTACTAGTGGGGATATCATTTTAACAGTTTCTCCAACGTGCCACAAACAATGCCACATAGTAAGTAAGTAATATACTTTATTAAATGCCCCTGTGATAACATTTCCTCTCAATCGGACATTCATATTTTATTCTTTTGTAAATATTATGATATACCTAGGAAAAGGTGGATTAAGCCAATCATAAAATGTATGAATTTGAGACAATGCCGACCTGCCTTTTTGATTATACGAAAACTTGAGGATATATTTACGGTCGCCTCGGTTTCTGTATTTCTAAGAAATGTTTTCCATTTAAGAAAATCAATACTGTTTTAAATGTATTTTAGAGCCCATGTGCCTTTTAACACCTATTTTATTTTTATCATTATTGATTTGAAATTATCTGTAGTAAATGTGATATAATATGCCTTTTTTATGTACTTTTATGGTTATCATTGTTTTATAACCGAATAAAGTCTTATTAATAATTAATTAATATACTTTATTCGATTTCAAAATTCATGAAGTCATAAAAGCAACAGGTTCATTACAAAGACAAAAGTAAACCACAGTGGAATTGTTAAAAAAGACATACATAGATTTCCTAAAAATTGATTAAACTTTTCCTTTTCCTTAAAATACTTTTTAAAAAGCCCAGCATTATTGACACACAATATTCATCATTTAGAGAGACTAAAAACAATAAAGCGGGGCGACACTGTCTCCATCAACCATGTTTTTTTAAAAGTGGCTTGATCCATCTTGATCTTTCCAACGAATAAAATTTACAAAAACAAATTACATGCAGAGTTGATTGGGTAGACAAGTTATCACACGGGCAGTTATAAAGATTTCTAGCCCAGTCATTAACTGCGGGAAAAGAGACTAAACGAAAAAAGACGTCAAACCTAAGTCTATTTAATAAAAAACGGTCAAAACCCACCTGGCACCAGATTAAATAAGGCTGGATAGTATAGGAGACCAGTATACGTTGGTGTTGCAGAACAAGATTCTTATTTAATTCAACGCCTAGTCTAAGAGATTCAACATGAGACCAACACAGCTCCTTCAGATCCTTTCTAGTAATCCTGCACATTGACTCAGGTTGATGGTAAAACTCTGGTCTTCCAAGATCCCTAGTAAAATTACAAATATACTTCAACCAGGGTATCCTGAGTGCCCTATCCAGGCCCATGCAGTCCTTGATAATATTTTTATTTAGCGTTAGGTCCGGCGAAGTCCATACTCTATACCAGAGCAAAACTGGTTGTATACTAATCAGGTCACTCACATAACGCACTCCCAACTCAGCATGACAGTTAAAAACAGGGGAGCTAACAGGGGTTGCCAGAATAAATCTCAGAAATGCATTCTCTGCCTTTTGTATTGAGGAAGAGTTGTGAATCCCCCAGATACCTGCCCCGTATGTGGCTGTACTGATACACTTCGCTTGATACATTTTTAACAGAATCGCTGGTGGTCTCTTCCCCAGCTTTTTCGAAAAAGACATAAGTGCAGCAGTGGCTTTCTTAAATGACAAAGTCCTGTTTCTGATGGCTGGCCCCCAGGACCCTGTTTCTTCAAGGACTATACCCAGGTATGAGAAAATTTTAGTTGAAGCAAGTTTCTCCTTCCCAGCAAACAAACGACACACTTTTTTCTTAGATCTGCTACAGGTCATTACAAATGATTTGGATACATTAAGTTTTAACCCCCTGTTGTCCATAAAATTTAAGTAAGTATCCAGAGCAATTTGAAGACCTCTTTGAGTCTGGGACATGATCACTGCGTCGTCTGCATATAAAAGGGACGCGATTTGATGCTGATTAACCTGAGGGGAATCGCGTACTGCAGCAACTAAATCTTTTTCTAGGTCATTAATATACAGATTGAACAAAAATGGGGCGAGTACGCACCCTTGTCTCACTCCCCGCTTTACAAAGAAAGGCTTGGTGCATTCACCATTGATGCCGTACCTAACTTTCGCCCTGGCACCGACGTACAGCTGTCTTAAAAAGGAGATAAGTACTTCGTCCACCTTCATGTCACTCAGGATCTGCCACAGTCGATTGTGAATGACGCAATCGAAAGCAGTGCTTAGGTCTACAAACACTACGAAAAGTTTGCCTTCTTTGGCCTGGGTGTATTTACCTGAAAGTAATGTAAAATTAAGGACCTGTTCCAAGGTGCCGCAGCCCTCGCGAAAGCCATATTGTACCGGGGATAAGATGTTAGCCTCTGCGGCCCATCGTTGTAGGCGGTTCAAAATAACTCGCCCGGTGACTTTCATAAAAGAATCCAGAAGGGATATAGGACGATAACAAGAGGGTTTATCCCGGTCCCCATTTTTAAATATTGGTATAATTATAGAGTCTGCCCAGGTGTCAATAAAGCCCCGCACGTAACTAGCCTCCAATACACGCGTGAGTAGGGGCGACCAGAGCTCAGGCTGGTATTTAAATAGATCTATAGGGACGCCGTCTGCGCCTGGCGCTTTGTTACCTTTGCTCTGGGTGATTGCGTCTGAGATTTCATTTACGGTAACATCTAGCTTAATCGGAGCGAAGTTGCCCACCTTTTGTCCCTGAGTAACAGTCTTCAACTCTACCAATTTATCTTTCCCTCCTGGGTTGTAGACCTCGGTGAAGAAATCTATCCATGAATCTTCTGTAATGGCCACTTCCAATCTAGCAATTTCCCCTGAAGTAAAGAAAGGAGCCTTGACAGCTAACCAAAAGGCAGAGCAATCCTTTTCCAAAGACGCGTTATATAGACTTACCCACGCATCATTCTTAATTTCGCGTTTACGTGACTTTCTAGCCTGATTGTACTCATGTCTGAGATGTCTAATTTCAACTTGGTTCCTCGGATTTTTCCTTAGAGCGTTCTTTAAGACAGTGTGGGCCTTAGTACAAGCTGAGTCGAACCACCCTTTTCTGCATACTTTCCCCTCTTTAAATGGACGTTGTAAGTCCTCTTTAATAATCTTTGTAATTTTTGCAAAAGAGTCCAGGACGTCTATTTGTGATACTTCATCCCGAAGGCATACATTGATGGAAGTTAACGCTTGTTTGATTATGTTTCTGTTAGTAACCTTTGGGTTGCACTGTGACCATCGACGAGCATACTCGTTCAATCTGCTTAGGGTGCAATTTGTTGTCCAGGCCAATTTCTCAGCCGGAGTACAAACTAATTTACAGGGGAGCTGAATACAAAAGCTAAGTGGGAGATGGTCACTCACCCCAAGTGTGTGGGTAGCAAAATCGGTTAACCAGCATGAGTGAGAGTTGGTGATGGTAATAAAGTCAATCAACGTGCTAAACCCTCTCCCCACATACGTTGAGCTGAACTCCACCGGGGGCCTACAGAGCAGATTGACAAAGCCCAGATCGAATGAGGCCATCATGTCGTTAAATGAGTCACCCCCGCCGTTATGAGCAAAGTGGGGTTGATATTCAGATTTATATTTTTCCTGGTCACCACAACCGCTCAAATACTGTTTACAAAGGTAGTGGTTGAAATCACCTCCCCAGATGATAATTGAATCCCTTGGAGATTTGTCTACTAGGGCCCCTAGTTCCTTAATAAGAGTATTTATCATACCATTAACTAAACCCTTCTCAATACTATTATACATATTAACTATAAAAATCTCCACCTTGGGGGTCACCCGGATTAGGATAATTTGATAGTAGTTGCATGAGCCCACCGTACTCAATGATAAAATCTCCAACAGGTTGGATAAATAAATAGTCAGGCCGCCTTTACTCCTCCCGGAAATGGAGGAACTAGCAGGTTGGTGGAAAGTTCTGTACCCAGTGATATGGATGGCATCAAGAGACCAAGTCTCTTGCAGACATAGTATATCTATGTCCTTGATAAAATCAATCCATATGGGATTGTTTATCTTGGAACGGAGACCTGCTACGTTCCAAAAAGCGATCCTAGTTCCTTTCTTCGCTACAACCCCAGGTTGTTCAGACAGATGTGTTGCCTTCAGTTGATCGCCTGCACAGGCTACCACTGTTTGTTCTTTCAAATCAGAAGTGACAGAAGAGACAACAGCCTCAGTAGTTGGGCGTCAGTCAACTCCTTCTAGCCCGCTCAAAACAGAGAAGCGATTGACCCCTTCTAAACTTTGATATTGCCCTTCATTCCCGCTCCACGTCCGAATAGGGAACATCTTTCTAGGGTATTCCCAACCAGGGCTTAATGGGATGCCATAACTCTTCCTGCCCCCAAGCTCAATGACCTTGCTTGAGTTTGGTCTGTTCAGCTCCCTGTAAAAGTAATCAAGTGAGAGGATCTCAATGCCCTTCGATTGTGGCTTAGCGTTGAATATGGACTCATCAATGATTCGTCTGACTGGAATGGGACTATTAAAATTAAATATAATACAATCCCCAGCTTTGGTCTTCCTAGTTCTGCCAATCCAGGACACTCTACGTACCATTATTAAATCTTTCCAAATGTTATTCCCCGCCGATGTATTCTTTGTAATCCAGTGGAGCACCTTATTTTTTAACTGCCCAAAGTCCTCTCTTACACCCTTATTCAATACAGGGACGTTTGCAAGCACTACTACTAAGGGTGAACACGCTGGTGGGAGATTAATGACTGGTAGGGAGACCCGCTCATCCTGTCCGACTAGCACTGTCTCCCCCTTGCAATTCTCTCTAGTTTGTGAGGATGTAATAGTAAGTTATGTGGTTTCAGCAGTTTTAGTTGGAGGGGATATCAGAGGTAAAGTAGTGGTACTATTTCCTCCTGAAGGGGCTACAACTAGAGGGATGACTACACCTTGGGGGTCTATGTTGTTACTAGGCGTTATCTCAGTGCAGTTGTTCAACTTGGATAGTGTTATGGTATCAAGCCTGCATGTGTTATCATTGGCAAGTTCACCCAGGGCGTCTAGCTTCCCGTTGATGATTCTCAGTCTCTCGATTATTGGTAGGGTAAAGGATCGCAATAAGTGAGTTAAGTTTGAAAATGATATCACTGCATTCTCGTCCTTCCCTTTAATTATAGCTCTGTTATGTAAATCTGAAGACTGTGAACCCGGATCAATCGGGGCTTGAGTATTCCTCTTGGATATTTTGATGGATTTCTTAGGGAACGATACACTCTGGGTACCAGACAACTTTAATACTTTTGGTTTCCTGCCTGCTTGACAGCCCCCGCCCCTCTTCCTTTTTCCTTTCGTGTTGGTACAAAATGGGGCCACTACCGTGATGGCTTCAAGGTCAACAGGATCTACAGGCTGTAAACTTTTCCTGGGTTCAATCGGATAAAAGCCCTCAGATGAATCAAGACTACAAAAAGAATTGTTCAACTTGGACACAACTTCCTCCCCAAGCAAATAGTCAAATTGAGAGTTTTGATTATCCAAGATAATAGGGCTTCGAGGACATAGGGTATTCAGGTCTGCCCTGGCCGGTCACACTGCATTACTTAAGTCTCCTAGGGAAGAGCGTCTGACGTTCAAGAGTTCCAGTGACAGGCGCTTTTCAGTCCGAGCAATCTCACTGCCTACGACGTCAGCTGCTCTTAGGAAGAAATCATCAAGAGTGCCAGTAAGTCTTCCACCGGCGACGGCCGGGGTAAGGCGGCACTTCCCCTCGTTATCAGAAATGAGTGTCATAATCGCACGCAAGTACTATAATCAGGTTGATCTTACCGTGGGGAAGTGGACCTCAGGGGAATGGCCCAGCCCAGCCTCGGCCCGCCCTTTGCCCGGGCCTAGCCCGGTGCGCGTCCCGCGGGACGGGAGCAAGTAAATGATTTTAACGCCCCCGGCAGCCAGTGGGCAGGATCTCCAGACCGGGACTGTCCCTCAGGCTCCTGGGACTCGTAGGCAGTAGGGAACGGCTGTTCTCTCCCCAACTTAGATGCGCTGCGTCTCCCGCGAAGCAGGAGGCGCGAGGTCTTTTATCAAACGCCCGGCAGCCAGTGGGCGGGATCTCTAGACCGGGACGGTCCCTCAGGCTCCTGGGACTCGTAGGCAGTAGGGAACGGCTGTTCTCTCCCCAACTTAGATGCGCTGCGTCTCCCGCGAAGCGGGAGGCGCGAGGTCTTTTTATCAAACGCCCGGCAGCCAGTGGGCGGGATCTCCAGACCGGGACTGTCCCTCAGGGTCCTGGGACTCGTAGGCAGTAGGGAACGGCTGTTCACTCCCCAACTTAGATGCCACATAAACTAAGATACATAATATTGTAGCTTCTATATCTCGTCATCTCCCTAGCTAATCTTATAACCATTATTTTCCCATGGTTGCACCGCAAGCACGGCCTTTTGAAGGGGTTCCTCCTTCAATGGATCTTTGAGTCCATCCATATTTTTGCTTCATGCTGGAATGAGCCAACATATCTCCCAAATTAGTGTTTCTTCTGAATACATGTTGTGGTTTCTCAATCAAAGGGTCCTCTATATGGGGCGCTAGGTGGCGCTGGACCGTCATGGCCGCGCTTTAGTGAGGCTCTCGCCAGCCGGGCGTCAATAAACCCTGCAACCACATCCTACAGGCCAGTTACCTACATTTAATCGATGCCGACGGACAGCTGAAGGTCTCGGGTCCACTCGGCGCAAGTTTCGAATCTGTAGGTGCCCTGACGGCGCAGATGCTACCCGGCGGGGACGAGACAGCGAGAGGGGCGGACCTTCGGAGCGGAGGCTCCTAACAGCGCGAGACCGGGGATTCATCGGGCCCTGCGGGCCGCGAGGTACTCGTGGACTTTGGCTGGCACGAACGACACTCTACTGGACGACCGCGGTGGGCCTGACGTCCCCTTCACTTCATCGCGATTGCCTGTGCCCACTTGCGGTGCCGGGCGTGCTTCTACTACATTGAGGCTGCGGATGTCATATGTGTAGGTACCCTGCCCACCCTACCGGACCACGCTAAAGCAGGGGAGCGCGCTTCTTGGCCCGAGGGCGCCGGGGGCTGCATCGAGGAGGGGGCTGTCAGCGGAGCACCTCCACTGGAGTTGCGGAGTAGCAGCGGCCCGTGCCCTTCGGACGTCTCTCCTGGTCTGCCTACGGAGCGGAGGTGCGTGACCCTATACTTGCCGGGATAGCGGTGGTGCTGTGGCTGTACGGAGCGCCCTGAGGCCAGGCTGACCCACAGGCCCCCGGCATCTGGAGGGGTCTGCTCCTCTGGCGAGCTGGTGTTGGCGCTGCGGAGTGTGGTAGGCGCCTCGACTCGGAGCTCCCGTTAGCACCTGCGGTATTGACCCTACCTTGCGGCCTATCTCCCTTAGCCCTCGTCCGACGCGGCCATGGGCAAAGCGGACGCAAAACAGGCGACTCTACAATTCAACCCCCCAAAAAAGAAAACGCGAGCCCTACCTGCAGAGAGTGGCGAATTGGGGCCCAGCGAAGAGGAGGAAGTGGACTGGAAGGCTATCCTTCTCGGCCTGCAGACGAGCCTAACGTCCATTGACACCAAAATCGACAATATGAACACACGTCTGGAGGCAGTGGTACATCGGCTGGACCAACATGGAGAGCGCCTGAAAGAAGCGGAGGGGCGAATATCGGAGCTGGAGGATGGCGCAGTGGCCGGGGCGGCTAAGTTGACGCAGATGGACCGGCTGCTCAAGGTCATTGCCGACAAAAATGAAGATTTAGAGGCACGCTCCCGCAGAAACAACGTTCGCCTGATTGGTCTTGCGGAGTCCAGCGGTGGGGGTCGCATGGAGGATTTCATTGAGCGGCTGCTGATCGATAAATTTGGAAGGGACTCTTTCTCGCCGCAACTGGTGGTGGAGCGAGCCCACCGCTCATTGGGGCCTCGCCCGATTCCTGGGGCCCCTCCACGTCCTGTTATCATCAAATTTCTGAATTACAGAGACCGTGACACCGTATTGCGTCTAGCCAGGGAGAAACAACCGATCCTACATGAAAACGTCACCATTTCATTTTACCCGGATTTCACACAAGCAGTGCAAGATGCCCGTCGAAAATTTACAGGAGTAAAGAAGAAACTACAGCAACGAGACATTCCTTACTCCATGCAATATCCAGCCAAGCTCAAGGTCACACATCATGGCAAGCCCTTCTTCTTTGGTACTCCGCAACAGGTGGAGGACTTTTTGAAGGAACAGTCTTCGGCGGCCCCTCAGCGACGCGGTCCTGGAACGAGATCAGGCTCCAGCTCCCCGACTACTGCTCCTGACTGATGAGTACCGCTGTTATGGTTTATGTTTAGTCTCTTTACCCCTTCATGTATCTCTCCTTTTTCCTTGGTACTATCTATTCCCCCATCGCTCTTGAATCCACTCTTTGAGCAACCTGTACTTTGACTATGGAACTTGGGAGGATCATGCTTTTTGGGAGGGACCGTCTCCATCGGTCACTATGGGACTACATTTACCCTTCGCCCTCTCGCTGAAATGCACGGGTTGAACAATCATTACGATTTGGGGCCCTGTATATGCTGTCGCCTACTGTTAACAAGGTACTGGTCTGGTCGTTGACGACTGGATTTCGCCCTGGCACTCCCCCCCTGTCCCACCTGAACTCCTCCCCCTATGGGGTGATGGTATGGTGGGTGAAAAAAAGGGATGGGAAGGGCAGGTCCGGCACACCGGCGAGTCCCCTATAGGGTATACCCCACTTTTTGCATATATGTTTGTTGTAAAGATTGGGAGGGGGTCTGCATTCCGGCAGGATTGGGCTGCAGTGGTGGGAGGGGGTGGGATGGGGGTTGGGGATGTTCGACATGAGTGGGATGTTGAAGTAGGTAAGGGGGTGGGAGTTCCAGGGACTGTTTTAGAGTTGTTGTTCGCATTCAGCATGAATAATGCGCATATATTTGTTGAAATAGCACACTGTGTCACCCCTTTTCGACCATTACATTTATGGCCCTGCTGCCAGTTGCACCTCGTCACCCATAAGTCATCTCTCGGCACACATGACCCGCACCACAGGCACTGAGATGGGGGAGGGAGCCCTGCTCACTGCTGTCACCTGGAATGTTCGGGGCCTGGGGGACCCCAGGAAACGTAGGCACATCTTGGGTGCCTTAGACAGGTTGCATGCTCAGGTTGTATTTCTTCAGGAGACTCACATGGACCCTCTTCGCAATGCCACCTTTGCTGCCAGATGGGCTGCACATTCCCTTCATGCCCCTTACTCGTCTTATGCCAGAGGCGTTACTATCCTAGTTAAAAGGGGAGTTCCCTACGTTCCCATAGGCACCGCCACTGATCGCGAGGGTCGTTACTGCATAGCATGGGGTAGGATAGGGGTCGAGACCATCACCCTTGCCTGCTCTTATGGCCCCAACTGCGACAATCCGAGCAGTTTCATTGCTCTCTGGAACAAGGTCAGGGAGGTGGGATCCACCCATCTTATCTGGGGGGGAGATTTCAATGCTGTTTTAAACCCCACGATGGATAGGTCAAACCCCTCCACGCACCACTACACTAACACACACAGATACCTGAGGGACATATGCGACACCCATGAGATTGTGGATACCTGGCGACACTTGCACCCGACTTCTATGGAAGGCACACACTGGAATCATGCACATGCAACTTGGGCCAGACTAGATTACATTATGGTAGATAAAGCCCTAGCCCCCTCCTTGGTGGGGGTGCGCCATCTGGGCCGCACATACTCCGATCACTCTCCAGTATTGGCCGAGTTCCGGCTACCCGACATCGTGGGCAGACCTCAGACTTGGAGACTCCAACCCACCATCTTACTTGATGAACTATTTAGAACAGAATTGGGTCATGAACTAGAAGACTTCCTATCCCGCAACAGTGGAACGGTGGACCGGATGGCCACTCTCTGGGAGGCGCTGAAGGTAACGATACGAGGCTTCTGCATTTCAAAGAGCTCCGGGGTACTACGGACCCTGAGAGATACACTACGCAAACTGGAAACTACACTCCACACTCTAGAACATAGCCCAGACTATAACACCAATGCAGATGCGCAGGCAAAGTACCGCGAAACGCTATCGGACTACATGTCCACCGCTGAAAGGGAGGTAAAATTCAGAGGCCAATACTTCAAAGCTCGCACGTACGGGGAAGGGGAACGACCCGGTAAATCTTTGGCGGGAGCGGTCCGACCACCACGAGGCTCTAATTTTGTGCTGGAGCTGGAGGGGGAGGATGGGACTCCTTTACGGGACACGCGCTCGCTTCTGGCGGCCTTTACCACACACTACTCAACGTTATACTCCACTACCAGGGTCGGTGCACTGGACATGGACGACTACCTTAGGGAGCTCACACTGGGATGGCTCTCTGACCGTCACCGGGAGTTCCTGGCGGAGCCGGTGGGCCTGGAGGAAGTTAAAGATGCGATCAAACAGATGGCTCCGGGAAAGGCCCCTGGCCTGGACGGGCTGCCTATGGACTTCTACAAGGCGTATATTGACATCCTTGCTCCGGTGATCCGTGAGGTTTTCATGGAGGCGCATGAATCAGGCGCACTTCCTCCATCAATGCAGGAGGCGCTGATTACCTCCTTGTTGAAGCCTGGGAAGCCGCCTCAGTGTTGCGACTCGTACCGCCCGCTCTCGCTAATTAACTGTGACGCAAAAATCCTGACAAAAATACTGGCTAACCGTCTGCAGTTGTTACTGGGAGGCCTGGTGTTATCTGATCAAGCGGGTTTCGTCCCGGGTAGGGCCACCTCCAATAATCTCCGGACGCTATTCTCCATCATGCATAATGTAGCTCCAGATTTGCCATTGGTGGCTGTTTTTTTGGACGCCACCAAGGCCTTCGACTCCCTGGAATGGGACTATCTCCACTGTATCTTGCGCAATATGGGCATGCCGCTGGGCTTCACGCGCTGGATTGATCTCCTGTATGACAGACCGGTCGCTAGGGTGGGGTTGAACGGGCGCATATCGGACGCCTTTGTGGTGTCGCGAGGTACCCGGCAGGGTTGCCCACTATCTCCGCTGCTGTTCGCGATAGCGATGGAACCTCTGGCGGCCCGGCTCCGCCAACATCACCGAGACAAGGCTCTGCGCTGTCTCCAGCGGGAGGTCCTCATCTCCCTATACGCGGATGACATTACACTCTACATACGTGACCCCGCTGCCAACCTCAACCCTATCCTCCGTGAGTTTATTCGTTTTGCGGGTTTATCTGGTGTCCACATCAATTGGGGGAAGTCCACTATATTCCCACTGACTGCGGCCGCCCAGCCCTTCCCTCTGGACTACCCTCTACGGTGGGAAATGGAGGAAGTTCGTTACCTGGGCATACTCCTCTCCCATGACCGAGAGGAGCTAATGCGGATGAACTATGGCCGCACGTTTGAATATATCCAGGCATGCGTGTCTAGATGGATCACGCTGCCCCTCTCCTTTGCGGGCCGCGCCTCCTTAATCAAGATGGTTGTTCTTCCAAAACTCCTGTACCTGTTCATGAACATCCCATACTACCCTGGCAAGTCCTTCTTTCGTCTTTTGAGGTCTGAACTCATTCGCCTGGTCTGGGGAGGGAGGAGGCCGCGTCTTCGTTGGGAGGTGTTGACTCGTCCATTCGCGCATGGGGGGCTCGACCTTCCGGACTTCGAGTTGTATTATCACAGCGCGCAGGCCCACTACATTCATCACTGGATTCGCCCCACGCCCTTCCTGCCGCAGACGGCTGTGGAACATTGGCTGGCTGCGCCTATTCCACTTGAGGGAGCGATACTCAGTACACCAGAGACACATACAGCGTACCGCACCACGATCTCGAGCTCCATTCTAGCGTGGCGTTACATTGCGAAGGTGGCATGCGCACCGCTCATCTATTCCCCACTGCTTCCTCTGGCATACCATCCCCGGCTGCCCCTTTTACAGGAACAACTATTTAAAAAGTTTATGGCCAAATTCCACATTACAACATGGGGGGACCTCTATCATAGTGGACAATTCCGTTCCCAATCTCATATGTTCACTCACTCTGCACCCACTTTTATGGACACTTTCCTATATACCAGGCTTCGTAGCGGTATTCGTGCATTAACGGGGGACTTTCCTAGTGAGCCACCCACGCTGGAACCCCTGCATCGTTTACTTAAGGCTAACACTCCGACTCATGCAGTCTCTACCCTATACCACTCGCTGCGCACCACTCTAGACTTCTCGCCTTGCAAGGCCCGTACAAAATGGGAGGAAGACCTAGGACTGCCCATAGATGATGACCTCTGGAGCTACTGCTGCTTACAAACCGAACAGATCTCCTCCAGTAGCAGGTTTAGGGTGATTCATTATCGGTTCTTACATAGGCTCTATTGCACTCCAGCACACATGCATAGGATAGGCCTTCGAGAGGATGATCTATGCTGGCGCTGTCGCGCTCCGGGGGCGGACTTCCTGCACCTGGCGTGGGGATGCCGGGAAATTGCCGACTATTGGCAACAAGTTTTTTCCGGCATTTCCGAAATGATAGATGTCTCACTGACACCCTCTCCAACACAGGCACTCCTGGGCTATACAAGTACTATACGAAAACCTGTCCGTAGATTTGCCACTATCGCCTTTCTTATGGCGAAACGTCTGATAGCTTGTAGATGGGGGCGGGGCAGAACTCCCAGGTTTAAGGATTGGATCGATGATATGGTACACTGCCAGGATACTTTACTTCGTTATGCTGAACTCCTGCCTTCCGCTTCACGGCCGGCTGACATCTGGGGTCCCTTACAGGCATATCTGTTATCACACCCACAGACATAGCGGCCCTTCTTCCCATTTTCCCCTTCACCTTCCTAGACACCGCTCCTGCGGTGGTGGCCCAACTTCTGCCCCTTGGCCAGGCAGCAATCGGGGATGAGAGTTGAGACTGTCATTGGACGCAACAGACAGGCGCCTTTATACCACTGCTACACGTTATTATGGGTCGACTGCTTCAATGCAAAAGTTTTTGGGGGTGATGGTCCTTCGTACTGGCACGTTAAGTATCTTGCTTCTTATGCCGCAGCCGGCCCCTGGAGGGTTGTAGGCAGGCAGCTGTGTTTAACATTCATTCTCCTTCTTGTACCACGCTGCCGGCCACAGGTTGGTTGTAGGCATGGGGCTGTGTATTTGTATTCATGCTGAATAAAGGTTTTGGAAATTAAAAAAAAAAAAAAAAAAAAAAAAAAAAAAAAGGGTCCTCTATATGGTAATGAGGAGCTTCCTATTTGAATCAACAATCCTCCTATGTTTAAGTGATTAGTGATACATACCAATTTCTCCACCTTTCTCTACTCCTTGTTTGAAAGCAAGACTTCTTAATCATAATATTTAGCCCTTTTAAATGTGTCCTTCACCAAACATTTGAGATACCTCCTTTGGAGAAGTTTACTTTTTAGTTCTTTCTCATTTTTCATTAAATTGTCCATCTTGGAACAATTCCTACTTATTCTGAGGAATTGTCCAAATGGCACTGACTTGTTTGGGCAATTGGGTTGAAGACTAAAAAAGTGGAGAAGTGTAGTTCTCGTCATAGGTTATCTATACGTATCTACTTCAAAGTAACAGTTTGTACCTCTAATCCAGATGTCTAAAAACTCCACCTTCTCTCTAATTGTATTTGCTGTAAACCTCTGATTTTGAATACTGGAGTTAGGCCCTAATAGAAGTTCATTGAGTTTTTCTTCCTCACCCCTACAAATAAAAAATGTCATCTATAAAGCAAGCCCAGTTCCTACCATTCTCAAAGAAAGGTGTAACTTTATTGTATATGTGCTTCCCCTCGTATACATCCATATACATATTCACTATTCACGGGGGGAGTCCGTATCAGCTTTGGCAGTAAGGGGACCCCATTCCCCAGGGAGCACTGCGGTTAGAGCACCGCCACCGTCACGCAAATGCACCAGGAGGCGCTTATCTCCGATGCACCGTATCAGCTATGGCAGTAAGGGGACTCCATCCCCCAGGGAGCACCCCCACATCACGCTAACGCGCCAAGAGGCGCTTCTCTTCGGCTTGGTGCTCCCACAGCTCGGGAGCTGGTATACACTTTGGCAGTAAGAGGGCTTCATCCTCCAGGGAGAACCGCGGTTAGAGCACTGCCATGATCACGCAAAAGCACCAGGAAGAGGCGGGGCGGGCCACTCCCCTAATTTTTGCCCCAGGAGATCCCACCCCTAAGAGACTTTGAGCTGGAATACACAAGGTACTGTTTTATTATGTGCTGTATTTGCTCTATTAAGCATAGGGGTCATTTATTTAAACAGATCTGCTTCTGGCCCCAGTACTGGAGGTAGTGATACTGAGGACTGTATGTTTATAGTCTAGCTTTATCCTAATCAAGTGATCACTTGCCCAAACCAGCTACCCTCATACAATGGGGAAACAGGCCTGCCATCCCAACAGCAATTTGTACCACAACAACTTTCCTCCTCAGTGCCCCCAACCTCAAACGACAAGATGCTGCAGAGGGCGATTGGTGTAGTGTCAACAGAAATTGAACTCACAGAAAGGCAGCTGTCTTTAACCCCTGATCTCTGCATTTCCATGTCAAGTACCGTCTCCCCTCAACCAACTCTTGCCACAGGAACTGATCTTTACACTCCACAGTCTGCTAATAATGTTAAGGTGCAAGTAGTAGGAAAAGCCATCCTGCATAAAGGGGTCACTGGCAAAGGCCCTGCTAAAAATGGGAAATCTAGACAAGCACACTGAGTGGTTCCAAAGGGAAAGAAGCTTTATGATGGGATGCCTGACACTGGAAGCCGCTTGGGCGAACCTAACGCAAGCGTGGGCAACACGGATAGTTCCCAAGTGACATTGGACTACCGAGTATGGGTAACAAACCTGGTGGTGGACTTACAGGCACAGTTTAGATCTATTGTTAAAGAGGAGCTTAGTTCCCTGGTATCATGGGTTGATAAATTGGCTGACTTGTTTGAATCATTTGTAGGGAGGTTATCACCAACTGTAGGGGAAAGAATCAATGCCAGTTGCCAGGCCGACATTGAAAAAGTTAGTCCAACATGAAGTACCAGGTCGGAATTCCTACATGCCCAAAACTCCATTTCCACCTCCGACTCTAATAGGGCTACAAATGAGGTTAGGAGCAGAGACTCAACATACATCAGTAAGGTAAACAAGCAAGATTTTCTAAACCAGCTTGGGCCCAGGCACAGATGGGAGTGGGGCAGAAATAATTTCATCACTGAGGTCAGGGAAGATTGTAGAGATTTGCCTTCCATTAACATACCTCCAGCCTCCTCTATGTACTTTATTGTCTTAGTTGGGCTACCTAAGCTTAAACAAGGGCAGAGGTAAATGCAACATGACCTGAAGAATAAATGTATGTTATGGCTAGCAAGGAATAGACAATTTTCTAATGAAGACGCTGGTGTGATTATCATGACACGAAGAGTCCAGTGGGTAGGAAACAGAATGAAAGATGTGCAAGGGGACTGTATAGTGATTAATTTTAAAAATCCAATGACTGAGATTTTTAAGTCTAAACTATCACAGACAAGTCTCGGGAATTATGTCCCTACCAGTAGAATATTTTTATATTCCATTCCAGGAATTAGCAACTAGTGTGCAAAGGAGCCCTGGTCATGGGCTGTGGAAGCAGAACCATCAGCACACATGGTGGTGGCACCAACCCCTTAGACCTCTTTTATACAACCTACCCACTGCAAACAGATTTTGGGGTCCTGGAAGAAGTTGATTGACTTACAGCAATGAAGCATCCAGAACAGCCAATCAAACACCAGGGGGGAAGTAGTGGGCGGTTTACTTCCACTAGGGAGTTACATCACCTTAACATCATATACGGGAAGGGGGGTGGGTGGTATGAAGGAGCACACAAATGCAATGAGAGGGCAAGCTACAGAGGACAAACTACTCTGGGGCTGTTTTCCAGCGATGGCCTCAGAAGCCCACCTACGGGATCGCCACATCATGTGGCTCAGGCTAAAGCCCAAGTATTTTTAGCAGACCCCAACTTCTTAGTGCCTACAGAGGACAGCAGTAGGGTAACAAACCGCACCGAAGCAATTAAGTCCAGAGAACAACAGAGAGAACCTATGTCATCCAATGCTGCTTTCAGGCCACACATGCCTGTAGTTGCCAGCAGCAAGATTCCCAATAACACCCCGGTGATCAGGCTTAGGGGACCACAGGGAGAAACTGTCATCTAGTGCTGTTTCTCGGTCAACCATGCCAAATAGATATAAAACTGAGGGTTTTATCATGGAATGTTGCAGGCCTTAGAAATAAACTAGACAATCCTGACTGGGGGGCTTTTGTGGACCAATACGACATCTGTATGTTCCAAGAAACCTGGGACATGGAGGACCCATTTCAGTTGGCTTTGTGGCTTTTAGGATAGCTGCTACCTCTAGAGGTAAGGGCAGGCCATCGGGTGGTCTCTGTATATGGGTTGGGTCTCATTTGGGCTGTTCAGCCAAACAACTGGAGCTCCTTTCAAATGATGTCCAGTGTATCCTGCTGACATTTACATCTAAGGTCAGAATTGCTCTGGTTAATGTTTACTCCAGGCCGGTAAGCAATAGCTGTGAATCATCAACCCTTGACCAACTGGCCGCTTCCATTTCCAATATCCTAAATTGATACTGTAAAATTATTTGAGGCAACTTTAATTGCCAATTTGAGCCGCTGAACTGTTTTATTGGAGGAACCCCCATTGAAGGAGACCTACATTGGCCAATCCCTGAGGCCAACATTGCACCAGCAAGGGCTTGGACACCATTGGTGATCCAGAAGAAATCCTTTACCCTAAACCACTCCTTAAGGGCCTGAAATGGTCAAACCAAATCAGATACACCAGGGAAGCATACATTTAATAGAATAGGACACTCTTCTATTATAGACTATATCCTGATAGATGTCAGGACATGGCATAGGGTGGTGGACTTCGAGGTTCTGACCCGACACTATAGCGACCATAATGCTCTAGCTCTGGAGGTGGAATTACAGTTTAATGAGGAAGGCTCTGGTTTAAATATTCCCCCAGATGACAGAATAATCCTGACAAACAATAGAAGAAGAGTACGGTGTCATCTTGCTTCATTATATGACCTAGTGATTCCATGCCTAGTGGCAGTGGAACAGTCTACTTCTAGCGATGGTACTTCCATCTCCCTTACGTGAGTTGCGGAGACCCATGAGATGCTGGATTCCACTCTGGCTGATATCTTTTCACCCGTATCACTTTTAAGAGGTTGTAAAAAGCCAAACATCCTTGGTTTAGTAACAGCTGTCGGATGGCCAAGCTGGCATAGATAGAGGTAATTAAAACCAGAGATAGACTCCTAATTAGAGAAAAGATAGCGATATACAAAACTAGCATCATTGAAGCAAAAAAACTATGTGAGCTGGATAGGTGGGAAACCTTGAAACAGGCACTTTCCAACTGTGATATGAAGGTTTTCTGGAGTATAGTTAATACTAGTAGCAGTGAAGGGAAGCCGGCTATTGAACCAAACATCGCAGCCAATGTTTGGAAACAACATTTCAAGGCCTTGTATTATATGTCAGAGGATGATGGCTCCAGTGAAACTAAAGATCTATCCCAACTGCAGGTTATCTGCTCTCAAGCCCCTCAGTTTACACTCACTGAAGTAACCAACGCCATTAGTAAAATTTCCCCCTCTAAAGCCCCAGGACTCGATAAGATTCCAGGGAACCTTTTTCTTACGGAACCTGCTATTTGGGGCCATTACCTGTGGACATTGTTTAATGCTATACTGCAGGGAATAGCAATTTCAGCAACGTGGGCTGGTGCATAAATTCTGCCGGTTCACAAGAAGTGTTCACCACTTCTTCCTTCCAACTATAGACCCCTAAGCTTAATCGATTTTAGCCAGAAGATCTCTGCCCGGGTACTGTTGGATCGTCCCAGACTTGGATGGATGAATTTAAAATGTTGAGCACATTCCAATCTGGCTTTAGGAAAAATACGTCCACTATAGATCAAATATTCAGGCTACAACTCTTCTCCTGGAAAACGGTGATCATAGAGGGTGGAAGCCTCTTTGATCTTAGTGGATCTAAAATCTGCATTTGATCTGGTACCAAGAGGCAAACTGTGGGCCGTCTTAAGCGATTTGGGCGTGGCGTCCTATCTCCGTTATTTGCTCAGGCGTTTGCACGAAGGCAACTATGCCCAAATTAGGTAGACAAACATGGTGAACTCACCACTCCCATAGCTATAGACAGAGGGGTAAGGCAGGGAAGTGTGCTAGCGCCCACCCTTTTCTGTCTATTTATAAATGTATTGGTAGATTTATTGAATGGGGGGTAGCATAATGATGCACCTAAGATAGCAAACCATAAAGTACCCGCCATGATGTTTGCTGATGACACTCTCCTGCTTTCAAAGTCACCAATGGCTATACAGAGAGTCCTCGATAACTATAAGGCTTTCTGTGATAGAAGGGGTCTTGAGATTAACTGCCAAAATACCAAATATATGGTCTTTAACCCCAAAAATTCAACTCGGCCAAATTCAAGCCTTTACGGTACCCCATTGGAGAGGGTCTCCGTATTTGAGTACCATGGGGTTATTGTAATGGATAAAATCGACTGGGTGGCCCAAATTGCTAAAACAAGCTTGAAGCTAGTGTAGAACACAGGAGGGTTGATGAAGGAATACAGGAATTCCTTCCTCAAACCTATTAGCCCACTTTTATAGAACGATAAAGTGCAAACAAGGGGAGCCACAATGTACGGAGCTGAACTTTGGGGGCATAGTTTTCTTATACCGCTTCCCTTGGATCTGGGGGTTTAACCAATTATTGAAGAAATCGCCCTCAGACCTCTGCCGTATTGGAGTCGCATATGGGTAACCCCGGAACTGGCGTTTGTACAGGGAAGAGCTAAAGGAGATCCTGGGCCTGCAGGGTACAGGGAAACTACTGTGGCTAGCGTATGTCAGGAACTCATTTGCGGAGCTGGGCAGAGTGAGTTTATGGTATATCCCTGAGGAAGCCTGTACTACAATCTCCAGAAAAGAACTGATTTGCAGGAGAGCCCAGCAACAGGTTCACTGACAGACGCATTTTCAGTTTAAAATACGAGTACATCTTAGAGCCTGCCCTGGAAGAAATACAACCTGCGCTAGCGAGGAAACTGTATATTCAGTTCAGACATGGGATCCTGCCACTGCGTGCCTTTTCTAATAAATGGGCATGTGCACTTCCTCTAGGCTGTCCAGCCTGTAACAATGCAGAGGAGTCAGATTTGCATGCATTTGTTTTTTGCCCTGGCAATAGACATCCAAGAAGCCACTGGCTAACTCAAATATGCAGTAAACTGGGGACTCAACGCTGTGCAGAGGCCTTCAGGTTGTTAAAATACAGCACTCTCCCTCCAATTGTATTTACGGTGTCTCAGTTTCTATTCTCCATTTGGTGAGTGCGTAGGACTCTCCTGAAAGATAATGTACAGGATTAAGCTGCCAAGACCCTCCTTTTTCATTTTAAATTGGGCCCCTGCCATATATCTTTTAATGGAATTTTAATGTGATTTTAAAGCGCTTTTAGTATTTTATTAACATGAGATGCTTTAGCCTCAATCTCTTTGTATCAACTGTAAATTGTATTGTTTTGATAACATGTATGTGTTGTTATGTATTTTGCTTATTTATTGAGACACGAGCTGAGGCCCTGGTGGATGTCTGTTTTTATTCACCTGCACTTTTATGGCCTATGACGGCAATTAAGTTTAGGAAAGAAAGATATTCACTATACTTGGGGTGCAAGACACCCTCATGCTGGTACCTTTAATTTTTGGGAATAAATCTTCATTGAATTCAAAAAAGTTATTGAAAAATGCAATTTTAAAACATTCCAAAATGAATTCTGTAGGTCTCTTTCCAGGGAGTCTCAGCCAACACCTTCCCAATCACTTACTTTGCTTCTCTCTAAGGTATATGAGCATAGAGCGCTTTGACATCTAAAGTCACTAGTAATTCACATTCCATATAATAGGGTACATTCTAAATCTTCTCAATCCTATTCCCTGTGTCTTTAATGTATTATTTAAAGGTTTTTACAAGGGGGCATAAGAAGATTAGAGAGGGGTCCCATCATAGCATCAACTGTGGATATAATAGGATGCAAAGGGGGATCCTTTTTATCTTTATGCGTCTTTGTGACTCTATAAAATGCTGGAATAGCTGGGTTTGTTTTAATGAGACACTCAAATTCTTTCTTACATATCCATCCCTTTCTCTAAGACGATGGACATCGTGTCACTGATCTTGGTCTTGAAAGGCATCAGTACATCCCTCTTCACTTTTTTTGCAGTTGTTTAAGACAGTATCTGATTCACTTTATCTACATAGTGGTCTGTATAGATAAGGGCTATACCAGCACAATTTTTACAGGTTTCACAGTTATTTTAGGATTTTCCTGTAACCTTTAAAGAGAAGCCCTCTTGCCGCTTGTCAAATTCAATGGGACGAGAGGTATGTATTTCATGATCTTCTTCAAGTGCTTTAGCACTGCCTTTTCGAAGACCACTTCTACTGGCCCAAACATACCGAAGTCACTGTGAAGTTGCATCTAGAAACATTTTCCTCTGCCTGTTTTTTCTGATTGTTGAGCATGTACAATTTCTTCAATCTGATCTTTCTAAAAATGCATGCACAACTTTATTAAGTTGGAAAGTATTACTTTTATGACTGGAAGTAAATGAAAGACCTTTAGATAGTAAATAATTATCATCTTAGTTGGTACTTACTGAAGATAGATTAAAGATGGAAATGATGTCTGAAGATGACATAAGACTAACCACTCCCTCCAAGGTCCACAGTACTGTAGTCTGTTTGCGGTTTCGAATAGTGGTGTTGTGGATCCTGTTGGTAAAATCTCCCTCTGTCTTGGCTCTGGGACTTGTTCCGTCCTCATTCCCTTGCACTGAACTCCAAAAAAGCAGATAAGTACTAGTAGATATCAGTTTGATTGGATCTAGTCGGCCCCTGGTTTCTCACCAAGACAGCAGGGTGCTTGGTCATCAAGCTTTCTCCTTCCGAGTCCGATGAAAATGTGTCGGAGAAAGTCACTATTTTCCCCTGTTTCCATTCATTCGAGCCAGCTCCGAAATTTAAGCTATGATAATAATTCTTCTTGTGGGTAGAATTTAACTCCCCATGGGAAAACAATCGCTTTTCCAAAAATGTATTAGCCCCAGATGGGCCAGCCCGTGGGTTAGGAGGGCCGACCCTCCCCAGAATATGTCAGTGCTATTGTTTTTTTTGCCTTGGATGTTATCCCAGTAGGAAATATACATTTTTATGTTAAAAAAAGAAAGAAATGCCCCCTGGGTTGTCGACCCATGTGTGATGAGGGTCACCTATGGGAAAGGAAAGATGCCAAAATAATAATGTGAATATAAAAGTGGTGGGGCACACTATTGTATTTCAAAGATTGTTGAAATTAAATTGCTGTCAATCGATCTTAGGTGCAAATATGGCGATGCACTCTGACTTCAGGGTGTGAATTAAATGAAACTTAGAAAGCACTGAGTGAGTCTCATCCAGCGTCCCCTCGTTGCACTCTTCAGGGTTTCAAGACCCTTCTTCAGGTTTAATAAAATGTTCCAATAGTCAGATTTTTTTCTCTGTACTTTGAATGTATTTATTTACTTCATGTTATCTCGCAATGTTAGTCTTCACATTGTAAAATTGAACATTCTCTTTCAAAATTACTTCACTTTTTTGCAGTTAACCATGACATTGCCATGTTATCATTCCCAATGCATTTCGGGATTAACCCTTCATCAGGGGAATCATTACTCTGGAAAAAATAAAACTTTATGTCAAGAGCTGAACTCCTCCAATCTTGTATCAACATAAGATTGCTCAGTAGGTACCATAATGTATAGAGGATGCAAACGTAAAAAGATATAGTGCCAAACCATCAGAGAAGTCGGAAAAGTGAAAAGCAACAGTATATACAATCACCCGTGTCCGCTGAAGTGCAGGCCGACGTTTAAAAGAATATCGTCTCGGGTGTACGTGTTGAAATAGATCTGAAAAATCCACCAATGTCACCTGGCGTAAAACGATCATTAGTACAGAAAGTGGATGGGATCTCTCGAGTTCACGATTGTCGTCAAAATATTATGTATAAAAGTGAACTGGTGGATTAAATGCCGACATGGGTGTGCATAGCGGTGTGTGAAATAAATTCACAGACGTCATGCAAAAGTGCTCCTTAACCACAAAGAACATACCTAGTCAATGCCGCGTAGTGAACAAAGTTTATCACTTTGATCGACGGCCCATAATTCCCATATGTATCGGCACTAAGAACGAAAAGTAAAACGCGGGTATTACTGCGTGTAAACAATGAAAAGCCGTAATAACGTATCGTCATCTAAGACGATCGTATTGGCTTACCTTGCCGGTGGCTTAGTTCGGTGAAGTGCTCAGTCAAACCGTACCGCCCAAGTGACTTCCGCAAACTGGATGCAGGGTCTTATGGGTGATGGTAATCTACATGGAAAAAGGACTGTGGAGTAGAAACAACGACGCCATATTGGAGTGAATGAGATGAGAATGTCAGCCTAACGACCAGCTGACAAATGTTGTGTAGATAAATGTAGAAGGTCAGAAAAACAAAAATTTGAAAAAGAGTAAAGACAAGTACAAGAGTACATCACAAAACTGGATAATCTGGTATTCAAATAATAAACAACAATTATAGCTGTATGGACGATCATACTACAAAAAAAACTGTATTCCAATCTGTCATTGAGACCCTTCGGATGAAGAAGTTCAATTTTTTTATACAAATTAGTTCACGCTGTAACAAGTGTTTCCTGTTATCAACTCCTTCTAAGATGGGCACCAGTTCCAATCCCAAAAATCTCAGTTGGCTAATGTTGTGTTTATGCGTAGTGAAATGAACGGCCACAAGTAATATCTCTGAGTGATTTCTGATGTTGCTTTTATGTTCGGTTAAACACATTTTTTATCTTACTCTCAGTTTTACCAACATATGTCAAACCACATTGGCACTTAAGCAAGTAAATACATTTTTTGGAGTCGCACGTAGCTGCAGTTCGAAGTTGGATTGGGTACCCTTAGTAGGATGAGTGATGGTGGTTCTTTTTATAATATTGTTACAGTGTCCACAATTTAAGCAAGGAATTTTACCTATGTGGAATGCTTCAGTGACGTGCATTGGTTTGCATAGTAGTTCCTTTAGATGTTTGGTGCGTTGATCAGCAAACAACAGGTTAGTATTAATAATTCCATTTAAATCTGGTTCATTCATTACCATCGGCCAATATTTCAACATTATTCTCTTTATTTGCTGGCTTCTTGATGAAAATGTGGATACAAAGACTGGTCTGTCACTGGTATCCGCTTTTTTAGAACCCATTAGTAATGCACTTCAATCAGCACATTCCACTCTGCTTATGGCATTATCCAGTGCACTTTTGGGATATTTCCTTTCTTTGAATCTGTTGACTAATCTGTTTTTGTTTGCTTCGTACTGATCACTGTTGGATGTGATTCTTTTAGCTCTCAAGAACTGAGAGTATAGCAAATGATTTTTTTAAAGACCTTTGATCACAACTCTTGTAGTGTAGAGTATTGTTCCTGTCAGTGCTTTTTCCATGCATGCTTGTTTCCAAATTGTTACCCTGTTTGATATCGAGTACATCCAAAAGGATAATTGATTCTGATTGATGGTGTAGGTGAACTTAATGTGGTCTTCAATGTTATTGATATACTCCAAACATTGCACCAATTCAGATTTGAGTCCCTTCCATATTAAGAAAATATCATCGATGTATCTCCAGTATGCCAACAGGTTTGCGCTCAATTCATTATTGGATAAGATGTTATCAATTTCAAAGCGGTGCATATAGAGATTTGCATAACAAGGTGCTGCGCAATTGCCTATGGAAGTTCTGGATAGTTGTTGGTAGTATTCGTCATTCCATCGGAAGTAACTATGAAACAGTGTGAATTGAAGAAGTTCTAAAAGAAATACCTTAAGCTCTTCATTAATAGAATGGTTTAATAGAAACAATTTGACTGCTGCAATACCTTGTTGGTGAGGAATGGATGTGTACAAGGACCAAACATCGATGGAACTTAATGTGATGGATATATCTTCATCAAAATATATGGTGTTGATTTGTTCAAAAAGTCTGTGGTATCGCGTAAATATGTTGACATGTTCTGGACTAGTGGTTGTAAGTGTCGATCCAGATATTTTCTTGTGGGTTAATGGAAGGTGTAATATCTGGATCGACACTTACAACCACTAGTCCAGAACATGTCAACATATTTACATGATACCACAGACTTTTTGAACAATACTACCAACAACTATTCGGAACTTCCATGGGCAATTGCGCAGCACCTTGTTATGCAAATCTCTATATGCACCGCTTTGAAATTGATAACATCTTATCCAATAATGAATGGAGCGCAAACCTGTTGGCATACTGGAGATACATCGATGATATTTTCTTAATATGGAAGGGACTCAAATCTGAATTGGTGCAATGTTTGTAGTATATCAATAACATTGAAGACCTCATTAAGGTCACGTACACCATCGATCAGAATCAATTATCCTTTTTGGGATGTACTCGTTATCAAACAGGATAACAATTTGGAAACAAACATGCATGTAAAATGCACTGACAGGAACCATACTCTACACTACAACAGTTGTGATCAAAGGTCTTTAAAAAATCATTTGCCGTACTCTCAGTTCTTGAGAGCTAAAAGAATCACATCCAACAGTGATCAGTGATCAGATTAGTCAACCGATTCAAAGGAAGGAAATATGCCAAAAGTGTACTGGATAATGCCATAAGCAAAGTGGAATGTACTGATAGAAGTGCATTACTAATGTGTTCTAAAAAAGCGGATACCAGTGACAGACCAGTCTTTGTATCCAAATTTTCATCAAGAAGCCAGCAAATAAAGAAAATAATGTTGAAATATTGGCCGATGGAAATGAATGAACCAGATTTCAATGGAATTTTCAATACTAACCCGTTGTTTGCATATCAAAGCACCAAAAATCTAAAGGAACTACTATCCAAACCAACGCACGTCACTGAAGCATTCCACAAAGGTACCATTCCTTGCTTAAATTGTGGACACTGTAACAAGATTATAAAAGGAACCACCATCACTCATCCTACTAAGGGTACCCCAATCCAACTTAGAACTACAGCTACGTGCGACTCCAAAAATTGAATTTACTTGCATAAGTGCCCATGTGGTTCGACATACGTTGGTAAAACTGAGAGGACGATAAAAGTTTGTTTAACCGAACATAAAAGCAACATTAGAAATCACTCAAAAAATCACTTGTGGCCATTCATTTCACTACGCATGAACACAACATTAGCCAACTGAGATTTTTGGTAATGGAACTGGTGCCTATCTTAGAAGGAGTTGATAACAGGAAACACTTGTTACAGCGTGAACTAATTTGGATAAAGAAATTGAACTCCTGTCATCCAAAGGGTCTCAACGACAGATTGGAATACAGTTGTTTTATGTAGGATGATTGTTCATACAGCTATAGTTGTTGTTTATTATTTGAATACCAGATGTTCCAGTTTTTGTGATGTGTTCTTGTTCTTGTCTTTACTCTTTTTCTAATTTTTGTTTTTCTCACCTTCTTCTACATTTATCTGCACAACATTTGTCAGCTGGTCGTTAGGCTGACATTCTCATCTCATTCACTCCAATATGACGGCGTCGTTTCTACTCCACAGTCCCTTTTTTTCACTTCACAGTCCTTTTTCCATGTAGATCACCATTACCCAAAAGACCCTGCATCCAGTTTGCGAAAGTCACTTGGGCGGTACGGTTTGACTAAGCACTTCACCGAACTAAACCACTGGCAAGGTAAGCCAATACGAACGTCTTAGATGACGATACGTTATTCCGGCTTTTCATTGTTAACACGCAGTAATACCCGCATTTTACTTCTCGTTCTTAGTGCTGAGACATATGGGAATTACTGACCTTCGATCGTAGTCATTAACATTGTTCACTACGCTCCATTGACTTGGTATGTTCTTTGTGGTTAATGAGCACTTTTGCATGATGTTCGTGAATTTAATTCACACACCGCTACGCACACGCATGTCAGCATTTAATCCACCAGTTCACTTTTATACATGATATTTTGACGACAATTGTGAACTCAAGAGATCCCATCCACTTTCCGTACTAATGATCGTTTTACACCAGGTGACATTGGTGAATTCTTCAGATCTATTTTATCACGTACACCCGCGACGATATTCTTTTAAACATCGGCCTGCACTTCGACGGACATGGGTGATTGCATATACTGTTGCTTTTCAGTTTTCCGACTTCTCTGATGGTTTGACACTATATCTTTTTCCTTTTGCATCCTCTATACATTATGGTACCTATTGAGCAATCTTATGTTGATACGAGATTGAAGGAGTTCAGGTCTTGACATAAAGTTTTATTTTTTCCAGAGTAATGATACCCCTGATGAAGGGTTAATCCCGAAATGCATTGGGAATGATAACATGGCCATGTCATAGTTAACTGCAAAAAAGTGAAGTCGTTTTCAAGGAGAATGTTTAATTTTACAATATGATGACTAACATTGCGAGATAACATGAACTAAATAAATACATTCAAAGCAAAGAGAATAAAATCAGACTATTGGAACATTTTATCGAACCTTAAGAAGGGTCTTGAAACCCTTAAGAGTGCAACAAGGGGACGCTGGATGAGACTCACCCAGCGCTTTCTAAGTTTCATTTAATTCACGCCCTGAAGTCAGAGGGCGTCACCCTATTTGCACCTAAAAACAATTGACAGCAATTGAATTTCGAGAATCTTTGAAATACAATAGTGAGCCCCACCACTTTCATATATCTATTATTCAATTTCTGACTCCCAAGGTGGAAGCACCTTCGCATCAACAATATTGTACGACGAAATCACAAACATCACGGATAACCGTGCTGAAACATTTGGTTTTACACCTGAAGAAACCAATCTCATGTATTCTTTAATCGAAGAAGCTGATCCCTCGACTTCCAGCCCTGCATCTACACAAAGCATGATAAAACAATTGTTGTACATCACAAAAAGGGAAATAAACCAATGGTTACATGCAAGTACCCTCATCAGATACCACAGAGCACAAAGGATTCCGAGGGGGCTAAGAATCTCTCTGAAGTCTACTGGGGCTAATTTTTTAGAGAAAGGTCAAAGCTCAAGCGTCGAACCCGGAGGGGAAAAGGTAACAAAAAACAAAGACCTTCCAATAGCCACGTCAACTTGGAGTCAACGTTGATTATTAACATCTCGAACACTACATTGACCAATTTTAAAATCAACACATTGCAAAAAAGTACATCGTTCGTACCTACTCATCACTCCAATGAACTTGAAACAGAAATTGCAGTGTTCAAGTTCATGAGGAACTTGCGCTTAAAGAACTTCTTTAAGAACGTGGTTACTTACATGACACCTGCAAGCCAGGACACTACTATGGGCCTTAACCCCTTCAGTGCCACGCCCTTTCCCCGCCCTGTGCCGCCCGTTGCATTAGCGGGCGGGGTTCATGACGAGATGGTCTCGTCATGGGCACAGCGCAACCGCGGCCCATGACGAGACCATCTCGTCATGGGCACTGAAGAGGTTAAAAAGAAAAGCTCCTTCATGGCGTCCTTGAGCCACAAAATCCTTGACTCCTATGAAACCATCATGCTCCAAGAACTCAGAGATATACACAAAAAACCCAATCCTAAGATCTCTAACTTGACTACTAAAGAGAAACATGCCATTCACAGTATAGCTAATAATCCCAATATAACTTGCTGCAAAGCCGATAAGGGTGGCGCTTTGGTGATTCTCGACACATCTTTTTATTGACAAAGTGTGACTGAGCATGTTCATGAAGAAACAAACTATTTGAAATTACCCAATAACCCTACTGAAGCGTTTAAAAAAATCTTACAATCCATTGTATGGAAAGCTTGTGAATCTGGTATTATCACTGAAAATGACAAGCAATATTTATTGATTTACCATCCTCGGAGTTCCACGATATACATACTACCCAAAGTACACAAGAACTTACACAAGTCACCTTTCAGGCCAATTGTTTCTACAAAAAACACCATCCATGAACCCACAGGAAAATATCTGGATCGACACTTACAACTACTAGTCCAGAACATGTCAACATATTTACGTGATACCACATACTTTTTTTAACAAAATCAACAGCAGACATTTTGATGAAGATATAGCCATCACGTTATGTACCATCGATGTTTGTTCCTTGTTGATGGTAGTGTTCTGTCACCTCCGTGATGCTGATCTGCTTTTCCTGCGGACTGCACCCCGTCTTCCTCTCACTCTTCTCCTTGGCCTTCCCCGACCCCGTTGTTACTTGCTGGTGGTCCGTGGGGCTTGTGGGGTTCGCGTTGGCTTCTGCACTGAGTCCGGGTGCATCCATGGTGCTCCGCAGTTGCTTTTTTTCTCCCTTTTTTCCCGTTGCTTTTATAGTGCATTTTTCCGCATGACGCGTGGGATTTGCAGGCCTGTGGCTGGTTTTAGCTGGATTTAGTATCGCGATTGGCCTCATCGCAACTTTTTTTGCGTTCGTGTTTCGCATTTTTACGGCGTTGCGTTCACTGTATCGTGGACATTTGACGCGTTATCCTGGGCCTGTCACATGGCACCGCCGGCTTGGGAATACCACGTTACCGCGGTGTTATTTTCCCGTGATGGACTGCGATGTGAAGAGTTGCGTTAAGCTACTTCTTCGGTAGTTTTCACACGTTCTTGAGAATATCCCCCATAGTTCTTTGGCTTCTTAGCCATTTTGAGGCCCATTAATGAAAGCCCCCTTCATCTTGGCCCAATACTACAGTTTTGCAGCCTCAGACTCGCCAGTTGGTGCAACTACAACTGGGATGTCTGAGCTGCCGTTCGGACGGTGTGGTCTCTGGCTCTACTACAGATAAATGGATATCGGATGTGGTGTTGGGGGTCTCTTGCTTGGGCTCCTATGTTCCATGTGCCCCAGTGTGTAGTCTAAGTCACCCGAGCCTAGGCATTCTTCAGACAGATAGTCTTCTTTACTGCTGTGGAGAGTCTCTCGCCTGGAGAAATGGATGTCAGTGCATCTATGGATGCGTGACTGAGTGCATGAATTTGTGGTTAATTGAATGGATCAGTGAATGCATGGATTAATGGCTAGACTAAGAAGTTAGAGTGTGTATGAATGAATGGGTAAGTAAATTGATGATTAACCCTTTCAGTGCTCATGACGGAATGTTTCCGTCATGAGCACAAGTGCTGCTGTGCTTATGACGGAACCATTCCGTCATGAGCACCTGCTCAGAGAATCCCTCTGCTGCAGGCAGCAGAGGGATTTCCCTTTTTTTTTTTTGCCTGGGGAGGTGGGGAGGAGCTCCCCCAACCTCCCCAGGCCCATGTATAGATTTTGTTGCAATGGCGCGTGATCGTCATTGAAACCAAAACGAAACTGAAACTTAGTTTCAGTGTTTCAATGCTTGTGGGGCTATCTCAGCCCCCGAGCACCAAAACATTTGGGAGAGGTATCGTTGGAAAGAGGAGAATCTCCCTTTTCCAATGGTACCCTTCCCTAGTGGATCCCTGCTTGGGGATTACCCCGAAAGGGCGATCCCCAAGCAGGGATATACCCACTGGCACCAGGGAAGGGGGGAGCGGCCCCATGGGCAACGGCCTTTGCTCCCCCATGTTTTTTGGGCCAAATTCAGTCTTTCTGCCCCCCCCCCCCCCGGGGCACTAGAAGCCCACTAGAAGCCAGGGATTTCTTTTTTACTACAGAATAGGGGTGGGGGCTGCCCAATATGGGCATGCCATAGCCCCCACCCCCATGCACAATTAGAGTCTTTCTGCCCTCCTGGGGGCAGATGGGGCAGTAGCCCCCAATCTGCCCCCTGGGGGGTCAGAAAGCCCACTAGAAACCAGGGATTTTTTTTTATTGACGTTGGGGTGGGGCCTGCCCAAAAAAGGGCATGGCAATGCCCCCACCCCCCCAGGGAAATATCAGTCTTTCTGCCCCCCCCCCGCGAGGGCAAAAAAGCCCACTAGACGCCAGGGATTTTTGGTAAAATCTGAATTAGGGTGGGGGCTGTCCAAAATGGGCATGCCAATACCCCCACCCCTCCCCCCTTAAAAATTACAGCCTTTCTGCTCCCCCGAATTTGGCAGTTTTCAGACATTAACATACTCTGGAAGCTGGGGCACACATTCACCATTCAGGTTTTGGCCACCAGTAACATCCCAGAGGGTGAAACGTTGTAACTAAATGAGCGCCATCAGTTTTGGACGCTGTTAGATTTAAAACTCACCAGCTGACAGATCTGTGTATTTTAATTGCTGAAACTTCTCTTATTTTAAAGGGAGACATGGATAGAAATTGTGAAGCAGGCACGGAGGTGCCAGTGCCCAAGTCGGCTGGGTACCATCATGTAGCTCCTAAGTTAGTGTGATTCAAAACTCCTTTGCTTTAAGCTGTTGCAAATTTTTATAGTTTAAAAAATAATCCGTACAATTAATCCCCACAGTCCCACTACTTAGGTAATTCTGTTTTCAGGGTCCTCTATACAAAGTAATGAAAAGGTTACAGAGCGTAGTACCACATTCCGTGGCAAGGGAAGACCAAATTATGTGTCGGGTTGACTAAATCATGCGGCAATAAAAGGCAAATTATGCTGCAGATTGAAGCACATGTTGTTGATAGTATTGCTTACTTATTTTGTTATTTTTTGCACAGGTTAAAACTGCCTGAAAAAACGGATCACCTCATTAGTAATACCCAAATACAGCAATAAGCAACAGAAAGAGGACCAGTCAACCTTTACAAAGGGCCTTTCACTGTGTCACAACCTGCGTTGCAGGATTTTGTAGTAGCTTACTATCCATTTGCTCTAGAAACATAAACCTTTTTTTGTTAACATCTGCAGATTGTGCAGCACATGATGGATTATACGGCAAATGTGTAAAATCCAGAAATATGCAGAAAATGCTGCAACTGCAAAATCGCGTAATTCCAGTGGCCCTGCTTTTAGTCTGCAAATGCCTAGAAAAACTTCAAGTACCAAAATCCTTTGCAGTGGTCTTTCTGATTTCTAATGACATTGACAACTGTGAGAGAGAATCAACAGATATTTTTAATCACATTCGTAATTTCATAAGGAGCTGGAAGCGCGACTCACGAGCAAGAACCGTGTTGCCGAACTGCCGCTGTAGCTTCACAATGAGAAAGCGCCTCGCATCGTCGGAGAAGAGGATTGACGTCGCATCAGACGCCACCGCATAACCGGGAAGTGTGTCGCAGGGCCTGTCGTGGCCCAGAAGAACCGTTGAGTCATCGCAGGGTCCCCGAAGCGCCTCACAGCGTCAGAGAAGAGGATCGACGTCGCATCAGACGCCGCCGCATCTCCGGGAAGCATGTCACAGAGCCTGTCGCGGCTTGCATCGTTGTCAAGGCAACTTGCATCGCTGGAGAATAGGATCGACGTTGCATCAGACGCCGCCACATCACCGAGAAGTGTGTCGCAGGGCCTGTCACGGTCTGCATCGTGTTGCATCAAGAAAATATGCCATCTTTGTTTCATTGCACCGGACCTTCATCGCATCACGGCATTGCGTGCCACATCGCCATGGAAGCACAGTAAGAAACCGACGCATCACCTAAAGATCTAAAGAGAACTAAGCTAATTCTACCATTTTAAGTAGAGTAATGTGGATTTTTGCCGTTTGTGGTCTTTTCATAAGTCTATATAAAGAATACTTCTTTTTTATATAAAACTTGTGTGGTGTCCATCTGTAGTGTTGTCAGTTGATTACTGTATGTGTTCACAAATGCTTTACACACTGCCTCTGAGATAAGCCTGTCTGCTCGTGCCAAATTACCAAGGGGGTGAGCAGGAGTTATTTTAGGAGTGTACCCCCTTACTAGACACAAGGGTCCCTATTTTGTCAAAGGTACCTCTGCCAACTAGAGACCCCAAATCTAACAGGCTTTCTTAGAGTTTTTTAAAACATTTTTTAGACAACTGTAATTTTACATATATTTGCAATTTTACTGAAGGTTGCCTTGTGGTAAAGCTTATGCACAGTACAGTTGGCCTGCCTCTATTACGGTGATGAGCCACTCACAAAAGCAATAGATCTGATTAGTTCATCTGGAAATTTTATTTCATATAACATAGGTCCGATCTATCGCTTAAGAAATGTTCTGGCACTGGCAGTAGACCTGCTTTATATATAATGAAATACACCTGTTAAAACCAATAGGACTTTAAGGGTGGGTTTTTATTGCATCCTGTTAAAACTTCCAGACATATTCTGTTACATGAAATCTCACAGATCAGTTTTTAGGCAAGCCTTTGTGTTTATTACCATGTAGACAAACCTTAGAGATACACGATTTGCACTGATATAATTATTTCTAAAATCTCTTCAGAAGGTCTGACAGGCTTAGTTGTGTGCCAGGATCTTGTTCTAAAAAACATATATTGGTATATATACCAAATCAGTCTCTCTTGCCCTGTGAATGACAATTGTTTGACCATATTTGCACAGCCACCTGAAAATGAGTGCTTTTCAGTGCCAAGGCTGGTGGGCCAGTACTTTAGTTTTCCATGTTCTAGTTACAGGTCCCTTTTCATTTCTTTCTTCCTCTTATTATTCTCATGATTAACACCTGGTACACCTCCAAAGGTAGTTCTATCTTGCAGCTTGCTTGCGGCTCACTCCATCTGCAGTGTACTGCATCTAAACCACCATGGAAGAATATTGTCCATAAGTTTATGCTGTTTTTAACGTAGCAGTCACATCCAGCTATAAAACAATACACTATGTACAGTACCATTGCATGACGGCCATCTGGTTCATTTAATTTTGTTATTGCAAGCATATGTCTGCCATTCTTAGGATATAGCATGTTTTCTTTTTTCAGTTGTTATTTTTTAATTTCTTGCCTATGTTGCTGAGTTTGTGCATGCATTTTATTCTGGTTGTGTAAATGGGTGAATGCAAGAGAGACTCAGGGATGATTAGATGCATGAGTGAAAGAATGAGAATGAGCAACAGATTGCATGTATGAAGACTTATTCTGTACCTAAACCCATTACTGACTAAAGAGGCACGTTCAAATATAAGCCATACCTATTGACATTGTCAATGCTTGTTAAGAACCTTCAAGTGGTAGCTTGTCGATTTTCCTAGATGCACATCTTATCACTCGGTTGTGTACACAAGCTAGAAATGTGTTCATGCAAACATTCTGTTGCTGCACACGAGGAAGACTAATTGGAGGGATCATTGCCCAGGACCTCAGTAATTTCCAGCTCCAGAATGGCATCACCCCAAAGTAGTCCCATGCGACATGCAGGAGGTCGGGAGTGGACCACTTTCAGCATGCACAAAGGGAGCCAGCAGCAGAGAACATCTGTTGTATGCGTAAAGGAGCCCGGTTGGCTGCATGTAGGCAATTTATCTGGATCATGCGCAATCGCGCAGAGAAAAAACTATTTTCTAGGGGCCACACAAGCCTCTCGCCAATCATCCTTGTCTAAGGCTCCCACTCACCCAACCCATTTCTGGCGAAGGCAATCAATGTTATCCAGGGTATGGATGGTCAATGTACGATAGATTCAGTAATCGCTCCTTTCCCAATCGCCCCATGAGTATCTTCATTTCTAGCGTGCTGTGTTTTAGGATTTGTGTGCTGAGGGAGGGGGGCACGCTGCCAGGGCATGTTGCATTTGGAAAAGCGAAAAAACTGTGTGTGAGCTCCCCGGTGTAGTGTTCCTACAGCTCTTGGAAGGACAACGGCGCCGTCCCTTTGTAAACATCGCCCAAGTATGTGATACCTATGCTATCCCACTGATGGAATCCCCTCAAAGCAGAGAGCTGACGGAGCCACGAGCCACACCACAGGGGGGTGAGTTTGCTTTGCCTGCAGTCCCAGTGAATCAAACGCAGTGCTACCCTCCAGTAGCATATTGCCACTCGGGCGCAGGAGGGCTTCTCCCTTGACACCGAGTCCCTGTACAGGGCTCTGAGCAGGCCCTCAAATCCCAATGCATGGAGGTCCAGGTGAAATGCTGGGTCATCCCACTCTCCTGTAAATCATTCATTGATGGGCACTAATTGCGCTGCCAGGTAGTATGCTTAAAGAACGGAGTATCCTAGTCCCCCATCAAAAGGTGATTTGCATGTGGCTGTGAAGGCCACCCTATGATACTTCATTGCCCAGACAAAGAAAGTCAGATTGGAGGTTGGGGAGCAGAACCATTGCCTTGGTATGGGGTGCGGGAAGTTCGCTGATCACGGCACATCATCTTAAAAAGCGCGCTGCACCCCATCGGGTTACGTAGCAGTCTTTGCAAATGATTGAGGTCCAGATCGAGAGGAGTGGCCAGGTCCTGGAAATTAAGGGCCTTATTTATGAGACGTGATGCATCGCTGCGTGAAAGCTATTTACTGTATGACGCATCATGTCGCAAGGAGTTGCAGATACGTTAATATTTCTGACGTATCTGTAGGCGCAACAGTGATGCATTGTGGAGTGTGTCACAAAAGTGACGTAACTCCAGCAATGTGTCCTTTCACACGTGGCAATCCCCATGTGAAAGGGCCTGCGTCAGTCTTACGCCTGCTGTGAAGCAGGTGTAAGATATTGACCCATTTTTACCCTCGAAGTGGCGCAGTGAAATCTCGTAGATTTCACTGCGTCACTTCTAAGGGTGGGCGTAGTTCGCGAAGTAGCACTTCGCGAAGCTACGCAAAGTGAAGTTCGCACTACGCGAGCTTCGCGTAGCACTTCGCGAACTGCGAAGTAACATGTTCGCACTGTGCAAGATGTTGTTTTCAATGATTGCACAGTGCGGACAAGCAACCGGCACTGTGCAATCATTGAAAATGGCATCTTGCACAGTGCGAGCTGTAGTTTTCTGCTGCTCGAGTAGATTTTTACTCGAGCTGCAGCTTTCTCAACGCGAACTGGTAGTTTCTCATCGCGAGCGGTCGCGAGCATACGCGACCCCTCGCAATGAGAAACCTGACCTTCTCGCGTTGGGAATCTCGCCGGGAGGTTTATTTTCCATGCTCGCGATCGCGAACAAGGAAAAAGTCTCGCCAGGATGTCATTTTGCTTGCTCGCGGTCGCCAACTTGACGTTGAGGACCGCGAGCAAGCAAAAAATGACCGCAGCACTACGCAACACTACGCTACGCGTGTTCGCACTGTGCTACGTGCAGTTCGCGTAGCGCGAAGTAGCGCGAACTTCGCAAACTACGCGAGCGTAGCGTAGTGCTTCGCCCAGGCCTAGTCACTTCTACGAGGCTTACTTACATGGGAACACCCACCCTGCATAAATTATACCTGACGCAGGTATAATGTAGCGCAGGGGTTTACAAAGTGATGCATCTGCTGAGATGCGTCACTTTGCAAATGGGGCGCAACAGGAGGCATGTTTTACGCCGCTGATACGTCAAAAAAAGTGTCGCACCGGAAGCGCAAAACTGTTGCAAGGGCTCATAAATAAGCCCCTAAGTGTCCACGCTAGTTCTGGGAGGTAAAAAACGTGGACCCCCAGGTATTTTAATTTGCTACGCCTCAGTGGAATAGTTTGGCACCAGCAATGGCCCTTTGTGTCCCCCCTCACCTCCAGCAGTACCGATTTGGCCAGGTTCATAAGGAGGCCGGAGGCTTCTCCATAGAGGCGGAGAATCTCTAAACAACAGGGACCGGACTCCGGTGAGTCTCAGAGGAACAGCAAGACATTGGCAGCATAGCGCGCCACCCGGTCCTTAAAACCCACCCCCCACATCTCCACTTGTCATGTTTTTAGCATACGTGCAATGAGGTGCTTTTATAACTGGACACCCTTTGTATTTTATTTGAGGACTGCACTTATAGTTGAAAGCCAATTTAGTCTGCATGTCCTGCTTGTATGGCTTTGTTGTGTGATTTTAGTGCTCTTGTATGCCGTGCTTCTATAGCTATTTAAATATTATTTGAATATGATATCAGTAATTGAAGCCCTGCGATTTAGCCCAATGTCCTGTCCCATTTATCTACCCATCTTTGTAGATCTATCTATCTATCTATCTATCTATCTATCTATCTATCTATCTATCTGTCTGTCTGTCTGTCTGTCTGTCTGTCTGTCTGTCTGCCTGCCTGCCTGCCTGCCTGCCTGCCTGTCTATCTATTGATCTATCTAATGTTGTCTGTCTTTCCAAGCCTCTCTCTGTCTTCTGAAGCCTCTCAGTTTGTCTCTGCCAGCCTCTCTATCTGTCTGTCTTTGCAAGCCTCTATCTGTCTGTCTTTGCAAGCATCTTTATCTGCCTGTCTTTGCAAGCTTATCTGTCTGCATGCAAGCATCGCCATCTGTCTGCCTTTGCAAGCCTCTATATATATATATATATATATATATACATATATATATATATATATACACATATAAGAAAGTTTTACAAACATATTGCAAAAAAGCATTAACACAGGTCATCTGCTGGCAGACAATGACAGACTGATTGGACTTTTAGGTCTTTAGTGTTAGCCAAGACCTTTTACTAATAGTATATGTATAATATAGTTACTTATACGGTTTTTAGACAGAGTTCATTCATTAGTCTGTAGTTCTGCCATTCACATTTTTCATCTAGCCTCTGCAGCATGCCTCAACCATACTTCAACCACTAGCTGACTATTCTTTGAATTACAGCATGCTTCCCTTTTACAAGAAGCACATCGACACACAATGAAGACCCTTCTGTGTCAGGGGCTATTATGGTAATGTGTGTTTTTGGAAAAAAACAAATATTTTTGCCTTTAGCCAATAATGTTTTGTAGATTGATGAGAGCCTGGTTGCTTCCACAACTATGACAGAGCAAAACGAACATTGCCAACACCAAAACGGCTGCTTGCCTACACCAACAACAAACTTATTGGCGTTGCCAATGCTTGTTTTTATGTTGCTGGTAAACTGAATACTCTTCTAACACACTTCATGTTTGTAAATAGTTCCCTTTATGCAATAGTTTTAAACCTCCATAAAGAGAACAGTAACGAGGAAACTGACTTGTAAATGTAATCCAATTAAACTATTTACATGGTGCAGCATTTTGATGGATGCATGCAGGGGAGTTTACAATTTAAGTGTTTGCAACAAACAGGATGGGCTTCTGGGAGCATTCTCGAAGAAATTTCCTTGTGGAATACACAATTGCATGTTTTTCATACTGTTCAGGCTTTTGAAAACCCATGGCGGATTTCACTCGGTAGGGAAAATACCAGTCATCTTCAATTCCTTTATTTCCTCTTCATCCATTTCAAACACTGTCCTTTAAATAGCTCACTACTGATTAACAACGACACTCAAAGATCTCTACAGATGGGCCTAACCTTAAATCTTTTTGCATACCAAACTTCAAACTAGGTGCACAAAAAAATCATTTGTGTGGACAAGATCACATTCAAGAGTCTGTAAGTCAGAAAGGGCGTTATTATGCAAGTCAGATGGAATGCCTGTGTTCCTAGTCTTGGGTGAAGCTTGGGTGGGTTCTCCATCACAAGTTGGTGAATAGTCACAAAACTATGGGATGTGGGTGTTGAAGGAAGGATTTTACAACAGAAAAAATCTTTTACGCTCATCAAAAAACCCCTCAAAAAACATGACAATTTTCCCACATTGAGAAAAAACGTAGTTTTATTCATGTGAAACTTTACACGTTACCATTCACATACAAAAATATTACCATTCCTAAAAACGCTGGGGTATCTTTGACTTCTGCAGATATCAAGATATACTAGAATTTTTTCCAAATTAAAAAATTCCTAAATTCACTTATAAAAAGAAGAATCCAGTGGAGCAAATTTCAGATTTTTGTTTTGAAGTTTGTGAATCAGGTTAGAAGTATTTACATCTTCGGTTTGCTAATGTAACAAAGAGTATCTTTCAAGGCCATTAGACAAATCCCGTCGAGCTGACTCATCAAGGTTACATAAACAAGAAGTGAGGAAGAATCCTTTTTAAACATTTAATGATACCTTTCATATCCGTACAAAAATTTAAATATAAAAGTTATCAGCCATTAACATCTCAATTTGTATCATTAACAATTACCAAATTCTCTCATCAAGTTTTTTTTGTCACTGCTTTGTACTCTATTGTTCTGCGTTCCTTTATATTTAACATGGTACCAAATTTAGAGCTCCCTGTTACAAAATCTCTGGGTGCTAAACAACAACCAACCACTTAATAAGGCCATTGCCAGGAATATTAGTATCATTATTTCAATGCGTTTAATCTGACTTCATTCCACTTCTTCCCATTTTACTTTTACAGATAATAGCATTTGACAAGATATTAGGTTATTGCCATTCCCACTTGCTAAAGTTGTACTTAAAAAAAAAAACAATAATGGTAGTCGTTCACAGTCTACTGTGATACGCAAAATAAACAAATCATTGCACTGCATTTGAATTTTTAGCTTAAATATTTTGTAGCAAAAGTATTTGCTACACGTTTAGCTCCAGGATGATCATACAGTACCTTCCATGTTTTTTGGGATTTGCATATCGAAATTGAGGAGGCTTGTTTGTGCTCATATAGAAATGTAAGCCCCCTTTGATAAAATTAAATTCCTTGACATTCTAGTGATATGCTTTGCTCTAGTATTTTACTCTTGCTTTGCATATGATCTATTTGGCACATTGAACATTACGTGTTCAGAGGTAAACATTATTCAATCCTATTTTGTGCTCTCATATTCCATGTACATATGCGACTCTGGTAAACACAACATTTGTCAGATAGATATACGGATAAAACAGATTTACTATATATTATTTTTCTTCAGTTCATTAGGGACAAACAGGACACCAATGGTGATTCAGACAGGATTTTATCATTTGCCTTGACATCTTAATGCATCAAAAGTAGTCAAGATTGTGTAGCTGGAACAATCTCATGTATAATGCTATGGCTCCAATAAGCTCAAATGTACCGCTCTCAAATATTAATGATAGAGATACAGATGGACATACCTTGCATTTATATAAGACACTAGTCAAGTGATTATGACTGTTTCTGCATTGGAATGAGTAGGCGCCCTGACAAAATTCACCATGGGCTTGCATAAATCTGGCCAGCACAGGTACCAATATTGCTCTGACCTGAGAACCACTGTGAGCAGGACCCTCAGACTGCTCATGTGTCACACTGTGATTATTGTAGATGGCTGCGCCGATGATTTATTTTGTAAGATACGATCCAAAATGTATTAACTTTAGTTGATATAAAATTGTGAAGCAATAAGTGTTCAGAGTTTTGCTTGTTATCCTTTTTCAGTTTTTACATTGGATACAATAAATATCCAGAGAATGATGAATGCACATATTCTCCAGCGTAGAGTCCTGAAGCTTGTTCTGATGGCATCTGAATATACACGTTGTCCCCATGCATGAGTTGTAGCACTGCACTTCCCGATGCTTGATCGAGGAACCCTTTCTTGTATTCATCATATGTGTACATTACTGGATCATTGTTTTTGTAAAGAGCCACCCACACATTTGCGCCTTTGCAATGAACATGATACGCAAAGTAGTAAACTCCCGGAATTTCACAGGTAAAGATGCCACTGTGTGGGTTGTAGTTCTGTCTACCATTGTACAACAATTTGTTAAACTTTACTGGCACTCCAACTGGTGGGAAAGGTGTGGTTATTGATGCTGTAAATGCTGGCATCTCATAAATTACTCCTCCATGTTTTCCTTTTTTATTTTTGTGGTCTGGTGGACTCTTCACTCCATCAATTGCTGGTCCCATCTCTGGCAAATATTGCCCCATACTTGGCGGTGTTGGTGGGATAACCACAGGAAGGCCAGGCATACCAGGAGGTCCAGGGGGCCCAGGTGGCCCGGGTTGTCCTGTAGGACCCAAAGGTCCTGGTCTTCCAGTTGGCCCTTCTGGTCCTGTTATACCAGGTGCACCGACCCCAGGAAGCCCTGGGTTTCCTGCCACACCCTGTTCACCTTTAGGCCCTGGGAAACCAGGCTCTCCAATTGGACCACCTGGTCCAATAATTCCTGGGATTCCAGTGGGGCCTTGTGGGCCTTGGTCTCCTGGGATTCCTGCATCTCCTTTAGGTCCTGGTGCTCCAGAACCACCAGGAAGACCTTGTAGACCCCTGTCACCACCTTCCCCTTTTGGTCCAATTGGTCCTGGGAGCCCTCTTACACCTTGGGGTCCTACTTCACCCGGAAACCCCTGTTTTCCTGGAAGACCTGGCAACCCTGTTTCACCTTTAGAGCCAACTGGGCCAAGAGGACCTTCTGCCCCACCTTCCCCTTTAGGTCCTGGGAACCCGTTTACTCCTGGTGGGCCTACTGCACCAGGTTGGCCAACTGGGCCTGGTTCTCCTGGAGGACCGGCTATTCCTGGATCACCAACGTGACCTTTCTCACCTTTTGGCCCAAGTGCACCAGGGAGACCACCTACACCCTGGTCACCTTTTGGACCTGGTAAACCGGGTTTGCCAATACCTGGTAAACCGAGAGCGCCGGGTAAACCTGGAGGCCCCTGCTCACCCTTTCCACCAGGGAATCCGTTTTGGCCAGGAAGTCCATCTTGACCTGGTTTTCCAATTCCTGGAAGGCCAGGGGGTCCCTGTGCTCCTAGTTGACCCACTGGGCCTTGCAGACCTGGTTCGCCCTGTGGTCCAGGTTTGCCCGCTGGTCCTTGCTGGCCTGGAATCCCATTTACTCCTGGTTTGCCAATTCCTGGAAGTCCTACTGGTCCTGGAGGGCCAGGCAACCCGGGATGACCTTTCAGCCCTGGCAAGCCTGGCATTCCAACTCCTTTGTCTCCCTTGGGCCCTGGAAGACCAGGATTTCCTAGATGTCCTTTCAATCCTGGTTCACCTCGTGGCCCTGGTTGTCCAGGTAAGCCCTGGTTACCTGGCTTTCCAATTCCCGGAAGGCCTGGTGAACCAGGAGGCCCTTGTGGTCCTGGTAGTCCCATGTGTCCTTTCTCTCCCTTTGGCCCCTGTTCACCTTTTGGTCCTGTCATCCCCATGCCCCCAGATTTTCCTGGCATTCCTGGCATTCCTGGTTTGCCAACACCTGGATAACCTGCTGGGCCCTGTGGTCCTGGTTTTCCCTTTATTCCTGGAAGTCCATGGCCTGGTGGTCCTGGAGGTCCAGGTGGCCCTCTTACTCCAGGCTCTCCTTGTGGACCTTGCTCTCCTCTTTGTGCAGACAGTGGCATTTCTAGAAGGAAAAAAATATATATATATTAACTGCTATAAAAGTGCAACTACTTAAAGAAACACACAAGTGGAAGGAGATCACGTTATTGCACATATTTACGATAAATGTAGCATTGTTTCCATTTCCACATTAAAATAATCACCATGCCACCAGAATTCCGCAAATATGGCATAGATACCCTTCTAACCAAAAGGGACAGGGTCAAATACTAATTAAAGCAAGGAAGGATTCCTTTTGTGCCTCATACTCTCACTGTCAACACCATATATTAGAATATGCCTTATGTTAATAAAAGGAAATTCACCCTTCCCATTCACGCACTAGACTGTCTTAACACTGATCACTGTTTAATGTAAAAATGTATAGTTTGTTCAATGTAAGAAAATCTTTGCATTCTTACATTAAACATTGTGCAGTTTTAAGATAGTGTAGTGCATTAATGTGAAGGGTGGATTTCCTTTCATTAATGTAAGGAATATACTAATATACGGTGTTGACAGTGTGAGTGTGCGACACAAAAGGGATCCTTTCTTGTTTTAATTCATACCACCAGAACACCATTAAGACAAGTGCAAAACAAATGAACATTTTGCATGTCTCAAACACTGAAAGTACCTACCACTGTGTTTGAATCAATACTGATCTTTCGTAAAGGGGTTTACCAACATGCAGCTAATGAGAATAATAGTTTTCCATGATATTCCATAACATCCTAATGTCCATGACTTTGTTGTCAATGGGTGACCTAATGCAGACCCCTCAATTTCTTCACAATGATTGAATGCATCCTTCTGTCCCTACACAAGACTAATCCAGCAATGTCAAATTGAGGAGGTTTATAATAATAATAGGTACACCTAACTCTGTGGCTTTCAGATGGGCTTTCTGTGCTCGGTTTAGGATGAAAAACATTATTTTAACTTCTCCAACTCAGACAGAATTTTAATTATCTCCTCTTCTACCAAAGGAGAGTGGCTCATTCCAGGTCTTCCGACCGAACTGCCTTTACCATCTTTGATGTGTCTGTTCTTTGCCTTCAGCTATCTCACAATACCTTGGCTGGAAAATAACCTCCTAAACAGTTCTACTTTAAAGACTCTAAGCAAAGTTCTAAGAAACCAGCTATGGAGTGTTGCTCTAGGAACAGAGATGGGTCTACCGTCTGGGGACTAATCACAGTGGGCTTAATGACAACATACCTTGGGCTACAGTATTATAAGTCCCTAATACTCTCTGTTGCCCCTAATTATCACCAATCTAGTACCCCTGCGTTGAGTCTATTTACTTATTTGTGACTTAACCACGTTTTCAGGACTGGTACCCCTCAGTTTTCCTTTTCCTGAAAGACTCCCTCCCTGTGTCCTTCTTACACAGTTGTATGTAATAACGCGGACATCTGTGCACCCCAACTCTCTGCCCCGTACCTGCCACCTACCCCGTGCATAGAGTGTTTGCTTATTTTTTTTTTTTTTTTTGAAACCGTTTATTACAAAATTCAAAAAATATACAAAGATGGGCCTACAACCTTCAGGCCGGCCGCTAGTAAGCAAAAGGAGCATGTGATACAAACAATAGCGCACATGTTGCGGCAAAGGGAAATGCACAGGAGTTAGCAGCGTTGATAGCCACACCATCCGGACCCCACATAACTGTTTCATTTTAATATAAATAACAACAGAAAACAAATCCACAAGGCAACCCACAATCGGAAACAGCAGCATGTGCTCCCCTAGAAGGGGGACCCTACCAATCCATAGGAGTATCAAGGGGGGGAAAAGGTCAGGACAAGGACTAGGTGGACTCAGTGCTCGGTACCGGGGAGATAAACTGGCTAAGGGGACGGGGCCGGAGACGGATCGGGCAATAACGGCGGGGTACAGATTCCCCCGCGGTAGGCGTTCCAGGGGCCCCATACTTTCACCCATGTCCCAGGCTTACCTCTCGCAACATACACCACCTTTTCCCGAAACATGCACCAATCCATGTTCTCCTTCCATGCCGAGACAGTCGGCGACCTCTGGGAACCCCACAGTTGTGCAATGTCGTGTTTGGCCACCATATATCCCAGAGTCACCCACCACGTCTGCGGCGCCGAGTAGTTGGTTGGCTCCCACACATTCAGAAGGCATCTCCTCGCTTCGGGCAGCAGCGACACACGCGTAACCACCCGCAGGACCTCATGCACACCACGCCAGAATCGCTCCACCGCCGGGCATTCCCACAAAATATGGAGAAAGGTCCCCAAAGAACCGCACCCACGCTTACACAACCCGTCCACAGCATAGCCCATACGCAATAGCCTCGGCCCCGTGACGTAGACCCTATGGAGTATCTTGAGCTGGACGAAGCGAAGGCGGGCCGGTATGGCCACCTCTTTCGGGGAGGCCACCGCAGATACCCAATCCTCGTCGTCCAGCTCCAATCCATCGGCAACCCATGCCTCACGAAGGTTAGTCAGCAGTCCCGAGCGGTCATTGATGAGTTTTTTATAGATTAATGAAATCGTGCTGTCCGGCACGTGTCCATCTAGCACTCTATCCTCCAGGGGGGAATACTCCGGGATGGAAGCAACGTCCGGGAAGACGGAGCATAGCGCATGACGGATCTGCATATACCGAAAGTAGCATCTCGAACGTTTTGAATCCCCCCCTCGTCCAGAGGTCACCCACCCTGCTGATGCCTATCATGTCCCACTTCTCAAAGCCCTTAGAGGTCCACAGGGAGCCCAACTGCTCAGATGCGTACAGTGGCGACGCCCGGGTCAAACGATCTTTCCACCCCATCGCCACATTAGCCTCGTGCCACACTCGTACCATGACACGCGTGGGGCCCGTCAGACGTGCGTCGAGCGAGCTGGAGTAAAGCGCTCGGTGATAATCACCACCCGGCAGTAACAACTTATCCATTTCAAAGGCCGGGTTTAGAGCGGGCCCGTACAGGCCGTGATTAATCGCAGCCAGCTGGGAGGCCCAATAATACCGTTTGATATCCGGGAGGGCAATCCCCCCGTCATACCACGGGAGCGTCAGCTTCGCCAGGGCGATACGCGGTCTACCTTTCCAGAACAGTCGGCGCTGCAAACTCTCCACCTCGCGAAAATAACGTGCCGGGACGACGTCCATTGTGTTCTGCAGAGCGTACAGGAAACGCGGCAGCGACATCATCTTAAACAATGCCGCCCGGCCGAGCGGCGAGAGCGGCAAGCGCCTCCAACGCGCGACATCCTCCTTCAGGCGCTGGAGGGGGGGAAGCAAGTTCTGACTATATCGGGCCTCCGCATCCAGGGTGATGAAGACACCCAGGAACCTAAATCCCCGCGGGGCGATCTGGATAGGACAGCCCCGCGGAAGGATAGGATCCTCCCCAGAGAGAACATACACGCACGATTTAGCCCAGTTGATGACAAGGCCGGAGTTATGGCCAAATGAGCGCAATACGTCAACCAGTACTATCAGTGATTTACGTGGGGAGGCCAGGTACAGGAGAATATCATCAGCGTATAGAGATACGCGGTCCTCATACTCGGGGGTCCAGCGGAGACCACGGATAGAAGGATGCCACCGCAGCCACTCCGCCAGGGGCTCCAAGGCGAGCGCGAAAAGGAGCGGCGATAACGGGCAGCCCTGTCGCGTGCCCCTGCCCAGCTCGAACGGAGCCGACACTCTACCGTTCACAACCACCTGCGCCAACGGGCCCGAGTACAACAATTTTACCCAGCCGATAAATCCTGGGCCAAACCCAAACTTCGCGAGCGTCGCCCAAATATATGGCCATTCAAGTGTGTCAAACGCCATAGTGGCGTCCAAGGACGCCAAGATGGCCGGCTCCCGTATGAACGGGACACGTGCGAGCACCCCATGCAAACGCCGCAGATTAAGCGCTGTGTTGCGATGGGGGATAAAGCCAGACTGATCCTGGTGAATCAAGTCACACACTACGCTGACCAGCCGATTGGCCAACACCTTGGCGAGAATTTTGGGCTCCGCATTCAATAGCGAAATGGGCCGATAGGATGTGACCCGGTCCCGTGGCCTCCCCTCCTTGTGGATAACCACGATGGTAGCCAGACGCTGGTCTAGCGGGAGGGAACCCGCCGAGTGGGCCGCAAGGAACATAGCCCGGAGATGCGGCGCCAGCGTATCCGGTCGCAGTTTATACAACTCGATGGGAGGACCATTAGGACCCATGGCCTTGCCGGAAGCGACCGAACGTATGGCGAGGGCAATTTCTTCGGAAGTTGGTGCGGCGTCCAACGGCACTCTGTCCTCCTCCGAAAGGGAAGGCAGCGCGATATCTCTGAGCAGGGCATGGGAATCCTCTTCAGAGCGGGAGGACACCGGGGAATACACCCCACGGAAATAGTCCGCAAAGCAGGAGACAATTTCTTCCGGGTCAGTGACACACACACCATTCTGTTTCTCAATCAACGGGACAACTCGACTCGCTCTCTCCTTTTTGTCCAACCACGCAATCAATTTACCAGCCTTATCACCCACATCATACAGTCTCCCCTGTTGCTCTCTACTGAGGCCCCTGGCCGCCTCCGTGACGAGGGCCTTGTAGGCCGCTTGCCTGAGTCGGTGGACATGTAATTTGTCATCCGTCACCCCCACATTCTAGATCACCCTCCAACTCGGTTATCTCAGCTTCAACATGGGTCACCTCCTCCTGCTCGCGCCTCCGGGAGTGGGAAATAAGGGACAGGGCCTCTCCCCGGAGTACCGTCTTGAACGCCTCCCACAGTGAGACCGCCGATGACACAGACCCCACATTCTCATCAAAGTAGCGCTTAAGGGATTTAACCAGCTCTGCGCGAATGGTGGGGTCACGCAGGTACCAGGGATTAATCGGGACCACCCTACCCTCTCCCCTCGGAAGAATATCAAAGTGCAACAAGAGCGGGGAGTGGTCCGAAATACCCCGTGCCAAATGGCGCACCTTCCCCACCCTCCCCACATGAGCCGCCGGAACCAGGACATAATCTAGCCGTGAGAGACTACCATGAGCCCCTGAATGGAAGGTGTACTGTAGCTGCGTGGGATGTTTCAAACGCCAACAATCCACCAGCCCCAAGGTATCCAAGAGGCCAGACAACCACGCGTGGGCCCGGGGGAGATCCCTAGGGGGGTGACGATCCACAGTTCCGGAAACCACAGCATTAAAGTCCCCCCCCACCACTAGAATCCCCTCCGGAAGGCCAAGGAAGAGGCGCCCCAGATCCGCAAAGGTGGTCGTCTGCAGCCCCGGCAGGACATATACCGACACAAAAACAACCACTCTGCCCTCCATTCTACCCACCAAGACCGTGTAACGTCCCCTGTCGTCATGGAGCACCTCATCAATCTCCAACGGGAGCGAGTTTTTAACCATAATGCCCACACCCCTTGAACCAGACGTGAAGCCCGAATGGGCCACAAGGCGGTAGCCCCGTCGATTAATGGCACAAAAGGAGTTGCCAATGAGGTGTGTCTCCTGCAGAAAAACTATATCGGGCGAGATTCGCTTCAAGAACTGCAGGACCACACCTCGTTTTATCCTGTCCCCCAGTCCATTAACATTCCAGGACAATAGACTCAGTCCCCTACCCCCCATCATAATCAGAAGCCATCACTCGTCCCCCAGAGAGCACTTTAGAGACAACACAACAATACTTTTGCCTTGTGGTGTAAACGAACAACACCCCACCCCAACCCACCCACCCCAACAAAACTCCCCCCTCCCTGCACCCCTGCATGAGCCCAGACAGCCCCCCCAACTTGCAGTGTGCCTGTCGCCCCTATATAATGAAACTAGCTAGACCCCCTAGAGGAGGAAAGAGTACCCCTTCTAGACCCCACACAACCTCCAAGAGAGGGGAAAGAACAAAGACAGAAGCTTGGTCGAAAGTGGCATCATAGTCGTCCAGAGTGAGGCCCAATATCAACCCCTCAGTCCCGATCCAGTGGGCCGTCTCCTCCCGCCGCCCCCCCCCCCGCCATCTCGATCACGATCCCCAGACAGAGTGTCCAGCCAGTCCCCGGCCGCTTCGGGACGATCAAAAAAGTGCGTGCGACCATCCACCTCCACCCGCAGCTTGGCCGGGAAGAGCATGGCGTATTTTAAGTTCATGTCCCGAAGTCGGCGTTTGATGCCCAGGAAGCTCAGTCTCTGCTTCTGGACCGCTTGGGTAAAATCAGGGTAAAAGTTCACCTCCATATTTTCCAACTTAAGCGGCCCTTGCAGTCTGGAGGCTTGCAAGATCGCGTCCCTGTCCCGAAAATTAAAAATCCGGGCAATGAGAGGCCGCGGAGGGGCTCCGACCTTCGGCCTTCCCCCGGGAACTCTGTGGGCCCTCTCCACGACAAAGAATTTACTCAGTCCCCGAGGCTGGAGATGGGTAGCGATCAAGTCCTCTACAAATAGATCCGCCGCCGCTTCCTCCCGTCCCTCGGGTACTCCGATGATGCGGATGTTATTCCTCCGGGCCCGACTCTCGGAATCCTCCAGGCGGCGATCCATAAGTGCACTCGCCTGACGAAGTCGGCGCACCTCCGTTTGTAGGGCCGCCACCTCAGTCGTGAGGCCCGACGCGGTTTGGGCCAAAGAATCAACCCGGTCGTTGGTCTTGGAGAGATCAGCCCTCACCAGGCCGACATCCACGAGGACCGCGTCGATCCTGTGTGCCAAGGTGTCGAACCGCTGGCCTACCGAGGCCTTCATCTCGGCAATGGCGCCCATGACGTCCTGCAGAGTCAGATCCGTGGGCAAATCCGGGGCATCAGGGGGGCCCTCAGAGGACTTGTGCGGTCCGCCGGGAGATCCCTTCTGGAGGGTATAGCGGTCCATGATGTTGGCCTGATGGACGGCGCCACGCCGGGTGGACTTGGTCTTTGACCGATCTCCATCTTGTTTCGTGGCCATCGCCACAGGTCTCACACCCGCACCAGCGACGCCGCAGAGGGCAGGCGACCAGGGCCACGAGCTCCGGGGGGCCACCCCAGATCGGCGGGGTGGGGTCACAGCCGGCAGGCAGGCAGGGTCCCCCAGCGAGGCCACACCAACACAAAGAGCTCCGCGATCCCACTCGCAGAGACGGCAAGGGGGTGCGAAAGCGAAAGTACGGGGTACGCGACTCGCCAGGCCCAGCCCGCCGTTGTTGTTCACTTTGCCACTGGGTCACCCCCCAGCGCAAATCCGGGGTCCGGGGAGAAGAAGGCCGCAAACTTCAATCGGTGCTCACTCCGGCACCCGAGGTTCAATTCGAGAACGGGAAACGGGTGCCACCTCGGCTCAGGCTCACCGACACAGTCCCCTCAACCGAGACAGGATGAGGACAGGATAAACGTAGGAGGTTGCGGAGGTCCTCGGGAGCCTCGCACCTACGCGGCCATCTTGGTTGCGCGCTAGGCTCCTCCCTGAGTGTTTGCTTATTAATACTACTTCCTTCGCAAGTATATTAATTTTTCTGCCGTGCTGTACTTTGTGTAGATCAACACGATACTATGCCTAACGGTTGCCCGTTGACTGTGCTGTTTTCAACTATATACACTGTAGGTATCAACCTATATATTACACTTCTAACCAACTACTTACGATGGTAGACTTTCATAGTTCTACTCTCGAATATAGTTCCAACTATATACATGGGAGTTGTCATCTACTACATGATACTCCGAATCAACCAGTTACGATGGGAGATTTTAATAGTCTTACTCTCAATAAAGTTTCGTCTTAACAACAAAAAAACCTGTTTCCTTCTCGATCAGGTATCCTAGACTACACGGCATTGTCCATCCCTTAACTCTGACATGATTGGCTCCCTAGCCTCCAGCATATCCTATCATGTATCAGCATGGGCATAGCTGGACCAATCAGTGTGGCCGTCTTTAGTCTCTAGCCATGTGATTTGCCTACCATAGCGCCGCACGTCAGCTTCGCTACTATATATACGAGCTCCTCACTCCGGGCCCCTATTACCTGGACCAGGGCACGAGAGGCGTTCTATAGGTACCGAACGGGTGCCGAGGAACGAGGGCGTGAGTAAAATCCCGTCCCCTTTCCCTCCAAGTTACGGTAAGCGCTTCCCAGCGAGACAACGCGCACTTGGTGATTCAACCACTTTCCTTTCATCTCTCCTTCAATTCCAGGGTGTGCCATATGCTCCCACCCTTCTCCCGGGATCCCTGAGGCTTCACACGGATATGCCTCCGAGTAAGATTGGGTCTTATCTTATTGTTAGTCTCTATCTATGACCAACACAGGGGTACGTTCAAACATCCCCCTTGCCCATATGCTATATAGTTGTTATCACGTTATACAGCAATCACGTATGTCTCGATATACTCAACTAGACACGCTATTCAGGACGAATTTCAAGTTACTTGCCTGACACCTGAGCCTTGGTACTTTTAGGTGCACCGATCTCACAAATAGTGCACCACTGGTACTACCTAATGGCACATCACCGAATGAGCACCTTGTTTGCTGCTTGGCTGACTTGGCAGCGACTGATTACAGTATGGACATTAATACTTATAATTCTTTCATTTTTTGTCTTCTGTTGTGTGTCTGTCAGTCACAAGGATAAACTCGTTTCTCTCCACCACTATAATTGTTGGCGGGTAATTTTTAATATAATTTTTCACACTTGCAGTCCTCGGCAGGGTGAGCCTTAGCGCGCTCATACCACCGGGACTCTGCACCCCCACTCTGGTCCTGACGAAAGCCTGTATACCATACATTAAGGCAGAAACATGTTGACCGCCACAGAGTGAATCTGGTCTTCTAATTTTTGACCCTCACTCTTCTCCCTTTTTAATATTTCCAATTTGCAAAACAAATAAAATTGCCTTTTTGACTCAATTTGAAGCTTTTAAATTCACTGTCACCTCACACGAACCCCGCTCCGCAGTAACCTGGCGTTGCAGCACACTGGGATGGCATTCGGCCATACCCAGTGGAGCCCGATGATGAAGCATGTCACCAACCAGGTTGGCGAGTGAGGGCTTTATATAAAACCTATTTAGGTTTTCTCTCCTTAAACAACATACAGTGTTGTTTTGAGTCAGCAGACTTGTGCTCCTTTGACCCTAAGAGGTTGTGTATATACCACACGGACTTCGTTGTTTTTTTAGATTTATCCCTCGAGGGGAGTAGTCGTGTTGTGTTCCCTTCCTCTCTCGTTGTTTTTGTGTGTTGCTCTAGGCACCATTAGTCAAATTCCTCTTTCTGTGGGTAGTGACACAGGCCTTCCTGTATTACAACACCAGTCTCTGCAGAGTTTGTAGTATCTCGATAAGAAAACATCAAATGAATTGACAATCTCTACCTTTCAATGGCAAAGAGCCTCAAACAGGGGAATTCAGGAAATCATGATAATCAGTTGAAGATTTTGTACAATTGGTAGCTGCATTTATCAGTAGTTTGGCTAAATTGAGGTTCATTGTTCGCACTCCTCTGACTTGCTTGAACATTCTCTTGAAATTCTAGTTCTCCAACAGGCATTATTTGATCCTCCGAATGATCAACATTGTGCCTGGTTGTTCCACAAATGTTTCCTTCCTTGTTGCTACTATATCAGCCAGTAGTAAATTAGAACTGGATGTTCCGGTTGCTTAAGACCCATACCTTAAGATTTTCAAAGAAAGGGAGGTCATCTGCCATGTGTTGGGTATTATCCTAAGGTTGAGTCTAGGTACCACTTTGAACAGGACCTAATTTTGCATTTTTCAACTCCCAGGTTTGCCAAGATGATGAACTACACATTGTGGATATTTGGAGTGCCTTTTTAGTATATTCAGAAAGGGGTCACTCTTTCAAGTTCTTAGAAACACTCTTTGTTAGACCTGGCAGCTTTAGGGAGGTCTTCCCCCAAATCTTTACCTTCCCCCTCCGTTTTTGCAGAGCATATTTTTGCTGGCCTTAGAACTCTGTGCACTTTACCACTGCCAACCAGTGCTAAGGTGCATGTGCGCACTCCTTAAAACATGGTAACATTGACTGATCCCCAATTGGCCTATTTTACATGTAAGTCCCTAATAAAGTGGCACTGTGTGTGCCCAGGGCCTGTAAATTAAATGCTACTAGTGGACCTGCAGTACTGATTGTGCCTCTCACTTAAATAACCCTTTAAACATGTCTCAGGCCTTTCATTGCAACCTGTGTGTATGCAGTTTTCAACCCCCAAGTCGACCTGGCAAAATAACCATTTTACCATGCCCAACCCATCCTTTTTAATACATATTAGACACCCCTAGGGTAGGGCTTAAGCAGCTCAGAGGGCAGGGTGCAGTGCATATAAAAAGTAGGACATGTAGTTTTAAGTTGTATCTGTCCTGGTATTGAAAAATTCTTACATTTGTTTTTCACTACTGCGAGGCCTACGTCTTCCATTGACTAACATGGGAGTTACCTTATTACATTTAATAGGCTGTCATTTTCAAATGGGTATAGTTAACCAGTTCATGTTTGGTGGCTTTGGAATTGTAATGAAAAATCCTAACTTATGGTGGAGTAAATTACAATTTTGGAAGTGACACTTTTAGGAATTTGGCATTTTCTGCCTTAGCCATTTAGTGCCTGTAGCCTGTCCGTGGGTCACATGGCTTGGTGTAGTTGATGGTGGAGCTTTGTGTATTCCTTCTAGATAGCCACATAAATAGGGAGCTTAAGTGTACCTGGATGGGCCTTTGTTGGCAGGATGGGAGGAAGGAGATGGGCACAGGCCCACTTATACATGAATATGTTGTGTCCTGCCTCCACACAAAGGGCTACATACCACCTATTGTTAGTCTGGAAGCAGGCCAGGGGAGTCATGATGCCAGGGGACTTTAAAGTAAAACCTCTAGAAGCTACTCCCCTACCTCAAAGGCATACCTGGGTATAAATACTGGGCCTCAGACACCCACTCTTTAGTAAACTTCTGAACCTGTGGATACTCTGCCAGGAAGAAGGACTGCTGTGTTGCCGAAACACTGCTACTCTGCTGGAGGACTGCATCTCTTGAATCCAGAACCCAAATGTGACTCCAAGGGCTATTTGGCTGGCCTCCTTACTTGAGTTTCAGGGACAGAAGGTTCCAACAACCTTGATCCAGCATCTGAACTCTGCCATCTATGAGTCTACCCTGCCTCCCCAGTCCTGGACTCTTAGACGTGAGGCTATGGTGCTCTGCCAGCCTCTGTATATCCAGCATAACCAACTCATCTCCTCTGCTGTGCTACGCAACCCTGAGTAGAACCGATGCATCTCTGCAACTACGTCGATCTGAACCATTGTAAAGACCAGCATCACACCGCAGCCCATCGCCACATCAGAACTGCCGCTGCATGGTACTGCCCCAGTGCAGGCCCTTGCATCCCTTATCGACGGCAGCCTCAATAATGAAAATGGACTCCGCATCGCAACCTTTCCACCTCTTGGTATAAAGTCTTGGACTACCAGGGCGATCACTTCTACTTGGGTGAAGGCTAAATGTTTTCCCCTGTCTAACACTACTTGTGTAGCTATCTGGGTTTCCGCTAATACTTTTTTTGACGAATTGTGACTTAAACTGAGACAGATCTTAAGAATCAAAGGTTGGTTAATCTGGACTTCATGCTGTAACTGTGTGAAGGGACATTCTATAAAATTCTGCTTATGCAATAGAGTCATGCCTCGCACAGGAATACTGTTTCTTGGCTCTCAACCTTCTTCTTTGTAGCCGCCATTGGTTTGAGATGGTTGTACTTCCTATAGTTTTAATTCATCAGCCGAACACTATTCCGAGGTTGTAATTGCCTGAAAATGTCAAAGAAATCTACATTTTTCTGAGTATGAATCTTCTACATCACAATACTGTAATTCACCGCCAGTCCCTCAGTCCACCCCATGGGAGTTGGTTAGCTGACAGTAAGTGGGATGGGAGTTGGATGGTATTATGAGAGTGAGCAATAGAAATTAAAGAAAGACTATCCTTACTGAACCAGGATTCCTTCATGGGCAGCAGTAGTTTGCTTGTCACTTAGCTCTCAAGACTATCAATCAGTTCATCATAAATGTGAAGAGCACCTGAAGTGTTAAGGACTATAAGGAAGTAATCACTTCTAATTATATCATATGGTGCTTAATGAGGCACTAAACTGTATCACAAACTGACCTTAGATAATTACATAAATTGCTTGCAATGTTTTCTTATTGTAAAACGCAATTACTGGCTAAAGAGAGTTTATTTTACCACATTTCTCCATTGGCTTCTATGTCGGGCAATATGACGTGATTTCATTAGAACAACAAACACAGGAAAAAACAATGTAACTGTTAGTTCAGTTACAATAAAAAGATACTGTGTTTAAATACTAGTGCATTATCTTCTTGAATTCCCAACTACACATCATCCCAAACCATAATGATTATCTTTGTTGAAACAAAAATAACTGGGCCTTCTGATGAAAGTGTTTGTTAAAGTATTCCTTCTGACCTTTTGATGCCCTATACCCGGTTTATTGAGTGCGGGATTTATAAGTCAAATGTTTTTTATGTTTTTCAATTGCCTTCTTCCACATCAGGCTCCACTTGCATGTCTCTCAATGTAATAAGCCTGATTTAACCTTATTTTTCTTTCGGCCTCCATTCTTTGCTCATCAGCCATAGTTTTGGCTACTCCCTTAATTTTATTTAGCTGTCTGTTATGTTCACTTGTAATTTCTGTTGATCATGGCTTCATTCCCAAAAATGAGGTATCATCACACTTGAGGATGGTCTTGAGATGTGAAAATATTTATTTCAGATTTGTATTAATTTGGAAAGTCTGTAGTAGGTTCCGCTTGCCCCACCTACTATTATTATACAATCTTCCTCTCTTGACCATTTCAACATCGATGGTCACTTGAGGAATTTCAGGTCGCTTCTGAGAACCAATATTGCTCCGAATATTTGAGTGAGCTTGTATAACACCATACTCGTCAGTGCTTCTTTTGGTTCTCTTATGGAAAACCTTAAGATGCTAATGACCATGAAATTGCGTTTGTGCCTAATTAAAGTTTGGAACTCTTTGTGCTCTGGCTTTTCATACTTTATCAAGACATTTCATTTTCCTTCATCTCTTTTACCAGCTTCATCTTCCATTGTCTCATGCTGTGTCACTGCAACTGCGGTATTTCTCGAGGCTTCTCCTAAGTTTCCTTTCAACTTGGATGGCCATATTTTAGGAATCTTTTGTAACAAATTTTATATAATGTGTCCTCATTGCATATCCTCAGCACTTGCAGAACATTGTGGATTTCTCCTGCATCGCCAGGATTTTATTCAAGGGAAGCGCGCTACTAATATGATACGAAGGTTTTGGGGTGGTCTCCTATTTACTAGGGTGTGGAGGCGCTGGCTAACTAGGCCTGCATGTAGCATATTTTCAACCATATGTATTTTCTTTTTTGCCATGGAAGGCTGTTTTGTGAGATTAGATAGTGAAATCTTTCTACTTTTAGTGCAAGGTTGACCAACTAGAGTTGCATCATTGCAAGAAAATGGCATTCAGGATTATCAAACTCATTTTGGGCTTTGGTCTGTATTTCAGTGAGCACTGGTTCCATGTGCATCTGTGCAAATCGCTGTTTTGTGTCAAACATAGTCTTGGTGATGTTGCAGAGTCAATGACGTTTTATTGTACCACTTTCTCTGCCCTCCAGCAGACTTCTGTTCTGGTGAAGTTGTCTAAGGTTGTTCCTACTCCAGACACTTATCCAGACATATTTACAGAACTAGCCACCTCAGTAGGCTTCTTCTTCCTCTTCATCTCTTGAAATTGTTAATATTACTTGTTTATAATGTATCTGGCAATGACCTAGATGCCAGGGTCTTATTCTATCACCCCTTCCGCTACCCCTATTACGTTCTTCCATCCTGTACTTGTGACCCACAAGGGCCTTTTCCTGCTGCTACTTTGTATATAAATCTGCACGCAGTGCTTCCCAACCTTTTCAGAACCACAACAAACTTTTGAGACCCACTTAGCATTAATGTACATGAGGCAGGGGATATTTTAATGTAACTGAAGCATTGTGTGGTAGAGCACTGTCCCTTACAGACAGCTCATTTTCCATTGAAATGACCACTAAGTTTCCCTCACACGTCAAAACTGCAAAAATAAATATGCTACCTGTTTGCTTTCCTAACTGCTGAATGTGTAGAGGTCACTTACAGGTGTTTACATCTTCTTACAAAAATGACATCCTATGGCCTTTTTCTGTGACACTCCCTGCATCGCACCAAGATTGTCACATAATTCCCTTTACTTTTCCTGGTTGTAAAGTCAGAGGAGTTTGTAAACACCAATCACCATGCTAAAAAACATAAGCAGCAATTTGTCCGAAGACATTTGACCTCTGTCTTGGAAGTGCAGCAAACGTGACAAGGTAAATGCAGAATTTAAAGGCATCTTTATTTATTGCTTCGACTTTTGCGATCCACCAAAAATTGGCTTGCGACCCTCCAGTGGGCCGTGACCCACAGTTTGGGAAACAGGGGTCACAGGATACATTATCAGTTGAGTCCTCAATAAGATTTGACTGGATACCCTCATTCAGTCTCTATTCTGGGGCAAGATGATTGATATTCTGGTCACGATATTGTGACCCTTCAATCTTATTCCGTCAATATTCCCTACGGAATCAGTATATTCCAGTGTAAGCACAAGAGTGCATCTCATGCTTGTGTACAGGTTGATGGCACACAGTAGAGGGAAGAGCTGGGATGAGACAGGGATTTGCACGTCTTAGATATTTCTTCAGCAAACACAGGGTTACCGCTAGAGAATAAGCGTTTGTAAAGGCTGGTCAGCTTACCTTGGTTACCTTTCCCATCTTTCCGAGGCATCATCTCCTTGCCAAGCATGGGCATTTGTGGAAATTCTTTGCCATACTGAGGCAGATGAGGCATTTCCTTCCCGTAGGGCAGGTGCCCCATGTCCTTCCCTTTGTGGCCCACCGGAGGACCCTCTTTCGCGAAGGGAAGGAGAGGCAGGTGTTGGGAATGCGCCTGATACTGAGGAACCTGTGGTGGCATCTGCTTCATCCCATAGTAGGCGCCTGCTTGGGTGGTTTTCAGCAGCAGTAGGTGAATTGCCACCGTCAAAGCCAGCAGCTGCTTTGGGTGCAACGACAACGCCATAATCTGTGAGATGCAAAAGAGAAGGTGGATTGCTAACTATTAGAACAGGAGAAAACAAACACCAGGTAATGTTCTCTTTAAGCGCTACTTTGGTCATCCTGCATCATGTCAATCCTGGTAATATTTACAAAAGTCTCATGGAAATCATGTGATGTTCCACTTATACATCCGGTTAAATGTCAGTCTTATTTTAATATTTTTAAGAGGAGCAGGAAAATAGCTATAAAAATTGCATGTTTTGGGATATTATTTGGAAGACCATGAAGGATATATGCTGCATACACAATCCAAGCTCACCTGCCGTGCCAATTCTTCACTGCAATACACTTAGTCAGAGTCTCCCAGGCAAGAGACATAAATGCTGTATTTCCTGTTGATCTGCGTGCTAAAAACTATAGCTAAAGGTTACAACTTTTTTTCAATTTCAATATAGTGGCATGTATGAAGTGTTTTTTTCTAGGCTAATTTGAGCAATGAGGTTCATAGATGTGTCCCCCTGGGCACCGCGTTAATCAAATCGAAGTTTTGAATGTAAGTACCATGAACAACTGTGCACAATGGTATTCTATTGGTTCTTTCGTATTAAACAAGTATACGTTGGTAATCAGATTTAGACAAAAGCATAAACATAACATTGTCTTTCAGTTGCTTTGAGGGTTACATGTGAAGTGGAAACTGAAGCGTACCATTGAAGTCGTCAACTTCAGCTTAGATTTAAATGGAACGCATATTGGTGCCTGGTGGTGTTAGTATTTTATGCAAATTGTACTGAAAAGAGTGCACCGGTTAAGGAGCAAGAACCAATAGAATACCATTGTGCACAGTTGTTCATGATACTTACATTCTTACCATAAAACTAATCCCTGACGAAGGGTATTTATACCCGAAATGCATTGGATGAGAAAGTCCACAAAAATACAATAACAAAAATTAATCATTTATTGCGTAAATTCACAATGTATGAATAAATACATGAATCGAAATCCAATCAACCACGAGTCGCCTCAAATATTTCAAAACTTCGATTTGATTAACGCTGTGCCCAGGGGGACACATCTATGAACGAAGTGCAGCAACCAATTGTATCGACGACGCTTTGAATGAAAACGCCGCCCAGGAGCACGCATAAAAAGTTCAGAAAGATCAATAACTACGATAACAAAATAAACAAGGTAGTAGCGCGTATTTATATCCATTCATAATTTAAGCAATGCTCATAATTAGATTACATGAGAACTATTAAATAATCAAAAATTATCAAACACATCATCTAAATATAGCAAATATAATAAAGGTACCTATTTGTTGCATGCTCCTGTCACTCTAAAGTCAAACTGTGATATCTTTATTCATTGACATTTTTCACCATACTTCATAGATTACAGAATGAATGAATGACATTTCAACATCATGCTGCTAGGCGCTGATATCTTGTCACATGATGGGTGTCCTGGTGCTGAGGTGAGAGACAGGGACACCTGGGTTAGCTGGTGAATGGGATCCGGTAAGTTTAAAATTTTCGTAAAACTGAAACTCAGAAAGGAAGGAAGAGAGTTCCAGCTCATGGAAACCTGGATGAGAAGGAGCGGCCACTTAAGCTTTCCTGATTCTGGGACAGTAGAAGAACGCAAAGCTAGAGTGAAGATATAAGGGGCATGATGATGATTTAGGTAAAGGGGCCATTAATGTGTGGGGTTTGACATCAGATGCAGAAGACTTTGAGCCATGAGTGCTCGGGGATAGGGAGCCAGGGCAGATTCCCAACAGTAAAAACACGGCTGTGAGTCCTACAATTAGCCGGGCTGCCACATTATGTATGAAGATGATGAATTAAGTAGGAACCAAGGTCCAAACACATGAATTGCCAAAGTTGAGACACAGCAGCAGCACTGTCTGCATCACGGTTTTACAACAGTCAAATGCGAGAAGGGGGGACATTTTTATGAAGGATCCTAATGCAAATGAAACAGGTGAAGGTAACACAGTTTGCGCAGAAAAGGAGCGAGAGTAGTAAACGACAACGTTTTTCACAGATTTGACCTGAAGAGGAGGGGCAGGGAGCTCATGAGCTCCACAGAGAGAAGAGCAGACAGTAGAAGGACCTCCTGAAACCGAGGCCACCTTGGTACCGGACCAGGCGTCCATGCAGGAGGCTCCATGTGGTCCCAAACCTGTACTGGGCCTCGTCCGAGCTGTCAAAATGAGAGATGAAGATTTGAGTGTCATCGGCGTGGGCCATGTGAGAGAGGCCCTAAGATAAGATTAGATGAGCTAAGGGGTGTCCATAATAATTTAAATGTTTATGGCTAATTGAGCAGCCCCAGGAGACTCCACAGGTGTGAGATTTAACGGCGCAGCACAAGGGAAGAGGACCAACAGCCTTGACATATCCGACAGGAAGGACTTAAGCCAAGCAAGAACATTGTTGTGGAGACCATCTTTAGAAAGGTGACCCATTAGAATAGGACGGCATAGGTACCAAAGATCATTGAGACATTATGTTGGATCACAGTGGCACTGCATTATAAATAATATTGTGCACACTCTATATTATAATCATTGTACACAGCAAAAGAGCGCTCCTTTCTTCTCCATTCAGAGGTACTTTATTCTCTATGGGCACGGGCCCTGGAAGTCAGGGCCTTTTTAACAGCATTACAGGCCCCCGAGCAAAGAAGTGCACTGGGCACTGCCTACATAACTACTCACAGGAATAAAAATGTTTAACAAAATATGTTTGTTAAGTTCTGGGCTGCATGGGGCCCCTGTGCTCATAGAGCCCCCGGGCAACTGCCCAGCGTGCCCAGGCATTAGGACGGCACTGCTGGGAGGCACCCCATGCACAGGCATGCCTTGAACTTCCTTAATATATACAAGACCCGTTTCTGGTGGTTCACCTAGTGTTCAGGGCCGGGCTGGCCGTAGAGGGCACCAGGCATTTCCCCGGTGGTCGGAAGGGTGGGGGCCGGTTTCGTGCCTTTGGGGGACGGTTCGCTTGGCAGTTCTGGCTGGACTGTTCCCATGAGGCACAGGGTCAGACTGATTTGCATATGGCCATGTCTGAACTGGGGTGGTGGAGTGAGCTAAAGAATGATGATGGATTAAACCCAGATCATTTGACTGGGGGTGAGTGTTTGATTTGCTCAACGCTCCGTCCATAATCCCCTTTGGTATCGCTTTGTGGGGGACGGTTTAGTCACTGGGGACTGGTTTTGCAGCAGTGCTGCCATATTGGCCCCATGTTACAAAAGTGGGAGTGGTGCCTCTTGCTAGCACCCCCCCTCGCACCGAAACCCCCTAACACCCCCACCGCTCCCAGGGACGGCCGGGCAGCAATCTGCCAGGGCTGGTTGCTGTTCCCAGTCCAGCCCTGCTAGTGTTGCTGAGCTTCATATTGTTTTTTCAGAGGAAAAGATAAAACGTGACATGACAATAGCAACCTCACTGCTCCCACTGGTTCCAACAATAGTTAGAACTCAGTCTGGCTCCAAATGGTTCATGAAATCTGCCAACCTGTTGATTGCTTCTAGGACAGAGCGAGTTTTTACTTTTTTGTCTTGTCAGATCAAGTAGAATGAACTTTAAAACCATCTGATATTGTGTATGTGAGGTTTAAATATTCATCATCATCATCAATATAGTCTTTATTTCGATTTGTTGCAATCATAAAAGACAATGTACATCTATAAGAAATAAATTAAAATGATTGTTATACAAAGTTTATCTGATAAATCAGCGACCGTCAAGACCTCGATCCATTAAAACATATAATGTTCGCGAGAATTAAAACATGATTACAATTAGTCCGCAGCATGATAAAACACATAACAGAAAAATGTGATTAAATGTTAAGAATGCTAAAAACACGAAATTAATAGCAAACATGTACTACTCATCTAGTGCAATGCTACTAGGCCCATAGTTCTACAGGGGGCAGACAAGTAGTAACGACCTGGAGGCACTTGCCGGACAAGTCGAGGAGTAGGGCTACAGCACCGGGTCACAATCACTGTAACCTCGTGAGGAGGGGCTGGCAAGGTTAATGTACAGTCATTTTGTTAGCTCGGATAGCCCACATCCAGCTCAGAAATGTGGCCACTGCGCTCACTATGGGTTCCCTCAGTGTTGGTCTTTAGGATCCTTAGTGCCACCATAGCTAATCTTGTGCCCAAAATCATGCAAATTGGTTTAAGCCATTTACTCCTAGGTGACTTATAGGCTGGGCATACAAGCAGGATATGTGCAAGTGTCTCAATTTGGGCTAGACAGAAGGAGTATTTGTCATCCGTCGGGGGCTGTCATCTGCTGGTGAGAGCTTTTATTGGAAGCGAGCCCACTCTAAACTGATGGTATAACGTCCTATTGTTCGGTCTGGTGATAAGATCCCAATAGGATTCAAGCTTGGACTCGTCTTTATGCTCCAAGAATTCTCTCACCATAGTGGGACGCTTGGTTTTAACCATGTTCCAATATGCTATCTTGAGGACCTTTTTTGATGGAAAGAAGGTGTCCGCTGGGGCCACCCATAAGGAACTCATCCCCATATTTGTCAGGGTAGTTTTTATGTTAGTTAACCAAGATATCTCGCGTGAGCAACCCAACGCCCTAACTTCAGAAAGAGCTTTGGCATACAATGAGAGCTCTGGAGTAGTCCAAAGCCTTTTCCAAAATGCAATAGGTCTAAAGCGGGCTAGGTCCTCTATATTATGACAACCCAGGTCTAGGTATAAGGGGATGAGTGGAGTGGATTGTGGGAGGCCTATTAATGATCTGACAAATTTATTTTGTGCCAGAGCCAGGGATGATAAGTCCTCGTGGGCCCAAAGTTCAGCGCCATATAATATAGAGGTACTGATTTTGGAACTGTAGATCTTCAGGGCTGGGGCGATAGGTTTGGACTGTGAGAACCTCTGTTCTTTTATTAATACACCAGCCAGTTGTGCGTGTTTAAGGGACAGCATATCAATCTGGGGCTGCCAGTTCAGTTTCCTACCTAGGGTTATCCCAAGGTTTAAATATTAGGAAACCTAGACGTTTAGGGCTGCACTGGGCATTTAACTCATCAGGCTTTGGAGGCCACTGCTGGGTCTTCAAAAAGGCTCTCAATGTTCCCAGGGCTTTTGGCAGCAGGTAAAGCAGGGACGTAGGGGCTGGACCAGCCTTACATGATGCCAATGAAAAGCAGTTGAAAAATACATTCATTATATATTAACATTGATAGTTGGCACTGCTTCTATTTTGTGGAAGTCCGCTGTGTAAAATGACAATACAATTGCCTCGTCTAAATGACTTCATATATAGAAAAGAGAGAGAAAAAATCCAACGAATACAGCCAAGCACTTATTACTTGCAGTTTTGAAAATCAAATATTCCTATCTCCTAACAAAAATAACAACAGAAACTCACATAATGGTAAATAGCATTCATATTTTATTTGATACACCTTAAAAGAAGAGAGGGGGAACACGACAATCCGTACAAGCCGCAATATCTGCTGATATCCATTCAAACACGTGTAGCTGAAACAGCTCCAAATGTCTTAAAAATAGATGGCCAAAACATGTCATTCGTCATTTTTTACCCTGTAATTTTGTCGAAATTCCCCATTGGTTGCCATTGTGAAACCTGGAATACGTTTTATTTTAAAAAACAATGACAGTTGATGTTTATAACAAGTTGATAGATTAACTTCAAGTGTCTGCTTTAAAAAGACCTTACGGGGCCAACAAGTATATAGATTGTATGAAATAAATTGGGTTCCAAAAAAATAAAAGTGAAAAAAATAGAAGTAAAAAAGTTGGTGCAAGCAATGTGTGAATGGAATAAACAAAAATGAAGAGGTAAACACTTCATTTGTAAATTGACAATAAACATATTAAGTTTTACCTTAATCCCTAATTATTACCTCCTCCATGACCCAACCATGTTGTTGTCCCTGTCATTTTACGGGAGAAACCCCCTTAAGCTTTTACCCCTGTGCCATCTCATCTGCTAAACCTCTCCCACACCTTCTCCTTAGGTCATTCCGAATCCATGAATTGTTTTCACAGGTTTTTATATTACACTTTTCTACTCTTTGTCTCCACTTTTCGTTACTCTATCTATTCTGTATTATCTTTTACTGAAAACCTCATAGCAAAGTGTTTTAATGAACTGTTTTCCTACTATTGGGTGCGCTATTTCGTGCAATTTCATAATTTCAAAGTATCTTGATTAAATGGAATTTCCTATGATGACTGCAATGCACCTATGTGGAGACTAGATGGCACACATAGCACATGAATGAGTCGTATCAACCCAGCCTTCATCAAACGATATGGGATGTCAATTCTTCTAACGAGTTGTTTTGAGACTAATATGTCTTATAAGTGTAACGACCTTTTTATGCGCCTCCCACGACTATTCACAAACCACATTCTCCGTTTCAATAGCCACTAAATTTGCTCAGAAAAGCAGCTGTTTACTGATAAAAAAGCGCCCAAACGAGATTATGTGTGAAAATAGTGTTTCAGGAAGTAAGTATGTCTTGTTTTAATGTGGCCCTATTAACATGTTTGCTTCCATCACAATTCAGAATCACTAATTGTTTTACTTCGTTTGTGCTTTCCGAACCATTGCTGAAGTCAGAAACATTTGTACAGTTCATTTACACGTAATTACATTTTATTTTGTGTTTGAAAAATGACATCTACTGTACCCCTGCAAGATTGCCACATAGCTCACTTTACAAATCATCTTGCTTTGCAGTTAGAGTAAGTAAACACCATTCTCCATTGTAAAACAATAAACGAAAGTTATTGCCTGGCATTTGGCCTCTGAATTCTAAAGGCATCTTTATTGCTCCTTCACCTTCAGAATTCCAGCATGGTTGACTTGGAGCACCCCCAGCATTACTACTTCCAGCGCCTATGTCTTGAAGTAATGAGGACACATACGCGGCCTACTAGGTTCCGGGTATAATAGCATTTCAAGACAAAAGCAATGGCCATAGAAAGCAAAACGCAGATTTAAAATGGTTGCTCGCTATTAAAGGCAAGAGTTGAAGCAATTAGATACCAGGGAGGAAAAACACCCTGGGAGTCACAGGCCTGCACCACTTGGAGAATGCGTAGATGCAAAATAACTAATAGGAGAGAAAATTGGGCGATATTAATATAATAAGTTGTACGAGAGTCAAACACACCATGGCAGGTGTCAAGTTAATTTGCCAATTCATTTTAAAATATATTTTTCCTACGATCAGATTTATTTTGGACTATCAGATCCAAGAGGGTTCTCTGTCTTTTACGACAGCAGAAAGGGATTTTCTCTCTCGTACCAAAAGTAATTCTTCCAAACTAAAAACTCTAATTTCTCTGCCTTTCCACTGGAAAATAATCACTATGTTTCTGGGAGGCTGCCAGTCAATAGCCCCACCATGTTTCTAAGGCTAAGCAGTGAGAGTAGCATGACAGTTTTCTGCTCTTGTTGCTGCCTTGATATCAACAAAAAGTATACAAAAAAGTGACGGATGGCTTGCTTGAATTAATCTCAGACCTTATAATTACACTGGCAGCAGCCCAGTCCATGATTATTTTGCACACTATGCTATCTCAGTTCAGACCCAGCCATAATCAAATCCGTCTTGACCCTGCTCCAATGGGAATAGTCCAGCCCAAACTGCCAGGCTAGGTCCTCCCTGAACTGGAATACAGGCAACCCAGGACCGGGATGCAGCACTGAGTAATTATCAGTGGCTGAGATTAATTCAAGCATTCCATGCATCACTTTTCTGTATGCTTTAGTGTGTCACCCTAAATGGCACCGGTATGCCCAGACGTGGATCCCATGCACACTGTGTCACTGGAACCATTCTATAATTGGATAACAATCCCTAACTAGGGCGTAACCGGTCCTGGGATGCATACGCTCCAGTTCAGGGAGAACCTGGCCTAGCAGTTTAGGCTGGACTGTTGCCATTGAAGCAGGGTCAAGGCTCATTTGCATATGTCTGGGTCCAAACTAAGGTGACAAGGTCTGCAATTTAACGATGGACAGGGATGACGCCCAAGTAATTGTCAGTAGCTGAGATTAATTCCTCCATCACTTTTCTGTACACTTTAGTGCCTTGACATCAACATCCTGATCCCACCCAAACGTGCAGATAATTAAAACAAAATCAATAAGGTACTTTGGCACTCTAGTTGAGTGGCTTGTAAAAATCTCTGTTATTTCCCACCCACCAGATTTACCGTTATTGATTGTCCCGGAAATTTTGGAAGGAGCATAACAGGAATTATGAGTTTTGAGGAACAAGAGAAAAGTGGGCTTTGTGGCAATTTCCACATTTTGTTTTCTGGTATCCCATTTGGAAAATTCACCTACTTTAAGCTGGGGAAAACTATGGGAAGAATATCACTGTGTAGTAGTGTTCCTGATAAACTCTTAATTCGGGTTGTCCCATGGGACTACTGTTGCTTGGCCCATTGGAATTAATAGGCTACTGGCATTGAGGGCGTTTTTGCCCTATCATGGACATGAATTACGGGCAGGTTGGGCCTCAGAAACTGTCTTAGAATGCATAGTGGATGGGAGCTGTGCTGTTTTATGTAATGAGTACATGCCAGGACCCTTCCAAATGTTGTTTGATAGGGCTAATATGATCAATCATATTATAAACTTGATGGAAAACAACTGAAAATGCCCTAACAGCACTAAAGCCGAGATCATCCTCCTCTGCCTCAAAAAATCAGATACCCTTTTCTCCACCTGACCAAGAAAGAAAAGAAAACATGCAAATGGTGAAAAACTAAGAAGAACATTGTTAATATTTGACTTCAAAATTCAATTATAACTACAGCAGAAGCTTGAAAAGATGTACAAAAGATAGGGTAATCCTCTATCAGTCTTTCAAACAATGTGACACCTTTTTTGTAACTAAATGTGATTGTTTAACAAATCAATATGCACAATCGAGGGACATTATGAATTCCCCTTTTGCAACCGAAATGCATTATAATTCCTTTTACACATTGAACAATGTGACACATTTTTTAATTAAGAAAGAATGCCTACACCCTGGCAGATTGTAGACATTTCAAGGATTGATTGTGTTAACTCTTGTAAGGTGGCAGCACTGCATTTTAACTGATGAGGGCTATCATGCTGACCCAGTCAGGGGGATTTTCAATGTATATTAACGTTTCCTTCACAAACCAATAAATGAATCCTGCTCAACCGATCGTGTTTTGGTTCCTCCGTGGTCAGTGCATGAAATGAGGGGGCGCCAACCACATCCCAGAACCAACAGTGTTTATTGAGCTTGAGCAAGCATCCGGGCTGAACTCTGTGAAACATGCAGGATTTGTCCCAGAGTGATTTGTCAGGACAGGGACACATTCAGAAGCGCACATATGGTGTCTGCTTTCCATTCGAAGCAGCAAGCTGCAGGAGGTAAGGGGGCTTCCTTATATTCATTTCGAATTGGGCCCAAAACAGAGGCCTCGTTTAGAGGGCTATCAGCCCGTGTTTTGTTCGTATTTCACCCTGGTTTGGAGCTACAAGAACCTAACACCGATATGCTAATGCTATGGAGGGAAACGAAGCACACAGCTTGTTATTACTGCACAAGTGCTTAAGAGAAAGTATGATTTGGAGGTGGGTTATTGACTTTGTACAACCCCAGTATTTAGGCGATAGGCATGCCCTTTAAGAGTGTCATATGTACCTGTTAGTATGAGAAATGACACTAGCAATAATTTAAGTACTATTTTCCAATTTTTTTAAAGTTAATTTCTTTTATAGTGTGATTCATCCCAATTTAGTGTGTCAGATCACACACATTATACAGAGGCAAAAAATCATGCATATGTGTAAATCAGTGTACAGAAAATGTTCCGTAAGGCAATAAGGATTACAAGGAATAGGAGTCACATATTCATACTAGTGGGAATTATATGTTGCATGGTTTGGAAGACACACAAAGTTAGGATTTAAAATACAACGCAGTGGTTGGGGTTGTCTGTACAGATGAGACCTTATTACTACCTAAAGAAAAACCTTTTAGCACCCTTAGAATTACAAAAGATTGAGAAAAGAATAACAAGGTTCTAAACTCTTTCCTTGCAGTTTGGATACAGCCCCTTGATACTGGTTCATAGGCAGGGCCGGACTGCCTACTGGGCGGTTTGGCATGCTGCCGAGATGGGGGCTGATGTCACTGCGGTGGGGGCTAATTTTGTTGATGGAGACCTACGTGTGCTTTAAAATAAACAAAGCAAAACAAATTGTGTTCATCACACGCAGGTCCCCATCAACGAAATCAGCCCCCAGGTCGGCAGCATGCCAAAACGCCGGGTAGGCAGTCTGGCCCTGTTCATAGGCCTCTGTGCTGTATTAGTTTTGCAACTTAGGAACTGCTAGCAACAAATGGATCTCTGTGACAAAAGCAATAACCCAATGAGCTATCTAAATAAAACTCAAATCTGTGAGATGCATATTACACAATGTGCATTGCAGCATGCACATAACCCTCTACGCTACTTTGAGTCAAACCTGTGACTAGACAAAACACATATCTCTCCAGTAAGTGCACTGACCACTAGAGTTATTTTATCATTATTATTATATCATGAAAACTGATGGGCAGGCACACAATAATCTCTGCAGCAAGTGCATTAACATCAAAATGTCTCCTAAAATGTGGCCTCTTTGTGGCCAATTAGTAAGACAGAACAGATTTCCTATTACAAAAATATATATTTATCTGTCAGACTATGCATTTCGTGAATCCACCCCTCAGGACTCCAACACCTTTCCACTGCCATACATTGATGCCCAATTTATGAGTTCCCAGAGTAAAATGTGTTCCATTTCCAGTACTGTAGATGAAATTTGGTTTCCCCTTTTAGGTTGAGCCTGGGCAGCGCATGCGCTGCTCTGTGAGGCATGCTGTATTCAGGTAGGGACATGAAGCTACGCCCACTCTCCGCCCATATTTTTCATTGGCTTGTGACGTTGTCCACTGTAAACTGTGGCTGTTCATTGGTCAAAAGGCTTAGAAGTCACTCCTTAGTACCGTCTTGTCTCATTTTGTAACCTCCTATGGCGACACACCCTGTTATGTGTGTTGTTACTCGGTAGGGTTTAATTAAAGCCTCAAAGCACTATTTTCTTTTAGAGCACAAACAAATTTGCAATGCAATAGGTCTTGCATTTGCGAGAGTTTAAGCTTTTGGCATTGTAAATGACAATGCCTTTTATTTATTTGTTTTAAAAACAACAACATCAATAAAAGGCATTGTCATTTAAATTGCCAATAGCTCAAACTCTCTAAATGCGAGACCTATTGCATTGCTATTGCTTGTTTTGTTTTGTAGCAACAAACCCATGTCTCTGATGTAGACTCTTTTGAAGAGTTTTACAAAATGCAGGCTAGGGAAGCCTCACTATATGGGGCAGAACTATGGGGCCATTGTTCATCTATCTCCCTATCCATGACCGAGAACTCATTTCTTAGGCAATTGCTGGGCCTCCTTATGAGTACCCCATTAACACCGCTCAGAATGGATTTAGGGATTGGCCCCATAGCTGATGTACTTTCCTTTAGACCTCTTTTATACTGGCTCCGCCTGTGGAGTACACCTGAGCTAGCTGACTGCAAAGAGGAGTTGAAGGATGTTGGTGCAGGGAAATTACCCTGGCTAGCCTATATCAGGAACTCCTGTCAGGCAACAGGGAGGGCAAACATGTGGACCACGCCAGAAGTGGCCTGTCCCAAAACCTCAAGAAAGGCATTACTTGACTCCCACCGAGAATATAAAATGGACCTATTATGCCAAGGATCGAAATCAAGTACCTTGACCTCCAGGTTTCTGGATATCAAGCAGCAATATAGGACAGAATCGGCTCCTGATTATATCCAACCATTACTGGCAAAGATGCTCTTTCTCCAATTTAGGCATGGGGTGCTCCCGCTTAGAGCATTTACTAATAAATGGCAGGGAGCCCTGAAACTTGATTGCCCAGGGTGCGACAAAGTAGAAGAAACCGAATTACATTTTCTATTCTTTTGCCCTGCATATGGTAGCCCAAGGTCCAAGTGGGTGTTACAACTCTGTAGAAACTTGGTAAGAAGACACTGCACTGAGGCTTACAGGATCCTCAAGTATGAAACTGACACACTTATTGTGTTCGCCATTTCTAGGTTCCTCTACTCGATGTGGTGCATTCGTAGAACAATCTTAAAGAAAACTAGTGTAGGAAAATCTAAGCCAAGTGCTCACTTTATATGCTGCTATGTTATGTTTGCACATATTTATTGTATTGTATGATATTGTACTACAAAACTTCCCCCTCTGATTGGTTTTTTGAAAACAATTTATATATACTTTTTATTCTTAAAGTAGCTTTTTAACACTGTCTAACTGTCTACTAGACAAGTCAATAGCACTTACAGATCTGCTAGGAGTTTTATATACAGTATGAATAGGCTAATTGTGCTAACACACAATATTTGAATCCCTCGTGCACCCGAGGTAGAACATCCAATCAGTGATGATAATCTCTACTTACCCAAGTTTAGCATTGAGTGTTGTTGTGAGAGAGTATATCCAAGAATGAATTAGAAAACTCTCCACAAATTAGATACATATCCTTTTTTAATATAGCACTTATGTACATAAATTGCATGATGTCTTTTTTTAATAATCTTTTAATGATTTATAAAAATGTACCGTATTGTCGTTTTTATGTGCTTTTATGACCAAATGGCCGAAATAAAGCTTCTTTTGACTTGACTTGAAGAGTTTTGTGATGTGGATGGACTCTTTGATTTTTACCCAATGCCCATGTGGTTTTATTGGACGAAAACAGTTGAGTAGCCTCATTGCAGAGGTGAAGTTCTATATTTTTTGTTACTGCTGGCTTCAATTCAAAGACTCGGTAAAAAAGCTGCCAATGTTATAAGTCTTTCAAGTGCCTTGTCCCGCAAGTTTGACCTATACTTTCTCACAAAGGAAAACAAAAACTAACGGCAAATGTAAACTTTTTTCAGACTTTGAATATTTACATTAACGTCTATGAAGAAATTCCTCGAGTGCGTGTCTGTATAGGTCGTGTGCATAGATGAAAAAACACAAATTTTGTTAAGCAAAAAATGAACAGCTAAGGGTCTGCATGCTTTTGTCTTCATAGCACATTATGTGGGAACTGCTATGTTAATATTGTGTCTGCCTGAGGCCTATCTGGAGATAGTTTAAGCCAAGGCCAGATCCAAGCTACAATTGTAGGATAATCAGTGGCTGTGCAAGTGAGTTCCATTTAGATTCATTCTTTGTCAATTGATCTACAACGTTTGCCCTGAAAACCTGCAATGGGACTGGCCCTCTTGGGGCTAAGTTGTACACCAGTGGCCTATTTCACATAGAATTTACAATCTCATTAACTCCCTGCTGCTGAAAATGGTACTAAAGGACATACATGGGGTAAAATTCCTCATAACAATGATAGATTACTGGTCAGAGACATGGCTTGTTCTTGAAGGCTGAACTTAGGAGCGGGCTGGGAATGAGAATGGTTTCTTAACATATCCATGGGGCAACCCGGCAATGATCATTCACTGAGGAAAAGCTTCTTAAGTTCAACCTTCTTTTTCTCTTTCTGCAGTTTAGTGATATTGTTATAGTCAAGACGATGTATGATAGCTGCTCCAAAGAGCATCACAGGGGAAGGTACCAGGGCTGTAATGGCGAACCAAGGCAACCCTGGCAAAATATTTCAAACCAACCCAGATCCCTTGGTATGCTCGTGCATCTCTCAGTTTCTATCCTCGCATTCTACCTCTCTCCTCTCCTCACTCTCCCTTCGCCATCTCTGATCACCTTCTCTCTACCTTCCCCTCCCTCCCTATCTCTCTTCAAACCTCCCTGTACCTGCTGCAGTTAACCAGGGGAAAGTGATAGAGGCATCAGTAGTGGCCCTGGGTTTTCAAACTACTTTAGCCCATTGAGAGAATGCCCTGTGGAATAAAAGGCCTGTCCAGTCCCGGAAGGTACACAAGATCAAATGTCTTTAAAATGCTGTTTACCAGTCCAATGAAGGAGCAGGATTCCCATGTCGAATAGAGTGTGCCTATGTGAAGGTCCCATGGACGTTTTGGAGTAAAAAGGAATGGAGTTATAGTTTCCTGGCTCAGTGAGCAGGACTTTGGTCTTGGCAGCATTTAGGCAGAGCTAAACTATTGTTCATCCAGCTTTATACTTGCATAAATTAGTCCTCGGTAGCTGGTAAGGCCTAGACATATATTCCAATTTGAAGAGTGTCTGATTGTCATCTCTGTGCACGGGATAGCATAGTACCTGGCAAGGACCCACTCTAGAAGATCCAGGCAGACATTAAAGGGGATGGGGATAAGGCAGAAACATGTGGAACCCCGCAAGGGATGCTGGGAACTCGAGATGCAAAACAGGATAATCTGAAGTGTAGAGCCAGAGAGGAGAGGCTTAGACCATTGTAATATAGAGCCATCAATACACATTTGATATGAGTAAGAGGATGTTATTATCTACTGTGTACAAGGTTGCAGAGGTATCTAATTGGTTTAGAGCCTTGCACCATTGTGGTGAGCAGTACTTCATTGTTTCACCCAGAAGTTTGTATTTTCTCTCCAGGATTCTGCCATACACTGCATGTCAGCTTCCTGAATCACAAGGCGACCTGGGCCAGTGGCATGCATGATTGGTTCAATGACAAAAAGTCTGTTAGCGGATGCCAGTTTGTGACAAGATGTATGGGGGGAAGGCTAGTATAAAAACCTTTTAATGAACAGTGTGGGAGTTTGGATAGTGTAACTGGATGCCACTTGGTGATGTGGTCTACAGATGAGTGACCCTGGGTTCAGCCGTTTGTCAACAACATGGGTGTGTTTTTGACCATATGGGTCAAGGTGAGTGAGCATGTATTCTTGATTCCCTGAAAAACATAAGTTCACGGACTGTCAGCCTAAATGGTCGCCTCCCACGGCACATTAGTTTTGGTGCGAATGTACAGGTGTAGTGTGCTAAGCCGAGCAAACAGCTGGAAATGATTGGAGCCTTTTCAGGTGCTGATACATCACTGTACATGTGAGTGAAGTGGTTGGGTTGGTGATCCTGCTAAATAACAGATATTTAAGTTAGTCAAAGCATGATGTGGGTCATTGTTTCAACAAATTGACATTCATAGTAATGAACAGCACAAAACTTCATCTGCAACATTTCTCTGTTTTCCAGAAGTGATCATATTTTGTGTGCAAACGCTAAGTGAACCTGGATTCCAAGTTATTGGAGGACCTAATCTAGGTCGAGGCAAAGTGAAAAATAAGCTGATATTGTGTCATAGAGGTTGGTTATGTGTTTGAAAGAAGACTAGCATTTAGAGAAGCAGCTAAGAAAGTAGAGGCTTTGAGAGATTTAGGTGTTTTATCAGTAGTGGTAATGATCTAGCTAGCTGTTCAATGCTGAGATGAGGCAGTGTAGGATGTTTCAGGAAGGATGAGTGCTGAGATGGATTAAGGAGCAGTAATGTGCCCTACAGGCAAGACCTAGCATGGTATAATGTTGGATGAGCAAGTCAAGAGTTTCAGTGAGAGGAGTCACTAGAATTTCACATTATAGTTGCTTGTGGAGAGCTTTTGGGGCTTGCGTCTGTGGCAGATGAGGGCAAATCAGAGTACAGGAAGTCTCTGGGGGAATTGCCATTGGACATGTTATGAAAGATGGTATAAACATTTAGGCTGTGGGGTGTTGCTTTTGGTGAAAGGGGTGACCCAAGAGAGAGTGCCCTGCTCATTGACCCCAGAGTAATAGCTTTCTGATATTTGTGGATGGTAGAAAGCTAAAATTTCATCTGGATGAAAAAAACAGGAGCCAGACTAACATCACAAACTACAGGCACCATATCTGTCACTTGATGAAGATAATCTTCTACTTGAATGGTACCAAAAGATAAATTTGAGTGCTTGTGTGCAGGGAGGTACAAAGAAGGTAGCCATCCCCATTGAATGGTCTTTATTCCCAGGTACGACGAAGGACCCTAAGAACAAGGTCAACATTCTGGACATAAACTCAATGGCCAAAGGGAATTGATACTAGTTATTATGTTCTTCGCAAAATTCTACCACTGCACCATACAAAACACCTATTTGAGCTACACAGAGTACCGGTCATGGCATAACTAGATTATTGCAATGTGGTCAACTATGGTGTACTTTAAAGCTCATTGACCGATCACAGCAAATGGAAACAGATAACCAGACCTGCTATTAACTGGTGATATCGTGATGGCATTAAACCTGCCTTGATATAGTACCACCAGTTCTTGGTCAAAGGATTACATTTGAAGGGGTAGATCTACTAAAGCTTTGCATGGGAGCTCACGTGGCAGAATAGAACACAAGATGTAGCACCTATTTATTATGAAGGCCCGCAATCCCAGCACAAAATTGTGTTGCATCACTCAAACGCCCACACAAATGTTAGCAACAGGCATAAGGCTTTCTTGCACGAGGACCTGCAAAGGCTGGATCCACTTGACATCAAATTGAGGAGTCTCTGATCATTCATTCTAAGATTATGTGGCAAAAGAAGATGATTGGGGCCCCAGTCCCTCACCCACTACCTACTCTTCAAGAAACATCTAATAAACAGAGTTTTCACAGAAGCCAATAACTGACAATTGAACCCACGAGATGCACTAGTGCTAAATAGCCAGACTGTCAGTCCTAACAATTCATCATATACTGCACCCCTATCAGTATGAATTATCCCACTATTTCTCTTCAGGACTAACTAGATTTCCCACAAAAGTATGTCTATCCTTACAAAACCCAAAATCTTTATGGTGCCCTGAGAGAATGGTTCATTTAATACTAGGCTCTACCGGCACCTATTTTAGGGTACCAGTGCTTTGTCCCGCAAGCCTTCATGAAGAAGTCTGTGCACCCAATTAAAAAAAAGTATTGGGCAGGTGCGAGCTTTCTGTTCCACCGCCCACCTAGGCCGAAGAATTTAAGGCACATTAAATACTCCGAATTTTCATTTCAGGTCCAGTTTCACACACACGTCAGATTGACTGACGTCTTGAGCCTGCAAACATATTGACCATTCATCATGAAAATCTAATAAATACTGCAAGGTGATTGGCTAATACACTGAGTGCTTACTTTTTTCAGTCACTTATGGCCCAGATTCTCAAAGGTTTAGCGACAGGTTAGCATAACTTTTGCTAAACTGATGCTAAACCTTTTTTGGGATTCACAAACCAACTCAAATTGGTATTTGTATTGGTCTGTATGGAAAAGTAACGCAAAGCCGTGCAAAACGCTGCTATGCATTACTTTGCATCACGGGAGCGTTTCATGGATGGTATATGGGCGAACCTCTGCTACCACCCATGCTTTTGACATCAGTATAATGGGTTTAGTGCCAAAAATTGAATCCTCTAAAAGGCAGGTGGTAAACGAACAAATGTTTTTATTTCTAAATGCTTTTCCGGCTTTGCATGTGCACTGCACTGTGCAGCACACATAAAAGTAAGAAAAGCTTTTTCACTTGTCTAAGAAAAGTATTCAATACAGGAAGGATACCCTTTCCTTACAAAACCTATGCCAGACTCACGCACACACCCTAGCTCTATTGCATGAAGGCGTGCGTGTGGCAGCTGAAATCCGCACCAGCGCTAGGGAAAGGGGAGGAGAGAGCCATGTCTATGTGAATATGGCACTCTCCTGCTCTCTCCCTGTTATGCAATGCAGCACAGCATCTTTAGGTACTGTGCTGCACTGTGTTGCCTGTCAGCTTGCAGAATCTGGGCCTACATGTGTGAAAGTGCACTAGCCTGGCCTGGTGAAGGAAGATGTCACTATTTCTTTAGTCTCCAGCCTCCTTGAACCTTACTGGCAGTAGCAGCGGGGGAGAAGAGTGAAGGAGAATGGGCCAGGGTGCCCCTCTGTATGGACAGTAAAGAGCAGCGAGAGGATAGTCAGTGGCAGACATGGAGTGTTTCAAACATGCAGCAAGAGTAGGGTCAAGGATATATTAATGAGACATTAAAAAACAGCTGTGTGACTGGAGCAGGCAGCACACAAGGGGAGAGGAATGAAAAAAGCTCTCCATTCAAATCAAAACCAGTAGCGATCACCAGCCTACACTGCCATGACAGGGGTATGGAACATGCTGCCCTCTCTGGGCTGATTCAGCAGCAAGCTGTCAGCAGAGGCCGGTCAAGGTCCTCCACGTAATTATTAAGGTGGAAGTTCACCTGGTTACTCTGTTTGGGAGGTAATTTGTCCAAGCGTGGCCAACTGTCTCAGGAGAGAGCTGAGCTCTGTGAGGCCACTCAGTTTATACCAGTCAGATCCCATTTAAGTCAATGGTGCCATTGAGGTTGATAATGAGTGAGACCATATTAAATTCGATTTGGTAATTTTGAATCCAGTGGCAAAGTGAGCATGGGACCCATGTCTGGGCATACCCTGCCAACTTAGGGCAAACAAAGCAAACTCAAGGAGATAATGGACAGAGCGCTGAAACTTTTCAGACACTCACCACCAGTCACTATTAGATCTGCGTTGCATCCATCATTTGAGTGTCTTGCTTTCTCGCCCTAAGTGCACCGGGTATGCCCAGACGTGGGTCCAGGGCTCACGGTGCTACCGGATTCAAGCTATCCTGGCTGATAAGGGCTGAAACCCCGAAACCGGTCCCAGGATGCTTGTTTCTGGTCCAGGGAGAACCTGGCTTGGCAGTTCGGGCTGGACTGTTCCCATGAGGAGCAGGGTCATGACTGATTTCCATTTAGCTTGGTCGAAACTGGGGAAGCGAAGTTAGCTAAAGAACGATTTTCTACACCATTCAGTCCACAATTGATCTTTAAACCAAATGTTTCCTTGTTAGCCCACCTCTAGGATCTTTAAACTAACAAGAAGGCTTACAAATACTTGCTGTTCAAAGTCCCCAAACTGGATCCAGATTGGCCTGGATTATTTTATGAGTGCCCTTTCAGAATGCTATTTCAGAGCCTAAGGCTTTCTAGCAAATTCAGTAGAAAAGTTTGCTGTAAAATGCACCATTTGACCCAATTTGTCAACATTAACTTAGTAGACCTTTCCGAGCCTTCCTTGAGGAAGTTGTGCTCATTCGTTTCACTCACTTTTGCAATTCCGCCTTCGACAGTGTCAGTGCAGGACTGTGGTAGAAGTGAGTTGAAGCCTCCTTGGGCACCAGCACCTATTTTTCACAAATTAAGTACAGCCCCAAGGTATCAATCTGCAGTCTGTTTGTACAGCACCCTCCCAGAAGTGACTGTAAAGTCCCATCTTGGACACTACGTCAAACATTTCAAAATAAAATTTGAATACAATTTTTAAAAAACATACAGAGGGACATGAAGCTTCAGCGCTTGACCGGACACTGCATCCATTTTAAGGCTGGTTGTAGGCAAACGCTGAGATGAGAAAATGAGCGATGGCTTAGAAAAAAAGACACTGGTATTACCTAAAATTCAATGTCTTAGTACGAGATTAATTACAAAACAGTCTATTCTTTTCCAAATATTTTCATTTCATATCGTTCCTTGGAGTTAAAAAAAAAAAAGGGCGGTCAGTTCTATGCCTCCATATTACCAGTTTTTCTTTCAAACGCTTGGATCCCATTGCACTTGCTTAATTGCATTCACCTATTTCAACATGGCCATCCGACGTATCTATTTCAATAAAGATTGAGAAAAAAGGCTAAAGTAGAGTATTTAGTGTAATTGTTTCCTGTTTGATACTCAGTGGAAACAGCGGTGACAGTGATATATATATATATATTGGTTGTATCAAAGTCTTCATTCTAATGAAAGCTGACTGCACCAACAGAAAGCCTCTCTTCTCATCTTACTAGAAAAGCTCCAAAGAATGCAGGTGCAAGATTCCAGCTTTTTGAGAACAATCTGCCAGTTGAGTCTGTACACTTAACAAAGAGAGCAGCCATTTCTCGTGCCTGGATGCCAAATGGCTTCCATGAAGAAACAAACACCGATACGTATTCTCTTGAAAGTAGGAAGGTGTGTTCTTCTTTTAACCCCTTGAGTGCCCATGACGAGATGGTCTCGTCATGGGCCACGGTTGCGCTGTGCCCATGACGAGACTATCTCGTCATGAACCCTGCCCGCTAATTCAACGCCCGGCACAGGGCGGGGAAAGGGCGGGGCACACAAGGGGTTAAGAACTCTGCGAGGAAGAACTATTCTGAGGATTCCGTCTTCGGTTGGTCTAACTTTTGTTTCAGTATGTGTGGCTTTGGCTGTCAAACGACCTTTTGAAAAATCCGTTTACATACATAGGTTTAACATGTTTAATAGGTTGATCAGAGCTAAGTGTTTAGATTAATGGTGAAGGAATTGAAAAACCTTTTTATGTAACATCTTCAGATCTCACCTACTGGACAGTGCAAGCTGTCTACTTGTGAAAAGACCTATTGACAGCTTACAGTGGCTTAGAGCCTCCCATTGCTTACATTTGGTTGTCTCTATTGCCGCTGTGATTTGTTTGCTTATACATTAGCTTGTGTGGGCTTTACAACCTCTTCTTGAGTTTGTCCCTCCACTGAAGCATGACTGCATTATTTATGTCCTACCACTGCTCACTTTTCAGGCAGTACTGTGCTTTATTTTTGCTTAACCACTCCACAAGAGTGAATATGTTTTCCAGTTGTCTCCCTCATGTACTTCCTTCCCCCCTCAGCCCTGTTCTGTTTGCTCTCTCTCGCCTATGTGCTTCTTCTCTGCCCCATTTATCACACACTTGCCCATGTCTGTTTCTACCCCCCACATTGCTTTCTCGCCTGTGTGCTTCTCCGCCTAGCTCCACATTGCTCTCTCTCTTCCCTGTTTGCTTTTCTCCCTTGCTACACGTTGCTCTCTCTCCATATCGTTTGCATACCCATACCCGCACCCTCCATCTTGCTACTCTCCATCTGCGCCCTCCATGTAGCTTCCCTCACCCACTCCCTCCTTGTTGCTTCCCCTGAACTGCATCCTCTGTGTTGTGTTGCTACAGCACCCTACAGCCCCTGTTCTGCAACATGCATGTGTGGTGCGAACCCCGACCAAATGAGACAGCCAGCTGTCATATAGGACTTTTTTTTTTTCATCCTCTTTAACCATGCTGCACAGCATTGGTGATGCTGTACAGCAATACTAAACACCATCAGCACCATCAGCAAAGCTAATAAATCCCAAAAGCGATTCGTATTGGCTTCGCCAATGCTTGTTTCCCCCAGTTAACATGGGATTGTTGTATAAAGACTTATATGACTTCACCTGAATGTAATTTTACACTTTTTTGCTTTTTGACAGAACAGGTATAAAAGCATGCCTGGAAAGCCACATGGACCAGGTTTTCATTTTCCCCATGAAGAAAGCTCTTCTGTTACATCCATATCAAATCTGCGGATTATCCATTTCCCTAGAAAGGGAGTCACTTCAACAACTGCTTGGAGTAATTCTCCACCCACTTCCAGGGTGGGCAATAGTCACATTTCAGTTTGTGAATGGCTGCAAATGTACATGTTTGTTAACTTTCACAAACTTACACGGCTAGCACAGCCTTGTTCAGCCTACTTCCCGTGCCTTGTGAGGGTCTTACTATTACAAGTTTGTGCACACTTGTTACAGAAACATCTGCATTAATAAAATCATTCACACCCACCAGGATTCCTTCTCTAAATTATTGTCAGGTGTAAATGTAGCCACTTTCAGACACAAACATAACTTTATAGGAAAAAATGTTTTCTGATTGGTTCCCATATCTCAGATATAAACATAATTTCAATGAATGCATTAAATTAACACAGCCCACCGAACTGCTATTATGTACTAGAAGAGAACTACATTTTAAACAGCATGTGGAAAGTTTTTTTTTTTCTCATCCGATCACAATTCTTAGAAAAACTCCACTAACTACTGTTGTCTGCCCGTATTGTAGGGCCAGGGGTAAGGACATTGATCAGACAGGCAGTAGGTGTTTTTGTATGCCTACGTGGGTGAAATCTGAGGGATGCGTGCCAGTAGTCTTATTGTCCACATCCACATGCTGTTGGGCATTAACATGTTTTAATTACACTTTCCTTCATTATGCACCTGTGCATTGTATTGATATCATGAGATTGTTTCTCAGTATATCGAGGACAAAATATTGACTTGCCCAAATATTGGTGGCAAAGTATCAGCTACAATAATTTATTGAAGGTAAGTACAGGTTTAGGAAGTTATAGATTTACTATTCTTAACTCCACATCTATGTCACTTGAAAATATATATATATCCAAAGTACATATAGGTTGAGTTAATTTTTGGTAGGATGATATTTAAATTGCAATAATTTCACAGAACCCCATACCATGATTGTGTGGGCTAGCATGTAAACAGCAGTTATTGCAGTCTCCATAAATCATGTACTGTTGTTAATGCCCTGCGCAGAGAGCAATAGCAATTAATTATGACAACACCAAGGATGCAAATGGCAATATTACATATCAGGAAATGTTGCATGGGCTAAATAACTGAGATTCAGAATTGTAATGCCATTAAAAGATGGTTTATGAAAATGAGGTTGAGATATTGGCTGAGACTTCTTGACATAAATTATATTGAGTAATATGTGAACTGATTGGTGGTAATGATCAAGGAGACTGAATGCAGTATGAGTTATAATGTGAAAGAGGTTGGCTATCTCAGAGAGGTCAATTGTATGCTCATGAGGGAACTGCTTTTACAATAGGACTGAAGATATTGTCTAGTCCTTTGCATAATATGGAATCAGCTCTTCCACATGAGGTAAATTGGGACCCATTATTTGCCATTTTTAGCCGGGAAGGTGATGCCTAGACAATATATTTTTTAAAGCATTCAGTAAAGAATGACAGGAAACATTGTAATTAATTGCCTCAAATTAAACCCATACATGAATCCTCTTTTTCAAACCCTTTCAACACCACCCCATGTTGGCAAGGGAGTGTCATTCACTCAACACTTGACTACAGTCATGCATTGTACTGATGTTTGGACTAGAAATTAAGCAATAGCATACCACACCACACAAGCAACTTGCACTTAGAAGGGCTACTCCTAGTCATTGTCAGCACTTAGATGCAAGAAAAGCGGTTTCTGGCACTCCTCAGTGGCACCCACTACTCTCTGGAATAATCTGCCTACAGAACTCCAACAGGCGCAATCAGTGACGAAGTTCAGATTGTAATTTCTACCAGTGACCTAAGTGGTAGGCACTGGTAACCCTCGTAGGGATGACGGGTGAGTTTGTGAATGTTCACCTGGGGCGCTTGTGTGTTGGAGTGGTCCCGTGGCTAATAAAAGAGGGCGCAGCCGGGTGGGGTCAAGGAACACCACCTGCACCACAGCCCAGTGAACAGCCTGAGTACAGATTGCAGTGTCATTATTTATAGCCTAGGCCTGAAGCAGGCCCTCACAAGTGCAGTGGGATATGGCCCTCTACCGCAAAACAGAACGATTGGCGATGGAAATGAGTGCATCACGTGCACTGATCGGACTGCTCTGTTTGTACGGGTGCGTGTGGCAGGCGTATAGCTCCAGAGGAGCGTCGAGCAGTGCTTGTGCCACACGCACGTCCCCCCATCCGCCATCTTTGCTTTCTGCTCGTGGTGTCGCTATGCCGTTTTTGAATGGCCTGATGGCACATAGACAAAAGAAAGAGAGAGGGGGGCAGGTGTGACCCCTGGAACATGGAAAAAGAGGGAGAGACCTGAGCCTGCATCCACCCTCTATTGTGCATGGACTGGGATTCACCCACTCTTGCTGCAGCCACCTTTTGGGCTTAGCCTCCATGTGGATCTAATCTGAGATCCTGCTTCCTTGCACTAATGCTCCTGGCAGATGTGCTGGGAGAGTGCCAGCACTGAGCCTCTGCCCAATATTCTGCATCCCTTGTGAACCCGGCAGCAGAGTCTAGATCAGAGTGTTCAGGCGTGTAAGGTGTTGCCACCCTTCCTGGCTGCTGCCGCACCCCAGTGTCTGCTGTCGTTCATCCTGGTATCTGGTGCTAAGTGACTCCTCCCATGTCACTAGTGTGGCCAACATTCCAGTGATCGAACCTTTCATCGTGGAGGGGGCTGCCTCTGTGCAGGCGCCCAGGTGGAAGGTCTGGGTAGAGCATTTGGAACTTTACTTTGAGGCCACAGAGGTTGTGAATTACAGGAATAGGGCTCTCTGCTCCCTGGGAGGGAAAACCATTCACAAGATCTCAAAAACGCTCATGGAAGTGACCCTGAAAACAGATGATACAATCACTGCTTCCCACAACACATGCTTTGAACCCATGGCCAATCGAGACTATGAGTGTTTTATCTTTTGTCTTGCTCTGCAACACCTAGAGGGGTCAATCGCTAGCACATGTGCTTTTGCTGATGAAAATGAGGAGATCCGGGGACAAAATATCCAGGGGTGTGCCTCAACAAAACTAAGAGAACATATTGTACAGGAGTCGAAGAAATCACTGAATAACATTTTGGCCATGGGCCACACCAAAGAACTGTTGAAAACACGTGCCTCACATATGCAGGTAGCATTACAAAGACTAGTAAAAGTAGAAACCATCGATGTGTCCATCACTCTGCAGACAGTCCAGTGAAGGGCAAGAGATGTGGAGTGTGTGGGAAATTCAATCATTTTGCGATAGTCTGCAGGTCGAGTAAACATCAAAAGCCACGCATGACAGTCAATTCAATACCGGAGGCCCAGGAGGAAGCCAGTGACATGGATGATGATGAGGCCACAAAGTGCACTGTACACTTCTTCATGATCTGTGGGTCCACGATTGCCCAGCGGCAGCTACCACAGTGCCAGATACTAGTCTGCATGCACATGCTGATGGGGCCTTGGGGATACCGGCGCATCCATTGACATCATGTCAGCAAAGGTGTTCATGACAACATAACCAACCCAGACCCTCCAAAGAGCCGCAATATGAGTGTTCGCTAACAAACAGGACAGAGCGCTACCCATGCTGGCATGATGAAAGCACCCTTCACACATGGGTCCATGACCATGGATTCCCATATATATATTGTGGAAGACGGGCATGGCATGCTTCTTAGCTATAACACAAGAGAAGCCCTTGGAGTCATCACCTTCACATTTGGCGTTCATCAAAAAGAGCTATCACACATATTAACACAATTCAGTCACATGTTCAAAAGCATATGGTGCCTGCAGAGAAAAGTCATTAATCTGCACATCCACCGCTCAATCCAACCAGTGGCACTTTGACATTGCTGCATTGTGTTCCACCTGAAACCACAAGTGGAGAAATAGTTATAGAAACTTGAAGCAGCTGGGATCATTGATAAAGTGTGAGGGCCCAGTCCCTGGGTGTCACCCATTGTTGTCATAGGAAAGCCAAAGCAACCAGGCAAGGTCTGCATTTGTGTAGACGTAAGAGTCTCCAACGTTGCTCTCCCACTATTGATCACCTCATTGAGGGGCTAAGTGGAGCCAGCTGGTTCTCCAAAGTGGACTTGAGGTCTGGGTATCATCAACTCTCCCTGGCTGAAGAGTCACACTACATCAAAAATGTTTCCACTCGTGTTGGTCTGATGTGCTCTAAAAGGCTCAACTTTGGAATATCGAGCACCACAGAAGTATTTCAAACCCCCGTAAAGGAAATTCTGGTGGGACGTCCGGATGTTATCAACATAAGCGACAACATCCTAGTGTATGCCAAGTCTGTACAGGAACACAATGTGACACTGAAGGATGTTCTGTACAGGAGGTATGGGGTGGCTCCAAATCCAAAAAAGATTCAGAACATCCAACATCTCTGAGGTACAGAGCTTCTTATGAATAGTGAATTACTGTGGCTGATTCATCTAAGATTTGACCACTCTGATCCAGCACCTCCGAAATCTGACCAAGTCCTCGGCCACTCCAGGTGTGCGTCGAAGAACAAGGACGGTCATTCCAAGCAACCCAAGGTGCCCTCTCAGCTGACACCACACTGGTCTATTTTGACCCCAGGAAACGGACCATCATAGCTGAGAAGGCTAGTCTAAAGGTGCTAGGAGTGGTGTTGTGCAATGGCCGTAGTGTGGGGGAATGGGCGCTCGTTGCATTTGCAAGTCGGTCTTTGACCCCAACTGAACAGCAATACTCACAAATAGAGAAGGAACCAATCACAATACACTGGGAGTGCTGACATTTCCACGTATGTGTATACGGATATCTTCTTGTGGTCATCATGGACTTCAAGCCTCTGATTCTGCTGTTCCGAGGGATGGCATTGAAGCCACCCCCATGCATCAAAATGAAGTCTAAAAGTTTGCAGGAATATGATTTCCAACAACCCCGCTGAATATCTGTTGCATCATCCAAGAGCGGTCACCCCCGAGGAGGAAGAAGAAGCAAATGAGACTGAGTATAAGCGGTACATAGACACTTGATCTCGTCCTCTACACATGTTGGTGGACACTATCTGCCATGCTACTTTCGAAGATGAGTGCTTGCAGCGACCTCTCGCTGCCATCTGGACAGGACAGTGGCACCAGTTCAAAGCCCACTGGGCTCAACGCACACCAGTGTCCCTAAGCATTCTTGACTCTCTTTATCACATGCACCACAAGCTGGTGGTGGACCTAAACAGCTGCCTCCCATGGGGACACCTACAAGCCTGACCAACCAGGTAGTGCAGTTAGCACATGTGGGCCATCAGGGATATACAAGATGAATAGATTCCTACCAAGCTATGGTTTCCCCTCATGGACGAGCTAGTTGAGGTGACAGTACGGTCCTGTTCATGGTGTCCAGCAGTTGGCTCTCCTGCACTCCCAGCTCTGATTGTTATGGAACAAGGGCCTCAGCAGCCATGGGTTTGTGCGAGTTTTGACTTTGGAAGCCTTCCAGATGGGAGGCACACTCTACTCCTTATTGATGACTATTCTAAATAACCAGAAGTAGAGATCCTCAACACCCAAAGAGCTCATGAGGTGCTCCCAAAGCTGGAGAAAATGATGGCTTCTCACAGTCTCCTCATGGAACTTCAAACAGACATTGGTCCACCGTTTCAAGGGCAGGAAGTCTTGAATTAGGCACTGAAAATGAAATACTAGAGAGTCATTCTCAACGGCCTCAAGCGAATGGGACGATGGAAGGATTTATGAGGACATTAAATAACATATCAAGTACACCCCCTTACACTCACCTACTCCCTGCTGACGAGAGGCAACTACCTCGAAACACATGTCCAGGGATGGCTAATGCGACACTTTCTTTCAACACTGTAGCACAGGCGTACTCGCCGTCGCCACTACATCGACCATAGTTCCTTGGGGCAACTTGCTGGTAAGACGAGCAGTGTGCGGCCAATTGGATTTGTTGTATAAAGGCTCCCTTGAGCCATTTCGGCTGACGAGCCCTGGACCAGCACCTGCGTGCCATGAGAGGTACTTTACCTGTTAATACGTTATTGGCAGTCTATGCGGCACCCCCTTACACTCACCTACTCCCTGCTGACGAGAGGCAACTACCTCGAAACACGTGTCCAGGGATGGTTAATGCGACACTTACTTTCTTTCAACACTGTGGCACAGGCGTACTCGCCGTCGCCACTACATCGACCATAGTTCCTTGGGGCAACTTGCTGGTAAGACGAGCAGTGTGCAGCCAATTGGATTTGTTGTATAAAGGCTCCCTTGAGCCATTTGGGCTGACGAGCCCTGGACCAGCACCTGACGCCATGAGAGGTACTTTACCTGTTAATACGTTATTGGCAGTCTACCCGGCACCCCCTTACACTCACCTACTCCCTGCTGACGAGAGGCAACTACCTTGAAACACGTGTCCAGGGATGGCTAATGCAACACTTACTTTCTTTCAACACTGTGGCACAGGCGTACTCGCCGTCGCCACTACATCGACCATAGTTCCTTGGGGCAACTTGCTGGTAAGACGAGCAGTGTGCGGCCAATTGGATTTGTTGTATAAAGGCTCCCTTGAGCCATTTGGGCTGACGAGCCCTGGACCAGCACCTGCGCGCCATGAGAGGTACTTTACCTGTTAATACGTTATTGGCAGTCTACGCGGCACCCCCTTACACTCACCTACTCCCTGCTGACGAGAGGCAACTACCTCGAAACACGTGTCCAGGGATGGCTAATGCGACACTTACTTTCTTTCAACACTGTGGCACAGGCGTACTCGCCGTCGCCACTACATCGACCATAGTTCCTTGGGGCAACTTGCTGGTAAGACGAGCAGTGTGCGGCCAATTGGATTTGTTACATTAAATAACATAATTTGGATAGCCCATGCCAACCAGCAGCCGCTTGATTGGGCCATCCACTCATATCTCTGAGAATGTTGACAGACTACGCATACAACCACAGGGCAAGCACGAGGGCACCTCATCATGGGACGGGTAGTACAAGACTATCCTGCATAACCCAGAGTGGACTCCCACCCCCATAGATGATCACCGGGTTCTCAGGAGAAGACATGCAAAGAACCCCCAAGCCAGGAGACCTAGGCAGGTGAAGGAGTCCAATCTACAGGTGGGCAACCATGTACTTTTCAAGGAACGCTTCTCAGGAAGAAAGTTTGGACTCCCATTTGAACAACACCTGTGGGTGATCATTCAGAAGCATGGTACCAAGGTGAGGGCCCCAAAGTTAGAAGAAGAGGTCACCAGAAACATTTCTCTTTTCAAAAAGTTCCATTCCATTCCCTTGTGACCTGTTGAGGAAGAAGAGATGGGTGGTGAAGTGCCAGAGCAAGAAGAGGAGCTGACAAGGGAAGTCCCTAATGCTGATGTGCCTGAACTGCCAAAAAGGGGCAGCGGAGCGGCTGACGATGCTGTAGATCCCCTGCCTAGATGAGAGTGGAGCCTCAAGAGTCTATGATGAGATGGGAGGCGCATGCTCATTATGGTTTGAGGAGAGGGAGATGTTTGTGCTCTAGTAAAGTGAGCATCAGTAATTTGTGTTTTAAACACCCTTGTTTTTGTTTTCTAAAAGGGGGGAGGGGTGTAATGTCTGCAAGTGGCGTAACTGGTAGGCATTGGATGAAGGGGGAATTTGTATATGGTCACCCGTGATGCTGGCATGTTGATGCGGTCGGCGCGGTCATGTGGACCTCGGGTAAAAAAAGAGGGCGTAGCCATATGGGGACAAGGAACACCATCTGTGCCACAGCCCAGTGAACAGTCTGACTACAGAGTCAAGTGTCATTATTTATAGCCTATGCCTTAAGCCTCTCCTCATAAGTGCAGTGCGGTACAGGCATGCACCGTGCAGCATAACACAGATCAAAACGTATGGCAAACCTGTTCTAACCCCAATAATCCACCATGTTGCTGCCTATATATGCTAATATGCCTAGTGAATGCCTACTGGACTCAGTCACTGTAACCACAATCATCGAGCCATGCCACCAAATGTACAAGGTCCTGACCCTTATAACCACAATCTGACTTGTTTGCATTTATGACTGATGATACTAACTGCTCCATCAATTAACCAAAACCGAACAGTTCTGGTACCGTTTAGATGTAACCTCTTTTTCACTGTGTGCTGATTCTATGCTCCAGCTCTGAGAAGCAGTTTGCAGTTTGCAGTGTGCTGGATCTAAACAAAATAATCTTAAACACAAACATAAGTCCATATTGTCAGGTATGAGGAGCCAGTTTGGCGAGACTGCATGACAGAAAGTGCGGCAACCTCAAGCACGGTTAAAAGGTTGAGCATATCTTTCTCAGAAAAATTCAGAATAACATTGGCCACTAGGTACATGTGAAATCCTCCCGATTTTCTGATTTAGGTTATCTTTCTCTTTGAAAGTTCCCGAAGTTCAAATTTATGATCATCTTGCTCAGCCATACATAGGAGAAACATGACTTTCCACTACAAAGTGATTAATTACTGCTGTTCCCATCTCACTGAATAAGTAGTTTCACCAGGTATTGCTGTATCTATTGATTTGAATAGTAGCTCTGTTGACTAGTACAACCTCAGCATTCATTGGGAACAGTTCCCAATGGCTGAAGTGAAATCGGATGCCACGAACACGATGGGCAAATTCAAATAGGCGGTAGTGGTTAGATTTTATCGAGCGGTTTGAAGCAATACTGGTGTGGTAATGAATAGATCGCAACTGGGAGAAAACGCCGAGAAAGACGGAAGCTTCCCGGGAGTCCAGCGCTCTATGGAAGCACGGACCATTTGAGTCTTTCCCCAGACCGACAAAGATATAAAGACAGAAGGCATTACAGCCCACAGAATGTCCACAATAGTCCTTTTCTCGCCACATCGAGAGACTACATCTCCTCGCTATATGCAAATGAAAATATTGCATTACAAGTCCTATTTCTGAAAAAAGATACACCCTGATGAAGACCTCCGTATGAAAACGTGCCTTTTAGAAGGTCGAAACACGTTGGTTCCACTTATTAAGAGGCTCTACATAGAACCGAACACACGTTTGTTCCTACAATATGGACAAAAATAGAGCCCAACTTGTAGGGTTCCTTAATCGAGTTCTATAAATTGGTTTGATCTCTTTAAGGCCAAAAGATTACTGTACATTGAGGACAAATGACATAAAAGTCCCTATACTTCTATATTTCTGAAAAAATAGTAGGACCATTCTATGTTTCTGTAATTGTTGTAATTCGTTGGATATAATTTTTTTGTATAATATGTCTTGAGTTTATAATTTACATATTTGTATGTCCTGTTAATGCTGTATACACCTGTGTTTATAATTTTCACAAGTTTGATACATAAAAGCAACATGAGAGGGTTTAGTTCTAGCTCCTTTCGTGACAGGAATCTCTGTTTTGTTAACTTAATGAAATATGTATATAACCACAGTCCAGGGCTAATTAAAAAAGCTAACTGAGGTACAAAGAAAAATTGATCCATGGTGTCAGAGGTAACTGTTGTTTGTGTATCTATTAGGATTCCCACCTCTTGAACTCCTTAATTGAATCATTCCCCTGTTTCTTCACTCGCTAGTGGACATACAGCACTGATTGTGCCACCCACAGCCTGTGGGCGCAGTTTACTGCCACCTCAACTTGGCATTTTCAAATACTTGCCAAGCCTTAAACTCCCTTCTTATTACATATTAGTCACCCCTAGGGTAGGCCATAGGGAGCCCTAAGGGGTGGGTGCTGTGTAAGTAAAAGGTAGGATATGTACTTTTTTTTTTACCGGTGCTGGAAGTGACAACCATCCAAGATTGTTTTCACTACTCTGAGGCCTGTCCCTCTCATAGGTTAACATTGGGAATTCCTTAAATAGCCTTTTTAAGTGTAATTCCAGTAGCTCCTTTATGTTTTATACCATGGTATTGGTAATGACAAATCCTCTTTAGTGGTAAAGTTGGATCTGGTATTACTAATCTAGAAATGCCACTTTTAAAAAGTGAACATTTCTCGACTGTTAGCTCTCTTGTGTGCCTTACAACTTGTCGCCCATACATGTCTGGGGTGGGGTGACAGCTACACTTTGTACATTCCCTCTAGATAACCACAAACACAGTACACTCAGCTGCAACTCAATCTGCGTACTGATTGGTAAGAGGGAGGGGAGAAGCTGACATGTACACATGAATAGGTAGTGGCCTGGCCTAACACAAACCATTGATTTACCCCCGAAAGATTGGCTGGCAGACAGAGCCGGACTGAAAGGAGACTTGTGCACCACAAAGGTGCCTCCACTACAAAGACTCATTTGGTTATAAGTAGTGGGTCTATGACTCCCTCTCACTAGTTCACTTTGGGGTCCTGAGGAGACTCTGCCAGGAAAAAGAGCTGTGCTGCAGGAGGGACTGCTAATTTGCTAACTACTTTGCTGTGTTGGCCTGCTGCCTGGGGATTTCTAGGCTACAGGAGGGACTGCCACTTTGCTACCTGCTCTACTGTGTTGGCCTGCTGCCTGCTGCCTCTAACCTGGGCAGTGAAAAGGACTGGACCTGTTTTCTACAACATTTTGCAATGTACGTTACACCAAGGGCTTGCTGACTTGCTCCCTGTTCAGAAAATCTCAGGGCCACCAAAAATTTCATTTGCGCAAACTACTGCTGCTAGGCTCTGCTAATCCAGATTCTGACTCTGCGTGACTTGCCCCCAACCAGTTCTTGGCCTTTGGAGAATACTATTTTCATACCTCTTTGTAGAGTCTTTTTTGTGGTATTTTTACTGCGTTACTGTAGCCACATATGCACAACTGCTTTACAAATTGCCTCTTATGTTAAGCCTGGCTGCTCTGTGCCAAGCTACCAGGGGGTGAGCAGGGGCTGATTTAAGTGTGTGACTGACTTAACCCTGGCTAGAATTGCGGTCTCTATTTGAACAGGGTGCATACCTATGCCAACTAGAGATCCGATTTCTAACATTCAGGATTACTGTTAAGTGTGCATCTATATCCAAAACCAATGTTCATTTTAGAAAAAATGCTACAGCTACCCCGAGCACTAGAACAATAATTTGGACATACAATCAGTCTTTAGTACATTTGAAAAACGTATCCATCATGAATGTGCAGGTGCTTAAGTTCATCAACTGTCCTAGCAATAATGATCAACAAGTAATAATTTCCATCTAATACTCCCAGCAAACAGCAAACCAGATATTTTTAAGGAAAAAGAAGTGCCTGCGGCTTCCCTAAGTTCCTAAAACAATACTTTATACATACAATAACCTTTAATAATAATTTTCAAAACTAACCAGCGTAAAAGTGCATGTGCTTGAAATCATTAGCTATAATGTAGATCTTAATCAGCATTTAATTTTTTTTATCTAATACGCCAAGCATGCAATAAATACCTTGATAATGAGAACACAACCCACTCAGAGTTTTCAGAACTTAGTATGCGAATAGCATCTGTGAGTCGTGTTATAGAAAGCAGCCGGCAGTTTGGGATTACCAATGTCCTCCTAGCTTTCGCATAGGCAGTACAGAAAAACATAAAACTCTCCACAGATTCAGTGCTAGATTTACAAGCCAGACATGATGGCATGATGGAACTCATCCACCACTTCTGCCTGCATTCACTCGCAGAATCCATATCTAAATTTCGTGGACGCATGATCAGGGGGTTCCGGCAGTAACTGTACTCCCTAGTGGAGGGGGAGGTCTTTCTTCCTCACTCTGTCATGTCTGGCATTTATTCTTCTGCGGCTCAGTCGTTGGTGTCTGTCTTTGGGTGGCTTGCCACGGCTATTCAAGGGGTGACGGACTGCTCAGGCTTGCTTGTCCACATGGTGCAGCAGGCCATACTCCTGGCTGACGTCTCTTCGGATGTACTTCGTTCTTCTGTCGTGGCTTCTGGTTCCTTGGTCCTGGCTCCTTGGTCCCTGTGGATGCGTGACTGGAAGGCGGATCCTTTGGAGGAGTCCTCTCTCCTTGAGATCCCATTTGTTGGCTTGATGCTTTTTGGTGTGCAGTTGGACTGTTGGATCACGGATGCCTTCGAGGACCGTGGACTTGCTCTGCCTTGCAAGGGCATGTCGTTGGCTTCTCTCTCTCGCCGCTTTTGTATTACGACTTTTCTCGGCTTCTTCTTCCGGTCTTCCCGGTGGTCCTCCAGTCCTTTTCAGGTCGTTGGCGTACGTTCCTGCCCAAAAAGGCATCTGCCGTGGCGGGTCCCAAGGGTCTGTCAGTTGCCTTCACGCGGTCGTCCTGAGAACGGCGGCGAGTCGGCCTCTTGGCCTGTGGGTGTGAGGCTGTTGTTTTCCCTAGATGCTTGGTGGCTGGATGTGTGGGATCGCTGTGCGTTGAATATTGTTGGGAGAGGTCGTCCTTTCAACTTTGTCGCTGTTCCCCCCGGTTGGGACTCCATCCGTGCGCCTGTCCCTAGGTCCCCGGCGACACGGAAGGCTATTCTGGAGGGGGTTCGGGATCTTCTGGCGCAGAAGGCGTTCGTACAGGTCCCCCTTGGGAAGCGGGGTCAGGGTTGTTATTCCATTTTGTTTCTGGTCCAGAAGTTGTCGGGGGGGTTCCGGCCGGTTCTGGTCCTCCAAAGGGTGAATGGTTGGGTTTGGGCCGTTCACTTCAAAATGGTGACTTAGCAGTCCATCCTTCCATTGGTGGGGGTCCTGGACTTCATGGCGTCTGTCGATCTGCAGGACGCCTATCTTCCTGTTCCAGTGGCTCGGGTGCATCAGAAGTTTTTGCGTTTTGCGATTGGCGACTCCCTCTTCCAGTTTGCGGTTTTGCCTTTCGGGCTGAAGTCCGCTCTGCGGATCTTCACCATGCTTCTGACTCTGTTGGTGGCCTTGTTCCACGCCCGGGGGTTCTTTCTCCAGCCTTGCCTGGACGATTGGTTGGTTCATGCTACCTCGTTCTTATTGGCTCTCAGTCACACGGGGGTGGTTCTCGCCGTTTTGAGGGGGCACGGCTTTCTTCTCAATGTGGGGGAGTCGTTCCTTGTTCCGTCCCAAGATTGTCTCTTCGTTGGGGCTCGGTTTCGGACAGATTTGGGGGTGGTCACTCTGCCCGTGGCTCGGGTGGGCTAGTTTCCTTCTCACATTCTGTCTCTTCTGTCCGGTCTGGTTCAGGTGGTGGCTCGTTGGCTCAGGGTGCAGGGGGGGCATGGTGGCCTCGGTCTTTCTGGTTCCATGTGCCCGGTTTCATTTTCACACACTGATGGCTCATGTTCTGGCGCATTGGTCTCCCCGTTGCCTCCCCCTCTCTTCTCCGATTCCGTGGTCCCCTTGGTTCAAGACGGCTCTGTGTTGGTGGATGGTTCGGGATCATATGCTGTGAGGGGTCTCTCTCTCTCCTCCGGCTCCCATGGTGGTCACCGTGGATGCCAGCCTCTTGGGGTGGGGGGCCTGGCTGGGGTTCATCGGACCAGGGGCTTCTGGTCCCCCTCACAGGGCAGGAAGTCATTGATTTGGAGGGAGTTGGAGGCAGTCCGTTGGCTCTGTTGGCCGTCTCTTGATTTCTGCTGGGCTCCGTTGTTCTTGTCGGGACGGACGACGTCACTGCCATGGCTTACGTGCACTGGTAGGGGGGGATCAGGTCCTCATCTCTGGCGGCGTTGCAGTTGTTCAGTTGGGTGGAGTCTCATCTGGTGGCGCTCTTGGCTGTTCATTTTCGGGGGGTGTCCAATTCCCTGGCGGGTGCTCTCGGCAGGACCATCCTGTCCTCTGTGGATTTCTGCCTCCGTCAGGAGTTGTTTGTGGTACTGACGGTGCGATGGGGTGTTCCGGTGGTGGATCTCTTTGCGTGAGTGGGCGGTGCCAAGGTGGCCCGATTTGTCTCCCGCAGTCGGGAGGGTTCGGCCTGGGCGGTGGATGCTTTCTCCTGCCCTTGGCCTCGCGTGCTTCTGTATGCTTTTCCTCCCTTCCCCCTTCTTCTCCGCTTCCTTCTCTGGTCCGATACTTGGGGGCTTCGGTGGTTCTGGTGGCTCTGGCTTGGCCTCGTGCCTCCTGGTTTCCTCTCCTGGTGGAGATGGGGTCAGGGGTGGTGTGGTTGCTGCCTCTGTCTCTGTCCCCTTTGGTATTCCCGGTGTTGCTTCAGGATGTTCCGGCCAGGATGCACTTGGCGGCCTGGTGGTTGAACGCTTGGGTCTGCTACGTAAAGGGGTTCCGGCTGGCTTGACCTCTACTCTGCTGGCGGCTAGGCACCCGTCGCCTGACAAGTCTTAACTGAGGTAAATACAAAAATATCTGCTGTACCTATAGTTATTTTATAAACGCATCTAAGTCGTTTCTTAAGACAGAAAAAACCACTCTATCTGGACCGTGTAGAGATTACAAAACACATAGAAATAGGGTATTAATCCATGTTTTAATTTCGACCTTATTTGAAAAAGACTTATTTGATGAATACGTAAGATTTATACATTACACCAACATTTTTATACAAACAAAACCAAGGACCTATTCGTCCTACAATACATTGGTACCCATGGACAATCTGTGGAATAAAATTATTCACACATACTCATTCATACTAAGACACATTCATACAATGTAACAAAAGACACATGACCCTAAAAGCTAAAAGTTGAACAAAATACAGGCCCAAAATAATGGTAGGCGAGTCTTCTTAAGTGTAAAACATACACAGAGGGGTACAGAAAAGAAGAATGGCATATGGTAAACAGAATGGAGTAACAAGAAGATGTGTTCTTGTAATGTCTTAATAAATCTGTGTGGTGAACAATCCAGTTCAATATGCCGATGCGCGTTTCGGTGTAACACCCCCTTTAACCGGGGCAACACCTTCTTCAGGGCGAGAAATTATTCAGACATAAGTTCCATGGGACCAAGGGATCAGTTGGGAAGATAAGAATATATATATCTCTCTCTCCTTAAGTTTAATGGCACAACCTCAGTACTTCTTACGGTGAACAAATATAGCAATGTAGTGGAACTTTTCAACTTATTGGCATGCGAGATCTGAAATCAGCGGTTTATAGGTGTTCTCTGTTTGCACTTTTTGGGCGATGAATATGAGTCAATGAGTTTAGGTTTTTAGAGAAAGCACCTCGTAATTCCGGCTCGATGTGCACCTATCCTCACGCTTCCAAGGTTGGTGAGGAAAAAGGAAATGGATTCTGCCACAGCGTCGTTTTAGTTTAGGGAAGACATCTCGCTGTTTCTGTTTGGCGTGTGACTGGGGGAAAAAGAGTTGGATTCCGCCGCAGTATCGGGGGGAAGTTTTCTAATGCTTTCAGTCCTTCGCCTCAGTCCAGGTACGCAGATCAATGTGGACGCTGCTCCGCATGATACGCGAGTAACTCAAAAATGTAATTAATCGCCGTTTTAGTTTAGGGAAGACATCGCGCTGTTTCGGTTTGGCGTGTGACTGGGGGAAAAGGAATTGGATTCCGCCGCCGTATCGGCTAGCAGCGTCCACATTGATCTGCGTACCTGGACTGAGGCGAAGGACTGAAAGCATTAGAAAACTTCCCCCCGATACTGCGGCGGAATCCAACTCTTTTTCCCCCAGTCACACGCCAAACAGAAACAGCGAGATGTCTTCCCTAAACTAAAACGACGCTGTGGCAGAATCCATTTCCTTTTTCCTCACCAACCTTGGAAGCGTGAGGATAGGTGCACATCGAGCCGGAATTACGAGGTGCTTTCTCTAAAAACCTAAACTCATTGACTCATATTCATCGCCCAAAAAGTGCAAACAGAGAACACCTATAAACCGCTGATTTCAGATCTCGCATGCCAATAAGTTGAAAAGTTCCACTACATTGCTATATTTGTTCACCGTAAGAAGTACTGAGGTTGTGCCATTAAACTTAAGGAGAGAGAGATATATATATTCTTATCTTCCCAACTGATCCCTTGGTCCCATGGAACTTATGTCTGAATAATTTCTCGCCCTGAAGAAGGTGTTGCCCCGGTTAAAGGGGGTGTTACACCGAAACGCGCGTCGGCATATTGAACTGGATTGTTCACCACACAGATTTATTAAGACATTACAAGAACACATCTTCTTGTTACTCCATTCTGTTTACCATATGCCATTCTTCTTTTCTGTACCCCTCTGTGTATGTTTTACACTTAAGAAGACTCGCCTACCATTATTTTGGGCCTGTATTTTGTTCAACTTTTAGCTTTTAGGGTCATGTGTCTTTTGTTACATTGTATGAATGTGTCTTAGTATGAATGAGTATGTGTGAATAATTTTATTCCACAGATTGTCCATGGGTACCAATGTATTGTAGGACGAATAGGTCCTTGGTTTTGTTTGTATAAAAATGTTGGTGTAATGTATAAATCTTACGTATTCATCAAATAAGTCTTTTTCAAATAAGGTCGAAATTAAAACATGGATTAATACCCTATTTCTATGTGTTTTGTAATCTCTACACGGTCCAGATAGAGTGGTTTTTTCTGTCTTAAGAAACGACTTAGATGCGTTTATAAAATAACTATAGGTACAGCAGATATTTTTGTATTTACTTGTGAATTTTCCCCTGCTGCTCTACCTTCATTTATTCAGGGGTTCCCCTTTTCTAGAAGTCTTAACTGAGGCACTGGCGTTCTTTCAGTCGGTGGTGTCATGACAAGGGTTTGGTCCCTGCTTCCTCTTCTTTGTTTGAGGTGATGCTGTTTCTCCGGGAGGGTGCTGCCTTGGGCTTGCTGGTTTCTTCCCTTCATTTGCAGTGGGCTGCGATTCAGGCGTTTCGGAGCTCTTGGGGCACTCTCTCGGATCCTGATGGGTTGGTTGGTCACTTTTTTGAGGGTTTGGGTTGTGTTCTTCCTACCCCTCGGAGGCTTTTTCCCACCTGGAATCTGTCTCTGATCTTGGACGCTTGGATGTCCCCTCCCTTTGAGCCCTTGCTTTCTGTGGCTCTGCGCCTTTTGTCCTTCATGACCTTCTTTTTGGTGACCATTTCCTCTGCTCGCCGCCTGGGTGATCTGGGTGCTCTCTCTTCCAAACTCCCTTTTTGTCTGGTTTTTGAGGTCAGGATCTTTTTGAGACGGGTACTTTCCTTTCGTCCTACGGTGGTTTCCCGGTTCCGTTGGGGTCGGGAGTTGGTCCTTCCTTCCTTTTTGTTTTGATTCCCCATCATCAGAGTCTGGGGTGCGGCTGCACTCTTTTGATGTTCGGAGGGCTCTCCTGGTCTATTTGGTGCAGGTCGCTCTTTTCAGTCTCCCTGATTTGCTTTTTTGTTAATTTTGGGATTGTATGTCGGGGGTTTGCGTCCTTCTACTCCTTCTTTGAGTTGTTGGGTTCGGTCTCTGATTTTTTTGGCGTGCAAGGTGGCGGGGCACCTTTCTCCTTTGGGGGTTCAGGGTTGTTCCACTCGGTCCATGGCGGCGTCCTGTGCGGAGGTCCAAGGGGCTTCCATTTCTGATTTTTGCTGTGCTGCCACATGGGCTTCGCCGTTCTCCTTTGCCTCTCGTTCCTGGATTGGCCAGGAGCTTGGCCGTGCTGATGTTTTTGGGTACAAGGTTCTTTCCGCTATGGTTCCTGTATAGTGGTTTTCCTTGTTGTCTGTGTTTTTTGATAAGCCTGTTTTTGCATACCTTCTTTGGTTGTCCTGTTTGGCTTTGTACATCTCAATGCGTAAGGAATGGAAGTGAGGGAGGGACGAGGAGGTAATGTCTCAATTACTTACCGGTAATTGCATTACTCTGAGTCCTACTCCCTCGCTTCCATTACTTACATCCCTCCCTCCCTCCCTCCCTCCCTGGTAGTCCAGGCCAACCTTTTGGTATGGTTTTGGTCTATGTGGTATTACAGGAGGTTTGAGGGGGTGGAGGCTACTTATAGTCCCCGCGTGATAAATCACGTGGTATGGGTGTCTGGTGAGGCAGGGATGCCTCAATGCGTAAGTAATGGAAGCGAGGGAGTAGGACTCAGAGTAATGCAATTACTGGTAACTAGTTGAGACATTACATCTCACATTAGGAACATTTATGAATTCTTTTACTTGAGTATTAAGGGGCATTTTGCCCACATTAAGAGTAGAATGCTCCTTGGATAGCAAGTTAAATTTAATCTGTATTAGAAAACCCTTTGGGTGGGAGGTTTGCAAATCTAAGTTCACTAGCCCAGTTGCATACTCCTCCATGCTCAACTCTAGGACTATATTGTCAAAATACTCATTCTGTGAGAAGCAACGCTGTGTCCCCCCTAATTGATCCTATCGGGGAATAGCAGTGCCTGTGATTCCCTACCCAATGTATCACTTTGTTTTTGAGGGGTTCACTATCCTCATTGGCTCCCATAGGCAACCTGGGGACATTAACCATGTATAGTTTTTTAGCAGTGTTTCCATAAAGTCTAGTCTTGTTGCAAAGGCTCCCCCCCCCCCATCTTGATGGTCAACTTCCCAATTCCCGCCAATCTTCCTTATGCTCCCACAGTGTAAACAGTGAGGTATAGTCCTCTTTCTGATTCCATCTATGTATTGGGGCATGCTGTGTGGGTTTGTGTGAAGAGCTGGGGGGATGGGGGTACATGATATTCCTACTCTGTCGAATACTCTTCCATTTAGTATTACATACATTTGCATTATCCTTGAATGGAATGTATTCCTTCATAGGTTCTATATACCCTTGTATGTTCACTCCTCCCCCTTTATCCTATATCCTTCTTCCTTGTGTCTTGTTCCCTTACAACCATCATCACTCTCTGATGATTAAGCCAATCCCACCCTTTCGATCTTGTTCATTAATTTGGCAACTTGTGTTTATAGATAACGAATTTCTCCCCCGATTTGCCCAATATGATCTCTAAATTCTTTCACACTTTTGTAACAATAACACTCCATCGTGGTGGGTAATGTACCTGCCTGTGTTTCAATGCCCAGTGAAAACGTAGACCCTCCTTCAGCAAGGGGACTGTTACGATTCGAACAAGGTACCCCGGGAACATAGACAGTATTATTAGTATTACATTCAATAGAGCTACCCTGGGTTTGTTTCATATCATTCCCAGTGTCTACATCCTCTTTTTCCTTGTTATTATCATATCTCACCCCTCTCTGTCAGTCCAAATTTTGTCACAGGTCTGCATAGCTGTTTTTACAGTTGTGTGCCCCATTTTGAATATTCCTGCAATTCCTAGGCCTGTGTCAGGACAGTCCATCTTCTTCCCTTTATCAAAGCTAGTTTACACTGCTTCAGTAAGATTATCATTCTCGTCAATAATACATTTTCCTGCAGCATGTTGGGCAGCCCTTTTGCTGCTTACTATTCCCTGCGGACTGCCACTAGCTTTCCTCTTCCACATTATTTCACAATTGGCATCAATTTCACAGGTTAGGTTAATCCAATGAGCTCAATCTGTCAGTAAAACCGACCTAGTGGCTAATTATTTTATACTCCAGTGGACCTTAGTTCAATAATAAGCAACATCATCGTTCCTTTTCATAAATAAAAAAAAAACCTTACCAACTCATTGTCCTCACAGAGTCTGCCAGTTACTACATTCAACAATGTATCCAGCGGTACCAGGCGTCAGAGGGGTGGCCCTGCCCTGCCTCTTCCTGACTCCAATGAGCTAAGACGAGCCCGTCTTGGCCTTGTCTTCGTCCGGGCACGCTCCCGGGCGCGTCCAGTGCAGCTGGGGAGCGTGCAGCGTTTTATAGAGCAATGTTAGTGAGCCCCTCCTCCTTTCCCCAGTACGCTCAGTAGATGGCAGGTCTCCTGGGACTTGTAGTCCCTTATCAGCAGCAGAAAAATGTCCTGCACAACAGGGGGCGGGCAGCGCTATACAGCTCGATGTCAGTGAGCCCCTCCTCCATCCCCCAGCAGGCTTGGTAGATGGCTGGTCTCATGGGACTCGTCGCCCCTCATCACTAGCAGCAACATCTCTCATAGTCCTTCTCTACCTAATTTTGTATAGCCTGGTCCAGCAAATGGGTGTAGGTGTTTATGAAAAACATGTGCTCCTAATACATGTTCTGTAAATTGTATATTGTAGTGCATGAATACCTACTACAAAATGCAGTTTGTGACTCGGGCCCTTCCTGTCTTGATCTCATTCTTTCAGGTTCTTTTTCCATCTGTGCTTTCTCACGTGAACACTGTTTCCCATCTTTCTCTTCATTCTCCATTTTCTGCCTTTATCTCTCTTATTCGGGTGAAAGTTGAATGCTGAAAAATACATCCTATTCCCGCAGCTGAACGTTAGTGCCAACCAACTACAATTAAGATGAGAACTAAACAAGCATTAAACAGCAGAGTGGTGAGAAATCACTTTATAAAAGCTAAAACGAATCCAAGTAACTGATGAAACCGAAGTGGAATAGCTTGCTGCAGTGCAGATTTTTGACGCTGCAGTCAAGGAGCTAGCTCCCACTCCTGATTTTGTCCGGCTTTCTTATCTTGCATTGCTTTTTACCCCACCCCCACCTTTTAAAAATGTTCCATCTTACCAGAGAGTGTGAGAGATACCACTCAGCTACAGGTTTAAGTATTCCACCAGGATATTACACACCCTATCTTGTTGTGACTAGGTCTTATTCCACCCTTCTCTATCCATTAGATTTCAGGACGTGCAGCCGACGTCACTAGCCATATTTGGAGCCATCTCACTGGATCTTCTATTTTATGTTGCCGTTTGCTAACTAGGTGCTTTCCTTGAAATGTTTATGGTCGTAGGAAAATAAACATATGCCACCCTGTTGTGGGAGTGACCTAGTCCTTCCCTTTTCCTTTGAAGATCTGAGGATAAAAAGTAAGTGTCTTCGCCCAGCAAGAGATGACTGGCATAGATATAACTTTAACAGACGGCCTTTGACTCTTGTCAAACTTGTGCCACTTCTAGCACTGCAGTGCACGTTTAACGAGTCAAGTTGAAGTCTTTCTTCTTTTGTTAGCTCAGGCACATACCAAACTACACACTAGCTCAGCCAATGGATCTAGCCTTGGCAGGCGTGTAATTTGTATGTAATGGAATGGAAATGAAAAGAGTAAAAGTAAAATAATGTAAAATGCAGTTGTCAAAGGGTGACGGCATATGCTTTCAAAGAAAACAAATAACAATAAACTATTGCGCTCATTGGGCCACCAATCCTGGTGCAGATGTGCCCATTTATTCGGTAGATGGGCAAATGATCAGCCAAAATGCTGTCACTCAAAGTGCAATATAGTTGAAGAGGGCCGGCCCATTTGCCAATGCTATATGCTGTCTTGTGTGGAAGCAGATGGTTCAGGGTAAGACCCAATAGGTGTGTGGAGTTTAATAAACTGAGTACCCTCATTATACATATCCAGCAGTGGCTCATAAGTTTAAATCAATCAAGTACGAATGATTTACACTCTTAATTAAGGTTAATAATGAATATTTACTAACAGAGGATGTTCCCAACTGCCTCGCTCTCATAAATATATACAGCCACTGTGTAGCTATGGTTCAGTTGCACTTGCCTTTGAAAAGCCATGCTTTGGTTTTCCTACTATTTTTAGCCCTGATCTGGATTTCCAAAAAACGTGGAAATCTACTGACTAGAGTCCTCCAGAAACATGCCCAGATAAGATTGAGGTTTTGCAGGACATGGCTTTGCTGCCCTCCTTTTGAATTGGGAAAGAACAGCTTCCTTCCAATTACTCTTTAATTAAAATACAGATCAGATTGTATAATGTGTTGCATCATGACTACCCATGCTTTAATGTACAAGTTTATTTGCTAAATATTTTTTCACCTTGTGCTTGGATATTTTAGATCTTATCCGTCCCTGTGGAATTCCTTCTTAAGATTTTACTCCTTAAGATGTTATCCACAAAGGTAAGCTAACATGGAAATCTCGATATGGGGTGATATCCCCCTGCTCCTAGGTGGAGATCTCCTCATACATGGAATCATTGTTTCCATGCAGAAATCTACCTAAATTTAGACGCATCTGTCTCCACACCTTAAATAAGGGGATGGACACCCCAACGGTTGAATTATCAATCGAAAAGTTACTATCAGTACCTTTCTGACTGTTTGTGGAGATCAGTACCAGTGGTGAACACATATATTACATTAATAAATAATATAATCATGCCCTCCCCTATCTTCTCTTCATCTAGGACTATCTCACTAAGAAGACACAATGCACCAGCTCAAAAATGTAACATACTACATACATTAATATTATATATGTATATTTTGTAATTAAAATTAATCGATTGCATTTTTAATTCCCACACTCCTTACAGTATCAGTTGTATTTTATGTAGCAAAAGCTTGTAAGTTATATTTTATGTTAATATTATTTTGAAATTAAGTACCATTTAAATTAAATGTATTCTAAATGTTAATTTAATGGCTACTAATTAATTTAAAATTAAAGAAAAAGTAAAATATAAAATATTTAAAAATAAATCTATTATCAGTTTTTATTTATTTTCATTTATTTATATTATTCCATAGGTGGTTATATATTAGTGTTATTCCAAGTCTCCATTCATTTCTATGATAGTGTGTTACAGTACCAGTGATTAGGCATTGGTGGCGATTTATTTATTCCATAGCTTGGCCGGAGCACATTTATGCCTGTTTTGCCAGCAGTACTACGGAAGTAGATGTTGGTGTGTATTTTGTGAATGGGAATTGTTGGGTATGTTTTTGTTTGGCAGATCCTTCTTTTATATTCCCATAGCCATACCCATTTTGTAGTAATATATCCCATTTCTCATCACTATCCCTTGGTCCTTTTACATTTACTGCTAAAACCTAAATGTTAGAAAGGATAGACGGACCGGGAGGGTCGGCCGGGGTCAGGAGGAGAGGTCTCCGGGGAGAGCCGTCTCCAGCGATCGTACAGATAAGTAACTTCCCCCCCCACAGACAGATACCACACACGGATAAGGTTCAGTGTTCTTTATAAGCACTTCTTAAGGTACGGTTGAATGGTACAAGGAGGTCTGGACTCAGGGGTCCCCTCGATTCAAGTCTCTCAAAGCAGGGTAAGGGGTAGCGGGACAGTCTGTCTACCAGTCAGGTAGTTTGGATGAGATGATGATTAGCTCACAATCCTCGAGCTTAGTTGGTGCGGGCCGCGGCAGCGCCAGCAGGTCCCGGAAAGATGGTCGATGCACGGTCCGCGGCAGCGCCAGCAGGTCCCGGTGAGGATGGTCGTTACAACGGGCCGCGGCAGCGCCAGCAGGTCCCGGAAAGATGGTCGATGTACGGTCCGCGGCAGCGCCAGCAGGTCCCGGTGAGGATAGTCGTTACAACGGGCCGCGGCAGCGCCAGCAGGTCCCGACGAGGATGGATGTTGTAGAAGGCCGCGGCAGCGCCAGCAGGCAGGGCGATGGTTCACAAGAGCGGGCTACGGCAGCGCCAGTAGTCCGTCAAGGCTGAGTTCTCTCGGTGTCTCTCGACTCCAGGATACAACTGCCTTCCTGCTCCGGAGTTGCCCCAGTTATAGGGCAGGCGCTCTTTGATGTCCGGACCCTCGCACTTGGAGGTCGGAGGGCCCGGGATGAAGGTGTCCAGACACCCAGCGGGGGGTGGAGCCAGCGCCTGGGGGAGCTGGGGGCGATCGGCACCTGGCGGGGGAAGAGCTCTTGACACTTCGTCCTCCCATTGACCTGCCAAGTGGTCCGCTCACCTCCTGGGTGGATGGTGGTGCCGGGATGTCGGGGCCGGTCAGGCCCGGGGTTAGGGTCGGCCCGAGGCCACGCGGCCTCGTGGTGCAGGGCCCAAGATGGCGGCTTGAACCGGCCGGGGGGGCCGGTAGGGCTGGGCCCCGTGATGAGTAGAGGTCGGAGGGCAAAAGGTCCGTCGGGAGACGAGGTACAGGTGCTTTTCGTGGGTTATGCCTGGTGGGCCGGAGCTCGGGCCCTGTCGTGCGGGGAGGGAGCAAGCCCTTCGTGTGGCCTGTCCAACATGCGTCCCCCCCAGCTGAAGGCGGGGAGAGTCACCCATCTCCTTGGGGACTCTCTTCGTCGAGGCGGAAAAAGCGGGACAGGCCATCCGCGTTGGCGTGGTCTTGGCCTGGTCGGTGCTCCACAGTGAAGTCCATTCCCTGCAGGGAAATGGACCAGCGCAAGAGTTTTGGGTTCTCCCCCCGCATCTGCATCAGCCACTGCAGGGGTCGATGGTCGGTTTGTACCCGGAAGTGGGTACCGAAGAGATAGGGCCGGAGCTTTTTGAGGGCCCACACCACTGCGAAGGCCTCCCTCTCGATGGTGCTCCAGCGCTGCTCTCGGGCCAGGAGACGTCGACTGATGAAGGCCACCGGCTGGTCATGACCTTCGGGGTTTAACTGAGAAAGGACGGCCCCGATGCCGTGGTCGGAGGCGTCGGTCTGTACCATGAATTCCCGACTGTAATCGGGGGCCTGGAGCACAGGGGCGGTGCATAGAGCGGCCTTCAGCTTCTCGAAGGCCGCTTGACAATCGGGTGTCCAGTTAATCCGCTTCGGCTGGTTCTTGGACGTGAGACCCGTGAGGGGCCCCACGATGCTGCCGTAGTCCTTCACGAACCGCCGGTAGTAGCCGGTGAGCCCCAAGAAGGCTCGGACCTCGGTCTGGGTGACGGGGGGCTGACAGGACTGGATGGCAGCAATCTTAAGTTGTAGCGGGGCCACCAGCCCGCTTCCCACTTGGTGCCCCAGGTAGGTCACAGACCCTTGGCCAATTTGGCACTTGCCGGCCTTAATTGTGAGGCCGGCCCGCTGGAGGGCCTGTAGGACCTCTTGGAGGTGACGGAGGTGGTCGGGCCAGTGGTGGCTGTATACAGCGATATCGTCCAGGTAGGCAGCGCTGAACTCTTCGAGCCCCGCCAAGACCTGGTTCACGAGGCGTTGAAACGTGGCGGGGGCATTCTTCATGCCGAAGGGCATGACCTTGAATTGGTAGTGGCCATCGGGGGTAGAGAAGGCTGACCGTTCCTGAGCCCTGGGTGTGAGGCCGATCTGCCAGTAGCCCGCTGTTAGGTCGAAGATACTGAGGTAGCGGGCAGCCCCCAGCCGGTCGATCAGCTCGTCTGCTCGGGGGATCGGATGAGCGTCGGTCCGGGTGACAGCGTTCAAGCCCCGGTAGTCGACGCAGAATCTAAGTTCAGGTGCGGTGCCGGGGGCAGCGGCTTTGGGGACCAATACCACCGGACTGGCCCAGGGACTGTCCGAGGGCTCGATGACCCCGATTGTGAGCATCTTGGCCACCTCCTCCTGTATGCAGGCCCGTACCCGATCTGGTACGCGGTAGGCCCGGTGTCGGACAGGGGGACTGTCCCCTGTGTCCACGTCGTGCAAACACCAAGGGGTGACCCCGGGGGTGAGGGAGAACAGGGTAGCGAACTGCAGCAGGAGGTTCCGGCAGCCCTGGCGTTGCTCCGAAGTGAGGGTGTCAGAGAGCCGGACCCCGTCCACGGAGCCGTCATTCTCCTGAGTCTTCAGAAGATCCGGGAGGGGTTCGGAGACTTCCTCTGCCCCGCTGTCCGTAGCCATCAGGAGGCTGAGTTCTGAGCGCACAAAGTGTGGTTTGAGTCGGTTGGTGTGGAGGACCCGAAGGGGGTTCCGGGAGGTCCCCAGGTCGATGAGGTAAGTGACGGGGCTTTTGCGCTCGACCACTTTGAAGGGCCCCGTCCACTTATCCTGCAAGGCACATGGTTCGGTGGGGGACATCACCCATACTTGTTGTCCAGGCTCGAACTCAACGGAGGAGGCATTGTGATCATACCACCTCTTCATGTCCTCCTGGCTGGCCTCGAGGTTCGCCTTGGCCATCTCTCTGAAGCGCCGGGTCTGATTGCGTAGGGCCAGGAGGTATTTGAAGACGTCTGGAGGGGTCTTTAGGGGGGCCATCTCCCAACCTTCTTTTACTAGGCTGAGGGGCCCTCGCACAGGGTGCCCATACAGGAGTTCGAAAGGGCTAAAACCGAGGGACTTCTGGGGAACTTCGCGGTAGGCGAAGAGGAGGCACGGGAGTAGTACATCCCACTGGCGACGGAGGGGCTCTTCCAATCCCCCAATCATCCCCTTGAGGGTGCGGTTAAAACGCTCCACTAGTCCGTTCCCTTGGGGGTGATAGGGGGTCGTGAATCTGTAGGTGACCCCGCATTGTTGCCAGAGGGACTTCATGTATTTGGATATAAAGTTCGTGCCTCGGTCGCTGACGACTTCTCGGGGGAAGCCTACCCGGGAGAAGATCCCCATTAGGGCCCGGCCAACCACCGGAGCGGTCACGGTCCGTAGGGGCACCGCCTCGGGGTAGCGGGTGGCATGGTCCACCAGTACTAAGATGAACCGTTGTCCTTGTGCCGTGCGGGGGTCCAGAGGCCCCACGATGTCTATCCCCACCCTCTCGAACGGGGTGGTGACCACAGGGAAGGGCTGCAGAGGGGCTTTCAGCTTCCGCCCACTCTTCCCGCTGGCTTGGCATGTGGGGCAAGATCGGCAGTGGTTCAGGACGTCATTCCTCATCTTTGGCCAGAAAAAGTGGGTCACTAGGCGGCTGTACGTTTTATCTTGGCCCAGGTGTCCAGCCAGGGGGACATCGTGGGCCAGTTTGAGCAGAAAGTCTCTGAAGCGGAGAGGTACCACCAGCACTCGACCAGCCCCCAGCTCGGCGATTCTTTGCTCGCTGTATAGCAGGTCGTTATCCCAGTAGACCCAGTGAGTTCCGGTGGAGTCCCCTGCGTTCTGGGTGCTGGCTTGTTGGCGGAGTCCCTCGAGGGAGGGACAGGTCTTTTGTTCCTGGCGGAACTGTGCTTGGGTGGGCCCCCCCTCTTGACGCCACTGAGCCAGGTCAGGAAGGTCCTGGGGTTGCGCGTCCCCTTCAGCCGTCGGGTCCGGGAGGCTGGCCTCGTCGTTGTCTTCTTCTACTGGGGCGACTGGGGGCGGAGGTGCTGGCCATTCGGGTTCTTCCGATCGAGGGACGGCACGGGCGGCCATGGACCGGGTGGTTATGCAGGCCCAGTCCGGGAGGCCCAGCATCCCCAGGTGCTCTCTTCTTTCAACGGTGGCCCACGGGGAACTCTCGAGGTCATTCCCCAGGAGGCAGTCCACGGGGGCATCGTCCCGGACCGTCACCTTCAACAGGCCGGAGACCCCTCCCCATTCGAATGGAACGCAGGCCATTTGACACATACTTTCAGAGTTGTCTGCCGAGCGGACGGGGCAGAGAATGTTCGGCAGGATCTGCTCGGGCTTCACCAGGTGACAGCGGACGGCCGTCACACTGGCGCCTGTGTCACGCAAGGCCTCGGCTCGCTGTCCATTAATGGTCACCCACTGACCGTATTTCCTGGTGTTAACGGGTAGGGGAGCCCGCGGGACCATGTCTCTTCCCCCTAAGCACGCCAGGACCATGGCGGCCGGTTCCCACTCTTGCTGGGCCGGCTCATACTCCTCTGGTTCCTCCAATGATCGCTCTTCCCCCAGGGCGGCGGCAGCTACCTGGCGGGGCTTGGGTGTTTGGTTCTGCGGGCAGCTCGGGTCATTGGCGTAGTGGCCGACTCGCTGGCATCGGTGGCACGTGACGTTGGCTCGGACCCCAGGACGCCACGGGGGGTTGCCCCGACCGGCCGGAGCCGGGGTGCTGGCCACGGGTGTTGCGGGCAAGGCGTCTCTCCCTCGCCCCTGGCCCCCTCCTCCTCCCCGAGGACGGTGCTGGCCTTGGTTGTTTCTGTTCTGTTCGTGTGGCCCCCTCCGGCCCACTCGGGTGCTTTCCCATCGGTCAGCTTCGGCGGCGAGCTGCCGGGGGTCAGTCAGCTTACTGTCGAGGAGGTGCTGCCTGAGCTCGACGAAGCAGTTGTTCGACAGGTGCTCCCATACCATCAGGTTAAAGAGTTGTTCGTAGGTGGTGACCTGGCTCCCCTTTATTCAACCCTCGAAGGCACGGCTGAAATAGTTCACGTATTCTACCCAAGTTGTACCTGGGATCCGGGTGCAATCTCTGAACCTCTGGCGGTACATCTCGGGTGTGAGGCCGTAGCGGGTGAGGAGGGCAGCCTTCATGTGGTCGTAGGACGACATTTGGTGATCTGGGAGCTGCAGTAGGGCATCGCGCCCCTCGTTGATAAACCTCCCCCAGAGTCCGGCTCCCCAATCACTCCGGTCGATCCGGTGGGAGGTCATGGCGATCTCGTAGGCTTTAAACCATTGTTGTATGTCGTCTTCTCGGACATACTCGCGGACAACATCCTTGGGGATGTGGACTTTTTTTTCTATTGGCCCCGGGGTGTGTGGTCGCTCAGGCACCCCCAGTTCTTTATTCTGTTTCCGAAGTTCTATTTCCGCCAGTTTGCGCTCGTGCTCGAGCGTTATTTTTTTCTCCTCCAGCTCTCTCTGTCTCTGCTTCTCTTCTCGTTCATCTCGGAGCCGCATGTGCTCGAGGTTGAGTTTCTGTTCAGCTAACTTGAGCTCCCCATCCATCTTGAGTCGTGCCATTTCCAACTCGTGCAGTCTGGTTCTTTCTCTTTCTCGGATCTCCTCCTGCGAGAGGCCCGTTCCCCGCTCCTCGGGAGCCGTGGCGTTCCCCTCTGGTGTGATGCTGCTTTGGTCGGAGGGTCCGGCGACCCCAGTTTCTGCCCACGACTCTAGGGCGTGCTTTAGATCCTCTTTGGTACTCAGGCCGGTGGTAGCAATGCCAAGTTCTATGCAGAATTGTCTCAGTTCGCGGTGGTTGTATTCTTCTAATTTATCCATTTGGAATTTCTCGGTGGAGTTGCTATCTTTGGCTGACATCGTGTTGTTGTCGTGGGGTGAGCTACTCTCTGTACGATTACGCGTTGATTCGGATCGCGCCGCTGGCCACCAATGTTAGAAAGGATAGACGGACCGGGAGGGTCGGCCGGGGTCAGGAGGAGAGGTCTCCGGGGAGAGCCGTCTCCAGCGATCGTACAGATAAGTAACTTCCCCCCCCACAGACAGATACCACACACGGATAAGGTTCAGTGTTCTTTATAAGCACTTCTTAAGGTACGGTTGAATGGTACAAGGAGGTCTGGACTCAGGGGTCCCCTCGATTCAAGTCTCTCAAAGCAGGGTAAGGGGTAGCGGGACAGTCTGTCTACCAGTCAGGTAGTTTGGATGAGATGATGATTAGCTCACAATCCTCGAGCTTAGTTGGTGCGGGCCGCGGCAGCGCCAGCAGGTCCCGGAAAGATGGTCGATGCACGGTCCGCGGCAGCGCCAGCAGGTCCCGGTGAGGATGGTCGTTACAACGGGCCGCGGCAGCGCCAGCAGGTCCCGGAAAGATGGTCGATGTACGGTCCGCGGCAGCGCCAGCAGGTCCCGGTGAGGATAGTCGTTACAACGGGCCGCGGCAGCGCCAGCAGGTCCCGACGAGGATGGATGTTGTAGAAGGCCGCGGCAGCGCCAGCAGGCAGGGCGATGGTTCACAAGAGCGGGCTACGGCAGCGCCAGTAGTCCGTCAAGGCTGAGTTCTCTCGGTGTCTCTCGACTCCAGGATACAACTGCCTTCCTGCTCCGGAGTTGCCCCAGTTATAGGGCAGGCGCTCTTTGATGTCCGGACCCTCGCACTTGGAGGTCGGAGGGCCCGGGATGAAGGTGTCCAGACACCCAGCGGGGGGTGGAGCCAGCGCCTGGGGGAGCTGGGGGCGATCGGCACCTGGCGGGGGAAGAGCTCTTGACACTTCGTCCTCCCATTGACCTGCCAAGTGGTCCGCTCACCTCCTGGGTGGATGGTGGTGCCGGGATGTCGGGGCCGGTCAGGCCCGGGGTTAGGGTCGGCCCGAGGCCACGCGGCCTCGTGGTGCAGGGCCCAAGATGGCGGCTTGAACCGGCCGGGGGGGCCGGTAGGGCTGGGCCCCGTGATGAGTAGAGGTCCGAGGGCAAAAGGTCCGTCGGGAGACGGGGTACAGGTGCTTTTCGTGGGTTATGCCTGGTGGGCCGGAGCTCGGGCCCTGTCGTGCGGGGAGGGAGCAAGCCCTTCGTGTGGCCTGTCCAACATGCGTCCCCCCCAGCTGAAGGCGGGGAGAGTCACCCATCTCCTTGGGGACTCTCTTCGTCGAGGCGGAAAAAGCGGGACAGGCCATCCGCGTTGGCGTGGTCTTGGCCTGGTCGGTGCTCCACAGTGAAGTCCATTCCCTGCAGGGAAATGGACCAGCGCAAGAGTTTTGGGTTCTCCCCCCGCATCTGCATCAGCCACTGCAGGGGTCGATGGTCGGTTTGTACCCGGAAGTGGGTACCGAAGAGATAGGGCCGGAGCTTTTTGAGGGCCCACACCACTGCGAAGGCCTCCCTCTCGATGGTGCTCCAGCGCTGCTCTCGGGCCAGGAGACGTCGACTGATGAAGGCCACCGGCTGGTCATGACCTTCGGGGTTTAACTGAGAAAGGACGGCCCCGATGCCGTGGTCGGAGGCGTCGGTCTGTACCATGAATTCCCGACTGTAATCGGGGGCCTGGAGCACAGGGGCGGTGCATAGAGCGGCCTTCAGCTTCTTGAAGGCCGCTTGACAATCGGGTGTCCAGTTAATCCGCTTCGGCTGGTTCTTGGACGTGAGACCCGTGAGGGGCCCCACGATGCTGCCGTAGTCCTTCACGAACCGCCGGTAGTAGCCGGTGAGCCCCAAGAAGGCTCGGACCTCGGTCTGGGTGACGGGGGGCTGACAGGACTGGATGGCAGCAATCTTAAGTTGTAGCGGGGCCACCAGCCCGCTTCCCACTTGGTGCCCCAGGTAGGTCACAGACCCTTGGCCAATTTGGCACTTGCCGGCCTTAATTGTGAGGCCGGCCCGCTGGAGGGCCTGTAGGACCTCTTGGAGGTGACGGAGGTGGTCGGGCCAGTGGTGGCTGTATACAGCGATATCGTCCAGGTAGGCAGCGCTGAACTCTTCGAGCCCCGCCAAGACCTGGTTCACGAGGCGTTGAAACGTGGCGGGGGCATTCTTCATGCCGAAGGGCATGACCTTGAATTGGTAGTGGCCATCGGGGGTAGAGAAGGCTGACCGTTCCTGAGCCCTGGGTGTGAGGCCGATCTGCCAGTAGCCCGCTGTTAGGTCGAAGATACTGAGGTAGCGGGCAGCCCCCAGCCGGTCGATCAGCTCGTCTGCTCGGGGGATCGGATGAGCGTCGGTCCGGGTGACAGCGTTCAAGCCCCGGTAGTCGACGCAGAATCTAAGTTCAGGTGCGGTGCCGGGGGCAGCGGCTTTGGGGACCAATACCACCGGACTGGCCCAGGGACTGTCCGAGGGCTCGATGACCCCGATTGTGAGCATCTTGGCCACCTCCTCCTGTATGCAGGCCCGTACCCGATCTGGTACGCGGTAGGCCCGGTGTCGGACAGGGGGACTGTCCCCTGTGTCCACGTCGTGCAAACACCAAGGGGTGACCCCGGGGGTGAGGGAGAACAGGGTAGCGAACTGCAGCAGGAGGTTCCGGCAGCCCTGGCGTTGCTCCGAAGTGAGGGTGTCAGAGAGCCGGACCCCGTCCACGGAGCCGTCATTCTCCTGAGTCTTCAGAAGATCCGGGAGGGGTTCGGAGACTTCCTCTGCCCCGCTGTCCGTAGCCATCAGGAGGCTGAGTTCTGAGCGCACAAAGTGTGGTTTGAGTCGGTTGGTGTGGAGGACCCGAAGGGGGTTCCGGGAGGTCCCCAGGTCGATGAGGTAAGTGACGGGGCTTTTGCGCTCGACCACTTTGAAGGGCCCCGTCCACTTATCCTGCAAGGCACATGGTTCGGTGGGGGACATCACCCATACTTGTTGTCCAGGCTCGAACTCAACGGAGGAGGCATTGTGATCATACCACCTCTTCATGTCCTCCTGGCTGGCCTCGAGGTTCGCCTTGGCCATCTCTCTGAAGCGCCGGGTCTGATTGCGTAGGGCCAGGAGGTATTTGAAGACGTCTGGAGGGGTCTTTAGGGGGGCCATCTCCCAACCTTCTTTTACTAGGCTGAGGGGCCCTCGCACAGGGTGCCCATACAGGAGTTCGAAAGGGCTAAAACCGAGGGACTTCTGGGGAACTTCGCGGTAGGCGAAGAGGAGGCACGGGAGTAGTACATCCCACTGGCGACGGAGGGGCTCTTCCAATCCCCCAATCATCCCCTTGAGGGTGCGGTTAAAACGCTCCACTAGTCCGTTCCCTTGGGGGTGATAGGGGGTCGTGAATCTGTAGGTGACCCCGCATTGTTGCCAGAGGGACTTCATGTATTTGGATATAAAGTTCGTGCCTCGGTCGCTGACGACTTCTCGGGGGAAGCCTACCCGGGAGAAGATCCCCATTAGGGCCCGGCCAACCACCGGAGCGGTCACGGTCCGTAGGGGCACCGCCTCGGGGTAGCGGGTGGCATGGTCCACCAGTACTAAGATGAACCGTTGTCCTTGTGCCGTGCGGGGGTCCAGAGGCCCCACGATGTCTATCCCCACCCTCTCGAACGGGGTGGTGACCACAGGGAAGGGCTGCAGAGGGGCTTTCAGCTTCCGCCCACTCTTCCCGCTGGCTTGGCATGTGGGGCAAGATCGGCAGTGGTTCAGGACGTCATTCCTCATCTTTGGCCAGAAAAAGTGGGTCACTAGGCGGCTGTACGTTTTATCTTGGCCCAGGTGTCCAGCCAGGGGGACATCGTGGGCCAGTTTGAGCAGAAAGTCTCTGAAGCGGAGAGGTACCACCAGCACTCGACCAGCCCCCAGCTCGGCGATTCTTTGCTCGCTGTATAGCAGGTCGTTATCCCAGTAGACCCAGTGAGTTCCGGTGGAGTCCCCTGCGTTCTGGGTGCTGGCTTGTTGGCGGAGTCCCTCGAGGGAGGGACAGGTCTTTTGTTCCTGGCGGAACTGTGCTTGGGTGGGCCCCCCCTCTTGACGCCACTGAGCCAGGTCAGGAAGGTCCTGGGGTTGCGCGTCCCCTTCAGCCGTCGGGTCCGGGAGGCTGGCCTCGTCGTTGTCTTCTTCTACTGGGGCGACTGGGGGCGGAGGTGCTGGCCATTCGGGTTCTTCCGATCGAGGGACGGCACGGGCGGCCATGGACCGGGTGGTTATGCAGGCCCAGTCCGGGAGGCCCAGCATCCCCAGGTGCTCTCTTCTTTCAACGGTGGCCCACGGGGAACTCTCGAGGTCATTCCCCAGGAGGCAGTCCACGGGGGCATCGTCCCGGACCGTCACCTTCAACAGGCCGGAGACCCCTCCCCATTCGAATGGAACGCAGGCCATTTGACACATACTTTCAGAGTTGTCTGCCGAGCGGACGGGGCAGAGAATGTTCGGCAGGATCTGCTCGGGCTTCACCAGGTGACAGCGGACGGCCGTCACACTGGCGCCTGTGTCACGCAAGGCCTCGGCTCGCTGTCCATTAATGGTCACCCACTGACCGTATTTCCTGGTGTTAACGGGTAGGGGAGCCCGCGGGACCATGTCTCTTCCCCCTAAGCACGCCAGGACCATGGCGGCCGGTTCCCACTCTTGCTGGGCCGGCTCATACTCCTCTGGTTCCTCCAATGATCGCTCTTCCCCCAGGGCGGCGGCAGCTACCTGGCGGGGCTTGGGTGTTTGGTTCTGCGGGCAGCTCGGGTCATTGGCGTAGTGGCCGACTCGCTGGCATCGGTGGCACGTGACGTTGGCTCGGACCCCAGGACGCCACGGGGGGTTGCCCCGACCGGCCGGAGCCGGGGTGCTGGCCACGGGTGTTGCGGGCAAGGCGTCTCTCCCTCGCCCCTGGCCCCCTCCTCCTCCCCGAGGACGGTGCTGGCCTTGGTTGTTTCTGTTCTGTTCGTGTGGCCCCCTCCGGCCCACTCGGGTGCTTTCCCATCGGTCAGCTTCGGCGGCGAGCTGCCGGGGGTCAGTCAGCTTACTGTCGAGGAGGTGCTGCCTGAGCTCGACGAAGCAGTTGTTCGACAGGTGCTCCCATACCATCAGGTTAAAGAGTTGTTCGTAGGTGGTGACCTGGCTCCCCTTTATCCAACCCTCGAAGGCACGGCTGAAATAGTTCACGTATTCTACCCAAGTTGTACCTGGGATCCGGGTGCAATCTCTGAACCTCTGGCGGTACATCTCGGGTGTGAGGCCGTAGCGGGTGAGGAGGGCAGCCTTCATGTGGTCGTAGGACGACATTTGGTGATCTGGGAGCTGCAGTAGGGCATCGCGCCCCTCGTTGATAAACCTCCCCCAGAGTCCGGCTCCCCAATCACTCCGGTCGATCCGGTGGGAGGTCATGGCGATCTCGTAGGCTTTAAACCATTGTTGTATGTCGTCTTCTCGGACATACTCGCGGACAACATCCTTGGGGATGTGGACTTTTTTTTCTATTGGCCCCGGGGTGTGTGGTCGCTCAGGCACCCCCAGTTCTTTATTCTGTTTCCGAAGTTCTATTTCCGCCAGTTTGCGCTCGTGCTCGAGCGTTATTTTTTTCTCCTCCAGCTCTCTCTGTCTCTGCTTCTCTTCTCGTTCATCTCGGAGCCGCATGTGCTCGAGGTTGAGTTTCTGTTCAGCTAACTTGAGCTCCCCATCCATCTTGAGTCGTGCCATTTCCAACTCGTGCAGTCTGGTTCTTTCTCTTTCTCGGATCTCCTCCTGCGAGAGGCCCGTTCCCCGCTCCTCGGGAGCCGTGGCGTTCCCCTCTGGTGTGATGCTGCTTTGGTCGGAGGGTCCGGCGACCCCAGTTTCTGCCCACGACTCTAGGGCGTGCTTTAGATCCTCTTTGGTACTCAGGCCGGTGGTAGCAATGCCAAGTTCTATGCAGAATTGTCTCAGTTCGCGGTGGTTGTATTCTTCTAATTTATCCATTTGGAATTTCTCGGTGGAGTTGCTATCTTTGGCTGACATCGTGTTGTTGTCGTGGGGTGAGCTACTCTCTGTACGATTACGCGTTGATTCGGATCGCGCCGCTGGCCACCAATGTTAGAAAGGATAGACGGACCGGGAGGGTCGGCCGGGGTCAGGAGGAGAGGTCTCCGGGGAGAGCCGTCTCCAGCGATCGTACAGATAAGTAACTTCCCCCCCCACAGACAGATACCACACACGGATAAGGTTCAGTGTTCTTTATAAGCACTTCTTAAGGTACGGTTGAATGGTACAAGGAGGTCTGGACTCAGGGGTCCCCTCGATTCAAGTCTCTCAAAGCAGGGTAAGGGGTAGCGGGACAGTCTGTCTACCAGTCAGGTAGTTTGGATGAGATGATGATTAGCTCACAATCCTCGAGCTTAGTTGGTGCGGGCCGCGGCAGCGCCAGCAGGTCCCGGAAAGATGGTCGATGCACGGTCCGCGGCAGCGCCAGCAGGTCCCGGTGAGGATGGTCGTTACAACGGGCCGCGGCAGCGCCAGCAGGTCCCGGAAAGATGGTCGATGTACGGTCCGCGGCAGCGCCAGCAGGTCCCGGTGAGGATAGTCGTTACAACGGGCCGCGGCAGCGCCAGCAGGTCCCGACGAGGATGGATGTTGTAGAAGGCCGCGGCAGCGCCAGCAGGCAGGGCGATGGTTCACAAGAGCGGGCTACGGCAGCGCCAGTAGTCCGTCAAGGCTGAGTTCTCTCGGTGTCTCTCGACTCCAGGATACAACTGCCTTCCTGCTCCGGAGTTGCCCCAGTTATAGGGCAGGCGCTCTTTGATGTCCGGACCCTCGCACTTGGAGGTCGGAGGGCCCGGGATGAAGGTGTCCAGACACCCAGCGGGGGGTGGAGCCAGCGCCTGGGGGAGCTGGGGGCGATCGGCACCTGGCGGGGGAAGAGCTCTTGACACTTCGTCCTCCCATTGACCTGCCAAGTGGTCCGCTCACCTCCTGGGTGGATGGTGGTGCCGGGATGTCGGGGCCGGTCAGGCCCGGGGTTAGGGTCGGCCCGAGGCCACGCGGCCTCGTGGTGCAGGGCCCAAGATGGCGGCTTGAACCGGCCGGGGGGGCCGGTAGGGCTGGGCCCCGTGATGAGTAGAGGTCCGAGGGCAAAAGGTCCGTCGGGAGACGGGGTACGGGTGCTTTTCGTGGGTTATGCCTGGTGGGCCGGAGCTCGGGCCCTGTCGTGCGGGGAGGGAGCAAGCCCTTCGTGTGGCCTGTCCAACACTAAACCTTCGTGTGAGTAGATTTCCATCACCACAGTGGAGATCTCAAAAAAAGGAAAATAGGAGAGTCAGATGTGGGGATCGCCAGCCTGAGGGTTTTTAACTGAACTTTGAAGTATATACAGGAGTGCTATTTATGTACTGCAAAATTGCTTTTGTGAATAGGAACCGATGTCCCTTTACGACAGTACACCCTTTGAGCACTTATTTTATAATGCATTTCGCTTTTGAGATTTTGTAAAACAGTTTGCACTCCATGATGTTTAGGGTCAGAAACCAAATTTGTTAAATTCTAGCATCTATAGATAGTTTTGTCCATGTCCAGGTTGTACGTGGAAAAATTGCATTTATTATCTCTTTCTTCGGGGAAAGTTCTTGAAATGTAATTTGGTGAATCAATTGTTTAGTGAATGGGTCTGTACGATTCTTTTCTTTCATAATGTTCTTAGAACTTAGTTTCTTTAGAAGTTAGTCCTCAGTAAATGCAGAAGAGGCTGGCCACAGAAACATGCTCTTGCCCCATGGTTGAAGTGTAAAAGTGGGGCTAGCAAAATAGTCTCCTAGTTGCAAAACGTTTTTTTTTCTGTCGAGTAGTCTGAGCATTGCTTTTACCATAAAATAACCTTTGCTTTTCCCATTAAAAGCACCCCCCCCCAGACGCCCATACATCTCCCTGTCCAATACTGTCAGAATATCTTCTTTGCACAAACTGAGCATTGTGCCCTTCCCCCACACTGTTCATCCTGCGCAGACAACAGGGGGTGACTGTTCCTCTGCCCATTTCTTTCTACCTTCTAACTTGCTATTTCTGTTCCGATCCTTCAGTTTTAACTAAGTTTGGTTTGCACTTCATAAATGCCCTGAAGTGCAAAAACAAAAAGAGCGCTAGTTTTTTTTTATACAACCTCGTTTTAACTGTACACAGTTTGCATTGAACTGTTGTTAGGAACTATGTTGTATTTTTCGAGAGCCTGATAAATAAAGTTTGTTTATTTATTACATTGTAAAGAAGGATGGCAATCCTATGCAATTAATAACAACCAGTTTCAATGGTCACCTCTACCCAGTGTGGTACAACAAACAATCGTACCAATCCAGTGTGGGCCAAGAAACACCTTCCCCGTACTTTCACTTCAGAGTCCCACTGCCATGTTTTTAGGTCTCGCCTGAGACAGCGCTGCTCTGGCGAGACTTATAGTAAGCGACTTTTGGAAGTGGAAACGAGTGCATTTCAGGCCGCCAACTACAGTGCATGTGCTCCAGGCGTGCGCACCATTTGGCAGCCTGAAAGCATTTGTTTTCTTTCACTTTCGCGGCCGCACGGCCGCTTTGATGTTTGATCACGATTGCGATCACTTTCACTTTCGCGGCCGCTTGTTCTTGTTAGATGTTATATTTTCCCTTGTACTCGGCTGCAGTTGATTTATTTTTTACATAGCGCCAAGAAACTACTGGGAAATTATTAAAACCGCCTGCCACTTTTGCCGGAGGAATGCTCGCAACTGCCATTATTTACCCCAGACCTCTCACTTCCGGGTGAAACGCTTCTCCACTGATAGCTTAAAGCGCTTCATCCGTGCTCTGGTGCCGCTACAGTGCGCGTGTTGGTGTGTACACGGTTCACTTCATACGGCCAGTGCAGACCAGCCTGTGCTCTTGGTGTTGTGCAAAGAACCATCACCTTGCCCCTCCCCCGCCCCACAGCGCATCAGACAGCATTTTATGTGCCTGCGTATGCACAGCACGTCGTGTTTTTGTAAAATACATTTTATTTATATAAGTGCTGCAGATGACATTATGTGCAGTGCTTCGTGCCACTGACAACTTAACTTTCTTGTCTAAGGGGAGCACGTGCCAGTGGAGCGCGCATCTCACAGAGCGCCCGAGCTGGGCTCGGCGCTGCGGTTCACTAGGACACGCCCCAGATTTAGTATGTTATACTTGTATCCCTTATCAATAAATCTACGCAACTGTGGCTCGGAAGACACTGCTAGTGAACGGCCAGCAGTACAGTACTGCAACAGCTCTAAAAGTGCAACAAGGATGTGCACAAGAGCTGTGCAATCAACCGGACCAAACTGCTTGGAGGGCAGGTAAAAAGCGCTTCACCCAGGATGGTGCTGTGCAAGCGCACTCTGCCCTCACATCTTTTTTTGTGCATGGCATGCACTGCACGCCCTATGTGTCTGGACCTGCAGTGAGTGTGCACAAGTATGAAAGTCACCTGGTTTAACTATGAGACCCGCACAATGTGTATAAGCACCCTCACAAACTAAATTACGACTTAACATCTTACCCATCAGTTATTATTATCCAGCTCAGTGTCGATCGTGCTCTCAGATGTGAGGCGCTTCATGTGCACTCGGCACTGTGCAGTGCGGTGCCCTCAGTGCATGAATGAGTTCACTTGCCGCTGCTCTGTGAGCTGAGGAAGTTGAAAGGAGAGAGTGCCCAAACCAACTCTCCCATTCCCCTCGGACCCCAGCGCCATCCCCCCCAAAAAAAACAAGCATTTGCAATGCAATAGGTCTCGCAGTTACACAAGTTAAAGCTATTGGCATTGTAAATGACAATGCCAATAGGCATTGTTATTTGCAATGTCAATAGCTCAAACTCGCGTAAATGCGAGACCTAATGCATTGCAAATGCTTGTTCTGTTTTCAGAGCCATCCTCAGTGGCTCAAGTTTTGGGAACGACAGCCTCCCGCCACTCTTACCTGCCATGTCGGGGTGGCAATCGCCCCCCCGCTCTTCAATCGGCCGCCGAGGGGCAGAAAATGGAAGAAATCTCGCCAGCAACCCCAACCCCCATTCTTTGATGCTGCCGCAGTTGGGTGGCAAACACAGGCTTACTACACCACTGACCATAGTAGGACAATTTTGGTTTAAAGAAATTTAAAAAATGGTCCCTCCTAACGATAAAGGAAAACAATGTTATTCAATATAGTTCTTGCCTGCTTCTACCTCACTTACAACAAGCATAGGGTTGATCTTAAGCCTGAAAGATAAGTGAGGAGCAAACATGTCTTCCAAAGGTTTGCTGATGTAAGCCATGCCCAACTACTGCTATAAGATGCAGCAATAAGTAGTTCTAATAAAGATTAACTGCAATATTTAAACTTTATTTTAAATTTAAATCGTGTTTCACCAAGCAGTGCTTAATCAGTAAAGAAGCGTAAGTGCCAGGGACCAAGATTTTTCTCATTGAGCCTCTGCAGCTTTAAGTCACACTGTCACTACAACTATGCAAAAGTCGGCAACAAAGATACAGATTCACCATCACATTCCTACTAATGTGAAATTTGGATTATTCCTCCCCACCCGCAGCTGGTAGAAGGCTCGGGAAGTGTTGTCATTGTTCTGTTTTAAATATTTTTTTTAATTTGTAAAGAGTTTGCTTATATTTAAAAGTAGATCAACATTGCCACCATGTGGTGGACTGTGTAAAATATGTGCCTATGCCGAACTCTAGAAACCAGTGGCACAAATCAATAAATGACACCAAGTCAGAAAAGCAAAGAGCAACAACCTTAGGCTTTTCTTGAACTGAGTGTTGTGCTGTCTTTTTTTGTTTCATAGAACACTCCCAAACAATAAAACTACAATGCAATTTCCATTCTGCTTGCCTGATTAGTATTTGTGCTACTAGAAAAGGGAAGGTTACACTTTCATCTAGAAGTTGAGTAAGCAATTGCTGTTGTTTCTCTGGTAAGTGGAGCACCACATTTGGGATGTCTTAAGTTTCAAGGGCAGTTGTACAGAATGTTATAGACCATTTATTGTTGTGGTTTCATAGATGCATCTTGTCCACATCTAATGGCACAGAGATTTACACTGTCCATCACTGTTCAACCACAGTCATACAATATTCAACTTTTATTTAGCTGTAAAAAGTTGTTGAAAGTTAGGGCCTCATTACGATGTAGGGCGGAAAGCCCCCGACCAACAGTCAGATTCTCCTAGACTGTGTCGGAACCCTTCCGCCTGACTCGGTCGGAAACATTTTCGAACGACCGATTACGATGCTCGCGGTCGGAAGGGAAACAGTTTGGTCTATCTGAATCGGTTCCAACCGGCACTCGGAGAATTCGAGTCGGTCAGAGTTGATTCATTCAGCTCTAGGGACAACGTTTCCGACCGACCGATTACGATGTCGGATTCTGACAGTCTTTCCGACTTGGTCTGTCCAACATGAAAAGGCTGATGGAAACTGACTTTGTTGGCCCCTAGCAGGCCTCCCTTCATGCTGTGGGCTCCGGTTTGGGGTGAAGGGGGTACCCAAGGGATCCCCCTGTAAAACCATGCACTGAGTGGCAGGCACCATGGGGTACACGCTACAGGATGCAAGGTTTTCCGCAGACACCCATATTCCCCATAGGAGCCTGTGTTGTCGGTCGGAACCCAGGCTCCTGTTGAAGTCAATGGGAGTCCTTTTGAACAATGTTTGGAGGCATCGTAATCGTTCATGCGGAACCGCCGATCGCAAGTCGGTCAGAACGGAATCCAACAAGGAGTCGGGCGGAAACTTTCGCCCAATATCGAAATGAGGCCCTTAGTTACTAATCTATCTATTCAATATTCTCTCCCTCTGGGAGACGCCCGAGCGCGCGAACAAAGATGGCCGTCTCTTGGTGAGCTCAACTCGTTTTTTTATATAAAAACAATGATTTTCTTGTCAGAATTTCCTCCTTCATGAGGTCGCTGTGATTGAGAAGCCCTTACCTGCTGCTGTGAGGTTTTTCCAGAGTCTTTTTCCAACAGGAGTGGTGTTTTCCTCCTTCCTGCTCCTGCACCCAGCTTTGCATCGAGGTATTGCCCAGCTTGTCTGTCAGGGGGGCGGAGTAAGTGCTCAAGAGAGGGCCTGGCTTCAGACTAACCACTCCCACAGTCTGTTTTAACTGCTGCACCAGTCATTTTCAAGCATTTTTCTTCACAATACTCTACTTCTTCCTTGATTTTATATTGCTCTACAGTTATAATTCTTTACACAAGAAAATGGAAAATAAAAATACGCATTCTCTTCATGATAAAAGGAGACAGCAAGTTTCTCCTCCTTCAGTTAAATCTAAAGTGGTAGAGTCAACTGAACCTTCTTTAACTTTAATTCTTGATGAAATTCAGGCACTCCATGCTAATACTGATACAATTGCGTCAGAGATTAAAAATGTGCGCAAAGACATGGCTGGCTTGTCAATGAAAATCTCTGATAATTCAATTAAAATACAAGACAATAAAGTTAAAATTTATGCTTTCTCTCCACTTGTGGCGAAAATATCTCCTGTGTCAACTCTCCTTTTGGATATGGAAAATCGTAACAGACAATATAACTTACGCATTTTCAATTTACCAGAAGATGTTGAAGGTTCCAATTGCAGATTGTATTTAAAGAAAATCTGATTCCAGGCCTCCTAAACATCAAATTTCCAGAAAAATTTGAAATTGATAAGGCACATAGGATTCCATCGCATGGTAACCCTCACACAAAGCCTCGACAAATGATCTCTAAAGTTCTCCGCTACCATCATTTGGTCATGTATACGTAGAGCAGCACGAAAAATTCCTTCTTTGATGGTCAATGGAAATAAAAAATTTATATATCAAGATTTTGCTAAAGAGACTGTTTCAATTCGCAAGGAATTCACTGCTTTTTGTCCTCAGCTAAGAAGTCTTGGATTCAAATATGGTCTTTTTGACCCATCAACAATGCGCATTTGGAAAGATAATTTCTCTAAATTGTTCCATCGTCCTGAGGAACTACGACTGTTCCTGGATCAACATTCACAGCACTCAATGGATACTCATGACTCTACTACTTGAATATTACTGTTACGTATATTTCTGAAAAATGTATGGTTTATTTTCATAGAGGGTTCCAACGGTTCCGGTCATGCTTGTAAAGCGTGTGTACGTTTCATTCCTGTTATTAATGTTTCTTCTTTATCGTTTTTCCATGGGTTGTTTGTTTTCTTTTTTACCTATTCTCTCCTTTCTACTTGATTCTGGAGCTATTATTTTTTACACTCTTTCTTTACTTTTTTCTCCTCTTCCTGATCTTCTTTTTCCTTTTTTTTATTCTGCAAATGTTCATAATATCAAGTTAGTTTATTTAAATGTCAAGGGGTTGCGCCATCCAGTTAAACGTACAAAAATGTTTCGATTATTTAGGCAGTTGTATACCAGATATTTGTTTTATACAAGAAACTCATATTGATGACAAAATCTTAGATTATATTAAAAAAAGTGGTTTAAAAAAAAAAGTGGGTTGGGTTGGGCCTGATGGGGGAACATGGCGGACGGAAGCTAACAGCCGCGGCCGAGTCCCTCTGGCATGTAATGCCTAGTCTCACAGGGAGGCTATAGCGGCATTTTTCTATATGTTTTCTTTTTGGTGAATTGATGAATGGATGAATACTGTACCCCCCGTTCTATTGTTACCTTCAGACTGGGGGCTCTCTGCGGCGTTTCTTTTGGAACCCAATGGCGTGCGGCGATGGGGAAGCAGTCCTGAAGCCTTTGTGGCTCCGATTTGTGGGAGCGGTGAGGGAGTGGAGGCGGCGGAATCCCGGCTCACAGTTCCGGGTTCGCCTTTGTGGAGTCTGCGTACTTCGGTTCGTTCAGGGGAGGAGGTGTGTCGGGCCGGCGCGACCAGACTGGTGGAGCAGCTCGGAGCGCTCCGGCGGCGTCCCTGTCAGAAGGGGAGGAGGTAAGGCTTTGGAATTTTTCCCCGAGGCGCTTGATCCCTTAGTTGATGCATTTACTTCTCCCTATGATCTGCCCGGCGATTTGCCTGGTGATGGAGTGTTGCTGCACAAGGTGAACTCAGCAGTAGACATAGCGGACTCTAAGGGGGCTTCTTTGTGAGCTCTCTATAAGCTGGTTGGGGCTATATTTCTTCAGGGGGGCTACAAGAACTTTATGGAGAAGCCTCGGAGTAGTATCCCCTACAGCATTCCTCATTCTGTAGTTGTAAAACAAAAGCCAGAACTTGTTATCAGTCGCTATACTCTGCGCAACAGAGCCCCCAATCTCATTCTGGATTTGTCTGAGTCCCCCTCAGCCTCCCCTCCGATTACAGAAGTTTAGGCTACTACTAAACAGGACAAAGGGAGAGCTACCTTAGAGAGTACCCCCCCTGGTAAGGGAAGGGGGAGGAGGAGATAACCCAAAGGGGGTTCGTCTTCTACTCTCAGAATAACACCAGCATTGAAGACCTATTATAAGGTGTTATCCAATTCCACCCTCGATAGGGAGAATAAAAAACCCATTATGGCTTCTACTTCCACTACCACTACCACCTCGTCTCACCTTTGTCCGCCTAAAGAAAATTGTCAATCTCTTATCACCCCTGTTACGGGTGTAATAGGGGAGATGGGCGTGGCTTCGGGCCTCCAGGCGGTTGTTCATCCTACAGTGGAGCTATCTAATAGCTTCTCCGCATTGACGACCATGAAAACACCCCTGGCGCGCCTTTAGTGAAGGAGAAGGTGGGTATCTCTCTTTCCACATATGAGATCCAGTTAGCCGGACCGACGTCCAAGCCCTCCCTCCCTTCGACTGCAATTCCTCCTGGTTCCTGAGCTGATATTTTGCTAAGTCTAAAAGAAGACATCGGGAGAAGGTTTACAACTTCAGAATCTAACCAAGCCATTATACAAGCCACTTGTGAGTCATTGGCACAGAAAATCGAAGACGTCTCGATGAGAACGGACGCCGCCGAGCACGAGATTCCAAAGATTAAGAACACTTTACACTCCTCTTCAGGCTTGATTGACAAGCTGGTTAAACAAAACAAGGAACTTAAGGATGATATGGAGCGTTTGGAAAATCACACAAGAAAAAATAACATGAGAATACTAAACGTCCCCGAAGAAATAGAGGGGAGCGATATTAAAAGCCTTGTAATCTCCCTCTTTAAGGCAACCATCTTAAAAGACCTACCGGAAATAGACTTGGCCTCTGACATCCAAAGGGTCCACTGCGATCTATATAGGAGGAACCCAGAAAAGCTCCGGCCAAGGAAAATTTTGGTGAATTTCTTTACATACGCCATCAAGGAAATTTTTCTGTCCTTGGCCCTGAAAGCTGGGCAGGTTAAGAGTAACTCCTTTTCTAGGCCATTTTCTTTTTCCATAAGGTCAGATCGGCAACAAAACAATGGGAGCTGGGTAAAAGAATGACTACCCTAAATTCATTGGGGGCTAAGGCCCAGTTGAGGTTCCCTGCATCCCTTCGGATCATGTGGAATAACCACATGTATAATATACACCAAATAGAGGATGCTGACAACCTAATAGACAAAATAAGAAGTGGAAATGGAGCAGATCCAAAATAGGGGGGTATAGGCATCTATTAAAAAAAAAAACGTTTTATATAGTATACGTATAGATAAAGGGCGCTGGTCCCCTGGTGGAATTGGGCCCTTCTCTATATTCAAGTTTTGTTACGATCACGTCCAGGGATTCTCGTCCATAGGGCTTATGCCCAGAGAAGAAGGGAGGGTTCCCCAGGGTGGAGAGGGTTTTCTGGGGTCACTTGGGGGGGTGGGAAGGTGAGGAGGGGTAGTGGGGGAGCACGGAGGGGGGTGCAGTGGGAGAAAAATGCTAAAATAGTTCTCATCCTCAATTGCGTATTAAGTTGTAGGGTATTCCCAGAGTATATGATTAAGACCCGGGTAGCTGGAAGGGTCTGTAAAACATAATGACTATTAAGATAAGATTTGTCTCGTGGAACATCAATGGGCTTCGATGTCCACGTAGACAAAAGGTTAGTCATGAAACTTCTTGAGCAATCTACAGCTCAGATCTTCCTCTTACAAGAGACTCATCTGAGTAGTTATGAGTGTAAGGCTACCTTTGGGAAGTATAGATGGGTTGAGCATTATTGCTCCTCTGAGCAGACATCTCATAGTAAAGGGGTAGCGATATTAATTAGATCAGGCACTGGAGGTATTATTAAATCAGTCTCAACCGATCAATCAGGAAGATGTATAATAGTGCAGTTGGTCATTGGGGGGGGCCGATCTAACTATAGTGTCATATTATGGTCCTAATACAGATGATCCGGCCTATTTATACAGAATACAGACCAAATTAATAGAGGCCACCACCCCGGTAATAATCGGAGGCGATTTTAATGTTCTCCTTAACCCTCTCCAGGACAGGTCTAACTATAGTCAATATGTCTCTGCCCCTCGTGCTCGTCGGGCTATGATCAACATGATCCATGAGCTTGGCCTAGTTGATGCTTGGAGGGCAAAAAGAGGTGCAGAACAAGGTTTTACCTTTTTTAGTTAAAAACATAGCCATTCTTCCAGAATCGACTATATCTTCATTGATAGGTTAAGGTTGGAGAGCTTAGCTGATATCACTGTCCTTCCAAGCATCTTGTCTGTCCATGCTCCAATTTCCTTCTCGTACTTAGGGAATAGGCCAAGTTCCAACCCCAGGTGGACATTGAAATGGGTGATGTTGCCTAATTTTGAAATTATTGATGCCCTAAAAAACTCAACAACAGATTACTTTACAGATAACATTGGCTCAACATCCCTAGATTATGTATGGGATGCATTCAAGGCTCACCTGCGTGGGCAGACACATACCCTGATATGTACCAAGAATAGGGAAGAGGCTCTGGAATTCCAGATTCTGGAAAGAGAGATATCCAAGCTTGAAGGACATAGATTGAATTGTCACTCCGACAACCTGACACAGATCCTCAGCGATCTAGAACGTTTACGCCTGGAGTATAGGAGGAAGCTGGATAACAAAATAAGAGCACAGTGGTTGGCTCATAATATGGAAAATTTTGAGTACGGCGAAAAAGCGGGTACTCTTTTGGCATGGAAAGTAAGGGCCGATCAGACTAAGAATAACATCAATAGTTTGATCATCGATGAAACTGAAGCAACCTCCTGTAAACAGGAGGACATGCAAAGGTGCCTTCTTTCCCTGTTCTCTAAGTTATACAAAGAGGAGACAATTTCTAGCCCTGGGAATATTCAAGAGTGGTTCCGAAACAGGGCATTATCAGTTTTAACGGAGGAGGGTCGAAATATTATGGATGCCCCAATATCGGAAGATGAAATTAAATTATATATAAAAAAGATCAAGAATAATAAGGCTGCTGGGACAGACGCTCTTCCTGGGGAAATCTACAAAGCCCTCCAGGACGAGATAGTTTCCAGAATGTGTGAATTATTTAATTACATCTATAGCCCCAATGGCAGGATCCCCAGATCATGGAAGGAGGCCACAATTGTCCTTATTTTAAAGCCGGGGAAGGATCCCCTCAAAGCGGACTCTTATAGGCCAATATCCCTGCTTAATGCTCATTATAAGATTTTTATGAGCATCTTAGCGGGGAGATTGGTCAAGATAATCCTGCAGCTGATCCATGTAGATCAAAAGGGCTTTATCCCAGGAAGGTTTATCCAGGAACAAATGTTACAGCTAATAGGTACCATCGACTTGGCTATGGCACGGTCGGAGCCTTTGGCTGTGGCCGCATTTGACGCAGCCAAGGCTTTTGAGCGTGTCAACTGGGCCTTTCTTTGGGAAGCCTTAAGAACAATGAGATTTGGTCCAATGTTCATTCAGACGCTTACTAGATGCTATGAGGGTGTCTCTGCAGTTATACTCCTGAATGGCTTGTTGACATCTAGTTTTAATATCACAAGAGTAACAAGGCAGGGATGCCCTATTTCGCCTCTATTGTTTGATATATATATCGAGCCTCTCACTCAGGCTTTGAGATTGGACAATCAAGTCACCCCCTTCCAAGACCTGGATTACAGCTGTAAATTAGCCCTTTATGCAGATGATCTGCTGGTGTATACCAATAACCCAGCTGAGGTATTTCCAAGGGTGCAGGCTATTCTTGAAGAGTTTGGTCTGTATTCTGGATATCTTGTCAACCTCTCTAAGACAGAGGTAATGTCCTGGTGTGTAGACAATTGGGTTGGAAGGTGCAGCAAGGAATTCAGATATTTGGGGATAACCATAGCTCAAAACCCAGTCGATATTCCTCTGATAAATCTGGGGAAGGTAGCCAAGGAGATTGACCACCTCTTTTCTAGATGGCAGAATTTGCCTCTGACTATTTATGGCCGGGTAAATCTCGTCAAGATGGTTATCTTGCCAAAATTGACTTACTTGTTCAGTACTATTCCCCTTGACTTCCCCAGTACACCTCTAGGCAAGATACAAGGTAAAATTGGAAGTTTTGTTTGGTCCAATAAAAAGGCCAGGCTATCCTGGAAGAAGCTGAGACGAAGGCTCCTTAAGGGCGGCCTGGCTCTCCCTGATGTGTTCTGGTATTCTATCGCCTTTCAGTTTAAAAATATACGCTCCCTGCTTACTAGCACAGGCGAAACCAACTGGGGGAAGATTTTGAGCATGATGGTCAGCTTTGAGGGGGGGGGGTCGGATTCCTATATAAGTTTGGGGCACCAAGGTTTTTTAAGAAGGTCCGTCTAAAATGTCTAAGAACAGCATTAAATCTATGGTACAGAGTAAGAGTGAGATGGGGGATTGGTTATTATTCTGACTTTGCTCCTATCTGGGACTCTCCTGGGTTACCGTTATGCCTGCAAGATAGTCTTGCATTATCAATTAAAAAGGCAGGTATTACGATCTGGTCTGACATTTTAACATCAGACGGTGTTCTCCCCATGGAGATTTTAAGATAAAAAATAGGCCGTTCTTTCTCTAAATTTAAATACTTGCAATTGTGTTCCTGGTTTACAGCTGAGAAGGAACTTATAAGTGGCAATTGGGAAATTGAACACCGTCTGCAAAATACAAAGTTAATAAAAAAGGAGGTTGGACTTTGGTACAGGAGCCTACTCGATGCTGATGATGTAGATATCCCTCCATCTCACTCTATCTGGAATTCATCTTTATTGGGCGAAATAGCTATCAACTTGTACGCTTCATCCCTTCAAACTTTATATAGGTATGTCAGGCCAGCCTCTCTTAAGAAAAAAACATTTTTTTGTCATTAATAGACTCTATTATACCCCCAAGAAAATAACGAGATTTGCCCCTTGCTCCTCCGCGAACTGTTCACGATGTGAGTGTGCTGAAGCGGATGATGTACATATATTCTTTGAATGTGCCTCTTTCAGAGGATTTTGGAATAACGTGGAGAACGCTCTTGAGGCTATTTTTAGATGTAAGCTTAAACTGAACTTAGCATTAGTTTTTTTGGGGTGGATAATGAATTAACAAGTTCGCTTTCTAGTGTACAAAAGTGTTTACTCTTCTGCCTGATCATAATTGCTCGGAGGGAGATTTGTAAACTCTGGAAAGACTCTAGGCCTCCGTTATATGAGAACTGGTTGGCTGCTGCATTTGGTATGGCTCGTTTAGGCCAGAGACACTTGAATGACAACAACCAAAACATCTGGTCATCACTTTCATCTTGGGGCATCAAAATGAGGTTGGTCTAAAGCTCTCTTTTAGGTCCAATGATTACACCAAGCCTCGTATAAAGAAGCTGGCCTGGTTTGGCCTAAAGCCAATGCAGTAACAGAAGCCCGGGGGTGCCTGGGTCGGAATGGGCTTTTCATTGATATTGCAGACGCTAATGGTGAGATGAGGACGAAAAAAAAGTGGGTTGATAGCATTGCTTCTTCTCCTATGAATGGCAAAAAAATGGTGTTTCTATCCTTTTTGCAAAAAAACTACATTGCCAAATTTTGAGTAAAATTTCTGATTCTGATGGCAGATATGTTCTAGCTAAAATTAAAATTCATGATTCAGTTGTGTTTTTATTAAATGTTTATGGTCCAACTGCTGATGATCTATTTTTTTGGTCCACTCTAACAACAGAAGTTCTTAAATTGGGTATGTTCCTCTTATAGTTGGAGGAGATTTCAATATTATATCTGATCCATTATTAGATAGATTATTTCTTACTAAATTTACACCTCCTAAAGCATTTTTTGCTTTCAAATTATTTCTTCAAACTACAAAACTAGTAGATATTTGGTGATTACACTTTCCTACAGAAATATTTTTTACATTTATTTCTAACCCACACAACTTTCACTCTAGGCTTGATTATCTTTTAATTTCCAGACAACTAATTAACTCTGTAGTCACTCCTACTATTGGTAATATTGATATATCGGATCATGCCTTAATTTCTTTTATTTTGAAATTGAATTCAAATTTTACAACACAACCCAGATGGAGAATGAATACTAGTATTGTTCTTAATGAACAAAATAAACCCAAACTTTTAAATGCTATTCATGAATACTTTCTTTTTAATCCAGAAGGCTCCACTTCCATGGTGAACAGATGGGACACATTTAAAGCCTATATTAGAGGTGCTTCTCTTTTCTTATTGCCAATGAAAATAAATCTTTTAATGCGAACATTAAAAATTTAGATAAACAAATCGCAAAATATGAAAGACTTTTTAGTACATCTAATGACCCTCAATATAGATTCAAATTGCAAAAAACTTAGATATGAATTTAATTCAATCCTTAGCAGAAGAGCTGGTATTCAACTCTCAATTTCTAAAGCCAAATTTTAGTTTTAATGCTAACAGATCTGGAAGACTGCGATGATGAATATTTCCTACTGTACTCCTGTACTGTAAGCAATGTTGTGGCTTATAAATTATACATACACTTGAACTACCATCAATACTATTGGACCCATTTCCTTTCACAAAGCAAACTATATCACTCTATTGTGATGATATATTTTGCTTTTCTTAGTAGACTTCATTGCCTCTTGGAATACACAACAGTGTAATCATCAGAGAGACAATGTATGTTGGTTTGGAAAACTGAGTAATGAGGGGAAGGCAGTGCTGCTTGCCAGAATGAAATTAGCATTTTGCATACAAGAGGAGTTGACAGACCCATTTGAACTTCTCAAAAATAAAATAACATGTTCTCACAATAGGGTAACAAGTGCTATTAGTACAATAAGTCAGTCGTTGCATGAGTTTTGGGTAGGCATCTCATGTCTCACGCATTCCCAAAATTTGTGCAGCATCGAATTTGCTATGCGTTGTATTTTGTTGATGTCAGCAGCCATACAAACACTCATAATGTTGTGTTTGAGAGATGCTAAACATGATTTAGCTTTGTGCTTCAGAGCAAAAGCACAGCAAGCAGCATCTTCCATGTGATACCGGAGGAACACCCTCAAGTGTGGTTCTTTTCATTTTGAAGACCGCTCAAGGGTTGTTGGGATGGAAAAACCCTTTGTATGGTAAAAGACCTTTACCCCTGCCCTGAGTGGTCAACTGTACTGATGTCTGGATCCCTAATGCTGATTTTTGTTGTCATGCACGAACATATATCATGCGTGTATGCCATGACATGGGCCTGTCACCTGGAATGTGGTCTTGTTGTATCATGGGGGTGTCCAAAGCGCTACTTTCATAGTGGTGAAACGCTACTGCCTTGACCAAGAGTTAAGCAGCATGAGTGCAGTGGTGGCAGCATACTATGTAGTAATCAGTAGGAGTAAACAGGTCTTTTTTACCCTGTGTCAATGAAGCGAGACCTACAGCCTCACTCACCTTTTGAAAGTTCCTCTGCTTTGTGCTTAACTCACCCTTGGCCTACATAAGTTAGAAGTAGAGTGCTGCACAGCACAGGAGTGGTGACACTGTGCTGGGGGTATGTGTGTCTAGAAAGGGTACAATACAGGGATAGAGCAGTGCTGTGCAGTACATGCATGGTTAGTGCATGAACTGAGTGTGTTTATGTGGCACCATAGACACTTTCGATCATTTCGTAAGAGTCCAAGAGGACTCTTGAGTACGGCCTACTAGTGAGTATTCCCTGGATTTAGCTATCAGTGAATGGGGTATAACGCCAACCACATTGCAAGGAAGAGTGTGGGACAGGGATTTCCCAGCTAAATACTAGAACCTCAAGGCGATTGTGTTATTGCTTACGAATGTTATGACTTTGAATTTGTAGAATTAGAAATAAAATACTTATTTTTCATATAAGCAAATATTTGATCGGACATTGATTTATTGACATTATTGTATGCACGTGGAGTTATGAGTAGTGTTTACTAACCTGCCTCTACACTTCCCCCTCAAGAAAGCCTTTGCCTTCTCGTTCACAGCTAGAACTGAGAGTCAAGTGCAGAAGGGGTACTTGACCCAGTTGCTCAGGACCCAAAGTATGTCAGACCCCGGGACTTCAGGATTAAACCTGGCCTCAACCCCCATATTTGGGCCCAGTAGCCACTGCGTGCTCTGCAGCCTTCTGAAAGGGGTTCTGACAGTGGTAAATTGCGTAATATGGGCAACTTTCATTTGAATTATGTAAATATTACATGCATTATGCCTGAAAATATGATGACGTTTTAAAATGCTCACTGTTGGCTTTTGTTTTCATTTAACGCTAACCACGCAAAACCAGGTTGAGATACTTTTCACAACTTTAATTGATATGGTTTTGCCTGGAATCCTACGGCTGTTTGCACTGACCGCACAACATTGCACCCATTTTGCATGAATTATTAAGGGTTTGTGCATGCTTCTCAATGCAATTTAGTATTGCACTCACAATAACGTTGAGCACAAAAATCGTTTTGCCTACACAAATTGATTGATAGGATTTGCATCAATTAGCATTTATGTACGTTAACTGTGTCCACTCAACATTGCGGTAAACCTGAGACTGAGTTCACATGTAAAGGACTGGAGAAGTCTCTCGTGCAGGGCAACTGTATAAAAGAGCCTATAGGGCTTAGTGGTGTCTGAGGTATGCCCCTTCACCAGTGGACTTCAAAACCAAAGATAGACTTCAGGTGTCGAACACATCTGCCAAGCACTGCACTTGATTTCCATTCAGGAGTGGGCCCTGCGGTTGAAATGGTTCCTCGCTTAGATTACTGGAAAGTAACACACCATAGGCGATACTCCTGTCAATGTCCGTTTGAGAAGATGCTGACTCACAAAAAATGTAGCATGTTCTGCATCTTCCAACACCCAGTCAGGCTTATGTTCACTGCACCTTGTAAGGAGGGAGGTATTGAATCACTGTCTAAATTCTGCTTCTAATTACATGCTTCTGGGATATTCATTTCTGGTACTGTTGAGGTAGGGGGCGAGTTCCTGCTGGTTATGTTCACGGTAAAAAGAAACCCCTGTCAGATAGTTTGACGGTGTTTCGGAAAGCTTCACTGGATGGATGAACACTTGCAAAGTTTGGAGAGAAATGGGAAGTATAGATTACCAGCCACTTTCAGACTCCCGTAGCTCTGCACGTCTGCGTAAACCAGCTCTGTTTTCGCCCTGATGAAATGTACTTTTAGGAAAATATCAGAGGGCCACAATTATGTGTATTAAATCTCCGGCTAGCGAAACCAGCTTCCTTTTGAAATTCACACCAAGCTTCGGCCCACGTTGTCAAATTAAGGGTGGGGACTGGACACAGTTCAGGTATTTTGGGAATTTTGGTCGGGAATGGTTAGTGGTGCTGTGGCAGGACAAAAAAAAATCTAGAAATTCCAAAGTGGATTCTTGCCTTTTAAGCTTGTTTTCTAAGGAATCCCATCAGTGTGCCCACCTTTCAAAGTACATATGTGGTTGACCAGTGAAAACCCAAAAGAAAAGAAACACTTTAAAAAGATGCACAGGGTGTAAATGTAAGGTTAAAGGTCAAGCTTACTCCAATGACCAGCGTATAAATATTTTTACAGGGACAATTGCCTAAATAACTGCATTTGTATTTAACATTCTCTGTCTCCGTAAACATGCACGCACATGACGTACATCCATCGTAAATCATTTAACCTAGAGCTGGCTATTTCTTCCCAAGCCCTGAAGTCTTCACATTCCAAGAGGCTTTTTCACTGAATGCTGTGAACTTTGTCCTCTGAAGGTTGAGTAAATCAAGCCTTCGCTCCACAAGCTTTCCGATCTTTGCCTTTTGTTTTAGTGCCAGCTCTCCAAACACAATGTCCTTCGGCGAAGATGGATGCGGACGATAGAATGTCTGAGAAACTACTAGGGGAAGCATGAGGTGATGAAAGTAGACCTCCTTTAAGCCAGCCATGTTTGTGCAATGTTCACTCCCATCCGAACAAGAGAGCTACAGGTTTTCCCTGTTACCATGCAAACCGGGAAATATAAAAATACGTATAAGAAATGGGTTGGACATGTTTGGCCTTCTTTTACCATAGATTACTTTGCACTCGAGTATCCCTTTGGTAAATAGTTTATGGCAGCAATAGGACATTCCATTCTTCCAATAAGAAGGGCTCCTGGCCAGTGGGGCCTCAGCCCCCACTATATCGTGCAACTCACTCAGAACTTGGAGCCTGGTGTCATAAGATCTAGTGCTGGTCTCAGATCTAATGACATCTTGAGCCGAGTGGGTTGAACCACTGCCGGGGAGGAGGGGTCAAAGAGAAGATGTAAGATGGATCATGAGTAGATCAGCTGTAGGATGTGTCAGTCACATGGACCTCAGCCAAGCAGGTAACCATTGCCTTAGTATCATGGGGGCGTTTCCATGTTTGGATCAAATTATCTCTGTGTCAGTGCGATGCTAAAGATGCAGTCCGTCAGTGTTTGATTCATGAGAGACGAGGAGGGATCACGAGCAAGTTATGAGAGAAAGAAACAGAAAGAGAGATATATACAGAAAGAGAACGGCTAGACAGGCAAGGGACTAGGTCAAAGAAAATGAGAGACAAGCAAAAGGAAAAACTCCCTTAAGGTACTGATCTGGGGGCTTCTGATGAGGACCTTAGTAGTGATGGATTTGTTAAAACCATTTTGAATGCATTTTATCAGACATAAACAAGTTTTAACATAGAAATGCTTCATTTAATTAAGAAAAACGTTAAAGAAAATATTGACCAAGGCATGAGAAATATTTTTCAGGATGAAACACTTTTTTACTAGAAATGATCTCATGAACTTAAGGGATATTTTATGAAAGTTGCAAGACTAAAGAGAACGTGTAGGCGCCCCCCGCAATTAAAGGTAGGGAGGCCAATAGTCATACCACAGGCAGGAGCCTGAGCTTGGAGCCCGTTGTGTGTGTCGATACTGGGGCGTGATGTAAACCAGGTGCACCGCGGGTCTGGGAGCATTAATGCGGTGTGCAACAGGAGCGCCTCCTTTTTCCTATACATCACGCCTGGAGACACTCAACAACATTGTGTTCACCGTTCGCCGCTATTCCTGCTTCGCTTGTCCCATAATCCCTCCGAAGGTGAGTTTGTTAGAGGAGGGGTGCAGGGTGCGGTGGAGGGGACCGCAAGTATGTAGCGTTTTTGTTTTTGTGTTGTTTGCTTTTTGTATAGTTGCATGCTTTTTTGTCTGTTTTGGGAGCCGTTCCGATATATGTGTCCACAACTGGGAGCTGGTAAGTCCAGCCGTTTGCAGCATGTTCTCTTTCGTTTATTTTTTTTATCTTACCCTGTGTGTCAGGGTTGGGGGGAGCAGTCCTGCCAAGAACCAGGCATCAGGCTTTAGACTAACGCATTTCAGTGTGGTGTTCCATATCACCGCACTGAAATGCATTGTCACGCATAATGCATAGACTTGTCTGTCTCAGGTGAACACTCACTGAAGGGCTGCAAACTTGTGTATGGCAGCTGTCTGCAGGCACTGCCTGTGGTCTGCCTGCACCGGCACACTGCTTCCGTGCTCCCAGCTGAGCTAAGGCCTGGCAGCTGCAGGCTCTCTAGTACAATGTATCACCCGCGGCGACACGTGGCTCTGAGTCAATCAGCCTGACGTCACAGACGGTGCCCAATAGCTACTACTGAGGGTGCCGCGGGGCTACTTCATGTCTAAGTCTGGGCAGTGAACTTCATTCCGCTTGCGGAGTTTTCCGCACTCTTCGTTACACAGAGTTCCCAAAAACTTGCGGCGAGTTGGCGTGTGGCGAGTGTGAATGAGGAAAATCCATCTCCCGGCTAGATTTTTTCTCATTCGCGATCGTCAATGTCAAGTTGGCGAGCGCAAGCGTGGAAAATCAAGCTACCGGCGAGATTTCTCAACGTGGGCGTATGCTCGTGACTGGTCATGTTGAGAGACCGTCCGTTCGCATTGAGAAAGCTGCCGCTTGAGTGAAAAATCTACTCGAGAGGCAGAAAGGAAGCAGAGCCCGCTTGCGCTGTGCATGGTGCCGTTCACAATGATTGCAAAGTGCGGACAAACAGCCAGCACTGTAAATCACTGTGAACTGCATTTATCTAACGCACTCAGCTGCTACCGGAGCTCCACGTATCGAGGCTACAGCAGCATTCAGTTATAATTTCCGAGCTGGCCGATGGAGTTAGGGCAGTGGACGGGTCAGTCCCAGAGAGTCATGACTGACCTCTTTCGGTGTGCAGTGCCAGGAGCCAGGACTCAGTGAAGACAGCTGGCAGCCTGGCTCAAAGTCTAAGGCAGATTGCCATGGGGGTGGCTCGCTCGCAGCCTGAGCCAGCTGCCTTGTTGCAGTGTGTCACCGACGTGCCAGTCACGCTGACTGGCTAAAGATGATCACAGTAAGTAGACCGTTGTTTCAGGCACTTACCACCCTTGAGTGTTTGTCAGTGTTAACAAAATTTGGTGCTGTGAGGGGCAATCAGCAGTGCATTGCGGGGGCTTGAGTTTTAGTTAGCTGAACTAACTATAACGGCGGAATTTCTCTGGTTTTGTACGAGTGAAATGGCCAACTAACTATAACGTCCCTGAAATCGGTGGTTTTTTCAGTGAATTTCGAAGGTTTTTTAAATGCTAATTTCTAACTATAATGTCCCTGAAACCTATGGTTTTTTCTGTGAATTTCAAAGGTTTTTTAAAGGCTAATTTCTTACTATGCCTACAGAGGTAGGACATGTGCAGAAAGAGGAAGAAAGACCTAGAAAGAAGCAAGTGAAATGCAGAAAAGAGGCAACAGAAGTCCAGAAAGACGAAGAAAGGTGCAGAAAGAAGCAAGAGCTATGCAGAAAGGACCAACAGAGGTGCAGAAAGAGGCCTTGTTGCAATGTCCTCCTGTGCCCCCAACATTTTACTGACTGGTACTGGTGGTAACTGACTCTGCCTAACCAGGCCCGGAGCCAGTGCTATGCTAAAAGACACTTAGAATACAGTGAAAACACCTACATACACTGGGGTACACTATGGGTTGGGGTACCCCTCTGATTGGCATGACCTCCTCTGTAAGGCCCTAGTATATAATAGGGCAGGGGGATTAAAACTAACTCTCAGAGGTGCAGAAAGGTGCTTCTTTAAATAGTAGTCACGTTTGCAAAGTGGTGGAGAAAGGGTGCTGGTCCTCCGACCAGTGCTCAGGAATTCCACTGCATAGGACTTACAGGAGGTACCAGGAGGGCTTCTTGGCCCCCAAACTCCCTCAAGAGTAAATTGGACATCATACCCCATCCCGTATTCTGCCATGAGGCGCATTTGCAGAGTGGTGGAGAAAGGGGGGCATGGCCTCTGAAGACGTCTTAGAAATTAATTGAGGAAGGGGGCCACACGGCCCCCCTCCCCAGGCCGATTTCAGCCCCGGGGACCCATCCCCCGGGGCCCGGCCATTTAACAAAAATATTAAAGAGGAGGGGGCCCCCTCCCGGGCCACTCCTGGCCCCGGGGACCCCATCCCCTGGGGCCAGCCCTTTGCATTGGGAACTGTGGAGGGAGCCCCAATGCCCCCACGGTCCCGCCGGCTCCCCGCCTCCTGTGGGAGTCAGCATTGCTTTTGAGCAAGAGGAGCTGCTAACATGCAGCTCCTCTTACTCAAAAGAAATTCAGCTTTACTTCATTGAAGCGAGAGCAGGTTTTTCGGCTCTCGCTTCACTGAAGTAAAGCAGAGTTTGTTAAGACAGGGCGGGAGCCACACGGTTCCCGCCCTGCCATAGCAAATGGCAATTTCCCAGGGGTGGGCATCTCGGGACATTGCAGGAGTCGGCCCTGGGGGGTGGTGGTCCCCAGGGCCAATAAGGGCTCCAGGAGAGGGGCTGCGTGGCCCCTCTACCATCAAGTACAAAGCCCCAGGGAGGTGGTGGTCCCCAGGGCTTGGGGGGCCTACGAGGCCCCCGCCTCTAATTAATCAAAGCCCCAGGGAGGTGGTGGCCCCGGGGCTTGGGGGGCCCGCAAGGTCCCCCATTAATAAAGAAAGCCCCAGGGAGGTGGTGGTCCCCGGGGTAGCGTGGGGAGCAGGAGCCCCCCTGCGCTTTTTTTAAAATGAAGCCCCGGGGAGGTGGTGGTCCCCGGGGCTGAAAGGGGGCTGCGAGTACCCCTGCATTCAATAAACTAAGCCCCGAGACCTGGCCCACCGGGGGCTTAAGAATAACAAAGCGCAGGAGCCCACGCTTAATTTTTTTTAATTTTCTAGGTCGGATTCATGACCCCAGCGTGAATTCGGCAGATTTGTTTTAAAGAAAATGCTTTTTTGGGCCCTGGGGGTCCTGTGAGACCCCCTGAGATGGCCTAGGGGGTCAGGGTGTTTGCACCCTGCCTCCTTTTCTTGTTTTTCACCTTTTTTATTTACTCTTTTCTTGTGACTCGGTTATCGAGTCATAAGATGGCTGCCAACACTTCCTGGTTTGGAGTGTTGGCAGCCAATTAGAGTGAAGCTTGTGCCCGGGAGGGTTTGTGAACCCCCCTCGGTGCTCAGATATCAAAATGTTTCTTTTTCTAATTTCTCTGGAACTACTGAACGGATTTACACCATTTAAAAAAAAAAGGGCTCTTTCTGAACCAAGACCTACCTTTTTGCCAAATTTGGTGTAATTCCATTCAGCAGTTCGAGCTGTAGCTTTGTCTAAAGTTCCTATGGAAATTAACATGGGGAAAACACGTTTTGGGACCCCCTTTTATCTTGGCCCCCGCTTGACGAATCACCCCGAAACTTTCAAGACAGGAGCTGACCGGAGCGCCCCATTAGTTTTGAACATTTCGCGAAGATTCGTCAACCGATGCCAAAGATATTGGCAAAAGAAAAAACGCTTTCTGAATGGAAATAAGGTCCTAACTATAACTACCTATTGGCAACCCTCATTTTCATTGCTTGATTTTGCTCGTCAGAAAATGTCACTCATAATTATACTGAAATTATGAAAATGTCACACATGGCAATCTGAAACCTTGGCAGCTATGGGAAAGAAACAATTTCTGGTAGGGGAACTTGCTCCAATGCATCGGGTTTGCTGTGCATGCAGGAGGTAGCGGGATCAATTCCTGCATTCTCCAGCTTTACACTCTCCATTTGATGCTTTCCCTACCTGCTGTATGTTGTTCACAGGTATAGAAAAGGTGCTGGCTTAGCCGTGATCTCACCTGTGAGTGGGTATGTCTCGCCCAGGGCGGCTTCGGCCTCTCTCTTTTGCTCGCTGCCACTGCTGACTGCAAGCCCCCAGTGCCCTCAGGCATGGCGCAGGCGGCATCAGGGGTTGGAGCAGGATGCGAAATGCTGCTGCATCTCGCTCCAATGCAGGAGTAACTGGGCCCCTTGGCCTCTAGAGCAATATAGGAATTGGACCTGGAGGATGGTAATCAGGTGCTAAGGTGAAGTGCTCTGATCCCCAGGTAACGGGCCCGGCCCACCATTTGTTTCTTATTCAGCCTAGTGCGACAGTGGTGCAAGATTCTTGGGGGCACACAGGGTGTATCGCTCACTGGTAAAGCATTTGTCTGCATATCAAGAGATCCCTAGTACATATTCTGGTGCCCCTTTGCACTATAAATAACATATGATCTATGTTATTCTACAGGGGTGGTGGGGGCGGCAGTCATTCGACGGTGCACAGTCAAGCATGTACTGTACCTCAAGCCAGCGGGTTAGGCAGGTTGTTTGAAGATTTTTTGGTCTTGGTATGTCACGCCTTGCCTGCCTTCTCTTTCTTCCACTTAGCATGACCCCCAAAATGGTCATGCCTGAAAATGGATAGCCCTCCAACACGGAAAGAACTTCGCTCCTTCAGAGAGCTCTGGAAAGCAGCACAATCTCATGGCATTGGTTGGGCCCTCTAAATGGAGTCTGAAGGACTGGCCAAGGATCAGCAGCCAACAGCGTCTCTCCCTAAGCGGCAGAGAAAAGTACCAGACTGCTACAAGGTTGCCCTTCCTATGCCAAGGAGCAAGACCCGTTCCCAGGCACAGGTTGCATCCACAGTGGAGGGTGAGTCAGTGGGGCAATCGCCTTTGGCCCGCACGGGATGGAAGAGCTACATTGAGCACTACTAGAGCGCTCATGTGGGGGCTGTGGGCCAGAGTAATATGGTTATTTTCCCAGCGTCCCAGGATGATGTCCTCTTCCCGGCCAGGTCAGCCCCTACTCTTGCGCAGGTGGCAGCAGTGGCCCTGTCCCTGCAGCCTCCAACTGTAACTGCAGTTGCTGCCACTTCCCCTCCCTTAGTCTCAACTGCACTGGTAGTAGGGATTAGGCCAGCATCTACATCTAGTGCGGTCACTGCAGGGGGGTGGGGGGGCACCGTGGTGCAGCCACCCAAGTTTGGGTGCATCCAGGGATGACTGGTCACACTACAGTTGGGGGACAGGGCAGCCAGCACTATCTGCCAGTCCCATGCTCTTTGGTTGAACTTCAAACTCTCTGGGCCCTTTTTTGGCAATAGCTTGGCATGTGCCAGTGGAAACTTTGGAAAAGAGCCACAAAGGTGAATTTTGTGGTGTTTTTGACTTAATAAATGCAGCTGTGCTTCCGGGAAGACCAAAGCCGAGAAGGAGGGCAGGCAGAATCCAAAGAAAGTTTGGGTTGAGTTGTCCCTGAAGAATTGGATAACAGGTTTTTCCATTTACTCAGCTATCCTAATGGAAAAGTTCCTTGCATTAGGTCCCCAGTTGTTTGGTTATATATCTTTAATACACAGTGCCATTTCCTAGTTCCAAGGCTCAGCCTGGTTACAATACAACATCAAATTTAGGCAGCTGAAGGCGATTAGGCCTCAGGTAGTATGGGATCAAAGGAAGATTAACATTTGGCACTCCGAATCCAACATGTTTACTTCCGTGTCAAAATATTCTCAGTCCTTGCGGACCAAAAAGATGTTTGGGGACAAAAAGTCTGCCTGCTGGCAGTACAACATAAAGAATGCCACAGAAGGGCAGCTTGCAAGTTCAAGCACTGAGGTGCTCCGCAGAGGAGCAGAGGCTCATCCTGCGAAGCACAAGGGCATCACGAGATAAAGTGTTTTAGAAAACATGGAAAACCAAAGTGGCAGCCCAACTCCAAAGCTCATTGACTCTTCCCCGTCGCCAACCAAGCTCCCATCACCTATCCACCTGCATGTGTTATCTCTCCTTCTCGTAAATACAAAAATAACCACAATGCTCACCTTCCGTACTATGGTTTTAGGGATGGTTTTTGCATCCCTTCTAACGCTGCTCCAATCCCAGCACCGCCCAATAATCAAATGTCTGTGATGTGCCAACCTGAGATTGCTACGGAGATGATACAGAAGGAAGTGAAGGCCGGGAGGGTGGCCGGTCCTTTTGATTCCCCTTCATGTGCAGCTCTGGTCTGATGGCCATTAGGGCTGGTCTTGAAGAAAGAGCCAGGCAAGTCCCGGCTGATCCACTACATGTTCTTGGAGGTACCGTTGGCTGAGGACAAGACAGAGGGCCCAACTACCTGTACTTCTTTCCTTGGTTTAGAAATAGACTCAGTGGGAGCGGTGTGTAGGCTTCCTCAGAGCAAAGTGTCTGCCTTCAGGGAACCCATTGAAACATGACTCTTGGTCCAAAACGCCACGCTTCAACAACTGCAGGTATTAGTGCGTCAGCTAAACTTTGCGCTCAAAGAGGGGAGGGTGCTCTCAAAGAATATGCCAGGGACATGTCCTGCCTCTGGGCTAAACACCACCATACTAGGCTGTCTCCTGAGGTCAGGGAGAATCTGTATATATGGAAGGACTTCCTGTCAAACTATAACGGGACGCTCTTGTGGCACCAATCTGTGCAGTCCAACGCAGAGCTGGCTCTCCACATATATGCAGCGTAGGTTTCGGGCGGTGTGTGGCACCAAATGGTTTATGCAGCATTGACCGACCGAGTGGGTATCATCTGGTATCGCCCGGTACGTTGCATCCTTGGAGCTGGTCCCAATTGTGGCTTTGCTGATTTGGGGTGTTTTCCTAGCAAATAAAAGAATCATCTTCTGGTCCGACAGCATGTTAGTGGTGGCGGCGATTAACAATCAGAGCGCTAGATGCCCTGCAGTATTGAGGCTGCTCAAGGCCTTCATCTGCAGTTGCTTTGCATCAAATGTATATTTCTCTGCCAAGCATGTTTCTTGGGTAGAAAACTTAGTAGCTGATGCCCTATCCCGTTTTAAGTTGGCAGAGCTAAGAGCTCTGTGGCCGCAGGCGGAGGAGGTGATGACGGACTACCCCAAGGAATTGTGGAAGCTTGGTGAACCATTGTCCCAGAGTTAGTTGCTGCATCCATGGCCCTTTGGACTAAACGTGCCTATGAGGTTGCATGGTGACCTTATGATGTGTCTCTTAGTTCACCACATGACATTTCCAAACGTTTTTTCCCCAGAGGGAGTATTGCATATCTTGGCTAGACAGAGGGTTTGGGGAAAAATCCCTACCCTTAGTAAGACAGCAGATGTTGGCAATTGCCTTCTTCACCGACCTGTGGGGTGTTGGGGATCCGACCAAGGACATTAGAGTACAGCGGGCCATCAAGGGATGGGAGCGCCTGGTCCCTGTGGCACAGGATAGCAGGAGACCTATTGATGTAGCTCAGTTGAAGCATATTATTGACATCCCACCATCCCCTACCCATCAGTTATTTAGTCTTGATTACTCTCTAGCTTTTTTTTGGAGCATTCAGGATCTCTGAGTTGGCAGTGACCTCCAAAGAGGGGCAGTGTACCGGGATTGATCTGTTTGACAGAATAATGTCGGGGGCTCCTAAGGGTGAGAGCGAAGAGATCGAAGGCAGACCCAACTTTGGAAAGGGACTTGGGTGCACCTCTGTGCAGCTCAGGGCACTGCTTATTGCCCAGTCGCCTAGTCTCTGGATTTCCTTCAATGTTGCCCTTGCAGCCGATACACCAAGCTGCTGGTACATGCAGGTGGTGCCCTACTCACAAATTTCAAATTCACAAGGATATGTTAACACCCTTTGGCCCTGCAGGGTGAAGAGACAACACACTTAGCTCTAACTCCTTCCATGTCAGTGCAGCCACTACTGCAGCAGCATTGGGCCTACCCATAGAGGTCATCAAAGGTGTTATTAGATGGAGGTCATCCTACTTCGAGCATTACATCAAGCCCAGTTTGTCTAGGGGTACGGGCATATATATTGACAGATCTCATAGCACCGTTCTTTTGGTCTTTTACGCAGTCTCCAAGCAAATGCTCATGAATGTTTGTTGGTGTGGTCACTCTTTTATCCATAGAGTTCTCAACCAGTTTCGTGGATCTGGGCTTGAGAGGGCCCAACTGGCAGCATGAGTCAAGCATCATTGGGTTGATATTGGGGGGCTCCGATTGGAGAACCCTTTTTGGTCACCTACAAATGGGGCTCGAGAATGGTTTGCCCACCCATGATATATTCATTATCCAAGCCGGGGGCAACAATGTGGTTCAGTTGGGGAGGTGGGCGTAAAGAAGGCTTTATTCTTGGCCCTTTCCAAAGTAAGAAATCAACTACTAAATGCTGGAATCTTGTGGTCTGAGGTTATATCGAGCTCAGTCTGGCCCCAGGGGGCACCCATAATGAATTAGTCCTAAACAGTTTAATCACTTGGTTCAAACAATTCTGGGTGATTCCTCTATGGGCATGATATGGCACAGTTTGATTCAGCTATCCAGGGCGGAGTTGTTCCATAAGGATGGGGTTCACTTGTCTTCCAGGGGGGCATGAGCTCTTCATTCAGACTATCTTGGGGCCATTGCAGACTCTGCCAATGGAGGAGAGAACAAGGTCACCAGTAATCTCCTCACCTTGTGGTGGAGTTGCTGGCAGCAGAAAAATGCGAGAAACCTCAGAATTGGACTCTTTACTTGACTGACCTTTTGGCGTAGTAAGCATCACCCTAGATAACACACATGACACACCCGACACACCCAGCCACCTGAACCTTGTCAGAATGTGACCTCCAGTTGCCATTTATGGTCTTTTCTATTAGAGTGGGATCAAGTATTTAAAGATGCAATTTATGACCCACTGTACAAGTATTTCCTGCCCAAGGGAGGACAAGCTTCACTTTATTGCACCCCCTATACAGTATAAAGCATGCCATGAACCTAAAGAAAATTGAATTCCAGCACACAACTGTAAGATATGTGGCTGCTACTGCCGGCATTTATTGTTTAAATAAACGTAAACTGTTTCTGATAGCCAAGCCTCACTGTTCCCCTTTTTTGACAATCAGAACCAGCTTCAACAGAGAGGATGTGGTGATGTTGTTTTAAATTCTGAACGTCTACAGCTGAATGTTTCTTTCACCAAATGGTTCAGATGTATCATGATGGGGACCTTGTGGCACAATGTATTCAGCATATAAGAAATGTGGTATTTGATGTTTGTTGTTTCTCTTTGAGTGTTCTGCTGGGTTACTTCCTGTATTACCATGATTTCATGAATGGGAACAAGGACACATTTTCCACCCTAATACTGTCCAATAAAAGGCTACGCCTTGGTTCAACCATCATAATTGTTGTTTCTTTCCGGTGGTGGGGATGATCTGTGGAGGCAGCGACTTGCACATTCTGTGTGCAATAAACAATATACAGCAACTCAGCATAAAAGTGAAAAGCAAAGCCGATTTCTGAGAGTGAAAAGTCACGAAACATTAATGCTCAGGGCATGGATGTGATTGGTGCACTATTTTTTACAGAACAAGCTGTTATTAGGTGTGGGTGGCGTGTCATAATAGATATTATGCATTGGACTCCCTATGTATCATTTTGAATTCAGCTGTCCCTGATGTAGCTTCATTAATACGTATACCAGAGCAGTCGACTTTTTGAAAGGAAACATCTGAAGAACTGAGTGCCATCAAGGTCTGCAATTTCCAGCTCACCTGGTTCATAAGAACAGCTTTTTAAGGGGCGTGGCTTGCGCCCGACGAGTATGGCAGCGTCTGAGTAGGGCTCTGGACGACGAGGGAAAGCAGACGCGCTCCGAGTGCCACCAGCGCGATTTGCAATAAGGAAATGTCGCCGTGAAAGGTGTCTCACCTTTAAGACTCCTTGTTCATCGCGCTCCAGGGCATTACGACTGTTTACTTTGCGATAGTTCTTCGGCGGCGGGGCTGATTTTGCCGTGTCTGCCATTTTGAATCTGGACTTCGCGCTACATTCACTCCTCTTGAGATTGCAGTCATACTTAAAGATTAAAAGGTACTTTTTGAGCCTGTTTCCCTGATTAGAGGCTATCTCTGAGCTGTGTGTCTTCCTCAACCTGGAGAATGAAAGACAGTGCAATAGTTTCGTTTTGCCTCATCTCAGACAGCTTCTGAGGCAATAATGTGAAGCCGCCATTTTGTGGAGCTTATTTTAACACTGAAATGTGGTCTTCCTCTCTGCATTAGAGCTAATGGCTTGAAATTCTTCCTGCAAGTGTCCTATTTTTGCGCTCAGGATTATTTCATTTTCAGGAAGTTAAATTAACATTTCATATGTGGTTTGGTGCGCAGGCAATAACTACAGGCATTTTGACACTTGTTGGACTCTCAGCATCTCGAGGAGTGGTTACAATGTGTGTTTACTCTGCCTGGTGCATATGCTTGTGAAGCTTATGCACTCTTGTATTGCAAATCTTCTTCATCTGCCATTTCTGTCATTATAACACGTTTTATGCCGGATAGCTTGTCTCTGCTTCTCACCCATTCTATAAATTGATGGGTAGGATAAAAGGGAATCTTTATACCACCTCTAAGCCTAAGCATTCTCTTATTAAGAATTCAAAACTTTTTTCAGAGCTTTCTAGACTCGAGGACTCAGGTGTTCTTCAGTCGGAGGATAATACTACAACGATGGAATCCGCCCTAGTTCCTGCAGATAAATCAAATGTAAAACGCTTAAAGAAGGATCCTCCCTCACCACCGAAACCACCCTCTCCAGTTTCTATGGATTTATTGTTACAGGAGATAAGAGCACTTAGACCTTTTGTCGAAGAAACAAACTCCAAATTGCAAATTCTTTCTGAAAATTGGTCTCTACTCAACACCAGGCTCACAACAGTGGAACAAAATGTCTCCTCTTCACTGAAACCTCCAAATGTGTGTCCTTCATGCAGACCCAAGTAACGTCACTTCAAAAGCAGGTCGAGGGTCTTGAAAATCGAAACAGGAGAAACAACATTCGTATTTATGGTCTGGTGGAGGGAGCAAAAGGGTCAGACCCTATTGGCTTCTTCATATCCTTCCTTCCCAAGATTCTTCATTTACCAGAGGATGTAGTGTTAAATATACAATGAGCACAGATTGGGTCGAGCTTCCATTAATAGCTCCTCCTCTCAACGGCCTAGAGGTGTCATCCTGTATTTCCTCGAGTACACAGATTTGTTGAAAGTGTTGTCTGCCGCTAAAGCTATTGAACGTATTTCATGGTCTAGCTCTGCGTTGTTCTTCACACAAGATTACCCCAAGGCTACTGCTGCCAAGCGCAAGGCTTTCCTGAATATGATGCCAGACCTACGCTCTATGGGTGCCAGATATGGTCTCTTCCATCCATGTTTATTTAAAGTCACTTACAATAATAAAACTACTTCTTATGAGGATCCAGTTCACTTACAAAGCTTTATTAACTCACATAAATTGGTTCATATGGATTCCTCTGGTTCTGCTTCCTCAAGTATTACCTGACTTTTTTGAAATGTACTCCTGATGTGTCCTCATTTCTTACATTGTAGGATTCAATTTGTTGCTTTATCTACATTTGTGCTTAGATATCTTACATCTAAAAAGTGTTAATGATGTTGTATGTCTATGTTTTCAGGACCCCATGTTATTTTAGGTCTATTACTTCTTGTTCCTCATTCTTTGTTTTTTATAGTATTAAATATGGTACTCTTTTTCTTTCCATAGTTTTGTCTACGGTTTGAAGTGCTGCTTTCCTGGCTCTGTCCAGTCTTCCCCGGACGATCCGTCTACTCCATGTGGCTCTACCTTCCCCCATATACATGTTCCCTTTTTGTAGGTATGTTATTTGTTTTGTTTGTGGTTTTTTGTATTGTTCTTATCGTCTTTATCTTTCTTTCTTCAGATGTCTGCGCTTTCTCTCTTCCTCTCTTCATTCTCATACTGGAAATTCTTTATATCATTATATCCCTGAACTCTTCCTTCTTATTTTTCTCTTATCAGGCACTAATGATATATTTTTCTTTACGCTCTATCTTACCTAAGTCTTTCCGTGGGATTCAGTCACCTGTTTCTCCTAAAACAATTTGGCATGGGGATTTTTTGGTCTAATTACTTCTTTTTCTTCTTTCTATGCACTTTTGAATACGATTGTACTGAATTGGACTTTTATCGTCCATTTCTTTGTCATTTTTCCGTTCTATTATTTTATTAAAACTAGTTTCTTGGAATGTTAGAGGATTAAATTCTCCCATTAAGAGACAGAGAGTTTTAACCCACCTCGCCAAATTAGGTGCTGATGTTGTTTTTCTGCAAGAAATTCATCTTACGGAGGCTGAATCTTTGAAACTGAAGAAAGGTTGGGTAGGGGAAATTTGTTTTTCTCAGGGTGACGGGAAACGAAATGGAGTTATGATTTTGTGTCTTAAATCTCTCCCTGTTACGATTGTTTCACAAGATTCAGATACAGATGGCAGATGGTTACTGGTTAAGTTATTACTGAGGGGTGTCCCAGTTTCCTTTCTTAATGTTTATGCTCCGACAGTAGCAGATGCCTCATTCTGCCCTTTGCTAGCTAAACAAATTTCTCAAAGCATTGAGGATAATTTTATACTAGCAGGGGATTGTAATCAGGTGTTTGACCCATTTATAGATAGAAATTCCAAAGTGCCTTTTGTTCCCCAATAAACCCCACAAATCTTTTGTCCACACTATAACCCAATATAAGCTATTAGACGCTTGGCGTCTATGCAATCCAATCACTAGGGAATACACCTTCTATTCCCCAATGCATCAAACTCAATCTAGGATTGATTACATCTTTGTTTCTCACAATATCTCTCAGTCCCTTTCGTATGCTGATATTGGCCCTATCCTTTTATCTGATCACGCCCCGGTTTCAATTGGCATAGATATATTACCTAAGATAAATTCTCCTAAAAGATGGCGTTTTAACAACACACTCCTCTTAGACCCCAAATTTACTGCATCCTTCACTGAATTTGTCAATGATTATTTCATGATAAATCAGAATGATTCCTTACCTTTCTCCACTATTTGGGATGCCTTCAAAGCTTCAGCCAGAGATTTTATCATTAGCTTTGAAGCAAGGAAACGGAGAATTGCACGTAAACTTACTATTGACCTCCTTAATGATATTAAGAAACTGGAGCACTCCTATTATGTCTCGCATTCGCAGGAAAGTTTAGCAGCTCTGATAAATGCCAAATTACAATTGAACAAAAAGTCAACTGATGATGCCTCTCTATATCTTTTAAAATCTAGTGCAAAATTTTGGTAAAAATAAGGCTGGGAAGATTTTAGCCAATTATCTTAAAGTGCGGCAAAACAAATTAAATATTAAATCTATATACGATAATCAATCCTCTCTCAGATTCAAAGATACCAAAATCCTAAATGAATTTTCCCTCTTCTCTCAGTCCCTATATTCATCTGAAGCAAAACCTTCCGATCACTCTTTGTCACAGTTCTTCTGAAATATTCAAAAGCCACATTACAACCCATCAGTTTTATCTCCCCTAGAAACAGAAATATCACAACAAGAACTCCAAAAGGCTCTTCAAGTCCTTAAAAAAGACAACGCAACTGGACCAGATGGTTTTACAGTTGAGTTTTATTTGCATTTCTCTAAACTTCTCTTGCCTAAATTACATACCCTGCTACACTTTTTTCATTCAGCAAATGGTTCCACTGGTTCTTTCTCAGAAGCACACATCTGTCTCATTCCTAAAGAAGGTAGGGATGCTAGATTTTGTAAAAATTATAGGCCCATTTCATTGGTCAATATTGACTATAAAATCTTTTTCCAAAGCACTAGCCATACGTTTAGACTATCACTTACCGACCCTATCAGGGAAAGAACAATCCGGATTTGTTAAGGGACGGGTCATAAAAGACAATACACAATTGTTTTTTTAATGTTTTATCCAAATCTTCCAGTCTCAAAAACTCTTTAGCAGCAATAGCTTTGGCTGCAGAAAAAGCTTTCGATAGAGTTGAATGGAAATATCAATTCCATACTTTCAGATGGTTTGGTTTCGGTCCGAACTTTATATCTTTAATCTCACGCCTTTATTCTAACCCTCGCGCTGCAGTTTATGCCAATGGCTTGATCTCCCCTTATTTCAATTTAGGCAGAGGGGTACGCTAAGGTTGCCCACTTTCTCCTTTTCTTTTTAATTTGGCCTTAGAGCCTTTCTTGTCCAAACTGCGCCAAAATCCATATATACATGGTTTTCAAACCTCCAATGTCCATATTAAACTCGCAGCCTATGCTGACGATATTCTGCTATTTTTATCAAAACCAGACGTATCAATCCCTGCTTTTTTAGAAGAAGTACAGTCATACTCCCTAGTATCCGGTTATAAACTAAATAATGATAAATGCGAAATTTTGACCTTAAATAAATACACTTTGAAAACAGAATTCACTGCCTCTAATTTCACTTGGAGCTCTACTCACATAAAAAATTTAGGTCTATACTTCACTTCTTCCCTTTCGGATACAATAACACTATGCATGAATAAATGTATTAAAAAAATCTCTGAGTTAACCGCTAAATGGCATCCCCTATATCTATCATGGTGGGGCAGTTTAGACACTATTAAAATGATGTTAACACCCATAGTCTTATATACGATCTCCAATAGCCCAATCCCTGTCACTGTTAAACTTTAAAAAAAAGTTAGTTCCATATTGTCCTCCTTTCTATGGAGTAATAAGAAACCTCGTATATCTATTTCAAAATTATCACGCCCTAAGGTAGAAGGTGGAGTCAACTACCCGGACTTCCAGGCTTATCAGAAAGCTTTTCTTCTATGGCAAGCTTCTCTTTGGTTGCTTGACTCTACTGAAGATTGCCCTTTATGGACCTCCATTGAACACCTCTTTTTATCTCCCTTTTCTTTTCACGAATACTTATCCTTCTCACGCAAACCACAACATCTCTCTACACCTATAATAAAACATACTTCCAAACTCCTTAACTCAGTTTCCCCTTTAACTCACCTCACTATTGACTCTTTTCTTGACTCAACGATTTGGCACAACAAAAATCTAACCATAGGAGGTAAACCTTTTTATTGGAAAACATGTACACATAAGGGAATAATATGGGTTCATCAGTTATTTTTAGACTCAAAGTTTGTCTCCTTTAATTCGCTTAGCTACTCTTTCAGTTTGCCCTCCTCATTCATCCACAAATATGATTTGCTCAAGGAGACAATTCTGGATGTGTACACTCACCTTCCTAATACACACAATAATCCTACCAGTTTGCATCCTTCTCTAAGACTTCATCCTTTACTAAAAACAGTCCCCAAAGCATCTATTATTTATAGATTTTTGCATGACTCCGTTGTTGATAGGCAAAAGTCCAAAACTGAAGAGGCCTGGGAAAGGGATTTTACTACGGTTTGGCCAATACCTCTTTGGGTAAAAAATATGGAAGAAAATACGCAAGTCATCCAGGGCAGCTAATACAACACAAACAACGTTTTTTGTTTATAACAGACTTTTATTCACATCAGCTACTTTGAACAGGAGATTTCCACATGTACCGGACTAATGTTAGACTTGTAAGACATCCATGGCTGATTTATTCCATTTGTTATTTTCTTGTCCTTCTGTTTATACTTTTTGGCAACAAGAATGGCCTCAAATTAACATGATTTTTGGAACCACATTTTCTTTTTCCTTTAAACATGTTTTCCTGGGTAGCCTCTCTTCCGTTTGGGAGACCGCGACATCTAATGTCAAAATTATTGACTTATTATTAGCAATTGCTTTTCAGCAAATTACTATTAATTGGAAAGACTCCAATACAATTTCATATAAGGCTTGGTGGTATGCTGTTTGCCATAATCACAGATTAGACACCACCTTTGTATACCCTTTACATATGGCAATGAAACGCTCGGACCTATGGTCACCAGTTACTTTGTATATCGATGTATGTGCCAAAAGATTTTCCAAACCTCTGCCATGCCAGCAAGAAGTCTCAAAACCACCATGATCCTCTAATGTGTTCCAATTCGGTTTTTATATTTTAATGATATGTACATAACATTTAGTTATTTGATTTCATTCTCCTCCAGTGTTAAGTCCAATTCATAAGATTTTATTGTAACAGGTTTATATTGTAATGTATTGATATGATTTTAATATTACATACTATATGTAGACATCTTATCTTTCTTTAATAAAACTTCTTTGAACTTAAAAAAAGAACAGCTTTTTAACAACACTTCACAACTGAAAAAATATATTTTGAATCTATCTATTTCTTAGTTCTTTTTTTATTGAGCTTTCAAATCTTTCCCTATAAACGCTGGCTTATAGTCTGATGGAACGTCTTTTGTGTTGTCTGCTGTACATGTTCATCAGGTCTGATTGGGTGTTTTTAGTTCTCAAAAATTAGAATATTTCTTTATTAGAAACCAATGTTCAACAAAAAATAAGTGATTTGTAGCAATGGTCTAAAATATTTTAAATTGAAAACTTTGTCACATGTTTTAAATTATGCCAGCAGGTATATGCTACAATTGGGCCTGATTTCTACATCGTAGGACGGAGTAATATCCGGAGTAAATGACTCCGTTGTCCTGACAGACACCCAGCCCTGATATGCAGAGATCTCTACCGGCCTTGTGGACATCTGTTAAGGTTGTTAGGAACCGCCATTATGGCTGGTCCTGTCACTGTCGCAGAGGATTGATAGGCTGCTCTGTCAAACATCGCAGCTGACCATCAAACCTTTACAAGGTTTTACGTTTCTCAAAAACCAACTCCCTTACCTGAAGTTTGTTTTTGAAAAAATTTAAACTAATGACCTCCACACCATGGGAGTTTTCTCCCATGCTGTGGGGACATTTTTATTTATTTTTACGTCCCCCACTGCCAGGATTTACCTAGTGGGGATGGACAGCAAAAAAACGTACCTCTATGGCCTGTACTCTATTGGGCCTTTGGAGGAGTGTGTCAGCGATGGGGATGGAGTAGGCTCTGTCATTGACATATTGTTGATCTGTCCACCTTTACAACGAGCAGACGGACCGTTAGTTTGGCAGAGAGGGTACTCTTTCGCCATTGCGACAAAGTGCCCTCTTCGACAAACTTCAGATCAGAGTTTTTGCCTGTGAGGTAGAACCCAGTGGCCTAATTTCAAGGGTCCTAATGCATGTTAGTAAAATGCCCCCACTGCCCCATTACCGAGTAAATGACTAGTGTAACTGGGATGTAGAGAGCCTCTCAGATGCCTGGGCCCCTGTCAAATTGACTCTGGTGCATTAGCCATAGCTAGGCGTGTGATAGACCCTGTGCTTCATAACCCAGAGAAATATATGATTTGACTCAACTTTCGATTGTCTAAGGGACATATTGTAAACCACAAAATACATATTTACAATCTGCTAAAACAAACTAATAAAACGAAAAGACCCATTATCTGGTCTTTCTTTCCTATTCACTGCTTATTCTCGTGAAATTATGCATCATCTGAAATATAGATCAAACTTATTTGAATAAACACATAACTTGCACAAATGTTTTTTTATCATTAGTAAGAAAATATGTCAGTACTTCATTCTGCAAAATAGTACAATAGTAAAGCATTTTAAATGGGTTCTATTTTGAAGCAGGGTCTATTTTTTATCATATAGTACCCCAGGACAATTCTGCCCACACCTGAGGCATGAGACCCTGATAATCCCCCACCAGCTAGGATAAAAAGAATCTGTTAGGTTGACCGAACTGTCCCAGCTGTTCTTTTTCTTGCTAGGCCCAAAAGTGTCTCTCTCACAAGACATCTCCTCAGCGATGTCCAGTTCCCCCGGGCCCCCCACTCCCTCGATGTGCTCTTCTTCTCTTACACCCACGTAGATACCGCAAGACTAGGGAACTTTCCGAGCTACAAGAGACATCACGCAATACCTGATAGTGGGGGTCACTTGTCATCTGTCAATCTTTCATATTATTGTATCTGTTGCTAGCTTTGATGTAACTAAGACATGCAAACATGGCGTGAGAATATGACCTATATCTTTCTAAATGTTCCTCTTTCTTATAAAAGTTTCCCTGAAGTGACGCAAATCCTGTTCAATAGATGTTCAATTTCATTATGATTCATGGTCAAACATCCTATGACCTTTTGGGAAACTTTTTGTAGCGTGGGTGTCACTTCTGTTTTCTTAAATATTTCCGAGAAGTGACCAAAATGTGTCATGTCCTATAGGTCAGAGGCACCCGACAATGTCGTAATTTTGTGGTCAATAGTTCATCATTGAAAGAGTATAAAGATCTGCTCCTCAGTTCATTCCATGGACTACCCCGCTGCAGTGACCCCTTGGGTCGCTAATGCCTGTGTGGTCTCCTTCAGCCATCTATCTAGCATCTTTGGCTAAAGCTCTACTTGCTTATTGTACTTTGAAATTGTCTCTTTCTCTCTCCTATGCATTGCCCTTATTCTAAAACATTATTGCAATTGCAAAGCAATAATGTGTGTTCCTCCTAACGTAACGTGTGCATTCCTAGCATTCAATTTCTATCGTTTGCACTTCTATTTTGTCATACTTTTGCAGAAGCACACCTGCAAATTAAGCTTCCTTGGTCCAGTGCCCCAGGACCATGAAAGTTCACCCTTTCATTGCATTTAATGCACTTTAAGAATTGTAATTCCTGGATGGTTAGTTTTCTCATTTCAGGTCTGCCTTCTAGGCACTTGCACATTTATTAAAATGTATTTGTGTTGCTATTTCTAATGGATTGAAATTTCTGAGCTAATGAATTGATTAATATATTTCTTTGGCTGTGCTAATGACTTAATGAATAAAAGTGCCACTTCAACGTAAGACCTTTGTTTCACATCCGTGTTCATTGTTTTTAGATAAGCAGTGTTTGAAATACTTACCCTTCATCAATTTTCGCTTAAAATAATTATTTTCTTGTAAGGCAAAGTTATTGGAAAACTCTAAAGGCATTGGAAAGATGGGGTTGAAGATGAGTGCTTCAGAAATTAAACTATTTCGCCCTATTCCCTTGGGGTCTATCTTTCATGAGATCGGCATCTTTTGAGTATTGTGGATGTGCAAGTGAAAAATAGAATGGCACAAAGTGATTATGAACATTTCAAGAATGAAAGTCTGAAATGTAGTTCTCTGGAGTTGATTCAACATTTAGAACACACTTGTGAATTTCTTGAGGTTCTGGTAAAAACCTGTTCACTTTTATGAGGCTAGCCTCAGAGAAGAGACAGAATGTCTGGACAAGATTGAACTCATACGACTCTGACCTCATGCCAACATGGAGTCTTCCCCTCTTCTATATCTGCTCAGTTGTATATACTCCTTAATATGTATCTCTCCTTACACAAACTTTCCAATAACATGCTCTCCATGAGATACTCTCTCACCATTCTCGGATCCCCACCCTTTATCCCCCTTTCCCCTATCCCTTCCCTCCACCCCTCACTCCCTCAGCCCTCTCCCACTACCCCATCCTACTCCCTCATTTTCTCCTCCTTTTACCCTTCTCAGCCCCCTTTTTGCTCCCCCCCCCCCCACTGGATACCCATCCCTGTTCTCTTCTTTCTAGCCTTCTCTTTTCTGTCTTTAAGTTTATGTTTTTCTCTTTCCTTTGAAATACTAGCCATATTACTTAGGGTTTCCTACATTGTATACCATATTATTATTATCAATAATGCTCTTGTCTATACTGCTATTCCTATTCCCCGTATGTACACCCTGACTCTGTTATCTAACCTCACTATGCCAGACAATGTTTTCTGTTATGACATGTAATACAAATCTGCAATGAAATAAAGAATTACAGAACTTGTTGATAGACAAAAGTATTGAAATGCTTACAGCTTGCATGAAGGAAGTAGATCAAAAAGAGTGTTTCCCTCTTTTTTCTCCATGGTGAATGTTTTCCTTTGGACCAACTGTTTCCTCTACACCCCCACAAATATTTTTGTGGAGTGGGATGTTTTCTCAGAAATCCCACTGTTACAAGGCATTTCCTCCGTCTGTCCGAGACATGAATATTTTGGTGAATGTTGTCATGGTGGAAAGGTCCCTGCAAATTCTGGTAATTACCCAAAAACATACACGTTTGTAGATGTTCACTAACATCTGCTGGTGGACCCCCTAGAAATGTTGACAAATTTTCCTGGCCCTGGATTTGCAAATGTGAAATGTACACCACAAGGGAGGAACGTCTGATCAGCAAATCTTACATGATAGGGTAGAAGGCTACCATGTATCAAGTGACTTTACCCCCATAGCTTTTTTTTGTACATTTATGTGGAACTTAGATCCTCAAACGTTTTTAAAAAATATGGGCCACAGATTCTTCTCTGTGGGACAGAACCAAACTTGACATGAGGGGGAGTGTAACATTTACTAGACTATATCATCTATACATTATGGGCCCAATTCACAAATATTTAGCTGTGAAAAACTCTTGAGGAAAGAAAGTAGTCCCATCAAGTACATTTATGGCATGATTATTATTGCATAACATAAAGATCTGACACCAAGGAGTTCTGAATTTATCGCATGCAATAAATATTACATATTCCAAGTTTTTGGAGAATAATGTGATTTTTTTGCCTCCTGCACCAAAGTCAACATTTTTCCCTTGTTAAATTCTAGCAGAATTGACCTGCCAAAATGCAACGAAGTGTGAGAGCTTTATTGCACCTAGTAATTACTGGATACAATAAACATTGCACCACTTGGTTGCACAGTGATCACAATTTAATGGGTCTCCTGTATTCAGGTCCTACGTTGCCAATTGAACAACCGGGATAAATGAATTGGTCATCACATGACCGAAAAATAATCGAATTAATTGGCTATAGTATCAAGATACCTATGTGGTAGAGTACACACAAAAGACACTTAAACACATACAATCATCAAAATATAAATTGCATGTCTTTATGTGTCCCAGGTGTAAACGTTATCGCATAGATAAGCGTTCATTACACACCTAACCGCACCTAACTGCACCTGAAGGAACCATAGTTATTTTTCTCTGCAACCCAGGTTTCTAGGCATAATGGATTAGCCATTATTCGGTGTTATACATAACTTACTCTTGAAGCACTGCTGACTTGCTCCTGAATTTCATCATATGGCCCATTGTCATCCTGGCTTACTCCTGAAATTCAGCACTAAGTAGAAAGAAGTATAGAAGTAGGTCACCCCCATTCACAGCAAAATCTTTGTGAACACGGCCTTAAAAATATCACACACAAAATGTTTGATAATTAAGCTATATGATCTGGCACGAGCAATAATAACAAATATATCTAGATGCAGTTAGGGTAGAAATACAAATAACAATAGTGTGAGAAAGTAATGATAAAACACAAAGATATGTTGAGTCTGATGTTATTGCTGGCCAATGAAGATCCCACCATAACGCCATTAATACAAATTAAATACTCACATACAAAAACCAGTGGTGGCCCCTGCAGGTAAGCACGGTGGGGCGGGGGTGGAGGTGTGAAAGTAACAAGCGATGGGATAGGGAATGTAAAATAAATAAAGCCACTTACCTTGCGCTCGCTGCATCGCAGACTCTGCGATCCGGCAAATGCAGGGTAAGTGGTGTTATTTATTTATTTATTTTACATTCTCTATTCTGTCGTTTTTCACTTTCACACCTCCACCCCCGCCCCACCGTGCTTACCTGCAGGGGCCACCACTGGTTTTTACCACCGTGTCCCACCAATGGGGGTTGGCAGGGGTGGTGGTGCTTGAAGTCACAGGCCTTTTACCTGTACCATAAAACAGACACCTACTGACACTCCTGTGAACATCCAATGTTCCCCCAAACCCTAGGTTCTATCACTTCCCTCAGTATGTGCTGAAGCTTTGCACTTATACCTGAGGAGTCAGGAACGGAATTCAGGAACACTAGTTGCAAACTATTGCAGACATGGGTAGAAACAGTAACTTATTGGGCGAAGGGGGTGGACATGGCTGTTTTACTGCCGCATAGGTTCCCGGTTAACACAGCGCGTTGTTCTTGTTCACACACCACAGCGCCAAGACTCCACGGCAAGCACTATATAAACATAGCACTAACATTAGGTAGTGTAAGAGTACCCCCCTTCTTAAGGTGGGAAGCCCGAGTGGGAACCTCTCCTGCTTCCTTCTTTACACGTGCAGTGGCATCAATCTTGGAGGATTAAGGCAGGTAAGACCACACAGGTTCTCAGGTTTGACGCCTCTGCAAGTGATGAGCAATCCAATTTTGTAAGCTTTGATTTACGGCTTCACGTCTACGACTTTCAAATGAAAAACTCACTTTATTGTGTGGGTGGATGTGGCGGGCGCACTCCTGCCCTGAATAGAAGGAAGGATCAGAACACGCTGGAGTGATGGCCTAATCTCGCCGGGCTTCCAGCTCTCACGATTTGAAATGAAAAAAACTTTTTGTGTCACACCCCTGGTTACAGCAGGAAGAGAGTAGCAGCCAATTGCACATGTCCAGAGAACATTTGTTGCACCGCAAGTGGGAGACCCACCTTATAAAGCTATAGGTCATGCGACATAGATCGTAGAACATAAGAGACAGTTTGGAAATGCAAAAGTTGTAAGTATGTATCTCTTTTCAGGCAGAAGTATTTCATTTTAGTACATCAGATTATATCACTGCATTAAGCGGTAGGCATCAACAAGCTTCCCGTATGTATCACCCCTGTACGTCTCTAGACCGAAAGCTTTTTGGTTTGTGACCAAATATGGGCATTTAGCTACAGGTCTCCTTACGAGGTGTGTCTTCGTCGGCAGTATTAAAGCACATTAATAACATGAATTTGGAAGCTCCTAGTCTAGGCAGACCCAAATCAGAGATGGGGTTGGAGGATTGCGAGTCATAACAAAATTGGCGGGGCAGATGCTAAAGCCAGGGCCTGTTTAGAGAAGGGTGACATCCCGAAATAATGCCTTTAAAGCACTACACAATTGCTATTCGAACATCAGGTTCCGGGGAATATGTGAGCCACAATGCAGTTATGGGGAAGACGTGATCGTAATTCAAGGGACCGTCTCCATCACTTTCCAATGAAAAACTCTGGCCATAAAAACAAGCAAGAGAAAAGTTCAATCCGGTTACACGTGTTGCGCGAGAGGGGGTGCAGGGGACAAAGGGTCAAAGGCTGGGCTGGACGTTTCACTGAAACTGGGCCCACTCAGAGTTTGGATATGTGCTGATGGGCTTGTCCTTGGCGTGCAGCTAGCGTTCCTGCGGTGCACGTCAGCCGCATCGTTATACTGAATTAAATATGTGACCTATGCTCATCACCAGTGGGAGTGTAGTGGTCTCCCAAGACAGGTATGACTCCCTCCCTTCAAATGGAAATGGGGGGGACGGGGGAATAAACTGAATGGAGCACAGGTGCGCCTGCACCTCGCAAGCAGTGCATACGTGGGACGCGTAAATAAATTAACAAGGAGTATCATAACACAGTGAACTGAAACTGACCAATATAAGTAAGCGCACAAAAGCAGTGCAGGCGGGGTGGGTCATATATGCTTTGATATCTCACCTGTTGTCTGAATCAGGCATTCCTATTATATGGATGTGGTTCTTACAGTTTGTACATTTGCGGGACTGACTCTACGGACAGAACGCAGTCTTGTGTAAATTCAATGCTAGCTGGCTCTCCCAGATTCAAGCAGATAAATTCAAGGTTTTAAAAACGCTGATTTAATTTTCAACTAATTTAATTTGCGATCGTTGCAACTTAGACTTTGGCATTTTATTTTGGGCTGGGCACATTGGGCAGGGGGGTCAGGCAGAACGCTGCTGCTCTTTTTTTTCAGGCTATCAAATTAGTGAGCCCTCTGCATTTTGATAGGAATTGCTTAATTCGGTGGTAGGCAGTTTCACATGACATGACGATATCCCCAACCTCATCTTGCGGTCCTCACTGCATGTTATGGTTCTTTCTGCTCATTATTTTAGTAGGTCCTTCTAATTCCCTTCCATAGTGCCTGAGTCTTTGGCTCCCATTTTATGGTTGCCCTCCACATTGAATCGATTGTACGTTTTTACTTCTCTGGCCCCACACAGCAGTTGATCCATGTATCTATTTATGGGACAGTGCTTGTTGGTGTGGTCCCACGGCCTGGTGGATCATACCTTGGACGTATCAGCAGCCATAAGCATGTATATTCTGCTCTAGCAACTGTATTTTAATGTTACACCCTGCAGTCGCAGTCTGGACCAGTTTGCACACCCAACCCTCTCACTTGCTTTGGGATGGGCCAGTGTTTGAGGTGGCCATAGCAGGGGAGGCAAAACAGTCACAAAGTGCATGGACTCTCAACACATAGGGTAGATGCCTACAATGGCCACCTTCGGACAATCAAGTCAGTCTTATTTTGGGTTTACTGTTCACTCCCTTGACGACCTCTGACCACCAACGGAACTACACATGTGCTCTAAACACAGAAAGGTGGCATGAGAACAGAAGATAGGCCCTAAGTTGGGATGGCTACAGTGTCGTCACTGAGGAGGAGTGCAATAGGAAGGACAAATATTATGGTCGGCACTACATGTTGGATAGATGAAGTGAGAGGGTTAGGGCACCACCTGCAGCATTTCAATGTAGAAGAGAGATCTAGGGCAACATTAGGGTGGAATGAAGACAGAGCAGAGACAACAAGAATGCAAGTGTATGTGGATGGGGAGCAGAGTTCCGTAATGCTTCAAAGTGGTGAAAGTTGAGTGGAGTGGAAAGAGTATAGAGATGGGAAAGATGTGGTACACGTAGGGAGCAGGATGCTTTTGATGAGCTAGAAGTTAGTAAATTGAATGAAGACAGTACGTGGAGCTAGAACTATATACGACAAGAGTGAAAGAAGAAATGGGCAAGCTCAGGAAGGAGAAATTACAATCCCTAGTTGAGTTCTTGGAGGCAAAAGACATGGGCAGAACCTGGTACTTCTTGAGGCAGTATGATGGGTAGTACAGGTAATGGGAATGTGCCAGAAGTTGAGCTGGCATACAGAAAAGACCATCACCTCCTTGAGGAAGGATTGACAAAGAGTTGCTGAGAGAGAAGAGAGTAAGATGGGCCTGAGGAGTAACAGATAATGTGATGGCTTCCACAAATGGCACAAGAGATTATGGGTTTTGGAGATTCAAAATGGGAACAAACGTTGGAAAAAAAGCTGAAAGTGTGGATTGAAGGAAGATAGTGACCACATAGGCAGAGCTCGGGTATGATTAGCTGAACACCTGAAGATGTAATTTGACACATACATGACAAGTGGTTGCAGAATAGGAGACTCAAAGGCCCAGTGAACAAAGTTGATGATGTAAACAGTGTACACTAGACATGAGCTGTAAGGCAGAAAATATACCATGTGTAGGGTTGAAATTGATGTTGCAGAATTGCTATCCAAAAGCAGATATGTATGCAGAGTTCATCGTGCCCTCTTTGGTACTGAAAATGCATGGGATGGTATAGGGAACAAATTGTGGATTGAAGAGTCAAAAAACACAACCGAATTGAAGCTTTCACACATGGGCATTACAAACCCACTAGGAGTGCATTCAATAATGACCTCTAAAGAAAATATGTTACCAAAGGAACATATGTATGGTTTAAACATTTTTCATTGATAGCTAGGGTGCAAACATAGTTAAGAGAAGAATTAACACTGTTTACATGCGGTCCCGGAGACCCCATAAACTGAGAAACGTAGATGTCAGTATAGCAATGTATACTAGCACATTCTATAACAATTTATCTTATTGGATGGAGTATGGCATTATTCAAATGCATAGGCATATTCAAGAATGCACAGGTGACATTAATTTTTGAGCTTAGTCTGGTTAACATACGATGCGGCTTTTCTTTCAATGATGAGGGAGGACTTGTCTGTGGTTTATGGAAAGCCCGATGACAATTTTTATTTCTGACAAATTTGCGATTTTCTTTTCTACACAATTTGTTTTTAACCTGTTCATGGAAACCAGAAATATTAACAATCTCATGTTCTTGCTCTTTAGGTAACAGGGATAAGGAACTAAAATTATGAAAACTATACTGATCAGCTATTGGAAGTAAGGAGAGTCAATATTGATTAGCTATTAAAGTACAGAGAGTTAACTAATTAGAAGAATCTATAACATACAAACCTATTTTAAGCACCACTGCACTGTAAAAAATGAAATTTCCTAAATACTCACTATTTACGATCCATGTATTGTACGGTAACATTGACAACTATCTGGTATTACAAATATATCAAATATGGGTTTTCTAGCATGTAAGTACATTAACAGGCGTATAGATTTTGAAAATCTTCCTAAATGATATTAAAGAGTTCCAGTTGACCCCTGAGTTTGAGCAACTTTTGCAATCTCAATAGTCCAAGTACCAATATGTAGCTTTCTGGCAGACTTCCAATCTTTCAAATAATAATTTTCACTATCAAAAGATTTCACTGTATCAATAGTTGTTTGCTTATTCCTATTAACGTCCATTTGCCTCTTTGCTTGACACGAGTTATACACCAGTTCACACTTCTAGTGGATTACCAGTATGTTTTGCCCTCTCTTTTCTAGGTGTTCTTCAGGGCACACATGGAAGGGGAGTTGGGATTGGTGTATACATGGGTTATCGGATTCAGTTTAGATTTATGCTTGGTTTACAATAAGGATATATGCCTGCTCTACTCATAGAAATTCAATGGTGGTTTCTCAAAATATAGAGCCCTCGTCTGCTTCTTCAGTTCTAAAGTGCACTGAGAAGGGAACCCATAGGACAGGTTGCGGAGAAGGTTAGAGACTAGTAAGAATAATTTGATGTGGGTTTTGGGAAAGGCTTCAAGATTCCCTATGAGCATACAAAAGGCGGAAAGTGAGTTAGTTTGAGACCCATGAGAGGAAAAGGTATGCTGAGGGAAAAGCTAGCAAAGGAAATTTAGGATAGGAGATAGGCTGGCTGTGTTGCACTCACACGTTTCAGGAAAATGACTGGCTGGTTGTGTGGCAATGCACTTGCTATAGCAGCAGTTTATCATTTGATTCCACATATGTTGTAGAAACCGGCTGTGGTGATATTCTGGTTGTTTCTATGATGAGGCTGGATTTACTTCTTGCTATGATTCTACTTGTTGGTTATTGACTGGCTGTGAGCCAATTTAGTGCATCATTTTGAAATTATATTGCTGTCTGATTTTACAATTCCAAAATGCCTTTTTGCGGTTTTAAATCTTTAGTAAAAACGAAACTCTGCCTTTCATTTTCAATTTGGAAGGTATTTCAAACATTTCACAGGATTTGAACTGAATTAGATGATGCTTTTAAAACGTTATCAAAAATCATCATAGAATAGTAACAGAGCTAGAAAAGAAAATTGTGCTTTCACCAACCAAACAAAAGGACCATTCCAGAATGAAAGTAGGGGATATCTTTGACAAAGTAATGTAAAACATGATAAACCAGAATTTGAAAAAGCAACTAGGCGTAATTTACAAAAAACAACCATTGTTGGTGACGAACAACAAATATTTTTTATTGTACTTAGAGAACCTTTTAATCTTCTGAATATGTTGAGGAACCGGCTGAGTCGCAACGCTACCATTCTTGCTGATTAAGCAGCTGTTCAGTATTGAAAGTGTAGTTACTCTTTCATTGAAAGCGCACCTACTCTTTCATTGAAAGTGCACATCCTCTCCTATGAAATTCTAGATCCAATTCAATTAAAGTGTAGATTCTATTCAACGAAGGTGTGGACCATGCTTGTACGATGAATTAGCAAAGTATTTTCTGTAAATGCTTATCCCTTACTCCGCAGATGTCAGTTACTTGTAAGTACTACTGAACTTACCAGAGTAAGTCATGTTTACCGGAAAAGTCTCAATGAATCTGCCACATGTCACCAACAATATGAGGAAAATGTGCCCTTCTCAGTTTGCACGTGTATTCCTAACCTCTCTGTTTACAAAGCACACAACTTCAATCCTTGTGGTATTGTGTGTACTATGTGTACTATGCAATGGATCAGACATAAAAAAAAAATTACAGATATTGGGTGACCAGTAAAAATAATACACACAGGCACATTAATTATTATTGCTTAGAAGTTACATATGAGGCTAAAATTGATTTTCAACTTATTTTGATTGGTCTTTGAGGACATGTCCAAAATGTTCACCATTTTTGGTAGATTGTTTTGTCGTTTTCACAGTGTTGCCTTTTGAGATGCCATAGCCTCGTTTAGTTTATTTGCTCTGGTGAACCGAGATATTGATAGTAGTTTTTGCTGTTTAGTTCCCAAATATCCAAGTTACGCGGAAGTTACATCCCCCTTAACAGTGTTCATTTTCTGTACTCTTGTGTTTTTTCCATCACTGCTATCAACCCTGTTTGAAGGCGAGAAACAGCTCTCTCTTGCCGGCTATTGCTCACGTGACTTTGTTGTAGTGACGACCTTGAACTGTTGCGTATCATTAAGTACCTATCATATCTCAGATTCATTAAACACTACAAGATGCAACACTTTCTGATACAACTGAATATTTCAAGACGAAATATTTGCCTGTAGCGGCGAAGGTAAATACTCACAATAAAACTTTGGCCGCAGTGTAGAACAATGGAACAGTGCACCTATTTCCCAAACGACCAGGCCTGGAATTCACGGAATTTTCAGGTAAGCACAACGATTTCAGTTATTTGCATATCAGTGCCTAAGAGAATAAAAGAATGAGTTAATTTGACAAAGTCGCCATAACTGGGTTTTGATACAATTAAGAGTAATGCTCATCATATATGTTGATTTAATACCAGAAAAGATAAATGAAAGTTGCTTGCCATACTGGCCTAGGAGGGAAGTCACCTACATTATAAAATGCAATTTCTGAATTGTCATAAAATTGGGATACATTGGCATTTCTGTGTTCATGACCCATTTACTACTGCTCCCGGGTGTGACACCACACTCTGAATGGAACGTACTGGATACTTACACCCCAGGTGGTCCTTGGTGGCCTACCTGGCTAAATATTTGTCTTGTGAGTGTGAGTACAGAGTATGCTGGCATTCACTGTGACTTAATGCCTAAAACCTCAAGCTCACATCCAGCCGTGTGCAAGATTGAATTCCTCTGGTCCTCCAACAGGCTTTGAGAATTATTGGCATTTTAGGAACATCCCTGGTGGTCATCATGATATGGGTGGGGGCTGATAGGAGGTGCTTCCGTCTATCCAATGTGTCCCCTCGCTCTCAACAAGAAACCATTTTAAATGGGCCTTTAGTTTCCATTAAGTGATTATTGAAATTTACCTTCTTGAACTGAGCCATACGAACTTCTGCCCCAACACAGCACACATCTTTTTTTTAGTATTTTTAGCAGAAAAGGAAAGGAAACTCTCATTTAGGGAGGAAGTGTGGAAGGGTGACATGTAACTAACTCGGACACTCTACCTGAGTAGAGCCGTCAGCATTAACTGTTAGCTGCTCGACAGATGTCTTCAGACAGGATGGGTGTCTGGAATGCCACAGTTTTCCAAAGCACCCAACAGAAGCATTCAATCTGTCTGGCAGAAGAATGTTCAACATTGAAAGAGGACCAAGGATGCAAGGGATATATCATCGTGCAATCGTAAAGTCTTATTCAGATACCATTTAAAGGCCCTTCTAATATTCAGACAAAAGAATGTTCGGTGGTTACGCAAAATCGACTTAAGGCATAACTTACTACGCCCTTTCTTTAAGCAGTATGGCACACGGACTTGTAGACAAGCTGTAATACTGTGTTTTAATCCTAAATACACCAAACTGAACTGCCAAGTCGTAAAAATTTTTCATTTAATGTGTAAAAGACTTAAGAGCACCTGATGACAACTAAAAAAAACATTTTAAGGTTACTTAACTGATCTCAAGTAAATTTTTAGCTTAAGGCAATGTATCAACGAATTTTAAAACACTTATTTCGATGTTTTATGATATTTTGTAAAGATTTTAATTAATCATGTACAAATAAATAATTACTTACTTACTTACTAGGTATGTGGCAATATTAAAATGGAAATTATACAAAATGTTTAGCAGAAAGAAAGGGAGAATTATTTGAACCACCACTGCATCCATGGGGAAGACTTAAGGGTTGTTAAGACTCGGTAGGCTTCCACTTGATAATCCTCTCATCTGACAAAACTGATGCCAACAAGGTGACCTTCTAAGTCACCAGATTAATGTCACAAAAAGCCAAAGTGAGTGCCAAGCCATTCAGTAAAAAGTTTAAAATATAATGCTGGTTCGCCTCTCCTGAAACATAGAAAAGTTTGGGAGGGTGTGATAAATCCAGCACAGCAGCATATGAAAGTTATCTTCTATTTGTCTAAGGGCCTAATTTAGATGTTGGTGGGCAGGTAATCCATTGTATATGCGATGGAGTACCCTGTCTGCCAAACCCTTGGTGAGACCGCCTTGTTTAGGAATGGGCAGAGCTTAGTGCAAAAGCTCTAGTTATGGAAAACTTCTTCTGACAGCCTAAAGGGGTACGGTCATCAGAGGACTGACATGACACCACCTGCCTTAATTAGGTAGATGGTGGGATGACTTATTTTTCCTGCCTGTCACCACCAGGAAAAAAAAAGTGTCGCTTCGGGACAGAATAAAAATAATAACCCAACAATGGGAGAAAAATCATAGGGTGTGGGTGTCAATAGTTTGTTTTTCCGAAACAAACTCCAGCTTTACGAGTTTGTTTCAGAAAAACAAAAACGTTTGAAAAGTTTGGTCAATGGCCATCAAAACCAATGGCAGCCATCCAACACACGTTTTATACATTGAAAAGAGCCTGCATGACATTGGTTTCTTTCAATGCACAGAGATCACCATTGGGTTGGTGGTTATCTCCAGATTTGACGGAGTTTCATTGGGATGGCGGAGGCAATGCCCTCCAGCACCCTGAGGGTTGGGACACCATCCAGGAAATGTTAAATCAGGCCCTAAGTTCTTTCACTCTAGAGACTCATTCTTAGATTGAGGAGTCACACTTAAGCTTTTAACCTGGATTAAAAGGGAGCACCTACTCGTTTGCAGCTGCATTCAGCTGATGAGAGAATATCAGAATGGTTCTAGTTTGTACCAAACATCATCCGGCCCGTTATTTATAGGGTTACTGCTGAATTTTCCGCACAGGCACAATCGGGTGGGCTATAACTTTAAATGAAAACATCGCCCTGTTTTTCTGTAAGTGAACTGAACTGTATTGTTGTGCTCATAACAAAGTTTATACTCATGGGGATAATACCCAATAGATAGCGTAGAAAAGTGCCATCTTGTAGGTGTTTAAGCATAGCTTGATACCAGTTTAGCACAGATTGAAACAGTCGAATTGAGTTTAGCACACGTTCATACCAGTTTGACAGACCTTGTCATTCTGAGGAGCGGCACGTGGGAGCAGTGAGATGGGCTGCAGTTGCACATGTACTTAAGGCTGTCAGTAATGACAGTGGCAGCCGATGACACCAGAGCAGGAGACATTAACAACAGCTTTGGTAGGTACACATGCCCGCCCATGAAGCCAGGGGCAAGCACCATCTCCAGCATATGTTCCTCACACGCTCATGTGTCATTTGAGCAAATTATATGGTGCACACATTTTGAGCCATGTACTGTCTTCAAACATGTGAAGGAATTATGTGGTGCATAAATGCTGGGGTACACAGGCCACACAGGATCATCATAAGAAATTAGAAAGGAAGTGGAACTGCAGGATTCAGAAACACAGGTCTCTGACGGTCATTGGGTGTAATAGTGCAATGTGCCAAAGCAGGGTTCAAATGCATATTCCTCTCATGATCATCAGGCACAGAAGCAGGATGTAGTAATTCAAGGTTCGGTTACATCTGCCTCTCGCTATCATCTGGCTCAGAATTTGAAACAGGGTTAACCCACTTCAGATAGCATGCAAGAAGCACATTGGTCAACTGAGCAATGGTGCACAGTTCTCAGGTGCAAACACAACAAGATGATGGATGGAGTGCTGAAACTTTTCAACCACTCACCCCCAGTCAAGAGATCTGGGTTTAATCCATCATTCTTTAGCTCACTTCGCCACCCCAGTTTGGACCCAGCCATGTGCAAATCAGTCTTGACCCTGTTCTTCATGGGAACAGTCTATCCCAAACTCCCAGGCCAGGTCCTCCCTGGACTGGAAACAAGCATCCTGGGGCCAGGACAACAGCAGCAGAGTTTGTTCTCATTGTACGGAGTATACTGTCAGGTTCTCACCTTCCTGGAGTGTAGAGCACTTTTAATGAAGGGGTGATACAGATGTGTTGCATATATTCAGTGATTGGGACAGTTGGCTTTTTCAAATGCCCAATCAAGTGCAAGGTTTGCACCAAACACTTGTGGGGAACGATTCACAGTATGGAGCCTTACACTTTTGGATACGCTCAGCCCCATAGCAATAATTTTCAGGTAACACTGCTATCTTGCCCTTTGTGGATTCCAGAAAGACCTTTCCCTCTCAAAAGCATAAAACACAAGGTACAGAAGGGCATGCCATATAACCGTCCATGAGAGGCAGCCCCCAGCCATGCTTTCCAGGCCAGGGCATACCTCTAGAAGATGATTTAAAAAAAAGCCAGACATTGCACTTTGCTTTACATTGAATTTTAGTGGGATGGGGCAGTGCATGGGAACATATTGGGCAAGAGTTTGAAGTTTGAAGTTTAATGATTTATATAGCGCTCAATCACCCCAAGGGGGTATCTCTGCGCTTGGACGGTAATCTTGAACAGTCAGATCAGAGGGCTAGAAAAGGTGAGTTTTAAGAAGTTTCCTGAACTGCGAGAAGTTCAAACAGTAGCGAAGCTGAAGAGGCAGAGACAGCTAACTTTTCCTGCCACTAAGCCCATGTTGTACCCCACTTTTTTAGGGACTAGATGCATGCAGGAGGACTGAAGCATAGGTACACTGCCTTACATATTAGCCAAATATGGGCGGGTGCATTCGGCACGCCCCAAATGCAAACAGGGTGAATGGGGGGGGGGGGGGGGGTGAAATGTCTATAACAAACTTTATAAATGGTTTTTCTGCAGTTTCATATAGCGCAAAATCAACCCGAAAGTATTGGAGCACTTTATATGAGCACTAGTTACAGTACACAAAGTCACTGTGAAACTAAGTGATTTGCCCTGAATCACAGGATGGTGAATCGACGCTGAGACTTGAACCTAGCTCTCCCAGTTCCAAAGTCAGCAGCTCTGACCGAAATGCCACATTCTATCCCCAGAAAAAAGCAGTATGCTATCGCCAAAGTTTGGTTCACGTAAAAAGACCTTTACGATTCTACTAAAATAAGCTGTCTATAACCATTAATAGTGTCATGCTCTGAGCATATAGAGCCCAGATCAATAGACCGCGACTTGGGTCTCTTCCTCCAGAAAACTGCGTTTTCCATATGCTAAAATAAGGAACAGATTCTCATGTGCACATTGTGGCAAGTTTCTTTCAACCTTGCACTGTTAGTAGGGGTTATCTGGGCCTGAACTTCTAGACAAAAGTGTGAAGTAGAAGTGACATGGCAAATGTGCATCTCATTAGTACTGTATTTGTATCAGGCAAACTATATTCTGTGCATCTAAAAAAAAAATGTGGAGAATTTCAATCTGATTCCAGATATGACTGTTGCATAGAAAGTTATATTTGGGATGTATTGTTGGTATCAATTGCATTTACTAAACCTCAAATGCAAACTAACAGTGAAGTCAAATTTTTCAAAAGAGAGTTGAAGTCTGCAGCAATAGATTTCCCAGTCTCAGTGCAGGAAACAACCTGACTTGAGCGGGAACCTGTTGGGATGACCTAACTCATAAGGGACACTAACTGCTCATTCAGAGCTTCTAATAACCCCTGCTTTAGATGGGCAAGAGAAAAGGAAAATCAGTATCTGGCCCCAGCAACTCATGACCAACAGTGTATTAAACGTTAGCTGTAAATAGCACCTGGAATGTGTTTAGCTTTACCTTCACCTTATCATTTATTTTAAAAACAATGAATGAAGGACGGCAAGGAAAGGTCAGATTTGCTCATACATCGCTACATTGATGAAACTGTAGACAATCCACTACAAACATACACAGGACCAAAATCTCACAATCATCTTGGTTATATTCTCCTAGTTGGACAAATACATATATTTTTAAGGTATTAAATAATTAAAGTGCATTTTTAACATCTGGGCCGTATTATACATTGTTCCCGGGGAGAGGGTGAGGACCCAACGGGCACGTGTGACCGCTTTGTGTGCCCTGGGGCACAATGGTATTACTGAGGGGGGGCAAATGCTTGTGCAACCCCTAATGTAATACTGATAGCACGGATGCACACATTGTGCCACCGCTATCATAAGAGGATGTTACTCCAGGCCCCCATGCAAATGAGGGAATCACTTTGCCTCTGTGCTGGGGCGCAGAGTCAAACATGCCTTTAGGAGGCGCACTGAAAGTGCGCCACAAAAAGGTGGTGCAATTTCACTGTGCCTTCTAAAAGCAGACCTCTGGAGGGGAGAAAGGGGGTCCCATGTATCCTCCATACACCCCCTGCAGGTGGGTGCAGTCACTCACTGTACCCTCCTACAAGGGGATCACTCCCTCCTCTTGAAAGTGCAGGTGGGCTGTCATCTGCACTGTGAAACATGGAGCAGGTTTTAAACAGCTACTCTGTATTTTGCTTGATTGCGCTGCCCCAAGCGCCGCAAGAGTTTGCGACTGCTCTGGGGGCAACGCATTCTTTGTAGTATGGTACATTGCCCTTGTTGCACCCAGTGCACTTTTTGAAAGGAGCACTATGTCGCAAACAGGGAAAGTGCGCTGTATTCATAATACGGCCCCTGGAGGCAACACAATGATATAAATCCTTCTACCATCAATGTTCTGATTTCTTTACTAGGATTTCATAACCTAAGCGGCGTGACAACCTTTTTCCACTTTTCAGCCATAGGAAAATAAACAAGATGGGAGAACCATTCACTAAAGAATCTAACAACATCAGGGATCTGATGTACGAAGCACTGGTTGCAAATTACTGGCCAGTGTGCTATTTTTGAAAACGGACCTATGTACTAATAAGCCGGTTTACCACATAGATATTAATGAAGTATCTCACAAATTGTGACCCACTATGAAGCGCAGCCATCACAGGGACAGTGGCCTGCTGAGGACAGCAGACCACAATGTTTGTGACTGAATTTATATAAAGCACTTTTTTTTAATACAATCAGTTTTTCTGAAAGGAAAACAGGATGCATTTAAAAAACGAATGAACTGTTTAAGTAACATTTTTTTAGAGTAAACAGTGGTTGATGGAACCACTGCCTACTCTTAACAAATGTTTTTGTCAACATTCACAAGGGGAAAGGTCCCCTTTGGGACTTCTTACTGTTTGCAAATGGATTACCACTATATGTTTGTAGTTGTTAAAGTATTAATGTTTTCTGACCAGACTTCAACGTTAATACATACCATTCCGAATCTGACCTTTTGCAATCACAAAAAGCCTTCATTCGTCTGGCCCTCAGTCCCTGCTTAGCTGAAGAGGACGGGCCAAAAAACAATTCAGTTCAAATAATATTAAGATTATCCTCTTATTGGGGGCAATAGAATTTCTCCACATTCCAAGACATTGTCCAAAGGGATGGAATCTTACTAGTTTCAAACAACAACTTTTTATGCAGCATCATCTGCAACATATTTATTTTGTATAGTTATGAAGTGCATCATGTAGTTGGAAGCTGCTTCAAAGTGATTTGGGTGGGATGTCAGTGACACAAACATTGATGTTGCAATCACTGAGGAAGAATGTAAAAGTCTTGAAAATACTCCAAGATCCTCCCCCAACTATGGAGTATCTATAAGGTCGGTCTGACTGTAGGCATCTGACCAGGCAGACCGGGTTTATTAAAAAACACTTAGTTTAAGGTAAAGCCGTTTACAAATGTTAGAACAGACCAGTGAAAACATAATAGATTGCACTGAAAACATTCATTATAGCTGTGAACGTTTGAAATTGATGATGACTGTTTTACCCTTGAATGGCTCCATGACCCCTTCCACCAATACTCTGTGCACAGAGTGGAAAAACCCAAATAAAATCGGATCGTCCACATTCTGTCTTTTTCTCAGGTTTTCAATATGGAAATCAGGGGGATTCTTGCATTTATCCCCCCCAACTACTAAATTTCATTTTTGTAATGAAATTAATTTGCTCTCATTAATGTCATCTCTTTCACATGCAACAAATTAGACACAAAGGGGAATAAAGACAGACAATTCTCAATTTCACAAAGTGCCTTGAACTCTATTGACAGGCTTCTCGTCTTAATAATTATGTGAATATTACACAATGCGCTCATGCACATGGTAACCGCCGAGAGAGGAGCAGGTATGCTGTAAACAGACAAAAGAGCAAGATGCTTAGTTCCAGTTTTGAGTCACAGAGGCAGAGAAGAAGCTGTTTATGTAATTCCTGGTCACCAAGGTTTTATTGCCCAGCAGTAAAATATACCACCTAATAAATAAGGAAGTACTTTTACATAGGGATGCCCTTTATCAATTAAAAGGCCCTTACAAATGTTATGCATGTCAACCCAAACACTCTAGCAAATCATGAAACACAAGATGGAGACATGCAATGAGGAAAGATGTAGGAAACAAGAAAAACAAAACAAAAAGTAAATTGTAGGCTGTAGGCACAAATTGGAGAGCTGTACCATAACCTAATTGAACTGCAGAACAGTAAGCTGCCAGTTATTGGAAGGTCATGGACCCCTTCTGGATGGTTAATGATGTACACTAAGTAAATTATCCCAGCTGCAAGTGCTGAAATGCAACAGGAATCTCCACTGATTGGGTTTATCTCAGAATGTAAAAGATAATCGGACAAAGTCTTTCAATTAATTCAACCTTCAGTCTGCTGTGCCCAAGTGCCTTGAGCAGGAGGTTTAAGGGGTGTTTCCTACTCGAGACCTTTGGGGTGGTGAAACCTTTTTAGGATCACTTTTGTACCAAGAGTTGCCACAGGTAGTCATGGAGACCATAAGATTAGCAGTTTGGTGGTTCCTTAGGTTGGGGGCTTCTCAGACCTATCCGGGAAGAAAGAAGTACCATGGTAAATTAAGGCACCCACGGAAAAAAACAGTAATGTGGACAGCTGGAAAAACAGCTGAGGATATTTGTCTTTCCACCAAATGCAGATTTCTACATTTGGTGTGCTCTGCAACCCATTTTCTGATTCATGCTTTCACTCATACCATGTTTAGCCATGTACGACCTTGTAGAGAAAAAAAAAGATGGTTTGTGACCAGGTGTCACAGGAGGCCCATCACTGCCAGCTAATTCAGATGCAGAGTGTAGTGTCCTCAGTTTTGAGTGTGTCTAATCTGTGCCCTGGGCCTGCCACAGCAACAACCGGATTCACAAACAGTCAAAACTAGTTTATTTTCAAACGCAGACCTGAGACTGTGGTGAAAAGTGACTAGCATATGAATGGTGCTGCAGTGATAAACTTGAGACTTGGATTGGGTATTCTAAGACATCGGGCCTTATTACAGGACTGCCGTAATTGTGGTGGCGGTCCGACCACTGCCGCCCACAGTATTCTGAGTGTGCAATCGGACCGCCACATCCGCCGGGGATCCACTGTCCTACGGCGGTCACGCTGCGGAAAGGGGCAGCAATATGCTGGCGGTGCTGCTGCGGCACCGCCATGCATATTTCGAGTTGCCTGTCCATGGCCTCTTTAATGGCAGTGAGCCCACCATGAAAAGAATGGCAGAGAGGCAACCAAGGGGGCCCTAACAGGGCCCCTTCCCGGCCCTGGGGGCGCATGCCAGGGGATCACATGTTGTGCCCTCCTGGGATTGAACCTCAGTTCCTGCACGGTGTGGCATGCATGCCACACGATGCAAGAATGTGCTACAGGTGCTGTCATGGAGGCGTCTGCAGTTAAAGCTCACCTATGAACTGCCACCGTGAGACTGCCGCAGCACGGCCTGCCCGCCATAGATTACAGTTGTAATCGAGCGGGCAGGCACTCAACAGGCTCGGCGGTTCTCCTGTCGGCGCAGAAGTGGCGGGCGGACAGGAGGACTGCCAAACTCGTAATAAGGCCCTCAGTCTTCTCACTCCACTCCTTAAAAGAAAGCAAGTGCGTTTTTGTGGGCCGGTATCAAACATCCCACAGTAGATGGAGAATATGAAGAGGCAATGAGGACCAGGAGCTGCGATGGATGCAGTTATGTTCCAGGCATGCTACAGGACCACAGTGAATTTTCACAAGTTCGTAAGGAACACATTTAAAGTGTTAGAGTGATCTGCACAGAACAGAGGAGACCAAATAAACCAATAACGTCACTAACAAAAAGTTCGAGGTATCCATTCGTGTTTTCGAAAGTTTACAACTTTCAGAGACATCTCTGATTCCATCAAATACTCTTCTACCTTACTTAACCCCTTGCAAATGGAGTCAACGGAAGAATGCAGGGGGAAACATCTGGACTAACCCGCCCTCTCGGCTTGGGAGGCATGGAAGGGAAAGTGAGCTCCAGTCCATCAAAGGAACATTTATCCAGAGTTATCTGTGCGTGGTGCTTGCCAGAAATCCATTGCTCATGTCCACTATTTATAACCTGGAAATCACTCACTGTTCTTCGGACTCGGAGGTATGTTTGCCCATGAATGAGACTATCGCAGCCATTCCTTCCTCTTATTTTGGGGATTGGGAGCCTGCTCTGGACAGATGAGTCATTCTGCATTTATCAGTCTACGATAATACCACCCCAGGGTATTATGTCACCTCAATTTGTTCGACTCGAGACAACTGGCTCCTGCTTGTGTGTTATAAAGCCAGGTTTGTTCGCTTATAAATACGAACCTGGAATAGATGTTGGCGTCGCAGATGCACACGGAAACGGCAGGAGTTTCAATGAGTCCCACTGTGGAGCACCATGACAGATGGAAGCCAAGTAAAAAATAATCTTGCAGCAAATCAATAAAGCTCTAGTGTGGCTGGGCTTAATTATTGTGAGGCATGGGGTTTAAAACCTTTCTGTAAACCTTTGCCATCGGTATAAACAACAAAGGGGCCTGACGCCTTGTTCTCGCTCATCCAACTTCTGATGTATTTTACACTCTCGGCCTTCCACAAAAACAAAGTGTGCAAACGCTGAAAAATGCTGTCTGTCTAGGTGATGTTAGTGGCTGGCCCGCTCATGGACCTCAAAACATGTTTTCGAAATAGCTGACATTTTGTTCTTCTAAAAAGAATGACTCGTACAAACGAAGGTTCTTTGGAAGTCTAAATGAAGTGTTGAAGGAGGTAGTGAGCCCCATTTTCTCTATGCTCGAGGCTGCCCCCCAGTTCTGCCAAAGAATGAGCCCTTCGAGGCAGAGGGTATTCAGCTATACAAAAACACTTGTTTATTTTTTATTTAGATCCCATTTAGATGCTACACATCTCTAGCGCCTCGAGGGGTCAGATCAACTTGAGAGGCAGTCGGTAATTCGTAAAGGAGAGAAAACATAAGGGAAAGTTACAGCATTTATTGGTATTGAGCCAAACACAGTCATTAAACTAGTCGTTTGGCCTTGTTAATGCTTGTTTTGTTTTGCCATGGTTTTTCAAAAACCTTACTTTTTCTTGCATGATCCTCAAAAATATTTTAAAAAACAATAAATAGAAGCAAAACTTTTTCTGCTCTCAAAAAGCACACATTGCCAAAGTAGTCACTGGCCCAAACGTGTGTGGATGTGCACCTTGTGAAAGGGAAAATGTCTTTACTCGCAGTGAAGTTAGCTAGTGACTGAAGTAGGCTCACCCTTTTCCACATGAAGTAAGCTGAAATGGGCAGAAGAAAAATGTAAATGACACAACAGACCAATTCTTGAAGAGGACTAGCTAAAAGTCTGTATAACTATATTATATACATTCATAATTTTATTAAAATCAAAAGGTTATTTCCAAATCTAAAAATAGGTTTTCAGTTTGGATAGATTGCTCAGGTGTTGAGGAAAGATATTCCAGAGGTTTGGACATCTTACCTCAAGTCACGACTCAGGAAACACCACAGTATTACATGTAGATAGTGACTGTGTGTCACTCTATTGAGATCGACAGAATGGATCGACCAATAAATCTTTTCCACCTCATGGACCTGCCCACATCAGTAGCAGGTCCATAGATAATTACTATTCTGAATTCCACCTATGCTTACCTTGGGAGGTAAGTATAAGTAGAGTTAAGTGTAGTAATGCCATTCTTACCTCACAGTGTAGACGTAGGTCACATTAGTATATATTTCAATTTTGGTCACCATATCATGTGATATAGTGACCTCTCACCGTAGACAGCTCACCGCTGCATGTTGAAGTCTTGTCATCCTTCATGCACTAGCCATACTACACACACTAAAGACTAGCTGATAAAGTGCTGTGGGCATGTGGTCCTAATATCTTTTTGATCACATGAGTCTAAAAACATCTTTTCAGAAATTAATTTCAATACCGTCATGCCCCAGATGTTTCATGATACGTAAATGCTGTTGCTTTTGTTGTGAATTACTAGGTGTATGGGGTGGGTATACGGGACTGGAACACGTAGATCCCAATGTAAAAGTGAGATATATGCACAGGGCACTTTATGCCAGTAGGACTACTGTGATTCCTGCTCTCTATAATTCCTATCTCATAATGTATTGACAGCAATCCAAAGAAGCCCAAAGGCCATATTGCCTTGATCACAATGAGCTATGTAGGTACTGCAAGAACTGTCAGAAGCTGGCACGCTGGAACATCAACCCATCTTTACTACAAGCTATTAGATCATTGTACTCACGAACTTGGGTAAGAATCAAACTCTCGAGCGAGTTTGCTACAGAGAAAATCGCCATGGACCACGGGCTAAAGCAAGGCTGTGTCCTGGCCCCGATGCTTTTGAATTTATACACTGCAGACATGGGCCAAGCCTTGATCGGAGCTACACTAGCCACACCCAGGATTGGGTGCACCAAGATCCAACTGATACAATATGCTGACGATCTGGTACTCCTAGACCATACCAAAATCGGCTTACAAAAAGCACTCATGGCCCTTGCAACTTTCAATGCCAAAAACAATCTGGTTGCCAACCCAACAAAGTCAAAAATAGTGATTTTTGGGCACTACCCTAAAGAAAAACTGGCAAAATGGAGGCTGGGTCAACTGACTCTGGATTGCATACATCATTACAACTACCTGGGGGTTTGGTTTAGCGAAACAGGCCGCCCAGGTGTCCACCTTCACAAAATGCCGATGAAAGGGAAAAGCTATATCTATGCCCTCTGTAAACTACACGCCACCTTACATAGTCCTACAACAACGGCTATCCAAAGAGTTCTGAGGGCGAAATTAATACCATCTCTTAATTACGCACAACAGGCATTCCCAGGGAAATTTGCAAAAGATCTAGAAAAAATTCACTGCACAGCTTACAAAAAGCTATTTCACTTACCAGCCTGTACCAGGAATAATTTGGTTCGGCTGGAATTCAACCTCAACCAACAAAAACTGGAAGAGATGGCCTCTCTAAGTAAATACTTCTACCTAACAACGGCGGCACCGGAGAACACAATGAAGGCTGTCTTAAAAAATATTTTCCTAGAATCTGGCAATCCCTGGTCTGCTGGTCTCGCCACCGCCAAAGACCTTTTGCAACTTGCAACAGAGAACTGGGACCCCAGGATAGTCAAGTATGCTACTATTAAAAGCATAATAAAAAAACAAGTACGTCTACACTCCCGCACCTTGGACCTGGAATCCCTGGCAACAAGAAGATTTCATGAGTCCCACAGCCTCCCACATACAGTGCACAATCTCAAACCTCATCTTACGCAGGCCGTGGGGAGACAAGCCCTACATAGGATCTTAGGAGCCAGGCTACATCCTCTCCCCCTTAAAGAATTATACCCCACCGGGTCAGCAAGACCAGTGTTCACGGAGTGCCGGCTCTGCAATTACAAACGTGAGTCTTTGGCCCATATCTTACTTTGCTGCCCGGCTCTGCGTGTAGCCCGCAGAATCTACCTCAGGCCCATTTTATTACAATTGGGCACTCGCACCGCAAAGGAGGCAGTCCATCGACTTTATACGCTGGACACAGTGAAGCACATGGCTACCTTTGGCAAATTTGTACAATATACCCGCACAAAATTGATGGACACTCCCCTCTAAGCAATCTGGCAGGCACTCGTGCGGAGGCTGTCTACTACCTTTTACCACCTGACTACTTTTATTGAAGCATGTACAAGAAAATTTTAACATTTGCTGTGTACACAGATTTATCCCGTTTTAGATTTTGGATTTTAGACTTCTAGATTTTAATCTGAATGCTTTTTTTTTTTTAAATGCACTGCTCTTCTTTTCTATTGTAATGGTTTTGAGTAACCATGCAAATAAAGTTTATTCATTCATTCATCCTCTCCCCCCTTAAAGAATTATACCCCACCGGGTCAGCAAGACCAGTGATCACGGAGTGCCGGCTCTGCAAATACAAATGTGAGTCTTTGGCCCATATCTTACTTTGCTGCCCGGCTCTGTGTCTAGCCCGCAGAATCTACCTCAGGCCAATTTTATTACAATTGGGCACTCACACCGTAAAGGAGGCAGGCCATGAACTTTATACGCTGGACACAGTGAAGCACATGGCTATCTTTGGCAAATTTGTACAATATACCCGCACAAAATTGATGGACACTCCCCCCTAAGCAATCTGGCAGGCACTCGTGCGGAGGCTGTCTACTATCTTTTACCACCTGACTGGTTTTATTGAAGCATGTACAAGGAAATTTTAACATTTGCTGTGTACACAGATTTATCCCGTTTTAGATTTTGGATTTTAGACTTCTAGATTTTAATCTGAATGCTTTTTTTTTTTAAATGCACTGCTCTTCTTTTCTATTGTAATGGTTTTGAGTAACCACGCAGATAAAGTTTATTCATTCATTCATTCATTCAAATACTGCAAGAACTGTCTTTACCGCACTCACCCATACTTGACGTAACATGTACATAGAACTTTAATATTGTGAGTCTGATTAAAAGAGACAACATAAATTGAGGTAATTTAAGACTTTTTCATTCAATTCACAAAACTTCCAGGGATTAATGGGGGAATTTACAATTTTCTTACAGTTTCTGTAGCATTCCATTCTCCCGATTTTCTATGTGAGGTCTACAGATTGGAAAATATTATGGAAGTAGAGAAAATCAAAAAATATATTTCAGTATGTTAGTTTCATGGAAAGCATTTCCTATGGTGTGGCTTCCCTTTCTACATCACCATATGTGAAAAAGAGCATGATGGTGCACTTATCCCCACCATCTGGTCTATCTAATTCTGGTCCATTCAGGTGTAAATTTAGAAAAACAAATGTGTGTGGAATAGAAATTACAAATGTTTGCATTTCCTCTACCAATCCTCTCATGACATTCACCTTGGATTTTAATTTGATTTGAAATTAACAGAAATGGAACTAAAAAAAATAAGTCCTATAAAAAAAATACTATGACCCGAATTCACAAAGCTTGAGTAATGTGCCTTTCACCTGGACATATAGGAGTAGGTGACAGCTAATAAAAGGAGTAAGAAACAACTATTCTTAGACATCGTTTTATGACTTGGAAGGAAGGGGTAATGGTGTTATAAATTGTTATATTTGCAATATGCTGTGAGAGTGTCATAGAATAAAGCTTTGCAAATAAGATTCATGGAACTAGTTGCATAACTTGTACATGCACAGTTTTGTTTCATTTTCATTTTACAGGCCCCTACATTTATGGCTATCTTTAATTATGAATGGTTTTATTAGAATGGTGAGCCATTACTGAACCGCTACTTGCCACATTAATATTTCCCTCTTCCAAATTTCGCAAATTTAGAGATCTACATGTGTCACCCCATACAATAATATCTTATACACTAAATTTGAATAGGTAGTGTTTCTAAATTACCTGTCTTATTGGTTTTACAATACTTAGCTGAACCTAAATAAACGAGAAACCCATATTATAGCGTTCTAGACTTCCTCATGTTACTTCGTTACAAAATATATTTACCATACATTATCCTGCAAACAACATATATTTTTCACTTATGTATCATAATGCTTTTAACAGATTGAGTGCTTGGAAGATGATGAGAGTGTTCAACAGCACTATTAATCAATGTTGATGTTACATTATTATCAAATGCAATAATGATAATTAGATTTTATTATTCTCTGCTCAGGATATTAACATTTGTTAATGCCATCAGCAGCGGGTGTTAAATGCTGTCAATTGGCCACCCTGAAGTATATGTCTGAAACAAAAGCACATTTGCAAAGTTTCAAAATGAGGGGAAGGACCATTAGCAGCTGTTAAAGTCCTTCAGTACGTGGCCAAGAATACTGTTAGCAACTGCGACCTAAACTAACTAAATAAGCAAACCCGCACACCCATTACCCTTGTCTTCTTCATGTAAATGCTACTGTACATAGATCACGGTAAACAAAATGTTGTTTTGAGCCTAGCGATGCCTTAGCTTCCAGGGACAAGCGAAAACCATTTAAAAAGGAACTCCTCACAGCAAAACCATTCTATTTGTGTACTATCATCTTAGGTTCAGGCAACATCACATAGGAACCTTTTGTGAGCATAAAGTCTTTTGTGTCACCTTAATGTATCTAATAACTGCCTCGGCCTTCTCAGCAGCTCTGTGATAGTATTTACAACTAAAACTAAGAAGATTTATTCAGAACTATAAAACTCATCCTTGGATTCTGCCTCCTCTCGAAAGCGCAGTGCCCAAGGAGATGTGGTCCAATTTCTTTGTGGCTACTCAAGTGGGGTCTGTCCATCATCAGACAACATCAGGCTTGCTGGATGATCCATGCCTTGTTTCTTTTTTTAAGGGTGTGCGCCCAACCTCTAATTCCTGTCTTACTCACATCAGGAATCTATCTCACTGCCTTTTTGAGGAAGAATGGGAAAGAGGAGTGGTCAAGCCATTAATAAAAAAGACAACCTTAATCATGAGATTGTAGAGACCTGTGACCCAGAACACAACTACTAACTTTGAGGAAAAATGGTTGTTTAAAAAAAATGCTTTATTCAAAAGCAACCTAGATAGGGTGGTCTGCTGACCCCATAAGGCCACTATCCCTGTGATTGCTTAAATCCAAATGGGTCACCATTTTATGAGCTACCTCATTAATATTCATGAGTTAGGTCAATTTGTGACCCACTAGGAACCACTAATTTAAAAATAAAAGTTTCATAAATTAGGAAGAGCGATTGCCTAATTGTGAGTTAGAGAAAATTTGGAAATCGCTGTTCTCAATGTTAGAAAATCTGGGGCTAAGAATCTTGTCTGGCATTAGAGAATCACAGATCAATGCAATGACATTGTTGTACCTGAAAATGTAAAACGATACCCCCTTTTTTACCTTCTCAATATCACTCTCAAGTGGTATCTTGCATAATTTCAAGAGTTGACTAATGTAATTTTCTCTACCTTGGTCTCCCAGAATCTTCTATATCGCAATCTCGGAGAATCCAAAACTTTGTTGTACACCTGATTTGCGGATTTAAAAAACACATGAGCTGGATCACATTCTGTATTTCCTTGCACTGGATGATGATTAGGCAGAGGATTGTCTTTAAGTTTATGTCTCCTATGCACATAGTCTACTGTAAGACTGAAACATCCCTTCTGTCTTCTTACAGTAGTCTTTAGAATCCTTCAATGTTCCTGTGTTCAGGCTTGCAGTTCCTATTTCGTCTTCCTTGAATAAAGAAATCAAAAACTGTGGGTAGAACCATCTCTTTTTTTAGCCCTAAGCTTTTAAACAATATCCCTATAGGAACAAAATCAATTCTAGTTATACCTGATGTAGGCAAGTACTAAAACCCATTCATTTTAGTAATTAAAAATGATATGTACTGTCTTTGATATGTATTCTTATCTATCTAGTGCCAAGATGCCTAGTTGGTGAACATGCACGTTAAAAAACAATCTTCCACGTCATTGTGTATGTTTGTGACTATCCTAAACTTTATGACTTTGTGGGTGTTCTTACTCTAGTTATTCCCCTGCCCCCCTTATTTCCCATCCCACAAATGATTAGTTATTTTCATACACTGCCCCAATATCAAAAAGCAGAACTTTCCAAATGAGGAATTCCTTTTTTCTAGCTCTTACTTCATCACTCAGTGGCAGTGGTTGCTTGCTGAGTTTTGACATAGCCTATTATTAGCCTAACGCCCTTTGTCAAGAAAGTGAGTAAATCTTTGTAAACTGATAACCCCACCGTATTTTGTTTTCCACTAAAATGACACAATCGCAAATGTGGAAAGAAGCAGGCCACCACATCTTCTTTTACTCCAAGCTATTATTGCCATGCATCGCGGATACATTACCCAACCAAAATAATGCCTCTGAGCCTAGCTTGCAATCTGGAAGACATTACTGTAGCCTACTGAGTGTGTGAGGCCCAAGGACTGGTGATTAGGCAGCACACCAGCTTTGTCTGGGCTATACAGAACGTTGATTCTTTTGTTTAATATTCCTAATTATAGCATTTAAAATACACATTATTTGGCCAATGCTCTATCCTTTTTTAGTTTCCATTGCTAGCTCTGAAGTTATCCAAGATCTTTAAATTTGATTGAAATGATGTTCTGATAGATGGATTTTTATTCTATTTTATTTTTCACTACTCATCTCTTGTTTTATATATTTGTGTATTTGTTTGTACTTTTATGTTTAAAAAAACGAAAATAGTATTTTTGATGATGATGATTTTACAAGAATTATGTAGTTATAGGGTCTTTCACCCATCCCTTTTCACCCACAGGTCCGTTTTTGTGTCATCCACATTTTCACTCCACCCACTACAGCATACAGCATGGGGCAATTGGTCAGTACATTTCAGCCATTGACTAACTTTACAGTGAGTGATGGCATTCTGCTCATTCAGAAGCAATGCATCCGTACACAAAGTAGTTGCCTTCTGTACCAAGGATACCTGCTTTTGGATACCACAAATACTTTTGCTTTAAGCCAATTCTTTTTTAATATATATATATATATTGGTGAGGGCTCGCCTGCTTCCTCTATTGGTGAGGGCTCGCCTGCTTCCTCAACAGTAAAGTTTAACAAAAACTATGATAAGATAAAGCATGCATTGGCAAAGCAAAAAGGCTGACAACCAACGCCAGGCCTATGGACTTTTTTCTGGCTTACCTCTAACATCACAGACAGGGACCAGACACAAAGAAATCAGTCTTCGCTCTTCCTCAAAAGGAGAGTCCAGCCTGGACTGCTTGGCCATTTAGTGCATGTACCCTCTAAATGTCAGCTCAAGTGATAGGAGACTAATTTTGCCGCTGTCAGCACAAATGATGCCGAATAAAGGATATGGCTCAGTGGACCTGTGCATCTATCACTTTAACTGTGTGATCATACATTTGAATCCTGGGGTGCACACACAGCCTTTCAGCTTTCTGAGGGTGATAAATTGAGCACCTTTGATTTGAGTAGCAATACACATATATCACTAGCACCAAGCAACCCATCAGCATTAAGCAAGTACTTTACAAGCCAGACTGTTTTGTTACTCAACATTGTGGGGCTAATCATGGAAGTTTTGATGAAAAATGCTTCAGTTGCATAAAGTGGAATTTAAGTTTATACATGACTTTAACTTGCAACGTTTTCCTAAGTCACATGCATTAGGTGAGATTTAGAATAGGTATTCTGTAAATTATGTGCAGAAATGCATGAAATTCACATGCGGTGGTAGGCATTCCCATTTTACCTTACCAAATATGCATTTTTTTAATGCATTATACTTGCATAAGATTAGTGTTAAAACATGGATGGAATAATTTTATACACATTTCATTTTCCACATTATTTTCCATACATGCCACTCCTCTCGATACAAATTAAAATGGGATTCATTAGTGCAATATAGTCCCCTTTCTGCACCACTTATGCGAAGATCACTCTGCCGCATACAAATTGTTTTGATAAGTGTACCAATAAATTCCTAGGCTTTTGTAAACACTGTACAAGATGACATGGGGCCAATTTATGAGGTGTTGTCTGTCAGTAGTTCTGTATTACTCCAGACTAAGGTGTGACTTGTTCACAAATACAATCCAAACTCCTCACCCACACTTCCAAGGCAATTATAAACACTGGCCCAGCATACCTCACCAAACGCATCTGCTTTCACAAACCTTCCAGACACCTCCACTCTTCTGGACTCTAATTTGCATAAATTCCATGCATTCAAAAAAGAAGATACAACGGTCGAACCTTTTTCTACATCGCTGCTAAAGCGATGACAAGACACTATAGATTCCTCTAACCACTTGTTCGGGACACTGAATTTTCACCAGATAAATGGGCTCCATGAGCCTGGGCCGTGCAGTCAGGACACAGGCGTAGTGGCCCCTCCTGGCTGTGGGAATAATCTGGCCACCACCTCTGTGGATCGCATCAGCGTGCCTCTACACATAAGAGCCTCCTCCTCACTTCTTGAATCCCGCAAGAAGCTGAAGACCTGGCTTTGCGAGTATTCCCACGAGGCCCTAGGTGTGGTTAGACACACACCTGCACAGCACCAGGATACCCTCCCAAGTAATGGTGCCCTCTACAAATCTACTTACTATAGCATAACAGTGAAGAATGCTTGCTAATGAGTATAAACTTTGTGAGTGACATTCTATGCTAGTTAAGTGATTCTGTTGACCTCTGAGTTGAGCCAAAAGACTATGCCAGATTGTTATAACACACATTTGATGTTGAGGACACTTTTGTAATACTTTATCATAGAAAATGAGCGCCTTCTTTCATAAACTCATATTTTGTCAAGTACCAAATACCTGAACTTTGATTTTCCACAGGAGCAGATGATAATTTCCTCAATCCCCAACTCCACTACAGAGAACTTGCAATGCTCACATGCAGCAGAGAGGGGGAAAGGGGATTGAGAATGAAAGAGAGACTGCCATTGCTTCGCCTCTTCTGGACTGGACTCGAGCTATGCTCCTTGTTGACTCCTGTAACAAAGAACACCATGTAACCACTATAACTATACACCGTGACCCTCTGTAAATTACTTTCCCTTTGTTACCTGTCCTTCTACAGTGGTTAGCTGCTCTCTTGAATGTCTATTTGGTCTAAATGTCTTGACCTGTCACTTCTCAATACTGGTATGGTGTAATACTCTTGTAGACTCCTGCAACAGAGAACACATGTAACGTCTATGGCTAATCACTTACCATTACTGCCTCCCTTTATCTAAACCTCAGTTACCTGTATTTCACCTGTGTTCTGCTCACTAGTAATCTTATATTATTCTTCACTGTACGCAGATGATTTTACAGTTCTTTTCCTTATTCTTCCTTCTCTTGTCTTTCAGAAGCGAACACTGTTGCAGCAGATGGTAAGTTCAATTATATATATATATATATATATATATATAATGATATCTACTTGAATTTTTCTGAGCTAGAACTGTAATTTTTGTACTGGATGAAGTACAGGATAGGCTAACTCCAGTAATGAAGACTCAAAATTTGGTATCAATTGTCTTGTATACTCATTATTATCACCAAGTATTGCTTCTTGCTATCTCCGGTTAATACTTGTGATATGTCTCTAGTTGTTGCAGTCCTTTCTGTAATGCGCCAGGAATAAGGAAACGCTAGCTTTGAAAAACCTAATCTAGTTTTCTCTCTAAATAGCATTGCATATCTACAATAGTCTCTGTGAAAATGCTGAATATATGAAACTTACTTGAAGACTAAACCTCCAAGGGGATGGGAACTTCTGTGACCCCAGAAGCAACACTCCCACAAGAAAAGAGAACAAAACTCTCTCACCAAACACGATGAAGGAGCAGGTCTGGGCGACTGCTTTTATTCCCAGGTAACTCTCTCTCAAAAGATGGGAATCTCTGTGGACTTAGGGCAGCGAGACCAAAGGCGCTGCCTCTCCTCAGAAATCTTCAGTTGAAGTGCGCAGCGCTCAACGAGAGCAAGCGCGAGCACAGCTGCGGTTGACAAACAGCCACAACACTAGACTGGCAACCTGATCTACAATCCCGGGTGGCCATCTTGGAATTCTGCAACTGCGAGGAAAGTAGGAATTGGAGCCATAACGGAACAAACTTAAGGGAAATGGCTCTGCGGAGTTTGGAATAAAGGTACATGCGAATTTTACAGCCTGCATGACGATAATTAGGGACTCTTGGGGTTTTCACCTGACCAATCCTGACAGTACCCCCCACCAAGGTCCCCCTCTCTCTCTTCTTGGGCTAATTAGGATGAGTACTATGAAACTCTCTAACCAACCTGGGGGAATGCAGATTAGTCTTTGGTTCCCATGTTCTCTCTTCTGGGCCATAACCTTTCCAGACCACCAAATAGTACGACTCTCCGTTCTTTACCTTGGAATCTAGAATCCGTTTTACCTCAAACTCTTCTTCTGACTGAACTTGAACAGAAGCTGGTGGCCCTTTTAATCTCACATTAGATGGATTCTTTTTAAGCAGAGATACGTGAAAGACTGGATGTACCCTTAACCTTGGAGGCAGACGAATCTTAACACTCACTGGAGTCACCATTCTCTCTACCTGAAAAGGACCAACAAATCTAGGTTGGAATTTTTTATCCCCTTTTAGGCGCATATTTCATGTCGAAATCCACACCTTTTCACCTTGCTCATAAATTGGATTAGCGAATCCCTTCTTGTCTGCCTGCTTCTTGTAAGAACTCTTAGCATTAATTAAATTGCTAGTGGCTACCTGATTAGACCTTTGTATATCGTGTACCACTGCCTCTACTGCCGGGACATCACTCTCTTGCTTCCCCACAAATGTGTTAGGATGTCTTCCTGAATTTAAATAGAAAGGAGAAACCCAGTGGAAGAATGCTCAGCATGGTTATAAGCAAATTCGGCTGCCCAAATTAAATTATTCCATTCTCCCTCATGATACATCAAAAATAGACGCAAATATTGCTCCAGTTCTTGATTTACTCTTTCAGTTTGTCCATTAGTCTCCGGATGGAAACTAGTAGACAAACGAGAGTCCACATCCAATCTCTTTAGGAAAGCCCTCCAAAAGTGTGAAACGAACTGAGGATCCCAATCGGAAATAACTATCTTTGGAATCCCATGAGCCTTAACTACATGCAAGGTGAAAAGAGAAGATAATTGAGAAGCATTTGGAATTGATTTCAAGGGAAAAAATGACTCATTTCAGAGAAGTGATCCACCACCACCCAGATGACTAGAAGGAAGATCCACAATAAAATCCATGGAAATAGTATGCCACTGATATGGAGCAGGGGGCAAAGGAAGAAACAACCCTTGAGGAGCCATTCTAATAGACTTTCCTTTAATGCACTGCTCACAAGGTGCCACATATTGCCTCACCTGCGCCTCCATTGCCGGCCACCAAAATTCTCATTGAATCAGCTCCAAAGTTTTCTTAACTCCCTTGTGGCCTGCCAGCAAATCGTCGTGAAAGTGTTGGATCACCAACTTATGGACTTCACCATTAGGAACAAAGAGATTTCCCTTGTAGTATGGTTTTCCATTCTTTACTTCTCTTTCTGCACCTTCCTTGACCCACTCACTTAGTTCCTCATTAAAGAAAGAATTAATTAGCTTGTTTTCAAATTCAGAGTAAGGTATGGCTCCAATTATCTTCTCCTTGGGAATAATCAATCCCTTCTCAATCATCCTTTCATCTTCCCAGTGTCAAGACGAGACAAGGCGTCAGCCTTACCATTGGCAGAACCAGGCGTGTAAGTCAGAAAAAATTATAGTTTGCAAAAAACAGGGACCATCTCAACTGCCTAGGGGTAAGTGTTCGAGCAGATTTTAATAATTGAAGTTGATTTTCTAACAACTTTCTTAGAATTGCACGTACATGCTGGATATGTTCCTTCATGTTTGCCGAAAAGATGAGAATAGGGTCGATGTACACTACTGCAAAACGATCCAGAAACTCTCTTAAAACGTCATTGACGAAGTGCTGGAAAGCCGCAGGAGCGTTACACAGGCCAAATGGCATGACCTGATACTTGAACAGACCCACTTGAGTTCGGGACGCAGTCTTCCACTCGTCACCTTCTGCCATGCACACTATGTGGTAGGCTCCTCTTAGATTCAATTTTGTATACACCTTAGCTTCCTTCACTTGATCCAAAAGTTCTGAAATTAAAGGCAACGGGTATCTGTTCTTCTTACTCCCTATGCAGAGGTAATTTTTGAGCTTCTTGTTCATCGAAGACTGACGCCAAATCAAGGTAATTGCGTGGAATTTCTTGAACTTCCAAGGCAGAAATTGCCCTGGTCTGACTGGCCAAAAGCATAGGCCGTGTTGTAGGATGAACATCCAAACTCCAGCCAAGGCAATGTTTCTTACAATAATCAGAATCCATCTCAATGGATCTCTTAGCTCAATCAATCTTTGGATTATGTTCTGTGAGCCAGGGTAACCCCAAGATGAGCTGGAACTGAGGAGCATCAATTAGACTGAACTTCAATATACTTAAATGATGACCTGGCCCCTTCAACGAGATTTCCTCTGTGTCATGAACAATGGGGCCCGAGGAAAGGTTGGTTCCATCAACTGCACAAATTGGATCCCTAAGGATTTGGCAAATCTAATATCGCAGAAGTTACCAGTCGCTCCTGAATCAATTATTACTGAAATCTTATCCACTTCTGAATCTCCAAATTTAATCAGACCAGAAATAATTAGATGAGGCACGGAAGATTGCAGAGTATTGGCGATGAATTGACAATCTGGAGTTGACTTGTCATTCGCTTCCACAAGAGCTACTCCTCTTACTGGTGGAGCCTGTCTTTTACCCAAGTATTATTCTTGGGCTTTTTGGGACGTTCTTTGACAAAGTGTCCTGAGTTACTGCAATACATGCAAAGTTTGCCAACCCGCCTCTTCTCTAAGACGCTTATTCTCAGTCATGGTATCACTCAATTGCTTTTGTATCCCATCTAACACCGACACCAAGGCCTTAACATCACTTCCCTCTGCCATTCTGCTCGGGGGGAAGCTTGGTTAACTAGCACTTCAATCTGTCAAGTACCAAACACCTGAACTTTGATTTTCCACAGGAGTAGATGATAAATTCCTCAATCCCCAACTCCACTACAGCGAACTTGTAATGCTCACATGCAGCAGAGAGGGGAAAGGGGATTGGAATGAAAAGAGAGACTGCCACTGCTTCACCTCTTCTGGACTGGACTCGAGCTATGCTCCTTGTTGACTCCTGTAACAAAGAACACCATGTAACCACTATAACTGTACACCGTGACCCTCTGTAAATTTCTTTCCGTTAGTTACCTGTCCTTCTACAGTGGTTAGCTGCTGAATGTCTATGTGGTCCAAATGTCTTGACCTGTCACTTCTCAATACTGGTATGGTGTAATACTCTTGTAGACCCCTGCAGCAGAGAACACATGTAACCTTTATGGCTAATCACTTAATATTACTGCCTCCCTTTTTCTAAACCTCAGTTACTTGTATTTCACCTGTGTTCTGCTCACTAGTAATCTTATATTATATTATTCTTTACTATACGCAGATGATTTTACAGTTCTTTTCCTTATTCTTCTCTTGTCTTTCAGAAGTGAACACTGTTGCGGCTGATGATAAGTACAATTATATATATATAATTATAGCTACTTGAATTTTATTTCTTGAGCTAGAACTGTAATTTTTGTACTGGATGAAGTATAGGATAGGCTAACTCCAGTAATGAAGACTCAAAATTCGGTATCAATGGTCAATTGTCTATTATACTCAGTATTATCACCAAGTATTGCTTCTTGCTATCTCCGGTTAATACTTGTGATATGTCTCTAGTTGTTGTAGTCCTTTCTGTAATGCGCTGTAATAAGGAAACGCTAGCTTTGAAATATCTAATCTAGCTTTCTCTCTAAGTAGCGATGCATATCTACGATAGTCTCTGTGAGAATGCGGAATATATGAAACTTACTTGAAGACTAAACCTCCAAGGGGATGGGAACTTCTGTGACCCCAGACGTTGCTGTACTCACGAACTGGTGCTGGAATTTCTCTCAAGCAACACTCTCACAAGAAAAGAGAACAAAACTCTCTCACCAAACACGAAGAAGGAGCAGTTCTGGGCGACTGCTCTTATTCCCAGGTAACTCTCTCTCAAAATATGGGATTCTCTGTAAACTGAGGGCAGCAAAACCGAAAACGCTGCCTCTCCTCAGAAATCTTCAGTTGAAGTGCTCTTCGCTCAACGAGAGCGAGCACATCTGCGGTTGACAAACAGCCGCAACACTAGACCGGCAACCTGATCTACAATCACGGGCGGCCATCTTGGAATTCCAAACTGCGGTGAAGGTAGGAATTGGAGCCATAACAAAACAAACTTAAGGGAAATGGCTCTGTGGAGTTTGGAATAAAGATACCTGCGCATTTTACAGCCTGCATGACGATAATTAGGGACTCTTGGGGTTTTCATCTGGCCAATCCTGACATATTTTTGCATGAGCCAATATAGTGACTGTTGTAAAACATGGCTTTTTAAATAGAGAATTCTAGTGAAAGCATTGGTAACTATGATAACTTGGGTTTCATGCACTACTCAATACCTTAATTTTGGCTGGGTCTTTGTGTGGTAAATTACCGGTGTAATCATTATTCTGTTTTAAGGCGCAAAATATGTCCACCTCAAAAGAATGAAAGTTAGAGTTCCACTTGCACTCGGGATCTTCACCTTGTACAAGATGTCAATAGCAAGTCCTTAACTTGCTGAGCTAACTTAACAACCCACGTAAAAAAAGATTGATGAATCACAGTGTGAGAAATTACTTTCATGGTCACCTGTTGTGTGGTTTATTCTTGGTGAGGAAAGGGACACACATTTTTTCCTAGATCGCATATGCTGAGCATGCTGTTCCTGAGTGAGGCAATAAAAGACATATGCTTCACCGAAACATGTCCATCTTTACCATTGATTTTTATGGCTGCTGGTGAAGCAAGGGGACTTATGTGTATCTGAGTCAGTCCTCTGTTTTACAAAAGGCCTTGTAACGTTCTGCGTCCGCATCACACATTGTGATCAGATTAATTTGATCCCATGCAGTGTCCTTAAGACAGAACATTTGGATATGCTTTGTGTGTATTGAGATGCATTGCACACATCCAATTTGTTTCCTAATAGAATATTTATTATGATAAAAAAGGCAGAATAAAAGGGGCTTAAGATTTCCCACCCTATTGCTTTTCATTCCGATATTTCTGGCATTGAGTTACTGGGGTACCTGCAATTCCAATAGGGTTGATAACTCCGATCCTAGCTCTTGCAGACATTAAAAAAAACACTCAAAATAATGGCCTAGGTAGAATCCCGACATGATTTGGCTTCATTTCTAATACTTTGTGGGTTTTCATTTAACTCCCCAGGGGTCACGCTCAAAATGTCACTCATGATTTTCAAAATCATCTGAGAGCTGGGCTGTTTCTACCAACAGGCTTTGTTTGCCTGGAATTAAAATGCCACAAACATTCAGGGCTAGAATGGAAGGGATGGAGATGACCTATTCTCCATAGAAAAACAGCATGTATGTCGTCCTCCCTCCAAGTGATCAACGACATCCAAAACTCATAAGGGTAGCTGTAGTAAAATGATGCACCCTTTGCCACCTGATGACATCACAGGTAATGCCGTAACACTACCCTTGACCCCCAGGAAGTGTCCTTGTACCTTTTCAAGGTGGTTTTACTAAGTCAACACTACCGAATGTTACTAACTCTAATAATTAAGTAGCACAAACTGACAGATGCCAACACTACCATAAGCTCCAACGTTCTTTCCATGCTACCCACTGATGTGAGTAAACCCTGCAGAAGTGATTACAATGGGAGCACTAATTTGATGCTCCACAAATAAATACAAATGATAAAGACAGCCGTGTCACTTCTGAAAGTTGCAGGTACACTTCGTAGAGGGTTGTCTCAAACATTTATTCTTCTGGAGTAGCTAAAATGAGTGCCGGTGAGTTAGCCAATAGTAAGACATTAGCACTGAGAAGCAAATCATTCAAGGTTTGTGCTTCATTAATAAACAATGCTGTTAAAATTATCACTATTTTGCAAGCAATTACTGACAGGATTTTTTTTTATCCTTGGTGAAGGAACATCTAGGGCATCCACTACGAGATGTTGTGGGACTACCATATCACACTGCTCAAACAATAGGCCACACCAGATGAATTGAAACCACCAGCCAAGGGGAGGATGGCTCTAATGCGCTGTTCCACTCCCTTTGAGCTTTCCTGCCTTTCTAATTGAGACCCAGTGCTATGATTTGGGCTGTTTGTCTTGCCCTCAAGAACAGCTCACTTGTGAAAACAGATGGCAAATGTGAGCTGTCTACAGAAAAAATACTTGGTATGCACAGACTTTTCTCACCGTTCCTGCTTTCGACCCCTTATTTTTTAGGTGTAGCCTATGGACAGCTTTTAGTTGTCTGTAGGTGAAAGCAATTTGTGTGCACACACCAAAAACGTACAGTGGCTTACAGCCCGCCCATAGCTTACAATTGGTTGGCTTTATTGTCACTCTCATTTGATTGCTTCTTATTCAATGACATTCCCTCCTCTCACTGCTTACCTTTTAGAAACGACTTTTTGCTTTTTTATTAAGCCTTCCATGACAATGCATGGGTTTTCTTGCTCTCCCAAGTGTGGAGCTTCCAGCACCTTACACACTCACTCTGGTCGCTTCTCCTTCACCCACCTCCACCCGCTCCTCTGTTCTTCTACTCTCACAGGTATTTTATGGGAAGGCCAAGCAGCTGCCATTCGCTGCTGAGCTGCTCCGCATTCCAGAAAGCCTTCAATGCTACCTAGTAACGGAGCATCCCTAATAGTCCCACACTCGCTGTACACCCTCTTTTGCTTCACCCCTTTTTCTGTTGCATCCCACTCAGTCCTTTTAATAATTGTTTTTAACGTAATGCTTTTGGAGGGCCCAGCAGCTACTATTTGCTACCAAATTGCTCTGTATTTCAAAAACGCATTAGTGGTAATAAATAAAAAAAAAATATTTACTGATCAAAGTAGCATAAGCCTACATGGATCAATAAAGAAAAAATGGAAAATGTCACTGACATCTTTCTGAAGGCAGGGCGCATGCAGGTAAACTCATGTAAACAGGTATGTCATGACATACATGAAATCTTTATTAAAGAAAAAAAACACTCTTGTCCCAGAAGATACAGTAAACTGTCTTCTATCACCCTCATACTAGCAGTGGTGAAGAATTAGGAAACCATTATGTCCTCTCAACTCACACCCTATCTGGAAAATGTTTCTATTCTAGACAATTCCCCTGTCAGCTTTCGCCGGTGTGGAAGCACTGAGGCAGCTCAATTAGCAGTTTTAGATGACCCTTGAAAGGCTGCCCACTGTAACCATACCTGTGGTTTGATTCTATTAGATCTGTCAGCAGCTTTAGCTGCTGTTTCCAATAATCTGCTAAAATCAAGGTTAGCTGATCTCTGAACTGCGGATAAAGCACTGGCCTCGCTCATCTCAGTCTCCAAATAGATTTCAAACAGCAATTCTGAATAACTTGTTTTTGTATCGGTCTTGCAAACCCATAGAGTCCCACAAGTGTCTGTGCTATCCCCTTGTAGGTTTAACATCCAATCTTTATCCAAACTTATCAGAAGCTTCGGTAGGAGAGCTGATACCTATGCTAACGACACTCAACTTTTTTTTTCGCCTCACTAATTCTATCCTCCAGTCAGATGGCCGTATTGAGTGTCTCTGCAAGGTTAAGGAATGGATGGGTGGTACCTGGTTGAAAATCAACTTGTACAAAACTGAGATTTTGGTAGTCGGTAACAGAGTAGAGCAATATTAACTCCACCCTCACACGTCAAAAATACGCATTATATCATATATATGCACTTAGCACTACGTATTTGTGTGTCCTAACGTTATTAATGTATAGTGTTTCACGCAAATTCAGTACTGAAGTGTATTTACTGTAGAACTAGCAAACATATACACTGTTTGCTTTAGCCTTATTAAGAAGAAATATAGTCTTTAGAGATTGGATACAATGATTTTTACATTATTAAACTATATTTACATTAGAAACAAGAGAGATTTATGTAAACATGTACACTAATGTTATCACATTGGTATAAATAATGTAGTTCTTAGTCACACTTTTATTCCTGCATTCAAAGTTGCTTTACATTTATTTAAAGTTTAACGTGAATCTAATGCTAAATTATGCACAAACAACACATATTAATGTGCACCATTGAATAATATGCTTAAATTGGCTCAAGTGGGCCTGCATTTATTTCTGCATAAATTATAGCTTTCCATTTCTGCTTGCGTGTCTTTTTCTTGCAGGTACATTCATATGGTAGTTTGAGAATAGATATATCTCTATTCTAGCGAGAGAGCTTGAGAAGAAGTCCTTGACAAAGAGCATGGAGAGCCAGGGCTTTAATTGCAGTAAAGTAGTCGAAGTGTCGCAGGTTACCAAGGGCGATGTTATTCTCAGGACTGACCTGGAAGAGTCTGCTAATGTTGCAGCTCACAAAGTGAGTATGGAAAGGGCAATGGTGCCCCTGATGGTGTTAACAAGGGGTGTTACCAAGAAGATTGACCACCTTTTTCTTTGGACTTTGAGAAGTACAGACCTCTATGCTTACCCCTCTGATTCTTTCCTGAGTCTACCTTAGGCTAGCAGTTATGTCCCTGTCCCTTGAAGACTCTTGACCGAGCTTCTGAAATGTTGGCACCTTACCGCATACTTCTCTCAATTTACTCTTTTTCACATTGCCCCCGACATTGAGATTCCTTTACATTAATCACATTTAAAAAGTTTAGATTCTAATCTAGATGACTTTAGATATTACTCATGTTTAAGCGAAAAGATCGAAGATTCTTCTCTTAGCATCAGATTCTGCTGTAAATCCTTTGTATTGATGTGACTGAACTTCTTGTTTATCTCGTATTGATTTACTTGAACTCCCTTAGGAGGTTTGGCTATAACACTGTTATTCTGTACCTTTACAGCAGGGTATTGAGATTTATTTACACTAACCTAACTGCTAATTTGTAATAAACTTCTTGGCTCAAATGACTGATTGCTGGTCCTTATTGTGTAGCCAAATGGGTTAAACTGTTAATTAAATGTGTTTGACCAAGTGCTAACTCCCTTCACCTCTTAGTCGTTAAAGAAAGACCAATCGGATAACCAATGGTAAGAGGTTGGCCCAGCGCTGCATCAGTAACAAGGCTAAGGCCTTGTTGCCCACTTTATGGCCTCTTAGTCTTGGCCCTGCCCCACAACCCAAGCATCATGTAAAATGTTTAGGCTTCATTCTAGATAATAAAGTTAAAATGGATGTTCAAATCTTTTCAGTGGTGTCTTCCTGCTTCTTTTTTTTCCATGTAAACTACAATCTATTCTTCCCTAGATAACAGGAGAATCCAGGAGGGAGATTTTGGTTAACAGCAATACCTAAATATAAGGCATTATTGAAAATCTAACCCAGAGTTGATAATGGTGGGATGGCGCCATTATCAACTCTGGTGTTAGGATACTGTATTGCCTTTTTTTTTTTTTTTTTTATTTATTAATGATCCGCTTACAGTGATGTACATTGCTTCATGCCTACAACTTGCGGTGGTTCCCAGATTCAGGCTTAGCCGCATGGGAGGCCGCTCGTTTAGGGTAATGGCTGCGTCAGCATGGAACTCCTTGCCTGTTGAAATCCGTGTGCTGGAGGACCTTCTGACCTTTCGGAGGGCTATAAAAACCTTCTTGTTTTAGCTGTTTCTTAGTTTTTGTTTTTAGCCTGTGGTTGTGTTACGTGCTACCTTGTCTCTGCGCCAGGACGCTCCTTGGCTGGAGTATCTGTGCGCACAATAAATAGTCGTAACATAACATAACATAACATACAACCCTGAGGCCGGCTGAATAAACTTCGTGAGATAGTTCGTGGCACCGCACATCCCAACCTCCCTCCACTCCTGTCAGCACAATTGTCGAATCAGTAATGCGTTAGGAGCGTCCGATAGTTCAGCATAGTACATCCTTGCCTTAGTAGTGATCTTCACCAAAGTCCGCAGTTGGGATACTGTATTGCCTTATATTTAGGTATTGCAGAGGACCAATTTACCAAGCTTCAGGTGGTTCAAAATCAAGCAGCCAGACCTGTAATTCTTGCACCCCATTTTACTTCAGCTAAGCATTTTCCGCAGAAGCTTCACTGGCTTCTAGTGAGAAATAGAATTCATTTGAAAGTCACCTGCCATGTCCATAAATGTCTTTTTGGCTCTTCACCAAATATTCTGATAATGAAGGTGAATGAATATCTACACACCTTTCATATTGTTTAAGTATTACTTTGTTTATAAAGACCACCTAAAGAGGGAAGGCCCTTTCACTTCTTGCTTCTAAAACGTGAAACTGGATGCCTTATGACCTTAAATCCGTCTAATCCACCCCTCTGGATGCGTCTTAAAACTTTCCCCTTCCTTGGCTAGCTTTCTCTTTTTCAGTATCTGAGCATCTTGTTATTTTTCAAGTACCCTGAGACCTTTGGGTATAATAGAGCTTTACAAATCTCAAATGTAACATAACATAACATAAAGCATGGTCTATATTGTCCTTTGACAAAAGCTTCATTTTGCATGTGCTGTAGGGAATTTCAATGGCATCACAATATGCTTTGTTGCAGCAGATATATTACTTCTCCAAGAAATGCCACTAAAGAAAGAGATCCAGTTCCTGTTTCAATTAAATATAACCAGAATTCATTTTTTTAATACAGAGCTATCCCTCACCAAAGTCAGCCACTAAGGATAGAAGCTTGCAGTTATCAATATAAATATGCTGTTATAAAAACAATCTGCCTTTAGCCAGACAATACAAATCCCTGTTTCACTGTTTCTAATGAGAGTGCCAATGACTGGCTGCTCTCCAATCCTACATACTGATTTGTCCCAAAGACCTCTCCCCATCTCCACCAATTTAGAGTCCACCACTATGAGTCAGTCTTGTCAACAAGAGATCTGCAATCTCCTACATTGACGACATGCAGACTTCTCACAGACTTCAATCCAAACGTAATGCAATATTGGACACATAATCCAATAACACTACAGTACAGCTCATCTCTGTCCAACCTACTGTGGCTACAGCATCAACTATGTTCAGGACCACTGGAATTATGCAATTGTGTAGCTGCTGTGTTTTTCACCTAATTATAGATTTGCCGCATTTACCACATAATCCATCATCAGCTGCATAACCTGCATATTTAAACAAAAAAACATTTGTTTCTTGCTTAAACGTTACTAAAAATGCAGTGACATATGTTGCCGCACAGCGGCAGGCATTTGCAAAGCTAGAATTCACTTTTCTGTTGCTTATTGTTATGTTTGGATATTAATCTGATACTAATGAGGTGCAACCAGTGCTCCGAGTTAAGAAGTGTAAAAATGACAAATAATGAAGTAACACTATGCTAAATGTGCTGCATTACACCACATAAGTTGCCTTTGCTTGCCGCATAATTTAGTCAACTGTGCTGCATAATATGACCCTCCCCTGCCACACAATTCCAGGGGCACCATGCCAAAAGATAATTTAAACAGACAAAAGTCAGATTGAAAATGAATGCTATATGTGACTTACTAACCTCATACATGCCTGCTTTCTTGACTAACAATAAGGCGTGGGTAGTCCCTAATGCACATTCCTCCTTATCTCTGTCTCTTCATAGCTCCAACAGGAGATGGATCTCAGAGTTGGTGGAACTGGCTACCTCTCTTATTCTTAGTTCATAGTGCCAAAAGTATCACTTCATCATGCCAAAACAATTTAGTAAATAGGAAAAGATCCGACATGCAACTAGACTCTATAACCTTTTGGCACCATGTATACCTTCCGTCACATTGGGACTCATTCTGAATCCGTTTTTTATGCATGCCAGAGGTACTACAGGCGTATGGCTCAAGAAAGACCCACAACTATTTACTAGCCAGCTCTCCTCCCATTGTGCTCCAGAACACGCTGTAAATCTGCAATATTGAGAAGGATCCAAAGTGACTGTTCTTGAGCCAAACAGGGGCCCCATTGGTGCCACTGGTCATTGAAAAAAAACCAATATATTATATCCATTCACACCATACGTGGCATCCAGAGATAAGCTAGCCATGCTTTTAATGTTAAGATAATTTGGCAGAAACACTTTCATTTCCTAATTATACTTGTAACTACAGCCGCCAAGAAAGTCTTTAGAAGCAATACTAAAAACTAAAAATGCTAAGCTGAAGGTTGAACTTGTTGGACAGGGCCTGTGTTTATTTCGACCTGTCATATCGGACGCTATCAGACCCGTTACTATGCAACTCCTGCGTTGAAATATCAGTGTTTGAATTTTGTCTACAGTATGGAGGCCCCCATGTTTCCTCACCAGTCCAACCCACTTCCAATCACCATGCCACTCTCTCTGCACATGACTCTCCTTATGAGTCTCTCCCCGTACAGCCTTTCCTTGCTTTCATTGCCATTCTTTCTAACATCACTGTGTGCTAGTCCTGCCACAATAATTGGCATCAGTACTTCAAGCCTGAGGTGTTGCTACTGCACCTCATTCTTGAAACAGGTCCTGGTGAAAGAGGCAGAGGCATAGATACCACCAACTCTACAACCTGTGGACTAGCAATATTTCATCTCTTGCTCCTGTTAAACTACTGCCTCAAAGTAGCTCTTACCCTCTGCTGCTTTGTTCATTGTATGACTCACAGAGTCATATCAGTGACCTGTACTCAAGTAAGCCAATGACCGCCTCTAAACATGGCAAATCTAGCTGCAGTGTCCATAGATTAATCGGCCATCCCTGTCATTCCTTTCAATGCTAGTGTCACCGACAGACATTTCCACAGACTACTTCCTGAGTGCACTGAAACAGGTGGCCTAATCAGCCCATTCACTCACTTGAGACCTTAGCAAATGGCAAAGACAATGACATTCTGCCTCCTGGATAAGCTGTTGGGAATGGCAATCCAAGAAGGGCCAGATGAGTTATGAAGATTCGACTACTACTACATATCGGGCCATAATAATCTCCTTCAGTGACTCCAAGGCATAGTTGGTTCACCAACAGTCATTCACATATTTATTCTGCAAACTCAGAGGTAACATAGTTTCCTCTGAGCATTCTTGTCCATCTACAGTCTTTGGACTGTGGGTTCCATCACTATTTGAGATACCCCTAATGATTTTAAACATCTCCATACATCTTTAAATGTCTAGTAGACAGCAACCATAGACATCAGGATGATCCTTGACCGAGGAGAAGCAGCGGCCCTCATTCTGCTCAGCCTATCAGCATTATTTTACATGGTCTCCCACTCCACCCTGATCAGAAGACTACACGAAACAGGCATTTATGGACCCACTCTCAACTGGAGCTGCTCCTTCCTCATGGGAAAAACGCAAAAAGTCAGCATACCACCTACACTTCGAAAGCTAGGAACCTCATCTGAGAAGTCCACCAAGGATCAACTCTTAGCCCACCTGTCTTTAACATTTACATGACCCCACTGGCAGACATCATCAGATCGTACAGCATCAACATTCTTTCCTACACCAACCCACACTGATCACATTGGAACCTTAGAAATTATCCAAGACAACAAGCTTGACATGACAGCCTAGATAAATGTGGTGACCTCCACCTGTTTCCACATCCTGAAAATGCTGAGAAAACTCTTCAAGTGGCTACCATAGATCATCAGGAAAACAATCACAGAGGCCCTGATAACCAGCAGACTTGACTACAGCAGCACACTCTACTCATGAATTCAAAATAGCTCCTAGATAGGCTCCAAACCGGATGGTTTGGAACCTATCTAGGAGCTATTTTGTAAACACAAAAAACGACCCGGAGGTCGTGTCTTCTCCTACATTTTCCCCAAAGCACAGAATGACCTCCCACAGCACATCAGAGTCTCCATATTGCTTCCTGAGTCTTGCAAAAAGCTGAAGATCTGGCTTTTCAAATAAACTGTCCTTAAAAGACCGCCACCTACCCACCTGTGAGCACCTCAATACCCTCTTGGGTGATTAGACGACTACAAAATTAAGCACAACATAACAGTACATAACAAAGTTCCTGGCAGCATTGGCAAACTAGTTAATTTTCTTTAACACCTTGACTAAATACATATCAACAAATGAAATGTGAATTTTGAGAAAGCAACCACAACCTAAATACAACCAAAACATATCATGTGTATTGGTAGAGATTCTGTGAATATTATATTTGATTTAAGAATTTGTTTTCAAATGAACTGTTTTTATACTGATACTGATGAGACTTTGGGAAGTGGTGTAAAGAGTGTAAAGGAGGAGACCAAGAAATGAGCCTTTGAGTACTTTACAGACTGCAATGTAAGTAATGAGAGTAAGCAGTATCACGAGAGGGAGAAGAAGTGATCAAAAAGATTGGATGAAAACCAGATTAATGTACCTGTAGGGATTAGAGGGGCGCGTGCTGTCAATGTAAAAGTGTGTTGAAAACTTTGGAGAGACTACAAAGAATTAAGAGGGAACAAGAGGTGGTTATGTTGGCAGAGGGGTTGTATTTCAGAAGTAGTGCAATTATAGTCTGACATAAATACTGTTTCCACAAATATCTTACCATTCGGTGTAGATTTCACGTTATTTTCTTCAACAGGGCTTTATTTCTTAAATGATAATTAGGACCCTATTTTGATGTAAGACAATATTCTGACTTCAATATTCTGGCATCACAGGGCAGAAGAGGTGAAGTGAAGATGGTCTCTATGGAACAAAGTGCAGAAAAACTGCAAGAGGTTAAAGTGGTGTGGGTAGAGAAACAAGTCAATTGGATATCAGTCAACCAGAATGGTAATGGGGAGACCAAATGAAGGTAAGGAAGAAGACAGCTATCGGCTTCTTAAGTAAAGGCACAACTACAGTTGATTTAAAAACTGAGAACAAGTAATAGAGGTGAGAGACAGCTCGAGTCCAGTGATGCCGTAGGATAGGACTCTGGAAGAAAGGGCAGAGGTTTTGATGGTGTACAGGTTAACATTCCAGAGGGACCACTGCAGTGGTTTTCTATAATTAGAATAGGGATTTGCTCCATGGGATTTATAGGTGACGAAAACTACACACAGAAAAATGTGCGTGGGGGGGGGCTGCTTAGGAAGGTAGAGGTATTAGCTATGGAGATTGCTTAGTGTGTCCTTTTGAGTGTCCTTTAGGAGACACAGATAATGCAAACGTAGAAACAGAATAGCTAGAAGGACTATTATTGGTCAGAGGAGAAAGTAGAGAGCTGAGACTGTAGTATAGATAAAATGGGTTAGATTGAAGAGACGTGATGAAAACTTAAAAAAGGATGTTTTAGAAGTGTTAAGTGTAGATGTGAGACAATTGCTGGCTAGTTATTAGTACTGAGGATGATCTGGGGTTTAGGATGTTCTCCATCTACAGAGAGTAGACACCATTTGTGTTGCTGGACTAAACACTGGACAGGAGAGGCACAGGGACTGAAAGTAAATTGTTACAGTAGGATGAATCGGAGAGTCTGGGTTTTCACTTAGACCAGAGAGCCTTAGTTGGTGGACTTGGGAGGGAGTACATTTATGATCTCATGAATAAGGGTGTCGATGGAGGTTGGTATATTGATGTAGGAGGGAAGTGAGTCTGAAAGAAGTTTGTGGGTTGATGACAGATGAATTGGACAGGAGCCTGGTAGAAAATGGATGCTGGACTTCCATGTGAAGATTTCAGTCATCAAAGGATATGAGAGGAACATTTATCAGTAGTGCATCTGGGATTGCAATGATATTGTTAAAGAACAATTTCCTGCACTGATGGGGTGGTGGAGTACCACAAAACAGGGAATGAAGCAAGGATCATCACTAATTCACTCCTAGGTGCTAGGATCACGGTTTTGTTCAATTGTTTGTTTTGGCTTATAGTGCAGGTGAGAATAAAGTTGAATATGCAGAGTTTGCACACTGTGCTAATGTTTATTTCAGGGAATATGCCAACTAGCATCTGGCCCTGGTTTTTATATAACATATATGTATGTGGTGGTGGCGTGATCTATATTGTTCCCTCGCTTTCGTTAACCATTGGTCTCTTTCACTCACATGATCTGCCATCTTTCACATTATGTCTGTGTTGACCTTACATCCATCCAAGTCTGTCTCAGTACCATGTGTGTTTATACCATCTGGGCACTCTACCTCAGACCATAGCGATAATTAATGGTTACTTTAGAACTGCATCTCTTGATACCACATGTCAGGTCCGTTTCATTTGCCCATCATTTTCTTTTACCATCATATGAATCCTTCATAACTTTACATTTAATATAGATTCCAGTGAGTAGAGGTATTTACCCACCAGAATTTGTTTGAGTTATCTATATCATTAGTGTACGCGATATTACAGGCCAGGAAACCTTTTATATTATAGTTTTTACACTATATTTTTATATTGCATTAGTACGCACAAATCTGTCTATTAGCTCACCCTATTAAAACATCTCACATGGCTGACTGTGTCTCGTGTAGACACCTTGCCAGTTAGGCATAATATCTTTTAGCCTGGTTGCAACATGGTGGCCACGTTCAATACCGGCAGTCCTATTTTTATGTTCACTCTTGTAATTATATACGCACTACTTCCCGGGTTAAGCTATTTCGACATGGCGTCCGCAGCAGTTTTTTGAAGTTACGGTTTCTCTACTCTATCACCGGTAAGAGAGTCATCGCCTCCCCCAATCACCATATATTCACGTTTTTCACATTTACATATTGTAGTATTTCTTATCGCTACACTTTGTCGCATTTTGTATTGGCGCTTGGAAAGTTTGGGCATATACTACGTAGAAATCGAAGCATTCTCGATATTCTAGCCTTCCCGAGAGGGTGAGTAACTTTATCCGTGGGTCTTAATTCTTTATTCCAGTCACATGCTTATTCACGTTATTGATGCTAAGTTTGGTTACTTTCCAGCTGTATATTTATGTCATAAGGATTATTCGTAAGAGTGGTGAAGAACGTATGCCAGGACATATAGGTGAGCAATTCATTTCGGTCTGTACATGACCCGAAGTGATACTGGTACATCGGTTTAGGTTTAAGCTACATCACCGTGATCGTTCTTTTCATGTTTTTACACAGGAGGAACTGGATATCTATTTGTTGTCTATTCTTTTCACAAAGGTAGGGTTCCTCATTATTATGGCATGCTACGATGAGCAAGTCTGTTCACTATTGAAATTAAAAACGGACAGTTCTGATCCATCTCTCACATCATGAGAGCATATATATATTGAGGATCACACTACGGGCACTAATACTAATTAGGTGGTCGATTGAACTTGCGTTTGGCATCATCGACAAATACCTCTCACTATCTGTTTTACTAAACATACATGTGTGGAGCACTTAGATTCAAACACCTAGCTGATTGAGCACGTAGTTTGCAGTTAGAGGAGAATTTGGATAATGTCACCCACCAGAAGTCTGTAAAGTATTTATCTGTTGTTTCAACATACATTGTAAAATTTCATTTTTGCCCACAGGTTTCCCCTGACGAAGGGACGATTCAGGCTCTTTGCTAATGTTTATGGAGAAATATTGTTAATCCTGATGTTAATGATGTAACAATTGAATTTTATTTTATGACTTGACATTACATGTATTCACATGGATGATTCATGTTCATCATATTGATTCAGGTTTACTGTAAAAATATACAGTTATATGATTGTTGAAAAATATATATGATTTATATGATTCAATTTTTGACTTGAGTTGATCACTTAAGTTACTATATATAGAATAAGGAGTCTTAGGGTTTGCTTATTACCCAATGTGAACAGTGCACGGTGTATACAAACCTCTTGGTTTGCATCATTGTGATATCTGACCAGACGCTTGATACAGACAGCATGCGTAACACTGTAGCACCACTAACTCAATTATATTAACCTTTGTTTGAAGTAGAGATAAATAGGTGTGCGCTTCCAATCACTATCTTCACATACCTGATTTTTAGAATACAGCCATAACTGGAAGACCAAAGTCACTAAAAAAAGATATCTCCACCAACTTTAGTACTGTGGTTTGCCTGAGAAGTTTGTAATAGAGTAGCACCCGCATAGATTGATAACAATTCTGCTGTAATATCCTGACATGTTAAGTGGTGGCCATTTTACCAGAGTAGTGAGGGCAAAATATCTAACGTAATAAAGGCAGCAGAGCTTGTAATAATCTCTGGCCGTCAGACGAGTGAAGGGAATAGTGTTACTTGCAGAGTATATAGCTTTAGCTTAATATGTCCTGTCTCATAGATAAGCCGGTAAAAAGGCATGCAACTTGAGGACACTGCTCCCAAGAAAAAAAAATCCACCTGTTAAAAAACACTTGGAGCAAGACAGAGCTTGTGAAGACCTCGGTCTAGTTTATCAAGTACATGTAATTCCAAAAACCATGAGAGAAGACATTAGGTATGAAGGCAGGTAAAGTCAAACCCGTATAATACCACCTGGTGACGGGAAACATCCTTTACTCCGTATGTGTTACACAGCATGTCATTACCATGCATTTTTTACTCTGAGAAAACGTTTACAATGCAGGGTTTTACACCGCAAACCAATACAACGCATTTCCCATTACAAGGCCGGGGTGGAGCTAGAATAGTAAATTGCATTGTAATGGACAGTGCGTTGTAATGGATTGCGTTGCAAAGCCCTGCATTGTAAACGTTTTTGCAGAGTAAAAACGCGGGGTAATGGCACCGTTGTTAATGCGTGCAGAGTAAAGTGTCCTATTCCCTGGTAACGAGTAAATCAACAACATACTAGTGCTATCCACAGCTTCAGTGTTATAGGTTGGTTGCATGTAGATTTAACCACGTTAACCATCAAAACATGAAAAATGATCCATGCGTGGCCTTCGTATTAAAAAAAGAGAGAGTAGAATGTGGCTAGACAGTATAGGCAATGTGCAGAAGGAGCTATGTGCCTTATTGAAATAGACTAAAGAAGGTTTACATCAAAAGGCGAAGTGGACAGAAGCTATAATGTTCTGGTGTGAAGACAAAAGCACAAACTTCATTTTCATCTTTAAAGTTGAAAAATCGTAAGAGATGGCACTCATCCTAAAAAGCAACCAAAAAAGAGGCACCTAAAGAAGCAAATCAACAAAAGCCACAAGTTAGATAATGGGAACCGCACGAACATTCGTCAATGGAAAAAAATAAACAGTTACTTCAGAAATCTCATGTTGATCGGAAATACATGTAAACATAGTTCCAAGAAGACCAGTTCACACATACAGATCAGACTATGACAATAAATTGTGTAGGAAAATACTTTCAACAAGGAGGAAAATCATAAACATGCAATCCATCACTGAGCTCATAGACAGTTTTATAACAGTTTTATATCATGTAACTGTGTGTTAGACTCAGAAAACAAAGATCTCCTGCCCACCAGGAAAAAACACTAAGTCGTGTGATTCATTGGAAGCGTTGCATTCAGTAGAGTAGATCAATACTATATAAATACTGGTAGCATTGCAATTTTGAAGAAGATTATACTGTTCAGACCACTTGGAAACAGCAACTGATAACTAACCCTGGAAAAACAAGCAAGAGTAATGTGGATCTCATTACAGAGGTGTTATATACCCCATGAAGAAAACATATTTCACATAAAGAGAGAAGATCCTGAAAAAACAACTACTGTAAATGGAAAACCAAAAAATATTGCATGAAAAATTAGGGCTCCAATTGTATTAGGTGCAAAACCAGCCAGGGAAAGACAATAAAGCATGTTGCCAGTGATACTATAGGGCATGATAGGAACCCCAAATAGAGGCTTTTATTTGCAAACACAAGTATTACCAGGAGCACTTGCATGTACAGTAACACTGAACAAGAACTCGATATACTATGTGTAAGAATTAAGTTCTTCTTCAGGCACTCTGAATCAGCCAGCACTCAAATGAACCTTGACTAATCAGTTTCTCATTTAATTGCGGAGGACTTATCAGGTACTGGCAAACAGTTAAATAAGCATTAGAAGTGCAATAGGTGTTGCATCTGGGGCCCATTGGCTTTAACTGTGGTTTTTAGAGACATTCTGTACACCATGGGTACTCACAAACATTTTCCCAGGGATCAAAAAGTATAGTCTGTGGTGGAGATGAGGGCTGCATTGATGCCAGCAGTGTGGGGTCAGGGAACAGGTGTATGTAAGATTGGTGTAGGTGGAGTGAAGGATATACATGCTTAGCAGCCATACCTTATGACCCCAACACCACACTCCTAGTATCTCTCGATGTGGAGAGCCTATATACAAGCCTCCAACAAGATGACACCCTAAGAGTACTAGAAGAAGCCCTGAATAACTCCAATTGGCAACATCACACTCCCACATCCTTCGTGCTCGAGTGTGCAACACTTGCACTCAAAGAGAACTTCTTTGAATATGAAGGCAAACTCTACCTCCAGAAGTACGGCACTTCCATGGGGAGTGTCTTCGCTCCAAGTGTAGCGGGCTTGTACGTGTACGACTTCGAGACCAAACACCTCCTCATCTACAATCAACCACGCATTCCCCAAATCAAATTTTATAAACGTTACATCGACGACATTCTATTGATTCGGGAAGGAACCAGTGAATCCCTGGTCGCATTCTGTGACTGGCTGAATACATGTGATCCCAACCTTCGCTTCACACATAATTCTGATAGATATCAGAAGACATTCTTGGATCTGGACATCAAAGAGGTAGTAGGAGGTCTTAAGAGCAAGACTCATTTCAAACCCACTGCTCGCAACTCCCTACTACACTTTACCAGTTTTCATCCTAGATCCCTTCGCGAAAACCTCCCATATGGCCAATTCCTTCGGCTCCGCAGAAACTGTAGCGAATTGAAAGATTACAAAACCCAAGCTACAGACCTGAGTCACAAATTACACCTACGTGGCTACCCAGAACGTATAACAAAGAAAGCCAACAAGAGGGCCAGAAACCAGAACCGCGAAGGACTGCTCGAAACCCACACACGAGAACCGACACCGCCACCATTAACATCTGTGACAACTTAAAACACCATGACCAACAAAGTCTCCCAAATCATCAGGAAACACTGGAAAATATTGAGGACAGGCAACTTTAACTGGGAACCTCCTCTTCTCTCCAACAAGAGAGCAAGATCCATAAAAGATGCCTTAGTATCTACCAGACCTACACCTCCACCAAGACCTGCAAGTACGATTCTCAACGCCTGGGGGCTCCCAAGCATCATGGGCCATTTTCCATGTGGAAATTGTAGTGTCTGCCACATAACCGAGACAGTCAAAAGCCTTAACCTGGAACCTGGAAAAATATGGGAACTGCGAAAACACACTAACTGCAACACCGAACATGTTATATACCACATTGTCTGCCCTTGCAACCTTACATACATCGGCATGACTACCCGCAAAATAAAAACCAGGATTTGTGAACACCGCAGCACGATACTTTGCAAAAGAAACACCACTAAAATGACAAACCACTTTCTGGAAAGAGGCCACACAACCAACGACACGAGATGGGTGGTCCTAGAAGCACTAGATCCTAACTCCCCCAAGATCCAGAACCGCCTTCTTGAAAAAGAACAAAGATGGATATATCGCCTATCAAGCCATCTCACAGGCTTGAACGATAATATCCCTTGGAACAGTCTAAGAAGATCATAGACTTCCACCCACAACTACTCGTCCTTCAAGTGTCAGAGCAAAAACTGCCCACCACACCCATTCATCATGGAACACCCATGAAAAAAAGCCCCCTATCGCGCTAGTCAGCGCCCAGAGTTCATGGAACACCCACGTTACTAGGCCCCCACACACACCGTGCCCCACCTCCAACTTGTATCTATTTTTCTGACTGTAGCCTTTATTCCTGACAACCACCAAAGGCTCAGCCCACAGGCTCTATGAGCCCTTTCATCATAGCCCAATCATTCCCCACTGTACCCCCCTTGAGGACACTAGCGCACTTTGCAGACTTTTTTGGAACACTTCCAGCTCACAGTGTTCGATACCTCCCCCACTCTGCGCATGCGCTCTACAGGTCATTCTGACATTTTATCAGCGCATGCGTGAGCATGAGCAACCGCTCTCCCGCGCATGCGCAAACACCATTTCTGCATTGCCACGCCTACCACCCAACCCGGCACCTCGCCCACAACCAGCACGTACTCAATGGAGTTCACTACTATATACTCGGAGTACTCCTCGGGCCCCACCACCATCCGGGACGACGGGAGACCCAAATAGGTGCAAGGCAGGTGACGCTCGGAAACTAAGTAAGGTTGCGTGACTTAACTTACACAGGGGCCGTTTGTGAACTACCTCGACTCTACTTCTCCTATGCCTCTTACTCATATCCTTTCTATTTCCCCAGAGTTTGACAGAGGAGCGCACTCCTCCCGAGCCCCGATCAGCGAACAAGCTCAGCCATAGTGTAAATATAGCCTTTTATCCAAGCGCTGCTCATTGGGGCGACGCCGCTCCACTTGTTTTTAACACTGTCCTACCTGAGATAGCCACGCGCTCCGCATGACAGCATTTGCCAGCTTTCTCATGTGTGCGTTCATGAACATGACGCACCACTACGTTTCCACCGTGGCAAGGCTCCACAATTTTGCGTTTCCACACTGTAAATCACGGTGTACAAATACTACTACGTGACAACCCTCGGTTGCCATTAGATTAGCATGTGTAATTCACACAGCCTTAGACCAGATACATTTCTCATCCGCTGCTGCACCACTTCAGCATGCAGCATGCTCACCGTATGTCTTTATTGCATCTATAGGTTCCATCACTTGGCAGATCCATTTGGATAACCGCAGCACATAAGATTGCATTTTATAATTGCTGAATATCTCTGCATTTATGTTATCTATTTGTCATATGTGTATGCATGTTGTGTGCTGTCTCCTTCTTCCCTACAGGTCTTTTTTCGCTTCGTTGTCCGTAAGTACGCAGACACCAGGTTCCACACACCTTAGCGTGTGTGTAGGTACAAACATATTTTTTCACTCTTCATGTGGCACTACTCACTTTGCCACTCACCACTTTCACTGGTCCTGAAGAAAGCCCCACGTAGATCACTTTGCGGGCTGAAACATGTAGACCCACCACACAGACAACTATAAGATAATTATTTCTTTTTTTAGTTGCATCACGTATAATGTTTTAACCATATCCTGAGCCGCCATCAATAAAATTAGAAAGGCAAGGATTCTCAGAGGTATTTTTAATCCACATCACATCACACCTTTGCACCACACCAGCTCTGCTGTAATCATGCGTCGTAGCACAACCGGGGGGCATTCGGCCACCCGGTTGGGACCCCAATGATGAAGCATGACACCAACCAGGTTGGTGTGTGAGGGGTCTTTTAACTAACCCAGTGGGTTCCCAAACTCTTCCTTGCAGTGATCGTACCACACTTACTTGGGTTCGTCCATCATTGTTTAAACATATATTAATACAGGGGATACGGATGCAACCCCTTCCCTTCCCTAGCTCTCTCCTTGTTTTTGTCAGACTGTGACTTGTAGAATTATTTTGATGGTTTCATTCCATACTGCCCTCTAGAAGAGACACAGATTTTACAATACTGTGATAAGCTGTATCTGAATCGCTGTCCATCCACCATACCAGGGTGAAGCCTTCTCTGCCTGCTATCACTACCTTTAGCAAGTCAAGCTTTCAAAGGAAGTAACTTGGTTATTGAATTGGCCTTAAAGACCATCTTAGGCCTCACAATCTCCTTTTTAGGTCGAGCTTTCGAGACCTTTTGTATAGACTTTAGTATATGTTGTATGTACTTTAGTATTTACTTCTGTGTTGGCTTTAAGCCCGCCTACTGCTTTTCATTTGTTTGTTTTAGTGTCCTTTAATAATCCTTGCTTGCTAGTGGTCAGTCCTGCCTATGTGTCCCTCTTTTTTGTCTTTCATTTCCTGCTAGGGAGCACAGACCAAGTATTGTATCTTTATGCTTTGGTTGTTGATTCGTCGTTTTGGGCATTATTTTTTATTTCTTTCCTGCCTGTATTACACTATGGGTGCGTGTTCAGCTTCGGCACCCATATTTTATTGCATCTTTCCTTCTGCCACCTCCTTCCCATCACGAGACCTCAGACAGAGACGCACGACTTTATTTTGTTATAAACAGCATGGCTTGACCCCCTTTTAGACAATTTTAGCTAATGGCTCATCGTGTGAGAGTCTGCATGGTGGAACAGCCTTCATTTTTTGCTGCTGTTGTGTTTTAACTGCATCATAGAGGAAATAGGTCACTTGCAAGCCCACGTCCAGTTTCGAGAAGAGAACTAGATAATATTCAGCCAACACACTGGGAAACTGCCTTAAGGGCCTCTTATTTCGTGTTTTAATTTGGCAGGGAGAGCAGCAATTGCTGGCATGAAAAGGTTTGGATGAGTTGGCATGGTCAAGAACGTGCAGAAAGCTGTTGGGTTGTGGCTGCTTTTATCGTTTGATGGGCGGGTTCTTGAGAAGGCCATACTGGGTTTGTGGTTATGATTATGAAACAACCCAGCTGACTATTAACATTCATTTTTAAGTGTGTGAGTTCTTGACGATGGGGCCTGAGGGCACCAGGCAGCTGTAGTACATCGCTATAGTCAGTGCAAGGAGCACGGTGCGTTTTGTGAACGGATCTTTAAACTGTGCGTGATCCATTGTCTTGTACGGATGCATGGAGGTGGATGTTCCAATATATTCTTTATTTCCTTCAATAGAGTTGATGGTTGGTAAGCCGCGGGGTGCTACTGTCACTTTTGATTTGATTTTTTGCCTGTTTTATTTCCCTACATAGTATGATTAGCTTTTAGATGGAGGTAGGGTGTAGATGGTGTGCAATGCTGCTTGTAAGCCACGCAGCATTTTTGTTATTTGATCATGAAGCACCTCTAGTCACCATCTTGTGCCGCATACTTTCTCTAAATGTTGCTTGTTTCGCAGGTTTTCTGTTACAGGATTGTGCTTGTTTCCACAACAAACTGACAGCTGTGTTCTTCTTCGCGGAAGGGTTTAAAACTTCTGGAGTTTGGGACACCTCCAGGTGGACTCCACTCTTACAGCTGCAAGCAGATATGGAGTCCTGGGTTCACTTCACTGCACAGAGCCAGGCCAAAGAGTAGCTGTTCAGGTACAGACTTAGTCAAGCAGGGTTTTGGGAAACTATAGATGATGCACCACAATTTTTGTTTCAGTGACTGTCTGGTTATCTCAAAATCCTCCTCTTTTTTCTGCCCTACCCCTGGTTTTAACCTCCCAAGCCACCTCATTATTTGATACCAAATCATTATCGTTGATCAAATTTACACCCACATAAGCCATACTTTCTAGACTAACAGTGATGTTTTGCACTCAATTATATAGAAAATTATTGCTTCAGATGACTGAAGTTATTCACAGTGTATCAATAGTTTACTCGGTCCTTTGTTTAGACAAAGCAAGACTGGATAAGCCACTGCAGTCTTTTGGGAAACAGCCTTTACAACAAGGCTTTTACCACAATGTGCCTTTAGCACACATTTTTTACCATGCATGTTTTACCACATGTATGTCTGTGCAATACATGCCTTGACCACACTTTTAAGCTAAGTTGGGGGGTGTGCGTGGTCTCACCCCACAAATACATTGGTTTTATATTTATAAACAATGTGTGGTAAAGGCATGCGTTGTAAAAGCATGTGTTGTAAAAAATGCGCTGTTAAGGCATACAATGTATTTCCCTGCATTGTTCCATAATACAACCTGTCTTTTTTCATAGCTGCCAAGTTGTCAGTATGCTGTGTGTAACATTTATATTTTTAAGTGTGTTGATGTGACATTTCATTGCCAGATGTGTGCCACTTTCTTTTTTAGAGAAAGAAGCTGTTATGGGCATGTAATCTGGTAGATTTTACCTATCACCTCCTTCTGTGCAATACAACATTCTGGAAACTATCATAAAACCATTGCAACGTCCTCAATTACATTTCTTGTGCAAGTTTACCATTCTATTTCCTTAAACCGTTTGTGGCTTTATAACGTAACCCCATGTCTACCTTGTAGTGAAATAAGTCATAGGTGGGCGGTATGCCATAAGCACTGTGATACCTGCACTTCAACAGTAAGGAAATTCATGTAAATACATGGAAGGGAGGGGCCCTATCAAGTCAGTTGTAAATCAGTAGTGCTGATCAATAGTAAGCAACAGCCTAAACATATCCAACATTCGTTGCCGCTATTGATATGCATTGCGGGCGCCACAAGATTTGTATTATATAGGAGTTGCACACTGTCTCATTGAGCAAAGTGCTCTCCAAAAATCCCTTGCACATTTGTTGTCATATTTTCTTTTAACATCCAACAAAAGTAGCATACTTCCATCGCTTCTCTGGAGAACATGTACCATAAAGAAGATGCCATGTACGTCCCAACATTTAGTAAGTCTATGGGCTTCATGTGATAATGATTAACTTTAACTGTTAATTAATGCTTTCTTAGCCTTCCCACATTCACCACCCATCAATCCGTCAAAATGTATAAATTACTTGCTGCTTACTGGCACAGACAGCATCACTGCTCACAGTATGCAATCTGCAGCAGACAGATAAATACACTGAAGGCAGTGTGTTTTCTCTCTGGGTCCTGGCACTGCAGTTCTAGACTTTGCTTGGGCACAGTCTTGAATTTGTTACACTACGAGTCTATTGTTTGGGGGACTGTGAGGCCAGCTGTCTGCCTAAAAACACAATTTCCCATAAAGTACAATTGGCACAAGTATGGTCATTGCTCTGTGTATTCTGCGAACAGGACGAGCATATAATCTAAATACCTTTTAACCATTGACAAGCACCATAAGAAACTCGCCCTGCCTTCACCCTCAGCTCTGAGACTTTCAAAAACGCCCCGTCATCTGCACCCACTTACTGAGTTCACCCTAACACCTAGAGGCAACTCAGTTTATGGTATGCATTATGCAGCAGTCATGTGTTGCAGAAAAAAACATAAAGAAATGCTGCATCGCAAAAGAGCAAATGCTTTAAGGGAAATGCAAGATGAAGTGGAAAGTTACAAAGGCTGCATTGCTGCCTTAGATTACCTGACAGGATTTTAGAGTCAGTCGTAGTTGAGAAATCAATTCGCATTTTGCCTGTAAACTTAAGGACTAGAATGTAGGGGACAAAAGAGACCCATTTCTAAACTTCCAGATCTGAAAACCAGCAGGATGTGCCTCACGCAAAGCCCTGGTCTTAGTAGATGCACAGGTGGAATAGCACCCGTCACAATGCATGCGTTTACAACGACTTGCGATAGGGGGGCGGTGGAGTTTGGAATAATTTAATTTACTATTCCAACTCCAGTGTGTGCAATAGTAGGGAAGGTGTTGGATTGAAAATCCAACAAATCCAACACCTTCCGCAAGTCGTCATAAGAACTTGCGTTGTAATGGCATGCGATGTATCAATGCATCATTGTAACGACTTGTGTTGTAAACGCATGTGTTGTAAATGATGCATTGTAAATGTTGCTTCCAGCACAGGTGTACTGTTCGTTGTGAGCATTGTTCTCCACAGAGTTGACACAAATAATCCACAGCACGACCAATCACTAAAGGTCATTGTCATTACTAGTGCAAGCATTGAGAAATGGCTGCCGCTGATTGAGTTTGCATGGAGAACCATCTTTGAATCTTTTCGAATCTTTGGCATCTAGCGATTATAGGCTGGCTATTGGGTTTAAACGGATGCTTCTCTATTCACTGACTGTTAACGTGGGGTTGTCCAGCTGTAAGGGGGACACTGGAGAGGGTGAACAACCACTGTCAGAATGGTCTTCCTCTCCTGGTTTTAGCTCTGGAATCCTCTGTGGTGAGTTAAACGTTGTATTACTTGTTAGATTGCTGTGTGCGACCTATGAAATGCTAGCACGTGCTTCATGGGAATTTTTACAGCTGCAGATTGCTCTGCTGAGCACTCAGCCCCAGCCCCACAAACCTTTCCGAGGTTTCTCATACTAGCACATTCCTATGTTCTCACACAGTGGGGAAGCAATGGTTGTTTAGATTCCACGCAGCATCCAGGCGTTCTTTTTCGTTATTTCTATAACAAAGCGTAAGAAGTGACTAGGAAATGTTATCCAATTTTGTTTTGCCTTTCTGAGCATTCTTTGTTTTCACTTTCCCGATGGTTGTTTGATACTTGTGAAGAATGCGTCTTCTTTCTGTTTATTGATCTCTAAACTCTGAGCCAATTCCTAAAAGTCTTAATCAGTGACATCTCCTCGGGTGAGCATTCTTTACTGTAGTGTTTCTCACTTTCAAGCGCCTCTGCTGTCTAAGCTGTCTCAGAGAGTTTCAAGCGCTGTAAAAACAAGGAAATGTCCAGGCACTGTAGCATAAACTGTTCAAATTATCCAACTCGAGCTGCTTATCCTTTGCTTCCTCTTCCCTCCTGCTTAATTTGTTTTATTTTATTACTTTGTAAGATAGCCCAGCAGCTTCAATGCTACTGGACTGCTCACCTCCCAACTCGTCGTTACTCCTTGCCCTCACCTACCCTTCTTCATTATTTCAAGGAGGGCCTAGCATTACTACCAGGCTACTCTTAATGCGGCAACATGCAAACTTTTTTATTTTATTTTTTCATCCTTAAGTACCAATAAACCTCTTTTCAAATAATGTGCAAAAATGGCTACCACTGCATGATAATGTATGTGCATACAAAGTCACACATCATCAGCCATATATACATTCTATTTCATAGAAAACAATCGGGAGCTTAAATTGTTGACCGTGGAACCAGTAAAGACCTGGGTTTTAATCCTGACTCTCTCACTTGACTACATTGTGTAATCTTGGGCAATTCCGGAAATCTGCATTAATGGGAATCCTAGCTAAATAGTCTGAAGAAAACGTGGAATACAGAGAATTGCTACAGTCGCCTGGGCACCTTGTGACATACCTGGATGTTTAGTGTGACATACAACACCACATAATTCCACACCACACAATTCACTCCCACACAATTCATCACCATCCAACATAATTACACTAGACAGTATACCACTCAGCACAACATGATCAAACTTAACATAATTACACTCTACTCAATAACACATAAATACACCCCACATAAAACCACTCTATGCCGCATAGCAACAATCCACATGAATACACTCCACACCATGCCACAAAATTCCAATCAGCATAATTTCACTCAATGCCACACAGTTGCATGCCACACAATTCAACACCACGCAGTTCCATTCCACACCTTATAATTCAACAAGAAACCACATAATTAAACTCAATAACACAATTATCCAACACACCACATACTTCCAATCCACACAAAATTCAACAGCACACTGCATAATTAAACTCAACTACATACCACTCCACAACACAAAATACCAAGCCACATAATTCCACTCCAGGACACACAATCTCACTCCACATAATTCCAGCACCCTCAAAACCACATAACTACTATCCAAGTAATTCCACTGCACACCATACCACATAATTCCACTACACAAATCCATTCCACACCACACTACACCATTCCACAACTAACTATTCCAATCCAAGCCACATATATCCACTCCACAACACCTACACCTACATCTACTCCACTCCATAACACATGGGTAAAAGACATTGTCAATTACAACGCCAATAGCTCTAATTCTTGACAAGTGAGACCTCTTTGGCTTTGCCAATGCTTGTTTCTTTAGTCTTTCATCTGTAAATATTAGAAATGCTTAGAAACAGGCTCAGTTAATGTAGCAAGTGCTATAAAAAAAACTCTCTTTTGTTGAGACTTGCATTATAGGTGGTGCTAGTAAAATGAGCATATTGGTTGGTTCTTCTTATTGTTATTTATAATCTCCAAGCACACACTTCCTTTATTCCTTTTGATTACAGCACTGCATGGTTTTAGATTATTGTGAAAAGTCCTCTGAATGTGTCCCTGTTCTGTTTTCAGCAGATCCTAATAAAATGTATTAAAATGTTTGGTTGAGATGTGAATTATAAATAATATTTATGTATACTTCATTGATGAAGACTAGTCTTATTCAGTATTTGTAAGTTAACCTTCAATACTCAAGTAAAAGCTGAGAAGGGCGCGCCTTACATTTGAGCAAATGCTTTTAAAATTACAGTATGCTGTTTGCTTTGAAACCTGTGAGGAAACAGGATAGGCGAAAAGAAGAGGACAAACAAGGGCTCATGTGTGAATGGCATTTTGCATTTGGCTTGAATCAGTGGTTCTGGAACAATTTCCAGAATGGAGGTCCTGCCAATTAGGTTGCATCTCTGAAATCATAGGGATTGTGACAAATCCATATGTCAAACAACAAACAAGTGTTGTAAATGTATTCATCAGGAGAGTGGTAAGGATGTATTATGTAGCTCATGGTACATTTTGTGGCACACTGTTGCAAATATATTACTAAAGCATGGTGTGGTAGTACATGACATTTACAGGTTTCACACCTTTTCCATTGAAGTAACCACTAAATGTGCACAGACGTACAGTTTTAGTGCTAAAACTATACAGTGCACAAACAAAATATGGAAATCGGCATCATTAAGTGTATTGATTTGCTTTGATTGTATTAAAATCTTTGTTTCCACCTAACTTAATAATTACAAAAATATGTGCTTTATTTGTGATTTTCTAGCTTCTGATGTATTCTGATATATTAGTACAGTTCATTTACAGGCATTTAAATTGTGTTTAGTGCTAGGATAAAATGGAATACTCTGCCTTTGAACCCACAGCAAATGTGACAAGATTAAAAATGTTAAGGCCTCTTTATTGCTCATTCAACTTTTGAACTCTAGCACAGTTATTTTGGGGGTGCTTCAGCACATCCTCACTACCAGCGCCTATGGCATGGGCTTGAGAAAAGGATTGTTTAAGTTATGCTATTGGTAAAGAGCAATGACCAAACATACAAGCTAGTAGATGGAACATTTTCCTCACAGGTATGCGTACGTGATTAACTGGTAGTGCCAGAGGTAAGTAGAATTAGTCATACAGAAATATAGGAGTCATGAAACTTGTTCAAAGAAATACAGCACGTTTACAGATTCCTGGACTAGCCAGCAAAGGGACTCAGTGGTAAACACATGCACTTTCATTGAATGTCTCAAGAAAAATGAAAAAGACTTCATGGAAAATGAGCACTCGTTGAAAAGTACAAGCAGCCAGTCAGAGAAGTGGTAAACAGGCTATGCTCCACAGAAGGCACAAAGACATGCTGGACGACTTAAAACAAATAAGTCCAGCTAATAGAAAGCAAACAAATGTGAGTTACAAAACACAAAACCAATGGTATGCAATGGGCAGCATGCATTCCTAAATAAGCTTTCAGCACATCCCCAATATGTCTTTGCAACCAGACAGTTCCACTGTTTGGTAGGCTTCAACCTAAGAAAATGAACAAGCCTCCAAGCTTTAAATATGCAGGTGCAACTCTCTTGGAGTAAATTGTAGAAAGTACTCAGAAGATTCCTGTTTTTTTCAGATCACTGTCTTAGCCTTGAAAGTCAAGCGCTAATGAAATTACATTACCAGATTAACTTAATAGTGAGTTAAAAAAGTTATTTTAACACTCAGCGCAAAAACAACTAGTTGTCTTTTGGCCAGTCGCTGAGGCTAACACTCATATAAAAGTGTCATCTGTAGTGCATCCTTCAACCCCACCTCCTCAAGAGAACATACGACAAATGGTGTAGTGTAGTCATTCGGAGACAGTGTTTTTCAGACAGAATGTATGATGTCAAAGGAGGAGGAGTAGCGCATGTCCTTAGTGTACGGTTTCAACATTTTTCTGCCAGCTGCACATTTTTCTTAAATGCCCGTTAAATGAAGGGGTTGCCTAATATCAAGGTTACATAGTTTTGATTTGAATAATGAATCTTACTTTCACCACCCTTTACTCCCAGACTCTTTATCTCTATGTTGCAGGTTCTTTTTCATCCTTACTTTCTTCCTGTGATGCTGTTTTCTTCTCGTTCTCTTCCTCCTTCTTTCTCCCTTTCATGCCATTCTCTCTCTTCCTGTGGGCCAAAGTCTGAGGATTAAATAGAAGCCCTGTTTTTTTTTTAAATCAGGTGGGAGGCGGCCATCCTGCAGCCACTGGCACAAATTAAGCACTACATATACTTTTCTGAAGAAAGAGGAACAAGATGAAAGTGCGCGCAAACAAGGTTTCACATTCAAGTATGCAATGAGCCTTAGGAAATGTAGTACAGACACAAATACACTTTATGGCTCTGCCGAACAATTCGTGTGCTGAATAACTGATAATGTTCGTTGTACCACAAATGCTCTTACAGAACATAATACAGACTAAGTACATGACGTGTGCCATAGACTGTGCAAATTGATGTGGAACACTTTAAGAATTATATGCAAATTATGGTATAAACTATTTTTCCAGAACCTTTTGCTTGGGTCAAAACTAGCCTGTTTGCGTTACTTTTTGCTCTAAGGAAAAGAGAGCTCATCTTCTTTTCACAGAAATCTCTTTTCAATGTCTTTTTTAGACAAGTAATTAGTCTGTTGTTTCTACTCACATTGTCATAATATTTATCTTAAATGTAAACTCTACATGCTTTCTTCCTAGTGACATTAAAGCATCATAGCATCTTGATGGCCATAATATAAATGTTTTATTTTTATCTACCAGATCCATATACTGTCTTTCACGGGCAATTTCGGGGCTCAGCAACCTCGCTAGTTGAATTCATACTAGTAATGTTACCTATCACTACAATGAAAATGGGAGCAAATGCTCCTTTTGAATTATCTGCACTTTTTTGTGACTGCCAGTTTTGGCAATTGAACAACAAGAGGAAAAGGAAACCTGGCTGTCAATTCATATGCCGCTTTGGCAATTGAAGCAGAATGAAAGCAATTTGCATTGTGTTTACCTTGTGTAAGCAAATGCCTCTTTTTGCATGATCGCCCCACAAATTTGGGACTGATGCTGCTGGTTTTTCAAGTCTGGGAGTGCACTGAGACCTGCTAACCAGACCTCTGTCCCTTAAAAGTATACAGTTGATTTACTTATACCCAACTGATATAACTTTATCTACATATAAGTCCCTAGTATATGGTACCATGGGTACACAGAGCTGTAAGTTAAAGTGTCCCACCAAGACTGCAGCACTTCTTGTGCCACTCTGGTTGTGATAATGTGAAACCTCTGGCAGACTGCCACTGCAGACTGGGAGAGCACCTTTCAACTGCTAACTCTACTTTGCCATTTAAACTAATGACAAACACCAAACCTCCCTTTTTAATATATATGTCACCCCTACAGCAGGCCTATTGAGTCCAAAGGCAGGATGGTTTATGTCAAAAAGTAGGACATGTACTTTTATATGTCCTAACAGTAAAAACTCCAAATTGGAGTTTTTACGGCAGAAATGTTAGTAGCCCCATTGGTGAGAGCTGGGTTACACACTGACAGCTCAGCAGTGCTAACTTTTGAATGGGACTGCTAAAGTTGCTCCTTCAAGGTATCAAAAAAATCATCACATTAAAACTGACTTGATGCCAAAGTCGAATTTAATGTAACGTTTGAGCAAACACAAATTTAAGAAAGTTGCCACTCTGGTGCCAAGTTTTCCAGTGGTCATTCAGATATGCTGACCACAAGACAGCCTTCTGCCCTCTCGGGGTGAAGTAATAATGACTCCCAGGAGATAGAGGCCTGCTATTGAAAGAGGTGTCACTACTCCCTGGCAGGAAGCCTCACAGAGTGTGAGCTCAAAAGGTGAATTTCAAAGGGGAAGCCACCTTTGAAGGGCAAATGGTGTACACACACAAGAAGGGCTGCTCTTTTGTTTAGGTAGACAGGTTGGCACCAGGGACAGAAAGAGGAGACTGGCTGTTAAACCATTTTTTTTCCTTGGCCATGTAGATGTTAAAGTAGCCATACCTCAAGGGCGGGCTGCCATGCGCCACACACTGAGAGAAGGGTTCTGCCATCTTGGGAGTGGGCAGAAGGTGCCCCCTGGGATAACTAGATACCATATATTGAAGGAAGTCATCATCAGTCAAGAAGGGTCCAGTAGCCCATTGGCTAGTAACTGCTGCATCCCCAAGGGCACTTTCTAGGCTTAAGTATAGCATCCCAGGCACCCAGACCGCGGATCGCATCGGGACTGGAGAGAGGACAGAAGAAGAACTGCCCTGCTGTTCCCTGGACCAGGCAAGAGAGGCTGCACCAACATCTAGACTGCACCTGCTGTTCCTTGGGCTAGCAAAGAGAGGAGAACAGCAGGTCGCTAAAAGCATAGGATCTGGTGCATAGCACCCATAATACTACGCACCCACTCCAAAACCCTAGTGACGGCCCGGTACCTCTTTACTTTTTTTCAGGCAAAGGTCACTCTAATATTTGGAAACAAAATATTTGTTAATTTTTCCTTTTGTGAATGAGTGCAGAATATGAATAGACAAGCAGCTGCCATCCTCTTTTTCGGGCACACTTACACCACTATGTAGATTAAAAACGAAATAATTCAATATATACAGAAATGTGCTCTCAAGTTTACATTGCTGCAAAAATGAACTCTTCCTTTCTCACACCGACGGAGAGCATCTCTTTCTATCTGACCCAAATAGGTTGGTAGCACTTAAGGCTATTCTCATGTCAATATGGGGGAGCCAGTGGTAGCAGCCACAAGCAAGCCTTGCCCTTTGTTAGTCCTGGCAACGGCCTCGTTACCCCTTCTGTCAAGAGTCATGAATGCAACTATAAGAACAGTATGTAAACAAGTACACACAAGCAAAGTTTGGATTCTGTATTTTCCATTCTTTGCTCTTTCCTCAGCCTCTCAGCAGCAAAGAGGAGACTGTGGAGAGGGTGAGGGTCAGATTTGGGTGCAAGCCTGTGAATTCTATCGCGTTTCAAAAGGGCATGATGGGACTTCGACGTCCGCTGGCATGCTGGTGATTAGACGTCCGTTGTTTGTCTCCACTATCTCCTGTAGTGCAGACATATTTCTTTGCTCTCCCTGAAGTCTGGCTAGACCCATTGTGGTGAATCAACCTTTCCGAGGATGACCGCATACAAGCAGCAATGCCTGGTCAGTTCCAGCACAGATGGGGCAACAGGCGAGACACCTGCGCATAAGCATGAGCTCATTCTTGTTGGGAATTTAAATTTGTTGGCCTTCATGTCATCGGAAAGAGCAATGCTCGGTTCACATTTTTGCATCGAATGCGAATTCATGCATGCTACAGAATTATAATACATAGCTAATAACTATAATCCTTATACCTTTTTGTTATAAAATTGATAAAGAAAATTAATTCTTAGTACACATTGACAAGTCACGTGTTTTACTCTTGAAAGGACTGAGATCCATTTCCTTTCTACATTGCTTTAGCAATACAATCGGCAATGTTGTAGTTTATTTCTGAATCTTTAGAACGTTCTTTCTCTCTTTCTTGATCTCTCTTCTAAGAGCAAGATATTTGTGTCAGCCTGAATTAATCTGTTCTCTTCCACGCCCAGCTCCTGTCAGGTGGAACGATCTTGTTTTGTACACTTTTGAAGTCGAAAACTTCAATATGGATAAACAACCTTAGTTTCAAAGAAATCATTATACTCAGCTGTGCTTTTAGTATTTTCTTTTCTTTAGTATTTGTATTAATTTATGTGATCTTTATTAGCATGTATACAGTATATAAAGGCATATTTAGGTATGCCTGTCTCCACAGTGCATAACGTCCAGGCTAGCTAGCCCTGATCAAACTGGGGAATTACAAAGCGAAAATTACAGCAAAGTCATTGGAATATAAGACAAGAAAATACACCCAGCAGTTTCGAGTTACAATTAAGCCATGACACTGTTTAGAACTATATTTCATGCAACAAGGCAAGAATATTGTCTTAACATTTTGTAATTCCCTGAGAAGAAACCCCTTCCGCCCAGATGACCACCAAATCTGTAGGAATTCATTCACCATGGCAACCTTGATATAAGATAACTCTTACCCTGCATAAGCGTGCATTTCTGTCGATATCCAACCTAGTAGCTTACCTCAGAAAAATGTCTGAATAACCACAAACTTGGAAGTATGGGGTTCTTCACCTACTTTGCAAGGCACTCCTTCCGGAAACAGACTCACTGCCGCTATGACGGATTTGTTGACATGTGATATTACACCTCTTTGATGTAATATGTATGGGCAAATTGATTTGCGAGTGTAAATTTATGTTTTGTTGAAATGAATCACAAATGTACATAGGTAAAGCAAACAATGATCCCATCTAAGTCCAACTCATCTCTGCCAGTGGCTTTTTGAATGTCAAAACCATTGGTTCTAAAGTCCGTGGACCGCTTTGCTATTCTTGCTCTCAACTTTTGTTACGTGAACTCTCATTGAGAAATCAATTAACAATAGACATTCTAATACATGGATTAATTAAGAGCATTTTAGTTCAAATTTAATTTGAGATTCAAAGAGGCCTTGTATTTGTGGAGCAGTGCTGAAAGAGCTGTGAGACTGACCACATTAGTACATGCGTCCATACCAGGGCGAATATCAAGGATGGGGTGCACTGCCATGGCCTGCCATGCGGTGAACATTTAATTGAGTAGACTGGGCACAAACTCGTCAGTGTACTAGAATACAATGAATGAGCTGCCCCCAGGGCAGCAGCAGCAGCAGAAGAGAACTTGAACATGCCCTGAAGACAGAGCATTAGTGAAAGGTGGACCAGCTGTTTGAAGCTCCACACCCATCTTTTACGATGCAGGCAGCAACCCAGCCTCATTTGAAAAAGGGTCAATGATCCCACTGCAGGCGGGTGTATTGAGTCACAGAACCTCGTTCCCTTTTTCGAGGAGGCACTTTCAGAGGCCACACTGTCCACCTGTACGCCACCTCTTTTGACAGCTACTTACATTTGCGCCTGGGTCTATAATACATCATGTGAGCAGAGGCAAAGTGTTTCCTCATTTGCATGGGGCCACACCCTAAATAAAAAAATTGAGGATTTCCCATTTCATATCAACCTAGTGTTAGAGATGCGCCATCGCAATCTGTGTTACAGTAGGGGCATCTGCAGTCCCTCCATTAAGATCAAAGTGCTCCAGGGGTGCAAAAAACATGTGCATATACCTGTTGTGGCCCCAGGGTACTTTTGATAATTTGGCCCTTCAGTATGAAAACAATATGCATGTAGCCGTTACTTTATGTATGAACATACAGCTAACCATTCAGGGGTGATCAAACATGGGTTCAAAGTCCACACATTTATCTGTGAGCAGCATTTCCATCAGTTCAACATCTGAGTAAACTATTATTAGAAAAGGACTCCCAAGGCCCCGTCATAGGTCTCTCTGGGTTCTTTAGGTGCTGAAGGTGAAGGAGGCCCAAACAAAGAGGGCGCCATCGCTGTTACTGAGACCTCTGTTTATAAGATACTTCTGACATGGCTCTTTAAATGCAGCATTCGAGGAGACGCCCACAAAGGCTTCCATTACTGTATATCTGAATGGACTAAATAGGTGTCCATTGTCGCTTTCAGCTATTCACTGAGACAACTTCTATGTGTGGCTCCTTAGGGCTCATTACCAAAAGGCAGAAAGATGAAGACACTGCTACACTATATCCAGGATAAAATGGCGCTCACTATGAACTGGGACACAAAGGTTGTTATAAACTGACTGCAACTATAGTGCTCATCGTTTGTAATTCAATAACTTCCATGATGTGGGGTTAGGCTATTGTAATTCGGCTGATGATGAAGAGGAAGAGCAAATATTAAAAAATAAACAAAAGCTGCAGGTCTAAAATATGGGCATTGAGTATAGAGAGGTTAGAAGCAATGGGGCTCTAGTGTTCTCTATGCAGAACATTGGTCTAGCATGCCCTCAGTCAAGAATATGGGGCCAGATGTATCAAAGGGTTTTACCCATTCTGTGTCTATGGGAAAATGTGTTCATACATATGGCCTATGGTCTCTCCCGCTTCAATTGAAGGCATTAATTATTCAAAGACCTGTTTTTCACCGTGAGGTTGAAAATTAAATTGTTTTAAAAAAAATGTTGCTGTATTTTTAATTTGCGTGTAAACGTAAACAACAAATATATTTTATTATATGTATATTTGAATTGGTTTAAGTGAAAGCAATTGTTTTAGTCTAATACGCTTTATCAATAAAGTGTACAAGGGCATCTGTTGTAGCGCCGCATAACTAACATAAATATATACCGAGATGAGCCAATCAATAAATAAACATTACTGCTATGACATTTGCTATTATTTCAATTAATATATTTCTTTCAAAAAAGGATGGGCCAAAGGATGCTTTCAGGATCTGAGCGTGGACTGTCCACAGGCGATGGACCAGAGACGCTCAGGTTGTCTGAAACCAGGGCTCTTGGTTTTCAACAGCAGAAACAGAAGGGACAGAGGCAGCTTTCATGAAATCAGGCGCTTGCACAAGTTTGTAATCAATAAATCGTTCGATATTGGTAGATATTTGATGAACCAAAAATAAATAGAGGCAACATCAGAAATATTATTGTCTCGAAAAAGAATACCGTTGGTTAAGGGAGTGGTAGTGACAGCTATTTCACCAGAGTGGCACGACTCAAATTTCACATGGCTGATAAAGTAAGATTTTGCAAGTTTGATCAGAAAATGTTCGGTATAACAGAATCGTCATATTTTCTTATAACTTTGTAACAAAACGTCAGTGTTTATGAGTGGCTTTTTAATTCATTTCTGTTTTCCGCAGGAGAAAAATGCCAAATGTCAGCTTGAAATGTGTTTAGCTGAGTTCACAGGGCTTGCTGACACCAACAGATAGATGTATGTGTTGAACTGATGGGGCCCATGTGTCGTAAAGCTCTTTGCCAGCAGTTATTTACACAATCAAATACCATAAAGGGAATGGCTGCCCTGATTTGTACAGCTGACGTCTGAACAGCAGGAGGCAGAGACGGGGTCACTGGAGCCGACAGACACAAGCTTCATACACAACCTTACTAGTCAAGGCAGGCTGAGAGCGAGGCGCTAATCTCAATCAGAAACGAACCAGGAGTTTAGATTTATATCTGAGCTTGCTGCCCCAGAAGTGGAATACAGTTATGTTCAATACAAAAGAGAAGGAACATATTGTGCCTATCTGGAGTCTTCCATCCGCCACTGTCGTAGGAATACCAACTGCATCACACTGGCGCCGGAATAACCCACCCTACATAAAGGAAAACACCTTTGAAATGTTACTGGTCTCGCTTTAAGAAATTGGGTTATTGTTCGAAGGGGGTGGAAGCCCCACTCAGGCAACAACCACAATCCTTGTCCGGTTGAACCACAAAAAGTCACTAAATTAACTTGTGCTTAACACTGGTAGCTTGGCACAAAAGCAGTCAGGCTTAATTTTGAGACAATGTGTAAAGTATTTATGCAGTCCACAGACATTAATAAAGTGAAAACAAAACACAAGAAAAATCTCAAACCTATTTAGAAAAATAGAGTAAAATATCATAAATAAAATGATACTAGAATGACAAAAATCAAATCAGTAGAACCAGATACATTAAGGGCCTGCTTTAGAGTTTGGTGGATGGGTTACTCCGTCACAAACGTGACGGATAGCCAGTCCGCCGTATTACAAGTGCCATAGGATATAATGGACTTATAATATGGCCGATGGGATATCCGGCACATTTGTGACAGAGTAACCTGGTCCGCCAAACTCTAAATCAGGCCCTACATTTTCAAAGTTTTCAGAGAAAATGGCACTTAATAGCACAAAGTGGCACTTGCAGTCATCTGGTTGCGCTAGACCGGGGGAAAGTCACAAGTTCAGGTTAACCGCGATTGAGCATGAGTCAGATACAGGGATCAGGTTAATCCTGCTCCAGTCTGGAACGACCTAAAGAAAAGTGGGGGAGGAGTGTGCTGAAACCCCGGATTGCTACCATGGCTCCATCCAGGGAGGTCCCTGAGACAGAAAGCCACCATTTTGGACACTGATGAAGACACTGCCCAGGAGCGCAGTCTCGAACTTCTCAGAGATCAAGTGACAATGGAGACTCGGACCAGTCTGAGAGGAACGAATCTGCGGATGTGGGTAGTGAACACCCTCTCCTTGAGAGCATCCAACGACTGGAGGCTTCAGTGAGTATTCCGGGAGAAACCCCTCAACTGCTGCAGCCTCACAGCACTGGCGAACTGGACTGACGAACTGGGGCCCGATGCCCACCCAGAGACGCTGTGAGATTCCCGAGGCCTGAAGGATATTTGGGACCTTTGGCTGCTTACGGGAAGTATACAGTGTGTTGTTGTCACTTTTTGTAGCGTATAGTTGAGTACCTAGGGAAGGGGGAGGGTTACAGACCTCTTGGTGGTTTCCTACGCCAGTGTTGTCATGTTGACGAAATTGGGGGTGGTGGGGGGGCCTTTGGAGTGTGGGGTGGGGGGCATGTTGGATACTGTGAAATGTTTTAAAGTATGTTTCTTGGGGGGGGGTAGATTTGTTCAGATAGTTTGCATGAATACCGGCACCGTGAAAAGTAGGCACTATTTGGGCGATGTCTGGAGACCGGGGTGGGCATGGGACGCTTTGATTCTTCTTTCACAATGGCTGTGGGAGGTTACACAGTGCTGATGTGGAACATCAATGGGTTAGGGAACAAAATTAAACGTGGATTAGTATCTAATTATCTTAAACAGATCAAACCAGATGTAATATTTTTACAGGCAACGCATCTTATGGGTCCACACTGTTCGTTCCTGGGTAGGGGACAATACACCACTTTGGCACACAAAGGGTTTACCCGAGGTTCGAGGGGAGTGGCGATCCCCATCAGAAAATCACCCCCTTCCCGAGTCACCCGAAGATAGTAGGACCCAGATGGCACATATGTAGCAGTCCAGGGCACCTGGAACCACACCACTTGGTTACGAGTTGTTGTCTATGCGCCCCCACATCTCCAACAGCATACACTGGATAAATTGACGGAACTCCTTTTACAGTCTGGCCCGCCACGCATATCATAGGAGGTGATTTTAATGATGTGGGAGATCACTCTTTGGATCAAACACTGACTCAGCCCGGGTCACAAGAAACACTGCCCTGGCAAGGTTCCAGGCAGCTCTTGGGTTAACTAACCTCTGGAGGCGCCACTACTCATCCACATGTGCATACTCATATATTTCTGGGGCTCACAGGGTGTTTTCTAGGCTGGACTATCTCTTTGCCCCAGCTGGCAAGATTGAGCAAATAGAGGAGGTGGAATGCTTGGCCAGGGGTATCTTGGACCACTCCCCACTTTACTTACGGGTGGTGGGAGGGCAGAGGGGAGGTCCAGGTACTTCTTAGAGACTGAATGCCTGGGCAGTGAGGGATGAAACGGTGGGCAAAGAAATTAGGGTGGAAACTGCGGTCTATTTCAAAGAAAACGATGGTTCGGTGCAGTCGGTTGTTACCCTATGGGAAGCCTTCAAGGTGGTGTTACGTGATAGAGCCCAAAATATTATTGCATTAAAAAAAAGGCGGCAAAACCAGGAGATTTTGGTGATGGAACGCAGGTTAGTGGACTTCGAAAGTAGTGGTTCCTCCACATTGAGTGAACATACCCTCCGTCAACTTGATATTACCAAACGGGAATAACAGGCACTGGTCACTAAGGAGGCGCGGGTGCACCAGCTCGTAGTTCAGCATAGATTGTACGAGACAGGGGATAGAGCCTGTAAGCTGCTGGCTTGGTTGGGCAGGAAGGAACAGGAGTCGAGATGGGTTATGTCCATCAGGGAACAAGGCCATACTTACACTGCACCCCAAGATATTGCGGGGGCCTTTGCCCGCTATTACTCAACATTCTATGCAGCAAGGGCACAAGCGAATGAGGCGCAAATAGCCCAATACCTTGAAGGGATTGAACTCCCTTGCCTTGCGCAGGACGAGAGGGAGAGGCTTGAGGAAGATATTACCCTGGATGAGGTCATGGAAGCCATTGGTCGAATGAAGTCAGGAAAAACCCCAGGCCCCAATGGGCTACTGGGGGTATTTTTTAAGACACACAATACCCTACTGGCCCCACATATACTTAAAATGTTTCAGGCTTCAAAAGATAATGGGACGCTATTGGCAAACCTTCGAATGGCGACAGTGGTGGTGATACCCAAAGCGAGGAAGCCCCCAGGAGAGTGTGGGTCCTATCGTCCCATTTCACTATTAGATATAGAAACCAAAATACTGGCCACTATCCTTGCGACACGTCTCTTAACTGTTATCACTTCTCTGATACAATGAGATCAGTCCGGTTTATGCCGAAACGACCCACACGCTACAACCTGCGTCTCGTGGCTAACTGGATGGATGCGGTTCGGGACCGAGAGGAGGCCCACCTGCTCCTTTCCCTAGACACTGAGAAAGCGTTCAACACCATCCATTGGCCTTTTATGAGGCACGTACTGGAGAAATTCTGATTTGGCTCGGGGTTCAGGGACTGGGTGACACTGCTATACACTGATCCGGAAGCTAGAGTTCGGGTGAATGGCACTCTTTTGGGAATCTGCCCGATGCAAAGGGGGACTAGACAGGGATGCCCCCTTTCCCCCTTATTATTTGCCCTTATACTGGAGCCCTTGGCCTGTGTCATCAGAGCTTCCCCGGGGCTGGGTGGTTTTGTAGATGAAGCCCGATTGTTGGACGAAGAACGCATATCTTTATATACGGAAGATATTATATTATATGTGACAAACCCGACTGAAACACTCCCTCAAATCCTACAATTGTTTGAGGACAACGGGCGCCATGCGGGGTATAAGATCAACTGGAGTAAATCTACCCTATACCCAGTGGAGGGGGATGGTGGAGCCCCAGACCTACCCTTGCTGTCTGCAATGGTCGACAGAGGGATTTACATACATGGGCCTCTACATTACCACAGATGTGGCGACTAGCCTAGCTCGCAACATTAGGCAAGTCCTTTTAAACTTCCAGGGGGATGTTAAGAGATGGAGGAGGCTTCCACTGACGGTTATGGGTAGGACCGCCATGTATCTAATGATTACGCTTCCCCAGTTGCTTTATGTATTGCAAAACACCTACACTAAGTTACCTGAAACAACGTGCAGCAGTATAGATAACGAGTTGCGCCTGCTCCTCTGGTATGGGGCCCATCCACGCATTGCGCTTCAAACACTACAGAGAAACCCCAATAATGGGGGTTTGGCCCTACCGGACTTTAGGGCGTACAATAGAGCATCCCACCTCATTGTAATTAATGAATGGATTCACGCACCTGGGGATCATCCGACATATAGGCTGGAAAGGCTGCAATTTAGAGAACGTACACACCTACACTATATCTGTGAAGGGAAGGGATGTAGCCGATTGTTACAAGCGACCCAAAGGGCACTAAAGGCTTAGAAAAAGGCCAAGCAGCAAATGAAGTGGGACCAAAAATCAACCAGAGAGACCCCACTGTGGGAAGGAGCTAGATTGACCGAGATTGGGAAGCTAAGAGGTTTTAGGCACTGGGACTTAAATGGTATTTCTAAAATAGGGGATGTCCTGGAGAAAGGTGTGTTGGCCTCTTTCAGCACACTCCGAGCCAGATACCATCTCCATGACACTCAAGCATATGCATACCTCCGTTTGAAGCATGCATGGGCTGCAGAGGGGCTGGATGGGGAGACAATTCCGGATTATGCCCCGCTAGCTGGCCGACTCCTGCAGGAAACCCAGCCAAAGCCATTTCATTTACCTACAAAACGTTGCTCAATAATATGCCTGATAAATTGGGTCCACTTCGTGCCAAATGGGAACGGACCGTTGGGGAAATGGACGATATTGATTGGGAGGCGGCGCTTATGCACCCACGTGAGGTGCCAATAAAACTGAGGTTGAGCCTTATCCAATACAAAATTCTGCACCGAACTTAATTTGATAGAGCACGACTGCATAAAATAGGAAGAGCGGCAAGCCCAGATTGTCTTCGATATCAAACGGAATGTGGAACATTCATACACACACTTTGGGAATGTAATGCAATCCAAACATATTGGGGACGGATTGTGAGGGAGCTCAATAATGTATTGGGAGTCCAACTGGAGCTGGAACCAAAGTTTCTCCTTCTGGGAATCCCTACAGAGGTGGACGTCCCGAGACACAAACTCATACTAGACAATTTGGGGTTGGTGGTAGCCAAACAGGATATAGCTAAGTACTGGGGGTCCTGCAGCTACCTACACATAAGGAATGGAGGGCAAGTATAGACCTGTATATGGTGGAGGAACAGGTGACATACAGGGCTAGGGGTTGTCCTCGGAAATTTTGAACGTTTTGGGCACCATGGATAGAATACTATGGTCTGGATGTGGAGGGAGAGGAGGAAGGAAGGGGATTGCTGTTAGAAAGGTCGGGAGAGAAACCTTGAAAGATGTAATGTTTGCCCTTAATGTTGGTAGCCACGCGCACTGTAACCACTGGAGCCTTTGTCGTTCTGTGCCCAGGTCATTCAAGTCCAGCTACAGCCTAACCGGCAAAAGACAGTGTACTCTTATAACTGCCTTATAAGAATGTGGTGGATTGATATTAATCGTGTATGGTGTATTCATGCTTTGTTGGATGTTTTTTTTCTTCTAAAAACAAAATAAAAATATTTAAAAAATAAATAGAAATATGTGAGACATGGAAAAATGAGGCTGAAATAACCTGAGCATTTTATTGCAGCTCAAGAAGAATCCTGTTACCATAGGATGTGACAAGCTGTTATTGTCTGAAGGTCAGACAAAAGAGAGTTTTTCTCCAGAAATTAAAATCAGCAGAGAGATCTGAAAAGTCTCCCTTTCTCCCATGAAGAGTATTTCCTTTACCACTGGTCCAAAACCAAAGGCTCAGTAAGCTGACCTCAAATTAAAGACTTTCAGTGAATAAGACCAAAGACTGGAGGCTGGATACTTCCAACGCTTCTGGTTTGCCCTTTCTTTGATATTTTGGGAAAAATCTAAGTGGTAGCGAGCATTTTTGTTTTTAAAAGTGCAATAACATGTGTGGGTCTGTTAGGGTGGCAATCATTTTATAAAATGAAGAGAGGATGTGAGATAACCTAATACAAATAATGTCTACATTTTACACATTTCTACACAGGTTTTGGATTATCTTTTTTGTGTGGAATTTGAATCAAAAAGATGCATGATCAATTCAATAAAATGTTTGAGAACACATTCAACCAACACACTGATAAGCAAGATCACTCCCTAATCATGTCCATTCAATTAATTACCCATCCATTCCAGTAGTTATGATTATTTCTGAATGAGATGTGAAAAAGTCCATACATTAATTATCGATTCTCATGATGACTCCCCGATTAGTTCTCATGATTACTTTTACCTATGCAGTCTCTTATTTACACTCCTTACCCATAAGTCTAATTGCTGCTCTTCTTCATTTTATGGGCGACTTGCCTCCATCTGTCTCTAAAATTACTGTCCATCATCAATTTCCATCATTACTCTCCTTGATCCATTTGTGTGATTACAGTTCTATGTCACAATATGGAGCGAAGGAAAGAGGGAGTAGGAGCTAATTGGTAGGTCCAGCACATACGCTTTTAAGACGTTATAGTATTGCAGCACCGGTCCAACGAGGAGCTGCCCGATGATGAAGCATGACACCCCTTTGGGTGTGTGAGGGCCATTGCTTCTGATCACTCGGCTCCCCCTACCCGGTTGATAGGTTCCCCTATCCGACTGACAGCTAGCGTCTCCCTCCCACTTCTTTCGCTTTAGGAACAGATCACCTTTTTCATTACTGTCACAATATCAAGGTCATCGATATCGACCTACAAAAACATCAAATATCAAATCCACTAAAATGACTGCCACAATATTGTCAAGGTAAATATATATAGGAAAGTATAGATTGACTGTTCTTAACTTTGTATCTACTTACCTTGGCATTGCAGTGGTAGTCAATATATTTGTAGATCGATATTTCAAAATTGATAAAGCCCGCTCCCCTCCAACATGATTGCTTTCCACCACCAGCCTCCCCATGGATTCTCATGATTACTCTCTGCTATCCATTCCCAAGATTATTCTCCCCATTCGTCTTTTGATGACTCTCCCCAGTTCATTACCTCTCAACTCCTATTGTTCAGCTTCCATTCCTGTGAGTACACTCACCATCCCATTCCCATTAATAATGTCCCTCAACCAATCCATTGATTACTCAATTCATTATTTACCAACAATATATGAAAACTTGTAATTTCAATGGAAGCTCCTATTTCAACAACAAAAACAGGGATAAAAAAGAGAACGCAATGTGAGCAGAAAATCAACATGACAAAATAAAAAAATATAAGTCATATAAAGAAGATCCTGCCATTTTGTGTTACATAATCTGTAATATCTAAGTTAAATTTTTGGAATTCGAATGGAAAGACTGAAGGTTAACAGCTTCCATCAGTGGATTTTGGCCACTGACCCTGCAATGTCTGTAAGTTACATGGACAAAAGGAAGCACTTAATTTCAGATGTTTCTATTCCAACAAGTAAGATGACAGACTGCAAGGGTGACTCTTGAAATACTACTAAAATCAGGAAGACCCTCTACTGTGATCATAGAAATTAAACAGATGAATTTGCTGGCATCGTCTATTGGATTTCTCAGATCCATCAACATAAGAAAAATAGAACGAAAATGAAGCATTAGCTGCTCTTAAAATGCATTTTGAAAATATTTGTGATGACAACCAAACCTGCAGTCCTGGCAAGAATAATGCAAATCTTCTCATGGTATCTGTGTCCAAAGGACATGTGGGAAGCATTGTCCTCTGACCTCAGATTGTTTCTGTTCATGTGAACCTGCCTCCTGGACTGCTTTCCATCTACTGTATCTAAGCCTTAACACCTTCGTCTCTGCAGCTTATACAGTTATGTCTTTCTGTTTCTTGCAGCTATGTCGTTGCAGCTTACATAGGAAGCTCTGTCTATTGTATGGGTATATTTGCTTACATAGGAACCTCTTTCTCTCTACTGTATGTACATCTTAACGCATTCATAATTGCAGCCTGTATAGGTTACTTCTTTCTTTTGTGTGCACATCATATCATCTTCATTATTGCAGCTCATGCAAGAACTTCTTTCTTCTTATTGCATCTATATATTAACAGCTTCATCACTGCGGCTTATCCAAGAACTCTTTCCTGTCTATTGTATGTACATCATAACACCCTAATCAATGAGCGTATGTAGATACATCTTCCTGGAAGTCAGAGACGTTTTAACCCCTTCAGTGCCCGCCCCTTTCCCCGCCCAGTGCCGGCCGTTGCATTAGCGGGCGGGGTCTATGACGAGCTGGACTCGTCATGGGCACAGCGCCACCGCGGCCCATGACGAGTCCAGCTCGTCATGGGCACTGAAGGGGTTAAGGCATGGGCCAAGTGGGCTCTGGCCCAGGGTCACAGCCTTTCAGGGGGCCGCTTATAAAGCCAGCTCTGTTCTGCAGAGAATCTTGCCCTGATGACCTTGAATTATTCTTAAACAGATTTAATAGACTCGCACACATCACCCATATTCAAAATGAATGAACGGAAAATGGTATTTGAAACAGACATTTTGCAGAGAAATGTTGCCTTTATGTTTCATTCTTTCAGATCAAAGCCGAACCTCACATATTCATATGTCACAGAGTTTATTTGCAGTAATTTTAGTGAGCTGCTGTTCTGTTACAATATTGAAAACACAGCCCACTGTCCTAAATATTTGATGTAAACACATTTAGAATATGGACCAGTGTACCTGCGCACCCTCAGTGACCTGGCCAAAGAGGGCATGAAAGAGCTGAAACTGGATCATAAATTCAAAGCTGTTTCAAACAGGGGCTCCAAAATATGTTTGGCCCAGGGCCCCCAAAATGTGTCCCTACTGGAAGTTCCATCACTGCAGTTTATGCAGGAACTTCCTTCTGTATGCAACATACATATGTTTATTTAGGAGCTTCTTTCTCTCTACTGCATGTACACCTTAATGCCTTCATCACTGCAGCATACACAGGGACTTATTTTGTCTGTTAAATGCAAATCTTAACACCTTCATCACTGCATTTAATATAGGACTGCATCCTAAACTAGTCATTAAATACACCTGGATTCGAAGTTTCTTAAAAAATGTAGAGGATTGTATGTTGCTACAGTGATGCTAATTATGACATTAAAGTACTAGATCAAGTTCATCCTTTTTTGACTGTCAAATTTCTAGACTATTTCGGGAAACATTCACGGTTGTTGCCAATAATACGGGATTGTGCACAGATTATATTTTAGAAACCTCCTCTTATCGTGCAGCCATTTTATAGCAGATGAAGGTAAGTCCACTTTAGAGTAAGAGAAGTGTATAGTGTGATTATGCATGTCATTACCAGAGGAGTCTGGGATGAACCCATATGACTCTATCTGGCTCCATAAGGTGTCTTGCAGGAGCCTTGAGCTGTAACTTTAAGAGCACCAGTGCCTTGCACATGGAGGACCCACAGATTAAGGGCCTGATACGAGTTTGGCAGTCCTGGAGCAGGTCACCACACCAGCGTGTGCTCCAGGACCGCCAAACTTGACCGCTGGCCACCCGCCTGATTACGAGTAATCTCGTGGTCTGGCGGGCGGTCTTTTGGTGTTCCCACGGTAGTGCCTATTAAAAAGACAGAGCAAAGGGAATGCCAAAGCCTGTTCCTGCACAGCATTGACTGTAAAGTCCACCCACCAGAGAAGGCATGATGATAAAGGATTAGGGCAATGACTATGATAACCACAAGCAACATTCATAGATTCCCTGAAGTACTGTCGGTCTACATAATGTGTATTTGTTGAGCACACACTCATCCCTGAGGCACTATTGACAGATGACAGATGTTTTTTGTTACACCACACAGTACTACTCATTTTATTGACCTCCAAAGGATAAAAGGTAGAATGGCACATTGGCAATTTAACATATTACAGTCAGGTTAAACACAGATCCCTGCGGTGGATGCATAGTCTAGTGCATAGTCTAGTGAGTCACCAGACCAGGTGTAGCCCTTTATGTACATGTGTATATGTCTATATGTGGAAATGCCGGCTCCAATGCACATGCAATTGCTATCTTTTGTTTCACTGCAGGGAAAGCTTTTTCCTGTGGAAAACCCCTAACCACATCCCCACCAATTTCTGGGGTGTTCTCTCCTCATTCCCATCTTGAAAATTGACATAATCATGTAATTTTGGGGAATTAGTCCCTGGCTGGTTTGTTTTTTTGGGGGGAGGAGAAACTATTTGACGAAGTTTGGTAAACACCCACCAACTTTCACGTTTTTGGATGTTCACCAACTAAATTGTGTACAAGCGGCGGAACTATATGTGAAGTAAATCCTATTTACGCATACAAATTCAACAATTCCTGAATTTTATGAAGCAGGAATTGGATTTTGCATTAAAAAATGAAGTTGTGTGCCTATATGAAATGTCTTTCTGAATAGGGTCCAGTATGGCAATACATCCTCAAAATTTGGAATGTATAGTTCTAATTCTCAAATACTGAGTCAAATGCCTGATTATAATTTTCACTGTACTGGCCAGTATAGTGTGAATTATAATCAAGCCTTGGTATCAGGCCATTGAATAAGGCCTTGGAATCAGGCCTTTGACTCATACAATTTTACTGTTACCACCTGCTAAAATTATCCCCATACTGTGCAGCTACAAGTTGAATCTCATTGAATGGAAAATTTCTGTGTGGGCCAAATTTTTCATGATTTAAAACCACACGCAATTCCCCATTCCATGGGGTTTCACTGCATACCTTTACCGCCTTCTCTGAGCAGTTGGTAAATGTATGCACGGTTCTGTGGGCACGGTGTAGTTGAGAATGTAAGGGGTTTAGGGGTAGAAAGGAGAATTTATTTTCTAGTGCATGGAACATTGTTTGCTCGCCCTTGTTAGGAAAGAAATGTGGAATGAAGCTTGGCTGCTATTGCAGCCAAAGACTCATTCAATTTTTCCTGCTGTATTCACCGGCTGAAAAAATTGGGTCAGGTTCACCTACACAAAGGAAAACTGGGTGTGAAAACCCTAACTAGTTGTACTCAGGATGAGCGAAATTGACACATAAAAATATGCATTAATTTCAATCTACATAAAAATGTAATAAGGGCCACAGAATTAGGATTTGCAGCCTTTCCAACCAACTTCTACTTAGTCTAAGCCTGCACAAGTAATGTCCCATTACTTACCGGTAATCTTCATTACACCTGGTCTCGTTGTCCTCATCCTATTCCTTACAAAGTGGAGATGACAGTCTCCACGACAGAAATAAAAGAACAGGAGAATGCTGGGACACCTAACCCTACCCCCTCCCACTGGGAATGCATAAGCATTCCGCCTCAACTACCAAACCATCAACCAGAAGGGCGGATGTCCGGGAGGGAGGGGTGTAAGGAATGGGATGAGGACAAAGGGACCAGGAGAAATGAAGATTACAAGTAAGTAATAGGGCATTACCTCCCGGTCCCTTCAGTCCTCGTCCCATTCCTTACAAAGTGGAGAATACCAAAGCAAACAACCCGGCCTACCGAACTCCCACCAACACCAGGGACACTGCACCGAAAGCAGCACCCCAAAAGAAGCAAATGGGAGAACCACAAGAAAAAAACACAGGCGGGAGAACGCAATCCGCAATGCTCCCAACCAAAAACAGGGTCAAAACCCCCAAACCAAGCAAGGGACGACCAGGAAGAGCCAAAACAAGGAGCCAAACAAAGGAGCCGCCACCCAAAGGGCAGCCAACCCATGCCACGTACTTCTGAACCAACCACAGAGGAGGAGAACCCAACATGGAAGAACCAGAGACTGACCCCACCAGAAGGAAAGCGACAAGGCCAACCACAGAAGAAGACCCAGAGCAACCCGACAAAGCAAGAAGCCAGGGCCACACCAAGAGGGACACAAGATCCCCAGTCAAGGCCAGAAAGGAGGCCAAGCACCGAGAGCCAAGTCCCAAGGGAACCCCCAGAGGGTCCGGAACAACCAGCCCCCCCGAACAACCAGCATAAGGGGGCCCAGAAAAAGCGGAAGCGCCTACAGGGCTCAAAAAGCCTGGAAGGGCACCCGACCAGCGAGAAGGCTGCCAAGGACAGGAACACCACCCGGCTCTCAGAACCTGGCAGCAGAAACGACAGAGCGACCCCCTCCAGACAAGGGAAGAACGCCACACACTGCAGAAAGAACCAACAACAAACGTATCAGAAAGCGGAGGGGAAGGGAGGAGAGACCAAAAAGGCCTCATCAAAAGCAGGAGACAAATGAAAGACACGACCAACCACAGGACCAACCCCAACATACCAGGAGAAGCCCCCAACAGATCAGCAGAGACAAAAGAGGACGGTACCCACCAAAAGATCCAAGGCACCCACCCAGAGGACTAATCAAGGCCAGGCCCAAACTGAGCATACTAGGAAGGAAGGGAGCAGCTACCACCAGCAAGCCCTCCCCCAACCCAACAGCACTGGCAGCATAGAGCCCAGAGGAACCTGCCACAGAAACCCACAGAGGTGGACCAGGCCATGGGGCAGGAACGTCCAGCAGCAAACACCAGCGTAGACCCAGAACAGCAGTAGAAAGGCCCCCAAACCCAGAGAAGGCCCTGGGGCACAGGGACAGGCAAACAGGCCAGGACCTAGGCAACCACCCCAAAAGCAGGGACACCGAGACACAAACCCAGTACCCCGCCCAATGAAGGCAAGGGGGAGGCCAGTAGCGCACCCACCAACAAAACAAGGCCAGCAACAGTACCTAGTCCAAGGAAAGCAAGGGACAGACCCCAGCAGACCTCGAACCAGACCAGGGCACAACACCAAGAATGAGGAGAGGCTAACTCCTAAAGGCCACAGAGACCAGGGGAACCCAAAGAACAAACAGGGGCAACCAGGACGCCAAAAACAACTCCCATCAAGGGCGACACCCCCAACCAAAATCCCAGGGGCTACCCACGGGGGGGGGGGGAACACGGGACCGGGGAAGACAAAGCCACCGGTCACCAAACAAGAACCTGGAACAGGGAAGGGGGGGAGCCCCCAACCGAACCAGCAGCTGACCAACTGGCCAGAATGACAAAGGAGGACACCAAAACCAATGCCGAGCCACAAGAGCAGCTGCAGAAGGGCAAACACAGGAGAGAAAAACAAGGAGGCCCACAGCCCAACCCTGCAGACGCCCCCAACAAACCTTCAAGAAGCCAGCAGCCTGAACAACAGATATGCCAGCAACACACAATGCCACCAACATGGCGCCCTCTGGGGCCCGGAAGGAGCGGCACAGGGACAACCGCCCCAACCCATCAAACCCGAAACCACCAGGGGCTCAGGAAAAGGCACAGGAACCAGCCACAGGCAGGCCACACCGGAAACACAAAGAGACAGGAAGACAGGGAGGGAGCCAAGCAGCCCACACCTGCCTGCCAAGGCCCAGCCCGCACCAGGGAGGCGCAGAGGAGAAGATAGGAGAAAAGGACAGAAGGCCAGCCCGGGTCCTAGCGACACCAGGCACCGGACCGCCGACCACCAAGGGTCCAAAAGCCCACCCCCAAACAAGTTGCAAAGAGACCAGAGAAAGAAAAAGCTGACAAGGACACAGGCAGACACCCTAAGGTGACCCCCAAGGGACCAATGCCCCCATGGCCAGAGCAGACACAACCAAGCAGGAAAGGCTCCACCAACCCTCCAGCAGAGGCAGATGAGGGCCAAATACAGGGACAGCAAGGCCAAGGCCCCACCACAGACCTGAACACCCAAGGCCACACGACAACCCAAGGAGGGACGAGCCAGGAGAACCGAAAGGCGCACACCCACCGAGGGGAGAAGGACCGAACAGGCAAAGGGAAAAATGGAACCCCAGCAGACCCTGCAACCACAGAGTCACCAAAAGAACAGGGACCAGAGATACCATAGGCACAAAACCAGCCCCCGCACCAGAGCACCAAAGGGCCCAGCCCAAACGAAAAGTCCCAAGGGGAAAACGACATGACCAAGCTAACCCACAGGCACCCTACAAAGCGGTCCGGTGGCCAAAAAGGCACACCAGGGACAACCAAAACAAAAAAAACAACTGCAAATCCACAGCCCCAGGCCTGAGCCAAGGCCAGGGCCAAGAAAGACACATCCAGGGAACGACAGGGCCACCAAGCAGGAGCGAAACGGAAAGCCGCAACATGGCACACACCCCAGGGCAGGCAGATACCAGACCACACCCGCTGCCCCACCAACACTCCCACAAGCGAGGCAGAAGCAACAAGAGCTGCAGAGCCAGAAGCAAAGGAAGACCCATAACACCCAGCCTCCACCGGCAGCAAAGGAACTGGCAGCAAAGAGACAGACAACCTCTAAAAGCATCCCAAGCCCTCAAAAAGGAACCCAAGAGGGGAAAAGGAAACTGCAACATGGCGCCCAACCCCTACCAGCCAGCACAGGCGCAAGTCACAATTCAGCGCCAGGCAACAGACAAACACCAACAACGATACACACCAGAGGCACAACCCGCGCAGCCCTGGAGACAACCAGCCGACCAGAGACAGCCGCAGGATCCCATGTCAGGCCAGAGAGAGGGCGCAACACCAACCCTCCCCCCCTTGGCGAGAACTGAACCCAAGAAGCAGGAAGGCCGGGAATAACAACCCCCCAGAGGAGTAAGTAAAACCGAAACGAAAAACTGAAGGGGTAGTCAGACGTCACACAACACCGCCCACCCCCACCATCCAGCCTAAGCACAGACAACCAGGGCAGCACCGGGCAATCAGTAGAAAAAATACACCAAAGCATCCGGGAGGCCAGGGACCCCAAAGGTCAGGGCCATAGAGTCGAAACAGGAGACAAATCGCTATGCAGTACTTACCCCCCGGGCATACAGACAGCACAACACACCGCCTGCCCCCACCAGCCAGCTCAGGAATCGACAACCAGCACAGCGCCGGGCAGAAGGTCATCTGGAAACACCCCATGAAAGAGAGAGACAACAGAGACCCAAACACTGACCAAGCAACACAAAAGACCAACAGCCTACAGCACCAGGGAATCCTAGGCAGACACCCATCCAGGTATCAACCAGGTCCGCCCCACTCAATGTCAGAGAGAAGGTGAGACCAAGTGCAAAGAGGAAGGCAAGGGTGCAGGAAGGCCAGCCAACAACAACAGGCAGCCAACCATGGAAGGCAACAACCAGGACCAACTAGGGAGCAGACCAGAATACAGGAAAAATAGGGTGACACAGCCGCAGGCAGAAACAGGACTGGAAAAGAAAACACAATGCGGTACTCACCACCGGGGCGGGCAGACAGCACCACACACCGACTGTAACCACCAGCCAGCCCAGGCACCCTCCACCAAACCAGCGCCGGGCAGAAGGAGAAAAGCCTGCAGCATCCGGCATTCCAGGTGGTCATACAGCCAAGCAGAGACCAGGCCTACCCCTGAACTCGAACGGAGAGCTGACAAGTTCAGAGGTCTTCAGGGAGGAAAAGGACGTAATTCAGGACCCCACCAGCAAGCCAGGAACTCCAGGTGCACCACCAAGACCAGCCCGGGACACTCCACAGCAGCAGCGCGTCTTCCAGAACGGTCCAAGCCACAGGAAGATGGACCCTCCAACCTAGAACAGACCGGGAGGAACAGCGCCCCAGCCGTAAAGGGCCAACCGCCAACCAACTCGGTTCCAGGCAGGACAGGAGACCGCACAGCAGGACGTCGAGGACAGCCCAGCAGCCCGACAAAGACATATGAAGAAGACTGCAAACAGGTAAGAACCAGCAAAATCCATGTCCCATTCTGTCGGAAGACAGAAAAAAAAGAAGAGGTGGAAGCTGGGTTGGGACAACTTGTGTACTCCCAGTGGGAGGGGGTGGGGTTAGCTGTCCCAGCATTCCCCTATTCTTTTTTTCTGTCATGGAGATGGTCATCTCCACTTTGTAAGGAATGAGACAAGGACTGGAAGGACTGGGAGGTAATGCACTTGTTTATAAGGCATGTGGTATGTGGAATGTATGGTGTCTGTGTTCGATATTGGTAAGTTGGGAAACTCATTCCTGGGTGAGCAAGAGCCACGGGGCTCCAGTTAGGGTTTATCATGGGACTTGCCTAGGTCCTGACTTGAATGTCATCTATTACTTGTATCCTAATGTAGATTTGATGTAAATAAAATATTTATTTACATACTACTGGGTGGACCATGAACCTGTTCATTTAAACTGTGTGGCAGGCGTAAACACTGAGAAAACCCACAAGTCATTTCTTTATCTGGATTGACAAGCATTCACAATCAATTTTCTAAACACATTTACTAGCCTAATTTTAGTTCTGCAAAAAGGTTAAATGTAAAAATAGGGTGAATAGATGCCCATTTTGAGGGGGTGTTGAAAAGTGTTAGTGCTTGCCCATTTTTGCAGGGTCAACCCTGGCTTTTTGCCTTCTGTTGCTGAACCCATTTTTGTTGCCATTAGGGCTCTATGTGTCTTTTCCTTGCTAACCAGTGGTAAAGTGCTTGTGCTCTCTGCCAAAACGTGGTACATTTGGCATCTACCTGATTTGTACATTTATTTCACTTGGAAAGTCCCTAGTAAATGGTACTACATGTACCCAGGGCCTGTAAATTAAATGCTACTAGTGGGCCTGCAGCACTCCTTGTGCCACCCTCTAAAGTAGCCTTTTAAAACATGTTTCAGCTCTGCCACTACAGCTCGTAGTGCAGATTACACTGCCATTTTGACCTGGCAAAATAAACCTTTTGCAAGGCCTAAACTTTCTTTTATAATTCTTATAAGCCATCCCTAAGGTAGGCCCTAAGGTCTCAAGGGCAGGATGCATTGTATATAAAAGGCAGGACATATGTGTTTAAGTTTTACTGTAGAGATGCTGTTTACACTCAAATGAATTGCAATTTAATGATGAAGTCAGACTTCAAGTTACAATTCTTAAAATGCCACTTTTAGAAAGTTTGCATTTTCTTGTCCTAAGCATTTGTGCCTACTGCTCGTGTGCTGGGTCAAATGACTGTGAATGACTCTGATGTTGGTGTCTGTGTATTGCTTCCAGACAGTAACCCAAAGGGGGCTTAGGTATGGACAGGGATGGGCCATCCTGGCAAGAGGACTGGGGAGGCATTGTACCCAGCGCCACTTACAATTAAAAAGGCTTTGCCTCCTGAACACACAAAGGATCCTGACACCAGGCCTGTCCTGCCTTTTGTCACCACCCCAGACAGTTTGGAGCATTGACAGAGGAAGGGGAATGAATGGTCCAAAATGAGATGTGGGTAAAGGCCAGAGAGTCCCCCTACAATAAAGCCTGGCACCAAGTATAAATATTGGACCACCAGAGCCACTCTTCAGATGACTTCTGGACCTGTGGAAGACTTAGAAATAGGACAGAGAGTTCCCCTAAAATAAAGCCTGGCACCAAGTATAAATATTGGACTACCAGAGCCACTCTTCAGATGACTTTTGGACATGCAGAAGACTTAGAAGAAGGACTGCTCAGCTACTCTGCTGTTGGAAGGACTTCCTCGATGCCCTGCAGCATGAGGATGAAAGATCTGCACCTTGAACACAGGGCCACCAGAGTGACTCCAGGGGCTAGCCTCATGTGTGCTCTACAGGGACGCAGCAAGCTCAGAGAACCTGCAACTTTCCTGCCAGCTACTGCTGCTTTTTCCTGCTGGAGTGAGTTCTACACCCCAAGAGGTGTCTTCTCACGTGCTAGACCCTTAGTGTAGTACTGTAGTGGTCTCCTTCCACCCAAATCCAAAACTGGGACTTGGAAACTTTTTCAGCAAAAACTGTGCTAAGAACTGAGAGGAGACTGGGAAACACCTGCAAGCTGATCTGGCAAAGGTGCATCATCGATGGGATTGACTTCCTCGCAGCTCCTGCCACTTTTTTCTCTGCAGCAGAAAATGATCTTGAGCAGGTCCTCCCGACAGTTGTATCCGGCCTCGTGGAGCTCTCTTCAGCTACAGCCTCTTATGCAGGGTGAATCCAAGCTCTAAAAAAACTTTTAAATCCAAAGGTAGAAATCTTCACCAGGCTCAATGACGGCCAGCACCCCATCGCCACTGATGACCCCCTAGGCCTGGAAATCCAGGTCTCCCATTCTGAGCTTTTCCTGCCTTTGTCAACAGCCTCACCCAGACCTCGTCCAGCAGCTCCCTATTGTCAATGACTTGTGCTCAGACACAGTCTTCTTCATTGACCTCTGAGACTTTACCTTCTTAAGAACGTTTTCAAGATTTTTTTCTAACTCCGGAAGTAAGCAGTGACCGGGCCCAATCTACCCCTTGTATTCAACCTGCACTCGATTGCAGTCGGCTTTAACTTTTGACTTTGACCCGGTCTGTGCAACCAAATATCCGCAGTTGAAACTTTGATCTTTTCTAGTTCAAGCCCTGACTGGCTCCTCCGCCATCATCCGTGATTTTAATAAGAGCATTATCAGTACATAATTCCATTGCTGCTGCCTGAACTTCATTTCCCACAATGCAGCAGGAGGAAACATTATTACCCGGCTCTAGTGTTGGAGATATTGCTGTAGCTTCGTGCCCACCCGATTTTGCACTATCCACACTCACCGGAGCACCGACATCACTATCCCGATCATCCACATCCATAGCTGGATTCGTAGCTGGATTCACGCAGGGCGCTGAGTCACTTCCTTGGTTCTTTCTGTGCACCTTTTGCGTGAACATTGCAGGTATAGTCGGTATGGGTGGAGACCGCACTTGAGGCAAGACTAAAGGCTCATCTATGACATCCTTTTGCAGCCCCTGACCCAGGCTACCCGAAGCTTCCAGCTCTCCTGCTGCATTAAATGCAGTAGGGTTCCTTTTACTTTGACCCATATTGAAATATTGACGGAGTTAGCTGTATTTACAGCCATACGAGTCCTGACCGGAGAACCGGTCTGTGCGGCAGTGACTCGCGGTCTCACTGTTCTCGGAGCTCGGAACGCCGGTTTCGCTGCCATTACTATCGCTCCGTAACCCAGGTACCTTTGTTTAAAGCGCCGGCAAACCAAATAGGTGAGTAAATAAAGGGGGTCGATGACCAGCGACGGCAGCCACAGCATCAATTCACTTTGTGTGCGCAATATCCAATATCCAGCAGTTTGGTCAAAGTAGAATCAGTACATTTTTAGCAAACACTGAGGGGAGTGAGGAGCAGCCCGCTCAACCGACCAGCAACACGGTCGCCATCTAGTAGTGATGAAAAGCATAGGATTGCAAACGAGACTCCATTCGCTCCTGATAAGGCGGACTTACATTGTCTTACAGAGTCAAGCGAGCCCCCTGATAAGCTGTCTAGTGCTGATGATTTCTTCTCTTTATCTGATCACTCCTCTGACGAGAGTTTTCTAGACGAGGGGTTGGAAATATCCGGCTTAGGTGCTGTTGGGGATAAAATGATGAGCTCTTTGAAGCAACGGAAACTCCAGAAACTCCAGAACCAGGGGGAACGAGAAATGCTAGAGAATACAAGCAACGCTGCGGATGCATTAGAAGGGGTTGAGAGTTCACCTGGGTTAGACGCATCACCTTCCTGGGATTATGAGGGCTCCCCCAATACAGCTATGCCTTCTACAGAGACCCAGCTATTATCTCTGGCCGGAGATGCTGCCACAAGGGCAGAGAAGGGTGAAGTAACACTGGCTACTATTTATGACCTGATCGTTGCGCATAGGGCAGAAACACAGGCTGAGAGTGTTCGTATGCAAAATTCGTCTAAGAAAATCCAGAATTCAATTCGGAGGGTAGTGAAGACATGCACAGATATGTCCAACAGGATCAGTGAGGCTGAGACTCGTATATCCGTCTTGGAGGATGATCTTATAAAGCAGAGAGAAATTACGGGATCCATAAAAGCTCACCGAGATGATGTACTTTGGAAGTTGACGGATTTAGATAACCGTGTAAGGCGCAACAATCTAAGAATTTTGGGGGTCCCTGAGGGCAAAGAGGGAGTGGACGTGCGGAAATTTGTAGCCGAATTATTTGAGGAGGCTTTTCCAGGTCTCACACACTGGGATTGGCAAGTGGAGATACAGCGAGCCCATCGTTTTCCAGCCGTTCAGAGAAGGAAGACGAGTGAGAGTCTTCATCCTCGTGCTATTCTTATATCGCTAAATAATTTTCTGGCTCGTGAAGCCCTTTATGATATTGCGCGTCCCAACAAGAAAGGTCATGCCAAGGATTGCCACTTCTTTGTGAGGCCGGACTTCTGTCAGCCTACAGTTGATCTTCGTTGGAGGATGCGACAGCTGATCCCACAGTTTCAGGCCAAAGGTGTACAAGTATATTTACAGAACCCTTCAAGGTTGAAGATTGTTGATAAAGGTCGGACAATGATGTTCTTTGATGAGTTGTCTGCTAAGGAGTATTTGCAGACTCTAAAGTAATTTATGGTGTGACTGTGCTGAGATTACTAGATCCTTTTGTGGTTAAGCAGAGTCAGTCTGGTTTGGAGATAGAAGATGAGGGGAGCGGGAGGTTTTGGAGCCCGACTCTACATCGCAAGGGACTTGATCCCTTATGCCTCATGGGGTTGGTAGGGTGTTGGGGAGGGGGGGGTGGAGGGGTGGGGGTGGTGGGGTGGTATGCACAGGGTGGGGGGGTCTGGGGGTAGTAGGTGTAGGCTTGGGGTTAAAATTTCAGCAGTGCTGGTATATTCTTTGTTTTGGTTTGGAGCAAGCTCATTAACTTATTTTTGTAGGAATTGCAAGTTATATGCAATGATGAGCCTGGATAGAGAAGCTATGTTGCTTGTAAAGGGCTGGGAGTATCGGGGAGAGAGAAGTGATTCAGATGAGGCAGCCTATAGTAATATAAAAGAGTAAATTTACAGTTTGCTCTCTTAACATATGTGGTTTAAATGACCCTAATAAGAGAAGGGTTCCGGCTAAGATAACCCAGGCTATGTCTTGGGATGTTTTGTGTCTACAAGAGACGCATATAGCATGGGAGAATAGAGGGTGGCTTAGGGGTCTGGGAATGGAATTGGTCGCCTGCTCACGCCAGTCAGTAAACCTTAGAGGGGTAGCTATCTTATCTAAGAAGGGGGTATTAATGGTCAGGAAACATAAAGAGGATAATTGGGGGCGCTGGGCAATGGTCGAAGTTGTTGTTAATAGTAAAAAGCTTACAATATGTACTGTTTATGGTCCAAAGTTGGACGAATCTGAATTTTTCGATAAAATTAACCTAGAAATGTCTACTTGGGCGCAGCCGTTTATAATTTGCGGGGATATGAACATACATTTAAATGAGGGATTTGATGCTAAAGGGTGCCAGGCCTATTATGGCAGGAAACCTAGAGTTTTTAGAAGCTTGCGCAGCCTGGTTTTGGATCAAGGATTAGCTGATGCCTGGATAGAATTAAATGCTTATCAGCCGGGGTATACGTATTTCTCAGCCCCTCATAAAAAATTGGTGCGGCTGGACTATTTTTTCATCTCATACTCCCTTCTTGGAAATGCAAGGGTTTTTACCTTGCCTAGGTTTATTTCCGACCATAACCCTGTAGTTTATAAAATTGAGCTCGATATGGTCACCCCACGAAATTTTGAGTGGACTTTCGACAGGAAAGTATTGCTTGATCCGGAGTATTGTAGTCATATTAAGGTTTGGATCTCCAGCTTCTTTGAGATAAATAGAAACACTGCCTCTGTAGGAACTGCCTGGGATGCATTTAAGGCGGGTCTTAGGGGCGAGACCCTTAGCTTTGTCGCTCATAAGCGTAAAAATAATAAATCTGTTCTAGATAAACGTATAAGGGATCTAAACAATACTGAATGCGAGTTGGATAAACATATCAAAGAAGGTCGGGATCTATCGGAGATATTTAGAAAGTTAGCCATTAATAGATCAGTTATATATCAACAGTTTGCTGAGGAGGTGGCTGCTAAGTTCCAGACCCACAAAAGGGAATGCTATGAGCATGGTGAGCAGTCGGGCAAGGTCCTAGCCAATCGACTCCGACAAAGGGAGTTTCAGAATAAAATTTTGAAGATCAAAGACATGCAGGGAACAACTCAGGCAACACCTTATGGTGTGAGGAAAGCTTTTCAATTATTTTATGAGAATCTGTACCGAAATGAGGGTACTGAAAAGGCGGAGAGTTTTTTAGCAGGGATTGATTCTTCTTCTCTGTCAGAAGAACAGAGAAATAGTTTGGTGGCTCCAATAACGCTAGAAGAAGTACAGACTGCCATTTTCTCACTTCCCTGTGGCAAGGCGATGGGCACGGATAGAATACCTTTGGAACTGTATAGGAGGTTCTGGAGCGAGCTGGGGCTAGAGCTGTTGAAGTTGCTGCAAAATGCTTTTAATGGCTTTCCGCCGGAGTCCTGGTCCAAAACGATTATCATGGTCTTTAAGAAAAAAGGGAAAGATGGGCTTCAATTAGGTTCATATCGACCTATCTCATTGATTAATGCAGACAGCAAGATCTACTCAAAACTTCTTGCTGTGAGAATGGCGAAAATTATTATGTCAATTGTCTCACCGCGTCAGCATGGGTTTATCGCGGGACGAGGTACCACAGATCATGTTAGTCGGGTCATATCTCTTCTAGACTGGGCGCAGGCGACTGGGTCACGGGTCGGGGTGGCCCTGCTGGATGCCGAGAAGGCGTTTGACAGGGTCTCCTGGGCCTACCTGTGGGCAGTGCTCAGATGGAAGGGCTTCCCTCCTGAATTTATGAAGGCCATACAGACTATGTATAAAAAGCCGGTGGCGGCTGTAAGGGTTTTAGGGGTGGAAACAGAGGAGTTCAAGGTGTGGAGGGGCACACGTCAAGGGTGTCCCTGTTCGCCTTTGCTCTTCGCCCTCTATATAGAACCTTTGATTCATAGATTGGAATGTGACTCGCTAATTGCCCCTGTCAAACCCCAGCTACATGATGTGAAAGTGTTAGCCTATGCTGACGACATAGCAGTCTTGACTAGTGATGTTGTTCAAGCGCTAGATAGAATTGAGATCTTGACGAGTGATTTTGCTAGGTATTCAGGTTATAAGTTAAATCTAACCAAGACTCAGGTCTTGCACTCAGAAAAGGGACGCCCATCTGATCTTAAACTAATGGTTGATCAGGCTGTATATTTGGGCATTAGACTTTCAGCGAAAGTCGAGGAAATACCAGCCCTGAATGCTGACCCTATTGTATTAGAGTCTGATAGGACCCTGGAGAGGCTGGACCATTTGCATCTATCACTTTACGGAAGAAGCAACGTTATTAAAATGTTGATTTTCCCGAAGTTTCTGTATATATTTAGGGCGATTCCGTTAATTTTTCCAAACTCCTTATTTGTGAAGATAGATAGACTCTGCTCTCGGTTCCTTTGGAGCTACAAAAGGTCAAGAAGAGCCATGAAATGGCTTATTATGCCATTTAGCCGAGGGGGGTGGGCTATTCCAAATTTTCGTTTGTATTATTATGTCTCGATGCTCCAATACTGTCGTATTTTGATTTATGGTGAAAGGGCTGTCCTGGATCCGGCTGTAACCCCTTCTATTTTTGAAATGGTCCTGGGCACGGAAGCACGGTACTTATTAGTTAGGGTTATTGAACCTAGCTATTACAAAAAAACTAGATTTAAAGTTTTGGCTGCAGCTTTTTTTGTTTGGAAAAAGATATGCTTGATGTGCGGGATAAATAAAGTAAATGGTTATACACCGATCGGGCTCCCCGGGACTGTATCCACAGTTTTTATGGACTCCGTCGCTCGAAAGTGGCGGCTGGCCGGCATCAGGACTGTGGGGGATATATGCGAACATGGCCAATTAATATCTTATGCCTCTGTGAGTGAAAAATTTAATTTGGAAAGGGGGGATTTTTTCAAATACCTACAGCTGCGCAGCTATGTAGACAGAGCTATCATAGAGGGCACATGCTCACTTGAGGGAGTCCCGATACTCAAGGTGTTAAGCTGCAAGGCGAATCTCTCACAACTATACAAAGAAGCTAGTCGCGGCCAGCAAGATGATCTCCAAATCCAGGAACTTAAATGGAATAGAAAGATAGGGATTCAGAATCTAGATTTGCAGGAGTCGCTAGAAATGGCAAGCACTATTCTGTTTTCAGGGAGTTTAAAGAGCCAGTGCTTTATGTCAGTTTTCGATCTCTATTACACTCCAGCCAAGCTTGCAAAATGGAAGGTGGGAAGAGGAGACAAATGTGCACGCTGTGGTGAGAGCGCAGCGGAGGCTGTACATATGTTCTTTTTGTGCCCTTCATTGACCCATTTTCTCGGTGAAGTGCAATTTTTTCTGAACTCCTCTCTAGAATTTACGGTAATCCTTAATCCAGGATTAGTGTTATTTGGTACCGAGCCTGAACGGTCAAATAATAGAAGGCCGGCACCACAAAGGGGCCTCTTATTTTTGAGTATGGCTGTGATTCGTCTTTGTATTACCACGAAGTGGTTAAGTCCGGACTCACCCTCCTTCTTTGAATGGAGATCCAGGATTCTCGCTCTATACCACATGGAAGTTGCTTTATACAAATTAAAGGGATATAGTAGAAAGCAATTTGGTGAGCAATTATGGGCACCGATAACTGAGTGGCTGTCTGGCGGGGAATAGAGACAATATCTGTAATGCCATGAAATGATCTTCTGTGGTTTTGAGTTGTATGAATTGTTGCTCATTTGTAATATTTATGTATTGCTGACACTGCTGAATAAAATAAAAAAATAAAAAAAAATGAAACTTTGATCTTTTAGGTGCTTAATTTCATTTCAAAATTCATAACTCCGGTACTACTGATTACAATTAATTTGTTTTGGTGTTATATTATTTATACAAATGTACTTACGTTTTCTAAATTGGTTTGAAATTTGTCTTGTGTTGTGTTTTCACCTTATTACTGTTTGTGTGATGCTGAAATACTTTACACATTGCTTCTGAGCGAAGCCTGACTGATGTTGCCAAGCTACCAGAATGTTAAACACAGATTAATTCAGTGACTTTTGTGGTTCACCCTGACAAGGATTGTGGTTGTTATCTGAGTGGGGCTTCCTTAACCAATCATCCAATTTCTTACAAAAAGGTTTTTCTCATCATGGGAAAGTATTTTAAACTATCTTCTCGTCTCACATCGATGTGCTATGATCCAGGATAACAACGTCTCTGCCTTTGCCCCCTGAATGTAAAATGGTCCTTGTTACACATACCTATGGATTGTGCTTTTTATATTGCTATCTGGGTCAAGTTTTTAAGACCTTTGTTTTTAATATATAGAACAGTACAAAGGGTGGAGGCAATAGAGTTGCTGTCTGAAATGCGCTATTTAGACATGGCAGTAGGAATTGCTCATTTTATACATACTGTCAGACAGAGCTTTAAGAATGGGCTACAGTAGGGTGGAAGGTTTATGGGAGGGACAGGTGGATTTTAAGTTAATTTTATATTGTATAGATGTTTTTTATTGTTTTAGAATGTTTTATGGACAACCTGTTTTCTACCTACCTACCTATTTTTCATGCTGAGAGAAAAGGGAAGAATAGCAATAACCTGGCATTGTTGGAGTTTCTCAGCAAAAGATCACAATACCACTATTGGGCTATGAAATGTAGCGGCTAGCTTCTAATATAGGAAAACGTGAGAAGAATCAGACCAGAAATACCCACTAGTATATGAAGATGGGACCGTGTAGGTAAAAACACAATCATTTTTTAAATGCACTTGGCTTGTCTTGTGCTCCCCACTCCCCGGCAGTGTACCAAAAAATATACTACTCCGCTACTGAAGAAGCCTTAAAAACTATCACTTCTGAACAGGAACGCTTCATAAAGAGATAGGGGTGGGTAGCCAGACAAAGGGGTATGGAAAGGGAACCTATTGCTTTGTGGACCCAAATGGAAAGAAGCCCTCAGTCAGAGACATAGGCCTGTTCCCATCCTAAATCTCTTGCGTGGAACAAATGAGCATTTTCACCATTATTACTTTTGCAGATTGTCTGTAATGCAAACAATCTGCATGAGTACGTACAGGGGTGAAAGAGAATGCTTAAATGTATATGGTTTGCCTAGATTTAAGATTAGTACTTCATGGCATTGTGTGAGGCCATGAAAGGGCACACATATCCCCAACAATTATTTATCAAATAGTGTTGTAGAACCATGTGTTAATGGTATGGCTCTTGAATACAAAGGAACAACAAACCAGTCCTCTGTCAGTGTAACAGGTAAGCAACATACATACGGAAGGTAAGTGTACATTTATGTTTTTTTAAACATTGACCAAATACAATCGACAATTTTTTGGCACCCTTTACCTTTAATATGACTATATATCAGAAAATAGTTCACAGAACTATCATCTGACAAAAATACAAAAATATTGTGTCCTAAACATCACTTACAAAATATCATTCTCTTGGATGTAGATTGTCTATTAATGACTCTAAAAGGGCAATATTTAGGACACCGAGGCACTCATTACCAGTCAAGGGCTACATTTTTAACCCTGCAGAGACACATTTGCATAGGAATCAGAATTACAAGAAGTGTGATAATTATCACACCCTTGCAGTTGTCTCCTGACAAATTCCAACAGGTCAAATGTGCAGAAATGTATCGGAGAAAAGGTCCAGAAAAAAGCATAATTTGTTAAAAGCAGATTCTACAGATTATGCCCCATTTTCCTTTTCAAAACTCAGAATAGGAGGTATTTACCACATGAGTTAAATAACTCACCCTGCATTAATATTTACAACTTGTCGCAAAGCCCCCTTCCTATTCCGACAAACTAGTAATGAGGGCTCTTGTCAGACGAAATTCTGACAACAATATTTTGCCAAAACACCCTTTACGTTGTAGTTTTCTTTAAGGAAATTGAAGCATCCCTTTTAATACACAAACCTGGCTCTATTGTACAGTACCGGCTGCTGTCTCTGTGGACTCCAAGCAGGAGAAGGTCCCAGTTCGCTCTCTGCAGATGCGGAAGCTTAGCTGCAAAATTCCTGAGGAAATTGACTCAGACAGTACAGCTGTATGAAGACCACACCAGAGGTTCAAATTCTGCACCTCTGCAAATGTCCCATTAAACAGACTTTCACACGGGAAGGCAGAAAAAGGAAACTATTTGTAGGGCGGTACCTGGCAGTAACAGGGGAGACACACATCCGACAAAGTCAGGAGGGGAGGGAAGAAATTCGAAAGGAGTCATTGATTGGAGGTATGTTGAGCGGAGTGGGTGGCAAACATCCGTGTCATCCAAATATCCAGTTTAAAAAATCCTAAAAATGGACGATTTTGTCAAGTGAAGTGATCATTATGATACACACTGCTACAACACTGGGTATACTGGTATCCGTCTCCATAGCTATGTTTCGAAATCCCTCATATGGTCCTTTGCATTGACGCATTAATTATTTTAAGTATTTCACACCTTGACAGGTGTCGATTCTCTATGAGACCCTGCTGGAGGCTATATGTGTCTCAGATGCGAACATTATTCTTTATTAAATAAACAAACACTATCTCTTTCTCTAGCTATGGCTATAAACAAACATATGCACTATTATTTACATTAAAATGCCCCTCCATAAAGAATCCACTTCCCCAGGCAAAAAATAGGTTATTGCTTGATTCAAGTGTATTTTAATGACTGGAGTAACACAATCTATAACATTATCATTTGGCTTCCTTGTTTAGGTATTAGTAAAGGTATTATAGTGCATTCAAATAAAAAATGGTACTTGGCAAATTATTAACAACACAATAAGCTGTAAATGGAGCAAAGAAAAATGCCTCCTCACTATATACGAGCTAGGAGTCATCGATCAGCCAATATACACAGCACCAGCTGCCAGCAGATGTTCAAACATCTTAGACTCCAAGGCCCAGATGTACCACTCAATGCAGTGCAGCAACCAAAGTTGCTGTGCTGCTCTGCATGAGAAAAAAAGAGAGCGCGATAGCGCCATATCTACTGAAATATGGCGCTGTCCTGCTCTCTCCCTAGCGATATGGCACAATCAGGCTGCCTAGTGCCATATACACCCACCTTTCAAACACAGTGCAAAGGTGTCTGCATCATGTCTAGCATGTGTTTTGCACTTGAAGGGTAACATCCCAGCATGAAATACCATACCTAGACAAACTTTAACATTTTTCCCACTGTGGATATGTTCTGTAGAGTGCAGCTCCTATGCAAAGTTGGAGAAATAAAAAGATTTCTCACTTTTTATGCCTATCTCAATGAGGTGTTATTTTTGGTGCAAACCCCTGTCTGCTATTGTTAGTAGGTAGGGTATAGTTTAAAAAATCATGGCCGGTTTCATGGGAAAGCTCACTTACCTCCCATGAAAATTCCCTGTGATTCACAGTAATGCAAAGCAGCGCAGAGTGCTACTTTGTGCTACTTTCAAGCAACTTAACCGTGTTTTGCGCTGGAATGTAAATTCCCAGATCAATATTTTGTGCTTTTTGGCATCACTTTTCTGATGCATATCTGGCACAAAATGTTAATAAATCTGCCCTGAGGACAGGTCTCACGGAGTGAAGGACCCAACATTTAGGAACGCTCTCGTCCTCGATGGAGTACGATCTAATTGCCTTCTTTAAAGGAAATCTCTGAAAATGAAACTCTTCGAAGCAGTCTCAAACTGATGATTGTGATCATGAGACACGATCCAGGGAGGAGGAGACCCCATGTTGCCTCAGAGTAAGAATAGCTGGCTTAGATGTCAAGGGAGCAGGGCAGGAGGAGGAAATATCATGTTGGTCCTACAAAGCATAGGCATGGCTTCATTGTCACAGGAAGGGAGAAGAAATAGAGGACACTAGTTTGGCCCTATAAAATTAAGCACGGGGGCATTTTTGAATGTACTTCCTCATATATTTGATATTAACTGGACAAATATTACTAACGAAGGGTCTGATTAAAAATGAGAAGGCTGAGTACTCCATCGCAAATGTGACGGATACCTGTTGGCTTTATTGCATGTGGCATGGGCTATAATGCACCTGTAATAAGGCGGACGCGACATCCATCACATATGTGACAGAGTAACCCATCCGTCAAACTCTAAATCAAGCCCTAAATCACTTATGAATGCAAAGCCGCTGGTGTAATTTAGATAATGTAAGCAAGAAAGGTCCTAGTGACAGAAAAGGAATTACACTGAAAAGGTGAACATTCTTCCACCCTCCAGAAGTACTAGAGCTACAAGATTGGTATTGAATCGAATCATGGGCAGCTTTGGCAGCAGGGGCAAGAGTTTGCCAAATGTACACACAGACAGATATGGCAAGAGGGTTTAGAGGACCAGGGCAATGCACTTGAAGAATGGTTGTGTTAGGGCAGCTGGAACATACTGGGTAAAAAGCAAACGTGGGTATCAGGAATCCCCCCCCTTGCAGATGAAGTAAAACATAAAATATATAATATAATATAACATGAGAAACAGGTGAAAAAAGTCTGCTAGTGCCATTTTGTCCATTTAAAAAGCAGAAAATCACTATAATCTAGTTTATGAAGACCATTTTGACAGCAGTTATTAAGAAGGCAGATGTAGATGAAGGGAAAGGTGCTCAATAGGAGCAGAATCAGATACAAAATGATCTTAATCACAAAGTCGTGTATTGAATTTTGGAGTACTAAAGATGTCTTGGGTGTCTCAGGAAAGGGGGATAGCAGGGGTATAGATAGGTACCGTTGACCATATTTATAAAGCCTTAAGAATGCCTTGAACCAGGCGTAGATGGGAGTTGCAACTAAATATCCAGGCTTGATTCACACAGCATTTACTATCCGAAGGTGGGTCTTGCAATAGGCTTAGGTGTGGCTTACTCAGGAATATTCAAGAGTAAGACATGCTTACTCATGGTTTCCTAGAGTAAGCCGGTCGAACCCCTGGAAACTACTCATAGAAAATGATTTGTAAATCAGGCCTGAATATTCAGATGTAACACATCTAAGACATGGGTGTGGCACAACTACTCAAAGAAAAGCTTTGTGAACTGGGTGCTCCATTTTTAAGACCACAGCTTTAGCTGTATCGATAATAAAAATAGGCATTAATAGGCTCTAATACTTTCGAGTAGACACAGTACTAAAAGACCTCCCGATGAAACAAAGGAAGAAGATAGGCATGGGCTCTTCCGGGTCGTATAAGAATCACAGAGCTCCTGTGCTTTCTGGATATATACATTGTGATACATTTTTCTGATTGAACTTTATAAAAAAAGATTTGCACTTTCTACCATTCTTTGGTTGGAAGAGGAATGCTGTCAGCTAAAATTCCACATCCTCACAGTCCACATTTCAAGGCACACCAAAGACACATAAACAAGCACATAGGTGTACACATATTTCAGACAGTTCCTGTTGATAATCTTATTTTGCCTGGCAGGCTTGCCTGATCAAGGGATCTACGGACTGTGGCTTTTGAACTTTCCATACTCATACAAGAACATGTCGGTGAGACAACTGGTAAAAACAGGTATTTCCTTGACTCTCTTACATTTGGGATGTCAGTTATGTGTTCTTTGCTTAATTGGGTTGGTTGAAATGACAACTACAGTAGAAGGAAGGCAGTATTAGCTAGTCTGAGAAATTCTTGTATTGCACACATTTCTATTTCATGTAAGCTACTCCATTAATGTATCACGATAGTGTACTTATACATTTTCTGATTGTGTACATCATAAGCCATTCACAGGCTGGTGCTGATTTGCCAAATCTGGATTGGCTCTCCAGGATTCACAGATGAACATAGCACTCCTGTTGTTTTCCACAAACTTTGCTAAGGTTAATATTTTAATGTACTCAGCTGATATATTAACCAGTTTAGGGAGCAGGTGGAGACAGATATGCATTCCTCTGTGACTAGTAAAAGTGAGAATTGCAGTCATGTGTTGGATTGTGTGAGGTCTGCCATCTCCACAGACACTATAGGAGGAGTGTGCATGCCTCTCAGAGTAACCTCTACAATGCAGCTCTTTTTTTGGCATAAATTCTGCCTGCACACCAAGACGAAATATTTGGTGAGTCACTGACCTGCGTACTCTTGAAGGCCTGTTAGAGATACCTAATCGTTTATGGAGCTCCTTAGTTTTTTTTTACAAAGACCATCACACTTCCTTCCCAAAGAAACATGGAGGTGAGGCCGATGGTCACAGAAAGGCATGTCACTTGGAATGTCTACGTTATTTGTATAGCACTAACCTAGCCAAAAGGCAGTGAAGAGCTGTACAAGGTCAACGACAAAGATACAGTCAATGGGTGGTTAGAGCGGTGGATTGCTTCTGAGACTGCTCCTGTATTGTGATGTAGTGTTTTTGAAAGAGGCGCGTCTTCAGCTGTTCCTAGATTGGAACAGGGTTGGGAGGAGTGGCCCTGGTGGACACTTAGAAGGCACACTTGGTATCCAGAGAGTGCGGCCTGTTTAATGGTTTTAATTTGTCATTAGGGTGTCCTGTAGACAAGTCTTCGTGATATGGTAGCACAGATGGGGTTAATGCCCTTTAGATATGTGGTAGAGGTGACACCATTGAATCGCATTTATCAGGCCAAAGGATAAATGATACATGATCTTTTGTGTTCCTATTTCTGTGATATACATCAACACTTAAAAACGGCAAATATGTTTTAGAGAAAACTGTGTAAGAAATGTATTATTATTATTATTATTATTATTAATCATTTCAATTAACATCGGAATTACAGACTTTACATACAAAATGGAGTCCAATATAGCTCGAACGAAGAAGGCACGAGATTCTGAAAACATTCTTTTAAACGCTGGATAGATCCTCAAAAGAACCAGAAAACCATTTCCCTTAGATCCGTTATGGAATTTAATATGAATGTATATGCTGCCATTTGGCCACACAGATGAAATGGCACTCGAGGGAACTGTTCAAATATGTTGCAAATCAGCTTTTCACAATAAAATCATATCTCAAAATAAATGATATTCAACAATCTAAATGTATTTTTAGTTTCTCTTGGTGTATCTGTGAGGTAGACACTCTGTAGCTCAAAAACAAGAACATTAAAAATAAAATCAACTATCATATCTCTGCACATAAAAAATTAAAACTGTCTCTCATCAACTTGAAAATGCAAGCACCTTTCAGCTGCAAGATTTGTTCAGCTACATCAACCGATCATATATCTGTTGAGAGGTCTAGTTATGGCTTCAACATCATAGCCCTAAACTTTGCATAACATATTTTATTTTATTTTAGGGGCATTTATGAAGTGTAGGCATCACTTGGGTGCATCCCGACACGGCAGGGTCTGGAGCCCAATTGTCCACGGACTCGATCATTCTCGCTTCGGTGCCTACTCTAAGCGCGAGTTCACACTATGCAGCTCTGGGCAACAAGCTTGCTTAATCTCCACAACGGCCCTCCGCGGCGGGATGCCTGGCTTTCACCTTGGGGATGCCCAGTACGGGTTACCTCACAGGGAAAAACCAGGACGGGTTCCCAATGCAAGCGCCGAGATGCCCAAGGGTAATTTGAGCGCTATATAAGACCGCACATACATACATACATACAATGGAGCACTTTACATAGAAAAAGCCCTTGCTGCCAGCGGTTTACATGAGTCCTAATTGACATTTACAAAGAGAAAAAAGAGGGAATACATCAATTTTAGGGGGGGTTTCATAAGCCAGAATATAGCTGGTTAAAAGGTGGCCTGAGTTTACAGATGTTCAAATCCACATTGACTGTGGTAAATACAGAACTGATATTCAAGTCCTCCTACTCTTGCATCTGGATGGAGGTAATGCCCTACTCCATGGCCTCCCAGACTCCACATTGGCACCCTGTTGGGTCATTAGCCTCAGCACCTGTCATTCAGGGCCTGAAGTTATATGGTCATATCACCCCTGTCCAGCTGGAACTCCATTGGCTCTCCTTGCCGCCCACACTGTCTTTAAAACCATCTACATCATCTACAAAGCTCTCATGAGGAGCTCCCTCCTTATCTTCCAGACAAGGTCACCATCTCTAGTGTATCTCAGCACACCCAAAGCCAGTACACCATCAGACTGCTTACTAAGAAGTGTTAAACAAGCATTGCCATAGCCAATAGGTCTCACCTTTGGGGCGTTATAAGTATTTTGACAGAGCTATGTGCTTTGTTAACGTTTTTAATATGTGTTGTATAGTATTGTGAATGTTGTGCAGCATGTTTAAAAGTTATAATAAAAAAAGTGTTATTACCATTTCTGGTACCTGATATATAACCTAAAAAAACATTATATACAACTGAAATATCGTAGGTTAGGTTTGCTCTATAAGCGTCGGTATTAATAATTAAGTGCCTTGGTGAGTCCTGGAAACCACCAGCTCAAATTAAGCACTGTAGGTTACAAAATGCAAAAAGCATATTAAACGACACGCACAATAACAGCATCGCAGTCTCTAAATAAAAGCTATATCAGAAATGCGTTTTACTTGTCCGTGTTATAAAAGCCAAAGAGCATGTAAATCATTGCGCACAATAACAACATCGAAGTTTATAAATAAAAAATATATCAGAAATGAGTTTTACTTGTGCGTGTTATAATGCGTTTAATATATCTTTAAATGGTGCTCATAAAAAGCACTCCAAATTTTTTGGGTCCAGTTTGCACTGTAAGCACCGGTGTTGAAAATTAAATGCGGTGGGGAGTGCAGGAAAACATCGGCTCAAATTAGCACTACTATAAAAAACAAAAAAGGAACAGATTAGGAGAAACAAATGTCATTGGGGAAAGCTATTGTGTAACAGCCAAAGATGCGGACTTTAGAGCTGGGGAACATCCTGTGATCCTGGGCCAATAACTTAATTTCCATGTTTTTACCAAAAATTCTTATGCCCTTAAGTGGTATTTATAAAAATAACAGTGTTTGTTCCATAAAGTAATATGTAGTTAAGTAATGCTTATAAAAAGCCCTCCAAAAACGCTGGGTCCAGTCTATGCTATAAGTGCCAGTGTTTATAATTAAGTGCTGTGGTGAGTTCTGGAAAGCACCAGCTCAAATTAAGCACTACTATAGAAAAAGTAACAGATTAGGAGAGACAAATGCTATTAGGAAAAAGGTATAACATAGCACTGCAAGGTGCCGACTTCAGAGCTAGGGAACAAAGTTGGCATTGGCCCAACATCCTGTGATCCTGGGCAAATCCCTCTGTCTCCACTTTTGTACCAGAAAATAACATGCCCTTAAGTTATGCTCATAAAAAGAATTCCAATATTTGTAGGTCCTGTTTGCTGTATAAGTGCCAGTGTTGTTATTTAAATGCCTTATTTAAATGCTGTGGTGAGTCCGGGACTACACCGGCTCAAAAAAGCACTGGCGGTTACAAAATCAAAGCACCATATTAAACACCGTAAAAAATAAGAATATCAAGATCTAAAAATTATAAGTATCTCAAAACCCCGAACTCTGACTTGCTCTGCCTCAGCCCCGCCGGCCTTTCAGAAGAAATGTCCTGTCCTGATTTGCCTAGACCCCCTGTATCCACCGACAAGTTTCACTGTGGTTTCAAGATCCAGCAGGGAACCGTTGGGCTTATTAAGAAATAGAAAATAATGAGTGACAGGAAGAGCGAAGGGGGAGTAAAGGTGATTTCAGAGGATGAAGACTCGAGATTTTATACGGAAGGGAAAGGAGTCACATAAGCTGAGTGGTGATATAGTCAAGGCTAGCAGAAGCTACAGCATCATTAACGAGCATGGACAGGGGAGAGCGCGACTGACCTATCATGACCGCAGACCAGATGAAGAACAGGGAACACTGGATGGTTATTACTGCGGAGTGATTAAGGACGGAGTAAGATTGACCGGGAATGGAAGGGAGTAAGACTGACCGCTTATTACTGCAGACTGAACAAAGGAAACTGAGCACAAGTGACTGGTGAGCACTACAGATTGCATGAAGGAGGAGTAAGAAAGTGTCATATCATTCATGCACGCGGCACAAGCAGCGGGAGTGACTGATCACTACTCCAGAGTGCACAAAAACAGACTGAGCACCACACTGCAGACTGCAAAAAACACTGATGAGGGAAAGTGACCGATAATTACCAAGTAAGAACTGCCAAAGTCATTTCAACGGCATGCGGATCAGGGTAGCGCACACTGTACAAACACCAAACACACTGCAGCAAGGTGGGAAGAAAAGCATTTGAGACAAGCGTGGCCGCGCGGCTGCAAAAGTGAAAGCGACCATAACATGATCCAAAAGAGATGGCACCCTGCGCGCCCCCGCTAGCTCCCGCAAGCTGGATGCTGTGGGAGGAAACATTTACTGGAAAAGGTGGGACATGCACCCGCCTTTGGGCAATTGCGTGCTTTCATTTTTGAAAGACACACGCAAAGGCCAATACAATGTGTGGAAAATCGAAACACACGCACAACTTTTCAGAAAAGCTGGAGTGATTCCAAGAGGCCCTCTCTTAGAGGAGTGCATACCCGCTGCGCCAGGTTTGACCTAAAATTGAAAAACAAGACAACAGGTCTTTTCCATCTTTGCAGTCACGATCTGGAACAACATCCCTATATGCATCAGGACCTCCCCAACGCTGTTCCAATTAAAGAAAGAGTTGAAGACTCCCCTCCTTAAGGAACATTACATCACAATGCATTAACCCTCCACAACCCAGTTCCTCGCCTATTAATTGTTGATTTTATGCTTACCTTTGACCATGCACAGGGCCTTTTGGCTTAGTTAGTGCTATAGAAATACCATAGTCATACATACAGAAGACAAATGTAGAAAATTTCCAACATATTAGCTGACATGGGGAGGTGGGAAAGGAAGAGGTCGGTGCATGGGGAGATGCATTTACAATAGGAGGATCCTGAGTTTTTTCCTAAAGATCAGATGGGGCGGTGCCATTCTCAAGGTCCACAACGGTGTCTATTCCATAATTCTTTTGCCAGGACAGTTCTAAAATTCATAACGTGAAAGGGAAGGGTTAGCTTAAGTATGGAGGGCTGTAATTTTCTGGATGCATCTATTGGGATGGAAATGCCAGAAGCAGAACTATCTTGAAGGCCATTTAGCTGAAAAACAAATCAGTCAGAAGAATCTTGAGCAGTTGCACATAAAAATCTGTAAGATACACAAGAATATCTGAAACCCTGCGAAGCGATGGTGCCTGTTTTCTAGTCTTATATCAGGAGGTTCTTGAGCTAAAATGTTGCTCTCCTACCTCCATCTTGTATGAGAAGGATAAAGCCACTTCACACACGTCTGATTTACCAACGTGAAGGACAGTCATCTTAACTACTCATTTTCAAAAGTAGTAAGCATTGCTAAGAAACACAGTCACAGCATTAGACAGCAGCATTGATTTCGGCCTGTGTAAATGTATATTAGTGATTTCAAATGCACACCATGCCACACGGTGCCTGCTTCATGGTACCAAGATGTAAATGAGAGGTGACTGCACATAATTCAGAGGAAACTCATGCAATAAGACAGACCAGTTTTTTACAGACACAGGGCCAGATTGGGTTACATGCACTAGCGAAGGATGATTTTGCACTGGTAGCACTGGTACTGAGCACGTTTGCACTGGCACCAGGAAATTTTGCACTTCACATTTGTCCCACCGACTGGCACAAATTGTCATTTTTTGCACTGGTTAGTCAGCGCAAAATTAATTGTTGCATTGGCTGTTGAGTTCAATGTCACTCAAAATTATACAACACCTGTGCACAATTGCCCATATACTTTGCAAAACTGCCCTACACTGATGAAATGTACATAAACTTGTCTCTGGCATCCACCTTTAGATGCTTGTCATAAACACCGGTGGCACGGTAAAACAGTGTGACCTTTTACCTCTTGCTGTACGCCAAATGGCCCATTCAGCAATCACCAACACTATATAGCAAGTAGAACTACTAATATTTTACCTTTTAGTTAATGGAAAGTTCTGAAAGTGTGGCATTACTACGGTCTTCTAATGCACCAATTCCGCAGCCCAGTCAACAGTGTTTGTGCTACCCTGTTTAAAAATGTAGGCACGAGCTGAAACTTAAATTATCAAGATGGCTGCCTTAGCTTTTGTAGTGGCCATGTTGTGTGTGCATTTTCCACTTACTGAGGAAAAACATTGTACATGAATTCAAGACAAAAATAAGCATGTTTGTTAGAGAACCTTCACAAAGAATTTGCTGTGAGGTACTCATGGAAGGCTTACTCTTTGAATTCAACAATAAGTCAGGAGTATTGTTTCCTAAAATTATAGCAAGTACCTCATGGATCCTCTATGATGTTATGCTATCTGGCATGCCTACAGCTATAGCTGTCTTTCGTTCGCATGTGCCCAATTATGTGCCTCAAAGAACAGCAAACAGTGCCACTTGACATTTTCCCGGTGGGTTGGAGCTTCTCTAGGCTGGCTACTTTCTGCAGCTCCCCCAAGTTAACTGCAGATGGCACAGGGATTGCTTTAGGAGAACTAGAAGAAAGAGACGAAAGACAACAGGGAGAGAGACAAGAGAGGAGGGGAAGGTAGGGGCTCCTTTTAACTTGTTTTTACAAGGACTGCTTTTAGGCCCCAGTTTGGCCCTTGAAATAGATACGTTCTATCAGAAAAAGGTTAATTTCAATATTTCAATGCCCCTTCCAAAACTCTGCACAAGAGACTTTTACTCACATATGGAAGGATTAATATGTGCAATAATGCAAAAAAGTAGATTGCGCATGTCCAGCAAACGATTAAGTATGGTATGACATTGATTCTGGAAACCATTAAAACAAGAAATTAAGATCTTCACATCCTTAAGGGGCAAATGGCACGATTCTGCAACTACATGTCTGGTCACTAGATAAGACCGGGTACGAAGCGGAAATGCATCCTTTTGCTGGCACTGAGCAAGTGTGACATTTTCCTTCAGAGCGCCAGTATTTCAGTTAAATCTATAAATTCCAATGATTAATTTGATCAGGTGGTTGCAGGTGGGCCCCACTGCCACTGTTTTTGGGGACCGGCACTAATCTTTTATTGTCAGACATGAGAAAGAAAGGCATAATAGAGGTAAACAAGGAGGAAGAGAAATACGGAGAAACTAAAACATATGAAGAAAAAAGGGATGAAAAAGAAATTGCAAGGGTGAGAAAATAGACAGAGTGGTTGGTGGTACAGGAAAGACTAATAACGTGGCATAAAGACTAGACAGCCAATGGTATAAGCCACCCACGAAATTTGGCAGAGGGTTTCCCAGGAAACTGTAGGCCCTAGCACTTGTTCTTTTACAAATTAAGCACTACAAAGTCTCTTGTGGTCATGAGCGTAGCCATACCCCTATAGACACCGCAAACCCACTGTGGCAATATCTGTACGCGGATGTTACAACCACTGTTAACCCTTTCAATCTCTGCCTCAGAGTTACTTGCTTCATGTCTTCATACAGTGCTCAGTCTTAGGGCCCAATTCACAAAGAGCCTCGACTGTTGTGGAGGAGGCTCCACAGCCGTGGAGGAGGCTCCACAGTCGTGGTGGAGGCCCTACAGTGGTGGCAGGATCTCTACATTGCAGTTTCTCATTGCAGAGCCTCGCCACGACTTGTAAATCAGGCCCTCAAAGTGGACGACCCCTGGGAGTTATGAATGCATGTCCACAGATGGAGGTCAGAACCACTCAACATTTCATAGGAAAGAAATGTACCATCATCCACACTGCCAGGCAGGCCATACCGAAGTGTACTCATGAGAAATCCTCACCAGCCAACAACGTGCCCGCATCGACGCATACAACGTATTAGTACAGACCCCCTTTCTCTGGATTAGAAACATCATCAGAGCATAAAGAGCCATTATTTCACCCCGTCTTACTTAAAAACATTAACTTCCAACAATATACTGATCATTGGAGAAACATTCTGTTTCCACCAGGTGTAAATGGTCATTTTTGTTTGGTGTCCTTCCACCCTAAAAAACATGATGACCAGCTCTACTCACGTGACCTTTACGTGTTTGCTTGTTTTTTGCTCCCAGAGTGCGGACAAGGGCAAGACATTAATTCAGATCCACATGGGGGCAGTCCAGGGCTACTGAATCTTTACAATTTAAGAGGCTCCGAGGAACTTTATCATGTCACCATTGACTTATGCAGCACAGATCCTAAATGGCATAACTGGGAAATATGCTACCAGAGCGTAGCCACTTGGAAAAGCAAAAAAGTGATGGGAGGAATTTTTTGAATTAATCTCATCCACTGGTATTTACGCGGGCGGAAATCTAGCCCATCGTTTTTTGTCCACTTTTCCACCCCAGACAAAAACCAGCAAAGAGTATAGCGAGGAACAAATGAGAGACTATACAATTTCAGCATGAGTGTCATTGTATCTCTAGGGACTGTACCCAGCACACAGATACAAAACCGAGGTGATCATTCGATAGCCACCACTAGTCATCCCAAACGCTACTGAGACTCCCCCAGAATAATGCAGCGCGCCTTTACTGTAATTTTTTTTTAACCAGCATTCGATTTTCTCAAGCACAACATTTCTCTCCACGATTATGTCCAAACATAGATTTCAACAGCCAACACTGCTCCATCGAGCCAGTCGCACGGCCCAGTGCGTGTTTGGATTGAGTGCCCAGGTAAACACTGTTAAATCTGTCTATGCAATTTATGCTAACTCGATAAAAGGTGCCACGCCCTAAAATTATGCAGCAGTCTTTCTTGGACATAGAAATTCCCTTTCTACATAATGTCTGGTAAAGGGGAATCCTGGCTTCCGTGTTTCAAGCAATACCTCCTTCTGTGCTTAGTGGCCGCCTAATCACTGCTTGGACCACGGTTGACATCAACGCATTATTCACTTTCCCCTCTAATTCTGTCAATCTGGCCCGAAAGAGCACTGTGCCAGGACTGCACTTGGGGCACGTGCTATTCAAACAAAAAAAAAAACGTGCCTGTCGCCTGGCTCCTAGAATCCCTTGGTATGTGGCGTCTCCATCCAGCAGGAAGGTGTTTGCTCAGCGCAGTGGTCCTCACCCAGCCTCCACATGTGGCACGGCCCTGATAATTCCAGCAGGCTCCTGGAATGTGGCCCTAACAGTCCTCTGCAGTCGCGTCCTGCACATATTTAACTTTACAAACATTAAATGTTCGTTTTGACCTAAAAGGCTAAAAAGTGAGCGTCGTTTTCTATATTCCACCAACAGGCATCTTGCTGATAAACAGAGTCCACTGAAAGCCTGCAGACTGCGTTAGGGCGGGGATCAGAATGGTTTTGCCCATTGGTGTGCTAGAGGCCACTTGGCTGAACTCCCCCTTTTTAGACAGTACTGTTTTATGATGAACATTACATATTTGACTGCAAGGCTGCAGCATTATTTATTTTCCAAGAGGAAAGCGCTTGGAGACTGCTATATTCTTCAGTGAGCTCATTTTAAAACATAACTTTATCTCGATTATTGCATGTCCAGCCTGTAGTAAGAACCCGAATGTTTGCATTAAATCCTCTCACAATTCTCCCAGACAGGCATTTATATTTCCCAAAAATAGTTTTGCACCCGTAATGCTTATGCAATTTATTAGTGTTACTATGTCAGGAAAAACAAACTGAATTCTCGCCCGTTGCTTTGCACGTGAAAGCTGCATATATTCAAATGTATGTCTAATAAGGTCTCCTATCTGATATACTCACTTAAAACCATCATAAGACAAAAATACAGAAATGTCGCTAAAGCTGCCTGCGTATCTATATTGCAAGCTTTCACACTGCAGCAGGGAACAAAACACCTGATGCTAGGAATAGGTGAGTCAAGTGAAAAATTTTGTCTGAGGTAAAACGAGAGGAGAGAGACGGAAGCAGCATGCGCGCGCTCTTACCTTGCTTCTAGCAGGTTCTGGGAGAGGCGCTCGCGCCGGCCGGCAGGGTAGAACTGAGGCAGTATTCTGATCAACAGCTGCTAACGTGCTCTTGGTTTTTATGAGCAGGTGGGAGGAGCTGAGCCTCCACAGTGCAGTAGGTGGGCTGTGAGCAAAGCACAGACAAGCGACCACTTGGGCAGTCCGTGGAATGTTTCGTCACAGGAGCCAACAGTCAAAGAATGGACGGTAGATGGAATGACGGATAGGAAAACATAGAGGAGAGACGGAGATAAAGAAACATGTGAGCCGGGATGAAGCAGCCGAGATAAAACGGTGGAAAGAGATAAAGTAATAGAAATACGAAATTGGAGAGCAAAGGGTCATAGGTATGGGAAGAAAGTCTCTGAATGCGCGAGAGGCACAAAAGGTACATAACTATATCTAATTCGTTTTTCTACAAAGTTACACCAAGCACAAAACTTCAGTTCTTATTTAATTCTTTACATTCTACTAGAGATAGGTTTAAGCAGCCTCGGTGGGAGATTACACACATTGGCATAACCAATATCTGTGGTGTTAATGTGACAACACATACATGTATACAGTCATATATGAGTTCATGCTATTTCAGTCTGTGTTTGCGGTAGAAATAGTTGTTCCAGGTTAGTGTCCGGAATTCCTTAGTGTAACATCTTCAGGACTGGAGAGATAATTTCAGGGGCAAAATCCCCACAGACTCAAAACACTTGTAGTAGCTAAATTCACAGTTAGGCAAAAATCACTTTTCGGAGTAAAATCACATTTAGTTATAAAGTCACCCTTGATGCAACATCATCAGGAATGTGGAAATTCTTTTTTAGTGCAAAAGCACATTTAGATGCAAAATTAAATGTAGGTGCAAATTCACGTTTAAGTGTATAACCACCGTCGATACAACATCGACAGGAACTTGGAAACACCCTTGGGTGCAAAAACCTACTCAGGGTCAAAAGTCACAGTAGGATAAAAAACACTTAGGAGCAAAATTAAACTTTGTACAGATGGAACAGGAGTGTGGTATCACATTTACGTTCCAAATCACTGAGTAGAAAGGCAAAATGAAGCAGTAAGACATCACATTAGGGGTAAATGGTGTCAATGAGTGTGACATTACACCTGCTTGACAGAACAACACTGAGATACAAAACCACCATTGTTGCAACATTAGCATACAAGTGGAGAGCTTTCGTAGCACAAATTCTACTTGGGTGTACACTCACTTTTAGGTGGAAAATCACCAAGAGTGTATTTTGGTATCACATTTAGGAGCAACAAACATTACACTTATATGCAAAATATCAGCAGAAATGTGGAAAGACGATTAGAAGCATAAACCAGGCTTAGCCGGAAAACACATTTTTTTTTTACAGATTTTTATATAGTGCGAACTAGACATGAATCGGGTATCAGAGCACTTTACATAGCACAGTTGCATTACATGAGGACACATTCATGTTTTTGTTAGGTACGGGGAGATTAGGTGATTTGCCCAGAATCCCAGGATGTTCAGCGTCATTGCTGAGACTTGAACCCAGTTCCCCAGATTCGAGGTCGACGCCCTAGCCGTTAGGCCAACTCCTCTCCCCCTAATTACAAAGTCACCCATGATGGATCAGCAACAGGAGTTTGTAAACACTTTTCAGAGTACCAATTACATTTATGAGCAAAAACAGATTTTAGTGCAAGATCACTTTTAAATACAGAATAACACCTATGTGCAAAACCACCCATAATGCAACATCAGCAGGCATTTGGAAATACTTTAGAGTGTAATTAATATTTAGGCTCACACTCATGGTCCCACCTTGTCCCCCACACACATTGCATCGCACCTCAGAGACTCCAACTGGCTCCCCGTTCATACATGCATGCTCTTCACACACACATACAAAACCCTACACAAACTAGGATCCTCCTACCTCAGCAGCCAGATCAATTTCCAATACCTCTACCAGAAACCTCAGCTCGGTTGACCTCCTGATCGCACACATCCTCGCATATGCAAAGCCAGAGGCCATGCTTTCTCGTACCTCACTCCTAAAGCCTGGCACAAACTCCCCCTACACATCAGGGCAACCTCCTCAGTCTCTACATTTTGCAAGAAACTGAAGACATGGCTATTTATCTAGGCCTCAGGATCAGCCAGGATGGCCTCCACCTTATTAGTGTCAGATATTCTCCTGTGTGAATCGTGTACTCTACAAATAAACATAAGATAAGATAAGACAAGACAAGACAAGGTAAGGTAAGTTAAGGAAATGTAAGGTAAAGTAAGATAAGATAAGATAACATAACATAAAAAAATGGATAAAAACATTTATATGCAAACTCATACTTAGGTATAAATGACCCTTGGTGCAACATCAATAGGGGTGCTTGGACACTTTCAGTTTCAAAACACACTTATACAAAAAGTCACATTTAGGGTCCAAAATCATTCCTGGTGTTTATTCAGCAGGAATGTGATATCACCCTTTTCTGAACAATCACTCAGTTAAGAGAGAAAATACTTTAGTAAGATGCAAAGCAACACGACCGCACAATCACCTCAACTGATAGGCTTCAAACACTCGATGTTCCACATACAGCAACCCACGACCAGCGTCGGTTACTCACGCACTCACACATTCGCTCCCCCTATCTCGGTCTGGGTAATTGATGATGTCTCACGATTCCCTTTCAATGGTCAACAAAATCTACCTTGGGTATCTTCTACACCACAACTTCTCAGACTACTCGTCGAGTCTAAGAATCTTCAGCTGCGCACGCTCACAGCCTGATCTCACAATCACTCAACTCTCATACCAACTCCGCAAGACATCACACAATCAAATCAACACCGCAATCTACAAAACATATCACCCTATTCATACTCACTCCTCCACGAACTGCTGCTTTTCCGCCGCACCGCTACTTTCTATCAATCTCCATCAACTGCCGTCGTCTTCCGCTCACCATCCGATGGGTCACCATCACTCGAATTCTATGGACCTCTAGAATCTCTTATCTTGATCTAGTTCTCCCCTCACTATCATAGATAACCATCCTACTCTGCTACCAACTGATGACGCCGGATTCTTATCTACCTTACCATCACCAAGAATCCTCTCAGGTCGCCAGGAACTTTTTATCTGCTAAATAGTGTAGAGGGGAGGAAATTCAATTCTTAGTATATAATTAACAGAATCAAATCTTAGTTCCAAAGGACCACTGACTCCGACTTACAATTCTTAGGATTTTATTACAACCAGGAATAACTGCACATACAAACACCTCAGTACAAGGTGAAGGAAATAAATGTGCACTAATACAAAAGATAACCTACGTAAGAGTCTCATTCGACTCAGAATAAGAAGAATAATCAATTCCAATAACATCAGAAAGGCGATAATTAGCCCAGTCTCTACATTAGAAGTCATTAGCCTAAAAGAAAAACAGTTAGTCTATCCCTACTCTATCTCTAAGGTGACATCCCTACTTACCAATTTACCTCCCAGGCAAGAGAGTAAAAAGGTGTCAGAAGTGAGGACTTCCTTAGAAGTGCACTCACTTAGTCAGAGCTCGCCCTAAGATGTTCCTTCTAGCTTCCCATCTAAGCCTCAACTATTCAACCCTTGGGGCACTGTCTCTAATACAAAATCCCCAAAACATAGAACACGCCCTTCGGCACACCTCTTCAGGCAGGTCTTCTGCCAGTACTTTTCCAGTGAAAACTGTATTCCATCCAACAACGGTTAGCTTGACCTTGGGACCCAGACACCATCTCTGCTGAAAGTATCATCCCTAAATTCTGGTGTACTCCTATATTGGCTTCTCGTACCATCCTAACTCCTAAAACAAAGGCCTAGTCTCTCTAACGAGCTAAGTTTCGTTGCACCTGCAACAGAAACATGAGAACGAGAAACTTTTCACTTCTCTGTGATTTCCTATCATCCTGAAACCCAAAGCCTTACCAAGGAAATCATTTTCGGCCTACAACATGTAGCTAACATAAGAAATAAACAGGCCTTTCTCTTTAAACGTATATGCGATCAGGCCTTTACACAGTTTAAACACACTCTTCTAGAATTCACACTATAACCCCTAATTCCATTACACTTTATATACGAATAAGCAAACTACATGTGCAGACTTTAATGTGGTGCACGTTTAACCTAATGCACTGCATTACATGGAAACTAATCATTATGCGTTGACTAAAATACATTTGCAGTGAACTACGACATTACTCTTCATGAAAAGCATGGTTACATTTCTAATCACACTTATGTTAAAGAGATTCTAGTAATATATTTCTGAATCACACCTTAATACTACTTCGATTAATATATGGGTGCGGACTAACAGTGAATATGATGCACCCCTACAAATTTCAGAAAACGTGGTGCTCTTTCAGTTTCCCCCTTTGATGACAAATGTCATCACACCATTTCACAATTCCCTTGGAGAAATAACTGACCTAAACAGTACAGCCATCCTCCCCCGCTGGAGTCTCTCTCTATTCTTAAGGTTATGATATTGACTGTCCTGCAGTCTGGCCATTCGCATTTCACTTGCTCTGAAAGCCCTTTCAACCCGGTTTCCTCTGTACCATTTGTAAGCTCTGATGAATCCCTAGAAACAAACCACACAAACCACAATAATGATGAGGGGTTTTAGCACAAAGCCAAGGAACCCTTTCCCTAAATTCGCAAACCAACTGCCCACGTGACCAAATCCCTTACCAATCTTTTCCGACACACCCTCTTCAGTTAAATCCTCTATCTATTGATGGATCGTGATAATGTTGTCTATATATCTCTCCAGATCCTTGCTGTTGTCTGGAATATACGTACAACATTCCTGAACTTTCAATAATTTACAGACTCCGCCCTCTTTTGCTAATAATACATCTAAAGGAAGGCGGTTCTGCAAAACCATTGTCCTTATCGATAACATCTCTCCTTCCACCAGTATCAAAGACTTCGCTGTATTCATTGACAACTCATCAACCACAGTCGCAAGTCTCCTGATCTTCACATCATTCAAAACCACACCCAAACTCGGTATCATTGCTCCTTTTATATCTCCAATCACCATTCCTGCACTCTCGGCTCTTTTTGCTCTAGAATGCTGTCCAGTTTCCAAAAGCTCCAAATCTTCTGCATGGTAGATTTTCAGAAAAATAAGTCTCAAATAGCATGTACCATACCAATTTGCAGGCAACCTAACATAAGCATTCCTTCCACACACATAATAAACAGTTGGAATCACTTGCACCGAGCCTTGCAAAAAGTTCTTAGCAGTATCTTCCATAGTGAAGACATGATCACACGTACTCTGTCCTACCAAAACCTTCTCATAGTAGGTCTGATAACGTCTCACACACAACTTCCCTCTCTGCTCATTGTCCAATGCTATGGGACCGTAACTCCCTTTGGATCTGTGTAATCTTTCCTCATCAGTCCAATCTACTGGACTGTCTCCTGTATCTTGTGTTTCAGTTAGTATTCTATATCTATCTTCTACCTGATCTATAAATTTCTTCTCTATATCTGACAATGAACAGGTCAAATTATGCCGATGAGCATAAGGCGTATCCAGTTCCAAAGACGGTATGAAATACTTCCGGAGTCTGTCCTCTGACTTGTAGTAATCGTACTTATTCAAATGCTTGTAAGCTGGAACTTCAGAAAGTACTGCATCGTAATTGGAAAAGAAATACTCAAACTGGCCTCTTTCATAAAAGATACTAAGCAACAAACTACAAGAAATTCCATACGTCAGTGGAAGATGATGGTATCTGATACCCTCGTCCACTGAGGAAGGTAACTGCATGCACACGTAACAATCCTTTGCATCCATCGCATCCACGTATTCATATAGCAGCTTCGCATATGCATTGAGCTTAAAATCACTTCTAGACGATTCTATGTGAAATCTACGACTCTCTTCGATTAGTAAAGCTCTTTTAGCTCCTATAGTGACCTCCTTTTGGCTAGAAGGGGTAGGTGTAGGTGTTCCCTGTACCGTCTCTTCTTGCTCATGTGAAACGATATATGAAGCTACGACTATTGCGATTATAGAAACTAACACTAACCCTATAAGTGTACCTATTACTAACTTAGATCTATGGTGAGCATTTCCAGCATCCATGATTTTGCAAGGTTCCCAAAGTTATTGGTTTCAACAGCAACAATTAAGAGTCTATTTCTCCTCCAGGTGTCACTTGCTAACCAGTTCGAACGATACGTCAAGAGCTGGAAATCCCCCCTGCAATTTCAGTTCCTTATTTACACAGTCCACAAAAAGACTTCCCTAGCCCTCTTTTGTCGTCTTGACGGAAAGTCCCTACGTTTATTCTTCATCCACTCAGTCCTAAGTTATCTTCCTTTAGATTTTTATTTACAACACAGTTCACCTTCAGTCCAAAATAAGATCAGCTCCCAAAATCTCTAAAACACGCTGAAAAAGTTCAAGACGAAGCAGCTCTAATTCCTGATGCGGTGGGACATAACCAAAGGTTGGGAATACCAGCGTCTCCAGAATTAGTTCAGGGATTCTGCTTAGAAGTGATGGATTCGGAATAGTGGGAGTCAGTATTCCTTCGATCTCCACTCCCGGAACCAACAGCAGCACATCCACTTTCAGGTTCGGAAAATCGTTGACCAGCGTCAAAGACTTCAGCCTCCCCGAGCTAACCACTCCTGGCATCAGTCACAGCGTACGTCCACTCTGGTGAGGCGTATCTTTGACACAGCACTCTTGTTCTCCTGGATCTTCTCAGAATACCCCGAGCTTGCTCTTCGTCACTCTGTTCAGATTCAGACGTTTCAGAGACTGGGGCAAGATCCCTTTCAGGTGCCAACCTCAGGTTCAGCTGCCTCTGGCTCATGAGCCAAACCTCTTCTGCTTCTGCGACACTTCTGCTCTCCCTCTGGGTACCCTGTGCACTACTTCCTTCTTCGACTGAATTTGACTGTACTCCACCCACAGCAATATTTTCTCAGTCCGAGTCAAATTCGGGGCTTTGATTGGCACAAATCCTTTCAGCTCAATCCAGTGCACAACCAACTGCGTCAGCAACCCTCACAGCTTGACTTGCCCTCTCAGATGGCCCTGCCACCTCAGCTGGATTTTCATTTATGAGAGGGGTTGTTTCTTCCAAGGCTGCTGGAACTCTGCGGGTATGGGAGGCATGCACCCAGTTCGGCAACCCTCCACACTTCACTGCCGTGTTCGTGACCAGTATTACCTGGCCACGCCAACGAACATCCAGGCAAATCTTCCTCAAGTGTTTGCGAACAAGCACCCAATCTCCCGGGCACAGGTCGTGGCACAGGTCACTTGCGGCTCGAACAGTTGCTGCTTGTACTTGCTGAGACACAGAACGGACTACGTCAGCCAGTCCCTTACAGTAGTCGAGAATTAAGTCATCAGTGATGCTAATCAAAGCAGTAGCAGGTATCGCTGGCAATCGCATTGCCCTCCCCATCAGGATCTCGTGAGGTGACAACCCCGTTCTCCTATCGGGAACACTACGAAGGCTCATGAGGACTAAGGGCAGTGCATCAGGCCATTTTAAAGATGTCGAAGAACACACTTTTGCCATCTGTGCTTTCAAAGTTCCATTAACCTGTTCCACAATCCCAGAAGCCTCTGGTCGATAGCTGCAGTGTAACCTCTGATCCACATTCAAGGCAGCACAGAGCAATTTCATGATCTCGCTATGGAAATGCGTCCCTCTATCTGACTCCAAACAGGTCGGGAAACTGAATCTAGGGATCAGTTCCCTCAACAACAGCTTAGCTACAGTGAGAGTGTCACACCTATGTGTTGGGTAAGCCTCCACCCACCTTGAAAAGACACACACCACAACTAAGATGTACCTCAGCCCATTACACTTCGGCATCTCAAAGAAATCCAGCTGCATTCTATTGAAAGGTCCTCCTGACCTCCGAATGTGACTCAAAGTTACAGCGGTTTTCTTTCCTGCATTCATCTGTTGACACGTGACACACCTCTGACATACAGCTTCAGCATCCGCACGAAACTTCGGATTGTACCATGTCTGTCTGAACACTCGCACCATTGCATCTCTGCCAAGATGTACTGCACCATGTATCATCCTTGCCATTGGGCTCAACAGACTTTCCGGTAGCACAGCTCGACCATCACTCGAGACCCACACATCCACGTCTCCCTTTTCACATCCTGACCTCATCCAGTCATCTTGTTGTTGATCGGTAACCTCATCCTGCAACCGTTTTAGTTCCTCCCAAGTATCGGCCATGGCTAACATCATGCTGAGCTCGGTTCTTTCTTGGCTTTCTCCAGTATAACCTCCTGTAAATATGCATCCTTGTTCTGCACAGAAACGGGCAACCTCGTCTGCATAGTTATTCCCAAGGGAAACAAAATCACCCCCTCTACTGTGATCAGAACATTTGACAACCGCAATTTCCTTGGGACATTGTAATGCTTCCAACAATTGTCTCACATAATCCCCATTTATGATGGGCGAACCTGAAGATGTCATGAATCCTCTCTGTGACCACAGCTGTCCGAAGTCATGAACCACACCATACCCGTACTGACTGTCAGTGTAGATTGTTATCTGAATCTGATCAGCCACCAAGCAGGCACGGATCAAAGCAATGATTTCAGCTACCTGTGCAGAGTGTACTCCCTCTAAACAAGCAGCTTCATCAACTCCAGTGATGGTACATACAGCAAACGCTGCTCTTAATCGACGAACATTGTCTCTTAAGCATGAACCGTCCAAAAAGAAAGTTTCATCAAGGTCAGGGAGCGGTTCATCAACAATGTCTGGTCTCGGTTTGGTGCATAGTTCAGTCACATCTAGACAGTCATGGTCCTCACAATCTTCACCATCTGCATTTGGAATGGGCATCAATGTTGCCGGGTTCAAAACAGAACACCTCTTCAAAGTCACATTTTCTGCTGCAAGAATAACTTGCTCATAACGTGTTAATCGATTGTTCGTGTGGTGCTGTGTTTTGGTCCTCGTCATCAACAGTTCAACAGAGTGTGGTACATAAACTGTAAGTGGGTGTCCCATGACAATACTCTCACACCTTTCAATGCTGACACCTGTTGCAGCAACGGATTTAAGACATCTGGGCAACGCAGAAGCTACTGGATCTAAAGTAGCTGAAAAGTAAGCAACTGGTCTACAGACACCTCCATGATTCTGAGTCAAAACTGACAATGCACAACCTTCTCTCTCGCAACAGAACAAAGTGAAAGCCTTGTTGTAATCAGGCATTCCCAAAGCTGGAGCGCAACATATAGCCTCTCTCAGCCTTAAAAACGACATCAAACAGTCATTGTCCCATGGTACCGGATCACTCACATCTTGGTGCGTCAGCCGTTGTAAAGGCTTCGCTTCAAAGGAGAAGTTGGGAATCCATTGGCGGCAGTAGCCAACCATCCCCAAGAACATTCTGACTTCTCTCTGTGTGGTAGGCACAGGCATGTTCATAATGGCCTCAATGCGATCTGGTGACACCTTCCTCTTGCCCTTCTCAATTCTGTGACCCAAATACTGCACTTCACTTAGACAGTACTGCAACTTGTTTGGGGACACCTTGTGTCCATTCTCTGCCAAATGATTCAGTAGAGAAATGGTATCAATCCTGCAAGCGTCTTCTGTTTGTGAGGCAACGAGCAAGTCATCGATGTATTGCACCAGAACTGAGTTCTGTGGCAACACAAGACTCTCAAGATTCTTCTTCAAGATCTGATTGAAGATCGATGGACTTTCTGTGTACCCCTGAGGGATACAACACCACGTTAACACATGGTTTTCCCGCCGGAAAGCAAAAAGAAATTGGCTTTCCTCATGGAGTGGGATCGAAAAGAATGCTTGACACAGATCAATCACTGTAAACCACTCAGCTTCACATGGAATATGAAAAAGTATCACAGATGGATTCGGTACCACCGGACAGCATGGAACAACTATCATGTTGACCTTTCGCAGGTCCTGCACGATCCTGAATTTCCCACTTGGTTTCTGCAGTCCCATGATAGGTGAATTACATGGGCTACCCTAATCTCCTTCAGAATTCCCTGCTTGATCATAGACTCAATTACAGGTTTGATCCCTGCTATAGTCTCGGGTGACGGATTGTACTGTGGCGTCCTAGGGAATTCTACGTTCGGTTTGACCTGGATCTTCACTGGCTCTACACCTTTGATCAACCCAATCTCCTCTCCGGTGAAGTCCCACACCTTGGGTGACACAGAATCCCTCAAGTCAAGTGGGATTTCCTCCACTTTCAGCGCTGGGTACATTTCTATGCACAGGTGCTGATTTGCAACTTTAAAAGTTGCATCATCATCCCTTGTCTGTACTTCAACTCCCTTCGGTGTGCAGTAGATGGTGCAATATAGTTTGCATAACAGACCTCTTCCTAACAGGCAAACTGGGCTTGAATCACACATCACGAACTGGTGTCGATCTTGGAAAGTTCCTATTCTCGCAGGAATTGGCTCTGTCAATGGACTGGTCATTTTCTTGTTTGCTACTCCAACCACTTGTATCTATTGTCCCGAGAGGGGTAGGTTAGGGACCACTGCAGATCTCACAGTAGACCGGGTAGCACCAGTGTCAACCAAAAAGGTGGTAGGGTGACCATCAACATCTGCTTCTACAAATGGTCCCCTCTGGTCTACCTCCAAGACTGCTCCAAGTGTGCAGTCCTCCTCCCCTCTCAGGCACCGTCATGCCAACGGGTCTGGGCTAAATTCCTCATACCCTTCGAACAAGGGCATCTGTTGATAAGTCCGAGCTCCCTGCTGAACATATTGAACTCTAGGTGGCTGGGGAACTTGTACCTGTGGACTAAAAGTCCCCCCTTTCATCGTCCTTGGTCTAGTCACTGTAGGGACTGCTTCAGGTACGGGTACCTGAGCTATCTCTACTTCTTGCTGCACTTGGTTGATTAGATTCAAGGGACACTCGCGTTTCCAATGCCCAATCTGGTGACAAAGATGACACACAGTGGTCTTCTTCAATGTCGCCACATCCATTCCGGTCTTAGGATCAACTGGCTTTGGTCTTCCCTGACCTTGGACATTCTGATTTCCTCCTTGGTTATTCCCCTGCCTTCTTCCTAACGTCCCTCCGCTAGGCTGAGCTTGAGCCGTTTGCATCTGAACAAGCATCAGTTTGTCTTTAAACTTCCTGTGCTTCGATTCTATCTCACCACTGCAGTATCTGGAATACCGCAAGATCTCATCCACCGGCTTGTTCTGCCAGCAAATCAGATGTTGATGTTTCATGAGACTAACCTCTGGTCTCAATTCCAACACAAACTTCGAAACAAACTGTCCCATGTCTTTTGTATCTAAAACATCTAATCCGCTGTACTGTTTGAAGGCCTGCAAGAGTCTTTCATAGTACTCATGCACCGTTTCCTTTGGTTCTTGGACTGTCCGATCTATCTTAACCCAATCAATATCCTGAGGTTAAATTTTCAACTTTAGCCATGTAATCACTTGCTCAAAGTTCTTCATAACTATGGGTGACGGACCATTCAATAGGATCTCTTTCGGGTTCTGAAGTCGGCCATTCAACCGCAATTTTACATGCAGACCATAAATCGCCTGGAGCACAATGTCAAACAATGTGTTCAAATCAATCCACAACACCTTTGAGATCTTAAAAAAACGATCAACCTGCTTGTACCACTCAACTGGCTTCTCCCTCAACCGAGGGAAATCGTTCGTAAATGCAGCCAAATCACCCCTACTCCAAGGCACATGCACGTACCCTCCATTTTGTACCTCTCGTAAAGGGAAATTTCCTATATCTGCCGTCCCTCCACCTGGAGGTGGCATCTCTCCTACCATCTTTTTAGAACTCTTCTTCTTGGACCACCTTTCTTCCCATTTATCAAGCATGATCCATGCACGCATTGCTATGATCAAATCTTTGATATGGGTCCTCAACCCCATGACCCTTTTCTCTTCCAGTTCTTGGTTGCTAAACTGCAATCTATGGTTTCCCTGCAATGACTTTGTTTTAGACAGATCCACCTCATACTTTTTGGCCAACTCTGTTAGTTTCTCATTTGCAGTTGTTGCTTTGCAAGTCACATCCTTCACTACAAAAAGTAGCTAATCTTGTTCATACATGTATATCCTTTCAAGAGGCAAATTTCCATTTATTATTTCATCATCTTCTGCTTTTAATCTCACTACATCTAACATCCTCCCTTTCAGGGCGCCCTTAAATATTTCTCGACAGGCTGCCCCATTCCGTTCATCGTACTCGCAATTCTGTTCTCGAGGTCTATTCTCTTCTGTCATATTCCTAGAGACTGGTCGGTTTCCTGAATTTCCTTGCTCCTCACTCTGTACGATTCCTTCACACTGATTCCTTGCAGGCGGTACCCGCATTCTCAAATCTGATCTCGACTCAGCCAACAATCTTGATCTTATCAGTCTCACATCCACCTGTTCCCTAGAGGAATCTGCAGTGGCTGGCAATGGCGTACTCCATTATATAAGTCTCGGAATCTGCTCCATCCCGCTTGTTGTCCCGTTCCCCTCAAGCACACTCCTTGATCCTATAACTGACTGTGCTAGACTGCCAACTCTCTCTTGGTCCGGATCATAAACTGAAACAATGGGTCCAATAGTAACCGGTACTTTTAAAGCATCCGGTAACCCCACACCTATCCCAACTTCCGTGCTCGCTACAGACTGAATTTTCATGTCCTCCGTTCCTGTCGAGATTTTCCCTGCTACTCTCACTTCTGGCTGAGTCTGTAATCCACTAGTCCCCTCTGCTGAAGCCAACTTCCCTTCATAGGAATCTGGATTGAATGGAGGTGGTCTTTCGGATAACAACCTCTCTACCAAACTATCATCCGTATCACTGTCATCCTCGTCTACACTCTTTGTTTTAGCCCCGTCTGTTTTCTCTAGTAGTGGGTACAATCTATCTCCCTCTATCGTTTCTACTCTCCACCTCTTCTCTAGCGCATCCCACCTTGCATCCTGGAATGCCCTAATTGACTTCTTCACTCTTTCTTGACTCCGATCTCTTTTCCTGTCATACGCTGCTCTGATCCATGCATGCAATGCCTCAAACTGAGGTGGTCTCGGCAGAGGTCGCAACGAAGACCTTACAGATTTCAACTGATACAACACCTCCAACCTGAAAGCACCATTTTGTGGGAAAGTCAGTTCTCCCCCGCCATAAATCATTTTATGCCAATTTTCAAGACAAATTATAGTGTGCAATCCAACATTCTTTGCCATATAATGCCCCGGAGTATCCTCAGGAAGGGCTTTTTCTCCCCCTCGAGTAACCACCTGTTCGTCACCTCTACATAATTCTCGGAAAACCTTAAAACATTTCATGATGAACACATTTTTGATCGCGCACAATGTTTTCGTTCACTCCCTGATATCAATCCACCAATAGCAGCGCGACTCACACCAACCGACCTATCGCAGCACGACACCTTCTGACGTCACACTTCCTCCGCTCGCAGCAGTTCCCCTCCTTCATAATTCGCGTCTCACCCTTGCATTCATCCCATTCACTCTCTGAAGTAACTATCTGTCCACAAACGACCAGACAATCACTTCTCTGACTGCCTCCGACAGTCTCTCGAAATTGTTGACCTCAAACCTGGCAACTGTCTGTCCGCAACACGACCGGACAATCACCTCAACTGATAGGCTTCAAACACTCGATGTTCCACATACAACAACCCATGACCAGCGTCGGTTACTCACGCACTCACAAACTCGCTCCCCCTATCTCGGTCTGAGTAATCGATGACGTCTCACGATTCCCTTTCAGTGGTCAACAAAATCTACCTTGGGTGTCTTCTACACCACAACTTCTCAGGCTACTCGTCGAGTCTAAGAATCTTCAGCTGCGCGCGCTCACAGCCTGATCTCACAATCACTCAACTCTCATACCAACTCCGCAAGACATCACACAATCAAATCAACACCGCAATCTACAAAACATATCATCCTATTCATACTCACTCCTCCACGAACTGCTGCTTTTCCGCCGCACCGCTACTTTCCATCAATCTCCATCAACTGCCGTTGTCTTCTGCTCACCATCCGATGGGTCACCATCACTCGAATTCTATGGGCCTCTAGAATCTCTTATCTTGATCTAGTTCTCCCCTCACTATCAGAGATAACCATCCTTCTGGCTGAGTCTGTAATCCACTAATCCCCTCTGCTGAAGCCAACTTCCCTTCATAGGAATCTGGATTGAATGGAGGTGGTCTTTCGGATAACAACCTCTCTACCAAACTATCATCCATATCACTGTCATCCTCGTCTACACTCTTTGTTTTAGCCCCGTCTGTTTTCTCTAGTAGTGGGTACAATCTATCTCCCTCTATCGTTTCTACTCTCCACCTCTTCTCTAGCACATCCCACCTTGCATCCTGAAATGCCCTAATTGACTTCTTCACTCTTTCTTGACTCCGATCTCTTTTCCTGTCATACGCTGCTCTGATCCATGCATGCAATGCCTCAAACTGAGGTGGTCTCGGCAGAGGTCGCAACGAAGACCTTACAGATTTCAACTGATACAACACCTCCAACCTGAAAGCACCATTTTGTGGGAAAGTCAGTTCTCCCTCGCCATAAATCATTTTATGCCAATTTTCAAGACAAATTATAGTGTGCAATCCAACATTCTTTGCCATATAATGCGCCGGAGTATCCTCAGGAAGGGCTTCTTCTCCCCCTCGAGTAACCACCTGTTCGTCACCTCTACATAATTCTCGGAAAACCTTCAAACATTTCATGATGAACACATTTTTGATCGCGCACAATGTTTTCGTTCACTCCCTGATATCAATCCACCAATAGCAGCGCGACTCACACCAACCGACCTATCGCAGCGCGACACCTTCTGACGTCACACTTCCTCCGCTCGCAGCAGTTACCCTCCTTCATAATTCGCTTCTCACCCTTGCATTCATCCCATTCACTCTCTGAAGTAACTATCTGTCCACAAACGACCAGACAATCACTTCTCTGACTGCCTCCGACAGTCTCTCGAAATTGTTGACCTCAAACCTGGCAACTGTCTGTCCGCAACACGACCGGACAATCACCTCAACTGATAGGCTTCAAACACTCGATGTTCCACATACAACAACCCATGACCAGCGTCGGTTACTCACGCACTCGCACATTCGCTCCCCCTATCTCGGCCTGAGTAATCGATGACGTCTCACGATTCCCTTTCAGAGTCAACAAAATCTACCTTGGGTGTCTTCTACACCACAACTTCTCAGACTACTCGTCGAGTCTAAGAATCTTCATCTGCGCGCGCTCACAGCCTGATCTCACAATCACTCAACTCTCATACCAACTCCGCAAGACATCACCCAATCAAATCAACACCGCAATCTACAAAACATATCACCCTATTCATACTCACTCCTCCATGAACTGCTGCTTTTCCGCCGCACCGCTACTTTCCATCAATCTCCATCAACTGCCGTTGTCTTCTGCTCACCATCCGATGGGTCACCATCACTCGAATTCTATGGGCCTCTAGAATCTCTTATCTTGATCTAGTTCTCCCATCACTATCAGAGATAACCATCCTACTCTGCTACCAACTGATGACGCCGGATTCTTATCTACTTTATTATCACCAAGAATCCTCTCAGGTTGCCAGGATCTTTTCATCTGCTAAATAGTGTAGAGGGGAGGAAATTCAATTCTTAGTACATAATTAACAGAATCAAATCTTAGTTCCAAAGGACCACTGACTCCGAATTACTATTTTTTGGATTTTATTACAACCAGGAATAACTCCACATACAAACACCTCAATACAAGGTGAAGGAAATAAATGGGCACTAATACAAAACATAACCTACGTAAGAGTCTCATTCCACTCAGAATAAGAATAATAATCAATTCCAATAACATCAGAAAGGCGATAATTAGCCCAGTCTCTACATTAGAAGTCATTAGCCTAAAAGAAAAACAGTTAGTCGATCCCTACTGTATCTCTAAGGTGACATCCCTACTTAGCAATTTCCCTCCCAGGCAAGAGAGTAAAAAGGTGTCAGAAGTGAAGACTTCCTCAGAAGTGCACTCACTTAGTCAGCGCTCGCCCTAAGATGCTCCTTCTAGCTTCCCATCTAAGCCTCAACTACCCAACCCTCGGGGCACTGTCCCTAATACAAAACCCCCAAAACATAGAACACGCCCTTCGGCACACCTCTTCAGGCAGGTCTTCTTCCAGTACTTTTCCAGTGAAACTTGTATTCCATCCAACGACGGTTAGCTTGACCTTGGGTCCCAGACACCATCTCTGCTGAAAGTATTATCCCTAAATTCCGGTGTACTCCCATATTGGCTTCTCGTACCATCCTAACTCCTAAAACAAAGGCCTAGTCTCTCTAACGAGCTAAGTGCCCTTGCACCTGCAACAGAAACATGAGAACGAGAAACTTTTCACTTCTCCTAGATTTCCAATCATCCTGAAACCCAGAGCCTTACCAAGGGAAATCATTTTCGGCCTACAACATCTAATCACACTTATGTTAAACAGATTCTAGTAATATATTTCTGAATCACACCTTAATACTACTTCGATTAATATATGGGTGCGGACGAACAGTGAATATGATGCACCCCTACAAATTTCATAAAACGTGGCACTTTATCAAGACTCCTCGGCTCCTGCATGACATCACCGCCGTGCCGGGAAGCGCTCAAATTGCGGCCGCTGCTCCCGTGGCACGGGAAGATGCCATAGCCGTTGCTGACACCCAGGGAGAGGACCAGAGGCCCCAGACTCCCAGGCTCCTGCGTGATATCACCGTCGCGCCTGGAGGCACTCAAATTGCACCCACTGCTCCTGCGGCGCGGGAAGCCACCGTAGCCGTTGCTGACACCAGGGGAGAGGACCATAAGCCCCAGAATCCCCGGCTCCTGTTTGACATCACCGCTCTGCTCAAACTGCGGCCGCTGCTCCTGCTGCACAGGACGTGCTTGGGCGGCGCCAGGTGAAGCTCGGGCCAAGGGCGGGCCCGTCCTTGCCCGTCATTGCCAGGAAGAGGCAGGGCAGGGCCACCCCCCTTGCGTCTGGCTTCCTGGTGGTTTTATGAGGAGTTATCACAACTCCATAAGGTACTGTAACTTTCCCGTTTGCTTGTTTGGTAGCCTCTGAACAGCCTTTGATCGCCTCCCAACCTGCTTCCCGGTATTGACTATCTGGCCTGACATTGCGTGAGACTATCGAACCCCCTTTGCCAATCCAATTGACTTAATATTTGCCCTCTCAAGCTTACCCATTTGTCCATCAGGACTGTGTTTATTGAAGGGACCAATGCTTGGTGTTTTTTAAATTCCTTTTTTGGGTGGGTTACAGTTTTTTTGGTGGTATCTAACCTCGTGTTTGCCTAAGTATTCATAATTATTCTTGCTCGGCAACCTTTCTGCAAAGCACCAATTAGGTTTAGACCCATGACTGCTTCTTGTCCTGGGCATTGAGAGATGGGGAAAAGGAAAGCTATGGAGGTTACTGGAGGCGGGTAAGTTGTGAGGGCAAAAAAATCATCAAAATCGTCAAAGCACTCAGGCAACAATTGTGTTTTAGACTGCATTGATTGCCTGCTAAATGAATGTGAAGGCATCTTGAATGCTGAGCCAGCCCCCGCTCCATGCACTTTTGCCAGCCAACCCTCCACTAGTTCTACCAGCCCTAGCGGCTCACCAACCATCCCAGGTATGTTCAGGAGACCGCCAACCAAGGGGCCTCTGTCAAGCAAACAGGGAGAATCAATTCACATTGTGAGGGTGCATTCACCCCCAGGAAATTCTATTAGTTGCCCCACAAGCCTGCACTCCAGTGCACTAACAGGTTCACTCCCCTTTTTGACCTGATCGACGACCTGAAGGGGGACCCTGTTCACCAGTCCCCTTATGTGTCTGGCGAACCAACACCGCACCTAACTCTGGTTGCCAGAACCAATGCACTTACCAGCTCATTACCAATCTAAGTGGGGCCATGAGATCTATGATCGAGGGCCTTACAACTTTAGTTAAACAATTAATACAGAATGACCCACGATCTCTTCTGTCCATCGAGTCTGCCACAAGGAATAGTCAACCAAACAACTAATGTCAGATCGATCTCACATCTGTCTGGTATATCAGAAAGGGATTGCCCCTCCTATAGGCACCCTTAGCTACACCCTGCTGTTATCCCACATACTCAAGCAATACCCCATCATATTGTCATCCAAACTAACTATCTCCTCAGTGCAACGGCAGAGAATGGCCCCTTTAAACATCCAGGGGCAAGAAGCAAAACCTTGCAATAGGATCTAGTACCGCCGAAACAAGGCAGGACACAGTTAAACTCATTATCTCCCCCTCACCAGCCAGCAGTCCTGAAAATTCATATGGTACACGTTCCTAAACATACAGGGAGAGTGGGGCATGAGGGAGAGGTTGCACTGACTAATAAAGTGATCCAATGGACCCGTCACGTCAGGGGATGCCGTTCCGTGATTAGTGACGACATTATAAGGGCAAAAATATGCACATCCCCCGACCAGCCCTATGACTGCATCGGATTAACACTCAAGGGGGTAGACCTGGCTGAAAATCTCCTCGTCCTAGAATATCGAACCTGTTCCCTTGATGCTTCATTAATTCAATTTAAACGCTATATTTCAGAAGTACAAAGAAACCCTCATTCACTCGCCACCTTGGGTGGGACAATCAGAGGCTCCGTACTAGAGACAAACGATTGACTTCTGGCGGAATAGCATCAGCATGCTAGGCCTCTCTCTCCATACACCACTAATACAATTACCAGGGTTAGTTCACTGGTTGTACAGAGTACAGCTCAAAGGAGGGGGGATGGTACCCCGCAAGAAGCAGAAGAGGGTTCATCCACCTTTAGCGGGTTTGGCTCTGGCAAAGATACTAACACTCATGCACCGATACAGGCTCCTATTAGCTATTGCCCTGCCAGCCCAAGTGCTGCATTGCCTCTCAGCCCTGAATTCCATCGGCAGCTTAGAATAGTTTCCTGGAATGTGGCGGACTATGTAGCAAAATGCCACTCCCTCACTGGAATACCTTAATTGAAGGATCCAACACTTGCATCTTCCAGGAGACCTGGAGCTTGTTCCCCTATTTAAATCTGAGTATGTATGCTATTGTTCACCAACAATTATCTGCAAGAGACGGTACCCAGCTGGGGGTCTGTTAATTTGGGTGGGGATTGGATTGGGATGCCAGTTCAACCCTTCTTCCAAGTCCCAGTCCAGATATCCTGGGGATTCGTATTAAGGCTCACCAGGGGGAGATTCTATAGATCTATTCAACATCTATATGAGGGGCACCAAAGGGGGGAGACCCTCGCCAACACTCGTGCATCTGGAAGAGAGCCTAGCCAGGTGCCCAATCCACTCAAGACCAATAGTTGCGGACGATTTTAACACCTCTTTTGAGCCCCTAGACAAAGAGGATATAGTTGTCTTGAATGAAGGTGACCTTAGATGGGCCATTCCCAGTTTAGATCTCCCTCCAGTAAAAAAATGGATGAAGTTGGCGCTCCAAGTGAATGCACTCAATGCAAAATTTCGGCTAAGGGCTGTGAACGGAAGAACTCCTTCTGACAGACTGGGCACAAACACGTTTAATAGGAACAGTGGCCCATCCCGCATTGACTACATCCTTCTTGACATGGGGCTCTGGGGAGATGTGGTCGATATGAGTGTGGGTACCACAACTGTTAGTGACCATAACCCCCCTGTCTTACCATGAAGCCCTTGTGGGATATTTTTTCTAATTCCATAAGAAGCTTACCCCTGAGTAACACCAAGGAGGTCTATCCATCCAACGACAGGCAGACACTTGGGTGCCGATCACGATCCGGTAAAAAATTTCCCCGTACGACTCGTATCCGGTCTTTTTACCGTACGAATCGTACAAGTGCCGTACAAACTGGCAATTACGATTCGCATGGTAAAAAGTCCATACGAATCGCATTGGGAATTATTCCCCACACGTCCTCGGGTCGGAAAATGTGTCCGACATGTCCACGGACGATTTACCGTACAAATGTGAAAAGTGAAGTCCGAGCGCGCAAGTACGATCCGTCCCGTGCGTCCGATGTTACAACCGGATGGAAAAAACACCGTCCGCACCGAACTCACATAGCAACCATGGAGACATGTGCCCGCATACGTGCCCAACACTCCCCCAGCCCTCCTATGTACGCGCCGACCCCCCCCAGCCCCCATACGTTCGAGTCGAACCCCCCACCCAGCCCCCGTACGTTCGTGTCGAACCCCCCGTGTATGTACACCCGTGTACGTGTCGAACCCCCCGTGAATGTACACCCGTGTACGTGTCGAACCCCCCCGTGAATGTACACCCGTGTACGTGTCGAACCCCCCGTGTATGTACACCCGTGTACGTGTCGAACCCCCTGTGAATGTACACCCGTGTACGTGTCGAACCCCCCGTGTATGTACACCCGTGTACGTGTCGAACCCCCCGTGTATGTACACCCGTGTACGTGTCGAACCCCCCGTGTATGTACACCCGTGTACGTGTCGAACCCCCACTGAATGTACACCCGTGTGCGTGTCGAACCCCCCCTGCATGTACACCCCTGTACGTGTCGAACCCCAGTGTATGTACACCCGTGTACGTGTCGCACCCCCGTGTATGTACACCCCTGTACGTGTCGAACCCCCGTGTATGTACACCCGTGTACGTGTCACACCCCCCGTGTATGTACACCCCTGTACGTGTCGAACCCCCGTGTATGTACACCCGTGTACGTGTCGAACCCCCGTGTATGTACACCCGTGTACTTGTCGAACCCCCCCTGAATGTACACCCGTGTACGTGTCGAACCCCTGTGTATGTACACCCGTGTACGTGTCGAACCCCCCGTGTATGTACACCCGTGTACGTGTCGCACCCCCGTGTATGTACACCCCTGTACGTGTCGAACCCCCCCGTGTATGTACACCCGTGTACGTGTCGAACCCCCCGTGTATGTACACCCGTGTACGTGTCGAACCCCCACTGAATGTACACCAGTGTACGTGTCGAACCCCCGTGTATGTACACCCGTGTACGTGTCGAACCCCCGTGTATGTACACCCGTGTACGTGTCGCACCCCCCGTGTATGTACACCCCTGTACGTGTCGTACCCCCGTGTATGTACGAACCGTACCCTCACCCGCGTACGTATGGAGCGTACCCCAGGCCCCAACACCAGCACCTTCACACAACATCGCGCATGTACGAGTCGTACCAAGCCAGACACAAGGACAGCACTGTACAACCAAATGGCCGAAGTACACACCGTACACACGTTAAAAACGCACGTACACAACCAGGACAAAGCAAAACAACACAAGAATACACCATTCGAATGGCACAAAGCCACTAAACATGTCCAACAAGCTCAAAAACAACACAATCACTGACCTGCAACTGCCAAAATCCAAAACAGAGGACCAAAACACAACCACTCCTTATAACACACCCACCCAAAGTTCAAACACAGCCACACCCACCAATGGACCAATAAAAAGGGCCCACACACACAAACCATGAGCCTTTGCAACAGACTCACTGCTGCCAGACCCCACAGACAACCTACAGCACCATACTAGAAGCTTCACCACACCTTACACTTGCACACCTTCACACACACACCTTCACAAACACCCCCACATCACATTCACACACACACCCAAACAACCACACCCACACACCCACAACCATCCACACCCCCCCCTCCACACCCACACCCCTCACCATGCCCACTAACAAGAATCCAAAGTTCACTAGCCGAGAGTTGGAGGTCCTTGTCGATGAAATCCTCAGAGTTGAGCCACACCTCTTTGGAACATTGGTCAGACAGACCACCATTTCTGAAAAAACATCCATGTGGCAGACCATCGTTGATGCTGTGAATGCTGTTGCGGACACCAGAAGGACCAGGCATGAATGGCAAGCCAGGTGGTACGATCTGCGGAGGAGGGTCCGAGCCAAAATGACGGACGAACACAACCAGGCCAACGTCACTGGAGGAGGGCCGGCCCGCATACCCGTACACTACCATCCCTGGGAGGAGAGGGTGATGGCCATACTGCCGGTGGTGGCAGTGGACGGATTAGAAGGAGTCCGAGACCCGGGTGAGTACACAAACAACTCACCTCACATGGGGTGAACGTCATCCACAACCAAACTCACAAACAGGCACGCAACCACCCCAAGCTATCGCATGACTCAACCACACTCCATGAACACGCACATGCCACTAGCGCCACCCTGCCCCATGCACCCAGCTGGACAATGTCAAGTCACAGGCCACAGAAAACACCAACACAAGACACGGTAACCGGGATGGCGGGAGTGTGGGCCCCAAAAATCACATAGTGCAACTCAGAAGCAGACAACAATGCCCTCTGCCCATATGGCCTAGGTCACAGCCAGACAAACAGTGTGTCCCCACACAGGAAAGACTTGCCAGCAAATGGCGGACGCCTTGCATTAAGACATGGGGGTGAAGGCACTTTTTGCACATGACAGCAGCTAATGAACAGCCAACACTGTGAAAGAGTGGCAGCACACACCACCACAGCAGCAGCGCAGACACAGACACTACACCCAATGGGTGCCTGGAGATCACAAACAAACTCACATCAACAAGCCAAGGGCCATTCAAAGATCTGCTAACAGTCTGTGCCCAGGAAGCTGGGCTGAGGTGACAGAGGGTGACACACAGAGGGAGGGAGAGGGGGACAGAGAGGGAGGGAGACACAGGGAGACGGACAGAGGGAGGAGGCTGACACACGGAGGGAGGGAGAGGGGGACAGAGAGGGAAGGAGACACAGGGAGACGGACAGAGTGAGGAGGCTGACACACGGAGGGAGGGAGAGGGGGACAGAGAGGGAGCGAGAAAGGGACACACAGGGAGAGCAAATCAGCCTTGTGGGGTGTGGGAATGTCTGCTCGTCAGCAGGTGGACTGCGTGCATGTAGACAAGGGTGGCCAGTGCAGAACCCCCCCTCTTCTCCATGGCTAAACACAGAGCCATGTCACAACCTGTGCACGAGCACAACGACAGCTACCTGCATTATCTAAGTGTGTGGAACCACTCCATGTGCCCACGTACAGTGCAACACGGAAGGCGCCAATGCATGGCTCTCCACACCTGCCCACTCCACTGCTGACTGCAGTCACAATTGACGCAGCAAGTAAGACTGTGCCACACATAGGTAAAGTCGCTAAAGCTGTGGCCAAGGGACATACCCATGCACAAGTGCACTGTGAGTGGAATGCAAGACATATCCAAATTCCCAGAGGAAATGTGCCAACTTAGAAACCAATGAAACATGGATGTTGCATGGAACAAAATTAACATTGTCTCTCTCACACACAGGTCAATGTCGTGGATCACCCCCCAACACTGGGGGGGAAGACACACAGGATCCGGCTCGGCGGGATGACGGAGGCACCTGCAGCGACGACTCTCACCACTCTGTGGACGAACCCGACCCCGACCAACCTGGCCCCTCTGGTGTCCAACGACCTGCAGCACCTGCGTCAGGTACAACTGGGCCAACCACCACCCCCACTCCTGCCACATCCCAGGAGACACCCAGGATCCCTGCCCCACCACCACAATGCAGCCAGGCTGGCCAGGAGGGACACGGTGTCCCGGGCACCCAGGAGGAGGCAGGCGACAACGCCAATGCCACCCCTCAGGGGTCCCGGAGACCCGATGTGCCCACAAGGGCAGGCCAGGTACAAGTGGGCAGGGGTGGTGGCAGTGGAGGACGGCGGAGGCGCGAGCCTGACCAGTTGGCTGGGGAACCGGTATATTCCCATGTCCGAAACATCCTGGACACATACCGGCAGGACACCACGGGCATGGCCCAGGTTGTGTCCATCCTCGAGGGGATCAAGACCCAGCAGGTCCAGCAACATGCGGAGCAACATGCCTGCCTACTGCAACACCAACGGAGGATGGAGGACAGACAGGCTGAGCTCGTGACGGTGTTCACGGGAATTCACAGTACACTCCGTCGGATGGCCGACAACATGGGCAACCCTCCCTGTGCCATCAGGCATAGAACATCACCACCCACAGGGAGGGATGAGGAGGAGGAGGAGACATCCGACGGAGCATCCCAAACATCGTCACGGCCTGCTTCTGAGGGTCCCCGCAGGAGGGCGGGTCGTCCACGGAAAAGGCCGTGAGGGTCGGCGCAACAGCACCATCTCCCAGGACACCTGGCCTGGCACCTGGCCCACTGGAGCAACAGCAGCACAGCAACAAAAGACATTCTCTGCCACATGGACTTGCCGGTCACTGTCTGACCAATGTTGACAAAGACTGTGGCATGGACTCTGAGGATTTCAAATGGCAAGGACACCAACTCCCCAAGTGAACTTTGGATTCCACACACCCGGAAAGCCCCTCATGTCAACCCCCCCCCCTACCCCAACCAAAATAAAAAGTCACACCATAAAGAGAAGATGCCTACTGATTGCATTATTACCTTACATGTGTCTTGTAAAGTCTAACTATGCCTGAGTTCTCATTTGACTTCAACCATCCACACCCTGGGGCCTGAGTCTGGCACAGGACACACATGGGTCACATTGTAGTAGGCAAGACAGACATGGAGCACCATACACACCCGTGATGGGCCCAACCAGCTGAGGGGGTGGCCGCACAACCGTGCCGACAGACATATTGAGTACAGCTACAGCCATGCGCAGAGGTCAGGGATCATGTGGAGTGTCCTGGGGGGCACCCAGGTATGTGTGGACAGGTGGCAGAACCATGTCCTGCAAGCGTGAGTCAGGTGGATGCAGTGAATGGTGGCCTGGCCAACGTGGGATGCATGGGGATGGCACATGTCACAATACCCACACAGTCATTGACTACATGCACAATACACAGTCTAATCCCACACAAACAGCTTGCATCTTGCTACTCGACACATAGACACATAGCCACTATCACAGAAAAACATGCCAGACATGCCGGATGCACCGTGGCAACACACCAGCATTGACTGAGAAAAGGCACCTTGGAGGCATAGGGACACCTTTATTTGTCATGTATTCGGGATTGCAGAGGCAACTCGGAGTACACATGAACGGGTAATGTGGAGTTACATGTGGGTCCAACACTGGAACCCCCCTTCTGCAGCCCAAATGCGTGATAGCCATGGAACTGGCACACAAGTGTCGGCCAACAGCTAAACACCCCCTGCTGCTCACGGAGAGACTGCCATACACCATTGATCCGCTGATGTGGAAGTCCCACAGCATGTCAAGCCAAGGCAAACCGTATGTGTCAGAGGGTAGTGTAACACACATTGATGCCATCATCACATTCCACAATCCCATCACTGATGACTGTCAACAAGTCTGACCATCTATTCAGGTGTACCCAGCTGCATGTAATGTGTACCATGGTGATGCGATATGTCTGCAGAGGAACCAAACATCGACAGGGGCAGTGTGCATACATCGTGAACAACTGCCACACCCAATACACCCCTGATGCATCCCTTACCCTAAGGAGACTTCCAAACTCGTCCGTGCGGGTAACGCTGAGTCAGCACACGATGACGTGTCCATGAGGAATAGCAGTGCCACAACAATGCAACCAGCAGACGGCATGCGCAAGTACCTGGGGATATGAGAGACACAAGAAGTCAGCCACAAAAAGCACAGCCACTTGCATGTGCATGTACTCGACACATGTAAGGATGACAACATGCTAGGTCACAATTATGACTGGGGAAATACACTCATCACTGGCACCATCACTCGAGTGACACATCCACACACACCTCTGACTCACGTGCCATACATGCAGATGGACACACACATCGCAACACATGCCACACGGGGACCAATGCGTGCACACTCAGACACTGGTACTCACCACTAAGCAAAGAAGTCGCGTATGAGCCGAGTCCGGATGTCCTCTTGCGGAACCACATCCTCCACATCACTAGCCCCATTGCCAAGACCTTCGTCCTCCACGGGTGGATGGTCCTGATCATCTTGATCCAGGATGAGTGGCACAGCTTTCTCAACTGCCATATTGTGCAGCATGCAGCAGACCATGAAGATTTTGCAGACCTTCGCCGGGGCATATGGGAGGGCGCCGCCGGTCTTGTGGAGGCATCGGAATCGGCTCTTCAGGAGGCCAAACGTCCTCTCTATCACTCGCCTTGTCCGGCCATGGGCGGTGTTGTAGCGGAGCTGGGCCGGCGTGATGGGGTTGCGGAGAGGTGTGATCAGCCATGGCATGTTGGGATAGCCAGCGTCCCCTACATGGAAAGCACATGGACATCAGTAGGACAGGAGAAGCGGTCGTGCTGGAAGTCTACGCAAGATACAGGACAGACAGACTGTACCCACCAACAACACATGCTCGTTCGTTGCGCAGCTGCGTCATCATTTCAGGCATCCTGCTACGCCTCATGATGTAGGCATCGTGTGCTGATCCTGGAAAACGAGCACAGACATGTGAAATCACCATGTTGGACAGACACACCACAAGGGCATTGATGGAGTGGTAGTGCTTGCGATTCCTGTACGCTACCTCCTGTGCCTGTGGTGGTACCAAAGCCACATGTGTCCCATCTATGGACCCAATTACATGGGGCATCCCTCCCAGGGCATAGAATCCACGCTTGACCCCAGTCAACATTGCAGGGGTTGGGAAATGGATGAAGTCATCCAGGTGAATCAACATGGCCTCTAAGAAATCATGCAGCACACGGCAGAACATGCTCTGGGACATGCCACCAACATGAGCTATGGTATTTTGAAAGGTACCCGTGGCAAGAAAATGTAGGGCTGCCATTACCTTCAGCTTGGGTGTCAGTGCCGTAGGATACCTGTGCAGCGGTTGCAGGTGTGGTGCCAGTCTCGCCGTCAACTCCAGAATCAACCGTTGGGGGAAGCGGTAGCACCGGATACAGTCATTCTCCCGCATGTCAGCCAAGTCCGGAATTGGTCGGTGAAGAGGCGGCGCCCTGCAGTAATTTGGAAGTGACAAGGAAGAGTGAGTGCACTACAACAACAATGTATATGTACTGAGCACATGTTCATCTGTCAATACACATATGCGACATACGGAGTCAGGTATGTGCCACATGCCCTGGACACGTATGGCTGGCAGGTGACACCCCTACCAAGACCAAGCTACACACGGAGATTGTGAACCTCCACATGCCATGGCATGGGATTAGCTGTGTCCCAGTGTAAGTGAACAGCCAGACGCAAGACAGGAGTGACATACATCCACACATCAGCAGAAGTAGGATGTCGATTGCAGAGACTGGTAGCGGAACACTAGAGCCACAGGTCACATGACATTACACTAGGACAGCCCACACACCTTGCCATGAAGGTGTGCATGTGATGACTCACCACACATTCATAGACATGTCCTTGTTACGCTACTCCGTGTCCCATGCATACATACGCACCTCACATCCAATACCACATGTGCCATGGTGTGCGGAACAGTGTGCCATGTCAATCTACACACAGACACATGTTGGTTGCTGCAACAGCTGCTGCTTTTGAGGGAGCTCCAACATCAACCTAATGGGAACCCCCCACACATACATGACATAGTCACATCGTGCACCGTGGGTAGTGACATGTCAGGTGTGGTAACCCCTGTACCGGGCCTCAGGGGACACTTGCGTGTGTTGTTGTCCGTGCCATGCCAGTGACGCTCACCCCAAGTGTGCAGTACGACATGCACACATGTCAAAGGAGTCAAGGGCATGCCTGGCACACATTGCACCGTCACACATTACATGTGTACACATCTCATCATACATCTGGTGCGTTCTCGACTCAGGAGTAATGTGCCTCATCACAGCCTTACACACCTGTGCCCCACAAATGTAGTACTGCCCAGACAATGCCTTGATGTCCATCCATGGACAAGTATGTCAGCCCTATTCCTTCCTGTGTGCTGCCTGTCACCACTGTGATGTGTGAAAAGCACCGTACTTTAGCAAAAATGGCCTGTGTACGTTCCCGTATCACTATGGGAGTGCTGCCGTATGTGTACCCCTAGGGATAGTGAGCGTACGCACGCGTGTATGCTCCGTCTCACTATGGGTGTTCTCGCGTATGCGTACTCATAGTGATAGTGAGCGTACAGGCGTGTGTACGGTCCGTACCACCATGAGTACGCATACGCGAGAACACCCATAGTAAGACGGGCCGTACACGCGTGTGTACGCTCCGTCTCACTATGGGTGTTCTCGCGTATGCGTACTCAAAGTGATAGTGAGCGTACAGGCGTGTGTACGGTCCGTACCACCATGAGTACGCATACGCGAGAACACCCATAGTGAGACGGGCCGTACACGCGTGTGTACGCTCCGTCTCACTATGGGTGTTCTCGCGTATGCGTACTCATGGTGGTACGGACCGTACACACGCCTGTACGCTCACTATCACTATGAGTACGCATACGCGAGAACACTCATAGTGAGACGGGCCGTACACGCGTGTGTACGCTCCGTCTCACTATGGGTGTTCCCGCGTATGCTTACTCATGGTGGTACGGACCGTACCCACGCCTGTACGCTCACTATCACTATGAGTACGCATACTCGAGAACACCCATAGTGAGACGGGCCGTACACGCGTGTGTACGGCCCGTCTCACTATGGGTGTTCTCGCGTATGCGTACTCATAGTGATAGTGAGCGTACAGGCGTGGGTACGGTCCGTACCACCATGAGTACGCATACGCGAGAACACCCATAGTGGTACGGAGCGTACACACGCCTGTACGGGCCGTTGCTATGCATTTGGGGTGCCCTAGGGCCCCGGAACGCACCGTACCTGTGTGTGAAGCTCCAAATTACATAGGGGACACATGAGGGACAAGTATAAAGGCCTACATGCATGCTGGTTGTCATGGAGACCAAGTTTAAAGTTTGAATTTTTTCCGGAAGGTGCACAGCAGAAGTCAGTTGGAATGAATCTACTTTGTTGCAATGTGGTTCTGGAGTTGACAACATGCTCAAGAAAAAAACACAATAAGAACCCACTGACTGCTAGGTTTGAAGGGATTGGAGGAAACATAGGATGCAAATGTGAGTGACCAATCACTCTGTACTCCTGTGCATGAAACAGGCCAGCAAGGCAGATATAAGGCAGCCAGGTCCCATGAGGGAGCACTTGCCTGCACATCTCTGTATTCCACGACCCAGCTGCTGCTACTGATTCCCTGGAACCATGTCAAGGTCTGTGGAGAGGTCACAGCCATTCACCCTGGAGGAGAACCTGGCTTTGCTGGATGTGATCCTCCCACAGTACCCCCTGCTGTATGGGCGACCAGGTTATCAGGTGAGTGCAGAGTCCACTAGCACAGACTGTGTCCCTTTTTTGAGACTGTGACTTCTGCCATTGTGTACAGGTGTGACACACATGCTATGTACTGTAGGGGGGGTCCCAGGGGGGGGAATGCCTGATGTCTCACAGCCAGAGCATGCTGTGGTGCATGTCTGCCTTCCTCACTAGCATGGTGTTTACTGTGACAATCACTGCATGGTGCATGCCACATTCTGCCTGTCTTGTCCTCCTGGGAATGTAGCCTCTACAGTCCTCATGTGATTCTGTGGTCAGCCCAGTGTGACAGGTGACTGTACCCACAGATGTGTGTTAGTTCTGTGTACCTGTGCTGAGAGTGTCCACATGATGTGTTCATACCCTGGACATCGGTGTGTGTGTAAGTCCCCTGTCATGTGGGTGGGTGCATATGTGGAGTGTAGCACCCCAGCTGCATGAGGGATGGATATACCCTGGCCATGTGATGTGAGCAGGGAGCAGTGCTGTGTGTCTGATGTTCAGAGCCAGCCCCACACCTGTGAGCCCCCCCCCCGTCTAGTGGCACATGTGCAGAGTGAGGTATGTCGCTGCATTTGGCAATGGCAGGTGAATGTCCTGTGCCTGTGTGTGTCTGTGTACTCTGCTGCGGTGGCATCAGTGGCCTGTGGCATGTGACTGCTTAGAGGTGCTGCACATTATCCTGGTGTAGCTTGTGATGCACAGTGTGAGCCAGGATTATTGATTGTGTAGTTGCCCTCAATCCACTTGTGTACTTTCAATGGCACATACTGCTTTTGCCCTTCCCCAGAGGATCATGTCCCTATGACAAAGGTGCAATGCGTTGGATGCATACTATGCCTTGTTGTAAACAGCAAATGTGTTCTAATATGTGTCTCTGTGACATGTGCCAGGTGTATTGATGTAGTGTCACTTGTTCATCCTCACAGGTAGGCGCCTCTGCCAAGGAGCAGATATGGCTGACCGCTGTCAGCGCCGTGAGGAGTGCGGATGGTCGGAAGCGGCCCCTGTCCCAGGTGAGGAAACGCTGGCAGGATATCCGGTGCTGGACGCGGAGGATCGCACGGGTCCTGCTGGGGGACTCACCTGAGACCCATAAGAACCGCGGGCGCCGCCGACTGACCCACATCCACAAGCGTGAGCTGCCGGTGGTATTTCCAGACTTGGAGAGGCACTTACAGGAGAAGCAGCAGCAGGAAGGGGGTAGGTACATGTGTGTTTGTTGTGTTTCACCAGCATTTGTAAGTGCACAGTTGCATGGATACACTGCCAGGGTTTAAAGGTGCTGTGCAGATCCTGTTAGCCACAGTATAGCTGTGCTCTCCTGCCTCCCTTCCCCTCCTTGCAATGTGTTCCCTGGTCTGTGTGTAATCACTCCTTCACAAGGTAATGTAGGCTGGCGCTTTCTCCACGTGAACTATGCCTGTAGAATCATGTGTGGGGGTGGTGTGTAACAGGTTTGGGGACCTTGGCTGTGCCCTGTCCAGTTCAGTACATGTGGGTTCCATGTCAGTTGGCACTGATGCAGAGTCCAGACATGGGAGTTAGTCTCACAAGTGTCATGCCTTACAGCGCACATGTCCTATGTTGTGGCCTGTGACATGATGTGCATGAGTGTGCGATACGCATAGTGCAGGGATGTTGGGGTGTGTTGCAGTCATTCCCATTCAGGACCATGGAGTTGTGTTGCCACTACTGTCCCCTGGGGCATATTTTCCTAGGTGTCATGTGTGTCATCACAAAACGTGGACACTCTCAGTGTCTACAGCATAGGTTGTGCTCTGTGCCATTGTCCCCTGGCACCATGTATACTGACGTGAAATGTAGTACAAGTGTCCACTGTACAGCCTGACCTGATTTTCCTTGTTCATAGTCACAGTGGCCAGTGCCTGTGTGTCTTGTTACAATCATCTGATGATGCCCATTTGTACATGATTATTTGGACAGGCGCACCTTGGGTATTTGGCGTCCAATCTTGCATTGATGCAGCCCCTGTGTATTTCACCCAGACTAAGAGATGTAAGTGCCACCTGTGTCTCAACAAATTGTCTCATGTAGGGGGTGGTTGGTGCGGGCCAAGCCTACATGTCAAAAACAGAATTCTCCTTGCTAGGTCTGGCCAGTGTGTGATGTTTGTCTGGACATACACTCAAGGTGCAGTGAGACAGTCATGGTGGGCATGTTTTCAGTATTACCTATGCAGCATGTGCCTCAAGTTCATGGATATGGTCCCTCCTCATCCCTATAGTCGGCAACGCTGTGTGGTGCAGATGCAATGCTGGATTGTCCCCAGGGCCTGGCTCCTATGTCAAACTCCATTTCATGTCAGTTGCTATTGTGTCATGCTCTCCATGGGTTTTCATTGGCATGGTGGGTGAACCAACTGTGTGTTGCATGCCCTACATCTGTACCTTGTTTTGTAGATGTTACTGATCTTTCTTTGCAGGCTATGCACTGTAACCTCTGTAGATTGGACTCATGTGACATATGTATACAGGTGTGTGATTAATTGCTGTCTCTTCACCTTGCCCACAGCATCGTCGGGGGACACGGAGGGAGACATGAGCACAGACGGTGCGGAGGAACCGAGCACCTGTGCCAGCGTTGACATCGTGGCTGGCACATTGAGTGGTACTGAGGCGGAGGAGAGTGAGGCCGAGGACCTGTCCACTGGCACCACCGAAAATGAAGCGGACGGGTCCGAGGATGATCTCACCGAGTGGGCGGAGGCTGCACCACCAGCTGACAGCGGCACAACATCGCACCCCGCCCCCTCCATTGCCATCACTTGCCTCCCACTTGCTCGTGTCCCTTCCCAATGTGCCCGGTCACCACAAGTCTCCTTCCTGCCAGGCACCGCACCCCCTGCCCCTGTCTCCACTGCTGCCGCCAATGCCGAGTCTGTGGACATCCAGCGGCAGTTGCAGATTGGTCAGGCTTCGATCCTTAATGTCCTCCATGGCCACAGCCAGGTCCTCAACAACATGGAGGCATACTTGGAGGGCATTCACTCATCGCAGGCTGACCAACGCAGCTTGCTGAGGTCGATAAACTCGACACTGACTGCAGCAGTGGGTCTCCTGCAGCGCTTCATCCAAACCCCTACCCCTGCCCCATCCACACTTCCCACTCCCATGCCTGTCCCACGTACACCCAGACGTCAGCATGCACCCACCACGACGGACACAGGCACCACACCAGCAGGGAAGGTCACCCGCACACCTGCTGGCATGCACACACAGGGTGAAGTAGGCACACCCACTGGGTCGGGGGGCAAACGTAAGACACGCAGCCAGAGTGGGAGTCCGCATTCCACCAAATCCACTCCCTCCAAATCCCCTCCCCTCAGCTCTCCTGGCCACATATCACCCAAAGACTCCTTCATGGCCGCTCTGTCCCTGAGCCCCACAGTGACACCACCCCGCAAGTGGCCAAGGGAGTCCCCGGTCAGGGTGGTTGAGTCCCCCCCGAGTCCCCCCCCTGTCTACACCCTCCCCCAGTGGCGCTGCGACCCATCCCTCTGACCCCCCCCCTCCTTGGGGCCTGTGGTTCCTTCGGGTGCAGGGGATTCCCTGGAGGACCTTGCTAAGGTGTGCAGCGAGATCCTGGCCTCCACCTTTGGCCCTGCCCCACCCCCTGTGGTGGAGTCCTCCATCCCTGCACCCACGACGCCTACCCTTCGCCCTCCTGTCTCTGCGGTGCCTGGTCCTTCCCCCCCACATGATGCCCCCACCCCTGTGGAAGACGACGGAATCTAACTGTGCAGGCAAGCTAGGAGACACGCATCCCACTGTGTCCCCCATCCAGCTGTGACTTCTGGACTGCCCTATGGGCTATGTAAATATTGAACTTCCTACAAACAAGATTTTTTGGATCATGCTGTATAAAGCAATTTATTTTTTTCCCTTGGAACACTACTGCTTTGCTGGTATTGCTGTTGGTGGGGCTGCTACATGGATTTGGGTGGTGTTCATGTGTTGGGTGTGTGGGAAATGTAGTAGTGTGCTGCTCATAGGGGGGACCCTGGGAGCTTTGTGCCATCACACGGTGTTAGCCAGGTTTCTCTGTTCATGAAAGCAGTTGCTGCATGGTGAAATAGTCCCAAGGTGTATTCCTTCCTCTGTGTACCCTGACATCTTCCCTGCAGGGTGTTGCCAATATTTAGCGCTGAGCTGTGTGTACATTAGCTGGGTGTGTGACGGACTCCTTCAACTTTGCACATGCATGCTGAGCGATGTCTCCACCTGCATCATTCGTGGCATCCTTGGTAGTCATTGTACTTGTGTATGTGGACTATTGACATGACTTCATGTGGACATGTTTTCTTTTCGGCGCTATGCATGCGTATACTCCCAGCCTCGCACACATGTGGTACATGTACTGCAGGGTCTTTGTGCACCTGACTGACATTTGTGGCCATGGTATCTGTGGCTACTCCACCCTTTGCGTTCCATGGGCACTGCTGGGAGTGTTAGGCACACACCCCTCCTGTCTCTGGGCACTGCCGGGAGTGTTGGGCACCCACCCCTCCTGTGTCTGGGCACTGCTGGGAGGACTCTGCACCCACCCCTCCTGTCTCTGGGCACTGCTGGGAGGACTCTGCACACACCCTTCCTGTCTCTGGGCACTGCTGGGAGTGTTAGGCACACACCCCTCCTGTCTCTGGGCACTGCTGGGAGGACTCTGCACACACACCTCTTGTCTCTGGGCACTGCTGGGAGGACTCTGCACACACCCCTCCTGTCTCTGGGCACTGCTGGGAGTGTTAGGCATACACCCCTCCTGTCTCTGGGCACTGCTGGGAGGACTCTGCACACACCCCTCCTGTCTCTGGGCACTGCTGGGAGGACTCTGCACACACCCCTCCTGTCTCTGGGCACTGCTGGGAGGACTCTGCACACACCCCTCCTGTCTCTGGGCACTGCTGGGAGTATTAGGCACACACCCCTCCTGTGTCTGGGCACTGCTGGGAGTGTTAGGCACACACCCCTCCTGTCTCTGGGCACTGCTGGGAGGACTCTGCACACACCCCTCCTGTCTCTGGGCACTGCTGGGAGGACTCTGCACACACCCCTCCTGTCTCTGGGCACTGCTGGGAGTGTTAGGCACACACCCCTCCTGTCTCTGGGCACTGCTGGGAGTGTTAGGCACACACCCCTCCTGTCTCTGGGCACTGCTGGGAGTGTTAGGCACACACCCCTCCTGTGTCTGGGCACTGCTGGGAGGACTCTGCACACACCCCTCCTGTCTCTGGGCACTGCTGGGAGTGTTAGGCACACACCCCTCCTGTCTCTGGGCAATGCTGGGAGTGTTAGGCACACACCTCTCCTGTGTCTGGGCACTGCTGGGAGGACTCTGCACACACCCCTCCTGTCTCTGGGCACTGCTGGAAGTGTTAGGCACACACCCCTCCTGTGTCTGGGCACTGCTGGGAGGACTCTGCACACCCCTCCTGTCTCTGGGCACTGCTGGGAGTGTTAGGCACACACCCCTCCTGTCTCTGGGCACTGCTGGGAGTGTTAGGCACACACCCCTCCTGTCTCTGGGCACTGCTGGGAGTGTTAGGCACACACCCCTCCTGTCTCTAGGCACACACCCCTCCTGTCTCTGGGCACTGCTGGGAGTGTTAGGCACACACCACTCCTGTCTCTGGGCACTGCTGGGAGTGTTAGGCACACACCCCTCCTGTGTCTGGGCACTGCTGGGAGGACTCTGCACACACCCCTCCTGTCTCTGGGCACTGCTGGGAGTGTTAGGCACACACCCCTCCTGTCTCTGGGCACTGCTGGGAGTGTTAGGCACACACCCCTCCTGTCTCTGGGCACTGCTGGGAGTGTTAGGCACACACCCCTCCTGTCTCTAGGCACACACCCCTCCTGTCTCTGGGCACTGCTGGGAGTGTTAGGCACACACCACTCCTGTCTCTGGGCACTGCTGGGAGTGTTAGGCACACACCCCTCCTGTCTCTGGGCACTGCTGGGAGTGTTAGGCACACACCCCTCCTGTCTCTGGGCACTGCTGGGAGGACTCTGCACACACCCCTCCTGTCTCTGGGCACTGCTGGGAGTGTTAGGCACACACCCCTCCTGTCTCTGGGCATTGCTGGGAGGACTCTGCACACACCCCTCCTGTCTCTGGGCACTGCTGGGAGTGTTAGGCACACACCCCTCCTGTCTCTGGGCACTGCTGGGAGTGTTAGGTACACACCCCTCCTGTCTCAGGGCACTGCTGGGAGGACTCTGCACACACCCCTCCTGTCTCTGGGCACTGCTGGGAGTGTTAGGCACACACCCCTCCTGTCTCTGGGCACTGCTGGGAGGACTCTGCACACACCCCTCCTGTCTCTAGGCACTGCTGGGAGTGTTAGGCACACACCCCTCCTGTCTCTGGGCACTGCTGGGAGGACTCTGCACACACCCCTCCTGTCTCTGGGCACTGCTGGGAGTGTTAGGCACACACCCCTCCTGTCTCTGGGCACTGCTGGGAGGACTCTGCACACACCCCTCCTGTCTCTGGGCACTGCTGGGTGTGTTAGGCACCCACCCCTCCTGTCTCTGGGCACTGCTGGGAGAACTCTGCACACAACCCTCCTATTTCACAATATGTACGCTTAGAACATACACGTGTGTGGGTTCGCTCCATGCATACGAGGTGGGGGTACGTGTCGTACATACACGGTTGGGGTGGGGGGTACGCTCCATGCGTACGCGGGTGAGGGTACGGGTCGTATTTACACTGTTGGGGTGGGGGGTACGCTCCATACGTACGCGGGTGAGGGTACGGGTCGTACTTACACTGTTGGGGTGGGGGTAGGCTCCATGCATACGCGGGTCGGGTTACGGCCCATACGTACACTGTTGGCATGGGGGTACGCTCCATGCGTACGCGGGTGAGGGTACGGGTCGTACTTACACTGTTGGGGTGGGGGGTACGCTCCATACGTACGTGGGGGGGTACGGGTCGTACTTACACTGTTGGGGTGGGGGTAGGCTCCATGCATACGTGGGTGGGGTTACGGTCCATACGTACACTGTTGGCATGGGGGGTACGCTCCATGCGTACGCGGGTGAGGGTACGGGTCGTACTTACACTGTTGGGGTGGGGGTAGGCTCCATGCATACGCGGGTGGGGTTACGGTCCGTACGTACACTGTTGGCATGGGGGGTACGCTCCATGCGTACGCGGGTGAGGGTACGGGCCGTACTTACACTGTTGGGGTGGGGAGTACGCTCCATACGTACGCAGGGGGGGTATGGGTCGTACGTACACTGTTGGGGTGGGGGTAGGCTCCATGCATACGCGGGTGGGGTTACGGTCCGTACGTACACTGTTGGCATGGGGGGTACGCTCCATGCGTACGCGGGTGAGGGTACGGGTCGTACTTACACTGTTGGGGTGGGGGGTACGCTCTATACATACGGCGGGGGGGGTATGGGTCATACTTACACTGTTGGGGTGGGGGTAGGCTCCATGCATACGCGGGTGGGGTTACGGTCTGTACGTATACTGTTGGCATGGGGGTACGCTCCATGCGTACGCGGGTGAGGGTACGGGTCGTACTTACACTGTTGGGGTGGGGGGTACGCTCCATACGTACGCGGGTGAGGGTACGGGTCGTACTTACACTGTTGGGGTGGGGGTAGGCTCCATGCATACGCGGGTGGGGTTACGGTCCGTACGTACACTGTTGGCATGGGGGGTACGCTCCATGCGTACGCGGGTGAGGGTACGGGTCGTACTTACACTGTTGGGGTGGGGAGTACGCTCCATACGTACGCAGGGGGGGTACGGGTCGTACTTACACTGTTGGGGTGGGGGTAGGCTCCATGCATACGCGGGTGGGGTTACGGTCCGTACGTACACTGTTGGCATGGGGGGTACACTCCATGCGTACGCGGGTGAGGGTACGGGTCGTACTTACACTGTTGGGGTGGGGGGTACGCTCCATACGTACGGCGGGGGGGGGTATGGGTCGTACTTACACTGTTGGGGTGGGGGTAGGCTCCATGCATACGCGGGTGGGGTTACGGTCTGTACGTACACTGTTGGCATGGGGGTACGCTCCATGCGTACGCGGGTGAGGGTACGGGTCGTACTTACACTGTTGGGGTGGGGGTACGCTCCATACGTACGCGGGTGAGGGTACGGGTCGTACTTACACTGTTGGGGTGGGGGGTACGCTCCATGCATACGCGGGTTGGGGTACGGTCCGTACATATCCGTACCCACGCTGTGGAATGCTTGTGCGGGCCGTATCCAGGCCTTTGCCACGTGGGTACGAGCCGTCCCGCCATTGTTGGGGTGACGTAGGTGTGGGCGTGGTACGACTCGTACCCACGCTCTTAAGGCGTGGGTACGGGACGTACCTGTATTGTTGTGTTGCCGGTTCGCGTCGTCAAGAACTTCCGTTGTGGCGGTCGCTGGCTTAGCTGGACACGCCCCCACCCCCTCGTAGTGACCAGGGCCTGAGGGTCAGGTATGTCCAGGGCATGTGTGCTGTGTGACTTTGGTGGGGGTTTTGTGGCCTGCCCCTGCCCCCCCCACCTTTCCCCCCTCCCTTTGTTGTTCTGACCTTCTGCGGCGTCTGCGTCCGAACCTGTAGAGGAGGTCGACTGCTATGAGGGCCGGGATGACATGTAGGTTCGGGTCCATGTCTGTCCGTCGCGTACAGGTACTCCTTGTTCGCGTCGTCCTGTCTGTCCGTCGCGTACAGGTCCTCCTTGTTCGCGTCGTCCTGATTTCCCGGCAGTTTTTGGCAGCCGGAAAATATTCACCGTGCGGGATGACGTCGGTGCGAATCGTGATTCCTGGTTCGTGAATGGCAGGCTGCGTGCGTCCCGACGTCACGTCGGCGCTTTCCCAGATCGCATTTGTACGTTTCTTTTCGTCGGTCGGGGTTTTGTACGATTCGTACGGAAATGGTGTTTCCGTGCGAATCGTAATTCCATGTTTGTATATTTAGATGACCGGGTACGCGTCGGACGGAGAATATGCTCCGTCCGACGGTTCGTACCCGGTTTTTACCGGATCGTGATCGGCACCTAAAATGGAGGAAGATAGTCCTAGAAGAAGATTATATCAGGGGTATACAGCACGATTTGGAAGCAGGTACTCTTTAGCTTCAGTCTTTGGCCACAAGTACTGGTGGAGCGGTTGAAGTAGTTACTGCCCACTAACGTATCTTTGACCGACTCAGCTCCTATTTCATCGTCTCGAGAACAGACCAAAGGCTAAGTATTCGAAAAGGGGGAACAGCCTCGTTGTACATAAGGGATTGCAAACGCGGGCGTCTAACTTTAGCCTCAGCCATTAAAGCCAAGGACAGTGCCTTAATCAAAGCCTCTAGGAAGCCTTATAAGGCAACTTTGCATCATGCAAGACAGGCGTTGGATAAATCCAGATGGCAACAACTAAAGGAAGCATGTGCGGAGAAAGATTCCAAATCCTTTTGGTCGCTAGTCACTTGGGGCAACTAATCAGGGGCCCCACAACCACCAAATTACATCACAGGCCAGGCATGGGGTGACCACTTTTGGAAACTCTATTTAGTTTCCGGGGAGACGTCCTCAATGGAGGATGCTGGATTCTTCAGCCAGCCTTCAAATAATGATAATGATAATGATATTTTACTTTGGGTGAGATTGAGACATCTTTAGGTCGAATAGTACAGTCCAAAGCTGCAGGGCCTGATGGCATAGCAGGGGATCTATTTCTATCAGATATTTCTAGTTGGGCTCACTACATTTTACTTTTGTCAAACACCATAGCCAGCGGTGCTCCAGTCCCAGGGTCATGGAAGGGGGCAGAGGTAGTCCCTCTCTACAAAACAGGGGATAGAGATGAGCCTTCCAACTATAGGCCCATTAGCCTGATCAATGCCCTCCAAAAGGTCTTCGGTAGAGCCCTTTTGTATAAAATCCAGTCCTGGGTGGAAGATAATGCAATCTTATCTCAATACCAAGCTGGCTTTAGGGAAAAGACGGGGACAATCAATCAAGTATTCCACCTCTTGCTTCTTTATTGGAAAGTTGTAGTGATTGGCCGGGGCAGTCTTTACCTAACTTTCATTGATTTAAAGACAGCCTTTGATTTAGTCCCTAGGCACAAAGGCACAAACCATGGCTTGTGCCTAATGGTATGGGCATCCCGTTACATATCCTCAGCTTGGTAGTTTGATTGCATGAAGGTAATTATACACAGATCAGATGGGGTTTGCAGGGGCAACTCACTGAGCGTATTCCAGTTAGCAGGGGAGTTCACGGAGGTTGCGTTTTGGCCCCCACCCTCTTCTCAATGGAATGGTTAGTTTCTTGCAACAAGAACCTGCCGAAGCACCAACTTTGAGTGGGGGGGAGATAAGGTAGCAACCCTTTTGTTCGTGTACAACACTCTGCTGGTGTCTAAGACCCCCATGGGGCTCTAACTTTTACTTAATAGATTCCAACTCTTCTGCGACACCAGGGGTTTGGTTATTAACACCACAAAAAACAAATGTATGGCCTTTAACCCCCATAAGTTTCACAAAGGTAGCCCAGTATTAGGAGGGATCCCCTTGGAAAGAGTCAGCACTTTTGACTATCTAGGTGTTTGCCTTGCAGATAAAATGTCATAGAAGCCCCACTTAACTAAGATGCTACTGGGCCACAAGCACGTCACAGGGGCACTAGGAAAGGAACACCGCTCTTCGCATAGTAGACCTGTAGCTGCCTCCCTACAGGTCTACGATTTGAAAGCAGTCAGAACAGCTCTGTATGGCGCAGAGTTGTTCGGATTGGACAAGATATCTGAGATCAGCAGATCAGAGCACAAATTCCTTAGGAACCTCGTTACGCTGCCTCAAAGCACCCCGCTTACTGCCCTAATGCTCGATATGGGCAGACGCCCAATTGGCGACATAGCGAAGCTCCGCCCATTGCTTTACTGGGCTCGCATCATGAGGACACCGGAGCTATTGCTGTATGCGGAAGCCGTATCAGAGGTCACCTGTCTAGACACATGCAATAAGGTAGGTGGATCAGAATCATTAGAAAACTGGTGTCCGATGTTGGGCTCCAGGCCCTATGGATAAAACCAGACCCACCTCTGCTCCGAAAAGAGGTACTGAGGCAACACTAGTGGGAATGGGTTAAGCAACAAGAGTTTATTAAGTCTAACCAGGGGAAACTTACTATAGAATTCCAACTCCATAAACAGGTCAGATCGCTGGAAACCTACTTAGACCTAATTCAAATCCCCCAGGATAGGACGCTAAACATCCAATTTAGGTTTCGCCTCACTATGCTGCAAGGTCTCGTTGGCATCTCTGTAGTGACCCAGCAGGATATGGCCCTCTCAGCACTTGTGGCCATTGCACATATGATCCCACTGGGCCGCCCACTGCCCAGGGCCTAAGATGGGAGTTGTGTCCGTTCTAAGGTAGTCCATCCAAGTCACTAGTCCCTGTAGGCAGGCCGTTCCCCTGGGGTCTCAATTCTCCAGTTCCCCTCACATGCAGGGCACTCCAAGAGGAAGTTATGGAGCAGAGGTGGGGGGGTGGACCACTCCTATCCCAGGGCCCTTGTACTGAGCTGCAGGCCCATGGGCTCCTTCCTTTCAGCTGTCCTAAATGCACTAGGGAGCCCCCAAAAGTCACTTGCTTGCGCCGCTCACCTTCCCCGATCTTCCCGCCGTATGGTAGAGGCCTCCAGGGATTCAAGCTCAGGAACCTACGATCGGCTGCAGTTTTCTGCCGCACTGCCTCTCTCACCTCCATCACAGAGTTCCACGAGTCAGGCACCAGGAGCCAAGCTGCACAGACAGTCCTCCCTCTCTGCGTGTGAGGGCCCAATGCTCTTATCCCATCTGCTCTCTGTCCGCACCTTCTCGCTCACCCGGTCGGTCTCTGCATCATCAGGCCCTCGGACGTGCGCAGGCCCCCGCTCCTCCTGCCAAGCCCTCCTCAGTCAAGGCTGGCAGGCCAGCAGCACCCTCGCTTCGTAGGCATTCTCAGAAAGTGCCATTGCACCATGTCGCAGTAGGAGCTGGGTCGCCTCACAGATCTGGCTCTCAGTCAGGGTCACAGCATTCTGCAGCCACCATCTTGGGAGTGCCTCCGTGCCGAATCCCCAGACTACCAAACAATTCTTGCTCCTCGTTGTTGGTGGCCTTGCAGCTTTTAGTGGGAACTTAGGGGCCCTTTGCTATGATTGTGGGTCCCTGGGGACAGTATAATTGGAGGATGCTGTCAGATGGGGTATTGCTGGGTGGGAGCTGTGGGAGCTCTGAAATCCTTGATCAATGGCATCGCGTTCGGCCATGCCAACCATGACTGAAGAGACTGATGCAAACAAATCAGTGGCTATAGATGTCCCCAGCAAATTAATCTGGGAGGAGTGGTGTGCCTTAGCCACATATAACATTGAATTGCAAATGTTTCTTGTATCATATAATTTGCTGGAGATCCTGTCCCCTTCTCTATAGAGATTTGAGTATAAAGGCAATGGAGGTGTAGTAATAGCCCATGAGGAAATAGATGTTATATGGATTCTGATTCCAGTGATAAAAACCAATGTAAATCCATCTTCAAGCTGACCCAAATTAATAGAATATCATTTATGCAATGCCCCCTTAGTACATTCAATTGGTGTCTTAGGCTAGACATGCACCTTCAAAAATCCAATTTTAGCACAGTTCAGTATAAAACTAATGAACATAGAGCCCACCACAATAACCGTGACCTATTTGTACCAACTTCGACCATGATGATAAACATCTTTCCATAAAATGAGTTGTTTCAGTTAAAGTAACATATCTATATGTTCACATATAAGTGCCAAGTATTTGTTGAGGTAACACTCAGTTGCTAGTATTCCATATTCAATGTGGCTGAAGTTTGGCTTGACACATCAAGGTTCACTGAGAACATGTCTTCTTCCCATCTTACATCATACATGTTTAAGAGTAATCTTGTGTGTCGCAAATGTATGATACCAAGTTGTTCAGAAAGTCTTGGAAGAAAACATTACTTGGATTGGCTTGCACAATAGTATTTCTTTAGGGAATAGGTTTTTTGTTAATTGCTTTGTGGTCCACAATCCATAACTTGCACAACAGCCATGCAAAGCATAACTTGCACACCAAATGCAATGGTCATAAATTCAACCTTGATGTAACAGATGCAACTATAATTTCTTAAGTGGTCTTTCAGGTCAGATTACATATCACATTGCCATTAACACTATCTATGAGATAGGTTGGTTTGAGTATGTGTCCTTATTTAATGATATTGTGCTTTTAGGTTTTTTTACTTATTGGTATAAATATTGTAAGGTTGTAACCATTGCATTTGGTGAGAGAGTTATGCTTCACATTGCTGTTGTGCGAATTATAGATTGTTGACTGTTTAAACAATTAACACACAACCTAATGTTATTGTTCAAGCTACCATAACAGGCACATTTCAGGGGGCGATTTAGACAGATGACCACAAGGGAAAATTAAATAAATAAATCAATGTCCCTCGTTGTCGTCTGTCGAAATCCCCCCACACCCGGCCCCACCACTTCACTGCTCTTCCCTGCATGGGCCGTGGCTGTAAGTCACACAACAGCCATTAAGTGCACACCAAATGCAATATTCATTCATTCTATAAACTGTTTTCCTGTTGCTGAATGTACTGATGTGTGAAATATTAGAGTGGACCCGCTGACCATGCCTAGATAATGCTAGGTCTGATTCTGGGCGTAGTAAAGCCTCCACTGAAACAATGGAGGATGAACATTCCAATCTTCCTCCTACTGGGTGAAAAAAGAGGCCTTGAGAATCACCTTTTTCAATATGTAGAGGACAACAAACACTGCCTCTTCACCTCAAGCCCTGTGTATAGCAATTAAGGCAATGTTCAGAGGGCAAATCATGAGAGATTTATTCAAAAAACAAAGGACAAAGATGGGTGGAACAGCCCTGTATAGAACTAATGATTAAAGAGCTTCTATTTTGCTACAATGAGAGCCCCACAATCCCACTGCTTTGGCAAACGGAAAAAAGAAAAGTTTGCATTGAAGTTGCTCTTCACCAGTGGGATATGCCCTTCACTGGCTTTGGCAGAGAACCTTTGAGAGAGGAGAAAAGGTGGGCCGGTTGCTTGTTACACAATCGATACATCCAGAAATAAGATTAGCCATACACAAGTCATGAGCAGAACCAGACAACATATCTACGAGACTTGATCAATTAGGACAAAAGGACACTTCAGACGATAAAATGTGCTTCATGGAAGGGATAAGTCTTCCTAAACTATCCTAGGAAGGCTGGAAAATGTCAGATGGAGAGAAAACTCATGAGGAAATAGGTACTTGGTCTCAGATCTCCCATACAACAAAGTCCCTGGAGAGGACTTTTTCCACAGCTAATATTACAGGAAAGGTAAACGAAAACTTACCAAAATGCTGCATGCAGTGTATAAGGAGGAAAAATCGAATGTCGACTAATAAAACTGTGGAAACATTAATCCCAAAGCCCAGCACACACCATCTGCTCTCTTGACACTATCTGGCCAACTTCTTTACTTAATATTGTCGTTAATGTTTTGGTGAACATCCTAGAGACCAGGCTTTGAAAAGTAAATATCTCCTTGATGCACGAAACGCACCTCAGCTTTGTTCTGAGTTCCTCTTCGAGGAACCATCTCAGAACGGTATCCCATTTCCTATGATGAACTATGGACAGTCTGGAGAATATCATTGTGCTTTCTCTGGACTCTGGGAAAGCATTCAACATGGTCAATTTGGGTAACCTATTCAGAGTATTGGGCAAGTTTAGACTGGGAACTGACTATATCTAAAGTTTGATGACCGCAGAGGAAACAAGAAGCACAGGTAGACTCCTGCGGCTTCCTGTTTGGTCCCGTTCCGATCCTTGGAGCCATGCGATAAAGATGCCCTCTATCCAGCTCGTCTTTATCCTAACCCTGGAACTACTATCAAGGATAATCCTGCAAAACTCTTCCATTAAGGGTATAATGACTCTAGAAGAAGAGGCAAAAGCATTTTTCACACAGACAATTTACTCTTAACCTATTGGAGCCCTGTACTTGCCTACCACCACTTCTCTCACTGATTGACAGATTTATAAATTCAATTTGGAGGAAATATGTAGCTATGTCATGTCCTGCTTCACCACTCATTTTATTTATAAATCTGTTTATTAAGTTTGCAGGTAGAAGCACACATTACATCATAATCAATCAGTGAGCATCGTAATATATAACTATGAGCTGAGTTTCTGTGCATAGCATATACATTCTAGCCATTTGACTTTATCAGGAAAGGGAGTGACAGAGTCCTCTTGTACAACCAGCTAGTCTTTGAAGCACATTATCACCACGCATGATGCCAGGGCCGCAGATCTAGTGGAGAGCAACCGCCCACCCTCTCCTGGATCAGGTATGTGCTAATCCCGGTGCATCCCCAAACAGGTATACAAACAGTGCTAAACTCCCCGTTCATCACCACTCATACTTCAATAGGAAATCATAGCTTTGAATGGCCCATCTTAACTCAAATATCTCAGTATGTATGTGAACACAGGGCTACTGAACATAGTAAAAGACAACCTGGATCCCCTAATCCGTAATATGCACACAGTTTACATTAGACGGTCCCAATTGCACCTTTTCCTGTGAGGCAGAGTTCACATTATCAAATTGGTAACAGCCCCCCACTTCAGTTACATTTAACAGATGCTACCTCTCCGCAACCTCAGACATACGCTGTAGCAAATAGACTAAACCATCAGGCCCTTTAGACAGTACAAGTCTCCAACTCAAATCCGCAAGACTGTATGTTGATACTACATCGGATGACGTCCATCTGCCACATTTAGAATCATATTGTAGCCTATTTCAACTGTCACAGGTGGCGGCCTTCCTACTGTCAAACCCAGATGGCTCTCCTATGGTGCTCCCAGAACTCATGGCAATGGGTTCTCATAATAGGGATGCCGCTCTACCCCGAATGTCTAAATTCTAAAAACCTTATCCCAATCCATGGGCATCAATTCACCAAAAGACCTGGTGTAGCAGAACCTTAATGACATCAAAGGGAGTGAAAACATATGCCATTTGTCCCAGAATCTTCCCAGAAAGTGACATAGCATGACATTAACCCTGATGACATCATAATAATTGACATTGCCGAAGTTACATAATAACTGCATGATTAATAAACAACACAACATAGACAAATGCCTATTTTAGATATCAGCTATGTTAGAGTGCTGACATATGTCAAGGGGGCATCATTCGTTTTTATTTGTTTTCCAAGAAAAAATATGCCTTTGAGTGAAGGAGATACAGTGTGACAAATGGCACTGCAAACCGAAATTATTTTTATTACAAACTATCATGATTTAATAGTTCTTATCGTGTAAACTTCAACGAAAAATATATTGGTAAATAGAAAGATGAGAAAAGTGATTTAAAGAAACAATAGTAGTTATGTTCAGATGTATCAACTGATGTAGACAATATATTGATTATGCTCTATGTTATTGGCTTAATGTATTGCTCATTAATAAAAAAAATTGTTTAAAGATAATTTGCAAGGCACTATCCCTCGGTAAAGGTTTTTATAAAAACACATAATTTGTTCACATATTCACAATAATGAAATTTAGCAAAAACGTACTTTAAAACGTGTTTGTTTTTTTAGTAATTTTTTATTTACTCAGATGAGTGTGCATTGCACTGCTGAATTTATTTTATAAAACAAAGTGTAATGCCCCAGTTGCAGTGGAAGCTGCAGAAAGTAACCAGTGCTCATCAAGACACTGTTCACATTCTGTGCTTGCAGAGGTGGCTGGTGATCTTTGAAAGTGGTGGACGTAAAACGTGCCTTATGGAACTATTCTTTTTATTAGAGCGATCCAAGGTAACAGTCACACAGCTTTATGCCTACAACCAGTGGCCGGCAGCGTATGATGAGAAGTGAGTTTCTACACAGCTTTACACCTACAACCCGGAGGCTGGCAGCGAAGTTTAGATCATTTTATACGAAAACAGAACAGTATTATCTCAAAGAAAACAAATTTAAATGCAAACTCCTCCACCCTCCCCCCACCCAAAACCCCGCACCAGTCACCTCCCTAATTAGGCCACGTAAAGCACGATGGCCGATTGGAATATATGGAATTGCTTGGTTTCATCTATGGGGTTGGCATAAGTTTTGTCGCATCTGCAGGGAGCAATCGCAGAATTTGCATGTATTTGGGGCATGTAATCTTGCAAATTTCTTTAGAAAGGATCTGGTGGAAAGGGGCCAATAGCTTGGCGTATGTCTCTCCCTTGTGATCTGCCACTAAGGACATACGTTCCATAGCAACCATTAGCCAGAGTTTCTATAGCCAGACACTGAGCTCTGGGACACTCCGGGTACCCCACTGGGTCAGAATTACCTGTTGCGCAGCTAGTGGTTCTTTGGCGATCTGTCTGCCTCTTAGAAAGCGTAGGGAAAAGGTCAGAGGATTTGATAAGCCCAATATAGTGCACGCTGGAAAGCGAGGGAGTGAGGTATCAAAAGCTTTATTTATATCATCCAGAACAGCTTCCCAGTAGCGCGTCAGTTTGGGACAATGCCAGAGTAGGTGTACTAGTGAACCCCTTAGTCCGCACCCCCTCCAACATTTTTCAGAGCGGTCGTTATCCCAGCTATGTATGCGGGCTGGTGTGAGATGCCAATACGACATCACCTTATAAGCTGAGTCCGTACCTGCTACTGTCAAACCCAGATGGGTCTCCTTTGGTGCCCCAGAACTCATGGCAATGGGTTCTCATAATAGGGATGCCACTCTACCCCGAATGTCTAAATTCTAAAAACCTTATCCCAATCCATGGACATCAATTCCCCAAAAGACCTGGTGTAGCAGAACCTTAATGACATCACAGGAAGTGAAAACATATGACATTTGTCCCAGAATCTTCCCAGAAAGTGACATAGCATGACATTAACCCTGATGACATCATAATAATTGACATTGCCGAAGTTACATAATAACTGCATGGTTAATAAGACAACACAACATAGACAAATGCCTATTTTAGATATCAGCTATGTTAGAGTGCTGACATATGTCAAGGGGGCATCATTCGTTTTTATTTGTTTTCCAAGAAAAAATATGCCTTTGAGTGAAGGAGATACAGTGTGACAAAATGGCACTGCAAACCCAAATTATTTTTATTACAAACTATCATGATTTAATAGTTCTTATCGTGTAAACCTCAACGAGAAATATATTAGTAATTCAAAGAAAGATGAGAAAAGTGATTTAAAGAAACAATAGTAGTTATGTTCAGATGTATCAACTGATATAGACAATATATTGATTATGCTCTATGAAATTGGCTTAATGTATTGCTCATTAATAAAACATTTTGTTTAAAGCTAATTTGCAAGGCACTATCCCTCCGTAAAGGTTTTTATAAAAACACATAATTTGTTCACATATTCACCATAATGAAATTTAGCAAAAACGTACTTTGAAAAGTGTCTGTTTTTTTAGTAATTTTTTATTTACTCAGATGAGTGTGCATTGCACTGCTGAATTTATTTTTATAAAACATAAAGTGTAATGCCCCAGTTGCAGTGGATGCTGCAGAAAGTAACCAGTGCTCAATAAGACACTGTTTACATTCTGTGCTTGCAGAGGTGGCTGGTGATCTTTGAAAGTGGTGGACGTAAAACGTGCCTTATGGAACTATTATTTTTATTAGAACGATCCAAGGTAACAGTCACACAGCTTTATGCCTTCCAAACAGTGGCCGGCAGCGTATGATGAGAAGTGTTTCTACACAGCTTTACACCTACAACCCGGAGGCTGGCAGCAAAGTTTAGATCATTTTATACGAAAACAGAACAGTATTATCTCAAACAAAAAAAATTTAAATGTAACCTTCTCCACCCTCCCCCCACCCAAATCCTGCACCAGTCATCTCCCTAATTAGGCCACGTAAAGCGCGAGGGCCGATTGGAATATATGGAATTGCTCGGTTTCATCTATGGGGTGGCGTAAGTTTTGTCACATCCGCAGGGAGCAATCGCAGAATTTGCATGTATTTGGGGCATGTAATCTTGCAAATTTCTTTAGAAAGGATCTGGTGGAAAGGGGCCCATAGCTCGGCGTATGTCTCTCCCTTGTGATCTGCCACTAAGGTCATTCGTTCCACAGCGAGCGTTAGCCAGGGTTTCTGTAGCCAGACACTGAGCTCTGGGACACTCCGGGTACCCCACTGGGCCAGAATTACCTGTTGCGCTGCTAGTAGTGCATTGGCGATCTGTTTGCCTCTTAGAAAGTGAAGGGGAAAGGTCAGAGGATTCGATAAGCCCAATATAGGTGCTGATTCCGATCCTGTAAAACCCGGGTACGAATGGTCGTACGGAGCGTATTCTCCGTACGACTCGTACCTGGGAAATCCTCCTTACAAAGCAGCAAGTATGATTCGTACAGAAATACCATTTCCGTACGAATCGTAAAAAACTACGTGCGGCGAAAAAATACCCTCAATTCCGATCCGGGACATCGCGTACGTGACGTCCGGACGGAGTCAGGCAGCGTTTTACGGTCCAGCAAGTATGATTCGTGCCTACGTCACTCCGCACGGCTCATTTTTTACGGCAGCCAAAAACTCCCGGGAAATTGAGGACGACGCAAAGAAGGAGCACCGGTACACGACGGACAGCCATGGACCCCATCCTACGTGTCATCCCGGCCCTCCTAGCCTACGACCTGGTGCACCGAAACCGCCGCGCACGCCACAGAAGGTCAGAACAACACCCAGGGGCAAAGGGGGGGGTGAGGGGCAGGAAACATAACCCCTACCCAATAAAAAAAAAAATCTATCCTGTTCATACATTACCTCCAGGGTCTGGTCACTTCAGGGGGCGTGTCCACCAATCCCTGCGTACCGCCACATTGGAAGTGGACGTGGACGCGGACGCGTACCCGTCACCACTACAATGGTGGGATGGACCGTACCCACGCTCTGAGGGCGTGGGTAAGGTCCGTACCACCATTGTTGTGGTGATGTAGGGGTATGCATGGTACGGACCGTACCCACGCTCTGAGGGCGTGGGTATGGTCCATACCACCATTGTTGTGGTGATGTAGGGGTACATGTGGTACGGACCGTACCCACACCTCAGAGCGTGGGTACGGTCCGTACCACGCGTACCCCTACATCACCACAACAATGGTGGTACGGACCGTACCCACGCCCTCAGAGCGTGGGTACGGTCCGTACCACGCGTACCCCTACATCACCACTACAATGGTGGTACGGGTCCACTACTATAGGGATACGGACCGTACACACGCACCCAGAGCGTGTGTACGGTGCATTTCACACGCTTACACTGGTGATAGCGGGCGCACACGTAATCAATGGAGGTGTCAGACTCGCACAAGGCTGTACATCAAGTCATTGTCATTGCAGTCCTTCATGTGCAGGGCCTAGGTGTGTCAGGCAGTGATATTGCACATGTCTCCTCATATTTAAGCACAATAGATGTGTGATGACCTGTGTACACATGTCATGTGTGATGGGGCACTATGTGGCACACTTCCCCTTCACACTTTGCACATGTGTGCATGTAGTGCAAACATGTCAAGCACAGCATCACTGGTATGGCACAGTCACCAACACCCGCAAATGTCCCCTGATGCCAGGGACAGGGACACTGATAACTGACATTTAACGACCAGCGTGCCACGATGTGACTATGTCATGTGTGTGTCATGTGTTCCCATGAGCTGGCTGTTGGTGTCCCGCCAACTGCATCTGCTGTTGCTGCATCCAACATGTGACGGTGTGTAGATGGGCAGGGCACACATCTACGCACACCATGCCACATGTGGAATCCCACGTAACGTGTGTCTGTATGCATCGAACATGGTATTTCGACATGAGGACATATCTGCGTTGTCTCAATGTCTGTGTTTTCAGTTTTCACGTGTACCCCTTCATCGCAATGTGTGTGATCTGTACATTCGACCTTCCATGTGACCTGTGCGTCTAGCTTGCTGTCAGCTGTCTGTATGAGATGACATCCTTCAAATGCAGATATGTGGATGTATGTCACTCCTGTGATGTCTCTGGCTGTTCACTTACACTGGCCCACAGCTCGTTTCAGGGCATGTCATGTAGACTTGCCAATCAACGGGTGTAGCTGGCTTTTCGTAGGAGTATCACCTGGCTGGCATACGTGTCCTGGATGTTTTGCACAGTCCAGACTCTGTATTTAGCAGATGTGTATTAGCAGTTGAGCATGTGCTCAGTTCATTGACATTGATGTTGTTATGTCCTCACTCTTCGTTATTCATTCCAATTTTCTGCAGGGCACCGCCTCTTCCCCGACCAATGCCAGACTTGGGTGCCATGAGGGAACGTGACTGCATAAGACGTTACCGATTCTCTCAACAGTTGATTGAGGACTTGACCGCCAAGCTGGAACCACACCTCCAACCGTGACACAGGTATCCTACTGCGCTGACCCCCAAGATGAAGGTGATGGCAGCCCTACATTTTTTTGCCACTGGTACGTTTCAATTCAGCATAGCTGATGTTGGTGGCATGTCTCAGACAATGTTCAGCCGTGTCCTGCTTGATGTTTTAGAAGCCATGTTGGAGCACCTGGATGAATTCATCCATTTTGTGACTCCTGAGCAGTTGACAGGTGTCAAGGGTGATTTCTATGCCCTGGGAGGGATGCCCCATGTAATTGGGTCCATTGATGGGACACATGTGGCTTTGGTACCACCACAGGCACAGGAGGTAGCCTATCGCAACCGTAAACATTACCACTCCATTAATGCCCTTGTGGTGTGTCTTGCTAACATGCTGATTTCCCATGTCTGTGCACGTTTTCCAGGGTCAGCACACGATGCGTACATCATGAGGCGTATCAGGGTGCCACAAATGATGCTGCATCTGCACAACGAACAAGCATGTCTTGTTGGTGGGTATACTCTGTTTGTCCTGTGTTTAGCGCTATCTTTGTATCTTACGGCATCTCCTGACCCACTTATTTACATGATGTTTCCATGTAGGGGACTCTGGCAATCCCAACATGCCATGGCTGATGACGCCCCTCCGCAACCCAAGAACAGCTGCAGATCACCGGTACAACGATGCACACGGGCAGACCAGGCGAGTGATTGAGAGGACATTTGGCCTCCTGAAGAGCCGATTCCGGTGCCTTCACAAGACAGGTGGGTCCCTCCCATATGCACTGGCGAAGGTCTGCAAAATCTTCCTCGTGTGCTGCATGCTACACAACATGGCAGTGGAGAAGGCAGTGCCACTCATCCTGGATCCGGATGAGCAGGAACATCCACCCGTGGAGGATGAAGGGCTTGGTCACGAGGCAAGTGAGGAGGAGGAGGAGGACATCCGGAGTCAGATCATACGCAACTTCTTCTCATGATGGTGAGTCACTGGGTCTGAGTGTGCACGCTTGGAGCCTTGTGTGGCAGGTGTTGCAATGTGTGTGTCCAGCTGACTGTATGCTAAGTGACTTAGAGGTGTGTTCTGATATGTCACTCGAGTGATGATGTAATTCCACACATCTTAGCTGAGACACTACATTTTGATTTTGCATGGTGACAACATTATTCATGTAGAGTAAATGACCATGTATGCGGATAACAATCTTTTCAAAGACTTCTTGTGTGTCTGTCATCCCCAGGGTCTTGCGCATGTTGTCTGCTCGTGTCATCGTTGGCCTCCTGCTATTCCTCATGAGTATTGCAACATATGCTGAATCAGCGTTTCATGCACGGACATGTTGAAAATACATATTGGGTAAGGATTGCAGCAAGGCATTTTGGGGGTGGTACGTGTTTGGAATGTGTAGGGACTGCTCCTGTGCATGTTGTGTTACCATGCATACATGTCGACTCACTATGGGGCACATGACATGTAGCATGACTCCCAGGAATCGATAGTCACCCTTCGTGACAGTCATCTGTAATGGTATGTGGATTCTGATGAAGGCATCAATGTGTGTTAAACTTCCCTCAGACACATACGGGATGCTACAGGTGGACATAGTGTGGGACATACCCATAAGAGGCTCAATGGGAATTGCAGCCTCTCCGTGTGCAGCAGGGGGTGTTTGGCTCACCCCCTTCACTTGTGTGCCAGTTCATTTGTATTTACAACATCTGTGTTGTGAAGGGGGTGTCCAGTGTAGGTGTCAAGAACCACAAGAATGATCGGATGGGGGGACTTAAGAAACAACGCTCAGCCTCCATTAGATTACCTGATCTGAAGTACCCACGTTGGAAGAGGCTGAATCCGTGTTGAAGATCGTCTCTCCGCTTTGTGTTGCATGAATTACGTCGTTCCGCCATTTTCCAAGAAAGACCGGTTCGCTACCACTTCTATAGCGGTGCGCGGTCTAGTTGTTCCTTTTTGAAGCAGTGTTGACAGTTAACGCGCGTGCGTGACCATCGCACAGCGCACTTCAACTGAGGAGAAATTCTGACAGGAGCTAGTTTTCCGCGCTCAGTGCCTTCTCTTCAGTTTCTCTTCAAAGAATCAGAATACGAGCTGTTTCCTGACACTTTTATGGGAAGTAGCTTGTGATATGAAGTTAAAGGTTAATTATGAATATATAACAAAACATAATCTTTCTTCACCAGTTCAGAAATACAATATCCTGGAGGAATAGAAGCTGGTGGCAATTCAGAGTTTGGGATCAGTAGGAGTGACGCGGTGAAGTGTAACTTCTGTCAAGAGAAGTTCTTTCAACTTTCAAGTAAGAGTGTTTAATTGTGTAATGATCATCCACTCGCAACTTTAACCAAGACCATCAGACCTTGAGTGGACAAAAGACAACTTCAGGTTATTCTAAGTCTTGTAGATATTAATGGAGAATATTATTTGCAACAGTGAGAGTTTATCTGAGGAAAACTCTTAAAAGACATTTGAGCCAAGAACCTGCAAGTTTATGGAAAGACTTAAATCAGCATTTGGCAGGGTTCTTTCAGTTAACCAGAGGTGCATAATAAAAATACATTACAGACAAGACAGTCAGAGAGGAGCTAGCCTTATATGAGATACGGGTAAGGAACACTATAGTGGGGATGAGTAAGGGTGAGAGTCTTAGAGAAGTTTAGCAGTAACAAGTGAAGAATTGTGTGCTTATATATTGCAGAACTTCTACAGAATTCCAGAAGTAGGAGCCAGTATCCCGAAGGCGTGTCTCTCTTGTTTTGTCTTCCACTTCCCCTTTCCCCCTCGGGCAAGGTCTAGTGGCAGAGGTTTTTGCCTGCTACTGGTTTTGGTCGTGGTGGATTTGGGGTAAGGTCATCTGTTCCTGAGGGGACCGCACTTGATTTCAGCAGTTCTGACAGATTGAAGTGCCTTCCTCTTCTAGGGGAAATTAGGTCCCCTCCTGGACAGTATGACGGAAGGTTTAGATTTAAAGGCCTTAACAAACATTTTAAATAGTATGCAGGAACAGTTAAATAATGCCTTGGAAGAAAACAAATCTTTGCGGGAGGAGGTTAGAAGGTCCAGTCAGGAGTCCACTCAAACTCGGCAAAGGTTAGATGAGTTGGTTGCGGCAGGCTCAGCTTTCAAAGGAGTTCCCTCTCATTCATTTAACCCTTCCCCTTCCGACATATCTACCCAAGTTATTCATGCCATTTCACCTATAATTCCTTTAGCTTCCCCAGAGAGATATAGTGGGGACCCCCACAAGGCCCAAATTTTTTTGACACAGTGTTCCTTGCACTTTTTGTGTCGTCCAGTAATCTTTGCGGAAGATCAGGCGAAGGTGGCATTTATTTTGTCGTATCTGACAGGCGATGCAGCCACCTGGTCTATGTCTCTCCAGAAATGATCCAATACTATGCAATGTTGACGCCTTCAAAGTAGAGTTTGCACGAATATTTGATCGTCGTTCTGCCTCACAAGCGACGGATAATGAACTACTTGAGCTCAAGCAAGGGAGTCGAGACCTAGTAGGATATTTAGCGAACTTCAACAAGTTGGTGGTAGAAACAAATTGGCCGGAGGAGAAAAGAGCTGCCATTTTTTACAGAGGCTTGAAAGATGAGTTAAAAGATGCCCTGGCACAAATTCCTCAAAGACCCACCGAAATATCAGAGTTGATTGATTTGGTGTTGCAACTAGACCATCGATTAAGTGAGCGTCGAAATGAGAAGAAAAAAGATTTTCGTCCTTTGCCTCCTCGTTGGGATCGAGTAAAAACTGAAGGCCACAAGAGTGCTGAGGGAGTGTCTTCAGAAGAACCTATGCAGATTGGTTCGGTGAGGGGGCCTTTGACCAAAGAAGAGAAGGATCGTCGAAGGAATGCTCAACTTTGCCTGTATTGTGGTTTGTCTGGGCACTTTGTGAAGGAATGTCCGAAAAGGCCCAAGACTTCTCAGCAGGGAAATGGCCGGCTTCACCCGTAGACGGAGTTGCACGGGTGGAAGCATTTATTAAGTCAGCTCCTGAACCACAACAAATCGTGAATACTTTGCAGTCTGCAGCCCCTCATTTGGTGGCCTCCTTAACAGTGAAATTCCGTGATAAAGAGATCAGTAAGGTCTCAGTGATGATTGACTCAGGGGCCACCGGGAATTTCAGCGACATAAAATAGGCTCGGCAGATTGGAGTAAAATTTGTTGAAAAACAATTAGTGGAAGTGGTGCGTGCAGTGGATGGCACCAATTTATCATCAGGGCCTATCACTCATGAAACCGAATTGGTCCAGCTAACGGGGTTAAATGGTCATTCAGAACTTTTAATGTTCAATTTAATTGACGCACCCCAATTTGAGTTGATTCTTGGCTTACCATGGCTAACCGAACATAACCCGCGTATTGATTGGAGCAAAAGAACAATAGTTATGGATTCCCCCTTTTGTCAAGAAAATTGTTTTGGTAATCAAATTAGACCTTTTGAAGACTCTCCAGTTAGAAATCTGGTTCATCATCATCCAGCTCAGATTTGTACTGTTGGAACCAAGGAAATTCCTTTGGTATATAAGGATCTATCCACAGTGTTTGATAAGAAAGAAGCGGAGAAGTTGCCACCCCATCGCCCTTATGATTGCAAAATTGAGATTGAGCCAGGAGCTGTGCTGCCGTGCAGTCGCATCTATGCCCTCACCGAAACTGAGAATAGATTTTTGAAGAATTATTTGGATCAACATCTAGCCAGTGGATTTATACGCCCCTCCCAGTCACCAGTCTCCTCTCCTCTCCTCTCTTTTTTATCCCCAAGAAAGATGGTGATCTTCGAGCGTGCATAGATTACAGAGCCCTGAATCAGGTGACCATTAAAAATCGTTATCCTCTTCCACTGATTTCAGTCTTGATGGATCAAGTGAAAAATGCCAAGATATATACCAAACTGGATTTGCGGGGAGCGTATCATTTAATCAGAGTGGCTCCCGGAGATGAATGGAAAACAGCATTTCGCACTCGGTATGGGCTATTTGAGTACCAAGTAATGCCCTACGGGCTATGCAACGCTCCAGCTGCCTTTCAGCATTTTGTGAACGACGTGTTGGGAGAATTTCTGGATAGATTCGCTGTTGTCTACATTGATGACATTTTAATCTTTTCAGACAATGTGGATGAACACACGCAGCATGTCAGAGCCGTTTTAACCAGATTGTTGGAAAACCACCTATACGTGAAATTGGAAAAATGTGCCTTTCATGTAAGGCGTGTGGAGTTTTTGGGATTCGTACTGTCTCCCGAAGGAGTGAGTATGGATCTTACAAAAGTCAGGGCAGTGCAGGAATGGCCATCCCCAAGATCGGTGAAAGAGGTTCAAAGTTTTTTGGGATTTTCGAACTTTTACAGAAGATTCATTCCGAGCTTCTCTCAGAAGGTGGCACCCATTACTCGACTTTTGAAAAAAGGTGTTAAGTTCATTTGGGGAGCTGAAGCTGAAGAAGCCTTTCAATTCTTGAAAAAATCATTCATTCAAGCCCCAATTTTGTTGCATCCGAAGACAGAAGATCCATTTTATGTTGAAGCGGACGCCTCAGATGTGGCTATAGGGGGAATTCTCTCTCAGCGTCATCCTCAGACTGGCCAGCTTCACCCAGTGGCTTATTACTCACGAAAACTGACTTCTCCAGAGTGCAACTATTCTATTGCCGATAAAGAGTTGCTGGCTGTAAAATGTGCATTTTTGGAGTGGCGACACTACCTGCTGGGGGCTAAACACAAGGTTACAGTGTTTACAGATCATCGGAACTTGCAATTTCTAAAATCAGCTCGCACTCTGACAGCCAGGCAGTTAAGATGGTCTTTGTTTTTTGCTGACTTTGATTTTGTAATAACCTTTCGGCCAGGGGTGAGCAACGCAAAGGCAGACGCGCTATCAAGAATCCACTCTGATTCCCTGGAATCCTCTAGAGAACTGCAAAATATTATCCCAGAGGAAAAGATAATTCTAGTCACCAATACTTCTGAGTTTGCAGTCAAGATCCAAGAGGCTATGACCAACCATGAAATGAGTGACTGGATCAGAGGAGCAGAAGGTAGAGAAATCAGAGATGGACTTCCCTATCAAGATAATAGTTTATTCCTCCCAACAGCTGAGCTTCAAGAAAGGGCGTTGAAATCTTGCCATGATAATCTGCTCGCAGGACACAAAGGAATTCACAAGACCTTGGAGTTGGTGGAAAGGAATTTCTGGTGGCCAGGTATGAGACCACAGATACGACAATATGTGACCACTTGTGACAGATGCCTAAGAGGGAAATCTGATCGAAGGCCTCCACAAGGGCAGTTGTTGCCACTACCTATCCCACCACACCCTTGGCACACCGTGTCGATGGATCTGATTGTTGATCTTCCCCCAAGTCAAGGGTTTAATACCATCTTGGTGTCAGTGGATGTTTTTTCTAAAATGGCGCATTTTGTTCCGTTGAAAAAGGTTCCTAATGCTCCACAATTAGCCCAGCTTTTTTCCCAGCACATAGTGAGGCTACATGGAGTGCCAAAAATTTTAATTTCTGACCGAGGCACACAATTTGTTTCTCATTTCTGGAGGGCCTTCACTAAGAGATTAGGGATAGACACCCGCTATTCCACTAGTTCCATCCAGAAACAGACAGTCAGACGGAGAGGGTTAATCAAGAGCTTGAGCAGTATCTTCGGCTTTACCTATTGGATCAGAAGGTTGAATGGTCAGAGTTAGTTTGGGCAGCAGAATTCGCTTATAATAATGCCAAGCACTCTTCCACTGGCAGTACTCCCTTTTATCTAAATTATGGCAAGCATCCAACTCTCATATTAGAGAAAGAAGAAAGTCCAGTCCCAGCAGTTGAACAGTTTGTGTCTGAGGTGCAGGATTCTTTTGCCCGAGTTAAGGAAAACTTGACTAAGGCAAAGGCTTCTTATAAAAAGCAAGCTGACAAGAAAAGGAGAGTAGCGCCGGATTTTAATCCTGGAGATAAGGTTTGGCTGTCCACAAAGAATTTGAAATTAAAAGAGAATCAAAAATTTCAACCTCGATTCATTGGGCCATTTATAGTGGAAAAAATATTAAATCCAGTTACAGTCAAAATTCATTTACCTTCATACTTGAAGGTGCATCCTACATTTCATGTCTCCTTACTAAAGAAAAGTCCACCAAATGTAAGAATTCGTCCAACTCCTAAACCCATTTTAGTACAGTCTGTAGAAGAGTTTGAAGTACACAAGATTTTAGACTCCACTTATAGGAAAGGCAAACTGTACTATCTGGTTGACTGGAAGAACTTTGGCCCTGAAGAACGATCCTGGGAGCCTCATACCAACATTCATGCTCCAAGACTCATTCGAGAGTTTCACAAAACTAACCCCACTAAACCCAGGTTGGGGGGATGCTCTTTGGTGGGGAGTACTGTCAAGAACCACAAGAATGATCGGATGGGGGGACTTAAGAAACAACGCTCAGCCTCCATTAGATTACCTGATCTGAAGTACCCACGTTGGAAGAGGCTGAATTTGTGTTGGAGATCGTCTCTCCGCTTTGTGTTGCATGAATTACGTCGTTCCGCCATTTTCCAAGAAAGACCGGTTCGCTACCACTTCTATAGCGGTGCACGGTCTAGTTGTTCCTTTTTAAAGCAGTGTTGACAGTTAACGCGCGTGCGTGACCATCGCACAGCGCACTTCAACTGAGGAGAAAATCTGACAGGAGCTAGTTTTCCGCGCTCAGTGCCTTCTCTTCAGTTTCTCTTCAAAGAATCAGAATACGAGCTGTTTCCTGACACTTTTATGGGAAGTATCTTGTGATATGAAGTTAAAGGTTAATTATGAATATATAACAAAACATAATCTTTCTTCACCAGTTCAGAAATACAATATCCTGGAGGAATAGAAGCTGGTGGCAATTCAGAGTTTGGGATCAGTAGGAGTGACGCGGTGAAGTGTAACTTCTGTCAAGAGAAGTTCTTTCAACTTTCAAGTAAGAGTGTTTAATTGTGTAATGATCATCCACTCGCAACTTTAACCAAGACCATCAGACCTTGAGTGGACAAAAGACAACTTCAGGTTATTCTAAGTCTTGTAGATATTAATGGAGAATATTATTTGCAACAGTGAGAGTTTATCTGAGGAAAACTCTTAAAAGACATTTGAGCCAAGAACCTGCAAGTTTATGGAAAGACTTAAATCAGCATTTGGCAGGGTTCTTTCAGTTAACCAGAGGTGCATAATAAAAATACATTACAGACAAGACAGTCAGAGAGGAGCTAGCCTTATATGAGATACGGGTAAGGAACACTATAGTGGGGATGAGTAAGGGTGAGAGTCTTAGAGAAGTTTAGCAGTAACAAGTGAAGAATTGTGTGCTTATATATTGCAGAACTTCTACAGAATTCCAGAAGTAGGAGCCAGTATCCCGAAGGCGTGTCTCTCTTGTTTTGTCTTCCACTTCCCCTTTCCCCCTCGGGCAAGGTCTAGTGGCAGAGGTTGTTGCCTGCTACTGGTTTTGGTCGTGGTGGATTTGGGGTAAGGTCATCTGTTCCTGAGGGGACCGCACTTGATTTCAGCAGTTCTGACAGTAGGTCCCACATGTTCAGCCAAATTACCTGTGAGTCTGTTCATATTGATGCATTTCCCTTAGTGTGAGCCTGAGTAATAAAGGTGTTCCTCACCCTCCAAGGTGCCTCATCTCTGTCAATGCAGGTCTCTTGCCACTTTGCACGTGCCATCTCTGGCATAATTGTAAAAGATAGTGCATATGAGTCTATGTGTAGTTTACCAACATGCATGCAGTTCTTCATGGATTCAAATCTGTATTGTGCATGAAGTCCATGGTTGTGCATGTATTTTGGCATGTTGGTCCCCCCAACGGGCCGTCAACACCTGCTGAGGGTGTGTCTCCTGTGCGCAGCTCGGCCTTCAGTTTCATGATCATGTGTCAGTCATCTTTGGTGATTGTGCATCCATTTTCTCTGGGTGTGCCATGGGTAACCGGACACTCCTTCCTTTACATGCGCCTGTTACAGTTGTCCTTTCTGACATCCTTGTCTTCGTGTGCAACTTTTGGCATAGTTTCCAGGACATGCCACCTGCTGCTGTGGCCCCTGCAGCAAGGGCCCACGAAGTTCCCGGATTCGGCAACACACACGCCTCAAAGATGCTCCTCCCTTCCTCCCTCCACCCATTCATTTGTCTGTCATCAGCTTGTCTGTGCCACTGTTGCGGCCACGCGGTGCCAAAGGCAGGACCGTCAGTGCATGCAACGTGCACATTGCACGACCCTCATGTCCTTGCATGACCCACATCACACTACAGTCTGATGTTGCAGCCACCCTCCAAGCAATGTCCATCCAACAATCAACTGCCTGCTCTCAGGCATACCCTAAGCGCACACATTTTATTTATTTATTTTTGCAATTTATTAAGCGCAACGATTGCCCTTGGGCGTCTTGGCGCTAAACTTTCAGTAAAAAAGGATGAAAATTTAACAAATACTGAAGGCATGTTTATTGGTTAAACAACCATGTTTTTAATGATTTTCTAAACTGAAAAAGGGATTGACTTAATTTGATATGTGGTGGGAGCGTATTCCACATTTTAGCTGCTGATACCACAAAACGTCTGTCTCCCCAAGACACCGTTTTTGTGCGTGGAACAGTGATTTGTAGACTAGTCGCGGATCTTAAAGATCTGGTAGGTTGATATAAAGTTAGTTGATCTTGAAAAACTTGTGGGCCTTGTTTGTTTAGTGCTTTGAAAGTGAGACATAAAGTCTTGAATTTGATCCTATTCTTGACAGTAAGCCAATGATAATCTCTGATGGTTTGGCTAATAGAAGCAAACTTAGGTGTGTTAGAAAGCAATCTTGCCGCCGCATTCTGGATTGACTGCATTTTTGCTATCACCCAAGTTTGAGCATTTGCAAAGAGGCCATTACAATAATCCAGAGACGATAGAACTAAAGTACTTACCACCGTTTTAGCAGCATTTTCAGGTAGGAACGGGATGACCTTTTTGACAATCCTTAATTTCTGAAATGCAGTTGAGGCCATCCAATTTGCATGAGAGGCGAAATTAAGTTTGTCATCAAAGACAATACCTAGGTTCCTGACTTTAGATACCGGAGTCGGCAATGTTCCCATGGATGGAGGCCACCAGACGGATGACCACTCTGGGAACAATTTCCCAAAGATGATCACCTCAGTCTTCTCAGAGTTTAATTTTAGACAATTCTCTGCCATCCAATCCCTAACTGCCAACATACCGACCTGGAACCTTGCCGCTACCTCCTCCCCATCGTTCTTTATGGCAAGGACAAGCTGGGTATCATCCGCATAAGAGGACATGACACATTTGCATGCTGAGTGTGCTACTCCAACTGCCTACACAGCGCTGCCCCGCTTCCAGGCCCTGTCACACCAACCTGGTCATGTCCCTCCTACTCCCCACCGGCTCTGTACACCAGCAAGGCCATGGGAGTTGGACTCAAGCCTTCAGCATGTAGTATAGTGGCGTCATCTGGCACATGGCCTAGGGGTCATCTCTCAGCGTGTCAATCTTCAATGTGTCCAGGACCCCCCTCTCCACCATCACATGCACACAGAACCTCATCATCACCTCGTATGCCATTGACAGCCAGGTGCTCCTCACCCTCACCAAAGACACAGCCATTGCCAGTTCCAACATTCAAGGAGGCATGAGGTCCATTGATGAATGTCTGAACATCAGCCACTTGAGGCTGGACTTGTACAGGACTGAGGTAATCTATTGAGGATTGTCCCCTCGCAGCTGGGTCACCTCCTTGTGTCCCACCCGCCAGGGCCCTGCACAAGCACCCAGTGGCCACGCACACAAGATGGTGTGCATCATGGATTCGACGCTCACATTTGCCATGCAAATCACCAGCATCTGTACCTCATGCTGCAACAGCCTCTGCATGATGCACATGATCCACAGATAGATCCACTCCAAGGAAAGACAGACCATCCCCCAGGTCCACAACAACAGCTGTGTCAACGACTGCCCCGCCCTCTACAGAGCAAGTACATCCAAACTCCCGGGAAACTTGTCCACATCCAGGGTGCATCTGCACACCTCAGCTTCAACATCCCGCGCCCCAGCCACATCACCGTCCACCAGAGATAGCTGCAATGGATCACTGTCTGCTGCAGGATGACCTTCAGACTTCTCACCCACACTCAGGAGGCAGGCCACAACCCCAGACCCCAAACCAACCTTGGGCGTCTGTCATCCGAGACCCCGTTGTGCTAACTCCGTGCATCCAACCTTGCCCTGGCCACCATTCTTTACATCCACCGTACTCCAGCATGCAGGACAGAGTTCTCCCACCTGGCAAAACATACCTGCTACTCCCTCCCCGGCAACATCCACATGAGCCATGACCTCTACGCCTTTATGATACTCTTCCCAATTGGTCTGTCCGCACAGTATTGCAAGCCCCCCCTCAGCAGCTTGAGGCCATCACGGGTGAGTATTGTGCTCCATGTCTGTATTGTATGATACATTGTGACCCATGTGTGTCCTGTACCAGACTCAGATCCCAGGGTATGGATGGCTGGAGTTAGTTCAACACTCAGGCATAGTTTGACATTTCCCCACACGTAGGTTGTGTACTCATGCAAAATGACTGCGACATCAAATTAAAGAGATTAAGATTTATTCTCGGTGGGGTGCGTGTTTAGTGTGGACAAATAGGTGCTATACAGTGTGCATGGAATCCAAAGTTTACAGGGGGAGATCGGATCCTTGTCATTTGGAGTCATCAGAGTCCAGACCACAGTGTTGGTCATCATTGGTCAGACTGTGACCAGCAAGTCCATGTGGCAGAGAATGTCATTGGATGAGGTGCTGCTGTTGCGCATGAGGGCCAGGTGCCAGGCCAGGTGACCTGGGAGATGTGGATGGTCCGCTGCCTCTCACGGTCTTTTCCGTGGACGACCCACCTTCCTCGGTGGACCCTCAGATGCAGGCCTTGACGATGTTTGTGACGCTCCGTCTCCTCCTCCTCCCTCCCTGTGGCTGGTGGTGGTCTTCGCCTGGGGGCACAGGGAGGGTTGCCCATGTTGTCAGCGATCCGACGGAGTGAACAGCTTATGTCCATTTGCACCGCCAGGAGCTCAGCCAGTCTTGCCTCCATCCGTCCTTGGTGTTGTTGTTGACTGGCGTGTTGCTCGGCCTGCTGGTTCTTAATCTCGTTGAGGGTCGCCACCACCTGGCTGATGCCCCTGGTGTCACGCCGGTATGTGTCCAAGATGTGGTGTATGTGTGACATACCAGTTCCCTCAGCTGGCTGGTCAGGTTCGCGCCTCCGCCTGCCTCCACTCCCACCACCCCTGCCCACATGAGCCTGGCCTGCCGTTGTGGGCACATCGGGTCTACGGGACCCCTGAGGGATGGCATTTGCAGGGTTGTCTACCTCCTTCTGGGTGCCCGGAGAACCTTGTCCCTCCAGGTCAGACTGGCTCAGTTGTTCTGTGTGGGCAGGGCTCCTGGGTGTCTCCTGGGATGTGGCAGGAATGGGGGTGGTGGTTGGCACAGATGTACCTGAAGCAGGTGCTGCAGGGGTTTGGGCACCAGAGGGTCCAGGTTGGTTGGGGTCATCCACGGAGTACTGAGAGTTGTCGCTGCCGGTGGGATCATCTTCCTGCCGAGCCTGGGGCTGTGATTCTTCCCCCCCAGTGTTGGGGGGAGATCCATGACGTTGCCCTGTGTGTAAGAGAGAGACAATGTTAATGCTGTTTCATGTGACATCCATGTTTCATACATATTCAAGTTGGCACAGTTCCTCCAGGTAGTTGGATGTGCCTAGCATTCCTCTCAATGTTCACTTGTGGATGGCTATGTTGCAGGGGACAGATTGATATGTTCTCCTGAGTGTTTGACATGTAGCTTTGTGGCTTGGATGCATATTTGGCTATGGATTGATCTTGTTGTGTCACATGTCCATTGTGAGAGTGGGTAAATCCGTAGCCTGCCCCGGGGGTGTGTGCTTGTGTAAGGGTGGTGTGTGACAGGGCCTGCTGTTGGGTGTAGTGTGATTTGGCATTGGGTCTCCCAGGTGATGTGTCTGTCCGCTCATGGAGCATGCTGGCATGACAGTGAGTGTGAGTTCCTGTGCTAGATATCTGAGCTTGTGGTGTTTGTGTTTACAGAGGTCACAGGAGGGCCTTGTGCTGCCTACAGCATGGCCAAGTGTCAGCTACCTTGTCAGTACTTAGCCAGTCCCTGTGCATTGAGCATGGTGCATGGGTATGTACCTGGGCCATATGGGCTGAGGGCAATGTTGTCTGCTTCTGAGTTGAACAATGTGTTTTGTGAGCCCCACCCTCCCAGCATCACGGACATCCAGTCTTGGGTTTGTTGTTCGTTTTGCCTGGGACATGGCGTGGCCTTGCTTTGTGAATGGGGCATGGACATGTTAGTGGCATGAGCGTTGTTTTTGAGTGTGGTTGTGTCCGGTGAGGGCTTGGGGGTAGTTGCGTGCATTTGGTGTAGTTGGGGTGTGGATGCCATTACCCCCATGTTACACAAGTTGTTTGTGTACTCACCAGGCTCTGCCACTCCTTCGACTCCGTGTACTCCCACCGGTGGAAGCAGGGCCATCACCTTCTCCTCCCAGGGATGGTAATGTACCGGTCTGCGGGGCAGCCCACCTCCAGTGATGTTGCTCTGGGCGTAGTACTCGTTCATTTTGCGCTTGACTGCCATCCGCAGATCGTACCACCTGGCTTGGCATTCATGCCTGGTCCTCCTGATGGGCGCAACAGCATTCACCCTATTGACGATCCTCTGCCACATGCGTGATTTTTCAGCTATGCTTGTCTGTCTGACCAATGTTCCAAAGAGCTGTGGCTCGACTCTGCTGACTTCGTTGACAAGGATGTCCAGCTCCTCCCTTGTGAACTTTGGATTCTTGTCTGTGGGCATGGTGTGGGTGTGGATGGTTGTGGGTGTGTGGGTGTGAATGTGACAGTGTGGGTGTGAATGTGAAAAGGGGGTCTGTGTGGAGGAGGTTGTGTGAAGGTGTGTAAGTTAAGGTGTATGGGTGCAGTTGTTTGTATGTGGTATCTGTCAGCAGTGGGTCTGTTGCAAAGGCTCATGGTTTGTGTGTGTGGGCCCTTTTTATTGGTCCATTTGTGGGTGTGGCTGGGTTTGAAATTTTGGTGGGTGTGTTATAAGAGGTGGTTGTGAGTTTGGGCCTCTGTTTGCCTGTTTGGATGTGCCAAGTCAGTCATTTAGATGTATTTTCTCATGTAGACGTGTTTTGTGGTGTTGTGCGAGTCAAATTGACCCTCCTTGTGCTGTTTTACAGTGTCCTGGTTATGTACGAGTCGTTATGTAAGGTGCTTACATACGCTGTTGTTGTACAGTGCTCCTCACATACGTACGGCGCTGGGGTACGGTGCGTACAAGTACGTGGCTGGGGTACGGTGTTGGGGTACGGCGCTAGGGTACGGTGCATACAAGTACGGGGCTGGGGTACGGTGCTGGGGTACGGTGCGTACAGGTACGGGGCTGGGGTACGGTGTTGGGGTACGGCGCTGGGGCACGGTGCGTACAAGTACGGGGCTGGGGTACGGCGCTGGGGTACAGTGCGTACAGGTACGGGGCTGGGGTACGGTGTTGGGGTACGGCACTGGGGTACGGTGCGTACAACTACGGGGCTGGGGTACGGCACTGGGGTACGGTGCGTACAGGTACGGGGCTGGGTTACGGCATTGGGGTACGGCGCTGGGATACGGTGCGTATGAGTACGGGGCTGGGGTACGGTGATGGGGTATGGTGCGTACATGTACGGTGCTGGGATACGGTGTTGGGGTACGGCGCTGGGGTATGGTAAGTACAACTACGGGGCTGGACTACGGTGGTGGGGTACGGCGTGTACATGTACGGGGCTGGGGTACAGTGCGGACATGGGGGGTACTGTGCTGATATACGGGGGTACGGTGCTGACATATGCGGGGGGAGAGGGGGGCTGTACGACTCGTATCCCGGGCACAATTTGCCCCGGATACGAGTGGTACTGCGTTCGCTCCATACGGGTCATTTTCCATGCGCTTTGGTTTTCGGAAGGGCGGTACGGATCGTACTTGCACGCTCGGACTTCAGTTTTACGATTTGTACGTGAAACTGTCCGACTCCCTCTCGTACCCTTTTCCCGTAGCGATTCGTATGTATTTTTCACGTACGAATCGTACTTCACGGTTTGTACGGTACTTGTACGATTCGTACGTAAAAAAATACGGATTCGAGTCGTACGGAAAAAAAATACAGGATCGGAATCGGCACCATAGTGTACGCTGGAAAGCGAGGGAGTGAGGTATCAAAACATTTATCTATATCATCCAGAACAGCTTCCCAGTAGCACGTCAGTTTGGGACAATGCCAGAGTAGGTGTACTAGTGAACCCCTTATTCCGCAATCCCTCCAACATTTTTCAAAGCGGTCTTTATCCCAGCTATGTATGCGGGCTGGTGTGAGATGCCAATACAACATCACCTTATAAGCTGATTCCGTCCCTGCTATTCTATGTGCTGTGTGATGTGCCCAGTAATGTATATCTGCCCATTCCTTATGTGAGAGTGTCCTCTCTAGTTCTTCCTCCCATCGGGCTGCCCTTTGGTTCGACGCCCGCTATCCCGGTGGAAAGCATTGAATATAACTTTGAGATGAGGCGTTTGTCATCTTTTTTACACACCAGAGGGCGGGACGGGATAATAGCGTTACCACCTGAGACGAAGCTGTGATAAATGCTCACCAGGCTGGTGTTGAAAGTTTCTGGCACTCATTTTTAAGTATTTTTATTCTTATCTTTCTTAACATTGATTTTTAACTGTGTGAAATTGTTACCTAACTTCTATTGCTGCTATTGATTTGTTCACGCCGATAACGCTGCTATCCTCAATGCACGGGCACTTTCACTGTGCTGGGAGGGGTGAAATCATGGGCAGGACACCGCCATCTTGGGGTTAGCGTCCTAGTCTTCAGCAGCCTACTCGTATAAATTTTCACGCTGTCGCGACCGCGCAGCGTTGCCATGTGAGACGAAGCTGTGTTAAATGCTCGCCAGGCTGGTGTTGAAAGTTGCTGGCACTCATTTTTAAGTATTTTTATTCTTAGCTTTCTTAACATTGATTTTTAACTGTGTGAAATTGTTACCTGACTTCTATTGCTGCTATTGATTTGTTCACGACAATAACGCTACTATCCTCAACGCACAGGCACTTTCACTGTGCTGGGAGGGGTGAAATCACGGGCAGGACACCGCCATCTTGGAGTTAGCGTCCTAGTCTTCAGCAGCCTGCTCGTATAAATGTTCACGCTGTCGCGACCGCGCAGCGTTACCACCTGAGATGAAGCTGTGTTAAATGCTCGCCAGGCTGGTGTTGAAAGTTGCTGGCACTAATTTTTAAGTATTTTCATTCTTATCTTTCTTAATATTCATTTTTAACTGTGTGAAATTGTTACCTGACTTCTATTGCTGCTATTGATTTGTTCACGCCGATAATGCTGCTATCCTCAACGCACGGGCACTTTCACTGTGCTGGGAGGGGTGAAATCACGGGCAGGACACCGCCATCTTGGGGTTAGCGTCCTAGTCTTCAGCAGCCTGCTCGTATAAATTTTCACGCTGTCGCGACCGCGCAGCGTTACCACCTGAGACGAAGCTTTGTTAAATGCTCGCCAGGCTGGTGTTGAAAGTTGCTGGCACTAATTTTTAAGTATTTTTATTCTAAGCTTTCTTGACATTGATTTTTAACTGTGTGAAATTGTTACCTTACTTTTATTGCTGCTATTGATTTGTTCACGCCGATAACGCTGCTATCCTCAACGCACGGGCACTTTCACTCTGCTGGGAGGGGTGAAATCATGAGCAGGACACCGCCATCTTGGGGTTAGCGTCCTAGTCTTCAGCAGCCTGCTCGTATAAATGTTCACGCTGTCGCGACCGCGCAGCGTTATCACCTGAGACAAAGCTGTGTTAAATGCTCGCCAGGCTGGTGTTGAAAGTTGCTGGCACTCATTTTTAAGTATTTTTATTCTTTGCTTTCTTAACATTGATTTTTAACTGTGTGAAATTGTTACCTGACTTCTATTGCTGCTATTGATTTGTTCACGCCGATAACGCTGCTATCCTCAACGCACGGGCACTTTCACTGTGCTGGGAGGGGTGAAATCACGGGCAGGACACCGCCATCTTGGGGTTAGCGTCCTAGTCTTCAGCAGCCTGCTCGTATAAATTTTCACGATGTCGCGACCGCGCAGCGGACGCACCTTAGACGCGCCAAAAGCGCGCCTAAGGCAAGCCCGTCTGCACCCGTCCGCGCTAGGTCCGGGCTCAGGGCCTGTCCCCCTGGCCCTCTTATACGTGCTATTAGATGTTATTCCAGGGAGCAGCTTATGGGTTGGGATCCTGAGGGAGGCAAGGCCTGCTGTCCAAGGGTTTTCCTCAAATCTATCAGCGAAGCGCAGGTGGAGCGTTGTCCCAAGTGCCATTGTGTTCTGCCTCGTATTGCGGAGAACCCTATTAACGTGGGGTGGAATACATTCGGGGTTAGGACAAGTCAAACTGCTCAGGAGCCTCTTAAATGTCTCCTTCTTAATGCCAGGTCCTTAATCAAGCACAGTGTAGAATGTACCTTGTTTATTGAAGACCACAAAATTAAATTAGCCCTCATAACTGAATCTTAGTCTGACGAAGCCTCTGGACCTGATCTTGTTAAAGCCACTCCCTCTGGCTTTCTATGCTTCACGCTTAATAGACCTATCAAGAGAGGTGGTGGGCTGGCAGTTATTTATCATGAATCCTTGAAGCCCTCTTTTGTCAATGCCTCCAATCAGGCATTTGAGGCATTATCTATCAATATTCAAACATCAGACCATGATACATTTAATACTATCCTCCTCTATCGACCCCCGGGTCCCTGGGGTGCCTTTTTAGATTCCATTGGAACACTTTTAGAGGAAGGGCTGTGCAACATGTTTTTTTACGGTGATGGGAGATTTTAACTTTCACCTTGAAGATTTTACTGATACTGACAATATCAAACTGCAGCAAATTTTTAGTGGAGGCGACCTTCAGCAATTAGTGATAGATCCTACTCATTCTGCAGGGCACATTTTAGATGGTATTTTTTCAAATAATCCTAATCTTGTTTATACTAAAACAGTAACACTTACCTGGACTGACCATGCCGCGATCCTATTTGAATTCAAACAAGTCAAGCGCCATTGACACAAACCTCTTACTAAGGCCGCCATAACTACAAGGGCCTGGAAACCATTGACAGCCTAGCATTAGGAAAGCTTCTGAAAGCCTCACTACCTGCACTATCTTCTAATGTTGAGAAAGCCACGACTTCTTACACGGAATGGGTGGACTCTGCCTGTTGGAAATTAGTGCCGGGCAAACGATGCATTCTTAAGCGGGCATCGCCTTCTGCCCCGTGGCATACAGAAACCCTAAAAATACATAAATTAGAATGTAAGAAGTTAGACCGGGCTTGGAGGAAAGGGTACAAAAACTCGGACAGAGAGGCCTACAAAGCATGCCTCTCCAATTATAAAAAATTGCTCTCTGAAACCAAAAAGATATATTTCGGAGAACAAATTAGGAATGCTGGACCTTCATCTAAGGTCCTGTTTAATACAATTTCCATGCTCACTACCCCCTCCGGCCCCAAAATAGAAAGCAACGTAGAACTATGTGAGACTCTGGCGGCTTTCTTTTTACAAAAGGTCGAAAACATTTTTTCCTCCTTCACCTTTACGCCTACAGACGCTATTGAGGCCATGGTAACAGGGATTCCTGAGAACAACAGGCCCACTCCTATGCTAGATCATTTCACACTGTTGGATCTACCAGGAGTTACTAAACTTCTCCTTGATATTCGGTCAGGCTCCCCTCTAGACCCCTGTCCAGTTGCTATACTGAAACAGGTTCCAGAAATCATTGGGGAAGTTCTCACCCCACTGTTTGCATCTATTTTCAAAACTGGTCGCTTTCCGAGATCTTGGAAAATAGCATCCATTCTTCCCCTACTAAAGAAACCCAATCTGGATCCAAAAGACGCAAGCAATTATAGACCTATCTCATGTCTCCCCTTTCCAGGAAAGATGATTGAGAAGGCTATGAATGGTCAACTCAGTTCGTTCCTCCAGACCAACTCTTTGCTAGACATCACACAGTTCGGCTTTCGGGCAGAACATAGCACCGAGCTGGCACTGATCAAATCTACGGAGGAGATCAGAGAGGCCCTGGACGAGGGTGGTGCCGCCATTCTTATCATGCTGGACCTTTCGGCCGCATTTGATACCGTCCATCATGAAGTTTTGATGGACCGTTTATCAGCGGCCGGGGTCATAGGCAAGGCCTGGGATCTTCTCAAATCCTTTCTGACCAGTAGAACACAGACAGTGGACCTTGGCGATGATAGATCTAGGCCATTCTCTCTCCCCTGTGGGGTACTGCAGGGGTCCTCGCTCAGCCCCACATTGTTTAATGTGTATGTGGCACCACTAGTAGTCTTGATTAGATCGTTCAGGTTCCAGTTAACCTCATACGCGGATGATACGCAAATTGTGTTGTCCATTCAGAAAGGGTCAGAGGCTGAGACCGGATCTAAATGCCACGACTGCATGCAGGCGATTGCAGCCTGGATGGCATCTAACTGCCTTAAGCTGAATGCAGACACGACTGAGGTGATTATTTTCGGGAATATTGCTAACCTTTGGACACCGGACTGGTGGCCAACTGCAATGGGCATACCCCCAGTCCCTGTGGCACGGGCAAAGAACCTGGGAGTGATCCTTGATTTGACGCTTTCTTTTAGTGACCAAATCAGTAGGGTCATCTCCTCATGCTTTTCATTCTCAGAATCCTTAGGAAAATCAAATTCCTCCTCCCGGAAGACAGCCTGAAGACAGTAGTCACTGCGCTCATCCTGTCTCGACTGGACTACTGCAATAGTCTCTATATTAACATCCAAAAGAGACATCTGGCCAGACTCCAGATCGTGCAGAATGCGGCAGCCAGGCTGATTACAGGGACACCCAGGTTTGTCTTGGTGAGGTTGGGACTTAGAACTCTTCATTGGCTACGCGTTAAACAACGGATACAGTTTAAGGCCTTGTGCATAGTCTTTAAGGCACTTAATGGAGTCGGTCCTGACTTTTTGAAATGTGCGATACAGTGGTATGTCCCTGGAAGAGTCTTACGCTCGTCGCAAGCCAAACAAGTGATCCTCCCCTGCTATAACAAAGCCAGTTGGGGCGGCAGGAGCTTTCGTTACTGCGCCGCCAAGGCCTTTTCATCTTAGAAACACAACTGAGCTCCTCCCCTTCAGGAAAGAATTAAAAACATGGCTATTTACATAAACATTTATCTCAGCCAACAGCTACAGGTTCTTTTTAGGCGGGTAGCGCACAGCGCCAGGACACCTCAGGGTAACAGAGCGCTATAGAAGTCCTATTAAGATAACATAACAAAATCAGAAGATGTGACCCAATGATGTACTTGAAGGTAGTGGAATGCATCCGATTGTGGAAGATCATAGTCTCGCCTTAGTTGGTCAAATGGGATTAGGCCCTTAGGATCAAAGATGGAGCTGACCTGTTTACATTCCTGTTCCCTCCGTCTTTGAAATAGATCTGAGTCACAGCCCGGGGGAAGTCTGGGTTGTCTACTATTGCGGACATAGGGGATGGGAAAGTGGTCAATCCTTTCTTGCAGGCTACTACATCCCAAACGGTTAATGTCGATGAAGTGGCTGTGGATGAATACTGTCCCCACGCCCTGTGTTTACGTGGGAGCCAAACCTCCCGCCAAATGTTCGCCCCTGCCACCCTTTGGTCCATAAAGGACCAGTGTTTTTCAGAGAGGGGGTGATTCCACTCTACAATATAACGGAGATGCGCTGCTTGAACATATCTATGGATCATTGGAAGCCCAACTCCGCCTTCTCGCCTGGGCTGTGTTAATTGGACAAACGATAGCCGTGGTCCCTCCCCCCTTCAAACAAATTTTTTGATTGCTAGTAGTAGCTTGCGAAGAGCCTTCGCAGTGGGGCCATAGGTATCATTTGGAAGATGAATAGGATATGTGGTAATACTGTCATCTTGACAGCGGCAATCCTCCCAAACCATGCCAACTTAAGTTGCACCCTGCTATCTAACGCTTTAGTCGTCTGGTCTAGTAGTGTTTGCATAGTTCAGAGCAATGGTTTTCTGTATGGTTGAGGCAATTTGGATGCCCAGGTATGGAATAGTTTGCTCTGCCCATTGTAGTGGGAGTTTATTTTGGAGGTTCAAGATTTGCGACTTACTCAGATTGACTTTAAAGCCCGTGATTTCTCCGAAGCTATTCAACTCGGCTACTAAGGCCGGTAATGTGGTCTGAGGGTTGGTTAGCGACAGTATTACATCGTCAGCATGAAAGCATATTTTATGTGTTTCTTTCCCGAATCAAATACCCTTAATCCGTGGATCATCCCTTAATCTTTGTGCAAGCAGCTCCATATAGAGTGTGAACAAAAGGGGGGATAAGGGTCATCCCTGCCTCGTGCCACGGGCAATCGGGAACACTACAGATGACGCCCGTTCACCCGGACAAAGGCTCTTGGGGCCTGGTAGATACAACTAACCCATTTTATGAATTGTTTGCCAAACCCAAAGTGACGCAGTGTGTCAAAGAGATATGTCCATTGCACTTTGTCAAAAGCTTTCTTAGCTTCAATTGACAGGAACAGTGCTTCCTTGCGCGATCTATGGGTTCCGTCCATGAGATGAAAAAGACGTTTGGTATTGTTCCCTCCCTGTCTAGAGGGGATGAAGCCTGCTTGATCCGGATCTACCAAGCCTGCCGTCAGTGGATTTAGACGGGCTGCTAGGATGCTAGCGAACATTTTCGCGTCGATGTTTAGTAGTGAGATGGGTCTATATGACCCACAGTCAGTGGGGTCTTTGGAGGTCTTTAGAATTACAGCGATCGAGGCTTGTGTCATTGAGTCAGTTACAGAGTGTGAGTCAAGGAAGTAATTGAACAGCTGAGTCAGGAGAGGTGCTAACTCCTGGCAAAAAGCCTTCTAAAATTTGGCAGGGAAGCCATTTGGGCCCGAGGCCTTTTGTACTTTGAGGTGGGTGATTGCAGTAATTACCTCCTCAATACGTATCGGCTGGTCTAATTGATCTGCTATGGGTTCTGGGAGGCGAATGAGCGGACAATTTACAAGATAGGAGCGGGTCTTTGTCTGTGGAGAATCTATGTCAGAATAGAGAGTCCGCTAAAAGGTCTTAAATGTGTCAACAATCTGTGAATCTATATGTACCTCCTCTCCCATGGGTCGCCTAATCGAAGCTATTGTTGCTGCTGCCATTTTAGCTCTAAACCTATGTGCTAACATCTTACCATATTTGTTTGCTACTCAGATAAAATTAGTTTCGAAGCCAGAGAACTGCGTATTCTGCCCTGTCCAAGTCTAAGCACTTCAAAAGTAGCCTTTTTTTCCTGCTCTCTCCATATTCTCGAAGCTTCGGTTTATTTGTGGATAGATTCCATCTCAGTTACTTCGCGCGCTAAAGTTTGACGCTTCTCCCGGCGGTTCTTATTTTATGCTGTCGAAAAGCAATAAATTCCCCGCTCATTACCTATTTTAATGTCTCACAAACAGCAGTCAAGGAGGTGTTTTCTACATCTGCAGGTATTCCATCAGCCTCGCCTTCATATCGGTCAAGACCGTCTGTGCCTGCAGGAGGATTTCCTGCAGCTGCCATCTGGTAGTATTCGGCTGGCCTATATTTGCATGAATCAAGACCAGAAAGAGATCTAGGTTCAATGGATGAATCTATCAGTCTAGGCAATTCAAAAACCCAAGCATAGGTGCACCACTCAAAAAAAACTTTTGCCAAAGAAGATCATTTTAGAGTCCATATCAAAGAAAGAAAGTTCTTGAGTTTATTCTTTTTTTCTTTCTCTTTTATTGTTTCTTTTTCATATCACGTTGCTGAAATGCAGCGTTCAACACACAGAACAACCGACGCGTTTCGTCCCCTTGTGGGACTTCTTCAGGGCAATAAATATAGGTGGAGTAAGACTCTCTCCATGAAGTATATTTTGGTTCTGGGATTCCCTTGAAGGAAGCTTATCCCCATCCGATTAAAAATTGTATTATATTGTAACGCCGTTTGATTAGAAATAGTGATCACTCAGTAACTGAATAATACAAGTCCCACTTTGATAATGTCCAGCTCTGCCACTGTATATATTATGCAGGTTAAAAGTAAATCCCTCGCAGGGTATTCTAAAATCAATCTGGAACAGACAGACGTCCCATTATGAGCACTGTAATAATTATAATCCAATCAAGTATGTAAGCAACAACCACAGTAAGGATGTAATGAAAAACACCAGTTCAGTGGGACGTATCTTCAGCACGGACGGGCAAGAAAAGGGTGCACCTATGCTTGGGTTTTTGAATTGTCAAGTTCCTGTTGGAACAAGTACTGTGATGGTGGGTACTATACAGTGTGCACACAGATCCCATTGAATATAAGGGACTTTACGCAAGGAGTGTAAAAACAGGTTAGGTGCTGTTAATTGGAAGGTTCCACTGTCAGGTTCTCCCTTTTTTTATCTATCAGTCTAGGCACTAGCACCGCTGAGGCTAAAAAGTGATCTAAGCGTGCGTACATTTTGTGGGCTGCTGAGTAAAACGTATAATCATGGACCCCAGGATGTTGGTTGCCCCAAATGTCCTGGAAGCCATTTTCTACCAACCATCACTTGCCTTCTGCTGAGACAACCCCCGTTTGTGCCGCTCGTTTGCATGAACGATCAAGTGTGGTGTCCATCACCAAGTTAAGATCCCCTCCCACAAGAATTGCTGAATTGGGAGACGTCATTACCTCCGTTAGGGCCTTAAGGATGAAGGGCTCTTGTTGAGTATTGGGGGTGTAAATGTTGGCTAGTGTAAAATGTGTATTCCCCCATTGGATTGTAACTGCAAGCAAACACCCTTTTACCTCAGCTGTTGTAGAGATGACTTAACTGGGGAAATTTAGTCTCAGTAATATTGCAGCGCCATTCTTTTTAGCGGGGCCTGAGGACCAAAGTTGTTGGGGGAAGCGACGTGACCGCATACATGCTGTATCCCTCGATAGGAGATGTGTCTCCTGCAATAAGCATATGTCCCCTCCTGAGTTCTCCAGCAATAAGAGGATCGCTGTGCACTTTACAGGGGGATTGAGGCCTCTAGCATTAAGGCTTACGATCTTCAGATCTCTACCTATAATGTGTTAGTAGAGGTGGGGATATACTCATTATGCTAAATCGGTATTGAGCTGCATGTCGGGGCACATAGAACTAATGCTCTGGCCAGCGGCTGACTAAAGGATCTGTCAGAGACTGGTGCATGCAAAAAGAAAAAGAGAAAAACTTTGCCCAAAATTGAAACCAAATCCCAAAAACTCCCAACTGAAATAAGAAATAGTGACAGCAGTTTGTCAAAATAGGGTAGCCCATAGGGGTCGTGGGCCAATGAGGGTCCAGTGGTCTTCGATTCTCCTATCAACTCGAGAGGTATTGTAAAGTTCTCCATCGGAAATTGGGGGTAAAATCAGTGGGTCCACCCAGCCCCACCTAGGTTGGTATTTTCCGACCATGTTGTAGGTTCAATCAAGTGGAAGCCGAATGGTCCGGCGATCTAGCTTGCAAACTAATAACTGCTTCCTATTCTTTGGCAATCGTTGCTTTGTCTGGTATGATCTGGGAGGGGGGCTTCCCTACTTTTTGCCATCGTGGGTATGTATTCTTGAAGTTTTCCTGGGATTTGCTGTCTTGGTCATGATCAGTGGAGCCTGTTATCCCTAGTACTTCCTGGGCTTTCTTCAAGAAACAGAGCTGTCTCAACTTTCCTTTATATCAAAAAATGATCCGGAAGGGGCGTCCCCACGAGTATGAGATTCCTTGCTCTCTTAAATTGTTAGTTATGTCGTGGAATTCTCTGCTTTTTTACAGCGTGGTCATGGCTAAATCCTGGAAAAAAGTTGGTGAGTGTCCTTGGAATTGAACTGAGTGGGCATCTCTTGCCCTGCGAATGATCAGCTCTTTAACTTGGCAATCATGAGCACACACCAGTATGTCCGCTGGTGGGGCTTTGCTCCCTCTAGCAGGGCCTACATAGTGTACTCGGTCTACCTGAATGTCTTTAGTATGATCGCTGCCTAGAACATCGTGGAAGAGGGCAAGAACGTAGGCCCTAAGATCATCTCCTTCAGCTTGAGTTGGCACCCCCTCTGATACGAACATTGTTCCTTCTGGAGCGATTTTCCAGATCTTAAGTATAGGCCTGAAGATCTATGTGTTGTTCCCTCAGTCGAATGATTTCTTGTTGCATCATTTCAATCTCCTCAGCCCTGCTTGTGTCTTGTTCCTCCAGGGCTGCCACACGGTCATCCACCTCCTCCAGGTTGTGCCTTATCTCCTTCAAAACGGCTGAGAGTTGTCCTTTCATCTCTTGGAGGTCTTCCCTGAGGGATGTGAACAATGTTGTCATGAATGCTTTGGTAGCAGGCCCATCGGTGCCTTCGATTATGTCTTGTTGCCCACCGTCGCTGTGGGCTGCCCTGCTGGGGCACCCAATCCTGGTTGCTTCAGCAACATGTCTTTCACCGACCTTTCTTTCTTCCGCTGTTACCATCAGCTAGGGGCGACAAAACCCCTATGCACCGCATTTTTGGGCGCATTCGGCACCGCCAGTGTTCCTGTGTTGGATCAGCTGGTCTTTTACCCGGCCATGGTTCGTGGGAAGTTACTAACACAAAGCTATTGATCTGCAGAGCCGGAGGGACACAAAGGCACGTCCTATCTGACCACCATCTTGGCCACGCCCCCAAAACATGCCTTAAATTGTAGCGAGAAAGCTAAGTGAGTGAGCCCGACTTCTTCTAGGGAAGGTTGGGGGTTTCTTTTTTTTTTTAATTTTGAAACAAAAGGGGTCAAATAGTCTTTTTGAAGCACAATTTTCACATAAATTTGCTAAAAAGCCATAAGCTCTGAAAAGGCAGCTGTTAAATATTCAAGTCCTTTCATGGTAAAACAGTCCTATGGAAACTGATGCTACCAGGATTTGACTAATTGTTTTCAAAATATGCTACGAGTGCCCCATATGTCAATGATTGCCTTTTCTATGCCAAGGCCAGCATACTTGCTCTCAATATGTCATGGGTGTCTCCTTCGGCCAAAACTTACATACAATATGCCAGTGTCAGAATTTTGCCATCAGTGCCATCTATATACTATGGTCGGCCCATATGTTCAACATTACATAGTATGCCAAGGCCAGCATTTTCTCATGGTTGTCACCCTCCCATATGCCCCCTCACGCTAAGAATTACATCCAGTGTCCCAGTGTCAATGTTTAACCATGGCTGTCCCCTGCTAAGAATTTTCTCCAGTATACCAACACCAACATTTTGCATTGGGTGTCCCATATACCAAGTATTACCTCTATTATGACAATTCCTATATTTTGTTTTAGGTGCATATCAAGCTCAGATCATCCAAGCACAAGAGACTTATGTTTCAGATTCTCATAGGGCTTTTGGAGATTGAAGAGCTCATCCTGTTTTAGGAGTTGTAGCACAAACCACATCAAGATGTTGTGGTGTATGGAGGCACCCTTTGATGACGCATGCCACCTCAAGGTGGGTCAGGGTACTTGCCCTAAAGAAATTCTCTTCTTTGCTGTCAGAAACATCACTTTCTTTTCACTGTGAAGATAACAATTGGTACATTGGTTATAAGACCCAGGTACATCTGTGTGCTTGGTATTGATATTGTAAGTCTGTACCTGCTTGTCTTTAAATACTCCTTGGCCTCCTTTGTGTTTGTTGCTAAGAATTGCCTCCAGTATGCCCGTGCCAGCACTTGTCATTGGTGCCTCTGGAAGCAAGCAAATACCCTTGGTGTGTCAGCTCCAAAGACAGACTTGCAAACATAACAGCACATTGTAACTCACGCTCATTTACATTCATTCACACTCATTCTCACTCATCCTCATTTATTCATTCCCTCTCACTTGCACTCACGCATTTATTCTTGCTCAATCTCTTGCACTTATTCTTACTCTCACTCACTCACTCATTCAGGCACACATTCACTCTTAGTCTCATTCATTCCTACTTTCTTACCCTCTCACTCATTTGCCCTCACTCCAACTCTCCCTCCCTCACACTCCATTATTCTCACTAATTTTTAATCATTCATTCTCACTCACAATTGCACTCGCTCACTGTCATTCACACTCATTCACACTAACATTCCCTTACATTCATCATTGATCATTCCCACCCACTCCAACTCTTTCATAGTCACTTAGTGACACTCAATCTCACTCATCCTCACTGGATATCTGGCTGTTACCCATTTTCACACACACATGCTCACACATAGAAAGGCTCTTTCTTGCGCACAGACACACTCTGACCCTCAAGCATGCACACAACATACATTTAAAAGCATTTTTTTTCTTACCTCAGCTGCTATTGAAGGTAGAATTCCAGCCCCTGGTTCTCTATTTGTATTACATTAATGGGATTTACTAAGTTTTCATGCAACGAAGAGCAGCAACCAAAATTGATGCACTCCGTTGCCTTGTTGGGAGAGAGCATGGCAGCACCATATCGACTTTAAGAAGGCGCTCCTGCTCTTTTCTCGATGGTTGGTGCTGGGCCTCCATAGCGGAAGGGTGTGCCTGTATAGCCTAGGTGTTTACTGGAAGGGCATCCTTCCAGTCATTACTACTATGCTAAGTTAAACTTTGCCCCTATTGTGTGTGTGCTGTACAGTACAGTACATATTCAATCTAGAAAAAGTTTGGGGAAATAATACCATTTAGAATACCTGCCACGAGGAGGTGTTATGTTATGGTGCAAAACCTTGTCTACCTTTATTAATAGGTAGGGCTCCACATCAAAACAATGGGTGGTAACAGGAACACGCCCATGTATCATCTATCAAACTCCCCCTTAACACAAAAGCTGCGCATACACTACTTTTTGTTACTTTAGAGTTAATTTGCAGTGCAATAATGTTTTTGCTTTAATCCCATTCCAAAACTTTGCACTGCATTGGGTCACTTTCCATTACTAGGCGCAAAGTTTTATTAAATCTGCCCTTAATGCTCAACACTATACCTATTAGTGTACAATGTATCAGGCAGAAAACAAGGAGGGTGAGCCTTAATGCCCATAACATAACACAATATGTTCTTGGCACTAATTATGCCACCTCTGAGGGCAGTGGCTACATGGAGCGAGCCAGGGGGTGGGGTTGCAAGCCCTGGTGACCACTAAATGCCGTCCATGTTCCCGTCTTTCAAAAAATTACCAATACTACGTCACTTAAATATCTGGGGCACCTTCAGAGGCCTGGTCTCCAACCTTTATCAGACTATTATTTCAAAGCTGTGCTATCCTCCTACTGCAGCACGTACATCAGTCTTCTGGTTACGGGCTCTATCACGTGACTACAACGAACCAGACTAGGATGCCTTACTAAAAGCACACGACTGTGGTCTGAGAGAAGCCAGACTTAAATTTGCCAGCTTTAAAAGACCGAGACTTCACAGGCGGGTCTGATCAGTAAACTGAGCAGTTGGAGATGGAATGATGCCCACCGTGATATAGTACAGGTCTTTTGATCTTGTTCAATTCTTGGCACGTACTGGCATGCCATTTGTGGTACAGTAAATGAATTTAGAAATCACAGGCTGCCAAATTGGCATTACTCCATGATGTAGATGCTTCCACTGGTATGAATGCCCACTTGAAATGATGGTTAGTGACTGTTTTAACAGTGGCCATAGTTGATATTCTCTAGCACTGGCGGTCGCTGGCAGTCCCCACCCACACGGAGTGGCTCACAGAACTGTTAGGAATGGCCTCCTTTGGGAAGTCATTTATAGAATCCAAGACCAAATAAACATGTTCAATTTGACTCGAGCCCTACGGGGAGCTACACCAATGATGGTCTAGGCTCCATAGTGCTGCTTACCTGCTAACTTTGATAGGATATGAAGATGGTTTGTTCATAAGACTAAAGAGCGAATTGGGGGTGATTACCTACGTGTTTACCTTTTAATTGTTAGTAAAGTGTTGCTACTTTTGTGCTATGTACACTGTATCTGTGCACCGACTTGCTAATAAAGAAATGTTCCAAAAAACTATATAATAGTCATAACTATTGCATTTGGTGTGAGGGTTATAGGCTGCAGGACTGTACTTCTTGCAACCGATCCTAGGATCACAGTGCATCCACACTTCCTGTGGGTTGTGTCTTTTTTGACTTTGATAGCACAGGGATTTTTCCAATTCTTTTTTAACCTTTACCTTCAAGTGCCGTTTCATAGTTGATCAAGAACAAAAATGGGTGTGGCTCTAATCAGTAAGGCTGAGCCCCGTAGCATAAAGAACAAACTGTCTGTCAATACTGATAATCAATTTCAATTAATAATGAGAAAACAGCACGGGAGAACTCAAACAAACCACGCCAGCACTAATTAATAGTATTTATTAGAAGAACATCTTTTTTGTTCATTTACATTTTTTTCCATAATTATTTTGGACACAAATATACAAAAACACCACGAAAGATTTTTTACAAAAACACAATACAAAAGAATTGAAGACAATGACTAGCCACCAATTTGGCATATCTCACCATTAACATACATACTTGATCATTCATACACCACTCCTCATTCATAAACACACACTCACATGTCCACTCCTTGGTTCCCTGTATTTTCAATTTAATGGACCAAGGACCTAAACCAAACAAGGAAATGATTGACCAACTAATTTAGATGTGCATAAATCCTACTGATGGTAATTAATTTTATAATTCATCAAAAGTTGTTTTGAAATGCACAACAAAAGCCAAATTTAAACCATTGTTTGGTATATCAGAAAAAGAAGGTCTACCCGTTTCGAACCCACTGTTTTTTTTTGGGGGGGGTTCTCTTCAGGACCAAGACACGATTAAACGCTCACCAATGAGTATAATTTCAAAATTCTCTAATGGAGAACCATATGTTAATGACACTGAAATTCGTGGTATGGATCGAGGCGTCAGCCTCGGTTAACTTGTCTCTTCAAGTTTTAGTTAGGCCATTTTTGTGCAAGCCCGAAGCTGCCGTATGCTTTTAATGAGTTAGAGAGTCTCTGTGTATAACCCGGCGATCGGGAAGGATTCTTCAGAATAGCGCCATATTTACTCCGTGGCAGCTGCAATATTCTTTACGAAAAAACGTCTCGACAGGCAGCGTGTACTTTCATAGTTGAAGCACCAAAGAGGTCCAAACCTCGCTATCACACACTGAACTTCCGTTGCAGAGTTTTGCACTGAGTCTTTTCTTTCCTGGAGAATGCGAGGAAGATTCTCAAACTATGGATACTTTGCTTGTAGTTCTCGTTTCACAGTCTCTTGTGTGCTTTTTTCTCCTCAACTTGAAGGACAGAAGAATTGGACGTCCCTCGAACCTTATCTTCAGCTCTGTCTGATATGGATCAGATATAAAAATGCTGCTGTAAAGGTCAGTAACTCTTCTCAAAATTGTGAATGTGGCTCCTGTTGCTAAGAAACAGGCACTTTTGAGGTGATGAATGAAAATTAACATTTTCAACATTGAAAAGATCAAATGCTTTTAGATTTGCCACAAAGTTTGTGGACTCTAGTATATGTTTATGGACTTTAGAAACTTAACTTCCTAACTGTCTGCCAACTTTCATGCAGATTCATCAACAGTGGAAAAGTTATTATTGAAAGATAATTGTTTTCCAATTACTGAAGTATGTCAAAATGTAATGGATGGAATGGTTGAATTAATAATAATAATTCCTCTGCCTGCATCTCAGTCTATTGCTATTTTGCAACATCAGACCGGTGCCGAGAACTCTGAAACGAGCGGACTTATCAAGGTCCTAGCTACACATCATGTTTTCTGTCACTGAGGGAAATAGATAGGAGTAGAAAATTGTTGTCTATATTGTACGCAACGGGGACATTTTGGAAAGGTCTTCACACATACCTAGCTGTTTTTTATGGAATCTGTGAAACAAATGTATTTCTCACAGCGGCTATCTTCGTCCTTGAGCCTTGAAAAAGTCCGGGGGTGACAAAACATGCGTCGGCTGCAGTGTTTTGTCTGTGAAGTAAAAGAAGAACACAAATTCCAGTGGACTGAATTGATTTATTTCCTACAACTGATTTACTCGAAACTAGTTGGACTTAAAAAATACCAGAACCAGTGTGTGCTTGTTTGCTTATTTCTTTGCTTTGTATATTGCTATTTTGTGGACCAAGCTATATTAGTTTGGACCAAGCCATACACAAATCAGACTTGAAGTGAGACGGGTCTGCCCAGACGTGGATCCCGTACACACAATGCCACTGGAACCAAGATATATCCGACTGATGAGCCCAAATTAGGGCAAAACCCGTCCTTGGTTGCTTGTGTTCCAGTGAGTTAGGAGCAGGCCTGCAGTTCAGGACAGAGAGGTCCATTTGGAGCAGGTTCAAATCTGATTTGCAAATGGATGGGTCCAAAATAAGGATGGATGGAGATATGGCCAAAGTAATTACTAGTGGCTTAGATGAATTCAAGCATTCCATCTATCACTTGTCAGATTTGGATAGAATCATACATTTCTTGAGTTGGGTTAACTTGTTCATAGGCTGCCAAATTTCAGTCAGATTTAGTGAGCAGTGCCACCAGTGTAAAAAAATAGAAAATATATTTTGCCCCCCCCTTTGATGTTGAACCTTTCGCTTGATAGATATGTACAAAACTTGATATGCCTGTAAAGAACAGAATATTGTAAAGGCTCACTAAATTTCATGCGACTCACAAATACATTTTTAGTTACTGTGGTGAAAGGGGGCAGTTGCAAACAGTTAAAGATTGGTGACTTGGCTTAGGACCATATTCTATGCACACAATTGGAGGCTTTGCATATTAGATTATGTACACACCGAGACTTGGCAAAAGGCCAGGCTAAACCATAGGACACAGTGGTGTACGCATAGCCTGCCAAATGCCAGGGTCTGCACCCAACCACTTCTGTGCATGGCCAAAGACCTGCACAGTTGGTTATGTCCGCATTGGTGGGTTGGATGTTGGCTCTGCCCTAAGGGAATGTGCAGTGGGTTACATCCATACAGAAGCTTGTGCATGTGGACTACATCACTATTTTTGCTCATAAATAGATCTCATTTATCTCACCAGTAATGGCATTGATTATATAATTTGAGAAGCCATCAGCGGTGCCATGTATAAGGTCATGAGCAGTAAACTGTGATAAATCCGAGTTCGTGCAGATTACCATAACTTGGAAACTTTAGTGGCTTATAGGCTTTGCTTTACAGCAATAAATAAAATGTCATGGTGGATTTTGCAAGGATTTTCTGAGGTGTACATAACAATATTCATTTAAGCAAAGGCAACTATAATTTCTTTTGAACAAAGATTTTTTTAGTGTCAGTGAATTTTGTTTTATTTTTTAATGCAGTAGCCGGCCCCATTCCCATACAAAGCTGTTGTATTCACCATCAAAGAATATTTTTAAAAAGTGATGAATGAAATCTTGAAATTAATTTAATTCACTTGTAATTACATGGGCCTTTTTGAAGCTCAACATTTGGACTTGTGGTGTGAACTCTGTCTACAGGGCCTGGCCCTAAACCCATCAAACCTCATCCTACCTAAACCAGCTATGGACAGCTTTCAGCCCTGGACAGTGACCCCGGAACAGAGGGCCTGCACCAGCTCGGTCCCACCAAAAGCAGTTAAGCAAAGTCTTTAGCTATGCATCTCATTCCCTGGGCCATAAGGCCTACTTTCCACCCTGCAATCTTATTAACATACATAGAAGAGTGATTCAACAGTACATTCAAATAACTGTTGAGGGCACCTTCTCCTAATAGGCATGATATGTACATGTCCCTCTAAGTCAAACATATCAGAGTGATGAAGAATGTTGATTTGCACTATTCTGTTGCCAGACATTTCAAAGAGACACTTTTCGCTAATAATGAAGTGCTATCAATGAAATCAACCAGGCTGCCAAGAGTGTTTGTGGTGATAAAAGAGTTGCACAGCTGTGGATATTATAATTGTTTCATATAATTGATTGGCAAGCAATCCCCAAATGGATTAGGGACTGGTTGTACATCTGTAAATGAACTACATGGCTTAAAGCAGTATTATTGTGAGAAAGTGAATATATCACCAGCCATTAAATTTGATACCTCTGTAAGATGTTAGCTGAAGGTAGATGGATTATTTTTGTACATATGTTTTCACTGTGTATTTTTTATCACGTTTGTCACTTTTTGTCGATTTTTTTCTAAATTTAGAAGTAATAACCAAGAGGTTTTTCTTGACAATCTTAAAATACAAATGTCCTCAGAAATAAAGCATACAAAGGCATATTGGTAGTTTCTATGTTAACAATTGAGTACTTCCTTTCGGTTGTTTATCGGAAATTACAGTAATGGAAATAAGGATGCTTCTTGTGATTAGTATTATTTGTCTTAAAAAAGACTCTGTGACAAGGAGACAGAATGTGTTGACTTCCATTGCTATTCATTGATGGCATTAAAATTGAACTTTTTCTGCAAGTCAAGTGAAGACCATCTTTCCCCTTGTAAATCAGCTTTGCAAGTAGAAGCATGCGGGCTTACCCTTTGGCTATGTGTGCTACACTGTCTTCACAGTGCCTGACATTTGGCCACAATCTGGTCTTCTGCGATCCTTCCTCTTTCTTCCAGAGACCAAGAAAAGTTCTCCCAGCCTTCCATAACTTCTCCAATATTTTTCTGTGATGGGTCCATGTTAAGAAGAGCATCCCTCACATTATGTAAAATTAGCTGCAGCAAAAACAACATTTTTCAGACACGATCATGAAACCAGATCACTTGAATCTGCAAATCTGGGACAAAATAGCAGATGGGACAAAATGTTCCCTCATTCAAACGGATTTGAATATTTTTGGAAAATATATTCTCGGAACCTCCCTGGATTTGAGAGCAACTCTCAAATTAACCACCAAAATATACAAAAGCTTAATCCTTCAAAGCCCATTTAAAATGTAAATATTTTTGATACTTCGAAATGGATATATACCTTTCTGCAAAAGTGGCATATTCTGAATAATTTTCTATCTTCATGTAAAGTTGAGTGGGTTTCCATTCTATTGTTTTAAAAAAAAAATCCCTTGGGGCTAGATGTACGACCATTTTTTGTGTCTGCAAATGGGAGATCCTCCTGTTTGCGACTGCAAAAAAGGGTAATGGCATGTACAAATGCTATTTTGTGAGTCACTGACTTGCAAAATAGCATTTGCAACTCCCGCTTTTAGGAAGGGGCGTCCCTTCCAAATAGCGAGTGTCCATGCCATGTACAATTGTTTTGTAACCGCATTTGCGTCCGCAGAACACTTGCAGTTTACTACCTACTTCAAGTAGGTGGGAACCAACTTGCAAACGGGAAGCCTTCCCCTTTGTGAGTATGTGAGAAAATATTTTTAAGAGCAGGCATTGTGATCCCAGGGACCACTGCCTGCCCTTAAAAGAATGAAACTGAAAAGTTTCATTTTTCTTTTTTAAATGCATCCCGTTTTCCTTTAAGGAAAATGGGCTTGCTGACCGCAGCAGGCCACCATCCCTGGGAGTGCAAGCCATTCCTAATGGGGTCGCAAATTGCGACTGCCTCATTGATATTCATGAGTCATGCAATTTGCGATCCCATTAGGAATCACAAACAGTGTCTGAGACACTGTTATACATCCCAATTTGTGAGTCGCAAATTGCGAGTTGCAAATGCGACACAATGTGCGAGTCGCAAATTGGTGGGTCGTACATCTGGCCCTTGGGATTTAAAAAAAGAACTGCTGCTTTGTGATCACCACAAATAAATATATGCACTTTTGACTGATGTGCGCAAAATTTGAAACGAAGATTATTAGCTGGACACATGAAGAGTTTGTCAAATTTAGTGAAGATTTGTGAAACTGCGCCAACGTACTGATCATAAACTCTTCCTGTGAAAGTCTCCATAAACCATAACAACAGATTTTCTTTTGATAAAACAGGTAAGAAAGTACATCATCAAAAAAATTAACTGAGAAAAACATGCTAGAGCGAAATCAAACCTCAGAAGAGAAAATTATGTTTGTTATGAAAACATAGAAATTCCCCAAAAACACATAGGGGCCTATTAGGATGGCGGTCGGAAATTCTCCCCGACCGCCATGGTAGCGGCAAAAGACCGCCCGCAAGGACCGCGGCATAACCGCCGGTACAATTAGGATGCTCCACAGTCAAAATCCGACCGCAGTGGTCGGATTCTGGCAATTAACATTGTGGCGGTTGCTTCTGCCAGCAGCACCGCCGCAGTGTGAAAAGGAGCATGTCATGCATGTCACTGCACTGCGTGGCAGGCACTGCACAGTGCCTGCCACCTGGTACAGGGACATGTAGAGGTACCCCCAGTGCACCCACACACACCCCCAACACATTGGGGGCCCGCAATGGGCCCCCGGAGACATTCTCCGCATGCCTTTCCATGGCAGTTCCACCGCCGCGGAAAGGCTGGCTACCACCGGCATCATAATCATGCCGGCGGAACCTGGCCCTGCACTGGCATCATTGTAGCGGTCCAGTTCCGCCCTCTAGGCATGCGTGCGGACTGGTACCGGCTGAAAAGTGGCGGGCGGAGATTCTCACCGCCGCGGTCGTCACAGCCACGCTAATGGGACCGGCGGTTTTCAGGGTTGCGATCGCGGATGGATGTCCACCGCTGGTCCGGCGGTTGCCACCGCCGGCCCAGCGGCGGCCATCCTTCAGCCATCCTAATAGACCCCTTCATTTGAATTGACGTTATGGTGCCAATGCATTGCTCATGACCTCACATACAATGCAATATGCCAGGGCCTTCACCCAAGACAACTGTACCTGATTTTAGGACAAGTGTTGGGAGTAAAGTGCTTAATGAAAAACCTAAGATCAGGCCATGCATCCAGAGCACAGTGAGCTACAGGGATAGGAGAACTGAGCACAGGTCACAACTTGAACCCAGAGCTGACTGATTAAAACCAGTCAGCCAGGCCAGACACCAACCAGGTTTTCTCTAGGCTCAGCAAACATTTGCACTCACTCAATTCAGAGCTTGTGTGCAGCCAATCCTTGTTTTCAGGGTATGTTGGGGACAACAGAAGGTTGAACCCAGTGAAATCTGGAGTGTAGGTGCATAGAGTTCTTTTAGTCATATCATCAATAATATGAATGGTGATGGTCCTGTTATAAGAATAATGATGATTCAAGATCTTAAGCTAGATACCTTGAATATGACGAAAAAGCAACTAAAACCCAAAACTGCTTCGATACTTGCTTCAATTAAACAGTTTTTCAATCTGGTTGATCTTTGGCGAATCGACCATCTAGGTATGACACAATATACGTGTTTCTCTCGCCAATATAATACTGCATCACAGCTTAATTTCTTTTTAGTGACGCAGATTCTTGGCTGTTGATATATCACATATGAAACTATTGTTATGTAACTTGGTAGTAGCCAAGGGACACTTAGCTAAAGGATGGGGAACCTCTGAGACACCTGACCTCTTTGAACAGGGGAAGGGTATGGACTAATTTATGGTTGCGGAAAGTGCAACTTACAAAAGCAGAGGGTGCCCACGTAAAATCCACAAAATATGGGGGCGATGGATAGACTATCATGGACTTACTTGCAATGGGGATGATCACTTGTTTGGGTGGGCCAAGTACCCATGGCAAAACGTATTGTGGAGACATCAAAATTACTGATCACAAAATGACCTGGTTTTGCAAGGGTGTCACCTGCGGTTTTTTTTCTGGGCTCGGCGGCGTTGTGATTCCCTGCGGAAAAAAAGAATGTGGGATAAGGAGGCATTTTCGTCCCCAGGGATGAGGTAGAAAACAGCTGATACAAAATGCCCCTATTTGGAAACGACCCTCGCCCAAGGAGTCGCTTCTATTTAAAAAAATTCCCTGGTTCTAGTGGGTTTTCAACACCCCCCACCCCCAGGGGCACATGGGCCTTAAAAAGGGCTGATCCACCCCCTGTGGGGAGTTAAAAAAAAAGGGCCACATGTATAAATAAAAAAAAATGGTGGAGATCCTTGCCCAAGGGATCTGCCACATGTACTTTTAATCAATATCCCTTGGTCTAGTGGGGTTTTCTGCCCTTCCCTGGGTGCAGAAAGGCCAAACAAATGGGCCAATCTGTACCCGGGGGAGGAGGGGGGCAGAAAATGGCCAACAGAAAATCACCCCCTTTGGATGCGACCCTTGCCCAAGGGGTTACTTCCATTTACAAAAAAAATTAAAATCATTGCTTCTAATGGGTTTTACACCCCCCGGGGGGTAGATGGGCCATCAAAAAGAGCCGATCCAGAACAGACACAAGTATAAAAAAATAATAATTAGGGGGTGATCCTTGCCCAAAGCAGAAAGGCAAAAAAAATGGCCTGATCTGTCCCGGGGGGGGGGGGGGGGCAGTAAACAGCAGACAATAATTTGCCCCTTTAGAAGCAACCCTTGCTCAAGGGGTCGCTTCCATTTGCAAAAAAAAAATAGATCCCTGGTGCCTATGAGGTTTTAAAAAGGGCTAATCCATCCGGGGGGGGGGGGGGGTCGCTTCCATCTGTAAAAAAAAGAATCCCTGGTGCCTGGTGGGAATTTGGGGGTACTTTAACTCAAATATTTTTCTTGTAATTGTTCCATTTAATTTCTTTGTATGCTATAGATTTGTTTGTTAATTTAGGGTGGTTACTAATGCACTTTAGTCTTTCTCATGCAGTGAAATAGTTTATAATGCTGGGCCTTTCTTGATTAATATGGTTGTATCTGCTCAATTAATAAATACATTATGTATGAGGTCAGGAGCATATTATTTTGAGCATTTATGACTCTGTTACTCACCATAACTGGCAAATTTCAGTGTTTTTTAGGTTTTGCTTCATAACCACATCATCTATTCGACTACAGTTTGCATCATCCTATGGATAATCACAAAATGGAAATCTTTGATGGCGGCTTAAGCATGAAGGCAAAGGTTCTAGATAGGGAACAATCAGTTAGACACATCTGCCAGAAGATGATATGCAGCATCATGGGAGTAAAGAAGGTCTCTGGATTCAAGAGTGAAGGTTGTGAGCTAAGACATTTAAGTATGTTGTAGTATGATTGTTTGAAGGGTACTCAGACAGAATATCGAGTTGGAAATGTCGACTTACACAAATATTGAGTTGTAAATATTGTGACACAGAAATATCGACAGCAAGAATATCGTGGTCAGGAATATCAAATTTAAGATAAGAAATATTGTTTTAAAAAATATAGACATCATTAATATCGTTTGCAAAAATATAGTTGTTTAAAATATTGATTTTTTGATCAGTGTTATGTATTTTAGTTTAAATGTATGTGATGTTTATTTTTTCTATAAGTATTGTTTATGTTTTTTAATATATGTGTTACATTTTTAGTAGTTATCAAATTTTATTTTAATAAAATGTTGTGTTTTTTAGTTCCGTAGAGGGTTGTGGGTTTATAGGGAAATAAGGTGGGAAGCAATTTAATTATAATAAATTAATGATTATTTTGTATTCATTCATATTTTTTTTATTGAGATTTTATAGTGTTAAGTGTGGGAAGTAATTCATTTGTAATAAATTATTAATTGGTTGTTAATTAATATTAATTAATTGATAATTAATGATGGTAATTGTGTCATTTGTTTAGGTGCGGGGTGTGGGGTTTATAGGGGTAAAGGGTGGAAAGGAATTTATTTTTGATTAATTAATAATTAGTTGTTAATTTATATTAATTAATTGATTGTAAATTAATTATGTAAATTGTGTAGTTCATTTTAGGTGTGGGTTGTGGGGTTTATATGGGTGAAGGAAGTAATAAGTGCTTAATTAATTAATAATTAGTTGATAATTAATATTAATTAATTAATTGATATTTAATGAGGGTAATTGTTTATATTGTTTTGTGTGTGGGTTTTACTTTTATATGGGTGAAGGGTAAGGAGTCAATTAATGTTACTTACTTTATAATTAGTTGTTAAATACTATTTTTTTTTATTTTTTTTATTTTTTTTATTAAAGTTTTGTTTACAGCAAACAGTCAAACAATGAGCAATATAACAAAAAGCAAGCATAATACAAATAAATAATAGACAGCAATAATAAAGGAGGGACAGGGTAAATCGCTTAAATCCACTTAGTTACTGGGTCCCAAATTTTTAGCCCCTGTCTTTTTTTCTTTATCCCCTTATGCTTATACATAGCCATTTCTATATGATAGATAGAGAGCAGCTTGCATTGCCATTGATGGAAGGTAGGAGGTTCTTTATCAATCCATCGAGAAGTAATACAGAGACGGAGCACGGACATACAAATAAACAACAATGCTTCATCAGCAATAGCTCTTTCCCCCGAGTAATCTGCTTGAACACCAAAAATAACCAAATCAGGAGAGAGTTTTACAGCTATCCGTAGGTTATTATTAATAAAAGATTCAATATCAGTGATAAACCGGGATAGTTTTTCGCATTTAAAAAACATATGAATAGAGCCCGCGTCTAGCTCATTACAGCGATTACATCTTGATTCGCCGCTTACCTTCCACTTAGCAAGTTTGGCGGGGGAATAGTAGAGATCGAAAACAGACATGTAATGCTGACTTTGAAGAGACCCATTGAAAAGTACCTTCATAGATATATCAATGGATCTACTTATATCGATCTCTACTATATCCAACTTCCTTTGCCATTTGCTCTCTACAGAGGATAAATCATCTTCAAAATGATTAATAATCAATTGGTAAGTTGGGCCAATTTTATTTATTTTCTTGATATTTTCTAGGATCTTGTGAGGGTTCATACAGGAATTGGTTAGAAGTCCTTTTGATTCTAAAAAACTCCGAATCTGGAGATACTTAAAAAAATGATGATGTGATAAACCAAATTTGCTTTGGAGAGCCGAAAATGAGAAAAATTGAGTCTCTTCATATAGATCACCTAAGATCTGTATTCTGGAAAGATACCAAACTCTGATAATTGGATCGTGAAATATCGAGGGCAAGGCAGGGTTATTAAAAATTGGGGAATAGTAAGTAATTTCCCCCAGACACAGAATTTTGTTCCTGAATTGTCGCCATATTAAAAAACAAGCTAGGATGGTCTTAAATTTGTTTTTTTTGTAGTAGCTGGGTTCGATGATTTTAACTAAGCATTGGGGTGCAGCCTTACCAAGCAATAATTCATAAACTGAAGGGTAGACAGATTATTGAATAACGGTGTCCACAAAAAGTAATATCCCCATAGATCTTAGGGAAATAAGCCAGTAATACAGCCGAAAATTAGGTACGCCCCACCCCCCTTTTAGCCTGGGCAAAAAGCACCATTTTAACGCTCGACGAGAGCGATGATAACCCCACAGAAATCTAGAGATCATTCTGTCGATTTTTGTAAAATAAGAAGCCGGAAACAAAAGTGGTATAGTGCGAAATAAATATAAAAATTTTGGTAAGATTAGCATTTTGATGATATTGACACGACCAAAAAGAGAGAAGTGCAGGTTATTAAGTCTCTCCAGAGTTTTATTAGAGAAATTCAAAACAGGGTCGATATTTAAACGAACAATATCCTCCACCTTGGATGATATCGTTATCCCCAGATATTGGGCATTGAGGTCAAAAACCATTTCTTTAGGTTGGCCAAAATCAGAGTGAATCAATTGGGTTTTAGCCACATTCAGCTTGTAACCAGATAAACAACCGAATTCTTCCGCCAAAGATATAATTTTTGGTAATGCGCGGCCAATGTCTACGGTGGTTACAGCAACATCGTCTGCATAGGCAAATATTTTGAAGAGATTGGCATTAATTTTAACGAGTATGATGTCTGCCGCAAGGGATAAATTACGTAAATACGGTTCTAGATATAAGGCGAACAATAGAGGAGAACAAGGACAGCCTTGTCTGGTCCCTCTTGTGATCGGAAAGCCCTTAGAAGTAGAATTGGTTATTCTGATGGAAGCTTTAGGGTGGATATAGAGGGCTTTCACAGCATTAATAAAGGAGATAGGAAAACCCATCCAGAACATGGTGGACCAGAGGAACTACCAGGAGACCCTGTCGAACGCTTTTTCTGCGTCCAACAGGGCCACCGCAACCGGGGATTAGGAAGTCTGAGCCCAATCTAATAAAGCTATTATTTTTTTGACATGGTCAGTGGTGTCTCTTTTCAATATAAAACTATGTTGTCTAATGGAAACAAGAGTCGGCATCAATGGATTCAGTCTATTAGCGAGAATTTTTGAGTAGATCTTACTATCGGTAGGAATCAGAGAGATGGGCCGATATGAACCTAATTCTTCGCTATTTTTACCCATTTTTAAAAAAAATTACGATCGTTGCAATAGACCATGACACAGGTGGGTTGCCGGAGAAAGCCGAGGAGAAGATCTTAATTAATTCTGGCTTTAAAATTCGTCTGAATACTCGATAAAATTCCAGCGGAATAGAATCGGGACCCATGGCTTTTCCAGCGGCGAGACCGGTAATGGCAAGTTCAATCTCGTCCCAAGTGACTGGGGTGCTAAGACACTCTGCATATTCTGCTGACATTTCTATAGTATGAATCTGATCAAGATATTGTCTAATAGCGAAGCTCGAAACACTATCCGATTGATGATAAAGCAGTTGATAAAATTCGTTAAAGGCGGTAAGTATATCTTCTTTAGAGGTTTTAATGTCACCATGAAGATCCTGAATTTTGAGGATCTCGTTGAGAGTGGATTTTTGGCGGAGTCTGTGTGCTAAAATTTTCCCGGTTTGTTCACTTAATTCATAGCTTTCAGTCCGATGCTGATTGTGATGTAAGACTACTTGATCAGCTAAATGAGCGTAAACAAGGCTACGTTTAATCGATAGATCCAATTGAGATTCCTCTATATGATGATTCAATTTAATACTTTCGGCCAGCCGGGTCTCTGCATATAAAACTAAATCACAGTCCCTTTTGAATTTATTCCGCTTGTCTTTTAATTGGAAATTGGAATATTTTAATGTCTCTCCCCGTACCACGGACTTAAATGTGTCCCATACTACTGGGACAGAGGCTGACTGATTATTTAACTCAAAAAAATCCTGGATAACTCTAGTCATAAATTGAATGTAATCTGATTGTAGAAGTAAATTCCGTTGAAACGTCCACATAGATTTGTGACCTTGTGCGGATAGTGGAATACTAAGCTTTAAACAGAGGGGATTATGATCCGACAGCAACCTAGGCAAAATTTCAACCATAATTTTACCTAAAAAAAACTGAGATAAAAAAAAGTAATCGATCCGAACATGTTTCTGATGCGGAACAGAGAAGAAGGTAAAGCCATACTGATCAGGGTGGACAGTATGCCAGGCATCGGATAGAGCATTATCCAGTACCAGGGATCGAAGAGCCTTGAAAGACCGCGGCTTCAGTCCTTTATACCTAGAATTTTGTCTTATGTCTAGGGTAGCATCGAGATGAATATTAAAATCCCCACAAAGAATAATGGGAATACTGGAAAGAGCGAGTTCCAAATTAAGATAATTAAATAGCTCTGAGTCGTCAAGATTGGGACCATACACTGAGTAAATCAAAAACCTGTTCTGATAAATTAAAAGTTCTGCCGTAACCCAGCGGCCCCATTTGTCAGCAGCAGTCTTAATTAAAGTGCTCAAGTTCCGACGCATGAGTATGGCTACACCACGTTTAATACCGGTCTGTTTAGAAGTCACCAGCACTTCCAGCCCTAGGGTATTTAACAGACCTCTTCTCTCCCATGATAAATGCGTCTCTTGGAAGCAAAGTATATCTATTTGCAATAAATGAATCATTTTTGACAAGATACCTCGCTTCTTCGGATCGTTAAGACCATTAACATTAAGAGTACAAATTTTAATTATCTTATCCATTGAAATACAGAACAAAGGGGGAGATTAGGAAACTAGAACTTATCAGACGAGACTCGAGATATAATTGAAGACAAGCCATATTGAACAAAATCATTGTTATGCCTAGTATTGAGGCATTAATAAACCAGCCAAGACGGAGCTCAATAGCTTGCAAATAACAAAACATTTTCATAATCACTAAATCTTGCTCATATTGGACTGATGCTGAATTACACCCCCACCACCACCGGCACCTCCCCACACCCACCCCTGAAACCCTCCCCCCACCCCAACTCCACCCCCCACCCCAACCCAGCTTATGAGGCACAGGGATAGCCAATCCCTGGGGTCACCGAGTGCCCCCCCGCCCCACTCCCAGATGACCCGTAAAAAAAGAAAAAAAAAGGAAAAAAAAAAAAACAGTTCCAAGATCAGTTTAGACCAGCCAGTAATATCAACCTAGCATATCTATATCATAGCTATCACATTTAGATATCGTACTTTGAATATAAACGTTAAACATTAGGCATTGAATCATAAAGAGTCAAGATATTCTTTCGCAGCAATTTCGGAAACAAAAAATCTCGTTTGATTTTTAAAAATAACTTTAAGTTTGGCTGGATTTTGTAAATAAACCGTGGCCCCTTTTCCTTGAAAACCAGCCATTAGTTGTCTTAACAACCAACGTTTAGTAACAGTGGACTGACAAAAATCCGGTCTAACAAAAAAACAGCAGCCCTTAGCAGAACGCCTTTTGTCTGGTCTGGCCAGGTCAAAAATCGCTTCTCTTGCTAGAAAATTATTAAATCTGATCAAAATCGCTCTCGGATACTCTCCCTCTTTTGATCTAGGTTTAGTTTGAAATGGGAAACGATGAGCACGTTCAATGATCAGAGGCCAGTTCAAGGATGTAAGTTCGGGAAATGCTTCCAAGAAAAGATCGCAGATGAATTTCCGGATATCTGACCCCCCTAGATTCTCAGGAATTCCAAGCACACGCAGATTATTCCTCCGTGATTGATTTTCGATCTCGGCGAGCTTGAAGCTAACATCATCCCGTTGTGCTTTAACAGTAGCAAGTTCTTTTTTTTGAATGGCGACTTCATCTTCAAGAGAGGATATCCTAGTTTCAGCTTCCAAAACTCTGGTCGTCATGTCGGTGCAGATTTTTGTGATGCGACGGACAGCATTTTTTACTTTTTGACAAGTACCTTGTGTGCGAGCGATCTCAATTTTAGTATCTGAACGGTGGGCCAGCATAGTTTGATAGATCATGGAGAGAGTGACTTCCGAAGAGTGATCGGGATCTGGTGCCACACAGATGTCTGGGTCGCTTGAAGAATTAGTTTGACCAGATAAAGAATCTGCTGCATCATTAGACTTATTGCGAATTGAAGGTGTTCTCTTAGCCCTGCCCTTGTGCTTCTTTACTGTTGCACTAGAGACCGGTGACGACTCGCTGGCCCCCGTCTCCTCTCCTGGGCTACTGTCTTCTGGATAGTCAGCCCAGTCCCTATCCAAGCTTTCATCAGATGTGAGATCAGACATGGAAAAAAAGTTCTCGTTGGACTCCAAAACAGATTCCTGGCACAAAGTTTCAGCAGGTACTGATAGGGGCGGGGCGGATGAAGGCAGAGAAATAGTCTGAGCATTTATAATAGTGTTAGTGTTCGGAGCCACCAAGTCCCCATCCCCGCCCCCATCCACAGCAGCTTTAGTAGAGATATTTGAAACTACATCTCCCAGAATGCTGTGCGATGGTGATCCAGGCACAGACATAGAATTGAAGGAGCACGGCACCTCAGGCACAGAATGAGAAACGGGATTTGCGGAGGTGTCTGCAGGTGGGGAGATTCGATGGCAATAGTTTCGGACCAGCAGCGTTTTTAGCAGCTTGCCTATTAAACAATGCAGGAACTGTTTGATTAAGAGCCTTACTAGAGACCTCGCCGCCTTTGTTAGCTGAGGAGGAGGTAGATGTAAATGTAGACTCACTGGATTTAACTAACCCACGGGTTGAGTTAGCAGTTTCCAGCCCCTCCACGCCAGCGTTTTTGTTCTTGCCACTACGTGTGTTGAGCGGCTTAGACTGCTGATTGGGGTTTTTCGGCGGCATAATGTACACAGAGCGAAGCGCCGTCTGTCTTGCCCAGGAAAACAGGAAAATCCAGGTAAGATTACGTGGTCGATAGAGCCGAGTAATAAGGGGCCACATAGACAGCAACGGAGGTGTATGCGAACACCCCCCAGCACCAACAAGATTAGAGAGTTGTTAAATACTATTAGTTTTTTAATTGAAAATAAGTTTGCATTGTTTAATTCATTTTTTCACAGTTTAATTTTAGCTGTGGGTTGTGGGGATTTAGGGGTAAAGTGTGGGAAGTTTATTCATTTGTTTGAGTTTTAGATTGTTTTTTAATTAATAATATTTCTTTAATTGGTAATTAATTATGTTAATTATGGAAGTATTTTTTTATTTAGATGTGGGTTGTGAATTGTGTGGTGTTACAGGGTGGGAAATATAAAAAAGTAAATGTATGTAATAATTAATGCTTTTGTCTCTAAATAATTTCTAATTAAAAATATTTGTTTGAATTCTTTTTTTATTTAATATAATATTTGTACGTATTGTCATATGTATTTAACATTATATTATGTTTCATTTTGAACTTTTAATATTAAATATATTTGTATTTAAATTATTTACATATTTATATATTTTGTTTTTTAAATATTTTTGTTGTTGATAATATTTTGTTTATTTTTAATTTTGAACTGACTGGAGTGAGAATATTATTTGTTACCGCTGCGCAATCCAATAGTTTCCCTACTGTTGCACTGATTGGAGTGGGAGTAGTAAATTTTATTCCGCCACTATCCAACACTTTCCCTACTGTTGCACTCACTGGAGTGGGAATAGTAATTTTTACCCCTCCGCTATCCAACACTTTACCTACTGTTGCACTCATTGGAGTGGGAATAGTCATTTTTACAACTCCACTATCCAAAACTTTCCCTATCGTTGCACTCACTGGAGTGGGAATAGTAATTTTTACCCTTCTGCTATCTAACACTTTCCCTACTGTTGCATTGACTGGGGTGGGAATAGTAAATGTTATCCCTCCGCTATCAAACACTTTCCCTACAGTTGCACTCACTGGAGTGGAAATAGTTATTTTTATCCCTCCGCTATCCAACACTTTCTCTTCTGTTGCACTCATTGGAGTGAGAATAGTAATTTTTACTTGTCTGCTATCCCAACACTTTCCCTACTGTTACACTCACGGAGTGGGAATAGTAATTTTTACCCCTCTGCAATCCAACACTTTTCCTACTGTTGCACTGACTGGATTGGTACATTTAAGTTTACAGATTTTTAAATAGTTTAATGTTTTAATTTATAATAAAATGTTTTTTTTAAATAGATTTTATGGTTCTTTATATATGTAAAATGTATATAATTTTAAAATGATAAAATAAAATAAAATTAATAGTTTAATAATTGTTTTAAAGTAAATATATATATATATATTATGTATGTGTATTTAACTTCTTTTAATGAAGTTTATTTGTTATATTTGTTCAAATGTATCTTAAATCTACTTTCTTTTTTTATTTAATTTTATTATTTAATATATATATATATATATATATATATATATATATTCACTGAAAAAACCATAGGTTTCACACAAGTTATAGTTAGCTGTACATTTCACTCGTAAAAAACCAATGAAATTCCCCCGTTATAGTTAGTGCAGGCAACTATAACTCACGCGACCGCAATCCTCTGCTGATGCTAATACTGTATTTAGACACTTATTTGCCCATGTCTTCTTCCATTAAATTTTAGCTATACATATATTACAAATATTTTTTTTTCATAAAGACACATATGTCATCAGCAGAGGATTGCGGTCGCGTGAGTTATAGTTGCCTGCACTAACTATAACGGGGGAATTTCATTGGTTTTTTACGAGTGAAATGTACAGCTAACTATAACTTGTGTGAAACCTATGGTTTTTTCAGTGAATTTGCAAGGTTTTTTAAATGCTAATTCCTAACTATAACGTGTGTGAAACCTATGGTTTTTTTCAGTGAATTTGTATGGTTTTTTAAATGCTAAGTTACTTTACGCCATTCGTGGCGTGCGCGCCCAGTTAACACAGTTCGTTCCGTGCGCGCACGGTGCGCTTCGCACACCGTGCGCGCACAGTGAGCACGCGGTGCGCTTCGCGCACCGCGCGCCCACTTTACGCAGTTAGTGCCGTGCACGCACGGTGGTCACGTGGTGCGCTGCGCGCACCGCGTGCCCACGTTATGCGGGATGGGCCATGTACGCACGATGCGCTTTGCGCACCGTGCGCATTTGGGACATATTATGCGCATCGTTGTGAAATGTATTCTTTTTTAATTTCACCAGTTGAAATATGCCATGCACAATTGGTGCCCTTCGGGCACCATTTGCACACGGGGTGGGGAGAGTGTGAATAATTTCTCGAAAAAAAATAAATAATTTTTTTGGCCTTGGGGGTTGTTTGGGGACCCCTATATCAATGCTGGGTGGTTATGATCTCAATATACTGCACCTTTAGACATTTTTTGGCTTTATTTTTGCTGCCCCACTCAGAGTGCGAGAGAGAAAACGGCGGCCGCCGCTTCCTGGTTTCGACCGATTCGAATGTTTACTTAGATCTAACAGCCAATCAGAATCGCGCTCGCGCACGTCACCGTACGCGTACGGTAAGCGCACCGTAAGCGCACCGTGAGCTGGCTCAGATATATATATTGATTTAAAGGCTATTTTCTCAGAATCTACTGAACAGATTTACACCAAACCTACAAAAGGCACTTCCTTGACCTGTAGACTACCTCTCTGCCAAATTTCAAGGAACTCTGTTCAGCCGTTCGGGCTGTAGCTGTGTCTAAAGGTCCTATGGAAAAATGCATGGGAAAAACGCGTTTTGGGACCCCCCTTTTATCTCAGCCCCCGCTTGACGAATCCCCCCGAGACTTTCAGGGTAGGAGCGGAGCGCAGCGCCCCACCTATTTTGAAAATTTCGCGAGGATTCGTCGACCGGCGCCAAAGTTATTCAAAATAGAATGTTGCGGTTTTCCTATGGTAAGAGGGTCCTAACTATAACTACCTACTGGCGACCGCCAGTAGGTAATATATATATATGTATATATATACATATATATATATACACACACATATATATATATATATATATATATATATATATATATATATATATATATCGATATTTTGTACAGCTATATATTTTAACACATTTTTTCCCAATAGTTTAATTAAAGGGAGGTGATATTTGTGCATTCTATATTTTTTCATCAATATTTTTTACATCTATATTTTTTACATTGATATTCTGTCAGTGAACCTGAAGTGTATGTATCAATGTCTTTGTGGGTTTATTTGTGTGGGTACAGCCTTTTGCTGAATCCTGGGATGACGCTGAATGCAGTGTGTTATGTATTTTTGACCTTTGGGGTGTAGAACCTTAAGGCTGGGTTTGCCGATTCATATACTGGTGACTGGGACTAATAGTAGAGGATAAGTACCGCTAGAGTTTGTAACTGTCTTTTCTTCCAGTGAAGTAACTTATATCTACTACTTCTTATTGGCTTTAATTGTGACACTGGGGACTTTAGTGAGGTACCAGACCCATCACAGTGATCTGCATAATCATCAACACAGCAACAGTCTTGGATTGATTATGACTTTGGATGTGATGCATACCATACTGGATTTATTAGGCTAATTGTCGTACCGGTGACAACCTCTCTTACAGTTACAAAGTCCTTAAGGTGTTTATCTTGACCTATGGTATCCATCTACAGTCGTGGCTGTTAGCAGCGTCTTCGTTAATAATGGCCTTTGTGCATTTCTGCAGGTCTGTGATCAGTGTTTCATTTTTTACTGGCATAATGGACTGGAATTACATATGATGTCATCAGCTGCCATTTTACTTGGTTTGCATTCACACCTTAATGCCATCTTGTGCATTATTTGATGCTCATTCATGCCTATTGGAATTCATGATCTGTCACTCATCTTAGATTGCTACACGGTCCACCAAGTGCGTGTGTAAGCAATATGTGCAATCAGCCATTTTGGATAATACCAAATATTCTCATACAGAGGTATGCTTGTTTCCATTACATCACATGTTCCTGGATTTATTTGGTGAAATGTTTACATTTTGGGTAGCAAATAAAAACAGAGATTTTGACAGATGTATTTTAGAGCCCCAAATCCTTGTAATTCTTAGTACAAAGACTTGACATTCACATTGCTGGAAAGTAAAATTTTCAAGGCTTCTGTTTAACAGTATTGTGCAAACACGTTGTGAAACGAATATTTGATGCACTTGACAGTCAAGTGTCAACTGTGATGTGCTTACAAATCTGCTAAGAAGTTGTGAGGGTTTCCTTTCAAAATCTGTTTTACTGCAAAGAGGAAGCCTGCCAGAGTTGCCCTTTATCACCCCATTTATTCCTTCTTGCACTTGAACCGCTGGCTGCGGCAATACGACAGTGGTCACAAATAGCAGGCATTCCTACACCAGCAGGGATCTCAAAAATACTTCTTTATGCAGATGGCATATTGCTCACACTTAATGATCTGCCTACTTCCCTCCTGACACTCATGTCTACCATTTCTCACTTCTCTATCATTTCTGGCTACAGAGTCAATTGGAATACGAGTGAAGCTCTCCCATTGTCCAGGGGTACAACGAAAGCAGGTATTTTGGACTATCATTTTCAATGGAAAGTGGACTGCCTGAGGTTTCTAGGTATTTATATCAACACAGGTTTAGAACGTATGATTCAAGATAACTTAGATCCACTTATTGCCAAAAACGCAGTTAGAGTATGAAGCACAACTACAAGTCAAATGGCAAGGGTTAATTACTGTAGCTTATTCCGATGAGGAATGGGAGGATTTTATTACGAACATAGATAAGGGAATCAGAGAGGCCAGAATGAAATTTACTCTCTTCAAAATTCTTCATAACTGGTACTGGTCACCCCAAAAACTCAAGACATCAGGTTTACTACACCAATCTACCTGTCGGAGGTGCCCACAGGAGGACTGCGATATACTACACGTTTTATTTTGATCTGCAATTTTGAAGGAATATTGGTCTTCCATAACTGCCTCTCTGCACAGAGCTATACAAGTGTCCATTCCTTTAACGGAAAAATCAGTTCTATTACATGATGTTACTGATCTCCCAAATCTAACAAACCATACAAGACGATTGATAGCTATTGCACTCAGCGTAGGAAAAATTTGTATATTAAGACATTAGAGAACACTACAATGTCCTACATACTATGAATGGCTTATTGAAATGTGTAAAATAGCAGCATATGAAAAACTCATTTATAGATTGCAGGACTAAGTTGGAACTTACATCCAAATTTGGAACCCCTCTCTAGCTAATAAATATTCTATTTCTGGTAATAGTTCAGATTTTTCTCACTGAGGGGCCGATTCCGATCCGGAAGGGCACCAAACGCGATCCGGCTGGAAAAACTACGAGCCGTACACGTGTTTTCCGCCCGACTCGTACAGCTGTACGAGCGGGCAAGTACGATGCGAGCTACGTGAAATTCACTGACCGAGTCATTTCCGGGTCCGAACTTCTCCGTACGTCTCGGTCGGAAGCTAACCGTGGCGTACAATGGATGAGATTTACGACCGAGCCAGTACGATGCATGCGTCAGACAGCCAGTGCGAGCAGGAGTGTCTGGGTCGCAAAATGTCCGGGTGGTTGCCTTTGGGGGCCCGCGTCGGACCCCCTGTCACCCGCAGCCCTACGACTCGGACACATGGGGAGACCCAAGGGTCCCCCCAACACAGGCATGTACGGTGCGGATGGCACGACGCATACCCACTGTAGGGGGCACCCTTGCGCGAGACATACCCATTCAGTCAATGGGAGCCCATGTACGCGTCGTACGACCGGCTCCCATTGACTTCTATGGGAGTCCGACCGAACCGAGTCTGGCAGCATACGGCTGCATCGTATTTGCTCGGTCGGACAGCAGGACTCCGGCTCGGTTGGAAAACACTCCGGTACCGGCTCGGTCGGAGTGCTTTCCGACCCAGATCGGAATCGGACCCTAATTAGGAACTACAATAAGGAAATCATTTCTTTTTTCATCTCCTTATTGATTCATTACCATCATTATTTATATTCATGCTGTTGCTGTTATTATTAGGACTGTTGTTGCTTTAGCCATTAACACTGTTATTCGAATTAGGACTTACAGTTCACCTATTGGAAATTGTTGAGATAGTAGGAATATTTCCTCCTGAAATATTATATTTGTATGATATCATCGCTACTATCTTCCAACTATCTATAATATATGGTTTACTACATATTGTATACTATCTACATCATCTACTCCTTAGTCCACTTTTCCTAATTCTTCCTTACCAGGTTTAATGAGTATCTCAGATATTGTATCTGTTGATATCTGTATTATCTTTTTTGTGTTTAGAAATCTGCGTTAACATTTCATAGTCATTTATTGTGTGGCCATAATTTGATTTATTGTTTATTCTCCTTTTTTAATGTATTGTTTATAAACTGACATGTACTTCTCAATAAAAATATACAAAAAAATCAAATCTGCTAAGAAGATTCACTGTATTGTTAATTGAGCATTCAGCAAACCAAGCTTTTTACTTAAAGTGACATGAAGTTACAACTGTTGTTGACTGTGGATGTGCAGCATGGAATTCTGTTTCATTTTTGGTAGTTTGTTCATTTTATCTAGTATGATGTACTCGCAGGACTTTTGCTGAAGATCATTGTTTGCTCAAACATCTAGAACCATTTTGTTGTGCATTTGTGCCTTGTTCGTTGGTAGAGTTTTTATTTGTAATTTACTTTTAATTTTGGTGTATAAGATTTAGATTTTTAGTTATCAGTGTGCAGGAATTATATATGTCAATAAAGTTCTTCCAGTGGATCTCCTATTTCTTAGCAAATATGGAACAGTAATATTTTGCTTATTTAATAACGATTGATGAAGAAAACGTGTATGTAGAGGCATTTTGTGACGTCATTTTGACTCAGATGGTAAGAAAGTGCGTAGAGGTTGTGGATGGACCAGGTAGAGGCCTTTGAAGTGAATGTGATAAGGCAAGAGTGAGGCTAAAAAACTATTTTGAGATGGGCATTAGTCCAGTTCTTGAGGGATACTGGTTTTATACACCTGTGCAGGATAAGAATGAAACATTGATTTATTTTTATCTGCATTGTATACACTCGTTGTTATGTGCAATCTTGGTACATTAGTGGATGAAATGCTGAGAGGTCATCTTAAGGCACGTACACATAGTTTTAAAATTCAAGTGAAACTATGAATGCTTAGAAAGCACACCCTTCATGGAGTGATTTTCATGTTAGAATGTATTGAACAGTTTCTTTGAAAGAGACAAAAGGTGAATAAAAGAATAACAATGTATAGTGATTAAATCTGGAAAGCGAGACATCCTTGAAGATAGGAAAAAGGAAGGCATTTAAATAAGTTTTGCCATTGAAGTAGTGTTTTCAATTTAGCTTCTTTCATAGAGTGTCCAGCCCTTTACAAACAGTGCAAGTGGTGGGTCTCTAAAGTTTCTTAGAATGACAAATAAATGTGTGTGTCTCAAATGCTTTTTCAAGTGTGTGGTAAGATAACTAGAATGTGGTATTTGTATATGATACGAGTTAGAAAGAAAGGTGGTATATAATCATTGAACGTGTGTTAGGATGGTGATCATAAACCTCTTGTTTTGATTGGTCTCCTGGTATAAGCCATAGCTTCAAGTGTAGTGTATGGAAGTGAGATGCGCGGGGCAAGAAAAATGTAATTGTAGATTCTTTGACTCTGTTAATGTGTGATGGATTGAATGGAGAGAAGGTGGATGCCGAGGAAGAGCAAAATGCAAAGGTTGCTGTAAGTTATGTTGTGCTTTGCAGTTTTCGATGGTAATGCAGAGGACTTGTGGGAAGAAGAAGAATGTAAAAAGGGTTAATTTTCTATTAAGTGCTTACTAGAGTAAATGTGTCTCTTCTGCCCAAGTGGCAGAATAATTTGATTAGGCCATTGTTAATTAGGGCTGGCAAGTGTGCACCTCCAGAAGGTGTATGGGAGAAAATTATGAGGAGAGCTTTCATGGTATTATAGACATGAACCTGTTGTTGGGAAGTGTCTTATGTTGGCCTGGTGAGGATTTAGAATCCAAGAGATGAGTATAAAAATTTGAGAAATGTGTATATGATAATAGAATATTTAAAATTGATTAATTCACATACATGGTGCACATGGAGTGGCCACATCATGCTGGGAAGAAGGCAGTGTTTGATATTTCTAATTCCTAAAGTACATTGTCTAAAGCCTTTATGTTTGCTTTGGATGTTTTAGACTAGTATCCTTAGGTCTATCATTGTTCTATTCTTTTTATGTTTAACACATTCCATCACCTATATGCAGAGGAAGGTGGGGTAGAAGAAAAAACGGTAAAGAGAAAAAGGGGAAAATAAAGAAAGAGCATTATCTTCACAGCCCTATCTTCTGTCCCGCTGTCCCCTTTACTTCCACTAGATCCTGGGTTAAAAGTATTTTACACCTTCCAAGGTACAGACCCTCACATCTGTCATTCTCACTGTTGGACAACTGAACGGTCTCCATGGGAGTAATACTAAGGGCCCTGAAGGATTGTGGGCATGTACATTCTAGAAGTTCAATTATACAAATAGTTGAACAATGGAAGCCAATAGTAATCAAATGGCACTGGGCCACGGTCTATTTCCGGGATCTCCAACCTTTTCTGTAATAAGAGGTATTTAACTGCAATTTGATTCATCCAGGGCTACTAATATTATTAGTAGGCCTGGGCGTAGTTCGCGAAGTAGCACTTCGCGAAGCTACGCAAAGTGAAGTTCGCACTACGCGAGCTACGCGTAGCACTTCGCGAACTGCGTAGTGGCTTGTTCGCACTGTGCCAGATGTCGTTTTCAATGATTGCACAGTGCGGACAAGCAACCGGCACTGGGCAATCATTGAAAATGGCATCTTGCACAGTGCGAGCTGTAGTTTTCTGCTGCTCGAGTAGATTTTTACTCGAGCTTCAGCGTTCTCAACGCAAACTGGTAGATTCTCATCGCGAGCGGTCGCGAGTATACGCGACCACTCGCAATAAGAAACCTGACCTCCTCGCGTTGGGAATCTCGCCGGGAGGTTTATTTTCCATGCTCGCGATCGCCAACTTGAAGTTGCTGATCGCGAACAAGGAAAAAGTCTCGCTGGGATGTCATTTTGCTTGCTCGCGGTCGCCAACTTGACGTTGAGGACCGCGAGCAAGCAAAAAATGACCGCAGCACTACGCAACACTACGCTACGCGTGTTCGCACTGTGCTACGTGCAGTTTGCGTAGTGCGAAGTAGCGCGAACTTCGCAAACTACGCGAGCGTAGCGTAGTGCTTTGCCCAGCCTTAATTATTAGTGTTGTAACAGTGAGAACATCAAACAAGATTATATTGGGTTGTCCCCCTTAGCAAGACAACCAGTTAATGTAAATGTGAATACCAGTTATGATCATCTCAGTGCATCAGGCAGGGTTGTCCGCAGCAGTGTAAAAAAGGCTTTGCCAATTTTACATAACAACCATAGCTACAGTGCCCCTAGCATCAAGGTAATAATGGGAGTAAAATGTCTCCCCAAGGCCACATGATATACTTAAATAACTAACTAACACATTTTCATCCCGAATGCACTTTTTTCAATTTTGGTACATATAAATTAATTCAACCAAAGACTCTTAATTTAGTATGATAGGCTGTACACGGGAGAGCTACTTACAGGTAGTTGAGGAGCTATCAGTAGATCACAAGCTACTTGTTGAAGAAGCCTTGTATGGTCTATTGTCATCTTCTACATTGATAGCAGGTTCGAAATTGTGTAAATCCACTTTCTCTGTGTTAGGCCAGGGCCCAGGCTCTGTTATCAAGTGGATGGTATAGTGGTAATGCTGCACAAAGTATAATTGCACATGATACATCCGTGGTGGAGGTGCCCAACGATTCAGACCCATTGGGAAGAATTACTTTCCAACATAAAACAGATTATTGAGGTCCAGCTACCTCTGGACACATGTGTATTGTTCTTGGAAGCCCCTGGAGATAACCCAATGTACCAAAATACGTCTCTGTCAGGAAAACTTCTTACACTCCTCCTGTTAATGGCCAGACTTTCTCAAGTCCAATTTTGGATGCAAGAACATTACCGTGCTACCCATTTCTGCTGGCCAAAATATGGACAATCTTTGCAAATGAAAAACTCAATACACTTATCCATGACCACATGCCTAGATTTGAAAAAACACGGTGACCTTTTGTGATCTTAATGAAGAGTGAAAAGAGATACAGGGGCGGCCAGACTGACAGACCTGCTGCTCTATAAAGAGCTTTGACAGGTGGAATAGCTTCAACTTCAAAGTCATTCTCAAGGGCCTAAATTTGCTGGTCATAATGATATGAGTAACAACTGTACCATATTACCCATACTCAAGAAACTTTACACTTACCCAAAGATCTTTATACTATGATGTATTTTGTAAATATGTGATATTATGTAGACCGTATTCACAAGCTTCTATGGTAACTAAAGAAAGTTGAAAAAAAAAACAAAGTACCATTGCACGTTGATTCTCTCTTGGGAATTTTGGATAAGAAAAGCCTAGCAGAATAATTACCAGGTCTCTGGTATTTGAACTTCACATATGGAATCAATAGATTTTGTAGTTTTCTAACAAAATGTATATAACTTGGACCAATACCACAATAAATGTAAGAGGGTGACCGTGGCCTCACAAAAACTCTGAAATCTATCTGATTTCAAGCTATTCCATTCATTAAGCTTTGCTAGAGTTTGCTACCAGTGTAGTTCAATTTTACAAAAGCTTTCCCTGCACCTCATGCATGTGATCAGTTTTCTGCGTTCTTTCATGAATGTTGTCCTTTTCTTCTTAGTGAATTCCCGATCCAGCTCCTCAACCAATTTTTTGCTTCTGGGGATTTTCAGGCACGGGTTGCCATTAATGGCATTTTGCACATATTAGATATTAATTTTTTCCAGTTTCCCTATTTAACAACCATTCTTGGATGACTGTTAGATCTCTTGGGACACCTATCTTGTTTGATGCCTATAATGCTTAGAGTTGCAACTGGAGATAGTGGAATAGCTCAGTTTATGGTGTTCCATAGTCCCACTTCACGACTAATCACAGAGATGGCTTAGCAAATAGGTGGGTAACACAACCACTGCTATGAAGTCTCTTTTTCCCACTAGGAACCATCTTTGTGATGTCAGATAGTAGTACATTATATGAGGAACAGCAGATCCTGAATGCATGTCTGTGTAATACTTGGCCTTATGCACCCCTAGGCACAGAAGTTTAAAGTTTTGGAATACTTAATGATTGTGAGTTTTATTGGAACTGGAAGCATTTGAAACAGGTAAAGGATCCTAAGTAGGACTGTCCTAGAGCCTACGTTTCTGAGCCATGACAAAGTTTTGTGCCATCGCTTGAAGTCAAGTGTAAGTTTTGCCTGTACTTATATGTGTTAGCACATGCAAGTATAGATTTTACTAGTAAATGTGGGAGGCACACAAGGGAGTGGGTGGGAAAAGGGGCAGCTTTGCTACTAAAAGGGGTAGGATCAGGGAAGAGTTCGAGGGGTTTAGAGAGCGACATAACCAGCAGCGGTCCGTGGAGGGAGTTCCGTGGGGCGGAAAGGCGGGGTGGGGGAGGGGCAGGGTGGGGGGTACTAAACACCGGAACATGGATAATTGGAGGTAAGTAAGCAATTAAATAAATAAAACAAATTTCGTAGCGCGCGCTGCACCGCATTTTGTGATGCAGCGCGCGCTACGAAATTCGTTTTATTTATTTAATTGTTTACTTACCTCCAATTATCCATGTTCCGGTGTTTAGTACCCCCCACCCTGTCCCTCCCCCGTCCCGCCTTTCCGCCCCACGGAACTCCCTCCACGGACCGCTACTGGACATAACCCACCCAATTGCCTTACTCTGCGGGTGGGAAAATGTATTTTACACTTTTGTAGTAAGTTTACAATCGGAGTTTGTGAATATTGAATGTAGTGAACTTACTACAAAGTGTAAACTTACTCAAAAGTGTAACAATCAGGCTCTCTGAGTGCAAACATACTACAAAAATGGAAAATAAGAACAATTAAGTGTTTCATTTCTTTAGCCTGCCAGCATACAATATATGTGTATATGCTTAGCCAGGATAATATCTATATAAATAGTACATAATATAAAAAATCTTACCATTTGTACAATTGAAAGAGAAGCAACCAGCGAGTATTATATTTAAAAGGAAAAATTATTTCGGGGTAAAATCCAATATGAAGTGAACTAAGGAACTTCTAGGCCCAATTTCTTTTTAAATTAATCGTTCACTGCTACACATGACATTGCTACCTTCACATCCTTTTCGTTCCCATTCCAATGGCTGACCCATACACCCTTGCTATCCACCATCCCTGACGGCCCTGGTCAGCAGCTGATGTCATCACTGTCAGAGATCTTACAGCACACCGGAGCAGCTCCACCACTGACCAATGGAATAAAAACATGGTGTGAGAAGAACCTAAAAGTAACAAGGCCGTGGTGTTTGCTTACCTCAGTTTAAAAAAACATTTTCACGCATGGCCCACAATTGCAAAAAGTAAAAAACAAATCAAGGCACTCAATTAACGTCTACTTTCCAATGAGGGTTTCGGCAAATAATGGCCGTTTTCAGGGTGCTTGCACTGTGGGGCACACCAGAGTAGCCCCACCGTTAAAACTTCTATGATAAGAAATGGCAGAAGGATGGCTTATGCAGAAGCTCGTTAGGAGCCACATTCAGTCTGTTAAATGGATGATTATTTCCCTCCATCCAATACAGTCTAAGCATCTGTGCTGGACAAAAACACCCGCCTGAAACAATGAAAGCAGCCATTTCGTTTAAAGAAAGGCATTGTCAATTGAATGGTACTGTTAAATAATTCCTATGTAAATAATCATATCCGAACGTAGAAAACAATGTACACAAAATAAAAAGCAAACCTTGAAATAGTGGCATTTCACACACAAAATGTTATTAAAATAATTGAGGCGGAGAACCGAGTAAAAGTTAGCTCACAACTTCCTATCGAATTTTTTTGGGACCCAAACTGTTTATACCATAATAGACACAAATTGTGATGACTGTGTCACAGGGAACTTGCTGCAAAATCCATTGTATTCGTACACAGAAAGCGATCATGCTATTTTGCTAAAAGAGCAGACGTTGCTTGTTTAAAAGTATTCGACAACCTAACCAGCAGTCTGTGTCTGAGAAGATAAACATACTTGCCTGGCGACGGCCACCAAAGAAACAGAAGGCTGAAAATGAGCAAAATGTTAAAAACTCATGAAAATAATTCATCACTTGTTCATGGAAACATTTTTTCGTACTCTGTGGTAAATAAAATACCGGACTGAATTTCATACGGAATCCTAAAATAAAGTAAAATAGCTCAAAATAACAAGAGGCAGAATCCGTGGTATAAGAGGTTTTCTAAATGGGCTTTATTCCATTCAAAATGGCCGACTCGAGTCGCGGCCTTCAGGTTCCGTCACCACGAGGGTTCAGGAAGTGAAGTACAATAATTTATTGACAGACATGTATTTTTATAATAAGTGCATTACAATGAAACGAATGTAAAAGGCGTAACATTTGATAAGAAAAATGACGTGACAGTGACATAATCGAAACTAGGCGTAACAAGGAATAAAAGAAACATGATTGGTTTGCATTATCAGACATAGGTGGATCTATAAGATAATACTTGGCATAGATGCGCGCGCAGCAGCATGACGTGTAATTGACGTGCAACTAGGGGGTGAAGGGGACTTGACATTTAGCTCTACATGTGGAGACGAGAAGTCTGGGGGGTCAAGTCAACCTAATCCCAAATCATATCTACCATCCTATGTTTGGAGAACTATGTTATCCACAAGGAAGGACTCTCGGACAGAATCTATTCTATACTAACTGTGTGTGCGTGTACAAGCGTCTAAGTGTCTATATGAGATGCGAGGGGCAGAAAACTTTCCATGGCAGCAGGGCTATGAATCACTTGCAGGAGGACGGAAAGGCTGAGTCCTTGCTTGTGAGCTAAAGGAAATGTTTACCTAAATCACTTGGCAGGAATGCATCGGCTGAAGAGCAAAATAGATAATTCGAAGGTGAAATACAGCTTCTTGGCAGGCATGCGAAAACTGGCCGAGGCAGACATTGTTAGCTGCACAGGGAGTAGGACAAAGTTCATGGATACAGATGCGAGCTCAAGCTGAAGCTGTCAGAGACAGAGAGCAGGGAAAGGCTTTGAGGACAGAATCGGGCCTACTTGCCTGAACTGTAAAAATGGAGTAACTTAGCCATATAAAGTCGGTGGCCTTTCATACTTAGGAATCGAATATCCAGCCCATTGATGGCGGATCTGACAGAGAACATGTCGACGGAAGACACACATATGTTTGCGTCTTAGAAACTGGAACTGGAGGGAACATACATGTACTTGTAACATGCATATAGAACCGTTGGGGTCCAAGATAGGGGACATAACTGATCAGGAAAATCCACATTTCCACATTCCCTCCTTGTCCCCTTCTTGCCCTTCAAGAGACATCAATCTTCATTATTCCATCAATTTGCTCATGGAGCATCATTTCTTCTTCCTTCTTCTTCCGGCATTCTGAACGAGACCTTGGTGGGGGAATACACGATGTGGCACACAGACCACAAATCGCTGGTCCACATTGTAGACATAGACAGCAACTGAATAGTATGAGAAGGCCAATACCTAGGAAGGATAGAACTCTCCATCCCCAGGCTGATATCACACTCCAAAACCACCCGGACCACGTCCAAGTGCCTGGATTCTCGTGTATCTGGCTTACAATCTTATGAAGGCGTGTTATAGCTTTATATACAGATGGCGAATTTTCTGGTATGAATATGCAGCAGCTGGATCCGATGACCCTGCAAGCTCCGCCCCTATCGGCCAGGATGACGTCAAGGACAAGACGATTCTGGAGAACAACAATTCTCATCACTGATTGTTCCTCTGTCAGATTGCCTAGGGCGGCTATAGTCTCGTTTACTACAGCTTCAAGAGTCTTGGTGAGTCTGCGTATCAGCTTACTATTTGATATAGTACCTATATAGGGAAAGATACCTTTATTGAAATCTACATATTTGTCCCATGCTGTCTCAGTATAATCGACAACTGGGAGATCTCTTCGCTCTCTATTGTGTACTAAATGAACATTTCGATAATAATCAGGGGGAGCTAGGAAAACAGGTGGCAAAAGGAATGCTATGTAACAGGTACCATCCCAATCTAGAGGCAGACGCATATATGCCGTCTGGCCACATATGAAGTAAGAATGGCGAGAAGCTCTAAATGAAGATTTACCTTGATCACTATATTCTACTATAGTAACGCATTGGCTATGGCCCATATGTATGGAACCAACTTTTCTCACACATAATTCACCCTTAACTGGAAATACTGACATAGTGGGCAGAATTAGTTCAACTTCGGATTTGACATTCAAAATCATAAGATTAGGCGTAAAATTACCTAATTTATACACTTCATTTTCTAAATCAGTTCCTGTTCTACTGGGGTGACCCTCCTTATTAGGGTGACAGACTTTGAATAAAACTAGATTCAAATTTCCCCATATCCAATGTTGTTGATAAACTGCTGTGTCTGGGTCTATGGAATTTAATAAACTAAACCATGCTCCACAGGAGCCATTGTGTGTGAACGGATGTGGAAAGAAAGGCAGAACTCCTTTGATATTCTGATAGGGAGGGAGTCGGCCACACACCCAACAATTGGTGGCATTACTAGTCTGATGGGAATGATGTAACATACTAATGAATGTGTTATTACGCAGCGCAAGTCTATAGGACAACTCATGTGGGGGTAGGTCACTAAAAGAATGTTCATCAGTTATATTGAAAGCACGTTTAGAAACAGGATAATACATATGCAACAATATACTTGCAGTAACTATTAAAAAACTCAAGAAAAACAAAATTAATAAAGTCACAATACAGTGGCTACGCAGTGATTTACAATAAGCATGTCGTTTCATTATGATTCTGGACTCTACATGATTCAGACCTAAGGGATACATGTCGGGACAGATTCAACCGCTTCACCTTGGAGAGGACTTAAACAATCAAATCGTCCGACAGTTTTAGATCTGGACCTGAGTTTCTGTTTATAGAGTTCGGTGCTACTGGCCTCAGCCAAAGGTAGCTTTGAGTCAATGGGGGAAGACACACGGGAAGTACTGTTTGTGTCAGGAGGAAGTCCATGAAATTTTTTGATATGGGTGGAATGCACCCATCCTTTTCTTCCTTCGATCTTCACAGCTGTTCTGGTCGTCAGCAGGACCAACTTAGGAAGCCTCCACCTTGGCTCCAGTTGGGTTTTCCGATCAAAATTCCTGACGAGAACATAATCGCCGGGAATTACGTCATGAGGTTTCACCTCGGTGTTGTCAGGAAAAGCTGCGACTACCTGTGAACGACAAGATTGTAGTGCAGACATCAAGGAAGCCAGGTAATCTGTCAGCATATTACAGTCAACATCAGTTATTTTACGGGGTGTAGGCGTCCCCCACATATTCGGTGGCCTACCAAAGATCACCTCATAAGGCGATAGCCCTGTTCGAGAGTGTGCTACCATCCTCATGTAAAATAGCGCAACTGGTAAGGCTACTATCCAGTCCACACCCTTTTCCTGACATATTTTAGACAATCTGATTTTTAAAAGTTGATTATGTCGTTCCACGAGACCTGCTGCCTCGGGGTGTCGGACACAGTGGAATTTCCACTGATATCCCAACAAGAGTGAGACATGTTTCATTAATTCGGATGAGAAAGGCTGACCGTTATCTGAATATACAACACGTGGTAAACCGTACCGTGGGAAGAATTCTCGAACTAGCTGCTTGGCAGTAGTCGAGGCAGTGTAATCTGATACGGGATACGCCTCTGTCCAACGGGAGAGAGCGCAGACAACTACGAGAACATATTTGAATCCTCGACAACGTTCCATCTGAATATAATCCATCTGGAGGACTTCAAAAGGATGGTCAGGAGGCTGAAATCCACCCTGCTCTACGGGAACACTCTTTCCTGGGTTAAACTGACAACATATCATACAGGTACGAACTTTTTGTTTAGCTGCTGCTCGTAAATGTTTATTGAACCAAATGTGCTGAATGCTGTCTAGCATAGCCTTCTCTCCTAAATGTGCTGGACTGTGAACTGTAGCTATAATGACTTGAACCATGGAATCAGGGAGAAACCATACAGATTTCTCCTTCGTCATCCATCCTTGATCTGTCTGGATCCCTCCTAGTTCAGTCCACTTCTTTATTTCTTCTGCTGTGGCATGTGTCTGTATGTCAATTACGTCAAGTGCGGGATCCTTAATTGTCATACACTGTGTTGGTTTCTGAACTATTGGCTTTGTCATGTCTAATGTGCGATTCTGAGCAGTCTGTTTAGCTGTTTTGTCAGCTAAATCATTGCCTTGAGAAATGGTATCAGTAACCTTCGTGTGTGCTTTACATTTCATAATCGATATAGCAGTGGGTAGATGTATTGCGTCTAACAAAGCATGAATGAGGGGTCCGTGCTGAATGTGGGCACCATGGGACGTTAAATAACCTCTCTCTCGCCACAGCACGCCGAAGTCGTGTACAACTCCGAATGCATAACGTGAGTCAGTGTATACATTAACTTTCTTATTTGTGGCTTGAATACAGGCTTGCGTTAGAGCAATAAGTTCTGCTGCTTGGGCTGACAAAGTATCTATACAATGTGTCTCAATAACTTCAGTGTCTGTTGTGACTGCATACGCGGCCACTAAATCTCCTGTACTTGCTCTCATGCACGATCCGTCTACATACAACGTCAGGTCTGGATCTAACAATGGAACGTCTGTCAAGTCTTGTCTAGGTTTCGTCTTTATTTCAATGATTTCAACACAATCATGAGCTAGTGGGTCTGTTCCAATTACAGGTAATAGTGTAGCAGGATTCAATGTATTACACGCACAGAGTAAGCGCTCAGAAAAGAAGAGAAAAGTAGGGAGGATTCAGACAAAGCCCGAGAAAACGTGTTAGTTGAGGAAGGTATACGAGTAAAAGCAGGACAAGTAGATGGACAACGAAACACTCTTATGAAAGAGAAAATGTAGACCAGCTTGGAAGGATGCCATTGAGTTTTTGGCGCACGGAGTGACATAGAAGGACAGAGTAAGTGTTTCACGAAGCTGAGAGGAGTGGACTGGTGTCTGGAAAAGCCAAGGATGAGATGTTACAGGAGGAATTTGAGCTGGGAAAAATAAGCACATGGCTTGCGTGATCCTGCTTGATCCTGAGTGAGTACTGACAAGGCAGTACCTTCGCGTTCTGTAACAAAGAGTGTAAAATGTTTGCTATAACATGGTGTTGCTAAAACAGGTGCTTGACATAAAGCTTTCTTTAAGCTTTCAAAAGCTTGTGTATGTTCCTGAGTCCAAGGGAGAACAGTCGATGTGGCTGCCTCCTGTGTGGTTAACTGAATGAGTGGTTTTGCTAGAAATGCGTACTGAGGGATCCACTGCCTACAATATGAAGTGAGGCCTATGAAAGCTCGCACCTCCTTTTGTGTCTGGGGTATTGACATGTTAGCAATTAACTGGATGCGATCTGGTGTAAGCTGCCTTCCCTCCTTGGACAGCGAGTGACCAAGATAAATAACTCGCTGAACACAGAATTGCAGCTTAGAAGGGGACACCTTGTGCCCCTTGTCGGCTAGGAAATGTAAAACTGTCAGAGAAGCCTTTTCACATTCTGGCTCGCTTCTTGCGGTGATCAGCAGATCATCGACATATTGAAGCAGTGCAGTATTGACTGGCATGTGGATACTGTCAAGTTCTCGTTTCAGTGCTTGGCTGTAGATGCTGGGGCTTTCTGTAAATCCTTGGGGAGCGCGTGAGAATTTAAAGCTGCGCCCATTTAAACTGAATCCGAACAAGTATTGGCTTTCCGGATCTATTGGGACGCTGAAAAAAGCATTCTTGAGATCAATTACAGTAAAGAATGTTGCTTCGGAATCAATTGCTGTCAACAATGATGATATATCAGGGACCACAGGGAATTGTGGTACAATACACTTGTTTAGTTCACGCAAATCAATAACCAATCGGTATACTGGTGGGGCAGTAGGGTCAGTTCGTTTAAGAATCGGAATTATCGGTGAATTACATATATTGGAGTCTGTTTCTATAACTACTCCCTGGGCAATCAGCTCATCAATGATTTTCAGCAAAGCCACTACAGCATCATGCGGTAACTTGTATTGTCGCATTCGTGGTAGTACCACTCCTGCTTTCAATGTAACTCGATAGGGTGTAATGTTCATGCAGCCAACATCCGTAGGGCCTTGTGCCCATAGATGTACTGGTAAAGTCTGTAGTCGGGGATCCATGTCTCTAGACACATAGTGACCTTTAAAATCACGTAAAAACAACCTTACTCCTTCTGGAGAACAACATATTATGGCTCCTAGTGCTTTCAGAGTTTTAATTCCTAACAGATTTTCTGGGCATGATTTAGTAAGCAATAAATCTGTAGTTCGTGTCAAAGGTCCTATCGTAAGTGGTAGAGGCTGTGATACTTCATTAACAATAGGTTTTCCCGAAAAACCAAGGGAAACATTTTGAGAGCCTGAGAGGGGTGCCCCTGGAACTTCACTACGTTTTATAGTTGTTCGACTTGCCCCTGTATCGAGTAAGAATTTTCTATCTTGACCTAATAATTCACTATGTACATAAGGTCCTTCTTGATCTACAGGAATCTCGATAAGCGGTAAGTCAACTTCCCTCTCTAGGCTGGTTCATGCGTAATGCTGATATTCAGGGTATTCATACTGTGCAGTCTGATACATTTGTCGTGTTGTTGTTTGTGTGGCAGGAGCAGGCAACGGTGGTGCAGCTGGCACAAACTGTATGGGTTGCTGTGAGGCTGGCATGGACTGTTGCTGAACTGGCATGGACTGTCCATGCTGCATAGCTCCTTGTTCATTCTGATCTTGTCTAACTAATCGTGGTCTCTCTTTTGCAATACCTGTAGCTATATTACGTTTCAGGACTGGACAATCATGTACATAATGGCCTAGTTGTTTACAGTAATTGCAGGTTCCTTTTACAGGAACTGCAGAATCACCAGAATGTGTCACACCCTTTTTGTGACCATCTGCTGGTACTGTCTGAGAAACTAGCATTTTCATTTTTGTATCCTTCATGCGTCTGTGCTCGTGTTCTTGTTCATCCCTAATTCTATTGTGATGATACTGTAACATTTGTAGCATTTGCGACGGAGTGTTACTTTGCCAGGTACTCTCGAATTTCAATATTCTATTCTTCACTGGAGGCAATGCATTTTCCACCAATTTTGTCACAAATAAATGTGGATATGAGTCACTACTTGCTTTTATACCACTATTTATACCAAAACATTTTTCAAATCGAGCATAATAATCGCTTGTGTCTTCATCTTGCTTTTGTTTGCAGGCTGTGATTGCACCCCAATCTTCCTTTTTTGTAGTTAATAAACGTGGCAGTACCTGTACTAGTAAACCTGGTAACAGTTTAACTTTATCCCCGAGCCCCGAACCTGCAGTTCGGCTCCTTTCTTCCTCTGCTAATGCTGTCCAGTCTATCTTTTGGTCTCCTACTTCCCACTCTTTTTCTTTCAGTTTTTCATAAATGCCAGCAGGCAAAAGCACCTTTAATATCGTCATAATATCAGGAAAGGTGTACTCTCCCATCAGTAACATGTCTTTAATTTCTCGGTGGAAACCCGCTGGGTCTTTGTCATGACTAGGTACTACTTTCTTCATTTCTAATAATTCCATTTTTGATATGGGTGTGTAAACAAATACACGGTGAAACTCATTGTCTTCGCCTTTTATTGGGTGCACTTCTCGTAAAGGATTTTGTCTATCCATATAGTACGGCGTTCTTTCTCTGTGGGGCAGCGAGAGAGAATCCGGACTTACAAAAAGGACATACTGTTTACGTGACACTAATATCTCTTTAATTAGCTTATTACTAGAACCTCTCCATCTGTTTGTGAGTAGTTCCGTTAATATATCAGGTAAAGGACCAGGGTCAGCATGTTGGCACTTATATAATATGAGGAGTTGCTGAATCATATAGATTCCAGCTAAGCGTTGTTCATCTGTACTGAGATTGAGAAACGTGTGTGCTACTGTCTCATCACCGTATTTTTCAGGACTGTCAATCCAGTGAACGGCTGATCTGGCTAATTCTTGCTCATCCATGGAATCGAGGAGGTGGTAACCCCTTCGTTCTCGTAGTATCTTATCTGCGGCTTGAAACGAATGTTCAGGAGACTTCAGATTTATTACAGGCGTCGGATACGTTCTGCTGTTTTTTGGGCATACAGAATGTATTGGATCAGGAAAACATCTAGTATTTTCACAGGATCTTCCTCTGCCTACATAGGCTATGGTCTCTGACTGTCTTGCGGAATTCCCTGATTCGGACACTTCATCTTGCTCAAACTCGTCTGTTCCCAATCTTTCTTCATGAATACGCTCTATTTCTTTACGGATTTTTCGGCACATGGCTATTATACAATTTTGCTTATCGTGTCTCCCTTCTGATATATTCTGACTCCATCTTGTAAGAATAAGCATTGCATTCGGGTCTACCCCCGGACGATCTTGATTTCTGATCATACAGTTTATGAGGAAACGTAACAGTTCCCCCTGTATCTCTACTTTCTGGAATTCCATAGCTCTGTTAATACATCCTGGATCTCGTCCTGTTTGAACAAAATGATATATGTTGTCTAGATGCGTAGTCATCCCTGGTAACCTCGCTAAATACTCTGCGGCTCGCCTGATACGTAAGGATGCCAGGACCATTTCGTCCTCTTTACCAACCACCGGGTCATATCTACAATTTACAAGGAGTTCCTTAAGCGTACGTTCACTTACGAATTTAGGTGTACGCGAATGCGCTGACTCTTGAAAAACAAGTTTATTTATTCTAGGTGGTGTAAAAGTACTGCTAGCACCTCCCGTGGCCCTATCTGGGGCGTCGGGTGTGAATGGGTTCGTTGAACGTGACACAGCAACTATGGGTGTCGATACCTCTGTAGAGTCGACTGCGGAGACAGATGCGGAAACAGATGTGCTTGCCGACGCTTGTGTCGGAACTTGCTGTTGCACGGGGACAGATACCTGATCCTGACGTTGAACCCCTCCGCCAGACGGTCTATGTGGTGTGGCGTTAGCATACTCGGGAGCTGCGTCATCTAGATATGAGGAAAGAAAAACATCTTCTGCGGTTCTGGGAAGCCCCTTTGGATGTACCTTAATTGGAAATAATGGGGGTGGCAAGTCTTTTGGTATCTCTGGAGCAGCCTTAGGTAATCCTTCGGCTAGTAGGGGATACATACCATTCAAAAGAGCATTTCTTTGTCTATTTACTTGTTCTGATCTCACTCGGATACCTTCCTCAATTAATAGATTTTCTTGAACTTTATTTGAACTTTCTTTACTCCTTTCTTCTTGTCTACGTGCTTTTTCTGTTCGTCTATGAGATTCTTTACGCCATAACTCAACAGCGTTTTTCTGTGACTGTCTGACCTTTCTTTTCCATAACTCTTCCTCCACTTTCATGATGCACTCTGCATCCCAGGTTCCCGCTATGGGCCACCTTTGACTTTCCGGTAATCCCTTGGTATAATCTACCCATAGATCAAGAAACAATATGGCATCTAAGCCATGTTTATGGTACATGAAATGCCCTGGAGTGTCCCTAGGAGGAATAGGAACTGCTTCTTCAAGCACCCCTTTTCTGGTAGTAATCTGTCTTAACTTCGAGAAGAGCGGCATATTTACAACTGATCTGATACTTACTCTTGAATTTTCTTAATACGAAAAACACAATAAATGAACAGTGAACAATGAACAGTCATTCATACCACAATATGCAAGACATTTTCTGAATACTTTAAACATTAAACATTAAACATTATAACAATGATCGACAATGATGACAGTCTGCTTAACTAATCACCATGCTGAATTCTTGACAATAACTGAATACTTCGGAATACTTGATATACTGCTAAACAGTACATATACACTGCTAAACAGTGCAGACCGGATTTGTGTACCCAAATCCGTCTTGACCGGCACAACCTATGTGCGCGTCAACACGCCTCCCCGGCGATGGTACTCACCGAGTAGCTCCTTGAAACGGAAGGCCTCAGAGAATGGACAGGACTCGATGACTGCGGACAGCGGACCCTCTGGACATCGGGATTTCGGAAAACCTGGTGGGCCTCTGTATACCTCGGGTCTTGCTCTCTCAGCTAGGCTCTGGTCGGGATACTTCGCACTTCTCACCGCCTCGTCTGGGTTGATCGCAGCCTCAGTCGCCCCCGCTTGACCGGAGGGAGCTTACAGGAAATCCTGCTGGTACGCGTTTATGGTCCGTCCAGCTGTGGCAGGAGACCGGGCCTGCAACGCACCGCCGGCGCGTGAGATGAGAAAGTGTCCCTATTCGGGCGCCATTATGTGGTAAATAAAATACCGGACTGAATTTCATACGGAATCCTAAAATAAAGTAAAATAGCTCAAAATAACAAGAGGCAGAATCCGTGGTATAAGAGGTTTTCTAAATGGGCTTTATTCCATTCAAAATGGCCGACTCGAGTCGCGGCCTTCAGGTTCCGTCACCACGAGGGTTCAGGAAGTGAAGTACAATAATTTATTGACAGACATGTATTTTTATAATAAGTGCATTACAATGAAACGAATGTAAAAGGCGTAACATTTGATAAGAAAAATGACGTGACAGTGACATAATCGAAACTAGGCGTAACAAGGAATAAAAGAAACATGATTGGTTTGCATTATCAGACATAGGTGGATCTATAAGATAATACTTGGCATAGATGCGCGCGCAGCAGCATGACGTGTAATTGACGTGCAACTAGGGGGTGAAGGGGACTTGACATTTAGCTCTACATGTGGAGACGAGAAGTCTGGGGGGTCAAGTCAACCTAATCCCAAATCATATCTACCATCCTATGTTTGGAGAACTATGTTATCCACAAGGAAGGACTCTCGGACAGAATCTATTCTATACTAACTGTGTGTGCGTGTACAAGCGTCTAAGTGTCTATATGAGATGCGAGGGGCAGAAAACTTTCCATGGCAGCAGGGCTATGAATCACTTGCAGGAGGACGGAAAGGCTGAGTCCTTGCTTGTGAGCTAAAGGAAATGTTTACCTAAATCACTTGGCAGGAATGCATCGGCTGAAGAGCAAAATAGATAATTCGAAGGTGAAATACAGCTTCTTGGCAGGCATGCGAAAACTGGCCGAGGCAGACATTGTTAGCTGCACAGGGAGTAGGACAAAGTTCATGGATACAGATGCGAGCTCAAGCTGAAGCTGTCAGAGACAGAGAGCAGGGAAAGGCTTTGAGGACAGAATCGGGCCTACTTGCCTGAACTGTAAAAATGGAGTAACTTAGCCATATAAAGTCGGTGGCCTTTCATACTTAGGAATCGAATATCCAGCCCATTGATGGCGGATCTGACAGAGAACATGTCGACGGAAGACACACATATGTTTGCGTCTTAGAAACTGGAACTGGAGGGAACATACATGTACTTGTAACATGCATATAGAACCGTTGGGGTCCAAGATAGGGGACATAACTGATCAGGAAAATCCACATTTCCACAACTCCAAAAAGTCAAATCCTCTGAAAGGTACGTTTTGTAACCCCACTGACTGAAAAACAAACACCCACACACGTGCATTTAAAAACAATATAAACAAAATGTAGACAAAATGCACTATGGCGCCCAAAAACACTGCTTGTAAGAAAGACCACAAATAAATGGACCTCATACCTGGCATATATGGCAAGCAAGCCACACCTTCACACATACACCTTCAGATCCTGTAAGAGCAAAGACACTTGCATCATCAACCCCACTCAGAAGCTCCCATGAAAGCTAACTAACACTAGGACCTGTGGCAAAGATGACAACCTGCAGGAAGACCTCTACCTCTTTCACTTGTAACTCCAGCTCACACACACACACACACACACACACACACAAGGGCACAAGTCCTGAAAATAAGAAGTGGGTGGACAGACCAAGATATGCAAGTGGCATCATGGCGCGTGACATTGTATGTTGCATCACAGGAAGTGACATCACAGCCTCACAGGGAGTGAGGACACAAGATGTGACATCAGAGCTTAAAATCTCACACATATGCTTTTCAGGTCTATCATGAATACATTTGAGAACATTGCAAGATTTAACAAATGAAAGCTGATCAATACTTAAGCCTGTGACTTGAGTTTCCTGTCTGAAGGAATTAACAGCCCAAATGTGGATGAAGTTTGTTTTTTGATTAACTACAGCAGACAAGCCACTAAATTCTACAAGCTAGGCATATTAAACCTGGCACCAAGAGAAAATCATATTTCATGCATTGTATTAAAATGCTAGAAACTGCGATTGTGAATATCAAAAGTATGAAATGTATTAATCTATCAAGTTCACGCCTTTAAAACCGTGTGTTGCACACTGCATTTGGTATTCTGAGCATGGAAACTTATATTCTCTGGGAAAGATAAAGTTATAACTGGATATTCCGCACATTTATTAATTCAGACATCATAGACACAGGATGTTTAACCTTATGAATTTTGTAATTAGTGAGACCTTATACAAAATTATGCAGGTAACAAAATCATGTTAAAAAATCCCATGCACCTGGTATTATTTGTTGTGAGGGGCAGTAGGATCTACCTTCCTAGACAGTGTATAATCAGCATGCCTATGAGCAATCAGCCATTTTTTAAACTATAGCAATAGATTACAAAGAGGCAGAGGAGGGCCTATAAGATCTATGAACATTAGCGAAGAAAAACATGTGACACCAAGATAGTTTGTATTGGTTATATTATTAAATTCATGATGCTGAGCCCCTTTCACAGTAATGTGAAATCACTGATAGTGTGTTTATTGCAATCAGAACAAGTTGCAGTGTTATTAATCTCATTCCCACCATTTTCAATATATTCTCTGAAACCTTTTGATATAAGTTTATAATTAAGCGAGAATCTCTTGTACAGGTCCATACACTGACACAAACTACACTCACTCAAACATTACACTCTATTGCCTGCTTATAGGGTGTTTCTGCAGCCATTAGCTGCTCTCTGAGCGTGACTCCTTCAGCTTTAACCCCACACCTTACAATGTCCTAAAAAAGGTAATGAAAGAATACAGGAAGAAGATTTCTGCATCCAGGATTCAAGTGGTCGACATCAGTAAAGAAAAAATATAAAACATTAGCAGGATTTTTAAATTCTTAAAATGTTTAAATATACTAAGTAAAATATTGAACATAATGGTGAACTGTTCATTTAGCTGTTTGGGTTAAAAGTATACTATTGCAGAGATTTATGTTTAGCATGCAGATATGTTTGAGTCATAGTCACACCACCTCAACCCTACTGAAGCTTGTCAGACAGATTAGTGGCCAAGGCATGGAACACAAAGGAGCACCATTCTTGGAAGCCATCCAGCCTGCATGCAGAGGTTGGATGTGTATTATGAAGTCAAAAGACAAGAAGTATATATGGCAACACTCCTAAGTTAGGCAGAATACTCACACTTTCATAATCTTATTGCTATACAATGTTGGCTTTGGCCAGTGTAAAACTTTCTTCACCCAAGATTGAACAAAGTAACTCCACTGCAAGCCCACTCCACTAGGGGTACTATTCAATGTAGGTATAATTGCCTTAGCTGCCTGCACTCTTTATGTGAGATATGCTTACTTAGCCATTCCCATCACTTAAAGTGCCTGTGGTGGGCGTCTGGACTCATTTTAAGAACTTCGGCCTCATTTTTCACCAACAGACCATGACCCAGAGCTAGAGAGAAAGACACAGTGGGACGAAATAACAGGAAAGAGAAAGAGAAAAACAATGATGACGACAGAAAAAATGCAAGAGTATGATCAAGTCAAAGCAAGTTTATGGTAGAGAAAGAAAAAGGGAATGGCAACTCTGAAATTAAGCAATGGGACTCTAAGTAAATATTTAGGGCTCTGCATTATGTTTTTACAATTTACCCTGTGACCCCTCTAAAGTTTGTCACCTCCACATTTAGCAGCAAACATCTCTTATGTTCTTATTGTCGCCATTATTACATCCAAACCCCTCTCGCATTCACCAGTGCAACTGAAGGGCAGCTCACCTTGGAATCAGTAGTACCAGAATTCACACATGGAATGGAGCATAAAGGCAGTGAGAAGTATCAGCTGCTCTTCAAAATAAGTGTAATAAAGCTATGCCCATCTAGTGGCAGAATTACACAACGTGTAAACTGAAAACCTGGGATCAATTCCGACTTCCTCACTTGACCAAATTGTATGATGCTAGGCAAATCTTTTTCTTATGTTTGATCTAATAGACTATAATATTGCACCATGTACAATAAGAACCTACATTTAAAAGTCTAGGGTACTCATGATAGTTGACTTGAGTGTTAGTTCATTAATAAAATTGTTGTCAGGTGAGGGGTGGTCACACTAAAACCAAGCTATGAATTTTAGTAAGTGCCTGTCAATTAAGTGATATAATCTGAAATACTATGGTGAAACGTTTCTGGATTTTAACAAAATACACTTTTTTGAATCATGAATCTACATTGCATACTTTGCTTCATTAGTTACTTGCCAATTTCATGGCTCAGCTCATGCACAGGCTCTCCCTCTTAAGTTGTTACCTCGCTCATTTCTAAATAAACTAGTGTTTAGAAGCAAGGATGGGGCTGGGATGATTGTAATAGTACCCCTGTGTCCAGCCTTAAGAGTGGGAAACATTTCCTTGAAATCAAACAGTATTCCAAGTAGATGTTGCATCACAAGGGCAACGTTTTGTCCAAAGATCAGACACAGTATTTCTTTTGCAGTGGGATGAGGTAAATTCTAGCTTGGGTTGTAGTACCTACCAAGAGCTGGAATGAAGGCCTGGATATAGCTGACTCCTTCACACCAGCAATCTCCATCTGGCTCTTTCTGTCCATGTGCAGCGTGTGCTCCAGCTCCAGTTGAAGTCAAGGGTCATGGTGGCTAATGCAGGTGTAAGTGTGCAGGAACAAAAGGACCAACATTCTGCCTGCTGATGTTTTTAAATGGTGTGTAACTAGAGTTGGGCGAGCCACTGCAAGCTTTAGCCAGTCTTAAGCCAGGTGGCTGACTCTGGCTCACTTGAGGTCTTCTTGGGCCCTGAAGCCCAACATGAGCCAAGCTTTCATGTGGCTTCTGATTGCCACCATGTTCTAACCTTGTACATCAAGAATTGAAGACAAAGCATTAAGGGTTAGCAAAAAAAGATACCCATCTAGGGGCTGAACTGCACAATGTGGAACAAGAAAATCAATGATCAATTGGATCTGCCATGCTTAACAATTACGTGATCCTAGGCAAGTATTTCATTTCACTGAGCCTTCTTTTTCTTGATCACCACATATGAGAGCACAGTCAGATAGTTGAGTTCAGGTTGTGCGCCGTTCAAAAACGACTGGTGTTTGATTTAATAGACTACAATGTTGCTCCATTTATAATAAGAATCTGGGCCATTTTTAGGGTGTACATGACAACTAACTTGCTTCTTAGTTTGCTAATGACATTGTAGCTGAGGCAGGAATGGCCTGGAACGTTTACAAGCTCATGTTTAAAAAATGTCACTTTCAATCAATGCAGTGATTTAAACAGATGTACTAAGGTGAACTGCTTCCGCATGCTAAGCACATTTCTTTGAATTTCGAAGACACCGTGACATTTTTCAACATGATGTTTGTTACATGATTTACACCCAAACCTTTTCATGGCTTGGCTTGAGCACTGGCTCATAGAGCCAAGCCAGGCTCTTTGTTCAGCTCTGGCTCGACTCTCCCTATTAATTTGTTGACTTGCCCATCTCTATGCGCAACAAATGTTGATCTTCCAGCTTCCTAGTGCACTAAATTCTGGAAGCATCGCAGGGTGGACATTTTTCTGTATTCTTCGTGCTTATTTCTCCCAGGCCTCTGGTGCTGGGCATGCTGGGACAAATTAGAGGGCAGACTTGAGACGGGCTCAAAACAGTTTTGCAGCCGTGATACTGCCCTGTGTATGATCCTTATGGCAGTGCTGAAATTGGAATCTATACATTTAGGGTGAAGGTGTGGTAAAGAAAAGGGGATGGATTCATATTCATAAGAGGTGAAGTCATCTAAAGCAGTCTGAAAGGCAACTTTTTTTGTTTTTTTTAACTCTGCCACAAAGAAATTGGCAACAAGTATAAACGTGATTGTAAATCTTTTCTGGCTTACCTGGTTGCAAAGATTGCATTTTAAATTATTTTATGGGGTTAAGGCACCTGCTGCGAGATCTTTGTGTGCTCAGTAAATCTCAGGGAATAACAATGGTAAGATAACTATGGTGATTAATGCTTGTGCTGAAGATATATGGCTTTTGTTTAGTCACAGTTTTGACTCAAAGTAGCATAGATGATTAATGTGTCTCCTGCAAAGCACATTGTGTAACATGCAGGTGACAGATTATTAGTTAATTTTGATAGGTAAGTGGGTTACAACTTTTAATACATAGATCCTTTTGTTGCTTGTAATTCACAAACTGCAATCCTCTGTATTTGGGTATCAAAGTGGTACTAACGAGGTAAATCCTTTGCCCAGATAATGTTAACATATGTACAAATTCCTAAATATTGAAGTAATTATAGCACCAAATACCCCATAATTTGCCTTTTTTGCTGCATAGTTTGCCTTTTCTTGCTGTATAATTTAGCCAACTCTGATGTAGAATTTGCTCTGCCACGGGTTAATAATTCTAACGGTCCTGCATTGAGTCTTATTTAACACATCCTGTACATTGATTTACACTCTTCTATGATTTATTGTCAATGTGTGTGACATAAAGTGCTCTGACCCCTACACATGGGATGAGTAGCACTATAAAATAGTTAATAAAATGTTTAAAAGTCGAATTTCAATTGTTATTAATATAAATACTCACACAGACTGATACAGCTGGCATTCCAATGCATTCATGCCCAACAGCTAACTTTCAAATCGTACTTTCCCCTAAGTCCTTGTGAGGAATACCATTTTCAAATTGTAGTTTCTCTTAAGTACTTGTGAGGCACAACAAGCTGTGTGCCTTTGTTCCCGTCCATTGCTCTGGCATCTAGGAGATAAACTCAAGGTAGCTCCCAATTAGGCTGCTGCCCGAACAAAAGGAGCGTGGATAGCCCTCTAAATTAAGTATTTGTCTTCAGACAAGCTGGAGGTGAACGTCCCCTCACCGCTTCCATGTTGCTTCTTGGAATGGAAAGCAGACAATGTGTAGGCGCTGCTGGAAGTGCCCTGATATTAAATAATTACACCAGGGCAAATGTCAGCATATTTCATAGGGCCCAACTTCTTGGCATATGGGATGGCGTCTGCCATGTGAAATAGTGAGTGGATGCCATCCACCTGCATGTACCCCGACTTGTGCCCTGACACGAACGCATGCACACACACACACACACATGCGCTTCTGAAAGGCGTCAGGACACAAGAAGTCCTGATGAGAAAAGAGGATTCATAGAAAGGACAACACTACATGACTTCAGTGGGTGAAATCTTAAGGTGATATGCACTTTGCTGATTGTTCAGCATCCCCTCATATGAGGAACCCATCCTCGCAGGATTCACTATCGTTTTGGGTAAGACAATCCTGTCTTCTTCACCATGTGGCCCTATCATCTGGCCTTTTCAATTGGAGACATTTTAACTCATGTTCTGTTAACTTGCTTACAAAAGACATCATCTTCTGAGGTTTCCTAGGCATGTGAGTAGTACCTTTAGGCCTCCTTTTTCCTGTCTTTCCCCCTTTCAGAGATCATGGTCTAATTGGACTTTCTCAATTTTATAGACTGAAGTGTTTGAAGCCTCTTTTTGTCCTAATGAGAACCTTGTAAATATAGCCTGCTTATGGTTGTAACATCGTCCCTCAGTAGCGAAGTGCATATTGGAAACCACTGTTCCATTAGAACAAGCATAGACGTATCCCATACCTTGATTATATTCCTCCGCTATCAAGTTGTGTCTTCTTTAGTTGCACTGTATATATATATATATATATATATATATATATATATATACATGTATATATATATGTATATATATCTATATATCTATATATCTATATATCTATATATCTATATATATATATATATTCACTGAAAAAACCATAGGTTTCAGGGGTGTTATAGTTAGCTGGACTTTTCACTTGTACAAAACCATTGAAATTCCCCCGTTATAGTTAGTTCAGCTAACTATAACTCGCGCGCCCGCAATGCACTGCTTATGACGTCACATATTACATCACTCATGACATGGTCAGTGACATCACTCATGACATCACTGATGACATCTCAAATGACATCACTGATGACATCACTGATGACATCATCCAGTGAATGTGTGTTTTTCTGAAAATTAAATATGTTTTATATATGTATATCTCAAGGTCGATGGAAGAATAAATGGGTATATAAGTGTCTAAATGGATGATTTGTTTTTGAAAAATTGATTGTGTAACTGACTGATTAAGTGTATCATAGTGAATACATGGCTTAGTGAGTAATGTTTAAATATGTAAATATCTGTATCAGTCTCTCACTTTGTGTATAAGTGGCTGCATGGGTTGGTGAGTAGCTACATGGGTGTCTATATAGGTTATTAGTTGGTTTTTTGAGTATCAGTCTGAGTGTCTGCATGGTTCGGTGGGGGGTATTACGTAGTGCATAGGTGCATGAATGAGTGACTCACTGTTTGTATGGGTTGAACACAGCATGTGTGCAGGACTGTATGGGTGCATGAGTGTGTGTATGGGTGTGTTAGTGAGTGAATGACTGTCTCAATAGTGTCTTTATGAGTAACTACATATGTTTTAAACTAGTATATGTGACTATTGGTGTATATATGTGAGTATATGTGAGAGTGAGAGATTGAAAGAGTTCCTGTATGAATAAGTATGTGTTTCTATAAGTGATTGTTTAAAAGACTAAGTATGTGTAAGTTTCCGTAGAAGTAAGTATGGTGGTGTGTGTATAACTGTATATGCAAGTAAATGTATGTTTGATTCTTTATTAGCATGAGTGACTATGTGTGTGAGTAACTCTATGGATGAGTGGCATTGTGTAACAGGATGTATAGGTGTATGAGTACATATGATGAGTGAGTACATGTATGAGTGACTGTATAGGACTGTTGGTGAATGAGTGGATGTGTATGTGGATCTTAGAATTACTGAAGAGGTTGTTGTAACTGGTATTGGTATGTCCATTGTTTTGAAATTTTTAGTCTCTATTTTTGAATGTGTGTATCAAAGGTTATATTAGGGTGAGAGGAGGTCTGCCACTCTATCACAAGGATGATGTCATCAGTGATGTCATCAGTGATGTCATTTGAGATGTCATCAGTGATGTCATGAGTGATGTCACTGACCATGTCATGAGTGATGTAATATGTGACGTCATCAGCAGTGCATTGCGGGCGCGCGAGTTATAGTTAGCTGAACTAACTATAACGGGGGAATTTCAATGGTTTTGTACAAGTGAAAAGTCCAGCTAACTATAACACCCCTGAAACCTATGGTTTTTTCAGTGAATTTCTGAGGTTTTTTAAATGCTAATTCCTAACTATAACGTGCCTGAAACCTATGTTTTTTTCTGTGAATTTCAAAGGTTTTTTAAATGCTAATTTCTAACTATGCCTACAGAGATAGGACATGTGAAGAAAGAAGAAAAAATGCACAGAAAGAAACAAAAGAAGTGCAGAAAGAAGCAACAGAAGTCCTCAAATACGAAGATAAGTGCAGGAAGAAGGATAACGTGCAGAAAGAACAAAAAGAAGAGCAGAAAGAAGCCTTGTTGCAAAATCATCCTGTACCCTCAACTTTTTCAGACGGATACTGGTGGTAACTGAGTCTGACTAACCAGTCCTAGAGCCAGTGCTGTGTTAAAAGACACTTAGAATACAGTGAAAACACCTACATACACTAGGGAACATTATGCGTTGGGGTCCCCCTGTGATTAGCATGACCTCCTCTGTAAGCCCCTAGTATATAATAGGGCATGGGGATTAAAACTACCTCTTAAAACAGGCCATAGGGCGTTTTTGCACACGTTAACTCAGGCCCCGTCCCCTCCATTCACCACTGTGTAAACACGCCCTGTGTCCATTTTTAGTTGGGAGATTAAGTTCATTTGAATCCTCAGGGTCCCTAGGGTCCAACTAGCCCACTAGGTACCTCCAGTAAGTGCCACAGAGCTGCGTTGCAGAGAGGTGTAAAAAGTGGCACGGCCTGGACCACCTCTCTGCAATGCAGCTCAGTGGCGCTTACTGGAAGCACTTGGTGGGCTAGTTAGCCCCCAGGGGCCCTCAGTATTGAAGGGAAATTATATCCCCAATTTAAAACGTGCCATAGTGCGTGTTTGCACACGTCACCTCAGGCCCCGTCCCCTCCCTTCACCACTGTGTAAACGCGCCCTGTGGCTGTTCTAAGTTGAGAGATTAAGTCCCCTTGAATCCTAAGGGTCCCTAGGGTCAAACTAGACCACTAGGTACCTCCAGTAAGCGCCACAGAGCTGCGTTGCAGAGAGGTGTAAAAAGGGGCTTGGCCTCAGAACACCTGGCTGCAGCGCAGCTCCCTGGCGCATACTGGAGATGCCTGTTGGGGGCGCGTTTGCAGAGTGCTGCACGGAGGGGGCATGGCCTCCGGCACGATGCCAGTCTTTTATTTATTTTAGTTTTTTAAGAAGGGGGGCTGTTTGGTTCCCCTTCTTATTCTAATTTATTGGCCCTGATGACCCCATCCCCCAGGGCCAGTCTCCTAATTATATTTTTTTGACCCCAATCCCCAGGGCCGGCCACTGTTTTTTATTATTTTTAAAAAATATATATTCATAGACACACCTAGGACATGCTGGACAAACCGTACGTACCTATCACCATGACGATTTGCGTGATATTCATTAAAAGGCGACTATGCATGCAATGAATCCACGTGGAATGTATTTACACCACTAGTGAAGCTCTGACATGTCCGATGCCCTACCGTGCCTAATCCTGGTAGACACCCTTGTCGTTTATTTATACAAACATGGGTAGCTATTGACGGGCACATTTAATACACATGCACACCAAGCCATTCAAAGGGGATTCAACAAAAATTCGACCAAAACTATGCAAGAAACCCCCCTCACGGTTAATAAAACACACATCCACTGCCGGATGTGTAATACTTTTTATTTTACTCTCTGGAAAGGGGACGAACATCACTTGAGAGTCACAGCATGCTCCTGACAGAGCCCAATGCTGTGTTACACCCACCATTACCTGCCGAGTGCCACACACCTCTGTGTTGTATTCCACTAGCTAGTGCATATGCTATGACACTCTCTAGCCCATGTGCACTGTAACACCACCCCGTGAATATGTCATGCCACACTTGTCTTCGCACGGGTTATATTGCCCCATCTAACGTGCCTTTCTCGATGCCTATGTTATAACGCACAGTGCTATGCCATACATATTACAATCTGGGATCCATATCTTTGTCACAGTACATATGCAACGTTACACTCCCCAGCACATATTTTATATTACAACTTTAGAGACTAGTTAGGTTACACAACACTGCCCTGTGTATATTACACTCCAAGGCGCATATCGCATAGCACGCGCTAGTGCCTGTGCTATCTCGCGCTCTCCAATGAATCTGTCATTGCGCACAATGTATTGCATATTATATTTCACGCCCGGTTCATCTTATATCACACTTTTTGGTGCATAGTTTATACCATACACTATATCTAGTTTTCATTTTCAATCGTGCTCTCAGGACTATGTTCTATATAACACTGTGTTCACCTACCCTTTTCACGGGCGTTACATTTTGCGATAGGGGGTGGAGGGTCAGGGGGTGTTTCTGCCAAGTGAGCCCGGAGTCACAGTCACAAACGTCCTCTTCTTCCTGAATAAAAGTGAGATTATGCTGCATACTTGTTCATATTTTAAGTAGTTCGCACAGACACAATGTTTTAAAAACAATAAAGTTCCTAATACCCGCCTTCTCTGAACAGTTAGCTTGCTGCCCCATCCCCTTCCTCCCTATCCTCTGTTGTGTGAATCCATGGACTAGCCTCCTCCCTCCTGCCATGCATGGTCTGATGTGCTGCCACTGCCCTCAGTTTAGTATGATGTACCAGTCCACTCCTCCTGCCCTCCATTGCCCAATTCTATGCCCCATCATTGACCTCCTGCTTAAACTCTGTGCTTAGCTTGCTGCCCCTATTCTCCTTCCCCCTGCCCTCCGATGTCTTTGTGCATGCCCCTGCTCCATCCTTTTTGCCCACCATGTCCCATGGACCTGCCACTCCTATCTACTCTGAGTGTTCTGTTGAGCTGCCACTCCCCTCCCACCTGCCTAGCATTGTCAGATGACTGTAACCTGTCCCTGCCACCTCCACCCTGCCTGTCCACATGCCATGCCCCTATCCTCTTCCTCCTGTCCTACATGGTCCATTGTACTGCCACACCCTTCTGCCCTCCCTGGTCTGTTGTGCTGCAACTGCTCCTCCTGCCTGCCCCGTGTGGTCTGTTGTGAGGTCCCTTCCCCTGAACTTTCTTGTCTGTGCACAGGTCCTGACCCTCCCTTCTATCCTCCATCGTCCTTTGTGCATGCCCCTCCACCCTCCTTCTTGCCCATCATAGCCATTGTGCTGCCACTAACCCTCCCACTTGCCATGCATGGTCTTCTGTGCTGCCATGGCCCATCCCACCTTCCCTGTGTGGTCAGTTAGCTGCCCCTGACCCCCTCCCACCTTCCCTCCATGGTCTGTGTGTATGCCATCACAGTCTCACTGTTGCTCTTCATGGTGTGTCTTGCTTCTAGTGCCCATCCTGCCTGACCTCCATGGCTATCTTGCTGCTCCTGCCCTGCCCCCTTGCCCCCAGCCCTACTCCCTCCCTCCTGGCTTGTCTGTTCCATTGTAATGCCCCTGATCCGTCCCTCCTGCCCTTTATGGTCTGTTATGCTGCAGCTTTCTCTCCTGTCTGTCCATTATGGTCAGCTAGCTACCATTGCCTCTTGCCCCTCTGTTCTCTGTTGTCCATGTGCATGGTCCTGTCCCCTCCCTCTTGCTTTCTATGGATTGTTGTGCTGCACTCCCGTCCTGCATGCCCTGTGTGGTGTATTGTGCTGCTGCAAACCCTGATGCCTGCCCTGCAGGGTCAGTTTGGTGCACCTCTCCATGTCCCTCCTGTCCTCTGTTATCCAAGTCCATGTCCCTATCCCATTTCCTTCCATGATCCAATGTACCATACTTGCGAACATTTTGAACTTGGTAAGAGGGAGATTTTGAAAAAAAACTGGGGTATTGATTTTCCCCTTTGAGTTACATTGAAAAAGAGGATATTGTAGACAGGAGACAGATCAAATAAAGCCCATTTGAGCTTAAAAACATTGGACGTTTCCTGGCTGAATCGGGTCTGTTGGCATGTATGGTTGTACTACCATTGCCTCTTCCTTCTGCCCACAATGGTCTATTACATTGCCACAGCCTTGAAGGAGGGTAGATTTTGTATCACAGGGGCCCCTGGCCCGTTCTGTCCACACCTGAAGTATGAGACCCTTGTCCTTGCCCTGCCAGCTGCATTTGTAGGCCGTATTAAATTGACCAGCGGGTCCTGTGTTGCTATATAATTATCCTGAGACATCCTTACCACTCAGCCAGCATAAACCCCTGTGTAGGCCCTTCAGTTCAATATGTAGGCCTCTTTGTTAAATTGACCATAGCTCTGCAATTTTAGTGTATAGCAGTCTGAAGGCAGGTCTGCGAGGCCTTCTGATCCAAACTAGTAGCCCCCACCCTACCCGAGTGCTCCGTGCTCGGTATCAAAGTTCAACATCCCCCTGAAGCTGTCGACATACAGTAGGCTGCATCCTGGACTGGTACTTGCTTCCTGGGCAGGTTTCCCGCTTTTAAGGAAGTGGCAACCGCAGAGCGTCAAGTTAGGAGAACTGAGGAGATTTTATACATGAATATATTGAATTCCCGTACAATACCCATTATTTTCTGCTTGCTCTATGGAACTTACGAAAAGCGATTGGCCTGAGAGACTGACCTTTTCACCCAGTCCATTGTCAGCATTAAGTGGGTAAATGACGAAATGTCTGGTAAAATCTGCAGACGAAGCTTTTGGGTAGCATACGTAGGTAGATGTAGCGTGCAAAGGAGCCCACAAAATGATATAAAAAGGGAGCACCCACAGATATCGACGGACTACCTCGCCGTCTGTATGTAGGTTAACAGGCAGTGCAGGTTTTCCCCAAGAGCTGGGAGCTCTTGTCTTCCTTTGCTTAAAATGTCTTGCTCTGCTTTGCTTGAAGTATCTTATTCTATTTTACCTATATGAAATGTCATGTTATGTTTAACCATTGTTCTCTTTACTTTTGCATTTAAAAGATTTTGTATTGTAATTGCAGGAATGCTTGCTCTAAGAGTAAACGTGAGTGTTCCTAGGTAACATTTTCCTTGGTGTAACTTGTTTCTCATGATGCATTTATAGATGTGTTTTCTCTCTCTCTCTGTCAGTACATTAATTGAGATACAGAGAATATTATGACAGCTGTATGATTATCTGGATTCTGTATTTTGTACTTTATGTCTCTATTCTGCGGTTTCTTTGAAGTTGCATCTTCTCATTAAACTGCCATTGTATTCTGCCTCCAATTCCATGTCTCATATGTCTGTTTTCTTCATTTTTGGAGCAAGCGTTCCTAGGCACCCCGGCTCAAATTAAGGTGCCCCTTTTGTCCCTGACTCACTCTCCTGCTCAGTTCTGTGGTGGCTCCCGGGGATCTGGGGACCGCCCCTAGCTTCCTTGACCCGTAATAGATCTTCCCTCCAACAGCCTCTCTTGCAAGTCCTGTATTGTTGGTTTGTTGCCCCTGCCCCCCTTTCCACTGCCCTCCATAGTCTGTTGTGCTTCCACGGCCCTTCCTGCCTGCTCAGTGTGGTTAAATTGTTGCCTTTGCACCCTCCTACCTGCCTTCAATTTTCAGAGTCCGTGCCCCTGGCCTCTGCCTCTCAACAGTATCCTAATGAACAACTAGATTGCTAACATTCTATATTTATTACAAAAGTGTGGAACGCCTGACATCATCTTGATGTAATCAAAACTGTGATACCTAGAGCATTTCCTTTAGAAATTACATATATGAGAGGGTCTTATTGGCATCAAAATTATGGTTAGTGCTCTAAAAGACTAAAATAAGGACATATTTTCTGAGTTTTCAAATAGCGACAAAGCACTTTTAAATTATTTGTTATCTTTATGTTTTTTTATCCAGTTGACCACTTGATTAAATGTTGCACTTAGGGGAGAGGATGTGGTGTTACTTCCAGAACTGCAGACTTTGCAACTGGGGAACCAGGTTGCAGTTTCTGCTTCAGCTCGACATTCTGTGATTCTGGTCAAATCACTTAGTCTCCCCATGTCTACAACCAAAATGAATTTGTTCTTGTGTGATGTAACCAATGCTCATGTAAAGCACTCCAATACCTGACAAGTCTGCACTATATAACACTGCAAAAACACAAAATAATAAGTGTTTTGCACACTTCTGTCATTGGGCTATATTTGGGCTACATCTGGGTGATTTTGGGCTACATTTGGGCTCTTTTGTCTCCGGTGGCCATCTTGGGAGATTTATTTGTTATGAAGTTTCCTAATTTCCTCATGTACTGCAGTCTCCTCAGTAGGAAATGCTTTCAGTTTTTTACTTTGATTCCATCATGAAGGTATTCAGATATGTCACACATTTGCCATAAATTCTGAATGTTAGCACTCTAGTTGCTCATTAGATCACTGTAGTAAAACTACTGCACCATGGAAGTCTGCTCCTGGTATTAAAAGTGCATGTTTCAGTCTGCATGTCAGAATGTTTTAATGAAATAGAAGAGGATTTGAGAAGTCACTCAAAATGTGCCCTCATTTTCTTTCTTCAGCATTAATCATAATTTCTATGGCAAAATTAACCTCCTCATTGTGTTCCTTTTTAAATTAAATGTTTTAAGTGTTACCAGTTTATTCCAATCAAGATGGCTTCAGGTGTGCCATACTTTTGTCATAATGAAGACAGTAAGCGCTCTAGTTGTTTTTAAGAACATTCTGGGACATTCTGTCATTGGGCTATACTTGGGCTACATCTGGGTGATATTTGGGCTACATTTGGGCTCTTTTGTCTCTGGTGGCCATCTTGGGAGACTTATTTGTTATGAAGTTTCCTAATTTCCTCATTTACTGCAGTCTCCTCAGTAGGAAATACTTTCAGTTTTTACTTTGATTCCATCAAGAAGGCATTCAGATGTGTCACACATTTGCCATAAATTCAGAATGTTAGCACTCTTTTTGCTCATTAGATCACTGTAGTAAAGCTACTGCTCACCAGGGAAAACTGCTGCTGGTATTGAAAGTGCATGTTTCAGTCTGCATGTCAGAATTTTTTAATGAAATAGAAGAGGATTTGAGAAGTCACTCAAAATGTGCCCTAATTTTTCTTTCTGCAGCACTAATCATACTTTTTATGGAAAAATGAACCCCCTCATTTTGTTCCTTTTTAAATTAAATGTTTTAAGAGTTACCACTTTAATCCAAGCAAGATGGCTTCAGGTGTGCCATACGTTTATCATAAGTAGGACTGTTAGCGCTCTAGTAGTTCTTTGGAACACTCTGGGAAGCTGCAGTAGAACACAAAGGAATCAACTGACAGTCTCTGCCCTTGTTGGATGTACATGTTTTACTGAGAATGTCAGACTTCATTCTCACATGACTGAGAAAGATAATGTGAATTTACAGAAAATAAGCTCTCAGTTTAGCCTATAGATCACCTTCCAAACCTCTGTGGTAAAAGCATGAGGAAATATTTTTCTCTCAATCATGATATCCCAGCAGAAGGCTTTTTCACATGGTGAAATCATCTTAAAACATACCACAATTCCTAAAATGAGTATGGTACCATCAACAAATGATTTATAATGTAACTAAAGTCTTAAAACCTTCTATTAACTGCAATGCTTTTTAATGAGGTGCTATCATGTATATTGGTCCCAAGATGGCTGCCAACACTTCTTGGATGAAGTGCTGACAGCCAATCAGATCTCAGGATGAGATGTGTGGTTAGGCTCCGCCCACATATATATATGCTTTTAAATGCTATTTTCTCAGGAAATACTGAACAGATTTACACCAGACCTGCAAAAGGCACTTCCTTGACCTTATGGCTACCTCTCTGCCAAATTTCAAGTAATTCTGTTCAGCCATTCGGGCTGTAGCTGTGTCTAAAGGTCCTATGGAAAAATGCATGGGGAAAACGCGTTTTGGGACCCCCCTTTTTTCTCGGCCCCTGCTTGACTAATCCCCCCGAGACTTTCAGGGTAGGAGCGGAGCGTAGCGCCCCACCTATTTTGAAAATTTCGCGAGGATTCGTCGACCGGCGCCAAAGTTATTCCAAATAGAATGTTGCGGATTTCCTATGGAAACAGGGTCCTAACTATAACTACCTACTGGCGACCGCCAGTAGGTAATATATATATATATATATATTCAGTGAAAAAACCATAGGTTTCACACACGTTATAGTTAGGAATTAGCATTTAAAAAACCTTAGAAATTCAGTGAAAAAAACCATAGGTTTCACACATGTTATAGTTAACTGGACATTTTACTCGTAAAAAACCATTGAAATTGCCCCGTTATAGTTAGTTCAGCTAACTATAACTCGCGCGCCCGCAATGCACTGCTGATGACGTCACATATTACATCACTCATGACATGGTCAGTGACATCACTCATGACATCACTGATGACATCTCAAATGACATCACTGATGACATCACTGATGACATCATCCAGTGAATGTGTGTTTTTCTGAAAATTAAATATGTTTTATATATGTATATCTCAAGGTCGATGGAAGAATACATGGGTATATAAGTGTCTAAATGGATGAATTGTTTTTGAAAAATTGATTGTATTACTGACTGATTAAGTGTATCTTAGTGAATACATGGCTTAGTGAGTAATGTTTAAATATGTAAATATCTGTATCAGTCTCTCACTTTGTGTATAAGTGGCTGCATGGGTTGGTGTGTAGCTACATGAGTGTCTAAATAGGTTATTAGTTGGTTTTTTGAGTATCAGTATGAGTGTGAGTGTCTGGTTCGGTGAGGGGTATAACGTAGTGCATGGGTGCATGAATGAGTGACTCATTGTTTGTATGTGTTGAAGACAGCATGTGTGCAGGACTGTATGGGTGGATGAGTGTATGTATGGGTGTGTTAGTGAGTGAATGACTGTCTCAATAGTGTCTTTATGTGTAACTACATATGTTTTAAACTAGTATATGTGACTATTGGTGTATATATGTGAGTATATGTGAGAGTGAGAGATTGAAAGAGTTCCTGTATGAATAAGTATGTGTTTCTATAAGTGATTGTTTAAAAGACTAAGTATGTGTAAGTTTCCGTAGAAGTAAGTGTGGTGGTGTGTGTATAACTGTATATGCAAGTAAATGTATGTTTGATTCTTTATTAGCATGACTAACTATGTGTGTGAGTACCTCTATGGATGAGTGGCATTGTGTAACAGGATGTATACGTGTATGAGTACATATGATGAGTGAGTACATGTATGAGTGACTGTATAGGACTGTTGGTGAATGAGTGGATGTGTATTTGGATCTTAGAATTACTGTATAGGTTGTTGTAACTGGTATTGGTATGTCCATTGTTTTTAAAATTTTAATTTCTATTTTTGATTGTGTGTATCAAAGGTTATATTAGGGGAAGAGGAGGTCTGCCACTCTATCACAAGGATGATGTCATCAGTGATGTCATCAGTGATGTCATTTGAGATGTCATCAGTGATGTCATGAGTGATGTCACTGACCATGTCATGAGTGATGTAATATGTGACGTCATCAGCAGTGCATTGCGGGCGCGCGAGTTATAGTTAGCTGAACTAACTATAACGGGGCAATTTCAATGGTTTTTACGAGTAAAATGTCCAGTTAACTATAACATGTGTGAAACCTATGGTTTTTTTCACTGAATTTCTAAGGTTTTCTAAATGCTAATTCCTAACTATAACGTGTGTGAAACCTATGGTTTTTTCACTGAATTTCTAAGGTTTTTTAAATGCTAAGTCCTAACTATAACGTGTGTGAAACCCATGGTTTTTTCAGTGAATTTGCAAGGTTTTTTAAATGCTAATTTTGTTTTTTTTCTTCTATTTTTTTAAACATATTTTTATTTTAATTTTATATCCTTTTTTAAAGACTATGGTTAAATTTTTAAAATTCTATAATATGTTTTTTTTAATATATTTTATAAAATAAACATGTAAAATTTATTAGCAATACATTTTTTCCTTTTTTTTTTATTTTTTTTAGTACGCGTACCGTAAGCTTACGGTAAGCGTACGGTTTACGCAACGTCCGTAATTTATCTACGCTGTTTGCGTATAGTTACGCAATTTGCGTAGCCGCGCGTCCTCCGCGTGGGACGCGTACGCGTGTACGCTACACGCGCACGTTACGCGGAAGTGTCGGGTAGTGACTGTTATGCGCATGCGCGCAAGCGCGTGTCTTTTTTACGCGCATGCGCACTTTTGCCGTAAGCGTACCGTAAGCGCACCGTAAGCGTACGGTAGGTCATGTGATCATGAAACACAACTTTTGATTGGTTGAAACTACTTTCAGTTCTAGAACTCTCCTACACCACACCCATTCCCCTCATTTCTGCTTGTGATCCCTTGGGAGAAGGAGCTGGTTTGTCTTTGGGATACGATGGCAGAACAGCAGAGCTCTTCTGAGAGTGAGGCTAGCACTAGCAGCACTGTCTTGAGGCAGAGATCGAGGAAACAAAAGCCCTCTTATGTATGGGATTATTTTACTTTTCCTGAAGGCCAGCAAAAGGTGAATGCACCCTTAGTAACTTGCAGGCTGTGTCAGCGTGTACTTTCTAGAGGTAATCCTGACAGGAAGTATTCCTTTGGGAATCACACCATGAAGAGACACCTCCAGGATGTACACAGAAGGACACATGGTCATCTTTTTGGAGGTAACTCTTCAGAAAGACAAGCAAGTACATCCACAGCAGCTCAGCCTGGACCATCATCTGCAGGGCTGACTCCTTCTTCTGCAGGTCAGGTGAGCCCTTCATCTGTGGGGGGAGCATCTCCTTCTGCTGGCCCTCTGGAAATTAACCCTCGTTTTCTGAGGGTTGATATTCGATGTGCCTCTTGTCATGATCTAATTTGTCATAGGGAGACCAGTGTTTCCCTAGTGAACAACAAAATAGATCAGCACACTTGTCACAGAGACTAATTTTTCCATGCTTTCTTTCCTCTGTCCCTGCATGAACACAACGGTTCTTTTAAGAGCCAACCTTATCTTTCATCTTTTTTTTACATATGTTTTTAAAAACTTTTTTTTTTTTTTTTTACCGTACGCGTACGGTGCGCGTACTTTTTTTTTATTTTTTAAAAAAAACACTAAAAATCAATTATCACATTACAAGGTCCTTGAGAGACTACAATTATTATTATTGACTTACCATACTCACTCAAAAAAATATTTATTCATTTGTTTTTTTTAAAAATAGTTTTAAAAATGGTTCTAGTTTTCGAAAATTTTCTATATCAATCTGAAAAAAAAGAAAAAAGTATTAATATTTTTAAAACAATTTATAATACAGTACACATATTTACATTTTTTTCCCAAAAATATTTTTGCCTTATTTTTGCTGTTTTCAGAATATATTGCATTTCACTATAAATTGTGAAAGCAATTGCATTCATCATTTTACAGCGGGCAAAAAAAAATAACAATCACAAAGATTGTAATAAAAAAGCCCAGAATCTCTTTTTACTTAAACTTAACTTTATAGAAATGCATAATATTCTAAAAAAATATCATCTAATACCAATAGTTATTTCTTAAAAATACCGTCTGATATGTTTGTTTCAGAAGTATAATCACAATATTATATCTCAAATAACTCCAAAATACATCTGATTCCATTTCCTTTAGGCCAAATAGTAATTTTAAATTTTTTTTTGGAATAAATTTCAAACGGTAATCCAATAAAATTCTAAAGTTTAATTTGTCCAGATCTCACCGATTCTCTGTAACATTTTGGTTCACGAAAATTTTTTGAATAATTTATTAAGTCCACAATAGAATTGGTTACTTTTCCGCATGGCCAAATAGTAATTTTTAAAATCTTTTTTGAAAAAATTTCCAATGGCAGTCCAATAACATTCCAAAATTTAAATTGTGCAGATGTTACCGATTATCAATAAATTATTGGTTTTTCAAAGTTTCATTTAAAATTAAAAAAGTCCACATTACAATTGGTTATCTTTCCATTAGGCCAAATGATAATTTAAAAAATCTTTTTTCTATAAAATTGCAATGGTAATCCAGTAAAATGGTAAAATTATTTTGTCGAGATCTTGCCAAATCTGTCTAAAATTTAGGTTTCAGGAAGATTAGATAGGAATTTGCTAAATCAAAAGGCAAACGTTGCTTGAAAATCAATTGGGAATCATTACACAGTGTCCAGCCTTTTTCACATTTAAGATAAACTGTGTAATGTCCAGAAGTAACAGTAGGTCCATCATGGAAAATTATTGCAACAGTTACAAAAGTTTTTCCTGAAATTGATAATTGCTGTCCTGTAAACTTCTTTATTAAAGTATCCAATTTTGAACCATCAGCTCTACATCGTTGCATCATTAAAATTACATACTGTCCGTATTCCTTTAAAATTAATGTTGAAAACATGTCAGATTTACACTCACCACATTTCATGCTATGATTAGCATCTTTAACTAATTTTGCAAAAGTAACTGTTTTATTCTCTGGCAATGTCAAATAAATAAACCTTTCATTATCAGCATTAGAGCCACATATATTATAACAATTTTCACAACTATGTTCCCATTTATAAGAGAGACCAAAACAAATTTCAATGGGAACTCCTTCTTCTTCCACTACCTGAAGAAAATACAACAAGAATTCCTGTGCGTCTTGCTGTACATTTTGAGAAAACTGTGTTCGTCCTGAACATACATCTAAATGTTTCTAATTTCAGTAGCACTTTCTATTTGAGTTTTATCTTTACTTAGCTTTTGAAAAAGGAGAGTCAGCTCTGAACAGAATCTTTTTCCCTGATTTACTATTATCTGCTCTTGCAAACTTTCCAGATAAAATGCAACATTCAGCACTACATTAGCGTAGCAGTTGACACCAGAGCTATTTTCAAAATGACATCCTACAACCTGTTCTTCATTTTCCTTTTTCTTTTTGCTTACAATTACATCACTCCTCTTTTTTTTCCTCTTCTCTACATCTTCATTACAGATATTCTCATTTTTTCTTTTACGAGAAACTACACGTTTCTCTAACACAGGATACTGACCTAAATGAGGAGCATAGCTTCTTCTTAATCTATTATACTCCTTTACACAGTTTGTATCAGCACTAACTTTTGAGTCATCAAAGTCTATCATGAATAAACCTGATAATGTTTTCACTCGTGACAAAGCAACATATGCCATACCCTCTTTGAACACAGTTGAACCAATGTTCACAAATGCACAATCTACAGTCAATCCTTGAGACTTGTGAATAGTTACAGCATATGCTAGAGAAAACGGAAACTGCTTCCTACGTACATATAAGTCTTTCACAAGCATGAAACGAACTGTACAACGACAAATATCTTTAACTTCTTCTAACTGATCAAATTTTATTTTTAAACATTCAACTCCTTCTTTTTTCTGATAATTAATAAAACCCACAACTCTTCCCATCGCTCCATTAACTAAACCTTTTTCAACATCCAAATTTCTTCTTAAAAATACTCTACAGTTCATGCAAACATATAGATTTTTTTCTAATCCAGCTGTTTTGGAGATGTTCTTCTCTAGTGAGTCCAATTTATTTTTCATTTTGCCTGTTACTGTGACAGTAATTCTTCCATCCTCAATTTTGTCCACTGCTTCCAATTTCCTGATCTCTTCCTTTTCCAATTTCAAAAGCTCCTCATTGAATATTGAGCATTCACGTAGAGTTGGCATTAAGCAGATGACACTTTTGTTTTCTGCAATGTTCTTGTATATCTTCTCTGCAACTATTTCTTCCTTTGGAAATAAATTATGTAGCAGCCGACTCTGTAATGCTTTTTTGCCAACTTCTGTGAGTAGTCCAATCCTGATATCTTTCAGAATACTTCCATATTCTTCATCGTTTGCTTGCCTCATATTAGTAGTAAGTTCCTTGTACTCAAAGAAGGACCAAATATTTGTATTTCCGATGCTTCCCAATGACTTCTTCGTGTCTTCATGTGTGACAGTATTAAACACTGGTTGTCCTTTAACTGGAGTAAGTTGCAAAAGATCTCCAAAAACTATGACGTGTTTTCCACCAAATAACATGTCATAGTCTGTCTTCAAAATTTGCTGCATTCTTAAATGCACAAAGGCAAGCATTAAGTTTGATACCATGCTCACCTCATCAATAATGAGAACTTGCATCTTCTTCAATACTCTTGAAACTTCCAAGGATGCTTCTCCAGTTAGCTTGTTGAATTGTATTTTGTTCTCATGCTCCACTGGTAACATTAGCAAACGATGTAAAGTGATTCCTTTTATGTTATATGCTGCTAACCCAGTTGGAGCAGTAACCACACAAGACAAAGTAGAATCCGTTTTTTGCTTTAGGTAGCTTCTGATGACTTTTATTAGGAAACTTTTTCCAGTTCCAGCTTGTCCGCTTACATACATCCTGATTGGATGAAATGATGTGCATGAGCACTCTTTTTTTTCATGTAGAAATCCGTGATCAATTTTGTTTTTGATCTCTTCATAAATTTGTTGCTGCTCTTGATTCAGTTGTCTTTCCAAATTTTCTAAGTCTATAAATTCTTCTTGAGCTTGATTCATAGCCGTTTCCACTTCATTCATGGCTATTGATGCTTCATTTTCAACGATTGGTTGTCCTAGGGGATCTTGACTGAGTGTTCCTGAACTTTGGCTGTCCTGAGAACTATCTCTAGCTATTTCTGCTGCAATTGTAGTTTCCTGTTCAATTTCTTCATTTAACATTTGCAGATAAGTTGAGAATGTACTGCATTGTATGCTGTCTTTGCAAGCATTAAAAGAATCTTCATAGCTCTGGAATTCTCCCAGTAGTTCATCCTCTGTACGCCATGGTTTAAACAACTGTAAAAGAGCCAAGTAGTAAAATTCCTTCTTGTCAGTAGTGTCGCAACTCAGCTTCCGGTGATTTATCAAACTTCCTTTTGTTTGCTTCACCAAACATCCTTCTTCACCAACGACTTTATATTTTCCATTGTTGATGTCTTCTGCAGCTTTCCGTGAATAAATGTAGTTCTGCAGCACTTCATAGAGACACATGTTCTCCAGATGATGACTTCTCTTGGGATAATATGTGTCCAACATGTTTGATTTCAAAATATCTGTACTTTCTGGGTCATTCTCGGCCAAATATTCAATTTCTCCTACAGATTTCAGTACCCGATTTCTCATTGCTGCAAGGCCTAAACTTGCCCAAATTATTCTTCTTGACTTCGAGTAGAGACTTGCAGAAGATAACCTATCTGAACATTCGTAGGATCCAATTTCTCGATGCGATAACATCTTCAAACTGAAACTGTACAGCTTCTTACTGACAGTCTTCTCGTGAGAAATCTCTTCCCACATTTCCTTCAATTCTGTTTTTTCTGATTTTGTAATGTAAGACGTTACATATCGAGCAACAGCAATGGAATTGTCAGCAACATACTGTATATCCATGTTAGCGTTCCACATGGATAAAATGACTGGGTTGTAGTCATTTATATTTTTTGATTCTTCTTTTCTTTTAAGGTTGTAGGTATTCTTAGGTGATTTTCTTGTGATAGTATGTCTCACAGCTGACATAAAACTGTTTACTCTTCCATTTGAAAGAACAGGTCTAGGAAATCCAAATCGACATTTAGTGTAGTATTTTTCTTTGCTCTTGTATTTCCGTCGACAGTATTTTCCACACCGATGACTTTGGAAACGTAAAACTTGCTCCTTTAACTTGTTCTCTTCTGTGCTTTTTGGTATAGCACATGTTGCATATTCTTCAATGTAAGATAACACTGCTTCATCAGTATCTGTTCCAAACTTTGGGGCATCCTTGATCCACAACAGCATATGAATATGAGGAGCACCTCTTGCCTGGTACTCTTTTCTCCAAAAGAAATCCACTACTTCTCCAAGGGGTGGATTTTTTTTATTGCAGATGAAGGACATCATAGCCTCAAATCTATGATTGAAATATCTGCAAACATTAACCGGATCCAATGAGCACAGTTCTCCTGCTGTCTTGTATTCGATGTTTTTAATGTTTGAATTGGCCTCTCGTAGAAAATCCAGTAAATCATCCCAAGCGTACTCGGCACAGCTTAGGGTAAGGAACCATGTTGGTGTTCCTAAATTCCGTAACATGCATTTTAGTTCACCATGGCGTCTGTACCAATATTCATTTGTCCCACGCTGACAAGCCATCAGATTGATCAGTTGTGTTTCCAAATGATCATCTCGGTGCTGCACTTTCTCCATAAAATCCTTAGCAGACACATTTTGTAAATGTACTCCACTTTTTAAAATGTGATTTACTGCATAAGACAGTGCAGACAAGTCGCTTTCAAATAAAAGATGGAACAAATAAGGAATACTTTGTCGAAATCTGGGATCTTCAGCATATAGTCTTGTAGTCCGATACTCAGAAGCTGGAATCTGTTCTGGACGTTCATCGTATCGTCCTCCTTTTCCTTTAGGAAACAGCTGGGGAAAACATCGAGCTTCCAAGCTCTCCTCCCATACACTCACGGGAGTTCCTTTTGCTTTCTTCATCTGAAAGAGATCAATATTGTCTCCCATAACTTCTTTCGAATGAAGAGGATGTATGCTAAAATGTTCATAAATTTCTTCTTCCTTTGACTTGTCCACTTTTTCAATTTGTCCAGTTGGTGTTTCTGTGTCTTCTTGTAAATCTTCTTCTTCTTCTTCTTCTATATAAATTGATTCATACCATTTGTTATTCTTTTTCAAATACAAATTTGCTCTTTGTACTTTCCGCACATCTACCAGCTCCTGCCAAATCTTCTTATTCTTTGTAGGTACACCATTAACCAGAATAATTAATGGTTCAGTTTCCAAAGTATCCGCATCAATAGTTTCCATATTTTTTTTCAAATCCAAGGGCAAATACACCACTCTACCTTTTAAACCTCTCAGTAAATCTGAAGGAGGTAATTTACCAGTTTTCGGCTCCATACGTACTATGGTCTGGAACGGATGAACACATTGAATGAGTATAGACTCATATGTATTTAATTCAGAAAGTTCAGCAGGAATAGCATCCAATTCTAAATTATTATGTACAGCTCTGGTCGGCATTCTATTTTCCTCTAACTTGTTGTAACAGTATTTACAAATACGCTGATCTTCACCCAATTCAAAACAATTTTCTAGAAATATATATGTGGCAAAATCCTTCCACTTATAATTATCTTCATTTTCACTCTTTCTGTAGAGATCAACATTCCTAGTTTGTTTTCTATAATGAGTTCTGCGGCAACAAATACAAGTAAAATTTGGTCTTTCATTAGAGACTATTGCAAATTTTGTTATGTGATCATTAAATGTGTTACTTACAGAGGGTTCTACATTCTCTTCCACTTCTTCCTCATTTACTGTGTCCTTCTCTGCACTGTTTTGTTCAGGACCAAAGTAACAAAACTGAATTTCATCAACAACCTTCTCTACATGTGATACCGTTCCTCGGAACAGAGCCCTATTCAATTCATTTAACTTTATTGCTGGACTTTTGGCAAAATACAACCGTCTCACAAACTTTCTCATTTCAGTATGATGAACAGCCAGCATCCTAAAATGATGGAAAACACTATTGCACACTTTTCTAGATAGACAAGCCAGAGAATGACCCTGCAAACCAGTATTCTCTCTCACTCTGCATGGATCCAGACTTTGAAGCACCTTAATCTTCTGTTTTACACTTTTTTTACTATATTCTCTTAGAAACTCTCGAAATTTGTCAATAGATTCCTGACGCACAGTGCAAATACTACTACAATTCCAAGTGTACACTGGGGCTTTAGGACGTCTCCCCATTGCCTCATCTGCCATCACTTGTACCTCATCTCTTGGAACCATTATCTCCTTCTCCATTATGCAACCATTTTTTACTTCGTATGAACGACCTCTGGTGTCAACTGCATGCAGCAAACTATTACTTTGAAAATAGCTCTCTTCATTAAAAAAAGGTTCACTACTTGAACTATGCATCCACTTTCCTAAAAACACTTTACAAAAGTTTGTTCTGTTCACTACTCTTTTCCTTTTGCTATGTGATTTCAGTACATTAACCATTTTGTCTAATGTACGCATCCTATTCAAAATTAAAATGAATAGTTTCCTTTTTAATTCTAATGCCTTTGCTGCAATGGCTTCAATTTCTTTTTTTCTCTTAAAAAACTTAGCCTTTTGCTTATATTTCTTCACATCCTTTATCAAATTGGACATAACTCTTCTCTGAAACATTTTTCTACGTATCTCTTTAAACGCTGTTTTTCTGTTTAAGTTTAACTTTTTAGTTGCAGAAGGTATATTTGCATTAACTAAATTCTCAATTTTTTCTTGTCCTTTTTGTTTGAAATCATTCTTTCCTGTACAGACATTTTGTACATTTTTCCTTTTTTTGAATATATTCCTTAGAAAATCTTTTTTTTCCTTACCAGAAGATTTTTTCTTCCTTCCAACATCAGCATCTTCTACTAACTTTGATCCTCTAGTTGTCTTCAAATATAGTTTTTTTTTTTGCGTTTTTTGAACTCTGGATTTTGTAGGCATCTTTAATTTTGTTCACTGCTCTTCAGCAATACCTGAAAAAAACTAAAAAAAAATTCCTTTATTTTATTTAAATATATTACTACATTTCTTTTCACAATAGTCACAAAACGAAATTTCTTTGCCAATTTGAAAGCACACTTACTGCTCTTTTTTTTTTGGGCAAGTGAAAATCACTTTTACAGACTGACACATTATGAAACCACTTTTTTGATTTTCTTAAATGCACATGTCCAAACTTCTTTTTCAGACCACCTCCATGTGTAACCTGGGTGGCTGCCTACACTCCAGCAAGGGCAACCAGCCTTAGTGATGCTGAATGTATTTGCATTACAGACTGAAACCTGAAAACCCCACTCGCTTGTAAATACTGTGTATGATTATACATGGCAAGCACATGGGTGTGTGCTAAGAGTCTGCTTCTTCCCCCAAAAAATCGCTCCCCCTTTCCATCTAATGCAACTGTGAAATCACCAGAGCAATACGCAATAAATCTCTGCCTATAATTCCTCTCTGCACACAGAGTCATGTTTTCACATTAGTCCCAAAACTAAATTTCTTTGCCAATTTGAAAGCACACTTACTGCTCTTTTTTTTTGGGGCAAGTGAAAATCACTTTTACAGACTGTCACATTATGAAACCACTTTTTTCGATTTTCTTAAATGCACATGTCCAAACTTCTTTTTCAGACCACCTCCATGTGTAACCTGGGTGGCTGCCTACACTCCAGCAAGGGCAACCAGCCTTAGTGATGCTGAATGTATTTGCATTACAGACTGAAACCTGAAAACCCCACTCGCTTGTAAATACTGTGCATGATTATACATGGCAAGCACATGGGTGTGTGCTAAGAGTCTGCTTCTTCCCCCAAAAAATCGCTCCCCCTTTCCATCTAATGCAACTGTGAAATCACCAGAGCAATACGCAATAAATCTCTGCCTATAATTCCTCTCTGCACACAGAGTCATGTTTTCACATTAGTCCCAAAACTAAATTTCTTTGCCAATTTGAAAGCACACTTACTGCTCTTTTTTTTTGGGGCAAGTGAAAATCACTTTTACAGACTGTCACATTATGAAACCACTTTTTTCGATTTTCTTAAATGCACATGTCCAAACTTCTTTTTCAGACCACCTCCATGTGTAACCTGGGTGGCTGCCTACACTCCAGCAAGGGCAACCAGCCTTAGTGATGCTGAATGTATTTGCATTACAGACTGAAACCTGAAAACCCCACTCGCTTGTAAATACTGTGCATGATTATACATGGCAAGCACATGGGTGTGTGCTAAGAGTCTGCTTCTTCCCCCAAAAAATCGCTCCCCCTTTCCATCTAATGCAACTGTGAAATCACCAGAGCAATACGCAATAAATCTCTGCCTATAATTCCTCTCTGCACACAGAGTCATGTTTTCACATTAGTCCCAAAACGAAATTTCTTTGCCAATTTGAAAGCACACTTACTGCTCTTTTTTTTTTGGGCAAGTGAAAATCACTTTTACAGACTGACACATTATGAAACCACTTTTTTCGATTTTCTTAAATGCACATGTCCAAACTTCTTTTTCAGACCACCTCCATGTGTAACCTGGGTGGCTGCCTACACTCCAGCAAGGGCAACCAGCCTTAGTGATGCTGAATGTATTTGCATTACAGACTGAAACCTGAAAACCCCACTCGCTTGTAAATACTGTGCATGATTATACATGGCAAGCACATGGGTGTGTGCTAAGAGTCTGCTTCTTCCCCCAAAAAATCGCTCCCCCTTTCCATCTAATGCAACTGTGAAATCACCAGAGCAAAACGCAATAAATCTCTGCCTATAATTCCTCTCTGCACACAGAGTCATGTTTTCACATTAGTCCCAAAACGAAATTTCTTTGCCAATTTGAAAGCACACTTACTGCTCTTTTTTTTTTGGGCAAGTGAAAATCACTTTTACAGACTGACACATTATGAAACCACTTTTTTCGATTTTCTTAAATGCACATGTCCAAACTTCTTTTTCAGACCACCTCCATGTGTAACCTGGGTGGCTGCCTACACTCCAGCAAGGGCAACCAGCCTTAGTGATGCTGAATGTATTTGCATTACAGACTGAAACCTGAAAACCCCACTCGCTTGTAAATACTGTGCATGATTATACATGGCAAGCACATGGGTGTGTGCTAAGAGTCTGCTTCTTCCCCCAAAAAATCGCTCCCCCTTTCCATCTAATGCAACTGTAAAATCACCAGAGCAATACGCAATAAATCTCTGCCTATAATTCCTCTCTGCACACAGAGTCATGTTTTCACATTAGTCCCAACACGAAATTTCTTTGCCAATTTGAAAGCACACTTACTGCTCTTTTTTTTTTGGGCAAGTGAAAATCACTTTTACAGACTGACACATTATGAAACCACTTTTTTCGATTTTCTTAAATGCACATGTCCAAACTTCTTTTTCAGACCACCTCCATGTGTAACCTGGGTGGCTGCCTACACTCCAGCAAGGGCAACCAGCCTTAGTGATGCTGAATGTATTTGCATTACAGACTGAAACCTGAAAACCCCACTCGCTTGTAAATACTGTGCATGATTATACATGGCAAGCACATGGGTGTGTGCTAAGAGTCTGCTTCTTCCCCCAAAAAATCGCTCCCCCTTTCCATCTAATGCAACTGTAAAATCACCAGAGCAATACGCAATAAATCTCTGCCTATAATTCCTCTCTGCACACAGAGTCATGTTTTCACATTAGTCCCAACACGAAATTTCTTTGCCAATTTGAAAGCACACTTACTGCTCTTTTTTTTTTGGGCAAGTGAAAATCACTTTTACAGACTGTCACATTATGAAACCACTTTTTTCGATTTTCTTAAATGCACATGTCCAAACTTCTTTTTCAGACCACCTCCATGTGTAACCTGGGTGGCTGCCTACACTCCAGCAAGGGCAACCAGCCTTAGTGATGCTGAATGTATTTGCATTACAGACTGAAACCTGAAAACCCCACTCGCTTGTAAATACTGTGCATGATTATACATGGCAAGCACATGGGTGTGTGCTAAGAGTCTGCTTCTTCCCCCAAAAAATCGCTCCCCCTTTCCATCTAATGCAACTGTGAAATCACCAGAGCAATACGCAATAAATCTCTGCCTATAATTCCTCTCTGCACACAGAGTCATGTTTTCACATTAGTCCCAAAACGAAATTTCTTTGCCAATTTGAAAGCACACTTACTGCTCTTTTTTTTTTGGGCAAGTGAAAATCACTTTTACAGACTGACACATTATGAAACCACTTTTTTCGATTTTCTTAAATGCACATGTCCAAACTTCTTTTTCAGACCACCTCCATGTGTAACCTGGGTGGCTGCCTACACTCCAGCAAGGGCAACCAGCCTTAGTGATGCTGAATGTATTTGCATTACTGAGTCCAACCTCAAACCCTTAAACTATTCTTTTTTTTTCCAGTACACCTTAATTTATTGTGAAAACATACTCCATATTATTTTACATGTTCCTCACATTTAAATTTCTCCCAAAACAGAAAATGATAAACGCAACTACAACAAAAAGAATTTCCATTTCTATTATTCATTTCTTAAGTTACCACATACATCCCCTCTCAAACTCTAAACTCACCTTTAAAATTAGTTAGTTGTGAAAGAAATGTGACACTCAAACAGCAGATTATCAGAGCCAGGATCTCTGTTGTGTTCACCTCTCTGCTCTCAGCAGAACCAGATAATGGCAAACTTTCCCTCTATTTTTCCACACATATACATGTAAGTTTCAAATCTCAGTGCTTCCCCCTTTTTTTTCAAATGTAATCACACATTTCTATTGGTTGAAAACCAACCCTTTTCCAAAAGTACCCTGCCCCCAACTTGACTTCTGCCTAGTACCCTTCCCCCAACTTGACTTCTGCCTGCTACCATAGCAACAGCTCATGGAACACTGCTGTGTGGAGTTAGGTCAGAAGTTCGCCACACAATGTTTCAATTCCACAGAGCAAGAGTGCTTGACTTTTCAAACCTAACAGCAAATCCATAGTACTGTTCTTTGGTAACACATTTTTTTGTACCAATACAAAACATGCTTCTATTAGTGTACACATACAGCCTAGTTTTTATTCTAGAATGGTATGAAACAGCCAATCAGTTCTTTTTGTTTTGAAAAAAATATGTATGCCTCCATTTCCAAACTGTCTTTCTTTTCATATTGCCATTCTACTGAAAGACACCTCCTGAGTGCATCCAGTTCTCCTTTGAAGATGTTCACAGTGTGGATTGTAGGGCACAGCTATGTCTTCTGGAGTGAAAAGTTTGCAGAGAAAACAGATATGGTGAGAGACCTTGCTTTGCCAAATGTAGACATTAAATGGATTGGTCAGAGAGGGTTAAAGTGGCACCAATTGATGCCATTGGTGAAATCCTTCATGCAAATCCAACACCCTGACCTCATAAAAGTGCACTGTGGTGGCAATGACCTAGGCACTTTGACTGGGGTAAGTCTGGAAATGCTTATGAAGGACACCTTTGCACAACTGTTTTCACTTTTCCCTAAAACTGCCTTTGTGTTTTCCAACATATGCCAAAGGCAAAAATGGAACTGGTCCAATCATTTCTGTCCGCAGATTGACAAAGCAAGAAAGCACGTCAACAAATCTGTTTCTGCTTTCCTCCGTGACTATGGTATGGGTGCCATTTACCACAACAACTTGCGTTTTGACATGCAAGACATTTATAGAGGAGATGGTGTGCACTTCAATGATAAAGGGAACAGAGTCTTCCTCTTGAACCTTAGACTCTGCATCGGTACTTACTTGTAGGTACCACTAAAAAATCATTTCATAAACACAACGGCTCTTTTTAGAGCCCCCTAATATCTAAACACTTAAATCTGAATTTCATTTATTTTTTTATTTTTTTTTCTACCGTATGCTTACCGTAAGCTTACCGTATGCGTACCCCGTGATTTTTTAAAAAAATCAATAAATGTTTTCTTTGTACTTTACAGTCCTTCTTTGACCCCCTCACAAATGTAAGGGGGTCTGTAACTCTCCTCATTGCCCCCTTTTCTTGTTTTCACTCTTTTTTTTCTGAGTGAAACACACAAAATGGCGGCCGCCGCTTCCTGGTTTCGGCCGATTCGAATGTTTACTAAGATCTAACAGCCAATGAGAATCGCGCTCGCGCACGCCACCGTACGCGTACCGTAAGCTTACCGTAAGCGTACGGTAAGCGTACCGTAAGCGGGCTCAGATATATATATTGATTTAAAGGCTATTTTCTCAGAATCTACTGAACAGATTTACACCAAACCTACAAAAGGCACTTCCTTGACATAGGGACTACCTCTCTGCCAAATTTCTAGTAATTCTGTTCAGCCGTTCGGGCTGTAGCTCGTTCTAAAGGTCCTATGGAAAAATGCATGGGAAAAACGCGTTTTGGGACCCCCCTTTTATCTTAGCCCCCGCTTGACGTATCCCCCCGAGACTTTCAGGGTAGGAGCGGAGCGTAGCGCCCCACCTATTTTGAGAAATTCGCGAGGATTCATCGACCGGCGCCAAAGTTATTCAAAATAGAATGATGCGGATTTCCTATGGAAAAGGGGTCCTAACTATAACTACCTACTGGCGACCGCCAGTAGGTAATATATATATATATATATATATATATATATATATATATATATATATATATATATATATATATATATATATATATATATATATATATATATATATATATATATATATATATATATATATATATATATATATATATATATATATATATATATATATATATATATATATATATATATATATATATATACTTGAAGATGAAGGATCACAAGAAAACAAGTATAACCTACCGGCGGTCGCCAGTAGGTAGTTATAGTTAGAACCTAGTTTCCATAGGAAAAGCATTTTCTGATTTGCCAATAACTTTGGCGTCGTTTGACGAATGTTCGCGAAATTCTCCCAAAAAAAAGGTCCTGAAAGTTTGGGGGTGATTCGTCAAGCGGCGGCTGAGAAAAAAGGGGGTCCCAAAAAGTGTTTTCTCCATGTTAATTTCCATAGGAAATTTTATTAAAGGCTACAGCCTGAACTGCTGAACGGAATTACACCAATTTTTTTTTAAATGGTGTAAATCAGTTCAGTAGTTGCTGAGAAATTCAAGAAATAAAAGTCAAAAAAACAATTTCCCTTAGGAAACTTTACCCAAGGCTACAGCCCGAACTGCTGAACGGAATTACACCAAATTTGGCAAAAAGGGAGTGCTTGATTCAGAAAGCGACTTTTTTAAAAAAAATTGTGTAAATACGTTCAGTAGTTGCTGAGAAATTCAGAAAATAAAAGTTCTGGGGCAGCGGTGGGTTCACACACCCTCCTGACCACGCGTTTCACTGTGATTGGCTGCCACGACCACAAGCTTCACTGTAATTGGCTGCCAACACTCTAAACCAGGAAGTGTTGGCAGCCATCTTGTGACTCGGTAGAACCGAGTCGAAAAAAGATTAAAAAAGAAGAAAAGGGGGCAGGGTAGAAATATCCTGACGCCCTAGGCCTGCTCAGGGGGTCCCACAAGGACCCCCAGGCACAATTTTTCTCTTTTAAAACCTCCGAATGTGCGCTGGGTAAGCGAATCCAGGCGAATTCTTTTTTTTAAATTAGGCGGGGGCTCCCCCACTTCATTTAAATGAGCCCCCTGGTGGGCCAGGTTCTAGGGGCAATCCTTTAATTATATTGCAGGAGGATTGCTTTTGGGCAAGGGGACCTGTATGTTAGCAGCTCCTCTTGCCCAAAAGCAATGCCGGCTCCCGCAGGAGGCAGGGATCCAGCTAGGACCGTGGGAGCATTGGGGCTCCCCCCACGGTCCCCAACGAAGAGGCCAGGCCCCGGGGGATGGGGTCCTTGGGGCGAATATAAATTAATGGAAGTGGAGTGTTTTTTTTAAAGAAAAGTTTGGAGTAGCGATCCTAACGCGGTGCTCAGCACGGCCCCCTAGTGTGAATGCGCTGGGTGTGCGGCTCTCAGCGCGACCCCCTAGTGTGAACGCGCTGGGTGCACCGCTCTCAGCATAGCACCCGAGTTATTCACAGGTCTTTAAAAGACCATTTACCTGTAAATGAGGCTTTGTGGTGATTTCACCTATTCTTAGAGCCCCTGCATCTCCACTCTGCCTATGACTGGAAGAATTAGCCCCCCAAAATGTTTATCAGCCTCCCCTAAACTTGGCTCTAGTTGCGCCCCTGACTGGCGTACTCCGGATCTGCCCACTCCGCTTACGCTTACAGAATTCCGTAGATTCTATCCGCTTTATGTCAATGATCCAGCTGTGGGGCTGGGAATATCTTGCAGACAGGATTCTGATCCTTTCCTAAGGCTGGTTTGCAATCCTGATGCTCTGCTGGGGTTGCCACTGGTTGGCAGCCAATTAGAGCCAAGCTTGTGCTCGGGGTTAGGCTCCGCCAACATATGTACTTATCCAATCACTCCGCCAATCCCCAAGCACTTATAAATTCACTATACACTCTCCTTGCAGTACTCGAATCATCCAGTCTCTACCCATGTACTCATAGAATGACCCAGACGAAGTTACATAACCAAGGTCTTCCCCACTGCCAGAGGTAACATGGTTGTGTGCACAGTCAACAGCACAATGTAATGTGGTAGGGACCAGAGCCATCATGCATACATAATGAACACACAGACACAGTTAGATAGATAGTGGATCTGGCTACGGGCACGTGCGCTCGGCCCCTTTTTATTACTAGGGTCACATGTCCAGTGATGTCTGTGCTGGATGCGTGTGGGGTGAGTGTAAGCCAGCCCTCAGGGAATGGTTGGTGCTGGCAACAACTACAACAGTGACAATCGGATCACACACAAAGATTCAAGCATAAAGGGTCCATGACTTGTGGTGCACTAAGGTAGGGGGACCAGATCTTAAATCACACACAAAAAGATTGTATCGTAAAGGGTCCATGACTTGTGGTGCACTGAGGTAGGGGCACCAGAGATAAGCGTGTTGATGTGAAGAAATTGTTAATGTCCCTTTGGGATATTCCTGCTGCATGAGGTGACATTGTTGTGTCCGGCGTCTACAGCATGAAAGTCAATCATAAAGGGTCCATGAGTTGTGATGCACAGAGTTAGTGGCACCTGAAGAGCTCAGCGTGTGCGCAGCCAGCGATGATGGCATGTTCTTGCAGGACAGGATTGAATTGGATATGTGTGAGACCTGCTGACTGCAGTGTATGCCGGAGGCAGCGGTCAGCAAGGGCCTACAACTACGTGGTGTTGACTTGTTGTGCACTGAGTTAGTGGCAACAGTGGCACTCAGCGTGTGCGCAGCTAGCGATGATACGTAGTTCGGGTGGGCCACACTGGGAGCAATGTCTTTTGCCTAATAAATTCTGTGTCAATAAGGTCACGTGGTGGTGACTTGTAGTGCATTGAGTTAGTGGCATCAGAAGCATTCAGTGTGTGTGCAGCCAGCGATGATGCATGGTGTGGCGTTGACTTGAGCTGCACAGAGTTAGTGGCACCTGAAACACTCAGCGTGTGCGCAGCCAGCGATAATGTTTTGTGCGGGCAAGCCGCAGTCGATGCAATGTCTGTTGCCTACTGGGCTCTGCAATTAATAAATCAAGATTGAATTCGAATTTTGAGCTCTGCTGACCGCAGTGTAGGCGTATGGAACAAAAGTTGAAATATGTATGGAATACATTGTCGAAATATGTTGGTTTCAGGGACGTTTTAGTTAGTTGTCTACTGGACTCTGAAATTAATGAATCAAGACTCAATTTTAACTGTGAGCCTTGATGACCGCAGTGTAGGCCGGAGGCAGCGGTCAGCAAGGGCCCACAGCCAGGTGGCGTTGCCTTGAGCTACACAGAGTTAGTGGTATCTGAAGCACTCAGCGTGTGCGCAGCCAGCAATGATGTGTGGTCCGGGCGGGCCGCACTGGATGCAATGTCTGTAGCCTACTGGACTGCGTCACCTGCAATCGCGACTCTATCTGAATTGTCAGCCCTGCTAACCGCAGTGTAGGCTGGAGGCAGCGGACAGGAAGGGCCAACAGCCACGTGGCGTTCACTTGAGCTGCATAGAGTTAGTGGTACCTGAAGCACTCAGCGTGTGTGCAGCCAGCGATGATGCGTGGTCCGGGCGGACCGCACTGGTAGCAATGCCTTTTTCCTAATGAATTCTGCTTCAATAAGGCTACGTGGCAATGACTTGTGGTGCACTGAGTTAGTGGCACCTGAAGCACTCAGCGTGTGCGCAGCCTGCGATGATGCGTGGTCCGGGCGGGCCGCACTGGGAGCAATGTCTCTTGCCTACTGGACTGCGCCATCTGCAATCGCGACTCAATCTGAATTGTGAGCCCTGCTGTCCGCAGTGTACATCGAAGGCAGTAGTCTGTATAGACATAAGTCTGCGGTGCTGTGCCGTTGGGTTCGCAGGGGGCCTGTGTCGAGGAGGCCGGCGGTCACGGCGGTGGCCTCATGGCAGGGTGAGGGCCGCCGCTCTGGCAGACGTGTTTGCCTTCCCAGAAGTGAACCACGCCCAGAGCCCGAGCCTATTTATTTACACTCCTACGCTGGAGTGGCGTACATTGGACCAGCCCACTCTGGTTCCGCTTACGGGGGGGGGACACAGCTACATGACCAAGATCTTCCCCACTGCCTGAGGTAACATGGTTGCGTCCACTGTCCACAACAGTACAAGCACCAGCAGTATATATACACATGGAGAGGTCTGTGCTCTGCATAGTGTGGTCTGTCCAGCACATTGTGTGCATTTTTATTGATGGGTGACTTGCCTCCTTCACACATACTTGGTTCCCATGTCTCCCAACATTCAGCTATTGTGTGGCTGAGGTGCCATGCCATTTTGGGAAGGACTGCTGTTCTGTTCTGCGATGCCTCGGTGGTAGTAGGGGGGGTGGCCTGAGAAGGAGGTCCGGGGTGGTGGCGGTTGGTGTTGTGGTCTTCTTGGGTGTCGTAGCTGCATGGTCAGTAGCTCTATGACATGTGTTGCTCTTCAGATGTGGTTCTGGGCTGGGCTCCCTTTCATACTGTAGGTAGTCGTCCTGCTTTACACCAGTAAAAGGCAGATGTTAAATTTCTACTGCTAACACGGTTTATTGCCTGTTTTTGGATCGCATTGCAGATTTCGCTGGTTGTTGAAAATATCGAGAAGTGATGTTTTCATGTTTTTTTTTGCACAGGAACGCCTATCCTGCATATCATTAGCGTTAGTTGTAGCTCTCATAGGTGGCGATGTTTTTTTGAGGAAGCTATCGCTGGAAAACTGGCGATATAGGCAGTTTTCACCAGGTTGAGAATGGGATGATAATTCTTTTGCTGCGTTAAAGTGCCGATAACTCAGCGATAAGTTCTTGAGAATACAACCCATCGTTTTTTTTTCGTCCGGATTCTTGCACCCAGCCTCTTTAAAAAAAATAATAAAGTAATCCTTTTTTTTTCTTCTTTTTTTTCTTTTTTATCAGGACGCAACTTATATAGTTCGATGGGAAGACCATTAGGACCCACAGCCTTACCCGATGCGATCGAGCGAATGGCCAGGGCGATCTCATCTGACGACAACTTCGCCTCCATCAACACTGCATCAGCCTCCGATAGGGTTGGCAATGCAATGTCTCTAAGCAACAGATGAGAGTCCTCCTCCGAACGCACAGAAACCGGAGAGTATACCCCGCGGAAATAATCCGCGAAGCAGTCAACGATCTCCACCGGGTCAGTCACACGCACTCCATCCATTCTCTCCACAACGGGCACCACCCTGCTCGCTCTCTCCTTCTTATCCAACCAAGCAATCAACTTTCCGGCCTTATCCCCCACATCATACAGTCGTCCTTGCTGCTCTCTACTCATCCCTTTAGCGGCTTCCGTGACTAGCGCTCTATAATCTGATTGTTGGAGGCTGAAAACGTGAAATTTCTCATCAGTAACTCCCCGCTCCAAGTCCTCCTCCATTTCAGCTATTTCAGTTTCCAGGTGAACCACCTCTGCTCTCTCGCACCTCTTAGCATGGGAGATAAGGGACAAGGCCTGCCCCCTGATCACCACTTTATAAGCCTCCCATAGGGAGACGGCCGACGACACCGACCCCACATTATCATTGAAGTAGTGATCAGTGGACTTGACCAGTTCCACGCGGATCTTAGGGTTACGTATATACCAGGGGCTAATGGGTGCCACTCTCCCCTCTGCCCCAGGGACAACCTTCAATTGCAACCATATAGGGGAATGGTCAGAAATACCTCGGGCTAAATGACGCACCTCCCCAATCATACCAGCTTGGATCGCCGGCATAAGCATGTAATCAAGTCTCGAGAGACTCCCATGGGCCCCCGAGTGAAAGGTATATTGCGCCTGTCCCGGGTGCATCAATCTCCAGCAATCTACAAGTCCCATAGTGTCCAAAAAGCCACCCAACCAGGCCTGAGCCCTAGGGAGATCCCTGCGGGGGTGACGGTCCTCCAACCCGGAGACAACAGCATTAAAGTCACCCCCCAACACCAGAACCCCCCCAGGGAGTCCCAGGACCAAACGCCCAAATCAGCAAATGTAGCCGTCTGTAACCCCGGAGGCACATACACAGCAACGAGCGAAACAGTCCTACCCTCCCATCTCCCCACCAGTGCCACATAGCGCCCCCTATCATCGTGAAGCACCTCGTCCACCTCCAAGGGGAGAGAGGCCCTAACCAAAATGCCCACTCCCCTAGAGCCAGAAGTGAAACCAGAGTGAGCGGCAAGGCGATAGCCCCTCCTATTTAGGGCATGGAAGGAGTTCCCAATCAAATGTGTCTCCTGCAGGAAAACAATGTCGGGCGAGATCCGTTTCAAAAACTGCAACACCACCCCGCGCTTGATCCTGTCCCCCAGTCCATTCACATTCCACGAAAGGATTCTCAATCCCCTACCCCCATCTCACTCCTGTGCATGATACCCACATCCCAGAAAGCACAAACCGGATAAGTCAGCAGAGAACTTCACATTGCCTTGCGAAACAAACAAACAATCCCCAACAACCCCCCTCCCCCACAATCCCCAAACCACAACTCCCCCCTCCCTGCACCCCTGCATGAGCCCAAACAGCCCCCCCAACTCGCAGTGTGCCTGTCGCCCTAACATATACCACAAAAAGAACCCCAGAAGGAGGAAAGGACCCCAATAAGCTCCCCACAACCCCCGGGCATTTGGAGGGCATATTGTGCCAAACTAGGGTCCAGTTGAGCCAAGGTACAAAACGTCACCAGTCCAGTCCATCACCAGGAACCAAGTTCTAGTCCTGCTCCACCAAATCCCGTCTGCTCTCCGCCGTCCGACTGTCTCGATCCTGTCCCCGAGGCAGGGCATCCAACCAGTCTCCAACCGCCTCCGGCCGGTCGAAAAAGTGTGAGCGACCCCGGAACTCAACCCGCAGCCTAGCCGGGAATAACATCGCATATTTCAGCTCCATGTCCCTCAAGCGCCGTTTGATGCCCAAAAATCCCAGCCGTTGTTTTTGGACCGCTTGCGTGAAGTCCGGGTAAAAGCTGACATTAGAGTTCTCAAACTTCAGCGGCCCGGCCACCCTCGACGCCTGAAGGATAGCATCCCTATCCCGAAAGTTAAAGAGCCGGGCGATGATAGGCCGCGGGGGAGCACCCACTTTGGGCGCACCACCCGGAATCCTGTGGGCCCGCTCCACCGCAAAGAACTTGCTCAGTCCCTTGGGCGCGAGACGATTGGTCACCAGGTCCTCCACAAAAAGATCCGCAGCAGATTCCTCCGATCTTTCCGGCACTCCAATGATACGAACGTTGTTCCGTCTAGCCCTGCTTTCGGAGTCCTCAAGTCGACGGTCCGTCAGGTCACTGGCTAGCCGCAACCTACGGACCTCCGTCTGCAGGGCGGCCACGTCCACAGTTAAGCTCGACGCCGCTTGACTCAAGGAGTCGACCCGCTCGTTAGTCTTGGACAGGTCTGCCCTGACCAAATTCACATCGATCAGGACCGCATCCAATTTATGAGCCAGGGTATCAAACTGCTGACCCACAGCGGTCTTCATCTCCTCAATGGCGCCCATGACGTCCAGCAAAGTCAATTCTGACGATGGGTCTGAGACCTCTTTAGACCTCTCAGGCGATTTATGCGAGCCACTAGGTGAGCCCTTTGCCTGCGCATATCGATCCATATTATTGACCTGGGTATAGGCACCCCTCCGGGTTGACTTGGGTTTCGACTTGTCTCCGTCTAGTCTCGCCGCCATCGTCCGGAGGACACCAAGGTTGGCACCCGCCCGCACCAGGAAAAAGGGAACCAGGTGGCTAATTCAATTGAACACAGCCGTCGCCGACAGTAAGCCCATGTAGAGTCCGAGAGGCAGGCCAGACACTCCGCCGTCCGCACCCCTCTGAAACACCAAAGTCTCTCAGCCGATATCAGAAAACAAGCTTGAAAACGAAAGTGAAAGTGCGGGGTCCGTGACAGGTCAAGCCCAGCCAGCCGCTGTTGTTCACTTCGTACCCGGGCACTTCACCAGCTCGAGATCGGGACCAAGGCAAGAGCAGGCCGCAAACTTCGGAGTGCAACCATTCCGGCTCCCGGCGTCCGATCTGAATTTGGAAAACGGGTGGCACCTCAGCGCAAGTTCATCTGCAAAAGCCCGTCAAATAAACCAGGATTAAGTCAGGATAGACGTGGGAGGTTGCGGAGGCCCTCGAGAGCCGTAAGCCTACGCGGCCATCTTGGTTGCGCGCTAAGTAATCCTTTTTTAACACTGGAGCCCTTTGTGGGATCCCCTGAGCAGGCCTAGGGGTCAGGGTGTTTGTACCCTGACCACTTTTCTTGTTTTTTCATCTTTTTCTTGTGATTCGCATGTAGCTACAACAAAGTCCTAATAAACACCAGGGCTCATTTTCGAGTCACCCTATAACCCAACTGTTGGGACTTATCGCCGAGTTATTGGCATTTTAGCGCAGCAAATGTGGCAAAAGAATTATCGCCCCATTCTCAAGTTGGTGCACGCTGCAACATTGCCCACAGGCGGACGGTACCAACACAGTGGACAATCAACATCGTTACGCAGACAAAGCTGCTGGCTGCATTTGGCTGCTGGATGCACCTGTTGGCCTCTGGTATCTTCCAACTAACAGCGAGAGTCAGAGGAGTCTCACAGCCAGCCCTATTAAACTTCCTCACACGTCTTGGGTGCATGTCTACAAATGCAACTTAGGGCCCCTACATCCGCATCACCTGCCCGTCCCAATTCGTAGTATTCCTGCACAACCAACCCCAACCCCAGCTGTTGCTTGACGCCTCTGTGCTCCAGATCCAAGATTGTAGTCACTGAAATGGGGGTGCGCCAGGTCATGAAGTCTAGTAGTCAACAGTAGTGGAAAAACAGTACTTTATTAGAAAAACATAAATTAACAACACAAAAACATCAAACAAAGAGTGACATTGCCAACGGGGAACATCAACTTGTGGATCGAAATAACTGTAGATCGTCCTGGAAATCCCAAAAGACCGTATTCAGAAACCTGTTGGATGAATGAAGATAATGGTCAAGCGTTAGTATGGTCACAAACGTAATATGGTACAATGTATTGCACTTGGACAAAGCGGAATGCTTACAGGTATGATCAATCCTGCACAAAAAGACCGTAACAGAAGTTTGTGTGGTCGTAACCTTCGTAGGAAAAGGAACGTTACAACCACACAAACTTCTGTTACGGTCTCATTATGCAGGATTTATCACACCTGTAAGCATCAGGGTTCATTTCAGCTTGATACATATCCATGTTCACTTCACCTAAACTGCACAGAAACAACTGGAGACCAAACAAGGGAACCACGCCATAGCAGCCTTCCTGCGCGTGTTGGGGGCAACTGACTGCACACATGTACTATTTGTGCCCCCTGCCGACATTGCACCCCATCACCACAACAGAAACTACATGCATTCCAAGAATGTGCAGGCAAAACTGGACAACCGGGGCCTGTACACTAATGTCGTCGCAAACTTTTCAGGCGGTGAGCATGATTCTCACATCTTTCGCAAGCATCCCAGCCCTGGTCCCCAGACCAGTCTGCCGCCCAGCGATGACTGCCCGACCCTACGCTCCCAGACCTCAATACTCACCTGCCGCCATGGGCGTGTCTCCAAGAGGGCCGGCCCATCACGTGCTGGAGCAACCTCCTCAGCCATCGCTGGATTCCGCAGCACAGGCCCCCAGCGGATCCTGCTGCACTACGCCAAGGAGTCATGTCTGTACAGCCAGCTGCCTCTGGGGTACACGCGGTCCAGCCGAGTTCACGATTAAAATCGTGTCTTGATTGCCAGGATAGTGTATCGAGGCCATGCATCATCGCAGGCTGCACACCCGCTCAGCTCTGGTGGCACTAACTCAATGCAGCTCATGTCATCGCCACCTGGCGGGAGGCCCATGTCGGCCAAAATGCCTCGGCTGCCACTAACTCTGTGCACCTCAAGTCATCGTCACGTGGCAGGAGGCCAGTGTCGGTCAAAGTGCCTTGGCTGCCACCAACATAATAAGCACATGGATACACCCAGATAGAGAGTGGAAATTGCGTTGAGCACGTGAGCCCGGCCCTTTTTAATGGCAGGGTCACATGTCCTGTGACGCCTGTGCTACATGGGTGTGGTGTGGGTGTAAAGCAGCCGTGAGGGAGTGGCTGTGGCATGCTGACAACTAGACCTGTGATCAGCAGATCACTACAGGGAAGACCTGGGACATGTAGCGTTGTACTTCCCTCCTTGTAAGCGGAGTGAGCTGGCTGAAATGCGCATCCGTCACGACTTTATCAATATGGCGGTTTGAATCCGCACAACCAGCGAGATTGGTACACGATGGGTGCACGACTCAACTTTTTCTCCCCCCCCAAAAAAAAATATATTAATATTTAAGAAAAAGTAGACATTATATTATTTTAATAACAAACAAAAAAAATACAAAATCAATTTTTTGGATATTAAAATTACAAAATATCACTATTTCTTTTTCAAAATTACTGAAAAACCATAGCTTTAATTAATTTTATAATTCTAAAATTAGCATTTAAAAAAACCTTTGAAATTCACTGAAAAAACCATAGGTTTCAGGCACGTTATAGTTAGAAATTAGCATTTAAAAAACCTTAGAAATTCACTGAAAAAAACACAGGTTTCAGGGACGTTATAGTTAGTTGGACATTTCACTCGTACAAAACCAGAGAAATTCCCCCGTTATAGTTAGTTCAGCTAACTATAACTCGCGCCTCCTACAACTCAAATTGGCAGTTAAAAACTTCCAAGAGGCTGCAGTGGCAGGACTGAGACACGTTTTAAGGGGCTTTTTAAGTGGGTGGCACAATAAGCCATCTTAATAAGCCCTGCAGGCCCACTAGTAGCCTTTAATTTGCCAGCCCTGGGTATCTGTAATACCACTTTACCAGGGACGTATAAGTAAATTAAATGTGTCAAATGGGCGTAAGCCAATGTTACCATGTGGAAAGGAGAATGCACATGCACTTTAGCACTGAATAGCAGTGGAAAAGTGTGTAGAGTCCTACAGCCAACAAAAACGGTTTCAGAAAACAGAACTGGTGAAGGTAAATTGCATGAGGGTCATCCTGCAGAGAGGGCCAGGTCCATCAGTGGGTAAGCTTGGGCTTATGGTGTGTTGAGACTGTGTGTGTTGGTGATGACAAGATGTGGCTGTCGGTGAGTTGAAGCCTCATCATCATTGTGTGCAAGGCAGGAGCTTTATGTGAATTGGGGTACCAATCCTGGTGTGAGTGAGGTGGAGGCTGCTCTGGGTTGGGACTGTTAGTGGGTTAGGCCTCCGCTATTGGTGAAGGAAGAATAGTATCAGGCAGCATTTTAAAAAGGTTCGTAGTTCTCTATGAGATGCTGCCTTGCTTCTACCTAAGGGATTCTTCTCTTTGGGGATTTTACTCCAAAGTCAACCATTCACACATTCAATGCCCATCCTTGGGACAACCCTTTTAAATGGATCAGGTGCAGGAGCTGGTGGAGTAAAGGGCATGGCAACAGCTTCATTGAATGCCTTTCTATTTATCCCAGGCATTCCAAACCGTTGACTCCTCAGGTAGTCAGCCAGATTGTGCGTAGGTGAGGTGGGAGCTGTCAGTGGGGGACTCAGCATTGGTACAATGAAGGTGGAGTTTCCGGTGAGTAGGAGTTGCCAGTGTTGGTGTGGGAAGGATAGTAGCAGGCAGCATTTCGCAGCCATTTGTGTTTCACCCTAAAGTGCCATCTGCCTCTGCCTTATTTTCATCTAGGTTAAGCAGAAACGGATCAGCACAATTTGTGGATTTGCACCAAGTTTCACTTCTGCTCACCGCAAATGAAAAAAGTTAGCTAGCCCAGCCCCATTCCTTACTATACTGACCAGGAATTCCAACAAAGGTTCACACTCACCATGGACATTATGTACAAACAGCTATGCCTTACCATGCACCTTCCCTTCCAGACCCCTAAAAAACGTGCAGCATCAACAAAAATGAGCTACCATACATGCTAGAAAGTTATGCCCCTAGATTGGTATGTCACAGCAAGGCCCTATGTCACATCATAGGTGCAATTAATCCACATGGGTCGCTGCAAGAACAGACATTGTTTCATTACCCAGTGTAGAGACATCAATTGCGAACACCTAGACATGAAAACGTCTTTTTATCTCCTACAAATGATATACCAGCCTCTGCATGCTGTAAGTGACCCAGGATGTATGTCAGAATATCCTTTATAGAAATATCTTGTGGCATGAATATCATCTCCTAAATATAATTTACAGATATGTCGCCCCATTGGTGTAAATATTTTATTATTAAATCAAAAGGGCAATATTTTTGTAAACTATATTTAGAAAACAATATTTAGATTTTCCACCAAAATATTGTAGGCAGAATATCATGCTATAAAAAATTCATAGCCGACATAGCAACTGCAAAAATATTGTGAAGATAAGGTATATTTAGGTAAGTGTAAGTTAACTACTGTGATGAGCATTCAGGATGTAGCATTCTGGGATGTCAGGCTCTTGCTGACTGCTGTAATCACTTTCAAAGATGGCAATTAAGAATAACTGAAGATATCTGTGTTTCTCTGAGTGATTCTGTCAGCTCCATTTTGGTCTTTTAGAAGGATGTTTTTTTATGGGTGGCACAGCAGACCCTAATGCTATCCAGAACCTACACATGTATCTGTGGTATCTTCAATAGACATAATGAAGCAGGAACACAAAGAGATGAAAGGCAGGTAAGGTTTAATCACCTCATCCATCAACAGTTCATGTCAACTGACTTAAATGGAATCTATTAAAGAAATTCTCAAACAAACGTTCTACAAAGAATGTACAAAATGATTCCATGTGGAAGTTCTATGTGAAGCAAGCTGGAGGCTCAATGTGACATAAGCCTAATACAATATCACACAGCTCCCTCCTTAACAATAAGAAACTACTGGATAAAAGAAAGAAACGAAAAAAAAATGAAGAAGAAAACATTGAGAAAAGAATAAACATGTGATACATAATCTTTCATGTATGCAGGAAGTCTGCGCACCCTTTGACTCCTTTCTCTAACGTAACTTGGCAATCTAGAAGAAACTGTAGAAGAAGGAGTAACATTTGTCGATTTGAAATATTAACTATTATCATCTCCATGACTCTCAGTTGAAGGCAAAGTTGGAATTGACCACAACCACAAGGCTCTTATTCCAAATTCTCCCATCTTCAGTCTTGACTGCATTCTTAAATATCTTAACAACAGATCTAACATTGGAATATTTAGATCAGGGTTGATATCCAACAGGAGTTCACAATCACCAACTTTCACCTCATTGGATTGAGCACATTTCTTTTCATCAAAGTATAATTTTCTATTAAACTGTTTAACTAGTTATCTGCTCCTCCATTCTCTTATTTGATTGTTAACTAAACCTTTGTTTAACCTCATCCATCCTAGACACAATTTCGAATTGGGAACCCTACCTTTAAAAAGTTCAAAGGAAGACCTCCCAGTAGTCGAATGTGGTGACATGCGGTAAGCTGTAATCGTGTCCTGAAGAGCATTTTTCCAATTCAAACCATTGACTCTGGCGTATACTCTCTTTGAGTGTTTTATTGACCCTTTCCACAGCTCCATTGGTTTCTGGATGATAAATTGTGCTTCACTTTTGAACAATACCACAGTTTTTTAAAAAACACTTAAATTCATTAGAACAGAATTGAGGGCCATTGTCAGAGAGAATACTGTTAGGAAAGCTCTCCCTCTTAAAAATTTCTTCTAAAAACTTGATGACACATTCCGTAGAAATATCTCTAACAGTACCCACCTCAATGCACCTTGACTACAAATCCAAAACGACAATTAAATAAGCGTTGTCACTCATTCCATGCAACGGACCAACAATGTCAATTGCAACCTCATCCCAGGGATGATTGGGTAATTTCCTGCAAATCATGGGCATTTGCTTGGTTTTCAAGATCTTATCACTAGCACAACATTCCACACACTCTCAGACCAACCTTTCACCTCTAAGTCCATGCCGGGCCACCAGAATTGTAACCACAGCAACTCTTTAGTCTTAACTATTCCAAGGTGACCAGTGTGAGCAAAACCCAGTAACTTGTTCCTAATACCTGTAAGAGGAACCAATTTGGTGCCACGAGCAAGCACACCATCAACAACAGAAAGCTCTTCACCAATTAAGGCCCAAGGTTTCTCAAGACGCTTGTTATTCATCAACATATCAATGACCTTCTTAATTTCTTGATCTTTCTCTATTTCATCCTTACAATCAGCTTCACTAACTGCACCAGAAGTGATCTCACAAACATTAATCACGTCATCATCAAGAATCTCATCATCCACGTCAAGTTCGTTAACATTAACCAACCTAGAAAGACAATCAGCGGATTTGTTGATAGCACCAGGAATATAATCAACCTCAAAATCAAATTCTTGAAGAGAGATGACCCACTTCTTAATTCTCGATGAAATTGAATCGAGACCTTTTTTTGAAAATAGCTCCTTAAGAGGTTTATGGTCAGATAACACTCTTACCTTTGTACCCCAAATCAGATTTCTAAACTTCCTTAATTCCCAAAATATGGTCACCAATGACTCTTTTTCAATGACTGAATAGTTTTAAATGTTCCACCCCATCATTTTTTTGACGTAGAACTGCACCTAGCCCTTTTGCACTTGTATCAGTTAAAATAAAAGTTGTGTCACCTGGAACAAACGCCTGTAAAGATGGAGCTTTTATCAATTCCTCTTTAATGAAAGAAAACTCTTTCATACAATAATCAGACCATTGAATAACAACACTTTTACCAGTGAGTCTCAAATTTTGTGTCTTGTCAGCATAACCTGGAATAAATTTACCAGAAAATTCAACCATACCTAAGAAAGACAACAGCTCCTCTTTATTGACCGGTTCACAAATATTAACAATAGAATCAACCAGTTCCTTCTTGGGGAAAACACCTTGTCCAGTGATGCGATGTCCAAGATAATTCACCTCTCCAACACCAAACTTACATTTCTCTTTTTTAAGAGATAAACCAGCCTCTCTAAGACGTACTAACACAGCACACACCCTGAAGTGATGTTCCTTCTTTGAGCTGCCAAAGACCTTTTATCATTTTTGACATAATACGTTGAAAAACCGACACAGCGGAAGCAAGCCCAAAAGGCATCCTACGAAACCTGTACGTCCCCATTGGCGTCACAAAGGCAGTCAACTCCTGTGAAGATTCATCCAGCTCAACCTGATGATAGGCTGATGCCAAGTCAAGAGTGGTGAAGTATTTAGCGCCTACCAGAGTGCCAACCATTTTGTCAATATTTGGCAAAGGAAATCTGTCTACAATTACTTCCTTGTTCAAAGAGCGTAAATCTATGCATAGACGTAAATCCCCACTGGCCTTCTTGGCCACAACTATGGGAGCCAACCATTCTGTCGCTTCAACCGGCTCAATGACACCCATATCTATTAATCGCTCAATTTCGTTTTGAACACCCGCTTGTTCATTCACAGGAATTCTCCTTACTTTTGCAACAACTGGGACAGCGCCTTCTCTCAGCCTAATGTGATGTTTATAACCTTTGAGGCACCCTAGATTGTCTCTAAACACATCAGCAAATTGTTCAGCAAACATAGAGGCTGAATCATCCACCTCTTGAACCTGGACTTGTGGAACAGCATTAGGATTAAGGCGAACGCCAAGCAGACGTTGATGGGGCCACCCTAAAAGAGCATCTCCATGCTTGGCCACATACACTTTGCCAGCAATCATCCGTCCACACAATTCAATTGTAGCTAAGAAATACCCTAACATCCTAATCGGTGTTCCCCCATAACCTAAAGGAGAAACATCATTTTTAACCAGCTTGACTTTAGCACAGAAATACTGCCAAAAGATGTCTTCACTTATCATGGTCAAATGAGAACAAGAATCAAACTTTAACTCAAGTTTTATACCTTCAATTTCAACTATATGAGAAGGATGTGCAGCTCTTTGTTCATTAACCTGAAAAGTAACCACTTTAACTTGTGGTTGATTTTTTGACCCAAGATTGATCTCCTCTCTTTACTTTGATTTTACAACATCTCGCAAAACAACCTCTCCTTCCACAGGTGTTACACATAACCCGTAAAGCAGGACAGAAAGAAGCATTTGCAAGATGTCCTAATCTTCCACATCTAAAACAAGTTGGTTTCCCGTCAAATGTAGGGGTACCCACAGTAACAGTCGTAGAGGTATTTTTGTCTTTATCCAGAGAATTTTTGTTTTGAACTTGACATATAACCTCATCAACATTGGTACTGGTTGTGATGAGTTTACTTTTATCAACACTCAACTCATCAACACATTTCATCATATGTTCTACTTGTTTAGCAATTCTTATTACCTCCTCTAAAGGAGGTTCATCCTTTACGCACGGCATCCATTATGATTTTCCGACATACTTTCAGTAGTGAGCGCATTTTGCGGGTAAAAGGAACAAGAAGGATTTTGTGTTAATTGTTAACGGCAAACTGTCATTTATTTTTATCGAGGAGGTGGCGCTTGATCGTTCCGCTATGTGTGAAGTGAATTAGCGGCTCTGTCAGCTCCTTCCACGAAGTGTCTTTGTGAAGTACATCGGAAAGCCAGACTTGTTGGTGACTGGCACACCCTTAATATAAAAGGAGGTAATAAAACTCGATCTACATGTTTGGACTGAATATCCTTTGGTTACTTTGGATATCTTTCGCTGACATTTTTAGTGACTGACATTTTTCTGAGTTTGAACTTATGTATTTCTGGGAATTTACAGTATAATTTGAAAATCGATTTTATTTTTGTTTCTTTTGCAAAAAGAATTTTATCAGCATCAAACTCTCTTTGTTATATTGATAACACATTATGTCTCATTAGGTTATTTAAAAAAGAGAAAAAAAAATATATATATATATATATATATATATATATATATATATATACATGTATTTGTGACATAAGCCTAATACAATCACAGTATCACCTCTTGTCATACCTATCACCTTCCTCAGTACCCCTTGCGGTGTTTTCCCAAGAGTGAATACAGGCGTGTTTCATGTTTTTTTTATATGTTCTAGGATAAATATATTGCAAAAGGCATCATTGATCACCCTGTAGTTAGTTTGGGCACATTTACTAAGCTGTTAGTAAAATGCCAATTATCTGTGTCTCTCATTGTGATTTTAAAAGGTTGGCAAGCTTTACAAAGTCACTGGGGCCATTCTGATTGCCTGAAATATACATACCACAGCCAATTGACTAGCTCTATACTTTCTAACAAGCACAAATTGACAGAGTTCATGTTAAGACACAATACAATAGAGTTAGGAAATATGGCATATTAGGGGAGAGGATGTAGCCTTACAGCTAGAGCACTCGACCTCAAAGCTGGGGAACCGGGTTCGAGTCTCGGCAACAACACTAAAACATCCTGTGATTCTGGGCAAATCACTTAATCTCCCCGTGCCTAACAAAAATGAATGCGTACTTCTCTAACAAAACTGGTGCTCATGTAAAGCGCTCTGATACCTGATTTCTCGGGTCTAGTTTGCGCTGTATAAAACTAAAAAAAAAGAACAAAAAAAAGGAGTAGGGAGCAATGGAGACTGCAGTCATGGTGGCCAACAGCTTCCAGTGGAAGGTCTGAAACATGATACCTCAACCACCAGAGGCCTGGAAGTTGATTTGCATGTCCGAGAGGGCAGTGCCATATAAAGGATTAGTGGACACAAAAGACAGTGTCTGGCAAAATTGGATATTTTTACTCCCTCGCTTGACGTTACAGTTTTCACCCATAATTCTGATACCACATCTTTGTTGTGTTTTCTATTTGTCTATTCCCTTGGCCTCCCGTCTCCTTCAGCCTTGTACTGAGCTCTCTATTTATTTTTGCACGGATCTTGGTATTTTGACAAGGCTACTGTTTTTCAACCTTGCTCCCATTATTCCCTGTGATTTGGCTGAGTCAATTGGGGACCTGTTTTTACCGGGCTTTCGATTTTTCCCTATGATTTGGCGAATATGATTCAGCTTTCCGGTGGAGTGGATCTCTACTCTTCTTTGGTTCTCGGGCAAGTTTCCGGCTTTCCCTGTGTGCTAAATGCAGTGACCTTTCACCGGACACCCAGTAAGCTCCATCAATTATTTCTATAATATCTACTTGGTATAAGAACCCTTTTCTGTTATCAGATGCTCATTGCCTTCTCTTTTAACAGTGAAGTGTATTGTGCCTCTGGGATGCTGTGCCATCCTGTATCTCAGAGTGCAGTCCATGAGTTATACTAACAATCCTGCTGGAAACTAGTGTTCTCTAGTTCTTTGATTCCAAATTCCCTCTTTCCCCTGTGAAAATCAGGTGTTCCCATCTTGCCTGGACTGTGATACAGGAAGTAGGACCATCCAGAAGAGAAAAAGGTGAGATTTACCTCGTTGTCCTTCGGCCTCAGTTACTAGGGTAGTGACACAATGCTTGAAAAGTATGCACCCTGCTGATTACTTGTCATCTCCGTCACTAAAGATTCTGACAATTTCCCATACCACTCAAAGCCTTGTGTTTTCTTTCCTGTCCTTCTTGCAATGTCTGAAATGTGACTCTGGAAATCATAGGAAAAGACTATTACAATGTAGGAAGGGAGGATCCTTTTAGCATGGCTACCCCCACTTTTTGCTTGGTGTCAGTGTCCGACTGGGATCCTCCTAATCAGGACCCCAGTCACTGTGCTTTCTCCCTACATTTGGCTATGGTAAATGCTTCTGAACCTCCATAATTGGCTACTGGTGTACCCTTGTAAGTCCCCAGTATATGGTACTAAATTACCCATGGCATAGGTACACCAGGGGCCTCCCATGGGCTGCAGCATGTATTGTGCCACTCATGAGAGACCACATAAAGTGTGAGTAGAGGCCTGCCATTGCATCCTGTGTGAGTTGATGCTTGCACCTCTCACGACAGATATTTTTTTCCAATATCTGAGGTCACTACACTTAAAACCTATGAGTCACCCCTTTGGCAGGCCTTTCAATCCCTTAGACAGGGTGCTTGGTTATAAGTGTGAGCGTTGTCCCTGCTTGAGCTGGACACCCTTACAAACACTGGAGTCGATACTCTAGGCTTTGTAAGGATGGTCAGCCATTTTAATACATATAGCGAACATCAGTCATTGTGAGGTGTCTAACTATATAGTGGCTGCACCGAACATGGTCATGTTGCGTATCAAACATGTTGGAATCATACCCCAACACTGATTCCAGTGTTGGAAGTATGATCCCATGTACTGGGTGGCTCCCTTGGGATACCCCCCTGTACTCTTGGTTACAGCTTTCAGGGTCTGACCGCAAGCTAGTGCTGCTGCCTACCACAGACACAATTCTGCCCTCCTGCTGCTGAGTCAAGCTCGAGTAGGGGACGGTAGAACTATAGGTTTCCTGTTGCAGGGAGGTGTGACCCCTTCCCAGACAGGACTTTGTGTTTTGGGCTGGGGTGGGATGCTTGTCAGCACCACCAGACTGCTTTTGAAGGGCACATTTGGTGCCCTCCTTACATACTCCAGTTGAAACCAGTTCTGGGAGACCTTGCTGAGCCAAGTTCGAGCAGGGGAAGGTGGAACAATAGGTTTCCTGTTGCAGGGAGGTGTGACCACCTCACAGACAGGACTTGGTGTATTGGGCTGGGGTGGGGGCGCTTTGCCAGCACCACCAGACTGCTTTGGAAGGGCACATTTGCTACCCTCCTTGCATACTCCAGTTGGAACCAGTTCTGGGAGCCCTTGACTCCCGCTCTGGAGCAAAACTGGACAAAGGACATAGGAGTATCCTCCCCATTGTCCAGCCCCTACTCTGGGAGGGACTCCTGAGTCGTCCTAACCCCGTTCCTAGGGTATTTAAGGGCTCACCTGTGGGTGGGTCCCTAGATAAGTTGTGGGACAAGACTCAAGACTGAAACCACGTCACTCCTTGACCGTCTGGACACTTAGACTTAGTTGGACTTAGACTGGAACTGAGACTGCATCAAGGAAGTCTCCTGCTGCTCCTGGTCTCACTGTAATGCAAGTCTTCTTCATCATCTGTGCTTCTTCCACATCTTCAACAGACCTGTGGGCATCAAGGACACCCAAAGTAATATCCCTTAGAGTGAAGGAGTCAGGTACCACAACAAAGCTGAACAATCTGCTGCTCCTGGACTCTGAAAGGCTCAGCAACAGAGATGGTGGTTCTGCAACTCCCTTGAGGCCTGATCTGTCCTCTCTGCAATTTTGAGGCCAGGATCCCTATCTGGAACTGCTGGGGTCAATCCTATGTGCACCACATAGACTTGCCGTTACCAAGGCTTGTTGGCTCTGCACTCCAGAGATCTTTAGGCTACAAGGAGCTCCAGACTTCAGCCTCTCTTCCAGCCAAGTACAGTGTCCTCACAGCATCCTCTGCACCATGGACCTTCATCTTTGGTGAACTGCTCGAGGTCCTCTTGTGACTCCTATGCCTTCAGCCTGTGGGTCCCCTTGAGGGTCTTATTCTGTGACAGTGGGCTCCTCTGCTTGCTTGAGGTCTGCTCTGACTCTCCTGCTTGTGGTGAGCCCCTTGGACCTTGCTGGTCCCAGTGTTGCTCCTTCTTAGCTTTCCATGCCTGGAGCAGCTGCCAAGGGTTGATGGGGCTCCCGTCAGACACCGACCCCCTGGTTCTTGACTTCCGAGGTGAGACAGCTGTGCACATCTCCTGGTTTTCCTCAGCATTGCCTGGTTCCCACAGTGGCAGCAACAAGGTCACCGTCAACTCTTCTGAACCATTCGACATCAGTGGGCATTGCTCTTCCATGCCTTCTGGTCACCTCAGAGTGGCATAGACTCTGTCCCCTCTGCTAGCAGGTTCTTCACTTCAAGAATCCACCCTTGGATTCCAGCGCATTATTGTACAATCTTCTCCAGCGGCATCTTTTCTGAAGTCCTCCATTGTGGGGTACGGCGGTTTCTGATGTCACTTCGCACTTATGCCCCTGGCTTCCCTGGTGTAGGTATTCTGGTTCCTGGGGTATCCACAAGTGGGGGGACTCTGCAACTTTCTGTCTTCCATGGGGTTTCTATGGGGTCCAATGGGAAGGGTCATTTTTCTCCAAAACTGCAACAGCTACTTTCCCATTGACTTCTATTGGACACGTGGCCGTGTTTCGACTCTGCACACAACCCTCTGTGGGTTTCCTGGGTACTTACCTTGGGTGGTTCCTCATGTCCCTAGCTCCTCTGAGTCTCCTGGTCCAAGTCTCGACTTTGGTCGCAGTTTGCATTCCACTTTTTTGTATAAGGTTTGGTCTCCCCTATTTTGTGCTTACTTACCTGTGTACAATTGAAGTGTTGTTGTGTATTTGTGTTTATATCTCCCGATAGGAGATATACCAAAGTGTTAGTGAGTATTGTGTAATAAATAGACATATTCTTATATATACACTGTGTGTTTTTTTCTCATTTGATCTACGCCACATAATTAGATCTGGTGAAACAAGCTGCTTAACACTCCTTCAAGATGAGCCTGAGGCTGATCTCCACAGCTACCTCTTAGAGAGCTTTCTATGGTTGTGTAAGACCACTACAATCACAATAAGGGTTGCCTGGATTAGTGCAAGGTGCTTCACTTAAATAAGTGTGCGCCATATACTAAGCCAGCCTCCTACATACAGATTTCAAGAATGGTACAGTAGTTATATAATCTAAGAATAAACATTAGAAAATGTTGTGTAGTTTCCACTTATCAGTGCCAGAATGATTCCATGCATCCCCGTAGCATTTGTTGTCCCATAAACCAGCTAGCTCACAGTGCCACCATAACCCCCCCTAACCTAGACAGGGAGCGACTGGTTCTGGCAACCACAGAACATGAGAACCCTGTTCCCTCAGAAACCATGGTGACAGATCTAGAACCTTTGGCTTATCCACTCGTGCTCCCTTTTGCTCAGAGAATGATACAAAGAATACACAAAGTGACTTTGTCAATGTTTACTGAACCAACATGATTCTTGTGTAGAAAATATGTGCTACAATAATCAATAGACAGAAGCAGATGAAAGTAATACGAAGTATCAAGGCAGTGAACAATATGAAATGTTACTCCATCATACTGAAATAACGTATATATGCAAGCATATAGAATAATATAACAATCTGGCATTCTCCTACTATGGGAACCCTAACCTGCGTGTCTAGGGTATATATGTGTATTCTGTCAAGAATGCCCTTACTAGATGACCCAACCCGATTACCTGGTGAGCAAGAATGTAGTAACCCGTCTTGGTCATGAGCTGGACACCTCTCACAGAGATGCTAGTCAGCTGCTAGGCAAAGGCGTCAGCCTGTAGCCACCTCTCAATGTCAGAAGGAGTGCCTCCTCTGCCTATACCTGGAAACAGATGTTTACAGAAAAGGGCATCCACCTTGGGCTGAGAATGTGATAAGGCTGCCATTGTTTGTGGGCTACAGATAGCTATGTTGCCATATGTATCAAAATAAAAAACACATTTGCACCACGTATGTGTGGACCTTGTACATGGTGTCAGGGAAATGCAATAATGTTCGTGCAAAGTTGACTTGTGTAAGCAAGGTTGGTGTTTTCAAGAAACTAACCCAAAGTGTCACGAATGCTAAATGTGTGTCAAAAGTCGACGTGACAAGTGAAGGCAACTTTAGGAAAGCCCTGTGTTCCTGTAAAATGGCAAAGTTTCTTTCTAGGCCTATCAGGGACACATGACAAAAGTATGCTTCTCTTTGGAAGGTCAAGGGACCTACCAGTTTTAAGTAATGATTTTGAATCTACTGGCAAAAAGTTAGTTGTTAACCGGGCAGGTGAAAAGGTGACTATAAAATAATGGTTTGATGGCAGGTAATAGTCTGCTGCTTTTCCTCCTTCCAGTATCTTTAAACAGGGTAGAAGACCATATGAGATTATAAAATTAATTAAATAAATAATAAAATAGCTACGCCACTTATACAATTAAATCCTCCTATTTGCTGGTCAAGACTTGTCTTCAACCTCCCACATCGAATCCACTTCACTCCACTTTAAGAAACTCCAGTGGCTCTGAATACACAAACGCATTAACTTTAAACTTCTCACACACACTTACAAAGCTCTCTACAACGCTGGCCCCATCTACTTGAACAGCCCCATTCACTTCCACCAACCTTCCAGATATCTCCACTCTGCTGGTATCTCACTAGCACACAACTCATGCATTCACAAAAGCAGAGCAGGGGGTGTGCCTTGTTGTATCTGGACCCTAAAGCCTGGAACAAACTCCCAAAACACATCAGACCCTCCTCCTCTCTCCTAGAATTTCACAAGCAGCTGAAGACCTTGCTTTTCGAGTAAGCCCCCAGGCCTGGCCTCACAGACATGCTACAGAGCACCTGGATTCCCTCACGGGTGATTAGCACACTATGCAAAAACTGATAACATAACAAGCATGATAGTTCCATAATGATATATTCCAGTACTATGCAGTTCACGAGATCCATTAACACATAACAGTCACTGAAAGTCTGACCCGAGAACTGAAGATGTTTAATACATACTTAGGAATTAACATTAAACAATATTGAAAGAGGACCTTGTCTATGGTTAAGGAAAAGATGAGATGAGCAAATAACTAAACAAGCCTATTTGTAGTACTCTTTTTTACATCACTGTTACTTGATGACTATGCCACTATCTACTTCAGGGATACCCAAAGTACGGGAGGGCCGCATGCGGCCCTCTTGACCTTAAATTGCGGCCCCCGGTGAGTAGCAGAACTGGGCTGCTGTTCAATTGACAGTGCAGGAACATTCAGAAAGCTAAAACGGGCAAACTTTATTTACACATTAACTAAAGTAAGAGTAAAGAAGCAAAAAAGGTGTCCTAGACAAATTATCTTTAGGAACACCTTTATTTAAAAAAAAATCTTGCATTAAAAACGTAAAAATATGATAAACTCTCTGCAAACTTCAGAAAAGTGTATTTTATAGACAAGCAGGAGCGTTGTACTGTAGTAGATTAGATTATATCACTACATTGAGAAACATTTATTAGAAGTGATAGTTTCCAAACATGAATTTGGAAATATTCATGTCGCCCACATTCTGAAGACAATGCCTATTGTGAACCAAGAGGCAAGTCATTTGTCAAGTGCACCTACTGTGTTGCCTTGGTTGTTATATAATTGAAACTATATTATAGTTTATTAAATAAAACACAAGAGAGTGTTTTGTACAACACACATGCTGAATTTGTGTTTTTTAAAGAGCTCTCATATGTGGTAATGAAGCAGAAGGAGGCAAAGTGAAATTAAACACTCGCCTAGGATCACAATTTGGTCAAGTGGGGAAGCCAGGACTGATCCCAGGTTTTCTGGTTTCTCAATTTGCAATTCAGCCTCCAGATGAGTATCTCTTTCCTTCTCACATTTTACATTAGAATGTAATGCTTTGTCTTTAATTCTTGGAGCATGAGAATAGAACGCAGGTGGCAGACAGAAGTCATGTGAAGGCTTGGTTTGTTGTCAGTAGCGGCTCGCATAGGGCGTGCTGTGGGGCGGTGGGAACACGGACATATGACGAAACGGATGAACGTAATAATTACTCGCCTCCGTTCCGTCCTATGTCCTTGTTAGCTAACCCCCTACCCTACCCCTCCCCCGCCCCACCGCCCGCATCACGCCCTATGTGAGCCGCTACTGTTTGTTATCCACAGAATGCATCTGCTTCATGTCCCCCTACACCGACTTTTCATCACGCTGACCCTAGCGCAGTTGGCAATGGTGCGTCCCTCGGGCATGCTGCAGAGAGTACTTGGTGGCTCCTGGGGAAATGTTTACAAGTACACATGATCTGTTTCAAGTCTTTCAGTCATTTGCATTTGTGGAGCTTTGATGTCGAAGCTTCATCAATACAAACTTCCTTTACCTTCCCCATCCATGTTACTGAACCACTTGCAATCAGGGCCTAATGGGTTACAATTAGACCTGTGTCACCTGCTCAAAGGTGTTTAGAGGAATATTCTGCGCAGTTTTCCAAAATCTGGCATGGGTACACCAGGGGCCTCCCATGGGCTGCAGCATGTATTGTGCCACCCAATGCTCTTGAATTAATTTCACATTAGCAAATTGTCCTCATACCGTTCTTTAAAACAGTAAGGACTCGATTTAAAGTTGATAAGCAATTGATATCCCCTAATTTTTGCAATTATTGCTAATAAAGAGGAGAGTACTCCGGTGATATTTTCTCCACGACACTATCTATTTGGTGGAAAAATGTCCACTGGTGGAGTCTCATATGGAGTTAGATTTATTTCTAAAAGTTGGCTACAGCTTAATACCAAATTCGTCCATGAGCATCCTCTCTTGCTATTTTCCTGAATTTTAAGAGTGAAAACCAATTAAACAAAATATAGCGAAAAACGCATGAATCCGAATTTAGAACTGCTGCTACTGAGGACATCTCCTGCCAAAAGTCGGACGGCCCGCCGCTTTTCTCAAGTCTGCAAAAGGCTCATGACTGTGTGTCTTTTGGCTGCGGCCACATGTGTGAACATCTCAAAGTCATTTTCTGCTTAAAAATTCCTCAAGCCGGTCTTCTCAAATTCCCATGCGATCTGGTCTGGGAACAGGCACGCTGAAAGATGGCATGACATCTCTGCCGGTATTTATTTGGCTGAGGAAAGCACAGTCACGACAAGAATGTCAGAAACGGGGCAGAGCTTACTAAGACTTCCATCAGGAGAGCTACTTGAGTTCAGTGTTTGCAGAGGCGCAATTAACAGTGCGATGTAAACTTTAATGCAGAGGTGCGCCCTGTCTCATCAGAGGCAACTGTGAATGCAGATGCTAGGGCATTTTATAAACCTAAATTCTACAAAAAGAAACTACCAGACAAATACAAACATTGTGTGCATCTAAATTATACTTAGCTGCACTAAATGTTGAATTTCTAGTCCGAATTTCTAAATCATCACTGTTTGTAGCCATTTATCATTTCATCCATTTGCCTCGCTCTATGAAACGATGTCAGTTTTCTGTACTGATTTTTTTTACAGTTCTATCTTTTACTGCCTGTTCTATCCCTAACCAAGAATTTCTGATTTCATGAAAAATGATATGCATACATATCCAGGCTTTCAATCAGCCCTTTTTATTCATTGGACTGGCCCACTGTCATTCATAACTAGCTTCCAGGGGTGGCTCCTCCATTTTGAGCTGAGGAGGTGATGGAGCAAGGTGTCATAAATAAGAAACTTGCTTGGATACAATCCTCTCAAAATAATGTATAATACCGTAATCAATCCGTTTATGAATACTAATAATTGCATTACACATCAGAGGGTCGCCCCACTTAAAAATCCCCCAAAGCCCAGTGATGAAAAATAAAATGGTCATTTATTACCATTTTATTTTTCATCCTCCCATGTTGAACCGAGAATCAGGACGGGGGCGGGACGCTGCTTAATGACAGCAGCTGGGACGAGGGTCGGCTGTGTGTGCACTTTTCAAAGTGCACATGTCCCTTTGGCTGGCCGTCTTGAGACATGCGCACCTTGAAACCTCTAACCCTGCTGTCTTAAGACAACTGGGCTAGAGCAAGTGCAGGCCTCCAGTGCATTGTGGAGCGCCGAGTGAGGCAGCTCCCTCCAATCAGGGCGCTGCTCTCAGAGCATGGAGCAGTGCCAGGATTAGTCTAGGGAGTTTTCTGGTCCCCGAACTGCAGCCGCGAGAGATCCGGAGCAGAAGTTAGATAAGTTTACTATTATTTTATTTTAAGTTTACGTGCACACCCGTTTATTTTTATATATTTACATTTTATTTGAATATCCTCTCCCTCCCCGTTGATGCCAGCCGCCACTGCCAGCTTCAGCCCATCAATGCATGCATCATGAGGAGTGTGTCAGCTTACTTGAGCCATTGATTCCTTTCTGTGTGAGTGACAGTATTTTGCCAAAGCACAATATTGTTACCCATAGAGAAAGTGGTAAAGCAGGCCTTTCCAATGACAGGTATTTGTAGGCCATTGTGAAATTTTTTTAAACTCCTTTTTAAAATTTATTGTAGGTATTTCCTACTGGCCAAGCACCCAGTTGTTCTCCAGACACTGCTAACCGGACTTCGCTGCTGCTTTCAGTGTACCACATCCTGGGCATGTACTGCTTTCACCTCATCCCAAAATAACCACCCGTGCATGCGCATGTGTGAGCATTCACATGCAGATGAGACTATCCTAGAATTGAGATTTCAACTCTCTCCGAACTAGCTGCCTGTTTGTTTGCATACTCAGGCAAGGGCAGCCATCTTCGAATGTTTTTGTAAAACTTTATTAAAAATATTCTAAGATGGCTGCCTGGGTGTCCACACAAGTGGATATGTAGAAGCAGCCATTTTACAAATGTTTTTGTAATAAAGCTTTACAAAAAACATTGTTTTTAAATGACAAAGTCAATAGACTGGCAGCCAAAGCAAGGGTAACTTGGATGAAAGCATTATACAAATTAAAATAAATAACTACTTAACAGAATAAGGATTTGCACATCTGCAATGAATACCCTGGGAAATCTACGATATGATGTATATTCTGCAGTAGCAACTGTAGTGGTATGGCTGTGCAAACCCATTTAAACGCCATCCAAGTTGAAAGTCTGTAGATATTAGAAACCACATTGCATGGCCATTGCCACATAATTTAAATTGTGTGAAAGATGTGCTTCCACAGAAAGGAAAGCCAACGCCCACATATTACATTGAAGGAGGTGATGGGGAGGAGGGCGAAATGTCTACACTTGGAAAAATCTTTCCAGGTGAAGATAAGAGAAAATGTTACATTTCCTACTGCATTTGTTCTGTTTTGTACTGTGTGACCAGAGGACAATTGGAAAGAGGAAGTACAGGGTGATGAATACGCATAGTAATCTATAATTTGCTTAGATTTTGATGAATACTTCTTTGGATATATGTGAAATTTTAGCTTAGATTTTGATGCATACTTCTTTGGATATATGTGAAATTAATTTACTTTGGGTCGGAATTCCACACAACTCATAGGAGTAAACCTGTGATGCATTGATTTCCACTTTCTTAGCAAACGTTGTGATTTTCTTCTAAAAAACAACATTTTAACAGAATTATTTTCTATTTGAGGCCCTAATTGTAAGGGCAGGAGCACAATCTTTATTGGCATTGATGGGTGAAACACCATGTGGCCCCCTCAGTTTTGCATCTTAACCAGAAAGGCTTTGTTAAGGGTCGCCAGCTCTATGAGCTGACATATGACCTTATAGGAGCTATCAATATGGCCACAAACTCAAATACGCCTCTGGCTATTTTGACGCTGGATGCCGCCAAGGCCTTCGACAGGGTTAACTGGTTGTACCTGTCGGGGGCCTTGGAGAGGTTTGGCGTTGGTGGTGCTTTCCGCAGAGCTGTAGAACTCCTATACCACAACCACCTTGCATCTGTTTTGGTTAATGGAGGCCTGTCCGATCCCTTTACTATCACCAGAGGAACGCAACAGGGTTGCCCCCTTTCCCCGCTGCTTTTTGATATATTCATCGAGCCTTTTGCCCAAAAAATTAGAGAGGACAACAACATAAAATCTTTTGAATATAGGGATTGGGAAAAAAGGGTGTCATTATATGCCGATGATATTTTGATCATGACATCTGAGATCAGTACGGCATTCCCTGCAATTATCAACTTAGCTCTTGAATTTGGAAGTATCTCAGGAAACTAGGTCATTTCTGCCAAAACCGAAATCATGGCATGGAACAGCGACCTTTCAGGATTTAATGTGCAAATGAGCAACAACTTGAGATATCTGGGTCTGAGAATAATTAAAGATATAAACAAGATTGCCTCTATGAATTTCTCTATCGTTGCTAAAGAATGCCGGAAGTTAATGGGATCTTGGGTCCATCTCCCCCTTACCATCTTGGGCCGTGCAAATCTAGTAAAGATGTCTATTTTACCTAAGCTGACCTACATCTTTAATACTATCCCACTATATTTCGAGGCAACACTTATTAGCAAGATGCAGAGCGATATCTCCTCATTTATATGGAAAAATAAAAACGTGAGGATAGCATGGAAAAAAATCAGACGGCGCAGGGAGAAAGGTGGACTGGCTGGTCCTGACCTCCAGATTTACGCTTGGGCCTTTCAGATGACTCATGCTCGAATGTTACTAAAAAACCCGTCATCTCATGGAATAGGGAATATGTTTTCTGCCTTATTACAGGGAGAAGGAGTTGGGCAGTCAGGTTTTCTATTTAAGTTTGGCGACCCCAAGTTTAAAAAAAAAATTAAACTGAAGGTGCTCCATGGCTTAGCTAAAACTTGGTCTAACCTTAGGGCTGCTATCAAACTAGGGTATTTTTCAAACAGATCTCCAATATGGGACCTTCCAACCCCCCCTGGCTGGGCTAATGATGCCTTGGTAACTCCATTAAAGGATGCCGGTATTCAATCATGGGGCGATCTATTCTTGGAAGGGTTAGTGTTTCCTTGGGAGCATCTGGTAAACAAGGTTGGTCCAAATCTCTCTAGATTAAAATACATACAAATCTCAAGTTGGGCCCACTCATATTCAACTTCTAGTGCCCCTCGGAGTTACAACATGCCCCTAGGAGGAAATAGCCAACTGGTGTCAACATTGTTGGACAGAGCACCTCAACCTAAAAAAGTTTCCCTTTGGTATAATTTAATTTTGGATGAGATAGATGGGGAATTTCTTCTCCCTGATCATCTGATCATCTGTGGGGCACCCTATTGCCAAATGAAAATCTGAATGAACTCTGGCATGTGTCATGTAACACCATGTGGGACTTGGTTAAACCTGCCTGGCTCCGCAGAAACCATCTCTTTTATATCCATAGGGCCTATTATTCCCCTCAGAGGCTTTCTAAATTTACTCCGGGTGTTCAGGTGGCATGTCCCCGCTGTGGTTTAGTCGAAGCTTCTGATGCCCACATGTTTTTTGAGTGCCCCCATTTGTCATCTTTCTGGGATTCTATTGGCACTAAACTTTCTTCTGCTTTGGGTTTCACAGTTGTTGTGGACTTGCGGTTAGTAATATTTGGGATTGTGGACCAGAAGCGAAGTCCAGCAAAAAATCTTATGTTCTATTCCATCCTGACGGCTCGAAGAGAAATATGCAAGCATTGGAAAGAGGCATCTCCACCTTCAATATATGACTGGCAGTCGTCAATGTTACAAATCTCGAAAATAGATCTTCTCAGGTCCGCCAGTTTGAAAAAAAGAGCTTTTTGGCACCTATTTGATTGGTCTCAATGATGGCCTGGGGTTTTATTTTTTATTTTTTTCCCCCAGGTCCTATGATTATGAAGCCATGGTTTACTCTCCTTGCTAGCCGCATGGCATAGATGTTAATTTTCCTGAGGTTTTTAGCTATGGTGGAATGTGGCTTTTGGTTGATGTGCGCCGAGTCCAATTAAAGATGTTAAGATTGGCTTGGATGTATGACATAGCTGTGGGTCACGGTCAGCATTTACTTACGGTAATACCTCTCCCAGCTATCAGCTGAGACAGCTTGTCAATGCCCCATATGCCTTTCTCTTCTGGTTTGGCTTACGCAAGTTTCAGCCATGGTGAAGATGAGGACAAAAAAAAAAAAGAAACACCATGTCATTCCACAATGAGCTATATCATGTACATCTTATATTCTGGCTAATAATATTTGTTTTAACCAAAGTGAGCTGTAAGTTACACTTATGAAGTTCAAGAAGGCAGAATCATGTCTGGGGTTGCTTGCATTCCTATGTGAAAGAAACATAGTGCAAGATTTAGACTTTGGTAGGCAGGGTATTCTATATAAAAAGTAAGAGAGTACCCTGTCCGCCAAACCCTCAGTCTGTCCAGCTCATTTAGAGTCGGGCAGACCATCAGCTTACCATCAGAGAGAAAGCTTCCTTCAATAGCTCAACAGAGTAGGGGCCGTTAGAGGACGTGCATTACAACATCAGCGCTATTTAGGGTGGATGTGTGATGTCCATTTTTTTCTGCTCTAAGTAAAACCTGGTGGTAAGAGATACAAAAAGGCTCCCTGGGTATGGGGGTGATCAGTTTGTTGTTTTTCAGTATCAAACTCCCACTTTGGAAATTTGTTTTTGAAAAACAATAACTAAGTTAAGATTTGGTGAACAGTTGTTAAAACCGACGGCAGCCATGCACCAAACGTTTTCTACATTGCCAGGAACAGCCATGCTAGCAATGTATCGTGATCACCCCTGGGCCTGCTGTGGTCTTCAAATTTGGTGAACAATTGTCTGTTAGGGTGACAGACATAATGCTGCCCACCACCCGGACAGATTGCACTCCGTCCACCAAACATAAATGTGGCCAAACATGTAGCAGTTCCAGTTAAAGTCTCCTCACAGATGTGTGACAAAGTCTGATTTGCATATGGTTGGTACTTCTCCGTAGTGGTGTGTTGCGGAACAAAAATGGACTGCAATACACTAATCGCCTGATTTAGATCTTGATGGTATTCCCATTGTCCCTACGTGGCATAGTTTACAAGTACTCCACCAAGCTGTCGGAATCCCGCCTGCCCTATTTAGATATGTGCTGTCTGAATCACTGTCTGTGTCAACAGAGCGGTTTCCCTCACGTAAACTGTTCATCGCTGTTGCCATGGTGGACTTCTCTGCTGGCTAACAATACTCTGTTGCCGTCAGGATGGTGGGATTGCGCTGAGACTATTTCGATGTTACAGTTGTGCTGGCGGTGTTCTAGCGGCAAGTTGCAGACAGAGTGATTCCATCGCGGGACGGGGGTCAACTTTGAACTATTCCTGTGGCTGTAGGATGGAGGCTAGCATCACACTCCTGATGTGTTTTGGCTAATTGTGTTAACCTGCATAAGACACTATAAAACACACTCCATTTCCGATCATGATCCTTTGCCATTCCACTGCACCACAACATTGACAAGTAGAACTCTAGCCATTAAGTTAGGATTTTTTGGGGGCTTTGTTTGTTACTTGTCCCTTATTTCTTCTCTCATTTATTTTCTTGTTGGGTCATACCATTTATTTAATTCTGTTTGTTTGATAATGATAGGGAGGAGGAACCCCCGTTTTACAGAGTGAGAATTGTCAATCATGGTGGATGAAATTATTAGATCAGAGCCACAATTATTCGGAGCCCAACTACAAAATACAAATATATCTCAGTAAAGGCAATTGTGGGACAGAATAGTTGACATAGTAAATGCTGCAGCAAACAACCTGTACACATAGGAGGAAATTAGGGAGAGGTGGAACGACCTGCAGGGGAAAGTGCATTCCCTGGCCTCCAAGTATTACCTGGAGGCCAAGAGGACTGGTGGTAGTTCTTCCAGCCCCCCTTCCAACTTTTTCCCTCGAAGGAGAAGGTCTTGTAGATCCTACTTCCTGAATGCTTTACAGAAATCCCTGGTGGAGTGTAGACTGGTAAGTTACACTGTTGAACGTGTCACTAAATCTAAAGCTCTTTTTCATTTTCAGTTAGCTGTTGCTAATGTGTTTTGCACCTTTTTGAAACATACAAACATGCATATTTTTATCAAATCTTTTGTTGACTTGTTTGTTTTAATGTATTTTGGTAAATTTAAGATTACAGGTTTCAATGTCCATAACAATTTACGTGATGTTTTATTGCTTGTAAATGATCTTTACACCAAATAAAATATTGCATATAATTTCTTTTACATTGTAAATGTCTTTTATTTCAACAGCATATTTTCTCTAGGTATGTTGAACTTACAAAGGTGCAAGCATTGCTACTGTTCCATTGAAATGACTATAACTACCATGATGCCTTGTGTTAGGTTGGTGAAAATCTCATTGCAATGTTATCTTGCTCATTCTCTCTTTCCCATCACATTTTCCCATATGTCACAGTGTTATATAGATCAATCTCTATATCATACTATGTTTTGAAATATTTTTGTGTTTAATTTAGTATGTTGTTCTATCCCTGTAATTTGATAAAATTGATGTTATTTGTTACACAAATCAAAGTTTATTAACTAAAAGGTTTTAAGGTGTGTAGTTTTGTATGCTGAATATAAGTGGTTATTTTTGTGAAAATGTGCTCTGCAACGTTCATATGATGCCTAATGTTATACATCCTTCTAAGTTGTGTAAAGGACAGAATATTAGCTACTTGGCCTCAAAATGGTTCATTTCACATTTAACCTCTCCACTGTGTACTATCTAATCATTTTACTGCATTTGAGGACATCTTTTTACCTTATTTTTTTAATCAGATTTTTGTGTCATTTAAACTGTTTGTGTAATTTATTATAATACCACTGAAAGCTACAATAATTGTAGTCTTTTACTTTTAGGTTGCTTCATAATTTTGCTTCTAAATATTTAGAAGTAGAATCCAGATTTTCTAAATTTTTATATATTAATTATTCATAATAGGCCCTATAGCCGGAGTATGTGGACAACCATCTACCACTGAGGATATCTGCAAGTCCGGGTGACAAGGAGCAACCTGGTCTATATGATCTGTCTAGGAAGACAGCTTAACTTGGCCCACACCTACACCTCCCACCTCAGCTGTCACCACACCTCAGCCTATGGATACTTCCACTTCCGGAGTCCAAACAAGCATTACACCAGTTTTGAGCCCCCCCACTTTATACACCACCACCACTACCTCCAATTCAGCCAAGAACTAGTGGGATGGGGCACACTGGGTCAAGGCCACAGGATAGTGGGAGTAGGGTTCGTGGGAGGGAATCTGTGAGCCAGCAAAGTGAGGCCACTGGGTTCACTGTCACACAGGCCACCATTAACCAAGTATTGAGATCCCTCCATCAGTCCCAGGACACGATGGGCCAGGTCCTGACAGAGCTCCGGGACATTAAGCAGTTGCAGAGGGCACTCAATATACAGATGGAGAATCTGAACTCCTGACTGGGGTGCTGCATGATATTTTCACCCATATGTGCAGGGCTTTTCCAGCAACATCTTCCCCTTTCTGTGGTCCAACTATATCTGCCCCAACGACATTTGCCCCAGAAAGGGAGGCTTTACCACAACAGGAATCAGCTGCACCCATCTCAGTCCCTGCAACTGTGGATCCAATCCCCCCCACCCTCAGGAGGGGAGTTTCATGGGGACAACCAGAAGAGGATGACAAGACCTCCACCACCACCAGCAAGAGACACAGAACCTAATTTCTTCCAGTGTGAGACTACCATTCACTCTGTGGACTAGTTTCCGGACACATATACCTTTCTGATGCCATTTGTATTCTGGACATTGGACTTCAAAAATGTTGGCTCTGCAATAATAGTTGCATTCACCATGATTGACTGTTTTGTGCATTCATTTTTTTTGGTTATTTTGAATAAAACAAAACTGACAAAGTCATAGACTGCTGTTCTATTTTATCTCTCAATAGTTTTTTTTCTTTACATCATACATTTTTTAATGTCAACATTAACATGATTGTTTCGTCATAAATAATTTCCATGTGGGGGATGTGTCTCACATTTTTCGAAAATTTGAAAAAACAACAACAATGACAAATCAATGACTAGTAGTATATCAAATTGGAAGAAATACATGCTTGACATTTTTCCTTACAAGTTACAACCCATACATAGCCCAAATACTTAGTGACTTTTTCTCATTTAAACTTCCAGACCTTGCAGCCATGGTAGAACAGAATATAATCAAATACATTAGATTAAATAGGGTAACTATTATTTATTTATGTCATCAGCTGTAGACAGATCGCCTGGCCCACAATAGGAATTCCACATCAATAACACCAATAGTCTAATTCATGGCGGTACTTCACTTGGTGACCACAGGATCATTCCAATACACAGTTGCAGTATTTGGCGCCATGTCACAGACAACTTGAAGTGTTGTGCTACAAGAAGTTCTTTCTACAATTATATTAACCACAGAAAGCTGCTCCTAGAGTAGTGTGACCCTACTACAGTTGTAGAACTGTTGTGAGTTGGGACATCTCACAAAAAATTGCTTTCTACAATTATAACACACATCAACAGCTTCAGACAGTAAACACAAAATGAGTATTTTGCAAATGTGAATGGAGATCAGTAGGCTTTGTGTCAGCTACCACATGTTCAGAGCAATTTAAGCAGCACATATTGGCTTGGTGCCAACATTCCACAGAAAATAAGTCTAACTCTATCTTTAAAACTTTAGTTCAATCACTGTGCAAGTAGCCTTTGTGCAAGATATGTACACCCAAAGTATGTGTGTATCTTTCACAGAATCAACCCATGTTTCCTTTGTACTTTGCAACAGCAGCATATAACTGTAAATGTCACAACTTTGAAATGTCCAAATGAAGATGACATGGTGAAGGTACCGAAAACAGATTAAAAAGCAAAAGCAATTAGTTGCTTACATTACGAAATTTTCACATAACAAATGAAACATTTTGAGGACACATTTTCTAAGAACAATCAAAGATAAACAATGTAAATTAACAGAGTACTCAATGTGTCAAAACCTTGATCCACAAAATCTTTGTACTGCAATTTTGCCAACTTGCCCTTTCCAAACAATTCCCTGCACAGACTGTCACCCTCATCAGATTAAAAGTTGGTTTAGCATGTAATGTAAAAAACTGTAAATATATACACACTCATGTGAAGGAGATGTCTATAACATCTTGACATAAGTCAATTCCTTCCTCTTCACCACTATCACCTTCATTTGGCATTTCAGCATCCTCATCTGAGGCTCTCATGTTCTTTATCTTCTGCAATGTATGGGATGTACCATCGCAGGGCTATGTTGTGCAACATGCAGCAGGCCATTGCGATGTGACACACCTTATTGTTTGAGTAGACAAGGGCTTCACCAGTCTTATCCAGACATCAAAATCTGACCTTTAGGAGCCTAAAAGTCCGCTCTACCAGCCTCCGTGTTGTTCCGTAGTACAAAGGAAACATGAGTTGATGCTGGAAAATGCGCACACATGATTGTGATTTACAAATCTGGTAAGCAGACAACTTGCACATTGATTGAATGGAGACTTGTTCTCTGGCATGTTGTGGCACTGAGGTAATATGTGTTCCATCAATTGCTCCAACCACATGTGGTAGGTGACCCAAAGCATAAGCATCCCCTTTCACATTTGCAAAATCCTCATTTCATGAAAACTGGATGAAGCTGTTGATGTTTTTCATCATTAAAGAAAGAACGTCTCGTAGCACACCACTGAAAGTTGGTTGTGAATTCCATCAGATACTGCCACTGTACATTGGAATGATCTTGTGGCCGCAAAATGTAGTACTGCCATGATTTTGACTATTGGTGCTCTTGCTGTGGTATTCCTATTGTGAGGCAGAAGATCTGGCTCCAGGTGATCACATAGATCAAGTATTGTTTGCCTATTCAATCAGATTATTATGATAATAGCCCGTTCTTCCATGGTGGCAAGGTTTGGAAATGGTCTGCACACTTGAGACTATTGTCTCCTCACTCTACCTGGGTTCCTATTTCTGCATTAAAAAAAATTAGAAATATTTGATAACATATTTTTTAATTAAAACATACATTTAATCTAGTTTTTGATAATAATTCATTTTTTAAAACATATTTATACACCACATTAATTTGTTTGGTCTAATTTTATTTAAAAAATGACTTTTTTAACATTGTAATTTTTAAAACAAATGTGTAAATAATACATATTAAATGTATTTTTTAAACATTCTTCTTTTTTTAAATTTCTGCCACTGAGAATTCTGTTCTACGGCGATATAAACAACAGCAGGATAATATTGCATCTACCCACATTAACGCACTACATAAAACATTTTTGTAAAAACAAATGAACAACATTAGCATTTTCTACATGTAAACAAAGTAGGCACAATTTTGAGTGGTGGCGACGTACTTAACATTCACAAACACACTGTTTCATAACCTAAAATGGTGGGCACCTGACCTCGCCCTCAGGATATCTGCTATCAGAGGGCCGTGGCAGAAGGTGACCAGGTAGTGGGTGCGATGCTCCACGACAGACACAGCTATAGGCTAAAGTGTGTGATGGCGACGTGCAAAAGTCAATGGATGTGCCCATCTCCGTTGATGATCGTGTACATGGTGTAGATAATTAGGGCGTTTAAAAAAAATGCTCATTTGCCTCCTAACACTGCGGTTAACATTACCTCCTCAACTTTGGCTGCTGTTTCCAACCTCTGGGAGCCTCAGACTTCTCACCAAAGGAGCTGGATTTTCTGGCTATGGAGGTCCTGCCCCTGTACAGCCAGCTGTATGGCTCACCTGAGGAACAGATACATGTTGAAAATGAATATGTTTTTCTGACTAACTCTTATTTTATTTAAACCATAGACTAGACTGTCCCTTTTAGCTCCTGAGTGAAGGGTAGTGATTAAAGTGAAGTTTAATTCTTTTTCCAAATTACCTAGAACTATTATGGTGTATATTTTTCAACACATGATAATTTCAAAACACCACAGCATTAGTATGTGTTGTGTTTTTGAGGCCCTATATTTTATTTGCTGAGTATTACTATGCATATATATGTGAATTTGATAATTTCATAAGAATTCTACAAAATTAACATCATTTTAATTTAGAAAACACATATTTTTGTTGCTTGAATGTGAATTTACCTTAAATAAATGAAAAGACAAGAGGCGTTGGGCAAAAGAGGAACAAGTTGGTTTAATTAAACACTGCAGCCGGGAGAGCCTGAACATAATGCGTCTGCTCAGAATCGCTCCATGTACAACATTTTGGCTGTCAATTTATACAGTTCATGAGGTACCATAAAATGTTCTCTACATTCCAAAAGAGCTTCATAGTCCTAAATCAATCACATGTATGCACCTGATATGGACACAGATGACTCTTGACTGCGTGTGAGCTAATGTGGGCCAATGTGTATGTGTCCAGATGTCCGGTGTGAGGAGTTCATAATCACTACCTGCGGTGTGCATGTCGTGTCCTGATTGGTTGAGGTACCTATCTAAATGTGGTATCTAGTTTGTGGTATTTCTGAGGAACGTGAGCCTTTAGCCAATTGGATTTGATCAGAGTTTTCCCTGGGTGTGTGTTTGCCTGTTATTTATGGGATACTCCACCTGTGACTTGTTACTCGATAAGTATAGGCATAGGTCGCACGACCTGCCTGACTACGTATCTCTGACACGGGGTTCATGGGGAGGTCACCTTGGGTGAATCGGACAGCAATGATGTGAGTTCATTGGAACTCCGAAAAATAATATGGCAGCCATTGATATCATTTTTAGCAACATTAGGTGCCAATTACGATCCGGTAAAAAAATTCCCCGTCCGACTCGTATCCGGTCTTTTTACCGTACGAATCGTACAAGTGCCGTACAAACTGACAATCACGATTCGCATGGTAAAAAGTCCATACGACCGCCTTGGGAATTAGTCCCCACGCGTCCTCGGGTCGGAAAATGTGTCCGACACGTCCTCGGACGATTTACCGTACAAACGTGAAAAGTCAAGTCACGATCCATCCCGTGCGTCCGATGTCACAACCGTATGGAAAAAACACCGTCCGCACCGAACTCCAATAGCAACCATGGAGACATGTGCCCGCATACGCGCCCAACACTCCCCCCCGCCCCCGTACGTCCGAGACGTACCCCCGTGTATGTACACCCCCACCCGTGTATGTACACCCCAGTACGTTCGAGTCGTACCTCCACCCCTGTGCGTGTCGTACCCCCGTGTATGTACACCCCAGTACGTTCGAGTCGTACCCCCACCCCTGTACGTGTCGTACCACCGTCTATGTACACCCCAGTACGTTCGAGTCGTACCTCCACCCCTGTACGTGTCGTACCCCGTGTATGTACACCCCAGTACGTTCGAGTCGTACCCCCACCCCTGTACGTGTCGTACCACCGTCTATGTACACCCCAGTACGTTCGAGTCGTACCCCCACCCATGTACGTGTCGTACCACCGTCTATGTACACCCCAGTATGTTCGAGTCGTACCCCCACCCCTGTACGTGTCCTACCACCGTGTATGCACACCCCTGTATGTTCGAGTCGTACCCCCACCCCTGTACGTGTCGTACCACCGTCTATGTACACCCCAGTACGTTCGAGTCGTACCTCCACCCCTGTACATGTCGTACCCCCGTGTATGTACACCCCAGTACGTTCGAGTCGTACCCCCACCCCTGTACGTGTCGTACCACCGTCTATGTACACCCCAGTACGTTCGAGTCGTACCCCCACCACTGTACGTGTCCTACCCCCGTGTATGTACACCCCTGTACGTTCGAGTCGTACCCCCACCCCTGTACGTGTCGTACCACCGTCTATGTACACCCCAGTACGTTTGAGTTGTACCTCCACCCCTGTACGTGTCGTACCCCCATGTATGTACACCCCAGTACGTTCGAGTCGTACCCCCACCCCTGTACGTGTCGTACCACCGTCTATGTACACCCCAGTACGTTCGAGTCGTGTCCCCACCCCTGTACGTGTCGTACCACCGTCTATGTACACCCCAGTACGTTCGAGTCGTACCCCCACCCCTGTACGTGTCCTACCCCGTGTATGTACACCCCTGTACGTTTGAGTCGTACCCCCACCCCTGTACGTGTCGTACCACTGTCTATGTACACCCCAGTACGTTCGAGTCGTACCTCCACCCCTGTACGTGTCGTACCCCCATGTGTGTACACCCCAGTATGTTTGAGTCGTACCCCCACCCCTGTACGTGTCGTACCACCGTCTATGTACACCCCAGTACGTTCGAGTCGTACCCCCACCCCTGTACGTGTCGTACCACCATCTATATACACCCCAGTACGTTCGAGTCGTACCCCCACCCCTGTACGTGTCCTACCCCCGTGTATGTACACCCCTGTACGTTCGAGTCGTACCCCCACCCCTGTACGTGTCCTACCCCCGTGTATGTACACCCCTGTACGTTCGAGTTGTACCCCCACCCCTGTACGTGTCGTACCTCCCTGTATGTACACCTGTGTACGTCAGAGTCGCACCCCCACCACAACCTCCTAAGTACGGAGCACACCCCAGGCCCCAACATCACAACCGCATGTACGAGTCGTACCAAGCCACACACAAGGACAGCACCGTACAACCAAATGGCCCATGTACACACCGTACACACGCTAAAAACGCACGTACACAACTAGGACAAACCAAAACAACACAAGAATACACCATTCGAATGGCACAAAGCCACAAAACATGTCCAACAAACACTAAAAAAACACATTCACTGACCTGCAACTGCCAAAAACAAACAGAGGCCCAAAACACCACCACTCCTTATAACACACCCACCCAAACTTCAAACACAGCCACACCCACCAATGGACCAATAAAAAGGGCCCACACACACAAACCATGAGCCTTTGCAACAGACTCACTGCTGCCAGACACCACAGACAACCTACAGCACCATACTACAAGCTTCACCACACCTTACACTTGCACACCTTCACAAAACCACCTTCACAAACACCCCCTCATCACATTCACACACACACACACCTGCACAACCACACCCACACACCCACAACCATCCACACACCCCCCCCACCATCCACACCCACATCCCTCACCATGCCCACTAACAAGAATCCAAAGTTCAGTAACCGAGAGTTGGAGGTCCTTGTCGATGAAATCCTCAGAGTCGAGCCACACCTCTTTGGAACATTGGTCAGACAGACCAGCATGGCAGCAAAAACAGCCATGTGGCAGACCATCGTCGATGCTGTGAATGCTGTTGCGGACACCAGAAGGAACAAGCAGGAATGCCAAGCCAGGTGGTACGATCTGCGGAGGAGGGTCCGAGCCAAGATGCTGGATGAACACAACCAGGCCAACGCCACTGGAGGAGGGCCCTCCCGCAGACCCGTACACTACCATCCCTGGGAGGAGAGGGTGATGGCCATACTGCCGGTGGAGGCAGTCGAAGGATTAGGAGGACTCTGAGACCCGGGTGAGTACACAAACAACGCACCTCACATGGGGGGAACGTCATCCACAACCAAACCCACAAACAGGCACGCAACCACCCCAAGCTATCGCATGACTCAACCACACTCCATGAACACGCACATGCCACTGCCGCCACCATGCCCCATGCACCCAGCTGGACAATGTCAAGTCACAGGCCACAGAAGACACCAACACATGACACGATAAGCCGGATGGCGGGAGGGTGGGCCACAAAAATCACATAGTGCAACTCAGAAGCAGACAACAATGCCCTATGCCCATATGGCCTAGGTCACAGCCAGACTAACACTGTGTCCCCACACAGGAAAGACTCGCCAGCAAATGGCGGACTCCTTGCATTAACACATGGGGGTGAAGGCACGTTTTTGCACATTACAGCAGCTAATGAACAGCCAACACTGTGAAAGAGTGGCAGCACACACCACCACAGCAGCAGCGCAGACACACACACTACACCCAATGGGTGCCTGGAGATCACAAACAAACTCACAGCAACAAGCCAAGGGCCATTCAAAGAACTGCTAACAGTGTGTGCCCAGGAAGCTGGGCTGAGGTGACAGAGGGTGACACACAGAGGGAGGGAGAGGGGGACAGAGAGGGAGGGAGACACAGGGAGACGGACAGAGGGAGGAGGTTGACAGAGGGAGGGAGAAAGGGAGACGGACAGAGGGAGGAGGTTGACAGAGGGAGGGAGAAAGGGAGACAGAGGGAGACGGACAGAGGGAGGAGGCTGACAGAGGGAGGGAGAAAGGGAGACGGACAGAGGGAGGAGGTTGAGAGAGGGAGGGAGAAAGGGAGACGGACAGAGGGAGGAGGTTGACAGAGGGAGGGAGAAAGGGAGACGGACAGAGGGAGGAGGTTGAGAGAGGGAGGGAGAAAGGGAGACGGACAGAGGGAGGAGGTTGACAGAGGGAGGGAGAAAGGGAGATGGACAGAGGGAGGAGGTTGACAGAGGGAGGGAGAAAGGGAGACAGAGGGAGACGGACAGAGGGAGAGGTTGACAGAGGGAGGGAGAAAGGGAGACAGAGGGAGACGGACAGAGGGAGGAGGCTGACAGAGGGAGGGAGAAAGGGAGACAGAGGGAGATGGACAGAGGGAGGAGGCTGACACACAGAGTGAGGGAGAGGGGGACAGAGAGGGAGGGAGACACAGGGAGAGCAAATCAGCCGTGTGGTGTGTGGGAATGTCTGCTCGTCAGCAGGTAGACTGCGTGCATGTAGCCAAGGGTGGCCAGTGCCAGAACCCCCCCTCTTCCCCATGGCAAAACACAGGGCCATGTCACAACCTGTTCACGAGCACAACGACAGCTACCTGCATTATATAAGTGTGTGGATCCACTCCATGTGCACATGTACAGTGCTACCCAGAAGGCGCCAATGCATGGCTCCCCACACCTGCCCACTCCACTGCTGACTGCAGTCACACTTGACGCAGCAAGTAAGACTGTGACACACATAGTTAAAGGGGCCAAAGTGGTGCCCAAGGGACACACCCATGCACAAGTGCACTGTGAGTGGAATGCAAGACAGATCCTAATTCCAAGAGGAAATGTGTCAACGTTGAAACTGATGAAACATGGATGTTGCATGGACCAAAATTAACATTGTCTCTCTCACACACAGGTCAACGTCGTGGTTCACCCCCCAAGGGGGGGAAGACTCACAGGACCCGGATCTGCGGGAGCCCAATCCCACCGGCAGCGACGACTCTCACCACTCTGTGGACGGCCCCGACCAACCTGGCACCTCTGGTGTCCAACCACCTGCAGCACCTGCGTCAGGTACAACGGGGCCAACCACCACCCCCACTCCTGCCACATCCCAGGAGACACCCAGGATCCCTGCCCCACCACCACAAAGCAGCCAGGCTGGCCAGGAGGGACACGGTGTCCCGGGCACCCAGGAGGAGGCAGGCGACAACGCCAATGCCACCCCTCAGGGGTCCCGGAGACCCGATGTGCCCACAAGGGCAGGCCAGGTGCAAGTGGGCAGGGGTGGTGGGAGTGGAGGACGGCGGAGGCGCCAGCCTGACCAGTTGGCTGGGGAACCGGTATATTCCCATGTCCGTAACATCCTGGACACATACCGGCAGGACACCACGGGCATGGCCCAGGTTGTGTCCACCCTCAATGAGATCAAGGGGACCCTCGATGAGATAAAGACCCAGCAGGCCCAGCAACATGCCTGTCTACTGCAACACCAACGGAGGATGGAGGACAGACAGGCTGAGCAAGTGACGGTGTTCCAGGGGATTCACAATACACTCCGTCGGATGGCCGACAACATGGGCAACCCTCCCTGTGCCAGAAGGCGTAGAACATCACCACCCACAGGGAGGGATCAGGAGGAGGAGGAAACATCCGATGGAGCATCCCAAACATCGTCACGGCCTGCTTCTGAGGGTCCCCGCAGGAGGCCGGGTCATCCACGGAAAGGACCGTGAGGGTCGGCGCTACATCACCATCTCCCAGGACACCTGGCCTGGCACCTGGCCCACTGGAGCAACAGCATCACAGCATCAAGAGACATTCTCTGCCACATGGCCTTGCTGGTCACTGTCTGACCAATGTGGACAAAGACTGTGGCATGGACTCTGAGGATTTCCAATGGCAAGGACACCAACTCCCCTACTGAACTTTGGATTCCAAACTCCTGGAAAGCCCCTCACGTCATCACCCCCCCCACAAAAATAAAAATTCACACCATGAAGAGAAGATGCCTGCTGGTTGCATTATTACCTTACATGTGTCTAGTAAAGTCTAAACATGCCTGAGTTCTCTTTTGACTTCAACCATCCACAACCTGGGGCCTGAGTCTGGCACAGGACACACGGGCCACAGTGTATTAGGCAAGACAGACATGGAGCACCATACACACCCGTGATGGGCCCAACCAGCTGAGGGGGTGGCCGCACAACCGTGCTGACAGACACATTGAGTACAGCAACAGTCATGCGCAGAGGTCAGGGATCCAGTCCAGTGTCCTGGGGGGCACCCAGGTATGTGTAGACAGGTGGCAGAACCATGTCCTGCAAGCTTGAGTCCGGTGGATGCAGAGAATGGGGGCCTGGCCAACGTTGGATGCATGGGGATGGCACATGTCACAATACCCACACAGTCATGGACATCATGCATAATACACAGTCTCAGCCCACACACACAGCTTGCATCTTGCTACTCGACACATAGACACATAGCCACTATCAGGGGAAACCATGCCAGACATGCTGGATGCACCGTGGCAACACACCAGCATTGACTGAGAAGAGGCACCTTGGAGGCATAGGGACACCTTTATTAGTCATGTTTTCGGGATTGCAGAGGCAACTTGAAGTACACATGAACACTTCATGTGGAGTAACATGTGGGTCCAACACTGGCACCCCCCTTCTGCAGCACAAATGCGTGATAGCCATGGAACTGGCACACAATTGTCGGCCAACAGCTAAACACCCACAGCTGCTCACGGAGAGACAGCCATACACCATTGATCCGCTGATGTAGAAGTCCCACACCATGTCAAGCCAATGCAAACCGTATGTGTCCGAGGGTAGTGTTACACACATTGATGCCATCATCACAATCCACTATCCCATCACTGATGACTGTCAACCAGTCAGACCATCTATTCAGGTGTACACAGCTGCATGTCGTGTCCCATGGTGATGCTACATGGCTGCAGAGGAACCAAACATGTACAGGGGCAGTGTGCATACATCGTGAACAACTGCCACACCCAATACACCCCTGATGCATCCCTTACCCTAAGGAGACTTCCAAACTTGTCCGTGCGTGTAACGCTGAGTCAGCACACGATGACGTGTCCATGAGGAATAGCAGTGCCACAACAATGCAAGCAGCAGACGGCATGCGCAAGTACCTGGGGATGAGAGAGACACAAGAAGTCAGCCACAAAAAGCACAGCCACTTGCATGTGCATGTAGTCGACACATGTATGGATGACAACATGCTAGGTCACAATTATGACTGGGGAAATACAACCATCACTGCCACCATCACTCCAGTGACACACCCACACACACCTCTGACTCACGTGCCATACATGCAGGTGGAGACACACATCACAACACATGCCACACGTGGAGCAATGTGTGCACACTCAGACACTGGTACTCACCACTAAGCAAAGACGTCGCGTATGAGCCGAGTCTGGATGTCCTCTTGCGGCTCCACATCCTCCACATCACTAGCCCCATTGCCAAGCCCTTCGTCCTCCACGGGTGGATGGTCCTCGTCATGTTGATCCAGGATGAGTGGCACAGCTTTCTCAACTGCCATGTTGTGCAGCATGCAGCAGACCATGAAGATTTTGCAGACCTTCGCAGGGGCATATGGGAGCGCGCCGCCGGTCTTGTGGAGGCACCGAAATCGGCTCTTCAGCAGGCCAAACGTCCTCTCTATCACTCGCCTTGTCCGGCCATGGGCGGTGTTGTAGCGGAGCTGGGCCGGCGTGATGGGGTTGCGGAGAGGTGGGAGCAGCCATGGCATGTTGGGATAGCCAGCGTCCCCTACATGGGAAGCACATGGACTTCGTTAGAACTGGTGAAGCGGTCGTGCTGGTAGGCTATGCAAAATACAGGACAGACAGACTGTACCCACCAACAACACATGCTTGTTCGTTGCGCAGCTGCATCATAATTTCAGGCACCCTGCTACGCCTCATGATGTAGGCATCGTGTGCTGATCCTGGAAAACGAGCACAGACATGTGAAATCACTATGTTGGACAGACACACCACAAGGGCATTGATGGAGTGGTAGTGCTTCCGATTGCGGTACGCTACCTCCCGTGCGTGTGGTGGTATCAAAGCTACATGTGTCCCATCTATGGACCCAATGACATGGGGCATCCCTCCCAGGCCATAGAATCCACGCTTGACCCCAGTCAACTGTTCAGGGGTTGGGAACTTGATGAATTCATCCAGGTGAATCAACATGGCCTCTAAGAAATCATGCAGCACACGGCAGAACATGCTCTGGGACATGCCACCAACATGAGCTATGGTATATTGAAAGGTACCCGTGGCAAGAAAATGTAGGGCTGCCATTACCTTCAGCTGGGGTGTCAGTGCCATAGGATACCTGTGCTGCGGTTGCAGGTGTGGTGCCAGTCTCGCCGTCAACTCCAGAATCAACGGTTGGGGGAAGCGGTAGCACCGGATACTGTCATTCTCCCGCATGGCAGCCAAGTCCGGAATTGGTCGGGCAAGAGGCGGCGCTCTGCAGTAATTTGGAAGTGACAAGGAAGAGTGAGTGCACTACGACAACAATTTATATGTACTGAGCACATGTTAATCTGTTAATATACATATGCTACATAGGGAGTCAGGTATGTGCTACATGCCCTGGACACGTATGGCTGCCAGGTGACACTCCTACCAAGACCCAGCTACACACGGAGATTGAGAACCTCCCCATGCCATGCCATGGGATTAGCTGTGTCCCAGTGCAAGTGAACAGCCAGACGCAAGACAGGAGTGACATACACCCACACATCAGCAGAAGTAGGATGCCGATTGCAGAGACTGGTAGCGGAACACTAGAGCCACAGGTCACATGACATTACACTAGGACAGCCCACACACCTTGCCATGAAGGTGCACATGTCATGACTCACCACACATTCATTGAGAGGATGCAGACATGTCCTTGTCACGCTACTCCGTGTCCCATGCATACATGCGCACCTCACATTCGATACCACATGTGGCATGGTGTGCGGAACAGTGTGCAATGTCAATCTACACACAGACACATGTTGGTTGCTGCAACAGCTGCGGCTTTTGAGGGTGCTCCAATATCAACCTAATGGGAAGCCCCCACACAAACATGACATAGTCACATCGTGCACCGTGGGTAGTGACAAGTCAGGTGTGGTAACCCCTGTACCGTGCATCAGGGGACACTTCCGTGTGTTGGTGTCCGTGCCATGCCAGTGACGCTCATCCCAAGTGTGCAGTACGACATGCACACATGTCAAAGGAGTCAAGGGCATGCCTGGCACACATTGCACCGTCACACATTACATCTGTACACATCTCATCATACATCTGGTGCCTTCTCGACTCAGGAGTAATGTTCCACATCACAGCCTGTCACACCTGTGCCCCACACATGTAGTAATGCACAGACAATGCCTTGATGTCCATTCATGGACAAGTATGTCCATCCATGGACAAGTATGTCCGCCCTATTCCTTCCTGTGTGCTGCCTGTCACCACTGTGATGTGTGAAAACCGCCGTACTGCTGCTAAGAGGGCCTGTGTATGTTCCCATATCACTATGGGAGTGCTGCCGTATGTGTACCCATCGTGATGGCGAGCGTACAGGCATGTGTACGGTCCGTGCCACTACGAGTACGCATACGCAAGAACACCCATAGTGGTAGGGCCGTACACACGCCTGTATGCTCCCTATCACTATGGGTGTCCTCGCGTATGCGTACTCGTAGTGGTACGGGCCGTACACACGCCTGTACGCTCCCTGTCACTCTGGGTGTCCTCGCGTATGCGTACTCGTAGTGGTACGGGCCGTATACCCGCCTGTACGCTCCCTATCACTATGGGTGTCCACGCGTATGCGTACTCGTAGTGGTACGGGCCGTACACACGCCTGTACGCTCCCTGTCACTATGGGTGTCCTCGCGTATGCGTACTCGTAGTGGTACGGGCCGTACACACGCCTGTACGCTCCCTTTCACTATGGGTGTCCTCGCGTATGCGTACTCGTAGTGGTACGGGCCGTACACACGCCTGTACGCTCCCTATCACTATGGGTGTCCTCGCGTATGCGTACACGTAGTGATAGTGAGCGTACAGGCGTGTGTACGGGCCGTACCACTACGAGTACGCATACGCGAGGACACCCATAGTGATAGTGAACGTAGGCACGCGTGTACGGGCCGTTGCTATGCATTTGGGGTGCCCTAGGGCCCCGGAACGCACCGTACCTGTGTGTGAAGCTCCAAATTACATAGGGGACACATGAGGGACAAGTATTAAGGCCTACATGCATGCTGGTTGTTATGGAGACCAAGTTCAAATTTTGAATTTGTTCAGGAAGGTGCACAGCAGAAGTCAGTTGGAATTAATCTACTTTGTTGCAATGTGTTTGTGGGGCTGACATCATGCAGGAGAAAAAAACAGATTGAGAACCCACAGACTGCTAGGTTTGAAGGGATTGGAGGAAACATAGGATGCAAATGTGAGTGACCAATCACTCTGTACTCCTGTGCATGAGATGGGCCAGCAAGGCAGATATAAGGCAGCCAGGTCCCATGAGGGAGCACTTGCCTGCACATCTCTGTATTCCACGACCCAGCTGCTGCTACTGATTCCCTGGAACCATGTCAAGGGCTGTGGAGAGGTCACAGCCATTCACCCTGGAGGAGAACATGGCTTTGGTGGATGTGATCCTCCCACGGTACCCCATGCTGAATGGGCGACCAGGTTATCAGGTGAGTGCAGTGTCCACTGGCACAGACTGTGTCCCTTTTTTGTGACTGTGACTTCTGCCATTGTGTCCAGGTGTGACACACATGCTATGTACTGTAGGGGGGTCCCAGGGGGGGAATGCCTGATGTCTCCCAGCAGTGCCCTGAGACAGGAGGGGTGGGTGCCTATCACTCCCAGCAGTGCCCTGAGACAGGAGGGGTGGGTGCAGAGTCCTCCCAGCAGTGCCCTGAGACAGGAGGGGTGGGTGCCTATCACTCCCAGCAGAGCCCTGAGACAAGAGGGGTGGGTTCCTATCACTCCCAGCAGTGCCCAGAGACAGGAGGGGTGTGTGCAGAGTCCTCCCAGCAGTGCCCTGAGACAGGAGGGGTGGGTGCCTATCACTCCCAGCAGTGCCCTGAGACAGGAGGGGGTGGGTGCAGAGTCCTCCCAGCAGTGCCCTGAGACAGGAGGGGTGGGTGCCTATCACTCCCAGCAGTGCCCTGAGACAGGAGGGGTGGGTGCCTATCACTCCCAGCAGTGCCCAGAGACAGGAGGGGTGGGTGCAGAGTCCTCCCAGCAGTGCCCTGAGACAGGAGGGGTGGGTGCAGAGTCCTCCCAGCAGTGCCTTGAGACAGGAGGGGTGGGTGCCTATCACTCCCAGCAGTGCCCTGAGACAGGAGGGGTGGGTGCAGAGTCCTCCCATCAGTGCCCTGAGACAGGAGGGGTGGGTGCCTATCACTCCCAGCAGTGCCCAGAGAAGGGAGGGGTGGGTGCAGAGTCCTCCCAGCAGTGCCCTGAGACAGGAGGGGTGGGTGCAGAGTCCTCCCAGCAGTGCCCTGAGACAGGAGGGGTGGGTGCAGAGTCCTCCCAGCAGTGCCCTGAGACAGGAGGGGTGGGTGCCTATCACTCCCAGCAGTGCCCTGAGACAGGAGGGGTGTGTGCAGAGTCCTCCCAGCAGTGCCCTGAGACAGGAGGGGTGGGTTCCTATCACTCCCAGCAGTGCCCAGAGACAGGAGGGGTGGGTGCAGAGTCCTCCCAGCAGTGCCCTGAGACAGGAGGGGTGGGTGCAGAGTCCTCCCAGCAGTGCCCTGAGACAGGAGGGGTGGGTGCAGAGTCCTCCCAGCAGTGCCCTGAGACAGGAGGGGTGGGTGCCTATCACTCCCAGCAGTGCCCTGAGACAGGAGGGGTGTGTGCAGAGTCCTCCCAGCAGTGCCCTGAGACAGGAGGGGTGGGTTCCTATCACTCCCAGCAGTGCCCAGAGACAGGAGGGGTGGGTGCAGAGTCCTCCCAGCAGTGCCCTGAGACAGGAGGGGTGGGTGCCTATCACTCCCAGCAGTGCCCAGAGACAGGAGGGGTGGGTGCAGAGTCCTCCCAGCAGTGCCCAGAGACAGGAGGGGTGGGTGTGATGCACAGTGTGAGCCTGGCTCATTGATTGTGTAGTTGCCCTCATTCCACCTGTGTCCTTTCAATGGCACGTACTGCTTTTGGCCTTCCCCCAGAGGATCATGTCCCTATGACAAAGGTGCAATGCGTTGGATGCACACTATGCCTTGTTGTAAACAGCAAATGTGTTCTAATCTGTGTCCCTGTGACTTGTGCCAGGTGTATTGATGTAGTGTCACTTGTTCATCCTCACAGGTAGACGCCTCTGCCAAGGAGCAGATATGGCTGGACACCGTCAGCGCCGTGAGGAGTGCGGATGGTCGGAGGCGGCACATGTCCCAGGTGAGGAAACGCTGGCAGGATATCCGGTGCTGGACGCGGAGGATCGCACGGGTCCTGCTGGGGGACTCACCTGAGAGCCATAAGAACCGCGGGCGCCGCCGTCTCTCCCACATCCAGAAACGTGTGCTGGCGGTGGTCTTTTCAGACTTGGACAGGCGTCTACAGGACATGCAGCAGCCGGAAGGGGGTAGGTACATGTGTGTGTTTGTTGTGTTTCACCAGCATTTGTAAGTGCACTGTTCCATGGATACACTTCCAGGGTTTATGGTGCTGTGCAGATCCTGTTCCCCACAGTATTGCAGTGCTCTCCTGCCTCCCTTCCCCTCCTTGCAATGTGTTCCCTGGTCTGTGTGTAGTCACTCCATCACAAGGTTATGTAGCCTGACACCTTCTACAAGTGTACAATGGCTGCAGCATCATGTGTGGGGGTGGTGTGTAACAGATTTTGTGACCTTGCCTGTGCCCTGTCCAGTTCTGGACTTGTGGGTTCCATGTCAGTTGGCACTAATGCTGAGTCCAGACATGGGAGTTAATCTCTCGAGTGCCAGGCCTTCCAGCAGGCATGTCCCATGTGGTGGCCTGTGACATGATGTGCATGAGTGTGCGTTACGCATAGTGCAGGAATGTTAGCGTGTGTTGCAGTCATTCCCATTCAGGAGCATGGAGTTGTGTGGCCACTACTGTCCCCAGGGGCATATTTTCCTAGGTATCATGTGTGTAATCCGAGAATGTCGACAATCTCTGTGTCTACAGCGTAGGTTGTGCTCTGTGCCATTGTCCCCTGGCACCATGTGTATTGACGTGAGATGTATTACAAGTGTCCACTGTCCTGCCTGACCTGATTTTCCAAGTACATACTCACGGTGGCCATTGCCTGTGTGTCTTGTTGCAATCATCTGATGATGGCCATTTGTACATGATTATTTGGACATGCGCACCTTGGGTATTTGGTGTGCAATCTTGAATTATTGCATCCCATGTGTATTTCACCCAGACTAAGAGATGTAAGTGCTTCCTGTGTCTCCACAGATTTGTCTCATGTAGGGGGTTGGTGGTGCGGGCATGGCCTACATGTCAAGACCTGTAATCTCCTTGCTAGGACTGGCCAGTGTGTGATGTTTGTCTGGACATACACTCAAGGTGCAGTGTGCCAGTCAGGGTGGGCATGTTATCAGTATTACCTATGCTGCATGTGCCTCTAGTTCCTGGATATGGTCCCTGCTCATCCCAATTTCCTGCCACGCTGTGTGGTGCAGATGCAGTGCTGGATTGTCCCCAGGGCCTTGCTCCTCAGTCAAAATTCCATGTCATCTCATTTGCTATTGTGTCATGCTCTCCATAGTTTTTCCATGGCATGGTGGGTCACACAACTGTGTCTTGCAGGGCCTACATATGTACCTTGTTTTGTAATTGTAACTCTTCCTTTGTTTCAGGCTATGCACTGTGACCTAAGTAGATTTGACTCATGTGACATATGTATACAGGTGTATGATTAATTTCTGTCTCTTCACCCTGCCCACAGCATCGTCGGGGGACACGGAGGGAGACATGGACACAGACGGCGCGGAGGGACGGAGCACCAGTGCCAGCGGTGACATCGGGGCTGGCACTTCGAGTGGGACTGAGGCGCAGGAGAGTGAACCCGGGGACCTGTCGACTGGCACAACAGAGTATGAAGCTGACGGGTCCGAGGATGATCTCTCCGAGTGGGCGGTGGCTGCACCACCATCTGACAGCAGCCCTACATCTCGCACCGCCCCCTCCATTGGCATCAGCCGCCTCCCACGTGCTCGTGTCCCTTCCCAACATGCCCGGTCACCACATGTCTCCTTCCTGCCAGGCACCGCACCCCCTGCCCCTGTCTCCACTGCTGCCGCCAATGCTGAGTCTGTGGACATCCAGCGGCAGTTGCAGATTGGTCAGACTGCGATCCTTAATGTCCTCCATGGCCACAGCCAGGTCCTCAACAACATGGAGGCATACTTGGAGGGCATTCATTCATCGCAGGCTGACCAACGCAACTTGCTGAGGTCCATAGACTCCACACTGACTGCAGCAGTGGGTCTCCTGCAGCGCTACCTCCCACCCCCTACCCCTGCCCCTTCCACACTTCCCACTCCCATGCCTGTCCCATATACACCCAGACGTAAGCATGCACCCACCACAACAGACACAGGCACCACACCAGCAGGGAAGGTCCGCCGCACACTTCCTGACACGCACACACAGGGTGAAGTAGGCACACCCACTGGGTCGGGGGGCAAACGTGTGACACGCTGCCAGAGTGGGAGTCCGCATTCCACCAAATCCACTCCATCCAAATCCCCTCCCCTCAGCTCTCCTGGCCAGATCTCCCCCAAAGACTCCTTCATGGCCGCTCTGTCCCTGAGCCCCACAGTGACACCACCCCGCAAGCGGTCAAGGAAGTCCACGGTCAGGGTGCTTGAGTCCCCCCCCCTGTCCAAACCCTCCCCCAGTGGCGCTGCGACCCATCCCTCTGACCCCCCCCCCCTCCTTGGGGCCTGTGGTTCCTTCGGGTGCAGGGGAGTCCCTGGAGGACCTTGCAGAGGTGTGCAGCGCGCTCCTAGAATCCACCTTTTGCCCTGCCCCACCCCCTGTGGTGGAGTCCTCCATCCCTGCACCCACGTCGCCTACCCTTCGCCCTCCTGTCCCTGCAGTGCCTGTTCCTTCCCCCCAACATGATGCCTTCACCCCTGTGGAAGACAACGGCTTGTAACTGTGCAGGCAAGCTAGGTGACACGCATCCCACTGTGTCCCCCATCCAGCTGTGACTCCTGGACTGCCCTTTGGGCTTTGTAAATATTGGACTTACTTCATACCAGTTTTTTGCTCATGCTGAATAAAGCTATTTATCTTTTTCCCTTGTAACACTCCTGCTTTGCTGGCATTGCTGTTGGTGGGGCTGCTACATGGTTGTGGGTGTTGGTCATGTGTTGGGTGTGTGGGAAATGTAGTTGTGTGCTGCTCATAGGGGGGACCCTGGGATCTGTGTGCCATCACACGGTGTTAGCTAGCTTTCTCCATTCATGTTAGCAGTTGCTGCATGTTGCAATTGTCCCAAGGTGTATTCCTTCCTCTGTGTACCCTGACTTCTTCCCTGCAGGGTGTCCCCTGACTTTAGCGCAGAGCTGTGTGTACATTAGCTGGGTGTGTGACGTAGTCCTTCACCTTTGCACATGCATGCTGAGCCATTCTCCACCTGCATCATTCGTGGCATCCTTGGTAGTCATTGTACTTGTGTATGTGGACTATTGACATGACTTCATGTGGACATGTTTTCTTTTTGGCCCTATGCATGCGTATACTCCCAGCCTCGCACACATGTGGTACATGTACTGCAGGGTCTTTGTGCACTTGACTGACATTTGTGGGCATGGTATCTGTGGCTACTCCACCCTTTGCGTTCCATGGGCACTGCTGGGAGTGATGGGCACCCACCCCTCCTGTCTCTGGGCACTGCTGGGAGGACTCTGCACCCACCCCTCCTGTCTCTGGGCACTGCTGGGAGTGTTAGGCACCCACCCCTCCTGTGTCTGGGCACTGCTGGGAGGACTCTGCACCCACCCCTCCTGTCTCTGGGCACTGCTGGGAGGACTCTGCACCCACCCCTCCTGTCTCTGGGCACTGCTGGGAGGACTCTGCACCCACCCCTCCTGTCTCAGGGCACTGCTGGGAGTGATAGGCACCCACCCCTCCTGTCTCTGGGCACTGCTGGGAGGACTCTGCACACACCCCTCTCATGTCTGGGCACTGCTGGGAGTGTTAGGCACCCACCCCTCCTGTCTCAGGGCACTGCTGGGAGGACTCTGCACCCACCTCTCCTGTCTCTGGGCACTGCTGGGAGGACTCTGCACACACCCCTCCTGTCTCTGGGCACTGCTGGGAGGACTATGCACACACCCCTCCTGTCTCTGGGCACTGCTGGGAGGACTCTGCACCCACCCCTCCTATCTCTGGGCACTGCTGGGAGGACTCTGCACCCACCCCTCCTGTCTCAGGGCACTGCTGGGAGTGATAGGCACCCACCCCTCCTGTCTCTGGGCACTGCTGGGAGGACTCTGCACCCACCCCTCCTGTGTCTGGGCACTGCTGGGAGGACTCTGCACCCACCCCTCCTGTCTCTGGGCACTGCTGGGAGGACTCTGCACCCACCCCTCCTGTCTCAGGGCACTGCTGGGAGGACTCTGCACCCACCCCTCCTGTCTCTGGGCACTGCTGGGAGGACTCTGCACCCACCCCTCCTGTCTCTGGGCACTGCTGGGAGGACTCTGCACCCACCCCTCCTGTCTCAGGGCACTGCTGAGAGGACTCTGCACCCACCCCTCCTGTCTCTGGGCACTGCTGGGAGGACTCTGCACCCACCCCTCCTGTCTCAGGGCACTGCTGGGAGGACTCTGCACCCACCCCTCCTGTCTCAGGGCACTGCTGGGAGGACTCTGCACCCACCCCTCCTGTCTCTGGGCACTGCTGGGAGTGATAGGCACCCACCCCTCCTGTCTCTGGGCACTGCTGGGAGGACTCTGCACACACCTCTCCTATTTCACAACATGTACGCTCATTACATACACGGATGTGGGTATGCTCCATGCATTCGAGGTGGGGGTACGTGTCGTACTTACACTGTTGGGGTGGGGGGTACGCTCCATGCATTCGAGGTGAGGGTACGTGTCGTACTTACACTGTTGGGGTGGGGGTACGCTCCATGCATTCGAGGTGAGGGTGCGTGTCGTACTTACACTGTTGGGGTGGGGGTACGCTCCATACGTCTGCGGGTGGGGGTACGGGTCGTACTTACACTGTTGGGGTGGGGGTATGCTCCATTCGTCCGCGGGTGAGGCCACGGGTCGTACTTACACTGTTGGGGTGGGGGTACGCTCCATACGTCCGCGGGTGGGGGTACGGGTCGTACTTACACTGTTGGGGTGGGGGGTACGCTCCATGCATTCGAGGTGAGGGTACGTGTCGTACTTACACTGTTGGGGTGGGGGTACGCTCCACTCATCCGCGGGTGAGGCCACGGGTCGTACTTACACTGTTGGGGTGGGGGTACGCTCCATACGTCCGCGGGTGAGGGTACGTGTCGTACTTACACTGTTGGGGTGGGGGTACGCTCCATGCATCCACGGGTGAGGGTACGTGTCGTACTTACACTGTTGGGGTGGGGGGTACGCTCCATACGTCCGCGGGTGGGGGTACGTGTCGTACTTACACTGTTGGGGTGGGGGGTACGCTCCATACGTCCACGGGTGGGGGTACGGGTCGTACTTACACTGTTGGGGTGGGGGGTACGCTCCATGCATTCGAGGTGAGGGTACGTGTCGTACTTACACTGTTGGGGTGGGGGTACGCTCCATTCATCCGCGGGTGAGGCCACGGGTCGTACTTACACTGTTGGGGTGGGGGTACGCTCCATACGTCCGTGGGTGAGGGTACGTGTCGTACTTACACTGTTGGGGTGGGGGGTACGCTCCATACGTCCGCGGGTGGGGGTATGTGTCGTACTTGCACTGTTGGGGTTGGGGGTCCGCTCCATGCATACTGGGTGGGGGTACGGTCCGTACATATCCGTCCCCACGCTATGTGATGCTTGTGCGGGCCGTACCCAGGCCTTTGCCACGTGGGTACGAGCCGTCCCGCCATTGTTGGGGTAACATAGGTGTGGGCGTGGTACGACTCGTACCCACGCTCTTAAGGCGTGGGTACGGGACGTACCTGTCTGGTTGTGTTGCAGGTCGACTGCTATGAGGGCCGGGATGACACGTAGGTTCGGGTTCATGTCTGTCCGTCGCGTACGGGTACTCCTTGTTCGCGTCGTCCTGTCTGTCCGTCGTGTACTGGTACTCCTTGTTCGCGTCGTCCTGTCTGTCCGTCGCGTACTGGTACTCCTTGTTCGCGTCGTCCTGTCTGTCCGTCGCGTACAGGTCCTCCTTGTTCGCGTCGTCCTGATTTCCCGGCAGTTTTTGGCAGCCGGAAAATATTCACCGTGCGGGATGACGTCGGTGCGAATCGTAATTCCTGGTTCGTGAATGGCAGGCTGCGTGCGTCCCGACGTCAGGTCGGCGCTTTACCGGATCGCATTTGTACGTTTATTTTAGTCGGTCGGTGTTTTGTACGATTCGTACGGAAAAGGTGTTTCCGTACGAATCGTAATTCCATGTTTGTATATTTACACGACCGGGTACGCGTCGGACGGAGATTATGCTCCGTCCGTCGGTTCGTACCGGGTTTTTACCGGATCGTAATTGGCAGTATACAGCGGTCATCCTGTACATTGATATACTTCGTACTTGTTTTAATGAGGTTGTATTTGCTGTGTTCTGAATGTACATTGACATTGGTCTTATTAGCAACAACAATATTATCGTACGAGCACGGATTATTATAGACATTGGTATCATTGCTGCTGTGAGGCGCAAGTTATGGTATACATTGAAATTGCACTGATGCTGGCACAAGCTATGGCATACATTCACAATGCATTGCTGATACTGTCATTGTTGGGCCTGCACATATCATTACTTCCATTGACATCGTATTCACCTATCCCAGCATTTTCAATACAAATTAACATATATGCTAATGCTTGTGAGTTATCTCGCAAAATTTTGTTACATAAATACAAATAAAAAGTCACAAGGAAGGCCATTGCCAAGAAAGTGCAGACTTTGGGTGTCTACAAGCGGTGCAGCATCCATTGCCAGAAGTGGTAGGAAGACCTACGACGCTGGACCAAAAAGTAATCTGAAGTCCAGCTTGGGCAGTCCTCCTAACATGGGAAGCGTGTACACCACACCCTGAACCCCCCCCAATGGACAGCATACTTGCGATGGCCTATCCCCAGCTTGATGGGCAGTTGAGAGCCCAACAGCAGCATCAAGGGGGTAAGTTCTTTTTGAAGTTTCATCTTAGAAAACTTTTTTTGTTACAGCAAAATAATTATGGCATCAACATAAAGGTTGCCACATGTCCAAATGCACAAGAAGAGTTCTTGAAGGTGTAAGTTTTACCCAAGGTGTATGATGATGTGTTTTGTATATGATTTTGTGGCAAATGATTCTACTATATTTCTGGTCAGTGCCAAATGACTGTTTTGAGCACACATATGCCTGCCTAAACAACAAATATACCTGATATTATTATGTGTTATAAGGGACAGTTGTAGCAAAGAGGCAACAAGCCTCTTTGTGTCAGGTGTGATGCTCCGTCACAATTGTGAAAGATGTTACGGTAGCCTATGACAGGTAATATTGCATATAATGTACTTAGGCTACAGTGAATATTCCAAACGTCACATTGGTGAGTTGGTTTTATAAACAAACTATGGTGTGCTTGTGAGCCAAAATGACTAGAAACATTAATAAAATGCCTACATTTTCGATTCAAATATCTCACAAATATGTTTAGACTCAAAAAGACTATTTAACTTAAGTAGAAAGCGACTGATTCGCATGATGAACACTCCTTCACAAATGTGCATGCAAGCCTGTCTGTTTTTTCTTAAACATTTTTGTTTGTCATACAATTTTTGAAAAAACAGACAGGAATGTGTACACATTGGTCATAGAGTAACACATATCCAAAAATGTATTTTGAATGTCCTTTGTCGAGTCCAGAAGCTGAATCTATGATGAGCAAAAATAGGACACTCAAAGGGACTTTTACAGATGAAATGTTACATCACTGATATGCTGGGGTATTCCATCTTGAAAACCTAAAACCTGGTACAACTCATGCCATATTATGAAATTGTAGGAATGCACCAAGGTTTGATCTGTTACATATTGTGGTTTGCATTTTAACATTTGAATCAAAAGTTTTATATGAATCAGCGTATTAAATATGTACTGTGATGTTGTACCAATTTTTACCTAAAGTGAAAGCCAGCATATTTTTGGAATATTTTAACAATGGGAAACAAACTCTGAATATTTTGGAGTCATATGTAAAAATGTTTTTGCTCTGTGCTAAAGTAGATTAGAAATGTATCACACCCTATGTATTTACTTATGCTGTAGAGGTAATTTGCAAATCCCCAAAATATTATTTCTTTATCTCTTCTATAGCACAATACATAGGGCGTGGCACACTGATAAGCATCTTCAGTACTGAATCCATTCAATATTTGAGACATTTGAAAAATACTTAAGTTACTTGAAGTAACTGTTACCATTGTGAAATGCCCATACAAAGGTAACATGCTTTCAGATTCCACAAATATTGGTACAACATTTGAGTAATTGTTAACACACATTGATTCATATAAAAAACATTAAATACATATATTTCTAGTTTTTTGCCTTGTACACACAGTGTACAAAGGTCTTTTCCCTTTATATCATTCTTTTATGACATAAATTCACTCTTTAAAACCCCAAAAGAAAACCGTTCAGAGGTGTTAAACAGTTCCTGGAGTTAATTTAAAACGGTTAAAAGACAAGATCATAAATGATATGGGATCGATAAGCTGAATTTCCAAAAACTGATCGACACAGTGGCACGGAGGGTGAGGGGACTAGAATGGAGTTCACCAGCTCTTCAATATCTTCGGAGGCCTCCACAAGCGGCCAATCCCTAGTGGTGGTAGACCCTACAAGAACTGTACCACCTGCATCCTTGTCCACCACCCACAGACCCATCTCTACTCTTCCTCTTGCTCCTCCACATTTTTCCAATCACCTCCCCCCCCGAAAAGCATAGGGGTCTCCTTTGCCACAGGCACCTCACCCCCTATCACCCTGGTGTGTAAGGAGACTATTGACATCTTACACAGCATCTGTGTAGCCTAGACTACACTGCTGCATTGCAGCCAGGACCTTATTTGCCAAATGCGTCTGGCTTGCAGAAATCATTTGCAGCAGTAGCCTCCTCACTGAACCCCAGCTTCCAATCAGCCCAACCTTGTGCACCAACTCAGGTGTCTTCCTCATCTCAATCCAAAAGTCTCACCCCTATCCCAAGCACAAATGATGCTTTGAATGCATGCCCTCCAACAGACGCAAGCAGCACACTGACACACACAAAAACACAAACACACATAGAAACACAAGAAAACACACAAACAAAATACAGACAAGATTGACACTACACCCACAGGCATCACAACCACCACCACACCCACAAGCACCACAAACAACACCAAACCCATAGGCACCACTACAACCACCACGCACACAAACAAAACAAGTACACCCACAACCACCTCCACACTTACAACTACCAGCACACCCACAAACACCACAACCACCAGCACACCCACAACTAACACCACAGCACACCCACAACCCCCAGCACACCCACAACCACCAGCACACCCCCAAGCACCACAACCACACTGGCCACCTCAACACCACAGTCATCCAAACACACCCCTACATGAAAATCAACACCCACCAAACACAAACAAACATCCTTACTCGAATACAAAACACCTGAGAAACCAGACACATCCAAACATACACCAGACACACAAGCAACTGCAAAAGATACACCCACAGGCACCACAACCACACCAACAACTTCAACACCCACCTACACGCAAACCAACACCCTCCAACCACAAATGCACACACTCACCTGAATAACGTACTCCTGCCAGGAAACACATACATAAACATACACAACATACTCCAGACCCACATGCGACTGCAAAACCAACAGACACATGTACATCACACACTGAAGCTCCCTCTACCTCGCAAACCCATTCTCTCCCAACCCTCCTACCCATACTCCTCCTTCTGAATTCATGTCCTACTTGGCCATTTCCCCTGTGAAACTCAAACCCACCCCTCCCAAGACAGATCCTTGAGGTGCATGCTCTGTCCCCACTATATGCCCATTCCTGAGGAGGCTCCCCTTTGTCACTCTGTTTAGGAAGCAAGTTTGGGGCAACACTCCAATGCCTGTGTGAAATTTATACTTTTTGGACTTTTTTTTAGGTTTCAAAATTAATGTATCTTGATTAGAGAGACGTATTTTTTTTTTAAGTAAGAAAATATGTTTTTTTCACCAAGTTTGTCCTGAGATTATTTTTCATTTCCTATTCTTTGATTTCTAGAACCGTAAATGAATAAAATGTGATTTAAATATTTTAACTGAAATTTATGACAGAAAATGCAACAGAAAGTGCAATAGCTTATTGCCTGATTTATAAAGTTCATACACTAGTAATAAATGTGTGTGATGGTCATTTAAAATTATGTGCAAGCCTTCATCATGATGATGGGCACTACACCAACAAATGGATTGATAAATGATTAAAATCAACACATATGCATTGCAACTTAAAGAATAATGGCACAAATAACCTTTATTAAATACAGGAAATGCACTAGACAAGGGGAAACATTAAATTGATGAATACATTAATTAAAGTTTGAAATTGACATTGCTTTTACAGTTATTTTAAAACAAATGTTTCACCTTGTCAAGTGCAATTTCTACATTATATTACATTTCAATGATCTCAATAATGTGCAATGCATAAGTTTATGATTTTCTAACACACCCTAATGGTCAGTTTTTGATTTTTTGATTAATGTCCATTTTTGTGTAAGTGTCCATTATTATAAAGGCAACTTGCACCAAATTTTAAATTACAATAAAATTATGCAGGTGTGTTTGTTTACATTTCTTAAATGACAACATGACACACATATGCATTACACATTGGTATGTTATTGCTTGTTAGAAAGATTTCAACATGCACAAATTAAACATACAAGTCAAAAGATAACAAGTTAACGGAGACAACAGTGTTGATTTCCTTTGTGGTCAAGTAGCAGCAGCAAAGGCAGGAGTTGTAGGATTGGCTCCATGACAGTAAAGGAAGTGTGAAACAGAAAAAAGGTACATTTCTGCCTTATATTCCAAACCACCAACTCAGGTGTGACAGTCTTCCTGCCACAGTCACTTCGGTGGCAAGGCACCTTGTGATTGTCCTGGCAGACAAACTGCCTGTACTGCCTCTGACATTCGTTTTTGCCTATAGAACAGTCAACATGGGTGAACAAATGTGGTGGAGTCGACAGAACACCTAGGTGCCAATTACGATCCGGTAAAAAAATTCCCTGTGCGACTCGTATCCGGTCTTTTTACCGTACGAATCGCACAAGTGCCGTACAAACTGGCAATCACGATTCGCATGGTAAAAAGCCCATACGAGTCGCATTGGGAATAATTCCCCACACGTCCTCGGGTCAGAAAAAGTGTCCGACACGTCCTCGGACGATTTACCATACAAACGTGAAAAGCGAAGTCCGACCGGGGAATCACGATCCGTCCCGGGCGTCCGAATGTACAACCGTATGGTTAAAAGACCGTCCGCACCGAACTCCAATAGCAACCATGGAGACGTCCAAACAGATGCCCGGTACGCGCCGAACACCCCCTAGCCCCCGCATGTACGCGCCATACCCCCCCAGCCCCCGCATGTACGCGCCGTACCCCCCCCAGCCCCCGCATGTACGCGCCGTTCCCCCCCCAGCCCCCGCATGTACGCGCCGTACCCCCCCAGCCCCCGCATGTACGCGCCGTAACCCCCCAGCCCCCGCATGTACGCGCCGTACCCCCCCCAGCCCCCACATGTACACGCCGTACCCCCCCCAGCCCCCACATGTATGCGCCGTACCCCCCCCAGCCCCCGCATGTACGCGCCGTACCCCCCCCAGCCCCCGCATGTACGCGCCATACCCCCCCAGCCCCCGCATGTACGCGCCGTACCCCCTCCAGCCCCTGCATGTACGTGCCGTACCCCCCCAGCCCCCGCATGTACGTGCCGTACCCCCCCCAGCCCCCGCATGTACGCGCCGTACCCCCCGTGTATGTACACCCGAGTACGTGTCGAACTGTACGTGTCGAACCCCCCCGTGTATGTACACCCGAGTACGTGTCGAACCCCCCCGTGTATGTACACCAGAGTACGTGTCGAACTGTACGTGTCGAACCCCCCTGTGTATGTACACCCGAGTATGAGTCTAACCCCCCCGCGTATGTACACCCGAGTACGTGTCGAACCCCCCGTGTATGTACACCCGAGTACGTGTCGAACCCCCCCGTGTATGTACACCCGAGTACGTGTCGAACTGTACGTGTCGAACCCCCCCGTGTATGTACACCCGAGTACGAGTCGAACCCCCCGTGTATGTACACCCGAGTACGTGTCGAACGCGCTGGGGGTACGCACCGTACATACACGAGTGGGGGTACGACTCAAACGTACACGGGTGTACATACACGGGGGGGTTCGACACGTACTCGGGTGTACATACACGGGGGGGTTCGACTCGTACTCGGGTGTACATACACGGGGGGTTCGACACGTACAGTTCGACACGTACTCGGGTGTACATACACGGGGGTTCGACACGTACTCGGGTGTACATACACGGGGGGTTCGACACGTACTCGGGTGTACATACACGGGGGTTCGACTCGTACTCGGGTGTGCATACACGGGGGTTCGACACGTACAGTTCGACACGTACTCGGGTGTACATACACGGGGGGTTCGACTCGTACTCGGGTGTACATACACGGGGGTACGGCGCGTACATGCGGGGGCTGGGGGGGTACGGCGCGAACGTACACGGGTGTACATACATGGGGGGTTCGACACGTACTCGGGTGTACATACACGGGGGGGTTCGACTCGTACTCGGGTGTACATACACGGGGGGGTTCGACACGTACAGTTCGACACGTACTCGGGTGTACATACACGGGGGGTTCGACACGTATTCGGGTGTACATACACGGGGGGTTCGACACGTACTCGGGTGTACATACACGGGGGGTTCCACTCGTACTCGGGTGTACATACACGGGGGGTTCGACACATACAGTTCGACACGTACTCGGGTGTACATACACGGGGGGTTCGACTCGTACTCGGGTGTACATACACGGGGGTACGGCGTGTACATGCGGGGGCTGGGGGGGGGTACGGCGCTTACCGGGCCACCTACTCTGGTCGTTTCGTGCCGTACTTCGCAATAAGCACTTTCTTTGTAATTCCGAAGTGTGGTGCAATCAAATATTTTAATATGATCGGAACAAATCAATTCGCTAGGTCATGATGTTTCCACTCATTGTGGCCGATTCACAGAACTAAGCTGAGATAGCATCCTAAACGTACTACTTTTGGTATTCACAGAAGTCATTTAGAAGTAGTAAAGTTAGGACTCCTAACTTTACTACTACTAAACTGATATAAAATCCAAAACGTACTACTTTTGGTATTCACAAAAGGCATTTAGTAGTAGTGAAGTTAGGGCTCCTAACTTTACTACTACTAAACTGAGATCAAATCCTAAACTTAATACTTTTGGTATTCGCAGAAGGCATTTAGTAGTAGCAAAGTTAAGACTCCTAACTTCACAACTACTAAACTGAGATAAAATCCTAAACTTGCTACTTTTGGTATTCACAGAAGGCATTTAGTAGTAGTAAAGTTAGGACTCCTAACTTTACTACTACTAAATGCCTTTAGTGAATACCGAAAGTCGGAAAATTAGGATTTTGTCGAAGTTTAGGAGTAGTAAAGTTAGGAGTCCTAACTTTACTACTACTAAATGCTTTCTGTGAATACCAAAAGTAGTAAGTTTAGGATTCTATCTCAGGTTAGTTCTGTGAATCGGCCCCAGTATCGTTTGTGCGCTCTATACTTTTATCAGTAAAACTGTGTATCTGTGCAAATGCAATGGTCCTTTCAATTGAAAATGTGTTGTCTGTAATGGCAGTGTACTACCACACTATACATGCTTCACTTTACGCCACTTCACTCAACTCCGCACCACTCCACTCCACGCCACTGCACTCTACTGTGCACCACTCAACTCTACGCATCTCCACTCTATCCCACTCCAGTCTGCACCAATACACTTTACACCATTGCACTCTACTCTATACCACTCCACTCTGCGCAACTGCACTCTAAATCAATCCACTCTATGCCCCTCTAATCTATTCTGCACCACTGCACTGTATGCCACTCTACTCTATGCCAGTGTACTCTACCCTGTTCCACTCCATTTTACCTGCACCACTCCACTTTATGCCACCTAACTCTACCCTGAAACAATCTACTGTACGCCACTTCACTCTATGCCACTGCAATCTATGCTGTGACACTGCAGTCTACACCACTCTATTCTACAGTGCACCACTCTACCCTACACCACTGTACTCTACGCCACACTAATTTAAACCACTGCACTATATGCCACTGAACTCCACACCAATACACTCTACACCACTCTACTCAAAACCAATGCACTCTACGCCACTGTTCTCTATACCAATCTGCTCTACACTACTTCATTCTACACCACTATAAACTACTCTGCAACACTTTATTTTATGTGACTGCACTCTATGCCATCCTGCTCTATTATAATGCACTCTATGCCACTCTATTCTACTCTGTACCACTGTACTCTATGCCACTCTACTCTACTCCGCACCCCTCTGCTCTACGCTACTGCACTTGATGCCAGTGCAGCATATGCAACTCTACCCTACACCCCTGCACTCTACACCACTCTACTCAGCACCAATGCACTCTATGCCACTGCACTCTACACCACTGCACTCTACTCTGCACCACTATACTCTATGCTACTCTACTGCACTCTACACAAATGTACTCAATGCCACTACACTTTAAGCCATTCTAATCTGCATCACTCCTCTCTATGCCACTGTGTTTTATGTAGGCCTGGGCTAAAAATCCGTTCCGCTTGCGGAAATTGCGATAATTTGACATTTTCGCGTTCCGCGGAGAGCGCGAAAATGTCAAAATTTCCACAATCCGCATTTTACCAGAAATTTTTTGCTTGCTCGCGCTGTAAAATAATACATTCTTGCGTGCGCGCGATCGCCTTACCTGAATCCCCGCGTTCGCCGACAAGTTTTCCCGATCCAGTCGCGTTCTCCACGAGATGTTGGATTGTTGGTAGCCATTTGCGCTGTCTCGCGACAGTACGCGCCCGCAGTAACATCATTCGTCGCGCGATCACGTCTTTCTTCTCGCGATCATGCACCGCGAGACAAGTGAAAACAAGATGGCCGCGCCCGCGAGCAACCGCATGGGTAAGTTGGCGAGCCACGACCACGCAGAACATACCGCGAACGGGCGGGAAAAAAACTTCTGCATCTTCGCGATATTTCCGCGTGTTTGCGGAGATTTTTAACATTTTCATGATAATTTGCAAAAGTGAATTTCGCAAATTCCGTCCACCCCTAGTTTTATGCCACTGCACTCTATGCTACTCGACTCTGCAGCACTCCACTGTACACCACTGCACTCTACAAAACTCCACTTTTGTCCACTCTACTCTGCACCACTCTATGCCATTGCACACTATGCAATTGTATCTACTCTGCACCAATGGACTCAATGCCACACCACTCTACAACACTGTACACTATGCCGCTGCACTCTATGCCACTCTAATCTGCTCTGCCCCACTCCACTCTTCACCACTCCATTCTATGCCACTGCAGTCTATGCCTCTGCCCTCTAAGTCACTCTGCACTGCTCTAATCCATGCCACTGCATTCTGTGTCACTGCATCCTATGATGCTGTATTATGTGCCAACCTATTCTATGCCACTGCACACTACACCACTCTACTCTGCACCACTCCACTCTACCCCAATGCACTCTCTGTCACTCTAATCTACAACACTCTACACCAATGCACTCTATGCCAGTCCACTCTACTCTACTCTACTTTACACCACTACACTCCAGTGGACGCCACTCTACGTTACTTCATGCTATGCCTCACTCCACTCAATGCCACTGCATTTTACGCAACTGCACTCTACGCTACTCTGCTCTGCAGCACTTCACTCTACACCACTTGACTCTATGAAACTACACTCTTGTCCACTCTACTCTGCACCACTCTATGCCACTGCACTCTATGACACTCGACTCTGCTCTACACCACTCCACTCTTAACCACTCCATTCTATGCCACTGCACTCTATGCCACTGCCCTCTAGGTCACTCTACTCTACTCTGCACCACTGTAATCTATGCCACTTCATTCTGTGTCACTGCTTTCCACAATGCTGCATTATGTGGCACTGTATTCTATGCTACTGCACACCACGCCACTCTACTCTGCACCACTTCACTCAATGCCAATGCACTCTGCACCACTCTACTCTACAACACTCTACACAAATGCACTCTATGCCAGGCAACTCTCATCTACCCTTCTCTACACCACTCCACTGGACGCCACTCTACATGACTTCATGCTATGCCTCACTCCGCTTTATGCCACTGCATTTTACTCCACTACACTCTATGCTACATCAATCCACAGCACTTCACTCTACACCACTGCACTCTATGAAACAGCACTCTTGCCCACTCTACTCTGCACCACTCTATGCCACTACACTGTATGCCATTCTAACCTACTCTGCAACACTGGAATCTATGCCACTGCATCCAACGCCACTGTACTCTATGCCACTGCACTCTATGCCACTCTACGCTGCTCTGCACCACTCCACTCTGCAACACTCCATTCTATGCCACTTCACCCTATGTCACTGCCCTCTAGGTCACTGTACTCTACTCTGCACCACCCTGATCTCTGCCCCTACATTCTACGCTACTGCATCCTATGATGCTGCATGGGGCACAACTGCATTCTATGCCAATGCACTCTGCGCCACTCTACTCTGCATCACTCCACTCTACGTCAGTGCACTCTGTCCCACTCTACTTTACACCACTCCACTGGATGCCACTCTACGAGACTCAATGCCATGCCACTCCACTACACAACACTCTATGCTACTCTACTCTGTGCCACTCCACTTTACGCCACTCCATTCCACACAGTGCCACTCTATGCTACTCTATGCCACTCTACACAATGCCACTCTACTTTACGCCACTCCACTCTACCCCGTTCTACTCTATGCTACTGCACTCTACGGCACTGCACCACATCACTTTACACAACTGCATTGTATGCCACTCCATTCTGTTCCTCTCTACTCTACACCACTCTAGGTCAATGCACTATACAACCCTCTACTCTACTTCTTGCCACAGCACTCTACAACACTCCACTTTAGGCCACTCCACTCTACACCACTTCTCTCATTGCCACTGCCCTCTAAGCCATTGCAATCTACGCCACTGCACTCTGCAAAACTGCATGCTGCAACACTGCACTCTATGCCACTGCACTCTATGCCTACACTTGCTATGCCACTCCATTATATGTTACCCCAATTTACACAACTCTACACCACTGCACTCGGAGCCAGTGCACTCTACACCACTTTGCTCGAAACCACTGCATTCTAAGCCACTTCACTCTGAACCACTGCACTCTACACCACTCTACTCTAGAACACTCTATACCACTGCACTCTATGCCATTGCACTCTATGCCACTATACACCATTGCACTCTGCGTTACTGCACTCTATGCCACTCTGTACTACTCTCCACTTTTCTACGTTATGCCAATGCTCTCTACAACACTCTACTCTGTGCCACTCTATGCTTCTATCTACACCACTGCTTTCTCTGACAACCTATTCTATGCCACTGCACTCTACACCACTGCACTCAACCCCACTGTGCTCTACTTTGCACCACTCTGCTCTTATGCCACTGCACTGTATGCGGCTCTAATCTACTCTGCACCACTGTACTCTATGCCACCGAACTCTCTGCCACTCTACTCTGCCCCACTCCACACTATGCCATTGCAAACTACCCCACTGCACTCTATGCCACACTACTGTGCACCACTCTGCTCAATGTCACTGCACCCTACTCAGCACCACTCTACTCTATGCCACTTCACTCAACTCTACGCTACTCCACCCTGCACCACTGCACTCTAGGCCGCTCTACTCTACTCTGCACCGCTCCTCACCACTGCATTCTATGCCGCTGCACTCTATGCAGTTGCACTCGGTGGCACTCTACCCTGCACCTCTCCATTGTATGGCAACACACTCTACACCACTCTACTTTACACTTCACCACTCTACTCAATATAGGTCCACTCTACGCCACTGTACTCCACCATAGGCCACTCTAAGAGACTCCACTCTATGCCACTCCACTCAATGCCACTCCACTCAATGCCACTCCACTCTAGGTCACTCCACTACACAAAGTGCCACTCTACTCCATTTTACCCCACTTCACTCCAAAGGAGGCCACTCTATTCTATTATACTTCAATCTATGCCACTTCACTCTACACCAGTTCACGTTAGGCCACTCTACTCTAACCCACTCCAAGCCCCTCCACCCCACTCCACTCTACGCCACTCTACTCCACTCCATTCTTTGCCATGCCATGCCACTCCACTTTACTCCACTCCACTTTATGCCACTCCCTTTACTCACTGGCACTGCACTCATCGCCACAGACTCCATATAGTCTACGCCACTCCAATCTACACTATGCCACTCCACTCTACTCTGTGCCACTCTATTCTATACCATTTTATGCCACTCCACTCTATGCCACTTTACTCCACTCTGTGATACTTTACTCCACTCAATGATCTGCCCCTCTATGCCCCTCCACTTTACGTCAGTCCACTATACTCCACTCCACTTTAGATACACCACTCCACTCCACTCTACAACACTCCCCTTTACAACTACACTAATATCGACACTACAATATCGTAATACAATTATATCGATCACACAAAAATCGCACACATCAATATCCCAATACTAAATATCGACATACATAAATAAATATAACACATGTAACAAATATCGATAACCAAAATATAGACATCAATAATATCGTTTTTTTAAAATATATCGACAATTCTAATACTAATAAAACCAATACTTTAAACAACATAAATACAATATTTTCCGAAAACATACATTTTCCAATTATATTCTACTTAAACATAAACATAACATTTATAACGATATAAATATTTAACAACATAATAAAAAAACACTGAAATAATTATCACATAGGCATTTCGAACACATTTAAAAAAATTAAAACACATTATAAACAATCTATTTCTATATAATTATTTAAAACTCTCCTCCTTTAAAACTAAATATACTCTTACTTAGCATTTTCCATAAAAGGAAACCAATTAACTAAAAAAAATTCAAAACATCCAATAGAAAGGCCACATACAGAAAACAACCAATAACATTCAAGAAACAATTGAAAACCACTATGTAAACCAATTAAAACAAGTCTTCTACTGTGCCTTAAACCAAAGCATTGAACGAAGAAGAAACTCTGCTAAACAGAAGAAACCTACATCCTACTACTATTCTAAAAACGTAAGTAAATAATCTTTTCTAACTAAACTGCCAAATTAAACTAAAACACTCATTTATAACTTATATATTCCATCTCTTTATGTTTCCACTACAGATATTACTCAAAACAGCTAAAGAAAATATTGAACATTGCCAGAAAGGACTCACTAAAAAAGTAAGTATACTATCAAAATACTTTCTAAAATATTAATTAAATCCTACTCAAACCCCAAAACATCCTAAACCCCTAAACAAATCCATGTTCTCTCTTTTTTTTTTTTTTAAACCTGTATAAATTAACACCTATAGTCTATACCACTCGGCATGAGGGAAGGCTCCGTTTGCTTAGGGAGAGGTTGGGCTCCTGTATCTTATTTATTAGGGAGGAGGGGCACATCGGAAGAGGGGTAGGGGACGGGGGTACACTGACATGGGGTAGGGGAGGGGGGGGGTAGAGGACTAGGTGGGAAGGTTGTTCCTTCTCCTGAATAATTGGTCTTGATGATAAATGTGTGGTACTTCCTGGACAGGTGAAGGCGGGGGGATGTTTGTTGAGTTGTTGATTTGGAAAACAATAAAAAACGTTTCAACAAAAATAATATAGTCTATACCAAACAGCAATACCACCCCACTTAAAAAAACTAAACCAACCAAAACAATATATGTTCTTTAACTTTCAGAGAATACATCAACTAAACAGCATTTTGTCTACACAGAACATCTTCATTCAAATACAACCAAAAACACTTGGTAAGTACATATAAAAAAGTTTTTTGTTTCCTATTTTCATAGAAATATATAAAGTACTATTGCATATATTTTCATATACATTGTTTCCAGATTTCTAACACATCACAATGACAGAAGAAGCCCAATTTATAACATCGCAGAAAGGAAAATTCCTATTGTGTTACATGGGTTACACATACACCCAAGAAAAGCAGACGGACCGAAAAGTGAACTGGAAGTGTTCTAAATATTATTCTAACAAATGCTACGGACGAGCAACAACAAGAGAAACAACTGTACTATATACAAGAGAGCATAACCATCCACCCAATCTCTCTGAAATAGAAGTCAGATCAACCCTTGAAAATATAAAAGAATTAAGCACTGGTTCACAAAGTGCTACAGGTGTAATCCTAAAAGAACTATTACCTAGTGTGCCCAAAGAAGCAAGAGGCCAATTACCATCAATTGCTTCTATAAAAAGAACAATTGCTAGGACCAAAAAATCAACCACGACAACTATACCATCCCCTAAAACTTTTCAAGATATCATCATTCCACCAGAATTAACTATCACCCACAATAATGAACCTTTTATTTTTTTGATAACAAAAGTACAGAAAAAAGAATCATAATGTTTGCTACTGCAAACAATATAACTAAACTCCAACAATGCCAAACATGGATGATGGATGGCACCTTTACAATATGCCCAAAACCATTCTACCAGCTTTACACAATACACGGTCAATATCACAACACTTCCATACCTTTAATTTATGCACTATTACCTAACAAACAAAACACAACATATAATGAAATGCTAGGAAAACTAAAACAAGAATCAAATGATTTTTACCCTCAAAGAATTATCATAGACTTTGAGCAAGCCATGATAAATTGCATTCTAAAACTGTACCCCCATACAGCTATCCAAGGATGTTACTTCCATCTAAACCAATGTATATGGAGACATTTACAAAAATCTTCACTAAGTGTAGAATATGCCACAAACATAACTTTTGCACATCAAATAAAACTTCTAACAGCCCTAGCTTATGTACCAACCACAGATGTTGCAGAACATTACAATCTTTTATTAGAAAGTCCATTCTACAAACAAAATGAAGTAAAGTTATCTCCCCTCTTAGATTATTTTGAGGATACCTGGGTGGGGAGACTACACAGATCAGGCCATAGACGTCAGCCCAAGTTCCAAATACCTTGGTGGAATGTATATGTAAGTACACTCAACCAACAAGCCAAAACTAACAACGCCGTCGAGGGCTGGCATAATGCATTCCTAACTTCTACTGGAAGAACAACTCCAACACTACAAAAACTACTAATTGCCATACAAAAGGAACAAAGTTTCCAAGAATTAAGAATGCAACAATCTGTCCTACAATTAAAACCAAAACAATCTAGACAAACTACTCAAATGTATAATTACCTACAACAACAGGTACAGCTATACCCATCCACAAGAGGACTTGAGTACTTAAATATAATAGCTCAAACTCTCTTCTAAACCCTTTCCAAAATATTAACCCACAATTCTACTAAAACAACTATCACAACATAAAGAAACCACTTTATTATATCACATATTTAATTATGTGGTCTAAAATATATAAATATTTTATATCTACATATATTTAGACAACATAATTAAACAAACCAAGTACACAACAACAATATTAAATATATAAGATTTGCCCACCCACAATTAAAATATTTAAATGAACTTACCTGTGTAGTTGCTCCAATGGGATAATAACATTCCTTCCAAATAAATCCAGGTAGTTCAAAATCCATAGGTATCAAAAATGAATCCAAATAAAATGGAAAAATACAACTGTTTTTCGAAAAAAACGTCTACGCCAAAAAACGACAATCCATTAACCATAAAAATCCCGAAAAATATAAAAAATGTAAATAACCGCTCCTGGAAACCCGAACAATAAAGGAAGTGTAAAATAAATATTAGTAAACACAACTAATACACACTTCCTTAAAAAAAAAAAAGGTGTTTGAAAGAGACGAAAATATCTTCTCCGTAAAACCTACAAAAGAGAAACAAACATTCCCACCCACACACAAACACACATAATGCACCTAAAAACATCACTACAAACATTATTCAAACACTATAAAACTTTAACACACCTAAATAACAAAACACTAACAAAGCCACAAACACGGTACACAACGTAAATTATAAAACCATATACAAACTATTACTAACACCCTAACTTCTAAAACATCAATCCATACACACTTATTACAACATTACTACTTCCACAAAACACTTAAAACTATTTAATAATAAAGAAAATAACTCTTACCTTCTCAAACGCGAAACAGCTCCCGACCGCGACCTGGATTCTACCAAAATAACCCAAAACAACAGCGAGCGGTTACAAAATAAAAGACCCAAACAAACATAACAACTAAAAAAATACCAATAAATACCCTAACTATTTATTTAACATTACACATTACTTTAACAATTAGTAAAACATTAGAATAAAATACTCAAAAAGAATACCTATGTTTTTTATATATGTGAAAATGATTTAACTTATAAAAATAAATATAATAAAAAAAATATATTTACTAATATAATAATAAAACTATATATATTACCAAAAAAAATGTATGAACATGATATAATAATATATTGTATCTACAACATACCAAAACTAAAAATAAAAAGAAATATTCTAAAATGTAAACATTTTCAATATGAATTATCTAATATAAATATTAATAATTAAAATATATTTATCATATATTTCAAAACATACAATTTCTTATAAATTCAAATAGAGTCTAAAAATATTGAGAGTACACAATGGTGCCAATTCCGATCCTGTAAAAAATTCACCGTCCGACTCGTATCCGGATTTTTTTCCGTCCGAATCGTCAAAGTAGCGTACAAACTGCCAAGTACGATTCGAACGGAAAAAAGTCCATACGAATCGCATTGGGAAGATTTCCCCACACGTCCTCGGGTCGGGAAAAGTCACCGACACGTCCCCGGTCGAAAAACCCACCGTGCGGAAAAATAAAGTCCGACAGCGCAAGTACGATCCCTCCCGTCCTCCCCATTTCACAACCGTACGCAAAAAACACCGTCCGAACCGAACTCCCATAGCAACCATGGAGACATGTGCCCGCATACGCGCCGAACACCCCACCACCCCCCCGCCCGCGTATGTACGCCCCGAACCCCCACCCGTGTATGTACGCACCAAACCCCCACCCGTGTATGTACGCCCCCGAACCCCCACCCGTGTATGTACGCACCAAACCCCCACCCGTGTATGAACGGACCGAACCCCCCCAGCCGTGTATGTACGCACCAAAACCCCCCAGCCGTGTATGTACGCACCGAACCCCCACCCGTGTAGGTACGCACCAAACCCCCGTGTATGTACGCACCAAACCCCCACCCGTGTCTGTACGCACCAAACCCCCACCCGTGTATGTACGCACCAAACCCCCACCCGTGTATGTATGCCCCCGAACCCCCACCCGTGTATGTACGCCCCCGAACCCCCACCCGTGTATGTACGCACCAAACCCCCACCCGTGTATGTACGCCCCCGAACCCCCACCCGTGTATGTACGCCCCCGAACCCCCACCCGTGTATGTACGCACCGAACCCCCACCCCAGCAGTGTATCTACGCACCGAACCCCCACCCCAGCAGTGTATGTACGCACCGAACACCCCCCCAGCCGTGTATGTACGCACCGAACCCCCACCCCAGCAGTGTATGTACGCACCGAACACCCCCCCAGCCGTGTATGTACGCACCGAACCCCCACCCCAGCAGTGTATGTACGCACCGAACACCCCCCCAGCCGTGTATGTACGCACCGAACCCCCACCCCAGCAGTGTATGTACGCACCGAACACCCCCCCAGCCGTGTATGTACGCACCGAACCCCCACCCCAGCAGTGTATGTACACACCGAACACCCCCCCAGCCGTGTATGTACGCACCTAACCCCCACCCGTGTATGTACGCCCCCGAACCCCCACCCGTGTATGTACGCCCCCGAACCCCCACCCGTGTATGTACGCCCCCGAACCCCCACCCGTGTATGTACGCCCCCGAACCCCCACCCCAGCAGTGTATCTACGCACCGAACCCCCACCCCAGCAGTGTATGTACGCACCGAACACCCCCCCACCCGTGTATGTACGCCCCCGAACCCCCACCCGTGTATGTACGCCCCCGAACCCCCACCCGTGTATGTACGCACCGAACCCCCACCCCAGCAGTGTATCTACGCACCGAACCCCCACCCCAGCAGTGTATGTACGCACCGAACACCCCCCCAGCCGTGTATGTACGCACCGAACCCCCACCCGTGTATGTACGCACCGAACCCCCACCCCAGCAGTGTATCTACGCACCGAACCCCCACCCCAGCAGTGTATGTACGCACCGAACACCCCCCCAGCCGTGTATGTACGCACCGAACCCCCACCCGTGTATGTACGCACCGAACCCCCACCCCAGCAGTGTATGTACGCACCGAACACCCCCCCAGCCGTGTATGTACGCACCGAACCCCCACCCCAGCAGTGTATGTACGCACCGAACACCCCCCCAGCCGTGTATGTACGCACCAAACCCCCACCCGTGTATGTACGCCCCCGAACCCCCACCCGTGTATGTACGCCCCCGAACCCCCACCCGTGTATGTACGCCCCCGAACCCCCACCCGTGTATGTACGCACCGAACCCCCACCCCAGCAGTGTATCTACGCACCGAACCCCCACCCCAGCAGTGTATGTACGCACCGAACACCCCCCCAGCCGTGTATGTACGCACCGAACCCCCACCCGTGTATGTACGCACCAAACCCCCACCCGTGTATGTACGCCCCCGAACCCCCACCCGTGTATGTACGCCCCCGAACCCCCACCCGTGTATGTACACACCAAACCCCCACCCGTGTATGTCCGCACCAAACCCCCACCCGTGTATGTACGCACCAAACCCCCACCCGTGTATGTACGCACCAAACCCCCCCAGCCGTGTATGTACGGCCATACCCACACCCCACCAGGGAATGTACGGACCGTACCCCCACCAGTGCATGTACGGACCGTACTGACGCCAAAAACACACGTACTGAACCAGGACAAACCATATTTACACAAGGAGAGTCAATTAGAGTTTCCCCACACCACCAAACATGCCCAACAACCCCACAAACATCACATACACTGACCTGCAACTGCCAAACTGCCAAACAGAGGCCCAAAACTCAATCACTCCTCATAACACACCCACACAAATTTCAAACACAGCCACACCCACAAATGGACCAATAAAAATGGACCACACACACAAACCATGAGCCTTTGCAACAGACCCACTGCTGCCAGAGCCCACAGACGACCCACACCACCATACTTGAACCTCACACTTGCATACCTTCACACAACCACCTACACAAACACCTTCTCATCACATTCACACACACACCTCCACTACCACACCCACACACCCACAACCATCCACACCCACACCCCCACAACCATCCACACCCACACCCCCACAACCATCCACACCCACACCCCACGCCATGTCCACCACCAAGAATCCAAAGTTCACAAAGGAGGAGCTGGAGATCCTTGTCGACGAAATCCTCAGAGTCGAGCCACAGCTCTTTGGGACATTGGTCAGACAGACCAGCATATCCGAAAAAACGGCCATGTGGCAGAGGATTGTCGATTCTGTGAATGCTGTTGGGACGTCCTCGGGTCGGGAAAAGTCACCGACACGTCCCCGGTCGAAAAACCCACCGTGCGGAAAAATAAAGTCCGACAGCGCAAGTACGATCCCTCCCGTCCTCCCCATTTCACAACCGTACGCAAAAAACACCGTCCGAACCGAACTCCCATAGCAACCATGGAGACATGTGCCCGCATACGCGCCGAACACCCCACCACCCCCCCGCCCGCGTATGTACGCCCCGAACCCCCACCCGTGTATGTACGCACCAAACCCCCACCCGTGTATGTACGCCCCCGAACCCCCACCCGTGTATGTACGCACCAAACCCCCACCCGTGTATGAACGGACCGAACCCCCCCAGCCGTGTATGTACGCACCAAAACCCCCCAGCCGTGTATGTACGCACCGAACCCCCACCCGTGTAGGTACGCACCAAACCCCCGTGTATGTACGCACCAAACCCCCACCCGTGTCTGTACGCACCAAACCCCCACCCGTGTATGTACGCACCAAACCCCCACCCGTGTATGTATGCCCCCGAACCCCCACCCGTGTATGTACGCCCCCGAACCCCCACCCGTGTATGTACGCACCAAACCCCCACCCGTGTATGTACGCCCCCGAACCCCCACCCGTGTATGTACGCCCCCGAACCCCCACCCGTGTATGTACGCACCGAACCCCCACCCCAGCAGTGTATCTACGCACCGAACCCCCACCCCAGCAGTGTATGTACGCACCGAACACCCCCCCAGCCGTGTATGTACGCACCGAACCCCCACCCCAGCAGTGTATGTACGCACCGAACACCCCCCCAGCCGTGTATGTACGCACCGAACCCCCACCCCAGCAGTGTATGTACGCACCGAACACCCCCCCAGCCGTGTATGTACGCACCGAACCCCCACCCCAGCAGTGTATGTACGCACCGAACACCCCCCCAGCCGTGTATGTACGCACCGAACCCCCACCCCAGCAGTGTATGTACACACCGAACACCCCCCCAGCCGTGTATGTACGCACCTAACCCCCACCCGTGTATGTACGCCCCCGAACCCCCACCCGTGTATGTACGCCCCCGAACCCCCACCCGTGTATGTACGCCCCCGAACCCCCACCCGTGTATGTACGCCCCCGAACCCCCACCCCAGCAGTGTATCTACGCACCGAACCCCCACCCCAGCAGTGTATGTACGCACCGAACACCCCCCCACCCGTGTATGTACGCCCCCGAACCCCCACCCGTGTATGTACGCCCCCGAACCCCCACCCGTGTATGTACGCACCGAACCCCCACCCCAGCAGTGTATCTACGCACCGAACCCCCACCCCAGCAGTGTATGTACGCACCGAACACCCCCCCAGCCGTGTATGTACGCACCGAACCCCCACCCGTGTATGTACGCACCGAACCCCCACCCCAGCAGTGTATCTACGCACCGAACCCCCACCCCAGCAGTGTATGTACGCACCGAACACCCCCCCAGCCGTGTATGTACGCACCGAACCCCCACCCGTGTATGTACGCACCGAACCCCCACCCCAGCAGTGTATGTACGCACCGAACACCCCCCCAGCCGTGTATGTACGCACCGAACCCCCACCCCAGCAGTGTATGTACGCACCGAACACCCCCCCAGCCGTGTATGTACGCACCAAACCCCCACCCGTGTATGTACGCCCCCGAACCCCCACCCGTGTATGTACGCCCCCGAACCCCCACCCGTGTATGTACGCCCCCGAACCCCCACCCGTGTATGTACGCACCGAACCCCCACCCCAGCAGTGTATCTACGCACCGAACCCCCACCCCAGCAGTGTATGTACGCACCGAACACCCCCCCAGCCGTGTATGTACGCACCGAACCCCCACCCGTGTATGTACGCACCAAACCCCCACCCGTGTATGTACGCCCCCGAACCCCCACCCGTGTATGTACGCCCCCGAACCCCCACCCGTGTATGTACACACCAAACCCCCACCCGTGTATGTCCGCACCAAACCCCCACCCGTGTATGTACGCACCAAACCCCCACCCGTGTATGTACGCACCAAACCCCCCCAGCCGTGTATGTACGGCCATACCCACACCCCACCAGGGAATGTACGGACCGTACCCCCACCAGTGCATGTACGGACCGTACTGACGCCAAAAACACACGTACTGAACCAGGACAAACCATATTTACACAAGGAGAGTCAATTAGAGTTTCCCCACACCACCAAACATGCCCAACAACCCCACAAACATCACATACACTGACCTGCAACTGCCAAACTGCCAAACAGAGGCCCAAAACTCAATCACTCCTCATAACACACCCACACAAATTTCAAACACAGCCACACCCACAAATGGACCAATAAAAATGGACCACACACACAAACCATGAGCCTTTGCAACAGACCCACTGCTGCCAGAGCCCACAGACGACCCACACCACCATACTTGAACCTCACACTTGCATACCTTCACACAACCACCTACACAAACACCTTCTCATCACATTCACACACACACCTCCACTACCACACCCACACACCCACAACCATCCACACCCACACCCCCACAACCATCCACACCCACACCCCCACAACCATCCACACCCACACCCCACGCCATGTCCACCACCAAGAATCCAAAGTTCACAAAGGAGGAGCTGGAGATCCTTGTCGACGAAATCCTCAGAGTCGAGCCACAGCTCTTTGGGACATTGGTCAGACAGACCAGCATATCCGAAAAAACGGCCATGTGGCAGAGGATTGTCGATTCTGTGAATGCTGTTGGGACCACCAGAAGGACCAGGCACGAGTGCCAATCCAGGTGGTACGATCTGCGGAGGACGGTCAAGAGGAAGATGACTGACAATCACAACCAGGGGAACATCACTGGAGGAGGGCCGCCCCCCAGACCGGTACAATACCATCCCTGGGAGGAGAAGGTGATGTCCACGCTGGCGGTGGAGGGACTACACGGACTGCCTGGACTCCCAGACCCTGGTGAGTACACAAACAACTCACCTCACATGGGGGGGATGTCATACACAATCAATCATGCATGCCACCCCCCCAAGCCACCACCGGACACAACAACACTCCACAAACACACACATGCCACTAGCGCCTCCATGCCCCATGCATCAATCAGGGCCATGCCAAGTCACAGGCCACACAAAACACCAACACAACACAGGATGTGGTCGATGCTGGGAGTGGGGGCATCAAAACTAACATTGAGCAACTCACAAGCACACAACAATGCCCTCAGCCCATATGGCCCAGGGCACAGCCATACAAACTGTGTGTACCCACACAGTACCGCCCTCATCGCCGCCACCGATGACATCCGAGCCCTGATGGACAATGGAGAAACAGCTGCCCTCATCCTCCTAGACCTCTCCGCGGCATTCGACACGGTCTGCCACCGCACCCTAGTACGGCGCCTCAGCAACATCGGAATCCAGGACAAGGCGCTGGAATGGATCATCTCCTTCCTCGACGGAAGAACACAGAGAGTCCGCCTACCACCGTACAAGTCAGAGGCCTCCGAAGTCATCTGCGGCGTCCCCCAAGGATCATCTCTGAGCCCCACCCTCTTCAACGTCTACATGAGCCCCCTTGCGGCCATCGTACGCAAACACAACCTCAGCATAATCTCCTACGCCGACGACACCCAGCTGATCCTCTCCCTGACCAACGACCCCGCCGCCGCCAGAGCCAACCTGCACGAAGGGATGAAAGAGGTAGCCGAGTGGATGACGACCAGCCGCCTGAAACTGAACTCGGACAAGACGGAGGTCCTCATCCTGGGCTCCTCACCCTCCGCCTGGGACGACTCCTGGTGGCCTCCCGCCCTGGGCACCGCACCCAAACCGACAGACCATGCACGAAACCTGGGCTTCATCCTGGACTCCTCCCTCTCCATGACCAGGCAAGTCAACAACGTCTCCTCGGCGTGCTTCAACATCCTACGCATGCTACGGAAGATCTTCTGGTGGATCCCCACCGAGACCAGGAAGACCGTCACCCAGGCCCTCGTCACCAGCCGACTGGACTACGGCAACGCCCTCTATGCCGGTACCACCGCCAAGCTCCAGAAGAGACTCCAGCGGATCCAGAACGCCTCAGCCAGACTCATCCTCGACATCCCACGAACCAGCCACATCTCCGGACATCTGAGAGACCTTCACTGGCTCCCCATCAACAAAAGAATCACCTTCCGCCTCCTCACCCACGCACACAAAGCCCTACACGACCAAGGCCCGAGCTACCTCAACAGCCGAGTCAACTTCTACGCTCCCAAACGCCACCTCCGATCAGCCAACCACGCCCTCGCCGCCGTCCCCCGCATCCGAAGAGCGACTACAGGAGGAAGGTCCTTCTCCTACCTGGCCGCCAAGACCTGGAACTCCCTCCCGACCGACCTGCGCCTGACCCAAGACCACCTCTCCTTCAGGAAGAAGCTGAAAACCTGGCTGTTCGAGCAGTAGCGGCACCCCCCCCCCCCCCCCCCCCCAGCGCCTTGAGACCCTACGGGTATGTAGCGCGCTTTATAAGTGTCACTGATTGATTGATTGATTGCCATGCAGGATGACATGGGTCTGAAGGCACAATTTGCACATTACAGCAGACAATGAAGATGCATCGCTCTGATAGAGTCTCAGCACACACCGCCACAGCAGCAGCCTACACTCAGACACACTGCCCAATGGGTGCCCGGAGAACAGGGACTAACTCACATGAACAAGCCAATGGCCATTCAAAGACCGGCTAACTGTGTGTGCCCAGGAAGCTGGCCTGAGGTGACAGAGAGTGACAAAGAGAGGGAGGGAGAGGGGGAATGAGAGGGAAGGAGACAGAGGGGGACACAGGGAGACAGACAGAGGGAGGGAGTAGGGTGACAGAGGGAGACCGACAGAGGGAGGAGGGTGACAGAGGGAGGGAGGAAGGGAGACACAGGGAGACTAAATCACCCTTGGGTGGTGTGGCCATGTCCACTCGTCAGCCGGTGGAATGTGTGCATGCAGACCAGGTCTGGCAGTGCCTCAAACCCCCCCTTCCGTAGATGAAGACCGGTCCATGTGTCAATCTGTGCACGAGTCCATCCGTGCTGCAGGCACAGACCTAACCACACACCCAGTATACCCACCCACTGTGTCGGTAAGAACCCTGTCACAAATGCTTCAGTCCCCTACCTGCAACATCAAATTGCCTTGGCAAAACACCATTTGGCCACGTACAGTGCAACACGTAAGGCGCCTCTGCATGGCTCGCTACGCCCGCACACCACACTGCTGACTGTGTACCCAAATAGATGCATCAACTAAGATTGTGTCTCACACATGCGTAAAGCCCTGACAGCTGTGGCCAAGGGACATACCCATGCACAAGTGCACTGTGAGAGGAATGCAAGACAGATCCAACTACCCAGAGGAAGAGTGCCAAATCAGAAATGCATGAAACATGGATGCCACATGTGACACTGTTAACATTGTCTCTCTCACACACAGGTCAACGTCGACGAACACCCCCCAACACTGGGGGGGAAGTCTCACAGGACCAGGCTCCGCGGGATGAGGACCCCACCGTCAGCGATGACTCTCACCACTCCGTGGATGACCCAGACCAACCTGGCCCCTCTGGTGTCCAACCACCTGCAGCACCTGCGTCAGGTACAACTGTGCCAACCACCACCCCCATTCCTGCCACATCCCAGGAGACGTCCAGGAGCCCTGCCCGCACACGACCACCCAGCCAGTCTGCCCAGGAGGGACACGGTCCTCCGGGCACCCAGGAGGAGGCAGGCGGCAACGCAGATGCCATCCCTCAGGGGTCCCGGAGACCCGATGCACCCACAACGGCAGGCCAGGTGCACGTGGGCAGGGGTGGCGGGAGTGGAGGACGGCGGAGGCGCGAACCTGACCAGGCAGCTCAGGACCCGGTAGTGTCCCAGGTCAACAACATCCTGGATACATACCGGCGTGACACCAGGGGCATGGACCAGATTGCGTCCACCCTCAATGACATCAAGGGGACCCTCCAGGAGATGAAGACCCTGCAGGCCCAGCAACATGCCTGTCAACTGCAACACCAAGGAAGGATGGAGGATAGACAGGCTGAGCTCGTGGCGGTGCAAACCCAAATGACCGGTGTACTCCGTCGGATTGCCGACAACATGGGCAACCCTCCCTGTGACACCAGGCGAAGGCCATTACCAGACACAGGGAGGGATCAGGAGGAGGAGGATTCATCCGACGGAGCGTCACAGACATCGTCACGGACTGCTTCCGAGGGTCCCCGCAGGAAGGTGGGTCGTCCACGAAAAAGACTGTGAGAGTCAGCTGAACATCACCATCTCCCAGGTCACCTGGCCTGGCACCTGGCCCTCTGGCCCAATAGCAGCACATGACATTCTCTGCCACATGGACTTGCTGGTCACTGTCTGACCTATGTTGACGAAGACTGTGGCATGGACTCTGACATTTTGCTACGGCAAGGATACCAACTCCCCCAGTGAACTTTGGATTCTACACTCCCGCTGTGCACCTCTTGTCATCCCCACAAACCCGTACCCCACCACAAATAAATTAATCACACTTACAAGATGATGCCGTGATTCTGCATTATTACAATACATGTGTGTGTCGTAAAGTCAAAGCATGCCTGATCTCAGAATTAACTCCAACCATCCAAACCGTGGGGTCGCAGTCTTGCCCAGGACACACATGGGTCCCAATGTATCATCTGATACAGACATGGAGTACCATACTCACCTGTGCTGGGCCCAACCAGCTGAGTGGTTCCCGCACAACTGTGGCTACAGACACATTCAGGGGAGCAACAGTCATGCGCAGAGGTCAGGGATCATGTGGAGTGACCTGGCTTGCCGCTCCCAGGTATGTCTAGACATGTGTCCCTACAATGTCCTGCATGCTTGCGTCAGGCGGATGTTGAGAATGGTGGCTAGCCCAAGGTTGGATGCATGGAGATGCCAGAATGGAGTTTTGGATCACAGTGCCACATGGTTGTGTTGGGGTTGTGGGCTGCATCATGAGTGTGGGCGTGGATCGAGAAGGTCATCCTGCAGCTGGCTGTGAAACATTCCCCCCATCCCGTTTGGACGTTGATGTGGCCTGGTTGCCCGATGCAGTAGCAGAGCTGTGCAGAAGCACTCCGGATATGGACAAGTATCATGGGAGTCGTAAGGCACATGTCCGTAGACTGCAGGGTAGGATTCGACACGGATGTTGTAGTTGCCCTGGGGGATGGTCTCTCTTGCCTTGAGGTGGATGGAACTGTGCATCTTGTGCATAATACAGTTCCCACTCCCTGACAAACCCCTAGCATCTTGTCACTCTACACATAGACACATATGCACCACCTCTGAAAACTATGCCAGACATGCCGCACGCACAGTGGCAACAGGCCACCATTGACAGGGAAGAGGCACCTTGGAGACAGAGGGACAAATTTATTAGTCATGTGTGTTGGAATGACAATGATACTCTGTCAACACATACACAGGTCATGTGGATGAACATGTGGGAGCAACACTGGCACCCCCCATTGCAACACAGATGCTGGTATTCCATTGAACTGGCACACAAGTGACGGATAACAGCTAAACACCCCCTGCTGCCACGGAGAGGCCGCTATACACCATTGAGGCCCTGATGGGGCAATCACACACCATGTCAACCCGGTGCAACCTGTATGTTTCCGAGGTCAGTGTTACACACAATGATGGCCTCATCACAATCCCCAATCCCCTGCTGTTAGAAATGGGATTTCTGGTTGGCTAGGGCTTGCGCCAAAGCCAGACAGAAACCACCACTCTAGTCAGGGCTGGGGAGTTACACGCCAAAGATAACCCCTGCTCACCCCCTTGGTAGCTTGGCACGAGCAGTCAGGCTTATCTCTGAGGCGATGTGTAAAGCGTTTGCGCGCGCACCCAGCAACAACACCCAAGGCCCACCACAAAGGAAACTCCACACAAGGTATTCTATAAAAATAGCCTTTGTATTATACACAACACATTAGATAAAAACACACACTCTACAATGTGCCAACAGGCACGGGCAGAATTTACAAGGGATTATATATACAGGGGACAGGGCCACATGGACCACTGTCAGGAATTAGCACTCTTAGAACATAGCACTTAGAACATAGGAAATAAAATTACTGTTGCACAAAATTACACCTAGCACACAACCAGTCACTACTGGTATCAGGTAAGTACCACCTACGCAACCCTAACCACCTTAGGAAAATATTGCGCAGGGAATCAGGACCTCACTGGCACTACCTGTACTAGGGAGAAAACAACCACCTAAGTATCACAATACCTGTAGGGGTCTAAGCACATAAACACATGATGCATAACATTCAGAGGTGTAAAGCAAAGCACATGACGCATAAACATACATTCAGAGGTGCAGAAAAGGTACAATGGCGCCAAAACTCACATTAGCCACTACTGTGGCAGTCCCTGGGCCAACTGGCCTTGACGGGGCTAGGACGCCCGGCGTCCAACAAAGTCAGGGCGCGCCGGCGCAGGCTGCGCAAACCAGCGCGCACAAAGCACCACCTAAACGTGGCAGTTGCCCACTAAGTGCTGGGCAACTGGAGAAATGCTGGGGCACCACTGTGCCTTCCTAAACAAATATGTAGTACTCACGTGGAGCCTCTCCTGGGCTCTAGCTGTACAAAATGCCCCCTAGAGCCTTCGTGGCTCTGAACGTCACTGTGGGGCAAGGTGGGAGTGGCCCGCTGCCATCTGGGGCCACTCAGTCACAAAAGAAATGCCCCCGGAGCCTCGCAGGCTCTACAAACAATGGGCCCACGTGTTGGAGCCTCACAGGCTCTATCGGAAGAATGCCCCCAACGTTGGAGCTACACGGAGCTCTTAGGCACACCAGGCCCGTGGGAGTCCCTCTGGACTCTAAACAAATAATGCTGGCCGGCGGGGGAGTCCCTCTGGACTCTACAAAATAATCATGCCCCCAGCGATGGAGCTACACGGAGCTCTTATCCAAAATGCCCCCGTTTGTTGGAGCGTCTAGCGCTCTATGCAAATCCTGCCCCCGACGTCGGAGTTCCACTCTGGGGAACTTGTGAAACTCGTGAGCCTCACGGGCTCTACAAGGGCAAGACCCCCGGTGGAGCTCACTCGCTCTGAGCACGACCCGGGCCGCCCCCACTCACCGGTACTCTGGTTGCACTTGCGGGGCTCCCTTGAGGGATTCTCGGCGCGTCTCCTCCCGTCCTCCGGCTGGGCTCGGCTTCCGCCCGTGAGCCAGGCGACGGACTTCCTTTGCTCCGAGCCAGGCCCCGCCCACGTCTCAGCGCGGGTTGCCTGGCTTCCTGGATGTCCCGGGCAGCGGCGGTGATTCGGTGACAATGAGGGGTAGGCTCCCTCGTCTTTTATCATACGAGCGGGGTGGGCACCCGCTCGAGGTCGCAATAATGGGGGGTGGGCACCCGCCAACCAAATAACTGAATAAGCGGGGTAGGCACCCGCGTAGTACACAGCAACAACAGCGGGGTGGGCTCCCGCTGTAAAAATAATGAATTAAGCGGGGCAAATGCCGGGCGGGCACCGGCCTCCAGAAATACAGCGCTCCTAGTGCTACTGCCAACAATGAAAGCGCTCTAGAAGCGCTGGGGGTCCAAATAAAGCGCTCCTAGCGCTATAAGCCAACGAAAAGCGCTCCCAGCGCTTAGGCATAAAAAAAAAAGCACCACAAAGTTCTTCCCTGCATGCAGCAGGGCAGGGGTGGGGGGCAAGGCTGGACCCAGAGCCAGCTCACTGGGCCTCCAGGCAGGGAGGTAGTCCAGGTGGCGGTCCTCTGGTCCAGCAGCAGCAGCAGCCCCCCCCTCAGGTAAGATCCTGGCAGAGAACAGTTTCTGTGGGGACACAGCCCCATTTTTATACAGGCAAACCCTTTGTTCTGGGTTCAGGGTGAGGGGGAAAACCAGTCGCAGCTGGTTGGGGAGCACCCTTGATGTGCTCAGCCCCTCACTCTATTCACTGGCAGGGCTAGGGTCGTCAGTCGCACCACAGGGGGCGGGGCCAGCATTGTGTGTGGAAAACCCTGTCCTATTCAGGACCCAGGTGTACTCCTCCCACCCATCTAGCTGCTGATCTCCCCATTCACCACTGGGTGACTCATCCTGACTCCGGGGAATCCCTAGCCCGTCACATGACACGACCAGCCAATCACGCGACAGACACACTGCACACAGAAGTGCCCACTTCTAGAAGTGGCACTTCCACACTAGGTACATGCACGCCGCACACATCATCGCGCAGCATTCACTCCCACGAGTCCGCACATACCAAACTCGGGCCTGCACACCCCACGCATCAGGAACTACTAGGGACACATACACTCCCCATGCATTCCTATGGGAGGGCAGGCCTATCTCACCACATGCACTCAGAGCACGCACGCACTTTACCCTGGGACACAGGGAAAGTGCGCAGAGACCAAACAATTACCACACCAAGGGCCTCATGTAGGTAGCGAAATACCGGTCGGTAACGGCCGATTTTCGGTAAATATGCCGTTACCGACCGGTATTCAGACAAGTGAGATGTAGGAGTCCAAAAACCACTGTTCGGTAAATATGAGGCGGTAAATACCGATTCATAGTTACCGAATGCTAAAATACCGATTCATATTTACCGAATACATAATTAACGAATCGGTAAATATGAAGTGGTAAATATGAAGTGGTAAAAAGTTAAAATGACATGTAGGAGCACTCGGTAATTAAGAAATCCAAGAAAATCGGTAAATAAGAGTCGGTAATTAACACGGATTGAAAGCAGGTGGTAACCAACAACAGTGCAGCTAAGCAATCCCAAAATGCAACAGCGTGGACACCCTGGCAGCTATGTACGTCATTGCAAGGCGCCTACGTCTACAGGCAGCAGGACTGAGGGTTTGGCGACGGAAGGAACGCATCCACCGACAGCGCATCACACTATTCCAGCTGACTGATGCAGAGATACATGAGAGGTACAGGCTACACCCCGAAACCATCATGGACTCAATCAGGGACCCGCACCCACTCCTGGACCAGCCAATAAGAAGGGCGCACGCCATACCCCCACATGTGCAGGTGCTCTGCAGCCCACATCTGCTGGCATCCGGCATTTCTCAGGTGGTGACAGCTGCGGTGGGTGGTGTATCCCAGAGTTGCCTGTCCCGTTCCTTCAGGAATTTCTTCCACCATTATATTGGCTGCATTGATGGGACACACATCCCACTCTGTCCACCAGCTGACACAGAGCACATCTACAGGATCAGGAAGTCCACCCACTCCATCAATGTGCATACCGAATGGAATGATGTTGTGAATGGTCCCGTGGGTGGCAGAACCAAAAGGTGCGCGTATGCTATTCACAACGAGGTCTGCAAGTTGTCGCACAGTGAGGCGGCTTCCAGACTGAGAGCTATTGACCAAGCAAACATGGAGAAGGCCTAAGCCGTTATAGATATTAGCTCTAGCACTCTCACTTCTAGGATTCATACATGAGACAATAGGCACATGCAAGTACACGGCGCATGCAATGTACAAGCCCCGATTTTGGCGTGCGTCCTACGAGGTATCCCAGTGCCTGTGATTACACCTTCTTTCACTGTGCTTGCAAACGGTATTCATTTAATTATGATTAATGAAGTTTGCTGCGGGATGTGAGTGGTAATCCCGTACATAACTGTCTCGCATGAAGTTGTCTGCTGCAATACTGTTCTTTTTCCACCCCCGCATGGGCGGCGGGATGTTTCCATCTGGCCTTCGATTCCAACCTTGAAAGCAGAGTCCAACAAGTTGAGCAGAATAGAGCGCCATTGTCCCACAAAGAGGTGCCTTTGACTTCCTCTCGTGAAATATTTGTCCTTCACGTTGCTACTACGCGCACTGAGGAACAGGCGCCTCTGAATACTGACCTCCCCCTGCATTTCGGCTCTTTGATCCAAAGTATTATCAATGCCTCGTCCACGACCGGCCTGGCTCAATTTTTCTTAACATGTGGGGCTCGGGTCTCGTGACCTCTTTCCAAACTATTTTTGGTGTAATTCTGGCATTTGTTCATTCACTGTTCTCGAGCATCTTTGGAGGTGTTCCGCTGCTTCTGGCGCTGGTGGCAGGTGTGCTGCTTTTACTTTTCATACTACGGAATGGCTGCTCCTTCTGTGCCACACGAGCACCTGTCCCGTCTGCATCTTCTTCGTGATAGGATGCTTGACTTCTATGGTACTTTGCCATTGGCGACTTTGAGCCTGGCTTATGGATTATCCTTCAGGTATTCCTACTTCACCTGCGTACAACCTGTATTACACTGCCTGGATTGTCCCTTTGAATGGCCTCTGGATTTGTGCTTGACCAACATGGTGTCTCCGGTGCCGGATTTCGATCGACTGATGCGGCCCTTAGTGTCTCACGAGTTGTCCTGTTCTGGTGTCCGGATCATGGCGTGTGGAGCGGCGCATGGTATCCTGGGTAATTGGGACATCTCAGCGGCAGCCTACGACTTCTTGTCCATGAGCTATTTGGAGGAACATTCCGGGTGCCCTCTGATTGTGCTAGAGGCTCCGTTGGTTGGAGAACACGTATGTTCCTTTTCTTTACTCAATTGGATGGCTGAGACTTTTAGTGGCCCTGAAAACGATTGCTTGTTGGAAGCCGTGGCCACATATGCTGCCTATACATTCATGGATTAACTGGATTGTCGTCCATTGCGCCTGTGCTACTGGACAGCACCCTGGCGCAACATTTATTTCTTTTCTTTCTCGTTTTTCTCTTCCTGATGGTCTGCTTGAGTTTTTTACTATACTTGCATTGTGTTTTTTGGAATTGTATGCTGCAATTAATTGGACTGTTGGACTTTGGCGCTGCATTGGTTACGCCCTGTTCTGCTCTGACGAAACTGAACTCTGCGTTCTCTCTTTTCTTGCCTATTACATATTGCTTCGCTCAAGGGGGCGTGTAGTGAGTTCTCCCTGAATACGTACATGCATTGTTCAGTTGGCATAACCACGTTGAATGTTATGTAGCCATATTTGTGTCTTTGCACACGACACTGCGTTTACATGTTCTTACTTGAATAAACTGCTGACTCGAGACTTCCTTCAGACGAGTGCATTCTGTTGTTCCCATCCCAAGCTCTGCGCAGCGACCTTGGTCTGTACATGCTGTGACACACAGTCTGGAATTTTACACAATGCATGTTTTCCACTCTAGGTTGTTCGACCCACGATTTAGCCATGGCACACGCGCAGCTGCACATACCTGACAGTTGGTGCTTTTCATATCTCAGACATCATGTTTATTATTCAGACCGACGACCAGCCTTCCTGCGAGGAGACTCCTGATGCTCCTGTGATGTGATTTCACTAAGCTGATCTTTGAGGTATGGGGTCCCCTATTCAAGCCTGAGAGACCTTCTATAATGACATGATTATGATATTGGCTACTTAGTTAAGGGAAGGTGGTAGTATCCTCGGTATTTTCCGATTCGCTAAATACCACCTCGGTATTTACCGATTCGCTAAATACCACCTCGGTATTTACCGATTCGGTGGATACCACCTCGGTATTTACAGATTCGGTGAATTCCGATTCGTATTTACCGAATGTTACCGAATCGGTAACTGTTACCGAATTTTTACCTACATATAACTTACCGGTTCTAATTTACCGATTCGGTATTTATGAACCGGTAAAATTTATTTACCTACATGAGGCCCCAAGTCACCAATAAAAAGCCAAAAAGTCCAGGGGTGAACCTGCCAGAAGGGCCAAGTCCAACACAACCCCCTTCCAGCCAAAACGCAGGGCAGACCAATCACCACCGTGATGGACTTCCCTGCTTGGGGCGATAGAACACGGACGCGGGCCCGCAACTGCATGGACACCCTCCGGTTCTACGCCACGGTGAACCCATGGAATTCTTTTTAACACCACTGTCTGGACCAACTGGGCTACCCCACTGGTACTCCCAAGCTGTCCGCGGCCAAGACCAGGCCCTAGGCCACCCAGGTGCCACCGGTCCTTGCCTAACCACAGAGTGGGGGGTAGTAACCCCTGGCACATAGCGGCCATTCTCCACTCTTCCTCTCTGCAAGACAGGACTAGACTGCCACTGGTTCTCCAGCCTAGGGTCTACACCCTCAGGCGGACCAGGAGTCTCAGGGAAGGCTCTCCTCCCCCTACCTCTTCTCCTAGGGTTCCTCCTCCTCTGGCGAGGGGTACACCTAGAACGCCATTCCAACCCAGGGTTTAACCCCTCAGGTTGTACCGGGGGCAGAGGTGGGCTCTCCCACCCTCTGCACCCCCTTCCAGAGCCCTGCTCCCTACCAACTGGGGCGGTACCTCTGGAAGAAGAACTGGTCGGGACGCTGGTTACAGACGTCCCACCCTTCAGGTCAGGCTGATCCTGAACCTGGCCTCCCAACCTCCGGCCTAGAACCTTTGGTGGAATAATTGCCTGGCACTCCAGGACTTCTGGGGATTTCCACTCCATCCCCCTGAGGCTATCAAAGGACACATATGTCGAGCGACTGTCTGTCTGGCGCTGATCTCCCGTCCCCTGTCCACCTGACAGTGCGCGGAGATCCCCCAGAACAGAAGTGGTGCCACCCTGGTCACTACACGGGATCCTAGCCCAACTGGGTAATCCCTGACCCACAGGCTCTTCCACTGGGAAACTCATCCCCCAATCACTCCTCACACTGGACTCCTGTACCCTCCCTACCGGAGCGGTACTGCCAGACTCTAGAACCACAGGAGCCCTGGTTACAGGTGCTCCAGGTCCTCTACTCACCAGGAGATCTTCCTCAAATGGGCTAACAGGACAGCCTAGGTCCCCAACTTGGTGTTCCCTCATGAAACCATCCAAGTCCTGAGGCAGGGTTTCGGGCGTCTGGGGACCCTCGGTCACCCCCTCACTCCTGCTCCACTGAGCCAGGCAGTGAGCCCCTACACCCTCCTCGCTATCCTGGGACCTAGCTGGGCTACACTGAGCCTCCTCCACCACGCTGGGCTGGAGGATCTCTGACCCACTATTGTTGGAATCACTCACTAATGACACTAGAGGACTTCTAGCACTTTCCCAGCGCTCTGCCTCATCCGCAAGGTCAAATGGCTCAGACAATCCACACCCCAACAGGTGTTGGCGCAGCCCCGGCACACAACAACTGAGCAAGTGTTCTTTGAGAACCAGATCAAACAGTTTATCAAAATCAGTTTCTGCGGGAATTCTTATCCAATCAGCCAGTGCATCCTCACATTTATCCACAAACTCCTCCCAAGACTGGTGAGACAGTTTCCTACTGCCCCTGAATTTCAACCTTAACTCCTCCTCCTGGGAAACAGGTACCAGACTGGGGGAACTGGGACTGGGATTTCCTACACTGGAATCTATCTGGCTGCTACCACTGGACTCAACCCTCCCTGGGGAGTCCAGAAAACTAAAACTGCGCGCAGGGGATAGTCTACCCTCCAGAGCTACTTTGCCTCTGGTGGAGGCCCTCTCAGCCTCCTCTACCCTCTCCCGCGCCAAGACCCACTCAGTCTCTCGCTGTTGCTTCCTGGCCTCCAGCTGCGCCATAGCCTGAGCATGCTCTAACCTGAGCTTCTCTAACGCCAGCTGGTGCTCCCTTTCTTTCCTCCTATCTTCCCACTCCTCTGGGGACAGGGAAAGGGATGAGGCGCTGCCTCCTACGCTGGACCCAGCAAGGGACGCCCTACCTATGGGGTCCTCACTCTCTACTGGCGTCCAGGTATTGTCATCCTCTACCTCCTCTTCTGACTCTTCAGGGCTCCCCACAGACCCACCACCCTCCAGGTGTGAGGCCCGGGCCCTTTCCATACTGTGCTCAAGATCCCATGGACCCTTTTGCCATAGGACCAGGTGGTCCTGAAGTTCGTACAGGGTGTCGGACTCTCCCTCTGTACAGTACCTTTCTAACTCCTGCCTCTGGCGCCAAGCTAGCTCATAGGGATCACAAGCAGGCTCCATTCTGGCGGACGTTATGGTAAAAATTATACAGGGAACCTGGGGGTCTGAGCCTAACAGGAGCACACGATTCACAAAAAGATTCAGCAAGCTCTCTAACCCAGAGAACTCACACTCACTTGCCTAGTGCCACACACCATTCATCCACACACACAACCCTCCCCTCGGACTGGTAAGGCAGTTTCTACCACCCCTGATTCCTCAACCTGACCACCACGTGACACAGGTACCAACTCTGGGCGCAGGGCGGGGGACAAATGTACTGGACACTATTACGCTGCCACCACTGGATCCCACCCTCTGGTGAATCCAGAAACACAATGCACTAAGGGGGATGATCTACCCTCCCGAGCTAGGGACACCTAACTCACAGTGCACAAAACCACATTTCCAAAGAAATGACAATTAAAAACAAACTTAGAACAATAATCCCTATACCATGTGATTTATCTAAATGCAGAGTTTTGTAGTGCGGCCAGTTGCTGCTGCGGTACAGCGCAAACGCAAGTCCAAATCCCACCGCTGATCACCAATGTTAGAAATGGGATTTCTGGTTGGCTAGGGCTTGCGCCAAAGCCAGACAGAAACCACCACTCTAGTCAGGGCAGGGGAGTTACACGCCAAAGATAACCCCTGCTCACCCCCTTGGTAGCTTGGCACGAGCAGTCAGGCTTATCTCTGAGGCGATGTGTAAAGCGTTTGCGCGCGCACCCAGCAACAACACCCAAGGCCCACCACAAAGGAAACTCCACACAAGGTATTCTATAAAAATAGCCTTTGTATTATACACAACACATTAGATAAAAACACACACTCTACAATGTGCCAACAGGCACGGGCAGAATTTACAAGGGATTATATATACAGGGGACAGGGCCACATGGACCACTGTCAGGAATTAGCACTCTTAGAACATAGCACTTAGAACATAGGAAATAAAATTACTGTTGCACAAAATTACACCTAGCACACAACCAGTCACTACTGGTATCAGGTAAGTACCACCTACGCAACCCTAACCACCTTAGGAAAATATTGCGCAGGGAATCAGGACCTCACTGGCACTACCTGTACTAGGGAGAAAACAACCACCTAAGTATCACAATACCTGTAGGGGTCTAAGCACATAAACACATGATGCATAACATTCAGAGGTGTAAAGCAAAGCACATGACGCATAAACATACATTCAGAGGTGCAGAAAAGGTACAATGGCGCCAAAACTCACATTAGCCACTACTGTGGCAGTCCCTGGGCCAACTGGCCTTGACGGGGCTAGGACGCCCGGCGTCCAACAAAGTCAGGGCGCGCCGGCGCAGGCTGCGCAAACCAGCGCGCACAAAGCACCACCTAAACGTGGCAGTTGCCCACTAAGTGCTGGGCAACTGGAGAAATGCTGGGGCACCACTGTGCCTTCCTAAACAAATATGTAGTACTCACGTGGAGCCTTTCCTGGGCTCTAGCTGTACAAAATGCCCCCTAGAGCCTTCGTGGCTCTGAACGTCACTGTGGGGCAAGGTGGGAGTGGCCCGCTGCCATCTGGGGCCACTCAGTCACAAAAGAAATGCCCCCGGAGCCTCGCAGGCTCTACAAACAATGGGCCCACGTGTTGGAGCCTCACAGGCTCTATCGGAAGAATGCCCCCAACGTTGGAGCTACACGGAGCTCTTAGGCACACCAGGCCCGTGGGAGTCCCTCTGGACTCTAAACAAATAATGCTGGCCGGCGGGGGAGTCCCTCTGGACTCTACAAAATAATCATGCCCCCAGCGATGGAGCTACACGGAGCTCTTATCCAAAATGCCCCCGTTTGTTGGAGCGTCTAGCGCTCTATGCAAATCCTGCCCCCGACGTCGGAGTTCCACTCTGGGGAACTTGTGAAACTCGTGAGCCTCACGGGCTCTACAAGGGCAAGACCCCCGGTGGAGCTCACTCGCTCTGAGCACGACCCGGGCCGCCCCCACTCACCGGTACTCTGGTTGCGCTTGCGGGGCTCCCTTGAGGGATTCTCGGCGCGTCTCCTCCCGTCCTCCGGCTGGGCTCGGCTTCCGCCCGCGAGCCAGGCGACGGACTTCCTTTGCTCCGAGCCAGGCCCCGCCCACGTCTCAGCGTGGGTTGCCTGGCTTCCTGGATGTCCCGGGCAGCGGCGGTGATTCGGTGACAATGAGGGGTAGGCTCCCTCGTCTTTTATCATACGAGCGGGGTGGGCACCCGCTCGAGGTCGCAATAATGCGGGGTGGGCACCCGCCAACCAAATAACTGAATAAGCGGGGTAGGCACCCGCGTAGTACACAGCAACAACAGCGGGGTGGGCTCCCGCTGTAAAAATAATGAATTAAGCGGGGCAAATGCCGGGCGGGCACCGGCCTCCAGAAATACAGCGCTCCTAGCGCTACTGCCAACAATGAAAGCGCTCTAGAAGCGCTGGGGGTCCAAATAAAGCGCTCCTAGCGCTATAAGCCAACGAAAAGCGCTCCCAGCGCTTAGGCATAAAAAAAAAAAGCACCACAAAGTTCTTCCCTGCATGCAGCAGGGCAGGGGTGGGGGGCAAGGCTGGACCCAGAGCCAGCTCACTGGGCCTCCAGGCAGGGAGGTAGTCCAGGTGGCGGTCCTCTGGTCCAGCAGCAGCAGCAGCCCCCCCTCAGGTAAGATCCTGGCAGAGAACAGTTTCTGTGGGGACACAGCCCCATTTTTATACAGGCAAACCCTTTGTTCTGGGTTCAGGGTGAGGGGGAAAACCAGTCGCAGCTGGTTGGGGAGCACCCTTGATGTGCTCAGCCCCTCACTCTATTCACTGGCAGGGCTAGGGTCGTCAGTCGCACCACAGGGGGCGGGGCCAGCATTGTGTGTGGAAAACCCTGTCCTATTCAGGACCCAGGTGTACTCCTCCCACCCATCTAGCTGCTGATCTCCCCATTCACCACTGGGTGACTCATCCTGACTCCGGGGAATCCCTAGCCCGTCACATGACACGACCAGCCAATCACGCGACAGACACACTGCACACAGAAGTGCCCACTTATAGAAGTGGCACTTCCACACTAGGTACATGCACGCCGCACACATCATCGCGCAGCATTCACTCCCACGAGTCCGCACATACCAAACTCGGGCCTCCACACCCCACGCATCAGGAACTACTAGGGACACATACACTCCCCATGCATTCCTATGGGAGGGCAGGCCTATCTCACCACATGCACTCAGAGCACGCACGCACTTTACCCTGGGACACAGGGAAAGTGCGCAGAGACCAAACAATTACCACACCAAGTCACCAATAAAAAGCCAAAAAGTCCAGGGGTGAACCTGCCAGAAGGGCCAAGTCCAACACCTGCCACATGACAGTCACCAAGTCTGACCATGGCTCCAGGTGAAGCCTGCCCCATGTCATGTTCCCCATGTAGGATCCACATGTATGCAAATGGAACACACATGAACCGGAGAAGTGCACACAGACTACAAACAATTCACACACCCAAAACGCCGTGAGGCATCCCTTACCCTAAGGAGATTTCAAAACTTGCCCGTGCATGTGACGCAGAATCAGCACATGTTGCTGTGTTCATGAGGAGTAGCAGGAGCACAACAATGCCACCAGCAGACAGCATGCCCATGGACCTGTGGAAGAGAGACACACAAGGAGTCAGCCCAAAGGAGCACATCCGCAAGCATGTACTCAACACGTATCATGTTGTCAACATGACAGGTGACAATGATGACCCTCAGACAACATCCTTCCATTGCGCCATCACTCGAGTGACACTTCAATACACACCACTGACTCACTTGGCAGACATGCAGATGGACACACACATTGCAACACATGCCACACACGGCCCAATGCGTGCACACTCAGACACTGGAACTCACCACTAAGCAAAGAAGTTGCGTATGAGCCGACTCCGCATGTCCTCCACAGCCTCCTCCTCCTCCACATCACTTGCCCCGTCACCAAGGCCTTCATCCTCCACGGGTGGATGGTCCTGGTCATCTTGATCCAGTATGAGTGGAACAGCTTCCTCCACTGCCATGTTGTGCAGCATGCAGCAGACGATGATGATCTTGCACACCTTCACCGGGGCATATGGGAGTGCTCCGCCGGTCTTGTGGAGGCACCGGAATCGGCTCTTCAGAAGTCCAAACGTCCTCTCAATGACTCTCCTGGTCCGCCCATGTGCGTTGTTGTAGCGGTGCTCGGCAGCCGTGCTGGGGTTGCGGACAGGCGTCATCAGCCATGGCATGTTGGGATAGCCAGCGTCCCCTACAAGGAAACATCATGGACAGAAGTGTGTCAGCACAGGCAGTGAGATTGGAAGATGACGCCAAACACTGAACTGCCAGAGTCTACCCACCAACAATACATGCTCGCTCGTTTCGCAGCTGCAGCATCATTTCAGGCAGCCTGCTACGCCTCATGATGAAGGCATCGTGTGCTGATCCTGGAAAGCGAACACAGACATGTGAAATCACCATGTTGGACAGACACACCACAAGGGCATTAATGGAGTGATAATGTTTGCGATTCCTATACACCACCTCCTGTGCCTGTGGTGGTACCAACGCAACATGTGTCCCATCTATGGACCCAATGACATGGGGCATCCCTCCCAGGGCATAGAACTCACGCTTGACATCTGTCAACTGCTCACGAATTGGGAATTTAATGTACTCATCCAGGTGAACCAACATGGCCTCTAAGAAATCATGCAGAACACGGCTGAACATCGTCTGGGACATGCCCCCGACATCAGCAATGGTATGTTGGAACGTACCCGTGGCAAGGAAATGTAGGGCTGCCATCACCTTCAACTTGGGTGTCAGTGCACTGGGATACCTGTGGCGCGGGAGGAGTTGTGCTTCCAGCCGGCCAGTCAACTCATCAATCAACCGTTGGCTGAATCTGTAGCGGCGTATACAGTCCCGTTCATGCAGGGCAGCCATGTCTGGCATACGTCGAGGGAGAGGCGGAGCCCTGCAGTGAAATGGAAGGAACACCGAAGAGTGAGCACTGTACAACGACATTGTCAATGCACTGAGCACATGTTACACAGCCAATACACATATGCCACATTCTGAGTCAGGTCTGTGCCACATTTCCTGGACACGTACGCCAGTCAGGTGACACTCCTACCAAGGGACAGCCACTAACGGAGGGGGGCAAGATCACGATGACATGGCATGAGACTAGCTGTGGGCCAGTGTAAGTGAACATGCACACGCATCACAGGATTCACAGACATCCACACATGTGCAGAAGTAGTATGCGTATGGTACAGACAGGTTGTTGGATGCGATATGCACTGGTCACATGTCATAGGAATAGGACAGGCCACACACATTGCCTTGGAGGAGTACATGTCGAGACAGAACATACATAGAGAGCATGTGGATATGTACTTGTGTTGATACTCCGTGTAGTTGCATACATACACACCTCATGGCAAATCACATATGTGGGCTGGTGTGCGGAACAGTGTGCCATGGCCATCTACACACAGACACATGTTGGCAGCAGCAACTGCTGATGCATTGGACCACACACCTACAGCAAAATCATGGAAACACATGCCACACACATGACATGGTTGCAGCGTGCAACGCAGCCATACACATGTCATGTGTAATATTCCGTGTACCTGGCATCAGGGGACAGGTGCGGGTGCCCGTGACTGGGACATGCAAGTGACTCATGGCTCCACTAGTGTGTACGACATGCACACATGTCAAAGGAGTGCAGGGGATGTGTGGTACAATGCGCACCATCACACACGACATGTGTACACAGCTCATTGTACATGTGCTTTGCCCACACCTCAGGGGTAAAGTGCCACATCACATCCTGACACACCTGTGTCACACACATGTGGTATTGCACAGACAATGCATTGGTGTCCACCCTTGGCAATATCTGACCGCTCCATTCCTGTCTGTGTGCCGCCTGTCACCACTGACAGTTGTGAAACGCACCGTACATACGCTCGGAGTGCGTGTATAGGGTCCCTGGGCCAATATTGCCGCTGGCGTATGCGTACGCCACAGTAGTACGAACTGTACAAGCGCTTGTACGGTCCGGATCACAATATGGGCGCTGGCGTATGCGTACGCCACAGTAGTACGAACTGTACAAGCGCTTGTACGGTCCGGATCACAATATGGGCGCTGGCGTATGCGTACGCCACAGTAGTACGAACTGTACAAGCGCTTGTACGGTCCGGATCACAATATGGGCGCTGGCGTATGCGTACGCCACAGTAGTACGAACTGTACAAGCGCTTGTACGGTCCGGATCACAATATGGGCGCTGGCGTATGCGTACGCCACAGTAGTACGGACCGTACAAGCGCGTGTACAGTTCGTACTACTGTGGCGTACGCATACGCCAGCGCCCATATTGTGATCCGGACCGTACAAGCGCGTGTACAGTTCGTACTACTGTGGCGTACGCATACGCCAGCGCCCATATTGTGATCCGGACCGTACAAGCGCGTGTACAGTTCGTACTACTGTGGCGTACGCATACGCCAGCGCCCATATTGTGATCCGGACCGTACAAGCGCGTGTACAGTTCGTACTACTGTGGCGTACGCATACGCCAGCGCCCATATTGTGATCCGGACCGTACAAGCGCGTGTACGGTCCGTATCACTGCTTGGGGGGTGCCCTAGGGCGTGGAACGCACCGTACCTGTATGTATATGTATGAAAACACATAGGGGACACATGAGGGACAAGTATAAGGGCCTAAATGCATGATGGTTGCCATGGAGACTGAGTTAGATTTTTGAATTTGAGCACCAGGTGCCCAGCAGAAGTCAGTTTGAAAGAATCTACATTGTTGCAATGTGGATGATGACTTGACATCATCATCAAAACTGAAACCATGCAAAGGCACACACTGGGGTAGGTTTGAAGGGATTGGATGAAACGTAGGATGCAAATGTGACTGACCAATCAATCTGTACTCCTGTACATGAACAGGCCAGCCAGGCATATATAAGGCAGCCAGGTCCCATGAGAGAGCACTTGCCTGCACATCCATTCATCCATGACCACTGCTGCTGATAGTGATTCCTCTGGCACCATGTCCAGGACTGTGGAGAGGTCACAGCCATTCACCCAGGAGGAGAACCTTGCCCTGATAGATGTGATCCTCCCACAGTTCCAGAGCCTGTATGGTCGACCAGGGGTTCAGGTGAGTGCAGACTCCACTAGCTTAGACTGTGCCCCTTTTGTGTGCCAGTGACTTCTGCCATTGTATCCATGTGTGACAGACATGCACTGTTGTTTGGAGTGGATCCCAGGGTGTGGAAGGCCTCATGTCACCCATGCAGAGCATGCTGTGTTTCCTGTGTGCACTCCTCACTTGCATAGTGCCTACTGTGACAATGAATGCACGGTGCATGCCACATTCTGCATGCATACTCCTCCTGGGGATGTTGTTTCCACAGTCCTGATGTGATCCTGTGTTCCCCCCAGTGTGACAGGTGTCAGTACCCATGGATGTGTGTTTGTTCAGTGTACCTGTGCTGTGAGTGTCCAAAGGCGGTGTTCGTCCCCTGCACATTGGTGTGTGTGTAAGTCCCCTGTCATGTGGGTGAGTGCATATGGGGAGTGTTGCACACAAGCAGCATGAGGGATGGATGTAGCCTGGCCATCCAATGTGAGCAGGGAGCAGTGCTGTGTGCATGCCGTGCTGAGCCAGCCCCACACCTGTGACACCCCCGTCTACTGGCACATGGGCAGAGTGAGGTGTGTACCCCCAGTTGGCAATGCCATGTGATTGTCCTGTACCTGTGTGTGTCTGTGTACTCTGCTGAGGTAGCATCAGTGTGCTGGGGCAGGTGACTGCTGTGAGGTGCTGTACATAATCCTGGTGTAGCCTGTGAGGCACAGTGTGATCCCTGGTCAGTGAGTGTGTGGTACCCCTCATGCCACCCGTGTACTTTCAATGGCACGTAGTGCATTTGGCCTTCCACAGTGGATAATGTCCCTATGACAAAGGTGCAATTAGTTGCATGCATACCATGGCCTGTTCATTAAGAGGATTGTTCTATATGTGTGTCTCTGTGTCTCTGCTCATGTGGATTAATGTATTCTCACTTTTGCATCCTTACAGGTAGGCGCCATTGCCAAGGGGGAGATCTGGAGTGAAGCCGTCAGTGCCGTGAGGGGTACAGAGGGTCGGAGGCGGAGCCTGTCTCAGGTGAGGAAACGCTGGCAGGACATCCGGTGCTGGACGAGGAGGATTGCACGGGTCCTGCTGGGGGACTCACCTGTGAGCCGTAAGAACCGTGGGCGCCGTCGTCTGACCCACATCCAGAAGCGTGTGCTGGCGGTGGTCTTCCCCGATATGGACAGGCGCCTACAGGAGAAGCAGCAGCAGGAAGGGGGTAGGTACATGTGTGTCAGTTGTGTGTCCCCAGCCAATGTAAGTGTGCAGTTGCATGGATACACTGCCAGGGTTTGATTGTGCAGTGCGTCAACTTCTCAACAAAGTAGCACAGTGCTGTTCTCACTCCCTCCCTTCCCCTCCTTGCCATGTGTTCCCTGGTCTGTCTGTAGCCACTCTTGCACAAGGTTATTTAGGCAGGCAGTTCATGCAGGTGCCCTATGCCATCAGCATCATGTGTGGGGGTGATGTGCCACAGGTATGGGGACCTTGCGTGTGCCATGGCCAATTTCAGTCATTGTGGTGTCCATGTCACTTGGCACTGATTGTGAATCACGACATAGGGGTGTGTCTCCAAACTGTACAGCCTTCCAGCATGCATGTCCAATTGTGTGCCCTCTGACATGATGTGCCTGAGTGGGAGGCCTGCTAAGTGCAGGGACGGTTGCTTAATTTGCAGTCATGTCCATCCTGGACCATGGAGGAGTGTGGGCACTACTGTGCCCTGGGGCACCTCTTCCTAGGTATCATGTGCGTCATCCAACAATATGGCCATTCACTGTGTCTTCGCCATGGGTTGGGTAGGGTGGCATTGTACCCTGGGCTCAACTGTTAGGACCTACAGGTTGCTACATGTGTCCACTGTACAGGGGGACCCATTTTGCTTGTGCATACTCACAGTGGGCATTACCTGTGTGTGTTGTTGAGACAATCTGATGATGTTTGCCTGTCAATGATGTGTGGACATGCCCACCAGGGGCTGTGTGTGTACAGTCATTAATTAGTGGAGGCCATGTGTTTTCATCCCAGAGTAAGAGGTGTACATACTTTCTTCGTCTCAATGAGATTGTCTCAGGTGTGGGTGGTTTGTGCGTACAAGGCCTACATGTCAGGAGCTTCATCCTCCTTGCTGGGTTTAGCCTGTGTGTGATGTTTGACTGGACATACGCTCAAGGTGCAGTGACCCAGTCATGTTTGGCCTGGTTTCATGTATTGCCTTTGCAGCATGCGGCAAGAGTAAATGTATATCATTCATGCTCATCCCTTTTTGACGACGCAGTGTGGTGCAGGTGCTGTGCACATTTGTCCCCAGAGGCTGGCTCCTCTGTAAAATTTCAGGTGCAGTGATTTGCTGTTGTGTCATGCTCTCCATTGTGTCTCAGTGGCATGGTGGGTCGAAAAACTGTGTGTTCCATGGCCTACATGTGTACATTGTTTTGTAGGTGTTACTCCTGTTGCTTTTCAGGCTATGCAATGTGACCTATGTATATTTGACTCATGTGACATATGTGTACAGGTGTCTGATTATCTCCTGTCTCTTCACCTTGCCCACAGCATCGCCGGGGGACACGGAAGGAGACACTAGCACGGACCGGGAGGAGGGATTGAGCACCAGTGCCAGCAGTGCTGTCCTGTCTGGCACATGGAGTGGCACGGAGGCCGAAGGGAGTGAGGCAGAGGACCTGTCGACTGCCAACACAGACTATGACGCAGACGGGTCCGAGGCTGAGCTCCAAGAGGTGGCGGAGTCTGCCCCCCCAGCTGATGGCAGCCCTCCACATCCCCCCGCCACCTCAGGTTCCATCACCGGCCTCCCACATGCTCGTGGCCCTTCCCTCCGTGCTCGGTCCCCACATGTCTCCTTCCTGCCAGGCACCGCACCCCCTGCCCCTGTCACCACTGCTGCGGTGAGTGCGGAGTCTGTGGACATCCTGAGGCAGTTGCAGGTTGGTCAGACTGCGATGCTAAATGTCCTCCATGCCCACACCCAGGTGCTGACCCAGATGGAGGCATACATGGAGGGCATGTCGGCTGCGCAGTCTGACCAACGGCAGTTGCTGAGGTCCATAGACTCCACACTGACTGCAGCACTGGATCTCCTGCAGCGCTGCGTACCCCCCCCTACCCCTGCCCCATCCACAATTCCCACTCCCGTGCCTGTCACACGCACATCCAGACGTCAGCGTGCACGCACCCCAACAGACACAGGCACCACACCACCAGGGAAGTCGAAGCGCACACCTCCTGTCACGCACACACAGGGTGAGGAAGGCACACCCACTGGGTCGGGGGGAAACGTAGAACACGCAGCCACAGTGGGAGTCCGCATTCCACACAACCCACTCCCTCCAAATCCACTCCCCTTAGCTCTCCTGGCCAACAGTCGGTGACAGCATCATCCACTGCGAGTGTGCCCCCCAGCCCCAGGATGACACCACCCCGCAAGCGGTGGAGGCGGGACCCGGCCAGGGGAGTTGAGTCCCCCACCCTGTCCACACCCTCCCCCAGTGGCGCTGCGACCCATCCCTTTGCCCCCCCCCCTCCTTGGGGCCTGTGGTTGGATTGGGTGCGGGGGAGTCGCTGGGGGAACTTGCCGACGTGTGCAGCGCCATTCTGTCCTCCACCTTTGGCGCTGGCACCCCCCCTGTGGCAGAATCATCCCTCCCTGCACCCACAACACCTACCCTTTCCCCTCCTGTCCCTGCGGTGCCTGTTTCCACCCTCCCCCCTGATGCCCCCTCTTCTGTGGATGAAATGGACTTGTGAACTGTGCAGGCAAGCTAGGGGACACACGTCCCGATGTGTACCCCCCCCCGGACTTTGCTGCTGGGCTGGCCAATGGCCCTTGTACATAGTGGACATTTTCTCAGAGATATTTTCCTGCTGAATAAAGCATTTTCTTTTGGTTTTGCACACTGATGCTTTCCTGGACTTGCTGTTGGTGCTGGTGCTCCCTGAGTTGTGGTGGTGATAATGTGTTAGGGGTCTGTGAAATGTTGGAGTGTGCTGCTCATGGGGTGTACCCTGCCATCTGCGTGCCATCACAAAGGTCTCTGCCAATGGTATTTGGTCATGTTTGCTCTCACTGTATGGTGACATTGTCCCAAGGTGTCTTCCATCCTCTGTGGAGCAGGCCATTTTCCCTGCAGGGTGTCTCCCATATGCTGTGCTGTGCTGTGTCTACATTTCCTGGATGTGTGAGGGTTGCCATTCAATATAGCCATGCTGGCTCAGCGATGGCTCCGCCTGCATCTGGGGTATCACCCTTGTTGGTCACTGAACTTGTTGATGGGGTATCTTGTACTATGTCTATGCACTGCTGGGAGGACTCTGCACCAACCCCTCCTGTGTCTGGGCACTGCTGGGAGGACTCTGCACCCACCCCTCCTGTGTCTGGGCACTGCTGGGAGGACTCTGCACCCACCCCTCCTGTGTCTGGGCACTGCTGGGAGGACTCTGCACCCACCCCTCCTGTGTCTGGGCACTGCTGGGAGGACTCTGCACCCACCCCTCCTGTGTCTGGGCACTGCTGGGAGGACTCTGCACCCACCCCTCCTGTGTCTGGGCACTGCTGGGAGGACTCTGCACCCACCCCTCCTGTGTCTGGGCACTGCTGGGAGGACTCTGCACCCACCCCTCCTATGTCTGGGCACTGCTGGGGGTGTTTGGCACACACCATTCTTATTGCAGGTTCGGTGCGTACATACACGGGTGGGGGTTCGGTGCGTACATACAGTGCTGGGGTGGGGTTTCGGTGCGTACATACACGGGTGGGGGTTCGGGGCTGTTAGAAAAGGTAGACGGACCGGGAGGGTCGGCCGGGGTCAGGAGGAGAGGTCTCCGGGGAGAGCCGTCTCCAGCGATCGTACAGACAAGTAACTTCCCCCCCACAGACGAATATCACACACGGATAAGGTTCAGTGATCTTTATAGGCACTTATTTAAGGTACGGTGAAATAGTACAAGGAGGTCTGGACTCAGGGGTCCCCTCGATTAGAGTCTCGCAAGGTAGGGAAGGGGGTAGCGGGACAGTCTATTTACCGATCAGGTGATTCGGTTGAGGTGATGATGAGCTCACAATCCTCGAGCTTGGTGGTTAGGTGGTCTGGGCCGCGGCAGCGCCAGCAGGTCCCGGTGTGGATGGTCGATACAACGGGCCGCGGCAGCGCCAGCAGGTCCCAGGAAGATGAATGTTGCAGAAGGCCGCGGCAGCGCCAGCAGGTCCCGGTGAGGATGGTCGATACAACGGGCCGCGGCAGCGCCAGCAGGTCCCAGGGAGATGAATGTTGCAGAAGGGCCGCGGCAGCGCCAGCAGGTCCCGGTGAGGATGGTCGTTACAACGGGCCGCGGCAGCGCCAGCAGGTCCCAGGAAGATGACTTGTTGCAGAAGGCCGCGGCAGCGCCAGCAGGCAGGACGATGGTTCACAAGAGCGGGCTACGGCAGCGCCAGTAGACCGTCAGGGTTGAGTTCACTCGGTGTCTCTCGACTCCAGGATACAACTGCCTTCCTGCTCCGGAGCTGCCTCAGTTATAGGGCTGGTGCCCTTTGATGTCCGGACCCTCGCACTTGGAGGTCGGAGGGTCCGGGATGAAGGTGTCCAGACACCCAGCAGGGGGTGGAGCCAGTGCCTGGGGGAGCTGGGGGCGATCGGCACCTGGCGGGGGAGAGCCCTTGACACTTCGGTCTCCCATTGACCTGCCAAGTGGTCCGCTCACCTCCTGGGCGGATAGTGGTGCCGGGATGTCGGGGCCGGCCAGGCCCGGGGTTAGGGTCGAGGGGAGGCCATGCGGCCGCGTGGTACAGGGCCCAAGATGGCGGCTTGACCCGGCCGGGAAAGCCGGTGGGGCTGGACCCCGTGATGAGTAGGGGTCCGAGGGCAGAGGGTCCGTCGGGAGACGGAGTACAGGTGCTTGTCGCGGGGATATGCCAGGTGGGCCGGAGTTTGGGCCTTGTCGAGCGGGGAGGGAGCGAGCCGTCTGTGAGGCCTGTCCAACATGCGTCCCCCCCCAGCTGAAGGCGGGGAGAGTCACCCATCTCCTTGGGGACTCTCTTCGTCGAGGCGGAAAAAGCGGGACAGGCCATCCGCGTTGGCGTGGTCTTGGCCTGGTCGGTGCTCCACGGTGAAGTCCATTCCCTGCAGGGAGATGGACCAGCGCAAGAGTTTTGGGTTCTCCCCCCGCATCTGCATCAGCCATTGCAGGGGTCGATGGTCGGTTTGTACCCGGAAGTGGGTACCGAAGAGATAGGGTCGGAGCTTTTTGAGGGCCCACACTACTGCAAATGCCTCCCTCTCGATGGTGCTCCAACGCTGTTCTCGGGCCAGGAGACGTCGACTGATGAAGGCCACCGGCTGGTCATGACCTTCGGGGTTCAACTGAGAGAGGACGGCTCCGATGCCGTGGTCGGAGGCGTCGGTCTGCACCACAAATTCCCGACTGTAATCGGGGGCCTGGAGCACCGGGGCGGTGCACAGGGCGGCCTTCAGCTCCTCGAAGGCCGCTTGACAATCAGGAGTCCAATTGACCCGCTTTGGCTGGTTCTTGGATGTGAGACCCGTGAGGGGCCCCACGATGCTGCCGTAGTCCTTCACGAACCGCCGGTAGTAGCCGGTGAGCCCCAAGAAGGCTCGGACCTCGGTCTGGGTGACGGGGGGCTGCCAGGACTGGATGGCAGCAATCTTAAGTTGTAGTGGGGCCACCAGCCCGCTCCCCACTTGGTGCCCAAGGTAGGTCACAGACCCTTGGCCAATCTGGCACTTGCCGGCCTTAATGGTGAGGCCGGCCCGCTGGAGGGCTTGTAGGACCTCTTGGAGGTGACGGAGGTGGTCGGACCAGTGGCGGCTGTATACAGCGATATCGTCCAGGTAGGCAGCGCTGAATTCTTCAAGTCCCGCCAAGACCTGGTTCACAAGGCGTTGGAACGTGGCGGGGGCATTTTTCATGCCAAAGGGCATGACCATAAACTGATAGTGGCCATCGGGGGTAGAGAAGGCCGACCGTTCCTGAGCCCTGGGGGTGAGGCCGATCTGCCAGTAGCCCGCCGTTAGGTCGAAGATACTGAGGTAGCGGGCGGCCCCCAGCCGGTCGATCAGCTCGTCTGCTCGGGGGATGGGATGAGCGTCGGTCCGGGTGACAGCGTTCAAGCCCCGGTAGTCGACGCAGAATCTCAGTTCAGGAGCGGCGCCGGGGGTAGCGGCCTTGGGAACTAATACGACCGGACTGGCCCAGGGACTGTCCGAGGGCTCGATGACCCCGATCGTGAGCATCTTGGCCACTTCCTCCTGTATGCAGGCCCGTACCCGATCTGGTACGCGGTAGGCCCGGTGCCGGACAGGGGGACTGTCCCCGGTGTCTACGTCGTGCAAACACCAGGGGGTGACCCCGGGGGTGAGGGAGAACAAGGCAGCGAACTGCAGCAGGAGGTTCCGGCAGTCCTGGCGTTGCTCCGAAGTGAGGGCGTCAGAGAGCCGGACCCCGTCCACGGAGCCGTCCTTCTCCTGAGTCTTCAGGAGATCCGGGAGGGGCTCGGAGTCTTCTTCCGTGCCACTGTCTGTAGCCATCAAGAGGCTTAGTTCGGAGCGCACAAAGTGCGGTTTGAGCCGGTTGGTGTGGAGGACCCGAAGGGGGTTCCGGGAGGACCCCATGTCGATGAGGTAAGTGACGGGGCTTTTGCGCTCGACCACTTTGAAGGGCCCCGTCCACTTATCTTGCAGGGCACACGGTTCGGTGGGGGACATCACCCATACTTGCTGCCCAGGCTCGAATTCCACGGAGGAGGCATTGTGATCATACCACCTCTTCATGTCCTCCTGGCTGGCCTCGAGGTTCGCTTTGGCCATCTCCCTGAAGCGCCGGGTCTGGTTTCGTAAGGCCAGGATGTATCTGAAGACGTCTGGAGGGGTCGTTAGGGGGGCCATCTCCCAACCTTCCTTGACTAGGCTGAGGGGCCCTCGCACAGGGTGTCCGTATAGGAGTTCAAAGGGGCTAAAACCGAGGGACTTCTGGGGAACTTCCCGGTAGGCGAAGATGAGGCACGGGAGCAGTACATCCCACTGGCGACGGAGAGGTTCTTCCAATCCCCCAATCATCCCTTTGAGAGTGCGGTTAAAACGCTCCACTAGTCCGTTCCCTTGAGGGTGATAGGGGGTCGTGAATCTGTAGGTGACCCCGCATTGTTGCCAGAGGGACTTCATGTACTTTGATATGAAATTCGTGCCTCGGTCGCTGACGACTTCTCGGGGGAAGCCTACCCGGGAGAAGATCCCCATCAGGGCCCGGCCAACCACTGGAGCGGTCACTGTCCGTAGGGGCACCGCCGCGGGGTAGCGGGTGGCATGGTCCACTAGTACCAAGATGAACCTGTGTCCTTGTGCCGTACGGGGGTCCAGAGGTCCCACAATGTCTATCCCCACCCTCTCGAACGGGGTGGTGACCACCGGGAAGGGTTGTAGAGGGGCCTTCAGCTTCCGGCCACTCTTCCCGCTGGCTTGGCATGTGGGGCACGATCGGCAGTGGTTCAGGACGTCGTTCCTCATTTTCGGCCAGAAAAAGTGGGTCACCAGTCGACTGTACGTTTTATCCTGGCCCAGGTGTCCAGCCAGGGGGACATCGTGGGCTAGGTTGAGCAGAAAGTCTCGGAAGCGGAGCGGTACCACCAGAACTCGACCGGCCCCCAGCTCGGCGATTCTTTGCTCGCTGTAGAGCAGGTCGTTATCCCAGTAGACCCAGTGGGTTCCGGTGGTGTCCCCGGCGTTTTGGGTGCTGGCTTGTTGGCGGAGTCCCTCGAGGGAGGGACAGGTCTTTTGCTCCTGGCGGAACTGTTCTTGGGTGGGCCCCCCCTCTTGCCGCCACTGAGCCAGATCCGGAAGGTCCTGGGGTTGCGCGCCTTCTTCGGTAGTCTGGTCCGGGAGGTCGGGCTCGCCGTTGTCCTCTACGGGGGCAACCGGGGGCGGAGGTGCTGGCCATTCGGTTTCTTCTGAACGGGGGGCGGCACGGCCGGCCATGGATCGGGTGGTTATGCAGGCCCAGTCCGGAAGGCCCAGCATCCCCAAGTGCTCTCTTCTCTCGACGGTGGCCCACGGGGAACTCTCGAGGTCGTTCCCCAGGAGGCAGTCCACGGGAGCATCGTCCCGGACCGTCACCTTCAGTAGGCCGGAGACCCCTCCCCATTCAAACGGGACGCAGGCCATCTTGCACATGCTCTCAGAGTTATCTGCCGAGCGGACGGGGCAGAGAATGTTCGGCAGGATCTGCTCGGGCTTCACCAGGTGACAGCGGACGGCCGTCACGCTGGCGCCGGTGTCACGCAAGGCCTCGGCTCTCTGTCCATTAATGGTCACCCACTGACCGTATTTTCTGGTGTTGGCGGGTAGGGGAGCCCGCGGAACCATGTCTCTTCCCCCTAAGCATGCCAGGACCATGGCGGCCGGTTCCCACCCTTGCTGGTCCGGCTCATACTCCTCGGGTCCCTCCGACGACTGTTCTTCCCCCAGGGCAGCGGCAGCTACCTGGCGGGGCTTGGGTGTTTGGTTCAGCGGGCAGTTCGGATCGTTGGCGTAGTGGCCTACTCGCTGGCACCGGTGGCACGTGACGTTGGCTCGGTACCCAGGCCGTAACGGGGGGTTGCCCCGGCCGGCCGGAGGCGGGGTGCTGGCCACGGGTGTTGCTGGTAAGGCGTCTCTCCCTCGCCCCTGGCCCCCTCCTCCTCCCCGAGGACGGTGCTGGCCTTGGTTGCTTCTGTTCTGGTCGTGTGGCCCTTTCCGGCCCACCCGGGTGCTTTCCCACCGGTCAGCTTCGGCGGCGAGCTGCCGGGGGTCAGTCAGCTTACTGTCGAGTAGGTGCTGCCTGAGCTCGACGAAACAGTTGTTTGACAGGTGCTCCCATACCATAAGGTTGAAGAGTTGTTCGTAGGTGGTGACCTGACTCCCCTTGATCCAACCCTCGAAGGCCCGGCTGAAATAGTTCACGTACTCCACCCAAGTGGTACCTGGGATCCGGGTGCAATCTCTGAACCTCTGGCGGTACATCTCGGGCGTGAGGCCGTAGCGGGTGAGGAGGGCAGCCTTCATGTGGTCGTAGGACGACATTTGGTGATCGGGGAGCTGCAGCAGGGCATCGCGACCCTCGTTGATAAATCTCCCCCAAAGTCCGGCTCCCCAATCACTCCGGTCGATCCGGTGGGAGGTCATTGCGATCTCATAGGCTTTGAACCACTGTTGTATGTCGTCTTCTCGGACATACTCGCGGACCACATCCTTGGGGATGTGAACTTTTTTCTCGATTGGTCCCGGGGTGTGTGGTCGCTCAGGCACCCCCAGTTCCTTATTCTGTTTGCGCAGTTCTATTTCCGCCAGTTGGCGCTCGTGCTCGAGCGTTATTTTTTTCTCTTCCAGCTCTCTCTGTCTCTGCTTTTCTTCTCGTTCCTCTCGAAGCCGCATATGCTCGAGGTTGAGTTTCTGTTCAGCTAACTTGAGTTCCCCATCCATCTTGAGTCGTGCCATCTCTAATTCGTGTAGTCGGACTCTGTCTCTTTCTCGTATCTCCTCCTGTGAGAGGCCCGTTCCCCGCTCCTCGGGAGTCGTGGCGTTCCCCTCTGGTGCGATGCTGTTTTGGTCTGGTGTGACGCTGCTTTGGTCGGAGGGCCTTGCGACCCCAGTTTCTGTCCACGACTCAAGAGCGCGCTTCAGATCATCCTTGGTACTCAGGCCGGTGGTAGCAATGCCAAGTTCTATGCAAAATTGTCTCAGTTCGCGGTGGTTGTATTCTTCTAATTTCTCCATTTGGAACTTCTCGGTGGAGCTGCTATCTTTGGTCGACATCGTGCTTTGTCGTGGGGCGAGCTACTCTCTGTACGATTACGCGTTGATTCGGATCGCGCCGCTGGCCACCAATGTTAGAAAAGGTAGACGGACCGGGAGGGTCGGCCGGGGTCAGGAGGAGAGGTCTCCGGGGAGAGCCGTCTCCAGCGATCGTACAGACAAGTAACTTCCCCCCCACAGACGAATATCACACACGGATAAGGTTCAGTGATCTTTATAGGCACTTATTTAAGGTACGGTGAAATAGTACAAGGAGGTCTGGACTCAGGGGTCCCCTCGATTAGAGTCTCGCAAGGTAGGGAAGGGGGTAGCGGGACAGTCTATTTACCGATCAGGTGATTCGGTTGAGGTGATGATGAGCTCACAATCCTCGAGCTTGGTGGTTAGGTGGTCTGGGCCGCGGCAGCGCCAGCAGGTCCCGGTGTGGATGGTCGATACAACGGGCCGCGGCAGCGCCAGCAGGTCCCAGGAAGATGAATGTTGCAGAAGGCCGCGGCAGCGCCAGCAGGTCCCGGTGAGGATGGTCGATACAACGGGCCGCGGCAGCGCCAGCAGGTCCCAGGGAGATGAATGTTGCAGAAGGGCCGCGGCAGCGCCAGCAGGTCCCGGTGAGGATGGTCGTTACAACGGGCCGCGGCAGCGCCAGCAGGTCCCAGGAAGATGACTTGTTGCAGAAGGCCGCGGCAGCGCCAGCAGGCAGGACGATGGTTCACAAGAGCGGGCTACGGCAGCGCCAGTAGACCGTCAGGGTTGAGTTCACTCGGTGTCTCTCGACTCCAGGATACAACTGCCTTCCTGCTCCGGAGCTGCCTCAGTTATAGGGCTGGTGCCCTTTGATGTCCGGACCCTCGCACTTGGAGGTCGGAGGGTCCGGGATGAAGGTGTCCAGACACCCAGCAGGGGGTGGAGCCAGTGCCTGGGGGAGCTGGGGGCGATCGGCACCTGGCGGGGGAGAGCCCTTGACACTTCGGTCTCCCATTGACCTGCCAAGTGGTCCGCTCACCTCCTGGGCGGATAGTGGTGCCGGGATGTCGGGGCCGGCCAGGCCCGGGGTTAGGGTCGAGGGGAGGCCATGCGGCCGCGTGGTACAGGGCCCAAGATGGCGGCTTGACCCGGCCGGGAAAGCCGGTGGGGCTGGACCCCGTGATGAGTAGGGGTCCGAGGGCAGAGGGTCCGTCGGGAGACGGAGTACAGGTGCTTGTCGCGGGGATATGCCAGGTGGGCCGGAGTTCGGGCCTTGTCGAGCGGGGAGGGAGCGAGCCGTCTGTGAGGCCTGTCCAACAGGGGCGTACATACACGGGTGGGGGTTCGGTGCGTACATACACGGGTGGTGGTTTGGTGCGTACATACAGTGCTGGGGTGGGGGTTCGGTGCGTACATACCAGGGTGGGGTGGGGGTTCGGTGCGTACATACACGGGTGGGGGTTCGGTGCGTACATACACTGCTGGGGTGGGGGTTCGGTGCGTAGATACACTGCTGGGGTGGGGGTTCGGTGCGTACATACACGGGTGGTGGTTGGGTGCGTACATACACGGGTGGGGGTTCGGGGCGTACATACACGGGTGGGGTTTCGGTGCGTACATACACGGGTGGGGGTTCGGGGCGTACATACACGGGTGGGGGTTCGGTGCGTACATACACGGGTGGTGGTTTGGTGCGTACATACAGTGCTGGGGTGGGGGTTCGGTGCGTACATACCAGGGTGGGGTGGGGGTTCGGGGCGTACATACAATGCTGGGGTGGGGGTTCGGGGCATACATACACGGGTGGGGGTTTGAGGCGTACATACAATGCTGGGGTGGGGGTTCGGTGCGTACATACACGGGTGGGGGTTCGGTGCGTACATACACGGGTGGGGGTTCGGGGCGTACATACAATGCTGGGGTGGGGGTTCGGTGCGTACATACACGGGTGGTGGTTCGGTGCGTACATACACGGGTGGGGGTTCGGGGCGTACATACAATGCTGGGGTGGGGGTTCGGGGCATACATACACGGGTGGGGGTTCGGGGCGTACATACAATGCTGGGGTGGGGGTTCAGGGCGTACATACATGGGTGGGGGTTCGGGGCGTACATACAATGCTGGGGTGGGGGTTCAGGGCGTACATACACGGGTGGGGGTTCGGGGCGTACATACAATGCTGGGGTTGGGGTTCGGGGCGTACATACACGGGTGGGGGTTCGGTGCATACATACACGGGTGGTGGTTCGGGGCGTACATACAATGCTGGGGTGGGTTCGGGGCGTACATACAATGCTGGGGTGGGGGTTCGGGGCGTACATACACGGGTGGGGGTTCGGGGCGCACATACACTGCTGGGGTGGGGGTACGGTCCGTGCATACCCGTACCCACGCTCTGCATGCCTGGGTACGGCCCGTACCCATGCCTTTGGTGGGTGGGTACGGTGTGTCCCCCCATTGTTGCGGTGCCGTGGGGTCCGCACCGTACACAGTCCTTGGGGGCGTGGCTACGGGTCATACCACGCGTACCCCTACATGACCCCAGCAATGCTGGTACGAGCCGTACCCAGGCATTTCTGATGTGGGTACGGGCCGTACCGCCATTGTTGTAGTGACGTAGGGGGACGCGTGGTACGTTCCGTACCCACGCTCTTACTGCCTGGGTAGGGTACGTACCGGTTCGCGTGACCATCCACTTCCGCTGTGGCGGACGCATGCGTTGCTGGCCACGCCCCCACCCCCTGGAGGTGACCAGGCCCTGATGGTCAGGTATGTCCAGGCCATGTATGATTTGGTACCATGTGTTGGTGTTGTGTGTCCTGCCCCTGCCCCCCCCTTTGCCCCTGGTTGTTGTGCTGACCTTCTGCGGCGTCTGCGTCGGTTCCTGTACGCCAGGTGGACTGCTAGGAGGGCAGGGATGGCACGTAGGTTCGGGTCCATGTCTGTTCGTCGCGTCCAGCTGCTCCTTGCGTGTGTCGTCCTGATTTCCCGGCAGTTTTTGGCAGCCGGTAAATATTTTCCGTGCGGGATGACGTCGGTTCGAATCGTACTTCCTGGTTCGTGAAACGTAGGCTGGATGCGTACCGACGTCAGGTCGGCGCCTTTCAGGATCGGAATTGTGTTTAGTTTCTGTTCGGTCGGTGTTTTGTTCGATTCGTACGGAAATGGTAATTCCGTATGAATCGTACTTGCATTTTCGGATGGATTTCGCACCGGGTATGAGTCGGACGGAGAAAAGGCTCCGTCCAACGGTTCGTACCCGGTTTTTACCGGATCGGAATTGGCACCAATATAAATTTAAAAATATTAAACAGCTATAAAAATCAGAATTTTTATTTTTTTATTATTTTGTCTGTTCATATATTAATGTCCAAAATATACATTAAACAAATATATATCCATTATAAAAAAATTATTACAATAATACAAATGTTAAATATTAATTATTTTATTAGATGTTTATTTCAATGATTTAATTATTATAATATGCGTAATAATAAACAATATTTTCTCTGTAATTAATATACATTCCAACAACTATAAAACAAATCTGATTTTCCTTTCTACTATTTTAAACAAACATTTGGAATTTGCATTCTGATATAACTTCTATCTTTTATCCAACCAAAACTAAAATCTACAGATTTATTGTAAATTAAAACAAATTAATTTAACTGTTCCTATTCAACTCTATATTTAATTATAATAATTGCTATTTACCAAACTTAATTAACATACTACTCCCACTACAGACTGAACTTAATTAATTTACTATTCTCACTCCAAAATATATTTAATTAGGGTAGGTGCTAGACACTGAACTGAATTAATTTACTATTCCCACTCCAGTCTATATTTAATTAAGATAAGTGCTGGACACTGAACTTAATTAATTTACTATTCTCACTCCAACCTATATTAAATTAGAGTAGGTGCTGGACACTGAACTGAATTAATTTACTATTCCCACTCCAGTCTATATTTAATTAAGATAAGTGGTGGACACAGAACTTAATTAATTTACTATTCTCACTCCAACCTATATTAAATTAGAGTAGGTGCTGGAGACTGAACTGAATTAATTTACTATTCCCACTCCACTCTATATTTAATTAAGATAACTGCTGGACACTGAACTTAATTAATTTACTATTCTCACTCCAACCTATATTTAATTAGAGTATGTGCTGGACACTGAACTTAATTAATTTACTATTCCCACTCCAGTCTATATTTAATTCAGATAAGTGCTGGACACTGAACTTAATTAATTTACTATTCTCACTCCAATCTATATTTAATTAGGGTAGGTGCTGGACACTGAACTTAATTAATTTACTATTCCCACTCCAGTCTATATTTAATTAAGATAAGTGCTGGACACCGAACATAATTAATTTACTATTCTCACTCCAACCTATATTAAATTAGAGTAGGTGCTGGACACTTAACTTAATAAATTTACTATTCCCACTCCAGTCTATATTTAATTAAGATAAGTGCTGGACACTGAACTCAATTAATTTACCATTCTCACTCCAAACTATATTAAATTAGGGTAGGTGCTGGACACTGAACTAAATTTATTTACTATTCCCACTCCAGTCTATATTTAATTAAGATAAGTGCTGGACACTGAACTTAATTAATTTACTATTCTCACTCCAACCTATATTTAATTAGAGTATGTGCTGGACACTGAACTGAATTAATTTACTATTCCCACTCCAGTCTATATTTAATTAAGATAAGTGCTGGACACTGAACTTAATTAATTTACTATTCTCACTCCAACCTATATTAAATTAGAGTAGCTGCTGGACACTGAACTTAATTAATTTACTATTCCCACTCCAGTCTATATTAAATAAAGATAAGTGCTGGACACTGAACTTAATAAATTTACTATTCTCACTCCAACCTATATTTAATTAGAGTATGTGCTGGACACTGAACTGAATTAATTTACTATTCCCACTCCAGTCTATATTTAATTAAGATAACTGCTGGACACTGAACTTAATTAATTTACTATTCTCACTCAAACCTATATTTAATTAGAGTATGTGCTGGACACTGAACTTAATTAATTTACTATTCCCACTCCAGTCTATATTTAATTAAGATAAGTGCTGGACACTGAACTTAATTAATTTACTATTCTCACTCCAATCTATATTTAATTAGGGTAGGTGCTGGACACTGAACTTAATTAATTTACTATTCCCACTCCAGTCTATATTTAATTAAGATAAGTGCTGGACACTGAACATAATTAATTTACTATTCTCACTCCAACCTATATTAAATTAGAGTAGGTGCTGGACACTGAACTTAATAAATTTACTATTCCCACTCCAGTCTATATTTAATTAAGATAACTGCTGGACACTGAACTTAATTAATTTACTATTCTCACTCCAACCTATATTAAATTAGGGTAGGTGCTGGACACTGAACTAAATTTATTTACTATTCCCACTCCAGTCTATATTTAATTAAGAAAAGTGCTGGACACTGAATTTAATTAATTTACTATTCTCACTCCAACCTATATTAAATTACAGTAGGTGCTGGACAATGTACTTAATTAATTTACTATTCCCACTCCAGTCTATATTTAATTAAGATAAGTGCTGGACACTGAACTTAATTAATTTACTATTCTCACTCAAATCTATATTTAATTATGGTAGGTGCAAAACACTAAACTTCATTAATTTAGTATTCCCACTCATAATTATATTTAATTACAGTAGATCATGTATACTGATCTTAATTAATTGTATATTCCCACTCCAATATGTATTTAATTACAGTAATTGCAATACAAAAATATAAATATAAATATATTAAAAAAAATATGTTTTAATCATTATTAAAAATGTTACACAAAACAATACCCACACTTATCCTCTACAAATCCAACTCCCCAATCTAAAATTTATCCCAAAATATTATATTATAATATATTTTTTTATAATATAAATTACTCAATATTACTAATTTTAAATAAATTTTTAAAACACTCCCCACCCTTATCCCCTATAAGCCAACATCCCAATCCCCCCAAAAATTTTAAATTGTACAAATACTTTTTATATAATATACAATATTACCAACATTTTACACATTTTTATCAAACTCCACACCCTTATCCCCATAACACAACATCCCACTCCTAAAATTAAATATAACATTCAAAATTTTATTCTAATTTTCTAAATTTTGTATACAAATTATTCCTACATAAATCAAAATTTTTAAAACACTCCCCACCCTCATCCCCTATAACCCAACATCCCAGTCCTAAAAGATAATATAAAAAATATATTTTTATTCCAAATTTCAAATTAAATTTATTAAATATTCAAAATTAAAACAATTTTTTTACAACACTTCCCACCCTTATCCCCTTTAACTCAACATCCCATTCCGAAAATTTAAAATAAAATTCTAAATTACATTTAAAATTATAATTTTTTTTAAAAAAACATTCAAAAATATATAAACATTTGTAAAACACTTCCCACCCTTATCCCCTATAACCCAACATCCCGCTCCTAAAATTAATTTTAAATTTCTAAATTAAATTTAAAATTTCTACATTAATTTTTTTAAACATTCAAAAATATATAAACATTTTTAAAACACTTCCCACCCTTATCCCCTATAACCCAACATCCCGCTCCTACAATTATTTGTAAAATTCTAAATTTAATTTAAAATTTCTAAATAATTTTTTTTTTAAATTCAGAAATATATAAACATTTTTAAAACACTTCCCACCCTTATCCCCTATAACCCAACATCCCGCTCCTAAAATTATTTCTAAAATTCTAAATTTAATTTAAAATTTCTAAATAATTTTTTTTTAAATTTCGAAAATATATAAACATTTTTAAAACACTTCTCACCCTTATCCCCTATAACCCAACATCCCGCTCCTAAAATTAATTTTAAAATTCTAAATTTAATTTAAAACTTCTAAATTATTTTTTTTTTAAATTCTAAAATATATAAACATTTTTAAAACACTTCCCACCCTTATCCCCTATAACCCAACATCCCGCTCCTAAAAATAACTATCAAATTCTAAATTTATTTTAAAATTTCAAAATAAATTTTTGTAAAAATTCAAAAATATATAAACATTTTTAAAACACTTCCCACCCTTATCCCCTGTAACCCAACATCCCGCTCCTAAAATTAAATATACATTTCAAATTTGAAATAAAATTTACTAATTAAACTTTACAATATATTTGAAAAAAAATTAACTTTTTTAAAACACTCCCCACCCTTATAACCCAACATCCCGCCCCTAAAACAATATAAATATTTCTCATATTATATACATTTTAACTATTTATACAAACAACTTCAAAATATTTACTAAACATACAATAACGATATTTTAACATGTCGATATTATTACTAACGATATTACTTACATCGACATATAATTAAAAAAAAAAAACGATATTTTTCACATCGATATTATCTATTTCGATATTTTGTAATTTAGATATTTTTGACTCGATATTTATGTCCCTCGATATTAAAAAGTCGATATATAGACTGCTCACCACTCTACACTGCAACACTCTATTCCACTCCAATCTACGACACTTTAATGCACTCTACACCACTCCACAACACTCTGCGACCCTCCACTTTACAACACTCCACTTTACCACCCTCCACTCCATGACTCTTACCACACTGTACTCTACAATGTGCCACTCTACACCACTTGACGCCACTCGACACTGTTCCACTCTGCACTACTCCACTCTACCAAGGTGTAACGGAGGCCTCCGCAGACTCTGGTGCCGATCACGATCCGGTAAAAAATTCCCCCGTGCGACTCGTATCGGGTCTTTTTACCGTACGAATCGTACAAGTGCCGTACGAACTGGCAATCACGATTCGCATGGTAAAAAGTCCATACGAACCGCACTGGGAATCATTCCCCACACGTCCCCGGGTCGGAAAATGTGTCCGACACGTCCTCGGACGATTTACCTTACAAACGTGAAAAACCAAGTCCGACCTAGGAATCACGATCCATCCCGTGCGTCCGAGGTTACAACCGTATGGAAAAAACACCGTCCGCACCGAACTCCTACAGCAACCATGGAGACATGTGCCCGCATACGCGCCCAACACTCCCCCCAGCCCCCGTACGTCCGACACGTACCCCCCGTATATGTATACCCCCACCCGTCTAGGTACACCCCAGTACGTTCCAGTCGTACCCCCACCCCAGTACGTGTCATACCACCATCAATGTACACCCCCCCACCCCAGTACGTGTCGTACCACTGTCCATGTACACCCCCCCACCCCTGTACGTGTCGTACCCCCCGTGTACCTACACCCCAGTACGTGCGAGCCACACCCCCACCCCAGGACGTGTCATAGCCCCGTCTACCCACACCCCAGTACGTTCCAGTCGTACCCCCACCCCAGTACGTGTCGTACCACCGTCAATGTACACCCCCCCACCCCAGTACGTGTCGTACCATCGTCCATGGACACCCCCCCCACCCCTGTACGTGTCGTACCCCTCGTGTACCTACACCCCAGTACGTGTCGTACCCCCCGTGTACCTACACCCCAGTACGTGCGAGCCACACCCCCACCCCAGGACGTGTCATAGCCCCGTCCACCCACACCCCAGTACGTTCCAGTCGTACCCCCACCCCAGTACGTGTCGTACCACCGTCAATGTACACCCCCCCACCCCAGTACGTGTCGTACCATCGTCCATGGACACCCCCCCACCCCTGTACGTGTCGTACCCCCCGTGTACCTACACCCCAGTACGTGCGAGCCACACCCCCACCCCAGGACGTGTCATAGCCCCGTCTACCCACACCCCAGTACGTTCCAGTCGTACCCCCACCCCGTACGTGTCGTACCCCCCGTGTACCTACACCCCAGTACGTGCGAGCCACACCCCCACCCCAGGACGTGTCATAGCCCCGTCTACCCACACCCCAGTACGTTCCAGTCGTACCCCCACCCCAGTACGTGTCGTACCCCCCGTGTACCTACACCCCAGTACGTGCGAGCCACACCCCCACCCCAGGACGTGTCATAGCCCCGTCTACCCACACCCCAGTACGTTCCAGTCGTACCCCCACCCCAGTACGTGTCGTACCCCCCGTGTACCTACACCCCAGTACGTGCGAGCCACACCCCCACCCCAGGACGTGTCATAGCCCCGTCTACCCACACCCCAGTACGTTCCAGTCGTACCCCCACCCCAGTACGTGTCGTACCCCCCGTGTACCTACACCCCAGTACGTGCGAGCCACACCCCCACCCCAGGACGTGTCATAGCCCCGTCTACCCACACCCCAGTACGTTCCAGTCGTACCCCCACCCCAGTACGTGTCGTACCACCGTCAATGTACACCCCCCCACCCCAGTACGTGTCGTACCATCGTCCATGGACACCCCCCCACCCCTGTACGTGTCGTACCCCCCGTGTACCTACACCCCAGTACGTGCGAGCCACACCCCCACCCCAGGACGTGTCATAGCCCCGTCTACCCACACCCCAGTACGTTCCAGTCGTACCCCCACCCCAGTACGTGTCGTACCACCGTCAATGGACACCCCCCCACCCCAGTACGTGTCGTACCACCGTCCATGTACACCCCCCCACCCCTGTACGTGTCGTACCCCCCGTGTACCTACACCCCAGTACGTGCGAGCCACACCCCCACCCCAGGACGTGTCATAGCCCCGTCTACCCACACCCCAGTACGTTCCAGTCGTACCCCCACCCCAGTACGTGTCGTACCCCCCGTGTACCTACACCCCAGTACGTGCGAGCCACACCCCCACCCCAGGACGTGTCATAGCCCCGTCTACCCACACCCCAGTACGTTCCAGTCGTACCCCCACCCCAGTACGTGTCGTACCACCGTCAATGTACACCCCCCACCCCAGTACGTGTCGTACCATCGTCCATGGACACCCCCCCACCCCTGTACGTGTCGTACCCCCCGTGTACCTACACCCCAGTACGTGTCGTACCCCCGTGTACCTACACCCCAGTACGTGCGAGCCACACCCCCACCCCAGGACGTGTCATAGCCCCGTCTACCCACACCCCAGTACGTTCCAGTCGTACCCCCACCCCAGTACGTGTCCTACCACCGTCAATGTACACCCCCCCACCCCAGTACGTGTCGTACCATCGTCCATGGACACCCCCCCACCCCTGTACGTGTCGTACCCCCCGTGTACCTACACCCAGGTACGTGCGAGCCACACCCCCACCCCAGGACGTGTCATAGCCCCGTCTACCCACACCCCAGTACGTTCCAGTCGTACCCACACCCCAGTACGTTCCAGTCGTACCCCCACCCCAGTACGTTCCTGGCGCACCCCCAACACAACCTCCTAAGTACGGAGCGCACCCCATGCCCCAACATCACAACCGCATGTACGAGTCGTACAAAGCCACACACAAGGACATAATCGTACAACCAAATGGCCCATGTACACACCGTACACACGCTCAAAACGCACGTACACAACAAGGACAAAACAAAACAACTCAACAATACACCATTCGAAAGGCACACAGCCACTAAACATGGCCAACAACCACTAAAATAACACAATCACTGACCTGCAACTGTCAAAAACAAACAGAGGCCCAATACACCACCACTCCTTATAACACACCCACCCAAAATTCAAACACTGCCACACCCACCCATGGACCAATGAAAAGGGCCCACACACACAAACCATGAGCCTTTGCAACAGACCCACTGCTGCCAGACACCACAGAACCAGACTACAAGCGACACCACATCTTACACTTGCACACCTTCACACGACCACCCTCACAAACACCCTCTCATCACATTCACACACACACACAACCATCCACACCCCCCCCAACATCCACACCCCCCCACACCCACACCATCCCCACCCACACCCCTCACCATGCCCACTACCAAGAATCCAAAGTTCAGTCACCGAGAGTTGGAGGTCCTTGTTGATCAAATCCTCAGAGTCGAGCCACAGATCTTTGGAACATTGGTCAGAAGCACCAGCCAGGCAGCCAAAACAGCCATGTGGCAGACCATCGTCGATGCTGTGAATGCTGTTGCGGACACCAGGAGGACCAAGCAGGATTGCCAGAACAGGTGGTACGATCTGCGGAGGAGGGTCAGAGCAAAGAGACAGGAGGAACACGACCAGGCCAACGCCACCGGAGGAGGGCCCTCCCGCAGAGCCGTACAGTACCATCCCTGGGAGGAGAGGGTGATGGCCATACTGCCGGTGGAGGCAGTTGAAGGAGTAGAAGGACTCCGAGACCCGGGTGAGTACACAAACAACGCACCTCACATGGGGGGAACTGCAACCACAACCAAAATTAATAACAGGCACGCAACCACCACAAGCCATCGCATTACTCAACCACACTCCATGAGCAGGCACATGCCACTGCTGCCACCATGCCCCATGCACCCAGCTGGACAATGTCAAGTCACAGGCCACAGAAGACAACAACACATGACACGGTAACCCGGATGGCGGGAGGCTGGGCACCAAGAATCACATAGTGCGACTCCAAAGCAGACAACAATGCCCTCTGCCCATATGGCCTAGGTCACAGCCAGACAAACACTGTGTCCCAACACAGGAATGACTTGCCAGCAAATGGCGACGCCTTGCATCAACACATGGGGGTGAAGGCACTGTTTTGCACATGCCAGCAGCTAATGAACAGCCAACAGTGTGAAAGAGTGGCAGCACACACCACCACAGCAGCAGCGCACAGACACACAGCAGACAAAATGGGTGCCTGGAGATCAGAAACAAACTCACATCAACAGGCCAAGGGCCACTCAAAGATCTGCTAACAGTGTGTGCCCAGGAAGCTGGGCCAAGGTGACAGAGGGTGACACACGGAGGGAGGGAGAGGGGGACACAGAGGGAGGGAGAGGGGGACTGAGAGGGAGGGAGACGGACAGAGGGAGGAGGCTGACACACAGAGGGAGGGAGAGGGGGACAGAGAGGGAGGGAGAGGGGGACAGAGAGGGAGGGAGACACAGGAAGATGGACAGAGGGAGGAGGCTGACACACAGAGGGAGGGAGAGGGGGACAGAGAGGGAGGGAGAGGGGGACAGAGAGGGAGGGAGACACAGGAAGATGGACAGAGGGAGGAGGCTGACACACAGAGGGAGGGAGAGGGGGACAGAGAGGGAGGGAGAGGGGGACAGAGAAGGAGGGAGACACAGGGAGAGCAAATCAGTCCTTTGGTGTGTGGGAATGTCTGCTCGTCAGCAGGTGGACTGCGTGCATGTAGACAAGGGTGGCCAGTGCCAGAACCCCCCCTCTTCATCATGGCAAAACGCAGGGCCATGTCACAACCTGTACACGAGCACAAGGACAGCCACCTGCATCATATAAGTGTGTGGATCCACTCCATGTGCACATGTACAGTGCTACAAGGAAGGCGCAAATGCATAGCTCGGCACACATGCACACTCCACTGCTGACTGCAGTCACACTTGACGCAGCAAGTAAGACTGTGCCACACATAGTTAAAGGGGCCAAAGTGGTGCCCAAGGGACACACACATGCACAAGTGCACTGTGAGTGGAATGCAAGACAGATCCTAATTCCAAGAGGAAATGTGCCAACTTTGTAACGGATGAAACATGGATGTTGCATGGATCCAAATTAACATTTTCTCTCTCACACACAGGTCAACGTCGTGCTGCACCCCCCAACACTGGGGGGGAACACTCACAGGACCCGGATCTGCAGGAGACCGATCCCACCGGCAGCGACCACTCTCACCACTCTGCGGACGACCCCGACCGACCTGGCCCCTCTGGTGTCCAACCACCTGCAGCACCTGCGTCAGGTACAACCGTGCCAACCACCACCCCCACTCCTGCCACATCCCAGGAGACACCCAGGATCCCTGCCCCAACACCACAATGCAGCCAGGCTCGCCAGGAGGGACACGGTGTCCCGGGCACCCAGGAGGAGGCAGGCGACAACGCCAATGCCACCCCTCAGGGGTCCCGGAGACCCGATGTGCCCACAAGTGCAGGCCAGACGCAAGTGGGCAGGGGTGGTGGGAGTGGAGGACGGCGGAGGCGCGAGCCTGACCAGTTGGCTGGGGATCCGGTATTTTCCCATGTCCGTAACATCCTGGACTCATACCGGCAGGACACCACGGGCATGGCCCAGGTTGTGTCCGTCCTCGAGGGGATCAAGGTCCAGCAGGCCCAGCAACATGCGGAGCTAATAGCCTGTCTACAGGTACACCAACGGAGGATGGAGGACAGACAGGCTGAGCAAGTGACGGCGTCCCAGGGGATTCACGCTGAACTCCGTCGGATGGCCGACACCATGGCCGACCCTCCCTGTGCCAGAAGGCGGAGAACATCACCACCCACAGGGAGGGATCATGAGGAGGAGGAGGAAACATCCGACGGAGCATCCCAGACGTCGTCACGGCCTGCTGCTGAGGTTCCCCGCAGGAAGCCGGGTCGTCCACGGAAAGGACCGTGAGGGTGGCTGCTACATCACCATCTCCCAGGACACCTGGCCTGGCACCTGGCCCACTGGAGCAACAGCATCACAGCATCAAGAGACATTCTCTGCCACATGGCCCTGCTGGTCACTGGCTGACCAATGTTGACAAAGACTGTGGCATGGACTCTGAGGATTTCCAATGGCAAGGACACCAACTCCCCTACTGAACTTTGGATTCCCTAATCCCGGAAAGCCCCTCACTTTGTCCCCCCCCCCCCCCCAATAATAAATCACACTATTAAGAGTAGATGCCTGCTGGTAGCATTATTACCTAACATGTGTCTTGTACAGTCTAAACATGCCTGAGTCATCTGTTCACTTCAACCATCCACACCCTGGGGCCTGAGTCTGGCACAGGACACATGGGTCACAGTTTTTTAGGCAAGACAGACATGGAGCACCATACACACCCGTGATGGTCAGAACCAGCTGAGGGGGTGGCCGAACAACCGTGCTGACAGACACATTGAGTACAGCAACAGTCATGCGCAGAGGTCAGGGATCCTGGCCCGTGTCCTGGGGGGCACCCAGGTATGTGTAGACAGGTGGCAGAACCATGTCCTGCAAGCTTGAGTCCGGTGGATGCAGAGAATGGGGTCATGGACAACGTTGGATGCATGGGGATGGCACATGTCACAATACCCACACAGTCATGGACATCATGCCCAATACACAGTCTCAGCACACACACACAGCTTGCATCTTGCCACTCGACACATTGACACATAGCCACAATCAGGGAATACCATGCCAGACATGCAGGATGCACCGTGCCAACACACCAGCATTGACTGAGAAGAGGCACCTTGGAGGCATAGGGACACCTTTAATAGTCATGTTTTTGGGATTGCAGAGGCAACTTGAAGTACACATGAACACATCATGTGGAGTAACATGTGGCTCCAACACTGGCACCCCCCTTCTGCAGCACAAATGTGTGATAGCCATGGAACTGGCACACAAGTGTCGGCTAACAGCTAAATACCCACAGCTGCTCACGGAGAGACTGCCATACACCATACATCCGCTGATGTGGAAGTCCCACGCCATGTCAAGACAATGTTAACCGTATGTGTCCGAGGGCAGTGTCACACACATTGATGCCTTCATCACAATCCACTATCCCATCACTGATGACTGACAACCAGGCAGCCCATCTATTCAGGTGTACCCAGCTGCATGTCGTGTCCCATGGGGATGCCACATGTCTGCAGAGGAACCAAACCCCGACCGGGGCAGTGTGCACACATCGTGAACAACTGCCACACCCAATACACCCCAGATGCATCCCTTACCCCATGGAGACTTCCAAACGTGTCCGTGCCTGTAACGCTGAGTCAGCCCACGATGCCATGTCCATGAGGAATAGCAGTGCCACAACAATGCAACCAGAAGACGGCATGCGCAGGTACCTGGGGAAGAGAGACACACAAGAAGTCAGCCACAAAAAGCACAGCCACTTGCATGTGCATTGACTCGACACATGTATGGATGACAACATGCTAGGTCACAATTATGAGTGGGGAAATACTACCATCACTGCCACCATCACTCCAGTGACACACCCACACACACCTCTGACTCACGTGCCATACATGCAGGTGGAGACACGCATCACAACACATGCCACACGGGGACCAAGGCGTGCACACTCAGACACTGGTACTCACCACTAAGCAAAGAAGTCGCGTATGAGCCGAGTCCGGATGTCCTCTTGCGGCTCCACATCCTCCACATCACTAGCCCCATTGCCAAGCCCTTCGTCCTCCACGGGTGGATGGTCCTCGTCATGTTGATTCAGGATGAGTGGCACAGCTCTTTCAACTGCCATGTTGTGCAGCATGCAGCAGACCATGAAGATCTTGCAAACCTTTGCCGGGGCATATGGGAGTGCGCCGCCGGTCTTGTGGAGGCACCGGAATCGGCTCTTCAGCATGCCAAACGTCCTCTCTATCACTCGCCTTGTCCGGCCATGGGCGGTGTTGTAGCGGAGCTGGGCCGGCGTGATGGGGTTGCGGAGAGGTGTCAGCAGCCAAGGCATGTTGGGATAGCCAGCGTCCCCTAAATGGAAAGCACATGGATATCGTTAGAACTGGCGAAGCGGTAGTGCTGCTCGGCCAAACAGAATACAGGACAGACAGACTGTACCCACCAACAAGACATGCCCGTTCGTTGCGCAGCTGCATCATCATATCAGGCATCCCGCTACGCCTCATGATGTAGGCATCGTGTGCTGATCCTGGGAAACGAGCACAGACATGTGAAATCACCATGTTGGACAGACACACCACAAGGGCATTGATGGAGTGGTAGTGCTTCCGATTGCGGTACGCCACCTCCCGTGCGTGTGGTGGTACCAAACCTACATGTGTCCCATCTATGGACCCAATGACATGGGGCATCCCTCCCAAGGCATAGAAACCACGCTTGACCTCAGTCATCTGTTCAGGGGTTGGGAACTTGATGAAGTCATCCAGGTGAATCAACATGGCCTCCAAGAAATCATGCAGCACACCGCTGAACATGCTCTGGGACATGCCACCAACATGAGCTATGGTATTTTGGAAGGTACCCGTGGCAAGGAAATGTAGGGCAGCCATTACCTTCAGCTGGGGTGTCAGTGCCGTAGGATACCTGTGCTGCGGTTGCAGGTGTGGTGCCAGTCTCGCCGTCAGCTCCAGAATCAACGGTTGGGTGAAGCGGTAGAGCCGGATCCTGTCATTCTCCTGCATGGTGGCCAAGTCTGGAATTCTTCGGGCAACAGGAGGCGCTCTGCAGTAATTTGGAAGTGACAAGGAAGAGTGAGTGCACTACGAGAACAACTCATGTCTACTGAGCACATGTAAATCTGGCAATACACACATGCCACATAGGGAGTCAGGCATGTGCTACATGCCCAGGACACGTATGGATGCAAGGTGACACTCCTTCCAAGACCCAGCTACACACGGTGATTGAGAACCTCCCCATGCCACGCCATGGAAATAGCTGTGTCCCAGTGCAAGTGCACTGCCCGACGCAAGACAGGAGTGACATACACCCACACATCAGCAGAAGTGTGATGCCGATTGCAGAGACTGGCAGCGGAACACTTGAGCCACAGGTCACATGACATTACACTAGTCCAGCCCACACACCTTGCCATGAAGGTGCACATGTCATGACTCACCACACATTCCTTGTGAGTTTGCTGACATGGCCTTGTCACGCTACTCCGTGTCCCTTGCATACATGTGCACCTCACATCCGATAACACATGTGGCATGGTGTTGGGAACAGTGTGCAATGACAATCTACACACAGCCACATGTTGGTTGCTGCAACGGCTGCAGCTTTTGAGGGTGCTACAACATCAACCTGATGTAAATCCCGGACACATATATGGCATAGTCACATTGTGCACTGTGGGTAGTGACAAGTCATGTGTCATGACCCCTGTACCGGGCATCATGGGACACTTCCGTGTGTTGGTGTCCGTGCCATGCCAGTGACGCTCACCCCAAGTGCGCAGTCCCACATGCACACATGTCAAAGGAGTCAAGGGCATGCCTGGCACACATTGCACCCTCACACAGTACACATGTACACATCTCATCATACATCTGGTGCCTTCTCCACTCAGGAGGCATGTTCCACATCACAGCCTGTGACACCTGTGCCCCACACATGTGGTAATGCACAGACGATGCCTTGATGTCCATTCCTGGACAAGTATGTCCATCCATGGACAAGTATGTCCGCCCTATTCCTACATGTGTGTCGCCTATCACCACAGTGATGTGTAAAATCCGCCGTACTGCTGCTGAGAGGGCCTGTGCATGTTCCCAAATCACTGTGGGAGTGCTGCCGTATGTGTACCCATCGTGATGGCGAGCGTAGATGCGAGTGTACGGTCCGTACCACTACGGGTACGCATACGCGTGCAGACCCATAGTGATAGTGAGCGTAGATGCGTGTGTACGGCCCTATCACTATGGGTCTGCACGCGTATGCGTACCCGTAGTGGTACGGACCGTACACTCGCATCTACGCTCACTATCACTATGGGTCTGCACGCGTATGCGTACCCGTAGTGGTACGGACCGTACACTCGCATCTACGCTCACTATCACTATGGGTCTGCACGCGTATGCGTACTCGTAGTGGTACGGACCGTACACTCACATCTACGCTCACTATCACTATGGGTCTGCACGCGTATGCGTACCCGTAGTGGTACGGACCGTACACTCACATCTACGCTCACTATCACTACGAGTACGCATACGCGTGCAGACCCATAGTGATAGAGAGCGTAGATGCGAGTGTACGGTCCGTACCACTATGGGTACGCATACGCGTGCAGACCCATAGTGATAGTAAGAGTAGATGCGAGTGTACGGTCCGTACCACTACGGGTACGCATACGCGTGCAGACCCATAGTGATAGTGAGCGTAGATGCGTGTGTACGGCCCTATCACTATGGGTCTGCACGCGTATGCGTACCCGTAGTGGTACGGACCGTACACTCGCATCTACGCTCACTATCACTATGGGTCTGCACGCGTATGCGTACCCGTAGTGGTACGGACCGTACACTCGCATCTACGCTCACTATCACTATGGGTCTGCACGCGTATGCGTACTCGTAGTGGTACGGACCGTACACTCACATCTACGCTCACTATCACTATGGGTCTGCACGCGTATGCGTACCCGTAGTGGTACGGACCGTACACTCACATCTACGCTCACTATCACTACGAGTACGCATACGCGTGCAGACCCATAGTGATAGAGAGCGTAGATGCGAGTGTACGGTCCGTACCACTACGGGTACGCATACGCGTGCAGACCCATAGTGATAGTAAGAGTAGATGCGAGTGTACGGTCCGTACCACTACGGGTACGCATACGCGTGCAGACCCATAGTGATAGTGAGCGTAGATGCGTGTGTACGGCCCTATCACTATGGGTCTGCACGCGTATGCGTACCCGTAGTGGTACGGACCGTACACTCGCATCTACGCTCACTATCACTATGGGTCTGCACGCGTATGCGTACCCGTAGTGGTACGGACCGTACACTCGCATCTACGCTCACTATCACTATGGGTCTGCACGCGTATGCGTACCCGTAGTGGTACGGACCGTACACTCACATCTACGCTCACTATCACTATGGGTCTGCACGCGTATGCGTACCCGTAGTGGTACGGACCGTACACTCACATCTACGCTCACTATCACTACGAGTACGCATACGCGTGCAGACCCATAGTGATAGAGAGCGTAGATGCGAGTGTACGGTCCGTACCACTACGGGTACGCATACGCGTGCAGACCCATAGTGATGGTGAGCGTAGGCATGCATGTACGGGCCGTTGCCATGCATTTGGGGTGCCCTAGGGCCCCCACACGCACCGTACCTGTGTGTGATGCTCCAAATTACATAGGGGACAAGTATTAAGGCCTACATGCATGCTGGTTGTCATGGAGACCAAGTTCAAAATTCGAAATTGTTCTGGAAGGTGCACAGCAGAAGTCAGTTGGAATTTGTCTACTTTGTTGCAATGTGTTTGTGGGGCTGACATCATGCAGGAGAATGAAACCGATAGAGAACCCACAGACTGCTAGGTTTGAAGGGATTGGTGGAAACATAGGATGCAAATGTGAGTGACCAATCTCTCTGTACTCCTGTGCATGAGACTGGGCAGAAGGGCACATATAAGGCAGCCAGGTCCCATGAGGGAGCACTTGCCTGCACATCTTTGCATTCGTCGACCCAGCTGCTGCTACTGATTCCCTGGTACCATGTCAAGGGCTGTGGAGAGGACACAGCCATTCACCCTGGAGGAGAACATGGCTCTGCTGGATGTGATCCTCCCACAGTACTCCATGCTGTATGGGCGACCAGGGTATCAGGTGAGTGCATAGGCCACTGCCACAGACTGTCCCTATGTGGTGACTGTGACTTCTGCCATTGCGTCCAGGTGTAACACACATGCCATGTACTGTCGGGGGGGTCCCAGGGGGGGGGTGCCTGATGTCTCCCAGTAGTGCCCTGAGACAGGAGGGGTGGGGGACTATCACTCACAGCAGTGCCCTGAGACAGGAGGGGTGGGGGCCTATCACTCACAGCAGTGCCCTGAGACAGGAGGGGTGGGGGCCTATCACTCACAGCAGTGCCCTGAGACAGGAGGGGTGGGTGTGATGCACAGTGTGAGCCTTGATCATTGATTGTGACATTGCCATCATTCCACCTGTGTACCCACTGTGGCACGTAGTGCTTTTTCCCTCACCAGGGGATGATGTCCCTATGACAAAGGTGCAATGCGTTGGCTGCATGACATGCCTTGTTGTAACCAGCTAATTTGTACCCATATGTCTCTCTGTGACATGTGGCTGGTGTATTGATGTGGTGTCACTTGTTCCTCCTCACAGGTAGGCGCCACTGCCAAGGAGCAGATCTGGCTGACCGCCGTCAGTGCCGTGAGGGGTGTGGATGGTCGGAGGCGGAGCCTGCCCCAGGTGAGGAAACGCTGGCAGGATATCTGGTGCTGGACGCGGAGGATTGCACGGCTCCTGCTGGGGGACTCACCTGAGAGCCACAAGAACCGCGGCCGCCGCCGTCTAAGCCACCTCCACAGGCGTGTGCTGCCGGTGGTCTTTCCAGACCTGGAGAGGCGCTTACAGGCGATGCAGCAGCCGGAAGGGGGTAGGTACATGTGTGTTTGTTGTGTGTCACCGGCATTTGTAAGGGCACAGTAGCATGAATTCACTGGCAGGGTTTAAAGGTGCTGTGCAGATCCTGTTTGCCCCAGTATAGCGCTGTGCCCCTGCCACACTTCCCCTCCTTGCAATGTGTTCCCTGGTCTGCGTGTAGTCACTCCTTCACAGGGTAATGTAGGCTGGCGCTTTGTCCACGGGAACAATGACTGTAGCATCATGTGTGGGGGTGGTGTGTAACAGGTTGTGGGACCTTGCCTGTGCACTGTCAAGTTCACTGCATGTGGGTTCCATGTCAGTTGGCACTGATGCTGACTCCAGACATGGGAGTTGGTCTCTCATGTGTCATGCCTTACAGCGCGCATGTCCCATGTAGTGGCCTGTGACATGATGTGCATGAGTGTGCGATACACATAGTGCAGGGATGGTGACGTGTGTTGCAGTCATTACCATTCAGTAGCATGTAGTTGCGTGCCCACTACTGTCCCCTGGGGCACCTTTTCCTCAGTGGTGTATGTGTCATCATAAACGTGGCCACTGTCAGTGTCTACAGCGTAAGTTGTGCTCTGTGCCATTGTCCCCTGTCACCATGTATATAGACGTGCTATTTTGTACAGGTGTCCACTGTGCAGCCTGACCTGATTGTCCTTCTTCATACTCACAGTTGCCAGTGCCTGTGTGTCTTGTTATACTCATCTGAGGATGGGCACTGGTACCTCATTATTTGTACAGGCGCACCTTGGCTGTTTGGCGTCCAATCTTGCTTTTTGCCTGCCCCTGTGTGTATCACCCAGACTATGAGATGTTGGTGCCACCTGTGTCTCAACAATTTGCCTTGTGTAGGGTCTTGTTGGGGCGGGCAATGCCTATGTGTTAAATCCTGATTACCACCTGCTGGGTCTGGGCAGTGTGTGATGTGTCTGGACACACACGCAATGTGCAGTGACCGAGTCATGTTGTGCATGTTTTCAGCATTACCTATGCAGCATGTGTCTCAAGTTCATGGATATGGTCCCTGGTCATCGGTATTTTCGCCAACGCTGTGTGGTGCAGATGCAGTGCTGAATTGTCCCCAGGGCCTGGGTGCTATGTCAGACTCCTTTTCCTGTGTTTAGCTATTGTCTCATGCTCTCCATGGTATTTCAGTGGCATGGTGGCTCAACCAACTGTGTGTTTCATGCCCTACATCGGTACCCTGTTCAGTAGATGTTAGGGATCTTCCTTTTCAGGCCATGCAATGTTACCTATGTAGATTGGACTCATGTGACAGATGTGTACAGGTGTCTGATTAATTTCTGTCTCTCCACCCTGCCCACAGCATCGTCGGGGGACACAGAGGGAGACATGGACACAGACCAGGCGGAGGGACCGAGCACCAGTGCCAGCCGTGACATCGGGTCTGGCACATCGAGTGGGACAGAGGCGGAGGAGAGTGTGGCCGAGGACCTGTCGACTGGCACATCAGACTACGAAGCTGACAGGTCCGGGGACGATGTCTCCGAGTGGGCGGAGGCTGCACCAGCAGCTGACAGCGGAACAACACCTCGCACCGCCCCCTCAGTTTCCACCAGCCGCCTCCCACTTGCTCGTGTCCCTTCCCAGCGTGCCCGGTCACAGCATGTCTCCTTCCTGCCAGGCACCGCACCCCCTGCCCCTGTCTCCACTGCTGCCGCCAATGCAGAGTCTGTGGACATCCAGCGGCAACTGCAGGTTGGTCAGGCTGCGATCCTTAATGTCCTCCATGCCCACGGCAAAACCCTCACCAACATCGAGGCTTTCTTGGAGGGCATTCATTCATCGCAGGCTGACTAACTCAACTTGCTGAGGTCCATCGACTCCACACTGACTGCAGCAGTGGGTCTCCTGCAGCGCGACCTCCCCCCACCTACCCCTGCCCCATCCACACTTCCCACTCCCATGCCTGTCACACGTACACCCAGACGTCGGCATGCACCCACATCAACGGACACGGGCACCACACCAGCAGGGAAGGTCCACCGCACTCCTCCTGACACGCACACACAGGGTGAGGTAGGCACACCCACTGGGTCGGGGGGCAAACGTGTGACACGCAGCCATAGTGGGAGTCCGCATTCCACCCAGTCCACTCCCTCCAAATCCCCTCCCCTCAGCTCTCCTGGCCACATCTCCCCCAAGGACTCCTTCATGGCCGCTCTGTCCCTGAGCCCCACAGTTACACCACCACGCAAGCGGTCAAGGAGGTCCCCGGTCAGGGTGGTTGAGTCTCCCCCCCTGTCTCCACCCTCCCCCGGTGGCGCTGCGACCCATCCCTCTGACCCCCCCCCCTCCTTGGGGCCTGAGGTCCCTTCGGGTGCAGGGGACTCCCTGGAGGACCTTGCAAAGGTGTGTAGTGCCATCCTGGCCTCCGCCTTTGGCACTGACCCACCCCCTGTGGTGGAGTCCTCCATCCCTGCACCCACAACGCCGCCCCTTTGCCCTGATGTCCCTGCGGTGCCTGTTGCTTCCCCCCCCCCTGATGCCCTCACCAGTGTGGAAGACGATGCCATTTGACTGTGCAGGCAAGGTAGGGGACACGCATCCCACTGTGTCCCCCATCCAGCTGAGAATCATTGACTGCCCTATGGGCTTTGTGAAGATTGAACTGCCTGCGATCCACGGACATTGTGCTCATGCTGAATAAAGCTTAATTTTGTTTTCATTATCACACTACTGCTATGCTGGTATTGGTGTTGGTGGGGCTGCTACATGGTTTTGGGTGGTGTGTAAGGGTTTGGGTGTGTGGGATATGTAGTAGTGTACTGCTCATTGGTGGGACCCTGTGATCTGTGTGCCATCACAAGGTGTTGGCTAACTTTCTTTGTTCATGTAAGCAGTTACTGCATGGTGCACTTGTCCCAGGGTGTATTCCTTCCTCTGTGTACCCAGCTTTCTTCCCTGCAGGGTGTTCCCAATGTTTAGCGCAGAGCTGTGTCTACATGAGCTGTGTGTGACGGAGCCCTTCTACTTTGGCCATGCATGCAGGGCCATGTCTCCACCTGCGACAATCGTGGCATCCTTGGTGATCACTGTACTTGTGTGTGGAGTCTGTTGACATGAGTTCATGGGGACATGTTCCCTTGTAGCCAGTATGCATGTGGATAATTCTGGCCTCACACACATGTGTTACACCCCTCCTGTCTCAGGGCACTGCTGGGAGTGATGGGCACCCACCCCTCCTGTCTCAGGGCACTGCTGGGAGGACTCTGCACACACCCCTCCTGTCTCAGGGCACTGCTGGGAGTGATAGGCACCCACCCCTCCTGTCTCAGGGCACTGCTGGGAGGACTCTGCACCCACCCCTCCTGTCTCAGGGCACTGCTGGGAGGACTCCACACCCACCCCTCCTGTGTCAGGGCACTGCTGGGAGGACTCCACACCCACCCCTCCTGTCTCAGGGCACTGCTGGGAGGACTCTGCACCCACCCCTCCTGTGTCAGGGCACTGCTGGGAGGACTCCACAGCCACCCCTCCTGTCTCAGGGCACTGCTGGGAGTGATAGGCACCCACCCCTCCTGTCTCAGGGCACTGCTGGGAGGACTCCACACCCACCCCTCCTGTCTCAGGGCACTGCTGGGTGGACTCTGCACACACACCTCCGATTTCAGGATATGTGCGCTTGGCACATACACGGTGGGGGTACGCTCAATGCATTCGAGGTGAGGGTACGAGTCTACTGACACTGGTGTGGTGGGGGTACGCTCCGTACGTCCGCGGGTGTGGGTACGGGTCGTACTTACACTGTTGGCATGGGGGGTACGCTCCTTGCATTCGCGGGTGGGGGTACGGGTCGTACTTACACTGTTGGGCTGGGGGGTACGCTCCTTGCATTCGTGGGTGGGGGTTCGAGTCGTTCTTACACTGTTGGCATGGGGGGTACGCTCCTTGCATACGCGGGTGGGGGTACGGGTCGTACTTACACTGTTGGGCTGGGGGGTACGCTCCTTTCATTCGCGGGTGGGGGTACGGGTCGTACTTACACTGTTGGGCTGGGGGTACGCTCCTTGCATTCGCGGGTGGGGGTACGGGTCGTACTTACACTGTTGGGCTGGGGGGTACGCTCCTTGCATTCGCGGGTGGGGGTATGGGTCGTACTTACACTGTTGGGCTGGGGGGTACGCGCCTTGCATTTGCGGGTGGGGGTACGGGTCGTACTTACACTGTTGGGCTGGGGGGTACGCTCCTTGCATTTGCGGGTGGGGGTACGGGTCGTACTTACACTGTTGGGCTGGGGGGTACGCTCCTTGCATTCGTGGGTGGGGGTTCGAGTCGTTCTTACACTGTTGGCATGGGGGGTACGCTCCTTGCATACGCGGGTGGGGGTACGGGTCGTACTTACACTGTTGGGCTGGGGGGTACGCTCCTTGCATTCGCGGGTGGGGGTACGGGTCGTACTTACACTGTTGGGCTGGGGGGTACGCTCATTGCATTTGCGGGTGGGGGTACGGGTCGTACTTACACTGTTGGGCTGGGGGGTACGCTCCTTGCATTCGCGGGTGGGGGTACGGGTCGTACTTACACTGTTGGGCTGGGGGGTACGCTCCTTGCATTTGCGGGTGGGGGTACGGGTCGTACTTACACTGTTGGGCTGGGGGTACGCTCCTTGCATTCTTGGGTGGGGGTTCGAGTCGTTCTTACACTGTTGGCATGGGGGGTACGCTCCTTGCATACGCGGGTGGGGGTACGGGTCGTACTTACACTGTTGGGCTGGGGGGTACGCTCCTTGCATTCGCGGGTGGGGGTACGGGTCGTACTTACACTGTTGGGCTGGGGGGTACGCTCCTTGCATTCGCGGGTGGGGGTACGGGTCGTACTTACACTGTTGGGCTGGGGGGTACGCTCCTTGCATTTGCGGGTGGGGGTACGGGTCGTACTTACACTGTTGGGCTGGGGGGTACGCTCCTTGCATTCGCGGGTGGGGGTACGGGTCGTACTTACACTGTTGGGCTGGGGGGTACGCTCCTTGCATTCGTGGGTGGGGGTTCGAGTCGTACTTACACTGTTGGCATGGGGGTACGCTCCATGCATACGCGGGTGAGGGTACGGGTCGAACTTACACTGTTGGGGTGGGGGTACGCTCCGTACGTCCGCGGGTGGGGGTACGGGTCGTACTGACACTGTTGGCATGGGGGGTACGCTCCTTGCATACGCGGGTGGGGGTACGGGTCGTACTTACACTGTTGGGCTGGGGGGTACGCTCCTTGCATTCGTGGGTGGGGGTTCGAGTCGTACTTACACTGTTGGCATGGGGGGTACGCTGCATGCATACGCGGGTGAGGGTACGGGTCGAACTTACACTGTTGGGGTGGGGGTACGCTCCATGCATACGCGGGTGGGGGTACGGGTCATACTTGCACTGTTGGGCTGGGGGGTACGCTCCTTGCATACGGGGTGGGGGTAGGGTCCGTACATATCCGTCCCCACGCTATGTGATGTTTGTGCGGCCCGTACCCAGGCCTTTGCCACGTGGGTGCGATCCGTCCCGCCATTGTTGGGGTGACGTGTGTGGGCGTGGTCCGACTCGTACCCACGCTCTTCAGGCGTGGGTACGGGACGTACCTGTCTGGTTGTGTTGCCGGTTCGCGTGGTGACGGACTTCCGTTGTGGCGGTCGCTGGCTTATCAGGACACGCCCCCACCCCCTCGTGGTGACCAGGGCATGGGAGTCAGGTATGTCCAGGCCATGTGTGGTGTGTGACTTATGTGGTTGTTTTGTGGCCTGCCCTGGTCGTGCCACCCCCACTCCACTTTCCCCCCTCCCTTAGTTATTCTGACCTTCTGCGGCGTCTGCGTCGTAACCTGTAGAGGAGGTGTACTGCTATGAGGGCAGGGATGACTCGTAGGTTCGGGTCCATGTCTGTCCGTCGCGTACTGGTCCTCCTTGTTCGCGGCGTCGTCTGTCCGTCGCGTACTGGTGGTCCTTGTTCGCGTCGTCCTGATTTCCCGGCAGTTTTTGGCTGCCGCAAAATATTCACCGTGCGGGGTGACGTCGGTGCGAATCGTGATTCCTGGGTCGTGAATGGCTGGCTGCGAGCGTCCCGACGTCAGGTCGGCGCTTTCCCGGATCGCATTGGTAGGTGTTTTTTGTTCGGTCGGGCTTTTTTACGAATCGTACGGTAATGGTGTACCCGTGCGAATCGTAATTCCTTGTTTGTAAAAATTGACGACCGAGTACGCGTCGGGCGGAGATTATGCTCCGTCCGACGGTTCGTACCCGGTTTTTGCCGGATCGTGATCGGCACCTCTGTGGTGTGGGGGGCAGACCCAGGGTTCCTTGTTTTAAAGGGGGGCTCTCACCCTCTAAGCCATGCTGTTGCATGCCTTGCAGAATGAGAGCAATGACATGGAATAATAAATAGTTAAATGCTTGGGAAAGACACTCTGCCTTACCAAGCAGGCCCCTGTGGTGCAGGTTGGCCCCAGCTGCTCAGGGGGCTCCTATTGAGCCCAAGACCAATGAATATCTGTGCGATCTGGGAGACACAGGGTCCTTCATCACATTCTGCATGAGGGCCCCATCATTTTCCATCACAGTACTGCACTCTATGCCACTCCTCTCTTTTCCACTATATGCCACGACATTCTATGCCCACTCCTCAATGCGATACCCGTCCAATTGATGCCCCACTACTCTACATTCCCCAACTATGTACCAATCTATGCCACTCTACATCACTCTACACCACTTCACTCCACCCCTCTCTAATCCCTATTACTTCACTCCAATCTATCACACTCTGCTCTATGAAACTCCACTCTACATATTCGGTGCCACTCTATGACACTCCACCCACTCCAATTTGTGCCAGTCTATGCCAGTGCTTGTTTTGCCATTTGTGGGCTCATCATAGTGAGCCTAATGGAGGTTTTAAATGTGTGGTTTGCGTTGCTGTGCTAGCAAAGCACATGGCTCTGCCAGGCTTGAGCTGCAACTCAAATGCACCCTAAGCAAAAGCAGAATGTTGCTGCTTTTCCCACACCAGGGAGTGGTTGCTGAAATGCTAGTGTATTGCAAACACATTTTAAAATGTATCTTTGGAAGAGTCTTCTCTGTGTAAAATCCATCTGCTCCTCATAATATGGGTCTTTTACTGACCCTTAGTGTACATAGTGAGTTGTGACATGTAGCATATGTGTGGAACATGATGTGTGTTTGTTTATATGGTTGAGGGTACATGTGCTGAGTTAATAATGTACAGCCGAAGGATGCAGTGATTACAAGATAAGTAGGATGTCTTCCTCCATGTTGTAGATTTGGCATCCTTCACACAGCTTTCATTTGTAGAGGTATGGGGCCTTTCTGGAAAGGATTATGAAATTAACTGATTAAAAAGGACAGTCAAGCACGGGCAAAGCCAATAGGATTTCCCTTTTTGACCTATGAGGGAGCAACACGGCATGCATGGGGAGGGTGTGTTTGAGGAGAAGCAGCTCATGAGGGAGAGAGCTAGAAAACATGTGTACTGATAAGGAGTGCTGAAAGATAAAGGAAAAAAATAGTTCTCTAAATGTGAGCAATGGAAGAATCCAAGTTGTTCAATCAAAAGGATTTTAGAGAGACCATGCTCCAGTGGAGGAACAAACACAAAAAGAGGAAGGCAAGCCATCAAGTAAGAAATGCGTGAATTAAAATTAAAATAAAGCCACTGTATGGTAAGCAGTAGGTGGTTTCTAAGTACAGTGTAAGTTTTTACATTGGTTCACAAGAGGCATTCGCCTATAGAAAGCAAAAAGCTGTCTGGGTGCACGACCTAAAAAGAACTGCCTGTATAGCTTAGCTCTTAAGCAGCTCTGCCTGATGATCTCTGTGGTATAAGATTATCACTGATTGGGATCTATGGCATTTTGCCTTCAAAGAACTGCACTACTCTGTGAGGCTACCTTCCCATTGAAGTCCTTGACTTTGTTGTCTTGTTGGAAGCTAATGTCTCTGCCTTAAGAACTTTTGGAGCCCTCTCTGTATGCTCTATACAACCATATCACAGTTTAGGGGTGTAATATGACCCTGCCCCTAAATTCCAGCAGTCCAGTTGCTTTTGTCCAGCGGGTACCCCAAGACCTTTGGGTGGGTTGACTCCTAAATTATTCTGCCTTTTAAGTAATACATGCACCAATTGTTTGATACTCCAGAAGGGCATACTATATAAATTGTAAGCTTTACTAGTCCGAATTTTGAAACATAGATATAGAAGAACAGTTGCAGCTGTGGTAGTCCGATCTGCACTATACCCAGTGCCACTGTTATCAACCACCCAATCCTTGGTGGACCAATTTACTAGACACTTCCACTTTCACTTCGAAAACCAGTTCGTTGGCACCTTAAAATACCACCTTTGCAGGCTGTGAATCCAAGTTCACATTGGATGGTGTTGTTTTGGATTTTAGAGTCTTTTTGCAGAATCTACTGGCTTTCCGTCCTTGCGCCAAAGGCTGCTAAAGTCTAGAATAAAGGGAAGTTTTGTCATAACAGGCTGGATTTATTTGTAGCATTCTGTCAGGTATCTTTGTCAGTAGAAAAACACTCCAATAGGGAAAAAATTCACAGAAGGTTTTAAAGGTATCCAATTATTGAAACTCCATCCTCGATACAATGAATTCTTCTATAGGCCTTAACATGAATTAATTTACTCGTAGCACCTTATTGCATAAGTTCTAGAAAACTGATTAGGTCACATAATATTCCCAAAAGGTGATAGAACATTCTGATTTATTTTCTTAGTCATATATTCTACTTCCCTATCCTATTATATACAATTTAAGGCCTCTTATTGTTAAAGTAATAGCTTTCAATGGACATTGAGTTAATTGTGTGTCATTGCTGTATCATGCTAAATTTTGATTTCCAAGCATATTACTAACACTTTTAGTGAGCCCGTGTTGCTCAGCCGAGCTATCATTAAGATTCAAGTGTATAAAGTGCCCAGATCTTTTGATACCAGTAGAAATAACATTATACTCCTCAATTTGTGTCCAGTAACTACTGTCTACTCCAAGAACCAAAGAAAATGTCTCCCACACGCACTTAGGTGCCGATCACGATCCGGTAAAAAATGTCCCCGTGCGACTCGTATCGGGTCTTTTTACCGTACGAATCGTACAAGTCCCGTACGAACTGGCAATCACGATTCGCATGGTAAAAAGTCCATACGAACCGCACTGGGAATCATTCCCCACACGTCCTCGGGTCGGAAAATGTGTCCGACACGTCCTCGGACGATTTACCGTACAAACGTGAAAGGTGAAGTCCGACCGAGGAATCACGATCCATCCCGTGCGTCCGAGGTTACAACCGGATGGAAAAATCACCGTCCGCACCGAACTCCCATAGCAACCATGGAGACGTGCCCGCATACGCGCCCCCAGCCCCCGTAGGTACGCGCCGACCCCCCCCCCAGCCCCCGTAGGTACGCGCCGACCCCCCCCAGCCCCCGTAGGTACGCGCCGACCCCCCCCAGCCCCCGTAGGTACGCGCCGACCCCCCCCCAGCCCCCGTAGGTACGCGCCGACCCCCCCCAGCCCCTGTAGGTACACGCCGACCCCCCCCCAGCCCCCGTAGGTACGCGCCGACCCCCCCCCAGCCCCCGTAGGTACGCGCTGAACCCCCCTGTATGTACACCCGTGTACGTTCGAGTCGAACCCCCCCGTGTTCGTTTGAGTCGTACCCCCACCCGTGTATGTACGGTGCGTACCCCCCAGTGTATGTACGGTGCGTACCCCCCGTGTAAGTTCGAGTCGAACCCCCCGTGTACGTTCGAGTCGAACCCCCCCGTGTACGTTCGAGTCGAACCCCCCCGTGTACGTTCGAGTCGTACCCCCACCCGTGTATGTACGGTGCGTACCCCCGTGTATGTACGGTGCGTACCCCCCGTGTACGTTCGAGTCGAACCCCCCGTGTACGTTCGAGTCGAACCCCCCCGTGTACGTTCGAGTCAAACCCCCCCGTGTACGTTCGAGTCGTACCCCCACCCGTGTATGTATGGTGCGTACCCCCAGCGCGTAGCGCTGGGGGTACGCACCGTACATACACGGGTGGGGGTACGACTCGAACGTACACAGGGGGTTCGACTCGAACGTACATGGGGGGGTTCGACTCGAACGTACACGGGGGGTTCGACTCGAACGTACACGGGGGGGTTCGACTCGAACGTACACGGGGGGTTCGACACGAACGTACACGGGGGGGTTTGACACGTACACGGGTGTACATACAGGGGGGTTCAGCGCGTACCTACGGGGGCTGGGGGGGACGGCGCGTACCTACGGGGTCTGGGGGGGGGTCGGCGCGTACCTACGGGGGCTGGGGGGGTTCAGCGCGTACCTACGGGGGCTGGGGGGGGTTCGGCGCGTACCTATGGGGGCTGGGGGGGGTCGGCGCGTACCTACGGGGGCTGGGGGGGGTCGGCGCGTACCTACGGGGGCTGGGGGGGGTTCAGTGCGTACCTACGGGGGCTGGGGGGGGTTCGGCGCATACCTACGGGGGCTGGGGGGGGTTTGGCGCGTACCTACGGGGGCTGGGGGGGGGTCGGCGCGTACCTACGGGGGCTGGGGGGGACGGCGCATACCTACGGGTACTGGGGGGGACGGCGCGTACCTACGGGGGCTGGGGGGGGTCGGCGCGTACCTACGGGGGCTGGGGGGGGTTCAGTGCGTACCTACGGGGGCTGGGGGGGGGTTCGGCGCGTACCTACGGGGGCTGGGGGGGGGGTCGGCGCGTACCTACGGGGGCTGGGGGGGGACGGCGCGTACCTACGGGGGCGGGGGGGGTCGGCGCGTACCTACGGGGGCGGGGGGGGGGTACGGTGCGTACCGGGCCACCTACTCTGGTCGATTCGCGCCGTACTTTGCTTTTGCGGCACTTTTTGGGTGCCGTGAAAATATTGCCGTCCGGACTGCTGTCGGTTCGAATCGTAATTCCTGGGTCGTGAAACGCTGCCTGAAAGCGTCCCGACGTCACGTCGCAGCATTCCCGGATCACATTCGTATGTATATTTTCGTCGGTCGGTGTTTTTTACGATTCGTACGGAAATGGTGTTTCCGTGCGAATCGTAATTCCATGTTTGTAAAGTTTTACGACCGGGTACGAGTCGGACGGGGAAAACGCTCCGACCGACGGTTCGTACCCGGTTTTTACCGGATCGTGATCGGCACCAAACTCTTAGGTACCTCACCTCGTCTCTGTACCGTCATTCTCTATTTATGGTAACATGGCTGAAGTATGAATTAAAGATGGGCGATGAAAAAAGGGAGGAAAGTGGCACAACAGACTAATAAACCATATCTAGTAGTATCTCAGCACTTAATAAAATCCCTGGGGTCTAGGACTTGGGAGAGAGCCTCTATGGCCAGACATACATCCAAGTTAGAGGAGTCTAGATCCTTGTCAGGCCAATTCTGGTGTTTGTGAGACTCAGGGACATTTATGTATTGCTATTGTCTCTAGAATCACAGGAGTAAGATATCGCACAGAATTGCAAAGGTCCTCCTCTTTTGACTTTGACTTTTGGATATAGTGAAGTTGAACAGTTAAGATTCAATCCTGGAGGTTGGTTGTGGGGAAAATGATAGTTTCTTCTCCCACATGTATCTCATACTACAACTTAGGTGCCGATTACGATCCGGTAAAAACCGGGTACGAACCGTCGGTCGGAGCGTTTTCCCCGTCCGACTCGTACCCGGTCGTAAAACTTTACAAACATGGAATTACGATTCGCACGGAAACACCATTTCCGTACGAATCGTAAAAAACACCGACCGACGAAAATATACATACGAATGTGATCCGGGAATGCTGCGACGTGACGTCGGTACGCTTTCAGGCAGCGTTTCACGACCCAGGAATTACGATTCGAACCGACAGCAGTCCGGACGGCAATATTTTCACGGCACCCAAAAAGTGCCGGAAAAGCGAAGTACGGCGCGAATCGACCAGAGTAGGTGGCCCGGTATGCACCGTACCCCCCCCAGCCCCCGTACGTATGCGCCGACCCCCCAGCCCCCGTACATATGCGCCGACCCCCCCAGCCCCCGTACGTACGCGCCGACCCCCCCAGCCCCCGTACGTACGCGCCGAACCCCCCTGTATGTACACCCGTGTACGTGTCGAACCCCCCCGTGTACGTCGAGTCGAACCCCCCCGTGTACGTTCGTGTCGAACCCCCCCGTGTACGTTCGAGTCGTACCCCCCGTGTACGTTCGAGTTGAACCCCCCCGTGTACGTTCGAGTCGAACCCCCCCGTGTACGTTCGTGTCGAACCCCCTCGTGTACGTTCGAGTCGAACCCCCGTGTACGTTCGAGTCGTACCCCCCCGTGTACGTTCGAGTCGAACCCCCCCCGTGTACGTTCGAGTCGAACCCCCCCGTGTACGTTCGTGTCGAACCCCCCCGTGTACGTTCGAGTCGTACCCCCACGCGCTGGGGGTACGCACCGTACATACACGGGTGGGGGTACGACTCGAACGTACACGGGGGGGGGTTCGACACGTACACGGGTGTACATACAGGGGGGTTCGGCGCGTACGTACGGGGGCTGGGGGGGGTCGGCGCGTACGTACGGGGGCTGGGGGGGGGTCGGCGCGTACGTACGGGGGCTGGGGGGGGTCGGCGCGTACGTACGGGGGCTGGGGGGGGTCAGCGCGTACGTACGGGGCTGGGGGGGGGTCGGTGCGTACGTACGGGGGCTGGGGGGGGTCGGCGCGTACGTACGGGGGCTGGGGGGGGTCGGCGCGTACGTACGGGGGCTGGGGGGGGTCGGCACGTATGCGGGCACGTCTCCATGGTTGCTATGGGAGTTCGGTGCGGACGGTGTTTTTTCCATCCAGTTGTAACCTCGGACGCACGGGATGGATCGTGATTCCTCGGTCGGACTTCACCTTTCACATTTGTACGGTAAATCGTACGAGGACGTGTCGGACACATTTTCCGACCCGAGGACGTGTGGGGAATGATTCCCAATGCGGTTCGTATGGACTTTTTACCATGCGAATCGTGATTGCCAGTTCGTACGGGACTTGTACGATTCGTACGGTAAAAAGACCGGATACGAGTCGCACGGGGAAATTTTTTACCGGATCGTAATCGGCACCTTAATGTCCAGGCAGTGTTGTAGTCTTGCTTTCCTTCCACTGAATATTGTACTAACATACTTGAAAACAATAATTTGTTGGTCAAAGGTTTTTGATGGGAGACAGTGTCTATCATCAACTGGAGTGAGGTGGTCACCTTACATATTTCTTTTTATGTAAAGTGTATAAACATTTAGTTAGTAAGATTATATAGCCCACAATGCAGTAAATATCTGGGTATCACTGTTTCACTTTGGGCATCTCCAGGATGGCACCCTGAACAGACGCAGAGTAATGGTGCGCCGTGTTGCAAGCCCATCAGGGCACCATCATGATGGCTCCAGCCCTGCTCTGTGGGTGATACAAGAGCAGGGGAGACTAACCCAGACCGGCACCACCTTTAACAGCATCGAACTGGGTGTTATTTGGTGCTGCATTGGCCGTGAGGAGACCACGGCCTCGTTGGCATTGAGTAGACAGCATATAATACCACCCACTGCCACCGATTATACACTTGTGGCACAGCTCAGCTGATCCCCCAGGGCTGTAATGCGGCAGCAGAAGCGCCCGACACCATGGTTAGTGCAGCTAATGGGGGAGTCATAAATTCTGCACCTGCAGTGGAGCACATCAGGGGGCCTCTACCGCATGCGCAGAGTTCATAGATTCCTCGGAAGTTGCCATGGCTGGTTAGTCCCGGAGGTATCAGAGCGCTTTACATGAGAAAAGTTTTGCATAGTTAACAAATGTTACTGGAGCATGGTATAACGAAAAAGACAAAAGTCCCCATAGAGGTTATAAGGTAATGGGGGAGGGGGGGAGAGTCAAGGGGCTTGGAAACAGATCAGATCTGGCCGGCAATGGAAGAAAGTACGTCAGGGAAAAAATAAACAGCAAAGTCCACACATTTGAGAAGTGCAACAGAACAAGGGAAAATACAGGTACACGTAGTAAAAGAGTCAAGGAAGATCAGAAATAAGGCAGATATTATGAAAAAAATAAGTTTGAGTCCGGAATAATGGCACCAACTAGGGTTGCATCTAGGGTCAGTCCATCCTAACGGGGCCAAAACAGAGGCAGACCAAAATTGAGATGGGTGAAAAAAAAACACAGGAGGGTTGATGTCATGGCACAGCAACGTAGCGTGACAGCTTCACTCACTGCTCCGACGATTAGCAGACTGCAGAGGAAGGCCATCGTATGGGGGTAAAATGGCCGACCTCGCCCCACCATCGCTACCCACAGGAAGTGGACGAAAGAGCAAAGGGGGAGCAAGAGAGGATCTCTACAGTTGATCGCTAGACCGCGACCAAGCCGTTGAAATAAACTCCATGGAGGAGACAAGCCACAAGCAGAGCTCCTGTAGAATACCTCCCACCTCCAAGAAGAAGAACTCCTTCCGTGGTCGCCCGTTCAGTGGAGGGAGGCTATCCAGACTCCTGGATCGCCAGATGGGCCGCCAGGGGGACGGGAGGGCCGAAGACATGAACCCAGTGTTCTCTCCCTGCTCAGATCGGGGGAAATCATCTCATGGGGATCGTGGCAGCCACATGGGGAGAACGTGTAGGGCCGCCGTCACGAAGAGACTCCAGTGCATAGCAGTTTGCAGCGGGATGCCGAGTCATAGTGGTTGAGACCGGAAGGTAGGTGATAGCCCAGGAATGAGACCCGAAAGGTGATCCTGATTCCTTTTCCTCAACAGCTGCAGTGAGCAGCTCAAATGTGCAGTCGGCCAATATCCTAGGATTCCGCTAGATGAGTTGTTGTGGGAAAGGTTACCTCCATTTCGACAATCACATCGTCCTGGGGGCATGCAGAAAAGTTGAAGCGTTAAAATCCCTAGGGAGGAGGGGGTTCACCGGGGGCAATTTCCAGGATAATCGCCAAAAAAGGCGATCCCTCGCCACAGGTATAATCGCCAAAAGACGATCCCTGAAATGAGGCCTTAGGCCAATGCTATGACTCTTGTAAGTTATCTACCAAGGTACTGAATTGGGGAGTTGAGGGATCCTCCCCACTGAGAAGGGAGGAGGGCACAAGTCACAACATCATGCGGGCTTGGTTCACACATGCAATTACCACAATACTCATCATTGTAAGGATATCCCAATTTTAGATGGAACAATATGTTTGGTTACTTGTTACAGTTACTGTATGGTTGCGGAATAGTTACTTTCCCGATCAAGGAAGGTGACGTGGGATAATATGGAGACTGGACTTCACTGGGGAGTATAGGGGTTTGGCTAGCGGGGTGGACGTGGGTTGGAATATAGACATAACATGACAGCACACAAACCTTAAAGAGAACCCGCGTACAATATTATCTCCTGGAATATTTGGGGAATGAACACTCAGCCATTAAAATATGATCTATTCCTACATAACCGCCCCAGAACATCTTAAACTTCAGCAGAGATGGAGAGGCCAAATCATTGGTACCACCTTCTCAGCATACACCAAAGGAGTGCTCATTTGGGTGGCTCCAACTGTACCTCTGTCAATGAGCCACACAATGGTGGATCTAGAGGGCAGAGATTTGATGGGGGGATGCTAGATGGGTCACTGTTGAACTTGGCCCTTTTTGCAGGGTCATCCCTGAACTTTTTGCCTTCCTCCTATAGTTTTTCTGACCTGTTGTTGGCTGTTTTATGACTCTGGGCACTTTACCACTGCTGATCAGTGCTAACGTGCATATGCTTTCCCTATTGTAAATTGATGTATGGATTAGTGATTCCATGATTGGCTGGTTTGGTTTACTTGTCAGACCCTAGTACAGTGTACTGAGTGTGCCCAGGGCTTCTAAACCAAATGCTGCTAGTGGGCTTGCAGCACTGGTTGTGCCACCCACAGAAACAGCCTGTTAAAGTGTGTCTAAGGCTTGCCATTGCAGAGCCTGTGTGCAGTCTGGTACTGTCATGCTGACTGGGCATGTGCACCCACTTGCCAGTCCCTAAACCTTCCCTTTTCTTCATATCAGACACCTGTATGGTAGGCCCAAGGGCAAGGTGCATTGTAAGTATAAGGTAAGACATGACCTGGTGTGTGTGGTATGTCCTAATAGTGAATTACAGCCATTTTCGTTTTTCACTATTGCAAGGCTACTGTTCCCTATAGGCCAGAATGGGCAGCTTGATTATTACAGCTTATAATCCTAACTGACTCGGGGAACATGGTAGAAATTCGAGTTTAGTATGCCTGAACTCAGAATGATAAAATACATCTTTTAGTGAAGCTGGTTTTAACATTCTGTTTTAGAAAGTAGGTATTTTCTTGTCTAACCATCCAAACCTGCCTCTGCTAGGTTGTGTATTCTTTGTCTGGAGTTTGAGTGACAGGGGCTGGGGAATTCCCAGAGACAGGGTGAGTCAGCACAGGGCTTAATATAGAGATCTCCATGTAGATGGGTGGGAGGAGTTGCACCTGGGACCTGAATAGGGCTGTGCTTTCCCTCCACAATCCTGGCTCCACCTCCTGTGGTGCGTCTGATGTCTCTGCCCTGCACTGTGAAAGGAAAGAAGGAATCATGTCAACAAAGTGCTCCAGGGCTGACCAGAACTGGTTTGGACTAGGCAAAGGCCTCTCTGCCTTCAGAGAACAAAGAGAAACTGGGTATAAAAAGGGGACCCATACCCCAGAACTTTAGATCACTTTGGGAAACAAGAAGAAACCTTTGCTGAGGAGTGGAACCAGAAGAAACTGAGGAGAGACTATCCCTAAGCTAAAGTGCTGCTTGGGGGATTGGCCTGCAGTGGTTGCCTGACTGCCAAAGAAAGGAGAAAGGACTTTGTGTGCACTTTATTCAACTTGTGAAGGATCTCCAAGGACTTGGAAAAGAGCTTGCCTCCTGCTGAAGTCTCAGGAACAACAGACTTCACCCACCAGCTCCCCAAGAGTTCTTTGGAAGTGCCTGCTTTCTTGCGAGGCTTTCTGAGGGACTGCATGTCGCAAGAAGCTGGAAGCGCGACTCATGAACAAGAAGCGTGTCACCAAACTGCTGCTGCCACTTCACAACATGAAGCACCTCGCATCGCTGGAGAAGAGGATCAACGTTGCAGCAGACGCCGCCGCATCACCGGGAAGCGTGTCGCAGAAGAATCGTTGAGTCATCGCAGGTCCACCGAAGCGCCTCGCATCGGCAGGGGAGAGGATGGGCGTCGCAGCAGATGCTGCCGCATCACTGGGAAGCGTGTCACAGGGCCTGTCACGGCTCATCGCCGGAGAAGAGGATCGATGTCGCATCAGACGCTGCCGCATCACTGGGAAGTGTGTCGCAGGGTCTGTCACGGCTCATCGCCGGAGAAGTGGATCGACGTCGCAGCAGACGCCGCCGCATCACCGGGAAGAGTGTCGCAGGGCCTGAGTGGCTCGCATCGTGGTGGAAGCAACTTGCATCACCAGGGGAGAGGATCGACGTCTCAGCAGATGCCACCGCATCACTGGGAAGCGTGACGCAGGGCCTGTCGCGGCTCGCATCTTGTGGAAGCATCTCGCATCGCCAGAGAAGAGGATCGACGTCGCAGCAGACGCCGCCGCATCACCGGGAAGCATGTCGCATCAAGAAGAAAGCGCCATCTTTGTTTCTTTGCTCCAGATCTTCAACGCATCACCGTACTTGCGTGTAAGGGACTGCCGCATCACCTTCCCTGCAACACTTAAGGTACATTGAACTCTGAGTGTCGCATTTACCATCTTAAGAGAACTAAGCTAATTCTACCATTTTAAGTACAGTATTGTGGATGTTTGTGGTCTTGTGTTAAATCTATATAAAAGATACTTATTTTTATAATACAACCTGTGTGGCATCCATCTGTAGTGTTGTCACTTGATAACTGCATGTGTTCACAAATGCTTTGCACACTGCCTCTGAGATAAGCCTGTCTGTTCGTGTCAAGCTACCATGAGGGTGAGCAGGGGTTATTTTAGGAGTGTACCCACTTACCCTGACTAGACGCCAGGGTCCCTATTTGTCACAGGTACCTACCTATGCCAACTAGAGACCCCCAAATCAAACAATCACTAATTTCTCTATTGGCACTGTATGTGCCCAACAGTATCCAGCAACAGTTCTTAACACAGCTACCTCCCACGATGATACAAAACCTGGAGGTGACTTCAATATTATACACAATAAATCCCTAGACAGGTCATCCCCACCATGCAGGGGACAGTGATGATTACAAATTCATGCAGGCTTGGTTCACACATGCAATTACTGCAATACTGATCATTGCAAGGATATCACAATTTTAGAAGGAACAAAATGTTTGGTTACTTGTTACAGTTACTGTATGGCTGCGGAATAGTTACTTTCCCGACCAGGGAAGGGGATGTGGGATATGAGTTTTCAGTTTGCACACTGAGGAGCTACAGCATCATCACACTGACATAATATGGAGATTGGACTTCACTAGGGAGTATAGGGCTTTGGCTAGCAGGGAGGACTTGGGTTGGAATATAGACATAATATGACAGCACACAAACCTTAGTGAGTGCCCACATACAATATTATCTCCTGGAATATTTGGGGAATGGGCACTCAGCCGTTATCACATGATCTATTCCTACATAACTGCCCCAGAACATCTTAAACTGCAGCAGAGATGGAGAGGCCAAATCATTGGTACGCCTACTCAGCATACACCAAAGGAGTGCTCATTTGGGTGGCTCCAACTGTATCTCTGTCACTGGCTACCAATGCGTCAACGAGCCACCTTCAAAATACTTTGTCACGCGCATAAAGCCCTCCACAAAACAGGCCCCACAATCCTGCAAGGTAAAATCGAATTCTATATTCCAAACAGAAACCTAAGGTCCAATAACTCAGCCCTGGCAAAACCTAAGCGCATTTTCAGGGCAAGGACAGGTGGACGAGCCTTTTCATATCTGGCGGCCAAAAGATGGAACGAGCTACCCATGGATCTTAGACATACTACAAACCTTCTACAGTTCCGGCAAAAACTAAAAACCCACCTTTTTCCACAAAACTAACTCCCTCTGCATAAATCTCAATAGTCCCCCTTTTTTCTTATAGCGCCTTGATATCCTATGGGATGAGTGTCGCGCTTTATAAATACCAGAAATAATAATAATAATAATGAGCCACACAATGGTGGATCCAGAGGGCAGAGATTTGGTGGGGGAGGGGATGCTAGATGGGTCACTGATTTCTCTATTGACACTGTCTGTGCCCAACAGTATCAAGCAACAGTTACCTCCCACAATGATACAAAACCTGGAGGCACAGTGTAAATGTGGAGGTGACTTCAATATTATACACAATAAATCCCTAGACAGGTCATTCCCCCCACCCCTTGCAGTGGACAGTGATGATTACAACTTCATGTGGGCTTGGTTCACACATGCAATTACCACAATACTCAACTGTGATATGGGCTGTACGGGAGCTGGAACTCCTGAGACTTACCATATGATCTATTCCTACTTGCAACATAGGTCTATGCACTCCAAAATGAGAGAATACAAATGTTTCTCCCTGGTACATCAATCACATTCTAGCATAGATTTACTTTAATATAACTCTCCCATGCCACACACTGTCTGACCACAACACCCTTAAACTGACAGTGCAGTAGGGCAGATAGCGAGCGTTAATACCCAGTTGGATACTGTACATGCTGGCAATACAAGACAGAGTATTACGCAACACCATAGGCACACATGTTACTAGTTATTTTGGGGAGAGCGAGGGGACAGCCTCAAGCAAAGGGCTGCAGTAAGACTCCTTTAAAGTCGTCATATGGGGTCTAAGTATTAAAACCTCCTATGAAGCAGGACACATGTTACAAAGGCAACACATTGATCTTAAACGTGCAATACAGGCGGCAGAGGCATGTGTGGTGAATGAAGAGGAGATGGAGGCAAGACTCAGGAAACTAGATTACACGGAGTATGTGGCCAGGCAATGTATGGAGGGCGAGTATTGGCATGGCTCTTGAAGACTGCAGTCCCCAGGCCCCAAATAAATGCTAATAGGTCCCCAGCTGGGAAAATCCTTAGTACACAGTCTGACATCAACCAGGCCTTTTTTGACTATTATTCCTCTCTCTATCGAGAAGCACTGGGACAAGGGGACCTCATATTGCCGGAATATATGGATAAATTACCCATCTCACAACTTGATCCCTTACAGTGTCATACCCTAGACAAAGCACTGTCTCTGGAGCAAATCCACCTACCTATTGACCAGACAGCACAAGACAAAACTTCTGGGATGGACAGACTCCCAGTGGAGTTCTACTCTACACACAGAGCCACTCTTACCCCCATGCTTCTCAGGATATACCAACAGGCAAGGGACGAAGGTGCACGTCTGCTGTGTATGCGAGAGGCTATGATTGTAGTCCTGCCCAAACCAGGAAGGGACCCTTTGGAGGTGCGCTAATAAAGACTCCTGTCCCTTCTGAATACAGACTATAAGATCCTCGGGAAGGTCATTGCAAATAGGCTCCTGCCATACCTCTCCACTCTGGTTCACCATGACTAGAACAACTTCATCCCAGGGAGAAATATGTTCTTAAATCTAAGATGCCTCTTTTGACTTATATAAGAGAGCCCACAGGTGGCAGTACCGCACACAGCCCTTTCTCTTGACATTGTAGGCAAGCTCTACTTGATTGAAGTGTTGAAGAGAATGGGGAATGGACTGGAGATATCGCGATGGCTAGCCCTGCTCTACACCACTCCAGTGGCTCGGGTTCAGGCAGAGAGACCTCAGCTGCTTCTAAGGTGCATAGATGTACCAGACAGGGTTGTCCACTTTTGCATTTCATTTTAGCACTGGCTCTGGAGCCACGTGCGGGCTTTTTGCGCTCTCTGGACCCACTATGGGGTATCCCAAGCATAGTCCCATGAAGTGCACACCTGAGCGGGCACGCATACTTAGGTTTCTCTCTGTGTAGAGACCTACAAACACTGTGTACCACAAAGGATTCCTCTGCATTTGTAAAGTGCTCAATTGGTGCCTTTGTGATGCTGCCTTAGTGATGAAGCTCTGGTGCTTAATGCATTTTTAAAGACATGTTAAAGAATATATATATATGCTAATCGAGGAAGTGTAAACGCCTGCAGTGAAAGGCAGTCCTGAAGCAGCAGGAGGGCAGCCCCAGAGCCATCACTGAGGCTCAGAGTCGAATCTGCTGAATACCTCGGGAATCGTGGCAGTCTGGTGTCAACTGTCAGTGACATCCCAGATGCTGAAACTTTATTACAATATTAAGGCCATCAGTTTTGGACACTGACAGTTTTAAAACTCACTAGCTGACAGGGCTATACATTTTCACTGCTGAAATACCTCTTGTTTTAAAGGGCAACATGGATAGAAATTGTGCAGCAGGTGCAGTGGTGCCAGGGCCCAGGTTTGGAGGGTACCCGCTGGAGCCTCCTAAGTTAAAGTGTGATTCAACACTCCTCTGATTTTCATTGTTGCTTTTCATAGTTTTCAAAATCAGTAAAATGAATCCTCACAGTCTTACTACTTAGGTAATTCTCTTTTTAGGGTCTTCTATCCAAAGTAAGAGATACGTTACACAGAGGAGTACCAGATTCCTATTTCCTTATAGTCAGGACTAGTGGAATTCTGTGGCCAGGGAGGTCCAAATTATGGGGCCGGGTGGACCGCATTATATGGCAAGAAAAGGCAAATTATACTGCACAATGCGGCACATTTTGTGATAGTATCGCTTCCTTATTTTGCCATTTTTGCATAGGTTAAATCTATCCGGACAAAGGGATCACCTCATTAATATCAGCTTAACACCCAAATGCAGCAACAAGCAACTGAAATGGGGGCAATAAACCTTTGCAAAGTGCCTTCTTCCATTGTGTGACTTGTAGCTGCGATTTTAGTAACATGATCCATTTGAGCTAGAAACCAAAAATGTTTTTGTTAAAATCTGCAGATTATGTAGCCGATGATGGATTATGTGGCATATGTGGAAAATTCACAAATATGCTGGAAAATACTGCAACTGCAAAACCGCATAATTCCAGTTGCCCCTGCTTATAGTGCTTAGAAAAACTGCAAGTACCAGAATCCTTTGCAGCAATCTTTGCAACTTTTTTTTAGGAAGTTGACAACTGTGAGGGGTAATCAACAGATGCTTTTAATCACATTTGTAGTTTTATAACTTTATTCACTCTGGTTATCAAATGTTGCGCAATGTTCCGGTTATTTGGTGTGAAGACAAAGCAAAAGGTTCTTTCACTAGGAAATGTTATGCCTAATGCAATTCATCACATCTGTTTATTAAAGGCAGTAAGCCTGCCTTGAATATTGTGAAAAGCATTCGTTAAAAACAATAGGCATATAATAGGGGATTGTTACAATATCCTGCTAAAGCCTGTAGGCAGTTATTTACTTACATAGAATTTTTCAGATTACAGTAGTAGGCAAGGGTTCTGGTGTTGGTAACTGACTCGACAAAACTGTAGAGATAGAAGATTTGACCTATGATAATCCCTGTTAGGCCCTCTTAGTGTTTATTTTTTTTGTTATTTAGACAACTTTAATTTTGTATTTATTTGCAATTTTATTGAAGGTTGCCTTGTAGGAAAGCTTATCCTTAACCCCTTCGCTGCGGCGGGGATTCCGCCGCAGCGCTGGGGGGGGGGGGGTTGGGGGCAGCGCGGTGGCGCTGTGCTCATGACGGAGCCACTCCGTACTGATCAGTATTTCGGTTTCTCGAGCAGGGTCTCTGGCATCTGCAGGGTCTGAGACAGCGTCTCGGACAGCGTCTGTGGCAGCATACGTGTCGGGTCTGTGATGAGTCGGAATGACGGGTCTGACACTGATCTCTAGCTAACTTACCTCAATTATACTATTCTGTGTTCGTTTATCACCCCCAAATGTTTCAACATCGTGTTTTCCCCTATTTCTGATTGGACAGGGCAAGGAGGTGAGTTCATCACACCATGCTAAATATTTTACATTAGGCTCTTTGTTCTATGTTTCCGCCCCATAATTTATTTTCCCAAAGCTTTATTCCCACCCGCATTTCACATTATGCTTAATACAATTTATAATATGTTGCTCTTGTCCGGGTCAATGGGTTAAGTACCCATGTGCTTCTTGCCAGCTTGACCTTGGCTGGGTTTCAATGGTGTACAATAAGGAGCTATAGAGGGAAATAAACCCAAGTCACCCTCCTCTCAAGCAATAAACATCTACACAAGACTGGGTCTAAGAAGGTATAAACACCATCAACTGCGGTTCAAATCCCTATATCTTTGGGTATTTTGTTCTCCCCTCTTTTCTTAGGTTGGGGTAGTCATCAACAGCCATTCACCTTCCATTTTTAATTTTTATAGTTTTATAAAAACATAATACAGTGTTGTTACTTATGGCAATCCCCACTAATGATCCTCTCAGTGTAAGAACTTGCACGTCACATACACCGGGTGTTTTAAACAATCCTTTGAAAAAAACTTTTGAAAAAAATGTGAAAAGACAAGATGACACCTCACGTGCGCAACACCAATTGAGCTTGCTGATTGGTACTCACCAACTCTGCCCACTTTTATCATCATCGGTTGTCATCTTGCCCAAAAAATAAAATAAAGTGTCCACACAATTAAACCCAAAATGTGAAGGTAAATAGTGAAATAATCACATACCAAGGTGCGACTGAAGTGTAAGAATAAAAAATGAACGGGATGCACTTTCAATAGGACCAACTTTATTCCTCCTTATCTGTGCACCCAATTCAAAACTTAAAAAGGTTGCTTAATATGCATACCGTTGTATTTATGCCAACATGTTTCATCGTCAAATTATTTGTAGCGATTTCTTCAGGGCAAATACCGTCGCTTGGCACCAGCCGGGGACCCCTCTTAGCCTTTCATTCGGGGACTGCCAAAAGTAAAAACACACCACACACATAATTCTCACTTAATAACCAATTCCGCGTCAATGAATAACTTTATATCTCTTGCTTAAATCTATTCATTACCCTTATTGAGCCATAGATCCGCGTACCAGCTCCTTTTTATTTTTTATTTTTATTTTTATAGGTCACAACACGAGCTCCATATGTGAGTCCTCGTAGTGGATCGGCATTCAGCTGTAATGCAAATCTGGGGATAGGGAAATTTCTCATTAGTCCCTGTAGCTTTCATTCAATCCTCTGTCCAACACCCCGAGTTCTAACTAAGCTACATCGGGGCTCACCACTTCATCTATAACAAGCGCAGAACTCTCTGCCATTTAGGCGCATGCTTGTTTAAGTCCCTTTCTTTTTTTGTACGTGTAAAAAACTCGCACCTGGCATTCCCACTGACCCGGTATATTATCTTGGAAAAGGGGCCAACCGTTTCACGAAATCGCCCACAAAATTGAATAATGGGAAGTGAAACCCACCTATTTCTCTCATCATTATACTGTTTAACAATGCTGTTCCACAAAGTTTAAACCGTCTAGTCAGTTAAAACGCCGCCAAAAGTGGACTCATAAACAACACTTACTGGCAATTTTAAAGGAAAAATGTTACACACGTTAAAGTTTAAACCACCCTTCCGTTACAACCACTCCTCCTTACCATCCAAGGCCTCATGGAGCTCTTTATCTCCACCGGTCAGCCATATTCACCCTCTGCCTCTGTTTTTAATCTTACGCGGAAAGACGGCAACGTCACCGCGTCATAACTGTGGGCGCCATCTTAGATTGGGGAGGTTTAACAGAGAAGATCGTTTTTACTCAATTACTCGTTTTACTTCTATTTATCAAGATCTTATATGGTGCATTGACAGCCCGCCCCAGGTGCACTATGTTCGTATACTGCTACTCCTTAAGGACGAGTTTATTAGCAATTCTAGAAGTATTAACACAAGGCCCCCTCCAATATGATCAGTATCCCTGCATTAAAACTCTGGGCGCCATCTTAGAATGGAACATTCGTCCAACTTTCATTCTAACGATAGATAGGTATTTCTCTTCTCGAACCCAAAGTTCCCTCTTGTATTACTGGTCTCTATTAGTTTTCCTTTTTATTCTCTCAAAGGAGACCCTCTATATTGGAAAAATGTTAATTTTAAGTTTTAAATTTTAAAACACAGTTAATGTAGTTCTCATACATATCTATGTTAGTCCAACTCCCTCGCTATACTTTCTAATTGTGTTTTTTGTATTTAACATTACCTATAGATATCTTGCCCAAGATTAAATGGTGCCATGGGGCCCATCAATAATTCCCCAATGGTTTCAGATGTTGTGTATGTGCCCTCTTCCTATCATAAATGGGATATCATCTAACAAGCAAGACTAGCTTTTACTATCTCTTGCTTGCACTCTCAGCACCCTATAATAAGAGGGGAGATGTTCTACAGCTCAGTATTTTGCTTTGCTCCATTCAAATTGGTCGTTTAACCCGATTTGATCGGACTTCTCCTGAAAAATCCATCGCGCTTCTTTCGAGGCCAGCAAGTCCTCGACGTTATGGGGGTTGCCTATTATTTTCTCAAGTACCACCCATGTAAAAGTATGTTTAGTCTCATGGCAATGTTGCACCAGTTTAGTGGTAAGTTTGCCTATTCTAATCGTACTCAGGTGTTCCAGCATTCTAACCTTCACCTTCCTTGTCGTAAGGCCTATGTATTGGAGGCCACATTGGCAAGTCAACCTGTAAACTACATTCGCGGTGTTACAGTTACTGAAACGTTTCAGATACCAGGTCTTTCCTGAACTCAAAGTAACACTCAGTGTCTTTTTGGTAAGTCCACATACAGAGCATGACCCACACGGATAATGCCCTGGAGGAATAGTTGACTCTGTCGACTTCTGTAACATTTCCACCCGTGTATGTACAAGTTTATCCCTTAAGTTGCTGGATCTTTTAAAAGCAAACCTAGGGGGGGGCATGGTGAAATCCTTAGTAGATAGTAATGCCCAATGCTTGCGTATAGACTGGCGGATCCGAGTTGCTAAAGGATCAAAAGTCATGACCACGGGCAGACACTCGTCTCTTGTTTTCTCATTTTTCTGGAGCAATGCACATCGTGGTGTGTTGATCGCTCTTTTTGTTGCCTGTCTAATGATTTTACGAGGATACTGCCTCATCTCCAGTTTCGCACATAAACCTTCTGACTGATCAAGGAATGCTGCGGTGGAGGAACAGTTCCTTCGGTACCGAAGGAACTGTCCCACGGGTAGATTATCTTTGAGGGCTCTGGGGTGGTAGGAATTGTAGGACAAAAGTGAGTTCTTATCCGTGGGTTTTTGATGTACTCGGGAGCATAGTGTGTCCCCTTCTACATAAATATCCAAATCAAGGTATACCGCTGTCTGGTTACTATAATTCCATGTAAATCTAAGACTAGCATCCTGATGGTTGAGCCAGTTAAGAAAATCAAGTAGCCCGCCTTCAGGTCCCGACCAGATGCAGAACACGTCGTCTATATACCTCTTCCAGAGCCGGATCTTACACTGGAAGGGATTAGACTGATGGTATATGACGTGTTCTTCAAACTGGCCAACATAAATACAGGCCAAACTGGGCGCCATTGTCGCGCCCATTGAAGTACCCGTAGTTTGTAGGTACATGTTGTCTTTGTAACAGAAATAATTCTGTGTCAGGGCAAGTTCTATACACTGTAACACGAAAGACTGTGGAGCATCGTAGAACCACTCTTGTCCATTAAGAGCATACGCTGCTGCCACCAGCGCAGCATCCTGTGGTATGCACGTATAGAGTGACTCTATTTCAATGGTAACCAACAGTTCACGACCTGAGTCAAAATGGAAATCTTCTAAGATGTTAAGAATTTCAGTTGTATCTTTGACAACGGATTGTTGGTTGATGACAGACTCCCTAAGAAAAAAGTCGGCAAACTGTGAGAGGGGCTCCAACACCGATTGGATCCCTGACACGATCGGCCGAGCAGGTGGGGGACGTTGCGGCTTATGGATCTTAGGTAAAATGTAGAAGGCCGGAGTTCTTGGCTTCTCACTAACCAAGAACTCCGCCTCCTTAGTCGTTATCCACTTTTTTTCTTTCGCAATGCCTACCATCTTCTTGATAATCTCAAGGAGTTCATTAAGGGGGTCTTGTTTCAGTGGGCGATAGTTATTACGAGCGCCCAGCAGCCTCATCACTTCAGTGTCGTAATCGATGGTATTCATCACGACCACTGCTCCACCCTTATCAGCATTTTTAATCGTCAATTGCTGGTTATTCTGTAGGCCTCTTACTGCCTCCCAATCAACCCGGCTCATGTTGTTATATTTAGACACACTGCCATCTTGTTCAAATGACCCAATGTCTTGTAGTACCTTACTTTCGAATACCATCACTTCCGGGCCAACCATTGTGTTGGGCGGACAAAAATTGGAAGGTTTTCTTAAAGAAGTATTAAACGTACGAAGGAGAGAATCTGGAGCCCATGGCAACTCCCTGTTTCTGACGGTACCATTTATCCTTAAAGAGAAAAACATTGTTGTCAAGGATGAGTTCTATCATGGTAATGAGCATCTCTGTGTGTTCCCATGTGCTAGCAGATCTAGTGCTGAGAATTTTCCTAATGGCTTTCAATCCACATTCTCTTTTGATGCTCGTGTACAGTGCTGTAACATCTAGTGTTACAAGTGTCATGTCAGGCCCCCACGTGATGTCCGATAAAAGACCTAAGATGTGTTTGGTATCTCATATAAATGATGGAAGGTTATACACCAATGGTTTCAAGAAGATGTCAACATATTCAGACAGTCTTTCTGTGGGACCTCCTATCCCAGAAATGATAGGCCTACCAGGGGGGAAGGGTAGATTCTTGTGGATTTTTGGGAGTGTGTAGATGCAAGGGAATCTAGGCTTGTTTACCTGTAGATAGCTATACTCGTCATTATCCAGGATACCCATGCCATACCACTGTTTTAGGTGTCTGTTAATGTGGTCTATAAGCTTCCAAATAGGATTAGTAGTGATATGTTCATAACATTCCAAATCTCCCAATTGTGAGAGAATTTGGTTCTCATAGTCTAAATTGGACATAATGACGATGTTGCCCCCTTTGTCCGCCTCCTTTATGATAATGCTGTCATCAGCCCTTAACTTTCTGAGTGCTTGTCTCTCTCCATGTGTCAGGTTATCATTCTTTAGGCGTGGTGCATGTTTCTTTAGGTCACATTTATCCAGATCATTGATAACAAGTTTGTAGAAAATATCTATACTGTTACCACTCTGTAAAGTGGGTGTCCATTTTGATTTTTCCTTTAGACCACTCTCCACTCGTGCATCACTTAACACATTCAATCTACAAGATTCTTACAAATATCAACTGTAACACGAGTTTTGTAGTATACATCATCGAGTGCAGATGTAACAGATGTAACAGAAAATATGTGGGGAGCACGATACGTCCCTTACGTGTAAGGATAGGCGAACACATGAGGGCTGTTAAGCAGGGGGACCGCAGATATCCCATCGCGACACACATCCTTGAATGCCAATCACAAGGTGCACATAAGGACTTTCTATTCTACGGTATAGAGCAGACAATGAGAAACCCCAGAGGGGGTAATAGAGAACTCACACTTCGCAGGAACGAAGCATCCTGGATTCTGAAATTACGTACGACTGATATAGGGATGAATGTCGATGATGAAATGCATTATTTTCTTGGTAAATAAAAATAGGACCACACATGTAAACATAGTGATACATCATCTCCAGTCATGTATACACAGTAGTCCAGCATCTATGATAATTATGTAAATTATGTACATATGCAGTTCAATGTTTGTAAATATACGTTTATCATGTTTTAAGATGTCACTCACCTCTGCACTATAACCATTGACAACTACAATCTATAAGTCACCACTTTATTACACAAGCGGTATGTACAGTCTCTAATATACATAATAATTCTCAGTATTGTCCTGTACGCATAGATATATTCTATATACAGGCTCTTGCCCGATTCCCCGTGGTTTTTGATACCAGTTCTGCAACTTTTTGGGCATTACACTTATCCTTCTCAGGGCCCAATCATTTCCTATGTAGATAGAAATTTAGGATCTTGTTTTTAATAATAGACCATATCGACACAATCTTAACAGACATATCGCCTGTCAGCTTCAATACGGGGTTCTGCTGACTACATATGCCGTACAATCTTTGCTCATTTCAGTTACTTAATAAAGTTGACCCCACCGCGTTTCGTCAATTTCTCTCCGTATTAATTAGGATTTACCTGATCCAAGATGGCCGCCATTTCTTGGCATTACAAAGTCCGAACGCGACGCTATATTTGAATTATGAACCGGTTTTGGTATCATGATTCTGACAGTGCCTACACATTACGTTTTATGTATATTCTAAGGCACCAGCCCCAACCTGATATCTTATACACACACTTGACCAAACGCCGTGTTCATTTTACCGGCATCAAAATGCATACATATACGTAACCTCTCTATGTTTAGAACAAGCCACGGGTTTGATATTAATCACATTTTACCCCACAACATACATTGGATAATACGGAACGCAACAGCCTTATACATGGCGCCTGCGGTTACGAACTCTTTATCTGTACACATGACAGATGGTCATGTGACTTCCGATTGCGAGTGAAAAACATGCCGAGCGATTCTAACCGGCAACTCGAGTTGGAGCCAGACGTGGATGGGGGCAGTCGCATACAACAGATACATTCTCCACTACTCGGAGGTAAGAGATTCACCAACAATACCGAGGACGCACATATTCTGTGTTCTACCCTCCCTCCCCCTTTTGGGGTTTTTGTACACTTTCGATCGCAATAATAGTTCCTCATACGGAAACTATTATTTGTCTTGTTGATCTTTAGATGGGAACTTTTCCTTAAATATTGAGCACAGCTACCGAAGAAATTCGTCTACCTTACAAGGATTGGGCCCCCCCGCCGTCGATTGTCTGTATGACCTGGAATTATCGTCATACATAAAGTATGTATTTCTTCCTGGCACATGCCCGTTATGAGCTTAATCACTTCATTTTTTGTGTCCCACTTACGTGGTTACTAATAGCTATATGTACAATTTTTTCTTTTGTACCTTATTCATTGCAGTGATTGATAACTAGACAGTGTTCAGGTCAGTTTACTCTCCTTTTCACTTGGAATAAATTACACATTAGCTTAATTGACCTTCACTAGTATCTATATTAGATGGCTTCTGCCCTTATACTACCTATTCGGGTTATTGACTCTGCATACCGCATGGCTCACTTAGTTGACAGCACATAAAAAGGATGTACATCACATATGTGAAACTTCACAATATGTCACCCTCACGCTAGAGCTATATGTATCTGGTTGGTCACAAACTGATGCAAGAAGGCTAGTATTCACCTGACCTCACGGTGCATGCTAATTACACTATAGCCTTGTGATACCACCTCCCACGTAGAAAAAACATAATTTTGACACCTACCCTGGGAGCACATTTGTTTAAAGTGTCAACAAATGTATGCAAACTTCTTGAGTTAAACAGTTGGACTAATGTTAATTTACCATATCAATTTGTACCTAGCCGTGAACAAGTCGCATGTACAATAATACTAGAGGCGACGAAACACGTGTTGGCTTGGAAACCACTGTGAAGACTGCAAAATTACTATGAGAACAAGAATATTAAATTGAAGAAAGAAAACGGAGATTCACTTATTGTGTTACATGTTCTACTTGACGCAAAAATTTATGTAAACTTTATTTCTGCGTGTGCTTGGGTACCTTTGTTCTTATCTATAGGTAATGTTAAATACAAAAAAAACAATTAGAAAGTATAGCGAGGGAGTTGGACTAACATAGATATGTATGAGAACTACATTAACTGTGTGTTAAAATTTAAAACTTAAAATTAACATTTTTCCTATATAGAGGGTCTCCTTTGAGAGAATAAAAAGGAAAACTAATAGAGACCAGTAATACAAGAGGGAACTTTGGGTTCGAGAAGAGAAATACCTATCTATCGTTAGAATGAAAGTTGGACGAATGTTCCATTCTAAGATGGCGCCCAGAGTTTTAATGCAGGGATACTGATCATATTGGAGGGGGCCTTGTGTTAATACTTCTAGAATTGCTAATAAACTCGTCCTTAAGGAGGAGCAGTATACGAACATAGTGCACCTGGGGCGGGCTGTCAATGCACCATATAAGATCTTGATAAATAGAAGTAAAACGAGTAATTGAGTAAAAACGATCTTCTCTGTTAAACCGCCCCAATCTAAGATGGCGCCCACAGTTATGACGCGGTGACGTTGCCGTCTTCCCGCGTAGGATTAAAAACAGAGGCAGAGGGTGAATATGGCTGACCGGTGGAGATAAAGAGCTCCATGAGGCCTTGGGTGGTAAGGAGGAGTGGTTGTAACGGAAGGGTGGTTTAAACTTTAACGTGTGTAACATTTTTCCTTTAAAATTGCCAGTAAGTGTTGTTTATGAGTCCACTTTTGGTGGCGTTTTAACTGACTAGACGGTTTAAACTTTGTGAAACAGCATTGTTAAACAGTATAATGATGAGAGAAATAGGTGGGTTTCACTCCCCATTATTCAATTTTGTGGGCGATTTCGTGAAACGGTTGGCCCCTTTTCCAAGAAAATATACCCGGTCAGTGGGAATGCCAGGTACGAGTTTTTTACACGTACAAAAAAAGAAAGGGACTTAAACAAGCGTGCGCCTAAATGGCAGAGAGTTCTGCGCTTGTTATAGATGAAGTGGTGAGCCCCGATGTAGCTTAGTTAGAACTCGGGGTGTTGGACAGAGGATTGAATGAAAGCTACAGGGACTAATGAGAAATGTCCCTATCCCCAGATTTGCATTACAGCTGAATGCCGATCCACTACGAGGACTCACATATGGAGCTCGTGTTGTGACCTATAAAAATAAAAATAAAAAATAAAAAGGAGCTGGTACGCGGATCTATGGCTCAATAAGGGTAATGAATAGATTTAAGCAAGAGATATAAAGTTATTCATTGACGCGGAATTGGTTATTAAGTGAGAATTATGTGTGTGGTGTGTTTTTACTTTTGGCAGTCCCCGAATGAAAGGCTAAGAGGTGTCCCCGGCTGGTGCCAAGCGACTGTATTTGCCCTGAAGAAATCGCTACAAATAATTTGGCGATGAAACATGTTGGCATAAATACAATGGTATGCATATTAAGCAACCTTTTTAAGTTTTGAATTGGGTGCACAGATAAGGAGGAATAAAGTTGGTCTATTGAAAGTTCATCCCGTTCATTTTTTATTCTTACACTTCAGTCGCACCTTGGTATGTGAATATTTCACTATTTACCTTCACATTTTGGGTTTAATTGTGTGGACACTTTATTTATTTTTTTGGGCAAGATGACAACCGATGATGATAAAAGTGGGCAGAGCTGGTGAGTACCAATCAGCAAGCTCAATTGGTGTTGCACACGTGAGGTGTCATCTTGTCTTTTCACATTTTTTTCAAAAGTTTTTTTCAAAGGATTGTTTAAAACACCCAGTGTATGTGACGTGCGAGTTCTTACACTGAGAGGATCGTTAGTGGGGATTGCCATAAGTAACAACTCTGTATTAAGTTTTTATAAAACTATAAAAATTTAAAATGGAAGGTGAATGGCTGTTGGTGACTACCACAACCTAAGAAAAGAGGGGAGTACAAAATACCCAAAGATATAGGGATTTGAACCGCAGTTGATGGTGTTTATACCTTCCTAGACCCAGTCTTGTGTATATGTTTATTGGGTTTCAATGGTGTCATCATAGTTCCAGGCAGGGTTTAGTGCGCGTGTGCACAGATCAGGTGGGGTAGGGATTTCAGTCACCCTCCGAGGCCCAAATACGAACTAATAGTAAAGTCAGATAAAAACATGTTAGACTACGGAAATAAATGAATTTACTGTATACCACTTATCTCTACTCTATCCCCATTTACTTATATAAATCTTTTGCATTAGTATTTAGTAGAACTTATGAGGTTTAGTTTAAGCAATAGCATGTGCATTAACATGTGAGTTTCAAACGGCCATTTTAGAAGCTACTGCGCAGCTGCAAAGGTTTCCCTCCAATCATAGGAAACGTCATACTACGTAGATGCAGTAGACGCATGCGCAGTGAAATTCCCGTGTTTTGTCAACCATTTTAAGACACTCGGGTTGCTGGTTAGTAATACACATATGAAAGCATCCCCTAGATACAATATATTTTGTGTAATGCAATATTAGTACTTACAAGACAAATTGATTACGGTATTATACGTTATTTGAGAGGATTGCATCTGAGCAAGTTTCTTCTTTACGAAACCTTGCTCCATCAGTTGACCTGATTAATTTATTGTGAAACACAAACACACCTATTAAAGTCAATAGGCCTTTAAGGGTGGATTGTTATTCCACCCTGTTGAAGCCTACACATGTATTTTGTTACAAGTAATTTCACAGATTCGTTTTTCGGCAACTGCCAATAAGCAGCAGATGCCGTCAACCACAGCCCCCATATTTCCCTGCATCAGTGTGTTAAATGTTTATACCCAGGTACCAGAAGGTGCCAGGGCACCAGTCCACAGCCAGGTGATGCAATGCCTCCCGCTCTGACTTCACAAGGCAGTGTATGGGGAACAAACAGGACTCCTCCCAGTTCAGTTTTAGGCCTGAGGCCTTACCCAAATCCTCCAGCACATCCATCACCCGGGGGAGGCCTCAATTTGAGTCTTTGAGGTACACCAATCCGTAAACAGCATACAGTGAGACATCGTAGGTAGAGAACATATCAACATGTCTGCGAGAATCAATGGGGTGTGTACCATACAATCATATGGCACACAGGGTGGGTGGAACCATGAACTTTAACAAGATAATACCTGGAGGTGGGGGATGTGTTATCTCTCATGGAGGCTGGACTTCTGACCTAGCTGCTAGTTTTTCTAGATATGTGTCCCAGGTGTCCTGTTATGGTTTATTCCTCTGGTGTGTTAACTACATGTGCCAGGCTGCTGTGACCTCCGCAGTTGCCCATTTGAGCAGGTCTTGTAGCCAGAGTCGCTTTATGTGCTACATGGGCTCAATAATGCAGAGTGGAGGTCCCTCAGTCAGCTGGAGACCAAGCTGGAGAAAAACTCGGAACAGTTCGTCAAAATATTGCCGGCGATACAGAACACCAAAAACACCCTAGAGACCAAGATTGACACTGTTAACAGCCTACCCAGACTACACAGCGGAAGCGTAGAGGCGCCGCATTTCCTATGTGGCGGTTAAACAGCAACTACCCCAGATCACCAGGAAATACGCTCCATTTTTCCCCGCCAAGTTGCAAGTACTGGAAGGGGCCAAGTTGCACTTCATCTAAACACCTAAGGAGGCCTAGACCTAAATCCATATGAAGAGAGGGATGTTTTGAGTGGGGGAGGGATCCCTTGCCAGAGCCTGGGACATGCAGAGCTTGAGAAACCAGCACACCTTCAGGAGCCAGCCCTGACCAACAACTACACAGGCCTCTCTGGAGAGAATGCAGGTGGTTGAAAATATTCTGCTTCACGGTAAAAACCCCTTTACTGTACTGTCGGCAGAACATGGTTCGGAAGGTGAGACTGGCCCGCATGGATGCAGTGTGTCAGATGGGGGGGCATTGGGTCCGGTCCTCACTCCCTGTGTGGCCGATGATCTGGCAAAGATGATTGAACTCTGAAATTGTCCTCAGCACCTTGGTACAGGTATGCTACATTGTACATGAAGGGGGGAGGAGGGACACGAGGAGATAGTGGGAAGTACTGCTGTCTATGGGGCATGGAAGTTTAAGGATCTTAATGGGACTTACCACGCACCCACTGTTTCAAGACTGGACATTTTTACACTGTTCATATATGTTTAATTCTACGGGTACTTGTTGAGCATTGGTGGCTGGCTATCGCACGATCGTCCAGCCTTGGGGTAGGAGTTGGGTCAACTGTTATTTCACGGTCATAACTTTTTAATTTTTATGTTTGCATCACGTGGTATACTGTGAACTGTGTTATATGAGTCTGGCCAGGGGGCACCATGCACTACCCTCACAGTGTGCTGGGGGGCTACCCCATCTCACAACACAAGTCATATGTGGACGGCAGACCTATGGTGATGGCCCTCACATACAACCTTCTCACCTGGAATGTAGAGGCATGGCAACACCTAGGAAGCCCCTCTCTCCCCCCTAGACTTCTATGTAGGGATGACTTGTTAAAAACAACCCTCCTGCTCCTCTACTTAGGGTGAGGTGTAGCCCACACTGGGTACCTTGCGGTCCCAGTGTGAAGAGGGGACCCAATGATGAAACATGTCACTCTAGGGTGAGTGAGGGTTCTCGTCTTTAAAAAGCAATGCTTCTGCACCTGTTCCTATATTCATTTGGCTTTGTGTCCTATTTTGTGAGTTGTATCACCTGCCCATACTTTATGTGAGATTGTTCGTTAGGAGTAGTATGGTGGGTGGTGTTAAGTATTTCAATAGACCCTATTTTGTGAGATACCTGTACTCTCATGTGCACATTAGCATCATGTAAGTGCATGGTTACGTTCTCTAAGTAAAATTCTGTATCCATTATTACCAAGGCGCATCCCTTGTCAGCTTGACAACAAGTTATTTCAGGATTAGAAGCTATTTGGATGTGTGCTCCTATTTCTTTCTGTGTAATATTCGTTGTTTTCGATTTTGTCTTCTTAAAGATCATTTGAAGGTCTTGTTGAAATACCATTTCAAATGTGTCCAGTACCTTGTGACTGATAGGGACAACATAAGTACTTCTGTTCCTTAATCCCAATAGTGTATTGTCTGTCATGTGTTGTTGGGTTCCACTTCATTTTCAAAGAAGTGTTTCAATCTAAGGGTCCTCATAAAATTGTACAAACAGATTTGTGCCTCCAGTACATTGGAATGGTACGTAGGTACGAAAGATGTTCCCTTCTAGGGTTTTAATTTGAAAAGTGGTCAATTGATGTTTAGAAATGTTAATTACTAAGGTTTCTAACTCCTTGTGAATTCTGCAATCGGTTGATGCTTTTGTTTGATGGCCTCCCCTCCGCGTTCGACTTGAGGTCCTTCCTTTCTCTAAAAAAGGCACCTCCTTTGAAATTCTACTGGATGTTGATGCTCCTTCATTTTCAGATCCTTCATTTGCATGATGAGTTGATGGTTTATTCGTGTGCTGTGATTCGTCAGACGATGTTTCAATTTCTGTAAATCTCACTGTGTATGGTCTTTGTTGCCTCCTGCGTGCATACATTTCTGCCCAGTTATACACCTCTCCAAGTTTATAATCAATTGTATCTCTCTTAAATTTCCTGATCTTTCTTTCATTGATTTCCTTCGTGTATTCCTCTAGTTGAATGTTGATGTGATGTCCTTGAGTGTCTCATCCCAATCCTCCTTTGTTCGTCAATTCTTCTTTCAATTTGATAACTTCTCTATTTCATTTTTTCAGTAATTTGGATAGGGGACATCGCATTTGGTTAGTTTACTTATACCTTACACTCAGGAGAATTTACCAATCTGCACCATCAAAGAGAATACTTTATTAATGTATTCACATGTGTGTGCATGATTCTCACCATTGTTTGGACTTACCTCATTTTATCTACTTAGTAACAGTCCACGCACCCCAAACTACCATGGCTGACGAAGAGCTAGCTAATCTCACAGAACTCAGAGCTGACACGTTCCTCTTTACAGAGGATGAAACTCAACAAATGTATCCGTTAATAGAAGAAACAGGAAGTACCATCAGCAGTACAGGATCCATCCAATCAAATATCAAACAACTTCTATACATTTCCAAGAAAGAAATCAACCAACGCTAGCACACTTATTAAATATCATAAAACACAGCGAATTCAGAGGGGACTACAGATAGCATTGAAGTCTACGCTATGTAAAATAACACCAGATTCACTAAAAAATGGTACACCATACTGAATAAGTGCTCTCTTGATTTAATTCTACTAGTTATTGAAGAACTATCCAAATTACTGGAAAAATTAAATAGCAGGGTCCCTCTGGAAGCACTGATAGTAGTGCTTCCCAAGTCAGAGAAGGACCCAATGGACGTGCATTCATATTGCACACTCTGACTCGTAAATCTGGTCTATAAAATATTAGGGAAGATCCTTGCAGACAGGCTGATGCCAGGAGTGAATCAGCTGATCCATGCAGATCAGAACAGATTAATTCCTGAATGCAATACATTCCTGAACATTCAGCGCTTCCTTAACCTGATGGGGATCAATTCGGGGGACCCGGAGTCCTACCTAACGGTGTCACTAGACATAATAAAAGCATTCAACACCTTAGGATGTGCGTACCTCTTTGCAGTACTGGGTGGAATGGGAGTGGGACCGGCTTACTTGCAATGGGTCAAGATAGTATAAAGCAAATCGATGGCGAGAGTCAAAACCGGTCAAGTGACTTTGGACAGGTTTGAGATCTAAAGGTGCACCAGGCAAGGATGTCTGTTATCTCTACTCCTCTTCACACTAGCGATTGAGCCTTTAGCAAGCTGATAACGCATCAAAGCCAGTGCGTGGGGCATGCACGGGTTCGATGACTGGCATATCTCGTCTCTCTATGCCGATGTCACTGTGGTTTACCTGTGCAATGCCCAGTCTCACTGACAGAAATGCTTGACTGGTTTGGGAAGTTATCCAGTTTTAAAATTATTTGTCCAAAGTCTTGCTTGTTTCCGCTCCAGTGAATCCTGGATCATCAGAGGGCTTTTGCATTGACCACCAGACTAACACGTCAATTTGGCACCTTCATATACTTGGGGATGAATATTTACCATTTTGATGCCGACATACTGGTTGGTGATTTGGACGGAGTAGCCAAACTTTTGGTGATGCCCCTACTGCTGTACCTATTTACAGCATTGCTGCTGCTTCTTCCCAGGCACTTTTTTGCTGGTGTTCAGGGACTACTCTTTGCCTCATTTGGGGGACAGGGAAGAAAAGTACTACATTACAGGCGACACAGTGACATTTATTAGATAATGTGCTGGGGGCTCCTAACTGTGAGCTATTACACAGCGGTGCAGCTTCAGTGATCGATGAGCTGTTTGGTTAATGCCCCAAGTGCAGAGAGAACTGTGGCTAAGCTTGTTCTGCTTGGAGAAGACATACATTCTTACATGCCTGATGTGCAGGACATGTCCAGGGCCTCTACACCCAGGCTAATGGCAGTTATGCATAGCTGCCAGCACAGACATATACAAATGTGTGGGGGGTAGCCCACTTACGCCCCATGTTATCCATCTGGACCTTACCGATCATTAGGGGCAGTCTGGGGCATGGTGACGCATGCCCCTGGAGAGAGGCAGGGATATTGCTGACTGAGGATCTCAATGAGGAGGGAGTACTGGGAACCTTCCTGGACTTGAGGGACTCCAGCGGGGTGCCATTGGGCTGCTTCCTGGAGTATAACGCAATATGCCACAACGTCATCGGCCGGGGTTGAATGGAGCAGCTGACATCCTTGCCCTTGCAGATCACATTAACGCAATGTTGGAAAGGGGGTGACTGTACTGTACGACATCTTGCTCACCCACCACTACGCCACGAGGATGCAAGCACGGGATAGGTGCACTCTCCTAACTGACAAACAGTGGGTTGGAGCTACGTCACAAGTTAAGGAGATCTCTAGAAACGCACGGTTCAGGTACATGCAATTAAATTTCCTCCACCAGACTTACCTAACACATCAGCACATTCAGTGCAATGTCTTGGGGGGCCTCCTCACCGTGTCCTAGATGTCAGCAACCAGATGCCGGATTCCTTCATATGGTGTGGGGTTGTACAGCACTGCAGCATGCATGATTTAAGGTGACAGACCTATTTAGCTGAGGTAGTCGACTACCCCATACCACTTACACCCATATATTTTCTCTTGAGTCTGAAACCTAGGACCAAGGGGAGTAAATACACCCGTAGGTTTGTTGACTTGACTTTGGTGCTCTTTAAACGGTAGATCGCAATGTCCTGGAAAGGCAGGATGGCCCTCAACATGAAACACTGGGTACAGGAGCTGCTGAAATGGGCCAAGGCGGAACAGATGTACTTACTAAGGCCCACCTCTCTGGGGCAGGGGGTACGGTGGACATGTGCTACGTTACATATGATACACAACTAGAGGCCAAGAGTGATGAGAGGCCCTGTCTTTTCTTAACTGCAATAACTGATGACCGTACCCACTCCAGTGCTGGCTGCAAGCCATGTTTCCCATCAGTATTGTCCCCTGCTCTGCCTACTGTGCATGCGCATGCATGTACTCTTTGATCACCTGAATGTGTTGCATGTTTATGTCTTTTGACTATAGGTAATTGGTAGTGAAAATTACAGAGCCCGAAAACAAAAAGGCAGTAAATTATGTATGCACAGCTTTACCACTGATGTAGTTTTGCAAATGTGTCTGTTCCCTGTGATGTTTTGGTTTCTGTTTTATGACTTCATTTTCTGTCATTGCTTTTTTTCTGCTTTGGTTTACATTGATTAAAGAAATGTAAACAAAAAAACCCTCCCTGCCCTGCAGGCAATAGTCCCTCTATCCAGGCGCGGCCAGTACAAGTAAGAGCGGTGGGCGGGGTGGCGGTGGGGCAGGGGGTCAGAAGTCCACAGTTGACGGGTTAGGGACAATTAAATAAAAAAAATAAAAAAACAACTTACCATGTGCTCGCCGCCGGCCCACCCCACCGCCCCAGCGCTCTTACCTGTACCGACCACGGTAGCCTCTATCAGGCACTTCTTCTTTCCCTTACCTATGTTTTTCTCTCTCTTGCTTTGGCTCAAAGTCTGTTGAGGAAAAATTAGTGCAGTTTCCCAAAAATCAGTTCCTGGTGGGCGCCACCTGAAACCTCTGGTTCAAATCAAGCACTGATCAGATAAATCCAACTGCTGGCTGTACCAGTGAGTCGTCGAACATGGATATATATCTTGCCTCCTGATTGGACAATGTTGAAGAGATAATGCTCCTGAAGTAGTCTCTCTACCATGCAGATACTAATACGCTCTTTGCTAAAGTCAAAGCTAATCTATTTCCAATTACCTAAATGCTTGAGTGACGAAGGCACATTTATAGTAGCAGAGTAAGACTATTCTGATTTAGGTCCTCATACTAATTAAACATGAACTAGATATAACATTTTGCAGATTAAGCGTGAACTTGGCCCAAGGGCACAACCGTTGTTATTGCAAATCAGAAGGTTAGATTTCATATTTCTGATGCACCGAAGCTTAAGTGATTTGTGCAGAACGGGATGTTGAACAAATGGCTCCCTAGCTCCTAAGTCGGCAGCTCGGGCTATTAGGTATAGCTCCTCTAAGACATTTCTCTGTATTTCCTTAAAAATGGTGAAGTAGTAGTTGCTTATTTTCTTAAGGTTTACATGCCCACACTGTTTCATATATATCACCTTTCACTGAATTTGATAGTTTCAAACATAGTGGACCTAGGAAACTTTAGCACCTGGCCTGTGTTAGTCAGGAAAAGTGGGGAGGCGATAAAAGAACAGGAACAAAACTATTTTAGTCAATAGGTTTTCTTTTCCACATTATTTGCAGCCTTGCTAACAACCCATAAATGTACATGCAACACCTTGATAGTTTCTTAGCCCTTTCTGTGTGAATAGATTTTACTGGATAAACAGGTAACAACATCAAACTACATCAGTGGAGATGAGATGGAAATGTTCGCTACCACCCACAGTTGCTGTGAAGACTTAAGTTTGCTTGTCTTTCCAGTGTAGCATGAAGACCACAGTGCCTGAGGTACATCTACCACACAACCTTTAAGGCCCACCCAGGAAGCTGACACACATCCTCTCTGATGGTCTTCAGCAGGAGCCCTTCACTCCAGGCACTGCCTGAGCTCATCATACTTTATCTGAAGAGAAATATGGCGTTTATTCACAGATCTGGCTTAATGCAGCCACCCGCTGTGTTACCCTCATTAGTCACTGACTCGCGTTGTGTCACTGACTTTCCTGTTGGGTTTTGAAATCTACGAGGCCCTGGCATTCTAACAGAGATCAATGAAAGTAATGTCCTTTCAGCTGGACTGGATGGATTTGGGAAGAAAGTTTATAGCATTACCGGTTCGTTCAAGTGAAATTGCGAGGGAACCTTTGGAATGAACTTGGGCTTCGTCCGCAGAATTACATAGTTCTGAGTAAAACTCAAGAATGAAGATATCAATTCCACTAACTTTGGAGTTTGTAGAGAAACAATGTCCTTAGAGGACAGCAACCAAATTCGAGCGTTCTAGAGGGGAATCGAAAAAGAACCACAGATCAATATGGTCCAAAGTCATTTACAAATGGCGATGTCTCTTTCCAAACAACGAGGGCCTTTTTCTTGCAACGTGTGTCAAAGGTTTCTGCAACTTATCGGCTATCCAATATCCACCGATGCCTTCTAGTATTTTTATATGGCACTGAAACCACAACCTGCTGTTCGAAACAATATAGAACTGAATATGGGTCAGATGTCTTTGTGATAGGCTAGCATATGTTGTCAATTATAAAATATTTCATTTGGAAAAGTTAACAGGGCACCTGCCAAAGAAACAGATGTTCTGTCTCTCTCCACTTCATTCCAGTGTTCAATTGAGAGAGAGACAGTAGGTGGAATCGTCTCTGGTGGAGTCACTTCCAGCGGTGCCATTGCAAATATTACTCTTGTGGTTGGGACTCTGGCAAAAATGGTGTTGTCACTTCTGTGCAAGACATTTTACGTGGCAGCTTCACACAGAAAAAAATGTTCCTGGCATGCTGGTAAATAACCCCGCAGGACGTTATGGACAATTCATGTGTTCGAGGATTGTCGCAGAAGGGATTGAAGTCTGATGGTGTCAGTGCCGTAGAAATAGGGACCAGAGGCAAGAGGGACAGAAGACATGGAGTATGAAGTCCAGAAAGAACTGAAGAAATGAAGTGCACGTGTCAAGGAAATGAGCCATTGACAGCCCCACAGATGATCTTTACGATGAGGTAGCTGTCCTGCCGGCCCTAGATATCTGAAAATCAGTACTGACGTTTCTTTTACAGTGAATTGGATCAGATCCTTATGACAAATTTACCAATTGCCACAGTATGATATAGTGCATTGAAGGGCCATATGCCACTTTAAATCGTTTTTTGATATTTCCATTTGAAGTTAATACATTTCATGGTCAATATATTCCTTGATATTCTTTTTTTGGCGTCGTGCTTCTGTTCCTTTGCTCTCCCACTTTTCCTGCCTGTCCTCATGCTCTCCCTTCCCCCACACATCCATTCCTTACTCCCTTCTTATGATTGTTCCTTCCCTCTTTCATTCCCTCCTCCCTTCCTTCTTTCAAACGCCATTTTCTGTTTGCTCTTAGAGGTTTCTCTGTATATTCTCATTTGACTGTTTGGGTAGTCCCAAAGGGACCCCAAGCTCCAGATCCAGTAAACCCTAGAGATACCATTGGTGTGCTCTTAGAATGAGTATCCTCTAATTGGTGTCCTCGCTTTGTAAACTTAAGGGGAAGTACCCACTCAATTCCTTTGCCGACAGCTGGCTGGTGGCAACACATACACTTTTGGGGAATAGTGACTGCACCCAATGATGTTGCCTACTAATCCCTCCATGTACATTTTGCCAGTAGGCTGTAGCAAATGAGGCTCCTTTTTGTTTCATTTTTTAAAATGAATATGGATGGATGCAATCAAAATGTGAAAATTAAAATGAGAGTGAATTGAAAAGTGATAACAATCACCTTAAGCAAATCTGTTGTAAAACGTATTCTTAGAAAAATCTAAACATTTTAATAAACATCTTAATATAACTGAGTGCAAGATGGGCCACTTCATCTCCCATTTTCTCCTCTCCAGTTACCTTGGTCTGTAGATCCTGCTTGAGCGGATTAAGCATGTTTTCCACCTATAGAAGGCCCCTTGAGATGGCCCCTCCTCTTTTCACTTAGGCAGTATGATCTTCTGTGCATTACCTACTCTATCCAAAAACCCTCTGGATAGGGAATCTCTGCCTTAGCCTTGTCGATTGGGATTTCGAAATGTATGGGTGCACTGGCACTGATTTTCAGTGGGCTGCAGCCCAACAAACAAGGACTGTGGATATAAACAGGTAAGGCGGTATAAAACTATACTGAGTCATAAGCATATTTCGTGGTCCCATAGCTCTTGGCCATGATCACTGAGACCTTTCATTACACTGTGTAAACATGGTGTTTGTCTACCTAGTAGATTTTGCAACACCAGTGGTGGATTTCCAGACTTCCAAGAGGCCGAACCGAGTCCCCAGCAAAGCTGAGACCCGTAGCTCTCGTGGGTGCCGTGGAACCGGAACCCCTGGACACCGTGCACATTTGCAAGTGCATCAGCTTCTCGACATCCCCTGAGGCTGTGCATTGGGTTACTTGTAGCCCAGACCCCGAGCAGAGAATCCACTGAAGATTGTCAACCTACCCACTCCAAGTGACCCGTGGGCCACCAGTTTGTGATTCCTCTCGAGGTCCCTTTGCGATCCCTGGTCCGTCGACTGGTGGGTCCCTGTGAAGGTAACTCTGACTTTCCTTGAGTTTCCTTGATTGCTCTAGATGTGCCCTCACTCCTCCTTGCTGGGGGAGTCCCTCGGACCTTGCTGGTCCGCACCGAAGCATCTTTCTCTTTTCTGTGTATGTTGCTGTTGTCATGGCTTGTTGTGTTGTGCACCGATGCTGCAGCACTCGACATCCTTTGTGGGACAACTCGAATCCAGCTCCTTGTTGTCCTCGACGCCTCCTGGTCCTCGTGGCTGAAGAGTCAAGCTTCACCTCTTTCACCTGAAACACCCGACATCGGTGGGCATTCGTCTATAGTACCCCTGGTCACTGGCAAGTGACCCAGACTCTGTCCCCTCTGCTTTCAGGTTCTCCACATCTTTGATCCAGGCTTGGATCTCTTTGGACACTTTGCATCTTCCTGGCAGCAGCACTTCTTCGCCAGCTTCCATTGAAAAAGACGACGCAACCCAACACCATTTGACACCTAGACACCCGGCTTCCCTGGGTGAGGTAACTCGAGTACTCTGGTGCTCTCGTGGGTGTTGACCCTAGGATTGTCTAAGTCCAAGAGGGTTTGGTCCTAGTCCATTTCTAAGTGTCCCTTAACTCTAAAAATCTAACCGCGACTTTCCCCATAGAAGCTAACGTGGGCTCGCAGCTGTGTTCTCACACGTGGATGCCCTGTGTCACTACCATGGGTGGTTCCTTGGGGTCCCAGCGATTCTACAGGCTCTAGGCCTTGTGTCTAGTTAAGTTGTGGTTCTTATACCACGTTTTTAGTATATGGTTTGGCTCGCCCCTAGGACCTAACGTGTATTTGTGCTACTTTACTGTAATATTTGATGATGGACTGGTAAAACAAGCTGCTTTACATTCCTTCAAGAATTAGCCTGAAGGCTGCTCTCCATAGCTACCACTAGGATAGCTTTCAATAAAGGTTGTCTTTAACCTATCATCAATAAGGGGTTGTTTGGACTGGTGCAAGGTGGCCACTATAACTAGTGGACAGCATATACCAGCCCAACTTCTCACAGTGAGAGGTCCACAATCCTCCTTCAGCGCTCTTGTTTTCAAACGGCACAGCATTCACAACCAGTGATCAGGAACAGTGTATATGGTGTGTGCCTCAGGTGCCCAGCTTTGCAACTTTGTTTCAGTGTATAATGTCCTCCCTTAATTCAATTTCTTTGCCATTCATTGTTCGTTTCTTTTTACTCTACGTACACTTAGATAATTGAGGTATTAAAGTGCTGTTTATATAAAATGGTACATACAGTTGGACTTTTCAATTTAATTTCAACTATAATATTTGTCTTGTGCTGTACCTAAATAAAACCATCACATCACTCCTTTCCAAAAAGGGCTTGACATCTCAAACAATCTACCCGGTGGGTCATACATTCCAACTTTGCATTACAGACTAAGTACCCTGTGTTATAGTTAGTGGAGAATACCTGCAGTTTCAATCTACATGGCGTGGTGGTTAACAAAGATCAGGAAAAATCCTGACAGCTCTTCCCCTCCCTGCCTAGCTACATTTGTTTCTCCCACCCATTTCTTACTGCTCTGTCCAATTCTTTTTTTTAATCTTTGCATTATTTCATTTTGTGTTTTTTTTTTACTTTCGGATTGCTCATAATCAGAATCTGAAACAACTAGGTGGTAGCTTGTACAGATACTGTGTAGTGGAAACAGTCAGTACGGGATTGTGACACAGTGGTGCATGCAGCACGAGCAGAAGTTGTTGAAAGCATCAAATTTTGCCAGTGCTCTTCAGGTGCAGTTTGTGCTCAGTCCTGAGTGAAGTGGGGAGGCACATGGGAGCAAATGTATCAAATTTTTCACACTACGCACAAGACACCTTGCCGCACTGCATGAAAGAGAGAGGTCAGGAATGCACCCTATTTAATATTATATGCGTGTAAGGATTTGAGTGTATTATATTGTGTGTCTGGGTACCCTTACCATGGAATATGCTCCTAAAAACTGTGTTGGGTCCAGTCAGGCTCGTTTGAACAACCTTAAGCTCAAACCTGGGTAGATATGGCTTTCAATAAGCAAGGCATGAACAAAATAACTTATTGTAAAGCAGTTAACAGAACCAAACAATGAAATAAGAAGGCCCACAACATGAAAGAAACAGAGCACAAATCTATAAAAATAGAGCGTATTTTCATGATATTTTGGAGTCCAATATGAGCAAAATCCACTAGAGGGTTCCAGAGATATGAATTTTCGAAGGTTTTATCACTTTCAGTTTCAACTGCAAACAAGCATTGGCCCAAAAAAAAATATTGGAAACTTTTCAAAAGTTTGTAAAAGTTAGTGTGGCTGCTCCAACCCAACTTGGGCAACCAAATCCAGCAGGATGAAGGTCTGGGGACCATTGTGGTAGATCTGGACAGTTATTTGGCCATGAGTGCATTTTCCAGTCTAGTTCCAAACTTTACAGCACAACCACCATATACTTTAATGGAGTGGTCCTGAAGCTGGAGATGCAGGATGAAAAGAGGGTGTGTGTTTGTGGTGGTTCCTTGGTCCATGGGTGAAGTGGGGCAACTTTGGCTACAGAGGTCTTGGTCCTCTTTCTAATGGTAGAAGGCCAGGGGCTGCTGGACTTCTGGTCTCCGAGTACAGCAGTTGGAGTCAAATCCTTTAGTGGGGGCTAGGGTCCCTCTTGGGTGACCAATCTGGACTTTGACAACAATGTCAGGTCCAATGGACTTGGGTGCAACTTTTGGCCATAGAAGATCGGTCTCTTATTGCACACAGTGGCAGTCAGCGCAAGCCTTTAGATGTGGCTACCAACGTGCCAGTTTGGGCTTCTTCAGCTTTTTTCCCCTTGAGCTGGTTCCAGGGGATCAGCCAACTGATCCTTGGAGTCACTGATTTGGTCTGGGGCAAGACTTTTCCCCATGCCAGGAACCACAAGCACAGTCCTAACTTCACTAGCTCAAAAGTGCAGCTGGTACAGTCCCGCAGACGCTGCAGCCTCTCTTTATGCAGTCCTAGGGCAGCAGCAGGGCAGTCCTTCTTCGGTCCTTGCTCCAGTTCTGATGTGCTCTGAGGTTCAGGCTGCCAGGGGTGTCATAGTTAACCTATGAAAGGGCCCTGAGGTGGCCACGTGATCACTAGCCAATGGGCTACAAGGTCCCCTCCCTTCTGGTGATGACTTTTCGGCAATGTGTGGCACCTACCAATCCCAGAGTGCACCATTGTGCCCACTCCCAAATGTCAGCACCCTTCCTCGGCCCGCCTTAGATGTGTGGCTAACTGTGGGCTACACACTCACAGGAAATCCAGTTTGGGAACTAGTTTCCCCCTCTCTGTCCCTATTTCCAGCTTGTCCACCTGAACAAAGGGCAGCCCCTCAGGCGCGTAAATGCCATTTTCACACCAAAGTGGGCCCCCCCTTTGCAACTTGCCTTTTGGGCTAACACCCTCAGTGGCTTCTTGCAAGGGGGAGTTGACACCTCTCCCTGCAGTGGGATGCTATTGTTTACAAGCTTGGGAGTCATTAACACTATTCCCCAGCTGGGTATAAAGCTGTCTTTGTGCCAATGCCGGTGTGAGGCTACTGGACCAGCTGTGTCACAGAATGTCAACATTCTAAGTGTTGCATTACTTTAACAGTGACATTAAATTTGACCCGGTCATCAGATTAGGTTTAATGCCACACTTAATTTGACATTTTACAGTGCCCAGTTGGGTAGTCCCATTCAGAAGTTAGCCAGGTTAGGGTGCCATCCCATAACTCCGTATTAGACAGCGGGGCTACTAAATTTTCCATAGCAAAACAATAGGGCCCCACCGAGGATGGCAGCTGAAGCACTTCTGCTGTCACCCCTGAGCCCCCCCCCAGCAATATGATGACGTTTGTACGTAGGGCATGTGCATACAAAACATGCCAGGGATGCACTGGAAGCTGTTTGCTTCCAGCGCGTAAGAGAGGTAAGTGTATACTTCTCCTGGGAGGGTCCCGGGAGGGCAGAGAGGGACTGGGAGGGAAGGAAAGAATTTTCCTTTCCCCCAGTGTCTCTTTGCAGTGCATTCCTGCTCTGAGATCGAGGGTGGGGCCATGATGGCACAGCAGGAATTCACCCACTAGTTCACCAGGGATGTTCTTTGGATTTTTTTAGCTGTGGGAAGCGAACCCCTGGGCAAGGGTTGCTTCCTTTTATTTGTGGGCAACATTTGGCCATTTCTGCCACCTTTGGGAGCAGCATATTTCAGGCCGATCTCAGGGAACTTTAATTTGGCATGTGGGGGAGCAGCCCCTTAGGCAAGGGTCACTACCCCTTTTTGGGGGAAATTATTCTGGCCATTTCTGCCTCCCTTAAGGGCAGATCAACCATATTATTAGGCCGATCTACTCCCAAGGGGTCAAAAACCCACTTGAATCTGGGGATAATTGTAGATGCAATTCGGGGAGCGGCCCCTTAGTCAAGGGTTGCACCTCTTATATATTCTTGCAAATATTTTGGCCATTTCTGCCCCCCTTGAGGGCAGATCGGCCATATTTTTAGGTCGATCTGCCCAAAGGGGGGCAGAAACCCACTAGACACACGGAATAATTGCTTGTGCAACAGGGAGAACTGCCCCTTTGGCAAGGGTCACATGCCTTTTATTGGGCCACATATTTTGTCCGTTTCTGCTTCCCTTGGGGGCATATTGCCCATATTCTGATGCTCATCTGCCCCCAAGGGGGCTGAAAGCCACTAGACACCAGGGAGTTTTATATTTATATGTTAGGGAGCGGCCCCTTGTGCAAGGATCACTCCCCTTCATTGGGGCAATATTTTGGTCATTTTCTGCCCCCGGAGCAGATTGGGCAGATGTTTACACCCATCTGCTCCCAATGGGGACAGAAAACTACTAAACAACAGGGAAAGTTTCTGTGTGTGTGTGAACTGGAGTTTAGCTGGTGGTGCGTATGGACCGGCACTTGGCTGGTGGTGTGTGTGGACTAGTGTCTGGCTGGTGGAGCATGTGGACTGCCATTTGGGGCTGGCAGTGCGTGTGGAATGGCATTTGTCTGGCAGCATGTCTATACTGGTGCTTGGTTGGCCGTTTGCATAGTCTGGCGCTGTGCATGGACTGGCGCTTGGTGAGCAGTGTGTGTAGACTGGCTCCTGACTTGCAGTGTTTGTGGTTTGGCTGTGTGTTGTTGGCTTGTAGCCAGTATGTGGATTGACTTGTTAGAGGTGTGTTTGTCAGTTGTCAGATGTTTGGGTGTAGAGTGGTGTGATTGGTGTTTTAGTCCTGCTGCATATGAGAGTGATGGACCCTTGAATGGCACTGTTTGTAAATGTAAGTGCTGTATTGTGTTGGGCCCGCAGCTGGCAGTGAGAATGGTTTTCTGTGTCTGACACATAAAAAAGCGTGTTATTGGACTGTAAAGCGATTGGGGCCATGACGTGGCTTTACAGCACACAAGCTGTAAGTAAGTGGTTCTTTGATCTAATGTTGAAATTATTAACAATTACTTTTGCAGATTTTATTTCCTAAATACATTGGTGAATAAAGTTTTTTTATGAACAATTTACTTACCATTGTGCCAAATCCAACCAGAATGCCTGTGATTGACTAGTGGATGGATGTGCAATAATATTTTGGTGTTTTTTAACTTTATTGTTAATGCATACTCTCTCTGTAGCAAACACCTTCGGCCCTCATATCTTTTTGGAAACCGGTCACTACGGAAATAATATGTGGTGGGTTTTGTGTGGATCCCAAAAGGTTTACTTATTCAGAAGCCCTTGTAAATTTGAAACATATTATTTTCTCATATTTCTGTTGGGGAAAGTTGTGGGATCAGGCACAAATTTCTTACCACACACTGTTCCCCCATGTCTACAGATAAAAATGCTCCCTCACTTATGAGGGTGGGCCAAGTGCCTGGGACAAGGAAAGTCCAAAAACGAATTGTGGAGACATCAAAATTATCTATCACAAAACAACCTGGTTTGCAAGGGGGTCACCTGGGATTTTGGTCCAAGGCTTGGCCACCATCCAGGGAAACCTACCAAACCCAGAAATTTCTGAAAAGTAGACAACCGGGGGTGTCCAGAGAGGTCTGGCTTTCATGGACCCCCCACCGTTTTCTTACCTAGAGTCCCCTTCAAACATCAGAGTTAGCTAAAAGAAGATCACAGGGGACCTGATTCACAAAAGTAATCTGAGACAAAATCCTAACTTTACAACTTTCGGTATTCACAAAAGGCATTTAGGAGTAGTAAAGTTAGGATTCCTAACTTTACTACTCCTAAACTGAGACAAAATTCTAACTTTACGACTTTCGGTATTCACAAATGGCATTTAGGAGTAGTAAAGTTAGGATTCCTAACTTTACTACTCTTATACTGAGAAAAATCCTAACTTTATGACTTTTGGTATTAACAAAAGGCATTTAGGAGTCGTGAAGTTAGGATTTTGTCTCAGATTTCTTTTCTGAACTGGTCCCATAGTCCTCAAATATCTGTGTGGGAAAGATGTGGGCAAGTTGTGGGATCACCGGGCCGGCACAAATTTTCTCCCAACCAGCATTTCACCAGGTCTCCAAATATAAATGCCGCCTCACTTGTGTGGATGGGCGAAGACATTCAGAAATCTCCCTGGACTCCCCTGGGTATCTAGTTTTCAGCAATGTCTAGATCCTTCCCTGTTGCAGGCACTAGGCCTACCTACAGTAAGTTGGGTAGTATTTTTATTGGGAGACCTGTGAGAATGCTGGGTGGTAGGGAATTTGTACTGGCCCAGTGATCCCACACCTTTCCCACACAGAAATGTGAGGGAAATGTTTTTTTTTAGCAAAATCTGAGGTTTGGAAAGGATTCTGGGTAAGAAATCTTTTGGAGATCCATGCAAGGCACACCTCTCTTGACATACCGGGTGTCTAGATTTCAGAAAATGTCTGGGTTTGGAAGGTTTCCCTAGATGGCTGCCAAGCCCTGGACCAAAAACGCAGGTGCCTCCCTTTCAAAACCAGGTCGTTTTGTGATCGATAATTTTGATGTCTCCACAATACATTTTAGGCCCTTCCCTGTGAGGTAACATTTTTATCAGACAATTTGGAGGAATGCTGGTTGGAAGGAAGTTGGTGGCTCCCCTCAGATTCCAAAACTTTCTATCACAGAAATGTCAGGAAAATGTGTTTTTTCAGACAGATTTTGAGGTTTGCAAGAGATTCTGGGTAACACAACCTGGTGGGAGCCACACAAGTCACACCAACCTGTATTTCACTGGATATCTAGTTTTCAAAAATACACAGGATTGCTCGGTTTCCCTAGGTGCTGGCTGAGCTAGGGCCCCAAAATCCACAGCAAGGCACATTGCAAAAAAAGGTTCAGTTTTATGTGGAAAAATATTATATGTCCACATTGCGTTTTGGGCCGTTTCCTGTCGTGGGCACTAGGCCTACCCACATGAGTGATGCACGATTTTTATCAGGAGACTTAGGGGAACACAGAATAGTAGAACAATTGTTATTACCAATTGTCTTTCCCTGCATTTGCACCTTCCAAATGTAAGACAGTGTGTAAGAATGAAGTAATTTAGAGAAATGCCCTCTAATGCACATGCTTGTATGGGTACCCACACATTCAGAGATGTGAAAATAACCGCTGCTTACAAACTTCACATCTTGTGTCCATTTTGGAAATAGATAGGTTTCCTTGATACCTATTTTTCACTCTTTATATTTTGCCCAATGAATTGCTCTATACCCAGTACACAATGAAAAACTAGTGCAAGGCGCAGCTCAGTTATTGGCTATGGGTAACTCAATTTCGTGGTGAACCTACAAGCCTTATATATTTCCACTACCATAATGGCCCTGCGGATGTAAAAGTATAATGCTTGAAAATTTGCCATAGTTAGAAGAAGTTGCAGATGAAAACATAGACATAAATGGCTGTTTTTTTCAACTCAATTTCAAGATTGTTTTATTTAAACTATGTCTACACGGAAACCTTGAAGAATGTACAAAAATGTGAGTCTAACGAGGGGTATTGATTCATCTTTCTTTCTTTATTTTCGACAGGACACTAACTGTTGATGTCCATTTTTATCCCGCCGGAAATTGATGAGGCCAAACTATTTAGGCCCTTAGGTGAGCATTTTACAACAATATGCTCCACTACTGCTTTGGTCATGCTTTTATGTTTCATTTGGTTTTAAACACTTAGTGCTTGGTCTATTCACTGTATATAGCACCTAGACACTTTAATTGCGTGAGACATCACTTGAATATGCACACCTTTCTAATATGTTGTGTGCAATTGTCACAAGGCATATAAGGTACAAAATGAATTTCGAGGACACATACAGCTAATATAATATCTGTCACTTTATTTCCGATCTAGGTTCCGTGACAGCAGTGGGACATTGCCCACTGAATTGCGATGTGGGAGGTAGGTTTCCCCTCTCAATTTGTGTAGATAGCTATTTATACCCTGGTCCTGAAGAATTGCCTACGATCTCACTGACAACAAAGGCAAGAAACCTGTCGACCTAATGAGAGTAGGATGTAGACATCTAGGCACATAGCACTTAGTTTTACGCCAATCTATTTGATTTTTAATCAGGCAATTTACCTAACAGAATAAATATAATTCAAGGAATAATTGACCTGTTTTAACTCACTCACACTACATCTACACTACTGGGCCCCTCACCCCCACTGCACCAAACGGCAGGGACAAAAGATCTCCGACAAAGAGCCCCATTTATGGGAGCCCGTCGGGCATTGCAGCGCCGGCCCGACGAGGAGCAAGCCCATATGATGAAGCATGACACCTAGCTTGCTGGGTGTGTGAGGGCTCTAGTTCCGAAGAGGGGTCTCCCCCCTCTCACCTTGAACCATAGGACTCACTTGTTGATCCTACATATCGAACCTAGTACACCTCTGACCTTATATGTCTTCTTACCCTTAGAAACTGCATACCCTTCCTTAAATACATGGTACCAGTAGCGGTCCGTGGAGGGATTTCGGTGGGGCAGTGAGGCAAGGCGGGGGAGGGGCAGGGTGGGAAAATGTAAACACCGGAATATGGATGAACGGAGGTAAGTACACATTTAAATAAATAAAACGAATTTCGTTGCACGCGCTGCCTCGCATTTTGCGATGCAGCGCGTGCAAAGGAATTCATTTAATATATTTAAATGTGTACTTACCTCCGTTCATCCATATTCCGGTGTTTACATTTCCCCACCCTGCCCCTCCCCCGCCCCGCCTCACTGCTCCACCGAACTCCCTCCACGGACCGCTACTGCATTGTACCCTGGTTACCATATACTAGGGACTCCTAAGTAAGTCAGTGTTAGATTTGGGGTTCTCTAGTTGGCACAGGTATGCACTTGTGACAAATAGGGACCCTTGCCTCTAGTCGGGTAAGGGGGTACACTCCTAAAATAACCCCTGCTCACCCCCTTGGTAGCTTGGCATGAGCAGACAGGCTTATCTCAGAGGCAGTGTGTAAAGCATTTGTGAACACATACAGTAATCAAGTGACAACACTACAGATGGACACCACACAAGTTTTATATAAAAAATAAGTATTCTTTATATAGATTTAACACAAGACCATAAACGACAATAATCCACAATACTGTTACTTAAAATGGTAGTTTTAGCTTAGTTCTCTTTAGTTCTTAAAGTGCGACACTCTTAGTTCCATGTACCTTTAGATGCGACATGCAGGGCAACGAAAGTGTTGCAAGGACGGTGATGCGTTGAAGATTTTGGTGCAAAGAAATAAAGACGTGAAATCTTTCTGATGCGGCACGCTTCTCCGATGTTGCGAGATGCCTCGGTTCGATGCGTCAGCTGCAGCCGCGACACCCTTGTCCAGTGATGCGACGACAGCGGCTTTAGCGGCGACACTCTTCTCCACCGATGCGAGACGCTTCCGCTCGATGCGACAGTTACAGCGGCGACACCCTTCTTCAGTGATGCGACGACTGCAGCTCCGACGGTGGCACGCTTCTCCGTGGATGCGAGGCGCTTTTCTTGATGCGGTGCAATGCTACAGCGGTGACACCCTTGTTCAGAGATGCGACGGCAGTGGCTGCGACGGCGACACGCTTCTTCTTCGTTACGAGACTCTTCTTGTGATGCGGTGCAATGCGACAGCTCCAGCGGCGACACCCTTGTTCAGAGATGCAACGGCAGCGGCTGCGACGGCGACACGCTTCTTCGGTGTTGAGGGGCGCTTCTCGTGATGCGGTGCAATGCGACAGCTACAGCGGCAACACCCTTGTTCAGTGATGCAACGGCAGCGGCTGCGACAGCGACAAGCTTCTTCTTCTCTGTGAGTTGCGCTTCCAGCTCCTTGCGACACGCAGTCCCTCAGAAGGCCCAAACACAGCAGCAGGCACTTCCAAAGTGGTGGTTGAAGTCTGTTGTCCCTGAGACTTCAGCAGGAGGCAAGCTCTTTTCCAAGCCCTTGGAGATCCTTCACAAGTTGAGCAAAAGTACACACAAAGTTCCTTTCTCCTCTCTTTGGCAGTAGGCAACCCCTGCAGGCCAATCCCCCAGTTTCAGGGAAAGTCTTTCCTCAATTTCTTCTTGGTTCCTCTCCTCAGCAAAGGTTTCTTCTTGTTTCCCAAAGTGATCTAAAGTTCTTGGGATCAGGGTCCCAAAACTTATACCCCAAAATCCTTTGTCCTCTGAGGCCTGAGGGGCCTTTGCCTAGTCCAAACCAGTTCTGGTCAGTCCTGGAGCACTTTGTTTACATGACTCCTTCTTGCCTTTCAGAGTGCAGGGCAGAGACATCAGACGCACCACAGGAGGTGAAGCCAGCATTGCGGAGGGAAGGCACAGCCCTATTCAGGTCCCAGGTGCAACTCTCCCTCACATCTATATGCAGATCTCTCTATTCACCACTGGGCTACCTTACCCTGTCTCCTGGAATTCCCCAGCCCTGTCACTCAAACTCCAGACAAGAAATACACAGCCTAGCAGAGGCAGGTTTGAATATTTAGACAAGAAAATACCTACTTTCTAAAAGTGGTATTTTCAAACACAGAAAGTTAAAACCAACTTCACTAAAAGATGTATTTTATCATTCTGAGTTCAGGCATACTAAATTCGAATTTCTATCATGTTCCCTGAGTCAGTTAGGATTATAAGATGTAATAATCAAACTGCCCATTCTGGCCTATGGAGAACAGGTAGGCTTGCAATAGTGAAAAACAAAAATGGCTGTAATTCACTATTAGAACATGCCACACACACCAGGGCATGTCCTACCTTATCCTTACAATTCACACTGCCCTTGGGCCTACCATAGGGGTGCCTTATATGAAGAAAAGGGAAGGTTTAGGGACTGGCAAGTGGGTGCACTTGCCCAGTCAGCATGACAGTACCAGACTGCACGCAGGCTCTGCAATGGCAGAACTTAGACACACTTTTACAGGCTGCTTCTGTGGGTGGCACAACCAGTGCTGCAAGCCCACTAGCAGCATTTGGATTTACAAGCCCTGGGCACTCCTGGTGCACTGTACTAGGGTCTGATAGGTAAACCAAACCAACCAATCATGGAATCCCAAATTCATACATCAATTTACAATAGGAAGCTCTTGCACTGTGGTACTGGACAGCAGTGGCACAGTGCCCTGATCATCTAACACCAGCAAAAACACATGAGGCAACAGCAAAAAATGGAAGGGAGACCCACTCCAAGGTGCCAGGTCTAACACATGTCCCCTCCAGCTGAAATGTGGGGAGATCTACCCTACCTCCTGGGAGTTCTCATCACTAAGGCGGAAAAATCTGGACAGACCATCCGCGTTGGCGTGTTCTGTACCAGGGCGTTGTTCCACTGTGAAATCCATCCCCAGTAGAGAAATGGACCACCTCAACAGCTTTGGATTCTCACCCCTCATCTGCATAAACCATCTGAGGGGCCTGTGGTCTGACTGAAACCGGAAGTGTGTCCCAAACAGGTATGGTCTCAGCTTCTTCAGTGCCCAGACCACAGCAAATGCCTCACGCTCAATAGCACTCCACCTCTGTTCCCACGAAAGTAACCTCCTATTGATGAAGGCTACTCATTGATCTAGGCCCCCTTCATTCACCTGTGGCAGAACAGCCCCCACACCATGCTCTGAAGCGTCTGTTTGTACTATGAACTCTCTGGAGAAGTTGGGTGCCAAGAGCATGGGTACCATGCACATAGCAGTTTTTAGGGCTTCAAAATCTTTCTGACAGGTGTCAGTCCAAATCACTCTCTTGGAAGTCAGCACTGTCAAGGGTACAACAATGTTGCCATACCCCTTGACAAACCTCCTGTAGTAACCCGTGAGTCCTAAAAAGGCTCTTACCTCTTTCTGGGTTTTGGGCGGCTCCCAAGCCAGGATGGTTTCAATCTTGGGCTGCAGGGGCGCCACCTGGCCGGTCCCCACCTGATGTAACAAGTACACCATGGAACCCTGCCCGATCTGGCACCTACTCGCCTTGATCATGAGGCCTGCCCTCCGCAGCACCATCAACACTTCCCAGAGGTGGCGCAGATGTTCTTCCCAACTGGCGCTGAACACTGCGATGTCATCCAGGTAGGCGGCACTGAACGAGTCCAGTCCAGCCAACACCTGGTTGACCAACCTCTGAAAGGTGGCAGGGGCATTCTTCATCCCAAAGGGCATAACCCGGAACTGGTAGTGCCCATCTGGTGTGGAGAATGCTGACCTCTCTCTTGCCCCATCAGTCAAGGCGATCTGGCAGTACCTAGATGTTAAGTCAAACGTGCTGAGGTACCGTGCAGCCCCTAGCCGATCTATGAGCTTATCAGCTCGGGGAATGGGGTGCACGTCAGTCCTGGTGACTGAATTGAGCCCTCGGTAGTCCACACAGAACCGGAGTTCTGGTGTGGCACCCGGTGTGGCAGCCTTTGGGACCAAGAACACTGGGCTGGCCCAAGGACTGTTAGAGGACTCAATCACCCCTAACGCAAACATCTTGGAGACCTCCTCCTTGATGCAAGCTCTCACCCTGTAGGTTTTGTGCCTCACAGGTGTACTATCCCCAGTGTCCACATCATGGACGCACCAGTCAGTGAGACCGGGAACCAGGGAGAACAGATCCGGAAACTGTCCCAGCAACTGGCGGCAGTCATTCTGTTGCTCAGGGGTCAGGGTGGAAGAGAGGTTGACACCATCCACTGACCCATCTTGCTCTGTGGCTGACAGGAGGTCAGGAAGAGACTCGGTCTCCTCCTCCATCCCAGCATCTGTTGCCAAGAGCATGCTCACTTGGGACCTCTCCAAGTGGGACTTCAGGCGGTTGACATGCAGTACCCTCAAGGGGTTCCTGGGAGACCGCAAGTCCACCAAGTAGGTAACCGGACTTTTGCGCTACAAAACCTCAAATGGTCCGGTCCACTTATCCTGGAGCGTGCATGGCTCCACTGGGGCCATGACCCACACTTTCTGACCAGGCTGAAGCTCTACCAGAGTGGCATTCTGGTCGTACCACCGCTTCATCTCCTCCTGGCTGGCTTCCAGATTCGCCTCAGCGAGTTGCCAGAAACGCAGAGTTTGGTTCCTAAAGGCCAGCATGTAGCTATATACATCCTGGGGAGGTTTCCTGGGAGATTGCTCCCAGCCTTCTTTAACCACTCTCAGAGGTCCTTTCACTGGGTATCCATAGAGAAGCTCAAAGGGGCTGAACTCTAGAGATTTCTGTGGCACCTCATGGTAAGCAAAGAGTAGGCATGGTAAGATGATGTCCCACTTACGCCTCATGGGTTCCTCAAGACCCATAATCACGCCCTTCAGGGTTCGGTTGAACCTTTCAACCAACCCATTTCCTTGGGGGTGGTAAGGAGTGGTAAACTTGTAAGTTACCCCACACTCCTGCCACAGGGACTTCATATATTTGGAAATGAAGTTGCTATCTCGGTCAGACACTACCTCGCGAGGGAATCCCACTCTGGAGAAAATTCCCATCAGTGCTCGTCCCACCACGGGGGTTGTCACTGTCCTCAGAGGTATGGCTTCCGGGTACCGGGTGGCATGGTCCACCAAGACCAGGAAGAACCTGTTGCCCATGGCTGTCTTTGGGTCCAGTAGCCCCACAATGTCAATACCTACCCATTCAAAGGGGGTGCTGACTACAGGGAATGGCTGGAGAGGAGCCTTGCGCTTCCTCCCACTTTTTCCACTTGCCTGGCAAGTCTGACATGTCCTGCAGTAAGTGTCTGAACTCCTGCGCATTTGGGGCCAATAAAAGTGGGTGACAAGCCTTTCAAAGGTCTTGTCCTGCCCCAAATGTCCTGCCAATGGAACATCATGAGCCAGCCCCAGTAGGAAGACTCTGAAGCGCTGGGGTACCACCAGCACACAGGCTGACCCAGGCTCAGCAACCTTAGGTTCAGTATACAGGAGGTCCTTCTCCCAGTAAATCCAATGTGACCCAGACTGATCACCTTCTGCCTGGTCTGCAGCCTGTTGCCGCAGACCCACAAGAGAAGGGCATTCTTTCTGCTCCTTGCAGAATTCCTCCCTGGAGGGTCCTCCTTCTTGCTACCAATGGGTCAGCTCAGGCAGGTCCCCCAGTTCGGCTACCTGTTCCCCTGTAGGCTCCAGGGCATCCCCCTCAGGGTCTGCTCCCTCCTGGACCATGGAAACTTCATGGGCCGGTTTCATGCACCCCCTGCCTCTACTCTTGACGGCAGGTACCTGGGCCTCTCTCTCAGGCTCCAGGTCCTCTTGAGCACGTTTACTCGCTGCCATGGACCGGATGGTCAGACACGCCCAGTCAGGGAAACCCAACATTTCTAAATGAGCACTCTGCTCCACCTTCGCCCAAGCGGAGCTCTTCAGATCGTTCCCTAACAAACAGTCAACAGGCATGGTGGGCCTCACAGCTACCTGAAGAGTACCAGAGACCCCCCCACTCAAAGGGAACCTGAGCCACCTCGCAGTGACTCTCTGTGTTGTCAGCGGCAACAACTGGGTAAAATGCACCAGGGACAACTTGCTCTTGAGACACCAGGTGACACTTGACAGCTGTCACACTGGCCCCTGTATCTCTAAGAGCCTCCACTCTATGGCCATTGATGGTCACCCACTACCTGTATTTTTTAGTGTTATCAGGCAGCTGGGTCTGGTGGACCACCTCACAATCTCCTAATGAGACAAGGGACATCTCTCCGGGACCCCACTCACCTTGGGCACCCATCTCACCCAGGGCTACACTAGCGATCTGCCGGGGGGCTGCACCAGGGGGTGCTGGTTTTCCAAACAGGCGACACTTGGGATAATTCGCTAAATGACCCAGGTCTCCGCATTTGTAGCATTTTGGGGGTCCTCTTTGAACAGGTGGACCTGTCAGGACCCCTGACGGTTTCTGGGGGGGAGGCTGAGAACCTTTCCCTTGGTTCCCTTGGGGACTACTTTGGGGCCTTCTATAGAACTCCCTCTGTTTACCCTTGTCCCCCCCACTCTTCTGCTGGGGACCCTGCCCACTCTTGGCTGAGTCTCCCACGTGACCCTTGTGGACCCTGGTACTGACCCAGCGGTCCGCCTCTTCAGCAAGCTTCCTAGGATTAGTCAGCCTACTATCAATCAGGTGCTGGCGTAGCTCAGGAACCACCTCAAGTGCATCCTGCTCAACACCCTGCTCAACACCCGCTCAGTCCACAGACACGCCATCGAACTCTGGAACCTCATCGACACCACTGCTCCTGACGTTGCCTTCCTCACGGAGACCTGGATGAACGCCTCTTCAGCGCCCGACATCGCCATCGCCATCCCAGAGGGCTACAAGATCACCCGGAGGGACCGCACCGCCAACCAGATAGGAGGAGGCATCGCCATCATCCACAGGAACACCATCCGCATCACGACCTACACCGACGACATCCTGACTACCGCCGAACACCTACACTTCCAGATCCACACCGACCCGAAGACCACCCTCAGAGGCACCCTGATCTACCGACCCCCGGGACCACGCACACAATTCAGCGAGGACATCGCCGACTTCGTCAGCCCGCATGCCCTCCCCTCCGCTGACTACATCCTCCTGGGGGACCTCAACTTCCACCTGGAGAACAACAACGACCACAACACCACCACCCTGCTCGACAACCTCGCCAACCTCGGACTCAAGCAACTGGTGACCGCCCCCACCCACCTCGCCGGACACACACTCGACGCCGTCTTCTCCTCCAGCAAAGACATCGCCTTCAGCCACGCCACAGGACTCCACTGGACGGACCACAGCTGCGTCCACTTCACCTTCAAAAGAACGACGACCCACCACCACCAGCAACAGGTCGCCCGCAGAAGCTGGAGCAAGATCACAGCCGACCAGCTCGCCGCTTCCCTGAGCCAGCACCCTCCCGCCAGCTCAGCCAACCCCAGCCAGGCCGCCGACAACCTCACGAAGTGGATCAGCAACTGCGTGGACGAACTCGCCCCACTGAGGACCCCGCCCAGCAGACCCGGCAGCAAGAAGGCCCCATGGTTCACCGACGAACTCAAGAGCTCCAAGAAGAACTGCCGAGCCCTCGAGAAAACCTGGAGAAGGGAGCCAACTCCGGACAACATGACCACCCTCAAGCTTGCCACCCGGAAGCACCACCAACTGATCCGCGACAGCAAGATAACTGCATTCAAGGACCGGTTGGATAACAACGCACACAACAGCAAGGAACTCTTCAACATCGTGAAAGAGCTCTCCAACCCCAACGCCGGAAACAACAACATCACCCCATCGCAAGAACTCTGCAACTCCCTCGCCTCCTACTTCCACAACAAGATCGCGGACATACACAACAGCTTCAACACCCTACCGACGAACGCCACGTCCAACCCGACCGAACCACCGCCCCCCACCTCCACCCTCCGCGCCTGGACCCCGATCTGCACCGAAGAAACCGTCCGCATGATGAACTCCATCCACTCCGGATCTCCGACCGACCCCTGCCCTCACCACGTCTTCAACAAAGCCGACGCCGTCATCGCACCCCACCTGTGGGACATCATCAACACCTCCTTCACCACCGCCACCTTCCCCGAAAGCTGGAAGCATGCCGAACTCAGCGCTCTACTCAAGAAACCAACAGCGGACCCCACCGAACTCAAGAATTACCGCCCCATCTCGCTGCTCCCGTTCCCAGCCAAAGTCATCGAGAAGACCGTCAACAAGCAACTGGCCGCCTTCCTCGAGACGAACGGATCCCTCGACCCCTCACAGTCTGGCTTCCGAGCCAACCACAGCACCGAGACCGCCCTCATCGCTGCCACCGATGACATCCGAACCCTGATGGACAACGGAGAAACAGCGGCCCTCATCCTACTAGACCTCTCCGCGGCCTTCGACACCGTCTGCCACCGCACCCTAGTGCAGCGCCTCAGCAACGTCGGAATCCAGGAGAAGGCACTGGAATGGATCATCTCCTTCCTCGACGGAAGAACACAGAGAGTCCGTCTACCACCGTACAAGTCAGAGGCCACCAAAGTCATCTGCGGCGTCCCTCAAGGATCCTCGCTGAGCCCAACCCTCTTCAACGTCTACATGAGCCCCCTCGCGGCCATCGCACGCCAACACAACCTCAACATCATCTCCTACGCCAACGATACCCAGCTGATCCTCTCCCTGACCAACGACCCCGCCGCCGCCAGAGCCAACCTTCACGAAGGAATGAAAGAGGTAGCCGAGTGGATGTCGACCAGCCGCCTGAAGCTGAACTCGGACAAGACGGAAGTCCTCATCCTGGGATCCTCGCCCTCCGCCTAGGACGACTCCTGGTGGCCCCCCGCCCTGGGCACCGCACCCAAACCGACAGACCACGCACGCAACCTGGGCTTCATCCTGGACTCCTCCCTCTCCATGACCAAGCAAGTCAACGCCGTCTCCTCGTCATGCTTCAACACCCTGCGCATGCTACGGAAGATCTTCCGGTGGATCCCCACCGAGACCAGGAAGAATGTCACCCAGGCACTCGTCACCAGCCGACTGGACTACGGCAACGCCCTCTACGCCGGAACCACCGCCAAGCTCCAGAAGAGACTCCAACGGATCCAGAACGCCTCAGCCAGACTCATCCTCGACATCCCACGACACAGCCACATCTCCGGACACCTAAGAGACCTGCACTGGCTCCCGGTCAACAAGAGAATCACCTTCCGTCTCCTCACTCACGCACACAAAGCTCTTCACGACCATGGCCCGAGCTACCTCAACAACCGCATCAACTTCTACGCTCCCAAACGACACCTCCGATCAGCCAGTCACGCCCTCGCCGCCGTCCCCCGCATCCGAAGAACGACAACAGGAGGAAGGTCCTTCTCCTACCAGGCCGCCAAGACCTGGAACTCCCTCCCGACCGACCTGCGCCTGACCCAAGACCACCTCGCCTTCAGGAAGAAGCTCAAGACCTGGCTGTTCGGGTAGTAGCAGCACCCCCCCCCCCCCAGCGCCTTGAGACCCTCTGGGTAAGTAGAGCGCTCTATAAATGCCTATGATTGATTGATTGATTGAGGAAAACAGGTACTTGACAAGTGCTCCCATGCAATCAAATCAAGAAGTCCCTGAAAATCATCAATTTTGCTACCCTTCACCCAACCATCCAATGCTCTGCAGAGAAAAGTGACATATTCCACCCAGATACTGTTCTCTATCTTCTTGCAACCCCTGCAGCTCTGTCTGTACAATTCAGGAGTTAAACCATATCTGGACATTAATGCATCTTTCATGTGGGGATAAGAATTATAGACATCAGCAGGCAAATCTAACAGTGTGTTCCGCCCCTCACTAAGGAACCGTCCCAACAACCCCGCTCCCCAATCCTTCTCAGGGACCCGGTGGGAAGACATGGCTACCTCATAGGCCTTGAACCACTGCCCAATATCATCATTTTAAAAATATTCTTTCACCACATCCTTAGGAATATACACTCTAGATTCAACAGGCAATGACGGTGTGCTGCCACCAGAGGGAGCACTATCTAAGCTCTTGGCCTTCAACTCCCTCAAAACCTTTTCATGTTCAAACTTCATTTTCTTCTCTTCTAGGGATAACTTTCTAGTTTGCATTTCAAATTCTAACTGCCCATTTAGCTTGAGCTTGGTCAGCTCCTTCTCATGCACCCTACATCTCTCCCTCAATTTCTACCATTTTCCCTGAGTCAGTTAGGATTATAAGATGTAATAATCAAACTGCCCATTCTGGCCTATGGAGAACAGGTAGGCTTCCAATAGTGAAAAACGAAAATGGCTGTAATTCACTATTAGAACATGCCACACACACCAGGGCATGTCCTACCTTATGCTTACAATGCACCCTGCCCTTGGGCCTACCATAGGGGTGTCTGATATGAAGAAAAGGGAAGGTTTAGGGACTGGCAAGTGGGTGCACTTGCCCAGTCAGCATGACAGTACCAGACTGCACGCAGGCTCTGCAATCGCAGACATTAGACACACTTTTACAGGCTGCTTCTGTGGGTGGCACAACCAGTGCTGCAAGCCCACCAGCAGCATTTGGATTTACAAGCACTGGGCACTCCTGGTGCACTGTACTAGGGTCTGACAGGTAAACCAAACCAACCAATCATGGAATCCCAAATTCATACATCAATTTACAATAGAAAGCACTTGCACTGTGGTACTGGACAGCAGTGGCACAGTGCCCTAAGCATCTAACACCAGCAAAAACACATGAGGCAACAGCAGAAAATGGAAGGGAGACCCACGCCAAGGTGCCAGGTCTAACAGTCAGTAATTGCCTTTTGGGGAAAAACAATTTGACATACACTTTGTAAGGGGTTAGAACACTGGCACTGAGATCTGGTTAGCAGGCCTCAGTGCAATCTCGGAGTCGAAAAAACCAACAGCATCAGTCCAAAAATGTGGGAGTGAACATGCAAAAAGAGGCATTTCCTAACAATACATCATGGTGCATGGGTGCCTGCAATGCAGGCAGGATTGTTTTTCTGCATGAAGGGACACTTTCCTGCACAAAAACAATCCTCTGAGTCGGTTTCCTCTTTCCATGTGTGCTGAAGAATGCAGCACACATGGAAAGAGGAAACAATGAAGATATTTCTCCTCATTACACCTCCCTGGGGAAAGGCATAGTATTTTGACTCGTACACAGGTTTACCACTTTGGATAAATCTGGGAAAGTGACAAAATCCATGGGTGGATGTGGGGGAACACCCATGCCCAAACCATGGGACGCCTCCCTGGGACAGCAGGGTAGCGACTTGTGCTGCCTTGCGTTACTCCAGATTTATCAATGCACCGCAGGACCATGCAAGGTGGCCTTGCATAGCTTAGTAAATCTGACTTAAGAATTGTGTTGACCTTGCATGACCCAAGGGCAATGCAAAACTTTGCTAAATCTGTCCCAAGGGATCTTCCTATGTGTTTTTGGGATCTTCCATCTCTGTTTTGGACCTGAAGGATTTTGACACTAGACTGAGCAGAAGCATTTCTGCAGCATTATCTTTATTATGGTTTATTTCCCAACTGCTAAGATATATTTTTGCTGTCCAAGCTTTTCTGACATTGGTTATCAAAGAGTAAACACCCTTGCAAAAAGGTTCCTCACTGCTGTCAAGGTAGACAGAGAGCCCAACGCAAAATAGACCAAAACAAAGCTATTGCCTTTAAAGAGGCTATGTTGCAGGCATCACTGTGTGAGGTCAAACCTGTACTTGAAGCTGTAGGACATAACTAAAACAAAAAATCGACTTTCATGACAAATTAAAATGACAATCTGCCTTGGGCTTTTAAAAATGACACAGAGACATTCCATGCACAATCCTGTAATAAATCATGATCTTTAAAAATGTTGAAACATTTGCAAGTAAATTCCTAGTTAATGTAACTAGTTTAGGTTTTGTTTTAGTTATAGAATGTTTTTTCTTAACTTACAAGAGTTACTAATCATGTGTGGAGTGGTAGTGTATAGTTGTATTAACTTAACTCCACATTTTAAAAATAATTGCACAATAGCAGTGATAGCTAAATAGATTTAATGGCTTGTAACTTGCTAAGAAGAAGCTTCATTTGACCTTGTAGATAACACCAGAAATGTGCTGTGGAATAGAGACCCTCAGTATGCCCTCAGACTAACTTATATTGTGTTAGTTGCTAGTAGAATGTTATTTTAAACAAGAGCTCTATTCATGAACTGACTTCAAGCCTAATTTATTTACTGTAGAAATATAATGCACACGCATTTCAAAATGCATTGCTACAATATGTTCTAATGTTTCCTATTTAAATATTAATTTTATCTTCCTGCACCTCGAGAATGCATATTGGCGTGGAAAAAGGGTAATGGTAAATAAAGGTAATTCTGCCCCAATTATTAAACTTTTCCAAAGAGAGATTACTGCAAGATTTCCACACTATCAGAGCCTTAGCAAACATAAAAGGATTAACCTCTTCAGGGAGGGGTAGGGAGTAACAGTCACTGAGTTCTTTTAAAAGGACTCCATTGACACTACAGTAACCAAAATACTCAATGCACAAAGCAGCTATTCCTCAAGGGAACAAAGGGACAGTTATGTGGCACTTAGACCCTGAGCAGAACACCACCATTGAACATGCTCATGTTTAAAGTTGGCCTTTTTCGTGAACGTTGACACTTAACATACATTTGCTTGTGTGCCCGTATGGCATAATATTCTCTGAAATGGTTTTGCTTACATTTACTTTCTTCGTAGGCATATTAGCAGAGCCTTGAAGATTCCTGTATGAGGACTAAGTTCACTGAGCAAAATGTTGATGCTTGTTGTTGTCTGCTCCGCCACAGCTCTGCAAGGATAGAATCAATAGTGACGGCCTGACTAGGGCTTCAGCATGGTAACACGGGTAAAGTTTAGTATAATAACAACATCACTCCTTTGTTTAGGGAGAAGAGCATTTCGCTGACATTGTTGAGGTCACCCCATGCTGGAATTCCAGCCCATCTGAATCCTGTTTACCGCCTGAGAGGGATGGTGTCCTGCTCTACACTAAGAGGGGCTCCCAGATTGAACATACCCACAGGTAATTGGGGAGTTGGATCACCCTAAGGGATTCTGGCAAATTGACCCACCTTAGGCACACTAGGATAGGGGGCGCTAGGTAGGAGCATAATTAAAATTATATGCAAGCATATAATCCATGTAACAATACAATGATTGAACTGTTCCTTTTCTTTACCATTCTTGTGATGCTGATTACTCTATTTTGTTTCCTTTTATTAATTATTGCAGCACACATATTTTTCACAAGAATCTTATTGCTTCAATAAATGTTAAAAATGCAAATTTGAGTATTTCTTTTGACTCCTTTTAGGCATGCATGAGTTACTTACTAAATTAAAGGATTTGAATCTGTTTTCAATATGTCCGTGGGGAGTCAGGGTTATCATGTTCTGAGGTTGCATATGCCACCTGTTACCTAACCAGGTTAGGGCTACAGGTGGTGCACTGTGAGCAAGCCAGGACTAAGACCAACATATCCCAATGGTGTGCATGGACTCAGTCCTACACAGTTTTGACTTTTATGTTATCCAAAGCACACATTCTTGCTGAGAAAATATGAACCGTATGACAGGTCATAGCTATGGGCGACTGATCAGATTCAACAAGAGGGCATGTTGACCCCTGGTCCAGAGATGCAGGTAAAATGGCCTATGCCCTGTAACTGTGTAAATAAATGCCAACAACCATCTATTTCAGCACCATCCAGTGTCGGCACAGCAAACAATGTTCACTATTGCTGAGGTCCCTTGTTGGCTTCATGCTCAACCTAATAGTCTTCAACTTTTCTTCAGTAGTAAGAGCACACAAACAGCATGCACATCTCAAAGGGCTCTAAAGTATCACATTCACAGGCAGAAATCATACAGACATGCAAGAACGCAGGGATGGATGGCAAAAATAATGATGTGAAAAGGGAGTTTTCCCCCAGTGAAGGTAAGTGTGAGGCTAACAGTATCTATAATATACTAATCATGCCAGCAGGACTGTTTGCACTTCCAAGTGGTGGTGACTGTTGTAGAACAAGTTTTACTGGATGAATGTGCCAAAGAGCTATAGTATTAGCACATCTCTGCCTGGTGCTGCTACACACAACCCTGCCCATCCACCACGGGCCCATATGATACCATTCCCAAAATGCTCCTACCATCATGGTGCACTCATCTTCCAGTATAAAAGAATAAAAGAACCCACAGACAAAATGCCAAAGGAACAAACATTTGCTAAATGGTGTTTTAAATGTCTTGTCAGTGAAACTTGCACAGTTGTGTGGTCATGAAAGTAATTCTATTACAGCTGGACAGTTGGTGCTGTTGATTATGCAGCCTACACCATCCACAATTTTAAAAGTGGTGAAACAACTGCAAAGTGATGTGGTTAAAAGTGAATAACAGCAGCACTATGGCAACTGCACAAAACTACACGTAAGCACCCTACAGGCAAAGGTTATAACGAACATTATGGAGTCTGAGAATTTTGGAAATGGCACTTATTGCAGGGTTTGCCCCAAAATTTTAACCTTCCTCCTCCTATTCTTCTGACCTTTTTGTTGGCTTTAAGACTCTTGGCACATTACTACTTCTGACCAGTGCTAAAGTGCATGTGCACTCTCCTCTAAACATGGTATAATTGATTGACACCTGTTTAGGATATTTGATTTACTTGTACATCCCTTGTAAAGTGAAATACAATATACCCAGGGCCCGTAAATTAAATGGTACTAGTGGGCCTGCAGCACTGATTGTGCCCCCCACAGAAGTAGCCTTTCAAACCTGTCTCTTGCCTGCCGCTGCAGGGCTTGTGTATGCAGTTCCTGCCACTGTGTGTTGGCATTTAAAACTACTTACCAAGCCTTAAACTCCCCTTTTATTACACATAGGTCATCCTTAAGGTAGGTCCTAGGTAGCCCTATGGGCAGGGTGCTGTGTAAGTAAAAGGTATGACATGTACTTCTATGTTATGCATGTCCTGGTACTGATACACAGCCTATTTCATTTTTCACTATTGTGAGGCCTGCTCCTCTCACATGTTAGCATTGGGAACTCCTGTACATTCCAGCATTTCTGTGAGGGGGTTGGTCATTAACACCACAAAGACCAAATGTATGGCCTTTAACCCCCATAAGTCCTACAAAGGTAATCTAACGCTAGGAGGGACGCCCTTGGAAAGAGTCAGTACTTTGACTACCTAGGCGTCCGTCTCTCGGACAAAATGACATTGAAGCCCCACCTGACCAAGCTGCTACTAGGGCAAAAGCGAGTTACGTGGACTTTGGGAAAGGAACATCGCTCCTCATGCAGCCGACCCATAGCTGCTGCCCAACAGGTCTATGACTCAAACGCAGTCAGCACAGCTCTGTATGGCGCAGAGCTGTGGGATTTGAGAAGATACCAGAGCTCAGTAGATCCGAGCAGAAATTTCTCAGGAACCTGGTAATGCTGCCCCAATGTACCCTTCTTACCACCCTAATGCTGAATATGGGCAGACGCTCTATCGGCGATACAGCGATGCTCCGCCCGTTGCTTTTCTGGGCACGCATTAGGAGGACCCAGGAGCTTCTGCCTTATGCAGAAGCCCTATCAGAGATCATCCGTTGAGACACATCCAACACGGTAGAGTGGATCAGAAATGTTAAGAAACTGGTGTCAGATGTAGGGCTCCAGGCCCTTTGGGATAACCTAGATCCACCTCTGCCCCGAAAAGAGGTAGTGAAGCAACAGTACTGGGAATGGGTTGAGTACAAAGAAATTTCAATCCCAACCAGGGGAAACTGACAACAGAATTTCATTTCCACAAACAGGCCAGGCTACTACTGGAACCCTACCTAGACTTAATCCAGGTCCCCCAGGATAGGATGTTATACATACAATTTAGGTTTGGCACTCTCCCTGTGGATGAGGTAACAGCTAAATGGCATCCAAATGTTTCAAGTATTTGTCCAGGATGCAAGGCACCAGTGGAGTCCATTGCCCCTGTGTTATTTGCATGTCCGGCATGCACACACCCCAGATCCTAATGGATAAAACCGATCTGCCGACAATTGGGCACACAGAACCATTGGGAAGCCTTGCGTATCCTAAAATCTGACCCTAGACCACTTTTTGTCTGTGGAGTGGCAAAGTTCCTAAGCCACATGTGGGACATCAGGAGGAAGGCACTAATGAAAGAACCCTAAGGATAAACCTAAGGCCATCTCCCGGACCAAGATGCTCAATGGATTACCAGTTTCCCCCATGAAATCCCGGATACTCGCAGACACAACGCACAAGCACTTTAGCACAAAGAACTTCTATGCAGCTCCCCCACTAGAGGACCCAAAAGAGAAATAAAAAAAAATGACAGTAGGGCACGTGAAGCAGACTCCCGCATTGTCATTGCTTTAACATTGTGATGGACTCTTTTTTCCATTGAGGCCATTTTAAGTATATTTTATCCTTTGAATCAACCAGTTTGCTGTTTTTAAAATTTTAGTTTTTATCTCTGTTTTTATTGTTATACATGTATTTTTAAACTAAATGATTTTCATTATTGCTTGTAAAAAATGAGTCTGGATGACAAACTGCTTTTCAACTGGCTCTTGATGATAGAGCATGTCACATTTTCACTAGCCTATGCTCGGGATCGCCCTTCAGCTAAGGTGTTGCATATAGTTGCATCAGGCGTCTCAAATCATTGCACACCGTCTGCCTTGAGGTCCCATTATAGGAAGAACAATGCTAAATAACATTGTTGTGAAGGAAGTACTTACATGTTCATTGTAATGCCTGTTGTATGTATAGCTCATTCTCATTTTTTTATATTTGTATTTAAAGTGGGGTTTTTTAGCATTAATGACACGTGTGCTGAAATAAAGCTTATACAACAGCATTAGGAATTCCTGTATACGGGCGAGGGGGGTGGTGGGTGGCACGGCATAAAAAAAAAAAACAAGCTTGGAAAACAAAATATCTTGGGTTTTCATTTTGCTCTCATTATGTTAATTCTTATTCTATTACAGTCATGATTTTGGGCCATATAACTGTGTGTCAAAATGGTGTTGGCTAGCATACGAATAGCATCTTGGAATATCTGTGGCCTCAATAATGGCAAGAAAAGAGCTTTATTCTCAAGCATAATTCATCAATTGCATCTAGAAGTAATATGTTTACAGGAAACTCATGTGCCCTGGAACAGTCGTGACTGCTTAAAAAATCCTGGTTTTGATTTGATTGGGTGCTCTCGACAGTCCTCGATGATAAGAGGCGTGGCAATTTTATTGAAGCGTGGGGTGGGATCCTGTGTTAGAACATCACAAGATAATGGGGGTCGTTGGGTTATTGCCGAGCTTTTAATTAGTGGTATCTTATTCACTATCTGTTCAGTTTATAGTTCTAATTTTGATGACCCGGAAGTCCTAGACTATCTAAATGTTGAGTTAGCATTGTGGCCTCATCCTCTATGCCTTTGTGGTGACTTCAATATCAACCTTGCAGCTGATTTCAATATTTGTGATAGCCAGGAAAGGTATGTAGGTAAGAAACAGAGAGTGTTTAGGTCACTACAAGCATTAGTCCAGGAACATTCCTTGACTGACCTTTGGCACCATCACTTTAGAAACTTAGATGGCTACACCTTTTTCTCAGCTCCACATAGGAAAATGGTGCGGCTCGATTATTTTTTTTTTTCTGATCAGTATCAAGATCACACCTCGATTTCAATCCTACCCTGTATTATCTCAGACCACAATTCGGTGCTTATTACCTTCACTTTGAATGGAATTGTCAAACCCGTTAAAGTGTGGACTTTCGAGAGAAAGCTCTTGACAGATCAGTCATATTTAGATCATATGAGGCCTTGGCTGCACGAATTCTTAAATATTAATAGGGATTCAGCCGCTAGCAGTATCGTTTGGGACACATTGAAAGCTGCAATTCGGGGCGAAACTAAGAGTTTTTCATTTTTCCATCAAAAAAAAGTTCAAGATCAGACTAAGTCCAAGATACAAGCTTTATCTGCTGCAGAAATTCAGCTTGTCAATGCGATTAGGGAAGGTCGTGATCTATCCTATAGTCAAACACAGGTAGCCATCATTAGAGCGTCTTTGCTTGAATTCTTTGGACAAGACCTTGCAGCCAAATACTTTCAGTATCGCTCAACGATGTTTGAGTTTGGTGAACAATCAGGTAAGGTCCTTGCCAAACGATTACAGCAACGAGCTACAGCTAACCGCATTACTAAGATACAGGATAGTCGCGGAAACATTCAGGATAATCCAGAATCTGTCCTATCGGTTTTCCTTGAGTTTTACAAATCTTTATATACGGAAGAAATTAGGGACCGAGATATAGATCATGATATTACTACCTTTCTATCAGATCTCAACACTCTTAGAGTTTCAGACCAAGAGAATGTTGTCCTGGCGGCACCTATAGAGTGGGCTGAGGTGGAAGCCGCACTGAATGCATTGGCAAATGGCAAAGCCGCAGGACCGGACGGGATTCCGCTGGAATTTTATAAAATATTCCGGCTGGAGATCCGCGAGGATTTCTTGAAAATATTAAGAGGGGCACAACTAGGTCATATACCAGATTCTTGGTGCAATACAACTATAATTCTTTTCAAGAAGAAGGACAAACCAGAGCTGGATCCTGCTTCGTTTCGTCCAATTTCATTAATCAACACCGATAACAAAATATTCGCAAAAATTTTGGCAACGAGGCTTGCACGGGTGATAACTCCACTAGTCTCTATTCGGCAACATGGATTTATCCCTGGTAGGGACATGACGGATCACGTCCGCCGTGTTAATGCACTATTAGACTGGGCCCAGGCCTCGGGCTCCCCTCTTGGGGCAATCCTGCTGGACGCCGAAAAGGCGTTCGACAGGGTGGCCTGGGGGTTTCTCTGGCGGATCCTACATTGGAAGGGGGTCTGTCCCAATTTTATTCATGCTTTGCAGTCTTTATATATAACACCTTGTGCAACTATATCCATATCTGGAAAGGGCTCAAGTTCTTTCTCAATCAGTAGGGGTACTCGACAGGGTTGTCCCTGCTCCCCCCTCCTGTTTGCTCTATATATAGACCCATTTCTGAGTAAACTTGAACTCTGTCCAAACATAGCTCGTGTTAAAAACCATACAGTCGATTTTAAAGCTCTAGCATATGCAGACGACATTATAGTGGTCACGTCAGATGTTTCCACTTCATTCGTAGCAATAAAAACGGCAGCCCAATACTACGGCCAGTACTCGGGCTATAAACTTAACGCCCAGAAAATCCAGGTAGTTCAAACGACTGCAATGGGCCCCTCTACTGCACCGGTAGTTCATAGTGCCCGTTATTTAGGGATAGAAATAACAGCCGCAATTGATAGTCTGCCTGATAAGAATATCTCACCTATTATTGACAAAGTTAATCTTTCGTTATGCAGACTAGATAAGCTGCATCTGTCCCTGTTTGGCAGGCGCAATGTCTTAAAGATGCTGATACTCCCGAAATTTTTGTATTTATTTAGGACTATTCCCCTAGAATTTGCTCAGCTCAGCATTATTCGGGCAGAAAGATGCTGTAACAGGTTTTTATGGGGTTATCGTCAGTCTCGCAGGGCCGCAAAATGGATGCAGCTCCCATTGGATAGAGGGGGGTGGTCTGTTCCTAACCTGCTTCTATACAGTTGGTCAGCGTTTATTCAATATCTTGCCGTTCCACTGTTTGGGGACAGAGCAAACCTTCCTCCATGTAGGTCACCATCTATTTTTGAGATTGGGCTAGGATATGCTGCCAAGGGGACACTAACGTCAATACTTGAGCCCAGCTACTATAAAAAGACTAAGTTTAAAGTTATTATCTCCATGTACTCAATATGGAGGAAGGTTCGACGTAGTTGGCCAATTACTAATATAAACTTCTATACCCCCTTGTCAGCAGCCAGAATGCTTCTGTCAATTTTCCAAGATAATGTTACAATAAGGTGGCAGGTCTCAGGTATTAAGACAATAGGGGATTTGGCATACAAAGGTAATATGGCCACTTTTCTTTCTTTGAAAGAAAAGTTTGCACTAGATACTCATCACTTTTTTAAATACCTGCAGGTCCGTAGATGCCTTTTTAAACTTCTACCTAATACCCCAACATTATTCTGTAGGAATACACTTATGGATTTAACTTTCAAAAACTCAAGAATTGGACCAATTTATAGAAATTTACTCTCAGTCTTTCCTGATGATTTATTGAAATCTAAAGTTAAACTGGAGGCCAAATTTTGTAAGCCGGATATTGATATAGCTCTGGCCTTAGAACTCTCTGCTAAGGTTCTAATCTCTGGGAGCTTACGTTCCCAAAGCTATATGGCCCTTTATGACCTTTATTACACCCCAGCCAAAATACACAAATGGGGTGGTAGGGGTGGCCACAGCTGTCCTAGATGCGGCTTAATAGAGGCTGATGATGTCCATATGTTTTTTTCCTGCTCCAAATTGGCCCAATTCCTTCAAGAAGTTCAAACATTTATTACTGGTAGCCTTAAAATCCCCTTGGTTTTATCAGCTGAATTAGTTATAATCGGCTGTGAAACTGACACATCAATGAATAGAACGAGCCATGCCATTGCTTTTATATATATTGCAATGTCTCAAATCAGATTATGTATTACATCAGAATGGAAAAATTCTGCCGCCCCAACCTTTATGATGTGGAGAGCAAGGATCTTAGCCCTCCACAGGTTGGAGTTAGCCGTTTTTTCACGGGGGGGCAGCAGAAGACGGGAAAGGGGCACATTAATATGGGCCCCATTCACACATTGGTTGGAAGGCTAAGTGGTATATAACTGGCCCATATAACGCCAATTTGATCTTGCTTTATTCTTGGTAATACTGCCAATGTAAAAGAAAAAAAAGAAAAAGGGAAAAAAAAAAAATGAAATGAATTGTTTGTCTTTTTTGCTCTTTTTTTTTTTTTTTTTTTAAGTACTGTTAAATGCTGGGGGACTGCTTGACTGTAATATCTGTAATAGATTCTAATGTTATTCAATAAGATTATATTAATTCTCTGTGTTTTCAAGCGAATAATAAAAAAATTCAAAAAAAAAAAAAGGAATTCCTGTATACACTTTTAAGTGGTAACTCCTAATCAGAAAGGAGTAACCTTTTCCTGTTTGATATGTTTAGAATGGTAATGACAAATCTCTTTTTACTGGTGAAGTTGGATTTCACATTACTATTTTTAAAATGCCACTTTTAGAAAGCGGACATTTTCTCTGTGCGTATAAATCTGTTTACTCTGAAGCCTGTCTTCAATACACATCTGGGGTGGGTGACAGCTACACTTTGTGCATTCCCTCTAGACAGCCACAAACTCACAGGAAGGTGAGGCTCATCTGCATTTTGAACACTCATCTACATTCATCTGCATCCTGATGGGTCTTCCTGGGCAGCCATAAATGGGAGGGACTGCCACTTACATTTCAACAGGTAGTGTCCTATCCACACTCAAAGGAGTCATTACCCCCACAGATAGCCTGGCAGACAGGATTGGGTTGAAATGGATCCTTAGGCGCTTCAGAGAGCTCCTTTGATGTCACCCCTACATCAAAGCCACTTTTGGCTATAAGTACTGGGTCACTGACCCCCACAAATCAGACACTTCTGAATCTTGAACTGAACCTCTGCCAGAAAGACTGCCATGCTGCTTAAAGAACTCAACTGGACTGTTTTTCTGGAAGGAGTACTTTTCTGCTTGATGCCCTGCTGCCTGCTGCTCCCTGACTCTGCTGAAATGACTCTGCTTTCCCTCCAAGTGATCTCCACGCTCTTGCTGGCTTGCCTCCTGTTTTCTGATGGCTAAGGGACACAGAAGACTTCCTGCAATTCTGCTGCTGCTGCTGGACTCTGCCTTTTATGAGTCCTATCCTTGGCTGAGGTGCCCCCTCCAAGTTCTAGGCCTCAAAAGTTGGTCCTGCAGCAGATTTCTGAGAAAACCTGTCGCATTGCATTGACTGTGTGAGCATTTCCGCAGCATCACCCTTTGATGCTGAGGCCGAGGCTGTTTGAAGGCAGCAGATCCACAGCCTGTGCAGCTCCATGCGGATGCTCAGCACAGCTTGGTGACGATGCATTTCATTCACTTCAGCGGAGCTCGACGACGAAGTGGGAACCCTTTGCACAGCTCGACAACGATGTAGTCGGCTCACGAAGTCGACAAATGCTCCAGCCAAGGTATTTCTTAAGCTGGAGACAACTGGCTCCTGTAGGTGGCCTGCAATTAATCGTGGTTGGCCTAAACTTTAGATTTGCACCCGTCCCTCGCGTCCTCAAGTGTCCTTTTGACCGCTTGTGACTTCTCAGCACTATTTTTGATTTAATCTTTAAAAATTCATGTCTCGACTTCTACTGATTAGATTTTTGTTGTTTTGGTCTCATTTTGCTCAGATAAATATTTTCTATTTGTCTAAACTTGCATGGAGTCTTTTTATATAGTGTATTCCTTGTGTTGCTGTGTGTTTGTGTTGCACAAATAATTTACACATTGCCTCTTTAGGCAAGCCACCAGGCGGTCAGCACAGGTTATATTTTAGCGTGTATCTAGCTTACCTGTGACTAGTAAGGTAGTTCCTGCTTGGCCTGGGTGCATACCTCAGCGAACCAGGAATCCGATTTCTAACAGAGAGTCTTACAGGCATCCTTAGTATGTCCGTGGCTGAGTGCCCACTCAGTGTGTAGACGAGTGTCCACGTGGCCTAAACTGTCAGGATTGTTAATGCCCACAGCTGCTAAAAGGGGCATTTTAAGAATTGGTCTGTGCTTGGGACATTTATGGTGGCAGCAGGAATGCAGAATATCGTGCAGAAAGACAGATGTAAGTTTTTTGTCCCTGGACTTCCATGAGTAGATTAAGAATACCTTTTTAGGAAATTGACGATATGTCACTGAAAGAAAATAATGCTCGTCATGTACAGGGTCCTAGATAGTTTCATCAGCAATTATACACTCATTTCTGTACTCAGTATGGCAGCCTTGAGGTTATATATGCGACGCAGCATGTGAAAACATTAATGGTAAAAATGATATGTGATCTGTTAGGTTCATTGGCAGTTTAAATGCGAATACACAGTACACTGTCCAAAGAGCTGACCAAAGCATGGATCTGGCCGAATAAAATATTGGCTGTGAGACATTCTGAAAGATCTGCCTGTGATGTAAAACAGCAGTCTCTGGAGAAGAGTTTCCATATTGGAAATTGAGTTCTTTGACACAGAGTTGCTGTTCTCTATCTAGTTACTAGCTGACCGTATGCAATGCCATTTAAATAATTGAGAAACAACCGAAATCTGCATACAAATTGATACATATAAATGTCTATCGAATATATAAAATAATATAGCTAATTTAGAGCGGTTTTAATTTTATGTTTAATGTTTTATCATATTTTTATGGCAGTATGGGTCGCAGATATGATATTGTTATTAAGTTGTGCGGAAAATCTACTCGCTTAGCCAATTAATGAAAAAAAAGGGTAGTACGCTGCTTGAAGGACATGTTCTTCTTTAAGAAGTCCTTAGTTGTCTTCCAGTACAAAAGAAGTTTACAGTCAGCACATAGGAGTGCATAGATTTAGAATACCACACATGTCTCTTAAATCGGACAGGCAGCCAGCGATGTCTTCTGGTTGAACAAGGAAAAGGAACCTCAACCCCCTGAAGAGAGTGGGCTCAGGGACGCGGCAGAGCAATCCGAGGGTTTCGCTTATGTTTGTATTAGGAATTTACTTTTATTTTCCCAAGCAAACCTTGCACCTGAGTGTGAATTAACTCATTGTGCTCACAGTTTGGCCAAGAAATCCCCGGGGACCACATTGCTGCCTCCTTCCCAGTACATCTGTGTTTTCTTCAAACGTCAGCTGCGCGGTAGATCATTTTTGACGGTCGAGCTGAGAAAAGGGTCACGTTAAATGCTGGGAAGCTTTGGGTTTTCATAGCAATATACTAAAGATTACAGAGATCCGGCGGGTGCTAGAAAGCTTTACAGTTACGAAATGCTGCCTCGATGTATGCACACGGGTGGTGTATGTTGCAACAAGGATTTAAACCGGAAGAATAAGAAAACAATGCCCGTAAAACCCATGCCAAACCAAACATGTATATATTGGTATAGAAAAAAAAAAAAAAAAAAATTGGTATGGAACAATCCTAGAGCTGTATTTTACTTGGGAGACATTCTACAAAACTGAGTACATTAAAGGGGGATAACTCAAATACAATTCTTACAACGCATTTCACATGTTTAGGCAATAGATGAAGGAATTTGCCCAGGATCACACAATTTTGAGTCAATGGCAGAGGCTGTGATTCCAACCTGAGTTTTAGGCACCAAAGTCAGCAGACCTAGCCACTAGACTATAGCACCTGTCATAACAGATATACACATGAAAACGAGAACTCACTTGGAAACATCAGCATACACAGCTAGAATAGAAACGTACCACAATCCCAGGCCAATGCAGATACTGCAGCTCGTGAGGATACTCTAATAACTAAAGAAAGAGCCCTATTATAGGTATGCCTACCCTACTGATGGGAAGCCCCTCCTTACCCTACTTCCATATGATATCATCAACGGGTAGTGTATGAACCGGTTTCTTAGTCTGCTGCCAAGAGGCAGACCGTGTTAGTGAAGTTCAGAGCTTTGAGTGGGTCTGGGCCTGCCAGGACTGAGCCCTGGAAAAGCAAGAACACTGACATTGAATCAGGCTCCTACTGAGCCCTCTGTTTCTGCCCTGAAGAAAAGATAAAACCCTGCACCTATCTGTCTGTCACATGCCAGAGCTGCAACGAGCATCAGTGCAACCCTTTTGTGATGGGGTAGGAAGTAATGCAATGATAATAATAGTAGAGGTTTCTGGCTTTCTCCGCTGTATCGTAAATAGGGCATTCAACTTTGCTGGAACGGTGGAGCTGTTAGGAAATAATTGTTCGCGATGGGCTGGTAACTTGTGCCAGGGCTGGGGGGCTAACAAAAGTCCATGAAACCTAAAGGCTTGGTGTTTCTGGCTTACGCCTCTTTGTCCTCTAGACATCTCACAGACTGTTGCTGCCCACCATGATTGTCTGCTGCAGCTGCCTGGACCCTATGAATGCTGAAGATGTACCTTGGCCATGTGAACAGAGGGTGTGAGCCTGAGCAATCGAAGCCCAGAGTATGTGCCTGGACCCTGGAGGTGCAGGATGCATGTCTGGACCCTGTGAACACAGGGTGTGTGCCTGGGCCCTATGAGCACAGGATATGTGCTGGTCCCTGTGAGCCCAGTGCATGGGTCTTTATCCGCCCTACACAATGTGAACAAGTACAACTTTGCAACTCAAGAAATCCTTGGAATCCATTTTCCACTGCTTTGTAATGTGCTGATAGTTTTATGATTTCACACATCCTTTTCTGTAATCATTGATCATTATGTAGAGCTAACCTTGTCAACTATCCATTTAGACTGGAAAGTATGATCAAATCATGCCTGATTTACATAAGTGCCTGGGGCCTGCTCTGGGAATAAGCAAATTAACCCTTTTGTAGTTTTGACTCTTAAAGAGTAGCAATTGCAAGAGGTTAAGTCCTTGCTAAATAAATATCTCGCTATTTAGTAACTTTGGTGATTCTTTACCTAGTAAGATTATACTTTTTTGTATTAATCTTTTTATTGAATTTAATAACCCGATTGATCCAGTATAGCAAAAGATCTGGTTGCTACAGTTATGATAATGCACTCACTTCCTAGTTAGTCTTGAGAGTAGCAAGCTTTTATGTCCATATGCCAATGCTCAGCAAAGGAAAGAGAGCTGGGAGAAGCCACTCAAATACTCCCTAAATCGGAACAAAAGACCAAAACCTGTAACAAGAGAAGTGAGAACCCTGTACAATCATCGAAGGTCAAGAGGATAAAAGTGGATCCTCTTTATTTGTACATGTCATAAACTTCAATCGGGATCTAGCCAACACGTGTTACATCACATAACCATAACCAGTGACTTTATCAGTGCACACAGTTAAAAGTGGGCATCACTGGTGGTTGGCCAGTGACTCAACTGAATATCTGTATAGCAGCAGTGCAAAATCAGGGTTTCAGCTTGCAAGCTTCATCTTAAATATCTTTACTACTACTAACCAGTAACCATCATGATCTAACAGTAGCCTTTTGCAAAGCTACCAATCATTAAACACACTGGTGATCCTCTAAACTGAACATGGAATGTAAACTAGTCTAATTGTGGTGTAGAGTCTGATAGTCCATGTTAGAACTGGGGGTCTCTAGTTGGCGTAGGTCGGTACCTTTGACCAAATAGGGACACTTGCTTCTAGTCAGGGTAAAGGGGTACACTTCTAAAATAACCCCTTCTCACCCCCTTGGTAGCTTGGTACAAGCAGACAGGCTTATCTCAGAGGCAGTGTGTAAAACATTTGTGAACACATACATTAATACAGTGAAAACACTACAGATGGACACCACACCAGTTTAGAAAAATAAGTAATCTTTACTAGACTTAACACAAGACCAAACTACAAAAATCCACAATACTGTAATCAAAAATAGGCTTTAAAATGGTAGAAATAGCTTAGTTCAATGTAGATGGTAAATGCAACACTTTACTCTCAAAGTACCTTGGATGCGTCACGCAATACAAACAAAAGGGTCGCAGGGAAGGTGATGCGTGGGTTCCTTGCTTCGGGGGAGGTGATGCGTCTGTTCCTTACTGCAGCGCAGGGGAGGTGATGCATCAGTTCCTTACAGGAGAGGAGGTGATGCGTCAGTTTCTTACTGTGATCCGGTGCGATGAGACAAGATGGCGCCTCAATGCGATGCAACGATCCAGTGCGATGCGAGAAAATGGCGTCTTGATGCGATGCGACAATGTTGGATGTGATGCGTGCACGCCCGACGGGCGTGCAGCGAACTCGGTAACTTCTGAGCCGCGACAGGCCCTGCGACACGCTTCTCCGGTGATGCGATGGCAACCTCTGCGGCGGCGACACGCTTCTCCGGTGATGCTAAGCGCTTCGTCGATGATGCGATGGCAAACAGCTGCAGCAGCGGCATGCTTCTTCGGTGATGCAACGGCAATTGCTGCGGCGGCGACACGCTTCTCGTTGTTGCGTCGCGCTCCCAGCAACTCGCAGTCTCTTCAGAGGGCCCAAACAACAGAAGGCAAATTTCACAGTAAGGGAATTCAGGGGAGCTGGTGGTGAAGTCTTGTATCCCTGAGACTTCAGGCAGGAGGCAAGCTTAGTTCAGCTCTTGGAGATTCTTCTTCAAGATTGCAAAAGTACACACAAAGTTCCTTTTCTCCTTTCCTTGGCAATAAAGTAACCACTGCAGGCCAACCCCAACAGCACAGGGGCAGTCCCCTCCTTCAGTTTCCTTGGTTCTTCTCCTTGGCAAAGGGTTGTCTTGATTTCCAGAAGTGATCTAAAGTTCTGGGGTCTGGGTCCCCTGTTTTATACAACAAAATCCTTTGTCTCTGAAGGCAGAGTGGCTGTACCTAGTCCAAACCAGTTCTGGGTGCATTCTGCCAGTGCACAACTTCTTCCTTTGTCAGTGTGGGCCAGGGTCATCAGACACACCACAGGAGGTGGAGCCAGCATTGTGGAAGGCAGGCACAGCCCTATTCAGCCCCAGGTGCTACTCCTCCCACCACTCCTCATGCAGATAGGTCTATTCAGCCTTGTGCCGACTCACCCTGTCTCCTGGAGCCCCACAGCCCCTGTCACTCACAAACCAGACATGGAATACACAACCTAGCAGAGGCAGGCTTGGATGGTTTAGGCAAGAAAACACCTACTTTCTAAAAGTGGTATTTTCAAACATAGAATGTTAAAACCAACTTCACTAAAAGATGTATTTTACCATTCTGAGTTCAGGCATACTAACCTCAAATTTCTACCAAGTCCCCTGAGTCAGTTAGGATGAGAAGATGTTATTATCAAACTGCCCATTCTGGCCTATGGGAACAGGTGGCCTTACAATAGTGAAAAACAAAATTGGTTGTAATTCGGTGGCCTTACAATAGTGAAAAATGAAATTGGTTGTCATTCACTATCAGGACATGCTACACACATCAGGGCATGTCCTACTTTTTACATACAATGCACCCTGCCGTTGGCCCTACCTTAGGGGTGACTAATATGTAGAAAAAGGAAGGTGTAGGGACTGGCAAGTGGGTGCACTTGCCAAGGCGACATAGCAGCCCCAGGCTGCACACAGGCACTGCAATGGCAGGCCTGAGTCACATTTTACAAGCTGCTTCTGTGGGTGGCACAACCAGTGCTGCAAGCCCACCAGCAGCATTTGATTTACAGGCCCTGGGCACACCTGGTGCACTGTACTAGGGTCTGACAAGTAAATCAAATGGAGTCACTAATCCAATACAATGCTTTACAAATGGGAGCACTTGCACTGTGCCACTGAATTGCAGTGGCACAGTGCCCAAAGCATCTAGACCAGCAAAACATACAGTAAAAATGCAGGAGGCAACTGCAAAAAATGGAAGGGAGACCCACGCCAATGGGTCCAGGTCTAACAGTCCATTATTATCAGTGCAGGAACAATGATATCTAATGAAGTAATTAAAGGTCACAGTTTTACAAATGTAACTGGCTGAAATAAATGCATGCACGGAGCCTCTGTAATGCCATTCCCCCTGTGAGACCCTGACAAAAGACACATGAACCATCTGAAATACTTAATGTTGGCTGCGTGTTTGTAAATAACTGTTCAATTGCTCTAAAAGAGTATGCTTGAATATAGTAAAATGAAAATAGGAGCTTGTCACCTATTCTCCAGGAACGAGTTCTCTGCAGCTACCCATTAAATCCCTTCAGCAATGGACAATGAAGTGTGACACCACTACTATCGGAGCAATTTTCTCTAGTACAAGTCTGAAACACTCAACCTTTATGGGGGAGTCAATGCTTCAACAGCGAACCCCAAATCTTTACGAATTTGGGGGAAGAAAGTGCTGATATGATGTATGTCTGTTTATCCACACCCAATACATTTCACAGCCCATGAAAACATTAAATGCTGGTTGAGGTTGTTGATTTCCTCCAGGTGCCGGCTATCAGCCCCTTAGCCACTCCCAGCAAGTGGTACATAAACAGTCAGTCTCTTGGGAAATACAGAGGAATTCGCATCTCATAGACTCCACAACACAGCACAAAAGCCAGAACATCCAGAATCTATAGTAATGTACTAAGCACTTCTTTCCAGAAATTCTAGAGGACCTGACACTTGTAACCCGTAGTGCCTTACTTCACAGATCAGACCAATCCTCTTGAGGGATCGGACTACCCAAGGCATTCTCCCTCTCCATATGGTATGTCCACTTTGAATTTCCCCTGTATTATTAAAAAAATTGTAGCGGACTGTTATGATCCTTAGATCCAGAACATGGGGTGAGATATTTCTTACATTGAGTTAGGTCCCTAAGGGCTGCTCAGATAATGTTCAGAGTGTGGCTTTTAACGATAACTGGAAGGACCTGACCTAAGACATGTTCATGTTGCCCTTGCTGCAAAGTAAAACAATATAATATAATCTTTTTATTGTTTTTTGGTATGAGATTTTTTGCGGGAGTGTGACGTTTACCTATTAGTTAGGGGCCCCTGGCATACAACATTTGCCTTTGGCCCTTGCTATTTCTAGATAGTACAACAATATATCATCATGTTATTGATTTATTTATGAGGTTTTTGCAGATTCTCTAAGCTTTTACACGTGCACATTTTCCTGGTTGCCTATGCATTAATATGATGTATATACATGTTGTTTTCTCATATAAGTTTCTTTTGTAAGTTTCGGTGTATTTCTCACATTAAAATTCCGGTTCCTATCTTTGGAAGAAAAGCTACTGCAGCCAGTATGAGAAACTGTTTTTTGCCAGCTGGGGGAACGTACTGATACAGAGAGAGAGATTATCTCGCGAGACGTTCTAAGAAGGACATCATGAGCACTGCCTTTGCACCGCAGATAATGTCCAGGCGAGTGCTCTGAATAGATATAAGAAAAGTACATGTTGTTTCTATTGCAGGAAGTAATGTAGGATTTGGGGCACTAATTTCAGATAATGTTTGTAATATTTTTCTTATTTAGTATTTTAGTATTCTTATGATCACCTTTGCTAATTCCCTAATAATCATTACAATAATTGTTATACATTTGCTATATAATAGGCTAATGCATAATAAGTACATGTGGAAGCTCGACCTGTGTTTTTAGTAACTTCTTAGAACCTGTCAGAGGGGCCATATACAAATCCTCTGAGGAGTCTCAGGCAGTGATGCTGATTATACTAAAGTCTACTGTGTAAAAATTCACGGGAGGGGCTAGTGAGAATCTGTCTGCTCTCTGGGCACCACGATCCTATGCAGAATTTCTAAGAGTAACGCAGCAATACAGGCTCGTCCAAGGGTCCTTCCCATGCAACAATGAAGCATGTTTATATTACTTAAATTAAATGTACTGTCACCTTGTCAGGAAGTCTTTACTTTGCCCCCCTAATAGAGGTTCACAATGCCTCAGCTCTTTCCAGCTGTCCAATGTTAGAATCTCTAATCTCTAAACTTGTGGATTAAATCTAAGGCTCACTATTTTCCGTTTTTACTGATTTTTACAGATAAATACAGACATAAAACCATTTGTTTCCTTGTCTGTATTTATCCTTAAATGTGGATAAAAACTGAAACTGGTTTTCTTTTGGGTGATTCTAAATGCTCTCTGCCATGACTGCCTGGTCAATAGCTCTGTGGATTGACAGGTAAGGAGTTAAAAAAGAAAGGAATTTTAGTAAAGAGGTTTAAACATCAGTAGACATGCACAAGGTTGATACAGAAATTTGCATATTTTTAAATAGGCGCATTTCTTTATCTTCGTCAGATATTTATATCTCTGAAACCTGGCCGGCATTCAAACATGAGTTCATATTTATCGGTAAATAAATGTGGAAATATGCCAGTTTCAGCCTCATGTTTTCACAAAACCCAAATTATATATGGATAAATACAGATAAAATGATCAAAAAATAATTATGGATGAATACAGACGGAAAACATAAAACCTGGAGCCCTAATTAAAATGTATAGGAGTAAACAGTGAGGGCCAAGTCATCATTTCCTTATTGTTACTGATGTGTTTTGAGTTTCAAGTATTTCTATATTAATATTACAGTTGTAGAGATTGCATTGCATGCCCTTCTTTGGTACCCATAAAAAAAGAAAAAGGGCCCAACCAGCCATTTCTTGCTATATATGGGACTATATCATTCCTTACTCTCTACATGTCCACTCTCAAAGGATCCTTATATGCGCAGTTTGATGATATTATAATATATATGGACATCCCAGGCCAGGTTCACCTGTAAGGGACATCAGCTAGTGTCTAGCCTCTCTTCGGATCTCCTCCCTCTGTATTAGCTACATGCACCCCTAGGTATCTGATTGTATTTTTGTAGGAAGCTGGCTCTGTATATACTATACCAAAAAGAGGTATAGTGTACACAGAGCCTAGTGAGTCCCCAAAGGTATGGCAGAGGTTAAAGTAGATAGTACCTCACTCTCAAGTTAGTGGTAGCTGGGCTGAGCAGTTAGGCTTATCAGAGGGTAGTGTTAAGCATTTGTTGTTCACACTCAGGCAAGAAATTATGTCACACACTCAAAGACTGAATCCAGACCAATTGGTCGTATACAAAGTTGTTACTTTGTTGTTTTATTACTAGAACCAAGAATCACTTAGTGCAGGTAAGTTGTACAGTTTGTAAAACTGGCAATACTTTTCAAGAATGCAGTATGGTTTTGAAAATGCAGTAAATACTTTACAGTTCTAAGAAAGCTTTCTGTAAATGTCAATCAAATACAGTTTTAGACTTTACAAGGACAAAGATATGCAATGTAATATATGATACATTTCAATGTATTCCTAGGAGGAAAACAAGTTTAGTGACTTACAAGTAAGTACTAATTTTTGTGGTTCAGTCTCGGGCTTGTAGCACTTACACCTGGTATGAGTCAGGTAGGTAAAGAGAGTGCACCCTCAGTGGCACAGCGGCGGCCTGGTGCAGAGGTCAAAGGAGAGGTCGGGGCCCAAAGTAGTGCTATGGAGACAGGGTGTACTTTGAAGAGCACATACCACAGGTAGGTATCTGTGGTTTCTGGGTCAAGGCCCAGGGATCAAAGGTATGCACAAAGGAGGCCATAAGTAGGCACCAAAAGCGCACCTCCACCGGCACACAGGTGGGAGGGTGTAAAGTACGTGTCAAGTTCCCAATGCAAACCAATGGAGAACGTTGGTTGGGAAGAAATGCTGCAGGCTTGGCACAGGAAGCTTAGAGAAAGGGCCCAGTGACTGAAAGGTAAAATTGTAGTGTTGCTGGGCATGAGGGCACTGTCGGTCGGCCAGCCCAAGGCCAGGGGGCTGCGGGTACAGGGGTGTCCTTTTGTTTTGGGTTTTCTCTTCAGGTCCGGTCGCGGTCGAGGGGACCCTCCAAGATGAGGCTATCGGCATCACAGTTGAGGTCAGAGGAGGTCATCCAATGCTGCATTCCAGGTCAGGACCTCACTGCGCTGTTCGCCCACTCAAACTCAGGCAGTGAGCGGCGAGTGCAGAGTGGTGCAGACACGCGGTCCGTCCAGATCCGGTGTCTGAGCTGGAGTTGGTTGTTGGATAAATTTGGGGTCCAAGGGAGATAGGGAGTCTTTTCTTGAAGGCAGGGCAGGTCACCGGGGTTCTTGGAGGCTGTTGGCTGAAGGTTCAGCTTGTAGAGGTTCCGAAACAGGAGACAGGCTGGTAGGGCTGGGGCCAAAGCAGTTGTCATCGTCCTCTTCTCTGCAGCGCAGATCTTCAGTCCTTCTTCTTCTTGTCTTGTTGAATCTAAGGAGCAGGGTTCAGGGGTGCCTCTAAATACTCAATTAATGGGCATTGCAGGAGTGGGCAGGTTGGGTCCAATGGGTACCTTCCCTGGGGTGGTTACACCCTCTCTATGCCACCCTGCAGTGGGAGGGGGGGGCTATGCCTTGTCCTGATTGGAGGAGTCCCCTCATCTTCAAGATGGAGGTGACTGGGATGTGTGCTTCACTTCACCTCCCCCACCTGAGGGGTGGGGTTAGCAAAAGTGGGCACACCTCCCTTTCTCACTAGTTTTCCCTGCTAATTCTCCCACCCAAAGTGGGGGTCCGAACCGATGGGTGCCAGCTGCTGATAGCAGCAGAGGCTGGGGGTAGCTAACAAAGGTGGCAGGCCTTTGAAGCTTCACCTTCATTGACCCTGCCCATACTGGGGAAGGAGGCATGACCCCTCTGCCAAGGATGTGCTTTTCTTCTGGACCGAGAGCGGAGGCTCTCTACCCAGGGGTCCAGAAACCTTTCTGGTCATGGCAGATGGCTGGTAGCCAGTCAGGAAGAACATGAGGGCTGGTTATTTTTCAGGGGTCATGTCTAAGATGTCCTCTGAGTGCATTTTACATTAAATCCCACACTGGAATCAGTGTGGGTTTAAATTGCTGAGAAGTTTGATAGCAAACTTCTTAGTCTTCAGTAAAGCCAACATGGAGCTGTGGAGTTTGTGCTGACAAACTGCCAGCCCCTGTACTCAAAATGGTTTTATTGCACTTACACTGTCTGTGAATGGCACAGACATTGTAGGGGCATAGTGCTCATGCAGCTATGCCCTCACCTGTGGTATGGTGCATCCTGCCTCTATGACTGTAAGGCCTGCTAGAGGGATGGCTTACCCATGCCACAGGCAGTGTGGTGGGCATGGCACAAAGGGATGTGTGTCATGCCAACTCTTTAGTTTGGTCTGCACCTAAATGCGCATCCTGCAATAGCAGTGTGTGGGTGTTAAGGTGAGAGGTCTCTGGCACAATACATGCTGCAGACCTCAGAGGCCCTCTCTGGTCACAAGGTCCTTGGTACCAGGGGTACCTTTTAAAAGGGACTTACATGTGGGCCAGAGTTGTGCCAATTGTGGAGACAAAGGTACGGTTTTGGGAAAGAACATATGCCCTGGGAGCCTGATTGGCAGGGACCCAGGGCACACTCAGTCAAGTTGGCATCATGTACCTGGCAAAAGGTTAGGTGGTAACCTTGCAAAAAGGGACACTTTCCTACACTCTTCACCTAGTAACCTCAGTTGAGCAAAGTGAAAAGTTAAGATTCTGACATTGATTGAGGTTCATTTGAGCCCTAATGCTGCTTCAAGAGACCCCAGTTTAGCCATTAAAGTCTGCAATGATTTCTTTGGCTCTTCTAGAATATGAAAGACATCATCTGCAAGAAGCCGGATTTAATACTCTCCACCCACGCCCCCAAAATTTGGCAGCCCTAATAACTTGATATAGGTCGAACCTTATCATGAGTGGTTCTATTGCCAGAGCATATAGGAGTCTGGAGAGGAGGCAATCTTGGCATGTTCCATGTGGGGGACAAAAGGTGACATTTACCCTCTTAAGAAGGATTCTAATCTTGGGTACTTTGGAACTAACATTTAAGCAGTCAATAAATCATTGCCCTAACCACATTTTTAGACTGCTACATTCAGAAACACCCAGCTGACTCTCTGTGACACATTCTCTTCAGTTAAGGTCAGGAGGATTGCAAAAGATGCTTAATTAAAGTGGACCATCTTCCTTACAGTATACTGCATCTGGCACACCCAAGCAAAGCTTAATTAGTTTGCTTACACAAAGAGACTAAGACAGTTGTTTAGTCTACTATTATAATCTAATATTAAGTTAATTTTTTCAACATGTTTCATACCTGCCAACTTGAATAAAAATCTCACCATGTGAGGAGGGGGCGAGGCCATGGAGGTGTGGGGTCTCATGCCAGGAAGTACCGAAGAGGCCCTTTTGCCCCCACCCTGCCCCCAAGCCCCTCCCCAAAAACAACAAGCTTGCTATGGCTGGTGCAGATGTCCTGAGGTGTTTTCACACCCCTTAATGGACGTCAGCAGTTCAAAACATCGAAAGACGAGCTGGGAATCCAGTATATACAGTTGTCAAAAGAACTGTGATAAATCTAATGGCCACTAAAACCTAAGCCACAAGACACATGAGATCTCTCTCTCTCATACCAGCCCCTTATTGGGGATAGAGTAATCTTCTAGACCAGGTGATGCCTACACACCCCGACTAAAGTTAAAGTTTTCATAGGTTTAAACAAACAACTAAGTGTAGACATCAGCGTAGTTAAATTACTCTGAATCAACAGGCAGGAATTATGCCCTTAAGTGCCTTCAAACCGGGCCTCTCTGCTAGTCGCATAACTGTTAGAGACCTTTGACCATAAGCAACTGCCAGGAATGACCCCCAAAAGGGCTGAACATAGTCTCACTAAACAATAGATGTTTAAACAGTTATATCAAGAGGAAAACAGTGCTGACATATGTTGCAACTAAAAAACCCAGACATAACCCTCCTCAAACAAACACATTTGACTGCCATTGAATCAGCAAAGCTGCATAGTGAATTGGTAGGGAAAACAGATTTCACTGAAGCTCGCCCCACAGGAAAGGCGGCATGACCTTTTTCTTACACAAGCGGCTAGCAGCCGAGTCAGCAAGACCAGGATAGATCTAGACAGAGGCTACTGCTTTGCAAATCTCAAAATACAATCTTGCTCTGTCATTATAGGGAGCATATGTGTTCTAAATGGGCAACCCTAGCCTATTGTTCTAAGTTAAGAAGACTATTAGTGGAATTTGACTACACCAAGACACTGGTTGGGGGCGACACTAAACATTACTCAAGACCCTGTCTTAGACAAGACTGGGTCATCAGAAGTGAGATGCAACAAAGAGAGAATGGCATTACATGGCCTCCTAATATACCATGCTCTCTTAGACCCCTGGAGCTAACATAAAGATCCTAAGGTCAGACTCCATTTTAGTCAGGCCAAGACCCCATTTTCTGCCTGATCATCAGCATGGCTACCTTTACATAGATGCAGTCTGCCCTTGTCTTTCTAAGAATCTGTGAAAGTGTCACATTATCCAGACATTGCCATTGATAAGACATCTAATGCGACATCAGTCTAGGACAAGTGCATTGTTATCTCTATTTCAAGGTCAGCTAATAACAGCATCATGAACAATGTAGCCTGATTTGATGTATTTTTTATCATATTTGTTTGCACTAATTCGTCTAAGGCTAGTATATTGATGCACACAGGTTATGTCAGAAATTCCTCAAAAATTACCATTTTAATATACGATTGATGATCAACAATATAAAAGGCTCATCAAGTGGCTCTTGGATTAGAGAGGTCCTTCACACCAGATTATCGCAAAATATACTACCAGAAGATCCTGACAGAGAGTGCCATCCTGCTACAGCATCCCAGAGATCCCATAGATACCAAGCCAAGTCCGAGAGGAGAGTAGTTAAGTCCAGCTGATGTTTGTTTTCCCTTCAAGGGAACACCCTCTCCAGACTATAGATAATTTCTGCTTCTTGCTGTAAACAGGTATGCAGTGAACAAAGTCCTCTTAAGAAAATCCAAATGCAAGTTAAAGTACTCCATGCTATCATGGTTTAACTCATAGAAGTAGTCCTTAGGGTGTTAGGTTGCCAGGTGACATTTCCACTCCGGTAGAAATGTTCATATTATTTTGTTGCTAGTAAAATGTGTTAATGCTGTTTTAATAATATTCGGTATGGTTATTTTACAAGTGCTAGAAAAAATGATGAGATTGTTGAAACAAAACACTTTTAAGAATGAAGTGTCTTTCTCTTAGTGCAGTGCTTGTGTGCAAAATTATAAAAAATGAAATAGGATATGAATTACCACTGTGTCCCTGACCCAGAAAGCACGGACACCACATCTACTATGTATTGAGTGGGGTTGTGTGAGACTACAATAACGTGTTCTTTCACATTCAAGCGTTGGTGTGCTGAACTAAGACAGGCATTCATGGGTGCGAGAGCAAGCCTTGTAGAAGCTAAGCAAATGTCTTAGTTTATGCAACAGCACCTCCTTCTCCCCAGAGACAAACAATACACATTATACTCTTACTCGCATTGTAGCGAGACAAGAACAGTTATTTCTTAGTCTTCGGCTCACTCTTACCTATCCTCTACTCTTGTGACATCATTGAACATGGCCTTTCGGATCACTGTCTTATTCAGGTAGAGCCTAACCACAATATCCTTAGACTGGCTAAAAGCGGGTATTTCAGGACTCCCCAAGCAGCCTCTCTGTTGTCCACGCTGGAGGACGCCTGGTGGCCCTTACCTCCTGGTCTCCGCTTCTCATTGTGCCTCCTCTGGTGGCATTACCATGCATCACATGCTATACGCTTCCCCCCAGTGTCTGTTTATTGCCCATATGTTTCTTATTGCCTGTATTATTTTAGGCTTCATACGTGCACCTTGTTTCCCGTACACAGTTTGAGGTACACGTTTCTAGGGTAGTGATGGTGGGAGGAAACGTAAGTGCAGGCCCAACTCTATGTAGTTTTTCGATTGTGTGTGTGCTTAGGTGGGTTGTTTACTTGCTGTGCTTTCATGCTGTAAATACATCTCTTAACTCAGCAGCACAGACCTCAAGAGTCACCCTCAGTGATGGTGAGTCTCCGGCATGCATTTGACCGCTAACTGCCGAACCCACGTGAGACTTCTATTCTCGGTGGCCATCTTTAATCTCTAGGTTATAAATAAGGGTACCTGTTTTCCGTTTTTACTGATTTTTACCGATAAATACAGACAGAAAACATTCATTTTCTTGTCTGTATATATTTTAAAATGTGGCTAAAAACAGAAATTGGGTTGCTTTTTGAGTGATTCTAAATACTGTCTGCCATGACTGCCAGGCCAATAGATGTGTGCATTGATAGAAAAGGGGGTTAAAAAAGAAAGGAGATTTAGTAAAGAGGCTTTAACCTCAGTAGATATGCACATGGTTGATACTGACATTTTCATATCTTCATAGAAGAGCACTGATTTATCTTCTGCAGGTGTCCACAGCACTGAAATCTGGCAGACATTCAAACATGAGTGCATATTTATTGGTTAAATAAATGTGGAAATATACTAATTTCAGCTTAATTTTTCCACAAAACCCAAAATAACTATGGATAAATACAGATAAAACTAGCAAAAAATAAATATGGGTGAATACAGACGGAAATGGTAAAAAACATAAATACCATAACACCGGGAGCCCTAGTTATAAAACACTGGGGTTCTCGAACTTTCGATGCCTAGCATCAAGGAACCCATGGACCAGCCTGTGGAGCTCTCCCAGAAATTCCCTTTCGCCATCTCCTCCAGCCTATAAGAACAATAGCAATAAGTACCTCTGCTGCTATTTGCTTTCTGGTAAATTCTCGGCTACAAGGCTAACTCTCTGCTCTTTTCCACCAAGCGGCGGAATTTGGCCTTTTCTATGCATGCCAGTTTTGGGGAGGAGGTGTTCTAACTTTTGCCTGGCCCTATGAACTATGGATTAGTGGGTGGGGTGCCTTCGTTTCTGTGTTCAAGAGACTTTTGCCCAGCTCTCCCTATTGAGCCAAGTGTGTGTTAGTGGAGACGATGCACTTATTGGAACTGCAATACCTATTTGATGTATGATGATATTCTACTGTACTCAGTGACATAACAATGTCAACTGCGTGATCTAGCGATGTGAGATCCAGGTGTGTACTAATAGAGATGACTCATCTATTAGAACCGCCATACCTATGTGATGTATGATATATATGTGACATAGCAATGTATGATGTAATAACACGTATGCCCTTTGCTCCGGGTGCTGTAACCTGGTTCTACCTATGTTAAGTTTATTCAGTGGACGCCAAATAAGGCAGTAAGTCATAGTGTCTGACTTGGGTGTAACACTGCCTTGGCCTACATGTGTGATTTAGAATTCAGCACCCCACCATTCCAGGTTTCAGTGAGATGTGCTGTAATTCTAGCGTAGTCAAGGCTGCCTTTTTGGAAATCCCCAGGGGGTTCCTCCTCCAACTCTCTTGTTATTTTAGCTAGTTGTTTTAGCTTGTTGTTTTAGCAAATTGTTTAGTCTATTGTTTGTTCCAGACCCCTTCTCCTTGCGCTTATCCTGACGCCATTGTGTATACCCGATTGCGGGGATGGGAGATTCGGGCCATGCTGCTGTCGCAACAGGTAGGTCATGACCCTCATTGGATTGTGGCCTGTTCAGCAACACGTTCTTACAGGGTGGAGAGTGCCTGTATGGAAATATAAAGACCCTGAAGCAAAACAAACTCTGAAACAACATTTGCAAACTTACCAGGTGACTAATGAAGGTTCTGTCAATTCACCACAAACCCTATTGGCAGCCAGTAAAGCATTCATGAGTGGTCAGTTAATGAGTAAATCATTTCTTCATCATAAATGGAATGCAAAAATAAGATGCTAACTGGAGCGTCAACGACAATCCCTATCCCAGCATACCAACGAAACCCAACATCAGCCAATCTTAACCACCTATCACTGACGAAGATGTATTTAAACTCCATTCTTACCCCCATGGAAGAAAAAACATTAGGTAAATTAAAACATAGACACTATGACCTTATTCCGAGTTTGACAGTCCTCCAGCAGTGAAGGCACCGTGCCATCCTCTGCAGGACCGCCAAAGCTGTGGTGCGCCCACCCACCGGGTTACAAGTGCAATCCTTGTTGGGTGGGTGGTGCAGGAGCTGTCTGATGGCAGCGATCTGATAGGCATGGAGGAGAGCCTAACATTCAGACCGCTGCAGTAAGAGTGCGGACCGCATGTTCCTGCATTGTGTGCCATGCATGCCACACCGTGCAAGAACTGGGGGTGCTATGCCAGGTGGGCACAACATATGCCCCCCTGCATGCACCTCCTGGCTCAGGAGTGGCAGGGGTGTCTGTTAGGGCCCCCTTGGTTGCCTCTCCGCCACCCTTTTCATGGTGGGCCTTGCCGCCATGAAAGGGGTGGTGAAAAGTCAACTCAGAATATGCTCGGCGGTGCTGCAACGGCACCTCCATCATATTCTGGCTTCTGACCGATGCGCAACCGCTGCTGGATCCTGGATCCTGGATCCCCGATGGTCGCAGTGCTACTGTGGAGGTTAGAGCGCCACACTCGTAATATTGCAGACTGGCATGCAGTGTTGTGGTGTTCGAACCACCACTGTGACTACGGCAGTCCTATGGACCACTGTTCTCGTATTAAGCCCCTTGAAGTTCAGAAAAAAGCAGATGGCTCCTAACCCAACCACTGAAGCAGACAGAGACTTCTTGTTCTATTCCAGCACTAAGGACCCAGGTAGGCCTGATCACAAATCCAATAAAGATCCCAGACAAATTGGCTGCTTTTTACAAAATATTCTGCTCTTCTGAAGACACTGCTTATTCAACATCAGCTGAAACTGGCTCTTCCCCATCTTACTGAAGACTCAGAGAATGCCCTTGAAAATGACATCTCTGAAGAAGAAATACATGAAGTCATCAAATACATATTATCCAGCAAAGCCCCAGGAGACGTGCCTTTCCTATTGAAAACTACAAAATGAATGCACAGATTTGAACCCCACTTTTGCGTAGGATCTTTAAAGAAATGGGTGACAAAGACACTCTCCGTCCAGAATTCAGCAAAGCTACAGTAATACTTCTTCAGAAACCAGATAAGGAAGCACTGCAAAGCAGCAGCTACAGACCCATATCCTTGATTAATACAGACAAAACAATCCTGACAAAGGTCTTAGCACTGAGGTAAAAAAATATATATCCCCTCTTTACAACATAGAAATCAAGTTGGATTGGTCCCAAATCGATCATCAGCTAATTGCATGTGCTGCTTTCATATATTCTGGCAGATGGACAGAGATCAAGCCAAAGAGGAACCAATAGCCCTAGATCCCAAAAATGTGTTTGGCAGGGTTGAAAGCTATATCTGTTCCAGACCCTGTGGCAAGCTGGATTTAAAGATCACTTTCTGCCCCCCAAAAATTGGGATGCTCTACTGTACCTCTACAGCAATGGTGGTCCATAATAATATTCAATTGGAACAGTTTGCTGTTTAGAGAGGAAGCCATCAGGTCTGCCCTATGTCCCCACCTCTTTTCCTTTAGGCACTAGAACCATGGAAGGCAAAAATTAGATACTTTCTGTTCATAGCAGGCATCTCTACAGCTGCAGGAGAGATTGAACGACTTGTCTGTGCAAACAATATTTTGCTACCCTTCGCAAACCAGGATTCCTTATCCACGAAATACTGAAGATTACATATATCTTTGGTCGATTCTCTCTGCAAAGTCAATTGGATCAAAAGAGAGGCACTGCCTTTAAATCACACGATGTCCTCCTCTGCTTTAGCGAGATCTCAATGTGGGTGGCCCCCACCGTGACAAAATATGTGGGCATCCACATCGAAAATGACCTTGTATTGATCAGCCTCTAAAACATGGCAAAACAACACTTGACTTCACTAAATGGTCGAACCTCAGACTTTCATTATGGGACCAAATTCAAATGGTAAAAATTGTGACAGCACCCCTCTTCAACTACTTGATTGAGATGATACCTGTTCGCTTTCTTTAACATCTGATCTCCAAACTAAATAAGAAGATAAAAGGCTATCCGCCTGATTTGGCATACTTCTTTTTTAAGGATATAGACAAACCTGATTGGCAATAGAACAGCACCTTATGGGAAAGAGAATGGCTCACATTTGTCTGTTTGGTGACATAGTGACACCTGAAGGCAGAACAAACCCATCAATTATGGACACAATTCAGATGTAGACCTTTGCCCACAAACTCCTTCATGTAAACCCGTGTTTACATACAGACGCCCAAAGCTGGCAAAGAAGGCTATATGAATAGGCAAACACATACTTGTCTGGTAAGACTATTTGATCAAAGAAATCTTCATTCTAGGTCACTTGGATGGACAGCAGAAATAGAAATCTTTGCAACTGCGGCATTGTCTGCAACAGGCACTGGCACCATTACCCAAATCTCTCACACAATCTGCAGTTTACAACTATCCGTGAAGATAGGGCCCTTGTTCAGGGGTCGTTTCTGGGCTGTATAAAACTTTAATGGAGGAACAACACCCTTGACCTCTCTGAACATAAGCTGAAAAGCAAACTTTGAAGTCTACTCTGATGCTCATTGGACCTAATTCATGTAATCTCATGACTGAGGCCTTAGGGAGGTTTGATTGAAACTTAGCTTTTATAAACTGTTGAATGATTGGCACTGGGCCCCCAAGAGACAGTGCCAAGCCAACCTGACTCATATATTGGACTGCTGGAGATGTGGTCACCAATAATGTGACAGCATACACCTGGTTTGGTCATGCCCTTCTCTCCAACAACTTTGGCACAAGGTAATAACTACCATAAATTCTATTGATGAGCTAACCGTATTTCACACAGCTGAACTTGTTTTCTTACATGACACCACCAGCATTCCAGACATAAGCAGACACATTAGGAGGTGAATGAGCATTCTGGTGACACTACACTAGTGGTCACCAGAATGTTCATTGTTCATAGATGGAAACAACATACTCCGCCTTTCCATGATGATTGGATCCGCGATGTGGCAATCACAGATACCCACAAACAAATCATATACTGTTTACTAGACCACACTGATACCTTCAACAGCATCTGGGCCTCCTCTATGGTAATAAGCCCTCCTGAAGCAGAGTAACTCCCTCTTCCTTATAGCCATCTTTTCATGACCTTCTCTCTGTCCTAATGGATAAACTACTAAGTGTTTAGACCCCGATATGCATGTAGAATTCAGTTTTCGTCCAGATAAAAGTGAGAGGATTACTGGCCTCACTTTAGATCCCTGCCCTGGACTTGAATACTAATGTAAGTCTGAGGAACAACTTAGTATGGTATTAGTTGTCAGACTCACAAATGAGACTGTACAATAGCTCTGGTTGTTTGCCTCTGTTAACAATTTGCGTATTAGTTGATAAAAATAAATCCTGGAGGACAAAAAAAGAGCACAATAGTCCTTCAAGCATTTTTAAAAGACATATGTGGGTATGGCAAAGTGTAGGTCTTGTAAACCAGCCTGGATACATTAGGTTGGTATCACAAAGAATGTTTATGTATTGTGTTGAAAGCAGATTTCTAAGAAGTATTGGCTGTATCTGAAGAGAGGGTGTAAAAGACATTGAGTATGATGCAAGTATTAACAAACCATGTAGCTGTGTTTGGGGAGAAGAAGAAAGATCTAATAAGGTTGGAAAATGTGAAAATATGATATGAGTGTAAAAAGGAACACTATTCATATGGCAGAAGGTAAGATGTGTTCCTTGTATTGTGAAAGATCACCTGAATAAGGGGTTGGAAAGCCTGTGACTAACGGGTAATACAGAAATAAAATTCTATGACCTTATTGTCCCCAATAGTGAACACAGGCAAATGCAGCAATGATTATGCAGATGCCTAGACCTTTGGAAACTCAATCAGGCCATCTGGGTGAATAGTCACCACTTAACAAAGAGATGATGAGATGGTTAGTGTTGACCTGAGCACACATTTGTATTCAACTTGACCTTGGATATGCTTAATATCAAGCAGTGTTAGACAAAGAGTGACAGCACCTAATTGCAAAGAATGAAGGAACTTAATTCCCTTTTACACACCAGATGGTTACTTCCATTTCACATGATGTTTAAAAGCATGCCAGATGTCCTGGCTTTCCAGTTTGCAGTTTTTCTCAGATTGAATACTTTGGGCATGTAATACCAAGGGAAGTTATAAAGCCAAGATCTCAGTTGTTGCTAACTCTTGAGGAAGTGCCTTTGTCTAATAAGGAAAACATTTATTGTCATCCATAAGCATGTACTAGTTCTATGTCAAATTTGTCAAGAGGTTTGCCCCAGTGGCTGAAGCAATGAACAGACACCTAAAGTCTGTCAAAGAACATGCTTGTGGGGATGGATTAGGAAAAAATCAGAGCCATCAAAACACTCAAATTTGCGAAAGAGTGACATCCTATAAACCTTATAGGTTACAGATTTTCTTTTGAACTGAATATATTTCTTGTTCTTTTCCTTGTTTGGAATCAATCCATGCTTCGTGTAGACCCCTAGGACATCTAAGACCTGGGAGTCCATTAATCTATCTGGGCGTGTATGTGGCACAGTGACTGTAATAAAATCTCTAGACCAGGAAGGATTGGTAGGTCTTCTAGAGCTCAGCGGGACGATGGAAAGGTTTAGTTACCTTGGGCTTAATTACGAGTCTGGTGGTCCATGGATTATGATTAGGGCGGTTGGACTGCCATTGACTTGCCGCCAGGAAACCATTGTGTTCCAGTGGTAAAGGGGCATCAATATGCTTGGCAGGACCACCGCTGTCCAGCCAAGCATATTAGGAGTTTCCTCTCTGCCATGGTTTTCGTGGTAGTTCCTCCTCCACGAAAACCCTGGTGGAGTGGAAACAGAGGGGGCCCTACATGGCTCCCTTGTGCATCTGCACCCTGGGGAGCATGCAGGGGGCACAACATGTGCCCTCCTGTATGCATGCACCCCAGTTCCTCCACAACATGGACTTATCAGTCCATGCCATGTAGGAACTGTTTTTGGCGTTCCCATTGCAGTGCCCATTTTCAGCGCACTGCTGTGGGAACATCAAAAACAATGCCAGCCAGACAGGAGGACACTCCTAATCTGGTGAGCGGCCTGACCACAGCTTTGGAGGTGCAGCGGTGGTGGGGACCCGGTGCCGCACTGCCAAAGTCGTTATCAGGCCTTTTATGTTTATAGGCCACCGACCACCTGGCTCATCAGGTCTCAGAATCACAATGTGATACTGATAATCCATCCAAAGTGGGAAAGGATGTTGGGTTGAACTGAAAACCCTGTTCTCTGACAGCTCAATTCCTTCATAGATGTATTTCTCTGCCATTAACCAGGGATCCGGCAAACCACAGGGCAATGCTAAAGGTGTGAAATGTTAGGAAAGGATTATGGGCGTGCGTGAATAGCAATTGTTACCCCTGAGATCCCCTAACTCTCTTATATGCAATTGTGAGATATTTAAGCTCCACTTTCGGTGAGCCTCTTGGGGGGTATATGCATTTGCAAATTATAATGAATTTAACTGATTTGTGCCTGTTTTTCTTATATTTTTCAGAATTTCAAATTCATCCCTCTGTATTTCTCTTGATTAAACATGTATCCTCAGATCTTCATGTTGACCTTTAAGTCTTACATCAACAGAAAACAAACCATTAGTTTCAAGTTGCAATGATTGTCCTATGTTGTGTATGTTTCGAAGGAAAAACACAAGAGCCTCTACCACTCAAAGCAGTTATGGGGATTATTAATCAAGGGCGTGCCTAATCCTTTTGAATATGTTTTGTTATAAGCATGATTCTTGCTGTCAATTCAATCCCTTTGGACTGCACACATAAGTGTTTCATCCAAATGTTTTACTTGTCTTTCTTTTACAATAACTTACAAATCAGCCACGCTGCATTTTTTTTTAAATGCCACATTTAGAGACGTCTGCAAGCCATTCCGGATACATCTTCTTGTGCGGAAAAGAATAACAACTTTCAGGAGAATAAATTGCAGGAAAATTGGCTACAGACAATGCTGATGCCCAAACTACTACTCTTATAACATGAAAGCATTGGCACAGTGAAGGCTGTCTTAACATTTATTATAATGTAAATGATATAAGCAGTCCTAGGATTCCCAGTCTCTCTATACATCGAAGTTGTTAGGGGAGCATAATCGAAATACAATAAGGTGTCAGCATTGTTTTTACTCTGTTTTTAATAATCGTTTTGTAAAAAAAAAAAAAAAGCCTGTAAGGTTTAATTTCACAGTCACATGAGAAAAATAGCCACTGGTGCCATTCAAAGAATCGATCCTACATGAATTACTGGTGGGAAATGTTGGCCTCTGTGAGCTCAGTTCGAGGCCTGACCACTTATTATTATGCTGATTGAATTTTCAGATGTCTGATTTCTCTAAATGTTACAAGGCGGCGCAGTGCAACGCATAGGCATATGTGGGATTTACAAAGCCACACACGGCTTGATTTACTTCGCCCGTGTGACTTTGTAACGAAATGTAATGCTATGAAGCCACTTGCATTGAGTTGCGTTACATTTCTTAGAGGTAGGCATTCAATGGGTGGAGCATGGGCGTCCAGTGCATCCACCCATGGATTTCATGAAATTCCAGATTTACTAAGGTTTGTCAAGCTGGAATTGCATGTTATTGGTATGAATACCAGAGAGAGGCCCAACAAGGAAAAATATGTTTATTTCTCCTTGTTACTTCCTCTTTCTCTGCATGATGCATTCTGCCAATAACGCAGGCACCCTTACTGCTTGGAGCAAGGGTGCTTATGTTGGCACTAGGCAGCCTCAAGTGTGCCAGCAGAGGGAGAGAATTGAAGAGGGCCAAATCTTTATAAATATGGGGTTCTTCAGCTCTCTCCCATTCACGCAAGTCAGCGCAACAACCTGCATTGCTTTGTCTGAATGCTTAGTAAAGTTACCCCTTCATTTAGAAAGCAGTGCTTTGTGTTAAAATGTATTTTTGCGAATTACTGATGACACTGATTAGCAGGACTGTCATTTTTCGGATTTGCCTACTAATGAAGAGGATAGCAACAAGCCTGTGCACATGTATACAGTATCAATACAATTTTGCATATATCATGTGATATTACAGACGAAGAGTCATGAGTAGTGTATTCTTTCTTTTTTTTTTTATGCCCAGCCAACACGTGTTTCGTCTGGGGAAGTACCCCACAACTTCTTCAGGGCTTCTGGCAAACGATATGTTGCAGGAAATCTCTCTGCAGGTTGTACTTCCATCCCAGCTGGCGTAATTGGGTGGGTAGTCATAGAGTAACAAAGTCTGAGGTAGGGGACTTTGCAGGGAGCCGGATGAAGGTTGCTATACTACTAGCCGGTTGTAATTCTGTCCCGACCAGTCCAGGGAAATATTTCTTCCTGGATTAATAGTATTCTAGGTAGTCCTCGATTAATGTGGTCCGTGGTCCGGGACCTGAGGAAGGAGCCGAGTGTGGAGGCCTAATACTGCTGCAGCGAGTACGATGTACGCGCCATTTCCGAAGAGTCAGGAAACGGGTTTCCATGTCTGTCTTACGATTTTTTCTCATATTTTTTCAAAAGTGCACTGTGCATTATGGAATTGTTATTGTGCATTGGGTCATTTTATTATATTCTTTTATGGTTCTTGTAAGACCGAATAAATATTTAAAGTACTGACTGACTGAGTAACAGGGAAGTCGATTCACCAAAAGGCCAGGCGTGGCAGAAGTGCCATCACACACCCTTTGATCATAATACATCACAGGAAGTGACATCAAATGAACTTTGACTTTGAATCTACCGAGGGTGTGATGGCACATGACCTTAACCCTGATGGCAATACACTAATTTACATCGCTGAAGTTCCTTAAGAACTCAGGGACCTACATTTTGTAGTACAGTTGTACAACTAAAGTACTACAAAATGCTATCCACAAGCCTATAATTGTAAATCTCCACCTTTCCTATCTTTTCTATGGGGAGCTCCTCACACATGTAAGTTTACCACTTAGGGGCTGATTACGATATCTGTCAGAAAGGCTCCGAACGGCATTCAGATTCCCCTAAACTGTGTCAGAACCTATGTTTCTGACCCGGTCAGAAACATTTCCGACCAACCGATTACGATGTTCTTGGTTGGAAAGCAAACCGTTTGGTCAGTCCGAATCGGTTTCAACCGGCATTCGGAAACTTCAAGTCGGTCAAAGTCGAATAATACAACTCAACAGACCGCGTTTCCGACCAACGTATTACAATGTCGGATTCTGACAGCATTTCCGACTTATTCTGTCTGACACGAAAAGGCTGTTGGAAACTGACTTTGGGGCTCCCTAGCAGGCACCCCTTTATCCTGAGGCCTCTGGTTGGGAGCCGTGGGGATACCCAAGGGACCCCCTGTAAAACCATGCATGGGGTGCCCGGCACAGGGTGCAAGGTTTTCCACACCCACCCCTTTTTTCAATGGGAGCCTGTGTTGTCAGTTGGAACAGGCTCTGATTGAAGTCTAAGGGAGACTTTCCAAACTGTGTTCGGCAGCATCGTAATCGGTTGGTCGGACTCACCGAACGTGAGTCGGTCAGAACCGATTCCGATAAGGAGTTGGTCGGTTTGGTTTCCGATCGACATCGTAATGAGGCCTTTAGTAGTAAATGTGGGAGCGACCAGGAGGAGTGGTCAGATAAAGGGATATAATTACTACTAAATGGGAGCGGTTTAGGGGGGATTAAGGATGGCTACAGGGTAGGTTAAGAGTGAGTTTAGTGAGAGAAATGCACCCAGTCACAAAGGAGTAAGCCCATTGCTATTCACAAAAAGTACTTCTAAAGTTGCTACAGCAAAAAAGGGACAGTAATAGATTACTCCAGCTCAGAGCTAGATCAAGTCCAGTACCTCACAAGAGCAACCACTGATACTGCAACATCCTCACATAGAAAATAATGGATTATATATAGGATCCCATACGAAATAATGTTAAATTATATAAAATTATTTGAAATAGTTAAACATTTAAATAAATATAATTCACTGTTAAAAAATGTAAACATAAAACGTATTATTTAATACTAAAATATTTTGACAACCTTTTTTGTATTTATACATCAATAAAACATCATTTTGTATAAAAATATAATTGAATTACTTTGAATAAATTCTATTCATCAATGCAAACTACAAACATTACTTTTTAGTTTAGGGGGTAATTTATCTTATAGTTATAATGTACACTTTGCGAAAATGTTTTTTTAAAATTTTATATAACAAAATTAATTGACGATATAATTCAAATTAAGTTAAGAGTATTGTAGTATTTTTGCATTTTGTTTCATTTTTAGAATACAAATATAGAAGTAATTTACATTATTATTTCACATGAAATAATTTTACAAAATCTTTGTGAGTGTAGTAGACTTTTTTACTTTTTACTTTACTTCACCAGATAGAGACTCCATAGTTAATGTGGTGATTTTCCAGTGGCAAGATATAGGAACATTAAAGAAGTTTATTAAACTTTGTGATAAATTTGCAAAGATATTTATGCCAGTTAGTATTGTAAATCATTTTTATATTTCTTTAAAAATGTAGAGCAAAATACATAAATTGTTACAGCACTATGAACTTAATTTTGAATTAATTTCTTATTTAATTTAAATATATTACATTCAATATACAAATATTTTCTAAATTGGAAATACAAAATAAATTCAATAAAATATATACTTTTTTGTTATGCATCAATAGATATTAAATGTGATGCAAAGGATCAATTAGAAGAAATTTAATTATTGTGTAAGAAAATTAGTGGTATATTAATTTTTAAATTAAGAATGGTTATTAAAACATTTTATAATTACATAAGAAATATGTACTTTTTCAAGATATTTTCGTGCCAAACGGTTTTATTTGTATTTGCTAACACACACCTTTGCCTATATCCAGTGGTTAGTGAGGGGCTTTAGTCTGATGCAGATCATAAGACTAAAAAAAAAACGATGAACCCCCTCATTCCCTCCCACCCATGTCTCAGCAGTTCCATAATAGATATTTTTATTATATTCATTTATATTTGTAACTAGTTTAAATAATATAATCTAATTTAACACTATTTCCTATAGAGTTTTTTTTAAAGTCTCTGCCTCCATCATTTTCTTTGGGATGGATCTGCAATTTCAGTGGTTGGCTATGTGTGGTGCTCGATAAACTACCCTTTTTTTTGGCAGTAGTAAATTTAGCTCACCAACTTTTTCAATGGGTGGGGATGTGTATGTCTACACTTTTGAGTAACTTTACAATCGGATTGTGTGAATAGTCAAAAGTAGTAAAGTTACTCAAAAGAGTAAGACGTGCAAATTATTCACAGGTGCAATTTACCTTTGTAAATAGTTGCGTACCACTTCTTGTGATAATATGCCTACGTTTGCTTACAGTCATTTGCGCACCCTTTCAAAGAAGAATACTTGACTGCATTATAGATCAAAGCAATATGGCCGACAGGTAATGAGCTCCGGCCAGGAGCTCCCAGGTCAGGGATTGCCTTTTTGGCTCTAATCCCCTCGAATCCACCCCCTCCTTGGACCTTTTTGCTCACCTGGATCATATGGATTGCGGTCCTCATCTCTCCAACTCCCACGACTTAATTCGAACTCTTTCAGAGGAACCATGATCAACATGGCCGATGCCTGATGGAGCTGCTTAGTTAGCTATAGAGGAGACTGGCTTGGGTTCAATACCCGGCCGTCACCTACCCAGCCGGATGTTGGGCACAGTTTTCCTCATCTCTCCGCTGTTGTCTCCTTCCTCCCCCTCCTTCAGATGAATCACCGAGGATTTGCTGACAACGGAGCAAATCTCAGCGCGGCTGATGCCTGGTAGAGATATCCGGATAGCTGTTGAAGAACTGGGCTGAGGTTCACCCCTCCTGGCTGTCCCCTTGCCTTCCAGGTTGGACCGCTGCTGCTTGCCCTGCTGATAGACCTCTTGCTTTGCCTCCAGTAACACCACTGGGACGCGCGAGTCTTGTTTGCCATGATGGGGTTACAGCGGCGTTGAGTAGCACAGCACTGAGCTTCGTTGCCCCCTTGCTTGTTTTCACATTCCGAGCCAGGGGAGGCGTGCCCTCCTGGTCCCTGCTGCTGCCTCCCTTTTTCCGGGGCTGCCCGAGCAGACTTCCCCTGACTTTGCGGTTTACGGAAGGACATCACTGCTGCCACCGCAGCCCTGAATCCTGTGCACGCTGATGGCCTGATTGTGTTGGGCGATCTCCAGCCCTCCTCCCACCCTGGCTGCATCCCTCGTCCAGACCTACTTCTTTGAGTCAGCTCCCTTGTTGTTTCTTTGGTTTTAATTTATCTGTAGCCCGCCATTTTGGAACAATGCTTTCGGTGCCCACAACCATTTTTCTCTGCCGCTGGACTGCTCCCTGCTCCCTGTTCGCCTGACAGTCTCCAAATTCTTGGATGTTGAGATTGCTGGTCCTCAACTGGTTTGTTTTTCTCCCTCTTTGACTACTTTATCTCCCTGAAGTTCTCCCCACTTGATGATCTTCCTAACTTGATCTGTATTCCTTATCCACTTTTACTTTTCCCTCTCACCTTCTTTGCCCCATAGGACGTGTTTGGCCCTGTTTATGCTATGCTCCACTAATTCATGTCACCATGTAACATTGTTTTCATGTGTCTTTGTTATGTTATTCGCTAATAACTCATATTTACTGTGTAATCACTGTGTTACTGATGTAATTTTGTAACTTGTAACTCACTGATCCTCATGTAAAGTGCTCAGATACCTCCGGGTCCTGCCAGCGCTATATAAAACTCTGCAAATAAATAAATACATATGTGGTCAATGTTGCAATTTGTGATATCCTTCCTCCTGCAAAGTCTCCTTTTTTTAGTTTGAAGCCTAGCAGACAGCATATCTGTCAGATTGTGAAAGGCTTCTGGAGGACATTCTGAAAGCTTTTCTAGGAATGTATTACACCCATTGATTATCAGTGGCTTTGTGGTTTGTAACTCACATTTGCTTGCTTTCTATTTGCTTGCTTTATTTGTTTTAGGCTGTTCAGTATGTATTTTTGCCTTCCTGTGGAACCCAGCCTGCTTATCGCCTCTCTGACTGGCTCCTTGCATTTTTCCACAAGAGAACTCTGTTTTTCCTTTTTGTGAGGCACATGACACACTTAGATGTGTTTCCAGTTATCTCCTTCTATGCTAGTTCAGGAAGCAGTAAAGGAGCTGTATTTCTTTGAAAAGGTTTCCTGCCTTCTATCTTTCTGCTTGACTGATTCTACTTATCTTTACCACTCCAGTTCATCAATCTTGCATGCCTGTGAGTAACAATTTTCTGTCTATAAGCTTTTTTATTTTGATCAGTGCTCTTTAATAATAGGATCACTTAAACAATTCACTTTCTCAATTTTGCACCCATACCACAGGCACTGGAAGTAGAAAAGTAGGGGGTTGGCGAAACATCCCAAAAATAACCATGCTGGAATTCAGATGTGAATGATTATCTTGTCACGTTCGCTGTGCATTAAAAGACAGAGGTCAAATGTTAGGTTTAGTCTTCCAGAGAGTTTTGTGTTTACTTTTCTTTCTCTGACTGCAGAGTGAGAGGGTGTATGTTGGCAATCTTGCTGTGTATGGTAATATAAAAAGGTTGTGTGGTAGTTTCTGTTTTCTAGCACACAACAAAATGTAAATACTTCTAAGCGAACTGTACAAACATTTCAGAATATATCACAATTAGAAATGAACACAGGAAGCACATTTTTTGTCATGCTGAAATGTATTGGAAACAAATCAGTTCATTAGATGATGCAGATTTCCACACATTATCGTTTGTACGCTGCATAGTTTTATAAGTAAAACTGTATGTCTGGGAAAATGTATCAGTCATTTCAATTGAAAATATTTTGACAATAATGGCAGTGTGTTACCACCCCATACATACTCCACTCTATGAAACACCACTCTACAAAACTCAACTTCACTCGATGCCACTCTACTCTATTCTACAGCACTCCACTATATGCCACTCTATTCTTCCAAACTCCACTCTGCGACACTCTACTCCACTCTATGCCACTCGGCTCTGTGACACTCTACTCCACTGTACACCACTCCACTCTATGACACCCTACACCACTCCACACTATGGGCCTCATGTAGGTAGCCAAATACCGGTCGGTAACGGCCGATTTTCGGTAAATATGCCGTTACCGACCGGTATTCAGACAAGTGAGATGTAGGAGTCCAAAAACCACTGTTCGGTAAATATGAGGCGGTAAATACCGATTCATAGTTACCGAATTCTAAAATACCGATTCATATTTACCGAATACATTATTAACGAATCGGTAAATATGAAGTGGTAAATATGAAGTGGTAAAAATTGAAAATGACATGTAGGAGCAGTCGGTAATTAAGAAATCCAGGAAAATCGGTAAATAAGAGTCGGTAATTAACACGGATGGAAAGCAGGTGGTAACCATCAACAATGCACATAAGCAATCCCAAAATGCAACAGCGTGGACAACATGGCCGCCATGTACGTCATTGCAAGGCGCCTACGTCTACAGGCAGCAGGACTGAGGGTGTGGCGACGGGAGGAACAAATCTACAGACAGCGCATCACACTATTCCAGCTGACTGATGCAGAGATACATGAGAGGTACAGGCTACACCCCGAAACCATCATGGACTTAATCAGGGACCTTCACCCACTCCTGGACCAGCCAATAAGAAGGGCGCACGCCATACCCCCACATGTGCAGGTGCTCTGCAGCCTACATCTGTTGGCATCCGGCAGTTATCAGGTGGTGATAGCTGCGGTGGGTGGGGTATCCCAGAGTTGCCTGTCACGTTTCTTCAGGAAGTTCCTGGATGCCATGATGCAGAGAATGCACCACTACATCAGCTTCCCAAACACACAGGCTGCACTGCAGAAAACAAAAACAGACTTTTATCACATGGCACAGTTCCCCCATGTCATCGGCTGTATTGATGGTACACACATCCCAATCTGTCCTCCAGCTGACACAGAGCACATCTACAGGAACAGGAAGTCCACCCACTCCATCAATGTGCAGGTGATCTGTGATGCAGGGAACATCATCACAGATATTGTTGCAAAGTTTCCTGGGAGCACCCACGACTCTTACATCTTCCAGAATAGTGGGATCTACACACGACTGAGAGCCGGAGAATTCGGAGAGGGATACCTGCTGGGTAAGTAACAGTGACGCCCCTTGAAACCTGCAAATCAGAGTGTATAGAGGCATGTAACTGATGGTTCCCTTTTACTCATCCAGGCGACAGTGCATATGCATGCCGTTCATTCATCCTCACTCCCTACCTACACCCAGCAACCCAGAGTGAGAGACGATACAACGTGGCCCACAAATCTACACGCAATGTGGTGGAGCGCACGTTTGGACTGCTGAAGAGCAGGTTCCGCTGCCTCCACAAGAGCGGAGGCGCACGCCAGTACAAACCCATCACCTGCTGCAAGATAATTGCCACTTGTGCAATGCTGCACAACCTTGCCACGAAAAAAGGTACAGATGTGGAACTAACATATTTTGAGGACAACGAGGATGAGTCAGGCCAGCCAGAGGGCAGCGCAGCTAGAGTGCCAACTGCAATCGATGGGAGAGAGAGACGGGCAGAGATCACATGCAACTATTTCTGAGTAAGTGAGGGGACACAGCGAGTCGTGAGAAGTCATGACGTAGTTTAATGTGGCACCACGCCATGAACACATGAACAGGCCAATCTGGCAATATGCCATCTATACAATGAGTATGTCCAGGGTTACGTCACCCATTAGCAAGTGGATAAGCAGGGCCACATCAATGTTTGCGCATACGCGCTGCAGTGGTGGATTGCACGGCCTGTGCATCCTCACTAGAGCCAACCCCAAGCCGCCTGCTGCTCCTGCGTGCCTCGGGGACGGGGGGTGTGATGCTGCTGCTGGTGTCGATGCTCTCCGCAGCATCCCCTGCAGCAGTTGTCGACGCCTGACTTGTCAATAGCACCCCTAGTGCACTTGTCACCTGCACCATCCCCCGTGACAGGTCGCTGCAGCACTGTGTTAGGCCCTCCTGCATCGTCACAGAGCGCCGGCAAAGTAGGGAAGTCGCAGTTGCCAGACGGTTGAGTGCCCTGCTGGTAGTGTCCCTTCTCTGGCGTTCCCGGCGCCGTGCTTCGATGTCAGCATCTAATTTGCTGCACAACTGCTGGATTGACTGGGACATGTCCCGAATGCCCGCAGCCATGCCGCCAATGTTTGTGTCCATGTTGACTAAGCTTGTCCTCATCACCCGCATGTGCCTCTGGACTGACATTACTGCCTTTGATTGCAGGCGCTGTTGCTTCAACATTTGGCCCTCGAGCCCCAAGAAGACACCATGGCCGTCAGTGGGTGCTGGTGGACTCTGGACACGCGACCTGCGGCGCCCTCTTGCTCCCGTCTGTGCTGCCTGTGATGTTTGGGGCACAGTGGGATGGCTCCCTTCCTGGGGCCCGGTGCGGTCTTCTGGGCCCATGCTGTCGTCTGACGAGGTGTCTAAGGCTCGTAGCCTGGCTGCTGGACGCCTCCTCATTCTCACACCTGCAAGCGGAGATGTGGCCGGTGAATCGAACATGAGTGGCGATGCTGGCTCTGGTGGTGGTGATGCTGGCTCTCGGTGAGGTGATGCTGGCTCTGTGTGCGGCGAGGCTGGCTGCGTAGGTGGTGCGGCTGCAAGTGGGCCTGCTCCCTGGTCTGCACTCGTGCTGGCTAGAGGTGATTTTTGTGGCCGGTGTGCCGTCTCCCCTGCAGCATGCCCTGTACTGCATGATGTCACATCTGTGGACAGAAAAACAACATTGGCTCAGTGTCCCCGAAGGGCTGCATTGCAAGCGTCACAATAAATCATTTCACATTCCAATCTGTCCTCTGTCTCCTTGTGCCTCGAGTGCGTGACATGCCTTGTTGCCCTGTGACATTTACGTCATGGTTAGTGTTGCCCTGACTACATCTCCCGGAATGCATTGCCTGTCTGCACTGACACGTGTGGACTGCAGTGTGATTCTCGTGTCACAATGGGGGATGTGGGATAGGGGTAGGGGCGGCTACATTGCTGTGCTTTCGTCTTACCTTGGTGTGTTGCGGCTCTGGCAGAGCTGTCGGCGTCCCCAAGACCCACGACGCTCTCTTGCTCGAGTGTGGCCGCCACCAGCTCCTCCAGTTCGGTGAGGGCAGGTGCCCTGTTGGTTCCACCTCCGGTCTGGCTGGCCTCCTTCTGGATGTCGCCCATCTTCCTCTTGGTCACAATCCTCAGGTCATACCAGCGCTTTTTGAGGACCTCAATTTCCCTGTGGGTCACTCCCACAGCATTGACCTGCGCCTGGATGGCCAGCCATATGTTGCGCTTTTCGGCCTCAGGCACTTGCAGGGATTGCCTCCCAAACAGCTTCTGGTGCTGCTTCACCACCTCCTCCACCAGCACCTGGAGTTCCTTGGGGCTGAATTTGAGCTTCCTCCTCCTTTCCCCTCCGTCTTTCTGTGTGCTCTGGCTGGACATGCTGTTCGTTTCCCGCTCGCACATGCAACTGCTCCCTGCCTCTCCTCTGCACTCCGAGCCTCTCCAGGGTCGGCTAATTATGTACACCTGCCTGGGTGTGGCCACTTCGGCTAATTGTGTACACCTGCCTGGGTGTGGGCAGTTCCTGGTTGGGTGGGCTGTCGTTGCACAGGATTAGCTGTTTCGTCAAGTCATGTGATGTTATTTACCGAATCCGTACGTACCGATTCGGTATTTTCCGATTCGGTAGATACCACCTCGGTATTTTCCGATTCGGTAGATACCACCTCGGTATTTTCCGATTCGGTAATTATCACCTCGGTATTTACCGAATCGGTGAATTCCGATTCGTAGTTACCGACTGTTACCGAATCGGTAACTGTTACCGAATTTTTACCTACATGTAACTTACCGATTCTAATTTACCGATTCGGTACGGCTCGGTATTTAAGAACCGGTAAAATTTATTTACCTACATGAGGCCCTATGCCACTATACTCCACTCTACTACACTCCTTCCTATGCCACTCTATGATACTACTCCACTCCACACCGCACCACTCCATTCCACTATATGCCACTCTACTCTACACAACACTCTACTCCGCTTTACACCACTCTATGCTACTCTACTCTATGACACTCTCATCCACACCACTTTACACCCCTACACTTTATAGCAGTCTACCCCAGCGCATCCCAAACATTTTAGAACCATGACCCACTTTTTCAGTATGACAAATTTTTGCAACTCACCTAGCTTAAATGGACATTAGGCGGGGGAATTTTTAATGTAACAATAGCATTGTGTGGTAGCGCATTGTCATTTACAAACAGCACCTTTTTCATCAAAGTAATCACCAAATTTACACAGACATGTCGTTTTAAAGATACAACTATATTGCACATAAATTATAATATGCAAAAATAGGGTTTAAGTGAGTATTTATTATTAGTGCAGCACCAAGTAAAGTGTCTTGATTTGTTCTTTTAAAATCTTTTTTTCCATCCCAATTCCGAATTACAAATAAAATGCTTCATCTGTGCTTTCCTAACTGCTGAATGTGCATAGTTCATTTATAAGCATTTACATTTTGTTGACTGTTACCAAAAATAGACATATAATTTACTTTACTTTTTTTGCTCTGACTGCAGAGTGAGAGAAGTTTGTAAACACCAGTCTCCATGTTATAACAAAAAGCAGCAGAAGACGTAGCCGAACATTTTACCTCTGTCACTGAAGCATGGCAAATGTGTGAGCAGAGATAAATATGAATTTTAAAGGCATCTTTAGTTATTGCTTGGACTTTGGCAACCCACCAAAAAAAGACTGGCGACCCACTAGTGGGCCGCGACCTACAGTTTGGGAAACTTTGCTCTACACCACTTCACTCTACATCACTTCACTCTACACCAATCCACTCTACTCTACTTTATTCCACTCCACTCTATGACACTCCTCCACTTTATGGCACTCCATAACACTCTACTTCACTTTGCACAACTGCGCTATACAGCACTCTACTATCCTGTATGATACTCAGCACCCATCCACTCTACAACACTCTACACCACTCTATGCGACTTCGCTCTACACCACTCCACTCTACTACATTTTACACCACTCCCCTCTACAACACTCTACTCCTCTTTACGCCACTCTACACTCTTCCACTCTATGTCACTGTTCAACACTCAACTCTAAGACACTCTGCACCTCTCTACGCCACTTCACTCTACCCCACTCCACCCTGCTCCACTTTGCGCCACTCCACTCTATGACACTCTACAACACTCTATGCAAGTCTACTCTACTCCGCTCTATAACACGTCACTCAAGGACACTCTAAACCACACAACACCACCTTATTCTACTACACTCTAGAACACTCTACTCCATTCCAGTGCACAATACTCTTCTACACTCCACTTTATGCCACTCCACTCTGTACTACTCCACTCTAAGCCCAACTCCACTCTATGAAACTCTATACCCCTCTATGCCACTCCACTCTATGACACTCTACTCCATGATACTCTACTTCATTCTACACCATTCCACTCTATGCCTCTCCACTCTATGCCACTACACAACACTCTGCTCCACTCAAAACAACTCTGTGCCATTCTACTCCACTCTACGCTACTCTACAAGATGCCACTCTATGCCACACCACTCCATGCCACTTTCTTCTACCCCACTAACTTTAGCCATGCTGAACAGGAGTCACATTGGAGTACAACATAGCTAAAAACACAATGGCAATGTCAATGGCTCTCGCATAGCCTTGACCTATTGGCTTTGTGAATGCTTGTTTTCCTTGGATCAAACTGTAGATCTACTGAACACCTGAACCTTCACTGTAGGCTATCTGACAAATGCTTTGCCAGTCTCCTTGCGTTCACCCATAATATTGTGAGGCACAGGAACTGATGGACAAAGTTTGTCACAAAAACTGAAAATAAACAAATCATGTATTTGGTGATGATGACAGGGAGGCTTACTTGTAAATGACACAAGACAATGTAGAAGGTATGCTACATACCAACACCTTTAAACTAGTGGAAATTGCATCCCAAATCCAAATGCACACAGCCAATAGCCGGTCAGTAACTGGGCTAACAGACCTTTAGCTAATTGTTTGAAGCTAGAGGTATTTTGGTTTTTAATATTTCGATTTTTCTAATGAATTGGAGGTTATAGCTTAACCAGACTACTTACTATGTTGGATCTAGAGGTATCTAGAGGTAGTGCATGCTGTTCTCTAAGACAGAGGTCTTCAAACCTTTTTGCTGTGCCCCCCCCAGCAAAATATTTTGAAGCTGGGCCACCCATGCAAACTATATGGCAAGGGTTTAAAGAGCGGGAGGGGGAGGTATGATCATAGGGGGCGGGGATCAAGAGATAATTTTAAGGACTGATTTTCTGTAGCTCGTAATCCACTCTAAATGTGGGACTTCTAAAAAAGCAACAGCATCAAACAAGAACAGAAGTGACCAAAAACACTACTTGTACATATTTGAGGTATTGTGGTCTCCAATGCATTCCACCTGCAGCACTAATGATGGCTGTAGCCCTGAGATGCAGGCTATCTTCTCTTATTTCACTCCTTCCCGACCAGGTCAGACCATCACTTTAATCTTGAAACAAGTCTGCTCTCTTTCTGAAAGAAAATGAGCTACTGCATGCTGCCCTCCTATTTTTCACTAAGGGTGCAATCTACCCTTACGCTAGTGAGGAAAATGAGCCCCCATGCCCACTTTTTATTGTAAAAGATTCATAATTGTGATGCAGCTGGCTCCTGGGCAAAAGTGTAATTCCACAACACCAAATGGAGCTCTAGGGGCAGAGAACAGGTCGTCCCCCACTCATACGTTTCTATACAGCAATTGACCTGTTCCCAAGGTGAATATACAGTTCATACGTCTATACCCGTTGTCATATATTTTAAGACACTCTATACAGCATGTGGTTACACCATCTATGCTACTTATGGGTATGGCTCACCAATTTAGAAAGAGAAAGAAATTCATACGAGGTACAATAGTCTCTGTAATCCCCAGGTATCTGTCTCTAAACACCCAATGATAGTGAAAAAGTGTAGGAAAGGAGCGAGGAAGCCTCACGGTAGCAACACCAGGGAGGTTTAAGCAGGAAGGTACTCGCCTGCTACCTCAAGGTCTCATCATCAGCTAACCTCGTTCCGAAAGTAAGATTGTGTAAGGGAGGAAGAATGGGTAACAACCCAAAAGATAAAGTGCTTAGGTATGTGTGAAAGAAAAAGTAGTGCCAAAATATGTGCACCGAGGAAAACCCCACAACTATATACAGTTCTGAGCTGAACTGCACTCCTTCAAGGCTCCTACTGTGAGTCTTAACTGTTTGCGCGTCCGGCGTTAACTCAGCACCGCCTGCGCACAAACAGTTAAGACTCACAGTAGGAGTTAACCGGAAGAGCCTTGAAGGAGTGCAGTTTTTCACACACGAGAGCTCGAGGGTAAAGGTATACCCACGTTGGGTAATATCCCGAAGTGTTTTTATAAAAAGATAGGCGGAAGTGTAGGGTTAAGCGACAAAACCCCACGCCCTGAAGAAATTGCCGTGAGTGTACCCAAAGGCAATGAAACATGTCGGCATTTTAATAGGAGTAGACACACAGCATGGAATAAAAATCGTAAGCCAGTGTGTTCTAGCTCAGAACTGTATATAGTTGTGGGGTTTTCCTCGGTGCACATATTTTGGCACTACTTTTTCTTTCACACATACCTAAGCACTTTATCTTTTGGGTTGTTACCCATTCTTCCTCCCTTACACAATCTTACTTTCGGAACAAGGTTAGCTGATGATGAGACCTTGAGGTAGCAGGCGAGTACCTTCCTGCTTAAACCTCTCTGGTGTTGCTACCGTGAGGCTTCCTCGCTCCTTTCCTACACTTTTTCACTATAATTGGGTGTTTAGAGACAGATACCTGGGGATTACAGAGACTATTGTACCTCGTATGAATTTCTTTCTCTTTCTAAATTGGTGAGCCATACCCATAAGTAGCATAGATGGTGTAACCACATGCTGTATAGAGTGTCTTAAAATATATGACAATGGGTATAGACGTATGAACTGTATATTCACCTTGGGAACAGGTCAATTGCAAAAGTGTAATTCACCTGTTTCGCTAATAATAGGTAACGCCTTGCTGTCCCCTCTGACATTGTTAATAACATGGGCTTCCATCTCACACCATTCCTCTCCCTCTCATCTCTCATCATCCCTCTCCCTGTCTTCTCTCTGATGCCCAAATCAAGGTGTCTCCTCTGCTTCATGTTTTCTCTCCCTTATGCCATTGCTCCAAGGCTCAAAGAAACACTGGTACGGCAAGTATGCCGTAGGTCTCAATGCAACTGCAACACCAATGATACCTGCAGCTATGCAAATCAGGCTGTCTACTCTGCCCCCTCAACAGAGCCATTACTACTAGGCCAGATACCCAAAGCAGGGTTTCTGCTACTTTGTGTAAAAAACAACACAGAAAGCACATTAAGCCACCCTCCTACCCAGTTGCTTTGGCCCTATTTCGTGCACAACAATGGCGACCTTGGCTTTAATGCTAGCAGGGAAAATGCACCCCCATGGTCATTTTCATAGTAAGAGTGCCATAACTAGGTTCCAGTGCCCACTCTCAGAGGGGTGGGGTGAGGGAGGTTCCTTTGCTGTGTAACAGATAGTTGAGAAGTAAAGAAAAAAATATGCCTTCTCACCAAGGTGCACTCTACGGGAAAGAAATGTAAATGTGTGGAATGGTTAATCACCAGATATAAAGGCTGCTGTGGAGCCAGTGTAAATTTTAATTATTGGAATCACTCAGCTTCATGGTGACAAATCTTTATTCTTTTTGAGAGGTAATTTATGTGTCTGTTAAAAGGAGAGCACTCCTTTAATGTACAAGTAAAATAAATTGTATTTTAAAGCACTTGTTTTTTCTTAACCCCTTCGCCGCGGCGGGAATTCCGCCGCGGCGCTGGGGGGGGGTTTGGGGGCACAGCGGTGGCGCCGCGCTCATGACGGAACCACTCCGTCATGAGTCACGGTTGAGCTGTGCTCATGACGGAGTGGATCCTACAAGGTTTTCCTATAAAAAGTAATAGTTGAATTAAAACAATATTGAATGGAGTTGAAAAAAACAGCCATTTGTGTCTACATTTTCATCTGTAACTTCTTACTATGCCAGATTTTCAAATGCAATATGGTGTTACATTCGATGGACCCTTCTGGTTGCGGGCATATGTAGGGCTTGTAGGTTCTCCAAGAGCCCAAGGTACCCAGAGCTGTTGAACATCTCTGATTTCATGGGTACCCTTACAGGCATGTGTTTCAGAGGGCATTTTGTAAAATGTCTTCTGTGTTACACTCTTGCTTACATTTGAAAGGCACAAACATAGCGATATCCAATTGGCAATAGCAAATGATCTACTATTCTGTATTCCCATGTCTCCTGATAAAAATAGTACCCCAGTGCCGAACCTATTAGCGCATTGCTGACTGCAGATACTGATGGAGTGTTGGCATCTACTCTCCCCTCTAGTTTTGAACCTGTACTTACTTACTTTCTGTTGTCTCACAGTCTGCCAAGTATTGGTACCAATTTGGCCTTGCAGGGATCTGAGGCATATCTACTGCCATCACGCTGCAATCTTGGATCTGCCCTTCCGGTGTGACTTTGGCCTCCTATACATCATAGAAACTACAGCCTCGGACCTTAAGCCTAGGTCCTTTGAAGAATGTGCCCGAGAGGTATATACATCCAGCAATGAGCTAATATGTACGTCTGCTTTCGAGGGGTTGACCCCTTCCCAGCTACCCTCACTAAATCTTGTAGATCCTTCATCTCAGCCCAGCTCTCTGGAACAGATATTGAAGCACAGAAGTGGGTTATCTATTTCTCAAGCTAATCAAAAGACTATTCAGGAGGTCTGTAAGGGGCTTGCTGAGAAATTAGAATCTCTTTCTCAAATAACACGAGTCCGGTAAAAATATGAGATGGTGGGCGTTAGACTACTCCCTGTTAATAGATTAGGAATTAATTGAGTCTTTTAGAACAAGGACAGAAGATTTGTTTCAAAATTAAAACCAATTCTGCTGACATGCACACTGTATGGGACTCTTACAAAGCGTATATAAGGAGGGTACTAATTGACATCTTCACTAGAAGAATAAGCAGTACAGGAAAGTGGATGGAGATCTGCAACAGGAGATATCTTTGCTAGAAATAAATAGTTGGGAGCAGGCTGTTGAGGGAGTTTCAAATGAGGTGTTGCTGAAGGAGATCCAGTAGCAGAAGCTCAGTTTGGCTACCACTTTGGAAAAAAGAATTAGAACTCGTTGGGAGGCCAGTAAATTTGAACATTTCGAATATAGCGAGAACACCAGAAAGCTCCTGGCTTAGAAAACTAAGGCCTTTGTAGATTTTTCTACAACTCTATATACAGAGGATTTGAATGTGACAGAGATTCAGGTTAACGAATGGCTGGAACGTCAGGGAGTCAGAAAGCTCTTAGTGGAAGAGAAGGAAACCCTTGATGAGGAGATGACTCCTAGCAGGGTTATGGTGACTATTAATAAAATGCAAGAGAAGGAGGGCAGCCGGGCCTGATGGGCTTCCAAATGAATTCTATCTAATCCTGAGGGATATGTTATGCCGGGTTTTGAACCAGCTCTTTGCAGGGAGTTTGGATGATGGAGCCCCACTCCTAAAATCCTGAGAGGAGGCAGTTGTCACATTAATCCTAAAACCAGAGAAGGACCCGCTGAGGTGTGAGTCATATAGGCCGATCTCCCTTTTTAACTGTGACTATAAGCTCTTCGCTAATTTATTGGCTAATCGGCTGGGTAAAGTAGTTGGAGGGCTGAAAGCAGAAGCTCAATAAAGATTTGTGGAAGGGAGGTTTATGCATGATCTAAGCCATGAGTTAATAGGGGCTATAGACCTGGCAATATCAAATAAGGTCTCCCTTGCTATTATAACGGTCAGCGCCACTAAGACATTCAACAGGTTGTGTGGCAATATTAGAAGACTCTCTTGGGCCATTACAATCTGAGCGATAGGTTTTGTAGAGTTATACGGGGTATTTATAAGGCTCCATCGGCCATAATTTTGTGAATGACAAATTAACATCAAGCTTCAAGGGGAGATATCCGTTACATCGTGGTCTTCACACCGCGATACGTTTACAACGCAGGCATTACAACGTAAATCATTACAATGACTTGCGCTGGATGGTGCTATACACTAAGGAATAGTATGATTTACTAGTCCAACACCTTCCCTACTGTTTCATAGGCTGGAGTTGGAATAGTAAATCATACTGGGCCCGATTCACAGAACTAACTTAAGACAAAATCCTAAACTTACTACCATTTTGGTATTCACAGAATGCACTTACTACTTTTGGTATTCACAGAATGAACTTACTACTTTTGCTATTCACAGAATGGACTTATGACTACTAACTTTACGTCCGCACCCAGGCCGGAATTTCCGCCCCGAAGCGGAAATTCCGCACCCGGAGCGGGAATTCCGCTTTCGGGCCGGAAGCTCCGATCCCGGGCCGGAATACACGAACTGTGGCCGTTTATCATTTTAGCCAAGGGTAAACACCTGTCCCCAGTGCCTACCATCCCCCACCATGCATCAGCTGACACTGCAGCCAATCCTAGCTCTGCAACATGTATAACTGCAGAGCAGACACATACAAACCCTTTCAACATGTCACTGAATGTGTTTGTTGCACTGCCCCTTGCCATGCGGCAAAACTACTTGAGGAGGAGGAGGAGAGCAGAGAGGATCTTCAGACAGAGGATCAACCTATTTGGAATGTCCAGCCAAGATGTAAGGGCCAGGTACCGTTTCCCTCCGGAAGTCATCTTGGATATGGTATGTGAGTGGGAGCAGGAACTTGACTCTGTGACCTACTGCTCACATGCAATACCAGCATATCTCAAGATCCTTTCTGCGCTCCATTTCTTTGCCACTGGGTCTTTCCAAAGGATCTTCAGTGACCATGTCGGCATATCCCAGGCGAGCCAGTTGCCGTGTCTGCATCAGGTACTGAGATGCATCACTGCTAGAGCCCACAACCACTTACAAATGCCACATACACTGGCCCTGAGACAAAGGGCAGCACGAGATTTCTATCTCATTGCACAATTCCCACGTGTGCTGGGTGCAATTGATTGTACCCATGTGGCCCTTCAGCCACCCCGCCGCATTGCACAAATCTTCTGCAACAGACACCAATGGTATTCCATCAACATGCAAGCTGTCTGTGATGCCAGTGGGAGGTTCATTAATGTGCATGCGGTGTTCCCAGGCAGTACCCATGACAGCTTCATATTCCACATGTCACCTCTTGCCCGGCGGATGGCTGCGGGAGAATTGGGCAACATGTGGCTACTGGATAAGTACCAAGCATTAAAAATGATGGAAATGTGTTGTTGAAATGTCTGAATGCCCCCCAGCATCAACCATTGTACAATAAGAATCCTAAAGCTACATACATGGGCCAACAGATACTGCATGTAATAAAGTATAGATCATGTCCTGTGCAAATCAAAGAGGGAAATGTAAACAACTGCCCTTTCTTCACTCCTCAGGCGACGCTGGGTATGCACTCTCCCCACATCTCCTCACCCCTTACAGGCGTGCAAACACTGTACCACAGCGTAGGTACAATAGGGCCCACATATGGACTCGAGCCATCATAGAGCGCTCTTTCAGTCTGTTGAAGTCGCGATTCAGATGTCTCGACCGTAGGGGGGTGTGCTGCTGTACTCCCCAGAAGTCGTGTGCAAGATCATATTAGCATGTTTTGCACAACATTGCCTTAACGCATGGCTTACACATACCGCTGGAACCTCGGCTAGCTCTGAATCTGGGAAACCGGGCCATTGCACATAATCGAGGTCAGGGCATGCAAGTCCGTGATCAGCTCTTTGCCACGTTTTTCACATGAGCAACCTGTAGTGACATGGACAAAATGTGGTTTGCTGTCTGTTGCCAATGATAAAACTTGGATATACACGACAATGTCAATAAATTCCTTCCTGAGACGACTAACTGCATGTAAATCACAGTTGTTGACAGTAGTCAAAAGGTTGAGCGTGCTTCAGCTCATGTGCCCATGTCAGCGATCAGTGTAGTGGATGTCCCTAAAGAATCTATTGACACAGATGAAAAACGATACATGTTCTGAGAGACCTAGCTGGACCTCATGAGGATGGGTCACTTAATCACAAAAGGCCATAACCATTGCATTGTCGGGCCTGTGCCCTCAACAGATTTGACTCCCCCACAAATGATGGTCCCACAACGTGAGTGATGATGTCATGGGTGAATCAGGCACCATGTGTCTGTGATATATCCACACTGCTCCACCCCAATGTTATGTAACACATCACACAACTCTGGTAATGAGCACTCAATATGGACTACATGTACCATAATGCAAAGTAGGAGAACCTGAAACTGGGGTTTGATGTTTTGTCAGCCCCCCCCCCCCACCCCCAGTCCGTGAAGAAATGTCATTAAATGGTCTTTTCCCGCTTTTGTTACATATTCATAATTCTCACCTGCACTGTCATTTCATTTGTTCCAGAACAGCAGGATGGCAGTGGATTTGATTTCTGATTGTGGATGGATCAGGATGAATACAAAATGGCTGCCAACTATTTCTTGTGATGTATTTCCTGCCTCCCACTTCCTGTAAAACATTTCCTGTATAAAATAATGTGTTCTGGGTCATTTGCGGAGTTTATGGCCCAAAATCAGAAGTTCCGATTTCGGAGCGTAATGCGCGTGTGCGGACCTGCAGCTCCGGAACCGGAAACTGCGTTTACGGCCCGTAAACTCAGAAAATGACCCGAAACATATTATTTCAAACAGGAAATGTTTTACAGGAAGTGGGAGGCAGGAAATACATCACAGGAAATAGTTGGCAGCCATTTTGTGTTCATTCTGAGTCATCCTCTATCACAGATCAGATCCTCTGACATCCTGCTGCTCTCATCTTTCTTATTTGCCGCCAAAAAAGCACCCCCTTTCTCTGAAAGGGAATTGGACATCTTGGCTGAGGGGTGCTGGCCAAATATCCTCAGCTATATGGTGACCCAGAACACCAGCTGAGCATTGCAGCCCGGGCCAGGCTATGGGCCAACATCGGGGAGTGCTGCAGTGCAGTGGGAGTCCACACCAGGAGTGCTAGGGCATGCCGCAAGCACTGGGAGGACCTAAAACGCTGGTCCCGGCAAAAGGCTGAGGAGCTGGTGGGCCTGTCTTCCCAGCACCATGTGCATCATCCTCACCTCTCCCCACTGTACAGGAGGGTCTTGCGAGCAGCTTGGCCGACCCTCCATGCTCAGCTGGCGGATCATGAGCAGCAGGGACCTGGTAAGTGCATCATATGCAATATGTGTCTGGGAGTATGATGTGAGTGAAACAGTGCTGTACCATTGTGTGTCCCATGCCTCCATTCACCGATTCCGTATCCATGCAGCAGTCACCAAGATTAAAAAGGCACACTGTGGCATATGGACTGTACATGGCAGAGTGCATTTTGGGAGTTGTAGTTTCTTCATGACAACTGGCTAAATGAGCCACACTTGTGCATTCATACTGAAATCTGCTTTGCCAGCACCACTACAATTGGAACAAGGAAATCATAATTGATGTGTGCATTGGATGAGCAATGGTACAGACACTGTCCAGTGTGCGAATGGCAGGCCAAAGGGTATTGGATGCTGTGACTTGCATTGCATTTGTAGAGTCTGGGTTCCAATTGAGACAGATCATCATGTGCCATGGAGTCAAGACAGACTTTGACATCCTTGCATCACTCTTAAGTGCTTCTAAATTTGCAAGGTGTGTCCACTGACAGACGTCTCACCATCAGTGGCCTGTATGACATTTCACATGTACAGATAGCTGTCACAACAATCCCCCACTGTTCACCGGTGTACTGCACTACCTTATCAGTCACCAAAGCCAATATGTGCCACTGGATTGTCAGATTATGTGTGGGGACAGCAAAAGACTAGACTCACCATGTAGCTAAAGAAATAGCCCAGACCCTATGTGGATGTGTGACCCACATTCGGCACTTGTCTTGTCCCATACAATGCTACAAAGCAGATGACACTTGTCCAGACGTTAAATAGCTGCGACTCCATATCAATTGCCAAAATCAAAGAAATCTGGACTCTTCATGTTCTCCTTTGATGGACTGCTTTTGGAACCTGCAGATGTAGCAGTGACAGGACACACAGATCACAAGAATGCCATGGTTGAGGGTTGGCCAATACAGTTGTGTAAGCCACAAACATTCACGTGAGATGTCGATGTCAGGCTCAATTTAGTAAATGACAGTGAACATACACGTAATGTAAGTTCATAAACACTGACAACTGTGGAGTGTGATCAGAGGAAAACAAAGTCTGACCTTGGCTCATCTATGTATGTGTCTCGTCCTGCATGAAACAACCACCACATTAGGATTTTGCTTACATTTCAGCAGGCACAGCTGGCAAAATGGAAGGACAGCAGGACCAGGTCCGGAGTGCGAGGCCATCAGTGCGGCGGCGGCTACACCCTCATTCCACCAGCGAGGAAGAAGAGGATGAGGAGGGACCCTCAACATCAGGAGGCAAGGTGATTGCGCCCACCCGGACTGACAAGGAACACCCTGATGCTGGTGCTACCTCCCGGGTGGAGGCTGCGAACATTGAAGGGGGGGAAGAACTCGACACCTCTGCCCATGATGTGGTGGAGAGCTACTCTCCCCCAGACTCTTCACCTGTGGGTCCTGAAAAGGTGTCCCCGGGACAGGCCAATACAAAATCTGGGTCTGCCATCAGCCCCTCCCTACCACTAGAGTCCCCCATTCCATCGGGGGCTCCAGCTGCATCCCCTGCAACCAGCCCCCCTCATCGTAGCTGCCAGCTCGACCACAACACTGGCTCCGGACCTGAGGCACCACATCCCTCTTGTCCCCCCCAGGCCCCTCCTGGTGTTGTTCCTCCTGTGGCTGTGCCAGGGGACTTGAGGTGGATGTGTGAGGGTCAGTCAGACATGTCCGCTCGCATCATGCTACAAGTGTGTCTGGAGGACATTGTCCGATCTCTGGCCACCCTCACCACAAGCATCAATTCAATGGCCACAGTCATGTCGTCTCTTGTCTCCCAAATCTCTTCCCATACCACCGTCAATGTCTCCCCCTGTCCGTTGCCCCACACTGTTTCCCCCGTACTCCTCGTGTGTCACAAACACATGTGGTGCCTGTTCCTGCACCCGCCAGCCGTGTGCCTGCATCAGACTCTGAGGATCTGGACATTGTGGTAGTAGAGGATGACCAGAAGGACACTTGACTTTTGACTGAGACGTCGTCCTGAACAATTATTTCATTTCCCCCTTGTAAATAGACTGTTTTCCCTGACGCTCCCTGACGTGTTATATTTTTGTTGCCCCACCCCAATCCAAGTTCCCTTCTCCATCTGAATTAAGATCATCATTTGTTTTCCTTTCTCCCTTCCAAACGGACGGTTGTTCTTCTGTTCATTCATAAATATCTTTGAGGAATTCTAATTACTTTAACTTGTTTGATTTCATTTTGAATGTATGGTTCAGAATATGGACACATATTTGGTGAGTCATCTGCTATGCACATAATGGCTTGTTGCAATGATGGGTTACACTTGTAACTGTGTCACACACACACACACCTCCTCACATCTCTAGGCCACCTACATCGTTACACAGGACATGATCTTTATTTTTTCAACACACATATTCACATGGTTAATTTGTCTTGGGGTTCTTGTCACTGGCGATCGTGCTTGCGACATCGCAATTTTGGGGGTGATGATCGCTCGGAGGGGGTCAGGTCTGGCTCGTCGCCTACATGTTGGTGGGTATTGTCCTTGGGCCTGTACAGGATGATCTACATGTGCTGGGGTAGATGGTGTATGCACATTTGATGTTTGTGCCTGGACAAGGGCTGGTTGTGCACGTGGTGGGAGTGCCTGTACAGGGGTTGGTGGTGGTTGTGCAGGTGGTGGCAGTGCCTGTACAGGGGTTGGTGGTGCTTGTGCAGGTGGTGGCAGTGCCTGTACCGGGGTTGGTGGTGGTTGTGCAGGTGGTGGCAGTGTCTGTACAGGGGTTGTTGGTGGCTGTGCAGGTGGTGGCAGTGCCTATACAGGGATTGGTGGTAGTTGTGCAGGTGGCGGGAGTGCCGGTACAGGGGTTGGTGGTGGTTGTGCAGGTGGTGGCAGTGCCTGTGCAGGTGTTGGTGGTGGGAGTGCCTGTTCAGGCCGCTGGTGTGGATGTGTACCTTTGCTGTGGTGCTGTGCAGTTGGTGGTACAGGTGTGTGGATGTGCTGTCCTGTAGGTAGATATGATGGCTGTCCTCCCTGCGTTGACCATGAAGGGAGACTTTGGATCACTCTCAGCATGCCCTCCATCATCTTCATGGCCAAGGCATGGTGTCTTGCACTCTCTTCCCTTTGGATGGATATCATGTCTCTCATATTCCTGGACATGTCCTGCCAAGTTCTATCCATCCTATCCAAAGCTTGGCTCAGCCTGTCCACCACCTGAGGGAATTGGACCATGTCCTGCAGGGACTCAGACATGTCGGACAGGGTAGCCCCTATGGCACGAATGTCCTGTCTCACATCTGTCTGCTGTTGGAAGAAGTCCTGCTCCCACTGGCCATCATAGCCAGGTGCAGGGCCTCTCTGCGGGTGTCTGCCATGGATGGGACGAGCAGGTCCAACAGCAGGGGAGGGGGTGGCAGGTGGGAGCCTGTGGGCAGGAGAATGGTGCCCAGGGGATACCTGCACCAGAACAGGGCTGGTACTTCCCCTAGATGGTGGAGAGGATGGCAGGGATACACTGTATAGGGAAGAGTGGGTAGGGGAACCATCATGTCGGTCCTGGATGTGAGGGCTGTGAGGGAGTGATGTCTGTGTTGGGATGCGTGGGAGCTGTGGCTGGTTTGCTCGATGCTGGGGACAGGCAATACTTTGCTTGGGAGGAGGCTGACGAACGTTGCTTGGCGAAGGATGTGATGCCCTGACAGATTTTGGCAATCTGGCACGATAGCTCTCATTGGCATCAGTATCGTCATCCCCGGAGTGGATGGACATGTAGTCCTCATCATCCACCAAGTCGACGTCCTCAGGAAATTCATCCTCCTCCTCTTGAGCAGTACTTGCTGCCGACATAACTGCTTGGAGGATCAGGGGATTCTCCCCTCTGATTCCCCTTCGGCCCGCACTGGTCATAGGTCTGTCATCCTCATCCTCAGCATCCCCTGGAACACAGAGGTTGCAACCGTATTAGTGATTGACATAGTATTACATGTGGTGCAACACACAAGGGTTGTATTAACTGTACTTTGCATCAACAGATGAGGATCATGTGACATGTTTAGGGTACCACCACAAATGACAGCTCACACCATAGCACTGAGGTGTTACACAGAGATGTACATGATACAAGCAAACTCACCAGCTCCAGCCACAACTTTCTGTCCCTTCGCGTTCCCCCCTAGAGTCACCTGTTGAACCTGTCTCCTCATAGCTGTTGTAGACATAGCTGTCCCTGATCCAGCAGCTGTAGAGGGAAGTGACAACATTCTCAATGATCTGCATCACTAATTGACAGACAGGCACATGACACTCCTGATTTGTATTTCACTTTGTAAACAACAACTGCTGATTCCATGCAGAGGGGGATCTTGATCTCTGCCATGGCTTAGGAATCTAAGCTAGTGACACACCTCATGCCAGAATTACCTGAAGGATAGGTGTGCGAGGGTTTCACTGCTGCAGCCAGGATGTCATGTAGTCCCCGGGATGGTGTGCGCTGCTGTGGTGTCATCCGGTCAGCAGCTGTGATGAGACATACATGTCCCTATTTTTGTACAACAGATGGTAGCTCTGAGCCAACATGTCATTCTCAATAACCATTTGCGGGGAATCCAGGACAATGTGCAGCATGTTTACCCCATGGACTTTACATGTGGGCACCTGCTCACATGCAGCCTTTGCCAGCTGTTACCTCCACGCAGCACTGACATCAATAAGATGACACATCAACAGACAAACTTGTATGAGAATGTTACTGATATTTTCAAGGAAGGGGATAAATGACCCGAACTCCTCCGCATTACACTGATTTCACCTTTGCCATTAAGACTTACATTTTTCCTGAGTGTAATGTTGTCTGTTGACAAGTCAGAAAGGGGTTCATGTGTGAGATGTGCAATAGTCAGGGACATGATGTTGCTCGTTTGTGCTTCCCTATGCATGAAATCACACAGCTCATTTTTGAATGAGAGAACACAGATTTCTTATGTCCATCCTTTGAGTGTCCTCTCTTTGCATACTCTATTTCCAACATCATGGTACTACTTAGCTGACAACGATTGGTGTCTTGTACAGCAGACATCCAAACCTCATATGTCAAACACTCACCTATACATGTGAATACGGTAGGAGAGGAGGCAAGCAGAATGTAACATTTGGCTATGCTCACACATTGCGGATAGGCTGAGAAGCTTTGATGCCTTCCGCCTGCACTGGATTAGCATGTTGCTCTTCAGCCAAGTTATTTTGCAGGTGTGACTGCATGAAGATTCACCTTAGCAGCCCCTACATCCATCTCAAAGGTACACAACTGGCATCAGTGTTGGCCTCAGCCATGCTATTTTCATTATGATTTAACTATATATATTTTGCGAGGGATTTTTTCCTATAATTGAATTGCAAGCCTGTTGTGTTTTTGTCACTTCATATGACACATTGTACTATTATATGTCCATTCTGCACTCACTTGGCAAACATTTTGTTTCATCCTTTCATTAGCCACCAGGGTCTGATCTTGCATGGGTTCAAATGCCATATGTGAGCATATTGTGATGCAGGACAACAGTATTGTACAAAGCATACAACATACGGTGGAGGTGAAAGGCACATTTAATGAGCATTCAGCCTGATTTATTCTTGAGTTTACTTCCCTTGGCCCAGCACCGGAACAGTGTGTGGTCCCTAAACAGATGTCACAGCCAACCTTGTAGCAGAAGTCAGTGTGTGTCTTTGATTCTGGGAGGACCTCGTTGTACCTACAATGATAAGTGTGTTTTGCAACTTTACATTTCTGCAGCCACATGTGATGCACTAAATTTCTGGCACAAAGGATGAGCACAAGCAGTTGTGTGCACCAGCGTTGCAGAAGTGTGTTATACGTAATATCATGAGTGATCCCACATATAACTTAGAATGGGCCCACTACCTAGATGCAACCTATATCACAATGACATGTCTACGAATCCTGAGGTAAGGTCCAATATCGTGTTTTGTTGATGGCCTACAAAAATGCCAGATAATGTAAGATTTACATGACCAGCTGTGTGGACTGGGCATTTAATCTATTTTGGAAACATTCGACGTTGGACATTGGATGCATTGTCAATACTACTGATCCTGGTATCTCACTTCTTGTTCATCATTACCATATTTGTGCAAATTGGATTTCTTGATTAGGTCTACAGACACTATTACAACATAGTGGGGACACCCTTTTGACTAGTTGTGGCACTCGATTACAGGATTGGGTTCCCTGGTCTGGGACTGTTGGTGAAAAACATGCCATGTTCGACAATTACAAAGGCATGATGAGCCAAGACATGTTATATTTTGTCTTTCGCTGTTCACAAATATAATTTGCTAAAGGTGGATGTCCATTGACAACTCCAATAGTAATGCAGCTATTTTTTCATCTCTAGCTGACTTTCATATGTGGGCACTATATGTCCCTCTGTCACTCCTGAAAATCTATGCATCTTGACCATCTCCTGTCCAGTTTGACTTACCAGTTGGTGAGGGTGGTATGCCTTTCTCTGTACCATGTCGATTCCTCCCAGTAGGTACAGGGACCTCTGCTACTGCAGTTGTCTGTGCTCTGTCTGAATGTGTCAATGGGTGAGAAGAGAGAAAAGTAACCAAATGGGAAATGTGCTTGTGGAACTTTTCAGGGATTTCCCCATTTCTTCTGCATGCTAACAGTGTTGTGCAGTACTGCCGCAGACTGGGCAGGTAGGAGCAGTGGTGCGTTGGGGATGTAATGGCGTGGCAGGGTGGGAAATGTTCAACAGAATAGGTGTATGACTATTTTGATCTGATTATTCTCTCACCTTATGCTTTGTGATTTAGGCTGGCACAGGGTGATTTACTTCTTGGATAATTTGTGGCAGGTTTACAAGCCCCTTGGAAAACATTTACACCGCCGTTACGTCATTTCTGTGACACAGTGGTGGTGCAATACAGGTGACACTTTTCGCCGTATTCACAACGTGATGCATCTATGGGGATGCGTCACGTTGTGAAGCCCTGCGCAACATTAAACCTGTGCCAGCTTTGATGTAGGCAGGGTGGGCGTTTCTTTGGGATATGCCTCGTAAAAGTGATGCAGTGTAATCGACGAGATTTCACGGAGTCACTTTTCATAGGCTGCTGCTACGCAACCTTACGCCTGCTTGAAGCACACGTAATGAGTGGCACAGAACGTTAGGTATGGGTGGTCCATGAACATTGTTGGAGTTGCGTCACACTTGCGACACTACTCCAGCAAAGCACCCCACTAATGCCATCAGATGCAAAACACATCTGTCTATCCCTGCGCCACAGTGCACCGCATTGTAAATGTGACGCATCCGCGGTTGCGCAAGAGTTGAATTGCGCGTCGCATTGTTACTGGCGCATCCCTGCTAATATTTGTCAATTGCTACTTAGCAGGGTTGTGTGTTATGGCAACAGTACAGTGCCCATGTTTTCAAAAGTGGGGGAGGGACTTGCTATTTCTAATGCAAAGGATTGTGGTACTTGTGGTGCTACATACAGAGGGTGACACATGAGTCTCTGACTGACTATAATTTTTATATACACTTTGGACAACTTCCTTACTCACAATGACAGTGCAACACAGACAATCTTTTCATGCACTTTTTCTTTTCATCCCACTTACCTGGTACCACGTAGCGGACGTCACTAAAAGGTAGCCCATGGACCAAGTGGGGGTGTATTGTGGTAAGGACATCCTCCTCCAGTGGGATGAGACAGATGCGGGGTCCAGAGTATGCAGCTGGGAGGATCCTGTTTAATTCGATCCTGGAATACTTCTCCTTCACCCTCTGCCTTTCATCCTGCCACTTTTTCTTGATGTCATGGACTGTGCGTCTCTCCTCCCCCAATGCTGTGACAGCAGTGGCTAATTGCTGCCATAGGGCTGCCTTCTGTGTGCCACTGGTGCAGTAGGGTGGGAGTCCATATAGGCGTTTGTAGTGCCTCACTATAAACTCCACAAGCATGGTGGTCTCCTCTGCACTGAAATTCTTCTTCCTCCTCAATAGTTCCATTTTTCTCTGGCAGTGTCAGCGTTGTGAACACAAACTCTCTGTGGCCAAACCTGTTCCTTCAATGTGTGCTGCTTTTAACATTTTTTTGGTGCTGGTCAATTAGTGTTAATTGGCTTCAGCTGGAGCGTGGTGGGGGATGGTAGGCACTTGCAACATCATGGAAAACTGGAGCTGTTGGCTGGGATTGGCTGTAGTGTGTCAGCTGATGCATGGTGGTGGATGGTAGGTACTTGGACAGGTGTTTACCCTTGGCTAAAATGATCAATGGCCACAGTTCGTGTATTCCGGCCCGGGAGCGGAGCTTCCGGCCCGGGAGCGGAGCTTCCGACCCGAAAGTGGACTTCTCGCTCCGGACGCAGAATTTCTGGTTCGGGGGCAGAAATTCCGGCCCGAGTGCGGACGTAAAGTTAGTAGTCGTAAGTCCATTCTGTGAATAGCAAAAGTGGTAAGTTCATTCTGTGAATGCCAAAAGTAGTAAGTGCATTCTGTGAATACCAGAAGTAGTAAGTGCATTCTGTGAATACCAAAATGGTAGTAAGTTTAGGGTTTGGTCTTAACTTAGTTCTGTGAATCGGGGCCACTATTCCTAAGTCCAGCGCCCTCCAGTGCAAGTCGTTGTAACGACTTGCGTTGTAATGCCTGCGTTGTAAACGTATCGTGGTGTGTAGACTGCGATGTAACGTTGTATATTCGGCTTCAAGATAACAAGAGGAACTAGACATTTTTGCCCCCTTTCTCCTCCACTATTTAATTTATATATTGAGCCCTTTTCCAAAAAGATAAGGATTGAGCAGGGGATTAAACCCTTTATACATGGTGTATGGAAGAAGAAATTATCCCTATAAGCAGATGATGGAATGGATTTACACAGGTGATCTACTCCCCACATTGGAAAGCCTAGACCACCTGATAACAAAGTCTGGGAAAATGTTGGGGTATGAGGCCAATCCGCTAAAGACAAAGGTCATGGTGTAGATTATAGAGAAGAGCCACAGTTTGATAAAGAGGGACCTGAAATATCTGGGAATAAAAGTCAGTGGTTTCCTCAAAAAATTTGCAGAGTTGAATTTTAATAAGACATTGGCAGAAACAAACAAGCCAAAGTGGACGGACGGGTGGACGGATAGTGACGGAGAACCACGTATGCTGTTGCAGCTTGCAAGTATTAAATTGTGAGTGCTTTGGACTTGGCCTTTATTGTTATTCAAACAGAAATAATAGTTTCTATGATGGGAATTTGATTCAGGATCCCACAAAGATTTTACTGGATGGGAGAACCCTCTTTATACAAATCCCACTAGGCTTTTTAAGAACTGTAACACTCTACTCACCATCAATAATTAGCGCCCTGAAGAAGTCCTGTATCAGGACGAAACGCGTTGGCTGTTTTGTGGGTTGCTTAACAAGAACCGAAGTTTGTTTTCTCAACATTCTATGAAAATGGAATAAATGAAAATATTCTGAAGAATCTGCATTGTTGGAGACAAAAATTTTCTTTTCATTTGTGAACTTTAATCTGCTATCGTGGTGCACTTGTGCTTTGTTGTTAGATTGCTGGATTCCCGAGGGAATAGGCACTGTGACAGTGGGTGCCATTCAGTGTGCACGCGAGTTCCCATTATAATATAAGGGGAGACTATCGAGAGAGTGATATTAGGTTAGGTGCTGGCTATCAGAAGGTTCCACTGTTTATAGCCTTTTTCTCTATACATCTTTAAAGAAGTAGCACCATATTTTGAGAATGTACAGTGCTGGCATAGGTTTATTGATTACATCGTTTTTGTATGGGTGGGAGAAGAAAGTTAACTTTTGAACTTTATCTCATGGCTGAATCTTAGTGATAACATTTTTAAATTTACAGCAAACTATAGCAAAGAAAAAGTCGAATTTCTTGATATATGGATTACAGGCCATGATGACATGCTGCAAGTTAGCCTCCATAGAAAGCCAACGGCCAAAAACACCATCCGGAAACACAATAGTTTACATCCAAATCGTCAGAAGGACTCCATAACATTTGGCAAATTTTTAAGGATTCGGCATAATTGCACTAACATTAAGTAATACAACACACATTGAGACCAACTGAGAGATAGGCTTCTAGGTAGAGTCTATCCCAAACGCTTAGTGAGACCAGCCTTTAAGCGAGCAAAATATTACAACAAGGATGCCCTTATACAAGGTTATACTCGCTCGACAGAAACAAGATATGCTAGTGTGTGTTGTCAACCATTCCAATATAAGCTACAAAATAAAGAAAGTCCTTGATAAGAATTGGAAAATTCTTAATATTAATGCTGAGGATGAACAACTACAGAAACCTATCCTAGCATATAGGAGAAATGGCAACTTAAAGGAAAAATTACTCCACAGTAGGGGTAACTAGACACAATATCGAAAAAAAAATATCGACTGGACAAAATATCTAGTTTTTTATATAGAATGGACAGAATATCGAATTACAAAAATATAGTGCTGCAGAATATCGAAATGCAGGTAAGAAATATCGATTTCCGTAATATCGAAGTTAGTATTATCGATTTTTTTTTGTGTGTTTTAAGTGTTAGTATGTGTGTTAAAAGTATGTATTATTTTTGTAATGTATGTTAGAATTTTGTAAAAGTAATGAATTTGATGTGAATTCATTTTTTTGTAATTCAATTCCGTAGCGGGTTGTGGGTTTATAGGGGAATAGGGTGGGAAGAAATTTAATTGAAATTAATGAATCTATTATTTTATTTCCTAATAAATTAATGTATAATAATTTATATTGTTAAGTAAGTTAATTAATTTATAAATAATTAATTAATAATTAATTGCTAATTATGTTAATTGTGTATTTTTTATTATTATTTAGCAATTAATTAGATATTAATTATTAAAAATTAATTTGTAAATATGTTAATTAATTATATTGTTAATTCCAATTAGTTAATTAATTAATTGTTAATTTATTATGTTAATTTATTAATATGTTACAATATTGTAGGTGATGTTTATAGGGGAAAATGGTGGGAGGTGAATTAATTTTCACAATATAATTAATTGTTAATTTATGTTAATTATATTGCCGGAGTGGGTATATTAAATAATTACCCTACGCTATTCAACACTTTCCTTACTGTTGCACTCACTGGAGTGGGAATAGTAATTTTAACCCTCCCGCTATCCAACGCTTTCCCTACTGTTGCACTCACTGGAGTGGGAATAGTAATTTTTACCCTCCCGCTATCCAACGCTTTCCCTACTGTTGCCCTCACTGGAGTGGGAATAGTAATTTTTACCCTTCCGCTAACCAACGCTTCCCCTACTGTTGCACTCACTGGAGTGGTAATAGTAATTTTTACCTACCTGCTATCCAACGCCTTCCCTACTGTTGCACTCACTGGAGTGGGAATAGTAATTTTTACCCTTCCGCTATCCAACTCTTTCCCTACTATTGCACTCACTGGAGTGGGAATAGTAATTTTTACCCTTCCGTTATCCAACGCTTTCCCTACTGTTGCACTCACTGGAGTGGGATTAGTAATTTTTACCCTCCCACTATCCAATGCTTTCCCTACTGTTGCACTCACTGGAGTGGGAATAGGAGTTTTTACCTCCCCGCTATCCAACAATTTCCCTACTGTCACACTCACTGGAGTGGGAATAGTAATTTCTACCCTCCCGCTATCCAACGCTTTCCCTACTGTTGCACTAACTGGAGTGGGAATACTAATTTTTACCCTCCCGCTATCCAACACTTTCCCTATTGTTGCACTCACTGGAGTGGGAATAGTAAATTTTTCCCAATCGCTATCCTACGCTAAAAATATTGAATATTCTTTTAATATTATTAAGTTGATATATATGCATTAAAAAATAAAAATGCATGTTTATTTTTTTAACTTACATTAATTATTTGTTAATTTTAAGTTTACTTAATTATATTTATTATTTCATTAATTTTACATTACTTTTAAGACATTTTAAAAATTCTATATTTTAACAAACTATATTATTTACAACGATATTTTGGATTCGATATTTTTGTACTTACCTGTTTGTAGATAGGAATTCGATATTCTGGTAGTCGATATTATGTCACCGATATTTTTGCAGGTCGAGATTTAGCTCCTCGATATTCTGTCAGTGATTCCACAGTAGGATAGCAGTAAGAAAAGGCCAACAACAGAAAACCATTGTTGGTCTCCCTCCAGGAATCATAGGTGTGGCAACTGACATGCCTGTGAATCAGCTATCATGACAGACAAATGGAAATGTGGAGGTAGAACAGGAGAATTAAAAGACATAACCAAAAAAACGGGGGAGGTAGAGGTTAAGGCTAGGTTTACCCTCCTTACTGAATATAGTTTCACAAAATTCAAGTATATCGGGGGAACTAAGATTCAACGAAAGTTTGTTGCAATCACGTTCCTAGAAAAAAGACTCATTTTCTAGAGCCCCTCACCCACCAGGGTTTCCCGCGGTGGCATACTTCATCATTGGGGTTTCTCTCAATTCTCTACAGATTGAGGCGTGCTGCGACTTGGGAACTACATAGGAGCACTCAGTTATGGACTATGTGAGGTGCAGTGATGTGGAGTGGGAGGGAAAAAAGATAAAAAATACCTAACTAGTGAGCTACTACTTTATTCCCGCACCTAGCTGGTATGGTTAAAATCAGGGGTTGATACCAGGGAGAAACCTGACCTTAATGAGTTTGGTTCCCCTAGTATTGCGTCTGTGCCAACATGTTTTGAGCTGTCCCCTAAAAGCTCTTCATCAGGACTACACGGGGTCCAGCCCCGTTTGTACCACTCCTATTAGATCCTATAATGAGCATACAGTGAAGTGCACACCCAATGTGTATACACAAAATACATACGGTTTTAATGATACTCCGTATCTGTAAAAGAAGAGGCAAAGAAATACATTGAAAAACTGCTGCCATTCAGACAAGTTGGCAGGCCATATAGGCTTGTAAATATATGCATCTCCTTACCTAGATCAATGCACTCGTATATAGTGGGTGCACCTAGGGTTTATGTTGTGTGCTTATCTCGTGTGAGGTGAATGTGTCACACTCGATGCCTGTGAAAAACACTTGTAATGGAAACTGGTGAGAAAAGACACCATGTGACAAACAACACGAAAAATACATGAAGTATACAATGACACATACTTTTAGTTAAGCAATACTATTGCCTCATGGTGAACAACAGGGGTAGAGGGGCTTGTGGTCACACCCTAAAAATGGAGATAAGACACTTATTTAGCCATTTTTTCTAAAAGAGAAAGAACCAGAGGTTGTCAATTCCTCACTGGAGTAGAGCAAGCCCCCCTGCTCTTTGTACTTACTTCATCAAAGCACGCCTCTCGGTCCGTTACCTACTTATGTCCCTGGAGACCGCATATTGATGCGTGTGTCTGCCGGGCTTGTATTTGAAGCAGTCGGCGTGGAAGTGCCTTGTCATTCTGCTCAACTACTAGACTGTGTACTACCTTTTTTTATTTTTTTTATTTTAGCCACAAGGTACATTCTTTTTTTTTTGGTTGAAAAACTTTATTGTTATTTGCGTTAAACAAAGCTGATTACAATCACGTATACTTTGTATAGTTTGCAGTTCTAGCATTATATGTGCCGGCGCCACAGAGTACATCACACGTATGCACTGTCGCTTCTCCACAGTACCCATTAGAATTGACATGGCAGTACATAAAAAGACCCCCAGCAAAGCACTATCTGTGTTTGTCATTCACTCAGCTCAGGATCTTATTCCTCTGGAGGCGGGGCGCATAAGTTCCCTCGAAATGTGAGAAGGGACCGTTTGTGCCCCCCAGTGCTGAGCAATATTCTGTTTGGCTATTGCAATCCCCCGGGTCGCCCAGTCCTGCTCCGCATGGTTGAGGTCTGTTGGTTTCCACACATTGAGTAGGCATCTTCTAGGTTCCAGGGAGTCAGTGAGGCCACATACTCGAGTGATCGTGGCCATGACTGTCTTCCAATATTGTGTGATGTAGGGACAGTGATAAAAGGAGCCCGCTAACCCGCACCACCGAAGACAGAGCGGCGTGTCGATCCTCCCTATCTTATAGAGTGTAGTTCTGGTGTAATATGTTCTGGGTAATATTTTGAGGTTGCACGAGTTTTAGCCTGGATTGGATCGCCACCTCCTGCAGGTACGCCAGCGCCTCCTGCCAGTCCTGCTCGTCCATCTCTCCCACCTCGGTTTGCCATTTGTCTCTAAGAATGTGCGTGGTATCTTTCTGATTATTGACCAGTTTGCGATATGTTAGAGAAATTGCTTTTTTGGTAAGACAGTCTGTTAACAATCAGTCCTTGAGGTCAGTTCCCGGAGATATGGCCTTCGTTAGTGCGTGTTTTATTTGCATGTAACGATATTGCTCCATCCCTGCCATTTGATACGATGCCTGTAGCTGAGCAAAAGTGACTACTCCCCCCTTTTTCCACAGGTCCCCAACCGTGGAAATGCCTATTAGATCCCAACGGGAGAAATCCTTACTTGTGCGCAGAGTGCCCAACCTAGGGGTGCCCCAGAGTGGCGTGTATTGTAACATCACTCCCTCTCACCCAAGCACACGCTGTGCTGTAAACCATACATGCACGGTGTGTGCCGTGGGGCCGATCAGCGCCTTTTTACAAAATGTATTGTATAGGGCACCTAGGACTCCGTCCGCGCCTAGAGTGTGCCTGTCCATACGCACTGATGGCTCTTCCCGTGGAGCGTGAAGTCATTGATTAACCACTATAAGCTGAGAGGCCCAATAGCAGAATTGAATGTTAGGAAGGGCGATTCCCCCATCATACCATCTCCATATAAGTTTGCACATCGCTATTCATGGGGGGCTTCCCTTTCCACAGGAGGTGCCCCACCTCCGCCTCGATTAACTTGAGGTAGAAGTTAGAGACTGGGGCAGGTGTGTTTTGTAAAGCGTATAAAAACCTGGGTAAAGCCATCATTTTGAACAACGCCGGCCTCCCCAGGAGAGTCAACGGCAGGGAATGGCACCATTTCACATCACTACGGAGTCTCTTCAGGGGGGGCAGGAAATTACGCTCGAAGAATTGTGTGGGTTGTGGCGTGATGTGTAGGCCAAGGTATTTGAACCCATCTTCTGTGATCGGAATCATAATACCCCGGGGCAGGCGTGGAGGAGGGCCCTTAAGTATGTATAATACCGATTTTGTCAAGTTAATGATGTAACCGGAGACCCTGCCATTGGGCTCGCAGATGTCAAGCAAGCAGGAAAGGGACCGTCTGGGGTTCGCCATGTATAGCAAGATATCATCTGCGTAGAGGGAAATGCGGTCCTCCCAACCCTCCGCCCAGTTCAGCCCACGTATTACTGGGTCCATTCTTATCCATGCCGCCAAGGGCTCGAGCACTAAAGAATACAGGAGGGGGGACAAAGGACATCCCTGCCTGGTTCCACGCCCCAGAGGGAAGTCCTCTGAGAGCCGTCCGTTGACTACCACCTGCACCAGCGGTTTTGCGTACAGCAGTTGAATCCAGGCACAGAATTTGGGTCTGAAACCAAAGTGCTGCAGCACCGCAAAAAGAAAGGGCCATTCCACTCGGTCGAAGGCCATACTGGCATCCAGAGAGAGAATGACCAGCTACTCCTGGATGGTTGGTATGCGGGCCAGCATGCCATGGAGTCTCCGTAAGTTCATCGCCGTGTTCCTACCTGGCATAAAGCCGGATTGGCCGGGGTGTACCAGGGCAGTTGGATTTTATTCAAATGCCTGCTTGTAAAGGGCTGAGATGTATGCAGGTTACAGAGTGCATTTTCTCCAGATGGGGAGAAGCCTACCCAACATAGAGAAATGACTGTCTCACTGTGGCAACACTGCTGTTACGTGAACTCATACCGAGGTTCTGATTTCCAGTTTCTCTGGGGTCAGACCAAGGGACCCATTCTAACAACAAAGTCCCTAGAATGCTATGTGTGGCACTTCAAGTGGAACACAGACTGCATTGTAGCTATCATCCAGAAGCTTCAGGTATAGTTGAACAGCTAAATGGGGCATTGAAATCATGTTTGGCCAAAGTCTGTGTATCTATCTCATTGAAATAGCCAGATGCTTTGCCATTGGTATTGATGAACCTTCAAAGCACTCCTGACAGGAGGACTGGATTATCACATCACGAAATATGCATGGAACGTGCTATGCAACTGCCTGCTGTGCCTGTGGATGCACTTGTGAATATCACAGATTCCATTATCCTCGATAATTGCAAGGGTGTTGGCTGATTTGGTATGTTCTGCTTCTTACCAGTTTGGAGCTTTCACTGCCCCTCCAAGCCAAGAGCAGTTTCACAGCCTTAACCTTGGGTCCTTATCAAAAAGGCAAGTTAGAAAATCGTGCCTGGAACCAAGGTGGAAAGGACTCTTCCAGGTGATTTTAATCGCCAACACTACTGTGAAATGCAAGGGAATACATAACTGGGTGCATGACTGTCATTCCCAGAGAGTGAGAAGTCTGCTTGATGAAATGTAACATTTGAGCCAGGTTCAAGACCTCCTGTATCCATACGTCCTAAAGGATCAAAGGGGGGTGAAGTGCAGCAGATTTCTTCACCTGTTCAAGTTCCTGAAATCTCCCAAAGTGGTGCGGTGGTATCCCCTGAAGATGGAAAACTGAGAACTGAAAATATGGGAGCTGTTGAATTGCCACCGGAACCATTGAACAATCCTGTGGAGGGAGTGAGTGTGAGGAAAGAAAAACTACAATGGAGATCGTAATGGCCAAATAGTAAGATATAAATGAGATCTAGTGTGTCAGTTGAACACATACTGCGAACCATTATCAAAGAAACAGAATCTAGTGGTGTAAGCAGGGGTGTAGCTTGAGGGTGTTGTTTTGGGGTGTTACAACCCCCAATAAATTTATTTTCTGATAAATAGTTGGGTACAGGTACTTTCAGTCGGGTATGGTGAGGTGTCTGTTGGATATCACCTTAGATTTTTGCATGTACACACTGACAAAAACACACACATAAACACGCACACTCTCATCTCTGTTTTGAAAGCCCTTTAAAAATGTTGATTACTATACAAAATATTGGTTCTCTTACTTAGCACTCCTACCAATCCGCATGCCTCTCCCTTTCCATTGCCTTTTAAGCCCTTCCCATGCACCCTGCTTGTTGTTTAACATATTTTAACATTATGTGGTTGCAGGATTAATGGGAAATCTGAATATAACACCCCCCAATCCTAATGACCAAGCTAAGCCCCTGGGTATGAGCAAGTGAGATGAAGATCAACTGACGCCAAGGGGATCCAAGAGAGCAAGGGAACCGTGTTGTAGGTATTCTGCATAAGAGTGGACTTACTATAGGGAGAACGTGCCTAATGCAACAGATCAAGATGCCAATAAACTGAGATCAGAATCACATGAACCTCCATAAGACAGCTTTTAATTTAAATTCCTGAACAGATCTGATTTTACAAACGATGAACTGTGTTTAACTAAATTATAAAGACTCTGATAAAGGAACATGAAAATTAATCACTAACAAAGACAAATAATAACAATTAAGAAAAAATCCCTAGGGCCAAGGTTGCAATAGTAGAGTAGGGATAACACTTTTAGAAGTAGATGGAGTAGGGGTAGGGTTGTATCTCAAAGGTTATTGTAAATAAACTGAATGAAATAATTGCTAGTTAATCATAAAAACCTTTGCTCCTTTTGCACAGTTAAAAAGTTAATGGAGAATATTGAATCTTCCCCCTGCTATATTTTATTAAAGGTTCTGACTGTAGACAAACGTGTATACTTACCAAGGATAATTGTAGATTAGTCATTGTTGCCACACTAATAGTTGTTGTGCTAGCGTTCATAGTTCTTTTAGTTGGTGTGAGTTTACCCCAGAGACAGAAACATTTAAACCTACACCTGCACTGACTTCCCCTGCACATAGAGGAGCTGAGAAAAATTAGATTGTAGATGTTTCAAATGAAGATTTCACAACCAAGGTTTATTCCAGAGTAGTTCAAGAATATACCCAAGCTTTTTACGTTTGTGCTCACTTACCCTCTTCATCTGGTGAAGATATAACCTACCATTCTATTCAACTTTCATATGCATTAACATGTAGTATGTTGCTTAGTTTGTTTTATTGACAGTAACATTTGGAATACTATTGTCCAGTTATGATATGATTCTCTCTAAAGCTCCCCTTCAGAATTTTTTTTTAACCCTTATCCTCAAGCAAAAGACATGGAAGTAGCTTGGTATTTCTTTAGATTTTCTACAAAACTAGACAGAGTTAAGGCATATCAGTGAAATCTGAAATGTTTAATGAGACCAGTAGAAAGGAAATGTATCCTAGCAATAAAAGGAAGGCAGGTGTATTAAAGAAGATTTTTTAAAGAATGTTTGGGAGAAAGAGGAAGATCAATACTAAAAGAAAATTATATATTCTAAATTGAAATTAGAAAGAAGATAAAAAGGTAAATGTTGTGCTTGCAAGAGATAAAATCAGTTTAGAAAGGAACAAACTGGGATAAGGAGTGAATACACATTTGAAGTTCTCGGAGGGCCTGTTCAAATATTAACAGGAGAAGAGGTAGTTATTTTTGGAGTTTGTGGGCAAGATGCATGTTTCCAGTTGCCTACTGATTGAAGAGGGTTTGCTTTTTCACTCTTGTTTCCTAAGATGTATCATGTAAATAACATAGATGCTTGTAGGAAAGTAGGATCTGCTTTCATGGTTACCCCCACTGGTCTGACTGGGATCCTGCTAATCAGGACGCCAGTCACTGTGCTTCCTCAATACATTTGACAGTGGTAAGTACTTTGGTACTTTCGCAATTGGTTACTGGTGTACCTATGTAAGTCCCTAGCATATGGTACTAAGTTACCCAGGGCATAGGTACACCAGGGGTCTCCCATGGGATGCAGCATGTATTATGCCATCCATGAGAGACCACTCACACTGTGACTACAGGCCTGCCATTGCAGCCTGTCTAAGTTGATGCTAGCACCACTTAGAACAGATATATGTTTCCTTATATCTGAGGGCACAGCACTTAAAACCTATAAGTCACCCCTATGGCAAGCTCTTCATTCCTGAGGGTAGAGTGCTTGGTCGCAGATACAAGATGTCTAAATATATATTGGCTGCCCCGAAACCGGTCATGTTTGGTATCAAACATGTTGGAATCCTACCCCAACACTGGTTCCAGTGTGGGATTTAGGATCCCATGTACTAGGGGACATCCCTATGGTGCCTCCCTGTATTCCCGGTACCAGCTTTTCAGGGTCTAGCAGCAAGCTAGTGCTACTGCCAACCACAGACACGTTTCTGCTCTCCTGCAGCTGAGCTGAGCTCAAGCAGGAGAAGGCAGAACAATAGGTTTCCTGCCACAGGGAGGTGTGACCACTTCCCAGACAGGACTTAGCGTATTGGGCTGGGGTGGGAGTGTTTGCGAGCATCACTAGACTGCTTTGAAGGGCACATTTCGTGCTCTCCTTGCATTCTCCAGTTTGAGCCACTTCAGGGAGCCATTGGCTCCTGCTCTGGCGTAAAATTGGACAAAAGACATGGGAGTATCCTCCCCTCTGTCCAGCCCCTCCTCTGGAAGGGACCCTTGAATCATTCCAACCTTTTCACTTGTGGGTGGCTCTTCAGATTCACCATCGGACAAGATTTAGACCCAAAACCACTTCAACGTCAACCTTTTGGGCACCTTGGACTTCGTATGACTTCACCTGGAACCGAGACTGCATTAAGGAAGACCCCTGCTGCTCCTGATTTTATTGTCCTGCCAGTCCTCTGCATCATCTGTGCCTCTGCTCCATTCAGGTTCCTCTCCAGGCCTCTGGGCATCAAGGACATCCGAAGTAATCTCCCTTAGAGTGAAGGAGTCACTCCTCTGCATCTGCTGGCACCGCAACCAAGCTGGACGGTCTGCTGCTCCTGACGTCCTACGAGCTCCGAAAAGCTCTGCAACACAGGTGGTGTTTCTGCAATTCCCTTGAGGCCTGCACTGTCTTCTCCAAATGCAAAAAGAACAAATGATGGACAGAATGCTAACAATGTCATACATTCACCCCAGTATGGAGATTTGGGCCTAAATCCATCGTTTTTTGCTCACAATGCCATTTCAGTTTTAACCCAGCCATATGCAAATCAGTCTTGACTCTGTGCCCAATCGGATCAGTCCAGCCCGAACTGGCAGGCCAGGTTCTTCCTGGACTGGAAACAAGCATCCTAGGACCGGTTTCGGGATTTCACCCCTCATCAGCCAGGATAGCTTGACTCCAGTGGCATGGAGAGCCCGGGACCCACGTCTGGGCATACCCGTCCCACTCTGGGTGACAAATGCAAAAAGAACAATTGATGGACAGAATGCAGAAAAATGTCATACATTCACCCCAGTACAGAGATCTGGGCCTAAATCCATAGTTTTTTGCTCACCATGCCAGATGAGATAGGGCCCCATGTTCTTCAATCAGTTGCGCCAGGTGGTACAATATCTGCCTACTAAAGTCTTTTTGGGTTACATCAATTAGACTTTCAGGACTATAATTTGCAGGAAAGTCCCTTGGGCCTTTCTTATAACCTGAGACAATTTACACAGCCTTCCAGCTCGCGGTATTTCCATCCCAGATAATATAAGAACAGTTAGGATATTTATATATTTGGCCAAACACTCAATGTCAGGTAGAAACAGGTCCCCCAGAACCCCATCTGGTCCTGCAGAATCCATGATGCTGGGCTTTCGAAAAAGGAAAAAAAGTCTACAATACTACCCACCGTCCTTTTGCATGCGCAGCCTTTTTTCTGTTTTGTTTGCTGATCTGTGTGAGTTGGATCAGTAAACATAAAGAAAAAAGTAGGTTGGGTAGGGAGAAGCAACACCAGCTGAAGGGGAAGCAACACAGAGAGTGCAGGGGAGTAAAACAGGACCCTGCAGCTCCTGCGGCACGGGGGGGCCCAAGCCTTTAGGGGTGCTCCATTTAGCCTTATGCCCAGGAATATCTGTGGGCAGATGGGCTGTAGGCAGGACCGCCCAACGATTAGGCTGCTCTGCCCTGAGACTAGGGAACCTGTTGTATGTGCTGTGACCAAATATTTGTAATGGAGTTGTGTCATCAGGACCAAAGCCATCAAATAGTGTCTGCGGGTCCCTATCTCCACCTCTTAAGTTCTCATTTTGTCTTTCTTCATTGCGCTGGTAATTTTAGCATGATAAGTGCGCACATTGATGTTATGTTTCATTTGGTTCTGCTGAATCTCTTAGAAATGCAATAGCACTTTAACACCTTATCATGGCTCTGATGAAATTACATTTTATCTATGCAGATCTTATTCCGTAATGACTATTTCTGTATGCTCACGCTGAGCCCTAAATGTGTTTTATGAATTGCATCACATCCTGTATTTATTTTTTTCTTCTAGATGTAATATCGTCACAATTATGTATTTTTATATATTATAGAACTGTATGTGTACTTTTATGGTTTTACTCTAAACCGAATAAAGATTTTGATGATTCTTCTCAGCAAGTTTGAGGACAGTATCCCTGGTCAGAACTGCTGGAACAGTACCCCTGTGCACAGTGTCGACTTGCCATTGCCAAGGCTTGTTGACTCTGTCCTCCAGAGATCTTCGGTCTACAAGAAGCCCCAGCCTCCAGCATCTCTTCCTGCCAAGATCTTCATCTTCACCACATCCTCAGCACCGTGGGCCTGCATCTTTGATGAGCTGCTTGAGGTACTCTTGTGACTCCTGTTCCTTCGGCCTGTGGCACCTCTTGAGGATCTTCTTGGGATTCAATGGGCTCCTCTGCTTGTTCAGGTCCTGTTCTGAGTCTCCTGCACTTGGTGAGTCCCTTTGACCTTGCTGGTCCCAACACGGCACCTTTTTCGTTTACCATGCCTATTGCTGCTGCCAAGGCTTGTTGGAGTTCCCACCGGGCACTGACCCCCTGGTTCTTGACTTTCGACGTGGGACAGCTCATAAATGGCTCCTGGTCTTCCACAGGGTTGCCTGGTCCTCACAGCTGCAGCAAAGAGGTCACAATCATCACTCCTGCATATTCCGTCTAAGGTGGTTATTGGTCTTCCATGCCTCTTGGCGACTTCCAAGTGGCATAGACTCTGGCCCTTCTGCATGCCGGTACTCCTCTTAAAGAATTCATCTTTGAATTCCACCGGACTCTTTCACCTTCTTCGCCAGCTGCACCTTTTCTGAAGTCCTCCATTGTGGTCTACGGCAGTTTCTGACGTCACATCACACCAATGCACCCGGCTTCCCTGGTGTAGGTATACTGGTTTCCGCGGTATCCACTGGTGGTGTGACTCTCCAACCTTCCATCTTCCACAGGGTTTCTTGAGGGTCCACTGGGGGGAGGGGGGTGTCAGGGGTCCTTCTTCTTTAAAACTGCAATTGTGAGAAAATCAGGAAGCTTCCTACTGTAGTGGATAAGCTGGCTACTAGTACATTTGGCACTTTTATGAGCAGTTAAAAAGAATTTTGGGGATATTAGATCAATGGTCTTACAAGACTGATTAGCTTTAGATATTTTGCTGGTGGAAACAGATGGAATCTGTAAAATCCTGAAGGCTCAACATTGTTATTCGTACATACCTGATGAGACTAAGAAAAATGGAGGAATTTACGAAGAACATTTCAAACCTTAAACCTGAATTAGAAACTGTAGAAACAGTGTGTTAGGAACCTTAGGCAAAGGAGTTTCTGCTACAAGTAGTTGGTTTGAAACTATAGGGAGTGGATTAGGAGGGTCATATTAAAACCTGTATTAATTATTAGCATTTGCCTAATTTGTTTATAAGTTTTGTATGAGGGATGTAAGGTGTTAATTAACAAGAAAGAAGAATAAAGAAAGAGAAATGCGAAGGAAAGAAGAAATGGCAGAAAGGATTGAATGTAACAATGCATTCAACTGAAAAGTATAACGGTTTATGCAAAAGAGTGCGCACATAATAAATGAAGAATTTAGTGGGTAGTCATACTTGGTAATTGTAAAAATGTATGATGGAATGCCATAATATTTGTATTTAAATTAGCTTAACTATTACTGGCATATTAATGGCAAATTATACATTGGCATTAAAAGGCCTGTTTTTGCATTTAACTATGGTTTTCATGAGATGATTTTCTCCTTCCCTGCAGATGCAGTAACTTTCCAGAAGCCTTCTGTTAGTTAGTGAATGTCCATTTGTTTTGTATTAGACAACTGATAGTAAGGCTCTCACCGGAAGGAGAGGAGATGACAGGAAGCATGACTCAATTGAAGAACTGTCTGAACCGCAAGATGTGGACAAAGTACCTATTCAAGGACTTATTTCTGTGGCCTATTGTGAAGAAGTGAGAAACTGGAGAGCTTACCTACTCCTAAGAGTCTACTGAAATCCTATTGGATGCTGTAAACAGAGAATACTAGTTTTGATTCCTAATTCATTGTGTTTATATTAGCATATGTTCAGACAGTTGGTCGTCATATTCTTAAGATCCTTCCCTGGGTTTCTAGAGACCATATTTTTCTTTATGAGAGACTTTCAATTGAACTCCTTTGCTAACGATGTCTGCTGATGTATAGCTGAGAATACTTTCCAGCTTAATAGTTTCTCTATCATTTGTAGTGCTGTGGCTTTAAACTGATGCATTTATTCTCCCATCAAAACTGTTTATTGGAATTCTGAACGGATACTTTACTCCATCCTTGATTTAATTTAGATTAGGGGAAATCCTTTCAGGAACACACTTGTTGCATCATCACTATTTTGACTATAAACTTTCACTAATATTGTATCTTACCTTGCTTTGAAATATCGATTCATGGATTATTGTATTTTCTAAAAAAGATAATGAAAGGCTATTAACTTCTGAATAAAATAATTTGAATGTATTAGAATTATTCATAAAACCCTTTAACTCATACATAATCTCTTCATTCACTTTACAAATTTCAAAAGAATTTCTGTTATGAAAGAACTGATGTAAATGATTGCTCCTTTTAAACTCTCTTCATCAATGAACTAAGGTCCATACGAACAGTGGCAGGGGGTTATTTAATGAATACACCCGAAGATTAAGATACAAGCATCCCCTTGACGTCATGGTAAACAAGTAAATACTGTTAGTAATTGTTTGAGAGTACATTGGGTTATTATCAAATGTAGTTCGGCTTTACAGTTAAATAGTTAATGAAAGATCATTGTCCACATTTAAAAACATAAGCTTATTGAAAGAGATGGTATTGATGACTCACTTCTCAACCAAACCTCAAAAGAAGGAAACTTGTTTGGGTCCTTTGGAAATGGATTTTGGGAGTGTGGCAAAGGTCAGGCATACAAACTGTCAGAGCCACTAAAAGGTCCCAGCTGGTGAACAGCTTGAATGCAAGTTTTCACAGTTGTAGTGCTGTATTAGGACTGCTTGTCTTTGCATTTATCATCAATTTAGGACAAAGTTCCAGTCCTAGATATGGCACAAGGCTTGCTGCGGTGTGGGAATCGGCTGCTGGAGACTGTTTATCTCAAAGATCTGAAGTGTTGTGACAGCAGCAAGTCTTGGCGGTAATCTTCAATTGCTGGATTAAACATACAATGTCTAGGTGCCAAGACCCTTTGCTGGACAATCAAGATTCTACACTGACACCAAAGACCCAGTTCCAGCACCAACAGAGATCCCCATGATCCATAATGTAACTTTTTTTTTTTTATAAACGTTTTTATTGAAAAAGAAAGAAAGAACAAATGGCAGCAAAATGACAGTATGGCAGTCCACAGCATATATGCATCATGTTTAATTACATTTGACACCGGGGAGACACAGGAGAAATCCCACTCGGCCATCGAATCTAGGTATGCCCACATATTAGAGTATGTAGAAAGCACCATATGTAATAAACACCCCAAACCAAGATGTTTACTCTCCGACACTCCGCATGCAGGTAACCACTTTATTCGGTGTTAGGAGGAGGCATGCCTTCCACTCCAGAGCTCTTCAGCAGTCTATCTCTTTGACGTTGCAGTTCTATAGTGGGAGATAAGCAAATGGTACCCCGGTATCTGTTCCATCTCCCCCATTTGTAGTCCCATTTCTCCATGTCTGCCGCCCAGTCACGCAGGGTCGGAATCCATAATGTAACTTTCAATGGTGTTTCTATGGGAAACCCGATTTCCCATCCCTGCCTTCAGCTAATGGTGGCAGAAAATCCACACACCTTGCAGATTTCTCTCAAACATAAGTATCAAATGGAAAATTCTGAAGAGCATCTTTCTATGACTCGGAATCCGCAATTTCTATTGTAAGATGGCACTTTTGCACTCTTACGTTTGAGTTGCATACTCCAAAAAAGGCGTGAATAAACCCTGCACTAGTTTCAAATATTCACATTTAAATTTGGCCTGTACAGGGAATCTTGCATAAGTTAATATGCTAGCCCTGATTTTACAGGACAGCTTCAATAAAATTGCCAATTTCAACATCATGGTGGTGTGCTAAACTGTAATTATGTCGAAGTGACAAGCAAGCATTCCCCAGATAGCTGTGTCTTATCCTCAGTGAAAATTAGTTGAATGCAGGACACTTTTTAGGTCTCGGCTAGGCAGCGCATGCGCTGTCTCGTCGAGAGATGCTGCATGCAGTATGGTGAGGGAAGCTCCGCCCACTTTTCTCCTAGCTTTACCTATCTTTTTAATTGGCCGAAATATTAAATTCTGCATTGTGATTGGTTTTCGGGAAGTTAGTCCCGCCTCCTGACGACCATGTCGTCATTTTTCTCCTTCCAGGGCTATCAGCCCCTTTACTTTAAAAACTCTTTTGTTCCCCTGCCTCCCCCGTTCCCTCTCACAGTCCATCACTTCTCTGCCCATCACAAGCCCCCCCTCCCGTTTGTGCCTTTTTGGCTGCCTGCACTTTTTTAAAAATGCAATAGGGCTCGCGTAAATACAAGTCCTATTGCATTTGTAAGTGCTTATTTGAACCTGGGATTGGCTGAGTGCATTCGCACTCTATTTTGCCTGACTGGTCCTCAACAGATGCGCAATACAGACATTACCTGGAAGCGGAAGCGCGGCTTAAAGAAGGCAGAAGGGTGAATGTCAGCAGCAACATGGAGGCTGTAAAGCAAATGCGCGTCCTGCAGTGCGCTTTACCGATAGCAGGCAGGAGCTTCAGCTTGTTTGATTGCCCGTCAGCCCCTGTGGCTCTACAGTGGTTTAAGATTGGCTGAAGGAACTCTTGACATTTCTCCATTGGCTGGTGGCGGTTGCAGAATGGACAGAGACTGTTAATGTATTTAGCTGCTGCACGTCATGTCAGCAGCAGAGGGATGCTGCCTCCCTCTGCCTGGTTGTGTAAGTGAGCTGTTGCTGGGGCCCGAGACAGCCGGAGGAGCCCAGTGACCCGTGTGAACGCGACAGGTACTGGTGAGTAGACCCACCCTACAAAACAGATTTGTTCTGAATGGGTTCTACCTAGCCGCAATATTTGGTCACCGAAAGCATGTCCACTCCTATCCGCTATCCCCCTTCTACCTTTTCCTGACTCTGCTCCATAGCAACCTGCCTGGGCCCCACCCTGTGCCGCTATCGCTGACTGGCCCTTGTGCATTCAAGGCGCTATCCATTTCTCACATCTGGAGGGGTCCGCTCTTGTATCACCCATCTTGAGCCTGCTTTCTGCTGTAAGTCGCGGAGAGGGCGATGGTAGTTAGACTGGCAGATCGATGCTTGCTTGGAGTGACTGCCCATCCCCTCGGAAGGTCTCTGCACAACCGTCCTAGAGACTGGACTGCCCCCCCAACTCTGCACTCACCACTGATGGAGATGTGACCCTTTAAAAAAAAAAATATTCTATTTATTGTTTCGGCAGACTTATTGTGAGGTGAACTGCCAGACCCTTTTGAATGCATTGCAGAACGAGGGGTTGATTACCTACGGCCTTATTTCGAGAACTACATGCTTACGTTTGTAGAAGTGCCCTTTCATGCGTTGTGTTCATCTAATGTCAAACTTGGGGATTGGATACTACAGTAGATTTTGATAGCTGCTTATTTATGGAATTTGTATTGTGACAGCATACATTTTGATTCATGTGGATATTTAGCACTAAGTTGAAACTACAATGCCCACGCTCTATTCGTCATTACCTATATCCTTGAAATCAATCTGATGATTCCTCACTTGATGCCAGGCTGGATGCTTGTGATATATTGGTTGTGGTAGTGCTGTGTACGTTTTGCCTCTTTGTTGTCCTGGGATTTGAGCCAAGTCTATTTGTTATGTGTGAAATGTAATGTTGATTATTTACGCCGCATTGTGCATGTTTCTTATGCAGAGTATGCTTTTGACGTCCAGGGGTTACTTTACTACATTGACTACTTTTAATTGTGTTGATTGGTAAAAATTACAGGGGACGGACGTTTGTACAGTGTTCACATTAACAATTGTTTGTGCCTCCAACCTAACGTGAGGAATGGCACATTATTCCACGAGTGTTTATTCTGCGAAACTTCCCGCTGTCAGTTCTTCCAGGTGAGGCTCCCCTGACGTTGCAATTCTTTTACTATTTAACTATAATTGATGTCTGAGTGGACTTGTAGTTTCACAACCAGGACGTGGAGTCCTCTCACACGGGCTCTCTGCTGCCTGCTGGGATGTTAAGACCTGGGCTTGCCCGGGCAGCTTCTCTCGAGTGACGTTAGTTTCCGCCCTGCAGTATTCATTGTTTCCTTGTCCCATTATTGACGTCCAGTGGAAAGCTATTTGTGATGAAGAAGGGGCGATGGACCACTCTGAGAACCGAACCGACCTAGAGTCTTGTAGAGCATTTAGAGAGGATGGCTAAACGGAAATAAACAAATACAGCCAACATCATGGATTCAGTTTTTTTTTCAGTTTTATATAGCGCGAACTAGCGCCCCTAAGAATTGGAACGTCTATATGGTCACCAGTTACTTTAAACAAGGGGATAATAATTATGTTTTTTAGGTATGGGGAGTGAGTGATTTGCCCAGAATCACAGGATGTTCAGGTGGGGCTGAACATATTTTTAATACATCTCAGTTTATCTCAGTTTACCCCAGAGGTCAAGTGATTCATTTTCCTATCCCTCCTAAGTACCTTTTGTGCACCAGGATGAGTGTCATTGCACTTTATTTTTACATGCTTGTTAGCCACAGGTTGGGGCGCACGGCAAGTCATCTTTTGCTCCAGGAAAAACCCCTTTGCCACCCATCCTTTGCTCTCTCTCTGTGTAGCTGCCCTCTTGCACAGCATCGCATTGGTCTCAAAGGGCTTCCACCCCCCCCCTCATGTGTGTCAGCCCGGGCTGAGTCAGCTTCCCGGGCACACACACAGCCGCATCCAAGCACTTCACAAGTCTTTAATAGACCATTTGCTTGTTAATGGGGCTTTGTTGTTTTTCACCCCTTCTTAGGGCCCCTGCATTTCCACCCTGCCTTCTGCTGGAAGAATCAGCCCCCCCCAAAAGTTTTAATAGCCCCCACCTAAAATGTGGCTCTACTCGTGCCTCTGTGCCCCACTGCACAGCATCCATGCCCCCCTTCTTCGGTGAGTGCCAGCTGTGGTGCTCAGAGAATGGGATCTGTGAAAGGTGCAGGAGAAGCCGGCGCTCCTCGTGGTACTCTGTGTCAGTCCAGAAGAGGATGCTCTTTGTGAGTGGTGAATGTGGCTTGCTGCTTGTTGCCTGGCTACATGATGATGCCTGCTAACGGTGCTGAGTCTTCATTTCCGGCATTGGTGGGTGCATTTGTGTTACATGTGCACCTGTTTTGCAGCGCTACAAACCCCATTTAGGATTGCTTTCTGGTGTAAACCCTTGTTCTCTCCAGCTGTAGGTGTGCTTAGGTCACCAAACTGATTTATGTTCCTTTTCCGAATGTGGACAAGCAATATTTCTCTATCATTTTTTAAGCATCACTGAAGTTAGAAAGCTTAGGCTACATTGATTTTCATAGACAGGCAGAGTGAGGAAGGTTGTGTAGTTCAGAGGGACATGAGCAGGATCTCCTGACTGCCAACTTAAATACATTGGTGAAGAACTCTGGAAAGAAAGTTGTCGGCTTGCAGCATTTTTCAGAGGTGGCAGAACATAAACAAAATATCTCCTCAGCCGTTTCAAGAAGAATTTTGCATCTGTTTGCAAGTCAAAATCAAGACTTGATTAACTAATTAGAGGGGTCACAAAAAACAACCCCTGCTGTCTGATTTCATCCTTTGAAAGATGTTTTCTCCAGACACCAGGTCCTGGGAGTGATTACAGTTTGAGCGAGAATAGAGCCCAACAGTACCAATCTATTGTGACTGTACCATTAGTGCCTAATATGGAATAGAGAACTTGCCTCCTACCTGAATGACTACTGACTCTTGTATGAAGACCCTGCCCTCCAACTACAACAGTTTGCATATTCAATGTTTTTTTAAATAAATGTCTTCTGTTAAGGGCAGCGTTTTGATCACCACTAGGTTCTGAATATGCCAGTGACTAGGTTATGCCAGAGTTTTGTATATACCACTGCATTGTGCCATAGCTCGGTTTCTTACATGAGTTTCCAAAGAATCAGTTTGTGTAATCCATTGGCATATATACTTTTAAGCATTTGCTCAATATCACAAAATGTTTTCAAATAAAGCCTGCTTTTATTTGTGCTCCAGTGCCCAGGTTGCCAACTGAAGATCAACGAGACCACTCAGTATGGGCTTCACCACTTTGTATACGTCTTGGGTTGATCACATGCTCTCAGTGTGCCTCAGTCCCCTTCTTTGCACAATTGTGAACATCTCTCCAGTTCTATGTGGTTCAATAACTGGTTTTCTATTTACATTTGAATTAACTATGTTAGGTCTTGTGAGAGTCAAAATGTTATGGGCCCGATGATCAAAGTTACTTTTGTAACTAAGCTTAGCTCACTCATGCAAAAGGTAGTTTTATGTTCACAAAATGATTAACTCACATGAAGATTTTTGTGTGAATACATCAAATAAGACCTGGAAGCAGGTGAGAAGTAGTAGTTTCAGGACCGGAATGCACAGTGAGTTTGTGCACACCCAAAAACCTGCATGTTTAAGGGTATTATATTTCCAACTTCCCTCTAACTCATTCCCACCATGCAAAAGGTTGCAAATCTACTCCTGACAAGGGCAGTACTAAAACATTTTCTCGAGTGAGAAGGGACCAACCCTTGCAAAATTTCAAAAAGAAGGGGCGATGTAGGTAAAGGAGTTTCCCCATTAAGGAAAATATTTTCTATTGTAGAAAAAGAAAACAAAGTTTTAACAAATGAATTTGCACTGGTTTCGCAAAAGCAGATGTGCAGGTGTATATATGCCCATGTCAAATGGAATTCAGAGAAGTTTGCTAAGTGTGTGATTTCCAGGCTAACTTCTGTAAGCTCTTATGAATTCCCCCAAGTTATAAATCTACAGGCCTGAAAGGTTATAGAGCTGCAGTTGCACGTTTGTGACTTGCTTTATGAACGAGTCCTCTAATTTCTTTTTTTTTCTTTCTTTGTTTCTTCATGGTAGATCTGAAACACCAGTAGAGCTTGGGAAGAGACAGTTGCAGGTCATGCTTGACCAGCTTGCTGTTGGGGCTTGTGCAGCGGCAGTCAAAAGTCATGCTCTTGTTATTGTGGTAGTACCAGGAATGACTGAGTCAAAAGTCAAGCCCCTGCCTCTAATCGGACTGTGTGACTGCTGTAGAGTTGACTGCAATAGTGTTCTTCACAAGTCAAGCCTTTGCTTCTGAAACAATGATAGGATCTATTAGACCACGCCTCGTTTGAGGCCTCGCCTATTAAGTTGCTGACCTTAGAAGTAAAGGACTCTAATTCCTATTCGCCTCTTTCCAAGGACTGGTTTGATTGGCCTTGGGGGTTCATAGAAATCCATGCATGACCCCTAGATGTTTCAGCACCCAGGCTAATGTGCTGCATAGCTAAATACATATAAGGTCCCAAAGCCGAGACCGATTGCATTGCAAATGCTTGTTATTTCGACTATCAACAGATAGTGTGATATATTAGAGTGCTCTACTGCTTGTGAATTACAGTGTGCACACATCTTGACTGCCAGAAGTGTTTGCAGAACAAAGCAAAGGATGTGCTGGGCGGCCTTTCAAAACACAGAACACAAATGAAGTGAAGTAAATGTTTGCCTCGTCCACGGTAAAATAGCAAACTCAAGTAGCATATTCCTGTGATAGCCAAGCAGAGAAAGGCGTCATAGAAAATGTTAAGGAGAGCAGTTTGTTGCTAGGAACCTTGGCAAAGATGTGGAGATAGAAAAAGCAGGAATGCCACTTTAAGAAAACCCAGGAAATAAATCAAGTCAAACATCTTAGGTAGCAATGAATAAAATGGTGGTAAGATTAGGTACGCTTTTGGTCAGCGGGATCTGCCGCAAAACCACCCCACCGCTGTTACCTGCATCGACCGCAGCTGTATATATGCATATGTTTGTGTGTATGTATGTCTGTATATGTGGGGTGCAGGCACAACTAGGAATTTTTAATCACACTCAAAATCTACTTCGGCGCTGTGAATTACAGGGACAAGCATGATAAACAAGGGAAACTGTAACCTTGAGGAATGTATTGCATGCAGCTTTTGGCATTTAGCGTGTTTCAGTTATTCTTTTATGCACCACCTTGCATCGCTTTGAGAAACTTGTAACTCTCCAAAAAATAAGGACAAAGAATGTAATAGTTGTGTTAATGTTGAACTGGGGCAGTATTTGGAGGTGAGAAAGAATTCTTTCACTTTTCAAGTGCTGCGTGTGCTAAACCAACAACAATGAATTTAATAAATGTATGCATTTTCCGTTCTTTCGATGGTCAAATTATGGATTTGGGCACATTGCATTTACAATATTGAGCTCCATAGACATGGAACGTGATACTGGTTTTGTGATCACTGCATCAACATTGTGTGTGCTGCGAGGTGTTTTGCATAAATTGGGGTTTTTCTATGAAGATCCGAGATTGGTCGTTGGTGTTTAACCGGAGGGCTTCTAAATTTAAAACATAGAAATATGCAGTCATTAGCAGTAATGCATTCATTAGATGCAGCAGCTGTGATATTTTAACTTTTGTAGGGTCTGCATGGACAATATTAAACCCACATGGGACTTGATCACATGACGCGTTGCGTATTTTTTAACCAGTATTTAAAATGCCAGTGCAAATTAGAAACAGTTGTTCAAACAGTAGACATTGAAGAGATACTGCATAATGCCTGAACGTAATACAAAGTATCCACCACTGCATAGATTACAATACACTTGATTGTATAAATATAATAAATACATTAATGAATATGCGCCTGACTGCAAAAAGTTGGACTTATATTACCAGTTTAAGATATGGACCATAATTCAATGGCATTTAAAATCTATAAAACATTCAATCCAGAAATGTAAAAAAGCTAAAAATGCCAAAATAAATAACATGTATTTTATAAATGAAGAATCATTTGATCCATAATATCTAAAACTTGCTACTGTATACTAATAATTCATTAATACAGCTTAAGATAAATGCAGTTTCTAAACGACTATCTGGTGGTAAAATGGTAATATCTTTGCATGTAAACGTTCATCAAAATCAAGCCCACAGTATGCAAATGAACACTCCGTGTCTAAAAAGAATAACAAATGTGTTGAGCAAAATAACATATTACCCACTTGAACCAGCCGGTTCAAAAAGTGCTACCGAGCATGAAGTGCTAAAAAAAATATTAAATGACAATTTCATATGTGAATAAATGCATAAAATAGAATTAGTAAAGCAAGGAACATTGTACCAGATGTATATATATATATATGGGAATTCATTCCCGAAAATTTCATTTAGAGCTAATGCTTTTGCAGTGATTTTAAAACCATGGAGTAACTGTACATTGCATCCTTTAGACAAGTGTAAAAGTCCTCACTCGCATTAAGCCCTGCCGGAGTCTTTGTGTCTAACTCCAATATATATTGTGTTTCAAGTAAACGGAGAAGGCCTTCACGATTCCCACCCCTTCTGGGGTCATAGAGTCTATCACAAAGTAAAGGAAGTACGATGGATTACTCTAGTGACTCACCTCAAAATGCCTAGCCACTGGGTAGGCTTGGTCCTTATTTGTAATAGCTCTTATGTGCTGAAGTATCCTTTTGTGCACTGGGAGCTTAGTGCTACCAATATATCTTAAACCACAAGGACACTCCAGCACATATACAGCACATTCCGGTTTACAGTTTAATATTTTGCTGATATATACAGGGTCTGGCTTGAAAGGGGTTGTGTAACTTGTCTTATTTTTAGCAAATTTACAAGCTTTACATGACACACACTTTGTAAAACCCTTATGCGATGTGAGCCACTTAGTAGAGGCTCTAGTTTCTGGACTGTTTTTTACAAGGCAATTGCCCATTGACCTGGCTTTCCTAAATGTTAGTTCTGGGTTCTTGAACAGACAGTTGCCCACAACAGGGTCACTTAATACCAAATTCCAGTTCTTGTTTAATATCTTCCTAATGGCTCTATGTTGTTTGTTATAGGTCAATATGACCCTACAAGGCGGTTCCAATTGATCGGAACCTTTTTGTTCTCCATCCCTAGTTGCAAGCGCCTGATCCCTGGTAAGGAGCCTGGTTTTATTCCTGGCTCTGTCTATAACTGCCGGATCATAGCTTCTTTCTAAAAACCTCTGTTTGCTGGCTTCCTGCGCTGCATGACAGTCATCTTCGCTGCTGCAAATACGCCTCACCCGTAGCATCTCCCCAAAGGGGATGCTTTGAATCAAATGACGCGGGTGATGGCTTGTAGCATGCAGCAGCGAATTCCCTGCAGTAGGTTTACGGTAGAGTCTGGTTGCAATGGTGATAGAGATCAGGATGTGTATAATATTCCCGCTACCACAGATAGAGTAATCTCACAGTTACACGCACATACATTCATCATACGCTAGGGCCCATTTCACTAACATACGCTCAAATACTCTACCAGCACTAAACCCGTGGGAGGAAAACTCCTAAACACCCTGCATCTGTATCGAGGTCAATAAGATCTGATTATTATGACTGTCCTGATACATAATCTAAACAATCTATACTACAATAATCAAATAATATACACAATAATTGACAAGAAATGATAGCCAACACCGTATTCAAAAGTATGGTACTTTATCTAAATTAGTCAAAGAAAGTAAATCAGAATAAATCATTTTTCTCATAGTTACCTATTCTAGCTAAATGTCAGAACGGGTCAGGACAAGTCTCTTGGTAAAGTCTCTCAAGACGAAGTCCCTTCAGCATCGATCCTCACCAACGCAGATTCGGTACGCGGCAAAGGCAAATGGCAAGTGGCAAAAACCCTCTCTAGGCTAACAATTCTTATAGCATTTTTGACAAAGGAAAGATACATAAAAGTTTGCAATATTCACTGAATCACTGAGCAGAGCGAGAAGGAAAGGATGTAGCATTGCTACATTTGAAAATCTCCGCCCAGGAAAAATCACAAAATAAAGACAACGGAACAGGAACTAAGAAATACATTCATATCTTGCAGATTCCACGTCTCCTCGGCTATGAGACCATAGTTCGTTCAGAGTCTTTCTCTAAGGCTCCTTTGTCTCCCAAGGCTGCCAAGGACGTTTCATTACACTTGGAGAACACCCAAAACTGCTGCTGTCCTCATGGAAAGTTTTCAAGCAAGCAAACAAGGACTGTGGTCAGTTAACTTCAGGACCATTTCCAGCAGGGGTCTCCCTCGTCACGGCTTTCATATTTTAAATCGAGGCCAGGCTCACAAAATCGGCCATCTTTTCTAGGCCACCATAGGCCACAATAGACCATCTTAATTAAAAGACAAAAATAATCGTTACTACAGCATAATGATTAAACAGTGTTAACCCCACTAATACCCTTATGTGTATGTATTTATCTAGCTCTTGCAACATAGAAAAGCATTAATTCGGAAAGCGTTTTGTGCTCAAAATAAACAGCACACAGCAACGTTTAAACATGAAAACCCGCACGTTAATTTTAAACAGCACGTTTATGCATACCCACGTGTAACTCTCTCTTATGTTAAGACAAACGGATTGATTAGTATAAACACACTTGCACAAGACAAATAATTAATTATTAATTATTAATAAATTAATATAACAAATAGACATGCCAGAGCTTCAAAAGCCAATGAATTTTCAAACTGAAAACTCTGCTCCAGCAATGGTGTCATCCTTAATATAAACTTCTACGTCAAGTAAATACACTGAAGATTTACTAATACTTGCCGTAAATTGTAGGTTTAATTGGTTATGGTTGATCTGTTCAATGAACTGGAGGGCAAGTGTCTCAGGACCCCTCCAGACCAAGAACAGGTCATCGATATAGCGCAACCATAGGGGTACATGTTGGCCTATAATGTTTTTAAAGTGCTTCATGAGGACCTGCTCCTCCCACAGTCCCATATGCAAACAAGCATAGCTGGGCGAGAAGCAGGCCCCCATCGCAACTCCCCTAGTCTGCTGGTAAATTTTGATTGTCAAAAGAGAAGAAGTTTTGCTCCAGACAGGTAGTGACCATATTGACCAACATTTTATTATGCATGTAAAGGTGTGCCGGTCTACGGTTTAAATAGTATTCTATAACCTTAATGCCATCCTGATGACGAATGGATGTATATAACGAAGTTACATCTATAGTTATTAAAATCAGGTCTGTACTCCATTCAATTTCCTTAATTTTCCTAAGAAAATCTGAGGTGTCCTGTAGGTAGGAGGGTAAGCTTTTAACCCACTCCTGGAGAAAGTAATCAATATACCTAGAGGTATTTTCCATAATGCTGTGAATGGCCGAAATAATTGGCCTGCCAGGAGGTTTGGCTTCATTTTTATGGATTTTGGGGATGAAGTAAAGGGAGGGGATGACTGGATGCTCCTTTTTTTTAAAACGGTATTCATCATCACACAGCAATCCCCCACTCTTCCTAGCCAACAGTTTCCCATAAAAGTCATTCCAAGCAGCCTTAACAATATTGATATTACTCTTTTTATAGCATTCATTGTCACTCAATTGGAGGTGGGCCTCATCCATATACAATGTGCGTGGCCACAAAACAACATTCCCTCCTTTGTCAGATTGTCTCACTATGAGGTTAGTGTTGTTTTGCATCTTCTTCATGAGTTGTATGTAGCATTGATGTTGACGACTACATATCTGGCTTGTGTGGTTAATTGACTTATACAGACGTTTCAACTCTAGTACAACCTGGTCGTGATAGACGTCCAGGTTATCATGAAGCATTACCGGTTGAAAGACGGACTTAGGTTTGAACGGTGTTTTCACAGTCCCACTCATATCCATCAGTTCCAAACCTAAATTAGTTGTCACAGCTGATATACATATATATATATATATATATTTATATTACCTACTGGCGGTCGCCAGTAGGTAGTTATAGTTAGGACCACGTTTCCATAGGAAAACCTCAACATTCTATTTTGAATAACTTTGGCGCCGGTCGACGAATACTCGCGAATTTCTCAAAATAGGTGGGGCGCTACGCTCCGCTCCTACCCTGAAAGTCTCGGGGGGATCCGTCAAGCGGGGGCTGAGATAAAAGGGGGGTCCCAAAACGCGTTTTTCCCATGCATTTTTCCATAGGACCTTTAGAACGAGCTACAGCCCGAACGGCTGAACAGAATTACTCAAAATTTGGCAGAGAGGTAGTCCCTAGGTCAAGGAAGTGCCTTTTGTAGGTTTGGTGTAAATCTGTTCAGTAGATTCTGAGAAAATAGCCTTTAAATCAATATATATATCTGAGCCCGCTTACGGTACGCTTACTGTACGCTTACGGTAAGCGTACGGTGGCGTGCGCGAGCGCGATTCTGATTGGCTCTTAGATCTTAGTAAACATTCGAATCGGCCGAAACCAGGAAGCGGCGGCCGCCATTTTCTGTGTTTCACTCTGAAAAAAAAAGAGTGAAAACAAGAAAAGGGGGCAATGAGGAGAGTTACAGACCCCCTTACATTTGTGAGGGGGTCAAAGAAGGACTGTAAAGTACAAAACAAACATTTATTGATTTTTAAAAAAAATCACGGGGTACGCGTACGGTAAGCTTACAGTAAGCGTACGGAAGAAACATGGCGTGCGCGAAGGAGATTCTGATTGGCCCATAGATCTTAGTAAACATTCGAATCGGCCGAAACCAGGAAGCGGCGGCCGCCATTTTGTGTGTTTCACTCAGAAAAAAAACAGAGAAAACAAGGAAAGGGGGCAATGAGGAGAGTTACAGACCCCCTAACATTTGTAAGGGGGTCAAAGAAGGACAGAAAAGTACAAAAAAAACATTTATTGATTTTAAAAAAAATCACGGGGTACGCGTACCGTAAGCTTACGGTAAGCGTACGGTAAAAAAAATAAAAAAAAATAAATGAAAAGCAGATTTAAGAGTTTAGAAATTAGGGAGCTCTAAAAAGAGCTGTTGTGTTTATGAAGTCATTTTTTTAGTGGTACCTACAAGTAAGTACCGATGCAGAGTCTAAGGTTCAAGAGGAAGACTCTGTTCCCTTCATCATTGAAGTGCACACCATCTCCTCTATAAATGTCTTGCATGTCATAACGCAAGTTGTTGTGGTAAATGGCACCCATACCATAGTCACGGAGGAAAGCAGAAACAGATTTGTTGACGTGCTTTCTTGCTTTGTCAATCTGCGGACAGAAATGATTGGACCAGTTCCATTTTTGCCTTTGGCATATGTTGGAAAACACAAAGGCAGTTTTAGGGAAAAGTGTAAACAGTTGTGCAAAGGTGTCCTTCATAAGCATTTCCAGACCTACCCCAGTCAAAGTGCCTAGGTCATTGCCACCACAGTGCACTATTATGAGATCAGGGTGTTGGATTTGAATGAAGGATTTCACCAATGGCATCAATTGGTGCCACTTTAACCCTCTCTGACCAATCCATTTAATGTCTACATTTGGCAAAGCAAGGTCTCTCACCATACCTGTTTTCTCTGCAAACTTTTCACTCCAGAAGACATAGCTGTGCCCTACAATCCACACTGTGAACATCTTCAAAGGAGAACTGGATGCACTCAGGAGGTGTCTTTCAGTAGAATGGCAACATGAAAAGAAAGACAGTTTGGAAATGGAGGCATACATATTTTTTTCAAAACAAAAAGAACTGATTGGCTGTTTCATACCATTCTAGAATAAAAACTAGGCTGTATGTGTAAATTAATAGAAGCATGTTTTGTATTGGTACAAAAAAATGTGTAACCAAAGAACAGTACTATGGATTTGCTGTAAGGTTTGAAAAGTCAAGCACTCTTGCTCTGTGGAATTGAAACATTGTGTGTCGAACTTCTGACCTAACTCTACACAGCAGTGTTCCATGAGCTGTTGCTATGGTAGCAGGCAGAAGTCAAGTTGGGGGAAGGGTACTAGGCAGAAGTCAAGTTGGGGGAAGGGTACTTTTGGAAAAGGGTTGGTTTTCAACCAATAGAAATGTGTGATTACATTTGAAAAAAAGGGGGAAGCACTGAGATTTGATACTTACATGTATATGTGTGGAAAAATAGAGGGAAAGTTTGCCATTATCTGGTTCTGCTGAGAGGAGAGAGGTGAACACAACAGAGATCCTGGCTCTGATAATCTGCTGTTTGAGTGTCACATTTCTTTCACAACTAACTAATTTTAAAGGTGAGTTTACAGTTTGAGAGGGGATGTATGTGGTAACTTAAGAAATGAATAATAGAAATGGGAATTGTTTTTGTTGTAGTTACACATGGTGGTTTCATAATGTGTCAGTCTGTAAAAGTGATTTACACTTGCCCCGAAAAAAAAAGAGCAGTAAGTGTGCTTTCAAATTGGCAAAGAAATTTCGTTTTGGGACTAATGTGAAAACATGACTCTGTGTGCATAGAAGAATTATAGGCAGAGATTTATTGCGTCTTGCTCTGGTGATTTCACAGTTGCATTAGATGGAAAGGGGGAGCAAATTTTTGGGGGAAGAAGCAGAGTCTTAGCACACACCCATGTGCTTGCCATGTATAGTCATGCACAGTATTTAGAAGCGAGTGGGGTTTTCAGGTTTAAGTCTGTAATGCAAATACATTCAGCATCACTAAGGCTGGTTGCCCTTGCTGGAGTGTAGGCAGTCACAGAGAATACACATGGTGGTGGTCTGAAAAAACAGCTTGGACATGTGCATTTAAATAAATCAAAAAAAGTGGTTTTATAATGTGTCAGTCTGTAAAAGTGATTTCCAATTGTAAAAAGTGATTTTCACTTGGCCCGAAAAAAAAAGAGCAGTAAGTGTGCTTTCAAAATGGCAAAGAAATTTCGTTTTGAGACTAATGTGAAAAAATGACTCTGTGTGCATAGAGGAATTATAGGCAGAGATTTATTGCGTCTTGCTCTGGTGATTTCACAGTTGCATTAGATGGAAAGGGGGAGCGAATTTTTGGGGGAAGAAGCAGAGTCTTAGCACACACCCATGTGCTTGCCATGTATAGTCATGCACAGTATTTAGAAGCGAGTGGGGTTTTCAGGTTTAAGTCTGTAATGCAAATACATTCAGCATCACTAAGGCTGGTTGCCCTTGCTGGAGTGTAGGCAGTCACCGCGAATACACATGGTGGTGGTCTGAAAAAAACAGCTTGGACAAGTGCAATTAAATAAATTAAAAAAAAAGGTTTCATAATGTGTCAGTCTGTAAAAGTGATTTTCACTTGCCCCGAAAAAAAAAAGAGCAGTAAGTGTGCTTTAAAAATGGCAAAGAAATTTCGTTTTGGGACTAATGTGAAAACATGACTCTGTGTGCATAGAGGAATTATAGGCAGAGATTTATTGCGTCTTGCTCTGGTGATTTCACAGTTGCATTAGATGGAAAGGGGGAGCGAATTTTTGGGGGAAGAAGCAGAGTCTTAGCACACACTCATGTGCTTGCCATGTATAGTCATGCACAGTATTTAGAAGCGAGTGGGGTTTTCAGGTTTAAGTCTGTAATGCAAATACATTCAGCATCACTAAGGCTGGTTGCCCTTGCTGGAGTGTAGGCAGTCACAGAGAATACACATGGTGGTGGTCTGAAAAAACAGCTTGGACATGTGCATTTAAATAAATCAAAAAAAGTGGTTTCATAATGTGTCAGTCTGTAAAAGTGATTTCCAATTGTAAAAAGTGATTTTCACTTGGCCCGAAAAAAAAAGAGCAGTAAGTGTGCTTTCAAAATGGCAAAGAAATTTCGTTTTGGGACTAATGTGAAAACATGACTCTGTGTGCATAGAGGAATTATAGGCAGAGATTTATTGCGTCTTGCTCTGGTGATTTCACAGTTGCATTAGATGGAAAGGGGGGCGAATTTTTTGGGGAAGAAGCAGAGTCTTAGCACACACCCATGTGCTTGCCATGTATAGTCATGCACAGTATTTAGAAGCGAGTGGGGTTTTCAGGTTTAAGTCTGTAATGCAAATACATTCAGCATCACTAAGGCTGGTTGCCCTTGCTGGAGTGTAGGCAGTCACAGAGAATACACATGGTGGTGGTCTGAAAAAACAGCTTGGACATGTGCAATTAAATAAATTTAAAAAAAAGGTTTCATAATGTGTCAGTCTGTAAAAGTGATTTTCACTTGCCCCGAAAAAAAAAAGAGCAGTAAGTGTGCTTTAAAAATGGCAAAGAAATTTCGTTTTGGGACTAATGTGAAAACATGACTCTGTGTGCATAGAGGAATTATAGGCAGAGATTTATTGCGTCTTGCTCTGGTGATTTCACAGTTGCATTAGATGGAAAGGGGGAGCGAATTTTTGGGGGAAGAAGCAGAGTCTTAGCACACACCCATGTGCTTGCCATGTATAGTCATGCACAGTATTTAGAAGCGAGTGGGGTTTTCAGGTTTAAGTCTGTAATGCAAATACATTCAGCATCACTAAGGCTGGTTGCCCTTGCTGGAGTGTAGGCAGTCACTGAGAATACACATGGTGGTGGTCTGAAAAAACAGCTTGGACATGTGCATTTAAATAAATCAAAAAAAGTGGTTTCATAATGTGTCAGTCTGTAAAAGTGATTTCCAATTGTAAAAAGTGATTTACACTTGCCCCGAAAAAAAAAGAGCAGTAAGTGTGCTTTCAAATTGGCAAAGAAATTTCGTTTTGGGACTAATGTGAAAACATGACTCTGTGTGCATAGAAGAATTATAGGCAGAGATTTATTGCGTCTTGCTCTGGTGATTTCACAGTTGCATTAGATGGAAAGGGGGAGCGAATTTTTGGGGGAAGAAGCAGAGTCTTAGCACACACCCATGTGCTTGCCATGTATAGTCATGCACAGTATTTAGAAGCGAGTGGGGTTTTCAGGTTTAAGTCTGTAATGCAAATACATTCAGCATCACTAAGGCTGGTTGCCCTTGCTGGAGTGTAGGCAGTCACAGAGAATACACATGGTGGTGGTCTGAAAAAACAGCTTGGACATGTGCATTTAAATAAATCAAAAAAAGTGGTTTTATAATGTGTCAGTCTGTAAAAGTGATTTCCAATTGTAAAAAGTGATTTTCACTTGGCCCGAAAAAAAAAGAGCAGTAAGTGTGCTTTCAAAATGGCAAAGAAATTTCGTTTTGGGACTAATGTGAAAAAATGACTCTGTGTGCATAGAGGAATTATAGGCAGAGATTTATTGCGTCTTGCTCTGGTGATTTCACAGTTGCATTAGATGGAAAGGGGGAGCGAATTTTTGGGGGAAGAAGCAGAGTCTTAGCACACACCCATGTGCTTGCCATGTATAGTCATGCACAGTATTTAGAAGCGAGTGGGGTTTTCAGGTTTAAGTCTGTAATGCAAATACATTCAGCATCACTAAGGCTGGTTGCCCTTGCTGGAGTGTAGGCAGTCACCGCGAATACACATGGTGGTGGTCTGAAAAAAACAGCTTGGACAAGTGCAATTAAATAAATTAAAAAAAAAGGTTTCACAATGTGTCAGTCTGTAAAAGTGATTTTCACTTGCCCCGAAAAAAAAAAGAGCAGTAAGTGTGCTTTAAAAATGGCAAAGAAATTTCGTTTTGGGACTAATGTGAAAACATGACTCTGTGTGCATAGAGGAATTATAGGCAGAGATTTATTGCGTCTTGCTCTGGTGATTTCACAGTTGCATTAGATGGAAAGGGGGAGTGAATTTTTGGGGGAAGAAGCAGAGTCTTAGCACACACCCATGTGCTTGCCGTGTATAGTCATGCACAGTATTTAGAAGCGAGTGGGGTTTTCAGGTTTCAGTCTGTAATGCAAATACATTGAGCTTCACTAAGGCTGGTTGCCCTTGCTGGAGTGTAGCACTCTGGACATGGGCTTTTTAAAAAATCTGAAAAGTGGTTTCATAATGTGACAGTTTGTAAAAGAGATTTTCACTTGCCCAAAAAAAAGAGCAGTTTGTGTGCATTCAAATTGGCAAAGAAATTTTGTTTTGTGACTATTGTGAAAAGAAATGTAGTAATATATTTAAATACAATAAAGGATTTTTTTTTAGTTTTTTTCAGGTATTGCTGAAGAACAGTGAACAAAATTTAAGATGCCTACAAAATCTCGAGTTCAAAAAACGCTAAAAAAAAAACTATATTTGAAGACAACTGGAGGACCAAAGTTAGTAGAAGATGCTCATGTTGGGAAAAAGAAAAAATCTTCTGGTAAGCAGAAAAAACAATTTCTTAAAAAAATATTCAAAACAAAGAAAAATGTACAAAATGTCTGTCCTGGGAAGAATGTAACAAAACGAAGAGAACAGCAAAAAATTGAGAATTTAGTTAATGCAAATATACCTTCTGCAACTGAAAAGTTTTACATAAACAGAAAAACAGCGTTTAAAGAGATACGTAGAAAAATGTTTCAGAGAAGAGTTATGTCCAATTTGATAAAGGATGTGAAGAAATATAAGCAAAAGGCAAAATATTACAAGAGAAAAAAAGAAATTGAAGCCATTGCAGCAAAAGCATTAGAATTAAAAAGGAAACTATTCATATTAATTTTGAATAGGATGCGTACATTAGATAAAATGGTTAATGTACTGAAATCACAAAGCAAAAGCAAAAGAGTAGTGAACAGAACAAACTTTTGTAAAGTGTTTTTAGGAAAGTGGATGCATAGTTCAAGTAGTGAACCTTTTTTTAATGAAGAGAGCTATTTTCAAAGTAATAGTTTGCTGCATGCAGTTGACACCAGAGGTCGTTCATACGAAGTAAAAAATGGTTGCATAATGGAGAAGGAGATAATGGTTCCAAGAGATGAGGTACAAGTGATGGCAGATGAGGCAATGGGGAGACGTCCTAAAGCCCCAGTGTACACTTGGAATTGTAGTAGTATTTGCACTGTGCGTCAGGAATCTATTGACAGATTTCGAGAGTTTCTAAGAGAATATAGTAAAAAAAGTGTAAAACAGAAGATTAAGGTGCTTCAAAGTCTGGATCCATGCAGAGTGAGAGAGAATACTGGTTTGCAGGGTCATTCTCTGGCTTGTCTATCTAGAAAAGTGTGCAATAGTGTTTTCCATCATTTTAGGATGCTGGCTGTTCATCATACTGAAATGAGAAAGTTTGTGAGACGGTTGTATTTTGCCAAAAGTCCAGCAATAAAGTTAAATGAATTGAATAGGGCTCTGTTCCGAGGAACGGTATCAGATGTAGAGAAGGTTGTTGATGAAATTCAGTTTTGTTACTTTGGTCCTGAACAAAACAGTGCAGAGAAGGACACAGTAAATGAGGAAGAAGTGGAAGAGAATGTAGAACCTTCTGTAAGTAAGACATTTAATGATCACATAACAAAATTTGCAATAGTCTCTAATGAAAGACCAAATGTTACTTGTATTTGTTGCCGCAGAACTCATTATAGAAAACAAACTAGGAATGTTGATCTCTACAGAAAGAGTGAAAATGAAGATAATTATAAGTGGATGGATTTTGCCACATATATATTTCTTGAAAATTGTTTTGAATTGGGTGAAGATCAGCGTATTTGTAAATACTGTTACAACAAGTTAGAGGAAAATAGAATGCCGACCAGAGCTGTACATAATAATTTAGAATTGGATGCTATTCCTGCTGAACTTTCTGAATTAAATACATATGAGTCTATACTCATTCAATGTGTTCATCCGTTCCAGACCATAGTACGTATGGAGCCCAAAACTGGTAAATTACCTCCTTCAGATTTACTGAGAGGTTTAAAAGGTAGAGTGGTGTATTTGCCCTTGGATTTGAAAAAAAATATGGAAACTATTGATGCGGATACTTTGGAAACTGAACCATTAATTATTCTGGTTAATGGTGTACCTACAAAGAATAAGAAGATTTGGCAGGAGCTGGTAGATGTGCGGAAAGTACAAAGAGCAAATTTGTATTTGAAAAAAAATAACAAATGGTATGAATCAATTTATATAGAAGAAGAAGAAGAAGACGAAGATTTTCAAGAAGACACAGAAACACCAACTGGACAAATTGAAAAAGTGGACAAGACAAAGGAAGAAGAAATTTATGAACATTTTAGCATACATCCTCTTCATTCGAAAGAAGTTATGGGAGACAATATTGATCTCTTTCAGATGAAGAAAGCAAAAGGAACTCCCGTGAGTGTATGGGAGGAGAGCTTGGAAGCTCGATGTTTTCCCCAGCTGTTTCCTACGGGAAAAGGAGGACGATACGATGAACGTCCAGAACAGATTCCAGCTTTAGAGTATCGGACTACAAGACTATATGCTGAAGATCCCAGATTTCGACAAAGTATTCCTTATTTGTTCCATCTTTTATTTGAAAGCGACTTGTCTGCACTGTCTTATGCAGTAAATCACATTTTAAAAAGTGGAGTACATTTACAAAATGTGTCTGCTAAGGATTTTATGGAGAAAGTGCAGCACCGAGATGATCATTTGGAAACACAACTGATCAATCTGATGGCTTGTCAGCGTGGGACAAATGAATATTGGTACCGACGCCATGGTGAACTAAAATGCATGTTACGCAATTTAGGAACACCAACATGGTTCCTTACCCTAAGCTGTGCCGAGTACGCTTGGGATGATTTACTGGATTTTCTACGAGAGGCCAATTCAAACATTAAAAACATCGAATACAAGACAGCAGGAGAACTGTGCTCATTGGATCCGGTTAATGTTTGCAGATATTTCAATCATAGATTTGAGGCTATGATGTCCTTCATCTGCAATAAAAAAAATCCACCCCTTGGAGAAGTAGTGGATTTCTTTTGGAGAAAAGAGTACCAGGCAAGAGGTGCTCCTCATATTCATATGCTGTTGTGGATCAAGGATGCCCCAAAGTTTGGAACAGATACTGATGAAGCAGTGTTATCTTACATTGAAGAATATGCAACATGTGGTATACCAAAAAGCACAGAAGAGAACAAGTTAAAGGAGCAAGTTTTACGTTTCCAAAGTCATCGGTGTGGAAAATACTGTCGACGGAAATACAAGAGCAAAGAAAAATACTACACTAAATGTCGATTTGGATTTCCTAGACCTGTTCTTTCAAATGGAAGAGTAAACAGTTTTATGTCAGCTGTGAGACATACTATCACAAGAAAATCACCTAAGAATACCTACAACCTTAAAAGAAAAGAAGAATCAAAAAATATAAATGACTACAACCCAGTCATTTTATCCATGTGGAACGCTAACATGGATATACAGTATGTAGCTGACAATTCCATTGCTGTTGCACGATATGTAACGTCTTACATTACGAAATCAGAAAAAACAGAATTGAAGGAAATGTGGGAAGAGATTTCTCACGAGAAGACTGTTAGTAAGAAGCTGTACAGTTTCAGTTTGAAGATGTTATCGCATCGAGAAATTGGATCCTACGAATGTTCAGATAGGTTATCTTCTGCAAGTCTCTACTCAAAGTCAAGAAGAATAATTTGGGCAAGTTTAGGCCTTGCAGCAATGAGAAATCGGGTACTGAAATCTGTTGGAGAAATTGAATATTTGGCCGAGAATGACCCAGAAAGTACAGATATATTGAAAACAAACATGTTGGACACATATTATCCCAAGAGAAGTCATCATCTGGAGAACATGTGTCTCTATGAAGTGTTGCAGAACTACATTTATTCACGGAAAGCTGCAGAAGACATTAATAATGGAAAATATAAAGTTGTTGGTGAAGAAGGATGTTTGGTGAAGCAAACCAAAGGAAGTTTGATAAATCACCGGAAGCTGAGTTGCGACACTACCGACAAGAAAGAATTTTACTACTTGGCTCTTTTACAGTTGTTTAAACCATGGCGTACAGAGGATGAACTACTGGGAGAATTTCAAAGCTATGAGGATTCATTTAATGCTTGCAAAGACAGCATACAATGCAATACATTCACAACTTATCTGCAAATGTTAAATGAAGAAATTGAACAGGAAACTACAATTGCAGCAGAAATAGCTAGAGACAGTTCTCAGGACAGCCAAAGTTCAGGAACACACAGTCAAGATCCCCTAGGACAACCAATCGTTGAAAATGAAGCATCAATAGCCATGAATGAAGTGGAAACAGCTATGAATCAAGCTCAAGAAGAATTTATAGACTTAGAAAATTTGGAAAGACAACTGAATCAAGAGCAGCAACAAATTTATGAAGAGATCAAAAACAAAATTGATCACGGATTTCTACATGTAAAAAAAGAGTGCTCATGCACATCATTTCATCCAATCAGGATGTATGTAAGCGGACAAGCTGGCACTGGAAAAAGTTTCCTAATTAAAGTCATCAGAAGCTACCTAAAGCAAAAAACGGATTCTACGTTGTCTTGTGTGGTTACTGCTCCAACTGGGTTAGCAGCATATAACATAAAAGGAATCACCTTACATCGTTTGCTAATGTTACCAGTGGAGCATGAGAACAAAATACAATTCAACAAGCTAACTGGAGAAGCATCCTTGGAAGTTTCACGAGTATTGAAGAAGATGCAAGTTCTCATTATTGATGAGGTGAGCATGGTATCAAACTTAATGCTTGCCTTTGTGCATTTAAGAATGCAGCAAATTTTGAAGACAGACTATGACGTGTTATTTGGTGGAAAACACGTCATAGTTTTTGGAGATCTTTTGCAACTTACTCCAGTTAAAGGACAACCAGTGTTTAATACTGTGACACATGAAGACACGAAGAAGTCATTGGGAAGCATCGGTAATACAAATATTTGGTCCTTCTTTGAGTACAAGGAACTTACAACTAATATGAGGCAAGCAAACGATGAAGAATATGGAAGTATTCTGAAAGATATCAGGATTGGACTACTCACAGAAGCTGGCAAAAAAGCATTACAGACTCGGCTGCTACATAATTTATTTCCAAAGGAAGAAATAGTTGCAGAGAAGATATACAAGAACATTGCAGAAAACAAAAGTGTCATCTGCTTAATGCCTACTCTACGTGAATGCTCAATATTCAATGAGGAGCTTTTGAAATTGGAAAAGGAAGAGATCAGGAAATTGGAAGCAGTGGACAAAATTGAGGATGGAAGAATTACTGTCACAGTAACAGGCAAACTGAAAAATAAATTGGACTCACTAGAGAAGAACATCTCCAAAACAGCTGGATTAGAAAAAAATCTATATGTTTGCATGAACTGTAGAGTGTTTTTAAGGAGAAATTTGGATGTTGAGAAAGGTTTAGTTAATGGAGCGATGGGAAGAGTTGTGGGTTTTATTAATTATCAGAAAAAAGAAGGAATTGAATGTTTAAAAATAAAATTTGATCAGATAGATGAAGTTAAAGATATTTGTCGTTGTACAGTTCGTTTTATGCTTGTGAAAGACTTATATGTACGTAGGAAGCAGTTTCCGTTTTCTCTAGCATATGCTGTAACTATTCACAAGTCTCAAGGATTGACTGTAGATTGTGCATTTGTGAACATTGGTTCAACTGTGTTCAAAGAAGGTATGGCATATGTTGCTTTGTCACGAGTCAAAACATTATCAGGTTTATTCATGATAGACTTTGAAGAATCAAAAGTTAGTGCTGATACAAATTGTGTAAAGGAGTATAATAGATTAAGAAGAAGCTATGCTCCTCATTTAGGTCAGTATCCTGTGTTGGAGAAACGTGTAGTTTCTCGTAAAAGAAAAAATGAGAATATCTGTAGTGAAGATGTAGAGAAGAGGAAAAAAAAGAGGAGTGATGTAATTGCAAGCAAAAAGAAAAAGGAAAATGAAGAACAGGTTGTAGGATGTCATTTTGAAAATAGCTCTGGTGTCAACTGCTACGCAAATGTAGTGCTGAATGTTGCATTTTATCTGGAAAGTTTGCAAGAGCAGATAATAGTAAATCAGGGAAAAAGATTCTGTTCAGAGCTGAGTCTCCTTTTTCAAAAGTTGAGTAAAGATAAAACTCAAATAGAAAGTGCTACTGACATTAGAAAACTTTTAGATGTATGTTCAGGACGAACACAGTTTTCTCAAAATGAACAGCAAGATGCACATGAATTTTTGATGTATTTTCTTCAGGTAGTGGAAGAAGAAGGAGTTCCCATTGACATTTTTTTTGGTCTCTCTTATAAATGGGAACATAGTTGTGATAATTGTTATAATATATGTGGCTCTATTGTTGATAATGAAAGGTTTATTTATTTGACATTGCCAGAGAGTAAAACAGTCACTTTTGCAAAATTAGTTAAAGATGCTAATCATAGCATGAAATGTGGTGAGTGTAATTCTGACATGTTTTCAACATTAATTTTAAAGGAGTACGGACAGTATGTAATTTTAATGATGCAACGATGTAGAGCTGATGGTTCAAAATTGGATACTTTAATAAAGAAGTTTACAGGACAGCAATTATCAATTTCAGGAAAAACTTTTGTAACTGTTGCAATAATTTTCCATGATGGACCTACTGTTACTTCTGGACATTACACAGTTTATCTAAAATGTGAAAAAGGCTGGACACTGTGTAATGATTCCCAATTGATTTTCAAACAACGTTTGCCTTTTGATTTAGCAAATTCCTATCTAATCTTCCTAAAACCTAAATTTTAGAGAGACTTGGCAAGATCTGGACAAAATAATTTTACCATTTTACTGGATTACCATTGCAATTTTGTAAAAAAAAGATTTTTAAAATTATCATTTGGCCTAATGGAAAGATAACCAATTGTAATGTGGACTTTTTTTAATTTTTAATGCAATTTTGAAAAACCAATAATTTAGAGATTATCGGTAACTTCTGCACATTTTAAATTTTGGAATGTTATTGGACTGCCATTGGAAATTTTTTCAAAAATGATTTAAAAAATTACTATTTGGCCATGTGGAAAAGTAACCAATTCTATTGTGGACTAAATAAATTATTCAAAAAATTTTCGTGAACCAAAATGTTACAGAGAATCGGTGAGATCTGGACAAATTAAACTTTAGAATTTTATTGGATTTCCGTTGGAAATTTATTCCAAAAAAAAAATTAAAATTACTATTTGGCCTAAAGGAAATGAAATCAGATGTATTTTGGAGTTATTTGAGATATAATATTGTGATTATAGTTCTGAAACAAACATATCAGACGGTATTTTAAAGAAATAAGTATTGGTATTAGATGATATTTTTTTACAATATTATGCATTTCTGTAAGGTTAAGTTTAATTAAAAAAAGAATCAGGGCTTTTTTAATACAATCTTTGTGATTGGTATTTTTTTTTGCCCGCTGTAAAATGATGAATGCAATTGCTTTCACAATTTATAGTGAAATGCAATATATTCTGAAAACAGCAAAAATAAGGCAAAAAGATTTTTTGGTAAAAAATGTAAATATGTGTACTGTATTATAAAATGTTTAAAAAATATTAATACTTTTTTCTTTTTTTCCAGATAGATATAGAAAATTTTCGAAAACTACAAACATTTTTAAAACTATTTTTTAAAAAAAGAAATGAATAAATATTTTTTCAGTGAGTATGGTAAGTCAATAATAATAATTGTAGTCTCTCAAGGACAATGTAATGTGATAAATGATTTTTAGTGTTTTTTTTAAAAAAATAAAAAAAAAGTACGCGCACCGTACGCGTACGGTAAAAAAAAAATAAAAAAAAGTTTTTAAAAACATATGTAAAAAAAAGATGAAAGATAAGGTTGGCTCTTAAAAGAACCGTTGTGTTCATGCAGGGACAGAGGAAAGGAAGCATGGGAAAATTATTCAAAGCGACAAATGTGCTGATCTATTTTGTTGTTCACTAGGGAAACACTGGTCTCCCTATGGCAAATTAGATCTTTACAAAATGTGCAATGAATATCAACCTTCCGAAATCGAGGGTTCATTTCCAGAGGGCCAGCAAAAGGAGATTCTCCCCCCACAGATGAAGGGCTCACCTGACCTGCAGAAGAAGGAGTAAGCCCTGCAGGTGATGGTCCAGGCTGAGCTGCTGTGGATGTACTGGCTCGTCTTTCTGAAGAGTTACCTCCAAAAAGATGACCATGTGTCCTTCTGTGTACATCCTGGAGGTGTCTCTTCATGGTGTGATTCCCAAAGGAATACTTCCTGTCAGGATTACCTCTAGAAAGTACACGCTTACACAGCCTGCAAGTAACTAAGGGTGCATTCACCTTTTGCTGGCCTTCTGGAAAAGTAAAATAATCCCAAACATAAGAAGGCTTTTGTTTCCTCGATCTCTGCCTCAAGACAGTGCTGCTAGTGCTAGCCTCACTCTCAGAAGAGCTCTGCTGTTCTGCCATCGTATCCCAAAGACAAACCAGCTCCTTCTCCCAAGGGATCACAAGCAGAAATGAGGGGAATGGGTGTGGTGTAGGAGAGTTCTAGAACTGAAAGTAGTTTCAACCAATCAAAAGTTGTGTTTCAAGATCACATGACCTACCGTACGCTTACGGTACGCTTACGGTACGCTTACGGCAAAAAGTACGCGTGCGCGTAAAAAAGACACGCGCTTGCGCGCATGCGCATAACAGTCACTCCCCGGCACTTCCGCGTAACGTGCGCGTGTGGCGTAAGCGCGCACGCGTCCCACGCGCAGTACGCGCGGCTACGCAAAGTGCGTAACTATACGCAAGCAGCGTAGATAGATTACGGACGTTGCGTAAACCGTACGCTTACCGTGAGCTTACGGTACGCGTACTAAAAAAAAATAAAAAAAAAAAAAAAGAACTGGAAATAAATTTTACATGTTTATTTTAAAAAATATATTAAAAAAAAATATTTAAGGATTTTAAAAATTAAAGCATAGTCTTTATAAAAGGTAAGAAAATTAAATTAAAAATATGTTTGAAAAAATTGAAGAATAAAAAAAAAATTAGCATTTAAAAAACCTTGCAAATTCACTGAAAAAACCATGGGTTTCACACACGTTATAGTTAGGAATTAGCATTTAAAAAACCTTTGAAATTCAGTGAAAAAACCATAGGTTTCACACACGTTATAGTTAGGAATTAGCATTTAAAAAACCTTAGAAATTCAGTGAAAAAACCATAGGTTTCACACATGTTATAGTTAGCTGGACATTTTACTCGTAAAAAACCAATGAAATTGCCCCGTTATAGTTAGTTCAGCTAACTATAACTCGCGCGCCCGCAATGCACTGCTGATGACGTCACATATTACATCACTCATGACATGGTCAGTGACATCACTCATGACATCACTGATGACATCTCAAATGACATCACTGATGACATCACTGATGACATCATCCTTGTGATAGAGTGGCAGACCTCCTCTTCCCCTAATATAACCTTTGACACACACATTCAAAAATAGAAACTACAATGTTCAAAACAATGGACATACCAATACCAGTTAAAACAACCTTTTCAGTAATTCTAAGATCCACATACACATCCACTCATTCACCAACAGTCCAATTCAGTCACTCATACATGTACTCACTCATCATATGTACTCATACACCTATACATCCTGTTACACAATGCCACTCATCCATAGAGTTACTCACACACATAGTCACTCATGCTAACAAAGAATCAAACATACATTTACTTGCATATACAGTTATACACACACCACCACACTTACTTCTACGGAAACTTACACATACTTAGTCTTTTAAACAATCACTTATAGAAACACATACTTATTCATACAAGAACTCTTTCAATCTCTCACTCTCACATATACTCACATATATACACCAATAGTCACATATACTAGTTTAAAACATATGTAGTTACTCATAAAGACACTATTGAGACAGTCATTCACTCACTAACACACCCATACACACACTCATCCACCCATACAGTCCTGCACACATACTGTGTTCAACACATACAAACAGTGAGTCACTCATTCATGCACCTATGCACTACGTAATACCCCCACCGAACCATGCAGACACTCAGACTGATACTCAAAAAACCAACTAATAACCTATATAGACACCCATGTAGCTACTCACCAACCCATGCAGCCACTTATACACAAAGTGAGAGACTGATACAGATATTTACATATTTAAACATTACTCACTAAGCCATGTATTCACTATGATACACTTAATCAGTCAGTTACACAATCAATTTTTCAAAAACAAATCATCCATTTAGACACTTATATACCCATTTATTCTTCCATTGACCTTGAGATATACATATATAAAACATATTTAATTTTCAGAAAAACCCACATTCACTGGATGATGTCATCAGTGATGTCATCAGTGATGTCATTTGAGATGTCATCAGTGATGTCATGAGTGATGTCACTGACCATGTCATGAGTGATGTCATATGTGACGTCATCAGCAGTGCATTGCGGGCGCGCGAGTTATAGTTAGCTGAACTAACTATAACGGGGCAATTTCATTGGTTTTTTACGAGTAAAATGTCCAGCTAACTATAACATGTGTGAAACCTATGGTTTTTTCACTGAATTTCTAAGGTTTTTTAAATGCTAATTCCTAACTATAACGTGTGTGAAACCTATGGTTTTTTCACTGAATTTCAAAGGTTTTTTAAATGCTAATTCCTAACTATAACGTGTGTGAAACCCATGGTTTTTTCAGTGAATATATATATATATATATATATATATATATATATATATATATATATATATATATTCACTTAAAAAACCATAGGTTTCACACATGTTATAGTTAGCTGGACATTTCACTCGTAAAAAACCAATGAAATTCCCCCGTTATAGTTAGTGCAGGCAACTAAAACTCACGCGACCGCAATCCTCTGCTGATGACGTCAGATATTACATCACTGTATTTAGACACTTATTTACCCATGTCTTCTTCCATTAATCTTTAGCTATACATATATTACAAATATTTATTTTTCATAAAGACACATATGTCATCAGTGATGTAATATCTGACGGATGGGCTACCACCTGCCAGATGGGTACATGCTATCTGTAACTCAAGGTTACCGCGCTGAGTCTCAGCGTCTCCTAACGTGGGAGCGGAACTACACACTTGGGTAGATACGCGAGGGCAGAATGGCCTATTCATTAGTAAGTCGGGAAGCAGCCTTGAACAGAAGAGAAAATAACAACAAAATTCAGTGTTCTGCTGAGGCAAACAATATGAATAATGAGGCCTAGTTCAGGCACAGCCTAAGCAACCTAATAGGGATTACGAAATACAAAATGGAGTCACACTCGCTAACTAAAGCCTGTACGTTACAGGGATAACTCAGTGGGTTGCATAACGTGAATACACATGGTGTCTATTTAGCCACACACTTCTAACCTAATATAATATGAAACAAGCGCATAGCAGGAAAGGGGTTTTCAAATCTAACAAAGAACAGAGCATCCCTGACCACCCACCCGCCTGCAATGAGCAAAGCAAACATAAAACAATAACAACTTTTAGTTATTTCCATTTTATGTTTTGGCTTACTCGCACTGCGAGAAAGCAGTGGGGCGGCGCTCCTCTACCCTAGTGGAGGATCCGCCCCTGTAGAGTGTACCATTAACTGTGAACAATGGATCACTCCCATTAATCTTTAGCTATACATATATTACAAATATTTATTTTTCATAAAGACACATATGTCATCAGTGATGTAATATCTGACGTCATCGGCAGAGGATTGCGGTCGCGCGAGTTATAGTTGCCTGCACTAACTATAACGGGGGAATTTCATTGGTTTTTTACGAGTGAAATGTCCAGCTAACTATAACATGTGTGAAACCTATGGTTTTTTAAGTGAATTTGCAAGGCTTTTTAAATGCTAATTCGTAACTATAACGTGTGTGAAACCTATGGTTTTTTCAGTGAATTTGTACGGTTTTTTAAATGCTAAGTTATGTATTTATTAATTATTTTTTTTTTCAGGTTTTTCACCGTGCGCGCACCGTGAAATTTTTTTTTTTTCAAAAATTCGCGAGGTGCGCGCACCTCCCGATTTAAAAAAAAATATAATTGTTTTTTTCTCCCTTGGGGGTCCTTCTGTGACCCCCTGACCAAGGCTAGGGGGTCAGGAACTGTTCACTCTGCCCCCTTTTCACGTTCTCCACCTTTTTTTTTCACCCCCTCAGACTGCGAGAGACAAAATGGCGGACGATACTTCCTGGTTTCGACCGATTCGAATGTTTACCGACATCTAACAACCAATCAGAATTGCGCTCGCGCACGGCAGGGTGCGCGCACGGTGTGCGCGTATAGATATTGATATGCTTTTAAATGCTATTTTCTCAGGAAATACTGAACAGATTTACACCAGACTTGCAAAAGGCACTTCCTTGACCTTATGGCTACCTCTCTGCCAAATTTCACGTAATTCTGTTCAGCCGTTCGGGCTGTAGCTGCGACTAAAGGTCCTATGGAAAAATGCATGGGGAAAACGCGTTTTGGGACCCCCCCTTTTTCTCGGCCCCCGCTTGACGAATCACCCCGAGACTTTCAGGGTAGGAGCTGAGCGGAGCGCCCCATTAGTTTTGAAAATTTCGCGAGGATTCGTCAACCGGCGCCAAAGTTATTCAAAATAGAATTTTGAGATTTCCTATGGAAACTAGGTTGTAACTATAACTATCTACTGGCGACCGCCAGTAGATAATATATATATATATATATATATATATATAGATATATAGACACTATTCTTGTTATTTGTGTACTGAAAATGGAGCACACAAATATTGTCTCTGTTCATTTTCCCTAAGGGGTTTTGCAACAGGGCAAAAAAAATGAGAAAATGGAATGGCGAACCCATTGCTAACATATAAAACAAACCCAGATTTAAATAATTTCGAAGGTGTAGCAAGGAGAAATCCCAGTTCACAAGCAACTAAAAAATAAATAAATACATCAAAATGATTTTACTTTGTGCCAGTTTTGCTATTTCTGTAATTAAAAAGGCAACAAGCTAACTGTATGTAGGTATGTATGCACTACATGCATGGAACAAATACTCTTCTTGGACACTTAGCACAAACTTTGGAGCACTAGTTAGGAGATCTTCAGGACTCACTACCCTAGTATTATATTGATAAGCTAATTCAAATGTGAGCAAACTGAACCGCAATGACCTTTGAATAAACTGATGTTTACCATAAAGCCTGGGAGGAGTAGTGCACCACGTGGTACTGAAGACTACAACCTGTGAGATGTTAATACGTGCCACTGGCCTCATTGATAGAGGTGACGTGATGGTGCCGGGTTCCCAGCTGTAAATGTCCTGGACCCCCTTCTGCCCCAACACTGGTGGCCAGCAAAAACAAAACAGACACTGCCATGCCACACATGCTGGCTTGCCACGCTTGCAGCTGCTAAATGATGTTGCATGTGCCAAAACAGACACTGCTGCGCTGACGCCACTCATTCAAGTGAACAGAAGCTAGGGTGGGAGTGATCCATTGTTCACAGTGAATGGTACACTCTACAGGGGCGGATCCTCCACTAGGGTAGAGGAGCGCCGCCCCACTGCTTTCTCGCAGTGCGAGTAAGTCAAAACATAAAATGGAAATAACTAAAAGTTGTTATTGTTTTATGTTTGCTTTGCTCATTGCAGGCGGGTGGGTGGGCAGGGATGCTCTGTTCTTTGTTAGATTTGAAAACCCCTTTCCTGCTATGCGCTTGTTTCATGTTATATTAGGTTAGAAGTGTGTGGCTAAATTGACACCATGTGTGTTCACGTTATGCAACCCACTGAGTTATCCCTGTAATGTACAGGCTTTAGTTAGCGAGTGTGACTCCATTTTGTATTTCGTAATCCCTATTAGGTTGCTTAGGCTGTGCCTGAACTAGGCCTCATTATTCATATTGTTTGCCTCAGCAGAACACTGAATTTTGTTGTTATTTTCTCTTCTGTTCAAGCAGCTTCCCGACTTACTAATGAATAGGCCATTCTGCCCTCGCGTACCTACCCAAGTGTGTAGTTCCGCTCCCACGTTAGGAGACGCTGAGACTCAGCGCGGTAACCTTGAGTTACAGATAGTATGTACCCATCTGGCAGGTGCCATCCTTCTGTGCCTCCTTTGTTCATGTTCGGCCCAAGCTGGTAACTTTCCACTGTGGGCCTGGTTGGAGGCTTCTGGGAGGAATGATTATGTGTTGTGGGCTGTTGTGGGGTCAGCCCCTCTGCAGACATCTTAGGTTGCAGGTCAGATTGGACTCCTCTGCAGAGTATTGCTAATAAAAGCCTGTTTGTATTCTCTACTGTCTGACCGACTCCTCATTACTTGGGAAGGCATAGCAGGTGGTTGCAAGTAACCCGGGTGGCCCCTAAGGGCCGCTTCCTTCAGTTGGCACCTGAAGGCGGACCCGCAAGGTGACCAAAATCACCCGCAATAGGGTTGCAGGGTCGGGGCTGCGTCCGGTCGGTCAGGCGGATCGGGGTACCCCACATGATCGAGCTTGGTTCTCGCAGCTGCCCCACCCGTCTGATCGGGCGACTCCTCATCTAGTGGTCACCGGCTGGGGACCAGAGAAGGCGAAACCTTGGAGTTGACCGTTTGGTCCGAATAGTCGGCAGTGGAGAATAACTTGACTCGACCTGTGTGCATCAGGTGAGTGATTTGATTCTTGGAAAAACTGCGCCATTCATGAACGGCACGAGCCCACGGGCTGTGTCTTGGTACAGTCTCCAGAATATCTTGGTGCAGTTTTCGGACTGCCTTGCTTGAACGGCACAAGCTGACGGGCTGTGTCTTGGTACGGTCTTCGGGCTGTCTTGGTTTGAACTTGGTGGGTTTGGAACTGGAAATTTGGTCTACTCTTGAAAAGGTGTGGGGCTAGAGCCTGTCTTCTTGAACTTGGTGCATTCTCCAGACTGTAGGGAGCGGTCTTCGGACCATTTTGGTTTGGTTCTTGAACAATTTTTTTTATTATTTATTTTTCCTTTTATTATTTTTGTTGGTGTTATACTTGTCTGTTGGGGACAGCGCATGTGTCTTATATCAAGATGCCTTGTCTAAGTAAACTGGGGTGTTTTGGATGTCGGTGTTGTTCTATGGAGGCTCGACTGGAACAGAGCCAGCCTGCACCTCCGTAGGGTACCCCAAATGTTGATGTATACGTCAAGCACGGTATTGGCCCTGTTATGTTTAGCACATTGTGGAATAAATATACGAGGGACAATGCTGAGTTACAATGGACACTTACTGGCTCGTTTGATGAACAAAAACTGAATTTCTTGCAGGACAAATTGTTCGCCAAAAAGAGCAGGCAGTGGATGTTTGATTCTCTAAGAGTATGGCACAAGGAAGCAAAGCAACGGCATATGAGAGCAGAGAAAGAGACCCGGAAGAGACAGACGCAATCCATAACGCAGAAAGCAGTGGCCTATGAGAGGGAAAAGATAGAGAAAGGCATAGAATGTGCAGATAGAAAGTTTCGATTGCAGACTGATAAATGTTATGTTCCTAGAGAGGATGGTGATGTGTTCGTTGAAGAGCTATTGGATTCTCGCCCTCCTCCACCTTATGCTCCTGAGCGGATATACCCAAAGGTTCCAACATCTCAGTCCCTGGCCCCTGGTTCCGCTCTCCCTAGTATTTCTGCCTCTAGCTAAACTGCTTTGGCCCCAGCCCCACCTGCTTCCTCTCTGCTCACGCAAGTAACAGGGGCGGGAGCTGTTAGCTCTCCTGTTCTGTCTACTGACTCCGTATCTGCCGCTACGCCCGCTTTCATTCTTACAACACTATCTCCTTTCATGATGATACCTGTCTCTTTGTCTGCTCTTTCTCCCTCAAGTATGACACCCCAAGCACTGCAGAATGGTGAGACCCATGTACGTGGGATACATGAAGGGAATTGGGCGGCAGCAAGAGACCACATGGAGAAAGTGTTGGTGCGTTGTGCTGTGGGTGATGTGGAAAAGCAAATGGGGGCTAATCAAGCAGCTCAGTGGGCCCGGAATGCGATCTATAGTGTGGAAGATGTGTGGAGTGTGATGAAAGATTATGAGCCCTTCATACAGCAGCATGCCCATAAGCACATGTCGGCCACGCTAATAGGACTGTGAGAGCAGTGTTTTTAAGGTGATGCACCGCAAATCATCTATGACATACGGGACAGGGTATATGCTACAGGTATGGCTCCCATTGAGGTTTTTTGCAATGTAACGACATTGGTGGGTTACCGAGGCAGATTGCTCCAAAAGGATCCGACGATGGTGACCCAGTGGCCCATGGGGGAGGTCCATCCCATTTACCATCCTGAAATACCAGAACTGAGCGACTCCACGAATACTGTCATTAGGCCACGAGTCGATACTCGGTTTCAGGAACAGTGGATCTATACTCCTTGGAAGAGGAGTGAGGTAATATCCCTTAAAAGTGAGTTGCCGGACCCCCAGAAAAACCCGACTGCGTACTACAAAGAGTTGATAGAGGCGACCTCCTCCACGGTGATGACGTTAGCTGATATTGAGCTGTTCTTTGGCTTATTGATACCGGTGGATATATGGAGGCAAGTGCATACACAGGATCATGTAGTGGAATTGGGATGAACATGGGATCAGGGCGTGGGATAAGGAATGCAAGCCCAGCGAGAAGCCAAAGGCGGAGTTATTGGCTTTGCGGGGTCGCATTATCACTTATATGCAGTCCCTCATCCCGCCGAGATGGGTGAATTAGGACAGTTGACTGCATGTCGTCAGAAGAAGGACGAGAGTGTGTCTGATTTCTTTACTATGTTTGAAGGGGTGTTTCTCGACTTTAGTGGTCAGGACTTGTCAGTGGAAGATGGTGTCCGGTTGTTTGTCAGCAGGTTCGTTAATACTTGCTTCCTGAGATTGTAACTAGGTTGCAGGCTTCAGAGAGTACTTGGAGCACCTCCTCCTGTCCGTCGGTAATACTGAGTATTGCACATTACTACGAGCATAGACAGAATGAAGAGAAGGAGAAAGAGGAGAAAAAGTCAAAAGAGTTGAAAACGAGGATGTTGATGCAGCAAGTTGCGAGGGTGAAGTGGAAGAGGAAGAGGTTTGGGTTCGGCTAAGAAGCTGCCCCAGTCTAACAGGGGTGGTACTTTGAGTGCACCCATTGGGCTCAACCAATGTGCTTATTGCAAGCTGGAGGGACATTGGCGGAATGAGTGTCCGGAGTTATTGCAGAAACGGAAGGCCCGAGAGGTCGTGGAAGAGGAGGAGGAGGCCGGGGGGAGATGTGGTCAGAGAATACATCGTCTAATCGACAGAGCGGGAACTATTTTGATGACCCCCAAGGGAGGCAGTACTATCATGATAACTATGATATGGACGAAGTGACGGGGATGTTTCACAGCTAGGATAGCCAGGGACAGGGCAAGGGACCAGTTTCGGTGTCTGTAGATCAACGCGGACCATATGTCACTGCGGATCTGTAAGGCACGGCTAAGACATGTTTGATTGACACAGGTGTTATGAATAGCTCTGTTTCTCGTTTGCTGGTCCCGGAGGCAGCTCTATCTGGCCAAAATAATGTGTTGGTAGGTTTTTCAGGCATGCCGGTTGTTAGCCCATTTTCAAACCTCTTGCTTTGACTATTGGCCCCTTCACGGTTGATTCACCATTTTTATTAATGTCAAATTGTGGGCAGAATTTGTTGGGATTGGTATTGTTAAAAAGGTTGCATGCGACAATTTTTTGTTCTCCAGACAGCGTTTACATGACTATTGGACCACAAGTGGCCCATGCTAAACAATGTCTTGCAAAGGATCCCCCCCTCCTCGCTGAGTTTAACGATGTGCCACGCACATTATGGGCTACGGGAGACACGGATGTGGGGTTACTCCAGATCCCACCGGTCTCTATACAGATCAATGATAAGGCTGTACTGCCATGTATTCCCCAGTACAAGATATCCCAGGCAGGAGAAAAGGCCTTATTGCAAATAATACAGGATTTGATTAGGTCTGGTGTGGTTTAGGAGACAGTGGTGAATGTATGTAATAGCCCTATTCTTCCTATTCTTAAAAAGACGCTCTTGGATACTTCTGATGCCCACCCTGATGTTTACCGCGTCGTAAATGACCTTAGAGAGGTTAACAAAATACTGGTTCCCCAGTGCCCTGTGGTTCCAGACTTTACCAGGATCTTGACAATGATTATCCCGTCATCAAAATTCTTTTCTGTGATCGATTTGAAGAATGCTTTCTTCAGCATTCCAATTCATGCAGATAGCAGATATCTGTTTGGATTTGCAATAGCCAGAAGGAGCTTAAGATTCTGCCATGCTCCACAAGGCTATACAGAAAGTCCCCGTATCTATAACCAAGCTTTGAAAGCTAAATTGGATTCTTTGGAACTTCCCCCTGGTAATGTGCTCTTGCAGTACGTTGACAACCTCCTTGTGGCTTCGGACACTGAAAATGGTTGTAAAGAGGCCACAGTTAAATTACTGTTGCATTTGGCACATCATGCACACAAGGTGTTACTTTCAAAATGTCAATATTAGCGACAGGAGGTCACCCATTTCGGTCACCTACTGTCGAAGGTGGGTCGCAGACTAACACCTGAATGTATAGCTGCTATTACTAATATGCCTGTTCCTAAGACCCAACGCGAGGTACGTGCTTTCATTGGTATAACTTCATATTGTCGTCACTGGATCCCTAATTATTCCTTGCTAACAAAACTCCTCCTTTACCTGACCACCAAAGAAGTGCATGAACCCTGCCTTGGACATCTGCATGCCAACAAGCTTTTGAGCAATTAAAGGTTGCGCTTTGCTCTGCTCCTGTGCTCGGTACTCCTGATTACCAGAAACCTTTTGTGCTCTACGTACACGAGGCGGATGGTTGCGCGCTTTCTGTTCTAATAGAGGGTTTCAGTGGTAAGCTGAGACCCTGTGCTTATTTCTCTGCTATTCTTGATAACGTTGCCAGAACTCTCCCGAGCTGCCTGACAGCTGCCACGGCGGTGGCAGTTTCTATCAGACAATCGGCAGACGATCTCACAGTAATGGTAACTCACGCTGTGGATACGCTATTGAATAAGACAAAAACGCAGCACCTTACTGGTGCGCTTCTGACTGGATATGAATTAACATTGTTTGCTCCGCACATTACCATCAAACGATGTGCTACTCTGGACCAAGCCACGTTACTACCCCTCCCTTTGGAAGAAAAGGACAATGATGTCCATGATTGTTTATTTCGGACTGAGGAAGAAACAAAAGTACGGGTAGACCTAGCTGATGTTCCCTTATCTGACCCTCAAGGGGAACTATATGTCGATGGCTCTTGTTTCAAACTACCAGATGGCACTACCACTGCAGCTTATGCAATCACAACGTTACACACTGTAGTTGAGACATCCCGTATCCCATACCAATCGGCCCAAGCTGCAGAGTTGGTTGCCCTACTTAGGGCTTGTGAGTTGAGTGAGGGACTGACTGTCAATGTCTACACCGACAGCCAGTATGCCTTTCGGGTGGCCCATAATTTTGGGCGCCTCTGGGTGGAGAGAGGGTTCTTGACCTCGCACGGGTTGCGAATACAGCATGGTCCATTGATACATAGACTGTTGTCAGCATTGACACTTCCTGATAAGTTGACAATAATAAAATGTAGTGATCACAAAGCAGTAACAGATGACTTTGGAAGGGAATATGCGTTTGCAGATCGGACAGCTAAAGAGACAGCTAGATCGAAGATGAAAAAGATGTTCATGACAGGTCCTGCTAGGTGGGTCCCAGACAATGGAATGTTCGAGGACACATTAGAAAGTTTCAGGGAAATACAGAGTGAGGCAACCTTAGATGAACTGGCAATATGGGAGGAGAGTACAAGGCGTTTGGACGAGGATGGGTGCTGGACTGACCTGTCTGGGAAACAGAGATGGTCGCTGCCTAACGCCTATGTGCTCCCTGTTGTGACCACGGCCCACGGCCCAGCACATATTAGTGCCAAAGGAAAATGTAAGCTACTGGAGCCAATATGCCAGAATGATAATATCCCTAAGGCAGCCACACACCTAGTAAAGCACTGCATTATTTGTATGAAGCATAATCCTGGGAAAGGCACTCCTACACACACAGGTAACTTTGCACCGCCTTCCTTCCCTTTCGAGGTTCTCTAGATGGATTTCATCAAAATGTAACGAGTTAACAATTTGAAGTATGTGCTAGTAATGATTTGTGCATTCAGTAAATGGATTGAGGCTTACCCGACTAAGGAGAATACGGCTATGGCAACTGCGAAGGCACTCTTAAAAGAGTTCTTTCATGCAGCGAACCACTCCCAGTCAGCAGGCCTGGTTGAGAAGTACAATGGTACTCTCAAACTGAAGTTAGCGAAGATTCAAGAAAGCACAGGTTTGCAATGTCCCGATGCTCTACCTGTGGCTTTGTTATCTACAAGAGCGACAGCGCATTCTAGAACAGGGTTGTCCCCATACGAAGTCTTCTTTGGACACCCAGTCAACGTCTGGGGCATACGAAGACCCAAGCGCTTCTCCGAGATAGAGTACACTCAGCTTGTGGACTGTCTGTATGAGTTAACTAAAGATCTTCGTTCTATCCACCAACAGATTCACAACACACTGCAACCAGTACCAGAGGGGCCCAGGAATCAGCTACAGCCCAGGGACTACTTTTGGTGAAGAATTTCCAGCGAAAGAGCTGCCTGGAGCCTCGTTGGAAAGGGCTACTGTTTGTCCTTCTCGCCACCCGCACCACAGTAAAGCTTGAAGGCCAGAAGCACTGGGTACATGGAACCCACGTGAAGAGGGTCCCTCTCCCACTTCTGTAAGACCGGTGGGTCCGTGACGGCATTGCTGACCAGGAAGGGGAGCGAGTGTCCCGTTTCGCTCCCTTCTCTGATGCCCGATTGAGGTGGGCGCTGACAGACCAAGAAAGTGACGCGCCCTTAATTGAGGCGGTCCCCCCAGAGATAAGGGCTGCCCCGTATGCTCCTGATTCTGGTGCACAGACGCCTGAGTCTCAATGCCCTGCTGAGCCTGAATTTCTCCCCCTTTTTGTTGATGAAGAAGTGCCTGGGGTTGTCAGGTATAACCTGCGGCCCTGACGGAAGGACAGTGCGCCAGTAGGACAGTCCAGGAGTTAGGGAAGGACTCGACCTCAGGGCGTAGGTGCTATGTCTAAGGTGCCTGCATTAGATTGGAGTGAGCTACACTGGTGCACTGCTCTGGACACTGGACAGGATCGTTGAGGGTACTTGTCCAGGAGGGAGGGTGCCCTATCCTGAAAGAAGAGGATTTGTTTTCCAGCAAGGGCTGTGATTGCGCAGCTCCCCCGTGACAGTGCTTCATAGCACCGTTGTTATTGAACAATAGGAGTCAACCAGTGAGGCTCTGAAGGACACTGGGTGACTTGTGCCCCTCTGGTCAGTTGTATTTTTGTGGCTCCAATTCCGAAGGTTTCTTTCTATGTAACGATTTGGCCGTGCAGTCATGAAGGAGGAACAGCCCCTGGTGGCCCCACCATTACAGCAGAATAGTCCTGTGTGTTCTAGTTGGTCTACTGGGAGTAGGGTAGTAGTGGTAGTTGCCCTTCTCATAGTAATGCTAACACTATTTGGGGTAGTATGGTATTTAGAAGAACAGCATCCTGTGCACACTTTGATAGGGACTATCCCGGCTCCACCTGAGCACCTGTTTGTTACACTAGCCCCGCATAAAGAGAGACATAGACAGACACATGTCGAGAACGCCTTTTTACAGATGCTTCAGAAGGTACACAGCACCACTAATGCCACAAACTGTTGGGTGTGTGGGTTACTTCACTCAGTTACGCACAAAAATGATCTACTGGTGTCATTACCCCAGTCATATTTAGGTAGCTGTGAGGCCTGGTTCCAGTTGCTTTCTATGGTGTACATGCACCATCATGCTGACGCTATGAACATGGTACAGTCTGATTACGAAGCAGTGTTGGAGTATATAGTCATACACCAGGGATATACACCTGGGGTAGATGGCAAGGAGGGTACCCTACATCCAGAAGCTTGTATGAACATTTATGAAAACAATAAGAATGTCACTTGGTTACAAAATGAAATGTTGGATTTTCAAGGATTCAATGTTACCGAATACTTAAAATGTTTCCAGGAACGAAATATCACGGAAGGCAAAGCCATGCCCGTCCCTGTGATTCATACAGCAGCTAGTTTCTGTGTCGAAGGCTCAGGGAACATTTCAGTAGGACAGAGCAGTTGTAACTACACATACCCATTGAACACTACTAGTAGCTCACCTTTGCTTACACCTCCAAATATATACTTTGTTTGTGGGGAACAGGCTTATACCTGGCTTTCCAGGGGATGGTCTGGCCAGTGTTATGTCTCCTTTCTTTTACTCCCCGTTTACATTGCACAGTCTAATTATCACAAAGATCATAGGCTACAATGTAGGGATCTATATTTGCATCGGGTCAAAAGAGTTGTCAATCCAGAAGACATAGATTAGACAGATACTTCCCTGCAATAATGTACAGACATAATGAAGGGCATTCTGCCATTCTGTGGCCCCATGTTCAATAGTCGTAACATTCGTCGACTTGCCAGAGTAGTTGAGGGAGTTATTAATACTACTGCAAGTATACTGACTAATCTTACAGTCGAGCTTCAGGCTACGAGGCTCGTTGCTCTTCAAAACTGGATGGTTTTAGACGACATTCTTGCTGATAGGGGTGGAGCCTGCCGCGTCATCGGCAGCAGTTGTTGTGTTTACATTCCTGATAACGCCCCTAATGTATACTCCCCAATACAGACATTACACAGGCTTGCTTCAGATATCCACCAGGATAATGGTTCATGGTCTCTCACAGGGTCGTTCTGGGGTCTGCTGACATCATGGGGTTGGAAGATACTACGTGTCCTAGTAGCTATCGCAGGTGTCATCTTCACATGTTGCTCATGTATTAATTGCCTTCCAGCATGCTGCACCTATTGTGTGAGCAAGGTCACTCCTACCCCTAAATTTCCAGGACGGAATAATAAGGTCTCTACTATGATGTAAGATATACAGGACATGATGCTTATCGACAAAGGTATTTTTTGAATACTAAGTAGATTTTGATACTCATGTGCTGCCTTATTCTCCCTTGTAACTTGAGTGACTATGCATTTTCTTTCTCCCCATCTAGAAGTGTAAAGACCCTACCGGATAGCCTCAATAAAGCATTTAGCTAAAAGGACGGTCTGTTAGGTTTAAAAACCCCATTCCTGCTATGCGCTCGTTTCATGTTATATTAGGTTAGCAGTGTGTGGCTAAATAGACACCATGTATATTCATGTTATGCAACTCACTGAGTTATGCCTTTAACGTGCAGGCTTTAGTTAGCGAGTGTGACTCCATTTTATATTTCATAATCCCTATTAGGTTGCTTAGGCTGTGCCTGAACTAGGCCTCGTTATTCCTATTGCTTGTCTCAGCAGGACACTGTATTTCGTAGTTTTTTTCTCTTCTGTTCCAGGCTGCTTCCCGACTTACTAATGAATAGGCCATTCTGCCCTCGCATACCTACCCGAGTGTGTAGTTCTGCTCCCATGTTAGGAGACGTTGAGACTCAGCGCGGTAACCTTGAGTTACAGATAATATGTGCCCATCTGGCAGGTGGTAGCCCATCCTTCTGTGCCTCCTTTGTTCATGTTCGGCCCAGGCCGGTAACTTTCCACTGTGGGTGTGGTTAGAGGCTTCCGGGAGGAATGATTATGTGTTGTGGGCTGTTGGAGGGTCAGTCCCTCGGCAGACATCTTAGGGTACAGGCCAGATTGGACTCCTCTGCAGAATATTGCTAATAAAAGCCTGTTTGTATTCTCTACTGACTTACTCTCCATTGCTTGGGAAGGCATAGCAAGTTGTTGTAAGTAACCCGGGTGGCCCCTAAGGGTCGCTTACTTCATCTTTGAGCAGGGCAGGGGAGGGGTGGTTTGCCCACTCTTGAGTGTGCAAAGACTGTTTGGTCGGCCCTCTTGGGCTGCCCAGGCCAGTAATGCGCACTCTGCCCTTCTCCATGCAGGCTGCAATGCAGCCTGCATGGAGAACATGGTGACCCCATTAGACCCTGGCTGGGCGGCATCCCGACCAATAACAACGCTGCTTGCAGCATTGTAACTTGCTTCAGGTAGGGAGCCTGGCTGCCTGCTTCCTGTTCCTGTCGGAGGCAGGAGAGAAGGAGCCGAGAAGGTAAAGTACGTTTTTCATTTCCCCACGACACCCCTGTGAAACCCCCGGGAATCCCCCCCCATGACCCCTCGCGCCCGCCCTCCTCACCCATGTCAATGCCGGCCGCTAATTACATTCTACTGTGAAAAAGCAACACACGTTACCGTCCTGTCGCACTCACAGCAGTTAATGCAGCTGGGTATTGCATGCACAGTGTATAAAGGTCCTCTTTGAATTGTAGGACCTGGTTTCCCAGAATTCCCATCAGCGGTGAGCAGCTTTGCCTCATCCACGTCCTTCTTCCTTTCTGCTTTGAATTCACATCAAAATGACATTAGGTTTTAACAATGGAAAAATTCAGGATGACTTATCATAAAAAAAGCATGAATGTAATATCTCTAGTATGCTTTCCGAATGTCCTCCAGATGTTGTTAGCAAACTAGATAGATGCTGTCTGGTAGGCTTCGACGTAAAAATTGAGATTATCTCTTGCTAATGATAATGTGGCAATTGCTATGTTCATTGGTGATCCACTTGGGGACAAATACTGGCATCATAGAATTCAGTAAATACCGTTATATGCAGTCTTAGTCTTGTGTGTGTGTCAGTTTTGCTGGACTGGCAGATGGTAACAAGTTGCCCTAACCCTTTTATAATTATTGATTGCAACCCTTTGCAGTGAAATGTAAACACAGGCCAATGAAAAGCTTGATATATTTTCACTGTGAAATGTTATCCACTTTGTTGCAGCATACCAAAACGTATTTATTTGCTGGAAAATTAAAATATGTTCAATTGTGAACATTACACAGCTAACTCATATCTATTCCTTGGAAAATAAAAACAGGTAGTTTTCTTTGCAGTTGTGAAGAATCACTTTTTTTGTACATAGACGGTGACAAAAACGTCAACACAGCAAATGGTAAATCCCTTGAAACTATTAAAATAAAAAGAACTCAAATGATCAACATCTTAGATCGAGTATGTGTGTTGTTTTATGTTTCATCTCTGTGTGTGAATTTGGGTATGAGCTCAGTTGCCTAGTGGTTGTGTCAGTTGTACCACTTGTAAAAAAATCAGGGGCAGATTTACAAGGAACTAACACATCTGCATAGATGCTTCAGCTTCCTTGCACCAGTGCCAAATTTCCTTGCGCCACCATGAATGCGCTGTATTTACAATACAGTGTTCCATGGCGCAAGAATTAACAGATGCGTCAGAAATACTGATGCATCTGTTGGCACAAAAGTGACGCATCGCTGGAGTTGCTCATGCAAGTGATGCAACTCCAGCAATGTGCCACAATAGATAGGTGAATTCCATACAAAAAGGCCTGCGTCATTCCTCACACCTCGTCTGAGCAGGCGTAAGGATTTTGACACAGTGAAGGTGTAGAATGATGCAGTGAAATGTTGCTAATTTCAATGCGTCAGTTCTACATGGTTTTTTGCATGGGAACGCCTAGCCTGCATACATTATACCTTGCGCAGGTATAATGTGACGCAGGGCTTTACAACATGACGCATCTCCCTAGATGCATCACGTAACGTTGGAAATAGGCCGCAGGGCTTTACAACGTGATGCATCTCCCAAGATGCATCACGTAACGTTGGAAATTATCCGAATTATTTGCGCTGACGGTGCGTCAAAAAAGGGGGTGCAATGGTGGCTCGAGGAGGCGCTAGGGGCTTGTAAATCTGCCCCTCAGTCTTTTAACTACCAGAACTTCATATTTTAGTGCTTGCCGCTTTCTGTGGAAATTAAGAGCAGACCTAAAAATTCCAAACTACAGACTGGTCTTGGCCGAAATCTCTCTACTGGCTGAAGGTATCAAGCAGGACCTCTGGCCACTTTCCAGCCATGCAAGTATGCATAAATACATTTATGTGAGTAGTGTGCCTGTATGTGTGCTCATATGTCTTGCCTGTATATATCATCATTGTTGTCATCATCATCATGCTAGTTAATATTATTATTATTATTACAAGCTGTCTCAGTGAGCTTCATACTCACCTTTGAAACATATAGTGATTGCAGCTACATTACTCATCTGGTGTTCAGGGCCCCCATAAAGCTGAGGGTACCTATCAAGCACCCCCTCAGTGAGGATGTCAATTCAGTCTCACTGACAGGGGGTACCTTCTCCTCAAGTCCGTTAGCCATGTTGAGGCAGGTTTGAATGACAGAGCAGCTGGATGGCAGAGGATGTTTCTCTGAGGGAGAGGTCTTCAAACTGAGGGGCCTTAAGTGATCTGGGGGGGGCACCAGGCTCTGGCTGAGAGAAGCATCATGCTTTGTTTTAAGTGATAAAAAATGAGCGGCAGTAAGCCACTTTGCAATGGTCCATCACTAACACCTTTCGTCATTTATATCCTGACTGGGAGAATGTTTAAGAGTGAAAACAGAACTTAACTGCAATGTTTACACATGTTTAGAAATATTTAAATTTGACAGTTTAACAGAATTATTGTGAAAAATTGAAGGCGGGACCATGATTTTATCTTTTTTACACAAGGGTACGGCATTAAGATGTTTGAAGATTACTGCTCTAACATGAGGATGGTACCGAATGACATAAGATGGTTACCTGCAACTTCCCGTATTGAATGTCCTGTTTTTTATTACCTTTGTGTCATTTCCTGTCTATTATCATTTGTTTCTGTTCCGAGTACGGAGTTTGCGCCCTGAGTGTGGAATTTCAACACTCGGGGAGGATATTCCACAACCATGGGGGAGATTTCGCACTTGGGGCAGAAACTCTGCAGTCAAACCAGAAACCCAAACTCAGAACAGAAAGTCCACAGTTGGGCCGGAACCCAATGATAACAGTAGCATCACCAGCCCAGGTGAAGGTTGAGGAGACTGAAGGGGGAGGGACACCACCAGCCAGGGAGAAGATGAAAGTGGGTCTCTCCCAGACCCACAAGAACTGGATACTTAAGGTCACAAGTCTGGGCAAGGATCCATCCTCCCAAGGTTGGTACATTAGGAAATGGTAACACTTGTTTTTTTATAGTGCTTAGAAACTGCAAAATAGTGGTCTGAAGTACGTGTTATAGTCTTTTGCTATTATTATTATTATCATTATTACTATTAGTATTATTGTTAATATTATTAATGGGAGCCATCATTCCCCCCATGAAAGCATGTCTCTGATTAATTCGGGTCAAGTTTGCGCTATATAAAACTTCAAGAAAAAAAAAGAACATGTGCCCCCCTGTATGCATGCACCCCAGTTCCTGCACGGCATGAACTTTACAGTCCCATTGTGGTGCCTATTTTCAGAGGCACCGCCAAAACCAGCCTGCCAGACACAAGGAAACGTGTAATTTGGCAGATGGTGCAACCATGGGTTTGGCGGTGTGGAAGCAGACTGCCGGCGTGGCGGTTTGCTCCAGCACCACCAAACTCATAATTAGGTCCTTAATGTTCAACATGATTGATAAGTGAACATGCAAAATTGACACAGACATCACTCTGGGTGTTGGGAATATGTCACACCTACATCAGATGCTTCCAAAAGGGGCAATATTTGCTATTCTCCTTTTACAATGATTTGGTAATTATTTCGGAATTAATAGTTTACAACACCATAAGGCACACTTACCTGACAGATGGATGGTGTGGGTCTGACTGCTGCAGGCAGAATGTCTTCCAAGTCCCTGGATGAGGTACTTTGATCACTGAGGAACTCCTGACAGCAGCTGTAATGTACCATACATACACTTATTTCTATACAAAGGATGATGTGGATCATGTTACATGTATATGTCATAGGTATTCACTTTCAACACAACTGTGACTAGTCCTCTTTAGATGTGACAATATAAGCAATTTAGGGCCGGATTTGTAAAATAAAAAAGTAATGCATTACTGTACTGCTTTACATGGAAAGGGCAGGAATGCACATCCCTGACCTTTCCCCAGCGCTGGTGCACAATGGGCTGTCTAGTGCCAATACAGGCACCCTTGCATCATGGTGCAAGGGTGCCTCTGTTGCATGCAGGTTTTTCTTTGGACAGTAAGGGGCACCCTCCAGCACTCAAATAATCCCCTGAGGCATGTCCCCCTATCTATATGTGCTGCAGAGTGAAGCACACGTACCGCCTTTGATTTGGTCCCTCAAGCCAAATTATGGCGAGTGCTGGCAGAGATGGGTCTTCCACGAAATTGGCTTGATATCTTAATTCACCTGCCCTCAGCAAATAAAGCCCAAGTTAGGTGGGGGGAGGGTAACCAACTAACCGAGTTTTTCTCGATAAATCGGAGAGTGAGACAGGGATGTGTCTTAGTGCCTACCCTATTCTCACTCTTCAATAATGGGGTAGTAGGATTCTTCGACAGGGATGGGTGCAATGCTCCTAAAGTTTGGGGGGGGTGAGTGCCAGCACTTCTCTTTGCTGATGATTCCCTACTAATATAAAAGACCCCACAAGGCCTCCAAGAGCTATTAAACGATTTTATTGTCTTTTGTACTGAGCAGGGCCTGGAATTAAATTAGGCTAAAATAAAATATATGATCTTTTCCAAAGGGATTACAAAGCCACCTATTAGATGTATGTATGTAGGGAATAGTACTCTAGAACAAGTTTCTGTCTGTGACTGCCTGGGCATTCGTTTAACACCAAACCAATGTTGGGCACTCCACATTTAGAAAGCACAGTTGTCATTAATCCATCAGACCGCTCATTTAAGTATGATTCAGAAAAGCACGGTATCCAGCTTTAGAAATCTATAATATCAAAGCCTTAGGGTCGTATTATATGGGGCTGAACTATGGGGTAGCGGGAACACGGATTGTTTTACCGCCCTGGAAAACCGTTTTATAAGATTGATTTTTAATTTACCAAATAGAAACCCCTTTACCCCACTTTTTCTGGACCTGGCCCAAAGACAACTGGCCCACAAGCTGGATTATAAGCCTTTAATGCTTTGGCATAATCTGTGGTCAATTGAGGAGCTTGCCCCTTACCGAGCTGTGATGAGGGGCCTTTTGAAACAGTCCCAGGTAATCTCCATCCCATGGTTTAGAACTTTGAGAGATCTGTTGAGGAAACTAGGGATGGAGGATAATTGGTCTAAACCTGAGAAGCTGTGCTAAATACCAAAGATTAGGGTGAAAACTGTTTACTAGGAATCAATTTTGGCAAAGAGGCGACAAAGCCGGTAGGCACTCTGATCCAGGATTTTATGAACTTAAAACGTGATCCGTTGTTCGAGGAAACTATTGAGGAAATTGTTCCACCCCTTCCACATAAATTATTTCTACAATTTAGATATAAGACCCTACCCACAAACAGTTTTGCAGTAAGTGGTGCATTAATGTTTCCTTTAATGTCAATTGTCCAGCTTGTAAAGAAACCGCGAATCCTTAGTCCATTCTGCTATTCTTTTGCTCCCCTTACAAGTCTTTGAGGGGCAAGTGGATAATTCCCTTGTGTAGGCTAATTGGCCCCGGCCACTATCTCGATGTATTGAGAATTCTTTCCACAGATACTCGTAGAGTAATGGTGTTTCGCTTGGCCAAATATTGGCAAACTTTATAGATCAAACGCTCAAAATATATTGTATGAATCTTTTTTATGCATTTTTATCTGTACATATGGAAGACTTGTTTCCTTTTAAGTATGGTTTTTATCTTTTTATCTATCCTAATATGTTTTTTGTCTATGTACTTTTTAAAATCCTTGTGATCCAAATAAAGTTATGATGATGATGATGAAGCACCCTTAAAAAGAGGAAGTGACAAGGAGAAGAAAAGATATTTCTCCTTGTTACACCTGCAAGGCGTATGATTTTGGCACATTCCCAGTGTGAGCCGGAATGCGAGTCAGACCGGAAGTGGAGCAGGACTGTGCCGCGGCATGTAGCACCGGAAACGGGAGACGGTCTAGTCTCGAGACCGCCCTTAGAGGAGGGGCCAGACACGGAAGAGGAAGCGGGACGCTTAAAAACGGCAAGGAAGGACGAGAAGGGGTGGGAGATGCGAGGAGGATCGAGAGGAGCAGGAGTATTGAGCGGAACAGCGGTGAGCAGAGGAGCAGCGGTGACCGGAGGAGCAGCGGCGACCGGAGGAGCAGCGGCGAGCGGAGGAGCAGCGGTGACCGGAGGAGCAGAGGCGACCGGAGGAGCGGTGGTGATCGGAGGACGAGGACGATGAGCGAGAGGAGAAACAGCAGCGGACGACGAAGCAGGTCGCGTCAGTAACATCTTTACGGCTCTCAAACCCGGTGGGCAGCAGGGAGGAGAAACCACCCCGGGTCCCAGCGCCGCGGTCCGGAGAACGGGCCGTGGCTCGAGGCAAGTGGCTCTGCGGGGACCTTTTGGGTGGGGGCGGTGGGGAGGTTGTGAAGGGCTGTGACCCACGTGAGAGGTGCAGAACATCCCCGACCCCACACTTCCCCTCCTACACATCCCCTTGGTGACGGTAGCACAACAAAGAAACCCTGGTAGCAGTAACTCAGACCATTCTCTTTCTCTTTTCTTTCTCCCTGCAACCCCGAGCACCTGTGAAGATTGAGACCCCTGACGTGGAGGAGCAAGGAAAACACCCTACAGGGAGAAATCTCGGGGAAGACCTACGTTGTTTTGCTCTGCCTAGTTACAGTTTGGGACTGTTCTATCAGTGTTTGGTTCTCCGCCTATCTGTAAATAAACAAGAACCTATACCTATTCGTGGTATCCCCAACTTCTTTCTGACAGTAAAACCCCACGAGGGACGGTAACCCCCACAACTTGGTGTCAGAAGTGGGATCTCCACCGGGTGTCGACAATGACCCAACCCGTGCCTAACACGATAGAAAGTATAATCAACCAATTGGCGGAAGGACAGAGACATCTACAGTTGGCTCTAGAGGAACAAGCTCTGGCAGCCCGGACAGATAGGGAGGCGTTACATGGGGCCTTAAGGGATCAAGCAGTGATTCTGACAACGAACCAGCAAGTCCAGGACACCGCGATTCTTAGATTGACTGACGCCATCGTCAGTGCTAGAGTTCGCCCTAATGTCCCCGGGTCGGTCCTCCAAAAGTTCCAGGAGGGAGACGACCCCGATTACTTTTTCGTGAACTTCGAAAGGGTGGCCACAACAGCGGCATGGCCCCCGGAACGCTGGAGTCAGTACATTGCCCCCTTGTTAGCGGGAGAGCTACAAGCCGCCTATCAGGCCGCCAACCCAGCTGGGACAACAGCCTATGAAGACGTGAAAAAGGCCATCTTGGAGAGACTCGGTTGTGACCAAGAATACTATAGAAACAAATTTAGGAGGGAGAAATGGAATGCTGGGGATAACCCCCGTGCACTGTACTATAGGATCAGGGATATGGGGAACAGATGGCTGACACCCCATGTGTCTACCATGGAGGAAGTTACAGAAAAGATCTTCTTGGAACAATTCCTGGACGCTCTGCCCCTAACGACTAGATCTTGGATAAAACAGCACCCTAATCTCAACACTTCCACGGCAGTTGACCTAGCCTGTGCCTTCCATAGGTCACCCGAGTTTAAGGCAGGAACAATCCGGACCCCCTCTGTTTCCCAGAGAAATATCCCCAGACCTGAGATCAAAACCCGTGTCCAGACTAGAGCGCTTCCGCCTCTCCCGAGCATAGGCAATCAGGGCCCACAATGTTTTCATTGCTCCGAGTGGGGCCACATCGCTCGGCTCTGCCCACACAAAACCTCAACCGTAGAACCCATGGAGGTAGGATATACAAGGGGGCGGATATGTGTGGGAGGACAAGGGGCTCCTAGATACAAAAAAGAGATTCTCTTAAACGGAAGGAAGCAACGGGCACTGTTAGACACTGGGTGTCATGTGTCCGTGGTGGACAGGTCACTAGTACCCCAGCTTCAGTTACGAGAAACAGACACAGTGCAAGTCACCTGTGTACACGGAGACACAAAGACCTACCCGGTCGCAGAGGTGCTACTGGATATATCACATGACCCACAAATACGGCGAGTAGGGGTGATACCGTCCTTGCCCGAGGCAGTCATAATAGGAACAGACCACCCCAAGTTTGAGCAGTATCTAAGTGAAATAAGAAACGAGGGGACTTCATGGTTACAAGAAGCTCCCTTTAGCGAATGCGGTCTAGAAATAAGTGCAGGGAAAGACAGAAAAAGCAAGACTGAGAAAAGGAAAGCTAAACACCTGTATGCAGAGGCGCATGACCCATATCACGCATTTCCTGTCTCCATTACAGAACCTGTGAAGACGGTCCCGAGTAGCTTCCGTTCAGCACAGAGAGAAGATCAGACCCTTGTTCATGCTTGGGAACAAGCACAGGAGCAGGACGAGGAGAAGGTAGGACCTTATTTTTATGTGTCTAAGGGTCTTCTATATCGCTCAGGAAAGGAGGGGGACGGGGTCAGAACGCAGCTCCTGGTGCCTTCGGTCTTCAGGCCTCACGTCATGCAATTAGCACATAACCATACAGGCGGTGGGCACTATGGGAAAGAGAACACTCTGAAGTACCTACTGGGCAAATTCTACTGGCCAGGAGTCTATAAAGATGTTGCAAAGCATTGTGCGTCCTGTGTTAGGTGCCAATACTCAAACCCCGAAGGAGTTAGAAAGGCCCCACTTCGTCCTTTGCCCATAATAGACGTACCCTTCCAACGTGTCGGGATGGATTTGGTAGGCCCACTCCCGCCCTCTGCCAGAGGCCATAAATACATCTTAGTCATTGTTGATTACGCTAGCAAGTATCCAGAGGCGTTTCCCTTGACATCAATGACTTCACCCATCGTAGCCAGGGCCATGGTTAGTTTCTTCACCCGGGTGGGATTTCCGGCCGAAATCCTCACGGACCAAGGAACTCCTTTTATGTCACGATTAATGGCCGAAGTATGCAAGGTGTTGGGCATCCACCAGATCCGGACGTCGGTCTATCATCCCCAAACGGACGGTCTGGTGGAACGTTACAACAAAACCATTAAAAGCCTGCTTCGCAAGGCCATATCCGAGACAGGGAGGGACTGGGACCAGCAGTTACCATTAGTCCTGTTCGCCATTCGAACCCATGAACAAAAATCAACGGGATTCTCCCCGTTTGAATTACTATTTGGGAGAAAGCCAAGGACCCTGCTAGACATGGCAGCCGAGCAATGGGAGACAGAGGAGGAGGAGGGACAACCCCTACCCAAATATGCAGCTGATTTAAAATCTGCTGTTGAGAGACTATGGGGCCTCGTCCATGAAAATATGGAAAAAGCACAAACCTCCCAAAAACTCCTATATGACCGCAATAGCAGACTAAGGGAATTCTTTCCCGGTGATAAGGTTCTCCTATTACTCCCATCCACAGACAACAAACTCTTGTCCAAGTGGCAAGGCCCCTATGTGATCGAGAAAAAAATCACTCCCGTGACATACCGTGTCCTTCAACCGCTCAGGACAGGGGGAAAGCAAATATACCATGTCAATCTGTTAAAAAAATGGGAGGAGCCCACAAACCCAGACGGGCCTGGGCCGTCTGTTCTCACGGTAAACACAGAGAGATCTCTAGAGATAACCACCGCCAACGTAACCCCGACCACGAGTACAAAGGCCCCTGAGGGCACCATTATGTCACCTGACCAGAAAACCCAGCTAGCTTCCCTACTAGATCGTTTCCCAGGTCTCTTCTCCACAACCCCGGGGCTGACCTCAATGACCCAGCACGACATAGTGTCCATGGACGATAGGGTGGTGAAGCTAAAACCATACCGAATACCCGAAGCACGAAGAGAGGCGGTGGAACGAGAGGTCACCGACATGTTGCAGGCGAACATCATAGAGCCCTCTACAAGCAACTGGTGTTCACCGATAGTGCTTGTACCAAAACCGGACGGGAGTCTACGGTTCTGTATGGACTTCCGTCAAGTGAACAACATCACTAAGTTCGATTCTTACCCAATGCCTCGTATAGACGAACTTATAGAGAAAGTAGGGAACGCCAAATATCTGACAACCCTTGACCTGACCAAAGGTTATTGGCAGATACCCCTAACGCCACAAGCCAAAGAGAAGACAGCATTCTCAACACCATCGGGGCTCTATCAGTTCCGGGTACTACCTTTCGGCCTCCACGGGGCACCTGCGACATTTCAACGTCTCATGGATCACATACTGAAACCACACACCGATTACGCAGCAGCGTATCTGGACGATATAGTCATCTTTAGCCCCACGTGGACAGAGCATCTAAGGCATCTGGCAGAAGTGTTTTCAGCCATTCAGGACGCCGGGTTAAAAATAAACCCAAAGAAATCACTGCTAGTGACTGATACAGTACAATACCTCGGATATACAATAAAAGGGGGACTGATTAAACCTCAGGTCACAAAAACAGAAGCGATAAGAACCCTGCCTCAACCAAAAACCAAAAGAGATGTCCGCTCCTTCCTCGGGTTCCTGGGGTACTACAGACGGTTCGTCCCTAACTTCTCGACCTTGGCAAGCCCCCTCACGGATCTCCTAACCAAGACACATCCCTCCCGCATACAAAACTGGTCAGAGACACACGAACGTAGCTACCAAGCTCTAAAGGAAGCCATCTGCACAGCCCCTGTGTTACACTGCCCAGATTTTAGCAAACACTTCGTTCTGCAAACAGATGCATCAGGTGTTGGTCTGGGGGCTGTGCTACAGCAGCCGGACTCACGGGGGGATCTCAAGCCGACCCTCTATATCAGTAGGAAATTGTTTCCTAGGGAGTGTCACTACTCAACAATAGAGAAAGAGTGCTTAGCCATAAAGTGGGCGGTGGAAGCACTACAATACTACTTGTTAGGGCGTCGCTTCACCATACTCACAGATCATGCCCCGTTAACCTGGCTTGCGAAACATAAGGATTCCAATCCGCGTATACTCAGATGGTTCATGTCATTACAACCTTTCTCTTTCCAGACATTCCATATCCCCGGCACTCGGCAAGGCTGCGCCGACTACCTGTCCCGGAATCCCTCCACAGAATGGCCCCAACGTCCATTCCTAGAGGGGGAGATCTGTGAGCCGGAATGCGAGTCAGACCGGAAGTGGAGCAGGACTGTGCCGCGGCATGTAGCACCGGAAACGGGAGACGGTCTAGTCTCGAGACCGCCCTTAGAGGAGGGGCCAGACACGGAAGAGGAAGCGGGACGCTTAAAAACGGCAAGGAAGGACGAGAAGGGGTGGGAGATGCGAGGAGGATCGAGAGGAGCAGGAGTATTGAGCGGAACAGCGGTGAGCAGAGGAGCAGCGGTGACCGGAGGAGCAGCGGCGACCGGAGGAGCAGCGGCGAGCGGAGGAGCAGCGGTGACCGGAGGAGCAGAGGCGACCGGAGGAGCGGTGGTGATCGGAGGACGAGGACGACGAGCGAGAGGAGAAACAGCAGCGGACGACGAAGCAGGTCGCGTCAGTAACATCTTTATGGCTCTCAAACCCGGTGGGCAGCAGGGAGGAGAAACCACCCCGGGTCCCAGCGCCGCGGTCCGGAGAACGGGCCGTGGCTCGAGGCAAGTGGCTCTGCGGGGACCTTTTGGGTGGGGGCGGTGGGGAGGTTGTGAAGGGCTGTGACCCACGTGAGAGGTGCAGAACATCCCCGACCCCACACTTCCCCTCCTACACATCCCCTTGGTGACGGTAGCACAACAAAGAAACCCTGGTAGCAGTAACTCAGACCATTCTCTTTCTCTTTTCTTTCTCCCTGCAACCCCGAGCACCTGTGAAGATTGAGACCCCTGACGTGGAGGAGCAAGGAAAACACCCTACAGGGAGAAATCTCGGGGAAGACCTACGTTGTTTTGCTCTGCCTAGTTACAGTTTGGGACTGTTCTATCAGTGTTTGGTTCTCCGCCTATCTGTAAATAAACAAGAACCTATCCCTATTCGTGGTATCCCCAACTTCTTTCTGACAGTAAAACCCCACGAGGGACGGTAACCCCCACACCCAGGTCTACCAGTAAGGGTAAATCTGGGAATGTGCCAAGGACCATAGAAGTTTGCATAGGAACACCCATGCAACGACCATGGGACTCTTCCCTGAGGCATAGTAACACAACACAGCAATTTGCGCTGTGTTGTGTTACTCCTGATTTATCAAGCCACTCAGGGTCATGCAAAGTGGCCTTGCGTGGCTTCATAAATCCCATTTTGGGTTTGAGTGGCGCATGTACCACCTTGTGTGCTGAAAAAGCAAAGCAAACCCTTGATAAATAGGGCCCTTAGTGCATAATATATTATTTCAATTTAAATGTAGAATCATCATTTCTTTAGTCAATATGTTCCTCACTACAAAAGTAACAACCATACAGGTCTCCTTCTCAGAAAGGTTCTTCCTCCTCACATTTAGCATGCTGATGGCAAGGCAAGATGCAGAGGAGGCAGGTAAAGTGTGGGTGTGAAAAGACAGGAGCCTTGAATATATGCCGCTTAATGTATATGGGGTTGCAGGTGGCTTTCATTGTCTACAGGTGTATGAAATTACACTTACGCCACTGAGAGTGTAGAGATTCACAGTCGTAAAGATACTACTCGTAAGTCCCTTTGCGAATACTGAAAAGTAGTAAAGTTAGACTTTTGGTCTAACTTTACCTTTGTGAATTGGGCCCAATATTTCTACTTATATTTGCGTCTGACTTTGTCTGGATTTGTCAGAAAATACTTTAAGTTTTACTCAATCAACCTACCCTGGTTAGAGCAAAATATAGTTATGAAAGACTCTCTGCTCAACACCTAATAGCCATGGCAGGAGCAAAAGGCAATCCCCGAGAACTGTGCCCTATGCTTACATATACTTTTAAAGTAAAGCCTACAACACGATAAAATTTACAAACTTATTTGGAAAAATAGAGAAGAGTGCCATGATAAAAAAAGACACCAATATCATGAAAAATAGTTAAAGGTAACAGAAGATATCATTTTTTACGTTTTAAGTTGAAAAGTGCCTAAAAAAAGTCAAGCACTATTTTAAAGCAACAGTTTGCTGAGGACCAAGACCTAGGCATAATTTCAAGCAAACTCAATGGAGTGCAGGTCAGATTCATCAAACAGTTATTCCCGGACAAAGGTTTTACCTTTAGACTTGAGGGGCAGATTTACTAACATTTCATGCAATTCAGTGCAGCAAGGCAACTTGCTGCACTGTGTTATGTGAAAGGGAGACATCAGAAATATGTCATATTTACAAAGATATGGTGCATTTCTTGTGCCTCCTTTCACTGGTGCACTGTGTGCTACCTAGTGCCAATGCAGTCACCCCTGCAAGGGTGCCAGCATTACATGCAGGATTATTTTTGTGCAGGAGGGGACACCTTACTGCACAAAAATAAACCTTAGAGGCATTTTCCTTTTTCTATGTATGATGTAAAATGCATCACGAATGGAAAAAGGAAGTAAGCGGAGAAATAAAGATATTTCACTGAAGAACCTGTTTAGATTAAATCATTCTGTAACTGACTGATAGACTCTTACTATTTCCTTATCCACTCCATTGTGAGAAATGAGCCTCTATCATATACACCGAAATTCACAGACTTAGGGCCTGATTTAGATCTTGACGGACGGGTTACTCCCATCACAACGGTGACGGATATCCTGTCTGCCAAAATATAAATCCCATTATAACCTATGGGATTGATATTTTGGCGGACTGGATATCCTTCACCATTGTGACCGAGTAACCCATCAGCCAAGATCTATATCAGACCCTTAGAAGTTGAAGTGTTTTGCCAATAATACAACATAATCATTGGAAAAAGATGAAAGTCAATTCCAAAATGGATCTGGTTCCCTCAGCATTTGCAGACTTTTGGGCTGATTACACTGATCATCGGCGGTCGGATCACGCCCGCTGAATAGGTGGTCTGACCGCCCGATTAAGAGCATGGCAGTCAGACCGACACAAGATGGCCGCCACCACCAGGAGCCTGGATCCTGCAATGGCCGCATTGGAGAAGGCAGGGGGATTGAAGGCGGTGCCCATTCCGGCACCACCATGCCAATTACAAGTTGCAATTACCCCAAACTTTACATGGTGGGGACCCGCTATGAAAAGGTTGGTGAAAAGGCATGGAACTGGACCCAAATGGGGCCCTTGGGTGCTTTTGCTCATTGGGCATTGTGGCTAGAGGCGCATGTTGTGCCCCCCATTTCGGCACTGTCTTGCGCTCACTGTGTGCCATGCACGACGTGGTGCCTGGCAACAGTGTGCACACAACAGTGCAGCTGCTGCATTGTTGAAGCATTGCCTTCAGGTTCACTCTGTGATCCAAAGAATGCTGACACCTCAAGACCGCCGCAGGCACACTACCGGCCTGGCAGTTTACTCATAATGGGGTGGTCAGTATGCTGCCAGCTTGGCAGCATTTTCCCAACCACTGCAACAGCGGTCCAGCAGTCGGAGCGCCACAATCAAAATGAGCTCCTTTATCTTTTGTAAAAGTGGATCAGACACTCTCCCTACACACAGAGAATATGGTTGTGCAATTGATTTAGTCCATGGATCCACAGCCCTCAGTTGGCCAGATTTATCCTTTGTTGGCTGTGAAGGAGTGTGATGTTTTCAAACAGTATCTAAAAGAAAAGTTAGACAATGGATTTGTCAGACTTTCCAGCTAAGTGGCAGGGGCTCCCATCTTCTTTATACCCAAAGCTAATGTAGAAGTTTATTGACTAAGAGAAACTGAGCTCCATTACAATCTAAAATCTCTATACACTACCTCCTATTTTGGTATTATTGGATCAAATCAAATCTGCAAAGATCTTTTCCAAACCCGATTAATGGGAGACTATGATCTTGTCAGAGAAAATGATTCATGGAAAACAGCAATGGCCATGAAATGGCAAATACATCCTCTTGTACATATATCCTAGGTCAAATATGTCACTTCAGAGAGGGGTTCATCCATGAGCTACTTTGATTGTGGTACAGCTGAGAATGGCATAGAATCCATTCTAGTCTGTGCAAAAGTATGGAAAACCTTGCACTTCGGAGGGGTAAGATTTACTATTCCCACTCCAGTCTATGCAACAGTAGGGAAAGTGTCCCACACTGGTAAGATGTTACTACCAGGACGGATTCAACCTCAGAATGGGGCTTTTCTGAGGGAGTGCTTAGATATATCTTCTCTCAGGGCAATGATTTAGGTCCAGTTTATGGCTTTAAAAAACATGGGATAATCCAGCATTTAATTTGATGGTATCCCTGGATGATTAAAAGATTACTAAGGGGTAAATACAGGAGGCATACTTGGGTGTAATGACCTGTATGCGTTACTGACAAATAATTATGCCAACATGTTTCTGCCTCTAATCCGCCGTGGGTCTAAGGCATTCATCAGGGCCATGTCTATGTCCCCTACACTGCAATTAGTAAGTGCTGGGTGGGCTTAGCTATAAACAGAAGGCATACCTCTCAACTGGTATCATAACTAGTGATAACCTATGAGATAAATACTAAAAGCAGCAAAAATTGTTGAAATTGGTGAACAAGGTGTTACAGTTGACTTAACTTAGCACAATATTCGAACAGAGAGATGGCCACTTTTACCAAAAAGCTTTTCAAATATGAGGCACTATATGACACAAATTAATTAACAACAGATGAGTGATTAGGGTGAGTAGACTAACTCTAGCATTTGGTGACATATATAAGGTTAGTTTGGTGCAAATCATATAACTATGCAGTGATCAAAATGAAGAAAGCAGACAAAATTAAATACCTAGAACTATTTAGCTAGGTGCTTCTTGATCTGTTTGGGGTGGATCTCTCCTGTGGTAATATTTTTCAGTCCCAAATAGATATATAAGATAGAGTTTAGACAGATATCATCTCTATCAAAAACACCGGGGAATGTTATTAAAAAATAAATAAATAAATAAATGTATGTATGTGTGTATGTATGTATATATATATATGTATGTGTGTATGTATGTATATATATATATATATATATATTCACTGAAAAAAACATAGGTTTCAGGGGTGTTATAGTTAGCTGGACTTTTCACTTGTACAAAACCATTGAAATTCCCCCGTTATAGTTAGTTCAGCTAACTAGAACTCGCGCGCCCGCAATACACTGCTGATGACGTCACATATTACATCACTCATGACATGGTCAGTGACATCACTCATGACATCACTGATGACATCTCAAATGACATCAGTGATGACATCACTGATGACATCATCCTTGTGATAGAGTGACAGACCTCCTCTCACCCTAATATAACCTTTGATACACACATTCAAAAATAGAGACTAAAATTTTCAAAACAATGGACATACCAATACCAGTTACAACAACTTTTTCAGTAATTCTAAGATCCACATACACATCCACTCATTCACCAACAGTCCTATACAGTCACTCATACATGTACTCACTCATCATATGTACTCATACACCTATACATCCTGTTACACAATGCCACTCATCCATAGAGTTACTCACACACATAGTCACTCATGCTAATAAAGAATCAAACATACATTTACTTGCATATACAGTTATACACACACCACCACACTTACTTCTACGGAAACGTACACATACTTAGTCTTTTAAACAATCACTTATAGAAACACATACTTATTCATACAGGAACTCTTTCAATCTCTCACTCTCACATATACTCACTTATATACACCAATAGTCACATATACTAGTTTAAAACATATGTAGTTACTCATAAAGACACTATTGAGACAGTCATTCACTCACTAACACACCCATACACACACTCATCCACCCATACAGTCCTGCACACATGCTGTGTTCAACACATACAAACAGTGAGTCACTCATTCATGCACCTATGCACTACGTAATACCCCCACCGAACCATGCAGACACTCAGACTGATACTCAAAAAAACAACTAATAACCTATATAGACACCCATGTAGCTACTCACCAACCCATGCAGCCACTTATACACAAAGTGAGAGACTGATACAGATATTTACATATTTAAACATTACTCACTAAGCCATGTATTCACTATGATACACTTAATCAGTCAGTTACACAATCAATTTTTCAAAAACAAATCATCCATTTAGACACTTATATACCCATTTATTCTTCCATCGACCTTGAGATATACATATATAAAACATATTTAATTTTCAGAAAAACACACATTCACTGGATGATGTCATCAGTGATGTCATCAGTGATGTCATTTGAGATGTCATCAGTGATGTCATGAGTGATGTCACTGACCATGTCATGAGTGATGTAATATGTGACGTCATCAGCAGTGCATTGCGGGCGCGCGAGTTATAGTTAGCTGAACTAACTATAACGGGGGAATTTCAATGGTTTTGTACAAGTGAAAAGTCCAGCTAACTATAACACCCCTGAAACCTATGGTTTTTTCAGCGAATTTCTGATGTTTTTTAAATGCTAATTCCTAACTATAACATGCCTGAAACCTATGGTTTTTTCTGTGAATTTCAAAGGTTTTTTAAATGCTAATTACTAACTATGCCTACAGAGATAGGACATGTGAAGAAAGAAGAAAAAATGCACAGAAAGAAAAAAAAGAAGTGCAGAAAGAAGCAACAGAAGTCCTCAAAGACGAAGAAAAGTGCAGGAAGAAGGATAACGTGCAGAAAGAACAAAAAGAAGAGCAGAAAGAAGCCTTGTTGCAAAATCATCCTGTACCCTCAACTTTTTCCGACGGATACTGGTGGTAACTGAGTCTGACTAACCAGTCCTAGAGCCAGTGCTATGTTAAAAGACACTTAGAATACAGTGAAAACACCTACATACACTAGGGAACATTATGCGTTGGGGGTCCCCCTGTGATTAGCATGACCTCCTCTGTAAGCCCCTAGTATATAATAGGGCAGGGGGATTAAAACTACCTCTTAAAACAGGCCACAGGGCGGTTTTGCACACGTTAACTCAGGCCCCGTCCCCTCCCTTCACCACTGTGTAAACACGCCCTGTGTCCGTTTTTAGTTGGGAGATTAAGTTCATTTGAATCCTGAGGGTCCCTAGGGTCCAACTAGCCCACTAGGTACCTCCAGTAAGTGCCACAGAGCTGCGTTGCAGAGAGGTGTAAAAAGTGGCACGGCCTGGACCACCTCTCTGCAATGCAGCTCAGTGGCGCTTACTGGAAGCACTTGGTGGGCTAGTTAGCCCCCAGGGGCCCTCATTATTGAAGGGAAATTATATCCCCAATTTAAAACGTGCCATAGTGCGTGTTTGCACACGTCACCTCAGGCCCCGTCCCCTCCCTTCACCACTGTGTAAACGCGCCCTGTGGCTGTTCTAAGTAGAGAGATTAAGTCCCCTTGAATCCTAAGGGTCCCTAGGGTCAAACTAGACCACTAGGTACCTCCAGTAAGCGCCACAGAGCTGCGTTGCAGAGAGGTGTAAAAAGGGGCTTGGCCTCAGAACACCTGTCTGCAGGGCCTGTCTCCTAATTATATTTTTTTGACCCCAATCCCCAGGGCCGGCCACTGTTTTTTATTATTTTAAAAAAATATATATTTATAGACACACCTAGGACATGCTGGACAAACCGTACGTACCTATCACCATGACGATTTGCGTGATATTCATTAAAAGGCGACTATGCATACAATGAATCCACGTGGAATGTATTTACACCACTAGTGAAGCTCTGACATGTCTGATGCCCTACTGTGCCTAATCCCGGTAGACACCCTTGTCGTTTATTTACACAAACATGGGTAGCTATTGACAGGCGCATTTAATACACATGCACACCAAGCCATTCAAAGGGGATTCGACAAAAATTCGACCAAAACTATGCAAGAAACCCCCCTCAGGGTTAATAAAACACACATCCACTGCCGGATGTGTAATACTTTTTATTTTACTCTCTGGAAAGGGGACGAACATCACTTGAGAGTCACAGCGCGCTCCTGGCAGAGCCCAATGCTGTGTTACACCCACCATTGCCTGCTGAGTGCCACACACCTCTGTGTTGTATTCCACCAGCTAGTACATATGCTATGACACTCTCTAGCCCATGTACACTGTAACACCACCCCGTGAATATGTCATGCCACACTTGTCTTCGCACGGGTTATATTGCCCCATCTAATGTGCCTTCCTCGATGCCTATGTTATAACGCACAGTGCTATGCCATACATATTACAATCTGGGATCCATATCTTTGTCACAGTGCATATGCAACGTTACACTCCCCAGCACATATTTTATATTACAACTTTAGAGACTAGTTAGGTTACACAACACTGCCCTGTGCATATTACACTCCAAGGCGCATATCGCATAGCACGCGCTAGTGCCTGTGATATCTTGCGCTCTCCAATGAATCTGTCATTGCGCACAATGTATTGCATATTATATTTCACGCCCGGTTCATCTTATATCACACTTTTTGGTGCATAGTTTATACCATACACTATATCTAGTTTTCATTTTCAATCGTGCTCTCAGGACTATGTTCTATATAAGACTGTGTTCACCTACCCTTTTCACGGGCATTACATTTTGCGATAGGGGGTGGAGGGTCAGGGGGTGTTTCTGCCAAGTGAGCCCGGAGTCACAGTCACAAACGTCCTATTCTTCCTGAATAAAAGTGAGATTATGCTGCATACTTGTTCATATTTTAAGTAGTTCGCACAGACACACGTTTTAAAAACAATAAAGTTCCTAATACCTGCCTTCTCTGAACAGTTAGCTTGCTGCCCCATCCCCCTCCTCCCTATCCTCTGTTGTGTGAATCCATGGACTAGCCTCCTCCCTCCTGCCATGCATGGACTGATGTGCTGCCACTGCCCTCAATTTAGTATGATGTACCAGTCCACTCCTCCTGCCCTCCATTGCCCAATTCTATGACCCATCATTTACCTCCGCTTAAACTCTGTGCTTAGCTTGCTGCCCCTATTCTCCTCCCCCCTGCCCTCCGATGTCTTTGTGCATACCCCTTCTCCACTCTTTTTGCCCACCATGTTCCATGGACCTGCCACTCCTATCTACTCTGAGTGTTGTGTTGAGCTGCCACTCCCCTCCCACCTGCCTAGCATTGTCAGATGACTGTAACCTGTCCCTGCCACCTCCACCCTGCCTGTCCACATGCCATGCCCCTATCCTCTTCCTCCTGTCCTACATGGTCCATTGTACTGCCACACCCTTCTGCCCTCCCTGGTCTGTTGTGCTGCAACTGCTCATCCTGCCTGCCCCGTGCGGTCTGTTGTGAGGCCCCTTCCCCTGAACTTTCTTGTCTGTGCACAGGTCCTGACCCTCCCTTCTATCCTCCATCATCCTTTGTGCATGCCCCTGCACCCTCCTTCTTGCCCATCATAGCCATTGTGCTTCCATTAACCCTCCCACTTGCCATGCATGGTCTTCTGTGCTGCCATGGCCCCTCCCACCTTCCCTGTGTGGTCAGTTAGCTGCCCCTGACCCCCTCCCACCTTCCCTCCATGGTCTGTGTATATTCCATCACAGTCTCACTGTTGCTCTTCATGGTGTGTCTTGCTTCTAGTGCCCATCCTGCCTGACCTCCATGGCTATCTTGCTGCTCCTGCCCTGCCCCCTTGCCCCCAGCCCTCTGTTTACATGTGCAGACCCCTACTCCCTCCCTCCTGGCTTGTCTGTTCCATTGTAATGCCCCTGATCCGTCCCTCCTGCCCTTTATGGTCTGTTATGCTGCAGCTTTCTCTCCTGTCTGTCCATTATGGTCAGCTAGCTACCATTGCCTCTTGCCCCTCTGTTCTCTGTTGTCCATGAGCATGGTCCTGTCCCCTCCCTCTTGCTTTCTATGGATTGTTGTGCTGCACTCCCTTCCCGCATGCCCTGTGTGGTGTATTGTGCTGCTGCAAACCCTGATGCCTGCCCTGCAGGGTCAGTGTGGTGCACCTCTCCATGTCCCTCCTGTCCTCTGTTATCCAAGTCCATGTCCCTACCCCATTTCCTTCCATGATCCAATATACCATACTTGCGAACATTTTGAACTTGGTAAGAGGGAGATTTTGAAAAAAAACTGGGGTATTGATTTTCCCCTTTGAGTTACATTGAAAAAGAGGAGATTGTAGACAGGAGACGGATCAAATAAAGCCCATTTGAGCTTAAAAACATTGGACGTTTCCTGGCTGAATCGGGTCTGTTGGCATGTATGGTTGTACTACCATTGCCTCTTCCTTCTGCCCACAATGGTCTATTACATTGCCACAGCCTCTCTTGCAAGTCCTGTATTGTTGGTTTGTTCCCCTGCCCCCCTTTCCACTGCCCTCCATAGTCTGTTGTGCTGCCACGGCCCTTCCTGCCTGCTCAGTGTGGTTAAATTGTTGCCTTTGCACCCTCCTACCTGCCTTCAATTTTCAGAGTCCGTGCCCCTGGCCTCTGCCTCTCAACAGTATCCTAATGAACAACTAGATTGCTAACATTCTATATTTATTACAAAAGTGTGGAACGCCTGACGTCATCTCGATGTAATCAAAACTGTAATACCTAGAGCATTTCCTTTAGAAATTACATATATGAGAGCGTCTTATTGGCATCAAAATTATGGTTAGTGCTCTAAAAGACTAAAATAAGGACATATTTTCTGAGTTTTCAAATAGCGACAAAGGACTTTTAAATTATTTGTTATCTTTATGTTTTTTTATCCAGTTGACCACTTGATTAAATGTTGCACTTAGGGGAGAGGATGTGGTGTTACTTCCAGAACTGCAGACTTTGCAACTGGGGAACCAGGTTGGAGTTTCTGCTTCAGCTCGACATTCTGTGATTCTGGTCAAATCACTTAGCCTCCCCATGTCTACAACCAAAATGAATTTGTTCTTGTGTGATGTAACCAATGCTCATGTAAAGCACTCCAATACCTGACAAGTCTGCACTATATAACACTGCAAAAACACAAAATAATAAGTGTTTTGCACACTTCTGTCATTGGGCTATATTTGGGCTACATCTGGGTGATTTTGGGCTACATTTGGGCTCTTTTGTCTCCGGTGGCCATCTTGGGAGATTTATTTGTTATGAAGTTTCCTAATTTCCTCATGTACTGCAGTCTCCTCAGTGGGAAATGCTTTCAGTTTTTTACTTTGATTCCATCATGAAGGTATTCAGATATGTCACACATTTGCCATAAATTCTGAATGTTAGCACTCTAGTTGCTCATTAGATCACTGTAGTAAAACTACTGTTCACCATGGAAGTCTGCTCCTGGTATTAAAAGTGCATGTTTCAGTCTGCATGTCAGAATTGAAATAGAAGAGGATTTGAGAAGTCACTCAAAATGTGCCCTCATTTTCTTTCTTCAGCATTGATCATAATTTCTATGGCAAAATGAACCCCCTCATTGTGTTCCTTTTTAAATTAAATGTTTTAAGTGTTACCAGTTTATTCCAAGCAAGATGGCTTCAGGTGTGCCATACCTTTGTCATAATGAAGACAGTAAGCGCTCTAGTTGTTTTTAAGAACACTCTGGGACATTCTGTCATTGGGCTATACTTGGGCTACATCTTGGTGCTATTTGGGCTACATTTGGGCTCTTTTGTCTCTGGTGGCCATCTTGGGAGACTTATTTGTTATGAAGTTTCCTAATTACCTCATTTACTGCAGTCTCCTCAGTAGGAAATACTTTCAGTTTTTTACTTTGATTCCATCAAGAAGGCATTCAGATGTGTCACACATTTGCCATAAATTCAGAATGTTAGCACTCTTTTTGCTCATTAGATCACTGTAGTAAAGCTACTGCTCACCAGGGAAAACTGCTGCTGGTATTGAAAGTGCATGTTTCAGTCTGCATGTCAAAAATTTTTAATGAAATAGAAGAGGATTTGAGAAGTCACTCAAAATGTGCCCTAATTTTTCTTTCTGCAGCACTAATCATACTTTTTATGGAAAAATGAACCCCCTCATTTTGTTCCTTTTTAAGTTAAATGTTTTAAGAGTTACCACTTTAATCCAAGCAAGATGGCTTCAGGTGTGCCATACGTTTATCATAAGTAGGACTTTTAGCGCTCTAGTTGTTCTTTGGAACACTCTGGGAAGCTGCAGTAGAACACAAAGGAATCAACTGACAGTCTCTGCCCTTGTTGGATGTACATGTTTTACTGAGAATGTCAGACTTCATTCTCACATGACTGAGAAAGATAATGTGAATTTACAGAAAATAAGCTCTCAGTTTAGCTTATAGATCACCTTCCAAACCTGTGCGGGAAAAGCATGAGAAAATATTTTTCTCTCAATCATGATATCCCAGCAGAAGGCTTTTTCACATGGTGAAATCACCTTAGAACATACCACAATTCCTAAAATGAGTATGGTACCATCAACAAATGATTTATAATGTAACTAAAGTCTTAAAACCTTCTATTAACTGCAATGCTTTTTAATGAGGTGCTATCATGTATATTGGTCCCAAGATGGCTGCCAACACTTCTTGGATGAAGTGCTGATAGCCAATCAGATCTCAGGATGAGATGTGTGGTTAGGCTCAGCCCACATATATATATGATTTTACTTTTGATTTTCTCAGGAACTACTGAACAGATTGACATCAGACCTGCAAAAGGCACTTCCCTGACCTGAGGACTACCTCTCTGCCAAATTTCAAGTAATTCTGTTCAGCCGTTCGGGCTTTACCTTGGACTAAAGGTCCCTATGGAAAAATGCATGGGGAAAACGTGTTTTGGCACCCCCCTTTTTTCTCGGCCCCCGCTTGACGAATCACCCCAAGACTTTCAGGGTAGGAGCGGAGCGGAGCGCCCCACCTATTTTGAACGTTTTGCGAGGATTCGTCAACCGGCGCCAAAGTTATTCCAAATAGAATGTTGCGGATTTCCTATGGAAACACGGTCCTAACTATAACTATCTACTGGCGACCGCCAGTAGATAATATAAGTGATATATGGAAGCACAACAACGCTTCAGATACGCTTAAAACATAAAACCACACCCCTTCCCTCTTTTGTCCTCTCCTGCTTGAAGAGCATTGGAATATTGAGTAGGTCTTAAGGGGCCCAAACCAAAGTTAAGGATGTAAAGAAAACAGAAACATCATAGAATGAGATTTCCACATGGCCAACCTGATAGAAGTAAAATCTTTAGCAACCCTCATTAGTAGCATGCACAACTGCAGATTGGAAGTTTGCTTGGGGAGGGGCACAAACAAATTGCCTCAAATAGCCTGGATGTTTCTTCTAGAAAGTTGTAACCATTTGTAAGTCACGGCTACTCACCCATGAGGGTCTCAAGGCACTGGGGGAGCTGCTGGTCCCTTTTGGTAGGGGATCATTTGAAGAGCCAGGTCTTGAGGTCCTTCTTGAATTGGTTCAACAACACTGATTGCCTGAGGTGGAGGGGCAGGGTGTTCCAGGTCTTGGTGGTGAGGTAGGAGAAAGAGCTTCGACCAGTTCTGGTCTTCTGGATCCTGGGGATGGAGGCTAGGGCAGGTTGGGCGGAACGGAGTTGTCTGGTGAGCATGTAAACTGTGAGGCGGCGGTTTAGGTATGCTGGCCCTACGTCATGGAGAGCTTTGTAGGAATGTGTGGGAGCTTGAAGGTGATTCTCTTGGTGAATGGGATCCAGTGGAGTTATTGGAGGAGTTGCGTGATGTGGCGGGTGATGTCGAGGACCAGCCTGGCTGTGGTGTTTTGAACGTTCTGTAGTTTCTTGAGCTGCTTCTTCGGTACACCAGCATATAGTGCGTTGCCGTAGTCGAGTCTGCTGGTCATGAGTGCATGGGTGACCATCTTTCTGGATTCTGTGGAGCAGGCTGAGCGTGTGGAAACTGCATTGATTTGGTAGTTCATCGTGAGCGATGAGTCCAGTATGATGCCAAGCTTGCGTGTGCGGTCCATTGGGGTGGAAGGGCATCCCAGAGCGGCTGGCCACCATCAGTCATCCCTGGCTGAAGGGGTGGCTCCCAGGATAAGTACTTTGGTCTTTTCCAGTGGAGCTTTAAGCAGCTGTCTTTCATCCAGGTAGCACAGGCCTGCATTCCGATGTGGAAGTTGATTCTGGCGGTTGTGGGTTCGTTGGTGAGGGAGAGGATCAGCTGGGTGTTGTTGGTATAGGAGACAATGTTGAGTCCATGGCTTCTGATGATGTCTGTGAGGGGGTTCATGTAGATGTTGAAGAAGGAGGGAGGAACCCTGGGGCACTCTGCAGCTGACCTCTGTTGATTTTGAGAGGAATGGGGGTGGATCCAGTCCAGTGCCTTGTCACGGATGCCGGTGTTGTGGAGTCTTGTGAGTAGGGTGCGGTTGGTGATGGTTCTGAATGTGGCTGAGAGGTCCAGTTAGATGAGGTCTGCGATCTCGCCCTGGTCGAGGAGGGTGTGGATGTCATTGGTGGCGGCGAGGTGTGCAGTTTCCGTGCTGTGGTTGCTACGGAAACCGGATTGGGAGGTGTCCAGGTCGTGGTTCACTTTGATTAACTCTGAGAGTTGGGCGTTGATGGCCTTCTCGATGACCTTGGCTGGGAAGGGGAGGAGGGAGATGGGTCTGAAATTCTTTAGGTCTGTCAGGTCTGAGGATGGCTTCGTTAGCAGGGGGTTGATCTGAGTGTGTTTTCAGTCATCGGGGAAGATTCGATGGAGCAGTTGATGGTGCGGTGAAGTTGGGGGGCAACGGCCGCAGCTGCTCTGTGAAATATGTGGTATGGGCAGGGATCAAAAGGTGCTCCTAAGTGGATGTTCTTCATGGTATTGAGTGTTTACTCTGTTGTGCGCGGGGTTCAGCTGAGCACGGTCTGTTGAGGTGCATCTTGGTTGCATGCGGTGGTGGTGGGCAGAGGACAGGCGGGTACAATGAAACAATTGCAGTGGTTAGAGACGCACTTGCTCCAAAACAATTTAAATACAAAAAACTAAAACATTGGTACTCTAAAGAAATGAAGAAGAGTAGAAAATTCCCAGAAAATGCAAATTAATTTGGCATTAATCCCTTTTGCAGGAGGACCTAGTGCAACATCGAAATGAAAGAAGTTAATTTAAAAGATAAAAATGTATTGGAAAATTTCCATAGATAAAAAGGAGATAGACCGAACAAGAACAATCCCCAATAAACTTTTTAAGATTGTGAACACACTCTGCTCAAATCAAAGGGATCTACCACAATTTGTAAGGAGTTCTCTACATTATTTGCAGAGAAAATGTAGAAGATTGAAATCTCTCTCTCTCACACCAGCCCCAAAACACAGGAAATGTATTTGCACCTTCTTTGCCAAGGCAGAAGGCAGACGCAGTGTCACGTCTTAGAACAAGCTTCTTCTGCCCCACATAGATATTCAGGGGAGCATATATAGGGCAAAAAGTGCTGTCATCAGTAAAATCCTTAGATGTGGACAAGGCCAAATACGGTTGTACATATACAAATAGAATTGTCAAGACATAGAGCAAAATAAGGACACAAGGGAACAAAAAGCAAGTTTAAGTGAAACCTGCAAGAATTGGAGGCTTTTGACAGCTGTTAAACCAGGACGTGTCAGAGAGGGCAATAAAAGGTCCTTGGGTCAGGCTGAAATAGATTTGTAAAGGAGGGGTGATTTTAGGAGCATAGAGCAAGCAGTTTGGTCAGAGACCGACATAGTTAGGTCAGTGGGTCTGAGATAGTGTGGGGGAGAATTTGAGATTGATTCACTTATTTGGCTGATGCAAACATGTAGATATATATTTTTCCTCACAATATCCCTCCTTTTTGATAGCAATATCAAATACCATTGTAAGAAAAATATGAATATATATACATATGGTAGAAATATAAAGTATCAATAAAGTACATATCTTTAAATGGCATTCCACAGTGTTTAAATAACATGCATATATTTGTGTAGACACATCTAAGAGGTATTCATTTGTCATCATTGATAACATTGTATACTAGTACTCAATGCATTTATATTATATATCTATAGCCATTAATTCAAATGTTTCTTTGTGTGCTTTCTCTACATCTTGTTGTATTTGGAGATATCCGCTGGCTAGCTCCTGCTCTGTAGGAGGTAGAATTTTAACCGCAGAAATTGAATGGATGCTTTTACTACACAATTGCTGTCTCATGCAGTAACAACACTGAAGACAACATAACAATATCACTGTTGTTAAAAAGATACCCAGTAGTGCTAAAAGTAAGTGCTTTAACCATCCTGTTGGTAGCCATGACCATAGCCAGGAGCAGTCATCAGAATCTGTAATTTTCCCTGCTCCAGGGAATATTTGAACTGCATTCTTAATTTGTGCCACATCCCTTGCTATGTTTCCACTTTTGTTTAAAAAATAACAGCACGGGGAATTTAATAAAAAGCACAGTCCTCCTTGTTGTAGTGTTAGGAGGTCAAGTGCAATTCGATATTGAATTGTCATGGCATCTATAAGTGCTCTATTAGCCAATTCTAACCTGTCCTCAGGTACTTGTAAGTAAATCGCATTTTGTGAAAAATATAATGTTGCATGCAATTTACAGAGGAGGTCTCTCCCCAGCAAATTGATGGGTGCATCTAGTGACAGGAGAAACTGATGGGTCATTGTGAAGTCATCAACAGAAACTGGTAGGGGTTCTGACAATTCTTCATGCATCATCATTCCATTTACTGCTATAGTAGTGACAGTCTCACCACTACCAGGACCCAACTTGTTTCTTACTGCCAATAGGGTTGCACCACTGTCTATTAGGAAATCGATCTCTTTACCTCCTACCTTAATTTGAAACATAGGATTATCCTCAGGTGTGTCTGATACCTTCATCATAAAGCACTGGGCTCTGGTTGCTGCAGTTTGCTCAATCTTTCTCTCCACATGGTCCTATGCTGATCCATGTGGCTCCTGAAAAGGATTCTTCAGGGAGTGCTGGGTCTGCTTCAGGTCTCTGGGCATGGGTGGTGCAGGTGGTTGGATCTCATTTCTGTCAAACCTTTCATTCCTGTTGTTTCTATCATTTCTATTATACTGGTCACTTCTCTCATCCAGTCCCTTCTACCTCTATTTCTACAATTGCGTCCCCCAGTGCCCATACCGCCGGCAAATATAACACCGATCCCTACTCTTATCTCTTCTCTGGTATCCTCGTCCATTATCCTGTCTATGCTGTGCCCCCTGATAGTACATTCCCTCTGGCTCCTCCTCTCTTTTTACTTGCTGCAACATCATTCCTTTGTCATTTTTAGCGACATCCTTCCTTACCCTAAAAATACCATCTCTTTCCATGGTTATGAGAAGCGTGCACAACTCGTGATATCCTTTAGGGGACCAATCAGGGTGCCGCAGTTTACAACTGTGGGCCACAGAAGCTAGCAATCCATTCATAAGGGTTTGCATAGCCAATACCTTATAGGCCTCTGTGGTGCGCGATACCCCTGCACTGTTATCCCATGCTTCATTGTACCTCAAGATGTAATCAGCCACCGACTCACCTGGCTTCTGCAACGTGGCAGTGACTTGAGAAAAATCACCATGTTTAACTGCTAGGCCATTAATTGTGTCCCTGATAGACTCTAACCAGTTAATCAATCTATTTTCATCTACACACTAGAAACTAGGCAGACAAAGAGGTTACCCCAAGTGAAATGCTCAGTAAGACTGCTTTAGCTAAACATTCCTCTCATTTCATCTCTATCACAGTCCTCAAAGAAATTATCTCTTTTGTTTCTCTGTGCTGGACCAACTCAATTAAAACCTCTTTATCTTAAGGCACAGTTCTAGAAATAGTAATTTACTAAAAGACAACCCTCAAATCAGGCTTCCGGTCCAGGCACAACACTGAGATTGCATTACTGGATGACGGGCTCTGTATCCAAGGTAAAGGTGTCTCTTGCATCCATACCTTACTGGACATATCAACTACCATTGACACAGTGAATCATGTCACTCTCCTGAAAGTCATCAAAGACAGAACTTGGGGGACATGGTGCCAGAAAAGAGGCATCCGAAGATGCTTGGCACTTTCTGAAATCCCTATTTAGCCTAACGCAGAACTGCAATTTTTGATATAGGCCTGAAAAGTGTGGGTGAACTGGCACTTTTGAAACCCCTTCTTTTTTTGGGTGAGACTGTGGTCCACCCCAGAGCTTGACCCGTACAGTTCGGCCCTAGGAGAAGTGCTGAGTCTGAGTAATGCCCAATCAATCCCAGTCTTAAGTTTGTTAAATTCCATCTAAACAACCTGGGCATGGGTGAATATTGAAATAATCCACCCACAATTAAAGTATACTCAAAGGGTGAGGTTAAAGTTGCATTTTAGAATTTAAATGTTATCGCCCACCATCGCAAGGCCAAATCTGGGAGCCTGGTGGAGGCATTTTAGTATGTAAAACCGCCCCTGCCAGAGAAAAGACTCTCGACCAGAGACAACCCCCTTTAGCCCATACACTCTTTATAAAATTCAGTTTGGGAACATTACTCATCAATAAATTTATAAATAGCTGGAAATCCAACCAACTGACCTCGGCAGCTTGTGAGTTTTTATGAATATGAGGATGTGGAAAACGTAGTATTTTTTTGCCTCAAATATGATAGGAAAAGACACACAATTGATGAACGGAATGCAGAACAAATCAAAACCATCAACCCCACTCAAGAGATCTGGGTTAAATCCATCATTCCTTTGCTCAGTATGCCACCCCAGTTTAGACCTGGCCATATGCAAATCAGTCTTGACCCTGTGCCTCATGGGAACAGTCCAGCCCGAACTGCCAAGCCAGGTCCTACCTGGACAGGAAACAAGCATCCTTGGACCGGTTTCGGGGTTTTATCCCTCTTCAGCCAGGATAGCTTGATTCCAGTGGCACAGTGAGCCCAGGACCCATGTCTGGGCATACCTGGTGCACTTAGGGCGAGAAAGCAAAAGACACACAATTGATGGATGGAATGCAGAACAAATCAAAACATTCACCCTCAGTCAGGAGATCTGGGTTAAATCCATCATTCTTTTGCTCACCATGCCACCCCAGTTTAGATCAATTGTGTGTCTTTTTCTTTCTCGCCCCAAATATGATAGGGCCAGGAAGAGCTGGCCCAAACCCCTACGCATTTTGATGGGGGTAAGCCATTATAGAGATGCCTATTACATTCTGCGATCGGACACAAGCTAGGTTTCGGTTTTTGGCATTAGCCGATACTGATACCTACACGCTATGTGGTTAATTAGGAAGAAGGCGGGAAAGTTGTTCCAATTTCTAAAGGAAGCTTGGGACTCTAACAAGCCATGTGTGGAAAGTTATGATATTGATAATATGGAAACATTAAAGCTGTTATATCATGGTTTTTAATTTATCACTTTTAATTTTCTGTCATCAGAAATTATGTTTTATCATCCATTGTTACTCTGCAGCATTGCTCCTATACTAAATAGCAACCTGATAGATGACACGTATTTACACTTTTTCTGCTTTTATTCTTTGCGAATGGAACTGGTTCTAACATCTTAATGCACACTGTGCACTTTATAATTGTATATGTTAATAACTCTATTAAGTCACCCGGACCTTGCATTTAGTTTTGACTTTCCAGATGGCATATCGGACTGGATTTTAGCCCATTTTTCGATCTATTATTTAGCCTTTTGTCATCTTGGTTTTGTTTTAGCAGGGAGGCAGCATGTGGATAAAGGTTGTATCATGATGTTAAACTCTATTTTATGTTATCGGTACTGCCTTGATTTTTAACTTGAGGTACAGCTATGCTTTTCTGTTCTTAACATTGTATTTTACTGTGTACTCTTATGGTCCAAGGACCAAAATAAAGTATGTAATTGAATTGAATCGAGAAAATTGGTAGTTCTATAGCATCCTTAAAGACCTTGGCACATACTTGTGATTTTGGCCAACTTACTGACTCTTTGGTCAGAGATAAAATCAGATTCAGGAAAAACTTCTCACAAAAAATGCCTGATTTAAAAGAGGCCATAGGTATAGTAGGTGGAATGGAGAATACTAGTATATAGGCGTGTGAGATGAGAGGAGAAGGAACAAGATACACAAAAGATGGGAACTGTCCATGAAATTAAAGCATCAAGTAAGGGTACAGATAGAGCTGTCAACAGAATTTTGAATCTTAAGGAATCTTCTAATGTTGAGAATGCAAATCCTGGCCAGAGTTTCCCTATGAAATGTTTTAGATGTGGCAGTGAAGGACATCTTTCAAGTGGTCCAGGGTGTTTTGCAAAGTATGCCACTTATAGAAAATATGGAAAGAAAGGGTATTATGCTCATGTTATGTTATGTTAAAATGTTTTGTAAAGCGCACGTACACCACAGCGGTTTCATGGCGCTATAGGAGAAGATGCTGCAGAAGTATACTGAACCAGATGTTTACAGATAAGCCTGTGTGAATAAGAGAGTTTTAAGAAGAGTTCTGAACTGAGGAAAGGAAGTTTCAAGTCTAAGCTCAAGAGGGAAGGAATTCCAAAGTTGGGGAGCAAGGAACGAAAAACTCAGTCCACCGTGTTTTTTCCGTTTAAAAGGGGGGATGACAAGAAGGTTAGAGTGGGAGGAATGGAGAACACGAGAGGGTGTGTAGCGGAGAACCAAAGAAAGGATAAAGACAGGGCCAAGGCCGGCCAAGGCTTTGAAGATGATGCAGCCCAGTTTGAAGGTACAACGCTTGGCTACGCTACTGGGAGCCAATGAAGGCTCTTCAACAGGGGACGGACATGTTGATTTCGTGGTTGTTGAAAGATAAGACGAGCAGCTTGGTTCTGAACCAATTGAAGGCGGTGAAGTTGGTAGGCCGGAATGAGGGCCTCAGTTGTTAGGAATCTCGAAATCTTGCGGATTCTGCGAAGATGGAAAAAGCAGGATGAAATCACAGCGCTGATTTGAGCCTTCATGGTCAAGTCTTTGCTGATTATGACTCCGAGGCTTTTCACAGTATCGGCAGGTTGAGGGGGATTGCCTAACGTGGGAGGCCAGAAGTTGTTGTTCCAGGGGTTGGAGGTGCCGCCAGTCAAAACCAATTCAGTTTTATCGGGATTGAGTTTAAGTTGACTGGCATTCATCCAATCACTGATAAAACATAAGGTAGCCTGGAACCTAGAAGCGGACATGATGGAGGAGTCGATTTTAAACACAAGTTGAAGGTCATCAGCGTAGTTAAAGGAGGTCACCTCGAAATTGCGAAGAGAACGGATCAACGGAAGCATATACAAGTTGAAAAGAAGAGGGGAAAGAGAGGCGAATAGCCTGCGACCGGTTTTCGAGAAAAGAAGAGATCCATTTTAAAGCTGTACCATGGATGCCAGCATCCCTGACACGGTCGATCAAGAGATTGTGATCGACCGTGTCAAAAGCGGCGGAAAGATCCAGAAGGATGAGGGCCTGAGAGAAGTTATTGTCGGCCCCCTTTCTGAGTTCATCCATGACTGCAAGTAAGACCAGCTCAGTAGAGTGAGCTGGTCTAAAGCCAGCCTGTTGAGAGTCAAGAAAGGATGAAAGCTCAATAAATGAACTAAGACAGTGGGTGACATGGGCTTCCAGGATCTTGCTGAGGTAAGGGAGAAGAGAGATAGAATGATAATTAGGGAGATTGGAGGGATCAGCGTTGGGTTTTTTTAGGATGGGGACGACCTCGGCAGCTTTAAAGGAGTCAGAAACTAGGCCTAATTTCAGGGAGTTGTTGAGGAGTGCTAAAGGGGGATCCGGGCATGTACAGAAAGCTTCTTGGAGAAAGTGAGGAGGGCATGGATCGGTAGGGGAACCCGAGCCAACCTTCTTTACAAGTATGAGAAATTCCTCTTTCGAGATCAGAGGTATCTGATCCAATACTTGTAAGTTCTTAAACGAGGTCACAGAGGTTGTAGGAGTTACTGGCGGAGGGATGCTACTCTTGATGGTGATGATTTTCTGCAAAAAATAATCATTGAGCGCATCGCATAACAGTTGAGTTGGAAGAGGTTTAACAGTTACTCTGTCAGGCAGAGATAGTTCGTCCACGATAGCAAATATATCTTTAGTTTTTGATGCAGAGTTGGTAATTTTTAGAGAGAAGTACGTGGATTTAGCCTGAATTATGGATTTTTTATAGTCATTTAGGAGCCCGATAAATGTAGCTTTCTTTTCCAGAGAGTAATTGCGTCTCCAACAACGTTCCGCCTGTCTGAGCGCTAGTTTCTTTAATTTTAAGTCCATGGAAAACCAGCGTTGGGCGTCGTGAGGTCGTCTACGTGTGGAAAGTTTAATGGAAGCAACACTGTTGCTGGCAGAGTCAAGCCAGCATTTAATATCAGCCGCCTGGTTGATAAGGCAGTCAGTTTCAACGGGGATGGAGGTAGAAAGTAAGGAGCAAAACTCGTCCTTATTAGCCCGGTTCCAATTTCTGGCCCAGAACTTGCCCAAGGTCAGGGGTTTGGTAGGGAGGGAATGATCTAAGGAAAATTGAATAATATGGTGGTCGGACCAGGGACATGGAGAGATGGAAAGGGAGGAGATAGTCAAATTGGCAGTCCAGATCTGGTCCAAGATGTGGCCCTTGACATGAGTAGCAGTGCGGACATGTTGGGTGCAATTTAGCCCAGAGAGTAGATCGGTAAATTCCTGGGAGTTAGTGCTTTCTTTAGGATCCGAGGGCCAATAGTTAAAGTCGCCAATTATAATCAATTTTGCATTATTAATAACTAGTTGGGAAATAAGTTTGCCAACCAGCTGAGGAAAGGAGGGCATGGGTTGGGGAGGTCGATAGAAGAGGGCACAGACAAAAGGTGAGTGGGGGGAGTCAAATTTTAGGATGAGACTCTCAACAGAGGGTATGCTAGTGACCGTTAATTCAGTAATTCTAAGTTTATGATGGATAATAGCGGCCACACCACCACCTGGTTTCCCCGGGAGTCTGTTGGCCTGGAGTATGTAGTACCCCGTAGGAGTAGCAGCCAGGATGTCTGGTAGGGAGTCGGCTGTAAGCCAGGTCTCAGAGAGGAGGAGGATATCAGGTTGTCTGGAGTCAAGAAAGTGGAATATTTCCAATTGGTGTTTGGGTAGCGAGCGAGTATTAAGGTAGTAGAACTCCATGCCTGTTTTATTGGAGAGGGGAGAGGTATTAGAGATTGCGGCTGAACTAGCTGAAAGGTGCTCTCTGGACGAAGGAAAGGGGAGTGCGGAGGAATCGTGCCTGGGAGAGAGAATCCCACAGGAAGATAGCTTACTTCTTGTACGGGGGGCAATAGGCCAGTTTGCTCGGTAAAGGCGCAGGTCAGTGGCTGAGTACGAGATGATTTGGGCAGAGTGGAGTGCCCCTAGCCCCGACCGGCCGCGGACGGGCGCAGACGGGCTTGCCTTTAGCGCGACTTCGGCGCGCTGCCAGCGCGCCCGCTGCGCGCACGCGCTGACATCAGTTTAAATGGCCCCGACCTGGTAGCGTCTAGAGCGCTGTCCAGGACCTACACCCAAGATGTCTGCCAGCTAAGGTCTGCCTGGGTCCTCCTGCACCGCAAAAGAAAGCGATGTGGATCCGAACGGCGGCGGTGGCAGCAATGTGCAGGTGAGGTAAAGTTATTCAGTGCCAAGAAAGAGGGGGCACAGTAAAAAAACACAAGCAAACATGCAAAGCAAAACGATTCCTAATAGTTTTAAAATACCTCCCGGCTTCCACCTCAGGAGATGAACTAGGTGCTGCGCGCTGACATCAGTTTAAATGGCCCCGACCTGGTAGCGTCTAGAGCGCTGTCCAGGACCTACACCCAAGATGTCTGCTAGCTAAGGTCTGCCTGGGTCCTCCTGCACCGCAAAAGAAAGCGATGTGGATCCGGACGGCGGCGGTGGCAGCAATGTGCAGGTGAGGTGAAGTTATTCAGTGCCAAGAAAGAGGGGGCACAGTAAAAAAAACACAAGCAAAAATGCAAAGCAAAACGATTCCTAATAGTTTTAAAATACCTCCCGGCTTCCGCCTCAGGAGATGAACTAGGTGCTGCGCGCTCGCGCTGACATCAGTTTAAATGGCCCCAACCTGGTAGCGTCTAGAGCGCTGTCCAGGACCTACATCCAAGATGTCTGCCAGCTAAGGTCTGCCTGGGTCCTCCTGCACCGCAAAAGAAAGCGATGTGGATCCGGACGGCGGCGGTGGCAGCAATGTGCAGGTGAGGTGAAGTTATTCAGTGCCAAGAAAGAGGGGGCACAGTAAAAAAACACAAGCAAAAATGCAAAGCAAAACGATTCCTAATAGGTTTAAAATACCTCCCGGTTTCCGCCTCAGGAGATGAACTAGGTGCTGCGCGCTCGCGCTGACATCAGTTTAAATGGCCCCAACCTGGTAGCGTCTAGAGCGCTGTCCAGGACCTACATCCAAGATGTCTGCCAGCTAAGGTCTGCCTGGGTCCTCCTGCACCGCAAAAGAAAGCGATGTGGATCCGGACGGCGGCGGTGGCAGCAATGTGCAGGTGAGGTGAAGTTATTCAGTGCCAAGAAAGAGGGGGCACAGTAAAAAAACACAAGCAAAAATGCAAAGCAAAACGATTCCTAATAGGTTTAAAATACCTCCCGGTTTCCGCCTCAGGAGATGAACTAGGTGCTGCGCGCTCGCGCTGACATCAGTTTAAATGGCCCGACCTAGTAGCGTCTAGAGCGCTGTCCAGGACCTACACCCAAGATGTCTGCCAGCTAAGGTCTGCCTGGGTCCTCCTGCACCGCAAAGGAAAGCGATGTGGATCCGGACGGCGGCGGTGGCAGCAATGTGCAGGTGAGGTGAAGTTATTCAGTGCCAAGAAAGAGGGGGCACTGTAAAAAAACACAAGCAAAAATGCAAAGCAAAACGATTCCTAATAGTTTTAAAATACCCCCCGGCTTCCGCCTCAGGAGATGAACTAGGTGAACATGTATGGCGTGGGGCTAAAACACAAAGTGTGAACCGCTTAGAGACTAAAAATAAATCAATTGTCAGTGTGAGGAATGATGGATTGATTGATGGAGATACTTTGAAAATGTCAGAGTGTGAAATTGTGGTGGGGAAAGAAAATATCTGGACTTGCTGACTCAGGATCACCTTATACCATGGTGGGTGACAAGAACTGGGATGTTGTGTTTGGCAGGACAAGACTGATCAACTTCAACCAGATATCAATCTGGTGTGTTATGGCGGCATGAAGATAGATGTTCTTGGATATTCTGTCATGAAAATGAGGATGGGAAATGTGTTGCGGCTTAAACTGCTCTGCAGTTTGAATCCTGCCCATGTCAGCTGCTACATCACAAAGCTCTGTGTACTCACTGTGTTCTAGAGTTTGGATAAAAGTCAGTTAGCTGCTGTCCTGAGGCTGCAGATGTATGTTGGTGGTCTCTTGCTGTGAACACAGAATAAACTTGTGAAAAACCTACCCTGAAGTGGCTTCCTTAAAGTGAAGCCTAACAGAGTTCCCCATCATTCTATTCTCTGTCCTACCCTATTTAAACTGTACATGGAGCTTTAAGCCTCCGCTCCCAGCATCTCTCTCACAGCACTTTTAAGCAGAAGACATCCAGTTGTATTTGAAAATCTCCTTAACTCTCAATAATCCTCCCGTCGTGTAGTGCACCAAATCTCTTGCCTTCTTCTTAGACAAAAAAAACTTTAACCTCCATGTCATTGAAATCACCATTAGAATGATCGCAACTTAGAATCCTACGAGGAATGAAACCTTTTATGCTAGACCATCATTTCAAGTTATGATTCCAATCTGAGATTAGACTATGGACACTCTTCTCACAAGTTTTCAGAAAACTGCATTTACTCTTAGTGCTGCCCACCTTGGCTTGGATGGCAGAGCTTATGGCTGCCTGATTTGTGGAAAAACCTTGTTTCCTGCATACCATAGTCCCGTCTTGCCAGGTACCTTTGATTAGAACAGTCAGGTCCGTATCTCAACTAGCACATGATCTCCTGATCGCTACGGTTATGAATGGCAGCGGTGCTCCGCAACCCTTGAAAAACTTAATCTCCAACTCGCCAAACATCAGGCAAACCTAACCAAGCTAAATGCCGGTACATTTTACCAACGCCTTACTGCTGCCTCACTAACCAAGCTTGCATCTTTTAATCATCCGATTGTCACAGCCAGCAACACGTGCCTGACTTTAAAATGGCAATTACGCAAGCCTCCAGTTAACTAAGCAAGTCAATCAGCAACAAAAACAATGATAAAACAACCACAAGACTCACCATAAGACTCACACAGCGGAGCACAGTGAAGCATTTGGGAGTCATCCAAGAGAGCACCTCAAGATATAACCGATGTGCCTGACCTCAAAGGGGGAATCAATGTACAACGGGCCTTAAAAGTCCTCTGAACCCCTCTAAACCCCAAAACCTTTAAATTCTAACAGTTTAAAGGCAGCAACCAGAGGCCTCCTTATAAGGATGCTCACAAGGGTACATGAAACTGGTTCTTTCAGAGCACTCATCATTCAGTGCCTCATTCATTCAGTACCACGTCCTATGCCGAAGCACTAAACATTACATTCAATCAACAACAAGCCTTCCACAGTAACGGCGGTGGTGCCACTGACAGCTCTAGAGTCCTATTCAATCAAGCCTCTACTGCTCAATATTATAGGCACCATAAATACTCATTAGACTTATTAGGTTCCATAGCAATTCTGAGCCCACCTGTGAATTGTACTGCTTGGCTAAACCAAACCAATTGCTTCCAAGATAAATCTCTACTAATTTAATTCTCTACCACCTGTCACTAAGTTCTTTCCACCATGGCAGAAAAGGAATCCAAATCACAATACAAACGCTCAAAAGCTGAACCCTCTCCATCCGATTCTTCCATCAAACATAAGGCTGACATGAACAGCACAATGGAAATGAGTTTCAAGAAGCTGGCGGATGTACACCACCTGGCAAAATCAACCAAACAAAATACGGCGAGCGACCTTTACAACGCGGTCATTATAACGCAAGTCGTTACAACGTTTTGCGCTGGATGGCTCTATACACTAAGGAATAGTATGATTTACTATTCCAACACATTCCCTACTGTTACATAGGCTGGAGTTGGAATAGTAAATCATACTATTCCTAAGTCCAGCCCCCTCCAGCTTAAGTCGTTGTAACGACTTGTGTTGTAATAACTGCGATGTAACGTACTGCGGTGTAACGACCGCGTTGTAACGCCACATTTTCACAAAATACACTCTCTGCAGTTAGAAATGACCGCCATCCCTGCTGACATCAACACAATGAATTCTAAAAATTCTGCAGCAGAACAAAGAATTAGTGATGTGGAAGACTCTACTGTAGGCTCCAACAAAGACATAAAATCCTTACTAACTGCTACCAATCGTATGAAAAGAGACATTGCCCAACTCGAAGATCGCAACAGAAGGGGCATCATTCAAATTTTTGGAGTGCCGGAGGGGTTCAGAGGACCCGCATATCCTTCCTGGAGAACTGGATCACACAAATCACTGGCATAAAATTCAATAAAAATCTGGAATTAGAACGTGCCCATAGAATACTGACCTCCAACTCTTTGGCAAGGAATATGACACGGCCAATCATCTGTAAGCCCCTGAGATTTCAACATGCTGCAGACATCCTAATCTTTGCACGCAAAAATTGTGGGATTACATGGAATGGACTTAAATTCATATTCACACAAGACTACTCGAAACCAACCGTCAAAACCAGGAAAGGCTTTCTCGCACTCAGAGACAGACTACGTGATCTGAACATCCAATTTTCTTTTGCAGGCTCCGCCAAATTTAAAATCACAGCAAATGGGAACCTGCACATCTTCACTGATACGACTGATTTCTCAATCTTCCTAGACAACCTGAACTCGCAGGACATCAAGCATGCTAACTCCTTTTTCAACAAAAGGAAATCATGTTATTCTTTACTCACTTATGCACTTAGGCATCTCAGGCCCTCAGTCTCTCAGATTTTTCCAGACAATGTTATCAAGTTAGTTAACGCCAGCTGGCACCAGTTATTGCTCGTTAAGGCCAGTTAATGATAATTAAGACTAGTTAGAGTTAATTAAGGCTAGCTAATGCTAGTTAATGCTGGTTACTGCTAGTTAATGCTAATTTTATCTTTACTCTCACAGTTTGCAAGAAGGATATTGTTTATACTAGTCAATGCTAGTTAATGTTGGTTAATTTTAACAATTCTTTCATGTTATTACAAGCTACATGTTGATGCACATTATCTCTGTTAACTCATTACTCCTTTAAAATAGCCTACAACTGTCATTAGGGTATAGAGACCCAAACATATATCTCAGTCTGTACTCAGTCTGTATTCTCACAAGATATAACTCAGTATGTATTCACTTTATTCTCGTAACTCTTATGAACACATTGTTACATCCATATGGTCACAAACTTTACTAGCCCACTACATATCACTCTCTAACTTACATACGTCCATGTTCTCAGACTCTCATTCCACTCATGTACTACTAGGCTGCCCTTACAACTAGCCATATTTCATTCCGTGCTGGCAGAGCACTCATCATTCAGTGCCTCATTCATTCAGTACCACGTCCTATGCCGAAGCACTAAACATTACATTCAATCAACAACAAGCCTTCCACAGTAACGGCGGTGGTGCCACTGACAGCTCTAGAGTCCTATTCAATCAAGCCTCTACTGCTCAATATTATAGGCACCATAAATACTCATTAGACTTATTAGGTTCCAAAGCAATTCTGAGCCCACCTGTGAATTGTACTGCTTGGCTAAACCAAACCAATTGCTTCCAAGATAAATCTCTACTAATTTAATTCTCTACCACCTGTCACTAAGTTCTTTCCACCATGGCAGAAAAGGAATCCAAATCACAATACAAACGCTCAAAAGCTGAACCCTCTCCATCCGATTCTTCCATCAAACATAAGGCTGACATGAACAGCACAATGGAAATGAGTTTCAAGAAGCTGGCGGATGTACACCACCTGGCAAAATCAACCAAACAAAATACGGCGAGCGACCTTTACAACGCGGTCATTATAACGCAAGTCGTTACAACGTTTTGCGCTGGATGGCTCTATACACTAAGGAATAGTATGATTTACTATTCCAACACATTCCCTACTGTTACATAGGCTGGAGTTGGAATAGTAAATCATACTATTCCTAAGTCCAGCCCCCTCCAGCTTAAGTCGTTGTAACGACTTGTGTTGTAATAACTGCGATGTAACGTACTGCGGTGTAACGACCGCGTTGTAACGCCACATTTTCACAAAATACACTCTCTGCAGTTAGAAATGACCGCCATCCCTGCTGACATCAACACAATGAATTCTAAAAATTCTGCAGCAGAACAAAGAATTAGTGATGTGGAAGACTCTACTGTAGGCTCCAACAAAGACATAAAATCCTTACTAACTGCTACCAATCGTATGAAAAGAGACATTGCCCAACTCGAAGATCGCAACAGAAGGGGCATCATTCAAATTTTTGGAGTGCCGGAGGGGTTCAGAGGACCCGCATATCCTTCCTGGAGAACTGGATCACACAAATCACTGGCATAAAATTCAATAAAAATCTGGAATTAGAACGTGCCCATAGAATACTGACCTCCAACTCTTTGGCAAGGAATATGACACGGCCAATCATCTGTAAGCCCCTGAGATTTCAACATGCTGCAGACATCCTAATCTTTGCACGCAAAAATTGTGGGATTACATGGAATGGACTTAAATTCATATTCACACAAGACTACTCGAAACCAACCGTCAAAACCAGGAAAGGCTTTCTCGCACTCAGAGACAGACTACGTGATCTGAACATCCAATTTTCTTTTGCAGGCTCCGCCAAATTTAAAATCACAGCAAATGGGAACCTGCACATCTTCACTGATACGACTGATTTCTCAATCTTCCTAGACAACCTGAACTCGCAGGACATCAAGCATGCTAACTCCTTTTTCAACAAAAGGAAATCATGTTATTCTTTACTCACTTATGCACTTAGGCATCTCAGGCCCTCAGTCTCTCAGATTTTTCCAGACAATGTTATCAAGTTAGTTAACGCCAGCTGGCACCAGTTATTGCTCGTTAAGGCCAGTTAATGATAATTAAGACTAGTTAGAGTTAATTAAGGCTAGCTAATGCTAGTTAATGCTGGTTACTGCTAGTTAATGCTAATTTTATCTTTACTCTCACAGTTTGCAAGAAGGATATTGTTTATACTAGTCAATGCTAGTTAATGGTGGTTAATTTTAACAATTCTTTCATGTTATTACAAGCTACATGTTGATGCACATTATCTCTGTTAACTCATTACTCCTTTAAAATAGCCTACAACTGTCATTAGGGTATAGAGACCCAAAAATATATCTCAGTCTGTACTCAGTCTGTATTCTCACAAGATATAACTCAGTATGTATTCACTTTATTCTCGTAACTCTTATGAACACATTGTTACATCCATATGGTCACAAACTTTACTAGCCCACTACATATCACTCTCTAACTTACATACGTCCATGTTCTCAGACTCTCATTCCACTCATGTACTACTAGGCTGCCCTTACAACTAGCCATATTTCATTCCGTGCTGGCAGACAGACGCTCCTGCCGACGCACCTCCGACGTTCTATGCCTTCAAGGTTAGGGATGGGTGGAGGTGTTTTTTGGTGGGGTTTGTTTTTATTATTGTCATTTTGGTTATTATTAGTATTCTTATTATTTTTGTTGCCACCCTTTTCTCCACTGAGTCTTGCTCTGCACAGGAAACATCCACTACACCAGTACTCAAGCTCATATCTGCACAGTAAACATCCACTACACCAATGTTCAGGCACATATCTGCACAGCAAACATCCGCTACACCAATGTTTGTGCACATATAACTCTGGGTTTACCTTCTCACTTTCTTTTACCCATTACACAGAGCCGCTTTGTCTCCTGAACTACCGCACCAAAAGCTTCTTTACATGCATGACAAAGACAATCTTTAATGGCACTATCTCCCTAGGAACGATGGGAGAACACAACAAAACACTCACACATTTTTATATGAGGACCCAATCGCCTGCACTAGATAGAGAAACTTGCTGTAGACAGTACTCATTTACTTCCGCCACAAATTCACGCACACATGATGTCACACAATTTTACAGACAATCTTAATGTCATTTCTTTAAATGTGAAAGGGTTAAACCACCCGATCAAACCATGGAAAATTATGAACTATCTAGCAAAATCAAAAGGAGACATCATACTCCCCCAAGAGACCAAACTATCTAACAAGGATGCTGATTTGCTCAAAAATAACTGGATAGCACATGTCTTGCTCCCCAGCAAACCACAAAAAATGTGTAATTACCTTAATAGCAAGAAAGTCTAACATTACTCTTGAATCAACCTCACACGATGAGGAAGGTAGGCTCTTGATCACAAATCTACGTAGAGGAGAAGATTCATTTAATGTTGTAAGTATATATGACCCAAATACAGATGATTTTTGTTTCTGGAAAAGCGTTTCTAATAAGAGCGGACACTTACCTCGGGATGACCTGATCATCGTGGGCGGTGACTTTAATCTTCCCCTAGACCCCATTCTAGATTGTCAATCCACCTGCAAATACCATACGTCAAGATCTCAGAGCACAGTTCAGAAAATATGCTCAAAATATAATCTTAAAGACTCATGGTGACTACAACACCGGGACTCAAGAGACAACACTTTTTACTCAGCGTGACACAATTCATGTACAAGAATAGACTACATACTAATATCGGGCACTTACACCCATCTAACTTGTCTCTGACCACTCATGCATCAATACCCTATTAGCTGGCACCCATACAAACCACTGTTAAAAAGATGAGGTTTTGTTAGACTCTAATGATAGGATCAAAATTGAAGACTCAATCACAAACTGCCTCAGAGACAATGATCACCTGGAAACTAATATAAATACACTATGGGACGCACTCAAATCAACCCTGAGAGGTGTCCTCATAGAAATTAAAACAAAAATCAATAGGAGACTCAACACAAATTTATTAACATTAGAACAATAAATAAAACAATTGGAGCTAAAACATACCAACTCCCTAGACAATGACACACTCTCTCAGCTCACACAGAAGAAATATGAATATAACAAAATCTTGAGTGAAAGAGCAGGTGTATGGATAAATAAATGTAAGGGTCTCAAATTATGTAAAGCTAATAAAGCGGCAAAATTGCTTGCCTCCTACTGCAAGCATAAACACAACCAATGCAGGATTTCATCAATCAAGGATGTCAAAAACCTGAGCCACACCAACCCAGAGAAAATACTAGACACCTTTAGAAACGTTTGTAAATCCTTATACCGGAACGAGCAAACTCTCGACCTACAAAAATGCAAGGAGTACCTAAAACGTGTTAAAGTCCCTCAACTATCTGAAAAAGACATGTTGTCCCTCAGTAAGCCGATAACTCCCTCTGAAGTGACCAAAGCTATTACACTAAAAGATAACAAAACCCCAGGTCCAGAAGGCTTTAGCACAAATTTTTACAAATCCTTTTCTAACCTACTGCAACCAACCAGGCTAAGCCAATTCAACCATATTGCGAAATTTAGTAGCGTTACTAACTCTATGGCTGAAGCAAACATTATTGTTGTACCCAAAGGAGGGAAAGACCCGAAGCAACAAAAAAATTACAGACCGATATCTTTGATAAATGTTGACTGTAAAATCTATGCAAAAATACTGGCTACAAGACTTGATGAACACCTCCCTAATCTAAGAAGCAATTCCCAATTAGGCTTTCTTAAACACAGTATGTCTAATGACAAAAAAAAATCCTTGCGCGGGGGGATGGCTATGAGAACCACGCCTCCGTGTAGCCACAGATGACCCGCTGCCCCACCGTCAGCAATGGCGGCTTGTACCTGGCTTGCTGGCTGGCGTTCCTGGTGATTCCTGCTGCTGTTGCAGCGCGAAGCTTTGAGCGGTTTCCATGTGGGAGGGCAGATCCTCAATTTTGATGCCGGGACTGACGCGGAGCGAGCTTTTCCAGAGTGCCTTTGCTGGTGCTCCAGTGTTCGTGTCCGGGAGGCTCGGCGGCTGCAGAGAGTCGACTGCCTTTGGAGGGGGCGGCGGCCCAGGCAGCATCGTCGGAGAAGGTGAGGTGGAGGCGGGCACTTCCTGAAGAGATCCCTTGGCGGCTGCCTCAGTGTTCACCGACACCCCCCGAGGCTGAGAGCAGCTGACGGTCCCCTCCCGCTTGTAAAGCCCTTAACTATTTGTTAGTAATTTAAAGTCATATTAATTAAAAGAGGCTTTAGTAGGGAAAACCTTTTGAACATAACGGGGGAAATAAATAGAATAAATAGAGCGTTTTGTGGACCTTCTGGAGAAGGATACAAGCGACGGATCGGAAGATCTAAGGGGTAATTAGGCATTAGGAGGGCCTCTTGTGACGGAGTTGGGAGCAACAAATAAAGGCGAATAAAGGCAAGGCAAGGCTTACCAAAGGACACGAAAAAGACACATCGCAGCCAGAGATATAAAAGAAACAGAAAAGGCTGAGAAATGGGTAAACCTCTGAAACATGTAAATGTCGCTGCCAAAACTGACTCCGCCGCCCGTCTTAAGGCCAAAACACGTCTAGCCCAGGCAAAAGAAGCAGCCCGGCTGGCTCAGCTGGCGAGTAAGGATAACAACACCAACTCATACGGCCTTGATAGTTCCCTCGAGAGCTCGGAAGAAGACCTGCTTCCAGTTAAATCTCCGGAACAGAAGGAATTATGGATTGATAAAACAAATATGAGTGAAATCGCAGCCATGTCAACCGAGTGCCAGCAAGACAATCCGCTGGCAGAGGGTTCTAGGGAAAAAAAAGTGGCAAAGCAATTTTCTCTATTCCTGAAGAAAGCTACCCTACAACCCCCCTCTCCAAGTCCAAGCTCCAGTTTAGCCCCGAAATTTTCTAAAGACCCATCAGTAATACCAGCGTTGCCAGTATCAGCAATAGACTTGGCATCTAACTATCAGGAGAAATCACAATGTAACTTGGAACCTGATCACATGGCAGTTTTGGAGGCTTGTATGGGTCAAGATCCAAGTCATGATGGGGCAACTTCATTAATCGTATCAATGGAAACGACTGCTCCCAGCACGAGTGAGTCTCGGCCACAAGGAACATTAGACAAAAGTAGAGAGATCGCCATAAATATCCCTGTAGATTCGACGACCCCTCAATGTAAGCTACAACCCCTTTCGCCATCGCGGGATCTGGCACTGCCAGATGGCCAGTCGCCTCATGAGAATATGATGGTCAGAAATATGTCTCCTGGTGCTGACAGAGTACAAAATGATCCTAGCCCAATTATGGAGACAGCTGGTGAATATAAACTGGATATTAAAAATGTGTTGAACTTAATATTGGATGAAGTTTGCAAAATTTAGAGAACTCAGAAAGCGGAAATTGCCTCTCTGCACCAACGGCTAGGGAAAATCGAAGAGGCAATGTCATGCTTTCCTATCAAACCTCAGGTGGCGGAAGCCAGAATCTCAGTTCTAGAAGATCAGATGAACACGGTAATTGGGGAAGTAAAAGAGGCAGTAAAAAATAAGAGCTATCTGGAAAACAAACTGGAGGATCTTGAAAATCATTCTCGGAGATCCAACCTCCGGATAGTTGGGGTCCCCGAAGGTATCGAAGGCTCTCAAACCTTGCAATGGGTCAACTCTTTTATTAAGCAGAAAGTTCTCACAGAGTTTGAAGGAGATCTCACTATTACCAGGGCTCATCGTGTTCCAGCCCATCCTTTCCCCAACTCTACGATGCCGCGAACAATATTGTTAAATTTTGCAGATTTTCGAGTAAAGGAAAGAATATTGACAAAAGCATTTCAGCAGAGACAGTTTTTAGCAAATGAAACTATTAAATGTCGTATTTTTTCTGATATGACTGCTGCTGCTGCGCGTAGAAGAAAAGAGTTTGTTACGATCCTTCATTTGTTTAAAGCAAATGGTGCCCAAGCATCAATCGCTCAGCAATCAAAGTTGAGAGTTTTAGTCAAGGGAAAGTTTTTTATGTTCTCTGATCTGGAGGAAAGCCCAGGCACTATTAAAAGAGATCTTGCAAGGATTGCGGGCCTAGAGGAGTGGTCTAAATGTAGATTTGTCAGACGAGGGGAAAAAACAAGGGGGGAGAGATTTTGAAAGGATTCTGTGCCTAAAAGAATGGATTTGATATGTGGTAACTATAGGGGTCTTCCTTCCATCAATGTAAGGTGCGCTTGATAGCTTGCCATTCTCTGATAGTGACAAAGTATTGTTGGGTGCACGGGGGTCAGCCGGGTCACTCAGGGTGTAATTCTATGACACCCATGAGGTTAGATGGGAGGGGTGAAATGTGATCAGCGTGGTTGGTAAGGGTTTTTCCACATTTCGAGGGGTGAGTTTTTATCTCTAGGGGTGGGACGGGTGGGGACAGGGTTCACTGCGGAAATAAGAGTAAGAGCAAAAGGTACAGATAACAAACAACTTAAAGCTTTGATAGAAAGATCTTATAATGGAAACCAGTAAATGCAAGATCCTATCAGTTAACGTTAATGGAATTTTAAATCAAAAGAATTATGGTGCTCTTATTAGATGGTTGACATCATTTAATCCCCAAGTGTTGTTTTTACAGGAGACACATTTAAAATCTAATTCTCCTAAGTTATTTATACCCAGGATCTTTTCTAATGTATTTTTTGCATCTGCAGGCCTAGCCATGAAAGGAGTTGCCATTTATTTCTCTAGAAAACTCCCCTGGGAATTTTTACAACTACATAGGGATGTACATGGGAGATGGATATGGGTGGTTACTAGGCTACAGGGGAAGATCTTGAACTTTATAAACTATTATGGTCCTGTGTCGGACGACATCTCAGCCCTGGTTCAAATTAATGAGCTTTTGATAGGAGCCCCTGGCCAGGTTATTTGTGGAGGGGACTTCAATTTTATACAGGACTTAAGAAAGGATACTTCTAACAAAAACAAAAAACAATTGAAACCAAATACCAAAAAGTTGGTGGAAGCCATCAGTCAAGAATATCAACTGGCAGATTCATGGCGGGAAATCAACCCTGATAAAGATTTCTATACTTGCTATTCGCATCGCTTTCGGACTGCATCACAAATTGATTTTTTTCTTACATCTAGATCCCGCCAGATCTTAAAGGCTGATATTGGGTGTAATCCTTTTTCGGACCATGCTTATGTTGGGCTAGAAATGGTGCTCGGGGGAGGGAGTGGGGAGCGGCCCAGGCGGCAGCTGGACCGGCTCCTCCTGCAGGATCAGGACTGGGTGAAAGATTTTAGAGAATAGGTCTCTGAATATTTTAAGATCAATGAGAACACAGCGGAGCCCTTTTCAGTATGGGGTGGGTTTAAGGCGGCTACCCGCGTTCAAATAATTGCCTTTACGGCCACCCAATCAAATACCCGAGGTTTAAGATAGCTGAATTACAAGCTGAAGCGGAAAAAGAATATGCCCTCCAACTTCAGTTGCTTCCTAATCAACTTGAGCAGGCAAGAACAGCGTTGAGGGACTACTTTGTTCAAGAGGAGATCTGTAGTTCACAAATATTTCAACAAAGGGTCTATGAGGAAAGCCAGCTAATCGGTAAATTCCTGGCCAATTCAACAAGAAAAAAACAAGAAGCAGCCATAATATCGAAAGTGCTCGACCCCCAGACTGGTCGAGTTGTAGCCAACAGCGGCGACATCCCCCAGATCTTCTTGGAATATTTTCACCAACTTTATTCGACTGAATACCTTCTGGAGGAAGAGCTGATCAAGGAATATTTCATGAATATGAATATTCCTAAACTTTCAGATGATCGGATCAGTATAGTGGGATCTGATGTGGAATCCGCTGAGATCATGGCTGTCATCAGAGCAACAGGTGGGGAAAAAGCATGTGGACAGGATGGCTTCCCTATTGAATTTTATAAAGTCTTTTTAGGGGAAATTATTTAATTATATAAAAGAGGGTGGCTTGGTTCCAACATGTTTTAAAGAATCAATAATTGCATCCTTTGTTAAAAAAGATAAAAACTCGGCGAATGTTAACTCATATAGGCCCATTAGTCTTCTGAATTCAGATTATAAGATTTTAATGAAAGTGTGGGCAGAGGGCTTTCTATTTGCCGCCCAAGAGACAATTTATAGTGATCAGACCGGTTTTATTGTGGGTAGATCTATGACGGCAAACACCCAGTCTTTAATACATGCCTTGGATTATTTTAATACTAATTCTATCCCGGCAAGTATTGTTATGGTCAATGCTGAGAAAGCTTTCGATTTAGTGAATTGGAGAACCCTGTTTTTTGTCCTCTGGCTGTTTGGCTTCCCAGCTGAGGTTGTCAGCATGCTCCGTAATATCTAAAAGGGGGCCACGGCTCAGGTAGTTATAAACTCGAAACAAGCAGGGACTATAAAAATAAAGCGTGGGACTAGGCAGGGCTGTCTGCTTTCCCCCTTGCTTTTTATCTTTTTTTATAGAGCCTCTCACAATTAAAATACGAAATAATGCTGCTATTCAAACAACTATTTCTGGCATGCCTAAGTTGAAACTCTTTGCAGATGACATAATTTTATATTTGACCCCAGACAAAGATAATCTCAAAATGGTTTTAAGGGAATTTAAGAAGTTTGCGCTAATCGGCGGTTATAAAATAAATGCAAATAAAACTGAAGCTTCTTGCCCTCAATATAAATTTAAATTCTTTTCCATCTTGTTTGAGGATGCAAGCAACTAAGCCAGATCCAATTAGATATCTTGGGATATATGTGTCTAGCCAGTACGAACAGCTATTTAAACGGGATTATTTAAGAATGAAGGAGAAAATTAAGAAACTCTTGGAACAATGGCTTCTACTCCCCCTATCGATAGTGGGTAGAGTTTCGTGAATTAAAATGTCTATACTCCCGTTGCTTATATTTCTTTTTTCTAACGTCCCAATTAAGATAAACCTGTCTTTTTTTAGAGAATTAGAAACCTTATTTAGAGAATTTGTCTGGGGAAAGAAAGTACCAAGGGTCAAATTGACAGTGGTCCAATTACCTATTGCACAAGGGGGCTTAGCTTTGCCTCATTTAAGAACATATTATGAAGCAGCCTTTTTAGACTTAGTGTCTGGACTGATGGGATCTAAATGCCTTAAAGATAGCTTCTTTTTAGATAGAATGATTCAAGAAGCGGATTCGCAAACCCAAGTGTTTTTAAAAACTTCCAAACTTCCTAAAAAAACAAGGTATAAGACTTTGAAGGATTTTGCTTTTAGACTTCAGTCATTTTTTAAAAAGACAGGCTCCTCTGGTCTCCAATATTTAAAATTGAGAGAAGCTCCCAGCTTTGGCCTCCAGTTTTGATCAAGACACATCAACAATTGGGAAAGCTGCGGACTACTCGAGCTAAGACATTTCGTAATTCAAAATAGGGTGATTTCCTGGCCAGAGGTAATGGTTAGGGCGGAAAGCTATTGGAAACCCCCCTTCTTTGAATATTTGCAAATCACTTTCTAAAAAACACAAGTGGTATCTTTGACGCCCCAAATCAACTGGTGGTAGCCCTTTATGGGGCTAGAGTGAGCGGTGTGGGGAACTGGTACCGGTTGCTACATAAACAGGGTTAAACCTCCGTGCTAGAGAGCCACTTGGTTAAAATAGATCATGAGACAGGATGTACTCTTTCCCTGAATGACTGGGAGGCCCTATTCCATCTAGGAAGTAAATCGCTGCGAATTTTAAAAGGATGTCCTTCCTATTACGGTGGCTCTCCTACTTAACTCCGGCCACTCTAAAAAAAAGATTTCCCGGAGTTGAGAATAAGTGCTTCCGCTGTCAGGCTGATGGGGAAGGCGGATGGCACCATATCTTTTTTGCATGTCCACGGTTGAGGCCCTTTTGGGAGGCAATTTTTGCAGATATTAAGCTAACAATCGGGAAGAGTGTTTTGCTGGAGGCCGAGGCCGCTTTATTTGGACTTTGTGGGGATAGAATGATGTTAACAGGGGCCGAGAAAGTTTTTCTATTTATTTCTTGTACTATAGCCCGTTCTTTAATTCTTCAGAATTGGAAATCTAGTGAAGCCCCCTCTCATCGGAAATGGTTCAATAAAATGAAGAGGTCTCGAAAATTTGAAGAACCCTATGCTAGACGGGTCGGGGCCATTAGGAAATTCCCCAAAAATTGGAAGTTTTTTATGGATTTAGAAAAGTCAAAAGATGGACTTTAACACTCGTTTTATACATTGATGCTGCAGCTGTTTGGCATTGTACTTTCGAAGCATTTAAACTTTTCTCACCGTTGCACTTTATTAGATGATCTGTTTATGGCTATTATTGATCAATGATGGTAACAGTTGTTTCAGCTATATTGTTTCTAAAAATTGATCCTGATGTTGTAATAGTAGCTGCCATTTGTGATAAAAATGCACCTGCACTTTAATTGGTATTGCACTTTAGAAGCACTTGCAACCGTGTCGGTTGCTGCACCTTTGCTTAGACAATTTGCACATTGCTCATTTTCGACGATGATGCTACTTGCTGCTACAGCTTCACTTTTTCTAAAATTCTATTATGAAATTAAAAGTTATTGCATCTGTTTTACAAAAATGTTTTTTTTAATGATTTTAAGTAGATTATGTATTTTATGTACCTAGGGGCATATGTATCAACATCGCCATTTGCGATTCTCAAATAGCGATTTTTAAAGAATCGCTATTTGAGAATTGCAAAACAGGATGTATTAAAAAAATTGCAAACTTTTAGCGATTTCTTAAAATTCCTTAATTGCGATTAGCAAATTGCGAAATCGCAATTAAGGAATACCTGCCCATTCATTTCTATGGGCCAGGAGACCCATAGGAATGAATGGGAAGTAATTCTCAAATAGCGAATCGCAATTTGCTAATCGCAATTTGAGAATAATTTCAAAGGTGCAAGGGTGTCATGATGACACCCTGATGCACCCCTGAAATGAGCGTGTGTGTGCATATGGCGCACATACATGCCCTAAGGGCATGTATGAGCGCCACGTGGTACTTTGTAAAATTCAAAAAAGTGCATTTTGAAAGGAAATCGCAAATTACCACCAACTGGAAGTTGGCGGTAATTTGCTATTTCTTAAGGATAATTCGCACAATTTGGGTGCTTTTTACATATCATTTAAGAAATCGCAATTTGCGATTTCTTAAATGCTTACGCAAAATTAAGAAATCGCTAAATTAGCAATTCCTTAATTTTGCGATGGGATTTGGCTCATACATCCCGATTACCGATTTTTTAATCGCAAACGCTGTTATTTTGCGAATCGCAGCGTTTGCGATTAAAAAATCGTTTGATACATATGCCCCCTAATGCTTTGCTCAATAAAAATTTAAATTAAAAAAAAAATGTCCTTGCACGAACATTTGTTTTACTTTGTTGTGAAGATAACGTTGATGGATTTCTAGCTTTTTGTTCACAAAGTAAAGATGTGAGTACAAATGGGCTTACATAAACACGTAGTAACAACACTGACCCTCTGTCGAAAGTATCTACTATGGAACAGCATGTTGCATGTGCCTTTTAATATCACAATTACAACACACACTTCATCTTCTGACCTTCTACTGAAACCACTTTCATTTGAGGGACCCACTTAACTCTGCTAACAGTCTGTTCTTCTTTATTACTGACATATATACATATTTAATACTAAGCTATTCTTTTTCTCTTTATGAATCAATGCATGTTTTATATTTTATGCTGTACATTGTGAGCAAAAGGTATACACTAATTAAAGCTGCAAAAGCTATACACTAATTAGAGCTACAAAACAAAAAAAAATCTATGCAAAAATACTGGCTACCAGACTTGATGAACACCTCCCTAATCTAAGAAGCAATTCCCAATTAGGCTTTCTTAAACACCGTATGTCTAATGACAACACTCGTCTCCTCTGTCACGTCCTCGAAAATGCGAAAAAAGCGAACTCACCATCTGTCGCTATAACATTAGACACAGAAAAAGCATTTGACAGAGTATCTTGGTCTTTTTTAAAACATTGCATCGAAGCATTTGATCTTGGCGAGTTGTTCCTAAAAATGGTCATGGCTCTATACGAAAAAGCCTCCGCACGCGTCGTGATTAATGACTCTCTGTCCCAACCATTCCAACTGCAACAAGGTAAGAGACAAGGCTGCCCACTCTCCCCTTCATTATTTCTCCTAGCTCTAGAACCCCTTCTACAGGACATAAAACAGAACCCTGAAATTACCGGAATTGGTTTTAATGACACATTTGTTAAATTAGCCTCTCATGTGAATTATATCCTAATTACCACAGTAAATCCAAGCACCTCCATCCAAGCTGCAATCCATCGAAGTCTACTCTGAACATTCATGTTATAAACTAAACAGAGACAAATCAGAGGTGAAACCCCTAAACATCCATTGCATAAAAGAGTTACTGGGTATGTCTATACTAACGTGGCGATCCGGCTACTTAAAATACCTGGGCATTGAGTTCGGGGCTGACATACTTGACACCATTAATCATAATGAAAACATTACCCTTGACAAAATTAAAAAACTGTTGGACAAGTGGTCCCCTAAATGTATCACCTGGTGGGGCAGATTCGAGACAATAAAGATGATGATCGCCCCAATAGGCAACTACCTCATCAGTATGCTCCCTCTCTTACTATCAGAGGACTTCCATCATAAACTAGATAAACTGATCTCCAAATTCATCTGGCAAGACAGAAAAAGAAAGAATAGCCCTAAAATAAATAGACTTCATAGCTCACTTGGGGGAGTTAGCCTGGCCAACATTAAAGATTTCCAATCGGATTTTTTGGCTAAGCAAGGCTCCTATTGGCTCTACCCCCCCAATAAATACACTCCAGTCTGGCTGGAGGTAGAAAAAGCCATTCTTAACAATCTACACCCACTAACACTACTACCCTCCAACACAACTAAGCTTGTTAGATCAAAATACATATTTAGGAACACAAAAACAGCTCTCCTAAAACTGGCCAAGAACCTCCCCTCGAGCATAAAGATCTCAAATCTGGCATCACTTTGGAACAACCCGAATACTAAATGCAAAGGCAAATCCATACACTACCAATCATGGCTAGACAAGGGCATTTCTTCCCACAGCAATTATGGTCCTCGGCATACCCCCTAACTTTTTCCGAACTCCAAGATAAATATCAGCTTGATAATATTGAATTTTACAATTTCCTTAAAATAAGGGCTGCTATCACTAAATCCAAAAGTCATAGGGAAAATTCCCCTCTCTCAAACGTTAAAAATTAACAACTCAGGTCATCAAGTCTCCCACATTTATAAACTCCTACACCCTAAATCCTCGCAGCTAAACAAAAACATAACATCTTTCTGAGAACAGCACTCATCTAATCCTTTCTCAGAGTCTGATTGGTCTCATATCTGGATATTGGTTACCTCTCAAACAATTTCACCAGTGCTATCACAAACTAAACTATGGCTCATTCACAAATCATACTGGACACCAGCACACCTCCATGCTCAAACAATACTGTGCTGGAACTGCAAGGAGGAGATAGGTGATCTAGCTCACCTCATCCTTAACTGCAAATACATATCCCTCTTCTGGGACAAAGTAATTTTTATTCCAATCCAATCCAATCCAAAACAACTTTATTGCGATTTGGTTGAATCATAAAAGTACAATAAAAAACAATTCATTTAAAAATACATATTCCTGCTAATATAAAAATACATAGTAAAGAACAAAATAACATATTAGTTAATCAGAAGACAGCCCTCTATTTAATCCGAAAGGTCAGTCGGTAGTGTTACTTATTAGTTTCCTGCGAGTTAGCCACATTGCAAACAAAAATTTAGAGACTGCAGCCACAACAACTGAGTTTAAGTCACTTTGCAAGATCCTCAAAAAATCGAGATAACTCCTTGTACCCAAATTTAAACATAATTGTATAATCCATTTTTTCCGAATACCGACATATGCGGGGCAAAATAGCACAACATGAATCGTAGTTTCTAGGTCAGATAAGCAACCAGGACAAATATGCTGGGAACCACCCACCCATCGATCGGTAAAAGAATAAAGGGGGAGGGTTCCATATCTGAACTGTAGATACAACTTCTTTGCTAAAATGGGTTGGATAGCATCAAGGTCGGGAACAAAGGCGTAATGGGACTTAACGTCGAGGAAAGCGTCTGTCAGACTGGATAGTCTGACTGAACTATAAGCTTTCGTTAGGAAGTAATCTTTAAAGGTTAAAGCGAGGGTTTTTTTAGAAATACCTAGAGTGGAAACCTCTGGATTAACCCAGAGATGTGCAAGACCAATATGAGCTAAGGTCTGCCTGACATATTGGAGCCAAGGAATCTTATCGGCCCCAAGTAAACCCAGGATTACTTTCAATTCGTCTCTGTAACATGCCAACTCGGGTGTACTCCAGAGCCTTTTCCAGTACATCACCGGTCTAGTGGCAACGACCTCGGAGATGGGGCGGATGTTAAGATCCAACCTCATTGGCATAAGCGGCGTGTTAGTTGGAAGGGATACGAGTTTCCTCATAAAAGTATTTTCAATGGTGACCAAATCATTTACACGGGAATGACCCCACAGTTCGGCCCCATACAATGTAGAAGATCGAGATTGCACCCGGTAAATTTCTAAGGGAACACTTATGATTTTTGTACGACAGTTCTTATGGACTTTTAGGATGCCCCCCACAGCCTGGTTAAGTTTTAAGTTTGCCTTACGCATTTGTGGTAACCAGCCCATTTTATCATTCAGGGTCAAACCTAGATACTCGAAAGTATTAACCCGATCCAAGGCAATACCTTCCATTTTAGGGGGCGGATAGGTAGAGGGTTTTACATTGAAGGCCATATACTTCGTTTTACCTATATTGACCACCAAGTTTCTCTTTTTGCAGAAATTGGAAAAATGGTCCAACACCCGCTGCATGCCCATTGGGGATTTTGACAGCAGCAGGGTGTCGTCGGCAAACATAAGAGCAGGGTATTTTCTAGAGGCCAATTTGGGTGCATCTATATCAGGTGAGTCCAGTAGATCAGAAATAAACCCGTTAAGAAAGAGAGAAAACAGGGTTGGGGCAAGGACACATCCCTGTCGTACTCCCTTTTCAACAGGGAAGGGTCCAGTCAAATTGCCGTGTTTTCCATAACGGACTCTAGCATAAGTCTCATCGTGAAGGATCTTCAATTGATAGCATAGATATGGCGGGCCCCCATGACTAAGAGTAGGTTCCATAACTGATTACGATCCACCATATCAAAAGCGGATTTCAAATCCACAAAAATCATATATAGACTCCCCCCATCCAGTATAACATGTTTCCAGTGAAGCATCTGGAGCCTAAATAATTGATTCATAGTTGACATTTTGGGCCTAAATCCTGCTTGTAGTGGGGTTAGTATGTCTTCCTCTTCTATCCAATTCAGTAGCCGTTGCAAGACAAGCCTGGAATAGATTTTTTGGCTCACATCTATTAGGCTTATAGGCCTATAGTTACCTGGATCAAGGGGAAATCCCTTTTTAAAGATGGGGATAATTTCCGCACCCTTCCAGGTTGATGGTACCGGTGAACCTTGTAAAATGGCATTAAAGAAGATTTGAAGATAAGGGGCCCAGATCTTCGGTTCGTCCTTATATAGATCCCCGAGAATCTAACCCTGGGGCCTTATTTACACGAAGCTGATCCAAAGCCAGATCAACTTCTGAAAGGGTCCAGGGAGGGGCAACCCAGGAGGGATCCCTATCTAGTAAGGTGGCGGGAGGGTCAACAGTCCTGATTGTATTAGTCGAATATAAATTTTCAAAATGAGAGGCCCAAGCATCTTCAGAGATGTTTGGGTCAATCGGGGAGATACCCTCCGGTTTCCCAAAGTGGACAAGGTTCCAGAATGATCTTAGATCTTTTGCCACAAAAGCTAATCTCATAGCAGCCCATCTTTCCTCTTCCCACTCAGTCTTGGCAGTTTGAATTAACTTTCTATAGACCCGCCTAGCGACCCGGATATGTGAAGGATCGCCCCCCCTAATGGCCTGTAGTAAATCCTGTTTAGCCAACCTGCATCCCTTTGTAAACCAGGAGTTTTTGTTACCCGACTTCATTACTTTAACTGTTCCAGTGGTGTAGAAAGAACCACTCAATACTTCTACAAGGTCCTTATGGATTTTGACCAGGTCCGTGGTTCCATTGGCTGCAGTATTGTTTTTTTTTTTTTTTGTTTTTTTTTTAAACCTTTATTACAGAATGCAAAAGATATACAAAGATGGGCCTACAACCTTCAGGCCGGCCGCTAGCAAACAGTGAGACCATAAAATACAGTTATTAAACACAAGCGGCAAGTGATAAAGGTCCCAGAAGTCGAGGGAAGCGTTGGTGGCCACACCGTCCGGACCCCCCAACTGGCGGTTCCATTTTTTATAAGAAACTACAAACAAATCCACAAGGCAGCAAAAGTCAAAGCAGCATTATGAGCTCCCCTGGGGAGGACCCTACCGATCCACAGGAATAGGGGGGGGGGGACAGGCCGGGACAGAAACAAAGTAGACACAATACCCAGAACCAAGATGACAAGCAGACTAGGGAGACTGGGCCACTGCCAAGTCAGGCGTCAGCGGCGGGGTACAAATCCCGCCACGATAGGAGTTCCAGGGGCCCCACACTTTCACCCATTTCCCAGGCTTACCTCTCGCCACATACACTACCTTCTCCCGAAACATACACCAATCCATGTTGTCCTTCCACACCGAAACCGTTGGTGATCTCTGGGAGCCCCACAATTGTGCTATGTCACGCTTGGCCACCATATATTCCAGGGTCACCCACCACGTCTGCGGCACCGTATAATAAGTCGGCTCCCACACATTTAGCAGACATCTCCTAGCCTCGGGAAACAGCGCCACATGCGTGACCGCTTGCAACACCGCATGTACACCACGCCAGAATCGCGCCACCTCCGGGCATTCCCACAAAATATGGATGAAGGTCCCTAACAAACCACACCCACGCTTACACAGCCCATCCACGGCATATCCCATACGCATCAAACCCGGCCCCGAAACATAGACCCTGTGGAGTATTTTGAGCTGGACGAAGCGAAGGCGGGCCGGTATGGCCACCTCTTTCTGGGAGGCCACCGCAGACACCCAGTCCTCGTCATCCAGCTCCAATCCATCGGCGACCCATGCCTCACGAAGGCCAGTCAGCAGTCCCGAGCGATCGTTGATGAGCTTTTTATAAATCAATGAGATAGTGCCATCCGGTACATGCCCATCTAGCACTCTATCTTCCAGAGGGGAGCACTCCGGGATGGAGGCAACATCCGGGAATACAGAACACAGCGCGTGACGAACCTGTACATATCGGAAGTACTCCCTGTCCTGCAACTGGAATTCCTTCTGCAGCACATCGAACGTTTTGAATCCCCCCCTCGTCCAGAGATCGCCCACCCTGCTGATGCCTATCATGTCCCACTTCTCAAAGCCTTTCGAGGTCCACAAGCAGCCCAGTCGCTCAGATGCATACAGTGGCGTCGCCCGGGTCAACCGATCCTTCCACCCCATTGCCAGGTTTGCCGCGTGCCACACCCGTACCGCGACCCGCGTAGGGCCCGTCAAACGAGCGTCGAGCGATGTAGAGTAAAGCGCACGATTATAGTCGCCACCCGGCAGTAACAGTTTGTCCATTTCAAAAGCCGGGTTAAGGGCGGGCCCATAAAGGCCGTGGTTTATCGCAGCCAGCTGGGAGGCCCAGTAATACCGTTTGATGTCTGGGAGGGCGACCCCCCCGTCATACCACGGGAGCGTCAGCTTCGCGAGGGCGATACGCGGCCTCCCATCCCAAAACAGGTGGCGCTGCAGACCCTCCACCTCCTGAAAGTAGCGCGCCGGGACGACGTCCATCGTGTTTTGTAAAGCGTATAAGAAACGTGGCAACGACATCATCTTAAACAGCGCCGCACGGCCGAGCGGCGAGAGCGGCAAGCGCCTCCAACGCGCCACATCCTCCTTCAGGCGCTGGAGGGGGGGGAGTAAGTTCTGTTTATATCGGGCCGCAGCGTCCAGGGTAATAAAGATACCCAGGTACTTAAATCCCTGCGGAGCAACCTGGATAGGACAACCCCGCGGAAGGATAGGAGCCTCCCCCGAAAGGACATACACACAGGATTTAGCCCAGTTGATGACTAAGCCGGAGTTGCGGCCGAATGAACGCAACACATCCACTAACACAATCAGTGATTTGCGCGGGGAAGCAAGATACAAAAGAATATCGTCCGCGTAGAGGGATACACGATCCTCATACTCGGGGGTCCATCGGAGACCACGAATCGAAGGGTGCCACCGCAGCCATTCCGCCAGGGGCTCCAAGGCAAGCGCAAAAAGGAGCGGCGACAGCGGTCAGCCCTGCCGCGTGCCCCTGCCCAGTTCAAACGGAGCCGATACTCTACCATTCACCGCCACCTGCGCCAGCGGTCCGGAATACAACAGTTTCACCCAGCCAATGAATCCCGGGCCAAACCCAAACTTAGCCAGCGTCGCCCAAATATATGGCCACTCAAGCGTGTCGAACGCCATAGTGGCGTCCAAGGACGCCAAAATGGCTGGCTCTCGTATGAACGGGACCCTCGCGAGCACCCCGTGCAGACGCCGCAAGTTAAGCGCGGTGTTGCGATGAGGGATAAAGCCGGACTGGTCCTGGTGGATCAGATCGCACACCACGCCAACCAGCCGATTAGCCAGCAACTTGGCGAGAATTTTCGGCTCCGCATTCAACAGCGAAATGGGCCTGTAAGACGTGACCCGATCCCGCGGCCTCCCCTCCTTATGAATAACCACAATAGTGGCAAGACGCTGGTCCAGCGGGAGGGAACCCGCCGACCGGGCCGCGAGGAACATAGCACGGAGATGCGGAGCCAGCGTATCCGGTCATAATTTGTACAATTCAATGGGAAGGCCATTAGGACCCATGGCCTTGCCAGAGGCGACCGAACGTATGGCGAGGGCAATCTCCTCAGATGTCGGGTCCGCGTCCAACGACAATTTATCCTCCTCCGAGAGGGAAGGCAGCGCAATGTCTTTAAGCAGGTCATGGGAATCCTCTTCCGAGCGGGAAGATACCGGGGAATACACCCCATGGAAATACTCAGCGAAACAATCAACAATTTCCTCCGGCTCAGTGACACACACACCATCCAGTCTCTCAATCGACAGGACAACTCGACTCGCTCTCTCCTTTTTATCCAACCACGCAATCAATTTACCAGCCTTATCACCCACATCATACAGTCGCCCCTGTTGCTCTCTACCCAGGCCCATAGCAGCCTCTGTGACTAGGGCCCTGTAGTCCGCCTGTTTGAGTCGGAGAGCATGCAGTTTGTCATCCGTTACCCCACACTCCAGACCACCCTCCAACTCAGTTATCTCAGATTCGATACGGGTCACCTCCTCCCGCTCGCGCCTCCGGGAATGGGAAATGAGGGACAGGGCCTCCCCCCGGAGTACCGTCTTAAACGCCTCCCACAAAGAAACCGCAGACGACACAGACCCCACATTGTCTTCAAAATATCGCTCAAGAGATTTAACCAAATCAGCGCGAATTGCGGGGTCACACAGGTACCAGGAATTAATCGGGACCACCCTCCCCTCCCCCCTCGGGACAATGTCGAAGTGCAACAGGAGCGGGGAGTGATCTGAAATACCCCGAGCCAGATGTCGTACCTCCCCGACCCTCCCCGCCTGTGCTGCTGGCATCAGAACATAATCAAGCCTCGAAAGACTACCATGAGCCCCGGAATGAAAGGTGTATTGTATCTGCGTAGGGTGTTTCAGCCGCCAACAATCCACCAGCCCCAGGGTATCCAAGAGGCCAGATAACCAAGCTTGGGCACGGGGGAGATCCCTGGGAGGGTGACGATCCTCAGTTCCGGAAATTACAGCGTTAAAATCCCCCCCAACCACTAGAATCCCCTCCGGCAGGCCAAGAAGAAGGCGCCCCAAATCAGCAAAAGTAGTTGTCTGCAACCCTGGCGGGACATAAACAGAAACCAAAACAATCACTTTACCCTCCAGTCTACCCACCAGAGCCGTATATCGTCCCCTATCATCATGGAGCACCTCACCAACCTCCAACGGGAGCGAGGTTTTAACCATAATGCCCACACCCCTCGAACCAGATGTGAAGCCCGAGTGGGCTACAAGGCGATAGCCCCGTCTGTTCATGGCACGAAAGGAGTTTCCAATGAGGTGTGTTTCCTGCAGACATACTATATCGGGTGAAATTCGTTTTAAGAACTGCAGGACCACTCCCCGTTTTATCCTGTCCCCCAGTCCATTAACGTTCCAGGACAAAAGGCTCAGTCCCCTACCCCCCATCATAGCCAAAACCAATCAATCTCCCCCCAGAGAGCACTTTAGCGATAGCACAACAATACTTCTGCCTTGTGGTACAAATAAACAATACCCAACCCCAACCCAACATCCCGAACAAAACTCCCCCCTCCCTGCACCCCTGCATGAGCCCAAACAGCCCCCACAACTTGCAGTGTGCCTGTCGCCCCTTTGTAAACTAAACTACAAAGACCCCCTAGAGGAGGAAAGAGAACCCCCTCGAGACACAGCACCACCTCCAATGGAGGGGAAACAAGACACAACAGTCAAGAGACCCTAAGCTTAGCCGAAAGGTGGCATCATCAGGAATGAGCCCAAGTGTCAATACCTCATACCCGGTCCGGTGGGCACTCTCCTCCCGCCGCCCCCATCCCATCCCGATCATGTCCCCCGGACAAAGTGTCCAACCAGTCACCGGCCATCTCAGGACGGTCAAAAAAGTGAGTGCGACCATCAGCCTCCACACGCAGCCTGGCCGGGAAAAGCATGGCGTATTTTAAGTTCATGTCTCGAAGCCGCCGCTTGACGCCCATGAAACTCAATCTCTGCTTCTGGACCGCCTGCGTGAAATCAGGATAAAAGTTCACCTCCATGTTCTCCAGCTTAAGCGGCCCTTGCAGTCTGGAAGCTTGCAAAATCGCATCCCTGTCCCGAAAGTTGAAGATACGGGCAATAAGAGGCCGCGGAGGAGCTCCGACCTTCGGTCTGCCGCCAGGAACTCTATGGGCCCTCTCCACCGCAAAGAATTTACTCAGTCCTCGAGGCTGGAGATGGGTAGAAATCAGGTCCTCCACAAAGAGATCCGCCGCCGAGTCCCCCCGTCCCTCGGGCACTCCGATAATGCGAATGTTATTCCTCCGGGCCCTGCTCTCGGAGTCCTCCAGGCGCCGATCCGTGAGCGCACTTGCCTGCCGGAGCCGGCGCACCTCCGTCTGAAGGGCCGCTACCTCAGTCGTGAGGCCCGACGCGGTATGGGCCAAGGAGTCAACCCGGTCATTTGTCTTAGATAGATCTGCTCTAACAAGGTTGACATCGATGAGGACCGCGTCGAGTTTGTGCGCCAAGGTGTCGAATTGTTGGCCCACTGAGGTCTTCATCTCAGCAATGGCGCCCATGACGTCCTGCAAAGTCAGATCCGTAGGCAAATCCGGGGCATCCGGGGGACACTCGGAAGACTTGTGCGATCCGCCGGGAGACCCCTTCGGGAGGGTGTAGCGATCCATAATGTTGACTTGAAGTGCGGTGCCACGCCGGGTCGATTTGGCCTTCAGCCGATCTCCATCCTGCTTCGTGGCCATCGTCGTGTATCTCGCACCCTCACCAGTCACGCAGTGGAGAGCAAGCAATCAAGACCGAGAGCCCCGGGGGTCACCTCAGGAAGGCGGAGCGGGTCCCCGCAGGCAGGCAGGCAGGGTCCCCCAGCGAGGCCACCACCACACAAAGAAGCGCCGTAATCCCACTTGCGATGACGGCAAGGGGACTCAAAAGCGAAAGTGAAAGTGTGGGGTACGCGACGCGCCAGGCTCGGCCCGCCATTGTTATTCACTTCGCCACTGGGTCACCCCCAAACTCGAGTCCGGGGTCAGGAGAGAAGCAGGCCGCAAACTTCAGTCGATGCTCACCCCGGCACCCGGGGTCCGATTCAAAAACGGAAAACGGGTACCACCTCGGTTCAGGTTCACCGACACAGTCCCCTCGACCGATTCAGGATGAAGACAGGATAAACGTAGGAGGTTGCGGAGGTCCTCGGGAGCCTCACACCTACGCGGCCATCTTGGTTGCGTGCTAGGCTCCTCCTCGGCTGCAGTATTGTTAACATCACATTCAAACACCATATCAAGCAGGGGGAGTATTTTTAAGTACAAGCTGGCTATCGCAGTATCTGACTGTTTAATAGTTTGCCAGCGAATCCTCTTCCCCCCTTGTATAGCTCTTAGATTATCTGCTGGAGGAGTAACCATATCTGTTCCAGTGCTCAATAGGTGAAAGTTTAATACGGCTATCAGAGGGTCATGGTCGCTTTCGGTTCGCCTAGTTAGCTTAAAGTCCAGCACATGGGGCCATAGGTCTAGACTAACCATAACATAATCAATTACAGTTTCGTGACCCATACCCCTGTACGTTGGTTGGCCTGGTATATCTCCACTAAAGCGACCATTACACGCTCTCATGGAGAAAGCGTACGTAAGGGAGGTAAGCTGGAGTACCAGAGGGGTCCACTGTTTAGCAGGGTACATACTAGTGGACGGTATTAATCTAGCCTCGTCTTCCTCAAGTGTAAGCGAGGTCACTCCAGACAGAGGCTCATAGTGGCAATTGAAGTCTCCTCCAATCATCAACACAGCGTCGTCTGGAAGTAATTCCAAAAGGGTTGACAAGGAATCAAGGGTGGGTGATGAACCACCACCACGAGTTAGACGAGAATAAATATTAATAAGTGCAATCTTGGGAGTCTTTTTATGGGACAAAAGAATGCATATTATATCATTACAATTCGTTTCAACCCTTTTAATATTAAAACCAAGGTGAGTACCCACCCAAACACACAGACCCCCCGAAGGTCTCCCCCGGAGGCCTTTTATAGCAGGTTGCATGTAAGTGATGTACCCCAGTCTATGAATAGATTCGGTTGACCATGTTTCCTGAAATAAACAAATCCCAAAGGGGTCCATATAGGAACACCACTCTGGATTGCAGGTATTAGAAGCTAGGCCTGCAATGTTCCAGCTAAGAACTTGAAGCTGGCGATCAGAATCAGGAAGAAGCTCAGTAAGGTTAGATTGAGTAGTTAAGGTGTCAATAGTTGCAGTTTGAGTCACAGGGGCAGCCATCAGAGCCGTAAGTTGGACGAAGACATCCTCCATAGGACCTAATGGGTTGGGGGAAGTAAATTCAGCTACCAAAGGTACAGAGGCCACAGAAGTGGGCACTTGTGAGTCTCCATAGCCTCCCTTAGCACCGATCTCATCTACAGTGTGTATCTAGTCATTAAACCTCATCCAGCAGGCTAAACCTATTATGGGTAGGAAACCCCAAAACTCCATTAACAGGTTGCCTACCCCACATTCCCTCATTATATTTCTCTCTGTCAGCATAATTATATGACGGAGCGAGGGGCCTTAGGCATGGGAAGGGGAGTTTAGTGGACGGGGGATAGAAATAACCTAAAGGAAGCGTTTTAATGTTAGAAGGAGGATTATCAAAGGCGGGGCTACAAATGTGGTCAACAACCTCATGTGCTTGAAAATTAACAATGACACAATCACCACCCACATTTTTATGTCTGTGGCCCACCCAACCAACTCTTCTAGCAAATAAAATGGATGACCGTACGTTCGTAGGCAGGGGTCTATTAGCATTCAACCAGAACATCACTTTGTTTTTAAGTTCCTGAAAGGATTCTGGTCTCTTAGAAGTCAATTTAGGAACATTGGTCAAGACAACCACGTAAGGGGCGCTTTCGGGGGGAAGGTCAATCCGTGGAAATTCCTGTTGGTAGGGAATCGCAACAGGAGGATCTGTACAAGGAATATCTGTCTGATGGATGCCAGCAGTCATATTGTTGGCAGCTGATTTCTGTAAAACAGGCCCCCGTCTATGGCACTGATGAGAATTACATGCAGCTCCCCGATGTTGCGTCAACTGGGAATTAGTTAAGTCTTGTGGAGTTGTTAGATCTTCTGGAGTATTAACCTGGGTTCGACTTGGGAGTAGACGTGAAATAGTAGATTGTATGTTTTCATCATATTTCAGTACTACTGTCTCCAGGGCAACCAATCTCTTTTCTATAGCAACCAGTCTAAGCTCGAGCGGCTGCATGGCTATGTCTAGTACTGTAGACATTTTCCGAGTAGCAAGTCTATATCAAAAGGCGGAGAGGCTACATCTGGGGAATGGTGCTCTGGGCAGATTAGGTTGGTAGTGGCTGTGGATACGGTCAAAGGAGACTCCAGAATATCAGGGTTAGGTTTCTGAATTTTATTCCTTCTGCATTTTGGTGATAGCCCGTTTCGTTTCCTTTTAGGAATGGTACCAGTGACCCGAACCGGAGCCACAGAGTCAATGGCAGAGCCAGGTACCTCAACGGGAACATTTCCAGGCATAACTGCAAATTCGTCAGTAGAAACAGTGGATAGGATTGGTGGACGAAGCTCGCCGTTAGTAGTAGCCAGGATGGGCATGGTAGCAGGAGGAATAACAGGAGAGCGACTAGATGCGATAGAACCCAGTGACGAGCGTTTGGAGAAGGGTGGGTCCAAAGACAGGCGACGCCCAGTAATAGCGATTTCGTGCTCAAGTATGGAGGCTGCTCTTACAATAAATTTGTCCAGCGAACCAGCAACATGATCAGTGGGGCCTATTTTCGGGCCCCTTTTATTCACCATTGTTCTCCTGTAAAATAGGACAAACTTAAATATACTCACAGAACTGGAGCACTAAGAGGGTATGGCCGAACCGGACCCACTCGGGCACGAACGGGCATAAACGGGCCCGCCCTTGGCCCGGGCTTCACCCGCGCTGCGATCCGCGCTGCGGAAATGAATGGGCGGAAGAATATAGTCACAGCAAGGGGCGGGTCCAGAGGAAGAGGCAGGCAGCAGCAGCAGGAAGTGAAGGGCTGCTGGACCTCGCAGTCCTCGGAGCGGGATTCACAGGCAGCAAGGTCAGTTTCTCCACGAGCGGCTCCCGCGAAGCGGGGGCCGCGAGTTTTAAACCAGTGTCCAGGGGCGGGTCCAGAGGAAGAGGCAGGCAGCAGCAGCAGGAAGTGAAGGGCTGCTGGACCTCGCATTCCTCGGAGCGGGATTCACAGGCAGCAAGGTCAGTTTCATATCAACCATATTTAATTGCAATCTGAGAAAAGAACTTACATCCTTGATCTCAGGTTTTCTTAGCACATATTTAGACAACCCAACAGACAGAGTTTTAGTAACAGAAATAGTTCTAAACAACTGGAAAGATAAACACAAGGCCTCGTTCAATTGCTAGATTAACTGGGTCAGTCATATTCGAGGCGCAGACAATATCTCTCTCCAACATTCACCATGGAGGTCCTCATCTAAACCTATCGGGAGCAAGTTGGATGACTACTTCGCCTCAAGTAAACCACCTTAAACATTCTCACACAGAACCCAATCCCACATAATAAATACTTAAATGCTCATCCTTCAGCGATATATTAGCACAAGAGTCTATGGTGGCTCTTTCTTACGTCCATTCTCACATTCAACATCTCAGCACAATGTACAAACTTCTAGTTCTCCCATAGCCTAAATCTGTACACGCTGACTACACCCTCACACTACACTTTGACTCAAATTTCGACAAGCGTGCAGAACCAATACCCAAAACAATATACTGGCTCTCTCGCTCTCTCTCCCATATCCTCTCACACCATGCTAAACCATCTCTTCCCATTACTCCTAAATTGTGTAAGTCTCCCATACAATTTATGCCTGCACACTGATAAACTACTTGTCTTGTTCTATTATTTTATGTATTTCTTTCACTTTAAGTATTATGTATTTTTTGTATTTTCTTTGTATATTTGCTTCTTGTAAATTTAGTTTCTTGAAAATCACAATAAAAGGGTTTGAAATATAGAGCTGCCCACCATAGAGCTACCGGGCTGGCCATGGTCTCAACAGAGTTCAACCACATATAACATTGTCTGCCATAGATTGCGAGTAGCATCTTCAAACTAGCCTCCATCAGGGCTGGCTTTAGCACTAGTGGTGCCCAATGCAAAGACACCATTTCCATATTCCCTCACTACTGCCCCGCAAAAATGCCCCTATCTCTCTATAGCCCCTCTCTAATATGCTTCTAATTTGCTTTAAAGCACTGCAAAACGGCTGGCTTTACTAATCCACTTGTCCCCATAAAATACAGACCAGTTCTTTGCAGCAGGCATATTAACCCTCTGCCACTAGACAGAACTCCCACATCTCTCTAGAAGGAACATTAATCATAAGAGTTATCATGGAATTTGTATTGCTGCCTGAAAGCTGAACGCTCAACGAACACTGCAGCCGGTGTTTTAAATCTTAAATTATTACTAAACACAGCGCCTTCTTAGAGGTCAGTGCCCCCCTTCCAGGTCAGCGCCCAGTGCGACCGCACCAGTGGCACTGACAGGCGCGGATCCTCCACTAGGGCGGAGGAGCATCACCCCACTGCTTCCTCGCAGTGCGAGAAACAGAAACCTAAAATGGTAAAACTACCATTTTATTTTTTATGCTTCTCGCACTGCGGCAGGGGAGGAGTGGCTTGCCCACTGCTGAGGGCGCTGTTTTTGGTTGGCCTATTTGCGATGCAGGGCGCGCTACGAAATTAGTTTTATTTATTTGTTTACTTACCTCCAATTATCCATATTCCGGTTTTTAGTACCCCCACGCTGCCCCTCCCCTGCCCTGCCTTTCCGCCCCACGGAACTCCCTCCACGGGCCGCGGCTGTCCATTTCTCTTATGTTAGCTGAATCTCGTAGGCCTGAAATGCATTTGCCCTGGAATCTCTTGCATCATAATTAATAGTTTGAATTTCATGTGCACTGTTGGAATCTGCTCTTTCTCACGTTTGTGTTGCAAGTGGAAGAAGCGCCCTTGTTAGTTAGATTAATGCACTTGTTTTAGGAGTTTGGCAAGGAGAGAAAAAGACACATTGGGATTGAATGCTGATAAGGAGATCAGTTTTATTTTCTCACCGGAGAAGGCTGGGAATCAAGGTCATCTTGTTACTGTTCTGGAGCATTGCCGTACTGTGGAAAAATACCTATGAGAATGTGGCCTGATCGGATGGCGTGACCCGAAAGGAATCCTGGGAAGACACCTGTGCTATTGGAGTATTGCAAGTCAGGATAGAGCTGACTTTTTCTCTGCCTTTGGAGAGAGAGCATCTTAGAATGAGCTCTGTCTCAGTAGCTAACACCCTCATTATGAGTTGTCTGTATGTCCAGCTATTTTTGCCTTTGTAATAAATCGACTAACCTTACTTAGTTGTCTGTGGTTACTATGAGTCTAGAGAACTGAAATTGAAATGATTGACATTGTTAATGATCTTTCTCCCCTCCATGCTCTTATGCTGAGAAAAGGTACCATCAACTTGAGTTTCTAGAGCAGCTCTAGAACAAACGGGTCTGACTCCTTCAGTACCTTAATGAGGACTCCAGAGGAAAATCATAATTTCACTGTCTAGTACAGTTTGATGTATGTAATGTCTTCGAAATCAATGCATCTGGAACCCCAGAGCTCCCCATGTTTGCGGGTTATGGGGGGGTTCAACTATAGATTTAGTTTTTGTTTCCTGATCACTTAGCCATTGTATCATGACGATGTGTGTCATTCCTAACATCTATAGTGATCATAACCCAGTGATTGGGACCTAGACTACTCCCAAAGGTAAACTCTTAGCTGGAAATGAGGGCTAAACAAAGTGGTAGACGGTTAGTGTGGTAGGGACGGATATGGGCCAATTGCTGCAGAAAGGTTATTAGGGGCTGTTCCACAACTGTGTTTAGTTGTTGATCTCTTGATGATAGTTCAGCTGGAGTTATGGAGTTATGGTCTTTTTTGGTAGGCTGGAAGGGGCACTTAGGGATTTCCTTATGAGACCAATCGAAACCACCCATTAGGACTGGAATGCATGGTTCAATAAGACATGCAAATAGACGGCTGCATGTGGCCCTGAAAAGGGAATCTAAGGACAACTTTTTGATTGCTCAGTCTAGAGTTGCTTATAAACAGGCAAACAAAACAAGTCAAAAGGGAGCTGCAGACTGAGTCATGGGCAGACTTTGTGGTCTTATGTAAGTCCAAATGTGCTAGTGACCTTAGGAAAACAGCCAATTCAGTTTAAACTCCAGGCAATTCTGTCCAGAGCCTGGCAGCGAACATCTCTCCTGATAGGTGGGTAGAGCGCTTTAATAAAATGTATGGTCCCTTGGAAGGGAATATCGACAAGCCAATTCTTAATTGAATTTACATTAGCTGAAGTTTCTGCTGCCATTATGAGGAGCTCATCCAACAAAGCCCTGTTGGGGTCATTATGGGCCTACAAAAAGGTGAGGTTGAGTTGTGGGCACCCATCCTAACCATTATTATTAACTTAGCCTGTAAAGTGCGGTTGCCTAAATCTTGGAGAGCCGCTATAATAGTCCTTATTTTTAAAAATGGTAACCGAGATGATCCATATTGCAACCACCCAATCACACTATTGTATTCAAAGTTCAAAGTAATAGGGCACATTGTCATGGATAGAACGATGGATTGGACTGCAGAATCGAACATCCTGACAGAGGTTCGGTATGGGTTTAGGAAAGATGTTGACACTTTAGAACAATGACTAAATTTATACCTTACAATTAGTAAGTACACCTATGCAAAATCCTGTCCCATATACCTGTCCTTTATAGACTTGTCAGCTGCTTATGACAGCGTAAATAGATCAAGGTTATGGAGAGTTTTATTGGGTAAGGAACTAATAAGGATCTGGTGGGCGTCCTTAAAATACTACTTATGGATTTGTCTGCCTCTGTGAGGTTCAGAGCAAATGGAGAGTGCACTAGATCAATCAAATTGACTAGGGGGGTGACAGGGGTGCTTCTTGGCCCCTATTCTTTCTTTTATATATAAATGATTTGAGGCTGCGCGTTGCTTAGATGGGGTCGGATATGCCTATGGTAAAAAACAGATCTCTACCAGTACTCCTCTGTGCAGATAATGCAGTCCTTACTGCAAGATCCCCTAATGGCCTAGAAAAGTTAATTGATGCCATTGTAGATTTCATGGATAGGATTAATCTTGAAACCAATCTTAGTAATACTTTTTTTAGGAACTGTGGTCGTGGAAAATCAAGTGCCAGATTTTTTTTGCCATTAAGGGCCATTGTTTAGAAAGGGCACACCATTTCCCTTATCTGGGCGAGACCTTTGCCAAAGCTGGGACTTGGGACCCCTGCCTACTTATTAGAAAGCAATTCTTCTTGCAGTCGGTAGAATTTGTGTTTAATTTTGCAACTAATATTGGCAGCAAATTGATTGTGGCCCTTAGGGAAAATTTCAATTGTAAAGGCCTCTCTGTGATGTGTTATGGCTCTACTATTTGAGGCTATAGGGATGTCAGTAGTCTCCAAATATAGGAGAGTCTTTTGTTCCGTCGGGTGTTTGGGGTATCCCCTGTACTTCAAATCCTATCATCCACGAAGAGTTAGAAGCGGGCTACATAGAAGATACAAATAAAGCTAGAATAACTCCTATTGTGCTGTTCTATATGAACCAGCCAGCATGTGAAACTAAACAGGGACATTATTCGGGACTGTTTGTCCTGTGAGTTTGGACTAAAGATCTCTTGACTCTCTTACATTAAGTCAGGCTTAAAACTCTGGGAAGGGGTGTGTTATTTAGTAAGGCTTTAGTGCTTGTGAATTTGGGCAAGCTGTGGCTAATAGATAATTTTGTGGGGGGAAAGAGTGGAATGTGCTGCGATCTCAAAAACTGTTTAACAGTTAATACGTTAGAATTACGATAACTACCGGAATGGAGCCATAGCTGACATTGGTCAACAATTCATGGAAGCATTCTATTTTGGCCAGATTTGAAACCAGCTCCATTCTTTGACAACTGAGTTTTCCTCTGAACCAGCCTGACTCAGGCTCACTGCCTCTCTGCCCTTTGATGATTCCTCACAGCAATCTGTGGTACATTTTATAGTGTTCTGTAAATATTATGACAGACCTAGGAATTTTTGGGGCAAACCAGGCCTTAGGGAGCTGGATTTCAGAAGGTGTAAACCTGCCCTAACCTTTCATCAAACTTTTCCATCTCATGCTGTATGAAGCCGGGTTTCCTCTTTCTCTTTTTAGCTTCCACAAGTCATTCATGTTTTAACTTGCCTGTTACACGTTTTTAATTTGAGTTTTATGAACGTGTTGGAGGAGTAATTGATTTTTTTAATGGATTATTTGAAGATTGTCTTGATTTGAATGCTTTCTTACTTTTATGATTATTTTTAAATCATCGAATACAGTATTTTGATTGATTGATTGATTGATTACAGAGTCTGTAGTAAAGTGGCACGAAGAGGATAAAGGGGGAAATACATATCACATTTACAAAGAGGTGCAATTTATAATAGCAACTTTCATGAGGAGGGATATTGAGAGGATTTATACAGAATTTACAAAGAGGCAGAGCTAAAAATAGCAATCTTCGCAGTGGCGGGAGTGGGAAGGGAATGGTCGCATTGTAGTACAAGACAAGAAGTTGATATGTATGGAGGAGAAGAAATCTCCTGAATAGGAAGAGTTTAACTTTAGATTTGAAATCAGTGAGGGAGGGGTTAGTACATTTAGCGGAAGGGAATTAAAAAATCCCAGATTTTGGAAGCTCAGTCAAGCGACGATTGAGACATAGTATGTTTTTAAAGCACATTTTTTTTTTGTTGCATATTTATATAGCGCGAACTCGACCCGAAGGTATTGGAGCGCTTTACATGAGCACCGTATTTACATGACACATTCAGTCACGGTGAGATTAAGTGATTTGCCCAGAATCACAGGACGTGGACGCGACCTCGAGGCTCGAACTCTGGTTTCCTGCACCAAAGTCGGCAGTTTTAGAGTTTTAGAGAGAGCAGATGCATAGGAAACTTAGCAAGGAGAGATGGCGTGAAGGCTCGGCCCCTTCGCTCGCCCTTTCATCTGGCTTATGATCTTTAACTTCCAATGTTAGGGGAAATTATTTCTATTGCCTTTTACTCTTGTCATTCAAAAGGCCGCCCAAAAAACTAGTCATTGTTTATTTTAGTAGCGGTAAGACCGCGTTTTCCGATCCTTGTGAGCGCGAGCAAGAGAGGTTTCTAAGGTCACTTATTAATGTGTGTATAAGCGACATTAGCTGAATTAAAACCATGACACAATGTTCGGGGCAGTAAATTCCAGGCATAATAAGGATACAATGAACATGAGGAATGTAGTAAATAAGGGAGAGTGGAGACCCCGGCTCAGGAATTTCTATCACCCAGAAGTGATTGTTTATTCTTCAGAGTTTACTTCAAATAAATACTTTCTTCGAGGCTGCCTCCTTGCGCGTCTTGTGAACTGGGCCCCGGGGTTCTCACCGCAGTGTCACATCGGAGAAAGGAATCCCCCCCCCAAACGTGCATGCTGACGTGACTCCGCTCAGAGGCGTAACTCTAAATGATGGAGGCCCTGATCACAATTTGGCGAAGGCAGATGGTCCCTGAAATGTCATTCAGCTTGGTCCCCTCACTTCAATACAAAGACCCTGTTCTAAGCGCTCGGCTCCTAAGGTACCACAACCACCCCCCTACAATTATGCCTTTATCAGACGTTATATCCGTTGTTAGCCGTTATTCATAGTTCCCTTTTCTAAACGATGTTAGTTGTAAGCCTGATGATGGACATACCTGGAACTGGGATTTTTAAGCCATTTGATGATATTATTATAACTGTTATTTCAATACCACGTTAAACTGCAGTTGGGCCATTTCTAGTCACTGCAGTTAAACACGTTTTGCTGTTGCACAATTCACCTACATCGAGAAGGTGGAGCAGTTGTGCTGTCCTAGCTAGGAATCTACCTCGTAATGTTTAGTCTCTAGATCTCCTTAGATGCTAGTGGCAAGTGCTCAATTCACTGAGCTACCGTTTGCGTTATCTTTAGTTCAGCATCATTACTTACATCTGCTTTGTGATGTTCATTAAACATGAAACTTTTTTTTTTTTTTGCCAGTATTATTAGACAGATTTTCTGTGATCAATACGACAAAATAAAGCAAAACCACATTTTTAGGTCGAGGCTGGGCAGCGATAGATAACCCATTTTATTATTTGAACATGCTTTTAAGTGTACCTTGAAGATTTTACCAAACATGTTATTTCCATTACTTGTTAATATTCGTGCTGCTATAAAATAAATTGTCAAGAGGGCACAACTTTTCGAGTCATGGACTTTCTTTGTTTTGAAGATCACAATTTCAATTAATCCACAGATTTGGTAATTTAAAAACTGTGACTGGAAACAAGGTGCCCCGTTGAGTTAGAATTAACTCATAACTTTAGATATTGTGTTACATTATCATAGATAGTCAAATATGAAAGTTAATCTCCTTCACTGCCATGAAAAGAGGTTTAGGTTAAGTGAAAAGAAGTAAGTTTTGTCCTTTTCATTTCTAGCAAACATCAAAGGTGTTGAAGGCTGCAGAGAAGTCCTGTGATACCAGAGCCTATAGTTTGCGTTTGCCATGGGGGACAAGTAGTTCTTATATGAGATTAAATGGTGTATTTTCTGGGTTTCATATTGGGCAGTAGCCAGCCAGAAAGGCACTCATCAATTATTGAACTCTAATGCTCTGGGAATGACCCCCGCATGGGTATAAAGACATGCATACCTGCACTGAGTAACTCAACCTTAATTTTTAATGCGATACTGATTTTTGTGCTTATAGCATGACATGATAAAGGATGACGGACAATCTTTGGGCTCCACAGATTGATAACGTGTAATGCTGACATTCCTGGTTTTTTTCAGGCAGTGGGGTGTGGCAGGGTGGAACCATGGCAGCTGTGGATATGCAGTATTGCCCTTTTCAGCAGAGGCTTGCTGGTTGTCTCTTCCTGAGCATCACCACTTGGCTTGATGGAGGGTGTGGGGAGGTGGAGAACGTGCTCTCCTTGTTGTGTAGATAAAGTCATCCAGGCAAGGCCTGCTCATCTGTCTCTTCCAGGAGTGCTACTCTCAAAGCCTGATAGCTGACAGGTGTAAACATTTCATATGTGATTGTGCTTATGCTTTGGGTGTTCCAGTTTGAGACACCCCTCGTTACTATCTGCTGTAGAAACCATCACCTGAAATAAAGACTGTCTCTTCCACAAGAAGAGAGAGCCAATTTGGACTGATTCATCTTGATTTTGCAACCAACAATTCTATTCTGCAACATGAATACACATTTCAGCGTTCTTACTGACCAAAGAAGAGATTCTCTGCAGCGTACCAGAGGAATTCCTGAAGTCCAGAGCTGGTGTAGCTGACATCCAGTTTTACAGAGGACAGGTGACATTATCAGGAAAGTCCGCAAGGAGTTACCAATAAAGACATGGGATTGCCTGGCCTGCTGAGAATAGAGAAGTAGAAGATAGGATCAGAATGCCCAGATGAGTCCAGCCCTTGGGCTTGAGTGGAAGGGACAGCCTAGAATGTGGACTAGCATGGGAATGATGAAGGAGCCAATCGAAGTGATGTAGTGGAACTCCCTGACTTCCAATCTCTGCTCATAACACAACCAGTGCACTGCGCCTTTCTAGCAAGAGGAGTGGGCAAAAGAGCTTGACTGCACCTGTGTCCTGTGCAGACTCTGGCAGCAAGTAGAAGATTGCCAAATAATCATTTCAACGGGAGGGTGGGTGCTGTTGGGAAGGGGGCTTTTGCTGTGGGCATGTTTCCTCGCTAGAGCCTCAAACCGCACCCACTGACCAGTTACGATCTGCATAGGACTCCAAAACAACATCGGAGAAAGGTGTGTCATAGCACACACACTCCGGAGTGAGGGCCTTCTGCTATGAACCTTGCTACCGCTACACTTAGGTAACTTCCACACCCTTACACTTAGGTAACTTCCACTCCTTTGCACTCAAGCTCACCAATCATGAGGACTCTTTTGTCTTGAGCAAAAAACATACTGGTATTTGTCAGTGATTGGGGCATTGAACGGCTGGCCTCTTCACCACTGATGCAGAAGTCTGCTCACCCTTATCACAATGAGGGGCATATTTACAAGGAAGTGGTGGAGCATGGCATTAGCCTCTTTAGCTTAACGCCACGCTCTGTCACTTCTGAAACGCAGGGTTGCACCGTATTTACAATACGGTTCAGCCCTGCGTTTCACCCTGCGCTTGCACTAAATAAGCTGCCTAGCACCAATGCCAGCACACTTGTACCATAGTGCAAGGGTGTCTGCGTTGAGGGGAATGATTGTTTATGTGCAGGAAGGGACACCTTCCTGCACATAAACAATCAATGCTTTTTTGCTGGTTCTACGTATGCTGCACATCGCAGCACACATGAAAACAGCAAAGACAAGGAGAAATTAAACATTTCTCCTCGTTGGGCCAGGGTAAGACCAGGTTTTGCCTTTTCTTGAATTTGGCGCTGCCCCATATTTACGCCACCCTTGTAAATATGGGGCAGCGTCAAAATCAATGGGTGTTGTGGTGGAACACCCACACCAACACTCAATGCCCGCCCCTTTAACGCAAAGGTGCCAATTACGATCCGGTAAAAACCGGGTACGAACCGTCGGTCGGAGCGTATTCTCCGTCCGACTCGTACCCGGTTGTAAAACATTACAAACATGGAATTACGATTCGCACGGAAACACCATTTCCGTACGAATCGTAAAAAACACCGACCGACGAAAATATGCATACGAATGTGATCCGGGAATGCTGCGACGTGACGTCGGGACGCTTCCAGGCAGCGTTTCACGACCCAGGAATTACGATTCGAACCGACAGCAGTCCGGACGGCAATATTTTTACGGCACCCAAAAAGTGCCGGAAATGCGAAGTACGGCGCGAAACGACCAGAGTAGGTGGCCCGGTAAGCGCCGTACCCCCCCCCAGCCCCCGCATGTACGCGCCGTACCCCCCCGCCCCCGCATGTACGCGTCGAACCCCCCCCAGCCCCCGCATGTACGCGTCGAACCCCCCCAGCCCCCGCATGTACGTGTCGAACCCCCTCGTGTATGTACACCCGAGTACGTGTCGAACCCCCCGTGTATGTACACCCGAGTACGTGTCGAACCCCCCCGTGTATGTACACCCGAGTACGTGTCGAACTGTACGTGTCGACCCCCCCATGTATGTACACCCGAGTACGTGTCGAACCCCCCGTGTATGTACACCCGAGTACGTGTCGAACTGTACGTGTCGAACCCCCCCGTGTATGTACACCCAAGTACGTGTCGAACCCCCGTGTATGTACACCCGAGTACGTGTCGAACCCCCCGTGTATGTACACCCGAGTACGTGTCGAACTGTACGTGTCGAACCCCCCGTGTATGTACACCCGAGTACGTGTCGAACCCCCCGTGTATGTACACCCGAGTACGTGTCGAACTGTACGTGTCGAACCCCCCATGTATGTACACCCGAGTACGTTCGAGTCGTACCCCAACCCGTGTATGTACGGTGCATACCCTCAGCGCGTAGCAAGGGTCTACTTAAGAGCATGGCCCGTGATCTACATTTCCCTCCGGCAGCAGGCTCTACCGGTCCAGCGGTACCGACGGACAGGTGAGCGTTTGGTGTGCTCCTTTGTTTCCCTTCTTCTTTCGATGTTTGCCAGTGCGGACATTTGCACTTTCTAGCGGCTTTTTGTTGCTACATTCGACACCCTGTCTCATCACCTTTAGAAACGGGCGTCCTTTTGCTCTATCACTTACTCAGTGAGATTGTCAGGTACACATGCTTTGGAGCAATTTTCATCACGAGCTATGATAATATGAGTAGTGTTAGGCTGGATTGGTTTCTTTCTGCCCTTTATCCCCTGGTCCCCTATATTCATGGTTATTTTTATGATCAATATGTCAAATACTTCATCTTGACATGATCATTCGTTGAGATTTTGTACTAACTCGCTTAGCACCATACTCTCTCATCAATACTCCGTTTTTCATAGAGCGGTGCTGCCCTCCTGAGCGGTTGCCAGGCGAGAGGTGAGACTCTGTACCCAGCTTTTGCGGGTAAGGCAATTCCTTTTCTCTTTTTTTGTTCATGCATCCGCAGATCCTGTTTTTAATCAATGTTCTTGTTGTCATCATTATGATACACACTCTCTTTTCCCTGACATGTGGCATTTTTTGTTTGTTCTAGGTACATGCAGGTTCTACCACAGGCCGATGACAACGCATTGGCTTGATATCCTTTTTTGATATTATTCACTATTTTCTCGTATCTTGCAGTAGCATTCATCTTTAAGGTCCTGACGAAAGCCCGATCCACCTCTGGTCTTCGTGGGCTGAAACATGTTGACCACCTGAAACTCACACCACATCAGTTTTAAATCCATACTGTTGGTGTACTGCTTTTTAATCCTGACAGTAGGCGCCCTTTGATTAAAATTGTTCTCGGTGCCTCCTAGCCAGTTTTAGTCTTTCACCAGTTTCTTACTTTTTCACATCTTTTCACTGCACCCTCACTCACACTTGTCAGCTCATCATATACGGACGTAGCTTGTCCACCAACATCAATAATCAAAACATCCCTGAGCTCCTCCCTCTCAGTGAGGGGGTTGTAGACCTCAAGGGAACTAGGTTTTTCCCTTGGGAGGAGAGTCCCTATGATGAAGCATGTCACCTCTGGTGAGTGAGGGATCTTGTCCTTTAAGGGATCTGCCCTTTTGCATGCATTATCTCTAGCTTCCTCCAAGATAGGCTTACTACCACATAGGTCGAAATGAGACTTAGGGGTAGGTCGTAGACCCTAGGATTTCTGTGTTTTGCTCAGTTCACAGTACCATACTAGGTCTTGCCCTAGGTTATAAGTGGTAAAATGCCACAACCCCCATAGTTGTAGCTCAGCAACCTCTGTTTGACCTGTGGTCCCCGAATAGGTCCTGAGATTTGTCTATAGTTGGACAAGATGTCAAGATGTAAAGATCTGCATTTGGTCTACATTAGATTGGGGCATGAATTTTGCATGTGAGTTTGAATTAGACTTTACCATAGGAGAGTGGGAAATTGATAACATAATGGTGGGGACTGGCACAGGAAAGCTGGGATGCACAATCCTTTTTTTTTGCAAATATCTGTGCAGGACAATCCCTTTTTTGAAGGAGGACTGAAAAGTAGTGGTATTTTGTGGTTATATAAGGATGAATTCAATCAGCATTGTATGTCAAAACTCCATCGCATGGATAATAGTGCACTCTGCCACAATGCTGCCGGAGAGAACAGACTACTGGATAGGGGTGTTTTGTGCAGGCAGCTAGGCAATCAATTCACACTAAAGGTATAAAGAACAAAGTGATAATATTTGATGCCTCTGCTATTCGGGAATATATATTATCTTCTGCTTTTCGGTACACACAGGTGTGTAGTTTTAGGCTGGCTCAAGGACGCAGTGTATTCAGCCAGATACCATGATTTAGCCAAGTGCATTTGCAGGGTAGATTAGGGTTTAACTTGGGCAGGACAATGGGGACAATGGGGGGTTCTACAAAGACAAAGGCGTCAGGGTACATTTACAGATCAGCTCCGTCTTGAATGGACCTGTTTTATATAGTTACTTTTGACTGCAATTCACTACATAGAATACCAGTCAAGCAAAGATATTTAAAACAGCAATTTAAAAAACAACAGTCAAATGTACAATAATAGATGTTTGGTTATAAGTCAATGAGCTAAACTAACCAACAAATTAGTTCAATCAAGCAGCACCATAGTAATACATTTTCATCACTAGACCAGTTCCATTTCAGGCTATTTCTTCTCTCTCGGTGTGGAAATTCACATGATATGAATAGACCACAGGGGGGCATGCTAGTTAAAATAATAATAATAATACCAGTATTTGTAAAGCGCAAACAATTACCCGATGGTGTCAAGGCGCTGGGGGTCGTCGGTAAGATTAAGCGAGCTATTGCCCAGAGTCACATGGTGCTGGGCTAACCTGCCACCAGCGCCGGGGATCGAACCGTGAGCCCCTGTGTTCCGGAGTCAGACATCTTGGCCACTGTGCCACACCTCTTTCCATCTGAAACATCTGGAGCCATCTGGAACATGTGAGTCAAAGTAAAAAGAAGGTATATAAATCAATATCACTACTCTTCCCAATTTGGTTTAGTTGTTTAACAGTTTGGCAAGTGTTTTTTTCAGTGAACTTACATAAAAGGATTAATTATTTGCTGGAGACATATTTGTGGGGGATATCCAAAGGACCTGCATTTCTCTGGTTAGGCATGATGCCTCTCAACAGGCAGATGGGATCTGATTTTGCAAATGTTTTGGCATTATCAACAGACATGTTTTGCTGTATTTGACTGAGCTGTGCTGGGGTGCTGGGAAAGTCTCTTTTGGATGGTTTGAAATGGAGAGAATTCAGATGAGGACATGGTATCCCATTACAGCATTTATTGGCTTAGAAGGTGGAAGCATTTTGGCTGACAATAATGTACTGAGTGAGTTTACCAATGAGAGAGGGTTGCCTTTGCATTTAAATCCGAGGGCCCCCTTGTGGTGTAAGTCCAAATTGAGAGACAAAGAGAGTCAAATGAAGTGGAGGATGTGGTTTAATGTTGCTTTATTTAACATGCGCAAGGATGCAAACATGTATCTTCAGAAATTTGCAATGGAGATATTGGTTTGCTCAAGGCGAAATCTGGGATTATTTGACTATTAGAAGGTTTGTAGAGACACACACCCTAGACATTTAGAAGGTTACTGAAAATAGCAAGCTATTAATGAATTTGACCTGAAAAACTGGTTAATTGTAGTGGTCCTTTAAGATCGTTAAGGACATGTTGAGGTTTTTGCTTCATTCTACCCCTGAAATATAACTTTTTCTGTCACTGTAGTTTTCACAGGAGGACACCCTTATGACCCTTGAAGTCCTCTTCTTTGTCTTGGGTACAAGGGAGCGCAGGTTCAGTTCATCATGGCTCTTCTCAGGTTTCAGATAGCAGGTCCAGTCCTCTTCTGATCGTCATCACATCCAGGAGTGCACTGAAGTGGGTGTCTGGAGGTGCCACATTTATACCTGGCACAAGCTGGTGGATGGGAATGACTCTTGGGCACACCCTAAACAATGGGGTAAAAGTTCCCAGGGCCAACCCTAGCCACTTTGGGCATTTTTCAAGATGGCAAAAGTCTTTGGCCACACTAACATTGGGTTCTAAGCGCTTGTGAGTGTGTGTGGGGAATGTACTATTCTAATCTTAGTGTCCTCCTACATCTAACATTTTAATCCAGTTTAGGGCAGTCACTGTACCCACAATAAACCCAAAGACAGGAGTCTAGTAGAAAAAAAAGTAGGAGGGTTATCCAGCAACTAGACAGTGCATACACAAGAATGGTTTGGGTATTCTGCCTCCCTTCTTGTTAAGTGCACTCCCAGTGTTATTTGTAAACCCAGAGACAGAAGTCCAGTAGAGCAAATGTAAGGTTTTCTAGCTATCAGACTGTGGATGTGCAAGCATTCTTTTGACATCTTCTACCCTTCCATTCAAATGTGCCCCCAATGTTTTTTTTTAAGTTTTTGTCCTCATATCACAATGGCTTCTGCAAATGCAGGCTAACATACACTCGATATCAGACCCCCAGACTGCTGCATCTATGTTGGCCCCACCGCACTGATAGGACCGGATTCTTGCCTACCTGGTTCTTTCCAAGAATCCTCTCAGGTCGCCAGGATCTTTTTGGTGAGCAGTCTATATATCGACTTTTTATATTGTTTTAGGGGCGGGATGTTGGGTTATAGGGGATAAGGGTGGGGAGTGTTTTAAAAAAGTTAATTTATTTTTTAATATATTGTAAAATTGAATTAGTAAATTTTATTTCTAATTTGAAATGTATATTTAATTTTAGGAGCGGGATGTTGGGTTACAGGGGATAAGGGTGGGAAGTGTTTTAAAAATGTTTATATATTTTTGAATTTTTAAAAAAATTTATTTAGAAATTTTAAAATAAATTTAGAATTTTAAAATTATTTTTAGGAGCGGGATGTTGGGTTATAGGGGATAAGGGTGGGAAGTGTTTTAAAAATGTTTATATATTTTTGAATTTAAAAAAATAATTATTTAGAAATTTTAAATTAAATTTAGAATTTTAAAATTAATTTTAGGAGTGGGATGTTGGGTTATAGGGGATAAGGGTGGGAAGTGTTTTAAAAATGTTTATATATTTTTGAATTTTTAAAAATAATTATTTAGAAATTTTAAATTAAATTTAGAATTTTACAAATAATTTTAGGAGCGGGATGTTGGGTTATAGGGGATAAGGGTGGGAAGTGTTTTAAAAAAGTTTATATATTTTTGAATTTAAAAAAAAAATTATTTAGAAAATTTAAATATAATTTAGAATTTTACAAATAATTGTAGGAGCGGGATGTTGGGTTATAGGGGATAAGGGTGGGAAGTGTTTTAAAAATGTTTATATATTTTAGAATGTTTAAAAAAAGTAATGTAGAAATTTTAAATTTAATTTAGAAATTTAAAATTAATTTTAGGAGCGGGATGTTGGGTTATAGGGGATAAGGGTGGGAAGTGTTTTAAAAATATTTATATATTTTTGAATGTTTTTTAAAAAAAAAATTATAATTTTAAATGTAATTTAGAATTTTATTTTAAATTTTCGGAGTGGGATGTTGAGTTACAGGGGATAAGGGTGGGAAGTGTTGTTAAAAAATTTTTTTTATTTGGAATATTTAATAAATTTATTTTGAAATTTGGAATAAAAATATATTTTTTATATTATGTTTTAGGAGTGGGATGTTGGGTTATAGGGGATGAGGGTGGGGAGTGTTTTAAAAATTTTGATTTATGTAGGAATAATTTGTATACAAAATTTAGAATATTAGAATAAAATTTCGAAAGTTATATTTAATTTTAGGAGTGGGATGTTGTGTTATGGGGATAAGGGTGTGGAGTTTTATAAAAATTTGTTAAATGTTGGTAATATTGTATAAAAAGTATGTATAAATTTTGATTTTGATTGTACAATTTAAAATGTTTTTGGGGATTGGGATGTTGGCTTATAGGGGATAAGGGTGGGGAGTGTTTTAAAAATGTATTTTAAATTAGTAATATTGAGTAATTTATAATAAAAAAAAATATTTTATAATATAATATTTTGGGATACATTTTAGATTGGGGAGTTGGATTTGTAGAGGATAAGTGTGGGTATTTTATTATGTAAAATTTTTAATAATGATTAAAACATATTTTTTTATATATTTATATATTTGTATTGCAATTACTGTAATTAAATACATATTGGAGTGGGAATATAAAATTAATTAAGATCAGTATACATGATTTAGTCTAATCAAATATATTTATGAGTGGGATTACTAAATTAATGAAGTTAATGAAGTGTAGTGTTTTGCACCTACCATAATTAAATATAGATTTGAGAGAGAATAGTAAATTAATTAAGTTCAGTGTCCAGCACTTATCTTAATTAAATATAGATTGGAGTGGGAATAGTAAATTAATTAAGTTCATTGTCCAGTACCTACTGTAATTTAATATAGGTTGGAGTGAAAGTAGTAAATTAATTAAGTTCAGTGTCCAGCACTTATCTTAATTAAATATAGACTGGAGTGGGAATAGTAAATTAATTCAGTTCAGTGTCCAGCACATACTATAATTAAATATAGGTTGGAGTGAGAATAGTAAATTTATTAAGTTCAGTGTCCAGCACTTATCTTAATTTAATATAGACTGGAGTGGGAATAGTAAATTAATTTAGTTCAGTGTCCAGCACCTACCCTAATTTAATATAGGTTGGAGTGAGAATAGTAAATTAATTAAGTTCAGTGTCCAGCAGTTATCTTAATTAAATATAGACTGGAGTGGGAATAGTAAATTTATTAAGTTCAGTGTCCAGCAGCTACTCTAATTTAATATAGGTTGGAGTGAGAATAGTAAATTAATTATGTTCAGTGTCCAGCACTTATCTTAATTAAATATAGACTGAAGTGGGAATAGTAAATTAATTCAGTTCAGTCTCCAGCACCTACTCTAATTTAATATAGGTTGGAGTGAGAATAGTAAATTAATTAAGTTCTGTGTCCAGCACTTATCTTAATTAAATATAGACTGGAGTGGGAATAGTAAATTTATTAAGTTCAGTGTCCAGCACCTACTCTAATTTAATATAGGTTGGAGTGAGAATAGTAAATTAATTATGTTCAGTGTCCAGCACTTATCTTAATTAAATATAGACTGGAGTGGGAATAGTAAATTTATTAAGTTCAGTGTCCAGCACCTACCCTAATTAAATATAGATTGGAGTGAGAATAGTAAATTAATTAAGTTCAGTGTCCAGCACTTATCTTAATTAAATATAGACTGGAGTGGGAATAGTAAATTAATTCAGTTCAGTCTCCAGCACCTACTCTAATTGAATATAGGTTGGAGTGAGAATAGTAAATTAATTAAGTTCTGTGTCCAGCACTTATCTTAATTAAATATAGACTGGAGTGGGAATAGTAAATTTATTAAGTTCAGTGTCCAGCACCTACTCTAATTTAATATAGGTTGGAGTGAGAATAGTAAATTAATTATGTTCAGTGTCCAGCACTTATCTTAATTAAATATAGACTGGAGTGGGAATAGTAAATTAATTAAGTTCAGTGTCCAGCACCTACCCTAATTAAATATAGGTTGGAGTGAGAATAGTAAATTAATTAAGTTCAGTGTCCAGCACTTATCTTAATTAAATATAGAGTGGAGTGGGAATAGTAAATTAATTCAGTTCAGTCTCCAGCACCTACTCTAATTTAATATAGGTTGGAGTGAGAATAGTAAATTAATTAAGTTCTGTGTCCAGCACTTATCTTAATTAAATATAGACTGGAGTGGGAATAGTAAATTTATTAAGTTCAGTGTCCAGCACCTACTCTAATTTAATATAGGTTGGAGTGAGAATAGTAAATTAATTATGTTCAGTGTCCAGCACTTATCTTAATTAAATATAGACTGGAGTGGGAATAGTAAATTAATTAAGTTCAGTGGCGAGCACCTACCCTAATTAAATATAGGTTGGAGTGAGAATAGTAAATTAATTAAGTTCAGTGTCCAGCACTTATCTTAATTAAATATAGAGTGGAGTGGGAATAGTAAATTAATTCAGTTCAGTCTCCAGCACCTACTCTAATTTAATATAGGTTGGAGTGAGAATAGTAAATTAATTAAGTTCTGTGTCCAGCACTTATCTTAATTAAATATAGACTGGAGTGGGAATAGTAAATTAATTAAGTTCAGTGTCCAGCACCTACTCTAATTTAATATACGTTGGAGTGAGAATAGTAAATTAATTAAGTTCAGTGTCCAGCACTTATATTAATTAAATATAGACTGGAGTGGGAATAGTAAATTAATTCAGTTCAGTGTCTAGCACCTACCCTAATTAAATATATTTTGGAGTGAGAATAGTAAATTAATTACGTTCAGTTTGTAGTGGGAGTAGTATGTTAATTAAGTTTGGTAAATAGCAATTATTATAATTAAATATAGAGTTGAATAGGAACAGTTAAATTAATTTGTTTTAATTTACTATAAATCTGTAGATTTTAGTTTTGGTTGTATAAAAGATAGAAGTTATATCAGAATGCAAATTCTAAATTTTTGTATAAAATAGTAGAAAGGAAAATAAAATTTGTTTTATAGTTGTTGGAATGTATATTAATTACAGAGAAAATATTGTTTATTATTACGCACATTATAAGAATTAAATCATTGAAATAAACATGTAATAAAATAATTAATATTTAACATTTGTATTATTGTAATATTTTTTTATAATGGATATATATTTGTTTAATGTATATTTTTGACATTAATATATGAACAGACAAAAATATTAAAAAAAAAAAATCGGATTTTTATAGCTGTTTAATATTTTTAAATTTATATTGTGTACTCTCAATATTTTTAGACTTTATTTGAATTCATAAGAAATTGTATGTTTTGAAATATATGTTAAATATATTTTAATTATTAATATTTATATTAGATAATTAATATTGAAAATGTTTACATTTTAGAATATTTCTTTTTAATTTTAGTTTTGGTATGTTGTAGATACAATATATTAATGATATCATGTTCATACATTTTTTTTGGTAATATATACAGTTTTGTTATTATATTAGTAAATATATTTTTTTTATTATATTTATTTTTATAAGTTAAATAATTTTCACATATATAAAATAAATAGGTATTCTTTTTGAGTATTTTATTGTAATGTTTTACTCATTTTTAAAGTAATGTGTAATGTTAAATAAATAGTTAGGCCATTTATTGGTATTTTTTTAGTTGTTATGTTTGTTTGGGTCTTTTATTTTGTAACCGCTCGCTGTTGTTTTGGGTTATTTTGGTAGAATCCAGGTCGTGGTCGGGAGCTGTTTCGCGTTTGAGAAGGTAAGAGTTATTTTCTTTATTATTAAATAGTTTTAAGTGTTTTGTGGAAGTAGTAATGTTGTAATAAGTGTGTGGATTGATGTTTTAGAAGTTAGGGTGTTAGTAATAGTTTGTATACGGTTTTATAATTTACGTTGTGTTCCGTGTTTGTGGCTTTGTTAGTGTTTTGTTATTTAGGTGTGTTAAAGTTTTATAGTGTTTGAATAATGTTTGTAGTGATGTTATTAGGTGCATTATGTATGTTTGTGTGTGGGTGGGAATGTTTGTTTCTCTTTTGTAGGTTTTACGGAGAAGATATTTTCGTCTCTTTCAAACACCTTTTTTTTTTTAAAGGAAGTGTGTATTAGTGTCAGATCAAGGATACGATCTCCCCAGGAGCAGATGATCAGGTCCTCAAATCCCTCTCACCAAAGTCAGTGACAGGTGATGACAACTGCCTCTGTATTTAGTCAAGGGGGAAAGGGGAAGTGGAAGACAAACAAAGAGAGACTGCCTCTGGACCCTGGTTCTTCTTCAGCTTTTTCTTTCTCTGTGAAGAAACCTGTAAACACAAGCACACTTATTAAATCTTCCCTGCCTCTAGTACTGGCTGATATGGATTTTTCTATTTAACATATCTATTACCTATGATACCAGAGATCTTTGCCTCCCTCTATATTTGTTTGTCTATTGTTTATTTGATCAGTCTTAGGATTGTTGGTAGAGAACTCTCACTTGAATGTTACTCTGAGAGCTAATATCCGCCTCAAAACCTTTTAGAAGAGTTCGCTGCCTCTGATTCTTTTCTTTCATAAAAATCAAAAGTATTGTTGCTCAGTCTTATATTATTGCCTTGGCGCTGATTCACAGAACATGAGGTAGCAAATACACAGTTCACAGTCTTTCGTTAACTCTCGCTGTTCTGGTAATATCAGGTGCCTTATCTCCTGAACTCTTAGTGCTCGAGAATTCAGCTGAATAATATGTGCCTCCGTTGCCTTGCAATTCTCTAGAATACTGCTTGCAGATCCATTAATGAAGAAATGAATACTCTTACTTGGAAATGGAGAAGTGTTCTCTTCACCAAACAACTTCTCTGAAGTGACTGCATCCGCTGTCTCACCCACAGGATTTCCATCGAAAGTTTCGAGTCAAGAAGGTTTTTACTGACTGAGAAGCCACTGCAAATATCAAAAAGCAGGTCAGAAAATCACCACGCTAAATACTTGGAAGTTATCAAGAATACTTCCCTAAGAATGTGGTTATAGGGCCCCACAAATTGACTCTCTCTCTAAAATGACTCCAGAAGATACGGGCGCTCTGTGGAAAAAGCGACCGTTTTCGTGACAGAAAACAGTTGAAGTGCGCCGCGCAAACCTTGCACATGCGCATTGAGTCTTGAGACGAGTCTCGTGTCTATAACAACTAGACCGAGAACTCTTCCAGTAAGTGTACTACTGAGTCTATTGGAGAGTGGAAGAGACTCTCAATCCACATAGAATGGATCTCAAAGACGTCTTCCAAGTTGGGGTTAATCTTCGCCAGCGCGGGTATTTCAAAAGGCACCGTCTTTTAACAAGCAGTTTAACACCTTCAGCATTGTAGTTTAGACTACTCGATGGTGTTGTGACAGTACCCCCCACCAAAAGGCGTCCCTTCAATCTTGGCTTGGTTGGATGTTTTTGGTGAAAGTCTTGAATGAGCTTTGGAGCGTGGACGTTAGAATGCGGCTCCCAGGATCTCTCTTCAGGACCAAAACCCTTCCAACTGATCAAATAATACAATTTACCTCTTCTATAGGTTGAATCTAGAATCTTATGTACCTCAAACTCTTCTACTGAATCTATCACAGTAGGTTTTGGGGAAGTACGGAATCTTAAATTTGGGGGACTTTTCTTTAGCAATGAAACATGGAACACTGGGTGTATTTTGAGGTAGGATGGCAACTGAATCTTAACCGCCACTGGATTTATCATCTTGTTAACCCTAAATGGGCCAATGAATCTTGGTTGGAACTTACGATTTTCTTTTAGTTTTAGATTTTTGGTGGACAACCAGATTTTGTCTCCTGGTTTAAAAACTGGGTTCCCTCTTCTTTTCTTGTCTGCCTGCAATTTATATGAACCTTTGGCCTTTTCAATATTCTCTCCTGCCTGAATTAATGACCTTTGGAGCTTATCTATAAATTCTTCCACTGCTGGTACTGATCCCTCTTCTTTTTAAAGAATTACACTTGGGTGCCTACCATAATTTAAATAGAAGGGAGTGTAACCAGTCGAAGAATGTTTAGCATTGTTATAGGCAAACTCAGCTGACCACACTAAATCTGCCCACCCAACTTTCTGATCCATCAAATATAGCCTGAGGTACTGTTCTAAATCTTGATTGACTCTTTCAGTTTGACCATCAGTTTCGGGATGGAAACTGGTGGAATAGCGAGCATCAATGCCTAACTTCTTAGTAAAGGCCTTCCAAAAGTGGGAAACAAATTGTGAACCTCGGTCAGAAACTAGAACTTTTGGAATCCCATGCAATCTTACAATATGTTGAGTAAACAATTGTGCCAATTGGGGTGCCCTAGGTATCTCTTTCAAAGGGACAAAATGTGCCATCTTAGTAAAGGTGTCCACCATAACCAAAATTGTGTTAAAACCCTGACTAGGAGGGAGATCTACAATCAGATCCATCGAAACCGTATGCCAAGGATGAGGCGGGGTTGGCATCGGCATCGGCATCAAAAGCCCATGAGGGGCTCTTCGATCAGGTTTTCCCTGCAAACACCTCTCGCAGGTGGAAACATACTGCCGTATTTGTGGTTTCATCCTTGGCCACCAAAAATTTCTTTCTGCCAATTCTAAAGTCTTTTGAACTCCTTTATGAACAGCAAGTGGATCATCATGACATTGTTTCAACGCTCTCTCTTGCAGCCTCTTAGTCGGAAGATAGAGACAATTATTTACATATGGAAGTCCATTCCTGATTTCTCTCTCCGATTCCTCCTTTGCCCAACGAGTCATTTCTTCATAAGGCATTGCCTTTCGAATTTCATTAGAAAAGTCTGTATTGAGTGTGGCTACAATGATTTTCTCTTCCGGAATTATAGTCTGTTTCTTTTGATCAATCTCTGAATGATCAGAATGTATTCTAGAAAGAGCATCTGCTTTTACATTACTTGTACCTGGTCTGAAGGTAATTACAAAATTATAGTCTGCAAAAAATAGTGACCAACGTAGTTGTCTGGCTGTTAGTGTCCGGGCTGACTTGAGGAATTGGAGATTGCGATGATCAGAGTACACGGTGACCTTATGCACAGCCCCTAACAAGTAATGTCTCCATTCCAAAAAGGCACTCTTGACCGCCAACAATTCTTTGTCTGCAATCGAATAATTGCATTCAGGAGGAGTTAACTTTCGGGAGTAGTAAGCCACTGGATGCAATTGGCCAGTATCCTTGTGACGCTGTGACAGAATTCCTCCAATGGCTACATCCGAGGCGTCAGCTTCAACATAGAATGGTTCTTCAGTTCTTGGATGCAACAGGATGGGGGCTTGAGTAAGAGATTTCTTCAGAAATTGAAAAGCTTCTTCGGCTTCATCATCCCAGACAAATTTTACTCCTTTCCTTAACAGTCGTGTGATGGGGCTGACCTTGTGAGAAAAATTTGAAATGAATCTCCTGTAAAAATTTGAAAAACCAATGAAACTTTGGATCTCTTTCACACATTTGGGAGGTGGCCAGTCTTGTACTGCCTTCACCTTGGTCTTATCCATGCTTACTCCATCTGGGGATAACACAAACCCAAGAAATTCCACTTTTTCCACATGAAAGGCACACTTCTCCAATTTCACATATAGATGATTTTCAAGCAATCTAGTTAAAATCAACCTAACGTGAGAGACATGCTCTTCCATAGTGTCAGAGAAAATCAAAATGTCGTCAATATAAACGACGGCGATCCTGTCTAAAAACTCTCTGAGGACGTCATTCACAAAGTGTTGAAACGCCGCTGGAGCGTTGCATAACCCGTATGGCATCACCAAGTATTCAAATAGACCATGACGGGTTTGAAAGGCTGTTTTCCACTCATCTCCAGAGGCAATGCGAATCAAATGGTAAGCCCCGCGTAAATCCAATTTAGTGTAGACCTTTGCGTTCTTCACTTGATCCAACAAGACTGAAATTAGCGGGAGTGGGTATCGGTTCTTAATCGTCACTTGATTCAGGGCTCTATAGTCAATGCAAGTTCGAAGATCTCCATCTTTCTTCGGAATGAAAAATAAGGGAGATGAGACTGGAGATTTTGAAGGACGTATAAACCCCATTTCCAGATGTTTATCCAAATAGCTTTTAAGATATTGATTTTCAGTTTCAGTTAATGCATATATTCTACTGCAAGGCAAAACTGCCCCTGGTTCGATGTCAATCTTGCAGTCGTAGGGACGATGGGGGGGAAGTCTTTCCGCCTCTCTTATATCAAACACAGATGACAAATCCTTGTATTCTTCAGGAATTTCTTTGGTTTCTAAAGAACAAATTAAAGCAGGATGACCAGCTAACTTCCGGGCTGGAGACTCTTCAAATAACTTGGGCAGTTCTCCAAAACAATTTTCCTTGCAAAAGGTGGAATCCATGGTGATTGTTCTCTTCTCCCAGTCAATGTGTGGATTGTGTTCAGTTAACCAGGGAAGACCCAGAATCAATTGAAATTGAGGGGCATCAATCAAGTTGAATGTCAACAATTCCGAATGACCATTCAATCCCGTCAGTTGAATTATTTCTGTTTCATGAGTGATCGGTCCAGATGATAAGTTTGTTCCATCGACTGCTCTGACAGCTTCCAAAACCTGCTTCTCGACAAATTTTATTCCCATTCGACGGGCATATTTGATGTCGCAAAAGTTGCCAGTTGCCCCTGAATCTATCATCACAGAAACTCCGCTGATTTCCAGTTCTCGGAAACGTGCTGTAAAGGAGACCACCACATGAGGTGCGGAGGATTGTAAGGTATTTACAACTTGCTGCAAATTAGGAGTTGACTTCGAATTCGCTTCCACCTGTGCAACTCTCTCTACAGGTGAAGCCGCTCTTTTCCCGGCAGCGATGATTTTGGCTTTTTCGGGCAATCTTTTACGAAATGGCCGGAGAGACCACAATACAGACACAGGTGACCAGATCTTCTTCTTTCCTTTTCTTCTTTGGACAGAGGCCCTCGTATTGACCCTATCTGCATGGGTTCTTCAGAAGAGGAATTTTCTAAAGACTTGTGACCTTCTGTCTTCATTCGATCAAATCGAGGTGGGAGTGGGCGTACATCTCTTCTTTTTTCATTTCGACGCTCACTCAAGCGATGATCAATCTTCAAAACTAGATCGATTAATTCAGATATTTTGGTGGGTCTCCTTGGAATCTGTGCCAAAGCATCCTTTAGATCTTCTCTTAACCCTCTGTAAAAAATTGCTGCTCTCTTGGCTTCTGGCCACTTTGATTCCACAATCAACTTATTAAATTGGGCCAGATAAGCCACTAAATCCCGATTACCCTGCTTAAGCTCCAATAACTCGTTGTCTGTAGCTTGTGAGGCTGATCGTCGATCAAAAATTCGTAGAAATTCTATCTTGAAGTTGTCAAAGTTGTATAACATTGGATCATTCTGTGTGACCAGCGACATTGACCAGGCTGCGGCATCACCATTCAAATACGACAGTATGAAAGCCACCTTTGATTGATCTTCAGCAAAAATGACTGGGCGACACAGAAAATGCAAAGAACACTGTGTTAAAAATATTTGCGCTCTTTGGGGATCCCCACCAAATCTTTCTGGGGGCGCCAATGGAATAATAGGTGAAACTGCATGAATCACTTGAGTAGAAATATCAGAGGGAGATAAATTGCCAGGTAAACCTTGTGAACCCTTAAATCCCGAACCTGATGCCACTAACTCATCAAATTTTTGCCTTGTCTGAATTGACTCCTGACTTGATCTCCTAACCTCCTCTCTCAAAGACTTATTCTCTTCTAAGGCACAGTTTAGTTGCTTCTGCATTCCATCTAAAATTGAAGTTAGGGTTTTTAAATCTATTCCTTCCGCCATTCTGCTCGGGGGGGGATCTAACTCCTCAATAAGAGGGTGGCACTTCAATCTGTCAGATCAAGGATACGATCTCCCCAGGAGCAGATGATCAGGTCCTCAAATCCCTCTCACCAAAGCCAGTGACAGGTGATGACAACTGCCTCTGTATTTAGTCAAGGGGGAAAAGGGAAGTGGAAGACAAACAAAGAGAGACTGCCTCTGGACCCTGGTTCTTCTTCAGCTTTTTCTTTCTCTGTGAAGAAACCTGTAAACACAAGCACACTTATTAAATCTTCCCTGCCTCTAGTACTGGCTGATATGGATTTTTCTATTTAACATATCTATTACCTATGATACCAGAGATCTTTGCCTCCCTCTATATTTGTTTGTCTATTGTTTATTTGATCAGTCTTAGGATTGTTGGTAGAGAACTCTCACTTGAATGTTACTCTGAGAGCTAATATCCGCCTCAAAACCTTTTAGAAGAGTTCGCTGCCTCTGATTCTTTTCTTTCATAAAAATTAAAAGTATTGTTGCTCAGTCTTATATTATTGCCTTGGCGCTGATTCACAGAACATGAGGTAGCAAATACACAGTTCACAGTCTTTCGTTAACTCTCGCTGTTCTGGTAATATCAGGTGCCTTATCTCCTGAACTCTTAGTGCTCGAGAATTCAGCTGAATAATATGTGCCTCCGTTGCCTTGCAATTCTCTAGAATACTGCTTGCAGATCCATTAATGAAGAAATGAATACTCTTACTTGGAAATGGAGAAGTGTTCTCTTCACCGAACAACTTCTCTGAAGTGACTGCATCCGCTGTCTCACCCACAGGATTTCCATCGAAAGTTTCGAGTCAAGAAGGTTTTTACTGACTGAGAAGCCACTGCAAATATAAAAAAGCAGGTCAGAAAATCACCACGCTAAATACTTGGAAGTTATCACGAATACTTCCCTAAGAATGTGGTTATAGGGCCCCACAAATTGACTCTCTCTCTAAAATGACTCCAGAAGATACGGGCGCTCTGTGGAAAAAGCGACCGTTTTCGTGACAGAAAACAGTTGAAGTGCGCCGCGCAAACCTTGCGCATGCGCATTGAGTCTTGAGACGAGTCTCGTGTCTATAACAACTAGACCGAGAACTCTTCCAGTAAGTGTACTACTGAGTCTATTGGAGAGTGGAAGAGACTCTCAATCCACATAGAATGGATCTCAAAGACGTCTTCCAAGTTGGGGTTAATCTTCGCCAGCGCGGGTATTTCAAAAGGCACCGTCTTTTAACAAGCAGTTTAACACCTTCAGCATTGTAGTTTAGACTACTCGGTGGTGTTGTGACAATTAGTTGTGTTTACTAATATTTTTTTTACACTTCCTTTATTGTTCGGGTTTCCAGGAGCGGTTATTTACCTTTTTTATATTTTTCGGGATTTTTATGGTTAATGGATTGTCGTTTTTTGGCGTAGACGTTTTTTTCGAAAAACAGTTGTATTTTTCCATTTTATTTGGATTCATTTTTGATACCTATAGATTTTGAACTACCTGGATTTATTTGGAAGGAATGTTATTATCCCATTGGAGCAACTACACAGGTAAGTTCATTTAAATATTTTAATTGTGGGTGGGCAAATCTTATATCTTTAATATTGTTGTTGTGTACTTGGTTTGTTTAATTATGTTGTCTAAATATATGTAGATATCAATTATTTATATATTTTAGACCACATAATTAAATATGTGATATAATAAAGTGGTTTCTTTATGTTGTGATAGTTGTTTTAGTAGAATTGTGGGTTAATATTTTGGAAAGGGTTTAGAAGAGAGTTTGAGCTATTATATTTAAGTACTCAAGTCCTCTTGTGGATGGGTATAGCTGTACTTGTTGTTGTAGGTAATTATACATTTGAGTAGTTTGTCTAGATTGTTTTGGTTTTAATTGTAGGACAGATTGTTGCATTCTTAATTCTTGGAAACTTTGTTCCCTTTGTATGGCAATTAGGAGTTTTTGTAGTGTTGGAGTTGTTCTCCCAGTAGAAGTTAGGAATGCATTATGCCAGCCCTCGACGACGTTGTTAGTTTTGGCTTGTTGGTTGAGTGTACTTACATATACATTCCACCAAGGTATTTGGAACTTGGGCTGACGTCTATGGCCTGATCTGTGTAGTCTCCCCACCCAGGTATCCTCAAAATAATCTAAGAGGGGAGATAACTTTACTTCATTTTGTTTGTAGAATGGACTTTCTAATAAAAGATTGTAATGTTCTGCAACATCTGTGGTTGGTACATAAGCTAGGGCTGTTAGAAGTTTTATTTGATGTGCAAAAGTAATGTTTGTGGCATATTCTACACTTAGTGAAGATTTTTGTAAATGTCTCCATATACATTGATTTAGATGGAAGTAACATCCTTGGATAGCTGTATGGGGGTACAGTTTTAGAATGCAATTTATCATGGCTTGCTCAAAGTCTATGATAATTCTTTGAGGGTAAAAATCATTTGATTCTTGTTTTAGTTTTCCTAGCATTTCATTATATGTTGTGTTTTGTTTGTTAGGTAATAGGGCATAAATTAAAGGTATGGTAGTGTTGTGATATTGACCGTGTATTGTGTAAAGCTGGTAGAATGGTTTTGGGCATATTGTAAAGGTGCCATCCATCATCCATGTTTGGCATTGTTGGAGTTTAGTTATATTGTTTGCAGTAGCAAACATTATGATTCTTTTTTCTGTACTTTTGTTATCAAAAAAAATAAAAGGTTCATTATTGTGTGTGATAGTTAATTCTGGTGGAATGATGATATCTTGAAAAGTTTTAGGGGATGGTATAGTTGTCGTGGTTGATTTTTTGGTCCTAGCAATTGTTCTTTTTATAGAAGCAATTGATGGTAATTGGCCTCTTGCTTCTTTGGGCACTCTAGGTAATAGTTCTTTTAGGATTACACTTGTAGCAGTTTGTGAACCAGTGCTTAATTCTTTTATATTTTCAAGGGTTGATCTGACTTCTATTTCAGAGATATTGGGTGGATGGTTATGCTCTCTTGTATATAGTACAGTTGTTTCTCTTGTTGTTGCTCGTCCGTAGCATTTGTTAGAATAATATTTCGAACACTTCCAGTTCACTTTTCGGTCCGTCTGCTTTTCTTGGGTGTATGTGTAACCCATGTAACACAATAGGAATTTTCCTTTCTGCGATGTTATAAATTGGGCTTCTTCTGTCATCGTGATGTGTTAGAAAGCTGGAAAAAATGTATATGAAAATATATGCAATAGTACTTTATATATTTCTATTAAAATAGGAAACAAAAAACGTTTTTATATATACTTACCAAGTGTTTTTGGTTGTATTTGAATGAAGATGTTCTTTGTAGACAAAATGCTGTTTAGTTGATGTAGTCTCTGAAAGTTAAAGAACATATATTGTTTTGGTTGGTTTAGTTTTTTTAAGTGGGGTGGTATTGCTGTTTGGTATAGACTATATTTTTTTGGTTGAAACGTTTTTTATTGTTTTCCAAATCAACAACTCAATAAACATCCCCCCGCCTTCACCCGTACTGGAAGTACCACACATTTATTATCAAGACCAATTATTCAGGAGAAGGAACAACCTTCCCACCCAGTCCTCTACCCCCCCCCACCCCATGTCAGTGTACCCCCGTCCCCTACCCGTCTTCCGATGTGCCCCTCCTCCCTAATAAATAAGATCCAGGAGTCCAACCTCTCCCTAAGCAAATGGAGCCTTCCCTCATGCCGAGTGGTATAGACTATAGGTGTTAATTTATACAGATTTTTAAAAACATAAAAAAGAGAACATGGATTTGTTTAGGGGTTTAGGATGTTTTGGGGTTTGAGTAGGATTTAATTAATATTTTAGAAAGTATTTTGATAGGATACTTACTTTTTTAGTGAGTCCTTTCTGGCAATGTTCAATATTTTCTTTAGCTGTTTTGAGTAATATCTGTAGTGGAAACATAAAGAGATGGAATATATAAGTTAGTTATTTATTTGAGTAAAGATAAATTAGTGTTTTAGTTTAATTTGGCAGTTTAGTTAGAAAAGATAATTTACTTACGTTTTTAGAATAGTAGTAGGATGTAGGTTTCTTCTGTTTAGCAGAGTTTCTTCTTCGTTCAATGCTTTGGTTTAAGGCACAGTAGAAGACTTGTTTTAATTGGTTTATATAGTGGTTTTAAATTGTTTCTTGAATGTTATTGGTTGTTTTCTGTATGTGGCCTTTTTATTGGATGTTTTGAATTTGTTTTAGTTAATTGGTTTCCTTTTATGGAAAATGCTAAGTAAGAGTATATTTAGTTTTAAAGGAGGAGAGTTTTAAATAATTATATAGAAAAAGATTGTTTATAATGTGTTTTAATTTTTTAAAATGTGTTCGAAATGCCTATGTGATAGTTATTTCAGTGTTTTTTATTATGTTGTTAAATATTTTTATCGTTATAAATGTTATGTTTATGTTTAAGTAGAATATAATTGGAAAATGTATGTTTTCGGAAAATATTGTATTTATGTTGTTTAAAGTATTGGTTTTATTAGTATTAGAATTGTCGATATATTTAAAAAAAACGATATTATTGATGTCTATATTGTGGTTATCGATATTTGTTACATGTGTTATATTTATTTATTTATGTCGATATTTAGTATTGCGATATTGATGTGTGAGATTTTTGTGTGATCGATATAATTGTATTACGATATTGTAGTGTCGATATTAGTGTAGTTTTTTAATTAAGTATACAATGTCGATAATTTTGATGTCGATATTTTTGAAGCGATAGTTGTGTACTTCGATAATGTGTCTTTCGATAATATGTCAGAGATCCGATCTTTTTATCTGCTAAATAGTGTGGAGGGGAGAAAACTCAATTCTTAGTACATGATCACCCGAATCAAATCTCATCAAGGAAGGACCACTGACTCCGAATCTAAAATTTGTAGGATTTTATTACAACCAAAAATAACTGCACATACAGACACCTTAGCACAAGGTGAAGAAGATAAATGGGCACTTGAACAAATGCAAGTCTACGTAAGAGTCTCATACGACTCAAACCAAAAGAATAACAAGCTCTAGAAGCATAAGAAAAGCAATGGTTAAGCCAATGTCTACATTAGGAATCATTAGCCTAAAAGAAAAACAGTTAGGTGCCAATTACGATCCGGTAAAAAAAATTCCCGTACGACTCGTATCCGGTCTTTTTACCGTACGAATCGTACAAGTGCCGTACAAACTGGCAATCACGATTCGCATGGTAAAAAGCCCATACGAGTCGCATTGGGAATAATTCCCCACACGTCCTCGGGTCGGAAAAGTGTCCGACACGTCCTCGGACGATTTACCGTACAAACGTGAAAAGCGAAGTCCGACCGGGGAATCACGATCCGTCCCGGGCGTCCGAATGTACAACCGTATGGTTAAAAGACCGTCCGCACCGAACTCCTATAACAACCATGGAGACGTCCAAACAGGTGCCCGGTACGTGCCGTACCCCCCCCAGCCCCCGCATGTACGCGCCTTCCCCCCCCCAGCCCCCGCATGTACGCGCCGTACCCCCCCCCCCAGCCCCCGCATGTACGTGTCGAACCCCCCGTGTATGTGCACCCGAGTACGCGTCGAACCCCCCCGTGTATGTACACCCGAGTACGTGTCGAACCCCCCCGTGTATGTACACCCGAGTACGCGTCGAACCCCCGTGTATGTACACCCGAGTACGTTCGAGTCATACCCCCACCCGTGTATGTACGGTGCGTACCCCCAGCGCCACTGGAGTCAAGCTATCCTGGCTGATGACGGCTGATAGCCAGAAACCGGTCCTAGGATGCTTGATTCCGGTCCAGGGAAGACATGGCTTGGCAGTTCGGGCTGGACTGTTCCCATGAGGCACAGGGTCAAGACTGATTTGCATATGGCCATGTCTGAACTGGGGTGGCGTAGTGGGCAAAAGAACGATGGATTTAACCCAGATCTCTTGACTGGGGGAGAATGTCTGCCTTGTCAGCATTCCGTCCATCATTTGTTTGTTGTAACGCTTTTCGCCCTAAGTGGGATGGGTATTCCCAGACGTGGGACCCGTGCTCACTACGCCACTGGAGTCAAGCTATCCTGGCTGATGACGGCTGATAGCCAGAAACCGGTCCTAGGATGCTTGATTCCGGTCCAGGGAAGACATGGCTTGGCAGTTCGGGCTGGACTGTTCCCATGAGGCACAGGGTCAAGACTGATTTGCATATGGCCATGTCTGAACTGAGGTGGCGTAGTGAGCAAAAGAACGATGGATTTAACCCAGATCTCTTGACTGGGGGAGAATGTCTGCCTTGTCAGCATTCCGTCCATCATTTGTTTGTTGTAACGCTTTTCGCCCTAAGTGGGATGGGTATTCCCAGACGTGGGACCCGTGCTCACTACGCCACTGGAGTCAAGCTATCCTGGCTGATGACGGCTGATAGCCAGAAACCGGTCCTAGGATGCTTGATTCCGGTCCAGGGAAGACATGGCTTGGCAGTTCGGGCTGGACTGTTCCCATGAGGCACAGGGTCAAGACTGATTTGCATATGGCCATGTCTGAACTGGGGTGGCGTAGTGGGCAAAAGGACGATGGATTTAACCCAGATCTCTTGACTGGGGGAGAATGTCTGCCTTGTCAGCATTCCGTCCATCATTTGTTTGTTGTAACGCTTTTCGCCCTAAGTGGGATGGGTATTCCCAGACGTGGGACCCGTGCTCACTACGCCACTGGAGTCAAGCTATCCTGGCTGATGACGGCTGATAGCCAGAAACCGGTCCTAGGATGCTTGATTCCGGTCCAGGGAAGACATGGCTTGGCAGTTCGGGCTGGACTGTTCCCATGAGGCACAGGGTCAAGACTGATTTGCATATGGCCATGTCTGAACTGGGGTGGCGTAGTGGGCAAAAGAACGATGGATTTAACCCAGATCTCTTGACTGGGGGAGAATGTCTGCCTTGTCAGCATTCCGTCCATCATTTGTTTGTTGTAACGCTTTTCGCCCTAAGTGGGATGGGTATTCCCAGACGTGGGACCCGTGCTCACTACGCCACTGGAGTCAAGCTATCCTGGCTGATGACGGCTGATAGCCAGAAACCGGTCCTAGGATGCTTGATTCCGGTCCAGGGAAGACATGGCTTGGCAGTTCGGGCTGGACTGTTCCCATGAGGCACAGGGTCAAGACTGATTTGCATATGGCCATGTCTGAACTGGGGTGGCGTAGTGGGCAAAAGAACGATGGATTTAACCCAGATCTCTTGACTGGGGGAGAATGTCTGCCTTGTCAGAATTCCGTCCATCATTTGTTTGTTGTAACGCTTTTCGCCCTAAGTGGGATGGGTATTCCCAGACGTGGGACCCGTGCTCACTACGCCACTGGAGTCAAGCTATCCTGGCTGATGATGGCTGATAGCCAGAAACCGGTCCTAGGATGCTTGATTCCGGTCCAGGGAAGACATGGCTTGGCAGTTCGGGCTGGACTGTTCCCATGAGGCACAGGGTCAAGACTGATTTACATATGGCCATGTCTGAACTGGGGTGGCGTAGTGGGCAAAAGAACGATGGATTTAACCCAGATCTCTTGACTGGGGGAGAATGTCTGCCTTGTCAGCATTCCGTCCATCATTTGTTTGTTGTAACGCCCCCATACAGAAGACAGCTCTCCTGAGGTATCTATCCCCGCCTTCCTCAATGGGAGACTCAACCCATCCAACAGACATTCAGGGGTCTCCCAGATTGGTGAGAAATCTGAAAATTTCTGACGCTACACCATAGCCACAGTGCATCCTTTAATACTTTTAGATAGCCTTTTTTTCTTAAAAAGGGGAACCGAACTTATGCAAAAAGCCTACAGAGCCCAGCTCTCTAACCATCCTGGCAGAAATCACTCTCCAAGTTGAAGTGTCTGGTTTTCCCAACAACATTCTATAATTCTTAAATTGAAAATCCATGCAATACAAATTCAGGTCTGGAAGAGCCAGGCCCCCTTTCAGCAACTTTTGCCGTAATTTCTTCCAAGCAAGCCTAGCACTCCCTCCCCCCCCCCCCGAAGCCCATATAAAACGGGGTATTTTACCCTGAATCTTAGCTAGTGCCCCTTTCGGGAATGTGGGAGGGATGCAGTTTAACTTATCTTTTTAAAAGATAAGTCAGCTTGGGGAGTGCTAACATTTTAATCAAGTTTACTCACCCGAAAATTGTTAAGGGCAAACTCCTCCATCTAACGAGTAACAAATCCACCTCCTTCAATACCCTCTCTCAGCCTCCAAGGGGTGGATGATTACAATACCCAGGTACCTAATTTCAGTCTTAATCTCCTGAACCCAGTTAGCAACGTTCTAATACATGACCTCTGATTTAGAATTAATCACCAAATACCCTGATAGGGCCCCAAACTCTTAAGCCAACCTTTCCACTCTAGTCTTGGATCATCAGCATAAAGCTCTATCTTGTTACTATAAAACGGGGAATGAAAGGGAACTACCCCCTTAAAAGTTGTGCAAATGGCTTGATGTAAATATAAAAAATGATAGAGGACAGTGGGCAATCCTGTCTCATGCCTCTACAGTTTTCGAAGCTCTTTGTCAGAGCACCATTAAACAAAATTCGGGGGATGAGTTTGTATACAGAATTTGGAGGGTCAAAATAAAACAGTCTCTAAAAACCATTACTTCTAGTACCTTCCATATTTAGACCAAACACAACCTGTCGAAAGCCTTAGCAGAGCCAATTGTGACCACTGCCAAGGGTATCGAACAGGTAGTAGCCAGATCAATAGTTCCAATGAGTCGCTGCCTTAGCTCTTGAATTTGCTGCTTTGGAATAACGTCTTTCTGATCAGGGTGAATTAGCTGGTGGGGGCTCATTTAGCCAGCCTTTCAGCCAAAATACTTGTAAACCAATGCTGTTTTTAAAAATAAACTCATTATTTAGAATTATACAAATATCACAGTACATAGGGTCTTGCATAGTCATAAAGCATTGAGAAAAAATAATAAAGGAGTATCATGCATATCAGGGTACTATCTCTGCCAAGTAAGCCAAAGTTAAATATAATATCCAGCATACTTGTCAAGCAGGATTTGACATTCCAGCAGGATTTGACAAGGATGCTCACAGCCCCACCCTGTATATATGCAGCTTGTGAGGCATCATCTCTGCTCTAGATCAGTGTATTGTTGCTCCTGGGAAGCGCTTAACGCTGTTTGACACCTATTCAAAGGCTAATTACTGGTTGGTAGAAATGGTAGTAAAAATTAAAATTTAGCCTCCAGACACATTGAACAGGGAAAAGGTAACATTCTAAAAGTTACTTATCCTTAATATGTATTAAAAATATGACTTCAAAATTGAATTGTATTTCCTACCCCAATTAACCCTACATCCCACACTATTCAAGACAAACAAGCTGTCACCAGTCAGAAAAGAGAGGAAATTAAAGGATTGGGACTAGAAAGATGGCCCTGGAGTAATGAAGATTAGAACATGAAATTGCAAGTGCTCTGCTGATGACAGTGTAGTGACTCAGTGCCAATAATAGCTGGTCCAACGTGTAACATTCTCTTGTCTCACCACTTTGCTACAGAGGATGGTTTTGTTTCAGATCCTCACAGCTCATTGTGCACTTTTAAGTTCCCAGACATTTTCTGTATTTCGATTTCTAAACATTTATTCATAAGAATTTCTAGACCCCACAATCCCCTTAGAGATACCAGAAAGGACTCTCACCGGCTGCTACACCTTGAGGAAAGACCCCAAATGGCAAAGGCATTGAGTAATGAATAATTACCCCTGAAATAAGTGTTTGCGCATGGATTTCATGTTCTCACCTCATTCTCAGTGCTTTCCCCAGGTAAATTAATTCTTGCAGAAATTCTCCCTTTTTAATGTAGAACATTCGAACCACAGTGGGTGGAAAGTTCTAATAGCTTTGTATACCCTTCTGTCTTGGGCTATAATGGAATTTAAAGGCCCTCACCCTAGTTAGAGGCTCTCTCCTGCTACACATGCAAAAGAAACAATTGATGGACGGAATGCTGGACAATGAAAACACTTACCACTAGTTACAAGGATCTGGGTTTAATCCATCATTCTTTTGCTCACCACACCACCACAGTTTGGGCCCAGCCATATGCAAATCAGTCTTGACCCGGGTTCCTTATGGGAACAGTCCAGCCCGAACTGCCAAGCCAGGTCCTCACTGGACCGGAACCAATCATCCTGGGACCGATTTCAGGGCATCACCCTTCATCAGCCAGGCTAGCTTGAATCCAGTGGTGTAGTGAGCACGGGACCCACGTCTGGGCATACCCTTCCCACTTAGACGACATATGCAAAAGAAACAATTGATGGACTGAATGCTGGACAATGCAAACATTTACCTCGGTCACATGGATCTGGGTTAAATCCATCATTCTTTTGCTCACCACACCACCCCAATTTGGACTTAGCAATATGCAAATCAGTCTTGACCCTGTTCCTTGTAGGAAGAGTCCAGCCTGAACTGCCAAGCCAGGTCCTCCCTGGACCGGAAACAAGCATCCTGGGACCGGTTTCAGTGTAGTGTAGTTCCTATATCCATGATAGGCTCTGCGCATTGAAATAATATACACTATATTTTTGACATAGGACTGAGGTCAGTATGTCTCTATCGATGACATTAAACTTAATTACTTGTGTGTGCCAGCTCACTCAGAGGTCACTAGAAACTTCTCGAATATACAAGAAGGGATTAGTTTCTGACAACCGCATAAACATGACAACTTTGTTTCCCTTAGAGTCGGAACAATCTCAGAACCGTGGAAACAATAGATAACAGTTTCACTCAGTCAATCGTGCATGCTTTGTTTCTACAGAGTTGCACAGAAATAGAGAGACAAGCGTTTCAATAAAAAGGGTTTATTGAACAGTCTTATTTCTCATGCAAGAGATATGAACTGCTATCGTAAGACAGGATGCGAAGTACAATACGTACAGGGTTAGCAGTATGATAAAACAATACTGCAATAGCATTGTTTGTAGCTATGACATATATTCATAAAATACATAAATAAATAACACAGGCTAAAATGTGAATACTCATCTGATGCTTCTAAATAGTTCTACCCCAGTGTACCTAACCTAAATGTAGTACGAGGTAAGAAGTAGGTGCTGTTTTCTAAAGGATAGCTAGCTATAGTTTTAGTTTTGCCAAGAGTTGCCAAAAGTTTCTCTGAGTTCTAGTCTGCTCTATACCTTAGAATGTGTGAGATTGGAATCTCTTTCCGGGACTCGATATCTAACACCCCGCAAGGGGAGTCAGAAACACTGGAGCTGGATTCTCTGCGAGGAGGATGACAACGTCTGGTCAGTGCATCAGGCGGGAACTTGATCTCCTTCCGAACTTGTCGTGGCGAACCGCAAGTAGGCAGTCGAGCTGGACCGTACCGGAACCGTGGTTTGCCAGGGCAAGTGCAGGTATATTTATACCTTGAAGGTGTTTAGGAATGCCTGTATTGACGTAAAAGTCGGGCATCAGAACGTCATGAATGTAGATGTTCATGCATAATAAATGAGTTCTTGGAGAAATCAATATCCAAGCAAGGGAAATTCCTAAAGGCTTAAGAGTCTGGTTTTCCAAGAACTCGTTGTGACGTGGATTGACGGATGTAAGAGACCATGCCTGTATTCGGTTAGCATGGACAATGCCTAAATAAGGGCTGGATTTTCTATGCCTAAATAAGGGCAATATGAATTGTACCTATATAAGGGCATAAATCGGGAAACCTAAATCTACACATAACATCAGGGCATCACCCTTCATCAGCCAGGCTAGCTTGAATCCAGTGATGTGGTGAGCACGGGATCCACGTCTGGGAATACCCTTCCCACTTAGGGCAACATATGCAAAAGAAACAATTGATGGACGGAATGCTGGACAATACAAACATTCCCCCCCAGTCACAGGGATCTGGGTTCAATCCATCATTCTTTTGCTCACCACACCAGCCCAGTTTGGACACAGTCATATGCAAATTAGTCTTGACCCTGTTCCTTATGGAAACAGTCCAGCCCGAACTGCCAAGCCAGGTCCTCCCTGGACTGGAAACAAGCATCCTGGAACTGGTTTCAAGGCACCACCATTCATCAGCCAGGCTAGCTTGAATCCAGTGGTGTATTGAGCACAGGACCCACATCTGGGCATACCCTTCCCACTTAGGGCGACATATGCAAAAGAAACAATTGATTTACGGAATGCTGAACAATGCAAACATTCACTCCCAGCCACAAGGATCTGGGTTTAATCCATCATTCTTTTGCTCACCACACTACCCCAGTTTGGGCCCAGCCGTATGCAAATTATTCTTGACCCTGTTCCTTATGGGAACAGTCCAGCCTGAACTGCCAATCCAGGACCTCCCTGGACCGGAAACAAGCATCCCCGAAGCCGGTCCTAGGATGCTGGGTTCAAGTCAAGGGAGGACCTGGCCTGGCAGTTCGGGCTGGACTGTTCCCATTGGGTGCAGGGTCAAGACTGATTTGCATATGGCTGGGTTCAAACTGGAATGGCATGGTGTGCAAAAAAACGATGGATTTGGGCCCAGATCTCTGTACTGGGGTGAATGTATGACATTGTTCTGCATTCTGTCTATCAATTGTTTTTTTTGTATCTCTCCTGCTACAGTGCTTAATTATTGATAAGGAGTCTGCTCATTACCTCCTGGGACCTTTCTCTTGTCCCCTTCCTTATGTACTGAGAAAATACCAAGCTGTGCTAATGACCGGAAATATAAAAAAGTTTTCACTACCCGTCAACGCCAGATAAAACCCATTTGCAAGGGACAGTGAAACGTTTAGATGACCACCACACGATGAGAGATAGCTCCCATCACAATGTATGGGAGTCATTAGTTTTTCATTTTTCAAAAACAAACTTCAGCTTTGGGAGTTTTCAAAGCAAACTCCCAAAAACATAAACATGTTAAAAGTTTGAAGAATGTCCATCAATTTGATGGTGCTGTCTGTCAGACTTTCAACACATTGACAGGAACCTTCATGTGGATGACGGGTACTTGATTGAATAGAAACCATACTCCACACTCTAAATCAGTCAGTTAGTCAATATGCAGATTACGTACTGATAATCTTCATTACTCCTGGTGCCAGCTGCCATTGTGATAACTAGACACTTGTCCCAGACTTGATGTCCTATCAGGTGCGATATTTATGTCATTGTCTGAATGAAAACACTTTTACAGTTCTTGGAATTATGAGGTCAGATAACATATGTGTCAATGGCAGACATGACAGCGATTCTGCATAAATTGAGGAAAATGGCGGCTCCCATTGCCTAATATTGAGAAGATGGCAAAATCCAATATCTAAGATGGAGTCGAGGCCTACTTAAAATGGAGTCGGACCTTAACGGCTTTATGTCACCTAAAGTTATTAGAATGGCTTGGGGGACAGGTATAAGTAATTTCTAATGTATATTGAATTAATAACCAACGTTGCTGTGCACATCTATAAATAAGGTAAACAACCCCACTGTAGGAAAGTGCCCTTTCTGCAACGTTGCCCTTAACTTTTTTGCCAGATACCTGATGCAATTTGAGTGAGTGTGCCCTGGGTCCCTGCCAATCAGGTTCCCAGGGTCTGTGTTCTTACCCTAAACCTGTACTATTGTTTCCACAATTGGCACAACTCTGTCCTACCTGTAAGCCAGTTGTAAGGGGTACCTATGGTACCAAGGGCCTGATAGCCAGGGAAAGGCCTCTGAGGGCTGCAGCATGTATTGTACCATCCTCAAAGACCTCTCACCACTGCCATTGCAGCCTGCGTGTTTTGGTGTGGCTAAGAGTGAAGAGTTGACATATTATGTTGGACGTCTATAAGGGCTGAATAAATAACAGGTGCTCAGTGAACAAAAGGAACACACGGTGGCCCCTAAAAGTAACCATATTTATTAAAAAGAAGAAACTGCAGTAGACTGTGTACACTCACATGAGTACAGCGTTAATGAGAAATGAAAGTTCATAAAAATGGTGCTCTACTCAAATGTAATCAAAAATAGTTTTTTTCCTCAGGGATATTGACGGTACTTTGTCCCTGTGCCGATAAGTGTTCATCATCATGGCTTGGAACAATTGGCCGCGCACAGTAGGTAATCGATGTCTCTAAGGGCCTCATAGCCCTTTGCGCCGTTGGAACGTCACTTTTTGTGACGTTCCATGCCGCAGGAGCCTGCTCCTTATTTACAAGCCACCACTAAGCCACTTTTTTGGCCTAATGCTGCCTTGTAAATATTGTCCTCTTTAATACAGTCTTCTGCATTCAAGGGGCGTGCAATGGGTGTTGCTTGGGGTGTTCCCAGCAACATCCATGGCATTTTGCCACTGCCCCAGATTTACAAGAAATCACAAATCTGAGGGAGTGCCAAAAACTTACGCCTCCCAAGGGGAGGTGTAAGGGAGGCACAATGAGGAGAAATATCTTTAATTCTCCTCGTTATTTCTTTTTCTATGTTTGCTACATTCTGCAGCACACATAGGAAAAGGAAAAGGCCTCTTGTGAATGTTTTTGTGGAGGAAGGTATACCTTCCTGCACCAAAACAATCATCCCCTCAACACAGGCACCCTTGCACCATGGTGCAAATGTGCCTGCATTGGCGCACAGCAGCACATTGTGCACCGGCGCACAGGAAAAGGACAGGAATGAGCTGTATCTCAAAAATACGGCTCATTCCTGCCCTTTTCTTTTACCGTAGGCCAGCACAGCGAGGCCTGCAGCACTGGCCTAGGGTAAAACCTCATAAATGAGGTCCTTAATGATTTCAAATAATAAAGGTGAACATTCTCTGAGCCCGAATATTAATACTCCAAAATGATATATCAAAATACTTATGGTCATAAAGACTGGGAATACATACAATTTAAATGGGTGATAAGTACCTAAACAAGAGGAAAGAGAAAATAATGAAGCAGAAAGGTGATTAGCAGAATCTGAGCAGGCATGAGTGAAAAGGATGCACTGACTTTGGGATGGATGAAGAGCTTACCACAGCTGACACGAGGCACTAGTCCGTCGGAGGGGGAGGAGGAATGAGTCAGGACGCAAGCGTCAGCTATGCAAGAGTGCAAATTGTTAAAAAGGAATCAGACGTATTCCCTTACAAAAACAGTGTAGTATTGTGGGTCGAGTCTGAGTCAGGCAGCACCTCAATTATATCAAGGAATAAAATAGAGGAGAGTTTGGCGAAAATAAGGAATCCAGCAAAACTGAAAGAGGTAAACAGATGTGCGTGCACTTTGAGAGGCCTTAGAAAAATTAACAATAGAATAAAGGGGAGATGAAAATGGGCAAGAGAAGATTTTAGTAAAATGATACAGGGAAAGCAAAGATAATTTGCCTGGAGACAGTAATGATTGAAGAGGCAGTTTAACGGCTAATGACAAAGTGGGCCACAAAGATCACAGTGCCAAACTGAACTGGTGAGCCACCTTAGGGTTCATCCTAAACCTGAACAAAACTCCCTTTTTCAGCACGGGTCAAGTACAAGACCTTTTAAGCCCCTCATCAAGGTTTGCCATGCTTCCTTAGTTATGGGAAGGGTGGCAAACCCTGGTAAGGGGCAGAGGCAGGAAAGCAAGGAATTAATCATCTTTGATAATGATGACATGTTATATATGATGCACTAATAAGTTACTTTTTATCAATACATGTTGAAATGGTTTGTTTTCTTTGGACATCTCATGGCAAAGTTACAGGGTAATCCTAAACCAATATGGAGTAGCAAATAACCAACACTTTAAGTGAATATCAGACTTTAGAATGCATGTGTTTACAGTTCATGACTTTACAAAGCAAGTAATATAATGTGTTGACCTTTACAACTCGTTTTTCATTGTTGCACCTTTATAATGCATCTGTTGTTGTAAAGGCTGATATTCTTGTATATATATATATATATATATATATATATATATATATATATATATATATATATATATATATATATATATATATACATATATTCACTGAAAAAACCATAGGTTTCAGGCACGTTATAGTTAGGAATTCGCATTTAAAACACCTTAGAAATTCACTGAAAAAACCATAGGTTTCAGGGGCGTTATAGTTAGCTGGACTTTTCACTCGTACAAAACCATTGAAATTCCCCCGTTATAGTTAGTTCAGCTAACTATAACTCGCGCGCCCGCAATGCACTGCTGATGACGTCACATATTATATCACTCATGACATGGTCAGTGACATCACTCATGACATCACTGATGACATCTCAAATGACATCACTGATGACATCACTGGTGACATCATCCAGTGAATGTGTGTTTTTCTGAAAATTACATATGTTTTATATATATATATATCTCAAGGTCGATGGAAGAATAAATGGGTATATAAGTGTCTAAATGGATGATTTGTTTTTGAAAAATTGATTGTATAACTGACTGATTAAGTGTATCTTAGTGAATACATGGCTTAGTGAGTAATCTTTAAATATGTAAATATCTGTATCAGTCTTTCACTTTGTGTATAAGTGGCTGCATGGGTTGGTGAATAGCTACATGAGTGTCTATATAGGTTATTAGTTGGTTTTTTGAGTATCAGTATGAGTGTCTGAGTGTCTGTATGGTTCGGTGGGGGGTATTACTTAGTGCATAGGTGCATGAATGAGTGACTCACTGTTTGTATGTGTTGAAGACAGCATGCGTGCAGGACTGTATGGGTGAATGAGTGTGTGCATGGGTGTGTTAGTGAGTGAATGACTGTCTCAATAGTGTCTTTATGAGTAACTACATATGTTTTAAACTAGTATATGTGACTATTGGTGTATATAAGTGAGTATATGTGAAAGTGAGAGATTGAAAGAGTTCCTGTATGAATAAGTATGTGTTTCTATAAGTGATTGTTTAAAAGACTAACTATGTGTAAGTTTCTGTAGAAGTAAGTGTGGTGGTGTGTGTATAACTGTATATGCAAGTAAATGATGTTTGATTCTTTATTAGCATGAGTGACTATGTGTGTGAGTAACTCTATGGATGAGTGTCGTTGTGTAACAGGATGTATAGGTGTATGAGTACATATGATGAGTGAGTACATGTATGAGTGACTGTATAGGACTGTTGGTGAATGAGTGGATGTGTATGTGGATCTTAGAATTACTGAATAGGTTGTTGTAACTGATATTGGTATGTCCATTGTTTTGAAAATTTTAGTTTCTATTTTGAATGTGTTTATCAAAGGTTATATTAGGGGGAGAGGAGGTCTGCCACACTATCACAAGGATGATGTCATCAGTGATGTCATTTGAGATGTCATCAGTGATGTCATGAGTGATGTCACTGACCATGTCATGAGTGATGTAATATGTGACGTCATCAGCAGTGCATTGCAGGCGCGTGAGTTATAGTTAGCTGAACTAACTATAACGGGGGAATTTCAATGGTTTTGTACGAGTGAAAAGTCCAGCTAACTATAACACCCCTGAAACCTATGATTTTTTCAGTGAATTTCTAAGGTTTTTTAAATGCTAATTTCTAACTATGCCTACAGAGATAGGACATGTGAAGAAAGAAGAAAAAACGCACAGAAAGAAAAAAAAGAAATGCAGAAAGAAGCAACGAAGTCCTCAAAGACGAAGAAAAGTGCAGGAAGAAGGATAACGTGCAGAAAGAACAAACAGAAGAGCAGAAAGAAGCCTTGTTGCAAAATCATCCTGTGAGTCAACTTTTTCAAATGGATACTGGTGGTAACTGAGTCTGACTAACCAGTCCTAGTGCGAGTGCTATGTTAAAAGACACTCAGAATACAGTGAAAACACCTACATACACTAGGGAACACTATGCGTTGGGGTCCCCTTGTGATCAGCATGACCTCCTCTGTAAGCCCCTAGTATATAATAGGGCAGGGGATTAAAACTACCTCTTTAAACGCGCCACAGGGCGTGTTTGCACACGTCACCTCAGGCCCCGTCCCCTCACTTCCCCACTGTGTAAACATGCCCTGTGGCCGTTTTAAGTTGGGAGATTAAGTCCCCTTGAATCCTGAGGGTCCCTAGGGTCCAACTAGACCACTAGGTACCTCCAGTAAGCGCCACAGAGCTGCGTTGCAGAGATGTAAAAAAGGGGCACGGCCTAGACCAGCTCTCTGCAACGCAGCACAGTGGCGCTTACTGGAAGCACCTGGTGGGTTAGTTGGGCCCCAGGGTCCCTCAGGATTGAAGGGGAATTATTTCCCCAACTTAAAATGCGCCACAGGGCTTGTTTGCACACGTTAACTCAGGCCCCGTCCCCTCCCTTCACCACTGTGTAAACACACCCTGTGGCTGTTTTTAGTTGGGAGATTAAATTCATTTGAATCCTGAGGGTCCCTAGGGTCCAACTAGCCCACTAGGTACCTCCAGTAAGCGCCACAGAGCTGCGTTGCAGAGAGGTGTAAAAAGTGGCACGGCCTGGACCACCTCTCTGCAACGCAGCTCTGTGGTGCTTACTGGAAGCACCTGGTGGGCTAATTAGCCCCCAGGGGCCCTCAGGATTGAAGGGGAATTATTTCCCCAACTTAAAACGCGCCATAGGGCGTGTTTGCACACGTCACCTCAGGCCCCATCCCCTCCCTTCCCCACTGTGTAAACACGCCCTGTGGCCGTTTTTTAAGTTGGGAGATTAGGTCCCCTTGAATCCTGAGGATCCCTAGGGGCAAAATAGCCCACTAGGTACGTCCAGTAAGCGCCATTGCAGAGAGGTGTAAAAAGGGGCATGGCCTGCACCACCTCTCTGCAACGCAGAGCAGTGGCGCTTACTGGAAGCACCTGGTGGGCTAGTTGGCCCCCAGGGTCCCTCAGGATTGAAAGGGAATTATTTCCCCAACTTAAAACGCGCCACAGGGCGTGTTTGCACACGTCACCTCAGGCCCCGTCCCCTCCATTCACGACTGTGTAAACGCGCCCTGTGGCCGTTCTAAGTTGAGAGATTAACTCCCCTTTAATCCTAAGGGTCCCTAGGGTCAAACTAGCCCACTAGGTACCTCCAGTAAGCGCCACAGAGCTGCGTTGCATAGAGGTGTAAAAAGGGGCGTGGCCTCAGAACACCTGTCTGCAACGCAGCTCCCTGGCGCATACTGGAGATACCTGTTGGGCTAGTTGGCCCTCAGGGACCCTCAGTATTGAAGGGGAATTAATTCCCCAACTTACAACTGGCCAGGGGGCGCGTTTGCAGAGTGCTGCAAGGAGGGGGTGTGGCCTCCGGCGCGATGCCGGTCTTTTATTTATTTTATTTTTTTAAGAAGGAGGGCTGTGTGGCCCCCCTTCTTATTCTAATTTACTGGCCCTGGGGACCCCATCCCCCAGGGCCTGCACCCTAATTTGTTTTGTTGAAAAAAAAAATGTGGCCCTCCCAAGGCCTTAATCAGCCCCGGGGACCCCCGGCCTTTTTAAAAAAAAAAATCTTTAGGAGGGGGCTGCGTTGCCCCCCTCCTCAGGCCACTTATGGCCCCGGGGACCCCTTCCTCCGGGGCCGGCCTTTGTTTTTTATTTAAAAAAAATATATATATTTATAGAAACACCTAGGACATGCTGGACAAACCGTACGTACCTATCACCATGACGATTTGCGTGATATTCATTAAAAGGCGACTATGCATAGAATGAATCCACATGGAATGCATTTACACCGCTAGTGAAGCTCTGACGTGTCTGACGCCCTACCGTGCCTAATCCCGGCGCCCCCGCCGGTGGGTACTCTACAAGTAGACACCCTTGTCGTTTATTTATACAAACATGGGTAGCTATTGACGGGCACATTTAATATACATGCACACCAAGCCATTCAAAGGGGGTTCGACACAAATTCGACCAAACTATGCAAGTAACCCCCCTCACGTTTAATAAAATACACATCCACCGCCGGATGTGTAATACTTTTTATTTTACTCTCTGGAAAGGAGACGAACCTCACTTGAGAGTCACAGCGTGCTCCTGGCTGAGCCCAATGCTGTGTTACACCCACCAGTGCCTGCCGAGTGCCTCACACCTCTGTGTTGTATTCCACCAGCTAGTGCGTATGCTATGACACTCTCTAGCCCATGTGCACTGTAACACCACCCCGAGAATATGTCATGCCACACTTGCCTTCGCACGGGTTATATTGCCCCATCTAACGTGCCTTCCTCGATGCCTATGTTATAACGCACAGCGCTATGCCATCCATATTACAATCTGGGATCCATATCTTTGTCACAGTGCATATGCAACGTTACACTCCCCAGCACATATTTTATATTACAACTTTAGAGACTAGTTAGGTTACACAACACTGCCCTGTGCATATTACACTCCAAGGCGCATATCGCATAGCACACGCTAGTGCATGTGCTATCTCGCGCTCTCCAATGAATCTGTCATTGCGCACAATCTATTGCATATTATATTTCACACCCCGGTTCATCTTATATCACACTTTTTGGTGCATAGTTTATACCATATACTATATCTAGTTTTCATTTTCAATCGTGCTCTCAGGACTATGTTCTATGTAACACTGCGTCCACCTACCCTTTTCACGGGCATTACGTTTTGCGATGGGGGGTGGAGGGTCAGAGTGTGTTTCTGCCAAGTGAGCCCGGAGTCACAAACGTCCTCTTCTTCCTGAATAAAAGTGAGATTATGCTGCATACTTGTTCATATTTTAAGTAGTTCGCGCAAACACACATTTTAAAAACAATAAAGTTCCTAATACCCACCTTCTCTGAACAGTTAGCTTGCTGCCCCATCCACCTCCTCCCTATCCTCTGTTGTCTGATTCCATGGACTAGCCTCCTCCCTCCTGCCATGCATGGTCTGATGTGCTGCCACTGCCCTCCATTTAGCGTGATGTACCAGTCCACTCCCCCTGCCCTCCATTGCCCAATTCTATGGCCCATCATTGACCTCCTGCTTAGCCTCTGTGCTTAGCTTGCTGCCCCTATTCTCCTTCCCCCTGCCCTCCGATGTCTTTGTGCATGCCCCTGCTCCATCCTTTTTGCCCACCATGTTCCATGGACCTGCCACTCCTATCTACTCTGAGTGTTCTGTTGAGCTGCCACTCCCCTCCCACCTGCCTAGCATTGTCAGATGACTGTAACCTGTCCCTGCCACCTCCACCCTGCCTGTCCACATGCCATGCCCCTATCCCCTTCCTCCTGTCCTCCATGATCCATTTTACTGCCACACCCTTCTGCCCTCCCTGGTCTGTTGTGCTGCAACTGCTCCTCCTGCCTGCCCCGCGCGGTCTGTTGTGAGGCCCCTTCCCCTGAACTCTCTTGTCTGTGCCCAGGTCCTGACCCTCCCTTCTATCCTCCATGGTCCTTTGTGCATGCCCCTGCACCCTCCTTCTTGCCCATCATAGCCATTGTGCTGCCACTAACCCTCCCGCTTGCCATGCATGGTCTTCTGTGCTGCCATGGCCCCTCCCACCTTCCCTGTGTGGTCAACAAGCTGCCCCTGACCCCCTCTCACCTTCCCTCCATGGTCTGTGTGTATGCCATCATAGTCTCATTGTTGCTCTCCATGGTGTGTCTTGTTTCTAGTGCCCATCCTGCCTGACCTCCATGGTCATCTTGCTGCTCCTGTCCTGCCCCCCTGCCCCCAGCCCTCTGTTTCCATGTGCAGACCCCTATTCCCTCCCTCCTGGCTTGTCTGTTCCATTGTAATGTCCCTGATCCGTCCCTCCTGCCATTTATGGTCTGTTATGCTGCAGCTTTCTCTCCTGTCTGTCCATTATGGTCAGCTAGCTACCATTGCCTCTTTCCCCTCTGTTCTCCGTTGTCCATGTGCATGGTCCTGTCCCCTCCCTATTGCTTTCTATGGATTGTTGTGCTGCACTCCCGTCCCGCATGCGCTGTGTGGTGTATTGTGCTGCTACAAACCCTGATGCCTGCCCTGTAGGGTCAGTTTGGTGCACCTCTCCATGTCCCTCCTGTCCTCTGTTATCCGAGTCCATGTCCCTACCCCAATTCCTCCTGCCTACCATGATCCAATGTACCATACTTGCGAACATTTTGAACTTGGTAAGAGGGAGATTTTGAAAAAAAACTGGGGTATTGATTTTCCCCTTTGAGTTACATTGAAAAAGAGGAGATTGTAGACAGGAGACAGATCAAATAAAGCCCATTTGAGCTTAAAAACATTGGACGTTTCCTGGCTGAAACGGGTCTGTTGGCATGTATGGTTGTACTACCACTGCCTCTTCCTTCTGCCCACAATGGTCTATTATATTGCCACAGCCTCTCTTGCCAGTCCTGTATTGTTGGTTTGTTGCCCCTGCCCCCCTTTCCACTGCCCTCCATAGTCTGTTGTGCTGCCACTGCCCTTCCTGCCTGCCCAGTGTGGTCAAATTGTTGCCTCTGCACTCTCCTGTATGCCTTCAATTTTCAGAGTCCGTGCCCCTGGCCTCTGCCTCTCAACAGTATCCCAATGAACAACTAGATTGCTAACATTCTATATTTATTACAAAAGTGTGGAACGCCTGACGTCATCTTGATGTAATCAAAACTGTAATACCTAGAGTATTTCCTTTAGAAATTACATATATGAGAGGGTCTTATTTGCATCAAAATTATGGTTAGTGCTCTAAAAAACTAAAATGAGGACATATTTTCTGAGTTTTCAAATAGCGACAAAGAACTTTTAAATTATTTGTAATCTTTATGTTTTTTTATCCAGTTGACCACTTGATTAAATGTTGCACCTAGGGGAGAGGATGTGGTGTTACTTCCAGAGCTAAAGACTTTGCAGCTGGGGAACCTGGTTGGAGTTTCTGCTTCAGCTCAACATTCTGTGATTCTGGTCTAATCACTTAATCACCCCATGTCTACAACCAAAATGAATTTGATCTTGTGTGATGTAACCAATGCTCATGTAAAGCACTCCAATACCTGACAAGTCTGCACTATATAAAACTGCAAATACACAAAAATAAGTGTTTTGCACACTTCTGTCATTGAGCTACATGTGCGCTACATCTGGGTGATATTTGTGCTGCATTTGGGCTCTTTTGCCTCTGGTGGCCATCTTGGGAGATTTATTTGTTATGAAGTTTCCTAATTTCCTCATTTACTGCAGTCTCCTCAGTAGGAAATGCTTTCAGTTTTTTACTTTGATTCCATCAAGAAGGTATTCAGATATGTCACACATTTGCCATAAATTCTGAATGTTAGCACTCTAGTTGCTCATTAGATCACTGTAGTAAAGCTACTGCTCACCATGGAAGTCTGCTGCTGGTATTAAAAGTGCATTTTCAGTCTGTATATCAGAATTTTTTAATGAAATAGAAGAGGATTTGAGAAGTCACTCAAAATGTGCCCTAATTTTTCTTTCTTCAGCACTAATCATAATTTCTATGGCAAAATGAACCCCCTCATTGTGTTCCTTTTTAAATTAAATGTTTTAAGTGTTACCAGTTTATTCCAATCAAGATGGCTTCAGGTGTGCCATACTTTTATCATAAGTAAGACAGTAAGCGCTCTAGTTGTTCTTAAGAACACTCTGGGACATTCTGTCATTGGGCTATACTTGGGCTACATCTGGGTGATATTTGGGCTACATTTGGGCTCTTTTGTCTCTGGTAGCCATCTTGGGAGATTTATTTGTTATGAGGTTTCCTAATTTCCTCATTTACTGCAGTCTCCTCAGTGGGAATACTTTCAGTTTTTTTATTTTGGTTCCATCAAGAAGGCATTCAGATGTGTCACACATTTGCCATAAATTCTGAATGTTAGCACTCTAGTTGCTCATTAGATCACTGTAGTAAAACTACTGCTCACCAGGGAAGTCTGCTGCTGGTATTCAAAGTGCATGTTTCAGTCTGCATGTCAGAATTTGTTTATGAAATAGAAGAGGATTTGAGAAGTCAAAATGTGCCCTACTTTTTCTTTCTGCAGCACTAATCATAATTTCTATGGCAAAATGAACCCCCTCATTTTGTTCCTTAGTAAATTAAATGTTTTAAGTGTTACCACTTTATTCCAATCAAGATGGCTTCAGGTGTGCCATACTTTTGTCATAAGTAAGACTGTTAGCGCTCTAGTTGTTCGTTAGAACGCTCTGGGACATTCTGTCATTGGGCTATACTTGGGCAACATCTGGGTGATATTTGGGCTACATTTGGGCTCTTTCCTCTCTGGTGGCCTTTTTGGGAGACTTATTTGTTATGATGTTTCCTAATTTCCTCATTTACTACAGTCTCCTCAGTAGGAAATACTTTCAGTTTTTTACTTTGATTCCATCAAGAAGGCATTCAGATGTGTCACACATTTGCCATAAATTCAGAATGTTAGCACTCTAGTTGCTTATTAGATCACTGTAGTAAAGCTACTGCTCACCAGGGAAGTCTGCTGCTGGTATTGAAAGTGCATGTTTCAGTCTGCATGTCAGAATTTTTTTAATGAAATAGAAGAGGATTTGAGAAGTCACTCAAAATATGCCCTAATTTTTCTTTCTGCAGCACTAATCATACTTTCTATGGCAAAATGAACCCCCTCCGTTAGTCCCTTTTTAAATTAAATGTTTTAAGAGTTACCACTTTATTCCAACCAAGATGGCTTCAGGTGTGCCATACGTTTGTCAGAAGTAGGACTGTTAGTGCTCTAGTTGTTCTTTAGAACACTCTGGGAAGCTGCAGTAGAACACAAAGGAATCAACTGACAGTCTCTGCCCTTGTTGGATGTACATGTTTTACTGAGAATGTCAGACTTCATTCTCACATGACTGAGAAAGATAATGTGAATTTACAGAAAATATGCTCTCAGTTTAGCTTATAGATCACCTTCCAAACCTCTGTGGAAAAAGCATGAGAAAATAGTTTTCTCTCAAACATGATTCATGATATCACAGCAGAAGGCTTTTTCACAATGTAAAATCACCTTAGAACACACCACAATTCCTAAAATGAGTATGGTACCATCAACAAATGATTTATAATGTAACTAAAGTCTTAAAACCTTCTATTAACTGCAATGCTTTTTAATGAGGTGCTATCATGTATATTGGTCCCAAGATGGCTGCCAACACTTCTTGGATGAAGTGCTGACAGCCAATCAGATCTCACGATGAGATGTGCGGTTAGGCTCCGCCCAGATATATATCTGATTTTACTTTTGATTTTCTCAGGAACTACTGAATGGATTTACACCATTTAAGCAAAAGGCATGAGTCTGAACTGAGGACTACCTCTTTGCCAAATTGGGTGTAATTCCGTACAGCACTTCGGGCTGTAGCTGCGTCAACAGGTCCTATGGGAAAATGCATGGGGAAAACGCGTTTTGGGACCCCCCTTTTCTCTCGGCCCCCGCTTGACAAATCACCATGAAATTTTCAGGATAGGAGCAGACTGGAGCTCGCCAAAAGTTTGGAAACTTTCGCGAAGATTCATCAATCGATGCCAACGTTATTCCAAATAGAATGTTGCGGATTTCCTATGGAAAATAGGTCCTAACTATAACTACCTACTGGCGACTGCCAGTAGGTAATATATATATATATATATATATATATATATATATATATATATATATACAAATAGACTCCTTCTCATTCAACCAGTCTTCACAGGGCAAAAAGAAAGAGCGTGGACCACCGTGGCTCGTCAGCTGTAGGTTATTCAAACTCACAAAACAGTGCATCAGCCATGACGCGTTTCGTCCCTCACAGGGGACTTGTTCACATGACACGCTGTCGGACATTACGGTTATTTAAATACTCTTTAGTTTTTTTTACTTTTCACCATGTGAGTAACACCTTAAAGTGACAGTGCAACTTAGAACAAGATAACAGGTAAAGTGATAGTATTCACATAATCAATCAACGTTGATTTCTGCATAAATTCATTTTCGTAAAATCAGCAGATTATAAATAAATATGTAGATAATTAAATAAATAAATAAATATGAATATAAAAAGTATACATATGATATATGAAAAAACGTTAAATATATAAATATATAAATATACACATAAATATATCCGCTGTATTACAAATAAATTTAATCTTTGTATACATAAATATGCATTTTCCATATTTTCTACTGGCTTGGGTCCTGGTTTAAATACCTGAAAGTTTATAGGGTCTCTATTGTTTTAGCCAATTAGATAATCCTGGTATGTACAACTACTTAATTTCATATAGCTGTGACACATTTCACTTAATGTCCAACCTTAATTACCTGTTACCTATTATTCCTATTTTTATTATTAAAAAAACAAAAGGAAATATATATAATTAGTGCTATTCATCATGTTATCTTCCAACTGTACAAAACCAAGTGAATAAAAAATAAGAAAGAACCTCTATGTGTAGTGCAGGTTTGGGCAGCTATATTGTGTACTTGTTTCGTTGTTATAGATTGTTCTGGGTTGCAGACCGGCATGATGTACCGGAATCTTTCGTTTGGAGGCCGACTAGAGAACAACATTAACTTTTGAATTTCTGCATGTCACTGCGCAGAGCCTACGAAGGTAATAATGATTAAAAGAGGCATCCTACTTAGGACATTGTACTACACATCCCAGAATGCACAGACCTACTGCAAGGCATTCTGGGACACCCGCCCTCTTTCATACTGCACAGCTGTACATGATGCCTGTGAACAAGAAGTATAAAACTTCGAAACGCGTAAGGCTCGAAAATAAAGCTCTGAACGTTTAAATCCTGACTGCCTGCACTGGGTTTGCTTCTGAGTGCTCCTCGAACCGGGGGAGATTGTTTTAAAAAAAAATATAAATATATAAATAGATAAATGCATAAATACACATAAAAATGCATGTATATAAAAATATTGCATTTGGTCATCAATGATGACATAATCATCACATAGTGTGGTGTCCCATTTGGTACATGAAATACATATATATATACATATATATATACATATAAAAGACATAAATTATATAAAATATATCATATATATATATATATATATATATATATATATATATATATATATATATATATATATATATATATATATATATATATATATATATATATATATATATATATATATATATATATATATATATATATGTAAACAGTTTTATAAATCCATTGTAAAATACTATTAGATATTGTAAGGACCCAACTGTTTTACAGATATAGACTGGCATCTAGTTCTTCAGTGGCATTCAAACCCCTGGGGTATTTAATATAGAGATTTAAAATATAGATCATCTCCAACCTGCGGAGTGCTTTTTCCCGATCTCCTTCTCTTTTGGTTATGTGGAATGGAGTCTACTAGGTATTATTGTAGCTCCTTGAGGTTTCCACCATGTTTTTCATTAAAGTGGCAGGCCACTGGATTATTATTCCTGATTGCTCGTATGTATATATATATATATATATTACCTACTGGCGGTCGCCAGTAGGTAGTTATAGTTAGGACATATTATCCATAGGAAAATCGTAACATTCTTTTCCCAATAACTTTAGTGTCGGTTGACAAATCTTTGTGAAATTTTCCAAACTCGTGGGGCACTCCAATCAGCTCCTATCTTAAAAGTTTCGGGGTGATTCGGCAAGCGGGGGCCGAGAAAAAAGGGGGGTCCCAAAACGTGTTTTCTCCATGTTAATTCCCATAAGCAACTTTAGACACGGCTACAGCCCGAACTGCTGAACGGAATTACACCAAATTTGGCGAAAAGGTAGTCCTTGGTTCAGAAAGATCCATTTTTGTTAAATGGTGTAAATCCGTTCAGTAGTTCATGAGAAATTAGAAAAAGAAAAAGTTTCAATATCTGGGCGGAGGCTAACGACACATCTCATCGTGAGATCTGATTGGCTGTCAGCACTTCATCCTGGAATTGCTGGCAGCCATCTTGGGACCAATATACATGATAGTACCCCATTGAAATGCATTGTAGTGAATCGAAGATTTTGAGGGTTACCAAAAGGAGAACTATAAAGGGTGATAACAGACTTTAGTTACATTAGAATTCATTTGTTGATGGTAACATACTAATTTCAGGAATTGTGGTGGGTTCTAAGGTGATTTTACCCTGTGAAAAACCTTCTGCTGGGATATCATGAATCATGTTTGAGAGAAAACTGAAGCTAAAATGAGAGCATATTTTCTGTAAATTCACATTATCTTTCTCAGTCATGTGAGAATGAAGTCTGTCATTCTCAGTAAATCATGTGCATCCAACAAGGGCAGAGACTGTCAGGTGATTTCTTTGTGTTCTACTGCATCTTGCCAGAGTGTTCTAAAGAACAACTAGAGTGCTAACAGCCTTACTTATGACAAATGTATGGCACACCTGAAGCCATCTTGATTGGAATAAACTGGTAACACTTAAAACATTTAATTTAAAAAGAAACAAAATGATGGGGTTCATTTTGTCATAGAAATTATGCATAGTGCTGTAGAAAGAAAAATTAGGACATGTTTCAAGTGTGATCTCAAATATCTTCCTGTTATATTTCAACAGGAGCAGCCTGTCAGTTGATGCCTTTATGTTCTACTGCAGCTTCTCAGAGTGTTCTAAAGAACAACTAGAGCGCTAACAGCCTTACTTATGACAAAAGTATGGCACACCTGAAACCATCTTGATTGGAATAAACTGGTAACACTTAAAACATTTAATTTAAAAAGGAACACAATGATGGGGTTCATTTTGTCATATAAATTATGGTTAGTGCTGTAGAAAGAAAAATTAGGACATGTTTCAAGTGTGATCTCAAATATCTTCCTGTTATATTTCAACAGGAGCAGCCTGTCAGTTGATGCCTTTGTGTTCTACTGCAGCTTCCCAGAGTGTTCTAAAGAACAACTAGAGCGCTAACAGCCTTACTTATGACAAAAGTATGGCACACCTGAAGTCATCTTGATTGGAATAAACTGGTAACACTTAAAAAATTTAATTTAAAAAGGAAAAAAATGAGGGGGTTCATTTTGCCATATAAATTATGGTTAGTGCTGTAGAAAGAAAAATTAGGACATGTTTTAAGTGAGATCTCAAATATCTTCCTGTTATATTTCAACAGGAGCAGCCTGTCAGTTGATGCCTTTGTGTTCTACTGCAGCTTCCCAGGGTGTTCTAAAGAACAACTAGAGAGCTGACAGTCTTACTTATGACAAAATTATGGCACACCTGAAGCCATCTTGATTGGAATAAACTGGTAACACTTAAAACATTTAATTTAAAAATGAACAAAATGAGGGGGTTCATTTTGCCATAGAAATTATGGTTAGTGCTGCAAAAAGAACATTTAGGGCATGTTTTAGGTGAGATCTCAAATCCTCTTCTATTTCATTAGAAAATTCTGACATGCAGACTGAAACAATCACTTTCAATACCAGCAGTAGACTTCGAGTTAACTCCCTGGAAAGCAGTAGCTTTACTACAGCGATCTAATGAACAACTAGAGTGCTAACATTCTGAATTTATGGCAAATGTGTGACACATCTGAATGCCTTCTTGATGGAATCAAAGTAAAAACTGAAAGCATTTCCTACTGAGGAGACTGCAGTAAATGAGGAAATTAGGAAACTTCATAACAAATAAGTCTCCCAAGATGGCCACCAGAGAAAAAAGAGCCCAAATGTAGCACAAATATCACCCAGATGTAGCCCACACATAGCCCAATGACAGAAGTGTGCAAAACACTTTTTATTTTTAGTTTTTCTGCAGTTTTATATAGTGCAGACTGGTCAGGTATTGGAGTGTTACATCTTACTTGGACCCCTTATTGCGTATTTTGCATGAAGTACATGAGATTGATCTTGCGAAACATTGAACTTTACGATTCTGTTAACCTGAAGTTGCTCTGAACCGGGCTTTGTAACACCCGTTTTTACCTACTGGTTTTAATTAATCCTCACTGTATTGTATTAGGAAAGAGGATTTACTGTTTTTATGTACACTATTATGATTTATGTTTCTAAATCAGATTGAATAAAGTTTAATGAATTCTATGGCAGGACGGAGGCGAGGATTATGCATATCTTTCCTCACTTTATTTGCATAGCAGTTAAAAGAAAACGTAACACAACAATCATTAAAGAAAAGACTACACAACCCATGAACCATTAGGGGGGTAGTCTCCAAGGCAACTATAGTCCAATCATATCACAGTCCATCGTATATAATATCGTGACGTCCCTTTCGCTTCCTCTTTCTTCACTGCTCATCAGTTAAGTGCATTCCTTACATTCGTGGCTTAATCTGACGTTGTTGCTGTTTGTATAGCGGTTTCTTGTGCACGGTATTAGCATTATTGCCTTGGTATTGCTTTATATTCCCTGCGCAGCAGGCTCTTGCCCGAGAGTATTCTCCCCCTCGCAGTTTCTCCCGCTGTGCACTCTTTGTGCGGTGAGATCCTGTCAGGCGCATCTGGTCCGAGCGAGACAGCTCCGCCGAGCGCTCCCTCTGGTCTTTACGAGCGTTTGGGAATCCGGTCACTCCTTTAGTATCCGCTTGATTCCTCGCCTAATTTTGACACCGCTACGCAGTGATTTCCCCACATGGCCACGTTCGTAATTGGTATTGCGCCTCAGTCTATTCTTATAACAGCTCCCGGGAAAGCCCAGCTGTTGGAGCACCGGTGAGGGGGCTGCCTTAAGGATTTTAGGGGAATTTGTTCTGTGCTCACACCCTCTGCTATCATGTCTTCTCCAGAAGACCATTTTTACTCCTCCTACCAGCAAGTGGAGGAGGAATGGCCCCCCCAACTTCTCCCTCCAGCAGTGGACCAAGCCCTCTCTCTGGCTATTTCTAGGGTGCTGGCTCCTCTTAGGGATCAGGTTGATAAGCTGGCGAAAAGCATCCCTGGGTTGTTCAGTGACCCAGATCTGGTGGTGGCGGGTCCCAGTAGCTCCCAGATGGGGAATAAAAGGGCCGTTAAGCATAACGCGGGGCACTTGGAAGGATTTGATAAACTTACGGAGACCTTCCTTAAGAATGCGCGAACGCTAAAACATGCACCCTGCCGGGAGGAGGAATAGTCCAGAGAAAATTGCGACGCTGTCACCACTATTGTAGACCCCGACGGCGGGTTTTCCTTAGAGGGAGAGGGTGTATCGGAGGACGATTTCTCCTCCGATGAGGATAAGGACTCGGGGCGTCCCTGGCATCGAGAGCCCCACTCCTCTCAGTCCCGGGTTGGGGACGGGGTCCACTCGGACATGTTCAAGCCTACCCAAATTTACCATCCTAGGTCGGCGGAGTGGACCCCTGACACCAAAGTGGCAGAGTATGTGGTGGGGAAAATCCATCAACCCCTTGAAAGGGAGGTCAGGAATAGGATGAGGGGAGAATGCCCCAGGTCCTCACTGAAGGGGAAGGTGGCACACACGCCTGAAATTGATGAGAAACCATGTACCTTTTTCTCCAAGTATATGAGGGATCCCAAGAAAGGAATTGATAGGGCTTGGATGTGGTAGGGCCCTTGACCCAAAATATTCAATTGGCGGAGCGTTCAAAAGAGTCAGGATCCCCTTTGTCCACGGATATTGTGGCTGGTTGGGCGCACTACCCTAAACCCTAAAACACTACCCCCTCCACTACCCAAACACCACTACACTACCCTAAACCCTAAAACTCTACCCCCAGCACGACACCCTACACTACCCAAAAATAACTGCACTACCCTAAACCCTAAAGCACTACCACCAGCACGACTCCCTACACTACCCTAACACCACTGCACTACCATAAACCCTAAATCTACCCCCAGCACAACCCCCTACACTACACAAACACCACTGCACCACCCTAAACCCTAAACCACTACCCCAGCACGACCCCCTTCACTACCTAAACACAACTGCACTATCCTAAACCCTAGAACACTACCCCCAGCATGACCCCCTTCACTACCCAAACACCACTGCACGACTCTAAACCCTAAAACACGACCCCTACACTACACAAACACCACTGCACTACCCTAAACCCTAAAACACTACCCCCTACACAACACAAACACCACTGCACTACCCCAAATCCTAAAACACTACCCCCAGCACTACACCCTACACTACACAAACACTGGGGGGTCGAAACCCATGTCTTTTTAAGGTTTGGCCTGTCCTTGATCACTTGGTAGATAGATTTTCAGAGCACTATATGCCAGAGAAAGAAATGCCTTTCGTCCTGTTCAAGGGCCGATTGGTTTTTAGGCAGTACATTCCTAGCAAGAGGGCACATTATGGAATTAGGATATATATGCTGTCCGAGAGTAGTAGTGGATATGTCTATAATTTCAAGGTCTACATCTGTGGAGATTCCAGTATTGACCCCCCTGATTGTCCGTCAACTTTTGGAGTTACAGAGAAAATTGTGTAGGAACTAGGTAGACGACTTTTAACAAAGGTCACCATTTATTCATAGATAACTTTTACACTGGTATGACATTGTTCAGGGAATTGTTCAAAGTGGACACTGTTGCTTGTGGCATAATCCGCTGTAATCGTAAAGGTTACCCAAAAGAGTTTGTTTATAAAAAACCTTTGAAGGGGCAGTGCCTTGCGTAGCAATCGACTTCTAGCTCTGACATTTTCTGACAAGAGTGATGTCTATATGCTGACTACCATCCTACTTTTTACTGCGTGTCCTTATTTGCCTTAGTGAATTGACACACGAGACAGCTGGAATACACTGGTGATCCGTGTAAAGCGGATCGCTGCTGGTGTAGGCTGTCTGGGCCAGGCGTTAAAGTGGTAACTGCTGTTCTCCTACCGGCCAACTCATCCATAAGAACAACAGTACCATCGCCACACAGCAGTGTCAACAAACAGCAACATTTTGCCACCTGCCAGCAACACCAAACTACAGCTCTTTGTCTTATTTGGACCCCTTTGAACCTAGACTCCGGTGCTTCCTCGCATGTCACGTCTTTATTCCCTGATTTCCCCAACAGCCACTCTAAGATACTTGGATCCTGAACTTGAGCGGAAAAGCTTAGCCTGCTGACAGTGCAGGTTTTGTGTCCTGGGAAAGGGGCACATTTGCACTGCTTCTCTATTTTTTGCTCAGGGACGACTGTGGTGGGCCACTGTCCTTACCAGTGGGCAGAATTTGGCAGCTGCCCTTGCTGTGGATGAGAAACACTACAAGTGCCCCGCTACTTCATGGAATGGCGAAGAATGCCGGCCTGTAATCCATACTGTCATGTGACTGCAGAACTGTGAGGAGGAGCTGAAATCTTCAAACATGCTACAGCGGTGTTTTTGACTGATTCATCGGAGAGGAGCTTTCCACGTGTTTCACGTCCGGTTGCTGTTGGCTGCCCCGAGTGAACGCTTTGCTGACTTTGGAGGGTGGCATTGACGAGGCTCAACACACGGGACTGCGAGGCCCAGGGTGCACGCTGCTAATTCCCTCAGCACACCTGGTGCCTCTTCCCGGCCCCGCCTCCCTTGACCAATCCGCGCCTCGCGGCCCCCGCTTCGCGGGAGTCGCTCTTAGGCTTCATCACTTCCTTGCCACTATAAGTGCTGGTTCCTTCCTGGGATTGCTGTTGCTGTTGGCTGCCCCGAGTGAACGCTTTGCTGACTTTGGAGGGTGGCATTGACGAGGCTCAACACACGGGACTGCGAGGCCCAGGGTGCACGCTGCTAATTCCCTCAGCACACCTGGTGCCTCTTCCCGGCCCCGCCTCCCTTGACCAATCCACGCCTCGCGGCCCCCGCTTCGCGGGAGCCGCTCGTAGGCTTCATCACTTCCTTGCCACTATAAGTGCTGGTTCCTTCCTGGGATTGCTGTTGCTGTTGGCTGCCCCGAGTGAACGCTTTGCTGACTTTGGAGGGTGGCATTGACGAGGCTCAACACACGGGACTGCGAGGCCCAGGGTGCACGCTGCTAATTCCCTCAGCACACCTGGTGCCTCTTCCCGGCCCCGCCTACTCCTTGACATTGTAACTATTAGTAGTGCTCCGTCCCTGACGCGCAAGCGGAACGCGCGCGGGACGTAGCTCGGGGCGAAGACCGGGCAAAGAGCGGGCCATTTGTGGCCGTTCGTGGTCGGGTGTGGACGGGACGGGCTACCCCCCCGAGATCGTTTGGTCTAGAGAATAAACGGTAGCCTAACACTGTGCGCAAGTAGTATACAGTTAGGTTGCTACCTGTGCTTTGCTAATATTTTGCGACTGTTCTGTTCTACAACCTTCACATTTGCAGGTAATTGTAATAGTTTGTACGTCTAGGGTTCTTGGTTACTGTTATAGCAGTCCCCCCTCTTGTCCTTCTTCCACCCTTACGAAGATGACATCACTAAGATCCGGTAGGAAGTTTGTGCAGGGTAACACGGGGGGTAGTATTTCAGGGACCCTAGATAACTTCATTACTAGAGCTGCTCGGGTCCTTGAACAAGAAATATCTTTGACTGAAAAACGACTGTCATTAGAAATTTCCGCCAAGAGATCGTCGCTTGGCAACATTATGACAGCCCCTTCCCCCGAACGCAGGAACTTACCTCTGGTGTCTGATGTGTTGCAGAGTAATGCGCCAGGGTTGTCGAATATATCCTCACATAGTTCTCTGGACGATATTTCCGGTACTATAACTATTCCCGAAGATAGTGGTATTCCCCCTAATCATAGTGCTATTCCCTTACCGTCCCTTATTGAGCAGCCACGTTTAGTTACCCCAACTTTGACCAAAAAGCCTAAACCTACCATTGGGAAAGGAAAGCGTGTGGGCGTTCCTTTTAGGGGTAATCGTACAAAAGTTTCCAAAAAGTCCCAATTTGCCAATACACGTCCTGACCCCTCTTCCCTTCCATCTTGTTGCTCATCCCCTGCTGCCGGGAGCCCCATTCCTTCCCACTGTATAGATAAGCCGTCCAATATTACTCCTCAACCTACCTGCTCTCTTGAACTTTTGGATCAGTTGCTCAAGTCTTTTTTCCTTCCCCTTCTTGAGCGAGTCAAGAAACTCTCCATCTCCATTGGGAAACTAGAGAGTATGGTGTTAAACAACACGTCTTTGTTGGAGAAGACTACCTTGTCCCTCGCTGACCCCAAGACTCTACCAAATACTGTCACTGATGTTAAATCCGGGTCAGCTCCAAATGGTCATACTCCCGTGACTGAAGTCTCCTCCTCTCCACCCGCACAAAATGAACAAGTAGTGTTAGCTACACATCCACCTACTAGTGCTGTCCCGCCTACCCAACTAGCTAGTAACTCTGATACTAGAAAAAGAAATAGCGACAATGCAGTAAGGCAGTCTTCTTTTGAGGGTGCAGGTACATTCTTAAAACTTCCTTGTATTAATCTCCCTCGAGAGTCCCTGCCTTATACTGTTATAATGGTAGATGTTCCTAGGCTTCCCCAGGTAAAGTCTGAGTCACACAGCGAATTAAAGAACAAAGTTACTCATTGGCTAAATGGCAACAGGCCTTTGCCATTTAGAGTAAGCGCTGAAATCTTGACAGTACGTAGGGTGAATTGGCTGGGCTCTAGGGTAAAGAATGTGGAGGGTGATTGCGTAATTATCAATTTTCGGGATCCTAGGGTGGTGAGCCATATATGTTCTCTTCCTAACTCTTTGAGTGCCACTGGTATATTTACTGTGGATTTATCATACTTCTACTCTTGTGTCCCTAGTGATATACCGGGTGCTATGTTTAGTGGCTGGGAAAGGGTTACCAAGGGGCCTCGCTGCCCGCCCGGACTGGATTTCCATCTCCCCTTGTTTAATTGCTTTGCACCCTTGAATTCTTTAGAGGGGGTCGATTGACAGCCATCTGCCCAAACTAATCTGGGAAGTGTGAACAATATCTCTGCGGGCCCTGAATGTCTAACCCCTCTGTGGCCAGGCAGTAGGGGTGGGTGCAGGGGTTTGGGTGTCTCATATTCTTCTAACGCTCGTGTTTCTTCAAATGCGCCCGTTAGTAATATGGATTTCCTTCCCCTAGTCTTGGAACGTCGGGATATTTCCCAGACTACCAACGTAGCTCACCTCAATCCCCTCCCTATAGAGACGGTGAATCGTTCTACTATGTTGCATTTAGATAGCCCACCTCTTTCACCCCCCGATCTTTGTCCATATGAAATTGTGTGTAGGGGAGATGACTTAACTGTAATCCAGCCTGCTGTTTTGGACTTACCATCTGTTCACCAGTCGGCTGGTTTACCCAGCTCCCCCCATCTTAAAATGGCTTCTTGGAACATCGCTGGGCTACGGAATAAAATAGCAGTGGAGGAATGGTCCGTTTGGGCTACCACCCACGATATTCTTGTTTTTCAAGAAACGTGGGCGGTGGACCCTATATATTTTCCTGGTTATGTGAATTTTCACAAAGGGGCTATTGGTGGGTTAAGGGGTCGCCCTTCCGGCGGACTCTGTATCTGGGTTAGACAAAGCTGAATGTACAGTATCACCGAGCTATCACTCGACAGCCCGGACATATTGATTATTCTTTTAAAACTTAAAGACGAACCCGACACCATGATCATTAATGTATACAACAGAGGTCTCCCAGGTGGGAAAGGTACTAATACCTTTCTCCATCTAGATGGGTTTTTGGATTCTGTCAACCCATCCACTAATGTGGTAATAGTGGGCGATTTAAATTGCTGCTTTGAGCCACTGCTCTTTGCGTGGGATTCACTTACTATGGAAGTGGATACAACTCTGAATATCCCATCACTTGATCTCCCGCCTATTAAGAAGTGGACAGAATCCGCCATCCAGTGGACGTCCCTGTGTATGGAGCGTGGCTTTAGGGCAGCAAATGGCCGGACTCCCTCGGACTTGACTGGTAAGGTCACTTTTTCCAGTGGTCCACGAAGTCGTAGAATTGATTATGCTTTGATTAAAGTTGAGTTCTGGCATTTATTAATTGACATGGTGATCCAGGACCGCCCCGAGAGTGACCACAATCCACTTGTCTTGAATTTTCTATTGAATACAGTCCCCCTAAATAAACCTACTGAGATTGTCACCGCAGAAACTCTACTAACCAACAACCAACGGAGAGTGCGATGGGACAAGGTCGCACTTGACAGTGCAGTACTCTCTGTGATTAGTTCTAAAGTTACTTGTGCGGTGGCTGATCTCCAATCTCTTTTGAGTCAAGAGGATGATGTGGCCGAGTCTACCCATATTCACGAGAAACTATTTTCAGCCCTTAAGTCCCTTTTTTCCAAACCTTGCAAAACCAAGAAAATTTGTTGCTTTAAGTCTGATTCTTGGTATAACAAGACCTGTCGTGAGTCTTATTGTAAATTGAAACTTGCTATTAAGTCCAAGAACCGGGCAAATATTCGACTTGCGAGGAAGCACTATAGTTCGGCCAAAGCTTTGGCTAAAAAAGATTGGGACAATGAACATTGGAATAATCTTTTGGCTGCCAGCAAACAAAGGAATTTGACCTTGTTTTGGCATATCGTGAAATGGGGAAATTCTCCGTGTTTGCAGACCCCTTCAAACCATGTACTCCCTGACACTTGGGTATCACATTTTGAATGCCAGTTTTCTGACCCAAATTTGGAAGAAGCGACCGATTCTCCGATCTCCTTTGCATCATACCCTCCTCCAAATTTCAAATTTGATTGTAAAGAGGTAGAGTTGGCTTTATCTAGGGTTCCGAGTGGAAAGGCTCCAGGCTTAGATTGTGTCCCTGCGGACCTTTTCAAATCAGATCTTGACAACTGGGTGCCTTACATCGCACTCATGGCAACCGCCATAGCTAAGGGGGCCGCTATTCCCGATTCCTGGATGGGCGCTGAAATTTTGCCCATCTTTAAGAAGGGCGATCGCTCCTGTCCAGGGAACTACCGCCCGATAAGCCTAATTGACTCGGTTCAAAAAATCATCGCTAGGATGCTCCTGGCTAGAATCCAGTCTTGGATAGAGCAGGAGAATATCATCTCGCCCCTGCAGGCCGGGTTTAGACCTTGCACTAGCACTATCGACCAGGCGTTCAAGTTCCAACTGATCGTCTGGAAAACGGTTTACCTCTGTGGCGGTACTTTGTACGCCGCTTTCGTTGACCTTCGGTCAGCTTTTGACCGAGTCAATAGGACTAAACTTTGGGATGTTCTAGCAGAGCTAGGGATGCCTGCTGACCTCCTGCATATGGTTATCAGGTTGCACGATAATAACTTTGCCCAAGTACGTTGGGGGACCCAAGGACAGGTCACTGACAGGTTTAAAGTCAATAGGGGTGTCAGGCAAGGATGCGTCCTGGCGCCCACACTGTTTCTGTTATTCATTAACAGTGTTGTAAGGTATTTTTTATCTACACCCACGGTCGCTCCCTCGTTGGGAGGTATAAAAATTCCACTCCTTATGTTTGCCGATGACACCCTACTTCTATCACAGACCCTGTCTGGCCTGCAGGTGGCCTTGAACGTATTTGTTAATTTTTGTTCTGATTATGATTTGTCGGTCAATGTTTCTAAAACTAAATATATGGTGTTTAATAAAGGGAAATGCGTGACCGGCAAAGTGACTATGAATAATGACACCCTCGAACGTACTGACGTCATGACTTATTTGGGGGTTGTTTTTTAAAACAAACTAAACTGGAAGCCACAAATAGTTGTTTTATCTCTTAAGTTTGCACAATTATCTGGGTGTCTGATAAAAGAACACAAGCAATCCCAGACGAAAACCATAGGTCCTGCCTTAAAAATGTACAACGCTAGGATTAATTCAGCAATCCTTTATGGTGCCGAACTCTGGGGTTTTTCCGATCTCTCCCCATTGGTCAAGGCTCAACACAAATTTTTTAGGCTTCTTACGGGTCTTCCCTGTTCTACCCCACTGAAACCATTAATGCTTGATCTTGGTTGCCACTCCTTTGATGACATTGCCAGGTTTAAATCTTTGGCTTTTTGGAGGAGACTTTGGACGGTCCCCGAATTAGGGCCCTATGCAAAGGTATTTTTGGACGTCCGTGCTATCTTGGGCGCAGGTAACATCCTGTGGTTTAAGCAAGTTAGCTTACTATTGGATTCTATGGGTGTTAGAAAAACACTCCCACACCGGAAGGGTGGTGGTGTTCTCCCAGACATACACTGTGGTAGCTTGGCTCGAGTGGTCAGGGATCAGGCACCGTGCTAAGCATACGTCATACCCACACAATAACCATGCGTGCATCCGTTCCAAAAACGACACTACACCTTAAAAATGATACTGAAAATATATCTCTTTATCTTCTTTTCTCTTAGTTGCTGATTAAATAAATAATAATACAATCACAGTACACAAGGCTTTTCCTGTGGAAGGGTAAGTCAAATAAATAATACTTCAACGATTCAATAAATAAGGTAGATCATAAATAATCAAGGCATAAATATAAGTGCATTACATAAAAGGCAATTAAATATTATGAGGCAATAAATACTGTGAGACAATAAATACTGTGCGACAATAAATACTGTGAAACAATAAATACTGTGAGGCAATAAATACTGTGAGGCAATAAATAGGATGAATACAATAAATACAGTGCTCTCAATAAATAATAAAAGCCAACAGTGACACTTGAAAATCAGTTCACATTCCTGAGGTACTATGGGATGATTTGGCCCAATCCCAGCTTGTAGAGTTTTGGATGACCTGAGGGGTGTACTACCTGGCCTGGACAAGGCTGAGGCCTAAACTGAGGTAGATCAAGGGGGAATCTAGAGATCTGGCTCTCCCACACTACACAACCCCTCTGTATTAGTCTCAGCTCACCCCTGGCACTATCAAGCTGGTTCCAGCACCTCTCTAGCTTCTAGGATGGTCTCTTAGGGCTTCACAGGGCCTTAGGCGCCCTCTATTCCACTTACTGCCCTTTTTATGAAGTTCCGACGCCGCCGGAGTCGTGTCGACGCCGTGAGGTGGTTCCGGTTCGATGTCGGCGGCCTCGGTTCGATGACGTCGGGCGGTCTTGGCTCGATGTCGACTTCGGGCGGCTCCGGTTCAATGACGTTGGGCGGCCTTGGCTCGATGTCGACTTCCGGCGGCTCCGGAGTGCGATCTCCACTCCCGACCTCCGGTACTCCTTTCCTCAGGTTCCGGCGACTCCGGAGTGTGACCTCCACTCCCGACCTCCGGCACGATTCTCTTCAGGTTCCGGCGACTCCGGAGTGCGATCTCCACTCCCGACCTCCGGCACGCTTCACCTCGGTCTCCGGCGACTCCGGAGGGCGGACTTCACTCCCCCGTCGACGCCGCACACTCGACCTCAGGTGACTTCCTCCTCGACCTCTGGTGTCTCCACGACCTCCGTCGGCGCCCTCTCTCGACCTCTGGCGGCTCCGGGTACGACGTCTGCTTTCCAGTCAGCGCCGCTTCTCCACCTCGGGCTCCAGGTCTCCAGGCTTCTCGACGTCGGACTTCAGGAAGTTACCAGTAACCAGGTCAGGAACTTGCTGTTCTTTACTTTTAAGGCCTGTTCCGGCTGTCCAGGTCCTTAAGATGGTTTTTCTTGCTTTCTCCCACACAGGGCTCCAGGCTGGGCTCAGTCAGCAGGGACTAGTATCAAGGGTGGGTTTCTGGACCCCACTCCAGGCACAAGTTTCCCCCCCTGCCGCCTCACTCCTTCCTCCTTCAGTTCTGTGCTCCTCTCTCTTCACCAGTCAGGTGCCAACCGCCAACTCCAACTGCCAACCTGGAGATGCCTTCCCAACATTCTAAACCTGCCTCACACTGTCACAGGGTTCTGGAATGTTCTGGAAGGTGCTGGTAGGTTCCAGTGATGTCACAGGTGACAATGGGTGGCCTCCATTTTGTGCTCCAGGCCCTCAGACAGAAGTTCCAGGGGTAGATAAAATGGCTCCCTGAATCTGCATCAATACTAAAAAGTCTGGTGGTTCCCAAAAAGGAAAAATACTAACAGGGTTTGAGGCAAAAGTGGGACAAAATAAATAATGATGAGGTGGGACCACCCAAAGGGCTGACAGGTCTAACACGCGTCCCCCCCAGCTGAAAGTGGGGAGAGCTACCCAACCCCTTGGGAGTTCTCATCACTAAGGCGGAAATACCTTGAGAGACCGTCTGCATTGGCGTGGTCCACTCCAGGCCGATGTTCCACCTGAAAGTCCATTCCCTGTAGGGAGATGGACCACCTTAGCAACTTGGGATTCTCCCCCTTCATCTGCATCAGCCAACAAAGGGGTCTGTGGTCGGTCTGAACTAGGAAGTGCGTGCCAAACAGGTATGGCCGCAGCTTCTTCAGAGCCCATACCACTGCAAAGGCTTCACGCTCTGTTTTCCCACTGGCTTGGCAAGACACACATGTCCGGCAGTAGGTGTCGGACGACACTTTCATTTGAGGCCAATAAAAGTGTGGGACCAGACGGGCGAAGGTCTTGTCTTGCCCCAGGTGTCCTGCCAATGGGATCTCGTGAGCCAACTCCAGAAGGAAGGCTCGATAACGTTGAGGGACTACCAAGGCTCGTGACGATCCATGTAGGGGTGCCTTGGGTTCACTGTAGAGGAGGCCATCCTCCCAGTAAACGTTGTAGTTCCCCTCAACGTTCCCTGCTGCCTGGGCTTCGGCCTGACGCCTCAGTCCCTCAAGGGTAGGGCACTCCCTCTGGCCCTGGCAGAATTCCTCCCTGGTCGGGCCTCCCTCCACGTGCCACTCGGCCGGGATGGGTAGGTCCTCCAGTTTGGTAACATCCCCCACCGCGGACTCCTGGTCCACCACCTCCGGTGGCCTATCCGTCACACGGGGCGCGGATGCCGAGGCAGGCTCCTCCCGTCCTCGGTTCTTCCCTTGATCGGCAGCTGGCTGGGCCTTTGTTCCAGGCTCCAGCCTGAACGAACTCCCTCTCCGGGTAGTCGCGGACCCTGTGCTCACACAGGCCCAGACAGGTGTACCCAGCATCTCAGTGTGAGTCCGGTATTCCACCTATTTCCAAGCATTGTGCTCCATGTCATTCCCTGGCAGACAATCGACTGGCACGGCTGGGCTTACGGCAACTCGAAGTGAACCTGCAACCCCTTCCCATTCAAAGGGAACCTCGGCCACCGGATAGTGGCCCATTCTGCCGTCAGCCATCGCGGCAGGGTGGAGTACATCGGGAATCACCTGCTCTGGAGACACCAGTTGGCTACGCACCATAGTCATACTGGCTCCTGTATCTCTCAGAGCCTCCCCCCTTTGGCCGTTGATGGTGACCCACTGCCCATACTTTATAGTATTTGCGGGCATCTGGATCTTAGGAACCATCTCCCGTTCTCCCAGGGACACTAAAGTGACACCCGCCCACTCCCTTCCCTTAATCAAAGGCATCTCCTCCCCGAGCACTACACTAGCTACTCCGGGGGCCTTTCCTCCAATGGGAGGGGGTGGTCGTTTTGGGCACTTCGCATCTCCCTTATAGTGTCCAACGCCACCGCACTCGAAGCAATGGACAACCCTTGGCTGCTGACTCTGGCCAGGATTAGGTTTTCGGGGTGGGTTAGCCCTAGGGGTGAATCCTGTTCCCTTACCTTGGAAATTATTTTGGGGGCCTTTGGAGAACTCCTTTTTCTTTTCCCCTCCCTCTTTCTTCTGGGGGGCGCCCTGTCCGGCCTTTTGAGTATCCCCTCCAGTCCCCCTTGTGGACACCCGGGTACTAGCCCAAATGTCCGCCTCCTCAGCAAGCTTCCGGGGATTGGTCACTTGCTATCCACCAGGTGTTGACGCAGTTCAGGGAAACATTTTTCGAGCAGGTGTTCCTTCAATACTAAATCAAACAACCCCTCGTAGTTCCTCACTTCACTGCCCTGAATCCAACCCTCTAATGCCTTCTTTGCATAATCCAGGAAGTCCACCCAATTCTGTGTGCCCAGTTTGTGGCTACCCCGGAACTTCTGTCTGTATTTCTCGGGTGTTAGTCCAAACTTTCGTGTGAGCGCCACTTTCATGGTGGGGTAGTGGGTCTGCTCATCCTGCTCTAGGGCCAATAATGCATCCCTACCAGCTGGAGGCATGTACCTGTACAATCCCCCTCCCCAGTACTTCTCTGGAACCCCATGGGCCCTTAATGAGACCTCATAGGCCGCTAGCCACTTGGCAATATCGTCGCCCACACCATAGCTAGCCACTATGTCTTTCGGCAAATAGGGTTTGGGTTCCCTGGTGAACTCTCTTTCTTCGCTGCCACCATTAGGAACAGGGTGTGCCCCGACTCGTAGGATCTGGAGATCTATCTCCCTTAACCTCAACTCATGAGCCATCCTCTGTTCCTCCTTCTCTTTCTCCAGCCTTGCTAAGTCCCATGTGAGCTGTCTTTTCTCCCTCCGGTCTGTTAACTCCACTTCAGACAAGCCACCGCTAGAGGCACTGCTGCCCTTCCTGGAAAGTGTCCTGGGCCCCGCTAACAGGTTCCCCACCTCAGGTTGGTACAAACCAGCTCCCTCACTGTCGGGCTCTCTATCCCTGTCCTCCTCCTCAGCCTTGCTTTCTCGTCGTGCCTCCCCCCAAGCCCTTAAGCTGGTTTGGAGTGCACCCTTCTTTGCTCCTGGGGGACAATACACCCCCTCCCGCTGGCAAAACTCCCTGAGTTGGGCCACAGTGTACGTTTCTAAATTCTCCAGTACAAACTCCATCTTGCCCACTCAGGTCAGAGGACAGTTATTTGCAGAAGCTATGCAGGGGGGTACTTTTTATAATACCTCCTCCCACCACCAGAGTAAATTTGGAAAAAACAAAAACTCACAATTAGGAAGTCCGCTTGGAGAAAACTCCCGGTGTAGGCCTATGGACTACCCACAGTTATTGTCGAGTATACGTAGGCACAGCTCTATCCCACCACTGAACACCAATTATGTTAGAAAAACACTCCCACACCGGAAGGGTGGTGGTGTTCTCCCAGACATACACTGTGGTAGCTTGGCTCGAGTGGTCAGGGATCAGGCACCGTGCTAAGCATACGTCATACCCACACAATAACCATGCGTGCATCCGTTCCAAAAACGACACTACACCTTAAAAATTATACTGAAAATATATCTCTTTATCTTCTTTTCTCTTAGTTGCTGATTAAATAAATAATAATACAATCACAGTACACAAGGCTTTTCCTGTGGAAGGGTAAGTCAAATAAATAATACTTCAACGATTCAATAAATAAGGTAGATCATAAATAATCAAGGCATAAATATAAGTGCATTACATAAAAGGCAATTAAATATTATGAGGCAATAAATACTGCGAGACAATAAATACTGTGCGACAATAAATACTGTGAAACAATAAATACTGTGAGGCAATAAATACTGTGAGGCAATAAATAGGATGAATACAATAAATACAGTGCTCTCAATAAATAATAAAAGCCAACAGTGACACTTGAAAATCAGTTCACATTCCTGAGGTACTATGGGATGATTTGGCCCAATCCCAGCTTGTAGAGTTTTGGATGACCTGAGGGGTGTACTACCTGGCCTGGACAAGGCTGAGGCCTAAACTGAGGTAGATCAAGGGGGAATCTAGAGATCTGGCTCTCCCACACTACACAACCCCTCTGTATTAGTCTCAACTCACTCCTGGCACTATCAAGCTGGTTCCAGCACCTCTCTAGCTTCTAGGATGGTCTCTTAGGGCTTCACAGGGCCTTAGGCGCCCTCTATTCCACTTACTGCCCTTTTTATGAAGTTGCGACGCCGCCGGAGTCGTGTCGACGCCGTGAGGCGGTTCCGGTTCGATGTCGGCGGCCTCGGTTCGATGACGTCGGGCGGTCTTGGCTCGATGTCGACTTCGGGCGGCTCCGGTTCGATGACGTCGGGCGGCCTTGGCTCGATGTCGACTTCTGGCGGCTCCGGAGTGCGATCTCCACTCCCGACCTCCGGTACTCCTTTCCTCAGGTTCCGGCGACTCCGGAGTGCGACCTCCACTCCCGACCTCCGGCACGATTCTCTTCAGGTTCCGGCGACTCCGGAGTGCGATCTCCACTCCCGACCTCCGGCACGCTTCACCTCGGTCTCCGGCGACTCCGGAGGGCGGACTTCACTCCCCCGTCGACGCCGCACACTCGACCTCAGGTGACTTCCTCCTCGACCTCTGGTGTCTCCACGACCTCCGTCGGCGCCCTCTCTCGACCTCTGGCGGCTCCGGGTACGGCGTCTGCTTTCCAGTCAGCGCCGCTTCTCCACCTCGGGCTCCAGGTCTCCAGGCTTCTCGACGTCGGACTTCAGGAAGTTACCAGTAACCAGGTCAGGAACTTGCTGTTCTTTACTTTTAAAAAGAGTTATGTATCAATGGGGTAACCCGGTAGACCACTGGACTCGGGTATAGCTAGGTACACAAAGAATTGTCACAGTGGAAACAAATTTGGAAATGTAAAAGAACATACATTTGTTAGCAATTCAAACAAATTTAGCGACAACACCTATTACTTGCATGTATGATCATCATTTAATTGATTATCCAAGTTTTCAGTCAAACAGAAGATCAGCAATTTAAATCAAAGCCAAAAACATCACAATATCAACATTTTCAAAGATATATAGGTGTAAGGTACGTGATAGGTGCAAGATTTTGGGATTAGTGCAGGGCGTTGTGAGGGAGGGAGGTTGCGAAAAATTTAGGAACATCCACAATTCGTTGAAGAACCTAACCTGCCAGTTAAATGGCCACAAAATTTAAATCAGACAACACAGAATAAGACAGCAGTTGTACATTCACTAACAATCTCCTGTGTGGATTGAAGATAGAAGTAAGTCGACGTTTCGACCCCTATTAGAGCCAGCAAATTGGTTTGCTTGGGGTTGGGGTCTTCATCAGGACCAGGGAAAGGGCTTACACCTAGGAGCAAGGGTCAAAGATGAAAAAAACGTGAGGTGTGTCTATGGTAAACCATTATAATTAAGAGAGAAACAATGATAAAAATTACCAGCATCAGCAGCAAGCATCAAGCTGGAAAATTGGGAAGGGGCCAGTCAGTGCTCCTGGGAAAAAGGAAAAGAGACGAGGAATACTAAAACCATACTTAAAAACACAACGAGTGTCAGTTAAACCTGAGTCACCAGAAATACTCACCCAAGGTGTAGTATTCCAATACTCGATAAGTGAGACAAGGGAAGGCTGAGTAAATCAGCACAGACACTGATCCATTGGTGTCCAAAGCTGGAAAGAAAGGGGGGGGGGTTATTAATCTCCCACACTCGGATCCTGTCCGAGAACATAGCGCATATAAGGTTGATTAACTTAATATATTACGCGGGAAAAGGTGAGTGCGCGAAACAGAATTAAATCGCAGCGCATGTCAGGTGCGTCAATGGCCATTAACAGAACATACAGGAGTGTGGGGAAGACCATCTCCACATAGTGTGTGGCAAAACTCACTTATATAGTAACAGAACGGAGAGAGCCACTGAGTCCGTAGACTGCAACATACCTCGAGGGCCGCGCCGAGTGAACTGACAGCTAACCCTGGGCTTCGTCACATGACTATAAAAATACGGACTAGTCGCGTGCACAACCAGAATGGTTGCGCCTTGATTGGTGGAGACTCAGGGGTGTGTGTGGTCACGTGTTCGTATGTGATTACACATCGGAACCGGGCCGGGAGTCTTATAGCCGCAAGATTGCGTAGAAGAGAGAAGGAGGGAAGCGAAACCACAGAGGCTGCAGGCAGTAACATACCTCAAGGGCCGCGTGAGTCGGTCTGACAGCTAACCCTGAGCTGCGTCACATGATCATTTATATACCCAACAGACGCGCGTGCACCCGGTGAGATTGTGCCCTGATTGGTGGAAATTCAGGGGTGTGCGGTGTTAACTGTGCTGATGTCAGCTCGTCTAAAGCAGGGACCATTTGCTGGTTCTAGGTACATGACCACAGTACTAAAAAGCAATACAATAATATGGTTGCTGCAGTAAATGATACGGAAACAGCCATAACATTGGGCATAATTGATACATCCCTTGTTAACGCTCAAAGAACATACGGAATAACACAGGCGAATGACACCACTAAAAGGCACAGCAATTGAAGTGCACAATGGGTTTAAATGTAATTCAAAGGACATATAGCATCACATAAAACCACAGCAAATACCTTATGTAGTGGGGTTCACCATCAATTATACCAGACAATTTAAAAAGTATAGCCCACAATATCGTAGATGTTTAACCATTATTTATTAAAGATAGTTGGGACTTGTCCTTGGTCATGGTAAACCGAATGTCAGCCGATCTATCATTCAGCCAAAGGAAAAACTCATCCAGTTCCTGGTCGTTGCCTGTCCAAATCATCAGGACGTCGTCGATATATCGTTTCCAATACTTGACTTTTTTAAAGACGCTCACCAATTGCAATACTAAGAATGTCATCTACGCGATAGTCTGCCCCTGTAACAAGATCTACATAGGCCAGACTACCCAGAAAGTGAAATGTAGGATACTACAACACTGTAGCAGGATTAGATGCAACACTCCTGGAGCACCCATGGTTGACCACTTTAATACATGTAACCATTCCCCCGAATCGTTAAGATGGCTGGTAATTGAAGCCATAACACTGGGTATTAGGGGTGGAGACCTCGGCTCAATTCTTAACATCAGGGAGTGTAAGTGGATGGACCGTTTTGACTCTGTCCTCTGTGGCCTTAATGAACTTGACGCAACCTTCACCCAACTATCTTTAATAAATAATGGTTAAACATCTACGATATTGTGGGCTATACTTTTTAAATTGTCTGGTATAATTGATGGTGAACCCCACTACATAAGGTATTTGCTGTGGTTTTATGTGATGCTATATGTCCTTTGAATTACATTTAAACCCATTGTGCACTTCAATTGCTGTGCCTTTTAGTGGTGTCATTCGCCTGTGTTATTCCGTATGTTCTTTGAGCGTTAACAAGGGATGTATCAATTATGCCCAATGTTATGGCTGTTTCCGTATCATTTACTGCAGCAACCATATTATTGTATTGCTTTTTAGTACTGTGGTCATGTACCTAGAACCAGCAAATGGTCCCTGCTTTAGACGAGCTGACATCAGCACAGTTAACACCGCACACCCCTGAATTTCCACCAATCAGGGCACAATCTCACCGGGTGCACGCGCGTCTGTTGGGTATATAAATGATCATGTGACGCAGCTCAGGGTTAGCTGTCAGACCGACTCACGCGGCCCTTGAGGTATGTTACTGCCTGCAGCCTCTGTGGTTTCGCTTCCCTCCTTCTCTCTTCTACGCAATCTTGCGGCTATAAGACTCCCGGCCCGGTTCCGATGTGTAATCACATACGAACACGTGACCACACACACCCCTGAGTCTCCACCAATCAAGGCGCAACCATTCTGGTTGTGCACGCGACTAGTCCGTATTTTTATAGTCATGTGACGAAGCCCAGGGTTAGCTGTCAGTTCACTCGGCGCGGCCCTCGAGGTATGTTGCAGTCTACGGACTCAGTGGCTCTCTCCGTTCTGTTACTATATAAGTGAGTTTTGCCACACACTATGTGGAGATGGTCTTCCCCACACTCCTGTATGTTCTGTTAATGGCCATTGACGCACCTGACATGCGCTGCGATTTAATTCTGTTTCGCGCACTCACCTTTTCCCGCGTAATATATTAAGTTAATCAACCTTATATGCGCTATGTTCTCGGACAGGATCCGAGTGTGGGAGATTAATAACCCCCCCCCCCCTTTCTTTCCAGCTTTGGACACCAATGGATCAGTGTCTGTGCTGATTTACTCAGCCTTCCCTTGTCTCACTTATCGAGTATTGGAATACTACACCTTGGGTGAGTATTTCTGGTGACTCAGGTTTAACTGACACTCGTTGTGTTTTTAAGTATGGTTTTAGTATTCCTCGTCTCTTTTCCTTTTTCCCAGGAGCACTGACTGGCCCCTTCCCAATTTTCCAGCTTGATGCTTGCTGCTGATGCTGGTAATTTTTATCATTGTTTCTCTCTTAATTATAATGGTTTACCATAGACACACCTCACGTTTTTTTCATCTTTGACCCTTGCTCCTAGGTGTAAGCCCTTTCCCTGGTCCTGATGAAGACCCCAACCCCAAGCAAACCAATTTGCTGGCTCTAATAGGGGTCGAAACGTCGACTTACTTCTATCTTCAATCCACACAGGAGATTGTTAGTGAATGTACAACTGCTGTCTTATTCTGTGTTGTCTGATTTAAATTTTGTGGCCATTTAACTGGCAGGTTAGGTTCTTCAACGAATTGTGGATGTTCCTAAATTTTTCGCAACCTCCCTCCCTCACAACGCCCTGCACTAATCCCAAAATCTTGCACCTATCACGTACCTTACACCTATATATCTTTGAAAATGTTGATATTGTGATGTTTTTGGCTTTGATTTAAATTGCTGATCTTCTGTTTGACTGAAAACTTGGATAATCAATTAAATGATGATCATACATGCAAGTAATAGGTGTTGTCGCTAAATTTGTTTGAATTGCTAACAAATGTATGTTCTTTTACATTTCCAAATTTGTTTCCACTGTGACAATTCTTTGTGTACCGTTCTTTACTTTTAAGGCCTGTTCCGGCTGTCCAGGTCCTTAAGATGGTTTTTCTTGCTTTCTCCCACACAGGGCTCCAGGCTGGGATCAGTCAGCAGGGACTAGTATCAAGGGTGGGTTTCTGGACCCCACTCCAGGCACAAGTTTCCCCCCCTGCCGCCTCCTTCCTCCTTCAGTTCTGTGCTCCTCTCTCTTCACCAGTCAGGTGCCAACCGCCAACTCCAACTGCCAACCTGGAGATGCCTTCCCAACATTCTAAACCTGCCTCACACTGTCACAGGGTTCTGGAATGTTCTGGAAGGTGCTGGTAGGTTCCAGTGATGTCACAGGTGACAATGGGTGGCCTCCATTTTGTGCTCCAGGCCCTCAGACAGAAGTTCCAGGGGTAGATAAAATGGCTCCCTGAATCTGCATCAATACTAAAAAGTCTGGTGGTTCCCAAAAAGGAAAAATACTAACAGGGTTTGAGGCAAAAGTGGGACAAAATAAATAATGATGAGGAGGGACCACCCAAAGGGCTGACAGGTCTAACAATGGGCCTGGGTATTCTTTGGTCTGATCCAGTCTCAAATCCATTTCCTCCCAAAAAAGTTTTTAAAAGCCTTTACTGGGCAATGGTTTACCAAAAACAACTTACCTTAGTCTCAGCGGAGTCCTTGTCAGGCAGGTTCCTTGTGGAGAAAAACGCCCCTATTATAGAAGCATATTGGGACACTGTCACTAGGCCCATCGATAGAAAACTCTATCATCAATTTAGGGTTGGCCGCCTTCCTGTTAAAACATTCACCAAAAATTGGAAGGGTGCGACCTCTGATTCCTGTCGCTGGTGCACAGAATGTAAAGAAACAGTGGGTCATATATTCTTCGTTTGTCCGGCTTACGCCGCTCCTCGGACTAAATGGCTTAAACCCATATGTCACACTTTGGGCTCTAGACAGGGACTTGAGGCACTAAAAACCTTAAGATTTGATACCAGCGAATGTATCGTAGTGGCTGTGGCCAAATTCTTGGGATGGGCCTGGATTATTAGAAACAAGAAACATCAGTCTGTAGAGTGTGTTTAATTATGGTTCTTATTTGATTTGTGTCTCCCAGACTTCTTTTATATTTAATACTGTATGTATTGATGATTTTTGTAAACTGTCTTTTTATGATGATACAAATCGACAATAAAGACTAATGAATGAATGAATGAATGACTACCATCCATGAGGAAAGTACTTCACCTATGACTGTTTGTGGTCAGGTTGATGAACTGCTTAAACCTGTGGGCATTTTAGACTACAATATGGGTGGTGTAGATTGAGTAGATCACAGGTTAGAATCGTACACTGCTGTGCGTAAGGTGTACATTTGTTATAAGACAATGTCCCTTCCCTGTAGGCAATGGGGGCACAACAACCAAGCGCACTGGTGAGCAATTCAAAGTCTTATTTTGCAAATCACAAAGTCCTATATGAATGACGCTACACTCTACTGGGTCCCGCCGCAAAAGACCCAGTCCTCAAAAATGAATTCTACAAATGGAAAGGAGCATCAATGTATCCGCTATGGTATCCAATCAATTATTCTTTTTCGAGAATCAAATCCATAGGCAAACTTGTTTCATATGTTTTCCAGTTATTATTTCCACAGTATCCAATCGTCAGCCAAATATAACAAATCCAATCGTCCAATCGTCCAATCCTGCGCGTTTCATCCTCACTTGGACGTCATCAGGGCTCTTGCCAGAGTGTCTTATACTCTGGTCTTCCTTCCACCGCCTGGCGGGATTTGATTCTCGGAAAACAATAATTGATTGGATACCATAGCGGATACATTGACTCTCCTTTCCATTTGTAGAATTCATTTGCTATAAGACGTTGGCTATGCATTCACTTCATTTAGCAACCTTCAATGATTTTGTTGTATTTAAGGATTGTTCTCTGAGTCAAATATGACATTTGTTCAGTTTCAGCAGTCTCTGATAGGCAGCCTTGTTGTAGTAGACCAGGCAAGATTTCCTAGTGAAGCAGTGGTGGGGGATGTGGCTAGATTGAAAGATCGCCACTTTCCTGATCACATTCCTGCCATGGTAAAAAAAAACACAGAGTCTGTGCCTGAAGAGGTATCTAGAAGGAAAGTCATTTGTACTGCCCCAATTGTCCTTCTGATCCTGGGCTGTGTGTACTTACATGTTTTAAATTGTACCACACGGAATGTAGTTTTGGTTGCAACCATGATAGTAAAAGTAAACTGACTGGTCTCTATCGTTTTGGATTTTTTGTTCAATCTTCCTGGTTGGCATTAGGGTGATGTATTTAGTTAGAGCTGTGGTTTTGTGTGTGTAACTTATGAAAGGTGTGTGAATGGCCTATATCGGTTGGTGCCTTGACACGGCTTTACAGCTCACGAGCTGTGAGTCATTGGTTCTTCAGTTTTGGGAATTTTCAGTTATTAACAGTGTATTTCACTTTTGTAAATCTTTTGTTAAAAAAATATATATTTTGAACCTTTCACTCACCCTCGTTCTAAATCCAACCAGTATGTGTGTGTACTTGAGGAATAGATAGATGGGAAGTAGAATTTGTCTTTTTCTGCCAAGGTGTACATTGTCTCTAGGGATAATCTAACAATTCTAGTTATTTTTATAAACTAGAAACCAAGAGGAGTACAGGGTGGTGTGCCTCTCAGGAATCCCAACAAGTTTTCTTACCCACAATGTCCTGCAAACCTCACAATATGACTGAGGTCAAACATTTTCTTTGCATTTCTGTGCCATTTTCTTTTATAATCAGAAAGAAACCACACATTTCCTACCACCCAGTGTTTCCTGATAAAAATGCTGCCTCACTTGTGTGGGTGGCCAAGTGCCCGCTACAGGGAAGGGCACAAAATGTATTGTGGAGGCATCAAAAATGATCGATCACAAACCGACCTGGTTTTGCAAGGGGGTCACCTGCATTTTTCCTCCCAGGCTCAATGGCCATGTAGGAAAACTTACCAAACCCAGGCATTTCTGAAAACTAGACACCCTGGGGAGTCCAGAGATGTGTGGCTTCCATGGCCCCCCAATATTTTCGTACCCAGAATCCCCTACAAACCCCAAATCTTGCTACAAAAATCATGTTTTCCTCACATTTCTATGTGGGAAAGAGGTGAGATCTGCGCGCCAACACAAATTTCCTACCACTGTGTTCCCCCAGGTCTCCCAAAAAAAATGTTACCTCACTTCTGTGGGTAGGTCAAGTGCCCGCAACAGGGAAGAGTCCAAAACATACTGTGGAGGCATCAAAAATTATCGATCACAAAACAACCTAGTTTTGCAAGGAGGTCACCTGCGTTTTTGGTCCCAGACTCGGTGGCCATGTAGCGGAAACCTAAGAAACCCAGACATTTCTGAAAACTAGACACTTGAGGTAATCCAAGGTTGTGTGGCTTGTATTGATCCCCTAATGTTTTTTTACCCTTGTGACATTTTTTTTTTTTAACAAAGTTTGAGGTTTGCAAGGAATTCTGGGCAACAGAACCTAGTGAGAGCCACACAAGTCTAGTTTTAAAAAATGAACAGGTTTGCAAGGTTTCCCTAGGTGCCGGCTGAGCTAGGGCCCAAAATCTGTAGCTAGGCACATTGCAAAAAAAGGGTCCGTTTTCACTGAAAAAAAATGTGGTGTCCATGTTGAGTTTTGTGCAATTTCATGTCACAGGCCCTAGGCCTACCCAAACAAGTGAGGTTTCATTTTTATTAGGGTACTCTGGGGAATGCTGGGTGGGTGGAAGTGTGTTGCTCCTCACAGATTTCAGAACTTTACATCACAGAAATGTGAGGAAAATGTATTTATTTTTACAAAGTTTGAGGTGTGCAAGGAATTCTGAGTAACAGAACCTGGTGAAAGCCACATACGTCACCCCATCCTGGATACCCCTGGGTGTCTAGTTTTCAGAAATGTACAGGTTAACTACGTTTCTCTAGGTACCGGCTAAGCTAGGGCTCAAAATCCACAGTTAGGCACATTGCAAACAAAAGGGTCAGTTTTCAGTGGAAAAATATGATGTGTCAACATTGCGTTTTGACCCGTTTCCTGTTGTGGGCATAGGGCCTACCTACACAAGTGAGGTACAGTTTTTATCGGGGGACTTAGGGTAATACAGAATAGTAGAACAAGCTTCTAAACTCCATATCTTGTTCCCTTTTTCAGAAATACATAGCTTTCCTTGAGACCTATTTTTCCCTCTTTATATTTTACCAAACGAATTGATGTATACCCGGTACACAATTAAAAACCATTGCAAGGTACAGCTCAGTTATTGGCTTCGGGTACTTAGGGTTCTTGGTGAACCTAGAAGCCCTATATATCTCCGCAACCATAAGGGTCCAGCGGACGTGACGGTATATTGCTTTCAAAATCGCCATAGTTAGAATGAGTTACAGGTGAGAATTTAGGCACAAATGGCTATTTTTTTCAACTCAATTTCAATATTTTATAATTTCAAGTATTATTTTCTATGGGAAAGCCTTGAAAACTCTACACAAATTACCCATTGCTGAATTTAGTATTGTGTCTACTTTTCATAAATGCATAGCTTTCTAGGATCCATTATTGGTTTCATACCCATTTCTACAATCAACTGGAAGGAAGTTAAAGCACAAAAAAATAGGAAAAATAGACTTAGTCCCAGTAAAATGACAAAACTGTGTAGACAATTCTGGTTTTCTCAAAAAAGTCTACCTGTTCCTGTAATCGGGGAAGACGGGGATTTTAGCACCAGAAACTCCTTGTTGATACCATTTGCAGGGAAAAAACAGATGCTTTCTTCTGCAGCACGTTTGTCGCCAAAAAAACAAAAATAAGCTGTATTCTGGCTAATTTCTTGGTCCCCTCCAGGGGAATCCATAAACCCTGGATACCTTTACAATCCTCAGGATTTTTTTAAAGAATTATGCAAATTCGGCATGGATACTTATGACAACAAAACATTATGGGGGCCTAAGTGCAAATTACCCCAAATAGCCCCCCAAAAAACATGGCACAGGGGGAAAAGGCCTAGCAGCAAAGGGGTTAAAAACGAAGGTTTGGGCCTGGCAAAATGTTTATTTTGCCAGATCAACATGCCAATTTAAAACTGCACACTCATGCTGCAATGGCAGGCCTGAGACATGTTTTATAGGATACTTAACCCCTTCGCTGCTAGGCCTTTCCCCCTCTGTGCAAAGCCTTTTTTTACCCATTTGGGATAGTACACGCTTAGGCCCCTGTAACTGTTTGACCACATAAGGTATCCAAGCCAAATTTGCGTCCTTTTTTCCCAACATCATGGGGATTCAAAAGGTACCCAGAGTTTGTGGATTCCCCTGGAGGGAACCCAGAAATTAGCCAAAATACAGCACATTTTTGTTTTTTGGGGGAAAAGGGCTACAGATGAAAGCGTCTGTTTTTTTTCCCCTGCAAATGGTATCAAAAAAGGGGTTGTGGTTCTGAAATCACCATCTTTCCAGCTTTCAGGAACAAGCAGACTTTTGTCAGAAAACTAACATTTTTTACACAGTTTTGGAATTTTCCTGGGACATAGACTCTTTTTGCTATTTTTTGTGCTTTCGACCTCCTTCCAATTAATGGTAGAAATGGGTATGAAAGCAATAATGGATCCTGAACAGCTATACATTTTAGAAAAGTAGACAAAATTCTAAATTTATCAAGGGGCCATTTGTGTAGATCCTTCAAGGTTTCTTTATAGAAACTAACAGTTAAATATGGGAAAATTTTAAAATTTGTTAAAAAAAACAGCCATTTGTGTCAACCTTTTCCCCTGTAACTTCTTTTAAGTATGACAGCTGTTTGTAAGCAATATACCGTTACATCTTCTGGACCTTTATGGTTGTGGGGATATATAGGACTTGTAGGTTCACCAAGAACCCGACGAACCCAGAGCTAATAACTAAGCAGCGTAGCGTCTTCCAATTGTTTTTTAATATGTACCGGGTATATAACAATTATTCTGGGAAAATGTATACATGGAAACATCGGTATGAAAGACACCTATATATTTCTGAAATGGGAACAAAATATAGAGTTTAGAAACAGTAGATATTTGCACATTTCCGAAATTGGGAGTACCTATACTAGCATGAGAATTATAGGTTATTTTTCAAAATGACTTCTTTTTTACACATTGTCTTTAATTTGGAAGGCAGAAATGCATCAAAAGTCAATAGGTAATAACAGTTACTCTAAGATTCTGTGTTACCCTAAGTCTGCCGATAAAAATGGTACTTCACTTGTGTGGGTAGGCCTCGTGCCCACAACAGGAAACTGCTCAAAATGCAATGTGGACACACCACAATTTCACAGTAGAAATGCCTAGCTGTAGTTTTCGAACCCTAGCTCTGCCGGCACCTAGAGAAACCTAGCAAACCAATTTATTTTTAAAAACTAGACACCCAGGGGACTCCAGGATGGGGTGACTTGACTGGCTCTCACCAGGGTCTGTTACCCAGAATCCCTTGCAAACCTAAAAAATTGTCAAAAAAACACATTTTCCTCACATTTCTGTGGTGGAAAGTTCTGGAATCTGCGTGGTTCTACAAAATTCCTCCCACCTCATGTTCCCCAAAGTCTTCTAAGAAAAATGGCACCTCACTTGTGTGGGTAGGCCTAGTGCCCGTGACAGGAATCGGCACAAGACACAACTTGGACACACCACAACTTCACAGTGAAAAATGACCCTTTTTTTGCAAAGTGCCTAGCTGTAGTTTTTGAACCCCAGCTCTGCCAGCACCTAGGAGAACCTAGCAAACCTATACATTTTTTAAAACTATACACTCAGGGGAATCAAGGCTGGGTTGACTTGACTGGCTCCCACCAGGTTATGTTACCCAGAATCCCTTGCAAACCTAGACAATTGTAAAAAAAAAACACATTTTCCTCACAATTCTGTGATGGAAAGTTCTTGAATCCGCGTGGATCCACAAACTTCCACAAACCCCGCATTCCCCAAAGTCTTCTGAGAAAAATGGTACCTCACTTGTGTGGGTAGGCCTAGTGCCCGCAAGAGGAAACAGCCCAAAACGCAACGTGGACACACCACAGTTACACAGTGAAAAATTACCCTTTTTTTGCAAAGTGCCTAGCTGTAGTTTTTGAACCCTAGCTCTGCTGGCACATAGGGAAACCTAGCAAACCTATACATTTTTTAAAACTAGACACCCAGGGGAATCCAGGATGGGGTGACTTGACTGGCTATCACCAGGTTCTGTTACCCAGAATCCATTGCAAACCTAACTAATTGTCAAAAAAACACATTTTCCTCACATTTCTGTGATGGAAAGTTCTGGAATCTGCGTGGATCCACAAAATTCCACCCACCTGCATTCCCCAAAGTCTTCTGAGAAAAATGGTACCCCACTTGTGTGGGTAGGCCTAGTGCCCGTGACAAGAAACGGCCCAAAATGCAACGTGGACACACCACATTTTCTCAGTGAAAAATGACCCTTTTTTTACAAAGTGCCTAGCTGTAGTTTTTGAACCCTAGCTCTGCCGGCACCTAGGGAAACCTGGCAAACCTATACATTTTTTAAAACTAGACACCCAGGGGAATCCAGGATGGGGTGACTTGACTGGCTTCCATCAGGTTCTGTTACCCAGAATCCCTTGCAAACCTAACAAATTGTCCAAAAAAAACACATTGTCCTCACATTTCTGTGGTGGAAAGTTCTGGAATCTGCGTGGATCCACAAAATTCCACCCACCTGCATTCCCCAAAGTCTTCCGAGAAAAATGGTACCCCACTTGTGTGGGTAGTCCTAGTGCCTGCGACAGGAAATGGACCAAAACATAACGTGGACACACCACATTTTCACAGTGAAAAATGACCCTTTTTTTGCAAAGTGCCTAGCTGTAGTTTTTGAACCCTAGCTCTGCCGGCACCTAGGGAAACCTGGCAAACCTATACATTTTTTAAAACTAGACACCCAGGGGAATCCAGGATGGGGTGACTTGACTGGCTCTCACCAGGTTCTGTTACCCAGAATCCCTTGCAAACCTAACAAATTGTCAAAAAAACCACATTGTCCTCACATTTCTGTGGTGGAAAGTTCTGGAATCTGCGTGGATCCACAAAATTCCACCCACCTGCATTCCCCAAAGTCTTCTGAGAAAAATGGTACCCCACTTGTGTGGGTAGTCCTAGTGCCTGCGACAGGAAATGGACCAAAACATAACGTGGACACACCACATTTTCACAGAGAAAAATGACCCTTTTTTTGCAAAGTGCCTAGCTGTAGTTTTTGAACCCTAGCTCTGCCGGCACCTAGGGAAACCTGGCAAACCTATACATTTTTTAAAACTAGACACCCAGGGGAATCCAGGATGGGGTGACTTGACTGGCTCTCACCAGGTTCTGTTACCCAGAATCCCTTGCAAACCTAACAAATTGTCAAAAAAACCACATTGTCCTCACATTTCTGTGGTGGAAAGTTCTGGAATCTGCGTGGATCCACAAAATTCCACCCACCTGCATTCCCCAAAGTCTTCTGAGAAAAATGGTACCCCACTTGTGTGGGTAGTCCTAGTGCCTGCGACAGGAAATGGACCAAAACATAACGTGGACACACCACATTTTCACAGTGAAAAATGACCCTTTTTTTGCAAAGTGCCTAGCTGTAGTTTCTGAACCCTAGCTCTGCCGGCACCTAGGGAAACCAAGCAAACCTATTCATTTTTTAAAACTAGACACCCAGGGGAATCCAGGATGGGGTGACTTGACTGGCTCTCACCAGGTTCTGTTACCCAGAATCCCTTGCAAACCTCAAAAACTGTCCAAAAAAACCAAATTTTCCTCACATTTATGTGATGGAAAGTTCTGGAATCTGTGTGGATCCACAAAATTCCACCCACCCTGCATCCCCCAAGTCTTCCGTGAAAAATGGTACCTTACTTGCGTGGGTGGGCCAAGTAACCGCCACAGGCAAGGGCCCAAAACCTATTGAGGCGACTTCAAAATTACCTATCACAACCAACCTGGGGGGTCCCATGAGTTTTTGGCCCTGGGCTCGGCGGCCATCTAGGAAAACCTACCAAACCCACACATTTCTGAAAGCTAGACACCCGGGGGAGTCCAGGGAGGTATGGCTTGTGTGGGTCCCCCAACATTCGCTTACCCAGAATCCCCTGCAAACCTCAAATTTAGCTGAAAAAAGCACTTTTTTCTCAAATTACTGTGTGGGAAAGTTCTGGAATCTGCATGGAACCACAAATTTCCCCCACCCAGCGTTTCCCCAAGTATCCCGATAAAAATGGTACCTCACTCACGGGGGTGGGTCAAGGACCTGCGACAGGCAAGGGCCCAAAACCTAGTGAGGCGACATCAAAATTAACTATTACAAACCAACCTGGTTTTGCAAGGGGGGTCCCATGAATTTTTGGCCCCGGGCTCGGCCGCCATCTAGGGAAACCTACCAAACCCACAAATTTCTGAAAACTAAACTCCCGGGGGAGTCTAGCGAGGTATGGCTTGCGTGGGTCCCCCAACATTCTCCTACCCAGAATCCCCTGCAAACCTCAAATTTAGCTGAAAAAAGCACTACAGCAGTAATTAAAGACATTCTATTGCCAAACGTGAAACTGAGCAACTATATAACACCATACAGACCAGGCAGTACACTATTAGACTCAAGGTTGCTCCCAAAAACTCTTTTGAGTGTGATACAATCTGAAACATGTGGGCACACACAGCCCAGGATTAGAAGGACAATCGGCACAGTGCATACAACTCTCCTTCCGCACACCTCTTCGCAAGCAGACTCCACATCTCTTACAGGGATTGTTGTTTTTGGGCGTGGGAGGAATTAAATCAGGAAAGTGGTGATCTTTCAATCTAGCCACATCCTCCACCACTCCAACTCTAGGAACACTTGCCTGTTCCACAACAACAAGGCTGCGTATCACAGACTCCTGAAACTGAACAAAAGTCATCTTTGACGCAGGATAACACTCCTTGTACACAACAACAGCATTGAAAGTTGCTAAACTGAAGAGATGGATGGCCAACTTCTTATGCCAAATGTAAGCCTTATGAATAGTAGTGTAAGGTTCCAACCTCTGATATACTCTATCGACACCACCCATGTGCTTATTGTAGTCTACAATGCACACAGGTTTGCGCACTTCAGCAACCTGATCCCAAACAGTCACAGTTGAAGTACTCTCATCATGAGTGGTAGTCAGCATGTACATATACCTCCTGTCCACAAATTTCACAGCTAGCAGTTCCTCACTGCGCAAGGCACTGCACTGTCCCCTCTGAAGCTTTTTGCAAACAAGCTCTTTTGGGTAACCTTTACAGTTAGAGCGGATTGTGCCACAAGCAAAAGTGTCCACTTTGAACAATTCCTTAAACAATTGCACAGCAGTGTAGAAGTTATCAAGGTACAAATGGTGGCCTCTGTTAAACAGTCCTCTTGCAAGATCCCACACAATTTTCTCTGAAACTCCAAAAGTGGATGGACAACCAGGGGGGTCAATAGTGGAATCCCTACCAGTGTACACCCGGGAATTATAGACATATCCTGTCCTACTCTCAGACAACATATACATCTTAATTCCATAACGTGCCCTCTTGCTAGGAATGTACAACCTAGAAATGCATTGTGGCGGATACGCGGCAAGATGGCGGCTGAGTAGAGGCTGTCAGTGTGTCTCTCCCCCTCCTCTCGGACAGCCCTACAGCTTGAACGGACTCAATAAGCCCGGAATACCCTTAAGCCCGGCCAGGATGATCGGGGTGGACACTACCATGCTATCCGATAGAAATTGAGTGGTCTGGGGGTCCTCAATGCGGGAGAAACCGGAGTAGCCCAGGAGCACCGGAGCAGCGGAGCAGCCCAGCCCAGGAGCATCGGACGTCGGACTGGTGAACGTGCCGGGTGCGCGCCGATCATAGACAGTAAGAGACAGTAAAAAGACGAAGGAAAAGCTACTGAGAGCTAATGTGAGCATTAAGATCGTACCGCGTTAAGGATGCTCGTTAAAGACGCCAATTGATGAAAGGAACCGCTGTTTTGGCGGTAAAAGGGGGTAGAAAGTATTGAAGCCTTACTTTTTAAAAAGAAAGAAACAGAAGGACCTGAAAAGACTTGTTACCTGTCACAGTAATCAAACGCGAATAAAGCGCAATCCTATTAGGGAACTAACTGTCGACTTGCTCAAAGTAAGTCGAATAAAGGTAAAATAGGAAAAAAAAAAGAAAAAAAACGAGCTGGATAACATAACCACTAGCAGACCTGGTCTCAGACTGCCCCATACGTCCGCCCACCGCTGGGTATGTTGCATGCGTTGATGCTAGAGGAACAGTTTATACAACCCTCGCAGATAGCAAACCCCCTGCATACTCTCTGGGTCCTGGCAAAATCCCAGTCTTCCTCCAGCAACCGGGAGCAGCGATTTCTGTACACTCACTGGACGCAGAGACAGAAGCAGTGCCTACGTGTTCATTCACTCGATCTGCAAAACGGCTTGACAGTCACCATAGCAACCGGGGGAAAAGGCGGAAAAGAAAGGAAAGGGAAAAAAAAACGGCAGAGAATCTAAACGCGGCTTCAGATACAAACGGGGGTATGAAGTGGCAAGATCAGCTGGACTGTGCTTCACAGGGGTAATCAGAGTCTGGTTACTCTGTTACAGGGGTGTGACACAGAGAGTGCGACGACTGGACATGACGGGAAGAGATCCAGGAAAAGCAGGCAAGTTCAAACCACAAGTGGGGGTCGGCCAATCTCTACAGGGAGAGCAAACAACATGCCTGGAACCTGAATCACAGCCACAACTGCAGCCACAGCTACAGACTGAGACTGAGCCTGAGCCAGAGCCAGAATTGAGACGACCTGAGACACATGCCTTAAAGAGCAGAAGGGAAAATGATGGTCAGGACAGGAGGAAAGCAGGCGGCAAAGAAGATCTAACGAAAGAGCGAAGAGAGTGGAGATTATAAAAAACATGAAAAGTGTAACCCCCCGATCTACTACCGAACAGGGAAAGGACAGGCAAACCCTGATAACTAACATGTTTACACCAGTAAACGGGAGGGAACCAGTGGCCCCTGAAGCTGGATCTGAAACTAGCAATAAGATAGTGGCTCATGAGAGAGGTACTGGTGAGGATCAATCGGTCATGGTCATGGAAAGCGGCATAGATATCTCAATGGGGGCAGACAAGGTTGTATCAGTAAATCCTCTGACCCACAAGGACAGAACCGTGCCAGCCACATCAAAGACATTAAAGACAACACCTATACCACCTATACTACCAGAGGAGCTACAAGGAATATGCCAATCACATGGAGAGGAATCCTCTATCATCGCTCCCAAGATACATGAGAGCTGTACTGGGATAAGAAAAGACGCATCTATTAAGGTTGGAGAGGCCAGGGGGGCCATCAGCAGGATACCATCCAGCTTAGAGATGAGGAGAAAAGATGAGGATGACAATGAGGATGAGGATGAGGATGGCACGGACCTCTCTGCTGGCCCATCAGCTGATCCCTTAGCCCTTGATTTTGCCACGGCAATTGCCACATCAACCGATGACTCTGAGAGATACGAGACAGGGATCTCTACGTCAAGCAATGGCCCCAATCGCCACCATAACAGCACGGACATAATTGCTAAAAATGATGGTTTAAGGCGGGAACTAAAACCTGAGGAGAGAGGCAGAAAGCTGAAGAAAAAGAGCAAACGGAAGAGACAGAAAAAAAACAAGCAATGCCGGACAGAAGGGCCCATTGGCAAAGAAAGCAAGAGTGAGAGCGATAGTAACAGAGATCATAGCCCCATATGGAAATATTCATCATCATCACAAATTATCACTACCACTCCCTCAGACCGGACCTTGTGCTCACAAAATAACTCAATCATAGAGAGACATCTAAGGGAGGAGAAAGGAGATCACATTAAGAAAAACGAGCCTTCTATGACAGATATCTTGAACTCTATAAAAAGCCTTCATGGAGATATCAAAGCTGATAGCAGGAAAAACCAGGATGCAATTCATAAAGTACAGGCTGAATTAAAGAAAGTGGGCAGTACCTGCACTGAAATATCGGATCGCATGGCCTTGGTGGAAGCACGCACTGAGTCCATAGAAAAAGATGTTTCATCCCTTCAATCACAAAGTCAAGAACACGATGGCATTATTAAGGACATCATGCTCAAAGTGGAAGATCAGGAAAACAGGGCACGGCGGAACAATCTACGCTTGCTGGGAATCCCTGAAGGAGTAGAAGGGAACGACCCACGGACATATATTGTGACACTTCTTAAAACAACGTTCCCAGAGCTGCAAACATGGGAATGGGATCGGGAGATTCAACGGGCACATCGTTTCCCTCTAAACCTCCCAAAACGCTAACAAACATCAGAACAATATCCTCGAGCCATGCTAGTTTACTTTGGCAACTTTTTACTACGCCAATCAGTTTTTGATCTTGCAAGACCAAATAACAAGAGGGAATACAATGGTTACTCCTTCTTTAGTCGACCTGACTTTGCCCACGCAACAGTGGAACGAAGGTGGCGGATGCGTCAGCTTTTTTCACCATTTCAACAAATAGGTGCGACGGTGTACCTACAAAACCCAGCACGACTAAAGACTATTATCAATGGCACCACACGGACATTTATCTCGGAAATTCAGGCTCAAACATATTTAAACGAACTAAAAGATATCCACACGGGTATCTATAAAGGTCCAACCAAAAAATAATGGCTTTTTTTTTTTAAAAGTACAGAGCTATAATTAACAATCTTAGAATGGACCTTGTAGACTGTATATAGCGACATTCTATCAACACGCAATCTGATATATGTAAAGCTGACACTTAAACTGATAGATATAGCTCAAAAGAATTAGAGGGCTGAGAAAACAATCTATAATATATATATTTGTACAGATCTAGTTGGGTGGAATGGGAGTGAGGGGGGAGCGAGACGCGGGCACGCGTCTGCACAGACGTCATTATACTGGTTCCTTCTGAACCAGATTGCCACCTTGGGTGGTGGGGGAGATATGGGTGGGGGGGGGATTATGGGTGGAGGAGAGCAATCTCAGACAAAAATGGGAAGTTAACCTTAAAAAGGGAAGTAATACAAAGGTCTAAAGAGGAACTATACATTCCTATACATTTGCATCAGAATACACAACTGAATACTGAACCAGACAAAAATAATAAAAAGGGAAAAGAGAAAACCATGTATATATGGCTAGGCTAAAGATTCTTTCTATGAATATATGCGGTCTTAATGACCAAAGTAAAAGACAGAGGGTGGCGATAGGACTACAAGCAACCGGGGCCAATATTATTTGTCTTCAAGAGACACATATCGAAGGCTCGCAACAGCACCTCCTAAATACACTGGGATATAAATTAATCACAGCCTCAATGCAAGGATCAAAAACACGAGGAGTGGCAATTCTATTTAAAGGGGGTGAGATACAGTTTTCTAAATCGATAGCTGATAATCAAGGATGCTGGGCAATTACAGAATGTACACAGGGGAATGGTAATAAAATAACTCTATGTACTATCTATGGTAACACTAGTGACGATCCAAGTGTCTTGGAAATCGTCTCTAACGAATTGGTACAATGGCCACTGCCAATAATCATTTGTGGTGATTTTAATTTGAACCTTCCATGCAACTGGTCAACGGACCCCAGATATACCTATAAGGGTAGGAAACCAAAAGTATATAAGGCCTATAAAGAGATGTGTCAAACACATGGCTTAATAGACTGTTGGCAAATTAAACATCCAGATGACCCCGGCTTCACTTTTTTTTCTAATCCCCATCTAAAACACTCTAGATTAGATTATATGCTGATGTCTGGTTCTCTGATAGATAATTGCTTAATAGACAAATTACCAAGAGTCCTGTCAGACCATAACCCCCTAATTCTTAATTTAGAGAAAGGAAAAATGGGTAGGGAGATGCAAAAATGGACATTCGAAAGAGCACTGCTGTTGAATAAAGAGTTTTGTCAGCATATGAATAGATGGATACCCGAATTTTTGGAGGACAACCTTGGTAGCACCACGATTGAGGTGGTGTGGGATGCCCTGAAGACTGGAATCAGGGGGGAAACCATTCGGTTTTAATTTAATAACAATAGGAGGGCAAAAGAACATATGGAGACTCTCCATAATATCCTAGTAAATGCCGAGGAACACTTAACAATGGCAGTACAAATAGAAGAAGATATTGAAAATCAAATAAGACAGGTGGCAATAGCTAAAAATGCTATCATAGATATCTATACCGAGAAAGCAATAATTAAAGCAACATTAAATAAGGAATCAGTATATGAATTAAGTGAGCAAGTAGGGCACCAACTGGCGGTACAAGTCAGACAAAAAAACTCTGCCAATATAATAAAAGAAATAAACGATCCCAGAGAGGGACTCACAACGAATATAAATAAGATAAAAAATGCATTTCAAATATACTATCAAGAGTTATATAAGGAAGAGGGTAAACAACAAGATAAGATCGATGAATACTTAGATCAACTCCCCATTACCAAGATAGAACAAGAGGATTTAGATAGTCTTAATTACCTACCATTTTGGGATGAAATACCACTATCTATGAATAACTTGACAAATGGAAAGGCAGCTGGAATTGATGGAATCCCTACAGAATTCTATGTCACCTTTAATGCACCCCTAAAGAGAATTTTAACTGATCTATTTATCCATATCTTTCAAGGTGAACGGCCCCCTGAGTCATGGTCTAACGCAAAAATTGTCATCTTTTTGAAAAAAAATAAGGAGGCCCAAGAACTCGGATCTTATCGCCCTATCACCTTGATTAATGGCGGCTCTAAAATATACTCAAAGTTACTAGCTAGTCGCCTAGCTCCGATCATCAGTAAGATTGTGTCCCTCCAACAGCATGGGTTTATTCCCGGAAGATCCACCGTGGATCACATACAAAGAGTAATTACCTTGTTTGACATGGCCGAGGTATCAGGAGACCCTATGGCGCTTATACTGCTAGACGCTGAGAAGGCGTTTGATAGGGTCTCCTGGACCTATCTCTGGTCAGTCATGTCAAGAGCCGGACTCGGGGCAACCTTTATCAAGGCAATTCAAATGATGTATATCAAACCTCAGGGGGTAGTCATGGTAAATGGATCCGCCTCTGAAAAATTTAGTATAACTAGAGGGACAAGACAGGGGTGCCCATGCTCCCCTTTACTATTCGCATTATTCATTGATCCGTTTATCAACAGACTCGAAAATAATATTATAATCAACCCAATCAAGATAAGAAATATAGAAACTAAAACACTTGTCTATGCAGATGACATAGCGGTGGTAACGACAAATCCTACAGCCTCTATTCAGGCCATAGAAAGGGAGGCTGAAATGTTTGGCAAGATCTCGGGATATAAGCTGAACCAAAACAAAACACAGATAGTGCTTAATGATAACCTCAAAATAGATGACATTCGAGTAGTGGATAATGCCATATATTTAGGGGTTAATATTACAGCGAAACTAGACAACCTCGTTCAAATTAATCTTGATCCACTAATACAATGAACAGATAAAGATTTAAGAAGATTAAATAATCTTCATCTATCTATTATAGGTAGGTGCAACATGATTAAAATGATTTATCTGCCTAAATTCTTATATCTATTCAGAACCATCTGTCTTGATTTTCAACCACAATGGTTTAAATGCATTGAAAGTATGTTCTCGCTATTTATCTGGGGATACAAGAGATCTCGTAGGACATCTAAATTTTTATCACTACCAAAAGATAGGGGGGGACTTTCTCTGCCTAATATTAAACTATACTATTGGTCAACTATAATGACATACTGTAGAGAGCTATTATCTATCACCCAAGGAAATAGACCAACTACCGGAATCCCAACACCACAAGAACTAATACTAGGGGAAAATACTAGGGGGTATCTCTGGCTACACTTATACGACAGCTACTATAAAAAAGTACGATTTAAAACTCTTCTAGGAATACACAAAGCATGGAGTAATATTCATAAAATATTGGGGATCGGAAGGTTTTCTTATTATACATTACTATTAGATAGGAATGTACAACCTAAAAACCAAACGGCCCTTGAACAGGACCAAAGACTCATCAACAGATATTTCTTTGCCTGGAGTATAGATCTCTGAAAATCGATCTACAAAGTGATCAAGAACAGGCCGAATCTTAAAAAGACGGTCACAGTCAGGGTTATCTCATGGCAACGCCAAAGCATTATCAACAAAATGCAGCATCCGAAGCAAAAGTAAATACCGATCACGACTCATAATTGCAGGAAATATGGCCGTTGCCATCAAGGGACTGGTAGACCAATATGACGCCAGGGACGGCTTCCTTATCAAGCCCATCAAAGAAGTCAAACCCAAAAACTTCTTCATCTCATTCAGATTTGTGGGAGCCCACCGGGCAGCTCTACAGCAAGGCCTAAGTCTGGCACTGTTGTCCCTCAAATACTGTGCAGCATACAAATTAGTCGGCTCAACAATCTCACCCAAAAATACATCATCCATGAACAACTGAAAAAACTGTATAGGCAAAAGAATTTCACAATCCACTCTACACCCTGCATCACCACTAAAGGCAGGCAACACTGGCTGCACCCTGTTTGGATCAACCCAGAGTCCAGCACTTCCAGTAGGAAGCCTTGCAACTTCAGGCTGCAATCCAGATGCCTCTTGCACCATCAACACATCAGTGTCCTCCTCTAAAACAGGCACTTTATCTGCACTGAGAGTAGCTTCATCCGCACTGAGAGTAGCTTCATCCTCCGATGATACCATGTGGAGAGAAAACTCACTGTCTGAATCTTCCCCTCCCTCCTCTCCCTCAGACGCACTGTCAGTCTCATAATCTTGCTCAGAGGAAGATTCAAGAGGCATACCAACCACCAGCTGAGCAGTAATGCTACGGCTAGCCATAATGCTTACTAATAAAGGTAACTTGTCAAACAAGTCAACAACAACAAACCCTTTGTAAAAAAAGAAATAAACAAAATGTAGCTTCATCACAAAGACCTATAAACTCCAACACTATACCACTCACTTGCCAGAAGCAGCTAGACTCACCACCACCTACTCTGCACAGACACATTAAGGACCAACATTATCTCACTAAAAAAGAAAAAAAGAAATTACACATAAGACAGCGCAAAACACATCGCAAAGTATTTCATGCACAAAACACTAACTAAATGTGCTGCTATTATGACACCACTTACAAAAACTTAATTCATGCATGACATTAATACTCAATTGGAGTAAACGCAACTAAAATGTTTATCGTACCAAAAAAATGCAACTGCGCAAAACTGCAGATCAACCACTGCCGAAACCGCAAACAGGAATCAAAAGCTTTGCACTAGAATAAAAAGGAGAAAAAACACATTACATTCACATATGCAAATAATGCACTAGTCCACACACTATCCACCAGCCAAGCAAAGGTAGTAGGTGGGCCTAAAAGCATAAGGCCGATCTGCCCCCGCGGGGAGCAGAAACAGCCAAAACATACTCCATCATAAAGGGGGAGCGGCCCTTGCCCAAGGGGTCACTTCCCAACATCAACATTTAAAAAGCCCTGGTGTCTAGTGGCTTCTGCCCCCCAGGGGACAGATGGGCCTGAAAACATATGGCCGATCTGCCCCTAAAGGGGGCAGAAACGGCCACAATATTCACCCCATAAAGGGCAGCGACCCTTGTCCAAGGGCCCGCTCCCAACAACTCTAAAACAAACCCTGGTGGCCTAGTGGGCATATAATAAAATTCATTCTTTATTTGGGCCGATCTGCCCATCCAGGGGATTAGAAATGGCCCAAATAAATGCTTCCCAAAGGGGACTTGCCGAAGGGGCCACTCCCCAAAAACATATTGCTCCCCCAAAGTGAGCGACCCTTGCCCAAGGGACCACTCCCTGACACACAAAGGGCACATACATAATTTTTTTTTGTAATTAACGCATCTGCCCCCCCAAAGGGAGGCAGAACCAACTAAACACATTGCTCCCCCAAGAGGAGCGACCCAAAACACAAAAAGGACATTAAAAAAAATCCTTGGTGGCCCAGTGGGCACATATACATATAGATATATATAATTTTTTAGGCCGATCTGCCCCAGAGCAAAGTAAAAACATTCCTCCCCCAAGGGGAGCAACCCTTGCCCAAGGGGCAGCTAACCAAAACAAAATGGCCATTTAAAAAAAATACAAATCTCTGTTGGCCCAGTGAGCACATATACATATATATATTTTTATATCCCAACTGCCCCCCCCCAAGGGGGGCAGGACAAAGTAAAAACATTGCTTCCCCAAGGGGGGCGACCCTTGCCCAAGGGGCTGCTCCCCAAAACAAAATGGCCCTTTAAAAAAAAACAGACATTCCTGCAGACATCGGATGAAAGGAAAACCCTTCCTTTCTTCTGATGCCTTTTAAAACGTACCCCCCACCCTCCCCGAGGAGAAACTCACATCCGCTTCCCTGGATGCACTGGAAGCAAATGGCTTCCAGTGCATCCTGTATCCTCTAATGACGCCAGCGCACCTCGCGTGCTGATGTCATTAGATGACGTGGAGGGAGTGGGCGGGGGGGACGGGGAAGGGCTTCTCCTGCCTTCCCCGGTGGGGCCAGCTTCAAGGGCGACCCACGGGGGGAGCGCTAGCGATTCCCCCGTGGGTGGGTGCTAGGACTGCCGGGAGCCGTCCCACGCACAAGGCCACCATTACCTCAGACGGCTCCCGGCCGTCCGACTCATGGAAAGGGTTAAGTGGGTGGGGCAATCAGTGCTGCAGGCCCACTAGTAGCGTTCAATTTACAGACCCTAGGTAGATGTAGTAACACTTTACTAGAGACTTACAAGTAAATTAAAATACCAATTGGGTATACACCAATTCTATCATATTTTAAGGAGAGAGCACAAGCACTTTAGCACTGGTTAGAAGTGATAAAGTGCACAGATTCCTAAAGTCAGCAAAAACAAAGTTAGCATACAGGAGAGTTGAAGGCAAAACGTTAGGGTATACCAGGTCTAGCAGTATTCATAAAGACCCACGTCGAGTCCATTACAATAATCAATACAGGACAGCACACACGCTGCCATGACTGGAGTGTGTTATTCGAAATGTGAGCATGGCACTGCTTACCACACTGTGTGACGTTCTTTCTGAATACAGAGCACACGCTTAAAGGACATCAATTGAGTTGCATAAATATTGACCTGCAGGATATTAACCTTTCACCTTTCTGGGAAAAACGAAACAATTTGCTAGAATGTAGTGTACCTGAAATAAAGCTGTGTTTTCTTTTATTGAGAACAATTAGGGCCAAATTCATCAGTCAAATTTCTTCAGGAAATATCTCTGCGCATAATCCTTTTTCAAGTTAGCTGAACAAGTAGGAACTACTAATTTAGGGGCATATTATCAAGAAATGGCGTTAAAATTATCGCCGCTTTAGCGGCAGAAAACTGCCGCTAAAGCGGCGATAATGGGCTTGATAATATGCCTGTGAGAATTCCCATAGAAGCCAATGTTCTGGTGTTAACATGGGCTTCTATTGGAATTCTCCGCGGCGATTATTTTAATGCCGTGCTTGATAATATGCCCCTAAGTACGATTGTTTAATTATAGTACTTTGCTGTTAGCGTTCAATTTTTGTCAAGGAACAATATGGGGGCATATCAGCAACAACCGGCGATAATTATCGCTAAGCGCACCTAGCGCTAGGATAATTATCGCCGGCTAGCGTGTATTTCTATCGCTGAGATAGCGTGCTATTAGCAACGCTTATCTCAAAAGCGATAGAAATCCTAGCGCTAACTGCCTAACGTGAGATTATCGCTGGAAACCCAGCGATAATCTCACGAAATGTGGTGTTAGCTTGTTGATAGGGCCCACCAATTTAGCCATGATATCCACCTTCCATAGGATATCATGGCTAAGTCAGTCCTGAAGCAGGCGTAAGGAAAGCAGTGATAACAGGAGTTATCGCTACTTTTCTTGCCGCTATGCTTCATAGCGTGGGGCTTGATGATAGGAGAAATGACGCTTAGCGACATTTCTCTTGTCATGTTAGGTCAGGAACGCCCACTTTGCATATCATTAGAGATGCAAAGCTGGGTGTTAAGATTTCGTGGCTACTGCAAGGTTTCACGCGTTAGCGTGACCTTGCTAATTAGGCGATAAAATTATCGCCGCTTTTCGGCCGCAAAAGCAGCGATAATTTTCTATCGCCGCCTTGCTGATATGCCCCTTGCTTCTTAAAGATCACTTTAAATTAGACCTGCATTGAACAAGTAAATTTATCTATGTAACTTAAAGAATGGAACGTTGATATTATGCATATTTTATCACCATCTGTGATCTCGGCTTTTATTGCTACACGATTATATACAAGTGCCTGGGGGAAAGGTGGTTGGCCCCGGGTCCCATAAGGATCTCAGCTTTTTCCGTCAGATCAGGTGCTCTTATGCCCACTTATAGTGAACATGCTTTACTCAGTTGCGCGTGTTATAAGTAGTGTTTTTTTATGGTCAGTGGACGCATTGTTCTTCCTCCTCAACGAGAGTTTACAGGGGCTATTAGACGTTTGTATCTGCAGCACTTGAGTTACCGCTTTTTGCGGGATGAATTGAACTAAAGAGAGAAATAATGTTACTATAGAAACAGCGAGAGCCCTGGGATTCTAGCTAAAATGTGGAAACGTGCACTGCGCCATGTTTATATCCCACCTGGTTAAACAACTCTGCCTCTGGCTTAATTAAAAGTAAAGGAGTCCTCATGATAGAGGGTTGAACACAACATGTTTATTTTGAGTCTGGTCTATTTGTGTCCATTATCTTACAAGTGTGATAACCTAACATTGGTTGTAAATAGAACTGCTGTGTGATCCCATTTAATGAAAAGCCTGGGTGACGGGTCTTTCTCAGCTAATACCGAGGAGCACCCTGGGAGAATACGTCTTTTGTAAATTAACGTCCGCCTGTGAAGTGGGATATTACATTTTTCACTGGGTTTTTAAAAAGAAAGTGGGTATACGCACAAACACGTTATGACTGGACAGTGTTTCCCTGCAGATGTTAACCACGAAATACCACGACTTCATTACAGTAATTCCAGTCTCAAAGTAGTTAAACAGCCATAAAACACAATGCACCATTCTGTGCATATCGCCCAGAGCAAAATGCGAGCACGTGCTGAATACTTAGGTACTGAGTACAGTTTGAGGGGCGGAAGGGAGGCTGATTTCTGGCACCTTTGTAAGTGATGCTTAGGAAAAAAATCCCCTGCTGTTAGTGCAATAGAGTAGCAACCTGAAGAACAGGAAGACATATGTTAAATATTACTAGTGCAATGCTTAAACATGTTCACCCAAGTGATTAATACCTCAATATATGCTGCATACCTGATTGGCATTGAAGATCAGTCAAAGAGCAGTGTTATGTTACTTTATGACGTAGAGAAAATAATATGCAGCTTAAGGACAGTCGGGAAGTAGTGAAGCTGTCACTCCACCTGTAGCGGCGGGCCGCATCTCTACTCCGCTTTTCTGGTGAGTCCCAAAACGAGGACGCACCCAGCCTTCCCATAGCCAATCAGAACGCTGCAATGCAGCGTTGTGATTGATCTGAGCACCGTGGATCAGCACTCAGATGGGAACTGAGGGCCTGGGCATGTTCCCCAACAGGGTGTAATGCAGCCTGGTGGTAAACATGCAAAGTGTGCATGACTGTTTGGCCGGCCCGAGATGGCCGGCTAAGCAGTCATGCACACTTGGAGTGTGCAAACCACTCCTCCTCCTGTGCCACCGGTCCTGCCACTCCCAAACCGAGCTCCGAACCTACAAAAAATAAAATGATAATAACTACGTTGTTATAATTAATTTTTTCTGCTCAAAGAGCAGTGGGGCGACGCTCCTCCGCCTTAGCGGAGGAGCCGCCCCTGCCCTCAACTAAGTAGTGTTTGTAATGGTCTAGTTGTTATGTTAGCCTGCAACCCCCGGAAGCATACACACACTATGTATCACTCTCTGGCCAGGCGTGGCCAGAGAAAGTATAAATAAATGGGCGGAGGTCGCTCGGGACCTTCCGGCCCACACCAGCAAACATGCCTCATGTGTGATTATTTGTCCCCACTGCATGCGCCACGTGGTCCCGCAATCATAAGCTATTAGCGTCAGTGTCCCCATGCGAGAGAGACTTACACTGGCGACGAGGGTGGGATAGAATCCTCGCTGTCCAACCCCCGCAAGGCGAAAGCGCGCCTCCAACTCTTCCTGAGTGCACCGGAGACCGTGTGAGCCGGCGTCGGCCAGGCGGCCCCTCTGCAGTACCCTCATCGAGTCCTGACGACGAGCAGCAGCTGCCCAGGCCCAGTGCACGTCAGCGCGCGTGCTGAAATCAACCACGAGCACCAGCGAAGCAGTGCGGGCGCGAGTCTGGTACACGAACCACCGCGACGGCGAAAGGCCGGTAAGACTAGCAGAAGCCACGTGCACGGCAGGGCCTCTAAGCGGCGAGCATCTGGGGAAGTGTTCTAACAGCCGGTTTAATGCCACGGCTCGATGAAACAGGTTTTGAAAGACACGAGGTTTACACGCATTGCTTGCATGGGCCCAGTAACGTCTAAAAGGCTGTGATTGGAAAAAAAAAAAACATTGGCAAGAGCAAAGGGCACACCTCTCAAATCTCTCCAGTGCTCTCACTCAGCAACAAGGGGGACATACACAGAGTGTTTGCATGCAGACGGAAAAGGAAGAATACGACAGCCCGTCTCACTAGGGAACTGCAAAACAAGCATTGGCAACAACAACTGTTGAATACAATTCATGGCAAAACGCACACCTGAATCAACACAGGGAGGCAAGGCACGCGCTACATCACGCCAATAGAGACTTATAGAAGTGCGCTGCAGGTGGCAAGTCGTTTGGATAAGCGTTCGAAATGGTGAACCAAGCGGTGGCAGGAACGAGCCAGCAGCCAGTAACACCGGCACCACCAGCAGCGCCCATGCACTCGCAAGTAAGCGCGTTACCCCCATTCAGTGAATTAATTGACTCTGCGACGGCGTCACCGTCACCAAGATGGAAGGTATGGCTAGGCCGCCTTGATAACTATTTCATAGCAACGAGAGAAACAGACGATAAGGTCAAAAGATCGCTCCTATTGCATTTCGCTGGGGGATGAAATCTATAAATTGTTTGCGCACCTGCCGAACACAGGGCCAGCAACAGACTATAACGCGGCGGTCAGAGCACTGAATGCGCATTTTGATCCTCAGCTAAACCCAGATTATGAGCGTTTCAAATTGCGACAAGCACGTCAACGAGACGGTGAATCTATGGATGCGTTTCACGCCCGTCTTCGAGAACTGGCCAGCACATGCACGGAGGATGACCCGGTTAAGGAAGCACGTGCGCAATTAATTCAAGGGTGCCGAAACAAAACTTTGAGGACTCTGATCCTTCGCCAACCTTGCATCTCACTGGAAGATATCCTAATATTAGCAAGATCGCACAAGCTATCAGATGTCCGAGCCTCTGCAATGGAAGCGGCTCTTCATACTGCGACAGAACAGACAGTGACTGTTAAGACAGAGCGAGCCGACGCGCTACGCACGATGCCGCGTGGAGGCCGGGGAAGGTGGCCCTCCAGAACGCCACGAAGATCGCAATGTGGGTACTGTGGAAAAGAGGAACACCCACAGGACAACTGCCCGGCAAGAGGGAAAACATGTACCAAGTGTGGCATCCCCAATCATTTCGCAAGCGTGTGTAGAGGAGGTGCAAGGCCGAGAGGATTGTCGGGAAGGAAAACATCGTACAGACAAGTCAAACACCTGTCGCTAGACGAACCGACACAAGCGAAAACACACAGCTCAGGGCCTGCGCATCGACAATACCTGGAAGACTCGTCATCAGAAGAGGAGGAAGAGTGCCATTTCGTGCCATTTCGTATAATTTGTGAATGACCTAAAACGACGGCGTCGCCCACAGCCAACCTGTGACATAAAGATAGCTGGAACACCAGTCACTGCCCTGATAGACACGGGTGCCTCTGTTAACGTCATGGGTTACCAACACTATCAGGCGCTCACGTCCAAACCTCAGCTGACTCCATCGAAGGTGAAAATCCTCACATACGGGAGCCAGGTTCCGCTCCCACTGAAAGGGAAGATACTAGTGGCCGTCCAATCAGAAGATCACGAGGTCACTACGACGTTCCATGTTGTAGACAAAGAAGCCGACATTCTACTTGGGAGCCACACAGCTGAAGACCTCAACTTGGTCACGTTCGCCACGTTCGCCAACGCCGTAAAAACCACGCAAACGGAAGACATCCTGGAACAATTTCCACAACGGTTTCAAGGGCTAGGAAACATAAAAAGGCCACCCATAAAGCTGCACATTGACACAGCAGTAAAGCCAGTAGCCTTACGACACCGGCAAATACCTTTCCATTTAAGACCGCTAGTCGAACAAGAACTACTGAAACTCGAACAGCAAGGAGTCATAGAAAAAGTGTCAGGCCCGACTCCGTGGGTGTCCCCGATGGTGATTGCTGAGAAACCTCCCCAACCAGGAAAGATCCGGATATGCATCGACATAAGGATGCCCAACCAAGCAATCAAAAGGGAACGGCATCTGACGCCCACCGTTGATGACATTCTAGTAGATCTGAACGGATCACAATGGTTTTCCAAGTTAGACCTCAATGCAGGATACCACCAGCTGAAGCTGGACAAAGACAGCAGATACATAACAACATTTTCGACGCACCTGGGCCTGCGAAGGTATAGGCGGTTGAACTTTGGGATATCCTCAGCCGCTGAGATATTCCAGAATGCTGTGAAAGAAGTACTAACAGGCCTGCAAGGGGTCATAAACGTAAGTGACGATATCCTAATACACTCAGCGACGCTGGAAGAACACCACCGCAGACTCAAAGCAACTCTAAAACGACTAGCCGAACATGGAGTGACACTCCATAAGGATAAGTGTCAGTTCTTTCAGCGCTCTTTTGAATTCTTCGGATATGTCTTTGGTCCGGATGGAGTGAAGGTGGACCCGAAGAAGTCAGAAGCGATTCAATTAGCACCTGCACCCAACACTACCTCAGAGGTCAGAAGCTTCATGGGTATGGCCACGTACTGTGGAAGGTTCAACCCGAACTTAGCCACCATCGCTGAACCTCTACGCAGGCTAACAAAGAAAGACGCTGTGTGGCAATGGACTAAAGGAGAGGAAGAGGCGTTCCAAAAGGTCAGCCCTATTAGCCAGCACGACAATGGCATACTTCGACATCAATCGACAGACGGAACTGATAGTAGATGCCAGCCCCGTAGGGTTGGGAGCAGTATTGACCCAAGAAACGGAACCGGGAACCTGGGCACCATTAGCGTTCGCTAGCAAGGCGCTCACAGCAGCTGAAGCCAGATACTCTCAAATAGAGCGAGAGGCCCTCGCCATCAAATGGGCCTGCAACCATTTCCACTTATATGTCAGTGGGCACCCATTCCGAGTGGTGACAGACCACCAACCACTACTTCCGTTGTTCCGAGGGTCGGCGCCACATCCCCCATGAGGAGCGAACGCTGGGTGATACAACTCCAACACTACCAGATGGAGCTAGTATACCGTCCCGGCGCCAAAAATCCAGCGGACTTTTTGTCACAACACCCAGCGCAACAGGAAGAAATGGACGCTAATCAAGAACGAAAAAACAAAGAATTCGTCAATATGATATCTCAATGGGCATGCCCGCAGACAGTCTCAAAAGAAGAAATAACATCTCACATGGAGTCGGACATGGTCCTCAAAAGAACAATGGACGCGATAGCAAGAGGATCATGGGATGGATAAGCACTGCAGAGTGTGGTATCCTTCTAAGAGGGTCACGCATCGTCGTCCCTCAGAGCCTGCAAGACTGAGTCACTGTCCTGGCACATGAAGGTCATCAGGGTACCGGAAGAATGAAGTCCCGACTGCGAGAGAAACTATGGTTCCCAGGGCTGGAGGAAGCCGCAGAGAGGGTAGTCAAAAACTGCCGAGCATGTCAACTGACAGGGAATGCAGAATCACCGGCCCCGGTGATAACGGAAGACCCTGCCCCAACCCCCTGGTCGTGGGTTAGCCTAGACTTCGGGAGTTTCCCCGATGGGAGGGTCACGGCAGTGTTAGTGGACAGCTACACAAAGTATCCTTGTGTCGAAATTCTACCATCCACGGCATTCAATCATCTAGCCCCGGCACTCCTGAAGATATATTTGCACTTTTTGGTCTACCACACGCCATCAAGACGGACAATGGACCCCCATTCCAAGGAGGTGAATTTAAAGAGTTCCTGTCCAGGTTAGGAATCAAACACCACCGCATAACTCCACAATGGCCGCAAGCCAACGGCGAAGTGGAACGGTTTATGCGGACCATCAACAAGATTTTGCGCATAGCAGTAGCGGAGCAAACAGATCCGGAGGTAGAACTACAAAAGTTCCTGCGTGAGTACCGCAGCCCACCACACTGCACAACCCAGAGAACCCCATGGTCGTTGATGCTAGCAGGGCCTCGGCAGGACAGTTTTCCGGTATCTGATAACTGGGAGCCGGAGCCATACAACGCATCAGCGCACAGCGCCGAAGAGCCACCATCAATGAAAAGGCAAGTCAGCGAAGGCGAGCCAGAGTCTGTACCCTTCGGCCAGGGTGTAAGGTACTAATAAGAAACAGGAGAAGTGTAGGTAAATTCTGGACGCCCTATGAGGACGGTCCATGGTCGGTACGAAAGGTCCGAGGAACAGCAGTAACGGTGGAGCGGAATGGAGAAGTAGTAACCAGGAACATTTCGTGATTTAAAGAAATTCCGGAGACAGTAAATGAACATCCAGTGTCTGGACATGCACCAAGTGCAGATGTGACCCTGAGTGAATCAAGACCAGATCACACCGATGAACCACAACAGAATCTGACACCGACACGAGAGGAAGAGGAGACTGACCTGCCAGGGGTGAACATCGAAGCTGGAACTGTCAGTCCTACCCGGGGAATGAGTACAGTGCGACACAGGTACAACCTGCGCCCGAACCCGCGACCGAATAGCCAACTAACAGAGTTCGCATGGAGTGCGCAAGTTGGATGGAAAAGAAAAGAACTGATTTGAAATGGGATGTAACGGTCTAATTGTTATGTGAGCCTGCAACCCCCGGAAGCATACACACACTATGTATCACTCTCTGGCCAGGCGTGGCCAGAGAGAGTATAAATAAATGGGCGGAGGTCGCTCGGGACCTTCCGGCCCACACTAGCAAACATGCCTCATGTGTGATTATTTGTCCCCACTGCATGCGCCACGTGGTCCCGCAATCATAAGCTATTAGCGGCAGTGTCCCCATGCGAGAGAGCCTTACAGTGTTCTCAGGATCTTCGTGAGTCTTTACATGGTCATAGGCAACTGCTAGAGTCCCACCCACAACAGAAGGCCAAGTACAGCTTCAGACAAACATAAGGACATGGAGACATGATGCGCACATTTCTTCTTCTCTCTTCAAGGCCCCGATTACGACCTGGGACTTGAATTCCACTCTTGCGTGAATTAATTTACACAGGGATTGGAATTTTGAGATTTGCGATAATTATAGCGCCCACTGTTTTCTTTTGCAGGTTTTCAGCAGGTTCAACCTGCTACAATCAGGGAAAAGATCCAGAAAGAAAGGTAAACGTGAAATTCGGTGGGTTAAACACCAATTATGGGTGTTAAACCTCATTTCCAAGGAAAAACTTGAAATAACAGGCCTTTACCCTAACAGGTACGTACTTCATTCCAGGGTAATGATATTTACTGGCATATTACTAAAAAAGTGATGCATACCACTCTGCCCCACTAAGGACTCTCAATGGAGCCCAATACACACCTACAGGATGGTTGTGCCAAGAAGGCACCAATGATGAAGCATGCCACTGGAAGTGACTGATTGTAACCATCTTCTTTAAGGGATATTTATTGACAAGAAGAGGAAATTCCTCAAGAGGTATTCAGGCACTGATTACTCTTCTTATTAGAGGTAGGTTTATTACCTCCTCCCCTTGTCGTCTTTGCCACAGTCCTTACCTTGTGGCATTCTCTCCCGTCTCCAATAGTTTTTCAAGCTGAAAATAAAACTAAGAACGTGGTAACCCGCAATTTCCTGTTATGTCATATAACAGAGAATTGAGCCTGTGGAGCTGTTTTTCCATTTTCCTTAGCTTAACATTTGTTACAAATCTGCTAATATGATCTGTGTTTAGGTTGTCTTCCATCTTGAAATGATGTCTTTGAGCACCACATGATGACTAGTAGGGTTGTTTCTCTGTTTTAAATTAGGTATCATGAGTTTTGCCCAAAAAGACAGTGAGCGTTCCCAGAAGCTTCTCACTACGCTGTACCTAAGGGCATCCCAACTGCCTCAGCCTATCGCTTGTACAATGCTTCAACAATATTGCTGGAATAAACTCTTAGAATGACTGTATATAATGCAGTAGTATCATGAAAGAAACCTTTCAAGGCGAATCTATGCTGGATTTTCCATTGAACGTACAGAGTTCATGATACTTATGATTGCATACTTTGCTACTATTGATGGCATATGATGCCGGTTAAACCGTTACGATGTGGTTTAAATTTGTGCGTTCATCTCACCTTGGTTACGGAGTCACACTGTGTTCCTGAGAGATCTTCAGTGATGTCTTGTGCTGTATATTCAGCTTTTAGCTGCTGAGACTCATCGCAGCACGGAAGCGCTGGGAGCCATCTGGCACAAGGTAATGTACATGCCGCCATTTTCTTTTGCCATCTCTGTGCCCAGCTTCTCTCGTTCTCTCCAGGTGCTGCACAGAGGATGGATCTACTTTGGCAGCGAGACAGACATTACGATGACGTCATGGTTGGGACCTGTAGTTTCTCAACAGAATTCCTGATTCAGCTATGGTACTGTGATTTTGGCTGTTTCACACTAGCAGTTTCGTATTTTGCTCATCTTTAAAGTGGTGACATTTGAGCCCTCAAATAGGCTCAGTATACTGTGTCTGGCTCTTGCCTGTGTTCAGCAAGTCCCAACATCCTACAACTTTTTGTTTCAAGGATCTTTTAGTGCCATGTCGTGTCCAGCTAAATGACCCACGCTGAGACAGGTAAGTGATGCTTGGATTCTTTATTGGTTTCTTGCCTCGTGCCCACATGCACGTCCGTTCCCTCTGCCCTCGTCCAGTTCAGTGCCCGCCCCACTCCCTGACCGGAAGTCGTGTCTGGTCTCTGTCCCCTCCCCTAGGTCCGAGTGCAGGGTCCTAGTGCCCCTGACCCAGGTCACTACATCTCCCCCCTTGGTACAAAAGAATGTGAAGAGGGAGAGAGCTAGATCTTGTATATTGTCTCGAAATGATAGGGGAAGAGAAAGATAGATAGATAGATAGATAGAGAGAGAGAGAGAGAGAGAGAGAGAGAGAGAGAGATAGAGAGGGAGAGATATGGAAAATTGAAAGACTGGAGAGACATGAAGTCATTCTCATCGCTACATTTCTTTGATCAGTCTTTTTTGTCCTTTTGCTCACTCTTTTTGAACAAGTCCCTTCCTTTTCTTTTTGTGACTCCTCTTCCTGTCCTTCATTCTTGTCCGTCCATCTTCCTTCCTTGTCTGTTGCTCTTGTTCTCTCCTGTGCTCCTGTGGTCTCTGCCACAGCGTCCTCTCCGTCTTCGTCGATGGTCTTCACTCCTTTGAAATGAGAACTGTTTCTTGTTATTCGGTACAGGCCTGCTTCTGCCATGATCATTGGCCCTTTGATCTCCGTTACTGTTAGCTGGTCTTTGGAGAACGGACTGTCAGACTTTCTCCGTTGCCGCTGACGCACTATCACTTGGTCTCCTTGCTTGAGGTGCCCTGTGGTGGCATGTCTTCTGTTGTCCGCGTATGCTTTCATCTTTTCTTTTGCCTCCTGGTCCCTGGTGGCAATGCTGCTGTGTTCTGATGGCCTCTTCACTTCTAGCTGTGGTAGCCGTGTTCTGATTGTCCTTCCCAGCCCTAACTCAGCTGAACATCTCCCTGTGGAGCTGTGGGGGGTGTTTCTATAGTCTTGTAACACTTGACAGAGCGCCTGTCCTATGGAGATCTGCGCCAGTTTTGCTCTTTGGACTGCTTTCTTTATGTTGCCCATGAACCTCTCCACCATGCCATTCGCTTGTGGCCACAGAGGCGTTATCTTCGTGTGATGAATGCCTAGGTAGGTCATGAATTTTTTTAACTCCTCCCCTGAGAATGGAGGACCGTTGTCTGTCTTTAGTGTCTCTGGTGATCCCCAGACTACAAAGATGCCATCTAGTACTGGTAGTGTTGCAGTTGCTGATGTCGAGGAGATGTGGCATACTATGGGAAACCTTGAGTATTCTTCAATGATCACGAGCAGATAGTTGCCCATGTCTAACGGCCCATAGAAGTCTACCACCAATGTTGTCCATACTGCCTTTGGAAGTTCTGACATTTGTAATGGTTCCGGCTTTGCTGGCTGGCCTGTTGTTTGACAGATGGGACAGCTCATGATGGCGTCTTCCACCATTTTGTCTAGGCCAGGGAACCATACCTTCTCCCGCAGCATCTTCTTTGTCGCCACTATGCCTCTGTGCGCCTCGTGTGCTAAACTGACAGTCTGTCAACGTAGCCCTTTTTGGTATTACTATCCTTGTTCCTCGCATTAGTATGCCATTTTCAGTATCTGATAGTTTGTTGTGTATCTTCTTGAATGCTATAATTTCCTCCTTGTTGACTCCGTCCCCCATTGCGCAGTTGTTGTTGATGTGTCTCCATCTTTGCTGTCTTGTTGTTGCTTTCACCGCTTGCATTGTGTCGTCCTTTTCTGTCTCCTGTTTTAGTTCAGCCAGTGTTATAGGCACCAGCATGTTCTGTCTTAGTATGAAGTTGAGATATTCTTCTGCCATTGCGGTCTTCTTTGGGGCCTGTGGTAAGGGGTGTCGAGACATGTAGTCAGCCGGGTTGTGTTCTTTGCCCGGCTTGTGCACTATCTTGAAATCATAGTCCATCAGTCTTATTCCCCAGCTTCGAGAATCGGCATGCTCCAGTGAGACAGCTTATCATGTCGTTTAGGTGTGGCCCAGGGTGTCGTTCTCTTTCAATGGCTGTGTTTGGTATCCTCATGTCCACACATATGCAGATCTTTGAAGTGTTCTTTTTTGGAACTGTCACTATGGGAGACACCCGGGGAGTTGGCCCTACGGCAGGCTCAATGATGTCTTGTGCCAGCAGACTTTGTATTTCTTCTTCGACCTGAGGTTGTAGGTGTATGGGCACTTGTCGGTGATGCTGCGCCACAGGTTTGACTGCCTCATTGATGTGAAATGTTGTTTGTTTCCCTTTTAGCCTCCCTAGGCCTTTTAGTATGGCTAGATGTTCTTGTGGAATGTTTCGTTTCTCTGACATGTGGTATGTCATGGCCAGGAGGCCCATTACCGGCGCCGTGACATTGCTCAGTAGGCATGGTGCTGGGATGTCTCCCCGTAGCACATGTATGTCTTCTCTGCATGACCGGTCCTTGTACGTTAGTGTTTCTATGAACTTCCCCATGTTTTCCACCGCCTTCTTCGAGCCCCAGGTGAAAACATCGACGGTCGATGGTGATAGTGGCGGTCTTATCTTCATCTTCTCGTATTCCGATGCGCACATGATGTTGCACGTGGCCCACATGATGTTGCACGTGGCCCCACTATCGAGCACGAAGTGTGTGCTGTGGCATCCTACATCAATCTCCACAGTTGCTGTTTTCTTTATTTGTTGCTTCTCCACAGTTTTGATGTGTTCTGGCCTTTGTTCCTCCTTGGGTGCATCTGACATCAAGTACAGTCAATCTGCCCTTTCCGATGCGACTGCTCCTCCCGATTCACCTTCTGCATTTCTGCATTTTTGGCCCATTGCCGGGCCTGCATCGACGTGTGGGAAGTCAAGGCCGCACCGGTAGCAAGTTCTTTCTTGTCTTTTCATTGGCGGTGGCAGTGTGCTGTCTTTTTTCTTGCTGCTTCCCATTACGCGATTCGCTTGTTTTGCTCTTCTGTCTTTTCCTTGCTCCATCTCTTTGGCGTGTGTCATTGCTCTTGCTTCTGCTCGGGCCATTGTCAGTATTTTCTCCAGTGTCGTTGGTTCCTTCAGAATACGTGCGCGGGACTCCACGGACTGGCAACCTTCAAGGATGCGCAGTCGTATCGCTTGTTCATTGTCGAACTTGTCAAATTTGCAATACGTCACTAGCTTTCGCAGTCTTGTCGCGAAATTGTCGAGGGACTCCTCTGCTCGTTGACATGCTAAATGTGTATCTCTCAAAGTCGATGTGTCTTTGCGGGTCGAACCTCTCTGTGAGACAATGTAACAGTCCCTTGTACATCGCTGTTTTGTCGCTGGTGAAGGTTGTGAGCCGGTCTTCTACTTCATCTCCTGCGAGATTCAAAAAGAGGTCAACGTGTTTGGCCTCTGCAACATCTGTGGCAGGCAAGTAGCACTCGAATTGCCGAATCCAGCATTCCCACCTGATACCTGTCTGGGGTTCCGATATGCTGAATGGTAGTGGTCTGCGAAATATTGCCTGTGCGCTGGGTTTGTCACTTTCGTTGGCCATTATTCTCCCTTTCCTTTGTCTTCCTTTTATAAAGATGTGTTCCTTCTTTCCTTTTCTGTTGCAATTTTCTTTTAATTCTTTATTTTCACCTTTTCTTCTTGCTTTTTTGTTACTGCCTGTCTTCAAAATGGCTGCCTGGCCCTCTTCAGCCTCTTATTCGCCATCCAGCCTGGCTCTAAGATGGCCGCCGGTACATCTATGGGTGAGATTTGCTATCTATTGTATTGCCTGACTTCAAAATGGCCGCCGGGCCTTCCTCAGCTCTTCATTGGCTGTCCCGCCTGACTTCAAGATGGCCGCCGAGCTCTCGCGAGATTTCGAGTTGAATCTCAACACTGGACGCTCAGGCTCCCGTTTAGTTGGCGGGCGGCTTTTCCACGATCGGGCGCTTCTTTAGCACTTGCCTCACCTCACTCTCCTCGATGCGGCCGGGGTGGCGCACACGGACCAGGGTGGGCTCCGTTTCTTATGCGATCGGGGTGTGCTCCCGATTTCGCGCCTTCTCTTCTTTGGGGCCCGACGGACCAGGGTAGGCTCCTGGTTTTCGTCTTCTTCTTGGCTAACGACGTCATATCGTCGATCGGCGGACCAGGGTGGGCTGCTGGTTCCGCGTGGACGTGTTCGCGAGGTTGCTTCTCGTGGTGGCTTCGGATCCCACCTGCTCGTCGCCAGTTGTCGTGTCCAGCTAAATGACCCACGCTGAGACAGGTAAGTGATGCTTGGATTCTTTATTGGTTTGTTGCCTCATGCCCACATGCACGTCCGTTCCCTCTGTCCTCGTCCAGTTCAGTGCCCGCCCCACTCCCTGACCCGAAGTTGTGTCCGGTCTCTGTCCCCTCCCCTAGGTCCGAGTGCAGGGTCCTAGTGCACCTGACCCCAGGTCACTACACGCCAGTGACACAGTAACACGTTATTGTTTTTCCAGCTAAAACGGTGTTTGGCATTGTAACAAGAGCAGTCTATGTGTTCGAGTTTTGATTTTCCAAAGTTTCTTTCTGATGCTGTTTTGGATTTACTAATTTGGGCATAGTTGCTATTACAGTATGTTCTGTGCATTATGTTTTTTCGGCTTGTGGATTAGTACTGCTATCTTTTACCTTTTGTATTTTCTACTTGCAATTGTACAGGTAAGATGAATATAGTGACAATTGGCATACTTTCTTCCTGTAGGAGTAATGTTCATCCTTGCATGTTGTTTTGGGTGATGCCATTCTTTCACATTTGTCTCTTGTCAGGTTTGTGGTGTGGCAGCAAACTTACGAATCCATGTTCTTTTGATGGGGTTTGTGGCGTGGCAACCATTACACTATTTATACTAGGTTGTTCTGTCTACGATTTACACTACATCTATGTTTACATTTATACATCGAATGTTAAACCTTGTATATGTGGGATTCTTTATAGGTTTATTTTGCACGTGTTTTCATTGTCTCAGTGGGGTTAGCCCCATTTGCATAGTTCACATTACCCTTTCACCAGGGGTGGTTTAAGGGGTGCCTCTCCATAATCACGGTTAATGGGTTTTAGTCCCATTTAACACGTTTTTCACAGTTAATGGGTTTTAGTCCCATTCAACACAGTTTTGACAGTTAATGAGTTTTAGTCTCATTCAACATAGTTTTAACAGTTAATGGGTTTAGTCCCATATTGGCAAATTGTTTTGTTCACACTACCAACCTCTACACAGGGGTGTCTAATGGGTGTGAGTCCCATGTAGGTACGTTGTGTGTCCATACTACCAACCTCTGCACAGTGGTGTCTAATGGGTACCAGTCCCATTCAATTGTTTTGTTCAATCTAATAACCTCCACATAGTGGTATTAATGGGTACGAGTCCCATGTATTCTATTGTTGTGTTTACGCTACTAACCTCCATAAGGGTTCAAATGAGTTCCAGTCCCATGTGTTCTATTCTTCTGTTCACGCTACTAACCCCATGTTGGGTTCTAATGGGTATGAGTCCCATGTGTGCCATTGTTTTGTTCACGCTACTAACCTTTACTTACGGTGTCAAGTTTATGGTCTAAGTCACCCTGTGGTACGTGTATATTTATTTGCAAAATCGTGTGTAGGTCGTTTGTGCTGCATGTTTGTTGTACGGTGTATTTCTTTACCATGTGCCACACTCGTGGTTGTTTGCCCCTAGGCCATTGTGGCTGTTTGGACAGCAGTCAACCTTCTTTTCTTTCTTTCCCTTACCTTTATATATAGGTTGTTGTTGGGTGTGGGTGTTCCAAGTTGTTTCTGGTCCACAAGAACTCAACTACTTGTAACTGAACTTAATAAATCTACATGAAGTATATCACGGCTACCTGGAGTTAATTACTAAAAATTCCTTACATAAATCTGTAAAACCAATTTTTTTTGTCCTCATTCACCACAAGCACCATACTACCTGGGATGTCGACCCTTCATTACCTCAATAAGGGGAGCTGTATATTCCGTATCTCATTTGTGGGAGGAGATGATGGATTGGATCAAGTGCTGAAGTTGTAGATAGGTGTAATCACTGGGCAAGCCTCCTGTTGTTCACCACTCCCTGAAAAATCTTTTAGCAATGTTTTGTGAGGCTGGAGCGGGTAAATAACCATGTTGACCCAATTAATCTTAGGTTGCCACATCCTTGCTCTCTTATTTTATCCATCCATTATGTCTTTCTCCATGACATTCTTTACGGTGCTCATCTAATATTTCTTAACTGGTGGCAGCATTGACAACCATTTCTTGCAAATCTCCCTTCTGGCAAGAAGGACCAAATAAAAAGAAGCTTACTTTTACCTGCACTCTTTATGTCCAAGCCATTCGGATATCCAAAATTAACCAGCATCAGGCTTTCCTTGATTTACTTTTGCAAAATATCTGTGATACTCTTACCCACATATTCCCAATAGGACCTTATGGAAGGGCATTCAAAATGCATATGGACATCGTCTGCTTTCTCTGCGACACACTTTGCACAAATGGAGAATTCCTCTTGTCCATCTTCTAGCCTATGTGGAGTCCGATATATCCTGTGTAGAGTGAACAGATGATTTCTTTTAAAAAAGCAGGTCTGACCAAGTTCCGTTGGTAGCTTGTAATCTCCATCCATCAGGTTTAGAATCGACCATACCATGTTGCCATCTCTCTTTCCTTTGGAGCTTTGTTAAGGATCAGTTCCTCTAATTCATTTGTTGAGGGTCCCTTGACAGTCTTTGCTTGGACCCAGCTCTTAAATTGGTGGTATTTATACCATGATAGTCTTTCCCCAGTGCTGTTCATCAATTGGCTCCACAACAGCAGTCACCCTTCTCTAAGCACTTGTCCCCATCCCTCTATTCCTCCTGACCTCATGGGATTGGCCAGCTTATCCTCTAAGCACTCTGGTGTCCAGGTGAATCCCATATAGGTGCAGAGTCACTAAAGTATGATAAGATAGTTTCTCCCATAATCTAGCGCTGCCTGCAGTATTTTCAGACTGACTTTCTTGAAAAATCTCTTATTTCCAAACTTGAAAAAGAAATGTGTTACCTCCTTTCATATCCTTCACCTTTAATAAGAACATTAAGCCAATTTTATTTCCCCACTAAAATTCTACAATTTGTTAACTGCGAGACCCATGAAAAAATGTGAAAGTCAGATAACCCCAGCCCTCCCTTGGCCTTCTTAATCCATAATTTCTTACAGGATATCCTCTGTTCCCTTTTGGCCCAAATAAAGCTGGAGACCTTCCCTTATAGTTTATCAAACCACTCTTTTTTGATAGACAAGGGTATAGCTTTGAATAAAAAAGTGAACTTCATTACGATGATCATTTTTATCAAGTTTATTCTACTCACAAGCTTTAAAGGTAAGTGGGCCCATCTCTTCAATAATGTACTGGCTTGCAGCAGTGCTTTTTCAAAATGTATTTCAGGGGTCCCGTCTGTAGGAAGGTGGAATCTGACTATATGGTTGCCCCCACTTTTTTCCTAGTGTTTGAATGGTTTTTGACTAGTTTGGCTGGGATCCTGCTATCCAGGACCCCAGCCTATCTGCTTACTCCCTTAAATGATTGGTGTGCATATTAGATGCACTAGTGATTGGATACTGTGGTACCTTATGAGCCCCTAGTATATGGTACCTTAGGTACCTAGGGCATTGGTGCTTCACAGGCCTACCAGGGGCTGCAGCATGTATTGTGCCACCCCTGGGAAGCATTCTCAATCTGACACCACAGGCCTGCTACTGCAGCCTGTGTGAGGTAGTGTTAGCACTCCTCACTGAGGTATAGGTTTCTATATCTCACCATACACACACATATAAACCTATCAGCCACCCCTATTGCAGGCCCTATCAATCCTGTGGGCAGGGTGCTTGGTTTACTATGTGAGAGGGTGCTTCTGCCTGAGCAGGACCCCTCTGCAGCTGGCAGAGTCTATTCTCTGCTGCTGTTTGTGGATGCGGTTAAACCATATACTCTTAAGTGCATCATAACCTCGCGGTAATTGCTAACTTTGGGATGGCTACATCGAAACATGTCGTGTTTGGTGTCAAACAACTTGGAATCATACTCCCACACCAGTAACTGGTGTGGGAGTATGATCCCACCCTTCTAGAGGGGACGACATGTACCCACTGTACTAAACGGTAGAAATCTTCTAGAGCCCTGGCATCACAAAATGGATGCCACCAGCACAGACACCGGGCTGCCCTCCTGCTGCTGACCGAAACTCGCAGTGGAGGGATCCCAACAAAAGGTTTCCTGTCACAGGGAGGTGTTACCACCTCCCAGACAGGATTTAGTTTATTGGAGCTGGGTGGGTGCACTCTTAGAGTGCTTTGAAGTCCTGCACTGGGGGAGCAGTAGGCTCCTCTGTGCATATGCCAGCTCAAACCGGTTCAGGGGCTACCTGCCCCTGCTCTGGCGTGAAACTGGACAAAGGGAAGTGGGTGTAACCACCCACTACCCTGACCCTGCTAGAGGAGTGGTCATAGAGCTAGTCCCTCCCATCTTTTCACTATAAGATACCAAGCATTGCCAATGCAACTTAGATTACACCTGGACGACGCTCTATGAAGAAGAATCCTGGCCCTTTGACGTTCTACTATCTCTAGAAGACTGAAGGATCTCCCTTGGAGTCAAGGAGTGACTCCCCTGCTTGGCAGGCACCAAAACTCTTGAACTTGCAAACTTCACCGCTCCCGCCAGAGCCCAAAGTCTCTGCGTCCCCTGAAGCGGATTTCCTGACCTCTCGACGGCCATTTTGAGTCCCCAGCGACGCTGTGGCATCTGGACCCCACGAGTGACGAGGAACAGCAATACCAGGGAACCGTGCACTGAGTCCGAGTACAAGCCCTAATCTACGTGCTACAAACTTGTGCTTTGGACCACTTGTTGTCCAAGTCCCTAGCAGGTCTAGTACCAGAAATCAGCAGCCTACCTCGTCCCGAGTGACCGTGGGCTGTTGGTAAACTTTTCCTACAAAGGCGTCTTTGCGGTTGCTTGCCCGTTGGCTAGAAACTCTCCAGAAGACTTCCACATCGACTTCAAGGGCTCGCCTGGTTGCTCTGGGCCTGCCCTCACTTACCTTCGCTGGGTAAGTCCATCAGACCTTGCTGCTCTGCACCATCGACAATCTTCACTCTACACGAGACTTGCAGTTGCCAAGGTTTGTTGGCTCCAATCCGGGTGCCGACACCGTCATCAGCTGCAGACGTCGTGGGAACCTCCGAATCCAGCTGCTGGTCATCATCGATCTCTCCTGGACCTCGTGAGCGAAGAGACAAAACACCATCAGCGACCTGAAACGACGCGACAGCTGTGGTCATCCATCTTGCTGGCCACTGGTCACCGGTCACTGGCAAGTGACTTTGAACTCTGTCCCCTCAATTTCTAGGTCTTCTGCAACTCCAATCCATCTTCGGATTCCAGCGGACACCTCTCCAGTCGTCACAAGCAGCAAGTCTTTAGTGATCTCCATTGAAAACAGCATCGCGACCTGACACCAAAGGACACCTATGCACCCAGCTTCCCTGGGTGAGGTAACTCGTGCACTCCGGTGCTCAAGTGTGTGTTGGCCCTCGAAATACTTTCCCTGTAGGTGGCTTGCTTGTTGACTTTTGCGAAGTGCCCTAAAACTGTAAATTACAAATCGCGACATTTGCCATTGAAACGTATAGGAAACCCGCATGTGTGTTTAGACACTGCATGCGTCTCCTGTGGGCTGATTACTTACCGGCTAACACTGCAGCATTGAAGCCCCAGTGATTCCCAAGGCCCTAGGCCTCTTCATTTTGCAAGTCGAGTTTTTTAACCCATTTTTTTAGTATATGGTCTGGTACGCCCCTAGGGCTACAGCCATATTTGTGCTTAATTTATTGAGAACTGTTGATCTTTTGAATGTTTACCTGGCTCTAATCTCATAAAGAGATTAGTAGAGTATATTTAGAAATAAATACATATATATTTGATATATATACCTGTGTGGTGTCTTTTCATTTGGTAATTCAAGAGATTATAAGGTAAAACAAGCTGCTTTACATTCCTCAAGAGACTTAGCCTGAAGGCTGCTCTCCACAGCTACCACTAGGATAGCTTTCTTTAAAAGGTTGTCTTAAACCTATCTACCAAGAGTCGAATTGGACTGGTGCAAGGTGGCCACCATAACTAGTGACCAGCATATGCCAGGCCAACTTCTCACATTGGTGGGCAGCGTGTGGGATTCCAGCTTGCCATTGTTTTACCAGAAAATCTCTATTTGAATTACTAACTGCAAACCACTAAAGGTACTCAAGGTACATATAAAGTCAAGCTAGTATCAATAAGTTCTACTGAACTTAGAGCTGTGTGTGAAGGGATAAGCACACCCTTGCTACAGCTCAAGCTAGGTCCAGTAGGCCTCAACTAGTGTGGGTAGTACAACACTGCACAACACTAGTATGTCTCACCAAGGTGGAGGCAGTGGGTCCACCCCATCTCAGTACAAAGATATAGCCTACACTGAACTGAAGGCCTTATGCTTTGAAAGAGAACTGAGGGTGGGCAGGAGTCCCTCATCACAACACCTGATAGATCTGTTAGTAGCAGATGATCTTAGACTGGCTCTAGGAGCTAGTGGGTCTGCATCAGGGAGTGGGTCAACCATAGTCTCTGGGTCTGATGATGAAAATCAAGATGACCTGGAGTCTGTGATTGAAGGGCCAGACTCACAAGAGTCTGAAAGGAACAGAGGAATTCTCCTTAAGAGAACTGACAGAGTGGGAGAAAGGCCTAGGTCCCCCTCAAGGGACTCTGACCATTCATACCACTCTGGAAGAGAATATGTTCCACAGAGGAACTCCAACTTTCCCAGGGAGACCTCCTCTGAAAGAAGGTTCAAGATGCTCCAGTATGAGGAAGCTAGGCTTGCTCTCAGAACCAAGCAATTGGCCTTAGATAGGGAAGCCTTCGAGCTCCAAAGAGCTTCAAAGAAGGAGGGGTTAGATACCCCTGGTGGCAGCAACAGTGTCCCTAGAGGCAGAGATTACATGCCAGATCATAGGAACCTGTCCAAGGTTGTTCCTCCCTGCCAGAGTGGGGATGATATCCACAAATGGATAACTGCTATGGAGAGGGCCTGTAAAGTTCAACAGGTCCCCCAGACACAGTGGGCAGCAATCTTGTGGCTCTCCTTTTCAGATGAAGGTAGAGACAAGCTCCTCACTGTTAGAGAAGAGGATGCTAATGACTATGAATCCCTGAAGAGTGCATTAATAGATGGGTTTGGCTTAACCACTGAACAGTACAGGTTCAAGTTCAGAGACACCCAGAAAGCACAGACTCGGGATTGGGTGGACTTTGTAGATTGTGCTACCAAGGCTCTGGAAGGTTGGATAGTTGGCAGTAGAGTCACTGACTTTAATGGATTGTATAATTTGATTATGAGAGAGCAGATCCTTAATAATTGTCAAAACCAACTCTTACACCAGTACCTGGTGGACTCTGATCTGACCTCTCCCCAAGAATTGGGAAAGAAGGCAGACAAATGGATCAGAACCAGGGTTAGGCCCAAGAACCAAGGTGGTGACCAGAAGAAAGATTCCACTAAGCCCAAAGAGAAAGGTGGGGATGATAAAACAGAAAAGTCCTCTGAAGGGCCCCAAAAACCCAGTTCTGGGGGTGGGTCCCAGAATCCTTCCTCTTCCAATAAGAAACCATATTGCCATGTGTGCAAGCAACCTGGACACTGGAAAACTGACTCCAGCTGTCCAAAGAATGGCAATAAAGAGAATGTTCCTCCCAATGCAGCTCCAACACCTTCTGTTACTACCAGTAGTAATCCCCCAGGTGGTGGGAGTGCACCCAAAAACTTAGTTGGGCTTTCTTGGGGAACTCAGGTGGACTCTGGCCTAACCAGGTCCCCTACACAAGCCACTCTAGTCTGTGATGGTGGCATGGGGTTTGCCAACTTTACCATGAGTCCCAATATCTTGGGCAGGTACAGACAAAAGCCCATGATCAATGGTCAGAAGGCTGTGGCCTACAGGGACACAGGGGCTAGTGTCACCATGGTGACAAAGAGACTAGTGCCCCTAGAACAGCTTTTACCTGAGTTTAGCTACCAGGTGACCAATATTGATGGAGTTAGGACAGACCATCCCATGGCAGTGGTAAATCTCAGCCGGGGAGGGGTCACTGGCCCAAAGAGAGTGGCAGTGTCCCCAACCATGCCTGTAGATTGTCTACTGGGGAATGATCTGGAAATCTCAGCCTGGGCTGAGGTAGACCACAATGCCCATTTAAGAATGTTAGGCATCCCTGAGAGAGTGGATGAGACCCTGAGGGCCTCACCTCCACCCCAGGGGAAATTAAGGGGAGTGAAGCCTGAAACTATGGATCACTCCACACAAACAGAGAGCATAGGGGGTGAGGAACAGTCCTCCCCCCACCAGACTAAAGGTAAGGGTCAGCTTTCTAAGGGAACTGACCCTGCCCCTCGTGAAGTAACTGCCCCAGAAGTGGTCAGGCCTGTCCTGGCCACAAGTCTGATGGCAGTGGATCCTTCCAAGGTGGCACCCAGTCTGGAGCAGGTATCCTGCCCCTCTCTACCCTGCCTCAGTCAGCCCAGGGCTGCAGAGGTCAGGGAGGTCAGTGGACCCTTAATGGGCCCCTGTCCAGAGGAACCCCCTCATCAGCAGATTAGGGACACCCAGCAGAGTAGTTCTAGCCAGGTGAATATTCCTCTACAAACTGAGGGATCCCCCTTACCCCTAGGTACAGGTACCCCCCAGATGGACTCTGTTGGGCACAGGGAAACCTGGGGCATAGTTGCCCCAAACATTCCAATGCCCTCCACTAATCCAACCAGAGGGACCCAACCCCCAGCTGTAGGCAGCCAGAGGTTGACCCTTAGGGCCAGATATGACACAGTCATGGACAGAAAGGCTTCCATTGTGACCAGTGTGCTGAGGAAGTTGAGACCACCCCAAATAGGGCCTCACTTCCAGACTCAGACACCCCACCAGCCTACTTCTGTACCAGAAAATAATACAGGTAATTTCCCTAGACTTTGGAGAAACTCTAAAACCCCTTGGGGTAGGATTTCCCAAGTGGACCATGAGACAGGGAGCAACCATGCTAGTGCAGGTTCTTCCTTATATGGCCACTCAGGAAATAAAGGCTTAACTGGGCAAGGGTAGCCTTATCTCCTTTCGTTTGGGGGGGTTATGTAGGAAGGTGGAATCTGACTATATGGTTGCCCCCACTTTTTTCCTGGTGTTTGAATGGTTTTTGACTAGTTTGGCTGGGATCCTGCTATCCAGGACCGCAGCCTATCTGCTTACTCCCTTAAATGATTGGTGTGCATATTAGATGCACTAGTGATTGGATACTGTGGTACCTTATGAGCCCCTAGTATATGGTACCTGAGGTACCTAGGGCATTGGTGCTTCACAGGCCTACCAGGGGCTGCAGCATGTATTGTGCCACCCCTGGGAAGCATTCTCAATCTGACACCACAGGCCTGCTACTGCAGCCTGTGTGAGGTAGTGTTAGCACTCCTCACTGAGGTATAGGTTTCTATATCTCACCATACACACACATATAAACCTATCAGCCACCCCTATTGCAGGCCCTATCAATCCTGTGGGCAGGGTGTTTGGTTTACTATGTGAGGGGGTGCTTCTGCCTGAGCAGGACCCCTCTGCAGCTGGCAGAGTCTATTCTATGCTGCTGTTTGTGGATGCGGTTAAACCATATACTCTTAAGTGCATTATAACCTCGCGGTAAATGCTAACTTTGGGATGGCTGCATCGAAACATGTCGTGTTTGGTGTCAAACAACTTGGAATCATACCCCCACACCAGTAATTGGTGTGGGAGTATGATCCCACCCTTCTAGAGGGGACGACATGTAACCACTGTACTAAACGGTAGAAATCTTCTAGAGCCCTGGCATCACAAAATGGATGCCACCAGCACAGACACCGGGCTGCCCTCCTGCTGCTGACCGAAACTCGCAGTGGAGGGAGCCCAAGAAAAGTTTTCCTGTCACAGGGAGGTGTTACCACCTCCCAGACAGGATTTAGTTTATTGGAGCTGGGTGGGTGCACTCTTAGAGTGCTTTGAAGTCCTGCACTGGGGGAGCAGTAGGCTCCTCTGTGCATATGCCAGCTCAAACCGGTTCAGGGGCTACCTGCCCCTGCTCTGGCGCGAAACTGGACAAAGGGAAGTGGGTGTAACCACCCACTACCCTGACCCTCCTAGAGGAGTGGTCATAGAGCTAGTCCCTCCCATCTTTTCACTATAAGATACCAAGCATTGCCAATGCAACTTAGATTACACCTGGACGACGCTCTACGAAGAAGAATCCTGGCCCTTCGACGTTCTACTATCTCTAGAAGACTGAAGGATCTCCCTTGGAGTCAAGGAGTGACTCCCCTGCTTGGCAGGCACCAAAACTCTTGAACTACGGTTGCAAACTTCACCGCTCCCGCCGGAGCCTGAAGTCTCTGCCTCCCCTGAAGTGGATTTCCTCACGTCTCGACGGCCATTTTGAGTCCCCAGTGAAGCTGTGGCATCTGGACCCCACGAGTGACGAGGAACAGCAATACCAGGGAACCGTGCACTGATTTCAAGTGCAAGCCCTAATCTACGTGCTACAAACTTGTGCTTTGGACCACTTATTGTCCAAGTCTCTAGCTGGTCTAGTACCAGAAATCAGCGGCCTACCTCGTCCCGAGTGACCGTGGGCTGTTGGTAAACTTTTCCTGCAGAGGCGTCTTTGCGGTTGCTTGCCCGTTGGCTAGTAACTCTCCAGAAGACTTCCACATCAACTTCAAGGGCTCGTCTGGTTGCTCTGGGCCTGCCCTCACTTACCTTTGCTGGGTAAGTCCATCAAACCTTGCTGGTCTGCACCATCGACAATCTTCACTCTACACAAGACTTGCAGTTGCCAAGGCTTGTTGGCTCCAATCCGGGTGCCGACACCGTCATCAGCTGCAGACGTTGTGGGAACCTCCGAATCCAGCTGCTGGTCATCATCGATCTCTCCTGGACCTCGTGAGCGAAGAGACAAAACACCATCAGCGACCTGAAACGACGCGACAGCTGTGGTCATCCATCTTGCTGGCCACCGGTCACTGGCAAGTGACTTTGAACTCTGTCCCCTCAATTTCTAGGTCTTCTGCAACTCCACTCCATCTTCGGATTCCAGCGGACACCTCTCCAGTCGTCACAAGCAGCAAGTCTGCTGTGATCTCCATTGAAAACAGCATCGCGACCCGACACCAAAGGACACCTATGCACCCGGCTTCCCTGGGTGAGGTAACTCGTGCACTCCGGTGCTCAAGTGTGTGTTGGCCCTCGAAATACTTACCCTGTAGGTGGCTTGCTTGTTGACTTTTGCGAAGTGCCCTAAAACTGTAAATTACAAATCGCGACATTTGCCATTGAAACGTATAGGAAACCAGCATGTGTGTTTAGACACTGCATGCGTCTCCTGTGGGCTGATTACTTACCTGCTAACACTGCAGCATTGAAGCCCCAGCGATTCCCAAGGCCCTAGGCCTCTTCAATTTGCAAGTCGAGTTTGTTAACCCATTTTTTTAGTATATGGTCTGGTACGCCCCTAGGGCTACAGCCATATTTGTGCTTAATTTATTGAGAACTGTTGATCTTTTGAATGTTTACCTGACTCTAATCTCATAAAGAGATTAGTAGAGTATATTTAGAAATAAATACATATATATTTGATATATATACCTGTGTGGTGTCTTTTCATTTGGTAATTTAAGAGATTATAAGGTAAAACAAGCTGCTTTACATTCCTCAAGAGACTTAGCCTGAAGGCTGCTCTCCACAGCTACCACTAGGATAGCTTTCTTTAAAAGGTTGTCTTAAACCTATCTACCAAGAGTCGAATTCGACTGGTGCAAGGTGGCCACTATAACTAGTGACCAGCATATGCCAGGCCAACTTCTCACACCGTCTACCTCTGTAGTGTAGTTTCTATAGTACCCCTATGCAGGACCTGCGCTTTTGGATAACATACACTGTGGGTCGGGTGGCAGACTGACTCTGAGCACCCCCACAGCGTATGTTAGCCTAGTTTTCATTAGCTAGCTCACAGTACCACTAGAATCTCCTTTTATCAGAGAGATTAGTTTTTGGCAACCTCAGAACACAACAAACCCTGAATTCCTCAGACTCATGGAAACAATATACTACTTTTCACCCAGTCACTCGTGCTTGCTCATTTTGTCTCAGAGAGCTACACGGAAGAAACAGTTTGACGTGTTTACAATAAGAATTTATTTTACCGGTGTTCTTCTTGTGTAAAATATGTGCACTGCTACAGCTGTTACACAGTAGCAGAGATATAGAATCTCCTTTTATCAGAGTGATTAGTTTTTGGCAACCTTAGAACACAACAAACCCTGATTCCTCAGACCCATGGAAACAATATACTACTTTTCACCCAGTCACTCGTGCGTGCTCATTTTGTCTCAGAGAGTTATACGGAAGAAACAGTCGAGCATGTTTACAATAAGAATTTATTGTACCGTTGTTCTTCTAGTGTAAAATATATGTGCTGCTACAACTGTTACACAGTAGCAGAGATACAGAATCTCATTTTATGAGAGAGATTAGTTTTTGGCAACCTGAGAACACAACAAACCCTGATACCTCAGACTCGTGGAAACAATATACTACTTTTCACCCAGTCACTCGTGCTTGCTCATTTTGTCTCAGAGAGATACACGGAAGAAACAGTCGAGCATGTTTACAATAAGAATTTATTGCACCGTTGTTCTTCTAGTGTAAAATATATGCGCTGCTACAACTGTTACACAGTAGAAGAGATATAGGACCACCATTACAGTGAATACAAAGGAATAGTACAGTTCTACCATTTTGCAATAGTCATGAACATATACATGAATATAAAATGCATTTATAAAATAAAGTACATATTCCTAAGATGCCTGTCTAGATGTACCTAAGTATACCTAGCATGTGAGTAGGTATGTAAGAGCCAAGATTCCCACTAGGATTTAGTCGAACCCCATTTCCTGAATAATGAGAGTGTGGGACCTCGTCCTAGTCTCGAGTTGGACACCCCACTAGAGATGTTCAGACCACTGTCAGCTGGAGTGACTACATGCAGGAGTCTCAGCGTCTCTGGTCAGTGTGATGGCCCTGAAGTCTCAGTTCCCTTCAACTACTGATAGCAAGAGGTGCTGTATTTATACAGCCCTTGTGCGTGTGTTAGCAATTGTTTAGTATGAGGATGACGTATGGGATTAAACCCTGTGCGTAGATAGGAGAGGTGAAGTATACCCCCTGGGTAGTGTTCTCATAAATTATTCATATGTGCTAAGGATGACGTCTTAGCATTATTGATTGGGAAAAACCCTCCCTCTGCATGGAACTAGGTGAAAGGTTTAGTCCATAAAAGGTGTCAATCCTTATAAGGTGCTCTGTCCCTATAAGGCGTTCTGTCCTTATTAGAAGATATGTCCTTATAAGGCTCATTCATAGGAAATGAAGAGGAGATGATGTAGGGAAAGAGTATGATGTTCCCTGGACCTATATTGGGGTACCGATATGAAATATAACACCCACTCCTCCTAATACTCAAAAATAATAATACACAATTGAGATACACATTTTTAACGGTGTCAGTACATAAGATTATCAATATGTCATTTAAAATGTTTCTAAAAACGTTAAAAAATCATTTAAAAACAGTTTAAAAAACGAGGAGAGAAAAATGTTCTCTTGAAATATGATTTTTGTGTTAAAGTTCCGCAATTCACGGTCCTAAATGAGTTAAATCATACACGTTGAACTACTGCAAGCGTACTTAGAAGGCCATTCTTTGTTATTTAAAGTGTCAATTTGAGGAATTTTTTTGAAATGAAAGAGGAAAAAAATCTGAATTCATTCCCAGCACACAATGAGCCAGATTTAGATCAAATGTCCTGGCTGGGAGACGCAACATTATCGCTGCCTGCAGCTGCAGGGGACAAACATTGTAATACCTCACATAGCACATCAAGGGTGCATAGATGAAATTCAGCGCTGCCAACAGCTGGTGGAGAGGCAGCCGGTGCTGTAGTCCATACCTCGGTGCCAATGGTGGAGCTGAAATTTAACTCAGTTGAAAAGGGCACCTGCAGATCCTCGAGGAAAGCATTTGTCAACATGGGAATACGCTAAGGACAGAGTTGAGCATGGGACCGCAGTGGTTCCAGCCTGGAGTCTAAGTCCGCTGGCGTCTCCATTATAGGTGTCAGACAGATGTCTAACTCACATTCTCCTCCGCAAAACAGGCATTGGAAAACAGGTACGATGCAGTCTTCAAAGACTGGTCTGAACAATAGGAACCAAGAAGCACTTAGTTCTCAAAGGCGAGGTGCACCCAGATGTTGTTCCATGCACTCACGGTAATATCTCTCCAGGAAAGCTTTTTCCATCTCACTGGTGGTTGGTCTGTCCATTGCTTAGAAGGTAAACGACAATCAGGATTCCAGCTATTGCGAGCAGGATCAGAGGTAGACCCCCAAAAATGCATCCAAATTCGGAGTGTATAAAGTTAGGAATAACTCAGAGGATTGTTTGGAAGGTGCTAAGGAATCCTGACCCTATGGTCTTAAATAGGTGCACAATACCACTCGTATCAGACATATTAAAGATATGACCCACCATTTCTACGAAATGTAGGGGGCAGTTGATATGAATAAGTTCCTATATCTCAGTTAAGGTCCTTGCGATTTGAAGTTCAAAGGTTTCTCGAGCAGAGGTTAAGGGTAATGGTCTGCTGTAAAATCATTGCTTTCATTCTGCTCAAAGCATCAAACTGTATAAAAGAAACATTCAGTGAAGGCCATAGCGGCGCCTCCCTGACTGTATTTGTCGGTGGTAACAATACTTGCATACAGCAAGTAACTCTGGTGTTCACGGTGACCATAGAGGCGATGCCCGGAAGCATGCCACTACAACCTTGATCATTCAGCATCAAGTAACTACCATTCAAAAGTAACTCTAACACTGGCGTGATCATGGCAGCTGGAGTTCCTTTCATGTGGCAAGACAGAGTCGCTATTGAACCATTACATGCTCCGTGCAAAGCAATATCTTGGCACATGAGAAAACGGCTTAAAGCGTTCTTGCAGGTAGTACCACTAAGAAACACTTCTCGATCCCCACTCCGGCATCAAAATCTATATGGTAAATCTTCAGCGCTGATGTTGGTGCAACCTTATAGTAATATGAGGCTGGATCTGTTGTGTTAAACCCTGAAAAGTATGAAAATTTCTGTGCAAACGCTTGTGAACTACTTTTTGGTGGTGTTAGGGCAATGTTCCCACTGATGGTACTCAAAAACATTCCTAGATGAAATGGATTTGTGCAGGAAATGATGACCATAATGTTGGTAACAGTACAATGTGTCATAGTCTGAAGAACCCTCTAACATTTCATTATTAGAAAATGCAGCAATTTTCCCTAAATCAGACAACATGTTATGATTGTTTCAGTGTCCCAATCATCAGACAATGTACTTGAGGTAATGATATCACTTAATGAAATTTTAAATACATGATTAATTTTTTTAAGTTCGGTCGGGCCAAATATGTTAAAATCAACCTTGTCCCATACTAAACCATTCAGTATAGGGACTGCTGTAATGTTCACTGATGACAAGTCTCTTTGTTCACAATGCGATGATGGATGTGGCTTCAGTAGGATGTTGATCTTTTGGGCTGTGGAACTTTGTTGAAGATAGTGTCCATTAATAAGCATACTAAAAGTTAGTACTAAGCGTAGCCGGAAAAGAAAAAACAATATCCCAGAAATTACCCAGAGTTCAATCCAAGGTGATACCAGGTATGTCTTTTGAAGAAAGTGAAAAAGTTCTTTAACTGTTGCTTGAATGGTGTTTTGGCTGGCGACGTTTCCGGCTCAAAGTTCATGAAATAGCCAGAAGCAGTTCGATCAATTGTAGGAATTTCATCGGGATTAGTTGAAATGTTATTTTCCCCTTGACAAGGCATGTTGATGTAGACTTTTGTATTTGGTTTAATTGCAACTTAGGTGTTGCTTTGAGCTTGTTTTGAAGCTGGAGTTCAAGAGGAACGAGTTCCATAGCGTTGTTGCTTAGTCCTTCATTCCTTACAGGTGGCTCTTCAAACATGATGAGTCTTTCTGTTTGAACTTCTTGGATTGTAGATAGTGAAGGGCGTCTGCTACAGTGGAGTCCAGGAGGCCTACTGTTTAGTATCGGGCACATAATGTGGTTTGATTAAGTCGATTGAGACAAATCGTTTCTCCTTTTTTCCTGGAAGAGGCGGGAGCAGCCCCCTTCTTGTTCCGTGTACTGCAAGAGCTCGTACAGGTTTTCTGTATGAAGGTCCAAATTTCTATTTATCCGCAATTTTCTCTCTGACCAGATCCCCGACTTTTGGGATCCAGACAGGTCTTGCCGTGACTGCTTTTACTTCCTCACTTTGCCACTGGATTCAAGCAAGCCTGGCTGAAGACGGCTGAAATGCCAGAAACCGGTCCTAGGAAGCTTGTTTCCGGTCCAGGGAAGGCATGGCTTGGCAGTTCGGGCTAGGCTGTTCCCATGAGGCACAGGGTCAGACTGATTTGCATATGGCCATGTCTGAACTGGGGTGGCAGAGTGGGCTAAAGAACGGTGATGGATCAAACCCAGATCTGTTGACTGGGTGTGAGTGTTTGATGGTTCTGATGCTCCGTCCATCACCACCCCCTTTTGTACCCCCTTGACTTCCTCAGTGGCAGACTGCTTTAGACGGACAGTGCTTTGTTTTGTCCTGGATTTATTTATATCATGTAAAACAGACAAACGATCATGGATATCAAATGGTTTTTCATCCACCATTGCGTCTTCACAATCAAGATCAGGTACCCACATTTGTGTCCCAAACAGGACTTCATAAGGAGTGACAACCCCTAGAGAGTTTCTTGGCAGGTTGTTTAACGCCCGCTGTACCCCATAAAGGTGTGTGACCCAACTACTGCCCTTGCCTCATACCCTAGCTGTTAAAGATTGCTTTAAGTCCCGGTTTTTCCTCTTCACAACCGAATTTCCCTCAGGATGGTATGGAGAGGAGTACCGCAATGCTACGCCCATTCCTTCCATGGCCTCTTTGTAAGCTAGAGAGCTAAATGAAGGGCCGCAGTCAGAATGTAACGTGCTAACTGCGTATGTGCCGATAAAGACTTGGAAATCTTTGATAACAGTTTGAGCGTCAGCCAAGCGCTGAGGCCATACCCATAGGAATCTCGAGCAGGAATCCACTGCAACTATTATAAATTTATAAGCCCCTTCCGTTTGTGAAGGACCGCAGTGGTCCAAGTACACACATGCGAGAGAGTTGTCTGATTATAATAATGGCGTCTGCGTGGGTTTTGCTACTGTGGAGCCTTTCATCTGCTGGCAGATGTCGCAATTCAAGACTATGAGGTCTATTAGGAAGGTGGGCGGATTGCCCCCGCCGGGCCGGCTGTAGCCACTGCTGGCCCGGCAGGGGCGATCTGACTGCCATCCTGCCATGATTGACCCCCCGCCACATTAGGATGGCTGGAGGGTCCGCGGCGGATGGGAAGACCGTCCACCGCTTTTCCGCCGGTTGACTCGTCGACCGGGCGAAAAACTGCCACAATATGGTGGCGTTGTCTGCAAGACACCGCCATCCATATTAGGATGCCTGCGGAGACTTGCCGCCATGGAAAGGCATGCGGTTTCTGCTATTGCGGGCCCCCAGAGTGTTGGGGGGTGCACATGGGGGGTACCTACATTGGCATGGACAAGGTGACAGGCACCGCACGGTGCCTGTCATCTTGTGCATGCCAATACACAATGTGCATCCACAGCATTGTGGCAGGCGGTGCTGTGAGCACCGCTTGTTACAATGTTGTGGATGGGGGATGCCACCGCCACAGTGGCGGTGGCATCCTAATGGCCACAGCGGGACCGCCACACCTCTGATGGACGGTCCCGCATACCGTTACGGTGTCCACATGCTATCGTAATAGACCCCATAGTCTTTAGTTTGCTTGGTTAACCCTGGCCACCAATAGCGCTGTTTCAGTAAGGAAATAGTCGCTGTAATGCCTGTGTGCGCAGAGCCCAAACCCTTGTGTGCAGCTAGTATTAAACCTTGCCTACGATCCATATCTGGTATTACTCTATCCCCCACTCCAGGAACCTGAGCATTTGGAATGTGTTTGTGCATCTAACTTATTGGAGTATTTGAGTGGACATTTTTTAGGGAATGCTGTGCTGCCTTTGCGTGAAGCGATGACAGCTACCATAATATCTCCGTCTATTCTCGTTTTTGAACGAGCAAGTGCACCTACGGAACCCGTGCGAACAGCCCGCTTTGCGGCTTCATCAGCCAGTGAATTCCCCGCAACGTGAACGCCATCACGTTGATGACTCAGTTTATGGATCACGTGAGTCCTTCGTAGCTCGTTTTTCAACTCTGCTACCTGCTCCCATAGTATTTATACTTAATTGTGCCACCTTTTGCATCCTTAAAACCGTTTAGTTCCCAAGGATGTAAGTACTCATTGTACGACTGTACACAGTAAAAGGAATCACACACGACTAGTGTGGGGAATTCGTGATCCGTATTTACAAGTGCCAGTATTAGTGCTTTTAATTCTGCCAACTGAGCCGTGCAGTCTCCTAGACATTGCGTTTTTGTGCAACTAGGATGGAACTTGCCATCACGCATGTGACCTTTAACAATAACACACGGCGAGCTGTATTGCTGCTTACTTCCTATGACCGGTTGAGCAAATCCGTCTGTATAAATAATATATTCATACTGATCGAGAGGCAAGTTTTCATTTTGTAGAGGATATTCTTGTTCATATTGCAGGAATGCCTGTGTTTTTTTAACTTGGATCAAATCTGTATTCAACGTCTGTTGTAGTAAGAGAATTAGTCCATTGTATCCATCTTGGATGTAAGGCTTCCGCATTTGGAATGCTGGCCTTTGTAACAGCTTCTAAAGCCGGTACCAGGGTTACAACAATAATGAGTTTCCCCTGAGCCAGTGCTCTTTCTCTTGCTACAGCCGTCTGAACAGCTGTCAGGATTTTTTCTGTTGAAGTGAAACGCATTTCTGCATTTGTGTACAGGTGTGATTTGTATGCGATTGGTACTGTTTCGCCTTCATTGAAGGTCAAATAAGTGTCCCACATTGACCCGCAATTATACGGATCACCAAGTGGCGTACGTTTACGCGTGTTTGGAAGTGTTTGGAAGCAATCATGTCTTACTGGAGTGAACAAAGAATATTAGTATGTTTTTGTGTCCAATTTCTGGCTGAAAAGTCAGGTTTTGTTAAGTTGTAGAAAGGTTTTACCCTTTATGCGTAATCTAAAATGTACGTTCTGCTGAAATTTAGCAGTCCTAGTATTGATTGTAATTTGTTTAATGAATTTGGAGGCTGGAGCAGCGCACACTTTTCTAAAAAGTTTGCTGCCAGACTTTTCCCTTCACTTGACAGTTCGTATCCCAAAAATAAGACATTGAGGTGGGCTATTTTTGATTTTTTAAAGTTACATTTGTAGCCCTCAGTGGCAAATCCCATAATAATGGTGCTTACCCTGGTCAAGTGCCTCTCTAAGTCGTCGTCCATTAGATAAATATCATCCACATAGGACAACGCTTCAGGTGCTATATTTTGGCAGAAAAATCCATTTGATTTGATCTGATTAGGTACTTGTAAAGCGCGCCTGTCACTCCGCGAGGAGTATCCTGGCACTGAATTGGTTTGGAGGTGAGAGAGGACCATAAAGATACTAAATAAGAGCAAGGCATAATTCGTCTGGGGCATTAAATACCCAAGTCTTCAGGGGCTTCCTGAATTGAGTTTCTGAATTAAATAGCCTTAGATGAGGTGGAAGTAAATTCCAGGCTTTGGCCCCAAGGAAGGCCACTGTCTTCCCTCCTTTCAATTTATATCTGAAAGTGGGGGTTTGAGCAGGTTCGCTGAGGATGACCTGAGAGATCTTGTTGTGGTGTATGGAGCAAATCGTGCTGCAAGATATTTGGTTCCCAAGTTGAGCCTGGCTCTATAGGTGATCAGGAGAATTTTGAAGAGAATTCTCTTGTGCACTGGGAGCTAATGAAGACTATTTAAAGCTGCGGAAGCTGAGGATCTTCGTGGGAGTTTGAGCACTAACCGCGCTGCCACGTGTTGAACCACCTGTAACTTCTTTAGATTCGCAAGAAGACTGTTACAATAATCTAAGTGCGAGAGAATCAAGGCCACTGCCACTGATTTCCTTGCGGCCAGTGGGAGAAAGTAAAAAAAAAAATTGTGACTTGATAAGGCTGAAGCATGTCCCTGCTACCGCTGTGGCATGTGGTAAGAAAGAGAGTGTTGCATCAAATTGTACTCCCAAATTCTTGGCCCCCTTTACCACATCTGGCAGAGGATTAGCTCCCTGGGGCCACCATTTACATGGCTGGAACAGGACATCTGTCCCTATCGGGAGGATTTCTGTTTTGTCCGTGTTGCATCTGAGATGGTTATTCCTCATCCACTGCAGGACAGCAGATAGGCAACTTTTAAAATTGGATGCAGCATCTTTGGTAGTATTATCTAGTGAAAGGATCATTTGGGTGTCGTCTGCATATGAAGTGACTTCTATCCCAAATGATCCAATCAGGGAGCTGAGCGGGGTCATATATATATTAAACAGTAATGGGCTTAATGAAGAGCCTTGAGGGACACCTTCTGTTAAGTTGCGTTCTGCTGAAAGGAACGTACCCAGGGTAACCGCTTGTCTTCGGTTAGAGATAAATGATTTGATCCATTCCAACACAATGCCCGAGATGCCGCTGCATTTGAGACGCTCCAAAAGAATATTGTGTGAAATGGTATCGAACGCAGCCGTCAAATCTAAAAGAATCATTACCGCTTTCCTGCCTTTGTCAGCAATCGTGTTTAAGATATCAGTTATTTCCAAGAGCGCCGATTCTGTGGAGTGCTTTGGGCGAAATCCAGATTGTTGTGGATGAAGGAGATTATAATCTTCGATGAATTTAGTTAGTTCCTTGTGGACGAATTTCTCTGTTATTTTACGTAGTAGGGGAAGTAGAGAAATAGGGCGGAGGTTAGACAGTACCGAAGGATCAAGTGTTGTTTTGTATTTTTTGCGCACAATGTTATTCATTAATGCGGCACTATGTGCATTTGGGACAGCAACTGTCTTTGTGCATGAGTTTAAATGTCTGTAATCTAACAATATGTATTGTCGGGTTTAGAGGCGTGAAACAAAGGATTGTTCATTGGAGGGGTACATTTTTCAATGACCCCCTGGTATTCAAGTTGATCTAAGAACTCCCTGACCTGTTTTTTAGCTTCTTGCTTTATTGGATATTGCCTCTGAGCAATAGGTGAAACTTTTAACGGGATCACATGGTAGGTGGAGTTCTCATCCCACCCAACATGATTTTTGGACAATGCTGGACCTTGGGCTACTGCCCCCTCCTGTGCATAAGTATGTTTAAGGTGAACGGGAACATGATCGGAAAATGCAGGAAAAATTATACTTTGTCCCCTGGGCCACTCCATTACGAATGCAGGCGGCCAATCTTGTTCTGCTAACAGGATGTCATAACCAGATGATAAGTTCTTCCAAAAAAAGACCTTTTACTTTCCTGGGCTTGTCCCCCTCCATCCAGAGTGTTATTTCATATAACTTATGTGGGACACTCACCCTGGTGTCTGGTGTTTCCACCGTGATGTAATCATTCAACTCCGCTGTCACCAGAAATTCCTTCAGGTTCCGGTGAGCTATTATTACTTCTGCCGCACTGTCTAGCATCGTCAGAGCCCATTCCCTGTTCAAAAGTTGTGTCCTCAGAATTCTGGGCATGTCTGATTTTCAGACCAGCAACTTTCATTTTCTTAAATTGAGGTTTTGAGTTCTGTTTATCTTCTTTTTAGAAGTAAAATCTTGAGCGCGCTGCTTGTCTCTGGACTGTGTGCGCTCCTCTCTGTGTACTGACCGTCCTTCTCTTTAGGAGCTTTTCTTCTAGCCCTGAAGGGAGCAAGAAGAACGTGTATCAGTATCCTGATACCTGTCAGGTTTCCTAATATTATCCCTATTCCTAAGGTTGTACCTCTTTTCAGAGGGCTCCTGTTGAGGAGACCTACCTCGGGACTGAGATCTCTTGTCTTTAGAGTTTTGTTTTTTATTATCCCACTTCTTTTCAGAAGAAGTAGGTGTCTGCTTAAAAGTGTCCTTTTCCGGACTGCCCAGTAGTTGAGGTTTTATAGCTTTTCCCCCCGAAACTATCCCTGCCTAATTCTGCATACGCAGTTTCGATTATTTTGGGTAGTTCATTCTCCTGAATTAATAGAGAGAGCTCCCTTAGGCGTTGTCAGATTGCCACTGATGCTGCTTCCCCTTTAATCTTAACTAGTATTATGGCTGATACCTGGTCATAGTTATTTAATAACTTCATCCCTAAGTTTAGGGCAGGCTCTGCTCCGTAGTCATTTTGTATTTGTCTTAATACATCTGGTATCACTGCTAATGAAGGAATACCATGAGTTCTGGTATTTATGGCAGAAAAGACTGTACCCTAAGAGGTACAATCCTCTAACTGTGGTGTAATCCCCATGGGCAAGCAGATTGTTAACATTCTGTGTTTTTCAAATGGTGTTGTATTTGGGAATACCGCTTATAACTGGGTTATTTTCTGAGCTACCCAGAAACACATTTTTTCACTTTTTGTGTGCAATTTACCCATTACCGCGTGTGATGTTTGTGGAGTAATTTTAGTAGCTGTGTTCTGTGTAGGAGCTGCATTTGTTGTAATTACTGTAGGTTGGACCGCTAGTGTCCTCAAGATGGAGTGTGTCATTTTTCTGTAAATTATTATCAACTCTTTGGGGCCGATTCCAATCTGGGTCAGAAAGCTCTCTGACCGAGCCAGACTCCTGCAGTCCAACCGAGCGAGTACGATGCGGCCACATGCTGCTGGACTCGGTTCGGTCAGACTCCCATAGAAGTCAATGGGAGCCGGTCATACGACGCGTACATGGGCTCCCATTGACTGAATGGGTACGTCTCGCACAAGGGCGCCTCCTCAGTGGGTACGCGTCGGTGCCATCCGTACCATACATGCCTGTGTTAGGGAGACCCTTGGGTCTCCCCCTGTGTCCAAGTCGTAAGGCTGCGGGTGACGGGGGGTCCGCGTCGGACAGGCAGTTTCCCGGACGTTTTGTGAGCTGGAAACTTCGGCTCGATCTGGCTGTCCAACGCGTGCATCGTACTGGCTCGGTCGGAATCGAATCCATTGCACGGTACGGTTTGCTTACGGATGAGGTGTACGGAGCAGTTCGGACCCAGAAACGAGTCGGTCGGCGATTTCGCGTTTCTCGCATCGTACTTGCTCGCTCGTACAGCTGTACAAGTCGGTCCTTAAACACTCGTATGGCTCATACTTTTTACAGCCGGATCACGTACGGAACCCTTCCGAGCGAGATCGGAATCGGCCCCTTGGTGTTGTACAAGCAGTTCATCACGTGGCATTGTGTCAATGTCAGGATGTAGTGCATATGTCACTAATATCAGCCATGTTGCTCCTGGTCTTCCTAAAGGACCTAGGGGCAGATTTACAATACCTGGAGCATCCCTGCATATCAGCAGGGATGCGCCAGTTATTGTGCGTCACGGCTCCGCCAGCATGGATGCGCCGCATTTACAATGAGGCACACCATGGGGCAAAAATGGACAGATGCGTGACGCATCTGCTGCCATAAAGGCGACACATTGCTGGAGTTGCGTTGCAGCTCCAGCAAGGCTCGGGGGTGCCCTATCTTTAAAATGCTGCGTCAATCCTTATGCCTGCTTCAAGCAGGCGCAGGGTTTTGACGCAGCATGGCCTTAAAAGTGTATCTTGTAGATTTAACTCAGCCACTTTTAAGAGGCGTTCCTGAGCCGGAAACCTCCCCTGCACCAGAACGCCTACATGTGGCGCAGGGCTTTACAATGTGACGCATCTCCCAGATGTGTCACGTTGTAAGTACCCTGCACCATGGGGCTGGCTTTGCGCCGCCAGTGCATCACAAAAGTGATGCAACGGCGGCGTACAAGAGGCGCAAGGGGCTTGTAAATCTGCCCCCGAGTCTTGTTCTTTTACTTGAGTGGGGTAGGGCGTGATTAAATTAGAAAATATGTTCCTGGAAGGTAAGCGGAATTTCAATCTCCTCAAACGGAGTGTAGACCGCTGGAACTTCTTCATGTATGTAATAATTAAATGTTTCTGTTACAGCATTTGCTGCTGGGAATGTAACCCATGAATAGAATACCTCTGTTTGGAAATCTTCGTGTGCCTCTATCACGAATATTACTACACCTCCTCTGGGTAGTAACCCATGTCTGATGAGTTTAACTGTCAATGTGTGTCTTACATTGGGTGCAATCTGTATTGCATCAGCATCTTCTTCACCTCCTGAGTGATTAAGTGCCTGGTCTAAATCTCCTATGTCGGTAGTTATTGTGTTTAAGACACCGAATAACTGTCCATGGAAATTAAGATTAGGTGTTTTGCACAATTTTGGGGAAAATGTCCTTCAAGCTTGATTAACCAACAGCCAATAAATAAGATTTTTCGCCTACTCAGCTGTGGTGGAGTTTTGTGCCCACCTACTCCAGATGTCTCTGGTTTTTGTGAGTAGGGGTCTCTGAGAATAAGCACGACTGAGCTACTCAGATTCTACTGTTAAATAAGTACCAAACCAAACGTTGGTGGTGCCATGTAGTGTAGTTCCTATAGTCCCCCTATGCAGGACCTGTGCTTTTGGATAACATGCACTGTGGGTCGGGTGGCAGACTGACTCTGAGCACCCCCACCACGTATGTTAGCCTAGTTTGCATTAGCTAGCTCACAGTGCCACTAGAATCTCCTTTTATCAGAGAGATTAGGTTTTGGCAACCTCAGAACACAACAAACCCTGATTCCTCAGACTCGTGGAAACAATATACTACTTTTCACCCAGTCACTCGTGCTTGCTCATTTTGTCTGAGAGAGATACATGGAAGAAACAGTTGAGCGTGTTTACAATAAGAATTTATTGTACCGTTGTTCTTCTAGTGTAAAATATATGCGCTGCTACAACTGTTACACAATAACAGAGATATAGGATCAGCAGTACAGTGAATAAAAAGGAATAGTACAGTTCTACCATTTAGCAATAGTCATGAACATATACATTTATAAAATAAAGTCCATATTCCTAAGATGCCTGTCTAGATGTACCTAAGTATACCTAGCATGTGAGTAGGTATGTAAGAGCCAAGAATCCCGCTAGGATTTAGTCAAACCCCATTACCTGAATAATGAGAGTGTGGGACCTCGTCCTGGTCTCGAGTTGGACACCCCGTAAGGGATGTTCATACCACTGTCAGCTGGACCGACTGCATGCAGGAGTCTTAGGTCAGTGTGTCCGCCTTGAAGTCTCGATTCCCTCCAACTACTGATAGCAAGTGGTGCTGTATTTATACACTCCTTGTGCGAGTGTTAGCCATTGTTTAGTATAAGGTCGACGTATGGGATTAAACCTTCTGCTTAGATAGGCGAGGTGAAGTCTACCACATGGGTAGTGTTCTCATAAATTATTCATATGTGCTAACTATGACATCTTAGCATTATTGATTGGGAAAAACCCTCCCTCTGCATGGAACTAGGTGAAAGGTTTAGTCCACAAAAGGCGTCAGTCCTTATAATGCGCTCTGTCCCTATAAAGCTTTCTGTCCTTATTAGGAGTTATGTCCTTATAAGGCTCGTTCATATGAAATGAAGAGGAGATGATGTAGGGAAAGAGTACGATGTTCCCTGGACCTATATTAGGCACCGATATAAAATATAACACCTCTTATGTGATTTTAACTCCCAAGTGTCTCATCTCCTACTTAATTTGCTTGTTGTTACTAGAACTTTTCCACACCATTATACCTGTTTTCATAGTGCTCACCCGATATACTGAGATACTCCCAAAATCCTGCATCATTCTGTCTAATTCAGGTACGGATCTCTCAAGGTCGTTCATATGTATACTAATAGAGGATCACTGACAGAATATCGATTACAAAAATATCCCCATACACTGATATCGAGACATAAACATCAATGTAAAAAATATCAACATCCTATCTTTTTTTTTGTTGATTTCTTTATTAGTTTTATACCTCCAAATCAGTAGATCAAGTGTAAATACAATCATACAGCTTGCCTGCCTCAGCCGAGGTGGTTTATGTTTCAACAACAATACATGTCAAAGTCTAGACCAATGGTTACATCCGTGGAGATTCCTCAATCTTCAATATTCTCATCATCATTTCGTGCATCAACATGCTATCTTTATAATTGTAAGTATCAAAATATCAAAAGAAACATCGATGTAAAAAATATCGATGCACAAAATATCTTTTTTATGTATATAAAAAATAATGTTACAAATAAATATATATATGTACATACATCTATAACATAAAATCTAATAAAAAAATTATATTATAAATTAAAATATTAAAAGGTTTTTTTTACTTTTTATTCAGTCAACAGATATAGGTGCTGATTCTAATCCTGTAAAAACCGGGTACGATTCGACGTACGGAGCGTATTCTCCGTACGACTCGTACCCAGGAAGTCCACCTTACAATCCAGCAAGTACGATTCGTACAGAAATACCATTTCCGTACGGCTAAAAAATACCCAAGAGTATGATCCTGGACAGCGCGTACGCGACATCCGTACGGAGTCAGGCAGAGTTTTACGGACCAGCAAGTACGATTCGTCCCTACATCACTCCGCACAGCTATTTTTTTACGGCAGCCAAAAACTCCCGGAAAACTGAGTCCGACGCGAAAACGGAGCCCCGGTACGCGGCGGACAGCCATGGACCCCATCCTACGTGTCATCCCGGCCCTCTTAGCCTATGACCTGGTGCACCGAACCCGACGCAGATGCTGCAGAAGGTGAGAACAACATCCAGGGGCCAAGGGGGGGTGAGGGGCAGGAAACATACCCCCTACCCAAATTTTAACCTACAATATTGAGGACATACCTTACCTCCAGGGTCTGGTCACTTTGGGGGGCGTGTCCACAAATCCCGGCGTCCCGCAACAACGGAAGTGGACGTGTACGCGTACCCCTACGGCAACACTACAATAGTGATACGCACCGTACTCACACATCCATAGCGTGTGTACGGCCCGTATCACTATTGTAGTGGTGCCGTAGGGGTACGCGTGGTACGGACCATACACATGCCCTGAGAGCGTGTGTACGGCCCGTATCATGCTTGTAGTGGTGCCGTAGGGTTACGCGTGGTACGAACCGTACACACGCCCTGAGAGCGTGTGTACGGCCCTTATCACGCTTGTAGTGGTGCCGTAGGGGTACGCGTGGTACGGACCGTACACACGCCCTGAGAGCGTGTGTACGGCCCGTATCACGATTGTAGTGGTGCCGTAGGGGTATGCGTAGTACGGACCGCACACACCCTATGAATGCGGGGGTACGGTCCGGCCTGGTGCTGCATATTACCGTCATATTGGTGTGTGTTTAGGCCCAGGACAGCAGTGTACTGCACCAAGGGGGTGGGTGGGTGGTTGGGTGGGTGACTGCATAGGGTTCCCAGCAGTGGATAGACATGTGAGGGGTGGGTGCATATCACTCCCAGCAGTGTACAGAGACATGGGGGTGGGTGCAGAGGACTCCCAGCAGTGTACAGACATGTGAGGGGTGGGTGCAGAGGACTCCCAGCAGTGGACAGAGACATGGGGGTGGGTGCAGAGGAGACCCATAAGTGGACAGAGATATGAGGGGTGGTTGCAGAGGACTACCAGCAGTGTCCAGACATATGAGGGGTGGGTGCATATGACTCCCAGCAGTGGACAGACATGTGAGGGTTGGCTGCAGAGGACTCCCAGCAGTGGACAGACATGTGAGGGGTGGGTGCAGAGGACTCCCAGCAGTGGACAGAGACATGGGGGTGGGTGCAGAGGACTCCCAGCAGTGTACAGACATGTGAGGGGTGGGTGCAGAGGAGACCCAGAAGTGGACAGAGATATGAGGGGTGGTTGCAGAGGACTATCAGCAGTGTCCAGACATATAAGGGGTGGGTGCATATGACTCCCAGCAGTGGACATACATGTGAGGGGTAGGTGCATAGGACTCCCAGCAGTGGACAGACATGTGAGGGGTGGGTGCATATGACTCCCAGCAGTGGACAGACATGTGAGGGGTGGGTGCATATCACTCCCAGCAGTGGACAGACATGTGAGGGGTGGGTGCAGAGGACTCCCAGCAGTGGACAGAGACATGGGGTGGGTGCAGAGGACGCCCAGCAGTGTACAGACATGTGAGGGGTGGGTGCATATCACTCCCAGCAGTGTCCAGACATATGAGGGGTGGGTGCATATGAATCCCAGCAGTGTCCAGACATATGAGGGGTGGGTGCAGAGGGCTCCCAGCAGTGGACAGAGACATGGGGGGTGTACATCATTACCAGATGACCACAACTCCATGGGTGTATGTACGCATCCCTAACTTTGGACTATGATGATAGTGCCATAACAACACATCACTGACAGCAGTATCCCACTCCCAGGAGGATGGATATCGTTCCCCCACCACATGACACACCACATGTGGGTGTGAGGACAAATAACACATGCATACCCACCCCTGGCGGATGCAGCACAATACACACACTGAGATCATGCCACAAGACCGTATAGTCATGTCACTGCCTACTAAACTTAGAGAGCCAAAGGGAACACACACTGTCACGCACATCCCTGGACTGATAGGAATGTACAGGTGCTGGGCCAGCCACAAAGATGTTGTCTCTCATCGAAGGAATAGGGTGGAGTTCCCACAGATACAATGCCCACAATTGTGAGTCAGGTGCCCAAATACCCTGCAGAACAAGTACCATATGCGTGCTAGGCCGGGATTATACACATGCATAGTGCTGAAAAGGGAGAATTTCTCCATGAAGGCATTTCAACATACTCAATACACAAGTACAGTGACTAGCAAGGATGGCACAGACGATGCAGCCGGAGACATTGCTGAGCAGGCATGGCCATAGTTGAAGGGATCCGTCACCAACAAATGAAATGTAGACACAGGTCAGCACAACAATTGTGCAACTCTTTGCAGGGAAGATGTCAGGTGCCACAGAGGAAGGAACACTCCTTGGGACAATGTCTCAAAACCAAAATAACACCCACTACCAATGATTCTTTTCAGAGACCTTGTGATGGCACGCAGATACCATGGTCCACCTCATGACCAGCAGACTAGAACATTTCTCAGAACCATAACCCCTTACCACAACACCAACTCCTGGAGCCTCAGCACCAACATCAATAGCTGAAATGCAATAGTGTTCAGAGTAAAAATAAATTGCTTTAGTCAGCATAAAACAAAGTTTTTAAAATAACACTATATACAAAGGCCAATGGCCAGTCCATAATAGAAGTCCTTGGGGGGACACATGGGCACACGTCTCCCCTAGTTTGCCTGCACAGTGGAACCCTCAGGTTCGTCGACTGGGGGGGGGGGCATCATGTGGGGAAGGACCAGGCACCGCAGGGACAGGAGGGGGAAGGGTAGGTGTGGTGGGTGCAGGGGTGGACGTCTCCACCACAGGGGGTGGGGCAGCGCCGAAGGTGGTGGTGAGCTCGTCGCTGCACACCGCAGCAAGGACGGCCATGCTAACCCCTGCACCAGAGGATTGCCCAGGGTCAAGGGAGGGTGTGGTTGGCGAGGGATGGGGCGCAGCGCTCATGGGGGAGGGGGTTGAGGTGGTGGGGGACTCAACTCCCCTGCCTGGGGACTTCCTCGCCCGCTTGGGGGGTGGTGGCTCAGCGGGGGCGAGGTCCAGCTCAGCAAGGAACAGCTGCTGGTGTGACCATTTTGCAGGGGGGCCAAGGGGAGTGCTTTTGGAGGGACTGGGTTGTGAGGCTTGCGGGCTCAGACTGTGGCTGCGTGTATGTCTTTTTGCACCAGACCCAGTGGGTGTGCCTACATCCCCCTGAGTGTGCGTGCCAGGAGGTGTGCGTTTGCCCTTCCTTGGTGGTGTGCTGCCTGTGTCTGGTGGGGTGCGTGCTTGGGAATGTCTGGGTGTGCATGGGACAGGTATGGGAGAGGGAAGTGTGGATGGGGCAGGGGTAGGGGGGGTGAAGCGCTGCAGGAGAGTCACTGCTGCCGTCAGGGAAGAGTCCATGGACCGCAGAATCCTGCGTTGGTCAGACATCATTGCTGACATGCCCTCCATGAACAACACCATTTGTGTCAGCAGTGTGGTGTGGCCATGGAGGACATTCAGCACCGATGCCTGCCCAATCTGCAACTGCCGCAGTATGTCCACAGACTCTTCACTGAGGGCAGCAGGGGTGACAGGGGCAGGGGGTGCGGTGCCTGTCCCGAAGGAGACATGGTGGTGCTCTGCATGGGCAGAACAGACCAAAGTAACTGGGAGGGCGGTGATGGGAATGGAGGAGGCGGTGACAGATGTTGGGCTGCTGCCAGGTGTTGTAGCAGCCTCCGCCCCCTCGATGAGGTCAGCCTCGGACCCGTCTGTGTCGTAGTTGGTCTCACCACCAGACAGGTCCTCTGGCTGACTCCCCTCGCCCTCCGTGCCACTGGCTCCCGCAGACTCAGCAGCACTGGTGGCACTGGTGCTGGGTCCCTCCTCAAGGTCCATGCAGGTGTCTCCCTCGGCTTCCATTGATGATGCTGTGGGCAAGGTGAAGATACAGATAAACATCAGTCACCTGTATACATCTGACACATGAGTACAAAAACAATAGGTCACAGTGCATATCAGGCAATGCATCATGAGTAACAGCTAGATTACTCCGCACATATGTAAGACCTGTACTCCCCAGTTGGTAGACACACTATGCCACTTGGACACAAGGAAAAATAGGACACACCAGCCCAAAATTTGAATGAGAAATACACTGAGAAGCTAGTGTCTGGGAACAGGTGAGCACAGCAATACAATGAAGTCATGGCACCTCTTGTTTACCCTGAAAGAAACAGTAGTGGTGCACCCAAGGCAAAATAACAGACCTCAATACTAAAGGTGTCCCCACACTCAGAGACCTGTAAGTACTTTGGAACACAAAACGCTAATATATGGTCCCTTGTGAATCACAATACTTTACCCAAAACACATGTCCAGAATGTGGGAATGTGCCATTTTGTGAACAGAGCACACATGTGCCTGTATAAAAGATGTCTCCCAAGGAGGTGCACACAAAACTACATTTACCCAGTCATTGAAGAAGCTGGCAGCCTTATTTAAAGAAGCCACTGTTAGAAAGAAATGGTGTTGCAGAAAGTACATATACATGGGCCCACGGAGGTCTTGATGACTTGACACCCGTAAGTTGGTATCACCAACAACCAAGGACTTACCCAAATTCCAGAACACTGTGGGAACATGCATATGTAGAATCTGAAAAACAGTCTTATTAGAACAGTGTCTTCTTTTAAAATGTGCCAGCGTGTTCCCTGAAAGTGTAAAGGTGGTTTGTTGTGCACTTCCTTGGGAGACATCTGTCATGCAGGCACATTATTGTTAGGCCTGGGCGGTAAATTCCGTTCCGTTCGCGGAATTTGCGGAATTTCGCGTTCCGCGGAGAACGCGAAATTGCCCAAAAATCTGCGTTCCGCGACTTCGCGAAATTTTTTGCTTGTTCGCGTTCTCAATATGCGTGTTCGCGAGATATTTCACCCCGAGCACGCAAACAGCGATCGCGAACAGGAAAAAAGTAACGCGAACAAGCAATTCCGCGTGTTCGCGGAATTTCTGCGTGTTCGCGGAGATTTTTTGCCGTTTCGCGGAGATTTGCGTAACGCGATTACGCAAATTCCGCCCACCCCTAATTATTGTTCTTAACAACAAAACATCAAACTAAAGCATTTAAAACATGAAGACCTGTTGACAAGTGTTGTGAGTGCCAAGGTACTCTACTTTTTGACTAACAACTTTAATTTTGTCAGTTGTCACATGGCCATCCCTTACCTGATGACACAGTTGGCAACACATCTGACCCACTGCCTGTCATGCTGGAGTGGCACACATGTCCAAACCCAGGACAATGCATAAGCTAATGTGCCTGCAATTGTGTTGTAAAAAGGCATACCTGCACTGAGGACCACACACTGGTGCAAAAAAAGTATGAGCATGAATAATGTATTTAAACAATTGACACATGCTGCAAAGCACAAACATTAAACCCTGCACAACATCACTGGGTCACTGCACGTTGAGTCTCTGTCCAGCCAATTATCACACACAGGTCAGACCTGGCAAGGAGACATAAGGTTTGGCCATGTAGGCCTCGCACGCACAAACCCCCATACCTGAGACAATGTGATTGAGACAGATCAAGAAGTGACACCTCTTAATCAGGATTAGCAAAAATGTGCAGCTTGAATTCCCAAATGTACTCAACATCACCTTGTGATGAGGCAACACATATTTGTGACAAACAACCATCAACAGATTGTTGTGAATAGACACACAGGCACTGCCCAGTGTGAGTATGCACAAGCCAAATGGGGTCTCCCTGTCCAGTGGACACATGTAGCACACTTTGGATAAATACAAATGAGGCCAGGGAACAATGCCACAGAGGCTAACCTATGCTGAACACACAGAGAATGGGCACAGTGTTGGATGACACACATGATTACGAGGCAAGGGTGTCTCAGGGGACTGTAGTGGGCACACTGCTCCTTGTCCCTGGAATGATCTGACTGTAACATGAGCAACCGTCCTGGCACTATGCATATCTCCCACTCATGCACATCATGTCTAAGGCCACAACATTGGTCATGCATGCTGCAAGTGTGGAGAAGTGTAGCTCACTGGTTAGAGGAGGCATACCCTGAAGCAGAGGTCAGACCCGGGACCAGGGTTCAATTCCCGACGCGGCAGGGTCCGGAGCCCAATTGTCCACGGACTCGATAATTCTCGCTTCGGTGCCCACTCTAAGCATGAGTTCACACTATGCAGCTCTGGGCAACAAGCTTGCTTAATCTCCACAACGGCCCCCCCGCAGCGGGATGCCTGGCTTTCACCTTGGGGATGCCCATTACGGGTTATCTCACAGGGAAAAACCAGGACGGGTTCCCAATGCAAGCGCCAAGATGCCCAAGGGTGAGTTGAGCGCTATATAAGAACTAATAATAATAATAATAATAATAAGTGTGTTCATTTGAAACCTCACAATCCTATGTTGAGACTCATCATCAGTGCCAACAAATATGGACCACTAACGGAGTGAACAGGACAGGGCACAGGCAAGGTACCAACACATGTCACAGCCCACCCCACATGACGCAGAAAGCAATGTGCACTTAGATTAACTGGCAGCCTAGATAACCATTTGCAATAGTGATTACACACAGACCAGGGAACACATGTCAAGGAGGGGAAGGGAGGAAGTACAGCACCGGTTGACTTGGGGGAACAGGATATTCACTGCACATATAAACCCTGGCAGTGTATCCAGGCGACTGAGCACTTCCAAAAGCTGGTGACACACGACAAACACACATGTACCTACCCCCTCCTTGCTGCTGTCCCTCCTGTAACCGCCTATCCATGTCAGGGAAGACCACCGCCAGGACACGCCTCATATGGTCAAGCGTCGGCGCCCGCCGTGGGGGCGTGGAGGTGATTCCTCCAGCTGGATCCGGGTGATCCTCTGGGTCCAGCACCGGATGTCCTGCCACCGGTTCCTGACTTGTGCCAGGCGCCGACTGCGTCCCTCCACCGATCTCACGGCCCTGACGGCCTGCTTCCAGATCTTACCCTTCTTGTAGGCAGTTACCTGTGAGGATGACAAAGTGAGACAACATCACTACACCTGCTTCATGTCACAGAGACACACATTTGAACATCTTTGATATGTTGAACAGGGCATAGGATGCAGCCAAGTAATAGCATCTTTGTCATATGGACATTGGCCTCTGTGGAAGCCCCAATGCACTACATGGCATTGAAAGTACACAGGTGGCATGAGGGGTGCGACACACTCCCTGATCATGACACACACTGTGCATCACAAGCAACACCAGGCTGATGGACAGCACCTCAAAGCAGTCACATGCCCCAGGCCACTGACGCAACCTCAGCAGAGTACACAGACACACACAGGCACAGATCAATCACCTGCCATTGGCAACAGCGGATACAAACCTCACTCTGCACATGTGCCACTTGCCTGTGGGGTGTCACAGGTGTGGGGCTAGCTCAGCAAGTAAGACACACAGCACAGCTTACTTCTCACATCAGATGGGTGTAGCTGTTGCCTCCTCCATGCAGCTGTGGTGCAACACTTCACATAGACACTCACCCACATGACAAGGAGCATTCACACACATCAATGTCCAGGGGGCGTACACATCACTTGGACACTCTCACCACAGCTCCACTCAACTCACACACATCTGTGGGTACAGTCACCTGTCACACCGGGGGGACCACTGAATCACCTCAGGACAATAGAATAAAAATGGCACAAAGGATTAGCCAGGCTCAATGTGTCATGCACTATGCAGTGAATGTCACAGTAAGCACAATGCAAGTGAGGAGTGCACACATGAACTACATCATGCTCTGCATGAGAGGCATAAGCCATTCCCCCCCTGGGACCCACTCTAAACAAAATTGGATGTCTGTCACACCTGGACACAATGCCAGAAGTGACAGTCACAAAAAAGGTGCACAGTCAAAGGTAGTGGAGTCAGCACTCACCTGCTCCCCTGGTCTCCCATACAGGCTGGGGTACTGTGGGAGGATGACATCAAGGCAATGCCTCATTCTTGTCATGGGTGAATGGCTGGGCCCTCTCCACAGCCCTTGCCATGGTGCCAGAGGAAGCACAGACAGCAGCAGTGGTGTCGACAGAAAGGTTGTGCAGGCAAGTGCCCTCTCATGGGTTCTGCCTGACTTATATCTGCCGTGCTGGGGTCTTTCTTTTACAGGAGTACAGAGTGATTGGTCAGACTCATTTTCATCCTACGTTTCCTCCAATCCCTTTAAACATACCCCAGTGACAGCGTCTGCATGGTTCAAATTAGGAGCATCATGTCAAGTCAACAACCACTTTGCAACATTGTATTTTGTGGCCAACTTACTTTTCAAGGCCACCTGATGGAAAAATTTGAAAAGAAAACTCGGTATTCATGACGACCTGCATGCATTTAGGGCCTAATACTTGTCCCTTATGTGTCCCCTATGTAATTTTTTAATCCCCACCCTGGTACGGTGCGCTTCACACGTACCCCTACGGCACCAGTTGTACAGTGTGTTTGACACGTACGTGTAGGCACTGGTAGTACACGTACGTGTACTACCAGTGCCTACACGTACTTGTATACGTACGTGTATGCACTAGTTGTACACGTACGTGTACAAGTACGTGTACTACCCCAGTACACGTACGTGTATGCACTAGTTGTACACGTACGTGTACTGAGGTAGTACACGTACGTGTACTACCAGTGCCTACACGTACTTGTACATGTACGTGTACGCACTAGTTGTACACGTACGTGTACAAGTATGTGCAGGCACTAGTTGTACACGTATGTGTACTACCCCAGTACACGTACGTGTACGCACTAGTTGTACACGTACATGTACTGAGGTAGTACACGTACATGTACTACCAGTGGCTACACGTACTTGTACACGTACATGTAGGCACTAGTTGTACACCTACGTGTACAAGTACGTGCAGGCACTGGTAGTACACGTACGTGTACTACCCCAGTACACGTACGTGTACGCACTAGTTGTACATGTACGTGTACTACCCCAGTACATGTATGTGTACGCACTAGTTGTACACGTACGTGTACTACCCAGTACACGTACGTGTATGCACGAGTGGTACACGTACGTGTCAGATTCGTGCTCTTCTCTACACACAGGAGCAAAACTCCGCAAGTTCCCAATACCTCCCTCGGTCTTCCCAGCGACCCGCCTTGAATACATGTCGCCAAAGAAACCCAAAGGGGGAAAGGGGATGGGACACAGAAGAGACAGTCACTCAGCAACTCTTCTTTCTTCAGCCTGGATGTCTATCTATCTTCTGCTTTTCTCCTGGCTGACTGGTTGTCGCACTGAAAATAAATGTTCACATTAAACTTAACAGATATCCTTGCTTAATAACTATTCCTTGTATATGTGTTTTTTCCTTCTGTAAACCTACCCTGTCTGTGAGTGACCAATGCTTCTCTTCTAGTTACTTTTCGTGTCTTAATATTGCCTTCCTTCTGGTGCTGTAAACTAAAACATTATGGGCCTCATGTAGGTAGCTAAATACCGGTCGGTAACGGCCGAAATTCGGTGAATATCCCGTTACCGACCGGTATTTAGCTATTTGTGATGTAGGAGGCATATGTCAGGATTCGGTATTTACCGAATCGGTAGAAATACCGATTCGGTAAATACCGAATCCTGAATCCATATGTAGGGAGCACTCTAAAGAGTGATGTTTAGGAATAAGAATTCGGTATTTACCACCAAATATAGGTTGGTGAAAAATACCGAATACATTGCAAACTTGGTTTACAGGTGAATGTAGGAAACTAAAAACTGAGTTGATTGTGGCAATAAAAGCAAAGGATAAACTTAGAACTAAAACACTCCGTGCCCTCTATAAACAACAGACCAACAGGGCAAGGAAGTCTTGGGAAGACGATATGTGGGAGGAGTTAAGAGTATCTTTACAGAATAAGGATTTTAAGACTTTCTGGGCCATTGTTAGCAATGGAAAGAAAGATCCTGATGCCATCACTGGTTCCAATATTGCCCCTGCAGTGTGGGAAGGGCACTTCGGGGGCCTATACTCCATAGTGGACTTTAATCTACTTACCCCAGTTGATCCTTCCCCTAACACAGCTTGTTGTGCTGAAGTTATCCCACAAATTAAAATTAAGGAGGTTGAAAATGCCATCTCTATGCTCATACCTAATAAAGCACCGGGCCTGGCCAAAATCCCAGGCGATCTTTTTAGGTCCGAACCTACGGTATGGGCTCCTTACTTATGTGTCCTTTTCAACTCTATTTTGTACGGTGCAGATCCGCCAGTAACCTGGCGTGGCGCGGAGATAGTGCCTATTCACAAAAAAGGCTGTCCTTTACAGCCCTCGAATTATCGCCCGATAAGTTTAATAGATACGACCCAAAAACTATTCGGGCGCATAATTTTGAATAGATTGCAGGCCTGGGAAGAAGAAAATAAGGTTTTAAGCACTTTGCAGGCCGGCTTTAGGAAGGGTACTTCAACCCTTGACCAGATATTTCGTCTCCCGGTTATATTCTGGAAGACTGTGAGAGTAGAGGGTGGCAGCCTCTACCTCATTTTTGTTGATCTAAGGTCAGCATTTGATCTGGTTCCGAGAGAAAAGCTCTGGGCCGTTCTGCAAATGCTCAACGTTCCCCCCTATCTCCTGGATGTTCTGAAGAATTTACATAAGACCAATTTCGCCCAGGTTAGATGTGGGAAGTATGGCGAACTCTCCGACCGCTTTCCTGTTAGCCGAGGAGTCCGACAAGGATGCGTGTTAGCTCCTACGTTGTTCTGCCTATACATCAATGGACTTATAAAACATCTTTTAGCCCTAAAAGATATTGATGTTCCTAGGCTTGCCTCGGGCAAGGTTCCTGCCCTAATGTTCGCTGACGACACCCTGTTGTTGTCACGTACTCCTATGGGAATCCAGCTAATTTTAGATGGCTTTGTTGACTTCTGTAGTGACAGGGGCCTTGAGATCAACCTAGCCAAAACGAAATTTATGATCCTCAATCCTCCTAAAAGTAAGCGCCCCAGCACAGTTCTGAATGGTATCCCCCTTGAAAGGGTGAAAACGTTCACTTACTTGGGGATTACACTCCAAGAAGATCTTGGCTGGGGAGGCCAGGTGGTCAATTCTACACTCAAGCTGACCCAAACAACAGGAGGCATGGCTAGATTGTTTAGCGGCACGGTTTTTAAACCAGCGGCTCCAGTGGTAGAAATTTTTAAAACTCAAGCCCGACCTGCCTCTACCTATGGAGCAGAACTATGGGGTCATTCCAAAATAGATAGTCTAACGAGGGTCGAAAACTCCTTTATCAGGAGACTATTAAGTTTACCCCCTAGTACCCCGCTGGTCCCAATAAGACTAGATCTGGGACTGCTTCCTATTGAAGAAGTGGTGGCGGCCCGGCCTGTTCACTATTGGAAGAGATTATGGTCTAATCCAGACCTGGACATTTTTAGAGATGAATTTCTGGAACTCTGGCCTACACTTAAACACATGAAGATTCCTTGGTTAACCCACGTTAGGGATACTTGTCTCAAGATTGGTCGCCAGGAACTCTGGGATACCCCAGAAGGCTCCTGCCTATCTGTTTCTAAAGCCAACCTTGTTGAAGAATTAAGATACTTCCATCTAACACGCCTGCACATGGATCCAAATATAGGCAGGCTGACCGAACAGTTTCTTCAGATTAAACCGAACTATGGGAGGGAGTTATTTTTGGATTTGATTTTCCCTCCCGTAGCCAGGAAATTATATGTTCAATTTAGAATGGGTACCCTACCACTTAGGTCCTTTACTTCTAGATGGGACACCAACAAAAGTATCTCATGCCCTGCATGTGGCTACAAATTGAAGGATGAAATTCATATGTTCTTTGTTTGTCCAGCGTACCTTACCCATAGGAAACGTTGGGTAAAATCAATTTGCAGGAACCTTGGTTTTAGAGACTGCGTTAATGCCCTGCGAGTTTTAAAATATGACACCCATCCCCCTATTGTGTTCGCAGTTTCACGTTTTCTTAATGCTGTATGGTTTCAGCGTAGGAAATTTTCCACCAACTTTTAATAATGTGAATATTTTTAATCTGATTATTTTATTCTGTTTTGGTGGTTAAAATGTGATCTGCTTTTGACATATAAATTGTTATATTGTATTCTTGCTTTTATGGCTTTTGTGGCCGAAATAAAGTTTTTTTGAATGAATGAATGAATGAATACATTGCAAAACGTGATATTTTGCAGATGTACAAGTCCATGTGGCAGACATACATGCCCTTAGGGCATGTATGTCCGCCACATGTGCACACATGCACGAATCAGGGGTGCAACAGGGTGTCAATGTGACACCCTGCCACCCTTGTATATGCTCCCCCCATTACTGAATCGGTATTTACCGATTCGGTAATGGTGTATGGCTTCCCATTGATTCCTATGGGCCTCCAGGCCCATAGGAATCAATGGGAAGGTATGCCTGATTTCCGAATCGGTAAATACCGATTCATAATTACTGAATTTCTACGATTCGGTAATATTTACCGAATTATTACCTACATACAATTTACCGATTCTTAAATACCGAATCGGTAAAGTTCGGTATTTAAGAATCGGTAAATTGTATGCTACCTACATATGGCCCTATATGTGTTAGCTAGCTACCTTGCCTTTAAACTACTCTTTCTTTCTTGTCTTTTTCTACTGTCTTCCTCACCAGCTGTGTCCTGAAGGATTCCTTAAACTGGATACTCTAAGGTAAGTAGTATTTCTTTCGCTGTCTGTTCACGCTTTTAATGTGAGGTGAGGAGTTTCCACTTGTATGCCTTAATGTTATTTTCTGCTCTCCATTTATCTATTAAACTTTTGGAATATTAACTCTGCTCCAAAAGTTTTCTTTTTTAAGTCTCCACACCTTTAGTACTTTTCTTTCGCTTATTTGTCGTTCATTTTAATATTTACAGGAATTTATTATATTTACAATTTGACGCGTCAATGATAGCTTAGTACTAACGCTGCCACACTGTCACTATTGCGCTGTGCTGAAAATCTTCTTTTCGGTTTATTTACAACTAGAATGTGCTCTTGACCAGAATTGGGCACTATTCCCAGTATGCGCGAACACCTTCAAATCCCAAAAGATTTTCACGGTCTTACTTGAGTGGCTATGAGTCCGCGACTCCGTAATGTCTCAAACACTAGAATAAACGTGACGAATATCTTCCCTCACTAAACTTCGCGTCGCTCACTGGATTCAGTCTTCTCTCCTCAGGAAACTTCGGTGAAGTGCGCCGCGCCTCAGACTTGACACCTGGATCTAGCTGATTGGTTAAAAACACTAGAACGCTAACCTGCTTGTTGGACCTAGCGTCCTTGGGTAGCTTGACTCAAGTAGAAAAAGGCTTTATTCCAGAATTTTACGTTGTGCTTGCTTCGCATTCACTTCACACTCTAGCGCTTAGCCACTTTAAAGAGAAAAATGACACTACACCGTTCTCTTAGAAAAGGTAGAAAAGTTTATCTTCCCTTATCAAATGAATCAGTTAGTTTTTATCCGTTACATTTCAGATTTACAACATTTCATTCTGTTCAAAATAGTAATATTATTCAACATCAGATTGTCAGATAAATCAGCATCACAGGGTAATTCAACCCAGCGCATTAAATTCCAGCCCCAATTACAGCGCTTTGCATAACAGGTACTTCACACTGGCAATCAAATGGTTATATAGTCTATACAATACTCCTTCAAGACAGATGATTACATTACAGGCTAATTTTAGATCCTACGAGGTCTTTGGGATCGGACTGTCACACTAGCAAGTTTCTTCCAGATTATACACGATAATGGAAAACAAGCGCTATACTCAAATTCCACAATGCGCTCGGAATTAGATGAATACGCTAAGCGCTATACTTTGATGTATCTGGGATAGTCTTGGGTAGGCTTACAACCCTGGTTACTCTTGTTAAAAGTTTATCCCCAAAATGCCCACACTTTCTCTTTGCCTTGCGTCCTCCTCACGGGGAGCCTCACGGAGACAGGGGCCGAGACCCTTGCTAAGCGCTACCAAGACTTGATATATTCGAGGGAATTTCTCCTCGAGGAGGGGCGAAACCTTTTCCTTCCGCCCGCCTCCCCAGGAGCTTTACTACTTGTAGGCTTCCAAGTGGCTGAGGCCCCGCTCCACAGAGTTTACCCAGTCCGTCGGCCTCACCTCTTTAACGGTCTCTTGAGGAGTTCAACGCCGGGGGGCGGTCATCCTCAGCTCTTCTTTGACCTCTCACCCCCAACGCCAATACTTCCAGTCTCTGAGTCGGCTGGAGGCTCGCCCGAAGCCGCCAGGAGCAGCGCGGCTCTCGGGGGCGCGGCCTCCTCACTCTCCCAGGAACGGCGGGGGCGGTACTTCAAAGTCCACCCCCGTCACGTGACACGAGGAAGGACGCTTCAAGGCTCGACACAGTCCTCGTCTCCTCAACGCAGCCTCCTCACGCCTCCGGCTGCGCCACTTGCTCGCCAACCGGCACACTGGAGCCCCGGATCTCCTCACAATGCCCCAAGAGACTTCAGGGACGCTCCACTAATCTCTAGGCTGCGGCGGTGAGTGTTCCCAGTTAGGGTTACCAGATGGGGGGTGGCTAAAATTAAGCAGGCGATCTGCACACCCAGGCAGTCAAATTGTTTAGCCAACTCCTGGGGTCTACAACCCGGTCACCTTCCTCTCTGTCAAGAATATGGATGATCAATAGTTCTGGAGTCCAGTATCCCAGGCCACCCCAGGGATGTAGAAGTTATAGCCAAGGAGGGTGTCTCTCCTCCCTGACTTCCCTCAGAGGTCTTGAATAAGTAGGAGCGCCTTGGGTAAAGGTGACCCCAGAGTAAGTGGCCGTGGACAGAGACAGGTCAAGAGGTCGAGGGTGGTATTGGCTGAGGAGGGAAGTATCGCAGAACCTCAGTACTATCAATTTCCCTCTCTAGCGCATCCACCTCCCCACTCAGATGCCTTACTCCTGACTACCTCACAGCCCACCTATCATCCTAAAATGGCCGACCTACCTCACCTCTATTTATAACCTGGGCCCTGACTGGCCAGAGTGGTCCAGAAGGTTCCAGAACCCCTCATGACAGTCTATGGCCCAGGTTCTAAGGTGACAGTTTAGTCCACCATTTTGTGACAACACTCACTCCCTTCCTCCATTTTAGTGAGACACCTTGCGCCTCTCCCTCAATTAGTGAGAATGGGGCGCCCAGAGCCTCTACGTCCACACCCAAAAAGAAGTTAGTGGACAGAAAAATGAGAGGGTAAAGGGAAGAAAATAATAAAAGAGGAGGGAACGGCCAAAAGGGCTGACAGGTCTAACATTGCTGTTCACTCGACCAACCCTGCGGCCATCTTGGATTGAATCGGTTAATTGCCTTGTCCTTAGATGGCAGGATTTGAGAGGGTTCTTCCTCGCAGAAAGCTTGTAATTTAGATTCGGCCTGACAATCCTGACAGTACCCCCTCTCAAAGAGCTTTCTTCCTGCTTGGGCTTTTTTGGATATCTTCTATGAAATTCCCTAATTAATCTAGGGGCATTAACATTTAAAGACACCTCCCAAGACCTCTCCTCAGGTCCATAGCCCTTCCAATCCAGCAAATAGTAAAGCCGGCCTTTTCGAACCTTTGCATCCACTATTTGCTGAACCTCAAACTCTTCTCCCTTCACTGTCTGGATTGGTTTGGGTGTTTTCGGGATTTGTAAATCATTTGATGCCTTTTTTAACAAGGAGACATGAAACACCGGATGTACTCGTAATCCTCTTGGCAACCTCAACTGGTAATTTAATGTACTTAATTTTTTCTCAATTAAATAAGGGCCCACAAATCTTGGCTGTAATTTTCTGACTGCCTTAAGCCCTAGATTCCTAGTGTTTAGCCAAACCCTATCCCCCACCTGCAATTCTGGTTATCTCCTTCTTTTCCTGTCTGCATAGAATTTATATTTTTCCTTGGCCTTGATTACATTTTCTGTGGCTAAACTATGCACTCGTGTCATGTGCCCAACTAAATCTGTAACTGCCGGTACATCTGCCTCCTGAATACTTAGGGATTGACGAGGATGTCTACCCGTGTTGAGATAAAAAGGAGAGTAACCGGTAGATACATTTTGTGCATTGTTATGCGCAAATTCAGCTGCCCTAAGGAAATCTGGCCAATCACCCTCCTGTTCTAACAGACACAGTCTTAGGTATTGTTCTAATTCCTGATTTGTTCTCTCGGTTTAGCCATCTGTCTCTGGGTGATAACTAGTGGTGTACCTAGTGTCTACGTTCAACTTTCTAGTAAAAGCCTTCCAGAAATGGGATAGGAATTGGGAACCCCTGTCAGTTATCAAAACCTTAGGTATACCATGGGCTCAAACTATGTTTTGACTAAAGGCATGTGCTAAGGTCACTGCCCAGGGGACCTCCTTAAATGGTGTAAAATGGGCCATTTTAGTAAATGCATCAACACACACCAATATTGTGTCAAATCCTCTACTAGAGGGCAGATCTACTATTAAATCCAAAGTGATGGTGTGCCATGGGTAAGGTGGTGTTGGCAGGGGATGCAGTAACCCCTCAGGAGGTTGTCGCTCCGGCTTTCCCCTTGTGCAGGTCTCACAAGTGGTTACATACTGTCGTACATCTTTTATCATATTTGACCACCAAAAACGTCGCCTCACTAAATCTTCAGTCTTTGTTATTCCCTTGTGTCCTGCCAGTATATCATCATGACTCTCCTTCAGGGCCTTTTGCTGCATTTCGGTTGTAGGCAGGTAAAGAGCTCCTTGATGGTATGGTAAACCTTCTCGAATTTCCCTTCCGGTATCTTCTCCGACCCACTTTTCCAATTCCTCCAGGGACATCTGACTTCTATCTTCCAATGACTCCTGCAAAACTGCTCCAATAACCCTTTCTGCTGGGATAATTGTTTGATCTTTTGTCTCTTCTAAAACTCCTTCTGTACCCAATCTCGACAAGGCGTCAGCTTTTCCATTTTGTGATCCCGGACGATAAGTAATGATGAAATCATAATCAGCAAAATATAACGACCAACGCAACTGTCTTGGAGTTAAGGTTCTGGCTGACTTGAGGAACTTCAGATTTCTGTTATCTGTATAGACTGTCACTACATGCCTAGCTCCCATCAAGTAGTGCCTCCACTCCTTGAATGCATCTTTGATGACTAATAACTCCTTTTCGGTGATTGTGTAATTGACTTCCGCTGCGGATAGTTTCCTTGAACGATAGGCTACTGGATGCAATTGCCCAGTGGTATTATGTCTTTGGGATAATACTCCCCCCAAGGCCAAATTGGAGGCATCTGTTTCCACAAAAAATGGTTCCGATGGATCGGGGTGTAATAATATTGGGGTGGTGGTGAAATCCTTCCTCAGTTGCTTGAATGACTCTTCAGCTTCCTTTGACCACTCAAAACTGACTCCTTTCTTTAGTAATCTGGTCATGGGAATCAACTTCTGGAAGAAGTTTTGGATGAATCGCCTATAGAAATTAGCGAATCCAATAAAACTTTGAATTTCTTTCACTGATTTAGGAGATTCCCAGTCAATCACTGCTTTGATCTTATTTTCATCCATGGTTACTCCACTAGGAGCTAGTACAAATCCCAGAAACTCCACAGAGGAAATGCTGAAAGCATAATTTTTCTCATTTTACGAACAAACTGTTCTCACGCAGTTTCTGCAGGACCTTCTTGACATGTTTCTTATGTTCCTCTTCGGAATTTGAGAAAATTAGTATATCATCGATGTAAACAATTACATTCCGATCTATGTGTTCTTTCAATACATCGTTGATGAAATGATGGAAGGCGGCTGGGGCGTTGCACAAGCCGTAGGGCATGACTTGATATTCAAAGAGCCCGTGCTTGGTTCTAAAGGCCGTCTTCCATTTGTCTCCTTCACGAATTTGAACTAGATGGTATGCCCCTCTCAGATCCAGTTTGGTATAGATTTTCGCTCCCTTCACCTGATCCAATAAAACTGAAATTAAAGGCAAGGGATATCGATTTTTTACTGTAATCCAATTTATAGCCCTGTAATCGATGCAGGTTCTCAATTCTCCACTCTTCTTCGGAATAAAAAAGAGTGGAGAAGAGACCGGGGATTGGGACGGTCTTATGAATCCGTTCTCAAGATACCTACGAATGTACTCCTTCAGATGTTCGTCTTCTCGTTCAGTTAAGGCGTAAATTCTGCTACAGGGAAGATTGGATCCTGGTTCCAATTCGATTTTACAGTCAAAGTCTCTATGTGGAGGAAGTCTCTCCGCTTCCACCTCACTAAACACATCCAGAAACTCGGTGCACTCTGCTGGCAGTTCAGTAGTATTAATCACACAGATATTAGTATTCCTCTCACTTAAATGGAATGCCGAGATTTTCTCTGAAAATTTTACACGTTCCTTACAACAATTTTCTTTACAATAGTCCGTATTCAGTGTCAGTGTTCGAGCTCCCCAATCTATTGATGGATTATGCTCCGTGAGCCATGGTAGTCCCAATATTAATTGGAACTGAGGGGCGTCTATCAAATTAAATTGCAAGATTTCACGATGACCTTCCTTCGATTCCAATTCCACCGGTTCGGTATGACTCACTATGGGTCCAGAAGAAAGGTTGGTTCCATCTACAGCTCGAACTGCTTCTTTTCTTTCCTTATTGATGGCTCTTAGCCCAATTTTCTCTGCAAACTTTAAATCACAAAAGTTGCCCGTTGCTCCAGAATAAATCATAACCGTTACCTGACTTAAGGTCTTTTCACTGTATCGTAAAGTCATCATCAAAATCAAATGCGGAGCTGCAGATTGCAAGGTATTTGCCAACGTATGAGGTTCTGGAGCTGTTTTAGATTCTGCAACCACCAGTCCAACTCCACTTACTGGTGGTGCAAAGCGTTTTCCGCCGGTGTCTGCTTGGGTTTCTTGGGACAGTTCCGGACGAAGTGTCCTGTACCTCCACAATATAAGCATTGCTTGTTTGCCCTTCGTCTCTCCTTCTCTTCCTTTGAAAGTGGCCCTCTGATTGTTCCAATCTGCATGGGTTCTCCTCCACGGTTTGAGTCATTTTCCTTGCTTCCTTCTTACTCGATCAAATCTGGCTACAATTGGACGAAAATCTCTCTTCCTCTCTCCTCTTCTTTCACTTTGACGGAAATCGATTTCCAAAACCAAATCTATTAATGCAGAAATCTCCGTGGGTCTGTTGGGCACTTGCGCTAGAGCATCCTTCAATTCGTCTTTTAACCCTCGATAAAATACTGGTGCTTGTTTGTTCTCTGGCCATTCCGTTTCTACAACCAGCTTATTAAACTGGGCCAAATATGCCACCAGATCACGACTGCCCTGCTTGATTTCTAGCAACTCATTATCTGTAGCTTGTGAAACTCTTCTCCTGTCGAAAATTCGTAGAAATTCTTTTTTAAATTTATCCAAACCATATAAAATTGGAGCATTGCTGGTCACCAAGGGCATAGACCAAGACGCAGCGTCCCCACTTAGGTATGACAGGATAAATGCCACTCGAGACTGCGCATCGGGGAAGAGTGCCGGGCGACACATGAAGTGCAAGGTACATTGTGTCAGAAACACTTGAGCCTTTTGGGGATCTCCACCAAACCGCTCCGGGGGCGCTAAGGGTATCACAGGCGACAAAGAATGCATAACTTGTGTAGTAACCTTAGACTGAGAGGCTGATGCGTCACTAGGATTCCCTTCTGAATATGTCTAATATCTCAAACTAGGGCCAGACACTATATTACTCACTTTTAATGTTAAATCTGAGGTGTCCTTTCTCAACTCTCTATTGTCCTCTCTGACTGAAATCAGTTCCCTTTGGATTCCTTCTAATATTTCTCCTAACTTTTTTAAGTCCAAACCTTCCGCCATTTTGCTCAGGTGTGAAAATAATACGTGGGCACTTCACTCTGTCAGATTCGTGCTCTTCTCTACACACAGGAGCAAAACGCCGCAAGTTCCCAATGCCTCCCTCGGTCTTCCCAGCGACCCGCCTTGAATACGTGTCGCCAAAGAAATCCAAAGGGGGAAAGGGGATGGGACAGAGAAGAGACAGTCACTCAGCAACTCTTCTTTCTTCAGCCTGGACGTCTATCTATCTTCTGCTTTTCTCCTGGCTGACTGGTTGTCGCACTGAAAATAAATGTTCACATTAAACTTAACAGATATCCTTGCTTAATAACTATTCCTTGTATATGTGTTTTTTCCTTCTGTAAACCTACCCTGTCTGTGAGTGACCAATGCTTCTCTTCTAGTTACTTTTCGTGTCTTAATATTGCCTTCCTTCTGGTGCTGTAAACTACAACATTATATGTGTTAGCTAGCTACCTTGCCTTTAAACTACTCTTTCTTTCTTGTCTTTTTCTACTGTCTTCCTCACCAGCTGTGTCCTGAAGGATTCCTTAAACTGGATACTCTAAGGTAAGTAGTATTTCTTTCGCTGTCTGTTCACGCTTTTAATGTGAGGTGAGGAGTTTCCACTTGTATGCCTTAATGTTATTTTCTGCTCTCCGTTTATCTATTAAACTTTTGGAATATTAACTCTGCTCCAAAAGTTTTCTTTTTTAAGTCTCCACACCTTTAGTACTTTTCTTTCGCTTATTTGCCATTCATTTTAATATTTACAGGAATTTATTATATTTACAATTTGACGCGTCAATGATAGCTTAGTACTAACGCTGTCACACTGTCACCATTGCGCTGAAAATCTTCTTTTCAGATTATTTACAACTAGAATGTGCTCTTGACTAGAATTGGGCACTATTTCCAGTATGCGCGAACACCTTCAAATCCCAAAAGATTTTCACGGTCTTACTTGAGTGGCTATGAGTCCGCGACTCCGTAATGTCTCAAACACTAGAATAAACGCGACGAATATCTTCCCTCACTAAACTTTGCGCCGCTCACTGGATTCAGTCTTCTCTCCTCAGGAAACTTCGGTGAAGTGCGCCGCTCCTCAGACTTGACACCTAGATCTAGCTGATTGGTTAAAAACACTAGAACGCTAACCTGCTGTTCACCCGACCAACCCTACGGCCATCTTGGATTGAATCGGTTAATTGCCTTGTCCTTAGATGGCAGGATTTGAGAGGGTTCTTTCTCACAGAAAGCTTGTAATTTAGATTCGGCCTGACAATCCTGACAGTACGTGTGCTGAGGTAGTACACGTACGTGTACTACCAGTGCCTACACGTACTTGTACACGTACGTGTACGCACTAGTTGTACACGTACGTGTACAAGTACGTGTAGGCACTGGTAGTACAGTACACGTACGTGTACGCACTAGTTGTACACGTACGTGTACTGAGGTAGTCAAGTCAAGTCAAAGAAACTTTATTCGGATTCTTAACAATCCATAAAAGCACAAAAAAAGACATACAATTATACAATAAAATGCTGTTTTATACATGGGGGTAGTCCATATAAATTTTAAGATATTGTTAGCCGGGCACGAACCACAGTTTTTAAAAAAGAGCTCACACGAAACACAAGTTCATGGTCTTCCAGGGACAAAATCATTAAAAATGCAACATCCAGGCTAATTGGTTTTAGTTTTTTAAAATACGGAATTAAGAACCATTTAATATACTTCATATAAAATTTACAAAAAAATAAAAAATGTAAAATTGTTTGCCTACTCTGAAAGTCACAAGGGCATGACTCAGCACATTGGTCGTTAAAGTTCCATAAAGGGAAACTAAGTGCATATTTAATAGTGCCTGCCCTAAGACGAAATAAAAGGCCACGCTCCCAGTGGCTCAATGGGAGATTTAAATAACTGGGTGTGGGAAAAATTTAAAGATTACGGGCTAAGTATCTGGAAACACTAGATTTCGAAGACTCCCTCGCTTCCCTTTCAGCATTAAATGACATGTAAAGTGCTTTTTTAAGTTCACATTTAGTGGGAAGCGCGGTACTGGTAGGTTTTAGGAAAATATTTTCAAGGTTCACGCTGCGAAATACGCTCAGCACCCCTGATAACCAGGGGATAGCCGTGCCCCTGTCGCAGCGTAAACAGTCCTCGATGATGTCCCTAGTCAATTTGGCAGCAGGATTTTTCCAAATCGCCAGCCAAAAGAGGGCTGGACGAGCACGAATAAAATCCCCTATAAAATGCAGCCCCAATTCCCTATGACATATAAAATGTGGTGAAGTGATAGGAACACAGAGAAGCTTCCTACAAAATCTATATTCCTCAGCAATTATATCAGAACATCTGGCAATTCCCCAGACCTCGGCACCGTATGTGGCAACCGGGACGCATTGAGTTTTGTATATTTTTAAAATAGCAGGCAATGCCCCGGTCAATTTTGGGCGGGGAAGGCTCAAAATGGAGTTAATGGACTTTGAGAACTTGCTCCTGGCGTGGGCAATATGCCCATGCCAGGAGTTATTCGCAGCAAAGACCAGACCCAAATACGGGAAACTGGTAGTTGGCCCCAGTCTCTCTGTCCCCACACCAATACTGCCAATATGGCGCCTCTTCGGGCCACAAGACATTACAAAAGATTTTTTAAAATTGGTCTTCAAGTCTAGGGAATCCATATGTGCAACAAAGCCATTCACTAAAGTGCGTAGTGCATTTGGGGTGCGGCCCATGAGGACCGCATCGTCTGCGTATAGCAGGGCGGGGAGATAATTACCTTTTATTGTTGGGACATCACCAGTTAGGGAAGTCAGGTATTTGTGTAGGCCGTTAATATAGATTATAAATAAAAGAGGGGCTAAGACACACCCCTGTCTAACCCCTCTATTAACTCTAACCAACTCTGAAACCTCGCCCCCAAGACCGATCCGGACGCAAGCCTTCAAATCTCTATGCAAATATGCCAAAAAGTGAACCAAGGATTCGTCCAGACCATAATCCAATAAAGCCCTCCAAAGCAATGACCTATTAACGAGGTCAAAAGCAGTGGATAGGTCCATGAAGGCCAGGTAAATCGGGCATTTACGTGCAACAGTGTATTTACACAAAATAAGGTTAAAATTAAGGCACTGTTCTGCGGTTCCGACCTTATTACGGAAACCCAACTGGCAACTCTCTAAAATATGATTGTCCTCGGCCCATGCTAGGATTTTATTACACAATACTCTCCCTAAGATCTTTAGGGTGTTATCGATAAGGGAGATAGGCCTATAGCATGACGGTTGGGAGCAGTCACCCTTCTTAAAAATAGGCACTATTATACTAGATGACCAGGTTGGTGGTGGTGGAGAAGTAAAAGTTAAGTTTTTAAAAACGTTCAACAAGAGTGGGGCCCATAAGTCAGGGTGGGCCTTGATGATGTCAATTGGGAGGCCTTCGGAGCCTGGGGCTTTATTCCCCGCGCTCTGTGCGATGGCCTCTTCCACCTCAGATAATGCTATGTCAACCCATGGAGGATGGTTAAATATAGGGGTAGCCGCCACTGAGGATGGGACCGCATATACTTAGAAAAGTGGTCCACCCATGCAGCTCCAGGGATGGTACAATCCATTGGGGTCGCGAGCTGGCCTGAACGGCGCAGGTCTTTGACCGCGGCCCAGAAGATATCCCCCCTACCACGGGCGGCAGTTTGCGCTAGCACCTCCCAGCGCTCCTCGAGAATATTGTCCTTCCTTCTACTAATAGCCAGTTTGTATCGAGTCCTAGCGTTTTTTACGTCAGACAGGTTCCTCGGGCTAGCGGATAAGACACGTCGTAAATCACGGTTGGCCAGGGAACACTCATGATCAAACCATCCCTGGTCAACCGTGGTTGTGCGCAACGGAGTCATAAGCTGAGCTCGAAGAGCTGAGCAAATCTTGACAAAGTCATCTACCACCCCAGGATTCGGGCTTAGATCGGACAGACATGAGAAGAAAAGGAGGAGATTATCTCTGACCAGGGTCTGAACGGTCGTCCTGACATTAATACCCCTCCATTTTAATCTAAGATTATTGGAACTAATGGAGAGGTTCCTAGCACCGCATTCCTTATTATATACTGGTCGGTGGATTGTCTTTAAACAAATCTTGATAGGATTGTGATCCCCTTGGGACATTGGGATTACCATGGCCTTACTAATACAATCTGCCAGCCCGGGGGAGATAAAAATATAATCAATTGTTGAGGAACAATCTCTACCTCTATATGTAGGCACTAGGGAGGCAGTAGGAAAACAGTCCATGGCGTTCTCCAAATTGTGTGTACTCAAAAAGGTAGTTAATTCCACACCCCTTTGACACCCCAAGGCCGGGTTACAATCCTTTGTGGTTGAACGATCTTTGTTAAGTCTTGCGCTAAAATCACCACCCAATATAAGGCCAGAAGTATCATTAACATCGACCCTAGACCCCAGAGTGGTAATAAAATTAAAAAGATTTCTAAAATGTGTATTAGAGCTAAAATCATTATTATAAAAATTAACCAGAAAAAAAATGGTTTTCTGTTTAAATAGTATAGCCTGGAAATTCTGATTGTTCGTTGGTATGACCCTGGTAGAGCCACCAACAGAAATGTTAATCCAGATGGATAGGCCTCCCGAAGGGCGGCCCATTCTAGATTTGGTGGCAAGAGTGTTAAAGCACTGAAACCCATTAACGTGTAAATCATCCATTGCCCATGTCTCCTGTAACATAACTATGTCCTGACTCTGGATAAAACTAACCCACCCAGGGTCACGGAGCCTTTGTTGGAGACCTGCTATATTCCAACTTAGAACATTTAGGGTATTTGGGGTACCTGCCCTTGATACTATACACTCTGATAAGTTAGCAGAGCTATTAGGGCTAACGGGTATAGATGCTAACAGCAGGGCAGGATCCTCACTCTGCAACAAGACAGGAAATTCAACGCTCAGTCTTGGTTGTCAATCAGGGACATCTAAATCAGACAAAGCCAAGAATCGATTTGCCAGGGGGAGGGCCGTAGGCATGGGCTCACAGATGTTAGAAATGGGTTTATAAAAGTGACCAAGAGTGAACATACATATGTTCGTCGAGAGACCCGGCAATAGCTCACAGGTGCGCATTAAGGACTGAACTGTATGGGGTCTAAAGAAATGTATAACAATGCAATCCCAGTAATATTTTTAACAGAAGTGCCCACCCATCCCACTCTCCGCACCATTAAAATTTCATGTAATCTGACCGGGTCAAAACCCTTATGTTTCCTTAACCAGTCCACACATTTATTACGAAGGTCCACCCATGACTCCTTCTTTGTGTCGGGCAGGCAGGGGACTCCGGCTAGGATTATTACATAGGGGTGTAATGCAGGGGGGAGGTTCAAAATCACAGTGCTGGGCGAAGTCTTTAGTAAAGTTGGAACTGTAGGCCGTGGTCTGGCATCATGGTCCGATAATAGGGAAGGAGCAGACACCGAGGGATGTTGTAATGAACTGCTGTGTAAGCGCTGGGTACTATTGTTAACATTAGCCATCCCGGGACCTAGGTTGTCAGGGTCCCCCAACAGGCGCGTCGATGTAGGTAAGGTACTACAGTTAGCAGCCAATGGTGCAGGAGCTGGCTCCCGAGTTAACAATTGCTCCATGCGTGACAGTCTTTCGTTTAAAGGGGCAAATTTTGCATCAAATAGAGCCTTAGAGTGGCTGACTATGGCTTTTAAACCCGACTCCAGGGCTAACACAATGTCGTCCTTACTTTGGGGGGTAATAATCTCGTCGGTTTGGGTGCCCACCGACGCAGTATTAGGAACGACAATTGTTTGTAATACAGCGTTATTACAATTGGCGGGGCGGCCAAGGGTATTAAGTTTATTGTTGGTGCCCCTTTTCCGCTTGGCCGGTGGGCCGCTGCTTTTAGTCTCACCGATTAATTTGGAGGTGCGAGATCTAGTGCGGGTTTTTTGACCACTAGGGCAAGTACCTAAAGGAAAAGCTAAAGGTAAAGCTGAAATAGCTAATGGGGAAGGTTGATGGGAAGGTGTCACAGGCATTGGGGGCAGAGATGGTGACACTGAGAGGCGATGGCATGTATTGTCACCCTGTGGAAATATGGATTTTTCTGATCAGTTATGTCCCCTATCTTGGACCCCAACGGTTCCATGTATAAATCACAAGTACATGTATGTTCCCTCCAGTTCCAGTTATGAAGACGCAAATACATGTGCGTCCACCGTTAACATGTCCTCTTTCAGATCCGCCATGAATGGGCCGGATATTCCATTCCTAAGTACGAAAGGCCACCGGCTTTATATGGTTCACTTATGCCATTTTACAGTTCAGGCGAGTAGGCCCTGATTCTGCCATCAAGCTTTTCCTGCCTTCTGCCTCTGAGAGCTCCAGTCTGAGCCTGCATCTGTATCCATGAACTTTGTCCTCATTCTCTGCGCGGCTCACGGTGCCTGACATCAGCTTGCTGCCTGCCAAGAACTGTATTTCACCTTCGAAATTATCTGCTCCGCTCCCTGCCCAATGCATTCCTGTCTAGTAGTTTAAGTAAACAGTCTTCCTTTTACCGAGCAAAGGCCCGGCTTCTCTGTCTTTATGCAAGTAATTCATAGCCCTATTATTATGGAAGACTTTTGCCCTCGCATCTAGTGTAGACACTTAGACGCTTGTACACGCACTAACAGTCAGTATAGTCAGTATAGAATAAGATTCTACTCTAAGAGACCTCTCTTTTGGATAACATAGTTCTTTAAACATAGGATGTTAGATATGATTTGGGATAAGGTTGACTTGACCCTCCAGACATCTGTCGCCACATGTAGAGTTAAATGTCAAATCCCCTTCACCCCCTAGTCGCACGTCAATCATACGTCATGCTGCTGCGCGCGCATTTCTGCCAAGTATTTCTGCTGACATTGCGAAATTCTTTCATGGAACCACCCTATTATGACATCATACCTGATGACGTTCTTTAGTTACACCCAGTTACGCCCACTTTGGCTACGCATGTATGTTTTATCCCTATTATGAATTGTTACGCCTCCTGCATTTGCTTCACTGTAATGCCTATTGTATAAAAGTAATTACTTATCAATAAAGTATGTACTTCACTTCCTGAACCTCCGTGGTGATGGAACCTGGAGTCAACGATTCGAATCGTCCATTGGAATAAAGCCCATTCCGAACCTCTAATGTCACGGATTTTGCCTCTTATTTTACTGAGCTATATTTATTATTTTTCTGTATCAAATTAAGTCCCGGTAATTAAATTATTTACCACATGAATGGCGCCCGAACAGGGACACTTTCTCATCTCACGCGCCGGCGGTGCGTTGCAGGCCCGGTCTCCTGCCACAGCTGGACGGACAACAACGCGTACCAGCAGGATTTCCTGTATCTCCCTCCGGTCAAGCGGGGGCGACTGAGGCTGCGATCAACACCCAGACGAGGCGGTGAGAAGTGCGAAGTATCCCGACCAGAGCCTAGCTGAGAGAGCAAGATCCGAGGTATACAGAGGCCCACCAAGTTCCGAAGTTCCGAAGTTCCGAGGTTTCCGATGTTCCGAAGTTTCCGAAGTTTTCGAGTCGAGTCCAGTCCAGTTCAGTTCCGTTCCGAGGCCTTCCGTTCCGAGCTACCCGGTGAGTACCATTACTGGGGAGGCGTTCTGGCGTGCACATAAGTTGTGCCGGTCCAGACGGGTTTGGGTACACAAATCCGGTCTGCACTGTTTTAGCGGTGTATCTGTACTGTTTAGCAGTATATCTAGTATATCAAGTATATAAATTCAGAATAATTCAGTTAAAATGCCGAGGATTATGTCTTGTGATTAAGTTTTCTTAGATCGTCATCATCATTGTTGCTCATTTAAAACGTCAAATGTTAAATGTGTTAATACGTCCTGCATATTGTGGTGTGAATGACTGTTCATTATTGTGTTTATTGTATTAAGTTTGTTCAAGACCAAGTATCAGATCAGTTCTCAGTATGCCGCTCTTTTCGAAACTAAGACAGATCACAACTAGAAAAGGGGTACTCGAAGAAGCTGTTCCCATTCCTCCTAGGGACACTCCAGGGTACTTCATGTATCATAAACATGGCCTAGACGCCATATTATTTCTTGATCTATGGGTAGACTACACTAAGGAATTACCAGAAAGTCAGAGGTGGCCCGCAGCTGGGACCTGGGATGCAGATTGCATCGTGAAAGTAGAGGAAGAATTATGGAAAAGGAAAGCTAGACAATCACAGAAAGACGCCATTGAATTATGGCGTAAAGAATCGTATAGACGTACAGAAAAAGCACGTAGACAGGAAGAGAAGAGTAAGGAAAATTCAAATAAAGTCCGAGAAAATCTATTAATTGAAGAAGGTACACGAGTGACATCAGAACAAGTAGACAGACAAAGAAATGCCCTTATGAATGGTATGTATCCCCTTCTGGCCGAGGGATTACCTAAGGCTACTCCGGAGATACCAAAAGACTTGCCACCCCCATTGTTCCCAATAAAAATGCATCCTAAAGGGCATCCTAGAACAGCAGAAGATGTTTTTCTTTCCTCATATTTAGATGAAGCAGCTCCCGAGTATGCTAACCCCGCCCCACATAGACCGTCTGCCGGGGAGGTTCAACGCCAAGACCCTGTATCTGTATCCCTACAGCATCAAATCCTGACACCAGTTCCGGCAAGCACATCTGTTTCCACGTCTGTTCCTACAGCTGCTTCTACAGCTGTGCCCACACCTATAGTTGCTGTATCGCGTTCAACGAATCCTTTCACGCCCGATACCCCAGACGGGGCTACCGGAGGTGCTACCAACATTTTTTCTACGCCACCCAGAATAAATAAACTTACTTTTCAAGAATCAGCACATCCACGTACCCCCAAACTCATAAATTCCCGCACGCTTAAGGAACTTCTTGTAGATTGTAGATATGACCCTGTGCCCGGAAAAGAGGACGAAATGATCATGGCATCACTACGTATCAGACGAGCTGCGGTGTATTTAGGAAAGCTACCAGGAATGACTATGCATCTAGATAATATATATCATTTTGTCCAAACAGGGCGAGATTCTGAATGTATTAACAGAGCTATGGAATACCAGAAAGTGGAGATACAGGGGGAACTGTTACGTTTCCTCATAAATTGTGTAATCAGAAATCAAGACCGACCGGGGGTAGATCCGGAAATAATGCAAACCCTTACCAGATGGAGCCAGAATATATCAGAGGGGAGACATGATAGGCAAAAATGTATAATAGCCATGTGCCGAAAGATCCGTAAAGAAATAGAACGCCTACACGAAGAGAGATTAGCGGTAGACCAGTTTGAACAAGATGAGGAGGAGGAAGGATTAGGACTGCCCACAGGACAGTCAGAAACCATAGCCTATGTAGGTAGAGGAAGATCTTGTAATAGTACTAGATGTTTCACTGACCCGATACGTCCGATATGTCCAGATAATAACAGGAATTTCCAAACACCTATAATAAATCTAAGGTCCCCCGAGCACTCGTTCCAAGCCGCTGACAAATTACTCCGAGAACGAAGGGGTTATCATTTACTCGATTCTATGGATGAACAAGAATTAGCCAGGTCAGCCGTTCATTGGGCTGACAGTCCCGGAAAATATGGTGATGATACAGTAGCACACACATTTTTGAACCTCACCCCAGATGAACAGCGTTTAGCTGGGATTTATATGATTCAACAACTTCTTATACTTTATCAAAGTCAACATTCCGATCCTGGTCCGTTACCTGATATATTGACTGAATTACTCACGAATAGATGGAGAGGTTCAGGTACTAAGTTAATTAGAGAAATACTAGAATCAAGAAAGCAGTACATTCTTTTTGTATGCCCAGAACATGTCTCACTGCCCATCAAGGAAAGAACGACGTATTACATGGACAGACAGAATCCCTTACGAGAAGTACACCCAATAAAGGGCGAGGACAATCAGTTTAAACGTGTATATGTATATACGCCCATATCGAAAATAGAATTGTTAGAAATGAAGAAAGTGGTACCCAGTCATGACAAAGACCCAGCGGGTTTTCACCGAGAAATTAAAGACATGTTACTCATGGGAGAGTATACCTATCCCGACATTATGACAATATTAAAGGTATTAATGCCTGCTGGCATTTATGAAAAACTCAAGGAAAAAGAGTGGGAGGTAGGAGACCAAAAGATAGACTGGACAGCATTAGAAAATGAAGAAAGGGCCCGAGGTCCAGGTTCGGGGCTTGGGGATAAAACTAAAGCACTACCAGGTTTACTAGTACAGGTACTGCCACGTTTATTAACCACGAAAAAGGAAGACTGGGGTGCAATCTCAGCCTGTAAACAAAAGCAAGATGAAGACACTAGTGATTTCTATGCCCGATTCGAAAAATGTTTTGGTATAAATAGTGGTATAAAAGCAAGTAGCGAGTCATACCCACATCTGTTTGTGACAAAATTAGTTGAAAATTCCTTGCCCCAGGTGAAGAATCGAGTATTAAAATTCGAGAGTACCTGGCAAGGTAATACCCCATCACAAATGTTACAAATGTTACAGTACCATTACAATAGAATTAGAGAGGAACAAGAACATGAACAGAAACGCATGAAAGACACAAAAATGAAAATGCTAGTCTCTCAGACAGTTCCAGCTGAAGGTCATAAAAAGGGTACGACACAGTCCGGTGATTCAGCAGGACCTGTAAAAGGGACATGCAACTATTGTAAACAACCAGGTCATTACATACACGATTGCCCAGTCTTGAAGCGTAATATCGCCACAGGTAAAACACAAGAAAGACCACGGCCACCTAGACAGGATCAGAATGAACAAGGAGCACTGCAGCATGCACAGTCCATGCCAACTCCACAACAGTCTATACAGTTTGTGCCAGCTGCACCAGCGCTGCCTGTTGCTGCCACACAAACCACGACACGACAGCTGTACCAGACCGCACAGTATGATTATCCTGATTATCAACGATACGCATGAACCAGCCTAGAGAGGGAAGTTGACTTACCCCTTATCGAGGTCCCTGTAGACCAAGAAGGACCTTATGTACATAGTGAACTATTAGGCCAAGATAGAACATTTTTACTTGATACAGGGGCAAGTCGAACAACTATAAAACGTAGTGAAGTTCCAGGGGCACCCCTCTCAGGCTCACAGAATATTTCCCTTGGTTTTTCAGGAAAACCTATTGTTAATGAAGTATCACAGCCTCTTCCACTTACGATAGGACCCTTAACCCGAACTACAGATTTATTGCTTACTAAATCATGTCCAGAAAACCTGTTAGGTATAAAAACACTGAAAGCTCTAGGAGCTATAATATGTTGTTCTCCGGAAGGAGTAAGATTGTTTTTACGTGATTTCAAAGGTCACTATGTGTCTCGAGACATGGATCCCCGACTGCAGACTTTACCTACACATTTATGGGCACAAGGCCCTACTGATGTGGGTTGCATGAATATTACACCATATCGGGTTACATTAAAGGCAGGAGTGGTACTACCACGAATGCGACAATACAAGTTACCACCAGATGCTGTAGTGGCTTTACTGCAAATTATTGACGAGCTCATTGTCCAAGGAGTAGTTGTGGAAACAGACTCCAATGTATGTAATTCCCCGATAATTCCGATTCTTAAACGAACAGATCCAAAGGCTCCGCCAGTATATCGATTGGTTATTGATCTGCGCGAATTGAACAAATGCATTGTGCCACAATTCCCGGTGGTCCCAGATATCTCGTCATTACTGACAGCTATTGATTCCGAAGCAACATTCTTTACTGTAATTGATCTCAAGAATGCCTTTTTCAGCGTCCCAATAGATCCGGAAAGCCAATACTTGTTCGGATTTAGTTTAAATGGACGTAGCTTTAAATTCACACGCGCACCTCAAGGATTTACAGAAAGCCCCAGCATCTATAGCCAAGCACTGAAACGAGAACTTGACAGTATTCACATGCCAGTCAACACTGCCCTGCTTCAATATGTCGATGATCTGCTGATCACCGCTAGAAACGAACCTGAATGTGAGAAAGCATCACTGACGGTATTACAATTTTTGGCCGAAAAGGGGCACAAGGTGTCCCCTTCTAAGCTGCAATTCTGTGTCCAGCGAGTTGTTTACCTTGGTCACTCGCTGTCCAAGGAGGGAAGGCAGCTTACACCAGATCGCATCCAGCTAATTGCAAATATGCCGATACCCAAGACACAAAAGGAGGTGCGGGCTTTCATAGGCCTCACTTCATATTGTAGGCAGTGGATCCCTCAGTATGCATTTCTAGCAAAACCACTCATTCAATTGACAACACAGGAGGCAGCCACATTGACTGTCCTCCCTTGGACTCAGGAACATACACACGTTTTTGAAAGTTTAAAGAAAGCTTTATGTCAAGCACCTGTCCTAGCAACACCATGTTACAATAAACAGTTTACACTCTTTGTTACAGAACGCGAAGGTACTGCCTTGTCAGTACTCACACAGGAACAAGCAGGATCACACAAACCATGTGCCTATTTTTCTAGTACATTAGATCCCGTAGCTCAGGCTTTGCCTGCATGCCTAAAATCAGTGGCAGCAACAGCCTTAGCAATCAGACAAAGCGATGCCATAGTATTAGGACATCCATTGACAGTACAAGTACCACATGCAGTAGAGGTTCTTTTGAACCGCACACAAACACAACACTTGACTATAGCACGACTCACCGGTTATGAATTAACATTGTTTCAGCCACATATAGAAATCAGACGTTGTAGTACATTGAATCCTGCCACACTGTTACCTGTAAATGGAACAGATCCACTTGCACATGATTGTATTGAAGTTATCACTATCACGACGAAACCCAGACAAGATTTAACAGACGTTCCATTATCAGACCCAGACCTGACGTTGTATGTAGATGGTTCATGTATGAGAACAGGTACAGGAGAGTTAGTGGCCGCTTATGCAGTCACAACAGACGCTGAAATCATTGAAACAAATTGTATAAATACCTTGTCCGCTCAAGCAGCAGAGCTCATCGCTCTGACACAAGCCTGTATTCAAGCCACAAATAAAAAAGTCAACATATACACTGATTCACGTTATGCATTCGGAGTTGTACATGACTTCGGCGTGCTGTGGCGAGAGAGAGGTTATTTAACTTCTCACGGTGCCCACATTCAGCACGGACCCCTCATTCATGCCTTATTAGATGCAATACATCTACCCACTGCAATATCAATTATGAAATGTAAAGCTCATACGAAAGTTACTGATATCATTTCTCAAGGCAATGATCTAGCTGACAGAACAGCTAAACAGACTGCTCAAACTCAAACATCCGACATGACAAAGACAATAGTCCCGACGCCAACACATTGCATGATGGTTAAGGATCCCGCTCTTGACGTAATTGACATACAGACACATGCTACTCCAGACGAAATAAAGAAATGGACTGAATTAGGAGGGATCCAAACGGATCAAGGATGGATGACAAAGGAAAAATCTGTGTGGTTCCTTCCTGATTCAATGGTCCAAGTCGTTATTAACACTGTACATAGTCCAGCACATCTAGGAGAAAAAGCTATGCTAGACAGCATTCAACACATTTGGTTCAACAAACATTTACGAGCAGCAGCTAAACAAAAAGTCTGTACCTGTATGATCTGTTGTCAGTTTAACCCAGGAAAAAGCATTCCCGTAGAACAGGGTGGATTTCAGCCTCCTGATCACCCTTTTGAAATCCTCCAGATGGATTATATCCAGATGGAACGATGTCGAGGATTCAAATATGTTCTCGTAGTTGTCTGTGCTCTTTCCCGTTGGACAGAGGCATACCCGGTTTCAGATTACACTGCCCCGACTACTGCCAAACAGTTAGTTCGAGAATTCTTCCCACGGTACGGTTTACCACGTGTTGTCTACTCAGATAACGGCCAGCCGTTCTCATCCGAACTAATGAAACACGTTTCACTTTTGTTAGGTTATCAGTGGAAGTTTCACTGTGTCCGACACCCCGAGGCAGCAGGCCTCGTGGAAAGACATAATCAGACCTTGAAAATTAGATTGTCCAAAATTTGTAGAGAAAAAGGTGTCGACTGGGTAGTAGCTTTACCCGTTGCACTCTTTTACATGAGAATGGTAGCACACTCTCGAACAGGGCTATCCCCTTATGAAGTGATCTTCGGTAGACCACCAAATATGTGGGGGACGCCTATACCACGCAAAATAACTGATATTGACTGTAATATGCTGACAGATTACTTGGCTTCCTTGATGTCTGCACTACAATCTTGTCGTTCACAGGTAGCTGCAGCTTTTCCCGACAACACTGAGGTGAAACCCCATGACGTAATTCCAGGAGACTTGGTCTTAGTGAGGAACTTTGATCGGAAGTCTCAGCTGGACCCTAGGTGGAGGTCGCCTCAGCTCGTGTTATTAACGACGAGGACAGCCGTGAAGATCGAGGGTCGAAAAGGCTGGATACATTCAAGTCATATCAAGAAATTTCATGGACTACCATCAGATGTAAACGACACACCTTGCGTGTCTTCCCCGAGTGACTCTAAACTTCCTTTGGTTGAATTAAATAGTCGTGAACTATATAAACTAAAACTCAGGTCTAACCAGTCAGGCAATTTTTTTTATTTAAGTCCTCTCCAAGGTGAAGCGGTCGAATTTGTCTCTGACATGTATCCCTTAGACCTGTACAGAGAAAGAAACAAAAGGATAAAACTGAAACGACATGCGTACTGTAAATCACTGCGTAGTCATTGCACAGTGACGTTATTAATTCTGTTTTTCCTAAGTCTTTTAATAATTACTGCAAGTATATTGTTGCACATATGTTATCCCATTTCTAGACATGTTTATAATGTTACTGCTGAACATTCTTTTAGTGAATTACCTCCGCATGAATTGTCATATAGATTTGCGCTGCGCAATAACACTTTTATTAGTATGTTACATCATTCCCATCAGGTTAGCAATGCTACAAATTGTTGGATATGTGGCCGACTCCCTCCCTATCAGAATTATAAAGGAATTCTACCTCTCTTTCCATACCCGTTCACACACAACGGCTCCTGTGGAGCATGGTTTAGTTTAATTAATTCCCAAGATTCGAATTCTGCAGTTTATCAAGACAACTGGGTATGGGGAAATTTGAACTTAGTTTTACTTAAAGTCTGCCACCCCAACAAGGAGGGACTTCCCAAAAGAACAGGAACTGATCTAGAAAATGAAGTATATGGATTAGGTAATTTTACGCTTAATCTTATGATCCTAAATGTCGAATCCGAAGCTACTCCAATTTTACCCGCCATGTCAGTATTTCGAGTAAAAGGTGAATTATGTGTAAGAAAGAATGGTTCCATACATATGGGCCATAGTAGATGCACCACTGTAATAGAATTTAGTGATCAAGGCAAGTCGACATTTAGAGCTTACCGCCATTCCTATTTTATATGTGGTCAGACCGCATATATACGCCTACCTCTAGATTGGGATGGTACCTGTTATATAGCATTCCTTTTGCCACCTGTTTTCCTAGCTCCTCCTGATTATCACAGAAATACTCAGTTAGTACACAATAGAGAAAGGAGAGATCTCCCAATAGTCGATTACACTGAAACAGCATGGGAAAAATACACAGATTTCAATAAAGGTCTCTTTCCCTATATAGGTACCGTTACTAATAGTAAGCTGATACGTAGATTAACTAGAACCCTTGAAGCAGTAGTGAATGAAACTATTTCCGCCTTAGGCAATTTAACAGAAGAGCAGTCTGCTATGCGGATTGTTGTGCTTCAAAATCGTCTTGTCCTTGACGTCATCCTGGCCGATAGGGGCGGAGCTTGTAGGGTCATCGGATCAAGTTGTTGCATTTTCATACCAGAAAATTCGCCATCTGTATATAAAGCCATAACCCGCCTTCATAAGATTGTAAGCCAGATACACCAGAATCCAGGCACCTGGACTTGGTCCGGTTGGTTTTGGAGTGTATTATCTACCTTTGGATGGAAGGTCCTATCCTTCCTAGGTATTGGCTTTCTCATACTATTCAGTTGCTGTCTATGTCTACAATGTGGACCAGCGATCTGTGGTCTGTGTGCCACATCGTGTATCCCACCACCAAGATTTCGTTCGTCCCAGAAGAAAAAAGAAGAACAAATGATGCTATATGAACAGATCAATGGATTGATGAAGATTGATATCTCTTGACGGGCAAGTAGGGGACAAGGAGGGAATGTGGAAATATGGATTTTTCTGATCAGTTATGTCCCCTATCTTGGACCCCAACGGTTCCATGTATAAATCACAAGTACATGTATGTTCCCTCCAGTTCCAGTTATGAAGACGCAAATACATGTGCGTCCACCGTTAACATGTCCTCTTTCAGATCCGCCATGAATGGGCCGGATATTCCATTCCTAAGTACGAAAGGCCACCGGCTTTATATGGTTCACTTATGCCATTTTACAGTTCAGGCGAGTAGGCCCTGATTCTGCCATCAAGCTTTTCCTGCCTTCTGCCTCTGAGAGCTCCAGTCTGAGCCTGCATCTGTATCCATGAACTTTGTCCTCATTCTCTGCGCGGCTCACGGTGCCTGACATCAGCTTGCTGCCTGCCAAGAACTGTATTTCACCTTCGAAATTATCTGCTCCGCTCCCTGCCCAATGCATTCCTGTCTAGTAGTTTAAGTAAACAGTCTTCCTTTTACCGAGCAAAGGCCCGGCTTCTCTGTCTTTATGCAAGTAATTCATAGCCCTATTATTATGGAAGACTTTTGCCCTCGCATCTAGTGTAGACACTTAGACGCTTGTACACGCACTAACAGTCAGTATAGTCAGTATAGAATAAGATTCTACTCTAAGAGACCTCTCTTTTGGATAACATAGTTCTTTAAACATAGGATGTTAGATATGATTTGGGATAAGGTTGACTTGACCCTCCAGACATCTGTCGCCACATGTAGAGTTAAATGTCAAATCCCCTTCACCCCCTAGTCGCACGTCAATCATACGTCATGCTGCTGCGCGCGCATTTCTGCCAAGTATTTCTGCTGACATTGCGAAATTCTTTCATGGAACCACCCTATTATGACATCATACCTGATGACGTTCTTTAGTTACACCCAGTTACGCCCACTTTGGCTACGCATGTATGTTTTATCCCTATTATGAATTGTTACGCCTCCTGCATTTGCTTCACTGTAATGCCTATTGTATAAAAGTAATTACTTATCAATAAAGTATGTACTTCACTTCCTGAACCTCCGTGGTGATGGAACCTGGAGTCAACGATTCGAATCGTCCATTGGAATAAAGCCCATTCCGAACCTCTAATGTCACGGATTTTGCCTCTTATTTTACTGAGCTATATTTATTATTTTTCTGTATCAAATTAAGTCCCGGTAATTAAATTATTTACCACAACCCTGTGTCAAACCATCAAGCGAAGAGCGACGCTGAGCCGTTAATAAGTCTAAGGATAGACGCCGCTCAGTTAACTCAATCTCATGAGTCAATAAACTCTCAGCCCTGATCATGAAAGCATCAAGAGTCCCCACAGCGCCCTTACGTCTGTTCATGGTGCACTAGTTGAGATGCCCCTTCACAACACGAATGTCACACAATCAAAGTTTAGTCAATGTCACCTGGGCACATGCGTCGATCTCTATGGCAAATCCAAGAGGGGTGTCCCGACCCGGCCTCCTCTGGCCCCGGACGGCCACAGACGGCCCGCCCTTTGCCCGGGCTCAGCCCGGCGCCGCTCCACGGGCGGACCCCCGACGCAGAGGGTGAACTTGAATTTGTAGCGCCTCCAGGCGCGGCCAGTGGGCGTGAACTTCCGCCCCCGAGACCAGGTGTTACTTGGAAATGTGGTCCCCCTCCTGGCCGCGAGCGCGAGCGTAACAAACGCGGCGGCGGGAGGGAGACACAGGCACAGGCAGGAGGCGGCAGGAATTCTCGGGATGCAGGGCAGCACACACAGGAACCTCCACTTGTACCGCAAGCAGGTAAAAGACCCCCGCTCCACCGAGGGTAAACTTGAATTTGTAGCGCCTCCAGGCGCGGCCAGTGGGCGTGAACTTCCGCCCCGAGACCAGGTGTTACTTGGAAATGTGGTCCCCCTCCTGGCCGCGACCGGGAGCGTAACAAACGCGGTGGCGGGAGGGAGACACAGGCACAGGCAGGAGGCGGCAGGAATTCTCGGGATGCAGGGCAGCACACACAGGAACCTCCAATTGTACCGCAAGCAGGTAAAAGACCCCCCACATATGTGTACTACCAGTGCCTACACATACTTGTACATGTACGTGTACGCACTAGTTGTACACGTACGTGTACTAAGGCAGTACACGTACGTGTGTATGGCCCGTAACACGCGTGCTCCTACAGCACCACTACTATAGTGATACGGACCGTACACACGCCCTCAGAGCATGTGTACGGTGCATTTCACACGCTTACACTGGTGATAGGGGGCGCACACGAAATCAATGGAGGTCTCAGACTCGCACAAGGCTGTACATCAAGTCATTGTCATTTATGTCCTTCATGTGCAGGGCCTAGGTGTGTCAGGCAGTGATATTGCACATGTCTCCTCATGTTTTAGCACAATAGATGTGTGATGACCTTTGTACACATGTCATGTGTGATGTGGCACTATGTGGCACACTTCCCCTTCACACTTTGCACATGTGTGCATGTAGTCCAAACGTGTCAAGCACAGCATCACTGGTATGGCACAGTCACCAACACCCGCAACTGTCCCCTGATGCCAGAGCCAGGGACACTAATAACTGACATTGAACGACCAGCGTGCCACGATGTGACTATGTCATGTGTGTGTCATGTGTTCCCATGAGCTGGCAGTTGGTGTCCCGTCAACTGCATCTGCTGTTGCTGCATCCAACATGTGACGGTGTGTAGATGGGCATGGCACACATCTATGCACACCATGCCACATGTGGAATCCCACGTAACGTGTCTGTATGCATCGAACATGGTATTTTGACATGAGGACATATCTGCGTTGTCTCAATGTCTGTGTTTTCAGTTTTCCCGTGTACCCATTCATCGCAATGTGTGTGATCTGTACATTTGACCTTCCATGTGACCTGTGCATCGAGCTTGCCGTCAGCTGTCTGTATGAGATGACATCCTTCAAATGCAGATATGTGGATGTATGTCACTCCTGTGATGTCTCTGGCTGTTCACTTACACTGGCCCACAGCTCGTTTCAGGGCATGTCATGTAGACTTGCCAATCAACGGGTGTATGGTGTCCTGGATGTATTGCACAGACCAGACTCTGTATTAAGCAGATGTGTATTAGCAGTTGAACATGTGCTCAGTTCATTGACATTGATGTTGTTATGTTCTCACTCTTCGTTATTCATTCCAATTTTCTGCAGGGCACCGCCTCTCCCACGACCAATGCCAGACTTGGGTGCCATGAGGGAATGTGACTGCATAAGACGTTACCGATTCTCTCAACAATTGATTGAGGACTTGACCGCCAAGCTGGCACCACACCTCCAACCGCGACACAGGTATCCTACTGCGCTGACCCCCAAGATGAAGGTGATGGCAGCCCTACATTTTTTTGCCACCGGTATGTTTCAATTCACCATAGCTGATGTTGGTGGCATGTCATTACCACTCAATTAATGCCCTTGTGGTGTGTCTTGCTAACATGCTGATTTTCCATGTCTGTGCACGTTTTCCAGGGTCAGCACACGATGCCTACATCATGAGGCGTAGCAGGGTGCCACAAATGATGCTGCAGCTGCACAACGAACGAGCATGTCTTGTTGGTGGGTATACTCTGTTTGTCCTGTGTGTTGCGGTATCTTTGTATCTTACGGCATCTCCTGACCCACTTCTTTACATGATGTTTCCATGTAGGGGACTCTGGCTATCCCAACATGCCATGGCTGATGATGCCTCTCCACAACCCAAGATCAGCTGCAGATCACCATTACAATAATGCACACAGGCAGACCAGGCGAGTGATTGAGAGGACGTTTGGCCTCCTGAAGAGCCGATTCCGGTGCCTTCACAAGACAGGCGGGTCCCTCCCATATGCACCGGCGAAGGTCTGCAAAATCTTCCTTGTGTGCTGCATGCTGCAAAACATGGCAGTGGAGAAGGCAGTGCCACTCATCCTGGATCCGGATGAGCAGGAACATCCACCCGTGGAGGATGAAGGGCTTGGTCACGAGGCAAGTGAGGAGGAGGAGGAGGACATCCGGAGTCAGCTCATACGCAACTTCTTCTCATGATGGTGAGTCACTGGGTCTGAGTGTGCACGCTTGAAGCCTTGTGTGGCAGGTGTTGCAATGTGTGTGTCCAGCTGACTGTATGCTAAGTGACTTAGAGGTGTGTTCTGATGTGTCACTCGAGTGATGATTTAATTCCACACATTTTAGCTGAGACACTAAATTTTGAATTAGCATGGTGACAACATTATTCATGTAGAGTAAATGACCATGTATGCGGATAACAATCTTTTCGCTGTCTCCTTGTGTGTCTGTCATCCCCAGGGTCTTGCGCATGTTGTCTGCTCGTGTCATCGTTGGCCTCCTGATATTCCTCATGAGTATTGCAACGTGTGCTGAATCAGCGTTCCATGCACGGACATGTTGAAAAGACATTTTGGGAAGGATTGCAGCAAGGCATTTTGGGGGTGGTACGTGTTTGGAATGTGTGGGGACTGCTCCTGTGCATGTTGTGTTACCATGCATACATGTCGACTCACCATGGGGCACATGACATGTAGCATGACTCCCATGAATTGATAGTCACCCTTCGTGACAATCATCTGTAATGGTTTGTGGATTCTGAGGAAGGCATCAATGTGTGTAAAACTTCCCTCAGACACATACGGGATGCTAAGGGTGGACATAGTGTGGGACATCCCCATAGGAGGCTCACTGGGGAATTGCTGCCTCTCCGTGTGCAGCAGGGGGTGTTTGGCCCACCCCCTTCACTTGTGTGCCAGTTCATTTGGATTTACAACATCTGTGTTGTGAAGGGGGTGTCCAGTGTAGGTCCCACATGTTCAGCCAAATGACCTGTGAGTCTGTTCATATTGATGCATTTCCCTTAGTGTGAGCCTGAGTAATAAAGGTGTTCCTCATCCTCCAAGGTGCCTCATCTCTGTCAATGCAGGTCTCTTGCCACTTTGCATGCGGCATCTCTGGCATAGTTGTCAAAGATAGTGCATATGAGTCTATGTGTAGTTTAGCAACATGCATGCAGTTCTTCATGGATTCGAATCTGTATTGTGCATGAAGTCCATGGTTGTGTATGTATTTGGGCATTTTGGTCCCCCCAACGGGCCGTCAACACCTGTTGAGGGTGTGTCTCGGCCTTCAGTTTCCTGATCCTGTGTCAGTCATCTATGGTGATTGTGCATCCATTTTCTCGGGGTGTGCCATGGGTAACCGGACACTCCTTCCTTTACATACGCCTGTTGCAGTTGTCCTTTCTGACATCCTTGTCTTTGTGTGCAACTCTTGGCATACTTTCCAGGATATGCCGCCTGCTGCTGCGGCCCCTGCAGCAAGGGCCCACAAAGTAGCGGGATTCGGCAACACACATGCCTCAAAGATGCTCCTCCCTGCCTCCCTCCACCCATTCATTTGGCTGTCATCATCTTGTCTGTGCCACTGTTGCGGCCACGTGGTGCCAAAGGCAGGACCGTCAGCACATGCAACGTGCACATTGCATGAACCTCATGTTCTTGCATGACCCACATCACACTACAGTCTGATGTTGTAGCCACCCTCCAAGCAATGTATCCAAAACTCAACCGCCTGCTCTCAGGCATACCCTAAGCACACACACGACACCTTTGCATGCTGAGTGTGCAACTCCAACTGCCTACGCAGCGCTGCCCCGCCTTCCAGGCCCTGTCACACCAACCAGATCATGTCCCTCCTGCTCCACACCAGCTCCCTCCACCAGCAAGGCCATGGGAGTGGGACTCAAGCCTTCAGCATATGGTATAGTGGTGTCATCTGGCACATGGCCCAGGGATCATCTCTCAGCGTGTCAACCTTCAATGTGTCCAGGACCCCCCTCTCCACCATCACATGCACACACAACCTCATCATCATGTCATATGCCACTGACACCCAGGTGCTCCTCACCCTCACCAAAGACGCAGCCATTGCCAGTTCCAACATTCAAGAAGGCATGAGGTCCGTGGATGGATGGGTGAACATCAGCCACCTGAGGCTGGACTTGTACAGGACTGAGGTAAGCATCTGAGGATTGTCCCCTTACAGCTGGCTCAACTCCTTGTGTCCCACCCGCAGGGGCCCTACACAAGCACCCAGTTGCCACGCACACAAGATGGTGTGCATCATGGATTTGTCACTCACATTTTCCATGCAATTCACCAGGATCTGTACCTCATGCTGCAACACCCTCTGCATGATGCACATGATCCTCAGATAGATCCACGCCAAGGAAAGACAGACCATCCCCCAGGTCCACGACACCAGCCGTGTCAACTACTGCCCCGCCCTCTACGGAGCAAGTACATCCAAACTCACGGGAAACTTGTCCACATCCAGGGTGCATCTGCACAACTCAGCTTCAACATCCCGCACACCATCAACATCACCGTCCACCTGAGATAGCTGCAAGGGATCACTGTGTGCTGCAGGATGACCTTCACACTCCTCACACACACTCAGGAGGCAGTCAACAACCCCAGACCCCAAAATCAACCTTGTACGTCTGTCATCCAAGACCCCGTGGCCCAACTCTATGCATCCGAACTTGGCCTGGCCACCATTCTTCACATCCACAGCACTCCAGCATGAACGAGATGGTTCTCACGTCTGGACAAACATACCTGGGGCTCCCTCCCCGGGAACCTCCACATGAGCCATGACTCTAGGCCTTCATCATCCTCTTCCTGACTGGTGTGTCCGCACAGTATTTCAAGCCCCCCCTCAGCAGCTTGAGGTCATCACGGGTGAGTATTGGGATCCCAGGCTGTATCGGATGATACATTGTGACCCATGTGTGTCCTGTACCGGACTCAGATCCCAGGGTATGGATAGCTGGAGTTAGTTCAACACTCAGGCATAGTTTGACATTTACCCACACGTATGTTGTGGACTAATGCAGAATGACAGCAACATCTCATGACAAATAAATAGTTTTATTCTCGGTGGGGTGCGTGTTTTGGTAGAAAAAAGAAGGTGCTCTACCGGGTACATAGAATCCAAAGTTCACAGGGGGAGATGGGATCCTTGGCATTTGAAGTCAACAGTGTCCAGACCACAGTGTTGGTCATCATTGGTCAGACTGTGACCAGCAAGTCCATGTGGCAGAGAATGTCAGTGAATGATGTACTGCTCTTGCGCATGAAGGCCAGGTGCCAGGCCAGGTGACCTGGGAGATGTGGATGGTCCACTGCCTCTCACGGTCTTTTCCGTGGACGACCCACCTTCCTCCAGGGACCCTCAGATGCAGGCCTTGACGATGTTTGGGACGCTCCATCGGACGAATCCTCCTCCTCCTCCTCCGTCCCTGTGGCTGGTGCTGGTCTGCGCCTGGTGTCACAGGGAGGGTTGCCCATGTTGTCGGCGATCCGACGGAGTGAATGGCTTATGCCCCTTTGCACCGCCAGGAGCTCAGCCAGTCTTGCCTCCATCCATCCTTGGTGTTGTTGTTGACTGGCGTTTTGCTCGGCCTGCTGATTCTTAATGTCTGTGAGGGTCGCCACTACCTGACTGATGGCCCTGGTGTCACGCCGGTATGCCTCCATGATGTTGCGTACGTGTGACATACCGTTCCCTTCAGCTGTGTGGTCAGGTTCTCGCCTCCGCCTGCTTCCACTCCCACCACCCCAGCCCACACGAGCCTGGCCTGCCGTTGTGGGCACATCGGGTCTACGGGACCCCTGAGGGATGGCAGTGTCAGTGTTGGCTGCCTCCTCCTGGGTGCCCGGCGAACCTTGTCCCTCCAGGTCAGACTGGCTCAGTTGTTCAGTGTGGGCAGGGCTCCTGGGTGTCTCCTGGGATGTGGCAGTAATGGGGGTGGTGGTTGGCACAGATGTACCTGAAGCAGGTGCTGCAGGGACTTGGACACCAGAGGGGCCAGGTGGGTTGGGGTCATACGCTGAGTGTTGTGATGTGTCGCTGCCGGTGGCATCAGGTTCCTCCCGAGCCTGGGACTGTGGTACTTCCCCCCCATTGTTGGGGGGCAATCCATGACGTTGCCCTGTGTGTGAGAGAGAGACAATGTTAATGCTGTTTAATGCGACATCCATGTTTCATACATATTCTAGATGCCACAGTTCCTCCAGGTAGTTGTATGTGCCTAGCATTCACATCAATAAATATTCACTTGTGGATGGGTATGTTGCAGGTGACTGATTGAAATGTTCTCCAGGGTGTTTGACATGTCGAATTTGGGCTTAGATGCTTCTTTGGCTGTTGCTTGATCTTGTTCTGTCACATGTCCATTGTGAGAGTGGGTAACTCCATTGGCTGCCCCGGGGGTGTGTGCTTGTGTAAGGGGTGAGTGATCATCCCTCAGCCCGACACTGTTCAACATCCACATGGCCCCCCTCACACAAGTGGCCCGCCACCACAACCTCAAAAACATCTCCTACGCCGACGACACCCAGCTCATCCACTCCCTCACCAAGGACCGTCACACCGCCAAAACCAACATCCACGAGGGTCTGAGGGCCATCGCCGACTGGATGCGGAGCGTCCATCTGAAACAGAACTCGGACAAGATGGAGGTCCTCATCCTCGGACCCACACCCTCAGCCTGGGACGACTCCTGGTGGCCGATCACTCTGGGGACAGCACCAACACCCACAGAACACGCACGCAACCTAGGATTGATCCTCGCATCCACCCTCTCCATGTCCAAGCAGGTCAACGTCATCTCCTCCTCCTGCTACGACACCCTACGCACGCTCCGCCGGATCTACTGGTGGATCCCGACCGCAACAAGTAGAACAGTGACACAGGCCCTCGTCAGCAGCTGACTGGACTACGCCAATGCACTCTACGCAGGACTCCCATCCAAACACCAACGGCGGCTAAAACGCTTCCGAAACGCCTCCGCACGACTGATTGTTAACGCCCCCGCCACAGCCACATCACCCCCCTCCTGAGTGACCTGCACTGGCTCCACATCGACAAGAGGATCACCTTTAAGCTCCTCACCCACGCACACAAGGCACTCCACAACACCGGACAAGTCTACCGGAACATCAGACTCAGCTTCTACACCCCCACCCGCCAGCTCCGCTCCGGCAGCCTGGCCCTCGTAGCTGTCCTCCGCATCCAACGTACGACCGCCTGCAGCAGATCCTTCTCCTACCTCGCCGCCAAGACCTGGAACACCCTCCCAACCCACCTATGACTGACCCAAGACCTACTTGCCTTCAGAAGACTCCTCAAGACCTGGCTCTTAGAGCAGTAGTGGACCCCCCCCTCAGCGCCTTGAGACCCTCACAGGTAAGTAGCACGCCTTACAAGTACCCTGATTGATTGTTGATTGATTGACGGTGCCTGCTGGTGGGTGTAGTGTGATTTGGCAGTGGGTCTCCCAGGTGATGTACCTGTCCCCCCATGGCGCATGCTGCCATGTCAGTGAGTGTGAGTTCCTGTCCTAGATATCTGAGCTTGTTGTGTTTGTGTTAGAGTTTGCAGTTGTCACAGGAGGGCCTTGTGCTGCCTACAGCAGGGCCAAGTGTCAGCTACCTTGTCAGTACTATGCCAGTCCCTGTGCATTGCGTATGGTGCATGGGTATGTACCTGGGCCATATGGGCTGTGGGCAATGGTGTCTGTTTCTGAGTTGTACAATATGTTTAGTGATCCCCACCCTCCCAGCATCCCGGACATCCAGTCTAGGGTTTGTGGTTTGTATAGCCTGGGACATGGCATGGCCTTGCTTTGTGAATGGGGCATACACATGTTAGTGGCATGAGCGTTGTTTTTGAGTGTAGTTGTGTTCGGTGAGGGCTTGGGGGTAGGTGAGTGCATTTGTTGTAGTTGGGGTGTGGATGCCATTCCCCTCATGTTACGTAAGTTGTTTGTGTACTCACCAGGCTCTGCAACTCCTTCGACTCCATGTACTCCCACCGGCGGAAGCAGGGCCATCACCTTCTCCTCCCAGGGATGGTAATGTACCAGTCTGCGGGGCAGCCCACCTCCAGTGATGTTACTCTGGGCATAGTCCTCGTTCATTTTGCGCTTGACTGCCCTCCGCAGATCGTACCACCTGGCTTGGCATTCATTCCTAGTCCTTCTGATGGGCGCAACAGCATTACCAGATCTACGATCCTCTGCCACAGGCGTGTTTTTTCGGCTATGCTGGTCTGTCTGACCAATGTTCCAAAGAGCTGTGGCTCGACTCTGATGACTTTGTTGACAAGGATGTCCAGCTCCTCCCTTGTGAACTTTGGATTCTTGTCTGTGGGCATGGTGTGGGGTGTGGGTGTGGATGGTTGTGGGTGTGTGGGTGTGAATGTGTAGGTGTGTGTGTGAATGTGTAGAGGGGGTATGTGTGAAGGAGGTTGTGTGAAGGTGTGTAAGTTAAGGTATATGGGTACAGTTGTTTGTGTGTGATGTCTGTCAGCAGTGGGTCTGTTGCAAAGGCTTAAGGTTTGTGAGTGTGGGCCCTTTTTATTGGTCCATTTGTGGGTGTGGCTGGGTTTGAACTTTTGGTGGGTGTGTTATAAGAGGTGGTTGTGAGTTTGGGCCTCTGTTTGCCTGTTTGGATGTGCCAGGTCAGTCTTTTAGATGTTTTTTGTCCTGTAGACGTGTTTTGTGGTGTTGTGCGAGTCGAATTGACCCTCCTTGTGCTGTTTTACAGTGTCCTGGTTCAGTATGAGTCGTTTTTGCGTATGTAAGGTGCGTACATACGCTATGTTGTTGTACAGTGCTCACATATGCAATGTTGTTGTACGGTTCGTACATACGCGATGCTGGGGTATGGTGGTGGGGTACGGTGCGTCCAAGTACGGGGCTGGGGTATGGTGTTGGGGTACGGTGTGTACAAGTACGGTGCTGGGGTACGGTGTTGGGGTATGGTGCGTACATGTACGGGGCTGGGGTACGGTGCTGGGGTACGGTGCGTCCATGTAGGGGAATGGGGTACAGTGCTGGGGTACGGTGCGTCCAAGTACGGGGCTGGGGTACGGTGCGTCCAAGTACGTGGCTGGGGTACGGTGGTGGGGTATGGTGCGTACCAGTATGGGGCTGGGGTACGGTGTTGGGGTACGGTGCGTACCAGTACGGTGCTGGGGTACGGTGTTGGGGTACGGTGCGTCCAAGTAGGGGCATGGGGTATGGCGCTGGAGTACGGTGCATCCAAGTACAGGGCTGGGTTACGGCGCTGGGGTACGGTGCGTCCAAGTACGGGGCTGGGGTATGGTGGTGGGGTACGGTGCGTACATGTAAGTGGCTGGGGTACGGTGGTGGGGTATGGTGCGTACACGTACAGGGCTGGGGTAGAGTGCAGACATGGGGGGGGTACGGTGCTGACATATGGGGGGAGGGGGGGCTGTACGACTCATATCCCGGGTACACGTTTACCTGGATACGAGTCGTACGGCGTTCGCTCCGTACGGGGCCTTTTCCATGCGCTTGTGTTTTCGGACGGGCGGTACGGATCGTACTTGCGCGCTCGAACTTCAGTTTTACGATTTGTATGTAAAACTGTCTGGGGACGTCTCGTAGACTTTTCCCAAAGCGATTCGTATGTATTTTTCACGTACGAATCATACTTTGCCGTTTGTACGGGACTTGTACGATTCGTACGTAAATAAATACGGATACGAGTCGTACGGCAATTTTTTTTCACAGATCGGAATCGGCACCTATGTATTAAGGCTCGAGACACTGGGAGGCTCCTACAAATGCCCCTGCCTTAGAGGTGATCTTTAGCCTTCTTACCCTTCATTAGCTGTAAATTTGCTCAATCTCACAAGCCAGAGTTTTACAATATCTAACCAGCTTGGGGCAAACATCTACAGGAAGGAAATAGGAGAACTGCAGACAATGCGGAAATCATCACTAAGATTAACTGGTTTTACCACTAAGCTTTAATGGTCAACACAGTGTCCCTACTCCACAAGATCGCCTACTTTGCAAAACGTTGCATCAGAAACATAGGCTATTCCCACTGGTAAAGGTGTGGGGTTAAGTAAAATTACTGGTGACCTGTAGAAATATCTACCTGAGCTCTTCACCCCTACTTTCTTTCAACATATTACTACTACCTTAAAGAGAAGTAAAGGTCCTAAACTAGCTGTAGGCTGCCCTCCCATCTCAACACAATATGTAGGCTAAAAGACTTTCTTGTTTCTTCGGTACTTTGTCTCATATTGACAGCATTGTTCATTATGGGGTGCGCTAATACTAATCATGCTAATAGTCCATTCTCAGCTGGCTAGGCAAAAGCATTCATTCAGTCAAGCAGAATAATTCTACCAGATGTGAAAAATACCATGCATCAGCTATAGTGGGGGGGAATTCTTTGGTTAGGATTGACAAGGATATTATCAGGGCTTTATTTTAGACTCTATTCTGGACCAAAGGCAGTGTTACAGCTGGGAAACAGACTCACAACGTGCTGCAGTTCAGCTCAGCTCAGCAAAAGTGTGCAAAACCATTTGAGCCCCTAAAATATTACCTAGGTGAACATAAAAAACATTTTTTTGTGATAAATTCTACACATCTTGATTCAAAGAATAAGTATTGTTCGAATTTGCATTTGTAAATTGCATTTACAACAGTAGGAAACCTGCCAGTAGGACAGATTATGCAGTAAACGTTCACGAATTGCAACACTGTAGGAAATCACTGACATTTTGCAGGTAGTTTCCTACGCTGAAAAATAGAAGTAAATTCCCTGTTTTTTGGTTGGACACAGGAACAAATGCGCCTATTTTTATTCCAGATATTGGTAAAGGAAAAAAAAGGGCCTTTTGTGCAATTACACATTTACATTTAATACTCATCCGCAATGGTGGAGTACTCCTGGAAATGTATGATTCTCATAGATATCTAGGAGTACATCCGAGAATTATTGTGTATCCAGTCAGACGTCTACTCCAATCATAAAGGAAACCTGTGGGAACAAATTTTGACAACCCATTTACCCCTTACCCAAAAGAAAATTCTGTTTAACATGTGTAGTAGTGCACAAGAGTCCTGACATTTTGGACTAGATGTACGAAGCATTTCATCGGTCCATTTAGGGTGGCCGGGCTGATGGGGAGATGCATGGCTGTCCTGGTGTCCTGGTGAGTCCCTGGGGTGCCTGCCGGACGGTGTGGTGTCTTTCCTTCTGCCCAGGTGCTAAGGCTGGTCGTGTACACCTGGGATGGCTTGTTGGGCCGTGGTTCTGGCAGGCGATGTGGTCAGGAGTGTTTGCCTGCCCCTGGGGCAAGCACCGCATAGCGGTTTGCATGTTTTGTTTCTTTCTGGGTCAGAGGATTGTATCTTGGATCCAATCTCCTGTCACTTTCTTCTTCTCCTTCAGGATGCCAGCTAAAGGTTATGCACTGGTTACACTCCCAGACTCTCACCAATTGAGGGTTCCAGTCTAGGCATTGCAGTCTCTTTTCTCTGTGACTTGAGCCTGCTTTGAATCATGTGGGCCAGTGGCTGTGTCCCGGGCTTCCGGTAGATGTGTGCTCTCCCGGTGCCTGTGGTTGGTGGTTTGACTTTTTTCTATGTGATTATGTGCAATCTGGGGCAGGGTCCTGTGTGTGTTGATGTCTCAAGCTCCTCCCCCTGCATGGGTATGAGTCCCTCACACAGTGTCTCCCTGAGTGGAGCTCGTCATTCGTGGCCATTGTGTGGTTGGCGATTCAAGAGCTGGGCTGTGTTGTCCCTGGATTGCCAGTGGGCCGGCTTGTTGCCTTCCCGGGCTCTCTGTTGGGGCATGCCTGGGCTGTCTGTTGGGGCAATTCTTGGGGCTGGCTTTGTTGTGGGGTCTACTGACCCCAGGGTGTATTCCGCAGTGTGATTTTTCTTCCTCCCTTTTAATTCTGCTGTGTGTGGCTTCGGGGTAGGGCTTGTGGTACTGAGGATGTCCTGTAGTCCTTGGCCTCCCTTTTTGGGATCCTCTGTTTTTGTTTGTGGCTGGGCTGGTCATCCATCTTGTTGTGTCTAGGGCCGGTTGGCCTGCTTGAGGCTCTTCCTGTGCTTTGGGTTACGGTTTCAGTTCTGTCCCTGTTATGCCCTCTGCTCCCTCATTGGGGGGTGTGGCCCTCCGTGTGCAAGGAGCTCCCAGTCTGGTTGTGGGGCTTTGGCTCTTGCCTCTGTATTGTTTTGGGCCTGGCTGTTCTGTTTTATGCCCTCACTGGTCCAGGCCATTGCGCTGGCAGTGCATTCTCTCCCTGTATCCTGGTAGGAGGCTTGCTGCTTTGGTGGGGCACTATGGTCTTTGTGATCTTGCTGCCTTTGGGGTTGCATTTGGGGTTTCTGCCTGTGGCCCTTTCTGGCTCCTTTCTTCTTCCTGGTGCCTTGTTTGGGTGTGGGTCCTCCTGTCCCCCTGGGGGTCCGGCAGTTTGTGCCATGGGTCCATGCCGGCCTCCCTGCCCATTGCTTTTTGTCTGTGCTCTGCATGGGCCTTCCCAGAGTGCTGGATGGGCCGTAGGGTCCTCCTGCCCGGGCGGGTTGCTTGGTTTCAGCCATGGCTTCCCGGACACTTTTTATGGGGTGTTGCCTCTGTTGCCTTGGTTGTGGTTGGTTTCAGTGTCATTCTTTCTGCCCTGGGGCGTTTCTCCTCTGCTTCTGCTCTCCCTCGGTGGTTGGGGTGTTTCGAGGTTGTGGCTGTTGGCCCTGTCCCGCCCCGTCCGGACCTGTGGGGGTGCTGTGTTGGTGGGCTCATGTTTTTGCTGCTTGTGGTTTGGTCCCTGTGGGAGAGTCTGTAGGGTGGGCCGCCCTGTTTGTCTCTCCTTTTCTTGTTCTCCTGGCTGGGTTCTTGTGTTATGCCGTTTCTGCTCGGGAGCTGGTGGCTGTCTGTGTCTCGGTCTGCTCTGATGCTGTCGTAGGGTTTGATCTTGGCCCTTCTGCTGCTGGTGTTGGGGCTTGTTTGGGGTCATCCCTTGATGTGGTTCTTGGTTCTCTGGGCTGCTAGATCGGCTGGCTGTTTGGTTTGGGGTTTTCCCCCTCCCGGTTCCTGGTTGGTGCTATGTTCGGTGGCCCTTGGCCAGACTGTTGGTTCTGAGGTGTCTGATGGCAGTTCGTTGATTGTGTTCTCCTGTGTATGTTTCTTCTCTGGTGGTCAGTGTATGGCTCTCCTCTGGGGCTGTTTTTTTTCCTCCTTTGGTCACCACCTTGGTTTGTGGTTAGGTTGTCCTCCAGGGGGTATGTTGTTTGGGGTGGGGTCTTCCCTGTTGAGCCTCTTTGATCTTTGGGTAGCACTGGTCTCAGTGGCCTAGGGGGTTTGCCTTGCCCCATCCATGGTTGTCTGGACTTTTGTGTCTGGCCCGGGTTCAGTTTGGGTCGGGGTCAAGGGGTTTCTGCCCCTTTGACTTTCCTTGGGTGGGGCTCTGTTAACGGCCTCGTTCCTTGTGGGCTGTTTGGCTTCACTGGGTTCTGGCCTCTGGCTCTTCCCCTGTCCTTTCCAGTCCAGTTGGGGATGGGGTCTGGCAGCCTGGTCCTCCTGGTTGGTCTTTCGGTGGCTGGTTTTCTTTTTGGTACATGGGCCTGCTCCCTTCTGGCTCTGGAGGGCCTTTGTTGGGCTGAGTTCAAGGGGGTGTGCGTTTGTTGTGTGTGCCTTGGACTTTTGCCTCTTGGCCTGTCCCTGAGCTCTGGTTCTGGCTCCTTCTCCAATAATGGGGGCTTGGGGGTAGTCCTGTATTGTCACTGGTGATTGGTGCTGGATGTTCCTGTCCTGGGGCCCGGTCCACCTTTGTGGAGTTTCAGTGGTGGTGTCCTCTGGGCTCTCTGGGGGCCGGGTCGGTCTGGTTGGGGGTCTGGAGCTTGGTTCAGTGCTTCCTCCCTTCCTGGTTTGGTCTCTGTGGCCCTGCCCTTGGTTGGTCCTTTGGGTTTATGCCTTTGCCCTATTGGATGGTCCTCTCCTCTTTTCTGGGGTTTGTCTCAGGTGGAACTCCCCGGTGGTGTTGGGGTATGTCCTGTGGTTGGCCCTTTCGCCCTTCGTGCCTGGTTGGGGCGGGGTTGTGGGGTCGTTCCTTGCTTCCCCTTGTCTTTCTTTCAGGTTGGTTGTGTGTCTGTTCGACTTTCAGGGCGTCCCTTCCATTCTTTGCTTGGGCTCGCTCAGTGTCAGTTCTGGTGCTGGGTCAGTTTGGCTGCTTGGTGGTGCTGGGCTTGTCTGCCTTTTGTCCGGTAGGCACCCTTGAGTGTTTTTCATGTCCTGTTGGGGCTTTGACTTTTCTGGTTCTCTGTGTGCTAGTGGTTTTGGTTGCTTCGGCCACTGTTTCCCTTCTGGGGCTTCGCCTTTGGCATCTCTGCGCGGTGCCTCCTTTTCGGCATTGGTTTTCTTTGCCTTGTCACCTTCGTGGGATGCTCCTTTCTGCTAAATGGTTTGGCGCCTGCCTTAGGTGGGACCTGGGTGCCCTGTTTGTCCTTTTCTCTGGTTGTCTGCCTCCTTGGTGCAACTGGCACCTTCTGCTTTCCAGGGTCCTGGTTTGCGGTCCTTGGTTGTGTCCATGTTGGCCTGGTCCTGGTTTGCCTGGCCACTTTGGGTCTTCTTTTGTGTGTGGTCTCCTCGCTCTCCTTCAGTTGGTGGCAGCCTCTGGTGCTTTTCTTGGTATTTGCTCCCCCTCTTTGTTGGTTCAGGGGGTTCCTAGTGTGTGTTGCCTGCCCTATGG